>NC_059155.1:28421617-30821617 GCF_020740605.2 Lemur catta | reverse complement strand
AAAAACCAACAGAGAGAACAAGGAAAACAGACTGATAGAGGGAAGTAAATAGACCAAGAGGCAGACCATGAAACAGAGAGACAGACTATTAGAAAGAGAGATCAATAGACAAGCAAAGATAAAGGAGAGACTGACAGACAGACAGACACCATGTGTGATAGTCACTTGCTGGGACTGTCCTGGAGGGAAGGAAGGGGTTCAGATAGAGGAGACAGGGAATGCAGCTCAGGTGTAGGTCATAGAGACAAGTGCTGGTGCCTGCCAGGGACCTCACCAGGGAAAATTGTGAAGCAGAAGATGAAGAGGATAAAGGGAGAAAAAAAAGATACTGGCAAGGATCAAACCCAGAGAGGCTCAGAGCCCAGTGAAAGGGTAAGGGGGAATCCCTTTCTCCCACACTCCTTTGATGGTCAGCGGACTACCAAGTTACTTGGAAGCTTTTCCACTCCCACAAGCCCAAACACTGCTGCAGCCATGGAATTGTGGAGAGAACTTGCATGATCCCAGAGCCTGGACATTCCGTGCAAGTTTCCCCTTCAAGGAGAGTGATCTAAGAGGCCAAAGAGCAGGGTTTCTTCCATTCATACTCTTATCCTTCCCTGTCCCTCCCCAACCCATTGCAACCTGCAGAACAGTTTGAACCAAGAATTTGGCGAACATCCACCTCTCCCCAGCTGGTGCATCCTCCAGTCTGAGGTTTACACATGAAGTGGGGCATACGCCTTTCCCAGTGAGGACCTGAAGTGGACCTGGGGTGCCCAATCTTGGAGCTCCCTGCCTGCCGGCATTTCTCAGAAATGCATGCCAGCAGGTCAGACATTCAGGCCAGATCCCATGCCCCCAGGACTCGAGCAGGTTGCCGGGGGACAAAAAGGAGAGGTTTGGGAGCTGGACTCAGGAGTCCAAGGAGCCTACATGGGCAGAACTGATAGGAGAATAATGCGGGGGTCTAAGACAGGGAGATCTGGGAGAGCATCCATCCCCCCTTCACAGGAAAGCCACTCTGTTGGACTAGGGCAGGTCCTGCGGCAGGGAAAATGCCAGCCCACAGCGACATAGCAACCAAGTGCAGGATGTTCAGGTGCCTGGACTGTTGAGGAATTGTGGTCCCTTCTTCACGAGCAGTCTTCCTGGTCTGGAGAGCCTGCCTGACCCTGCTCCCAGTGGCTTTCCCTATGGACTGGGAAAGCAACCTTGGAGCCTTGCTGAAGCTCAAAGCTGTGCTGTCAAACTGGGGAGGGTCCCCTGACGGGGAATATCTTAGTCCACAATGACATAGCAACCAAGGGCAGCATGTTCAGGCTCCTGGACTGTTGGGGAATTGCAGCCCCTTCCTCACAAGCAGTCTTCCCGGTCTGGAGAGTATACCTTGACACATGTACTCGCTATTAAATTGGAACTAACCAATGAGCACACATGTGCACAGAGGGAAGTAAAATTCATTGGAATTCATCTGGGGACAGGGGAAGGGATGGGAAAAAACGAACCTGCTGGGTACTGTGAACACTATTTGGGTGATGGGCACACCTATAGCTGGGACTCAAACATTACAAAAATGATCCATGTAACCTAAAACATTTGTACCCCCTTAATGTTTTGAGATTTAAAAAAAAAGACTGAGATAAATACATGCAGACATCCAGAAAAACAAGAAGACTGATACAGGCTGATGGAGAGACAGGCATACAGTTCAGACAGATAGCCAGAGCACAAACAGACATACCAGTGACACACAGACAGAGAAACAAAGAGACACATAAGAGGGACTGACAGAAAGACAAAAGAGGCAAAGTCTTGACAGAAAAACAGAGAAAAGGAAATGAACAAAGAGGCACAGAAGGGCAGAGAGACTGACAAAGAGACAGGAAGGAAGACATAGAGCACCAGACAGGCCTACCAAAAGACAGACAGACTGAGAACCAGACAGGGACAGTTAAACAGAGACAGATATTCAAACAGAGAGAGAAAAACAGAAATGGTCAGAGGCCATTGATCAGAGATAGACAGAAACAGACCAGAAAGAGACACAGACACAGCTAGACAAAGTGAGATGTAAACAGGCAGAGGGAGAAAGGGGAAAGGGGGCGGGGAGGGGAGAGAGAGAGAGAGAGAGAGGGAGAGAGAGAGAGGGAGGGAGGGAGAGAGAGAGAATGCATGATAGAAATTGACAGAGTGACAAAGACAGATCAAGAGAGAGACAGAACCTGAGAGAGACAGAACCTGAGAGAGAGAGCATACAGAGACAGGAGAGCAAGAAGGTAAGCAAACACAGGGAATGTCAAAACAGACAAGAACAGACAGGCAGAGGGAAATTGATGGACAGCCTGGGAGACTGACAGAGAAACAAGAAAAACTAGACAGAAAAACAGCCATGCTGACACAGAGACAGACAGACAAAAATGCAGGCAAAGAATCAAATTGCAAAATAAATGGAGAGACACTCTCTTACCCCTCACCCCCACTCTCCCCACCATCACCACTAGAAATGCCCTTCACGTTGAGCCTTAGATGAGTGCAAACAGGGAGAATTTAACACTGTGCCTGGATCATGGTAAAGATTTGGGGAAAGATGGTGTCTAGCAAAAATCATTCAAATCATACTGAAAAGGGGACTGAGTCTGAACATCTTTGCCTTCTGGAAATATCCCATGGCCCATGTGCTATTACGTAGGAGAACACTTGTCCCATGTCAATATTGTGAGCTTTTGTCCCTTGTCAATACTGTGAGATTAGGTTGTTGTTATTTTGGTTTTTAAGCAAACACTAGAAATCTTTCAGAAGTCCATTGTTTGTAGATTTCCCATCATGCTTCCTTTCTCCCTGGAGGCAAATGCTTTGTTTCTTTGATAAAGTAAACTTATCACTTTTCTCTTTTACACTTTTCTACTGAATGTATTGTTTTCATAGTTTAGAATTCATATAGCTCTCAGGCAAGTTTCTCTAAGATGTTTCTATTTAATATTCAGCCACAGCACCAAGAAGTTTAACATTATTTTCATTTTTTTAAATAAAAAATCTAGGGGAAACCTGTCTTCTTCCTGTAGGCATTTCACCTTAAATGTCTTCAAGGGACTTTCGGTTTTTTTAAAAATTATGACTGGTATCTGATATTTGCTGCCACCAACTGTATAAAAATGTGGAAATAAATAAGAAGGTAGACTCCACAGGTGGCCTTTTTGTTGTGCCAGACTTTCAGGTGATCTTTGCCAGCCGAGATACTGCCCAGAAATCAATGAAACGTGAGCTAGCTAAATGCTGAGGACCAGGCTCAGCTACACTTCTAGAACCATGGGGGCATTTGCCATTTGTCCTGAGGGAACTGGAAAATGAGAGTGAGTCTGCACTGTTTGTGCTTTGCTAAGGTTGCATTCAGGGAACAGCAGTGGCCTGATTTCCGGGAAAATTCCCCAGCCTGCTTTGTGGAGGTTGCCCCACCCTATAGAGAGATGATCAAGAAGTGCAGTCCTCCAGAGCATCAAGCACCTAACATTTGCAAGAGAAAAAGTCACACAGCATAGGATTTAAGATCCAAATTGAAATGCTGTCTACCAGAATTGTATCTACACTTGCCTGGGAAAAAGATAGCCTTTCCCCCCTTCCCCCCCCCACCCTGAACTCTTTATGAAATTACCGGATTTTTAGAATCAGAAGGGTTCTACGATCATCCAGTTCAAATGTCCCACCAATAAGAGAAAAAACTAAAGAACAGGGGCGATATAGTTTAGTAAATAGAGTAGACTACTAATTAAGGAGCTTCTTATGGAAGACAGGCAGTGATGCAAAGAGGTTAAGAACACAGGTGTAGGCATCAGATTAACCTGGGCCCTGTGTAACCAGTATGACATCAGAAAATGTTTGACCTCTCTGGGCTTCCTGTATAATAGGGAAAATATTAATAATAGGACTCCTAGGGTGGTTGTGAAGAAATAAATGAGATAATGTAAATAAGGAGTAATTTGCTTCCCACAGTATCTGGCACATAATAGGTATTTAATATGTTAGCTCTTATTAGCTCAGAAAGAGGTGACTTGATAGTTATGGCCTCCTGATTCCTGGTCCCATTCTCTTTGAAAACCAGGATGAACCCAATGTGTAGCAATGTATTTACTAGGTACTCTGACTTTGCAGTCCCAGTCTTTTGTGCTCTTTGTTGTCATTTTTCTGAATTTTCACAACTTTGGGGAAAACGAGAGACTAATGAGCATTTTCCTCCAACTACATCACTCCACATTTGCTTCTAATCTTTGTTATTGTCTGCAGGCCTTTTAAAATGGTGGCTACAGCCTGAGATAAAATCCAAATTGCCCACAGGCCTCCACATACATGTTGAATAAATACATCTGTCCAAAGACACTGAAGACTCCAAACTCAATCAGAGTTACTTCCCCAAGTTGGGGATTTGGTAGACCTGAGTAGTGCTCCAAATCTGGTACACGTTGCTGCAAATCTTTGTTATTGGAAGACACATAGGGTGGACAATTGTTTGTCTTCTGGTTGAGCCTAATTGCAGTGTGCAAACAGCTTGCTAAGCAGAGCAGCTCTTTGAAAAGCTCTGCTTCAGGGCCACAAGGCCCACAGCTCAGAGCTGCTTTGTTTCTTAAAACAGGTCATCTGTACACAGTACTAGGAGTCACCCAAGGGGTGAAACTCCAAAGTAAATTCAGGGAGATAATAATCAATATTCTGTTGAAACCAGGAGGCACTTGAGCTTCTTTTATCTGCATGGACTATTACAAAGTTGAACAGGGAAATTAAATTCTGAAAATAAGTTGAAACTCTTGGTATTTAAAGGGTTTTAAGCCAAATAATTGATTCCAATTTCTTTTATAGTTCAGCCTCTTTCATTTGAAAGGCTATTGCCTATATAAATAGATTTGGGGGAATTCAAACTTTCTACTAAGTACTAAATTGCTATCTTAAGTACATTGAAAAAAACCAGAAACTTGGTAGACTTGTCTCTTGGCTTCTAGGAGAGTACAATCTAAGACTTCATGTAACTTATAAGGGCTTCATTTAGAGTAATTGTTTCAGCTGTGATTCACAGATATTCTTCATAACCTGACTCCCTTTCCTCCCTGGCCAAGGAAAATGTTTCAAATCACCCTTCTACATAAACTTAAAAACTTAGGTTTGATGGTACAAGTTACTATTACTATTAGTTAATATTAATATTATCAAACAACTTGGATTAACTCCATGGCATCATCCCCCTTCTTCATATTCCAGTTAATATTTAAGAGTGGGAGATAAGCATGGATAATTGTGTCCCTTTATATTTTCACTGTCACCAGCCCATATCATACTTTCATAGCCGCTTAACTGGCCTCCTGGCCTCCAGATGTTTATTCATCTCTGGCTTACACAGAGCGGTCATATTGTGATGGAGAGAGAGATCCTCACTGGAGCCCTGGTTCTGACTGTGCCAGTGCCTGCCCCACAACACAGACACAACTACCCAGCTTAGTTTGGGGTTGAAGATAATGGACCAAAATGTAATTATCTTCCCATCCTCCCTTGATTAGACCTTTGTCTCACTTTCACATTCCTCATCAGCTAGTTGGAAATGGGATTGCTTTGTGCTTTGAGACTACTAGCTTGATTGTTTGTTCAGCTTTCCCTTGTGGTAGGCAGTTTAGGCAGTGGGAAATTCTTGTTGAAGGGAAATGGGGATCCCAGGTCCATATCAAATTGGAGATGATGGCAGTGATATTTAAAAACAGTGCTAATTAAGGCAGGAAGAAATATGACTTCTAGTAGACACCAGGAACTGGTTTGCAACTGTTACATTACTATCCTCAATATCTAAAACAAGGAGGGAATCTCAACTAAAGCATAAGAAAAGGCAAAAAGCAAGGTCTCAAATATAAGGAAAGATGAGATTGTGAGGTTATGAGGACTCGTGTGTTGGCAGTGAAGCAGTTACACATTAGTCCACCAGGGAAATGAAGCTATGTCAGGCAACGGATGTGGTTCAAGTTCATGATTCTGTAATTGTTCCTGGAGTGTCCTGTCCGGATGGGAAAAATGGTGAGTACAGTGTCTGCTGGCAAGTCCATTGATGCTCATTAACGGGAAGCTTAAGAGGAATGTGTAAGCTGGGAAATGCACTGGTCTTTCACCAGTTGCTTGAATCGTCACAGTAGCAATTTCTCTTCACATGATGGATGCCTTCTTGGAAGTGAAAACTTGTGGTCTGTTTGATTCAGAGGTTATAGTTCACCACAGGCTGTGGAGAATAAATGACAGGTTCTGACCAAGAGCTTAAAGTTGGAACTGGCCAACCAAATCTTCTTTCCTGGCAGTATTTAGTCCTTTGCTGCCATCTTTTATCTCTCCTTCTTTAAGTTTTTGATTAAGAACAAGTTGAACTCAAGACTTTCTCTAAACTTTAATCATTTATACTAATGGGGGAGGGAGGATGAACATGAAGTTCCATCAAAAAGATGACTATCTTTACAGCATTAGTTTTTATACTGGTCAGGAAATTCACTTCATTGCTTTACAACCTTAATTAAGGGCACCCTTCCACTGGGAGCTCCCCTGTGGAGAGAACTTGGTCTTCTTTCTCTGGGTTTTCATAAATAGTCATTTCAGGGTTCTGCGTATAGTGAACAAGCAATAAGCAATATCACATGGACTCCAATATCACATGGTATCCTATCTTCCTCATCTCTCAGCAATTTAGAATCTAGATTATGGGAAACAGAGCAGCATTTTTTATTGTGCCTTCTTCCTCCAATAGTTCTTCAGACACATTCTTTTGATCCTAAAGTCAAACCTATACAACAGGCCAGGAGCCTCCAAATGTATCCCCATCTGTATTACAGAGACCAAGCTTTCTGTTAGAATGTAAATTTTTTTCAAGGCAGGGATCAAAGTTGTTTATTAATGATAGCCATTACTATTTGTACTCTACTTGACATTTTCAAAATGCTTTGTGTTAACAGAGGATAGAAAAGAGAAGGGAGGTACTGATTTAGCATAGTAGATGTTATGAAGCAGAAATACCTGTGTTCTAATCCAGATACTACTATGTCTTAACTGTGTTATCTTAGATACGTTGCTTCTCTTTGAGATACTTTTTCTTCATCTGCAAAATGGAAATATCATCTTAATACCAGCTTTGTAAGGTTGTTTCAAGGATTAAACGTGGTAATACACTTCAATTTTCTAGCACAGTGATGGATATAAAGTTGAAGTTAGGGCTTTATAAATTCTTATGCCTGTGCTCCATAGAGAACAAAAGAATCATCCTATAATCTAGTCATTCTGATGAAATCCTTCTGAAATTTACATTTTCCAAATGGACAAATTTTTAGAAACACACAGCCTTCCCAGACTCAACCAGGAAGAAATAGAATTCCTGAATAGACCAATATCAAGAACTGAAATCGAAAAAGCAATAAAAAACCTTCCCAAAAAGAAAAGCCTTGGTCCAGATGGGTTCACACCTGAATTTTACCACACCTACAAAGAAGAACTGGTGCCTATCCTACATAAACTATTCTCCAATATTGAGAAGGATGGAATTCTCCCCAACACATTTTACCAAGCCAATATAACATTGATACCCAAACCAGGAAAGGATGCAACAACAAAAAAAGAAAACTACAGACCAATATCTCTTATGAATATAGATGCAAAAAATGCTCAATAAAATCCTAGCAAATTGTGAATTGTGCTGCTATAAACATTCGGGTACAGGTGTCTTTTTTATAGAATGACTTTTGTTCCTTTGGGTAGATACCCAATAATGGGATTGCTGGATCGAATGGTAGGTCTACTTGAATCTGTTTAAGGTATCTCCATAATGGTTTCCACAGGAGTTGCTGAACTTTTGTACCCCCATAATAAGATGAAATAAAAAAAATATAAAATATATATTTTTGCCTTAAAAAAAAATCCTAGCAAATTGAATCCAAGTGCTTATCAAAAAAATAATCCATCACGACCAAGTGGGCTTCATCCCAGAGATGCAGGGATGGTTCAACATATGCAAATCTATAAATGTAATTCACCAAATAAATAGAAGCAAAAATAAAGACCATATGATCCTCTCAATAGATGCAGAAAAAGCATTTGACAAAATTCAACACCCTTTTATGATAAGAACATTTAACAAAATAGGCATAGATGGGACCTACCTAAAAATGATACAAGCCATATATGACAAACCCACAGCCAACATCATACTGAATGGGGAAAAATTGAAAGCATTCCCACTTCAAACTGGAACCAGACAAGGCTGCCCCCTGTCCCCATTACTTTTCAACATAGTATCAGAAGTCCTTGCGAGAGCTATCAGGCAAGAGAGCAGGATCAAGGGAGTCCAAATAGGGAAAGAAGAGATCAAACTCTCACTCTTTGCTTATGATATGATGTTATATCTGGAAAACCCCAAGGCTTTAACCAAGAGACTGCTGGAATTGATCAATGAATTCAGTAAAGTCTCAGGATACAAAATCAATACACACAAATCAGAGGCATTCATATATGCCAATAACAGTCAAATGGAGAACCAAATTAAGGACTCAATACCCTTCAAAATAGCAACAAAGAAAATAAAATACCTAGGGATATATTTAACTAAAGAGGTAAAGGACCTCTATAAGGAGAACTAAATTTTTATCATTTTCTATTTTTGACAACATGGTATACATTTCAATGTCTGCCCATCATAAATGCAGCATATGCTATTTTCTCACTTTGTTTCATGGCTTAATTAATACATTGAGTATTATTAGGATTCCAAATTTTGCAAAGCTTCCGTATATACAGATGGTATCTTTATCTTTCCCCTTAAACCCTGGCATTTGATTTTAAAAAAATAAATGTGTGCATGTGTGTATGTATGTGTGCATATAAACACAGAGACATATAGCAGCAATCTTATGTAGAACTCAAAATGCTATATTTGGACCATCAGCTTGCAATGCTTAATGTTATAAAGTTGCAAACAGGTAATGTAGAATCTTTACTGAGTCTTATATTAGACAGAGATTCACAGAGCCATCTAATTCAACTCCCCCTACTACCACCTCAGTGTAAAATTACATATGACATATTCCACAGGGATCACTGCTTTATGATGTAGCCATTCCCCTGTCCATGGCCCTCATTGGGCTCTTGTGAGGACTCTATAAGATGGTATGTCAACAGTGAACCATAGTTCTGGGCACTTAGGAAGCACTCATTAAATGTAACCTATTATCCTTATCACTCGATGGTTGGAGCATGCTAATTGTTGGGAATTTCTTTCTTATATTGAACCAAAAGCTGCCTCCTGGATCCTAGTTTTGTCATATAAAACACATCAGACCAAATCTAATCTTTTGTCCACACAATAGTCCTTCAAATATTTGCATACACCTCCTATGTTCCCGAGTTTTCCCCTTTGTAAGCTAAATGTTCTGCTTACTTCAAAATATCCCTCCTAGGAAATGGTTTTCAAACACTTCACCCCAGTCACTTCCCTATAATGATGTTAAATGTTGCCCTTATTATCTGCCCATCACAGCAGAACACAGTGGTCAGAGCAGAAGACAATGTGGCTGTTACTTCTCAGCTTCTGGAGGCTACTTAGTGCTTCTAATAATACAGCCTGAGTTATATCTGCTTTTCTGGAAGCCATTTCATGTTGTTGGCTCATATTAAAGTTACAAACTAAAGCCCCTATGTCGTTGTAACATGAGATACAGTGAAGTCATATTATTTCCATTATGTTCTATAGTCACCCCCCTTTTTTTCCTATATTCCATTCAATTTTTGTAGTTTTAGGCCCATCATTCTGGACACTTTTTCTCATAAAAATAGATATAATAACAAAGCCAGGAAGTACCAACATTCACTGTCTTCCAGCTCAGAATATTCTCAGCAGTTTATCAATCCAGGTGCTGGGTTTCACCATCACCTTAGCACCACTCTGATACTCAGGAAAGCCACAGCCACCTCTCTTGAGTCCATGTGGTCTAATTCTTTCTTGTTTCCAAGAGCCTCTAGCCTCTGCTCAGTTCTGTTTTATCTGCAGGAAAAAGCATATTCTGGTCTAGTTTGTGATGGCAATGTAGAGTAATGGCTAGCAATGTAGTGTATTAGAAAGAGCATAGGCTTTGATAGCAGACAGACTTGGGTTTAAGTCCTGGCAGTCCTACTTACTAGCTCTGTAACTCTGGATAAGCTATTTAAAACTTCTCTAAGCCCTAGTTTCCTGTGGCTTTGAGATTTCAATGAGACAGTTTATGTATAGTAGTGCCTAGAAGATACTTAATACATGATAGTAACAATTATTTTTGAAACTCAATTCTATCACCAAGTAAGTTAAATATACTCTCTAGTTTTGTCTTATCTACAGTTACAACTAGAAAGTGCATTATACCTTTATCTAAAAATTGTAGATTAAAATATTGAACAAGACATGGGCAAGTAGAGAGCCCTGTAGTGACTATTAGAGACCTCCCTCCAAATTGTTGTCAGCCCATTCATCACCACTTTTTGAGCACAATTTTTAAACCAGTTAGGAATCCAGCTAACTAAGTTACCATCTGATCTACATTTCTCCATCTCTTTTTATAAGGCAATTGTGAAAAATTTGCTGTAAAGCTGTCATTCTAGTAGTCCTGTCAAAGAAAAAAATAAATTATCTGTACTTAACCAGACATCTTCTCACATTGGCTTTACTGGCAAGCACTTACTTTCCTAAGTGCTTATACATCATCTTTTTAATAAGCCATTCTTTAAACAGTGACAGCCAACAAGCTCAGCAAGCTGTCAATTTTAGAATCTGAGTTTCCCCTCCCTTTGAAAAAGAAAAGGGAGAAAAACATAAGCACGATGATGCATGTGGTCATAGAAGGTTGATTCCTGAGCTTTCTTTACTTCAAAAGCAAGACTGCAGTCTACCCTGGACAAAGGAAAATTATATTTGAAGGCTAGTCAAAAACACTTGATTTGGCGTAGGTTTCTGGGGGTGGTTAAAGCTACCGAGAGTTAACAGGATAATTTTCTGTATCAGAAACAGAGCTAGTTTGACTCTCTTGAGTTCTTCACATTTAAACATTACATTGTTCTCTGTCTTTCCCCCTTTAATTAGTGTATCCATCTGTTTTTCTGGTACTAAGGGGAGGCTCATTGGTTGGTAATTACAGCAATGTCCCTGGGCTCCTACTTTGAAAGCGTGCTCCACATTCATGACCTTCCAGGCTCAGGTAACAGCTGCTCTTTCTGGGATTCTGTTGCTTATTGTTGTTGGCACCTGTTATTTCCTCCTACTTCACTCAAGCCAGGGATTTACTTCGCTGGAGTTTCTCACCTACTCTTCAGTGTATCTTTGAGCCTTTGCTTAGACGTCCCTGACCTCTTATTAGAAATTAGTTATACTCAGGACCTCCAGGGCAAAATGCTGGTCCAATGTTCTCATCATCAGACAGTATATGAGGGAAGGTAAATGTGCCCAGCATACCATGCCTTTCTCCCTCCCTTAAAAGGAGAAAATGAAAGGAATTCAGAGTATCAAGTGGATGGAAATAAGGATGAACAGTTTGCTGGCATGGGCCACTTTTGCCAACAGTTTGCTAACTGCCTCTGAGCTGATTCCTGTGGTTCTTTCTCCTTATTCAGATGGCATATGTATTCCCCACAATGCAGTCTCCTCAGGCCAACCATGAAGGACCTGCAAGATCTGACCATAACTTTCCTGTTCAACACCATCTCCCACTACATCCCCACTACTATGGTCATCATGGTTTTCTGAATCAAAATTTGAATAAAAGATGGAAGCAAGCGATTGGACCACAATTTTTTATTTTTGAGTTTATCCATATGAAAAGACTTAACAAAAAGTATAAAAATGAAGTCTCATTCATTGGATCACCTTTATTATAGTTCCCATTTAATGAGTGCTTACCGTGTGCCAGCACTTTGCTCAGTACTTGATGGGATTTATATCACAGCTCCATTTTACAGAGGGGGAAACTAAGCCCCAAGAGGTTAATTAATTAACCCAAGATAATGCAGCAGGGAAGTAGTAATCTGGGAAACTCAAACCCAGGTCTGTCTGACTCTAGAGCCCAAGCTCTTAACCATTGTTATGTCTACCTTCAATGCCATTTTATTCATGAATGAACAGAACAGAATGCTATGAAAGGCAGACAGCCCTCTGCCTAAGCACTTAGGGTGAACCATGTCTCTACCAGACACTCTCCTACTGTTCTCTCTCAAATCAGTATCCTCACAGGTGTGCGATCCCATGCGTGCCTGCCACTCTGGTTTAACTCATGCTGTTCTCTTCCCACACTCTTTACTCACCCTTTAATCTGGAATCATCCTCTTCCTCCTCTCTCCCAGTTAAATTCTGCCCATCCCCTACATGCTTAATTCAATTGCATTTCTTTCATGAATACTTTCCTCACTGACTTCTATCTTCCCCATGCTACTATAGCATTTACTGTTGCAACTACAGTATTTAGCATTTCATTATATACTATTTAGTGCTTATGAATCTCTGCAAGGTCAGGAACCATGTTTTATATTTTATATTTTGTATAACACTCGCACAGGGATCAGTTATATAAATGTTCAGTAAATATTTGCCTTGACTCTAATAGATACATAATGATCAATCAAATTTATCGTGTAATATGTATTTTCTCAGAGCCCTCCTAACCACTGATCCCATTATGAGAAATTAAACCTAGGTACCTACGTCGAAGGTCACCACATGAGTGTAAAATTACTTTGCAATATCTAGACACAGTACTAAAATCTCTGATTTTTAACTTTCACTCCCAACAACCTAACAAGTATGACAAGGCAGTTGGAAAAGTGTATTGATGAATTAGCTGAACTAGTCAAGATATGGATTCTACTATCAGCTCTGCCACATACTTGAGACCTGGGACAAGTCATTAACTCCTCTGAGCCCTAGTTTTCTTATTTGGTAAATGGAGATATTAATACCTATTCTCTTCACCTCAGTGTGTTAAGAAAATGTAATGAAAAAATACATTTATTGGCATAAGTTGTAAAATGTAAAACATTGCACAAAAATGGACTGTTATGATTACTATTATATTCTCTAAGCATTTTTAATTGTCTAGAAAAGAGAACCACTGTTATCAATTACAGATACTCCATGACTTAAGATGGGGTTACATCACAAAAAACCCTTTATAAATTGAAAACATCATAAGTCAAAAAAATGAATTTAATACACCTTTTCTGCCAAACATTATAGCTTAGTCTAGCCTACTGTAAACATGCTGAAAACACTGACATTAGCCTACAGGTTGGACAAAACTATCTGGCAATACAGTATACTATAGAGTATTGGTTCTTTACCCTCATGATTGTGTGACTCACTGGGATTTGTGATTTGCTGCCACCGCCGGACATGGCAAGAGAGTCTCCTATCAAATATCACTAGCCCAGGAAAAGATTAAAATTCAAAATTTGAAATGTGATTTCTACTAATTTCATATCACTTTTCACACCATTGTAAAGTTGAAAAATTATAAATCAAACCTTAGTAAGTTGGGGACCTCTGTATTTAGAAGTAATTCCATCACTTCCTTGTGGAAGGGACTCTAGCTTAGTCCTCAGAGCAAGCGTTAGACGTTAGACTTGGCACAAGGTTTCTGTGAGTTGGCCAGGATTCCTTCAGTGATAGAACCATATGTTCCTGATCTAAAAATTGACCAGTGTGGGCACAAAGAGGAAACCACTTTGTTTTCACTAGGTAATAGGGCAGCTCTCTCTAGCTGCACAGTTGGGACCTTTTGTAATAGTACATGCTTGCTGTGCTGCCCATGGGGTGAGTTAATGAACGACTAGAGAGCTGCTCTGAATTAAAAAGGTCATACCTGACATGAGACATTTCTGCACAAACATCCTGTTCTTTTCCCCTCTTCAAGAGGGATATTTTATTTTAGACCATCTGTGATTTGCCAAAAACTTAAATTGTTCTGATGGCATAATGGCCCTTGCAAATAACTGTCAAGAGAGAAAACATACCAGGAATTACAGAATCATAAAATGTTAGAGGTAAAAGATCCCTTAGAGCTGTGGTGTCCAACCCCAGACCACAGACCAGTACCAGTCCATGGCCAGTTAGGAACTGGCCCGCACAGAAGGATGTGAGTGGTAAGGGAGGGAAGCTTCATCTGTATTTACAGCTGCTCCCCATTGCTTACATCACTGCATAAGCTCTGCCTCCTGTCAGATCAGCTGCGGCATGAGATTCTCATAGGTGCATGAACCCTACTGTAAACTGAGCATGTGAAGGATCTAGGTTGAGTACTCCTTATGGGAATCTAATGCCTGATGATTTGAAGTGGAGCTGAGGCAGTGATGCTAGTGCTGGGGAGTGGCTGTAAATACAGATTATCGTTAGCAGAGAGGTTTGACTGTACAATAAATGTAATGCACTTGAGTCATCCCAAAACCATCCCCCACCCAGTCCATGGAAAAATTGTCTTCCATGAAACTGGTCCCTGGTGCCAAAATGGTTGGGGACCACTGCCTTAGAGATTATCAAGTCCCACCCTCTCATCTCACAAGTGAGGAAACTAACATCCAGAGAAAGGAAATGACTTCGTCAAGATCACACAGTAAGTTTAGTGACAGAGCTGACACTAGAAGCCAGTTTTCCCCAAGTCTTTGTACTTCTTGTTAACTTTGCTTTCCTCTACATCAGTTCATTTAAATTACACATTTGAAACTTTTTAAGTAGTTATAGAGATTTTAGTGTCATTCTCTGAAATGGAAATGCTGGAATGTCACAGCCCCATTAATTCAGAATCTAGCACTTACAGGTTTTAGAGCAATCAGTTTGCACAACTTAAAATTTCTCCCATCTCCACAAGAGGAGTTAAGCAACCACTTCACACCTACATAGTACACAATATTTTTAGGTTGTTTAAATCTTTAGGAAAATGAAAAGGCACCAGCTTCATGAGCAGCTGGATGATATGGTGGGATATAACATCAGAGTAGAAACTGAAAGAGTGAATTTACATTTCAAGATTATTGATGGCAACCTTGAACAAGTCACTTAATCTGCCTCTATCAAATAGAAACCATAGTACTAGTAACATGGTTGTGCTCCTTCTCTGGTCCTCTCTTTTCCCCTTAGATCACACTTATACCATCCAGCACCTTGACTCCATCCCCTCTCCCTGTTTGAACCTTTGAAACATTGTCTTTTGAACTTTCTTGGTTTCCTTGAAGACTTTATCCTGCTTCCCTTTTTCTTGCCCACCTTAGCCCACCTTTTACCCACTCCCTACTCTTCCAAATGGCCTGTGGTGGGCTGTTCCACAAATTCTCTGGGCTGCCTGTAAATCCTGAGATGAATAAACATTTAGTACTATATGTCAGAAGTTCCCAAGTTAGGAATTCAGGACATCTGGCTCTGCCATAGCCCAGAATCCTGAGTCGTTGGCTCTGGTTCCCTGAATCCTGAACTAACTTTGAGTAACAAGAACACTAAATGTGATTTAATAATATTTTTGATGGCAAGATTGTGGTGATCTGGAAGCTATGTAATTTGG
Organism: Lemur catta; assembly: GCF_020740605.2. Taxonomy (NCBI): domain Eukaryota; kingdom Metazoa; phylum Chordata; class Mammalia; order Primates; family Lemuridae; genus Lemur; species Lemur catta. The sequence continues at coordinate 30,806,072 of NC_059155.1, read as the reverse complement.
AATCATCTCAGAAGTGTGTGGGTGGTTGTGTGTTTGTGTGTGTGTGTGTGTGTGTGTGTGTGTGTGTGTGTTCATGCATGTGCAATAGTTTAATCCTCCTTACTGTGAAGAGAAAAGAAAGAGTGGAAAATACTCTTTATAGATTGGATATGTCAAGTAAACTACTTTAAGGAACTGTACCATTGATTGTAACTTAAGGCAAAAACAAAAGAGTGAACTAAATTCACAGTTAACCTTGTTCCATTATTATTCTGAGAATCAAAGATGCTCTCTGTGACTAGGAGTGCCTGACCATCTTTAGTTAAGATGTCCTTCTTTTTCGCCATGTGTATTTTGCTCAGCTATGTAAGTCTCTTAAGAACTCCTAAATTAGGCTGTTGTTGAACATTTTAAGACTCCTTAAAAGCTTTTCTGCAGATAGACTATAATGATCCATCACTTCAGAAAATTGGTTAATGGAGTATGTTAATACTGGTGGGCTATAGAAAGCACTGATTCCTTTGGACTTTCTGGTTCTAGCTAATGTCACTCCATGGTTTGGCTGTGAATTCTTCAACCCTTCTGAGTCTCTTAGAGACTTCTCTCACTATAGCTTTATCTGTAGCAGAGCAGATAAAGCTTTTGTGAGCAGGGTAGCCCTAGATAAAGCATGGCCAATGTATGGAGTAGGAAAATTCTCATCCCAAGTAACAAAAATGAAAAGTTCCAGTGATGTTCCATTTTGGCTTCAACTCTAGAGAGCACCAATGAGTAATATTACCTGTATTGACCCAGGATAGCAGAGGAAACTAGCTTAATTCTCAAGGCACCCAGGACTCCAGGTTCCTCTAGTTAGCACTCAAGAACAGGGGTCAGTAAACTACAGTCTGTGGGCAAAATCTGGCCCATTGCCTGTTTTTGTAAATAAAGTTTTATTAGAATACAGCCACACCAATTGTTTTTCAGGTTGTCTATGGCTGTTTTAGCACTGCAAAGGCATAGTAGAATAGTTATATTAATAACAGAGGTTATTTGCATGCTACACATCTGATAAAGAGCTAATAACTACAATCTGCATAGAAGTCAGGAAAATTAACAAGAAAAAAATCAAACAACCCTGTTAAAAAGTGGGCAAAGGACATGAACAGAAACTTTTCAAAAGAAGACTGACTAATGGCCAACAAACATGAAAAATTGATTGACATCTCTAATCATCAAGGAAATGCAAATCAAAACCACAATGAGAGGCCAGGCACGGTGGCTCACGCCTGTAATCCTAGCACTCTGGGAGGCCGAGGCAGGTGGATCGCTCGAGGTCAGGAGTTCGAGACCAGCCTGAGCAAGAGCGAGACCCCGTCTCTACTAAAAATAGAAAGAAATTATCTGGACAACTAAAAATATACATAGAAAAAATTAGCCGGGCATGGTGCTGCATGCCTGTAGTCCCAGCTACTTGGGAGGCTGAGGCAGTAGGATCACTTAAGCCCAGGAGTTTGAGGTTGCTGTGAGCTAGGCTGATGCCACGGCACTCACTCTAGCCAGGGCAACAAAGCGACACTCTATCTCAAAAAAAAAAAAAAAAAAAAACACAATGAGAGATCACTTAACTCCAGTAAGAATGACTTTTACCAAAAAGTCCCAAAACAACCGATGTTGGCGTGGATGCAGAGAGATAAGAACACTCATACACTGCTGGTGGGACTGCAAACTAGTACAACCTCTATGAAAAGTAATATGGAGATACCTCAAAGAACTCAAAGTAGAACTACCATTTGATCCAGAAATCCCACTAACTAGGTATTTACCCAAAGGGAAAGAAAGACATTCTATAATAAAGACATCTGCACTTGAATGTTTACAGCAGCACAATTCACAATTTCAAAGATGTGGAAACAACCCAAGTGCCCATCAATACATGAGTGGATTAATAAAATGTGGTATATTGATGCCATGGAGTACTACTCAGCCTAAAAAACAATGGTGAACTAATACCTCATGTATTATCCTGGAGGGAGCTGGACCCCACTCTTTGAAGCGAAGTATCCCAGGAGTGGAAAAACAAGCACTAGATGTACTTACCATTAAATTGGAACTAACTGATCAATACTTATGTGCACATATGGAAGTAACATTCATCAGGTGTCAGGCAAGTGGGAGGGAAGAGGAGGAGATGGGTAATTTCATACCTAATTGGTGCGGTGCACACTGGGTGTGCAGTGCACACTTGTAGCTTTGACTCAGGTGGTGCAAAGGCAATATATGTAACCAAAGTGTTTGTACCTTCATAATATTCTGAAATTAAATTTTATATATATATATATATATATATATATATATATATATATATATATGTAACAGAGACTACATGGGCCAAATAGCCTAAAATACTTATTATGTGGCCCTTTACATAAAAGTTTGCCAACCTCTGCTCTAGATTTAAAAACAGAGTTTGAATGTAAAGATAAAGGTCATTTAAATTACAATTTCAAGTAAAAGTAATTTGTAAGTTGTATGGCTACAGTTCCACAGTATTTTTTTTTAAAAAAATAATATTTCTGTGCATGCTTTTTAAAAATTTAGACAGTGAAGAAAAATATGAAGAAAGATGTGAAAAATCATTCACCATCACAATACCCAGAGAGAACCTCTACTAACATTTTGTTGTATAACTTTTCTGGCTTTTTTTGCCAGTGTATCTTTTTTTTATTTAAAAAAATGAGTCATATTGTATAATACATACTATTCTGTAGCCTGATTTTTTCATTTATCTGATTTTTTCAATGTATCTTAGCATCTACATTATCATTCCTACTGGCTACAAAGTATTCCATTATATAAATATTTCATCTAATTTATTTATTTATTTTTTCAGTATACAACAGGTTTTTTTTGGGGGGGGCAGGGAACTTAAAATGGAGAAAGTTACATTTCTTCCAAGAATGTTAAAGAAACCTTGAGAATAGAAACCATAGTCTTATTATTTACCCACCATGGAACATAGATCCATGTTGTATACATACTGGGTGTTAAACACTTAGAGTTAAAATGTCCAATATGGTAACCTCTCACCCAGGTAGCTAGTTCAAATTGAGATGTGTTATAAGTGTTAAACATACACTGATTCCAAAGATAAAATATGTAAAAAAAATTAAAATATCTTATTAATACTTTTCATATTGATTACATGTTGAAACGATAATACTTTGGATGTAGGGGGTTAAATAAAATACATTTTTAAAATGAATGTCACTTATTTCTTTTTATTTCTTTGATGTGGCTACTAGAGAATGTACTATTACATATGTAGTTTGCATTATATTTCTTCTTTTTTCTTTTTTTTTTGTTTTTTTGTTTCCCTTTCCTTTTTATTTTTATTTTTTTTTATTCAAGCTCTTCATGGGGGTACAAAACCTCAGGTTACATACATTGTTCGTGTCCCGCCCATCCCCCTGAGTCAGAGCCCCAGGCGCGTCCACTCTCGAGACAGTGCGCCGGGCATACACCAATTTATTTAACCAATCCTGTATTGTTGGACAGTTGGGTTGTTCCTAATTTATTTTCTTCTTGTAGCAATGCTATAAGAAGACATTCATCACATATACAAACTTTTTACACTTGTATTTTTATATTCTTTTTTGATTTTTTAGAAATCATCAGTTACTTTTATGATGTCAGAAAAAAATCCTATAGTCTTCTCTTCTGTAGTGAATGGATGTTTTCATAAATGGCAAGAGGTTTCCGTTATATTAATGTATACACAAAGCCAGAGGGATCAGGAGGTCACCTTCCCTCACGGGTAGGTTGAATTAGTGTACCCACCCGAGATCATTAAATAACAGCTTTGCCACCTAAAGCATGTGAATCTCAATAGGTTTTTGTGAAAGCTTCTAGTCACATTAAATATTAATGACTGAAGGCAAAGCACTGCTTCAGAACATAATGGCCCAAAGGAAACTGGAAGGCTGTGTTAAAGAAATAGACCAAAAAAAAATAAAAATAAAAAAGCAAAACAAAACACAGCACTTCTAACAGGATCAAATTTCTAATGAAGATAATAGAGCTGGCAGCCAGGAGATAAGGTGGGAACGGCAAGAAGGTGCTATGCCCTGTGGAAATGAGGTAAACACAAAATGTATTCAGAAGCCCAAGATTCTCCTCTCTGCCTTGGAAGCATTAGGGAAGATGGGAAATGGGCGCAGAGGTGGAGATATCCCCCTACTGCTTCTGTGAGAACAGCCAGATCCCGATTACTGTAGGAGGCATTCACATGAGTGGGATTGTCAGTTCACCTTAGAATGTCTTAATTCAGACACATTGGTTGTTTACCTGACCCCGAGGATCTCTGCTGATTGTAGGTAGACAGCTTGGGCATTTTTCCATGGATTTGATAAACAGGGAGCCAGTGTATGGGAAGATCTGAAAGTCAATGTTAATCTAATGTTTAATGACATCACAGAAGAGAAGAGAGCAGCAAGAAAGATTATTATGTCTATTTGAAAATACTCTGCCAGTGGTGTGAATGCCTTTTCCTTGTAGATCCATCATCCAGATGGAAAATGAAGGTGGTCTTTAATATTCTGTGCAATCATTCATGTGTGAACAGTTAGCCTTTTAAAATGAGATGTCAATGCTCAGTTGGTCTTTACCCAACACTTTTCTTCCAAGTTGCCCGAAGTACTGCATGGCATCCATGATAGGTAAATTGATGCCCGATTACCCAGACACATGGAAGCAGAGATATTTCTGCTTTCTTCCTTGTAAAGCTTATGATTCTCAGTCATTTCTCCCCTACCACTCTCAGGCCTCTCTTTTCCTTTGCCATGCTATCTTCAGATAGAGAGCTGTCATATGGCCTGCTCTTCCTTGTCTCTGTTCTTCAGAGGCAAAACAAAATAATGCCCCTATTTCCCCTGAGATCAATTCTGTTTAAATTATCTCTAAGGAGGCCTCTGCAGCAGCAGCCTAGGTCCCAGCAACAGAGCTGCTTGGAGGACTTTCAAGAACTTTAGTAGTTCTAACTCTAACCCAGAGCTTCCTAACCTTCATTAATTGTGATAAACCTCTTGGTTTCCAAGCTTGTAAGAGAAATAACTAATATCCAAGTGAAAGGAGCAAGTGCTGTCTCTTCAGGAAAACTCTGCCTTGCTTTCCTACACCAGGGGGATCTCTGAAGTTTATTGGATTAGCCTGCCAAGCTGGAAAACCCTGCTATAATCTGGGGCAAATGTCTGAACTGTATTGCAAACAGCAGGGACTATTTCTACTTTGCTCCTTCTGTCTATCCTCATCTTTTTCCCTTTCATTGTTTTTTTAAGTGAAACTTTTTTATTTTGAGATAATTGAATATTCACATGTACTCATAAGAAATAATACAAAGATCCTATATACCTTTTACTCAGTAACATCTTGCAAAACTGTAGTACAATATCACATCCAGAATATTGACATTGGTGCAATCAAGATGCAGAATAATTCCATCACCACAAGGATCTGTCATGTTGCCTATCTCCCTCCTGCCTTCCACCAACCACGAATATGTACTCCATTTCTAGAATATTGGCATTTAAATAATGTTACATAGATGGAATCATACAGTATATAACCCTTCTGCATTGTTTTTTTCCACTCATCATAATTCCCTCGAGATTCATCCAGGTAATTGTGTGCATCAGTAGTTGGTTGTATAGCATTCCATTTATGGATGGATGTGCTACAAGTTTAACCATCCACCTGTTGTAATTTTAATTTTAGTAGCAAAATACTGTTTTGATTACTTTAGCTTTGTAATATATTTTAAAATCAGGAAGTGTGATGCCTCCAGCTTTGTTCTTCTTTTTCAAAATTGATTTGGCTATGTTTTATCTTTTGTGGTTCCATATGAATTGTGGAATTGTTTTTTATATTTCTGTAAAAATATATCATTGGGATTTTGATAGGGATTGCACTGAATCTGTAGATCACTTTGAGTAGTATGAACATTTTAACAATATTAAGTCTTCCAATCTGTAAACATGGATGTCTTTCCATGTGTTTGTGTCTTCTTTAATTACTTTCATCAGTGTTTTGTAGTTTTCATTATATAAGTCTTTTACCTCCTTAGTTAGGTTTATTCTTAAGTATTTTATTCTTTTTGGTGCTATAGTTAATGGAATTGTTTTTATAATTTTTCTTTTAGATAGTTTATTGTTAATGTATAGAAATGTAACTGATTTTATGGTGATTTTGTATCGTGCAATTTTATTAAATTTCTTTATTAGTTCTAACAGTTTTTTAATGGATTCTTTAGGATTTTCTATATATATATAATCAAGTCCTTTGCAAACAGGGATGGTTCTACTTTTTCCTTTCCTGTTTGGATTCTTTTTCTTTTTCTTGCCTGTTTTGGCTAGGGTTTCCAGTACTATGTTGAATAGAAGTGATAAGAGTGGGCCTCCTTGCCTTGTTCCTCATCTTAGAGGAAAAGCTTTCAGCTTTTCCACTATTGAGTATGATGTTACCTGTGGGCTTGTCACATATGGCCCACACATGGCTAGGGCCAAGACTGGAAGGAGCAAACATAAGAAGGGAAGCAGAGAGTTGGACTGACCTTCTGAAATTTCAGTTGATTAGTTTTTTAACAGGAGAATCATATTTATGTAGCTCAAGCTTCTCTTTTGCCTGTGCTAATTGGGACCTTTACCCACACATGAACATACAGTGCCTTGGATGATCTGGAGGACCATCTGGAAGCCTCTCAAAGACCATAGATATTCTAGGCCACTCTGACTAAACACCCTTTATTAAAAGCTGCTGTGGCTCCTAATGTAGTTGTTATTGCTGTGAAGCCTCTAACACATGGGAGATATGTATATATTGGAACCTTCTTAGTGATTGGGCAGGGTATCTGATTAGCTATGACACCTTTAGTGTCTCTGAATTTGTTCTGGACCAATGCTTCCTAAATACTCCAAAGATGAATTTGTATCATGTACAGGGAGCATTTTAGTTGATTATCAGACCTTGAGATTTACATTTCTTTATTCTCTCCTATTTAACTATTTGCCCTCCATTTTGCATTCATTGAGCTTTGGGGAGTCAGTATTGTAGTTTGAGATAGTTGGAGCAGTGGAAGCATAAAGAGAACAAAAGTAGAAAGGTAGTGGTTAATTAGCAACAAATGTTTTAGAAAATATATTACTCAAATTCAAAAATAGCTCAGCTGCACAAATCCATGAGTAATATAAGAATTATGATTATGTTCTGTCACTGGTGAAAACCATTTCTCCTTATGGTACTTGGAAAACATCCTGACATACAAACTCCAAACACCTAACTTCTATCCTGAGGTTTAAGAAATTTTTCCAGAATTCATGATACTTCAAGCTGTTAGAAAATTTGTATAAATACATCCATGGGAAAGCAAAGTGGAAAAATAAAAGGAAAATATTTGATCTCTTACAGTGGAGGGGATACAGCCTTGAGCTTTGAAGAAGGGTTGTGTGAGCAATCATAGAGATTTTGGGTCAGTATTAGTCATTTAATTAAAGGTGGCTGCTGGATGCGGTGGCTCACACCTGTAATGACAGCACTTTGGGAGGCTGAGGTGGGAGGACCACTGGAGGCCAAGAGTTTGAAACCAGCTTGGCCAAAATAGCAAGACCCTATCTCTACAAAAAATTTAAAAAGTAGCTGGGCTTGGTGGTACGCACCTGTAGTCCTAGATACCTGAGAGGCTGAGACAGGAGGATTGCTTGAGCCTAGGAATTCGAGATTACAGTGAGCTATGATCACCTTTGCACTCCAGCCTGAGTAACAGAGAGCCTGTCTCTAAAAATAATAAATAAAAATTTTTAAACATAAAGATGGTGGTAATTCTGAGGCTATCATCACAAATACTCACTCCCCTGTTAGAGTACCTGAGCTATAGAAATTCAAGTACTGTTTGGACTGGGAATTATCATGAACCCTTTCAGTACCATGCCCCAGGCAGTTCACAGACTCCAGCTGCCTTTCCTGTGTAGCAAGTTCTTTCCTAACAAAACTTAACATTGTGCCAGCTCTCAAAGGATAAATATTTAAAGAGTCCAGAACCCTTTTCAGAGAGCAGGCAACAAGGATGAATTTGGAGCTAAAAGACAATAAATTGATAACTGGCACACCTAAACAGGTCAGGTAATAGTAACTCTCTAATAGTGTTATCTCCCAGCCCTAGCTCATATTCTGAGTGGTCTTTCTCTTATAATTTGGGGATGAGGGGATAAAATCAGTTACCCCTTATCTCCCTATGTTTTATCTTCCCTCCCCATATCCTGTTTAACACTAGCCCCAGGAGAAAACAGAAGATACAGTTCTAGTTCAACTGTGCAACCTCTCCTATTCTGACTACCAAATCTAGGTTGCCTTCAACTCTTTGTCATCCATATACCTTCACTGTACCATTCAGGATGGGGACAAACATTTGATGAATGTCTAAAATATATTAGATTTTAGTAGAAGTGGCAGAGTTGTACGGTTAAGAGCATAGGCTTTGGAGTCAGGCTTAGATTAGAATCCCTGCTCTGCTACTTACTGCCTGTGTGATCTCGGGCAAGTTGCTTAACCTCTTTGAGCCTTCATCTCTTCAACTTTAAATGGAAATAATCATACCTGCAACTCAAGAGTGTTGTGAGGATTAGGCATAAGTAATGTACCAAACGCAATGCCTGACACCTAGGGCCAAAAGAGAGGAATCTGGCTTCAAATCTTGGCCTCATCTTTTACTAGTTGTGAAGCCTTTGAGCAAGTTACATAAACTTCTGAGATTTAATTTGCTCCCCCATAAAATGAGAATCATAACAATACTGGCTTTGTAAGGTATTTGTGAAGATAGAATACATATAAAGTGCTTATTGCAGTAGTTAACACATAGGAGGTGCTCAAAAAGTGGTAGTTATATGTGGACATGTGCCTGTCAGGCATTGTGCTTTATACTTTGCATCTGTTAATTTATTTACTGTTTTATTTCCTTTGTCTTTCCTTCACCCACTCTTGCCTCCCTACTCCAGAGCTTCTGCCTACAGAAAGAACATGAGCAATATTCTTGACCAGCTGACTGCCTGCTGCTCCTGTGAGCAAACTTAGACCACCAGCCAGACACTCCCCTCAGCCCAGAGGCCCTCTTGAGATCAAGTTGGAGGGCTTAGTTATTCCTTCTGGCTTATGACAAAAGATCTCCATCCCTTGGAAAAGAACTAATTTCCTTGGTAGTTATACAATTGCTTCTTTGAAGTTGGTCACATACCATGGGAAGAAAGCCAACTCACAGATCTCTAAATCATCATAAAATTGAAGTCTCATTCTACTTCCAGTCATTAATGAGAGATTGGGAAGCAAAGGGAAATGAGACTAAATCTTGTTAAAAAGAGCATGTTTTTCTAATGTCAGCACAATATGCCCCTGGCAGAGTGCAAACCAAGTAACACATCCAAATTCCTTCTTTATTGGAAAAACTTCAGGTGCTTCACAAGCAATCATTTGTACTCATCTATAAATGTTTGGTTGGTATATTGCATAAATGAAGTTCTGGAGTAAGACATCTTAACCTTTGTGTTTGAAGCTGATGCAACTTAGAAGGAGGCAGGAGTAGGCATGAAAATTGAAGAAGCTTATACTTGTCCAGTCAGTCTCTTCCACTAGGCATGCATGTCACAGCTCTTCTATGCTGTAAACCCCCAGCCATTATTTTCAACGTGTATTCTGTAGGCATCGATCCTACCCAAGGAGCCTCTGCTTCACAAGGAAATCCCATAGGGGAAAGGGCTTTGCTTTGTTGATGATCTCTTTATATTGTAGTTAAAGAGAGGCAAAGGGGTTGTTTCAGGATATTTCCTTGGAACTCACAAATAAAGACTTCTAGTGGGTCTTCTGCCTCTAAGCTACTATGTAGCACACCATTTGAAACTGTTCATTATTGTGTACTCCAGCTTCTTTTATCTGTCCAGCTCGCAACCTGAGAAGTGTCCCAGACAGTAAGGTATACATGATGCTCTAAGCTTTTCTTTTAAACATGTGTTTGTGAAAATTCCTACTTTGTCATTTGATGTTATCACTAAGCAGGAATCTCAGGTTTGACTTCCCAGCACTAGGGTATGACGAACACCTCATGCCTAATGTTGTTTAGACATTCCCTACAGGCAGAAATTTAAAAACTCACTCTTTTACCCAGCCTATACCTAAGGAACTTTGCAACTGGCATCTATTCACAATAGCTGCAGTCATCACCTCTAGAGAAATAGGAATTTCTCACCTTGTCAGCTACCCATACTTGACTCACCTATTGCATGGGCCGGAAAAGCTACAGATTGTAGGGATCTGTTTTTCTTTTTAGGCTCAAAAACAAGTGGGAGGCAATTTTAAATAATAATTTCTTTAAAGAAAAAAGTTTAACAGATTAAAAGGTGATTAGAAGTTAATCCCCTGGGAAGACAGATGGGTTTTTGCATTTGGGTTTAATATAAAGAATAACTTTGATCATAATGATTTCCTTGAATGCTGAGGCAGATTTCTTAAGGAGACTGCAGCTATGAGTAGTAGTATCTGCTTACTTATGCTGCATATTCAGATGAAAAGTAGGCCCTCTACTTCCAGGCCAGTATTCAGCCAATGTGCACTGGACAGCATCAGCTTAAAAATATTTAAAAACTCCAGTAACAGTTGGTAAATATGCACTTCCAGAAGGCCCCAAGTGATAACCTGTCCCCGAGGCCACACTGATCCATCTGGTATTTCCAAAGTTTTCCTACAGTCTAGCAATAATGGATTAACCCCTGGCACAGAAAAGGGTCTCCTAGACCCTGTTCCACTGCTAAGGTTCAGTGTACAATTCTGTTTGGCAGCCCATGTCATACAGGTGTTTAAATATCATTCCTGGTCCCTTGATATTATCCCCCTGACTTGAAGCCATTTTTGTAGGCAGAATCAACCAGCTTACCAGAGGACCCCTAGTAGAGTTTATTGCTCTTATATAGGCTAAGTTCTCTTAGAAGAAAGAGAATGAATATGGAAAATATTAGCAAAATTAACTTGAGGAAAATTTTAATAAAAGTTGGGAAAAGAATTTCTACTTAAATAAATAACCAACAAATAGTGTGAGCCACAATTATTGTCAGGTATTACAATACTGTGTACAGATTGAAGGAGATAAAAAGTGATAGAGCTATATGCTGGCTATTTGTTTATGCACTATGCCGTATTCTTGGAGGTAATTCAACAGGATATTTGGAGCCATTCCTGCCCTCAAAGTTTTTTTCAGTCCAGCAGGGGAAATATCACAGGTATCAGTTTAACTATTAATACAAGGTAAAATGCTAATAACCATTTAAAGAATCACATTAGTGCTAACTATCTCTTAGAGAGATACAAAGTCAGCATACTTTCAGTGGTACAAAAGAATGCCAAGACTAGAAAATGTTCTGTTCCTGGGAAACAAAATGACAGGTTTCCTTAGACAAAACCAGATTATCCCTGTGATGTTAAATTAGTACTGACTGCAATGATGAGTAATATTTAATGCTATAATCCCTGACTATTAAAGAAAAACTTATTGAAATCAATACAATGATGCAAAACAGACCATTGTAGGATTCCTTCTGCTGCTATGAGGGAAACAAATTGGATAATTTTGATTCCCTTATCACCCTCTATGAATTATATTTGCTAATAGAATGCAAATATCATTGGTAAAGAAAGAAGAACAAAGATGAATCATTATAATGAATGTTCAAATAAAGAGCTTCAGATTCAGAAAGCTACATTAGTGTATTGCCTAAATAAAACCAGCCAGGATTTCCCACTGCAAACGTCTTTGGCCTTTGTGTATAACATGTTTGTTAAAGTGCGGTGACTGGAACACTGATTCCTCCTGGGTAGTAGTGTAGTCAGTACTACTGTTGCAAAGGCTTTCTGGAAACTCAACAGAGTTCTCCTATTGAGGTTCTCTTAGCCAATTTTGGGAAGGTGCATCCCACCTGATTTGTTGGTGTCCATTTGCTTTCTTTGATTCTGAATAGCAATCTCCTGCCCCAGACTTCCTACCACCAACTAGAATGGAAAGGGTAATGCAGAAGGATAGTATGTCTTGTACCAGTCCCAACACACCTGCCATCCTCACCCCAGGATCTCTGGGACTTGCTAAATGTCTTTCTGTGTGGGAAGCTCATGGAGATTGAAGTTGCATCTGTGGGTGGTAGGGAAGGGGCTCCCTAGGTGTCAGACATCAGATTATTCTTACTTTTTTACCTTATTTACTGAATCAGTTCTCACCTACTATGCACCAAATGTAGCCCCTTACACTTTAGTCCTAGAAGCCTATCTGCCTTTCCTTTCCCCACATGGTTTGCCCAATTCACTAGTGTCCTGAAATGTATCAACCTCAATTCTCTCCTCTGATGAGCTTAAGTGGAATTTAATAATCCCTGCTAAATTGTCTTGTGACTCTGTCATATGAATAAAGGCTATGGACTCTAGGTTAGATTATAAGCATCAAATTAATTTTACTGCAAAGGTCAGGCTGCTCTCCTGGTGTTCTGTTGTGCTTGAAGGTTAGTCCACTGCATGCTTGACCAAAACCTTTCTGCCTGAGCTGTATTCAAAACAGATTTCAGAATATAGCCAGATTGAAAACCAGACATTTGGAGATAAAAGGTTGTGTACTCTGACCCCCTGGAAATAGCAAGCTGCTGCAGTGATTTCGTGTGTGTATACAATACATCATCATCTCCAGGAGATGATGGGCATTAAGCTTAGCACCTCTTGCTCCCAAAGCAAATGTCTGCTCGTCTTTTCCACCTAGTTGCTCATGTCAAAGTAAAGAAATATTTCTTCCCAAATGGCTTCTAAGCTTGCATGTCTGAGAAGTGCTGCCCCTGGGGAAGCAAGACCTATCAGTGGAGTTTGGCTCTAAAAAGATATAATCATATTCAGATAATGGCAGACACCTTATCCTGGTTCCCTTTAACCTTCATCTGTCTTCTTAATTTACCACGGGCTTTCTCTTTCCAGTTCACCTCCTTTGGCCAACCCTGTTGTGAGTTCATGCACTCCTGATGTATGTGTCTAATATACTCATCAGTTTAAGCTCTACAAATAACATTCATGTAATAACTTGCCATTTATACTCCTGGAAAAATCCAAAGATGGACTCTGAGGCTATAAAATAGCACCTAGGCTATTGTCAGAGCTACGATACCTTGAAGCTATAGGGGCTTGAGTGACAAACAGAATTCTTACAGAATGACAGTTCCTTTGGGCATAATTGTAGTCTTTTTCAAGTATCCTAAAAAGAGATAGCAGTGGTCAATGTTCTACACCAGAGAATAGAACCTATGGAGGGAAATGCAATCAGCTTGCAATTCTAAATTTTATTATTCCCAGTGAGAAATTTACAAGTAGATCTAGGGACATTCCATAGTCTGTTGCTTGTTACAAAATTTAGCTTTTGGCTGTAACAATAACACTGCTGACCCACTGTGTCCAGGATAATGTGTGCAGTCAGTGGTTGCATTCCCTAGAACAATCCACATCCTATGCCCATGTCTCCTACAGCCAGTAGTGTTTGCAAGACAAGGCAAGGTGAGGTGTGTAGCCTGTGGCTGTGGAGCAGAGGAGAATGGAAAGTGAAGTGGCTCAAGAAGGCTTCATATGGGATACCATGAACCCCAGCAAAGGTGCTGAAATGGATCCAAAGTGCTTTTCTGAGGAAAGTTCAAGACCTTCCTGCAGATGCCCTGTGAATGGAACAACACTCTATCTGGACAAGCACACAAGTCAAATGCCCTAATTTCTGAAACAAAATGACAATTTGGCCACTTTATATGTCTTAAAAGCTAAAACAAGTGGCTCTCTCTCTTCAGCCCACAGCATAGACTATCTGCCTTCCCTTTGCTCACCAGAGCACTCAATCTTGAATTAGCTGCCCTCTAGCTCTTGAATATATGAACGTGTCAACCAGTAGTACTTGCCTGAGAAGCACTGTTCCCAGGGAAGCAGGCCCTATCAGTGGAGTTTGGTTCAAAAATGACATGATCATATTCAGATAATGGCAGACACCTCCATCCTGGTTCCCTTTAACCACATCTGTCCTTCTAATTTTCCTCACGTTCTCTTTGTTCATCTCCTTTGGCCACCCCTGTTGTGAGTGTATTTACTGCTGATGGAAATACCTACCATGCTTGGCAGTTTAAGTTCTACTGGTAACATTCACGTGGGAATTTGCCAATATCCCACTTTTCAGGTTTTGTCATTTTTTCCCCTCTGACCAGTAGGACAAACTGGTCTTGTCACTTTATACTTAGGCTTTCCATAGACGCTTGTTTGGTCTTTGTGTGGTAATTTGTCTACCCCACCCCCAAGTAAATGATAAGCTCTCTGAGGGAAGAGCTTCAGTCTTCTGAGGGTCTTCTGCTTCTCTTGTGTTTCTCTCAGCCACTAACAGAAAGTACCGTAGCGGCTCAATAAGTACTTGTTAGTTCATTTGGAACTAGGAAATGCTATCCCAATAGATTGTACTGGTTTCTGAATGCAGATATGCTCTTTGTTTTTCTTCTCAGCTGTAAACTTTTACTCTGAGGTTGTATTTTACTCTGCCAGAAGTAAAAATGTACTCCGTGGTTCTATGCTGCAATCAGATTTTCCAAATGCAGTGGTTTAAGGATTATGCTGTTTTCACTGTAGCTCAGAGGGTGACTGGAAACCCTGAGCCACTGCATTCCATAGGTGCTGCCATGATGGAAAGAGCAGCTCAAAGGCCTTTGCCTCCTTACCTTGGCTCCCTTTAGAACCTAAATTCTGTTATGGAATGGTGGGGCCACCTCTGCTGATTTTCACTTAACCTCTCCAAGCCTTTCTGTTTTCCTCAGAAAAGCCCATCAATATCGACCTGCTTTCCAGGGATGTTTTGAAGATGTAATGCTGATAAGAAAACACTCTCTATGAGAAAATATTGATGACAGTTGTTTTGTGGCCACAAAAGGAGAGGGCACTCAGCAGTAATTGGGGGCCATGGTTAGCTACCCAACCACCCATTATCGTTAGTCCTCAGATTGATTCTAATGCATCAGAGTAATGCAGCCTGTAATCCACATGTAGGGGGTAATTTATTGTCAGGTGGTGATTGTTAGTAATAACAAACTGTTTGAACATATTCAGAACATAGTTGTACACATCTGTTTCTCTTCCTTTTGTTTGCAAGTCTAATTTTTACTGCTTTGCCTGTCCTTTTTCTCCATTTACACTGCATGTTGTAGTATTGTTTTTATTCTTCTTTTTTTAAAGAAGCTTAGTGTCTCAATGAACAGCTAGAACACAGGAGACTGATTTGGAAAAGCAGTTTAAGTAGCCAAGTCCAATTTAAGAATGGTGGTGGATTTTATCACTCAGCTTTATAAATGGACCTCATTCCCGCTATATTGTGTTTCTTTCTCTAATGCATTTGTACAAAAGCTCTTGTCTCTCCCATTACCCCCTGTGGCTGGTGTTAACTCATTCCTGGGCATTTGTTGCCATAGCTGCAGCCGCTCCTCAGCTGGAGCCCCTGTGCTAGCCCCTACAGAGGCCATGTGGGGCTGGCCTGCTTGTTCCAGGCGTCAGCTGTTAGACGGAGGGCAAGAGCCTTGCAACCTCAGAGGTCAAACAGCCTGTTCTGTGTGCTTAAGCCCTGTCTATTATGTTTTTTCTTAGCAGCAGATGGGCATGTGGCTGTCCAGCCTCAAGGCTGGGAAACATGTGTGGGAACATTACCAGCATTCTTCCTCCCTCACCCCCTCCTGGGCACCTAAGCAGGTAGCCTAACTCCATATTCAAAAAGATGATCAATATTTCCCCTCTGTTGTTTGAATCTCTTCCTTCAACACCTGAAGCAGCTGTGGGGAATTGTGCACAACTTGCGTCTGTTCGCTGACATAATTGCCAGCAGTTTTATGGAGCGTCTCTTGTGTGTGTTTTTGTGCATTTACAGATTTGATTATATCATTTGCAGAATGGAAACGTGGCTTTCCACTGCTTACTCTCATTCTCATAGATCTTCAAGGAGAAAACCTTTTAAAAACAAAATGGAAATGACATGCAAATGGTTATGTTAATATCACACAGGCAAAAGTCAGGACCTTCAGAAGGTTCCTCAGGCGCAAATTGATCAGGTGATGAGCGCATCTTGCATACATTTCTATTTGAGTCTACTCCATCCTATGAGAAATGATTAGGGAAAGAAAATGTTTCATGCCCATAATGTGTGACTACTTTCTGCCTTGGGCTCCAGCATTGACGTAGACCAGAGCAAACCCAACTCCCACACATGCAGATTGGGCAGGTACAATGGGATTTGAGGAAGATGTATGAAGATGGAAAGTTTCCACATAGAACAGTGATACAGTGTTGGAAAAGAAATTTTAATTTTGTCTGTGCTGTGCCAGCTTTGCCAGGCAGCTGGCAAAGATAAATCTGTGGATTAGCTCCAGACAGAAAATTCATAAAACATTTAGTCCTTTACCTTGACTTTAATAGAACTGATATTATGTCATCAACAACAGCAGCAGAACAGCAGCATCAACAACTAACCTTTACATAGTATTTTTATAGCTTTCAAAACACTTTTTCATTTAATATCCCTTGTTGAACCATTTCGTCAACCCTGTAAGATCAGTATTATTGTTGTCTGCCTTTTTGTGATGAGGCAACCCAGGCCCAGAGACATTAAGTGACTTGTGCAAGGTTACATAGCCAGTAAATAGCACAGTCTTCTGACTCCAAACCCCTGAGGTACCCATGCTAAGAAATACTCACAGCCCTGTCACCTCTACTTCACTGCTACCTCAATGTCCTCTAACCACCTCTGAACCTCCAGGTAAACAAATTAAGGTCTATGCAGGGATTGACTTAAAAAACAAAGGGAAAGTAGCCATGTCACAAAAGAATTCTGTCTTTACATATGGGATTTACTGCTGAATGATATCCTTGGCACTCATGTTTGTCCTTAGATCACTAACTACTCCACTAGCTGGGTGGGGAAGGGAGAAGGGAAGGGAGGGGAAAAGGAGAACTATGAAGGGGAATAGCACAGAAAGCTCTTGGCAACTAAAGGATCCTTTAGAAATTGAGATAAAACATTTCTAAAGAGACAGCATCAACATATGTAGTAGCTGTAAAGATGATCAAGGAATGATTAACACAAAACTCAGAATAGTGGTTATCTTTGAGGGGAGAGGCACATGGTGGACTTTAAAGGTAATATTTGTGTTCTTTTTCTTAAACTGCATATTGGATACACAATTTTCATTGCATTCTTGTTTTTTATATTTTAAACTTATCTCTTATAAATTCATCATTTGTACCTGTTCAATATGTAATTTCAAAAATTAGAAAAAGACAGTGTGAGCCACTGGAAAAATAGGATTTGATATACAGAAATTAGCTTTACGTTTTCAAGGAAGATAGCTGCTCTCAAAAACTAGATACACTTTGATAAAAACCTTAGCCAGTTTGCTCTGCCAATGTCTCCCAGTGACATACCAGTTAGTTTCTCAAGAAGTGGTGATTTGTGAGGTGGGCAGGCTTTCCCAGAATTTTCCCAGGGTCTTTGAGCATTTCAGCTGCCTTGCCCCTCACCTCACCTCCTTTCTGACAGTGAACTTCTGGCTTCTGTGAGAGACAAGAACAGTGGCATGGTCATTTGGGAATTTGAGGTTAAGTGCTTGAATTATAACCATGGATTTATGAGTTGTTATCCAAAGACTTGTTATCTTTATGGCTTTCCTTTGTGTTGGACCTGACAGAGAATGCAATGAACGGGTTAGCTTGTGTATTTATTTTTATCACCAGTTGGTTTCTCTCTGGCCAAACTAGACAACACTGTAAGCACAGGCTGTCAGGAATTACAGCTTTTCTTCCATGTGGAAATAAGTGGATAAGCAAACACTCCCAGCCTGATTTTCTTTCCAATTTATTATTTACAGGGAATTCACTCTTTGTAATCATTTTCAAATCAAATTTGCTCTACCAATTCCTGTGAGGTTTGCTCTGGAGATCATCGCCAACCTAGATGTCTTTTATTTTTCAACAGCTTATTCGCCTCCATGTTAATGCCAATTAAAAGAAAAAACACAAACGGATTAAAGGTGATATCACTAGTTGGTGGCCTATAGGTTCACTCAGGAAGAAAATTTAAGTTACAGCAGAAATGGATAAAAGAAAGTCAATAACTCACATGTGTTTGCTATTTGGACTACTGTTGATATATTAAAATATTCAGAAGAGCTATTGAATTAAATGGGGCAAAATACATCACATGTTAGATAGATTCCAGGAAAGTCACTATTATTAATAATGTTCCAGAATCACAAACTGCTAACCAAATTCACTTGCATATGGATTGTCCCTGGAGTAGGCTGATACAGTAGGTGTCTTTTGCCCAGCTGTCACAGAGGTAATGGCCATGACCATAACCTCCCTTTGTATTGCTGGAAAGCTAGCCGTGAAAAGCAAGTTCTTCTGCCTACCCCACTACTTCCCAACCTTGTCATGGATAATCGAGATGTGACATTAAATAATTCTGGCTTTCTTCCACCACAGATGGGGAAATCAGGAGGGAGAGCATGAATACAAATGCTACCCATGTTTTTAGAGAAAAAAGCAAATGGGTTTTGGCAGCAGGTCTGATGGGTTTGGGGTATATACAGCGGAGGAGGAGGGTAACAACTGGAAAATCTTTTGAGGATTTTATTAGCAGTACCACTTTTAGAAAATGCATCAATCATATGAGAGGACTACAAATTAGTCCTGCTGTTCTTTCTGGCAGTGTTCATGGTAAAGAATTTGTTAAAGAGAAGCCATCTTTTCTTTTTTGTTGTAAATACATTAATTACTATTATTAACGGGTGATCCTACACTGGTATTTTCGTGTCCTTTTCACCTGAAGGAATTATAACATTCCCCTCTCTCCTCACCACCAATGGTCTCTGTTTTCCATAAGATATCAAAGGTGATGCCCACCATTGTCAATATATTAATAATTGTATTGCTGTACAAGTACTTATTGAACTAGGCATTGCAATAGACCTTTTTCATATATCTTCTCCTTTAATCCTTACTACAGCCCTGTAATACAGGTACTGTTATTATCCTCATTTTTCAGATGTGGAAAATGAAGCACAGAGACATTAAGTCACTTCCCTAGCATCACACAAGTAATACGTGGTGGGCTAGGATTTGAATTTAGCTCTAATCCAAAGACCATGATCTTAATGGCTATTATAACCTCATTTTTTTCTTCATTCAGCATCATTCAGCATTAAGGGTTAAAAGTGTATCATACTTGGTCTGGCTAAATGCATGCTAGTGGTTGATAGGAGTGTGTTGTGGTTTTCAAAAAAAAAAAAATCAGCCATTTTGAAACATGAAGGGTGGTGGGGGTACTGTGAAGTTCTGTACAGTAAAGGCTGTTGTCTTCTCATTGTTTGTCAAATTGGGGTGGAGTTTGAAAACTCCAGTTAGGCTGCCTGCAGAGGTGAAGGAGCTAGAAAAGGGCCAGGGCTGCTGGCCCAAGGCAGAGCCATTAGTCACTGCCTCCCGCGGCTGTATGTGTATATATAGCATTATGGCCCTGCTGAAGCAGCTAGTACTCAAGCCAATAGGCCCATTATCAGGAGGACTTAACATTTGACTTATTTATAGTTGTCATGGCCAGGGTCCCACTCCCCCTGACTTAGACTATGGCCTTGTAGTTAGTGACTTGCACAGCACGTCAACAATATAGTCTAATCCCCATCCTTTCAGAGTCCAACCTTCTGGAGAATACAAAATGATTCCAGTTGTTCCACATTCTACTTTTAGGAGAGAGGAATGATAAGAAAACTGATATGGAGAATATTCTACATTCACTCCCATCCCCCTAAACAAGAACGATTTCTATTCTAGTTTTTAGACTTAGCACAAATATAGCCTTATTCTATACCGTTTAAGATATCTAAGTGCCATGATAAGTGGCTTCTCTTTCTAAACCCAATATAAAGTCACTTCCTCCAGCTTCACATCACTTCCCCTTTGCTCCCTTCCTTCCTCCACCACCTCCTCTCATTCTAGCAAAGGAACTGCTTCCCCCCTCTTCATATCTCTGTTTAACCATCATCAAACTATACAGTAGCTTTTGTTTTCATATCTGCCACTCTCACTAGTCTGTGAGCCCCTCAAAGTGCAGGGAAACATAGTTTTCACCTGGGTACCACCACATAGTACATGGATTTAACAAGTTTGTTAAATTAACAATCAGAATAGTATTCTGAAGCCCTGAAATAACTTCACTCAAAGATTCAGGTACAACTAGTACATATTGACCACCTGTGTTGGTTTCACCACAACCACGTGACGGGGGTGGTGACATTCTTATTTATAGATGAGGAAACTGAAGCTCTGTGTTTCTCAAATTTGTGATGGGTGTAAGAGTTACCTAGGGTACTTGTAAACAGGCAGATTCCTCAGTGCCACCTAGATGAAAAACTCAGCAGTGGACCCTGGAAATCAGCCTATTTACAATCACCCCAGGGGATTCTGATGCACATGGTTGGAACACACATTTACAAACCATAGGTGTGATTGCCACATAGCCAATGACTGGTCGAGCCAGAGTTCACACTAGCCCTCCTGATTCCAGATCTAGTTCATGCTGTATTTGTCTTTGTCATACTCTATCTCCTATGGCAAGGAAGTGGACTGAAACATGTTGGAAAGATTTTCAACAAGGGCTCAAGCAATACGGCTTGTGGATTAACCCCAGGACTGTTTTTTTTTTTTTTTTTTTTCCTGCAAGAGATCTTGACAGACTTCCAACAACATAGCAACAGGGCTGCCAAGTCACCTCTTACACAACTTACCTCGAGAAAGCATAGACCACAGAGCTATGGGAACTCACAGAGTTTATGCTTTTATTTTTTCTTTCTCCATCTGCCCCCCTCCCGCCACCACCATGAGGCATGCCATTAACTTAAAGAGCATGCTCATTACCTGAAATTCAATTACTTCATTTGTTAGACATTAAGATTTCTAGTTGAAAACCAGTAGCTACAAAATCTGGGGCCCTGACAGTAATATTAATGTCTCTGTTTCAAAATCGGGGAAAGAATTGTGTGGCTTAACAAGCAATTAGTGCAGATGTTAAAGTAGCTGGGGTAGGTAGCACTGTTGAGGCCCATCTATGATTTTTGTTGTTCTTTATCTAAATATTAGGTGAGGAAATATGGAATAAGTGTGATGATGCAATCTGCAATCCTAAAGACTAGAGGGACACAGTCAACCATTCACCCTAGGACAAGGTAACACTGGTTCACTGGTATCTCAGAAGTCTAAGAAGCCAGGAGTTGGCAATTATGAACTGTAGTCCAGAAAGGTCCAAAGGAGCCTCTCCAGCGGAGTCAGCCATTGCTCATACTACATGAGGAAGCCCTCCAAGTTTCCCACAGTGTGGCCTGATGATGTTCCAGGATCCAATCTCAAACTATTCTCCTGGCTCAGATTCACCTAATAACCTTTAAGTGACAAGTATCATCCCTGAGATTCTTCAGCCCATGCCAGCCCACATTGAAATAACAAAGGAGGCCCTTGCCTCCAGCTCAGAGATATTTGAAAAGAGACCCCCACAGGACAGCTTAATAGTTTCTTCCTTAACCAGAAAAAAGAAAGGGAAAGATAAAAGAAGTGGGGTTAAAATCATGATCACTTACTTGCTCTGTGTCAGATATTGGGCTCACCATAGTGATGGTATATAGCTCAGTGGTTAAAAGTGTGGGCTCTGGAGCCATACTTCTTAAATTTGATTTCCACCTCCAGCATTAACTATATCTGTGACCTTGGTGA
Organism: Lemur catta; assembly: GCF_020740605.2. Lineage (NCBI taxonomy): Eukaryota > Metazoa > Chordata > Mammalia > Primates > Lemuridae > Lemur > Lemur catta. The sequence continues at coordinate 30,784,238 of NC_059155.1, read as the reverse complement.
CCTATTTTTTAATTTCAAAGTATTACAGGGGTACAAATGTTTTGGTTACAAATATCACTTTTGTAATCCTTAACTCAGGGTTATAAGTGTACCTGTCACCCAGATAGGGTTCATTGTGCCCGTTAGGTAGGTTTTTGCCCATCCTCTCCTCCCCCATCCCTTCTGTTTGATTTCCATTGAGTTATACTTCCCTCTGTGCACATGTGTGCTCATTGGTTAGTTCCAACTAATAGTGAGTACATGTGGTGTTTGTTAAAAAAAAACGGGACATAGACAACCTACAGAATGGGAGAAAATATTCACAAGCTATACATCTGATAAAGGGCTAATAACCAGAATGCTACTATAAACATTCAAGTGCAGGTGTCTTTAGTCTTTTATCCATGTTGAATTAATTTTTCTGAGTGGTGAGAGATATGGATCCTGTTTCGTTCTTCTGCGTGTATCACATTATTTAGATACTTGACTTAGGATAATGGTTTCCAGTTCGATCCAGGTTGTTGCAAAAGGCATTAAGTCATCCTTCTTCATGGCTGAGTAGTATTCCATGGTATACATATACTACATTTTTTTAATCCACTCATGAATTGATGGGCTTTGGGTTGATTCCACATCTTTGTAATTGTGAATTGTGCTACAATAAACATGCAAGTGCAGGTGTCTTTTTGATAAAGTGACTTATTTTCCTTTGGGTAAATACTCAGTAGTGGGATTGCTGAATTGAATGGTAAGTCTACTTTTAGTTCTTTGAGGAATCTCCATACTATTTTCCATAGAGGTTGTACTAATTTGCAGTCCCACCAACAATGTATAAGCGTCCCTTTCTCTCTGCATCCACGCCAGCATCTATTGTTTTTTTATTTTTTAATAAAAGCCTTTCTAACTGGGGTAAGGTGATATCTCATTGTGGTTTTAATTTTCATTTCCCTGATAACTAGTGACATTTAGCATTTTTTCATATGTTTATTGGCCCTTTGTGTATCTTCTTTTGAAAGGCTTCTGTTCATGTCTTTTGCCTACTTTTTAATGGGGTGGTTTGATTTTTTTCTTGATGATTTTCTTGAGTTCTCTGTAGATTCTGGTTATTAGCCCTTTATCAGATGTATAGCTTATGACTATTTTCTCCCATTCTGTAGGTTGTCTGTTTGCTCTGTTGATTATTTCCTTGGCTGTGCAGAAGCTTTTAAATGTAATGAAGTCCCATTTATTTATTTGTTGTTGCTGTGATTGCCATTAGGGTCTTCTTCATAAATTATTTTCCAAGGCTGATATCTAGAAGAATTTTTCCAACATTTTCTTCTAGAGTTCTTATGGTTTCATGCCTTACATTTCTTTTAAATTCATATAATATTTTTATCATAGGATTTTTTAAAATTTATTTCAGAATATCACAGGAGTACAAACGATTTGGTTACATATATTGCTTTTATACCGTGCCCATCCCCCAAATAGGATGCATTGTACCCATTAGATGTGATTTTACCCATCCCCTCCTCCCTGCTCCCACCTGCTTGATTTCCGATGAATGTTATTTTTATATGTGCACATAGGCATTGATTGATTAGTTCCGATTTAATGGTGAGTACATGTGGTGTTTGTTTTTCCATTCTTGTGATACTTCACTTAGAAGAATGGTCTCTAGTTCCATCTAGGTTAATACAAGAGGTATTAGTTCACCATTTTTATGGCTGTGTAGTACTCCATAGTATACATATGTCACATTTTATTAATCTACTCATGTATTAGTGGGCATTTGGGTTGTTTCCACATCTTTGCAATTGTGAATTGTGCTACCATAAACATTCAAGTGCAGGTGTCTTTAGTCTTTTATTCATCTTGAATTAATTTTTATGAGTAGTGAGAAATATGGATCCTGTTTCATTCTTCTGCACGTGGCTATCCAGTTGTCCCAGCACCATTTACCAAACAGGGCTTCTTTTCCCCGTGTATGTTGTTGTCTGCTTTGTCAAAGATCAGTTGGCTGTATGTGGATGGTTTTATATCTGGGTTTTCTGTTGTGTTCCATTGGTCTATGTTTCTATTCTTGTGCCAGTACCATGCTGTTTTGGTTACTGTAGCCTTGTATAGTATAGTTTGAAGTCTGGTAATGTGATTCCTCCAGATTTGTTCTTTTTTGCTTATGATTGCTTTGGTTATTCAGACTCTTTTCTGGTTCCAAATGAAGCATAGAATTTTTTTTCTAGATCTGTGAAATATGATGTTAGTATTTTGATGGGTATTGCATTGAATCTGTAAATCACTTTGGTAAGTATGGACATTTTAACAATGTTAATTCTACCAATCCATGAGCATGATATGTTTTTCCATTTGTTTGTATCATCAGTGATTTCTTTCCTCAGTGTCTCATAGTTCTCTTTGTAGAGATCTTTTACCTTTTCGGTGAAGTATATTCTTGGGTGACTTCTGAACATCTTTGTGTTTCATTTTACTTGTCTGTGAAGTGGGTATAATGATAAATATCACCTGTCTCATAGGGTTGTTGTGAGGATTAGATTATATAATACATGTAAAGCCTTAAAAGTGTTTAGCATATAATAACCATTTAATTAATATTGGGAATCAACATCATTATTGTTGTTTTAGTACATGAAAGATAGTTATCATTATCCCTAGCTACAAGTGAATAAGCAGGTTAAAAAGTTTGTGGAACTTGCCTGAAGTCACATAGCTAGTGAGTAGTGGAGCTAATATTTGATTTTAGATCTATCTGGCTCCAAGGTCTGTATTCCTTCCACTATACCTTGTTGCCTTCATAAATATAGGGTATGTGCTGTGAGTTCGTGGAGAGGCACATGCCAAAACCTGTGGCCTTCTTCTTCTTCCTCACTATGCCACACCCCCCTACCCAACTGCAACTGCCATCTGGTGGGCTGGCTTGTCTCCCTGGCTTTTCATTGATCTAATTAAAAACATTGAACACCTGTATAACTGTTCCAATACAGAGGTGGCCATCTCCAGGACCCTCCAGCTTATAGACTATAACCATGAATCTTACAGGATGGGGTTTAGTTTGTGAAAACACCTTCTTACCAGCATACCTTAAGAATCAAGTTACTATCCCTTACCCCCACTCTGCCACACTCATTACCCATGTAAGAATGACTACCTACTGTATAGGCTAGCAGAAATACCCTTCCCTTGCCTTCCCTTCCCTTCTCAAGGAAGAATATGTTGTGACATCCTGATTCTCTTGAGTGGTTCTTTGATTCATCCTTGCTTGTCCGATAGCGTCATCTCTCTCAAGCCATCAGGGATCCTTGTTTTATAAGAACCGCTGTCAGTCTTCTTACCCTGCATAACCATGATGCAAGCTGTGGCGTCACTGTGGTGATGTCTGCAATAGGACCGAGAGTGGGGTATGCCTGGGGCTTCAATGCATTGTTCACAAACAATAATGGATTGTTAACTTTCAAGGAAAATAAAGGAGGATTCAAAATGACACCTGCCCTATATAGTATATTGCTTCCTGAGCAATAAATACCAAGTAAAAGATAAAACCTTGAGCCCTGGGCTTAACGCAGACCCAAAATGTGTTTTGTTTGTTTGTTTGTTTGTTTGTTTGTTTGTTTTTTGGAGACAGAGTCTCACTCTGTTGCCCGGGCTAGAGTGAGTGCCGTGGCATCATCCTAGCTCACAGCAACCTCAAACTCCTGGACTCAAGCGATCCTTCTGCCTCAGCCTCCTGAGTAGCTGGGACTACAGGCATGTGCCACCATGCCCGGCTAATTTTTTCTATATATATTTTTAGCTGTCCATATAATTTCTTTCTATTTTTTTAGTAGAGACGGGGTCTCGCTCTTGCTCAGGCTGGTCTCGAACTCCTGAGCTCCAACGATCCGCCCGCCTCGGCCTCCCAGAGTGCTAGGATTACAGGCGTGAGCCACTGCACCCGGCCCCAAAATGTGTTTTATTCTGCTGTTTCCTTTCCTTAGCCAGAGAACAGAGAGCACAGTGGTATTGAGTGGTAGGATATCCAACCCTCCCCTTGTGTCATAATCTTTCACAACAAATACTTCTTGAGTACCTACTGTACACAAGATCCTGTGTGATATGCCAGAGATGAGATTTTCTTCTGTGTTCTGCATAAGCATTTTCTAAACTTCCTCTCTCTTTCCTTTGTCATGATATACCCAGTGCTGTTTCCAGGACCTCTTTAAACAGCACCCCATCAGCATTCAATGATACCTAGACTCCCCATCACAGGGATCATTTCTTTGGTGTGAAGCATAAAAGTAACCATGCTAAAAATGTTACTAGATTCTTGAGGTGGAGGGGGTTGATCAGATTAGTCTTAGTAGCATAGTAGCATAAAAGAGTATAACATAAACTATGGAAGTTGTGATTGGCTATACATTTGGTGGATGGGAAAGGGTTGTGAATAAACCAGGGATAGGAAACACTCTTCAGTAAGAACACACAAAAATTGTTGCAAGTAGAGCAGGGTTTCTCAGCCTCTGTACTACTGACATTTTGGGCCAGATAATTGTTTTTTTGTAGGGGGCTTTCCTGTACATTGTAGGATGTTTAGCAGCATCTCTGGCCTCCACCCACTAGATGTTGTCAGTAGCAACTCCCTGCCCCAGGTGTGACAACCAAAAATGTCTCCAGATATTGCCAAATGTTCCCAGAAGGGCAGACTTAGGCCCAGTTAAGAACCACTGCAGTAGAGGAAATGGAGAGCACCCATCTGTATAATGATGAGCTCTATAGCCCTCCAAGCTCAAATATTCTATAACTTTATGACTCCCCTGATTTAATATAGCATAATGGGTAAGTACATGAATTGTGGAGCCAGAATGCCTGGGTTTGAATCCCAGCTCCACTATAAGATATTATGTATGACTGTGAATAGCTTGTTCTCTGTTCCTGTTACTTCATCAGTAAAATCAGGATAATGAGAGAACCTACTTCATAGGATTGTTGTGAGTTTTAAATTGAGGTACATAAAGTGCCTACGACAGTGCCTGGTGCAGGTAAGCATTATGTAAGTGTTAACCCTTATTAGTCTTACTATAATTACTATCAGTAACACTATTATTTACCATTTATCTAAGTCCTGGTATGTTACAGAGGTCCAGTGTTTCACCCAGCTTTGGACCACTGTCTTTCTTCAGCGGAAATAACTAGACGGCTAAGTCCACAGTCCAGGACCCACAATGCAAAGAGATATTAGATGGCTATGGGTCTACTAATAAATAGGCAATGAAAGTAAGCACCACTTTGTACACTTGCTGCATTCTTGCAGAGTTCTCTTACTTAAAAGCATACTTATTAGCACTTACTTTGACATAGGCACAGTAGAAGATACAAAAGTAGATGAGGTTTACGTCCCCTGCCCTCAAGGAAATAACAAATATGGTTGCTACATGCATGTGTATTTTAGTAAATTTAATTACCTTAAATTCTCAAAGAAATTTCAGTCATACCCTTCTTACCCATGAAGAATTGTTCTGTGATAAAAATTATCTCCCCATCCCCAGAGTTATCTCTCTTAAAGTTTATATTTCTGAAATTGTGACTTTCTTATGTTATCAGCATGTAAGGATTATAATACTTCAAATTACCATGATTTTATCTTCCCTTCTTTCTCTATTTAAAATTTTTGTTTGATAATCAGCCCTCAAAAGAAACCCCCCAAAAGTGATTTTATCTTAATACAACAAAAGAATATTACCTAATCCTGAATAGCTTGACACCTGCTTCTGTAAAGAATGTCTGTGCAGGACTCTCTTATATACACTCATACATTGTCTCATTTATTTGTTTAATATAGTTCATTGAACATCTATGTCAGACATAGTATCTAGGCACTAAGAATAACAAGGAGGAGTAAAATTACAGAGTCTAGGGAGAGAGACAGACATAGAAAGAGGTGAGAAAAATATAATATGGTAAGGTCTATGATAGCAGTATGTTTAGTGAGCTAGGAGAACACAGAAAATAAAAAGGACTCTTTGGAAGGGACTTTAGTGTGATGAGTAAGACTGTGAGCACTGGAATCAGAGCTGCCTGGGTTTATATCCTTAGGCTACCACTTATTAGCTGTGTGATATTGAGCTGATTACTTAATTTCTCTTTGCCTCAGTTTCATTATCCATGTAATGTATTCTAAAAATTCATGTATATGCTTGGTTCTCTCAGTAGACTTTTTTTTTTAATTGAATTTTTTTTTTTTATTTCAGCTCTTCATGGGGGTACAAAACCTCAGGTTACATACATTGTCCATGTCCCGCCCATCCCCCTGAGTCAGAGCCCCAGGCGCATCCACTCTGGAGACAGTGCGCCTGGCACTCACCATGCAGTAATACCTCCATCCCCTCCCCCCCACCTCCCCGAGTTAGCACCTTCAAGCATGACCATTCCCCAGATGGTGCACAACGCACTCATCATGCAGGCATGCATCCATCCCCTCCCCCCACCCCCCGTCTCAGTCTGATATCCAGTTGGTTTCCTTCCCCGATGTGCATTTAGGTGATGATCAGGGAAACCAATTTTCTGGTGAGTACATGTGATGCTTATTTTTCCGTTCGTTGGATACTTCACTTAATATAATGGGTTCCAACTCTCTCCAGAAGAACCAAAGAAATGTTGTATCATCGTTATTTCTTATAGCTGAGTAATACCCCATGGTATACATATACCACAGTTTACTAATCCATTCGTTGATTGATGGGCACTTGGGTTGTTTCCACATCTTTGTGATTGTGAATTGTGCTGCTATAAACATTCGGGTACAGGTGTCTTTGTTATAGAATGACTTTTGTTCTTCTGGGTATATGCCCAATAATGGGATTGCTGGATCGAATGGTAGGTCTACTTGAATCTGTTTAAGGTATCTCCATAATGCTTTCCACAGGGGTTGCACTAGTTTGCATTCCCACCAGCAGTGTATGAGTGTTCCTGTCTCTCCGCATCCACGCCAACATGTGTTGTTTTGGGATTTTTTGATAAAGGCCATTCTCACCGGAGTTAAGTGGTATCTCATTGTGGTTTTGATTTGCATTTCCCTGATGATTAGGGATGTTGAGCATTTTTTCATATGTTTGTTAGCCATTCTTATATCTTCTTTTGAAAAATTTCTATTCATGTCATTTGCCCATTTTTTGATAGGATTGTTTGATTTTTTCTTGCTGATTTTCCTGAGTTCTAAATAGATTCTTGTTATCAGTCTTTTATCTGATGCGTAGTATGCGAAAATTTTTTCCCATTCTGTAGGTGGAAAACCATACCATGCTCGTGGATTGGAAGAATCAACATTGTTAAAATGTCTATACTACCCAAAGTAATCTATAGATTCAATTCCTATTAAATTACCAACATCTTTTTTCACAGACTTAGAAAAAATAATTATACACTTTGTATGGAATCAGAGAAGACCCCATATAGCAAAAGCAATTTTAAGCAATAAAAACAAAATGGGAGGTATTGATTTGCCAGACTTCAAACTATACTACAAAGCTGTGGTTCTTAAAACTGCCTGGTATTGGCACAAGGGCAGGGACACAGACCAGTGGAACAGAACAGAAAATCCAAATATAAAACCATCCTCATATAGCCATCTAATCTTTGACAAAATAGACAAAAACATACTCTGGGGACAAGAATCCCTATTCAATAAATGGTGCTGGGAAAACTGGATAGCCACATGTAGAAGACTGAAACAGGAGCCACAGATTTCACCTCTCACAAAAATCAAATCACGGTGGATAACAGATTTAAACCTTAAATGGGAAACGATTAGAATTCTAGAAGAAAATGTAGGAAAGACTCTTACAGACATTGGTCTAGGCAAAAAATTTATGAAGAAAACCCCTAAGGCAATCACAGCAACAACAAAAATAAACGAATGGGACCTGATTAAATTAAAAAGCTTCTGCACAGCCAAAGAAACAGTCACGAAAATAAACAGACAGCCTACAGAATGGAAAATTCTCAGTAGACTTTGAGCTCCTCAAGGGCTGGGACCACTTCATTGTCATTATCATAACTGTTACCATGTTATTATTACCATTTACCAAATGCTTAGAGCCAGAAGCCATGCTAAATTCTTTACCCACACTATCCAATTTAATATTCAACAAACCTTTAAGGTAGATACTATCATTTTCCTAATTTTGTAGTATGCCACTTTTCTTATCAAACCCAGTTCTTTACTCATAACACTTTTTACAATGTGTAATTATTTTATAACTATTCATTTGTATTTTAATGTCTGTTTCCTGCTCTAGAGTGTAAGTTCCATAGGACCAAGGATGAGGTCTGTTTAACTCACCATAATCTCCCAAGCATCTAAAATACTGCCTGATGCATAGAAAATGTTCAATGAGTATATAGTAAATATGAAAGGAAGACTGGAAGGCAGGCAGGTAAGAAGAGAAAAGAAAAAAAGAGAATGAGTATGTTACAGTTACTGAGTAGTACAGCCAGACTCTAGTCCAGAGCCATCTGACTCCCAAATCAATGCTTTTGATCACTAGGCAGGATTGCTTCCTGTTCTTAACAGGATTTCAATAGTTGTTTGTTGACAAAATCCTCTCCTCAACTTTGCACAATACTGCATACAAAATTACAGTAAGCATAAAAACCAATGTATATACACCTGGGCATAATAAAGAGAATTATGAAAGGGTAAATTGTCGGAGAAGGAGAGTTTTTGTCTTAATAAAACAATATAGTTGAAGAGATGGCACCACATACTGTTCTTGTTTTAGAGAAAATAAAGGAAATCTTTGAAATAATTAACTGTACTACTGGATGGGTATATCAAAGAATATGTGTGTGTGTAGTCTTCAATATCAAATAGCTTTGACAGTAATTGACAAGTTAATCAGTGGTGAATAAACAATACAAAAATAAACAGATGGCAATGATTTGATAGCTATGAAGTGATACCAAGTTAAAGTGGGTGATCACTTCTAAATCTTTTATTCTTTTGGTGCTAAGAAACTCATATTCCAAAGTGCCATGTCTTCAGTCAAATTACTTAGAAGGCACTTATTCACAAATATTCTGCAATATCTGACTTCTTGAGGAATTGTCACATAGTAGACTAGGAGAACCAGCATGGCAGGGCATGTTTTTCAGAGTTGGGGTAGGCATTTTGAAATCCGTTTGAAAACTACTAGCACTTGCCTTCTGAATATTCTTGGCCACTGCCAGTGGTTGTAGGATTCATGGGAAAATGAGCAATGTCCTCCTTTAGGGATGTGGGACTACTTTGATAAAACACTTAAATAAATTTTTAGATGTCCATTTCTAGTCTGGAAAGTGAATCAGACTAGGACTCAACTTTTCTGCCACTAAGTGACGATTCCAAACAGATGTTTAGCACAGCGTGTTTTGTTAGTGTGGACCTTAAATCCAGATTGCTACCAGAGATGATCATCTGGCGTTTCTCTTTGAAAGTAAAATTTTACAAGTTTTGCTTATATATATCATTATGCCTATATGGGAAAAAGATTATAGCTAATGAAATCAAACTGAATTATTAGTTGGATATATCTATCCCTGGTTGTATTAATAACTCGAAGCAAATTTCTACAAGTATTCAGTTGTCCTAGAGAAAGAATCAGCTTAGCAACAATGCCATCTGTTTTAAGACAATTTATCATTCTGAAAAAGTTTACAAATAATCAATGAGTGCCATTGAATGGATAGTTTATTGTGCCCTAAATAAATGTAAGTTAATTTTCTTTATTTATCAATTCAAATATTTGTTGAAAACCTACTTTTTACCAGACACTAAACTAAGAAATGGGCAAAGATGCCTCAAACCCAGTTCCTTACCTAAAAGAGGCATGCAGGCTAGCAGAAGAGACATGTGTACCCAATAACTATAATTCAAGGCAGTTAATAGTAAATGCTCAGTTGTTCTTGCTTCCTGGGATATTCTTCCACCCTAATCCTCCATTTACTACCTGGAAGAAATTCCTGTCCCTCTTTAATGACTCATTTCAAATGATTCTTTCCCAGTGAAGGCTTCTCTGACATTCCTTATTTCCTCCACCCCCAACCTCAAACATATACACCCAAACTCATTCCAGCAGCTTTAATTACTCCTCTGTGTTCCCATAGCACTTTACTCATAGTTTTATTACAGTTCTTATTATAATAGTATATATTTAGTTGTTTATATGTCTGTGCCTCTCACTATATTTCAAGTTCTTCCAGAGAAGTAAATGGGTTTTGTTCATCCTGTATTCCTAGTTACTAGCACACAGCCAGGCATGTAGTAAGACCAAAAAAAGTTTAGTTTGGGGGAAAGGAGTGAGAGCATAAACAAACATATGAACATAAAATTCTAGATAAAATGTTATGAGAACACATAGGAAGAAGTAATTAATTCCAGTGAGGTGGTTTCACAGACAAGGTGGCATTTGAGATGACCCTTGAAAAATGAGTAGGGTTTGACAGGTGGTGATGAGTGTTGGGGGAGTAGAAGAAGAAATGAAAAGGACATTTAAGGCAGAATGTCTTAAGAATTTAAGAACTGCATTCATTGAGGCAAAATAATGCTGTTAATTACACATGTTTCTTATCTGTTCATATAGACAAGCCTAGCCAATACTCTACTTGCTAACATTTTAACAGGCACTTTGAACTACAATACATTTCGGAAAATAGTAATACTGTGTTGTCCTTTCAAAAAAAAAACTTGATAATTTCGAGCATTGTCTCCCCCCAAGCCCCTACTGCCTCCCCAAATTAGTTCAGAATTTGGCTAGGTTGGTACATTGTAAATTCTCATTCTTTGACCTCAGAATTTTTTGTGGATAGGGGTTTCTGGTTTTCTTATATTTCCCAAGACTGCAGAGCCAATGAGTAGCCAAACCGTTGCAAGAAATTATTTTGGCATTGGGGCCCAGTCCTTTTAAAACTACTTGTCATTCTAGGAGTCATTCTCCAGCCACCAGAGAAAATCAAGGTGCAGACTCCATAATCTCTAAAGGCCCCTTCCAGCTATAACATTCCCAAAAAAATCTTGTCTCTCCTAGCTAGGGAGTTTGGGAGTCCACGTGGATCTTATTATCACTCTCAACCAAAAGGATATTTGGTGCCCCATTTTTGTTTTCTTGATAATATTTACAAGAAGGTTATTTCTAGCCTTTGGGTATACCTTTGTGAGAGAGCACTGAAAGCTGGATATGAGGACTAGAGTTTTCCTACAGATGGAGAAGTCACCCGTTCTGAAATGTGACTTCTGACTGCAGTAAATGAATACTTAGCACCACCAATCGCTGTGTGTGTGTGTGTGTGTGTGTGTGTGTGTGTATGGTTCATGGGGGAGGAGGCAGAGACCTCATAGACGAAAGACAAAAACTAATATTTCAGAAATAATGTTTTTGGACACTTGCATTTGCTTGTTCTGACCAATCAGTGACCAAAATAGCACATGTATAAATAACCTGGCCAAGATCATCCCTGATGTTGCCTTGAACTTTAGCAAACTCCTATTAGAACAGAGTTGCCTTTAGGGATATAATTGGTAGAAGTGTATACCGGGAGGTAGGAGAAAAGCCATGGAAAGTTTTTTTCTGTGGCTATCAGTAGTCAGAGGAAAATTTCCCAAAATAAAAGTCTTCTGTGCTCAGGTGACCTATATCTCTCCCAATAGTATGTACATGCATATGCATAAATAACCTACTTCAGTGTCTTTGCTTGTCATTCCTGCTCCTGGGATGTCTTCCTTCTCCCCTCTTCTCTACCTATCTAATAACTACCTATAACTCAAGACCTGCTCTGTAGAAATCTGGTCCATTCTTTCAAGCCCTATCTTGTCTATAAAGTATTTCCTACCTACACAGGCCACAGTAGCACTTCATTCCTTAAACTTTAGTGACATTTCTGGTCTATACCCTTCATGTCTTTCATTGTTTCCTAATTATTTAATTGGAGATAGTAAAGCATAGTGGCCAAAAACAACCTTGGACAATATATGTGACCTTTAAAAACTTCTCACTTATTAAATGGACATATAAATAAATAGTCCCTACCTCATAGGGTTGTTCTGAAAGTTCAACGAGAATAAATCTTTGCCAACTGGATATGACCTGGCATATGGTAAGTGTTCAGCAATTAATGGTAGTGGTGGGTGGAGGTGGTAAAAGTAGTGATAATGGTAATAATCATCACCATCATCATCAATCTCTTCAACTAGATTGTACAACCTTTGAGGACAGGGGCCATAACTCCTGTCTGTTTTTTCTCTGGTATTAACCCCCAAAATACTCATTTGGCTAACTTGATGTCTATGATTGTGTGTCCAGCTCTATTCAATAGTACTGCCTCAAAGATACGAAATTACATCAGGAGCATAATTTTCACATTTTATTGCCAACTACGGAAACCCTGGGATGTTTTCCCTTGGTTTGCATGTGTGAGTAGTTTGGATGGAAGCTGCTAAAGTAATCATATACTGGTAGACTATGAAAAGAATAGGAAACTTCTTAATCATTCCAAGCTCCTGGGGTGCGTATACTTGGAAAACAAAAAGGAGAGAAGGAAGGAAGGGAAGGAGGGAGGGAGGAGAGAGGGAAACACTTACACTAAAATGCCATCTGGTAAATTGCTTTCAAATTCCATGACTTACTTCCAGTTCAAGCTGTATTATTTTAACCCTTGTAAGAAAGCTAGCATTGAGGTCTTATCTACCACTTGTCTATCAGGCCATTTTTGTAAAGAGCTTGCCAGAATTTATGTTGATAACTAAACTAGATACTAGAACCTTAACATAAAAAAATTATTTTGCTTGTCATTTCTTTTCAGCTGATAGTAATAGAACTCTGAATGTGGATTCCACTGCAATGACACTACCTATGTCTGATCCAACTGCATGGGCCACAGCAATGAATAATCTTGGAATGGCACCACTGGGAATTGCCGGACAACCAATTTTACCTGGTATGTTATTTTTAATCACCTCACAAGTGCTTCTTTTATTGACCATGTGGTAATAAATATAACAGTATGACACAACTTATTTTGAAGTTGACATTTACCAGATTCTGCCTAGAGTGCGCATTTTTGTAATATGAGCTTTATAGCCTGGGTGGCCAGTAGTTACTAGGATACTCCCTATTGCATTTTGGACGAGCTTGGGGTACACCTGATGAAAGATAGGGTCATTGAACATTTAAACATCTCATTGAAGTAGAATTTTGGCAAAGAACTACAAATCTTGTGTAATTTTATAGATTTCACAGAGGAGGCAAATAAACATGGAGATGGAAAGAGAACTGACTTAGACATCCCTAAAATCTTAGATTCATAGAGGAGATGGTGGGGAATAGCCCAAAGACTATTTTTAACATTGAATAACTGTGTGTAAATATGTATAAGTATATATTTACATACACACGTATACATATATACATACATATATATTAAAACAAAGTGACCCATAAGAGAATAGGCCTGGTGGACTAACTCCCTCTACACTAAAGATTAAATCAGAAGAAAAACATCACAGAATATGAAGAGTTTAGTTTAGGCACAGAAATGTTTCTTGGACAGTCAGAGCTGTTTAACCATTACAGTGAGTTTGTGAAGACATTAGGGAGTTGCCATCTCAGGGAGCCTGAGGTGGCTTTTTAAATAGCCTAAACATTAATCTGCCCAGATTCATTTAATTGTGATCCTACTTAAAAGCACAATAGGATCATGCCAGTCTAGAACCTCGCTACTCAAAGTGTACTCTGCATAACCTGGGAACTATTTAGAATCCCAGAACCGCAGGCCTCAGACCAAACTTACTGAATCAGAAGCTGCATTTTAGCAAAGGTGATTCACAGGCACATTGAAAGTTGAGAAGCAGATCTAGAGTGATGCCACTTTGCCATGCCATTTGTTTATATAGTTAGCTATTCCCTCCCCACCAAAAAATAATTTCACAATCCCAGCCTAGATTTTAAATCCTTACAGGTTATAATGAGGGTGAAGTAGTTTAGGCAACAACAATACTAATAATAAATTAAGAAATTACATTACATTGAAAGCCAGGAAACAAGCATAAAAGTGGAAAAACATGAAGAAAAAAAGGTATGTGAACAAGAAATTGGCGGCGAAAAAGGAGCCCTAATTCTATATATGGCAGAGGCAAAGAACTGTTTCACCAAAGTATAATTCATAGCATGGGCTGTAGTTGGCTAAACCACATTCTTCTCCATTAGACTAACTATGATTGAAATGAACAGCCAGGGATCCTTTGAGGGCTAGGATGATTGGGCCATGGATCTCCTTAGATTTTAAATGACTATTTGGGCCAATCTGGGATCAACAAATATTACCATAGGAGCCAGTATTGCAGAGTGGTTAAGCTATCAGATTCTGGATTCCATCTGCCTGGCTTCTAAGCCAGTTTCTTTCACTATTTGATCTCAGGCAGTTATGTGATCTCAGAAGATATTTCTGAGACTCAATTTCTTCATCCACAAAGTCACACTAATAATACCTAACTGCTAGGGTTGTTATGAGAATTAAATCATGCTTAGCACAATGCCTGGTACATAGTAGGTACTCAAAAATGTTAGCTATTAAGATACTTTAAAAATAATTAATATACTTCTCATAGACATTTCTAATGGGAGTAATGACTTTGTATTTAGTGTTTATTATTTTATTATAATAGAATTCATTATATTATTTTATAGCTCCACGTGGAGTGGTCCTGAGTCACAATTGCTTCTAGTCTAAGGCGATAAGACAATCTGATTTAGCTTAAATATTCCCAGTTTTTGGCAGTCTTGACCATATGGGTAGATGTCCCCAGAAAAATCTTGAGGCCACATCTGCTCTGAGGCCAAGGGAACTAAATGTTAACTGATAACATATTATTTATAAATTACTACATGTAAGCATAAATCTACACTGACAAAGTAATCTTCAGTACTTAGCCACCTATCTATAACAAAGAGCAGAAAAGGCCTAGCATTTAAAACAAAAATGCTTCTGAGCAATCATTACAGGCCCAAAGTTTGAACTGGGGTCAATAATAGAGCTAGAAAATAGGGATGGGCTTTCTTAACAGTGGCTCACAGGGCTGCTTCTACAGAGATAGTATCTTGCTTAGTGCTTAACAACACAGGCCTTGAAGTCAGACTGCTTGGGTTTGAGTCCTTGCTCTGCCTCTTGCTAACTACATGACCTTGAGCAAGTTATTTGACCTCTCTGTTCCTCAGTTTCCTCATCTGTAAAATGGGGATAATTATAGTATCCACCTCATAGGATTGCTGTGAAGATTAAATAATATACTTAGCACAATGCTTGGCATATAATAGGCACTCAGTAAAGGTTAACTGTTAGTACTATATGCTCTCTGACATAAAGTAAGTACTAGCATACTTCCTTCAAATGGTTGCTAAGCTCCCACTTAAATTGAAAGTATGTGGGTGCTATGCAGCCACTGTCAACTCTGATGAGTGTTCTGCCCATCCAGTTCCAACCCAAACATTTGAAACCTCAATAGTGGTTTTAATTTCTACCTCTAGCCCCTTTCCTTATATCTTATGATCTTAAGGACTGCAAAGAAATGGCTTCATTAGAGTCTCCTTCAACCTGTGATTCAGTGATATTACCTGTTTCTATGCTCCAGGGAAAGTTACTCTTTGAAAACCTGGCCTTACAAATGATGATAGGCTGGGCACAGTGGCTCACGCCTGTAATCCTAGCACTCTGGGAGGCCGAGGCAGGAGGATCGCTTGAGGTCAGGAGTTCGAGACCAGCCTGAGCAAGAGCGAGACCCCATCTCTACTAAAAATAGAAAGAAATTAGATGGACAACTAAATATATATATATAATTATATATAATATAAATATATATATATATAATTAGACAGGCATGGTGGCGCATGCCTGTAGTCCCAGCTACCCAGGAGGCTGAGGCAGAAGGATTTCTTGAGCCCAGGTATTTGACATTGCTGTGAGCTAGGCTGACGCCATGGCACTCTAGCCTGGGCAACAGAGTGAGACACTGTCTCAAAAAAAAATGCTGATAATTAGTTCAAGAGTTCCCTTCTTGTCTTAAAGCACATGGGGCAGTAACATTGGGCTGAGGCATACTTTGTAAAACTATGTATAAAATCACTTGAGTTATGCATGAACTGATTTTTCTCCTCTGTATTATTTTAGGAAGGCATTTTACCATGAGATTAGAACAAGGGTTCTGGATCCAGATTGCCTAAATTCAAATCCCTGTCTGCAATTAACTAGCTGTGTGACCTTTGGCAAATTACTTAACCTCTCGATGCCTCAGTTTCTTCATCTGTAAAATGGAGATAATAATAGCACCTATGTTATAGAGTTATGTGGATTAACAAGGTAATACATGTAAAGTCTTAGAATGATACCTGGCTCACAGTAATCCCTCCATTAGCTCAGCTATTATTATTGTTTCAAGTTCACATATGATACACGGCTCACAAATAATAGAATTACCTTTACGCTTAACAATAGTGAAGGACAATGAATGCAGGGGTGAAATTTTTGCCTGGTGAAACACCGGACAGTGGCAGCTGATAACAGTATGTGTCTGACATGCTAACACCTGCTCATTATAAATCTGGTGGGGATTTCCACCAGAATGGAAGGTTGGCACCACACTCCAATGCTGCCTATGCTTCTTGCCAAGGTCTGGAGGACAGGGTGCCTGCTATCTTTAACGATGTTAAGTTTTAACTAAATGGGTTAAAACATCTCCCTAATCTTCTCATCCCACCCCCAAGATTCCTTAAAATAGAAAAGGCAGAAAATAAGCCTCATGGAGCTGATCCCTGAAGTCACCCATTGATGTCTCAGTAATTCAGCTACTTTTCTGTCCCCCAGGAAACTTCCTACTGAGACAGCAGGCCTTTTTTTGTCCTGTCTCATCTGGCCTCTTTGCAATAAGAGAAAAGGCCTTTGGAATTGATGAAAAACAAATGATACATCAGCCTCCTTGACTTCCCCCAGAGAGTTCAAATCTTTACTGTCATGGATGTCTCTTGGACACACACTTGTCATGAAGGCAATGTCTGGCATAATTATTATATTCATTGAGTGGGGAGTAGAGACAGGACATCTCTTGGGTTTGGTGTGGAACTCCCTTTCAACTACCATGGTGTTTTGTACAGCTGCTTTTCAATAAAGTTAATCCACAATGATGGAAGATCAGGAGGACCCCTCTGGCTGACAGCTATGTTTCCTGCAAGAGTATTTGCTCTGCCAAACTGGTCAAATAAGACTAATGTTAGTTTTCACATGAAGAAGGTCACCTGCAATAGTCAGGCCTTCTGGTTAAAGAGCATTATTCTGCCCAAGTCATCCCAGATGAATCAAAAAATGGACCCATTAAGGAATACTTGCTGAATATTGCTTTCTGCTTCCTTATTTTCCCCTAAATTAAAATATTCTTAGCAGCCAAGTGTAGAGCCTGTAAAGTCCAAAAGGAAGAGTCCCTCATTGTGCTATCTCCACTGTATTCACTATGCGTACTGCATAATGAAAGATATGGGAAAATGGACCTGTGGGCCTTATTCCCAGAGCAAAACCTTGCCCATTCTTCAGGAGATAGTTCTCACTGGACACAACAGACCAACTGTGATGGGAATAGAAAGAAAGAATGAGGTTATATGACAAATGATACACCATTGCTCCGTAAACTCCTCAAGGAGGCCTGGACTTGAGTTTGTATTATTATTATTATTATTATTTGAGACAGGGTCTTACTCTGTTGCCCAGGCTAGAGGGCCATGGCATCAGCTTAGCCCACAGCAACCTAAAACTCCTGGGCTCAAGCAATCCTTCTGCCTCAGCCTCCTGAGTAGCTGGGACTACAGGCATGCACCACCATGCCCAGCTAATTTTTTCTATATATTTTTAATTGTCCAGCTAATTTCTTTATATTTTTGGTAGAGATGGGTTCTCACTCTTGCTCAGGCTGGTGTCAAACTCCTGAGCTCAAATGATTCACCTGCCTTGGCCTCCCAGAGTGCTAGGATTACAGCCATGAGCCACCACACTGGGCCATATTATTTTTAATATCGTCTACAAATAGAGTATTCTTTCAGTGACAAATAAGTTGAGATTCTGAGAAAGGAGAACATTGTTCATCATCATTGTAGACCAAGAGCCAATAATATGTAAAGATTATACCAAATAAAATTGTCTCTCCAAAACAAGCTTGAATCCTACCCAGTGATAATACTCTCAAGACTCCTCATGGAGCACGTCCATGCCTAGAGATATCCAGTTAAGCCTCCGAGATGTCGTACATGCTCCCACACCTACTCAAATGGCTGGCAGGTAGATTAGGTCATCCTTTCGAAGAAAGATCAAGCTGTCATCATTTGGTTTGGACGTGATTAGGACACCATTTGTAAGAATATGGATGAGATTCTATACAGTATAGCTGGAAAGGTTAAAAATCTTGCAGTTATTTATCTTGTGGATATTACAGAAGTACCTGACTTCAACAAAATGCACGATTCATGTACTGTCATGTATTTCTTCAGAAACAAGCACATCACTATTGACTTGGGTAGTGGCAACAATGACAAGATTAACTGGCCCATGGAGGACAAATAGGAGATGGTCAACATAATAGAGACTGTGGATTGAGGTGCCCATAAAGGCTGAGGCCTGGTCTTGTCTCCCACAAAATACAGATACTGAGGCACTAATCTTCACAGTATGTGTAGATAAATGCTGTGGGGCTGTTTTCATGTGGAAATATTTTAAACTATTTAAAGCTTTTGGAAAAGTACATGAAGCTCTAGAGCTAGAGAATCTTTGAGATAAGGATTTCATTGCCTTAACTAACTGAAATGAATAAATACACAGCGATAGAACAATCATTAAAAAAAATGACTCACCATGAAATCTATTAGGAAGGGGCTGAGTGAGGCCTCCTGTATGCAAGGTACTGCATGAATCCCTGGGAAGAAAGCAACAAACAAAAAAGACAAAGATTCCTGCCCGCATAATGACTCCAGGACTTTTAGCACCCCCATATTCTCTTCCTAATAAAACCTGTTCTCAGGTATAAACTGCCTCTTGACTGGCAACAGCTCAAAGGATTCCCTTTCAATTTGTTCATTTGTTCCTTTATTCATCCATCTATTCATTAAAAATAAATTGAACTAGATCAAGAAGATCCAAAATTGGCATGGCACAATCCTTGCCTTCAAGCTCAGAGTCCAGTGGCAAAGGCAACAAAGTAAATAGCACTACTCTACAGTGTAGCAAGTGTCATAGTAGAAACATGTACAGAAGTATTGTTTCATCCAGGGTGTGGTGAGGGGGACTGTTAGGTAGATGGTGGGGGTCAGGGAAGGTTCAATGAAGAGATAACATTTGAGCTAGGTGTCCAGGAATATATAGGAGTGTGCCAGAGGGAAAAGAAAGAACTAAGAACAATGTAGGCAGAGGAAACAGTGCATTAGTGACTGGAAGGCATGCAAGAGTATATAGTATGGAGAAAATGGTTAAATATTGAGTTGAATTACATCAACACATTCCACAAAGAGTTTTAGGCAGCTTATAAGAAAGATTACAATATATGAAAAAATTACAAATAAAATAAATCAGCATATAGGAAAATACAAATGAGAATAAAAGGTGAAGACCAGGTAGGAAAGTTAAGTAAAATTCAGATGTGAGGATTATAGGATCCCATCCAGTTTCTAAAGTTGAGCTGCACCTGTGATCGCGTAGCCAAAAAAATAAAATAAAATAAAAAGGGGGAAACCTGGCCAGTTATATAATTTACATTTTCCATGACAAGAAAATATACCATTCCTCAGGGAAAGTGAAACTTTCATGGCCCTTAATAATGTATGTGTGTGACATTCTAGTTCTGAAAGAAATTTTTCACAGGGAGTTTCATGTATAGGGGAACACACTAAGTGAAACAATTGAGTGATCTCAAAAGCCCAAATACTGGTTTGTAGTCCAGGACCAATCAATATTACTTTCCATAGTCTGCTGCAAAATGTAAAAACTAAAAATATAGTGAATTTGTCATGAATCTAAATTTGCTTGATGGAAAGGACTTCCCTTTGTTCTGAGATTATAGACTTCCTGAATTTTCAGTTTTAAAATGTTCTGTCTTTTATGAACTGCATGAATGGTACGTTGGTTAGTTTCTCTGTTATTTTTTCCCCACATCTTTTCTTAGCCAATTAAAAGGCTAGCAACCTTAAATATATGTATGCACAAAATTTTATTTTATTCAATTCCAAAATCCAGAAATCTGGACATCCCACAGATATAGTGGGAAATTCTCCTCCAAAGGTGTTCACAGAATCCTTGGATGAGAGTCAAGGGCATGACTCTAAAGCTGTTAAATGGCAAGAACACAGTGTAATGAATAGGAAGGATAGGGGAAGATGGTCTAGAAAGAAAGATTTTTCAGAACCTTGCATTAAAGGAATTAGTAGAAATTTGGGATCAAAGTTGAGATACATTGGGGAGAACCTTTCTGAACTGAAATTGTGCCACATAACCCACCCAAGCCCAGTTTGCTAGCTTGTTTGCCATTGTACATGAGCCAGGCCCTGCCTCAACTTTCCAACTGGGCTGAAACAAGTGTTCTGATGATCTTCTGGGGAATCAGGCCAAATGTTGGTAGAATTTGAGAGTCATTTTACAGAACTCTGGGAATTTGTACTTCCAAGAGGGCTGGTGATAAGTCCGAGATTATCTCACAGCTCAGCCAGGCTGACTTTAAAAATCTGTGTTCTCTATTCAAGTTGGCTGTCTTTTAAAGGATCTGTGTAAAGAAGAGGTGTGAGTGAGGATTGTAGTGGGTTAAAATTTCTCAATGCCCAGGCATAATTTTTAATTCTCCAATGAATTTTGTAGGAACTCTAAAGAAATAACAATAATGCCCCAGAAATATATAGCTGAATTGAAATCATAATTTTCTATAAAATAGCTTAATTATGCATATATAATTAGATCCTATTTGAAACACTTATTTTGAAATAATCTATGGTTGCATTTCAGCAGTTTTGCTGTGAGTACAAACTACCTCCTGAGGCTCAAGGGTCTCTGGAACATCTAAAAGATTAGAAATGCCTTTATGATGCCATGAGGACTTGGATGGAGAGAAGTCATTAAGTGCAGGCAGAGACTTTCTGAGGTTGTGAAGGGGCTTCCAGCCAGCCAGAACCAGGATCCATATGGTTGCTCATATGCCATGTTTTTCAACATATCTGTTTCACTTTATACCTGCAATTAAATTGATTCATTACAACAATTTTTTTATTTCAGCATATCACAGGGGTACAAATGTTTAGGTTACTCATATTGCCCTTGCCCCACCTGAGTCAGAGCTTCAAGCGTGTCCATCCCCTAGATGGTGCATGCTGTACCCATTAGGTGTGAATATACGCATCCCCTCTTCCCCACCCCCACCTGCCCAACACCCAATTAATGTTACTACTGTATGTGCACAATTGTCATACTACATTGAGAGGCACTGTACTGGTTAAGAGCATTAGAATTAAACCAAGCTGAATTTGAAACCTAGGTCTGCCTCTTACTGGCTATGTAAACTTGAATAAGTAAGTAAACCCCTCTAAGCCTCAGCTTCTTTATCTATAAAATGAAGAATAATGGTACCTAACTCACAGGTCTATTAGAATGAGATTATATAAAATGCTTAACACAGAGTGTAGCACATTGTAATCACTCAATAAACAATTATAGTGATGATAATCATTGATGGTACAGCATTATAACCATTTGTGTGGCTGTTTCCAAAGTAGAGTATATGTCAAGAATTTTGTCTTACTCATTCCTTCAACCTCAATACCTGGCACAGAATATTGAATGGATGGACATATGGATGACTGATAGCATCATAGAAATGACATTTGCCTCCATTGTAACTCCCTGGCTCACATGTGTACAGAGAATGGAGGATAATAGTATTGCCAGGTTAAGTGTAAGTTGCTAGGTAGTAGGAAGTCTACATGGAAACATTGCTTGAAATCGTGTGGTAGAGCTGCAACTCTGAGGAGCAAGCTGGCCCAACTAACACACCACATTTACAGGATTAACAATGAGCTGGGGCTTGGAAAGTGCATGAATCAGAAGAGGGAGTACAAATCAACACCTTATGGCTCTTCCAGCAATAGTCATGCCAAGAGTCAAGAAGGCAGTGGGAAAAGGGTACTAGAAGAGATGGTAAAAGCAAAACAGAACAGACTATTTATTGTGAAAAGGACTTTGGAGGAATATCTTGGCCTTTTCTATAACCCTTTTATATGACTTCAAATCTTCAGTAGTTTGAATTCCCAACCTAAGTGGCAGTAGTGTGTACTTGTTGGTAGTACTCCTCAAGCCAGGCCAGGGGCCTAGAAAAGGGAGAATATTTCTCTGGTGTTTTATTCTCAATGTGTTTAAAATTGTTAGACTTCTTTGATTTTTTAGGTTCTGCAATACATGTATAAGGCCCATGATTTCAAATGGTTTTCTTTGTTGACATTGGAAATCCACATCCACTTTGGTGCTTGATGGTTAAAAATAAACAAACAAAAAAATAATCAATGTGATAGGAGCCTTTGAAATGTCATGTATAGCCTGCCCTCTAGCAAGCCCTGCTGGGCGGTGTAACCTATGGAACTCATGGCATATTGAACCAAAAGAAGAAGAGGAGTTTGTTTACTCTGGCTTTAGCCATATGTCATGAATACATTTGTTTTAAATGAATTTATAAAATATTAATGTAATCATACCAAACAACAGAGTGGTGAGTATATCAGTCAGGAGTTATATTTATGCTGTGTACTTGTTTTTTGTTTGTCTCTATTTATTAGTAGACAGTACATGGAGACAGGTATTTCCTTCTCAGTCAAAGTGGCAGAACTTGTTTAATGAACTGATGTTTCTGTAATCTGTGGTAAGATGGAATTGTGAGTGACAAGAGCTATATGAATAACAATGAGGAGACAGGCAGAACAATAAAAGGAAGACAAACATTTCAGTAGGAGAGGGAAAATAGATGGGATTGTTTAGTTGGCACACAATCTAATCTGATCTTTTCCTAAAGAAAATTAACAGTTTGTAAATGGGCAAGATAATGTTAACAATTTCTTTAAAATCTTCTGTGTGAGAAATCAAATTTTCCAAAGACATAAATGGCATTCTTAACCACAGTGCCTTTATTCTATAGCATAGGACGACAGGGTATCAGGGACCTTAAATTCTCCAAGATCAAAAGAGAAACCTAGACACCACCCCCCCCAACACAACTGCATAGAGCCTGACATATAGGAAGCCTATCACGAATGTTTGTGGAATGTGGGAATGAATGCCTGAATCAGTAAATGTATCAGTGTGGGTTTGCACATGTTGAATGGAAGGAAGAAAACTTACCTATCAGGACTACCTGTCATGCCAGAGGTCTTCATATCCTCTCTGTCCTTTCATTCTTTAAGCTAAATGTCATTATTTGTCCTCACTTTTACTGAAAATGAGATAGAGGCACACAGATATTAAGAAACTTAATCAACTTCTCTCAAGGTCATATAACTACTGTGTGGAGGAGACTAGAGATATGAGAACCACAGGAGGGAGGGAGGGAAGGAAGGTTTGTGTGTTTGCATGCATACACACATGCATGTTGGGTGAGATGACATAACAGGGCTAAAAGTAAATATTTTCATAAGAATAAAAATTCCTCTTGGGAGAAATTTTTTTCTTCCCAAAATTTCCAGAACCTTGATATCTCAGAATGGCAGGCATGTGAGAGGATGGGGAATGCCCTAGCATGATTAGGCTGGTTTTGCAGTAAAGGATGCCCATGTGCCCAGTCACAGGACTCCCTCTTACTGGGCTTGTTGGACCTGAAGTTCTGTTTCTGTGGGAATCACAGGTTCTTTCTGCTATTTAGGTCCACCTCTTCCAACATCTTAGAGAGCTATCCAGGGACTTCTGGGCCACCTTGAGGACATGCTTACAGGCATTGCCACTCTGGCCTGTGTAGTGAGCATGGTAAAGTCTTTGGGAGTAGGGCCTACTACTGCTACTGTAACCACAACTGTATTACCAGAACTCATTATGCAATACTTTGTTTATAGTCCATTGTGCGTGGTTCTATAGTAAAGGCAGAGGTGGGGAAACAAAGTAGAGTATATTCCCTTCTCTCAAAGAAAGGGCATTTTGATATAGAGATAAGATTTAAACAGTGAAAGCAGTACCACCGTTAGACCAAAGCAAGTGAGGCTTCCATCCTGGGCCCACCCCTCAGGGGGCCCTATGCTTTGGAATGCCTACCTCCCTATTTTCTAAGTCCCTCTCCAATTCCAAACACTGGCCAGGCAGGCAGTGCCATCAGGGCAGATGCTCTGAGTCCAGAGCAGGTCCTGCCTGTGTTCTAGTCATAAGAAGCACATTTCCTAAATTTTTCTAAGTTCCCCTGTACTGTGTAGGACTAACCAGAGCAGGTAACGTCATCTGACTAAGATGCCCCAATCTTGAACTGGACCCATGTAGGTCCCAGTCTGAATTTCTCCCCCTTGGGGTGCTCTCTAATCCTCTACCCCACATGTGCAGTCAACTAGATGCCCCAAGAAGCTTCAGGACTCATGCCTGTGGAATCCTCCCCAGAGTCTTGGTTCCAGGAGAGTGCCCTGGCAAGTAAACCACTCCAGCTGGCTGGTGTGATATTTCTTTCATGATATCACATGAGATTGTGCCACCAAAATGCTATCAACAATGATTTGGAGTGAATCAAATTGTGTACATAGATGGGCCCCACAAAAAATATTTGTGTGGGTGCCCTCACACATTCTAGAAGCATGCCTGAATAAAACAAAGGATGATGTGAAATAAAATTCTATAGCAATGAGTGTAGAACTAACAGTTTTTGAATACAGTGTTAAGAATGAACCAGAATTATCTGGAAAGGGCTCTTCAAGAAGGGTGACAATTAAGCCAGACCTTAAAGCATGGGGAGAATTTGCGGAGGCTCAAATGATTCCAGGCAGAGAAAACAACATGAACAAAGGCACAGAGAGTAGTTATTTATTGCAACTTTTTGTGCTATGTGCTGTGTTAAGCACATTAGATTCATCATTTTGTTTACTCCTCACAGCTCCCTGTAAGGTAGGTGGTATTAACCCTATTTTGCAGATGAGGAAATGGAAGCTCATCCTGCTAAGCAAATAGTAGAACTAGCTTCCAGGTCTGCCTGGTCCCCCAAACCGTGGGCTTTTAACACCATGCTGTACTGTAAAAAAGACAGGAAGTGTGTACAAAGGACAGCAAGAAGCCTTACTGGAATGGAACAGAGGGTGTGTGTTTGAAACTAGTAGAGGCAAGATCAATAGACAAGGCACAGTCATGCTATAAAAGACCTTGTATGTCGAAATGAGATGGAGAGACTTAAATAGGCCCTGGTCAAACAAAGCAAACAGCCCCATCCCAAAAGGAAAATGGACAACTATAATATAATATTTAAGACCTGGGAATACTAAGCACCATGTTTTTAAAATATTTTGCCTCTGTCCTATAGAAAGACCTTTGATTTGATCTTATAAGGTAACATTGTGCCTCTACTTAACCTTGCCTGGTATCATTTAATGTTCTCTCTTCCCTCTCCTTTTCTAGACTTTGATCCTGCTCTTGGAATGATGACTGGAATTCCACCAATAACTCCAATGATGCCTGGTTTGGGAATAGTACCTCCACCAATTCCTCCAGATATGCCAGTAGTAAAGGAGATCATACACTGTAAAAGCTGCACGCTCTTCCCTCCAAATCCAAGTAATCTGTTTTTTCCCCACACAAGTCACAATGTCTTAGTGTATAAGAAAACTGTCTTCTTTTCCAAAACTATACCCAAGGGTTTCATAGATGCATATACAGAAGCTTCACCTAAAAAACAGAAGGCAAGAAAATTTTCTCTTACTAGACAAGGCTGAATTTTATGCACAGAACAGTAGATTTTTTGTGTGCTGGTTACAGTACAAATGATGCAACATGTTTCTAAGCTGTCTGGTGAAGAATTCAAGTGTGTTCATACAGAAGGAAGCACCCAACACAAATTGCTCAACACCATCATTTTCAGTCTTTCCTTTTCATAACTGGCGCACATGCTGGTGATAGCAGAGAGAGTGTGGTCTGGACCTACTTGACACACATGAGAATATACATTTGGTGCTGAAAGTCTTCTCTTCCATCACTACTACCTATTCACTCAAACTACTTATCTTCAACAAATGGGCTGCAACACACAAGTGACATGTGGTTCAATTTATTGGAAGGGCAAAGAGGAATATTGAGACTAAGTCAAACTACTTGTAGCAATCTAGGTCAATGCTGTTCATATGGAAATGATCTACGAATTTGAATTGTCAGTAATAAATATGCTTCTCCTTAGATTTGCTTCAAAACATCTATAAAGATATGGTAGCCATATTTCAGTTAAAATGTGGCAACAATAATAATTGACTCAAGCTTTTTTTCCAGATTCATTTGGGGTTTTAAATACTTTAAATGAGCAGAAGCTACTTATGCATGTAACCTAAGCCTCATTAATGATTTTTCCATAGTTCTAGTGGTGCTGGGTGGCATACCAACAGAATCATTGTTGTAGTGCAAATATTAGAGCTGTTTGTTAAGGGATAAACTCGGGGTTAGGTCATAGATCAAATGACCTTGCCTTATCAAGATAAATATGAACCTTTGACACATGAATTCAGACAAATATTTCATTTCCTACCTTAAATAGGAATCAATTAATCATGGAATGAGGCCCTGGCAGGGACCCAGATTCACTTAGTATGGTCTGCTGAGAGCTGAGAGGATTTTAGAATCAGTCAGGGTTAGTTGGACAGATCATCTTGACCCCTTTTGCTAGTGAAAAATGGTCTTATTGCCTTCTTCTGAATTTTGAAGTTGGTTGTCAACAGGGGACATCCTACCAGACCAATAAGAAATCTAGGAGGGCAGCATCTCATAAGACTGTATTGGGAGATGAGCTAGCATGTCACAAGAATTAGGGAATGGAGAATAAGATGTCCTTTGTAGGCCTTACTTGCCAGCTCAAATGGCCATTTCTGGATTTATGTTTAGAGCCTAGGTGAATGAGCAGAACTGTTATATCTTTGTCTCTTACTCTTAGTTCCGCTATCCCTACAAATAGGCAATGGCCTTTTTTATCTTTCTTTCAGTGTTTTCCTTTTGGATTACAGAAAGCTGTGCATCCCTGTTAGTATATTTTTCATGTCAAAAGCCATGAATTTAGGCATTGCCTGTGTTAAAACTTCCTGCTTATGCAAAGGCAGAATTATGCCGATTTAATCATTCGTTTGTCACAATCAACTGCACAAGGTCTTGATCAAGTCTAGGCTAACAGCATAGCTCATAACCTGTAATGTCCAGGTTGAGTGCAATAGTTGACTTTATACAACGTTCAGTTTTTAAATTTCTAAACAGCATAGACGCCTTGTTTATGACACATAGATCACATTGTTGCAGTCTTTAGATGAATGTAGGGATATATGGCTTAAAGAGGCTCTAACTTTTGATAGCCTCTAATAAAAGAAGCAGACAGACATCTCTCAAATACATTTTTTTATCTTTCCCCACCTGTAGCCATGCCTTCTCAGTTCTGAATTGGAAGGGCCACAGAGTGAGTGGGTAACATTTCACCTTCATACCTCAGTCTTTTAGTTCTTCATCCTTGTATTAATAATGCTGACAGAGCAATTAGTGCCAGTAAAGTGGTGGCTTCTAGGAAGGAACTTGGCCTTGGGATTGAATTAAAACATAATATTTCTGACACAGCTTAAAGTAAACTGGTGTTCTGTTTGCTTTTTAGAACTTGAACTTTGTTAAAATGGGGCTTGGATTACTTGGGTGGGGAAAACACTAACAAAGGTACCTCCCTTAGTTCTCTGCTGAAATCATGGCAAAAGTGTCATTTTTGTTAACAGCTCTAAGACTTCAATTTGTAAGGCTGAGATAGGAAGAACAGGGTAAGAAAAGAAGAACAGGGATTTGGTGTGACCAAACCCCTTATGTTCTCCACAGCCCACCAACCCTGCCTGATAAGGCCTTGATTATAAACCCCACTCCTTACTCCTGCCTGCCTCTAGTATATTCTCTTGTACTCAGTGACCTCTGAAATTCCTCCCAGCAAGGTCCTGTGATTCAGGGACTCTTACAGTCTAGTCTTACGATCTAGTCTGCTTTCCTAATCTTGATGCTTTATTAAAAAATGTCTTTACCATTAATTCATTCCCCTCTGTCCCACCTGACACTAAATCCAAGTGTTTCTCACATATACAGAACTATAAAATTGTCCTGGGGCTCCCATTGTCCCCAGATTTCATAGTCCAACCCCTGACCTCAAAAACCTTTCACTGATCTGCTTCATGTGACTGTCTTCAATCCATCATTTCTACTTGCCACATACCCACACTTTAGTCAGGTTTAACTGATTCCTGACCTCACACCTCTCACACTCTCCCCCAGCCCAGTTTCAAGAGTACCCTCTCCTAGAACACGTCCACATGGAAAGTACATGGAATTAAAACCATGGTGAATTACTCTAACACATTTCCATTAAATATTGGGTGACAAATCCAATGGATACTTTTTAGTTCTTTAATTTACTATATATCCCAACTATATTTCGTACTATTGACTCCTTCATCCTTCTTAAACCTTAGGTCATTTAAAAGTGTAAGATCTCACTGAGATCACCAGAGAGATTGTATAAACAGATAAAAGAAGACCACATACAATACCCTGAGAAATTCCACATTTCAAAATTTAAAAGAGCTAGGGGAGTTTTCACTTCTGTATACTCCTTAGCAACAAAAGTCCTCCAAAGACAGTCTATACTAGCTGTTTCTACTTCCTTTATTCTCTCTTAAATCTCCTTCATTCATGCTTTTGTCCATACCTCTCTATCAAAATGGCCCTTACTTAAGAACACTGATGACCTTAAATCCAGCGCTAAATCCAGTGGTCAATGCTCAACTCTATTCCTAATTTTGGGTTCCAGGACACCATACTATTGGTTTTCCTCCCATTCCACTGGTTGCTCCTTCTAAGTCTCCTTTACTGATAACCTTCTGTTCCCCTGACTTCTTATCATTGGAGAGCCCCATGGCACAGATCTTGGACCTCTTCTGTATCTACACTCACCTTTGATGATCTCATCCAATCTCATGGCTTAAAAGCTATCTACCATGTAAGCCAATGATACCCAAATTTATATTTCTTGCTCAGATGTAGCCTCTGAACCCCAAACTCTTATCCAACTACCTACTTGACATCTCCACTAAAAAGTCAAACAGACATCCTCAAACTTAACATGTTCAAAATTAAACTCCTAGTATTCATCCCCCAAACCGCTCCACCAGTATCCTTCCCCATCTCAGGTAGTGACAACAGCATCCTTTCATTTGCTCAGGCCAAAACTTAGGGGTCATTCTTGGCTATTTTCTTTTCCTCACATACCACATTTAATGTTAGAAAATTATGTTGGTCTACCTTAAAATATATATCTAGAATCTTCCTACTCTCACAATAACCACTACTGTGATTGAGTTTGTATCTGCCATGATTCATTTTCTGAACTATTGCAATAGCCTTCTAATTAGTCTTCCTCCTTTACCCTGACCCCTATGGTCTATTCTCAACAGAACAGGCAGAATGATCCTTTAAAAACCTAAGTCAGATCATGTCACTACTCTACTCAAAACCCTTTAATGTCTCCCCATCTCACCACTTCACTTGCAATAAAAGCAAAAGTCTTTTTAGTGGTATAGAAGGTCTTATATGATCCTCCCAACATTGTGTCTTTGATGTTATTTCCTACTCTCCTCCCCATCACTCACTCTGTTCTAGTCACACTGACCATGCTGTTCCGTGAACACTCCAGGCACTCTCTCATCACAGGGCTTTTGCACTGGTCCTTCCCTCTGTCTCGAATACTGTTCCCCTAAATATCTCCATGGCTAACACTCTCACCTCTTTCAAGTCTTTGCTCAAATGTCACTTTCTCAGTGACCCTGATAACCTATTTAAAAGTGAAGCTCTCCCTGCCACACTCCTAATTCTACTTACCTTCTTTATTTTTTATATAACACTTATTACCTTTTACCAAACTATGTAATTTGTAGAATATAAACACTACAGAGGTGGAGATTTTTGACTGTTTTGTTCACCAATGTATTTCCAGAATATAGAAAAGTATCTTACACATAGTAGGTATTCAATAAACATTTGTTGAATGATGGAGGAAGTGAGGAATGTATAGATGGATTGTGACAGGAGGAGGGGTCAAAGGTCTAGAAAGCAAACCAAGAGAGTATGGGGTAATTACTACCACATGCTGATAACTTCAAATCTATATTTTTATTCTATATCTCTTTTCTGAGCATCAGACACATATAACCAACTGCCTACTAGACTTTTCTAGGTGAATCTACATGAAATGTACAAACAAATGATATTATGGTATAGCGGACAGACTATCAGAGTGTTCTACTCCCGGGTCTCTCACTAACTACTTGTAGGATCTTGGTCTAGTCATATAACCTCCTTGGGTCTCTATTTTCTTGTCTTAAAGCAAGAATGTTAGGTTAAATTAGTGTATATACCTCTAAGGTTTCATCCAGCTCTAAAATTATGATTCTCTACATTAAAAATGTAGATACCACAATAATTATTTGCATAGGCAAAATCCCGTGAAAATGTATTAGGAAAAATAAGAACCAATTGGTAGGTAGCACATACAGCTTTGTACCTTCATTGGATAATGTTTAAGTGTTCAAGCTCTAAAGAGACACAGGCCTTGTTTCATATCCCAGCTCTCTACCACTAAATAGCCATTAGATCACTGGTAAGTAACTTAACCTCTCTGATGTAGACTAGGCAAAATCAGACCTGGTCTAAAAATTCAATTGATTAAATTATACTGGAGCAGACCAAGCACCAGTCTACTAAAGATAAATGGTAAGAGAGTACCCCATTGTTCTAGAAGCAACATCCTTTGATTCCCAGGAGTTGGAGATAGGGCAAATAAAGCTCTATGGAACACACTTACTTTTTTTTTTCACAGAGTGGCTATCAGAGTTTTACTGAATTCTGAATTAGCAATCCTCGGTGGTGAGAAAAGAGGGCAGCACCATCTCTTCAGAGAAGTAGATTTTGCCAAGATTTCTCACTTCAGCTGCTAGACCTTCTGTATGGAGAGGTCACATTTTGAGTCTACTGGGAAATAACAGTGAACAGGGAATAAATGGTGGGATATCATCTGCTGTCTTTGTCAGGCACACGGGAAATCAGGAGCCAAAAAAAGAGCAAGGGCAATTTTTTCATTTTACCATATCAAAACAGACAGAGCCCACTTTGGCTCTCAGGACTGGATTCTATAAAAAGAATTAGAGAAAGTGGGTAAATTGAGCATTAATAAAGATTCACCAGCCTTCTGATTCTTTCTAATCTGTTGGGATTACATTAAAATACATTTGAACCCTGCTGATTATCCAAGGGGCCTTCAATCTTGAGCTGTCTAATAAAATCAACTAAGAGACTTTTCAGTATATAAATTCTGGCAAACCAGCTGAGTGATCTGTGATGCTTCTTTGAAAAGCAAGATGCAAGTGGATTATAGGCCCTCTATGTTGCTCCCTGCCTTACTTTTCAAAGATCAGCAATGACTCTGATCCTAATGCTGATTGCCCCAACATAGCTCCCCAGAGTGGATGCTTGGATGTAATTAGAATTGCTAGAAGCCCCTCCTTTTCCATTATTAGAGATTAGAGTTCTTTATATTCCCAGTTATCATGAATCTTTTTACGTGAGAGTTTTCTTTGTCTCCATCCTGAGTAGTGATTTGGGTGCTACAGAGTTTAGCACATTACCTGATTAATAGGTGGGCTTCGAATTTGCTCTCCTACGGGGTTATCGTTGCTGTATCCTGGTCACTGTATTTGAGTGGGATTAGAAAATCAGGCCCAGACAACAAAGTACTTGAGCTATTAATTAGGGGATGGGTACTATCCGTTAAGGAAGATAGTACAACCCATTGCCTTGCTTGGTGGCATGCACCTAAATCTCAGCAAATGCTATCAAAGAGGCTTTCTACATTTACCCAAGGAAAATAAATAAATCTCCAGAATTCTTGACATTACTCTTACTGGCTTTTATGCCCTTTTAATTAGCAGATAGTCAACACAGAAAAGTCATGGCATCTAAATAGAGGGATGACTTCATCACAGAATTTTTAAATCCCACAAATGTAGCCAGTGGAAGGAGCCTTTGTGTTTCCAGTGTTACATGTAACTGCAGCAGTAACCAGACACTCCTTAGAGTTTCTCAATGGACCTAAAGGCAAACCTGAGTAAACTCAAGTGATATAAAAAGGTGACTGTTTGGTTCACAAAAGGATTCTTTACCATCTAATAATTCCCGTAAATAGTAAACTTCATAAGCTTTTTATTCTAAAACAGTATTTTATTCTAAAGCCTATGATTTTAAAACATAGCTCTAACTATACAAATGCTCTTTAAAATTCTTTACCTGTGTAGTCAGTGGCTGGGTTGTGTTCCAGGGTCAACCCCACATGTGTCTTCAGAGCTACAGATTCCTCTATCTGTAAGTGATTCTTTCTCAAACCCAGGCTTGTCTAAAGATCTCGGTAAAGCAAGGGAGCTGCGAGTTTAGAAGTTCAGGTCCTAGCTGCCACTTCACTTCAGACTTCTGGTAAGATTTTAGAAAGCCCCAGATTGAGAATTAGGAAACACGGATTCTATAATAGTAAATAATAATAACACTATAATGACTACTATTTATTGGTAACCTGTCAAGTGCTAGATATTGTGTCACATGGAATATAGATAGTATGTTATCAATTATGCTACAATAACCCTTGTAAGGTAGAGAATAGTATCCCTATTTTAAAAATGAAAAAAAAAAGATTTTCATAGGTTATATAATTGTCCCTAAATCATACAAATAGTAATTAAGTTAAGATTTAAATCCAGGTTTACCTGCTCCAAGTTCATGTTTCTTCTTTTTCTATCTAATGTGATAACCTTGAATGAGACATTTAACCTCACTCAGCTAATTTTCCTTTGTAATATCAGAGATTTAGATTAAGTGGTTTTCAACTCTAGCAAGATATTAGAACTGCCCAAGGAGCTTAAAACACAATAACAACAACCAAAAAAACTGCACAGGCTGCACCCCAGACTGATTAAATCAGACTCGTTGGGGTGGGGCCTAGGCATTGTTTGTTTAATTCCCAAATTGACTCTAATGTGCTGCCCAAGTTAAGAATCACTGCAAGTGTGGTGGCTAGAATCCCTTTCAGTTCTTAAAAAAACTCAAAATCATAAGTCTCAAGCAACTTTGGACCTCATCTTCCCCTTTTTGGTTGCAACTACAACCTCTTCAGTGGCCATGACTAAGACATATAAGATTCCTGCTCCCTAAGTTATTTTCTCTTCCCGTCTAAACTTCTCCTATGGAACAAAAAAACAATACAATGATCTCTTGAAATTACAGACTTTAAAAAATTAACAGAAAGTTTGTAAGTTACTTGAATCCCTTTACTCTTTTTATTGAATAAATAGAGGAAAAGAGAGCATCGTGAGAAACTGATGATTCTTAGCAACACCAATAAGACAAGAGTGGTAGCAAAGTGAGGACGCTAGAAATGCTAATATCTGAGGAAGCTCCCAAATCAACTGCTTGCCAATTTGGGTAAGACTCAAATTGGGGGCCTTGGCCTAATCTATGAGCAAGACTCATTTATTTTGCATGTGAGCTGTAATCACTGGTTGTTGAGCTCTCCAAATCTTGAGCTGGGAGAATTGTTGTTAAGAGCTGAATGGAAAGAACGGATTACACAAAATAAATCCCTGCAGATACAAAACCAACACTAGAAAACCCATGACCATCATGCTTTGTTTTGTTGGGCTATGAACTGTAGGAGTTTGCTTGGAAAATACTCTGATACATATAAATAGAAATAAAGAGCTGGCAGATAGGAGAGACGTTATATATTAGTATAAGATGAGTGCATATTTTTTGAAGCAGAGAGAGAATCATCTCATTAAGTAGATTTTTAATGACTCTCTATGGCCAAATTTATCTCACTTTAGTTAATGATTTCCCAGATGAGCTTACTTTCTCTGCTGTCCTTCATACTTCCCTCTAAATGCTGCAAGGTTGGCTCTGGACCTCACCTCTCCAGTAAGGAATTTGAGGAAGGGCTCGCTAGTATTAAAAAACAAAAAAACGTAAAAGGGATGGCTTATACCCTGACTGACTTTGTTAAACAAAATCATTCTAACAGCTATAAACATTTTTGTAAATATTCACCCCATCATTGTCAAATTAATCTTGAAACAGTTCTTTCAGTAAACACGAACAGAGAGAATATAGTAACTACAATCTGAATTAAACAAACCCTCTTTCAGGGACCCTGGTTCTGAGAACTCCTGAAAATAAATAAGACTTTAAATTGAGTGGGATTTTCTTCCACTAACTGTCCTTTTAATATAAATGACTGAAGCTTTGGCATAGCCAGATTGTCACAACAAAAGTAAGGAACGAAACTAAAGAACTCTGGATGGGGCATACAGATGGGCCTGGGTCTCTTTAGCCTCTAGACGACATGGTCACCAAATCATTGAGTAAAATGATCTTTAGGTTTGTGCAATCAATTTCTGTGAAGCAGAGATGAGCACCTTGGAGGCCACATACTTCGGTCACTCTTAGGCAAAAGTTTGGTGGGGATGGTAAGGTTAACTCTGGGAAATGTTAGGTTTCAAAGAGATCTGTCCCAAGCAAACATTCTTTTTTTTTTATTTTTTTTTATTTTTTTTTATTTTTTTATTTCAGCTCATCATGGGGGTACATAAGTTCAGGTTATATACATTGTCCATGTCCCGCCCATCCCCCCAGTCAGAGCCTCAAGCGCGTCCATTCTCCAGACAGTGCGCCTGGCACTCACCATGTAGTCATACCTCCATCCCCTCCCCCCCCACCTCCCCGAGTCTGCACCTTCAAGCATGACCATTCCCCAGAGGGTGTGCAACGCACTCGTCATGCAGGCATACACTCATCCCCTCCCCCCACCTCCCATCTCAGTCTGATATCCAATTGGTATCCTTCCCCGATGTGCACTTAGGTGATGATCAGGGAAACCAATTTTCTGGTGAGTACATGTGATGCTTGGTTTTCCATTCTTTGGATACTTCACTTAATATAATGGGTTCCAACTCTCTCCAGGAGAACCAAAGAGATGTCGTATCATCGTTATTTCTTATAGCTGAGTAGTACTCCATGGTATACATATACCACAGTTTACTAATCCATTCGTGGATTGATGGGCACTTGGGTTGTTTCCACATCTTTGCGATTGTGAATTGTGCTGCTATAAACATTCGGGTACAGGTGTCTTTGTTATAGAATGACTTTTGTTCTTCTGGCTATAGGCCCAACAATGGGATTGGTGGATCAAATGGTAGGTCTACTTGAATCTGTTTAAGGTATCTCCATATTGCTTTCCACAGGGGGTGCACTAGTTTGCATTCCCACCAGCAGTGTATGAGTGTTCCTGTCTCTCTGCATCCACATCAACATGTGTTGTTTTGGGATTTTTTGATAAAGGCCATTCTCACCGGAGTTAAGTGGTATCTCATTGTGGTTTTGATTTGCCAAGCAAACATTTTAATTTCAAATGCTTTTGCTCTTACACTTAGATCTTCCACCTCCTGCAACCCGAGAAAGACCACCAGGATGCAAAACAGTATTTGTGGGTGGCCTGCCTGAAAATGGGACAGAGCAAATCATCGTGGAAGTGTTTGAACAGTGTGGAGAGATCATTGCCATTCGGAAGAGCAAAAAGAACTTCTGTCACATTCGCTTTACTGAGGAGTACATGGTGGACAAAGCCCTTTATTTGTCTGGTAGGTGTTTGGATGTTGGGATTGTGCCCCGCCTCCCCTCCCCCGAGGCACAATGCAGCTATTGGTGATTGGAGTATTTGCATCTGTTGCAGCTAAAGTTTGGGCTTAATATTACCCTGTTTTGCCTTCAGATATGGAAAACGTGTGTTCCCACCCAACCTCTTCCTTTGAAGCTCTTCAGTAGCTCCCAATTGTCTATGGGATAACACCAAACTCCTTACATGTGGGATCTGAAGGCCTTGTTTGTGTGCTCTACCTCTCAGCATCATCTCCCAATCCTTCCCTCACATGCCATATCCCAACCACAATAAATGAATTTTGGTTCCCATAGTGTACCATGGTGTTTTGTGCCTTTTCCTCTGATTAGAATTACCTTGTCCACCCCTATCTACCACACACACACATTTTCACACCCTTCACACTCTAAAGCTCCAGCTCAAGCAAAACCTCCCCTGGAAAGCTTTCTCTGACTTATATTCCCAGTCTTCCCCCGGACTGCTTTAGGCACTCCTTCTTTAATGCTTCCATAGCACCTGGTGCTTCCTCCCAACATGACACCTATTGCACCATGCTAGGACTTCTTTTCACATCCATCTCCCCAACCAGAGTGTGAACTCCTTAAGGGCAGGGACTGTATCTTACTTAATGTTGAATCCCCCAGCACCTAGCACATAACCTGGCACAAAAGTAGATACTTAAAAATAGGTATGGAAGTCAGTTACCAAATATTTATTGACTGATAGGCAGAATACTAGGTTGCTGGGGATACAGCAAAGACCATAACATCATGGTCTTCCTGACATCCTGACTTCCTGACATCAAAGATATTACATTCTGGAGTTGGAAAAATATAATATGTATAAACAAATAAAGAAGTTAATTATCAGTACTGATAACTTCTCTGAAGAAGATTAAAATGTCTAATGTACCCAGGCTTGTTAGGAAAGGAAGTCTTCTCTGACATTTGAACTGAGACTTGAATGATGTGAAGGGAGGTTGCCATGTGAACATCTTGGGGAAGAGCATTCCAAAATAGGGAATAGCAAGCCAAAGGCCCTGAGAAAAAAGTGGATTTGGCATGTTAAAGTGGACAATAGGTTAGCATGGCTGGAGCACAGTAAACAGGAGAGAGAGTGGAGGGAAATGAAGTCTGAGAGATAGGCAATACCAAATCATATTGGGCCCTGTAAACTCTGGTAGTGAGTTTTATTCTAGAAGCTACTGGAGGATTTTAAGGAACAGAGTGACATTATCTGACTTGCATTTTAGAAATGTTACTTCTCAGTAGAAGATGGACAGAGGGATATGGGCAAGGGTGGTGACTGGGAGCTAAATTAACCAACTGTAACATTAGTCTAATCCAGAAATGATACTGCCTTATATAGTACAGTAGTTGGAGTGGAGATAGTAAGAACTACTTTGCATAAAATCTACTGTTCATCATGAAAGTAGATTTGAAGTGTGTTTTAGTCTGTTTTCTGTTAGTTAGAATATCTGAAACTGGGTAACTTATAAAGAAAATGAATTTATATCTTATAGTTATGGAGATAGGGAAGTCCAAGGTCAAGTGTATGCATCTGGTGAGAGCCTTCTTGCTGGTGGGGACTCTCAGCAGAGTTCTCAGGTGATGCAGGGCATCACATTGTGAGGGGGCTGAGAGTGCTAGCTCAGGTCTCTCTTCCTCTCTTACAAAGCCACTATTCCTACTCCCATGATAACCCATTAATCCATGAATGGATTAATCCATTCATGAGGGCAGCCCTTCATGACCCAACCACCTCTTAAAGGCCCCACATCTCAATACTACATTGGGGATTAATTTCAACCTAAGTTTTAGAGGTGACAAATATTCAAACTGTAGCAGAGCGACTGGAACAAGAAATTGGAATTGGAATGATTTCTGATGACTATTACAAAATTAAGCAGCTTCTTTCCTTGTGAGTTGGTCTCAAGATAATGTTTCGTGGCTGATCTTTGCTTAGTTTGAATTGATATTGTTCTTTGTGGGGCAGTAGACAAATAAGCCAGAAGGAAGAAGACAGGGTAATTGGAAAGAGTATAGAACAATTAACTACTTCCTTGTTTAAGAGTAATGGTTTGGAAGAATTGGATCTAAGTGCTAGATGTTTTATGATGGGAGCATCTTCATTCTTGTAACAGGCACATATTGGACGTCTCCTTTGTGTAAACTATTGTGCTAGATATTATGCAGACTAGAAAATGAATAAAGCCTAGCTTTTCCCCTTAAGGAACTTAAGTTTAGTATGCAGTCATACATTCATTTATTAAAGAAACATGTATTTAGTGCCAGAGATTATTCAAGACACTGATAATGACACACTCACTGATAATAAGAAAAAGAGTTTGAAAGCTGCAAGTGCCATAGAAGTGGAGGCAGGGGGAAGGGTGGGAGAATGAGGATATTTCTGACTCCTAACTGGGGTATCAAGAAAGGTAGCATTTGGACAAAGTCTTTGACTAAGAGAAAACGTTTGCTTGTGGACAACGGGGCATAGAAACAGCATGAGCAAAGGTACAAAGGTGGTAAGCTTTCGCAAACATTCAGGAAACAGTGAGCAGTGGTTTGTATATTAAGTAGACGAGGAGGAGGAAAAACATCAGTTGTTAGCACACTGTGAAAGGCTTAGCAGTTAGGTCTTTATTCCTCAGGTAATAGGGAATTGTTGAAGAAATTTTTGAACCTGGAAAATAATTGTTTCTGAAAGATTAATTTCACAGCTCTGTGTAAAACTGTATTAGAGGAGAAAAGAGGAGAGGAGATAAGTTAGAAGCCTGTTATAATAGGCCAGGGAAAAGGTAAGGAGGGCTTGAAAAAGTAGATTAGTAACATGGGCAAGAAAAGGAGGAGGTAGATATAGAATACTCTTATTACAGTTGCTAAGTGCTGTAGAATGTAACTACCAAAGATTCGACAGCACTTAGTGACAATAATAGAGCATTCCACAATAGACTATTTTAATAAGAACATAAAGGTCTCAAAAAGCTCTGCATAGTTATACATAAAAGATGGCATACTGTTCAGGAAGCATTCATCTAAACATCACTAAAATCAGCTCTCTCTTAATAGCCACCTCCTAGAAACATTCTTATGGCTGCCAAAGGAAAGGGGATCTTGACCAATGATGTGAAAACAACTAAATTTTGCTCTTTAAATTTGAACCTGCTCCCTGAAAATTCACAAGTGCAAGAAATCTCCTCAGTGAGGTGGCTATTATCTCACATTGTAAAAGAAAGCAGTTAAACAAAAATCCCTTAAAAAGAGGGCTAGAAAATGTGGGAGAGTTGAAGCACCTTTGGGAGCTGGCACGGTGCACAGCATACCCACTCCATAGCATCACGGCATC
This sequence comes from Lemur catta, assembly GCF_020740605.2. NCBI lineage: Eukaryota > Metazoa > Chordata > Mammalia > Primates > Lemuridae > Lemur > Lemur catta. The sequence goes on along the minus strand of NC_059155.1, from coordinate 30,744,931 downwards.
ATTAGTGGGGTTTATTTAGAGCTTTCATATTGTCCTCCTTTGATCTTCTCTACAATTCGGGGAGAATAGGCAAGGCAATCATTAGTAGCCCCATTTTTCTGATGGCTCCGATGATCAAATAAGATGAATGGATGTACAAGTACACTGTGAACTGTAAAGGGCGCTAGAAAAGTTGGCTTATGAAATGTGTTTATGTTTCTTCTTTCTAAAAAGAATGTGTGGAAGTTTTAGTGTTACTGGGTATTATTTTTTTAATAACAGCTTTATCTAGGTATAATAATTGACATACAATGAACTTTACATATTTCAAAAATTTAATTAACATTGTATGTATATATATACACAGCCATGAAACCATCAGTAACAATCAAAATATGAATATGTCCACCACCCCCAAAAGCTTGCTTCACATCCTTTTGAAATCCTGTCCTCCTACCCCTTCCCACTGCCTCCTCAGGTAGCCATTTATCTGTTCTCTCTCAGATTAGTGTGCATTTTCTAGAACTTTATATAAATAGAGTCATACATTATGTATGCTCTTTCTTCCTTTGTATAGATCCAGATTTCCATTTGGTATCATTTTCCCTATGCTTGAATTTCCTTTAACATTTTTTGTAGCACAGATCAGCTCCTGATGAATTCTTTCAGCACTTATATATTTGAAAAAGAATTTATCTCACCTTTATTTTTTAAAGATAATTTTCTGGGTACAGAATTCTAGGCTGACAGTTGTTTCCCCCACCGCCTCAGATGTTTTCCCAATACCTTCTTGCTTGCATTGTATCCAATAAGAAATATGATGCTATCCTTGTTTCTCTGTACATAATGTGTCTTTGGTCTATGAATACTTTTAAGATATTCTCTTTATTGATACTATTGAGCAATTAGATTACGATGTGTTTTGGTGTAATTTCCTTCATGTTTCTCATGCTTGGGGTTCATTGAACATGTTGGATCTGTGAGTTTTCATCAAATTTGAGAAATCTTCTCCCCTTATTTCTTCAAATATATTTTTGTTCCCTCCCCTCTCCCCTCTCTTTCATGGCTCCAATTAGGCATGTTTTAGGCCCCTTGAAGTTGTCTCACAGCTCACTGGTACTCTGTTCATTTTTTTCTTCAGTCTTTTTATTCCCGTATTTCATTATGGATAGTTTCTACTGCTATGTCTTCAAGTTCATTAATCTTTCTTATGCAATGTCTAATTTGCCATCAGTTCTATCCGCTGATTTTTTCAACTTAAATATTGTAGTTTGAATCTCTAGAAGTTTGATTTCAACTCCTTTTATATCCTTTGTGTTTCTACTTAATATGTTCAATCTTTTCTCTAGCTTGAGCATATGAAATTCAATTTTAATAGTTGTTTTTATGTCCTTACCTCTTAATTATATTATCTGTATAACTTCTGGGTCTGTTTGGATTGACTGATTTTAAATCATTATTATGAGTCATATTTTCATGCTTCTTTGCATACCAGGTAATTTTTTTCCTTTTTTTAAATTCTTATTTCAGCATATTATAAGGGTACAAAAGTTTAGGTTACATATATTGCCCTTGCCCCCCCAACCCCCCCGAGTCAGAGCTTCAAACATGTCCATCCCCTAGACAGTGGGCAATCATTATGTATGTATACACCCATCCCCTCCCCCACCCACATATGCCCGACACCCGATCAATGTTATTCCTAAATGTGCTCTTAGGTGATGATCAGTGAAACCAATTTGATGGTGAGTACATGTGGTGCTTATTTTTCCATTCTTGGGATACTTCACTTAGTAGAATGAGTTCCAACTCTTTCCAGGAAAATACAAGAGGTGCTATATCACCATTGTTTCTTATGGCTGAGTGGTAATCCATGGTATACATATACCACATTTTATTAATCCACTCATGAATTGATGGGCACTTGGGTTGTTTCCACATTTTCACAATTGTAAATTGTGCTGCTATAAACATTCAGGTGCAGATGTCTTTGTTATAGAATGTCTTTTGTTCTTTTGGGTAGATGCCCAATAATGGGATTGCTGGATCAAATGGTAGGTCTACTTGTATCTGTTTAAAGTATGTCCATATTGCTTTCCACAGAGGTTGCACTAGTTTGCAGTCCCACCAGTAGTGTATGAGTGTTCCTGTCTCTCTGCATCCATGCCAACATTTGCTGTTATGGGACTTTATGATAAAGGTCATTCTCACTGGAGATAAGTGATATCTCATTGTGGTTTTGATTTGCATTTCCCTGATGATTAGAGATGTTGAGCATTTTTTCATATGTTTGTTGGCCATTGTTAAGTCTTCTTTTGAAAAATTTCTGTTCATGTACTTTGCCCAATTTGATACGGTTGTTTGACTTTTTCTTGCCGATTTTCCTGAGTTCTAAATAGATTCTAGTCATCAGTCCTTTATCGGATGTGTAGCATGCAAAAATTTTTTCCCATTGTGTAGGTTGTCTGTTTGCTCTCGTGATGGTTTCTTTGGCTGTGCAGAAGCTTTTTAATTTAATCAGGTCCCATTTATTTATTTTAATTGTTGCTGTGATCGCCTTTGGGGTCTTCTTCATAAATTCTTTCCTAGGCCAATGTCTATAAGAGTCTTTCCCACATTTTCTTCTAGAATTCTAATAGTTTCACTCCTAAGGTTTAAGTCTGTTATCCACCGTGATTTGATCTTTGTGAGAGGTGAAAAGTATGGGTTCTGTTTCAGCCTTCGATATGTGGCTATCCAGTTTTCCTAGCACCACTGATTGAATAAAGATTCTTTTCCCCAGAGTATGTTTTTGTCTGCTTTATCAAAGATTAGATGGCTATATGAGGATGGTTTTATATCTGGATTTTCAAATTCTGTTCCACTGGTCTCTGTCCCTGTTCTTGTGCCAATACCAAGCTATTTTAATAACCACAGCCTGGTAGCATAGTTTGAAATCTGGTAAATTAATACCTCCCATTTTGTTCTTATTGCTTAAGATTGCTTTTGCTGAATGGCATCTTCTCTGGTTCCATACAAAGCGTAACATTATTTTTTCTGTATCTGTGAAAAATGATGTTGGTAATTTAATAGAGACTGCATTGAATGTATAGATCACTTTGGGTAGTATAGACATTTTAACAATGTTGATTCTTCCGATCCATGAGCATGGTATGGTTCTCCACGTGTTTACATGCTCTGTGATTTCCTTCCTCAGTGTTTCGTAGTTCTCCCTGTAGAGGTCTTTTACCTCCTTAGTTAAATGTATTCCTAGGTACTTTTTTTTGTTTGTTGCTATTGTGAAGGGTATTAAGTCTTTGATTTGGTTCTCAGTTTGACTGTTATTGGCTTATATGAATGCCTCTGATTTGTGTGTATTAATTTTGTATCCTGAGACTCTACTGAATTCATTTATCAGTTCCAGGAGTCTCTTGGTTGAATCCTTGGGGTTTTCTAGATAAAATATCATATCATCCGCAATGAGTGAGAGTTTGATCACTTCTGTCCCCATCTGGACACCCTTGATTCTGCTCTCATGCCTGATTGCTCTTGCAAGGACTTCCAGCACTATGTTGAATAGCAGTGGGGACAGTGGGCAACCTTGTCTGGTTCCAGTTCTAAGTGGGAAGGCTTTCAATTTTTCCCCATTCAGTATTATGTTGGCTGTGGGTTTGTCATATATGGCTTGTATCATTTTGAGGTAGGCCCCGTCTATGCCTATTTTGTTAAGTGTTCTTATCATAAAAGGGTGTTGAATTTTGTCAAATGCTTTTTCTGCGTCTATTGAGAGGATCGTATAATCTTTGATTTTGCTTCTATATATGTGGTGTATTACATTTATAGATTTGCATATGTTGAACCATCCCTGCATCTCTGGGATGAAGCCCACTTGGTCATGATGGATTATTTTCTTGATAAGCACCTGTATTCAGTTTGCTAGGATTTTACTGAGAATTTTTGCATCTATATTCATAAGAGATATTGATCTGTAGTTTTTCTTTTTTGGCGCGTCCTTTCCTGGTTTTGGTATCAGGGTTATATTGGCTTCATAAAATGTGTTGGAGAGAATTCTGTACTTCTCAATATTGTGGAATAACTTTTGTAGGATAGGCACCAGTTCTTTGTAGGTGAGGTAAAATTCGGTGTGAAACCATCTGGTCTGGGACTTTTCTTTTGCAGAAGGTTTTTTATTGCTGTTTCAATTTCAGTTCTTGATATTGGTCTTTTCAGGAATTCTGTTTCTTCCTGGTTGAGCCTAGGGAGGTTGTGTGTTTCTAAAAATTTGTCCATTTCCTCCACATTTTCTAATTTGTGTACATAAAGGTTTTTGTAGAATTCATAGATGATATCTTGTATCTCTGTGGCATCAGTTGTGATTTCTCCTTTCATGTTCCTGATGGAGGTTATTAGAGATTTTTCTTTTCTGGTCTTAGTCTGGCCAAAGGCATGTCGATTTTGTTTATCTTTTCAAAGAACCAACTTTTTGTTTTATTAATCTCCCATATGGTTTTCCTATTGTCCACTTCATTTAGTTCTGATTTGATCTTATTAATTTCACTCCTTCTGCTGGATTTGGTGTCAGTCTGTTCTTATTTCTCCAGCTCTTTGAGTCTTTTTATTAGGTTGTGTATTTGAAAATTTTCTGTCTTTTTGATATAGGCATTTATGGAAATAAACATTCCTCTCAGTACTGCTTTAGCTGTGTCCCACAGATTTTGATAACTTGTGTCTTTAGTTCAAAGAATCTTTTGATTTCCATCTTGATTTCCTCCTTTATGAAATAATCATTCAGGAGAAGGTTGTTTAGCTTCCACGACTTTGAGTAGAAATGAGAATTTCTGTTAGGGTTGATTTCTACTTTTATTCCACTGTGATCTGAGAAGATGCATGGTATAATTTTTATTCTTTTAAATTTTTTAAGACATGCTTTGTGTCCCAGGATATGCTCAATCTTAGAGAATGTCCTATGAGCTGATGAGAAGAACGTATACTCAGTGGAGTTTAGATAGAATGTCCTGTAAATGTCAGTCAGGCCCATTTGTGCTAGTGTTCTGTTTAAGTCCATTATTTCTTTGTCTATTTTCTGTTTGGAGGATCTGTCCTGTGCTGTCAGCAGGGTGTTGAAGTCTCTGGCTATTATGGTGTTGCTGTTTATCATTTAGTTTAGTTCAAGTAGGGTTTGCTTTATGAATCTGGGTGCACCTAAGTTGAGTGCATACATATTAAGTATAGTTATGTCTTCTTGTTGAACTTTACCCTTCACCATTATATAGTGACCATCTTTGTCTCTCATTACTTTGTTGATTTAAAAACTAAGTTATCTGAAATTAAAACCTCCATGCCAGCCTTCTTTTGGCTTCCATTTTCTTGAAATATTGATTTCCATCCCTTTATTTTCAGTCTAGATGCATCTTTGCAAGTTAGATGAGTTTTCTGGAGACAGCAGATACTTGGCTTGTATTTTGTTATCCACTGGGCCAGCCTATGTCTCTTGAGTGGGGAGTTCAAGCCATTCACATTTATTGAGAGAACTGATAGTTGGGGCAGATTTCTGTTCATCCTGTTGGGCATAACTTCATTGCTATGTTTTCTCTCTTGAGCCGTTGTGGTATCTGGTCTTTGGTCTTTAGCTTTTGAGTAGTTTTACATTCGTGAGTGTTTCTTGTGCTGGTCTATGTGCAACTCAGTTTTGAGTACTTCTTGGAGGGCTGGTCTTGTCTTGGTGAATTCCCTCAGTCTTTGTGTATCTGAGAATGTCTTAATTTCTCCTTTGTATACAAACCTTAGCTTTGCTGGGTACAAGATTCTAGGATGGGCATTATTCTGTTTCAGAAGAGTGCGGATGGGGCCCCAGTCTCTTCTTGCTTGTAAAGTTTCGGTTGAGAAATCTGGTGTTATTTGGATGAGCTTTCCTTTGTATGTTACTTGTTTCTTTCACCTTACAGCTCAAAGTAGCACTTCTTTAGTGGATATATTGGTCAGTCTGATGACTGCATGACGTGCTGTCTTCCTATTTGCAATGAATCTCCCAGGGGTCCTTTGGGCTTCTTGTACCTGTATATCTACATTTCTAGCAAGGCCCGGGAAATTTTCCTCAATTATGTCTTCAAATAGCTTATCCAACCCTTGCATATTTTCTTCTTCACCTTCAGGAATGCCCATAACTCTCATGTTAGGCTTCTTCACATAATCTCACTTTTGTTGCAGACTCTGGTCTTTTCTCTTATTTCTTTGGTCTATCTCTGTGACTGACTTACTTAATTGGAAGGTGTTATCTTCAAACTCTGAATTCTTTCTTCTGTTTGATCTATCCTTCTCTTGAGGCTTTCCACTGTGTTTTATAGTTCCCTAAATAAATTCTTCATTTCCAGGAGTTTGGTATGATTTTTCTTAAATATTTCAATTTCTTTAGTGAATTTTTCTTCCAAGTCCTTTTTTTTCTGGTTTCTTTGTGTTGGTTATCCATTTTTTTCTTGCATGTTATTGAGTTTTCTTATGATCCATGTTTGAAATTCTTCTTCTGTTATTTTAGTGTTCTCAATTTGGTTGATGTCCATTGCTAGAGAGCTGGTGTTCCTCTTTGGAGGTATGCTTTCCATTTGATTTTTCATACTTCCGGAGTTCTTTCACTGATTCCTTCTTATCTGGATCAGCTAGCTGCTGCTTCTTGCCTTTAGATTTTCATTTGGATAATGACACACCCTATTTAGTCTCTGAGCCACTAGGTGGTGTTTGTGGGTGAGATTCGACCACACTCTATATGATGAGTCAGTAGATGCAGTAAAAAGAAGTGCAGAATGATCTCCCTGTCAGTAGGTGGCGCTTGCTGGGAGGAGCTGGCTGCAGTGTTGTTTTTGGGTCCTGTAATCAGCTCTTCCTCTGGAGAGGCACTCTAGTGCCTCACGTGGTGGATGAGGCCCTGGAACTTCCAGGTGTGTCCTTATTCTGCACCTCAGTGGAGGCAGGTCGGGGAGTGAGTCTGGGCAGAGCTGGGTTCAGTGAGCCTGCCCTCAAGCTCCACAAATGCTGTTAGCAGGGGTCAAAGGTCTGTTATTTGCCTCTGGGCAGAGCTGCCAGGGAGGGGCTAGAATGGCCCCTCTCAGCAGGAAAGTCTGCATGTGGGGGGTGGGGCTGTCTGAGACCTACAGTCTAGAGCAGGTCTTGCTCCTTTCCGCCCTCCCCTATTCCGCAGTTTCTCCGGGGCCTCTGTCAGCAGACAAGGCCTCAAGACAGTGGATCTACCCTGGCTGTCATGCAGGCCAGGAGGTTCCTTGCCCAGGATCGCAGACTGGGCTGGGTGCACGGCCTTCCTGTGAGAGGAGGGTTGCCCCTCAGGCATGCTGATCTGCCCCTGAACGCACACACACTCAGGAGGGTCGTTCACAAATAACCCTTCTGTGCCCCAGGGCAATGCAATTGAGGCCTAGGTGTATGGGATCTGGTCTGCAGTCCTGTCCCCTGGGCCCTGGAGACAAATCCCTGACCCTTCCAGAGAGAGGAGTGCTGTTCTCACGTCACCCATGAGGTGCCCAAGCTGGATCGGTGTCTCTCCACCTCGGAATTTGCCCTGCTCCCCTGGAGTCACCAGGCAAGCAGCACCTGGGAGGGCAGGTGGGTAGGGAGCTCACAATCTGAGTACCCCTCAGTCTGCTGTACATCTCCAAAAGGAGAGGTCCCATTCCCTGCAGATGCCTCCAGGTTGTGGCTAAATTTTCTCTCTCGGCAGTGGCCAGGAGGCAAAGGGGAGGGGCAAATGAAGCAATATGGCACCTGCCAATTGGCTTGGGTCTTCAGACCGGGAGGTGCCCCGAGGGAGCTGGGAGCCTGGTGCCCTGTCCGCAAGAGGCTCAGGGCTCACTGGCGGCGGCTGTCTCTGGGCTGGTGTGGGCCAGTCACTCTGCTCAGGAGCCCATCTGCAGTCCAAAAGGCAAGGGAGGGGAAATGTAGCTGCTCCACCTACCCTTGTTGCTGGTCCCCAAGCCTCTCGGGGGCCTTTCTCCTTCATGTTCTCCTCCACAACTTCTTCGTGTGGAGTCTCCTGTAGTTTCAGGCACTCTCCCTTCCAACTCTCGTCTGATCTATGTTCGTCTGCCTGACTATTTTTTTCACTTTCTTCTAAAATCTGTCTTTCTTGCAGAGACACTCTGGCTGGCGGTTTTTCTCATCCGCCTTCTTGATTCTCTCTCCCCAGGTAATTTTTTATTGGATACCAGACATCATAAATTTTACCTTATGGGATGAAAGATATTTTTATTTCTATAAATATTCTTTAGCTTTGTTCTGGAATGCAGTTACGTAACTTGGGAAACAGGATCATAGCTGTTTAGTCTAGAGTTAATTTTCCTCCACTGTTACGGAAAAACCCTCCTGATTACCCAATACTCTATGAAATGTGAGTTTTTCTACTCTGGCTGGTAGGAAAAAGAACTATTCCCACCCCTATGGAAGCCCCAGGGTTTGTTACCTCTAATGTCCAGGTAGTTTCCACATATATGTAGACATTAATATGCAGCCAAATAATAGTAGCGGACCCTCTGCAGATCTCTGAAGTTCTTTCTCTATGCAGCTTTCTTTTTCTGATACTCTGCCTTATGAACTCAATTTGCCATAGTCTCCCTTGACTCCCAGTTCAATCTCCTCAATGTGGGGAGATCACTATGCTTTGCCTGAGTTCCCTTCCCTGTGCTAAAGCTTGGAAACTCTGTCCAGACAATAATCTGGGACAATTGTAGGGATCACTTCATTTGGTTCTTGTCTCTCAATGATCACTGTCTCCATTGTCTAATGTCCAGTGTCTTAAAAACCATTATTTAATATATTTTGTCTATATTTTTAGTTGTTTATGGAAGAAGGTTAAATCTAACCCGTTACTCTATCTTAGCCAGAAGCAGAAGTCTATGGTGGGTATTATTCTTGAGAAGCAAGTTGGAATAGCAGAAAGCACAAAGGATTTGGAGTCTTGCTTCCTGGATTCAAGCCTCAGCTCTGCCATTTGCGAGTTGTTTGACCTAGGGCAAGCCACTTAACCTCTCTAACATCTTTGATGCTTAGTTTTCTCTTTGGTAAAATGTTTACCCTGCAAGCTTGTGCTGAGAATGAAATGATATAAATGCATGTGAAAATACCTAATAGCTCCTGAAACTTAAAAAGCACTTAAATTTTTTCCCATTTTTTTGTTAAGAGACATAACTTGGGCAGTATAGCCAGCACAAAAAAGTGGAGGTAGGGAGTTGAATCCTGGTTTCCCTGAATCCTAGTCTTGTATCACCGTATTATAATCACACTACCTCTTTTTTTTAAAAAAGATCCTAAATAATATGTAATCTGAGTCACACACCACTGCCCATCATATTTAATTTTTTTCCAGAAAATACGGTTTGGAGTTGCCAAATGTTTCTAGGAAGCAATTTTAGGGATTGAAATACCAAGTTCATGTATTTAAGTTTTACCAAAATCTGTGTGACGATATGACTGACACTCTTGAAGTTCTTCAAAGACCCCATAGTTTGGGGCTAACTTTTCCATTCCTACCAACCCTTGGTGCCATATAAGACTCATTCTTGATACCATTACCCACAGAGCCATCCTTAGCCAGAGGTAAGGTGGTAGATGGAGGAATGAAACTCTTAAGAACAAGACTGATCCAACCTATAGAATAGTAATCTATTATAAGGGATGAGACTATAATCCAAGTCTTTTGATGATTCACCTTCCTAAGAATGGAAAGAGATTTTGGGGTTATGTGGTCATTTGGAACTGCTGCAGTTACATCTAAAATACTGAACATGGAAAGGTATTTACAGTTGTCCACACACTCCTCTCTCTTCCTTTTGTGAACATAGGTTACCGCATTCGCCTGGGCTCTAGTACTGACAAGAAGGACACAGGCCGGCTCCACGTTGATTTTGCACAGGCTCGAGATGACCTGTATGAGTGGGAGTGTAAACAGCGTATGCTAGCAAGAGAGGAGCGCCACCGTAGAAGGATGGAAGAAGAAAGATTGCGTCCACCATCCCCACCCCCAGTGGTCCACTATTCAGACCACGAATGCAGCATTGTTGCTGAAAAACTAAAAGGTGTGGAATGCAAGCTTCATGATTAAAAGAATGCTTTTCCTTAGGGGAGTGTAATAAATACAATTGTGTTGTTGGCGGTTACCCTTTGAATTTTCCACTAATGGATTCTAAGAATTTCTTGTCTTGGAGCCTTGCAGATAGAGAGGTATACCTAGTAACTAAAGAACCAGGAAATTTGTCCCTGCCACCTGTGTCTCTGCTCCTTCATTGTCTCAAGGGATAGCATTTTTTCTCTCCCTACATCAGGTGACTAGGAAAAAAACAGGTTTTTCCCACTTTTGCACATCAGAGAATTTTAGGTGCGATCTATGACTTGGGACCTATAAGCATCCCCTTTCATAGTAGATGCCAGTTAGTTTTGAATTCTAAGTCAAATAAGTGAATCAGGATGCTAAAACTTGATATGACTCGGGAAAACTCTGGTAAAATCCCCACTTTAAATATGAGAAAGTGGAGGTCCAGAAAGTAGTCACATATACATTCTTCTTAGATTACTCAATGACTTAGCCACCACCAACTACAAAAAGACTTTTTCATCACTTAACAAGGCCAATTTGTTTCTAACAGCGACTATGGAAACTTTTAGACATGGCTAAATCAGACTGCTTTCCCATCTGTTTTGATTCCTGTTCCCCTTGTTTGATTCCCAGAGTCATTTTGCTAATTTAATATTAATTGCCCTGCCTGATCTCCTGTCTTAGTAGCTCAAATCTAGTCTTTCTCATTTTCTGAGTATGGTTGATTTTATTGAATGAGTACTGGTGTCCCATTGATCTTATTGATGACACCAACCCTGCTGTAATGGTACGAATTTCCCCTGTTTCTTGTGCTCTCAGCTCAGCAAGATACTGCTAATTCTACTTTCCAAATAGGTCTCATTCACCAGACTTGTTTACACCACATAGCCTAAGGGATTCACACATTTAAGAAATGTTAAGAAATCTCTTCTGATCGATTTTGACTTCCTGCAAGGGAAAAGCGATAAACATAGAGTCCAGAATAAAGACAGAAATAATGATACATTTTGAAAAACTCAGAAGGCTGAAAGCATTGGTAAAATGCCAGGTCCAAAACTTGCCTATTCACACAACAACAAACAAATCAGTTTAAGTTACAAACAAAAATAAAAAAACAACAAAACATGAATCTGCTGGTTGTAGTATATGTCCCTCAAGAAAAGCAAAAACTGAGCATAAACGTAAGTATTTAAGTAATGAAATGAAAAACTGCTATGAAGGGGAGGCTAACCTCTTGTTATATGTCTGCACACACACACACACACAAAAGACAAGGGGCAAGAAGTTCAAATTGTTGTGAGAGAAATTTCCACTTGATGTAAGGGTTTCTGGCCAGAGAGGGATACCCCTAGAATGGGGCTGCAGTAGGATGCTAATGGACTGTCCCTCTCAGGAGTCTTTAACAGCAGAATAATTGGCTATCTTGGGGAGCTAGACCAGCAGCTTTGGAAGAGCTGTGTTACTATCTTCAGTAATCAGAGAATAACTCCTAACTAGCTGCAGAAATCTACTTGGTGGACAATTCCTCAGGCAAGAGAATAAGGATGTGTAGAAATATAGAAATAAAATGAATTGCATCAAAATAGATTATGACTGGGACTGAGTGGAAATCCTGGGGCTGTGGATAGGATGCAGGAGTGATACTGTGGAAGGTCAGAGATATAACTGTTTATACTTAAAGAATTACTCACTTACCTCTTTCCTAAGGCCCGTCTAACACTCTAATTCTACGGGTCCAGGGTAAAGTTACTGTCAAATTCAAGTTAAACTCAGGACTCAAGTTTGCTTTTCCACATTAAAACATAGGACTATAGAATTCTAAAGTTTCCTCACTAATTCATGTCTCTCTCTCTCTCTCTCTCTCTCTCTCTCTCTCTCTCTCAGACACACACACACACACACACACACACACACATAGAGGTTAAGAAATTTGTGATTTGTGAGAACTATAATATCAGTATAGAAAATTTTTTTAAAGGAAAGAAGAAACATTTCTTTTTTAGAACTCTTCATAGACCACAAACAATCCTACTACTTTTGAGTCTTTCATTCTTCCTGTCTTTCTGCCCCTCTGCTAGCTGTGTGTGCACATATGTGTATGTGTGGCTCCTTATCCTCAACAATTCATTTACCACCACTGCCAAAAAGACATGGTGTCCTCCTTGCCAGCATGTTGGGAAAATAGATTTCGGTTACCTTTGATGATTTGCTTTTTTTCAGATGATTCCAAATTCTCAGAAGCTGTGCAGACTTTGCTCACTTGGATAGAGCGAGGAGAGGTAAACCGTCGCAGTGCCAATAACTTCTATTCCATGATCCAGTCGGCCAACAGCCATGTCCGCCGCCTGGTGAACGAGAAAGTGGCCCACGAGAAAGACATGGAAGAAGCAAAGGAGAAGTTCAAGCAGGCCCTTTCTGGAATTCTCATTCAATGTGAGTGGAATTTAGAGTTCTGCTGGAGTATGAGAGGACATTTCACTTAAGTCACCACTTGCTCTACACAGGAGCCCAGAACTACAGAACCATCCTGTGTCAAGGGCCAAGGCTCCCTTCTTCATTACCTTCTGCTCTCCTTATATTGCCAAATGCCCAAGAAAGCTCCGGTTTCACAGGATACATGTGGGAACCTCCTATTTTCATTTATTCTGATATATCTACTTCAGCTCCTTAGAAACACAGATATTATACTTAGGCCACATCCTATAATTTTACAGCCTCAGGCCTCAGTGGAGGGTTGGATATTTTATTCCTGAAGTTTAGGATGTAGCATTAGGAATATAAAGCTTCTTTTCTTCAGGTTTGTATTATTATCATCATGTAATATGTTTTCTATAAACTCTATTTTAGTGATAAATATGTAATTTTATTTCCCAAGATGACTGAATACAAAACAAATTTGCTACTTCTATATTTTGTACTTAGTTTTCTTTCTTCCACTACCTTTGCTGGAGGTCATAGACATTTTGATCGGGTGAGAAGCCACTGAAATGGCCATTTTCAAAAAGAAGTACCAGTCCAAATCTATCCAGGTCTCTTAAGTGAGGTCAAATAAAGTCCCAAGTAATGTTTTTTTGTTCACCATATTATAAAATTATCCACTCATGTCTTTTCAGTAAGTAACTCCATTTATCTTAAGAATAAGGGTACAATTTTATGATTTTGCTTTTAAACAATTATGGTGTACTCTTGCCATACTTCTCATATTTGACTCATACATAATTGGTATTAAGGAGGAGTTGTTCCATTTGCCATGTGTATTTTGAAAGCATACATGGGCATAAAATCTAGAAGGTGAAAGCACATGTCTTCAGGACTTCAGAATAAGTAGAAAAAGAGAGCAGCAAGCATTATGGGAATATAAATCCTTAAATTACTAGAGGACAGGGTATAAACAGGGCCATAAAGAGAAAAATAACACCTCTGGATTTTCGGCCTGGAACACCCCACCAGGCATGGGCTCCTGTCCTGCTTTTCTTTTCCCAAAAGAGTCATGTCTAAGCTTCCCCTCTGTTGAACTGATTAGGATAATGCCCCAGAATATTTTTACACATTTCCCCATTTGACATTTTAAGTGACTCTGGAAAATACTCTTTAGTACTGTACTTACACAGTATTCTTCCATAAAACATATATTTCTCCAGTCAACAAGCATATCTAGGTAGACTTAAAAGAGATTCAATCCATCGTAGGTTTTGATAGATGCTTCTGGTTAAACATACCTCAGAATAGTAAAAGGATGAATTCTGTTGAAATGAAGCATCCAGCTTTATTTCATAAGGCATGTTTATGAAAGAAGTCAATAGTAGAAAGTTGTTGGTGCAGTGTGCCATTTGCTTCCATGCTGTGTGGGGTCAGTAGTACTAAACTAAACACAAGTACTACACTAAAATTTACTACTAAAAATTTACACATTTATTATGACTCTTGCATCTCCTGACTGTGTGAATACACACTGCCTGTGTTAAAAATTTAGTCATCATTTTACCCCAAACCTTCTGGAGTTTCCTTTTTTCTTTCTGTATATTGACATCTCTTTGAGTCCCCAGTAAAATCGCAGTACCCCCACACATGTAGCTTTTGCTAAGTACAACCACACAGCCTAGTATAGTGTCATAACAAGAAGGTACAACAAGCCTTATGCTTCTCTTTTATTTTATTTCTTTTCTCCTCTCTTTTGCCATCCCTGAATGATATCCTGGCCCGATCCACCTGTTGATTCAATGCTGCAGTTGAGCAGATAGTGGCTGTGTACCATTCTGCTTCCAAACAGAAGGCATGGGACCACTTCACAAAAGCCCAGCGTAAAAACATCAGCGTTTGGTGCAAACAAGCTGAGGTTGGTAACTTTTTACTCTGGTAGTCCCTCAAGCGGACAATTTTTCTTTAACAAGTTATTGATTTGGAGTTTAGCCAGAATTAAATAGTGCCAAGCTTCCGTGGTCACAACAAGGCCCTAATGAAACACTAAGATGTGTTCTATAGCCTGTCACTGTGTCCAGACCACCTGCTGTCAAAAGGTTAAAAAATGTTCATGTGTAGAGTCTTGAATGCATTCTGCTGGATGGAAACCTTAGTAGTGGAAATGTAGCTGGGATAATTATAAGTTTACTTCTCTAAGCTAGCTAGTCTTGGGTACAGCAATAATTACTGACCTGTGCTTCTAGTGTTAGTAATATTAGGGCTGTCTTACATTTATTAGAGTGTCTTGACCATTGAGGCTAGAAGCTGCCTGGTGTCGCATTGGAGCTTTGATATTTCTGAGCTTCTTTTATCAAACCCATTTAGTCATCTTTATAAGTGGCAGCTTTAAAGGTAACAGAGGACTCTGATTTCAGGTTAAGGTTGACACACCTCTCTGCTTGTACTCAAGTGACATTTTTAGCCAACACTAGTATATATGTGATGTGATTAGGTTGCTATTATGAATCAGAGATTACAAACCAAAATGGGAGGTTTCACTGATCTGCCACTGGAAATGGTGTTACTACATATGCCTCAAGTTCTTCTATTCCTATGGGCAGCTTCCTTACCCAGCCCTGATATTTTTAATTTATATATGTAGGAACTTTTTTAACTATATTTCTGAGTCCTCTTTGCCAGTCTAGTAGCACTCCCATTATATCTATCAATGCAAGTTGTCATATTCCTTAACTTTTAAATAGCATTTATAAGACATTTATATTTATAAAGTACTTTCAACTGAGAGTGGGACATAGTTCATGACCTTCCTCTGGCTTTGCATTCCATAAACCTAAAAGAACCTTATATTGGCATCTCTCTAAGTCATGCTTTGTTTATTTTTGTTTTTATTTTCATTCTTGTTTTATACCTCTGCAAACTGTCACTTGATAGCAGACAACTCTGAGGAATGAAAGGAGGTATCCTGTGGGAAGTGAAGAAACTGTCCTCTTAAATCGTGGCTACCTCTTAGCACCCCACTGAAAATCAAAGCATCTCAAAAACTTAATCAACTAGACTGGTTCTTTCTTGACCTAGGCATCAAAGCTATGACTCATAAGTCAAGGGTTTCATCAGGGTGGAAGTTTCTAACATTTAACCTTTTTACAAGTTGCCTCTGGGAACAAGTCAGCCAGTGACCTCCTCATGTCACAAAGTACCTGTTGCTTGTCTCATTTTCATCCTTCTACCAGCAGCCAACACTGTCTTACTCTGCTGAGAGAGAGGGTATGGAGTAAGAAGGAAAAGTCTTGACCTTCGGGGAGCTTAAGTGCTAGCTTTGGTAGCATATGTCAGACAGATTAGTTTTCTAATGAGTCTTTTTCATTGCTTACTTTCCCTGATTTATGTGTGTGTGAGGCTCCTGCTAATACAATTGCAAAAGGTAGTAAGAGAAGGCTGAAGTCCCTCCCCTTATTAAAAGTTAGTGTCTACAGTGACTTTACTGGCAGTTCAGTGTGTTGTGGGAACACTTTCTCTACAGAATCATTTAAAACCTGCATGTTTCTCTCAAACTAGCCTAGATTAGAAGCTAAACCTTGTATGATGATAAAAACTAGAGCCATAGCAACAAATGCTAGGAGATACTCCCTTTCATCCTCCCTAAGATGAGGTTTTACACCACTGGGCTAGAGGATAGGGGACTTGATGATTGCTAGTATTCTTGTAAAATGAAATACTGTGATTGCTAAAATAACTTTTTCTCTAGATTTACAGGCCTACCATTCCAAACTCTGAAGAACTGTTTGCATATAGATATTCAAGTTATCCACATATCCTTGTTTTAGGATCCTTCTGTACTAACACTAGCTGTTGGCCTTCAGCCATCAAAAAACATACTTACACAATTTGGATCAACATAATTTGTATTTCCATTATGTATCGTACAATAGACCTTAATTAAGAAACTGAGTTTGTGCTTTGCTTCATTGTATTAAATGATATCTCAGAATCAAATTTCTATGTAAGTGTAGGAGCTATCTCCCTATCCTCTGCTCCCTTCCATTCTCTCATCTGACCCATCCCCCACCAAGTTTCCTGTTAATGTTGAAAGTCCAGGTAAGTAGAATTTTGTTACACATTTAATAAGGAACTTTGATTTTTTTATAATCATATTCCTATCATAAAACATGAATAAGATGAATTTAAGTCCACATAAACTTTTGTCAAACTGTAGATAATATGTAATGATTCATAATTTACTTACTTTGTGATAAATCAGAAATGTCAGTTGGCACAAAAGTGGTTCTTTTCATGCATTTTCCTTTGTCTCGGGTTTCAGTTTTATTCTATAGGAAAGTGCTCTGTCCTCCATTGTAGATCAGTGTGTGAACTGCTAAACTTCAGGAACAGTTACTGTTAGAACAAACAAAAAGTCATTATAATGAGTTTTCAGAAATCACTAACAGTTCACTGTTTAAACGAAAAATACCACAGATCTACTGTGGGCAGAAGAGTGATAGAAAAACTTTAGGAGGGCTATCTTACCTTTTTTGATATAGTCTATCAGTGATGTGACCCAGTCAATTTTAGGTAGAGATTTATAGATGCAAATTGCTGAAAAATGTTTCTGCATGCCATTTCTACTCTTTGGTTTCAGCACTGGATACAAATGTCAGAATGGGAAATGGGCAAATCTGGGAGGCAGCTATTTCCTTTGCTGTCTGCACTTTGGTGGCTCAGACTCCTCCCCATGCCTGCACCTATGTCCAAACTAGGTAGAATGCTTTCCTCAGGTACATGCCACCTTTTAGCCCTTCACTCTGAAGGTATTTGCTAGAGTTTGCTTCCCAAAGTAGAGCTTTTCTGATCCAACCAGAGAATGCAGAAAATAGATATCTCCAATATCAAGTGCTTTAATGATAAGGTTTTCAAAGTATTAAAATCTCTTTCTATTTTGGGGGGAATACTGTCATTTACTAAATGTTCCCCACAAGTTTACAACAGTATGGTACCCCATAACCTCTGATGTTCTTTTTGCCTTTTATCCAATTCATGTGATATAGTATTGGGTATTTATTGAAGACTATTGATAAGAGCCTGAGTTTCCTTGTAATTAAGAAGGGTTGTCTAGTGGGTGGAGGGCTCTGGGTTTTCCTGACAGACTGAGCAACTTAAGGAAAACATTGCCTTAGTTTTTCTTACCCTCATTTCATTATCAGCTAAATCAACTGGTAATTCTTGTTCCTATAGTATTTTAAGGCATTTAGGTAAAATTTGTCCATAGGTCTATTGTATTTCTAGGGATTTTTGAAGATGTGAAAGACTACTAGATAAGCCATATCCCATGTAGTTGATTGAACTTTTTATGTTTCTAAGAAGAGATTATGCTTTCTTGTCCAGCTGGAAACAGAAAGATGCTTTGTGGTTGCTGAGAAGCTACAAGACATGTCTTAGCACTCAGGTCTTCCTGCCATGGGACATTTACCTAGAAGGAACACAATTTACTATTCTGAGAAACACACTAATTTTCCCAGGGTTAGGTGACATATTTGTGAATTGAGAATTGGTCTCTGCTTATACTCCCTGACGGTCTACATTTTTATTAGGCAACTAAAAAGCCATGACTTTTCCTGATGCAATAAGTTGTACAATATTTGAATTTTCCAATGTCAAACCTTCTTATAATCACCTTTCCAGTAACATCCCCTTGATGATAACTGAAACCCAGACTCCTGAGATAGAATGAATTCTCAGGAATGAGAAATTTCTTTATTGTTCTCTGTGCAATGAGTTTGAATAAGACATAGAAAATCTCTCTCTTGACACAGCCCTTTAAATTTCATTTTCCTCAAGCAAGTCATTATTTTCTTCTATTTTAAGAAATGCCCCTGCAGGACATGGGAGATACTATGTTAGCATCTGATTTTTCTATTACTTCTTAGCTATCAGTGATAATCTTGAATAGCTCACTTTTTAAAAAAGGGTCTTTTATTTATTTTTAGCGAAAACTTGAGATAAAAATCATTATTTTTCTTGATAAAAGGAATACAAAGGAGGATATTAGTTGGGATAGTGACTAACTGCAGCATTAATTATTAAGAAATCCATTTGAAATACTTTATACCCCCATAAATGGAGGCAATTTTCACCAGATAGCTTTGGATGTTTCCTGTATACAGCTAAGTAGGGGCTAACGTAGGCAAGGAATTCTCAGCTCAGTGCTGAGGACCCTCTGACAGGCATCACATTGGCCTCTAAATGACTGCAAACTGCTCCAAAATCCACAGTTCTCATGTTTACTTTTTTAAAGTGACTTTTCCAGTGTGCTCTTGATCATTTATTTCCACTGTTCTCCCTGCCTTCCTGAACATCTGTGTTTACAGCTGGTAGCACTTCCCTTCAGCCTGAAAAACTTTCTTCATCATTTCTTATAGTGCAAGTCCGTTGGTGATAAATTCTTACATTTACTTTTGTCTGAAAATCTATTTATCTCATCTTCATTATTGAAAACATTTTTTTCTGATTATAGAATTCTGAATAAACAGATATTTTTATTTCTTCTTGAACTTTAAAGATATTATTCCACTGACTTTTAGCCTTTATTGTTTCTGAAAGAAAGCAAAGTATTCAAATTGTTGTTCCCCCTTATATTGTTTTTTCTGGCTGCTATCAAGAGTTTATCTTTAGTTTTAGTTTTTTGAAGTTTGACTATGATGTTCCTAGACATAGTTTTTCACACATATCCTGTTTGGGGTTCACTGATCTCTTTGAATATGTACATTAATATATTTCATCAAATCTGAGAAATCATCAACCATTATTTCTTCAAATTTTTTTTTTTTTTTTTTTGAGACAGAGTCTCACTCTGTTGCCCAGGCTAGAGTGAGTGCCGTGGCATCAGCCTAGCTCACAGCAACCTCAAACTCCTGGGCTTCAGCGATCCTACTGCCTCAGCCTCCCGGGTAGCTGGGACTACAGGCATGTGCCACCATGCCCGGCTAATTTTTTCTCTATATATATTTAGTTGGCCAGATAATTTCTTTCCTATTTTTTAGTAGAGATGGGGTCTCGCTCTTGCTCAGGCTGGTCTTGAACTCCTGACCTCGAGCGATCCACTCGCCTCGGCCTCCCAGAGTGCTAGGATTACAGGCGTGAGCCACCGCGCCCAGCCTATTTCTTCAAATATTTTTAAATCTTTTTCTCTCTCCTCCTTTTCTGGGATTCTGTTTACATGTATGTGAGACATTTGGATGCAATCCCACAAGTCCCTGAGGCTCTGTTTTTTAAAAATATATATCTTTCTCTCTGTTCTTCAAATTAGATACATTTATATTGTTCTCCTTTAAGTTCTTTATTCTGTCACTTATATTAATACTTTTAGGCTCATCTGGGTTTCTTTTCCATATATTGTATTTTTCAGTTTTAGAATTACCTAGATATGGTAATTATCAGACAAGGAGTTAAAGCAGCTACTATAACCATGCTCAATGATGTAAAAGAAATATGCTCATAATGAATGAAAAGATAGGAAATCTCAGTAGAGGAATAGAAACTTAAAAAAAAAAAACTTGGTTCTTTTCATTTCCAGACAAAAGAATCCTTGTTTTTTTTTTATTTCTAAACAAAATAATCCTTGGTTCTTTTTATTTTCAAACAAAAGAACTCTTGGCTTATGTTTAAAGTTTCTACTCCTCTGCTGAGATTTCCTCTCTTTTCATTATTATGAGCATATTTTCTTTAAGTCATGAGCATAGTTATAATACATACATTAATTCCTTGTCTTCTAAATTACCACATCTCAGTCAGGTGTGGTGGCTCATGCCTGTAATCCCAGTACTTTGAGAAGCTGAGGTGGGAGGATCACTTGAGGCCAAGCATTCGAGACCAGCTTGGGCACATAACAAGACCCCCAACTCTACAAAAAAATTGTAAAAATTAACTAGCCATGCTGGCATGTGCCTATAGTCAAAGCTACTCAGGAGGCTGGGTCAGGAGGAGTTCTTGAGCCCAGGAGTTGCAGGTTACAGTGAGCTATGATCATGCCATTGCATTTGAGCCTGGACAAGACCCTGTCTCTAAAAAATAAATAAATAAATAACCACATCTAGGTCATTTTGAGGTCAGTCTCTGTTGATTGTCCTTTCTCTTGGAAATAGGCCCTCTCATCCTAATTCTTTATATGTGAAGTAATTTTGGACTTTATCCAGGATATTATGGATATTATGTTGTGAAGATTCTGGATTCTGTTTTGTTCCTCCAAAGAATGTTGACTTTGTTTTATTTTAATGGTCAATTTACTTGGTTATATACAAGCTGGAAATTCTGCCTCTTGAATGGCATCTCAAATCTCAGTTCAGTTCTATTAGCCTTAGCTGTACTATTTGGACTTTTCCTTGTGTTTTTGTGGGTCAGAGGTCATGTGGAAATTTGAACAGTTCTTATATACAGAATTTGAAGTGCTCTCGTCTCTCTCCTCTCTCTCTCTCTCTCTCTCTCTCTCTCTCTCGTTGTCTCCTTTCTGGGATCCCCTCCTCACTTTCCAGTAGCTGTAGTTGCCCTGAATTCTCTCCTGAAGTTTTTTCATCCATAAAGACTAGGGGTTTTCTATCAGAAATTTACCCTCCCTGTGATGTCCTAACTCTGGTCTGCCCTCAGACTAAAAGGCCCTTTAAAAACTGAGAGACTCACCCTATGCTGTTCCCTTTTGCCAAGTGTCAGCTCGTTTTCAGGACACTCCTGCTTTTCTTCACTCTCCAGTGTCATCATGTAGTTATGGGTTTTGTTTTGTGTTGTCCAAAGACTATAGTTATTACCCATGGGAGGGTTAGCCTAGTAGAAGCTTACTCCTGACAGCTCATTTTTGCTATAACTTCTAAAACTGCTAAAAATCAATAAAGAGTTCTGCTGAGTAAAACTATAAGAGGAGAGGGAAGAGGATGGCAAGCACCAAAATTAAAGGGTCCAACATGGGAAGGTAAAAATGGCAGAACCCTTAAGGGACAGTCCAGAAATCCACATGAGTAAGAGATAAAGGGTCATTCATAGCCAAAAGTGCTGTCTAATATGAGGAGGATATAAGAATCATAGATTGCTAGGGCTCTGGGTCTGGAAAGAAAGCAAAACATAGTTTAACCAAGTCTGTTTTGTCTTGTGAGATGGAAACAGTCTGTCTCAGTCCAATTGTGTTGCTATACCTGAGGCTGGGTAATTTATGAAGAAAAGAGGTTTATTTGGCTCAATGTTCTGCAAGCTATACAAGAATTATGACACCAGCATCTACTCCTGGTGAGGGCCTCAGGAAGCCTCCACTTATGGCAGATGGCAAAGGGGAGCAGGCATCACATGGTGAGAGGAAGGAAGCAAGAGAGAGAGAGGGAGGTGCCAGGCTCTTTTCAACAAGCAGTTCTCGTAGGAACTGAGAACTCACTGATTACCATTACCATGTAGACAGCACCAAGCCATTCATACAGATTGGCCCTTGTGATCCAAACACCTCCCATTATGCTCCACCTCCAACATTGGAGGTCAAACTTCAACATGAGATTTAGAGGGAACAAATATCCAAACTATATCACAGTTTCACTATGCGTCTGCCTTTGCTTTAAGAGTACTCTGAGGTTTTTGTCCTAATATGTTAAAAAAAAAAGTTGCTTTATCTTATCCTTACCTCTGATCATGCCCTCAGCATTTTCAAGGCTTTCCCACCTAAAAAGCATATCTTTTAACCTTAGGAAATTCGCAACATTCATAATGATGAATTGATGGGAATTAGGCGAGAAGAAGAAATGGAAATGTCTGATGATGAAATAGAAGAAACAACAGAAACAAAAGAAACTGAGGAATCAGGTAAAGATAATTCTGTTTTGTTTTATTTAACAAACATCTGTTTGCAAGGATGATATTTTCAAACCTTTCATACCCAATGAGGGTAAAGTCTGACTATCAACTCATTAGCCTAGACACCAGCTTAAAATAATTGGTGAGGCCATCTAAGTGTACACTGGCTGAATATCAAGCCTGTGGCTACAGGATTTTCTGTCTTCATTTATCTCCATATTCCATTGAAGTGCCTAATTAAAAGTGGACTTTCTTTTCCAAGAAGTGCTGAGCATTTAGGCAGCATTGTTCTATATTTGGTTTGGATTTAATAATATGTTCTACAGTGAAAACCATAAGACAGCATGTGCATAAATAGGCAACTAGTCAACCTTTCAGGAAAGATAGGAAAGATCCCTACATCACTTATACCTTACACCAAAATTAATAACAGGTGGATTTAAATGTTAACAAGATCTATATAGCAAAGGAAAATATGGAAAATATAGAAGATGGTTATGTAATTTGGGGTGAAGGTCTCCAAAGATAGAACTCATAAAAGATTTTTCACAAATGTATCTACATAAAAGTTAAATATTTCTGTAAAAAAAAAGTCACAAAGTTAAAAGAGAATTTACAAACCAAGGGGAAATATCTGCAACATATAACAGTATACCTATCTTCTGCCTTCCATTGTGGTTACTTGAGCATATACTGGGAATCAAACAGGAGTCCACAAACAGTCGTCTGGGTAAAGGCTTTTGCTTTTTGCTCTTGTATTGTCTGGACCTCACTATGAGACAGAGGGCATGATGTAGGTCCCCAGTGGGACCCATAGGGTAAACTTTTTGAACAGTAGGACAACAACCTACCCTACAATTTCATAATAAACTATCTTGGATGGGAGATTACCATGGGGAAGAATAAAATATCAGCCAGAAGACTAGTCCTTTCAGGCAAACCATTCCAGACAATCATAGGAGTTAGATCATAGGAAGGTACAGTAGAAAAAGCACTGGGTCTAAAGTTGAAATACCTGAGTTCTAGCCCCAGCTCTGTCCTTCTTGACCTAGAGGATCTTCTTCCCCTCTGAGCCTCAGCTTCCACACTTGTAAAAAGTACATTATAAAAACCATCTAATAGGGATTTTTTGATGGTTAAGTGAGTTCATCCATTCATTTAATAACTATTACATGTCAAGCACTGTGCTAGACATTCGAAATATAGTGATATAATATCCCTGCTGTGTGTGTGTGTGCACGTGTGTGTGTGTGTGTTTATGAGAGAGAGAGAAAGAAAGAGGGAAGGAGGGGAGGGAAGGAGGGAGAGAGAGAGAGAGAGAGAGAAAGAGAGATGTTATAATTCTAATCTGAATTTCCTGGTTCCAGTACTTATATATTGAAGTCAGCAGCTCTGTAGCCACTTCAGTGGTCTTAGAATCTCCATTTAATAAACAGAAACTCTCACGGAAAGAAAACCACCAATTCAGACTTTTTAAAAGACATTCATTAGCTGTCACATCTGAATTTCCTCTGTGTTTGCCATATGTTAGATCTTTAAACATACAAACTGCTATCTATGTGAATAAACCCTTTGTAATCAGTAGTTAGCATTTTCAGAATAGTGAATTAATTACTGCAAATAAATACTATAACCTTATAGCCAAAATAAACAAAAGAGTTAAGAAGAATTGCATTATTCAGATTATTTAAGTGCTTAGCCAGGGTGTTTTATAGCTGATTAATCTTTGACTTATATGATTGTCTCCATCTTAGTATCTACAGTATTGTATACAGAATTTATTCAGTGTTGCCATGAAATAAATGCAACCATAAGTTTGAGCATCCACTTGATAAATTGCTGAGTTTGAGAAGTTATTGAGGGAGGAGAGGGATGTATGGAAGATTCAGATTGAATGCACTTACTAGGGTTATATAATTGAATTTTGCTTCTGTATCTCTTTTGAGTTAAAAGCTATATTGGCTACTGCACAGAATCTTATTCGTTTAGAGACTGGAAACTCCCTGACAGATCATCTTATAGCTATTTTCTTTCCTGTTCCACATGCCAGGATGCTGCTTTGTCAAATAAAGCTATCTACAATAGACTTAATGGAGCTTACCAAATAGCTTTTCTCCCAGAAGGTTTCAATTCATTTTAATTCAAGGACTTTTGTGCATTTCTCTTCCCCTCGATCGTATCTAATTCTGTTATCTCGCTTCTGTAGTACTCAACTGCAGAAATCCTGCTCAGTGTGAGCCAGTGAGAAAGAGTCCTCAGTTTTTATCTAAATCAGCTACATGTTTTAGCTATCACATGGTTCCAATTAAAAGCTTAAGCAACTAGATCTCAGAGTTGTTGTTTTTTCCCTCCTTCCATGCTACCAAACTTGAATTTTAGGAAGCTATGGCATGCTTCTGGTTAAATTTTACTTCCCAAAGAAAGTAAAACCAGCCTAGTAGTCTCAGTTACCTTTCCTTAGAGTGGCACAAAATTTCTGTTCTTCAAGAGATTCTATATTAGTCAGCCCATATTTGTGATGCAGTACTTGAAATACCTTGCCATGGAAGAAAGGACTGCTGTGTTCAAAGAAATATATTGAGGAGGGAGAATCACATCAAAACAAATCATGATCATGTGAAATTATTTCATTCTATTGTTAGATATGATGGAAGGTATGTGTACCCAGTAAACATAAGAACAGCTGTTCCCTTTTCAGCATCTATCTTCTGCCCTCTTCACTTAGACTAGTGGTTGTCAGACTTGGTATACGTAAGAATCATTTTAATTACCTTTAAAAATTCAGATTTCTGGGCTGCAGAGTCTGATCCAATAGGTCTGTAATGAGGTTTAATAATCTGTATTTTATCAGGCATCCTAAATGATTAAGATACTGGTGGTCCAGGGAGCACATTTGGGAAACTGACTTAAACTAATGCTCCTTGATTTTTCTGGCCAAAAATTTCTCTTCCTTTTGTATCCATTCTCCTTCTTCCTCTCCTCCCCTCCACCTCCCATTATTCCCACTTTAAAAGTTTGATCAACTAATTAACAAGTGCTATGCCCTATAAGCTGATGGAAATAAAGATGTAAATATGTGTAAATCCCCATAAAATATAAGAAATGCCACTTGGTGCTAACATGGAAGGTACCATGATTAGAATTCAGCAAGGGCAAGAGATATCAGTATGGGCCAAAGTAGTCACAGTCAGTGAAAATTGATAATGGCCTTGAAAGATGAACAGGTTTGGATGAAAAGAAAGAAGGTAAGAAAGTATCTTGATGCGGGGAAGAGCAGAAGAAGCAGGGCTCAAAGAGGGAAATAAGCATGATGTCTATAGGGGGATAGAATATTGAATGGGTGAGATGGGTCCAAATTATGGGGGACCATGATTGCCAAACTTAGATTTAGCATAGTAGGCAATATGGCACTATGAGCAAATCTTGACTATAGCACTAATATGATGAAAACAAAGTAAATTATATGTTTTAGGAGGTAATTTTGGATAAAGAGATACCAGCCAGAGACTTTTATAGGAATTGAAATACAAAATGATGAAGGGTGGGACTAGAGTGAAGGCAACAGGAACTAAGATAAAAATGGTGGAAGAAAAGGAGGCAATGGAGTATATGATATTAAAGATGTTAGGAGTCATTTTAGAGGAATAAACTAAAGTCTTTAGCTCCAGATTGGATATAGATGAAGAAAAGGAAAGAGCCCAGAATGAGTGTAGCTTTTCTAGTCTGGGATATTGGAGGATTGGTGGATGTATTAGTTCACTAGGGCTGCCGTAACAAAGTACCACAGACTGGGTGGCTTAAACAGCAGAAATTTATTGT
Source organism: Lemur catta (assembly GCF_020740605.2). Lineage (NCBI taxonomy): Eukaryota > Metazoa > Chordata > Mammalia > Primates > Lemuridae > Lemur > Lemur catta. The sequence continues at coordinate 30,718,824 of NC_059155.1, read as the reverse complement.
CTCACAGTTCTGGAAGCTAGAAGTCTGAGATCAAGATGTCAGTAGGATTGGTTCCTTCTGAGAGCTTTGAAGAAGAATTTGTTCCTTTACTCTCTCCTAGTTTCTGGTTGTTTTCCAGCAATCTTTGGGGTTCCTTGGCTTGCAGATGTATCATCCCAATCTCTGCCTTCATGTTCACCTGGTATTTTCCCTCTGTGCATGTCTGTCTCTGTGTCCAAATTTCCCCTTCCTATAAGGACACCAATCATATTGGGTTAGGCCCCACCCTAATGACCTGTAACAGGGTCTGTAAAGACCCTGTTTCTAAATAAGGTCACATTCTGAGAGCTTCAACGTATCTTTTGTGGGGGGACACAAAGCCATAACAGTAGAACTGACAGAAATAGATTGATGAATGGGACTGATTTACAGAACATGATGAGATCAGCTTCAGGGAGTAGGTAGTTAGGAAATAGACAGGGTTTGTATTGAAGTCATAGTTGAAGAAAGTAGAAGGAATAGAAAATGTTAGTGTAGAGCTATTTTCTGAAGCCCTGAGAACATTAATAAATGGATATGAAAGACAAATGAACCAAAGAAGGGCAAAGGACTGAATACAGAACTTTGGGGTGGTGGGGAGCTATCCACAGTAAGGGAGAAGGAAAGAAAGAGGAGTTTGCAGAGAAGTTTGAAAAAGAGCAGTTCTGAGAGAATGGAAGAAAACTAGAAAAGAATTGGGTTGTGGAAACCAAGGAAAGCTTTTATGGGAGAATTGAAAAAAAACAGTATTGAGCAAGAGCTTTTTTAGTAGAGTGATAGAGGTAAGGGCCAGAATATATGACATTAATAAGAGAGAAAGTAGACAAAGACCACAGATCAAGAAGTTTGGGTACTAAGCCAAAGGAAACACAGATGTTATAAATGGCAACTAGAATTGGTAACAGAGTTAAAGTTAAGTTGTTTTTCATTGTTCAGCAAAAAGGAAGGAGGCCATTCAGAGTGTGAGATTGAAGATACTAGAGAATGAAAGAGTAGTAATTATGAAGTAGAATCCTGGAAAAGAACAATGGTAAGTGATCCAAATTCAGGTGGAGTTACCTTTAGAAAGGAGAGAACCCTCTTTCTCTGAGATAAGGGAGGAGAAGCTGAAAGTATAAAATATATATGGCCCAGACTTCTCCACATAGTAAGAGATTGCGCACCCACTGAGTCCATAAATGATTAGGAAATGAGACTATGAGGAGAGATGAACAGATCTGGAATGAATATTATGGGCAGTATGAAAGGAAGAACTTAGTGAAAGGTGAGAGACCTATCAGCAATGGCCAACATGAGTCTGTACTGATGTAGCTACATAGCTCGGCAACTTCCTATAAGAGTTCTCTGTGGCCCAGGATAAGGAGCAGAGCAAGTTGAGTCAACTGATTATGAGTTGGTGATTGGCACGATAAGCCTAGCAAACAGGTTTTCAGGAAGCTGAAGGAATATGGGGTACTGAGGAGTTTTCAGTGGAATCTGTTTAGCTAGAAATCAATTAATGGACTGGGTGAAGTTCGCCACTCCATAAGATTAAAGGTCTCAGCAAGGAAAGAGAGCAGTCTCAGGGTGATAAGGGGCAGTGAGAAAACTGGCAGATAAAGATTCTGTGTTTGAGAGGGAAATTTAGAGATCTCAGTGGGCAAACAATGAGGTCCCAGGTGAATCCATGCTGGCAGAAACCCAACTGGAATGGAGATAATGACCCATAAGAGGCAAGGAAAGCAAGGTATTGTGAGGTCAAGGAACTCATTTGAGATTTTGCCTGAACTGGCCTGCATCCACCCTAATGGGTCGTATTTCTATCATCTCCCTCTCATACTTCCCACTCTTTTTTCTTTTTGGATTTTTCCCTTTATGAATCACCCCAGCTCAAACTTTCTTCATGAGCCTTGAAAGGAATGTTGTACATTCTCCTTTCTACAATTTTGTAACATTTTTAGTATCTCCTATAATGGACCTTTAAGTGGGTGGCTGACTTCCTGAATTTACTTCTATTAATTTTTTTTGTTTTCTTTGTACTATTGAAAAGACCTAGGCATTAATTTTTTTAATGGCACAAAATCCTTTTTGATCTTTTCTTGTACAGAAATGTGTCTGGGATTTTGCTCTTAGTGACTCTTCTAAAAGGAAGAGTTCACAACTGCCTTCATACTTTCATATTGTCATGATGAACTGGCAGCTTTTAGATCTGAGGAGCAATCCCCATAAAGAGAAATATTTTTCCCACATAGGAAATAGTCAAAACAGAGAAGCTGAGAACTAATGATGGCAGGATATGAATACATTCACTGTACTATGCTCTTTAGTATCAGGACTGATGGATTCACCTACTCAAACATATTATTAAAAGGTAATATTGAACTTTTCAATGTTCTGGCAATGTACAAAGAATTCCAACTTCAGAAATGGACCCAATTAATATTAAGTCTGTGAAAGGAAAGACTTGGTGTCCTCATTAAAATGACAAAAACCCTCATTTCAGAGAGTGGGAAATACATTTTGTAGGTAAGTTCCCCTCAGTAGCATTACAGATGATCACATTTTCTTTTGCTTGGTGACAGGTCCAAACTGAGAAGATTATTATCTGTTCCACTTGGCTGCAGGTATCCATTGCTGCTCATCAGCATGCCCTTTACCCCAGGACAGAAGCAATCTCTCCTTCTCATTTTCTCAGAGGGAAAATATTTTCACATTTAAACTGGAGAATATGCCTCTAATCATTTTCCTAGATCTCTGCCCTTTTCTCTTCCATGTAGCTCCACATGACATGTAGAACATGAGCATAATTACTAGACTGAAGTATAAGAAGAAACAAAAGGAGGAAAATGAAACATCATTATGTGTACTGCCAGAGGAAAAAACATGCTAACCAAAGCAGTAATAAATAACTGTCCATCTGTAGAGGAGTCACTTAATTTACAGAGTAACCTGTGTGCCATTCTGCCAAATTCCAGCTCAAGATGCTGTCTTTGGTACTGACCCAGCAAGCAAACCAAATATTTTTTCCTCTGTTTGGCAGATAGTTAATGTCCCTTTTTCTATACAGTTTCATATATGCAATTATCTTCACTTGTAGCATCTCCTTTTGGTGTTGTGCTTGTTAGGAACACTGCCTGTCTGATGAAAAATATCCCAGCCACTGGAAGAGATGACAAGGATAGATATTATTTGGAGTGCTGGGAATCCGAGTCTCTGTGTAATGGCTTTCTCTTCAAAGACATAACATATGTGTGATTACAGTAAGAATTAAAATCAGTAATAAAACCAAACATAAAATGAATGTGTTATGCCAAAGGTTTTTTATAAGTTTTTAAAACTAAAACGCAAGATTTAAAGCTACCACATCAGGATCATTGCATGGCTATCCACAGAAAACAAATGTGGACCACAGAGAACATCTCAATATTACTAGAAGATATTTCTAATCAAAACCCTTCCTATTGTATTGCCACTCTCTGCTTTCAGTAGACAATCTGATCACAGTAGCCTTGAATAGTACCTAATAGTTTTAGGAAAACCCTAATGTTCAAGGTATTTGAATTAAACCCAGAACCTCCCTAAAGTCAGCTTCCTTTCAGAAATAGGTAATGTTTTCACCATCAGAATATGGTTTTCTTTTATACATTTGTCTTAGTCTGTTTTGTGTTGTTATAAAGGAATACCTGAGGCTGGATAATTTATAAAGAAAAAAGGTTTATTTGACTCAGAATTCTGAAGGCTGGAAAGTTCAAGATCAGGTAGCTGCATCTGGTGACAACCTTAGGCTGCTTCCACTCATGGCAGAAGGCAAAGGGGAGCCAGCATGTGCAGAGATCACGTGGTGAGAGAGGAAGCAAGGGAGACAAGGGAGACGTGTCAGACTCTTTTTAACAACCAGCTCTTATAGGAACTAATAGAGTGAGAACTAACCCCCCACACACACACCAAGGAGGACACTAATCTATTCATTAGAGATCCAGCCCCATGACACAAACACCTCCCATGAGGACCAACACCACCACATCAGGGATCAAATTTCAATATGAGTTGTGGTAGGGACAAATAAAGTATTTCATCTTTGTAATGTACAAGTGTATTTCATTCATCATGTAGAGAATGAATCCTGTCTTTTAAATCCTTTTAGAAAACTCTTCCACTATTTATAGATAATAATTTTGATGTTTTGACTACCATTACTTTACTTGTTTCCATCCAAAGTTCCTTCCCATAGGTAACTGGGAAAATTCATATCTTTATCAAATTGCCTTTTAACTTTCTATATATTTAATATATAGATTTATAATTTTGATCCATTTTGATAATGTCTCTTTTTCTGGGCTTTGTGTTTCATTAGTAATGAAAAAGGAATAAACTATAAATGTTTCCATTAATTTGGCATATAAACAATAGAGATTAGTAGAATCACATTTATTTTACCATAGTCATAAACCTGGAACATAGAAGGTATTCAGTGAATGTTTGTTCAATGAATGAAAATCCTCTGATTAAATATTTTGAAATAGGTTTTATGATTTTAAACCTTGAAAAATGTGCCCCAAACCATGAATAAATTTAACTTAGGTTTCCCTACATGTCTTCATTTTTTAAAATTAATAATCTTTATTTCTTAGAATAGTTCACAGCAAACTTGAAAAGAAAATAGCGTGTTCCCACATAATTCCTGTCTCTACAGAGGCACAGTCTCCCCCAATATCAACATCCCCCACCAGAATGGTACATTTGTTACAATTGGTGAACCTGTATTGACACATCTTTATCTACTCAAAGTCCATAGTTTACATTAGGGTTCACTCTTGGTGTTGTACATTCTATGGGTTTTGACAAATGTATAATGACATGTATCTACCATTGTAGTATATCATACAGAATAGTTTTACTGCCCTAAAAATACTCTGTGTTCTGCCTATTCATCCCTGCCTCCCCACTAACCACTGGCAACCACTAACTTTTTTACTGTCTCCACAGTTTTGTCTTTTCCAGAATGTTATCTAGTATGTAGGTAGCCCTTTCAGATTGGATTTTTTCACTTAGTGCTATGCGTTTAAGTTTCCTCTGTGCCTTTTCATGGCTTGATAACTCATTTCTTTTTAGTAATGAATAATATTCCATTATCTTGGATATATAGTTTATTTATTCATTTATCTACTTATGGACATCTTGGTTGCTTCCAAGTTTTGGCAGTTATGAATCAAGCTACTATAAACATCTGTGAGCAGGTTTTTGTGTGGACATAAGTCTTTAATTCATTTGGGTAAATGCCAAGGAGCATAGTTGCTGAATCATATAATAATAGTGTGTTTGGTTTGCAGAAAACTGCCAAACTGTCTGCTTACTTTGGATTTAATTTGTTTAATTTGTTCTTCTACTTCTAGTTTCCTAAGGTAAAATCTTAAATTATTGATTTTAGAACTTTCTTTATTTCTAATATATACATTCAATGGTATATGTTTCCATCTAAGCACTGCTTTCACTGCATCCCAAAGATTTTGATAATTTCTGTAGTTTATAAGCTACCCAGTTTATGTTATTTTGTTATAAAAGCCCAAATGAACTAAGACAGGTTTTCAGTTTTGGAAGTTTCTATTGTCATATCCTCAACTCAGACATTCTTTCCTCAGCCATGTCCAGTCTACTAATGAGTGAGCCCATCAAAAGTATTCTTCATTTCTGTTAGTGATTTTGATCTCTGGTATTTCTTTCTGATTCTTTCTTAGAATTTCCATCTCTCTGCTTATATTATTCATCTTTTCATGCATGTTGTATAATTTTCCCATTAAAGCCCTTTTCATATTAATCATAGTTTTTTTTTAATTCCCAATCTGATAATTCTAACATCCTTGCCATATCTGGTTCTGATGTTTGCTTTATGTCTTCAAACTCTATTTTTTGCCATTTAGTATGCCTTGTAATTTTCTGTTACAATCTCCTTTAGTAATGTCGTAGTAAGGTGTGGGAGGAAGGGAAGTGTTCTCTAGTTCTACAATAGGTCTCAGTCTTCATGAACCTGAGGCGCTGGACTGTGAACTTCACCAGTGCTTCTTAGTTTTGTCTCCCTCCCTACCTTAACTTGGACAGGATGGCTGGAAGAGGCTAGAGTTGAATATTTCCCTCCCTTCCCCTGGGTCTATGAGGCTCTTCTAAAATCCCAACAGGTTAGGCTCTGATAAAATAGTTTATCCAGAGGGCAGCCCTTATTAAAAGGAACAAAACACTCTGCCATTTCAAATATCAAAATGGTTCCTTTTCCCCTCCCCATGCCAGAAGCGTGAGGGGATTTTTCTCTGACATTCACTGTGAGGACTTGGTAGATCTTCTGGAAATAAAACTGAAAAAAGTGTGGGGGCTTCCCTGTGACTGGGTCCCCCCAGAGTTTTTAACTCGCAGACTTGTCCACACTGAGCCTCCAATGATTCATCAATTACAGTTTAGGTTTTCCTACCCAGGCACTAGTTCCCACAGAATTTTCTGCTCATTGGTTTCCAGTCTAGTACACTGTGATTCTCTATAATTGCCTGTTTGTGTCTCCAAAGGGGGGCTGGGGCAGCGGATTGCCCTGTGACATTAATTCTCTGAAAGATAAAAGAATAGTTGTTGATTTTTCAGTTTGTTCAGCTTTTTCCTTGCTGTAAGACAGAGTGGCAACTTTTAAGGTCCTGACATGCTTGAATAGAAACTGAAAATCTTGTGTCTTAATTTTTACATTTACCTTTCCTCTATAGAACTAGTCAATGCTACATTCTTCAAAAATATCTGTCAACAAAATTATTATGTAGTCAGTTGTCAGTGTGAGCAATTAGTCCTATATTTTATTATTACAGGGCTCTTATCATTTGCTGTATTTCAAATAAAAGTAATCAATGCTACCTGGAGATATCTTAGTTATATTTGGGGTAGGGAATACGAACTATGATGAGAACTTTTGTATGTTGGAATCCTGGTTCATCTATTTAGAAAAATGGGCCTGTGTGCTTTTGTGTCCATCTCTTATTGCCATGGACAACTCAGACCTAAAGTTCTTCAAGAGGCTTTTTATACATGTTAATTTAAAATACCAACTTTTCATGGTACTTAGATGAACCACAAAGGAATCTGGAAATATGGTTTAATATTTTACATTGATTGTTTAGCCTTAGTATCACAGGCAGAAGCTCTGAAGGAAGAAAATGACAGCCTCCGTTGGCAGCTTGATGCTTACCGGAATGAGGTAGAACTGCTCAAGCAAGAACAAGGTAAAGCCCACAGAGAAGATGACCCAAACAAAGAACAGCAGCTGAAGCTCCTGCAACAAGCCCTGCAAGGAATGCAGCAGGTAAAGGCATTTGGGTTTTCTGAGCTTCTTGGAAGGATAGCATCATCTCCTAATCTGTAGAAGGGTCCCCTGCAAGCAAATGAAGTATCAAACCTGTTATTTTTCTTGATGCCATATTCTCTGGCATGGCTGAGGAAGGAATTATGTGTTATGGTAAATGAACTATTCTGGTTAATACAGAGATAGCAATGGATCACCAATTTTCAAAGAATGAGCTTTCAATGAAAAATACTTAATATCAAAACTACACTGAACATAATCTGATTTTTTCTTGAAGCTTCAGAAGATACTTCAGGATCTAAGCAGGATCTCAGGGTCTTTATGAAGAACCTTAATTACTTATTAATAGAAATGAAGAAGTACTGATAAATCAGTATCTAGTTGATAGAATTCCAAATAATACAGTCTTTTAGAAGGAATGGAAGGGATCCTACCCTTGATTTGGTTGTAAGTAGGGACATTATGGGTTTCTAAGTATCAATGGTTTGGGCACCTATTACCAATTTTTTTTATTTTGTTTTGTTTTGTATTAACAGCCATTTATGTGAATGGGTTTACCTGCATATAATTTCAAGTATAAAAAGTAAAGTAGCACCCACCTCTGCTGAAGCAGAGAATAAGGACTCACCTGGAAATTCCAGGGCCTCATCCAGCACCTGGGGCATACGAGTGCTTCTCCTAAGGGACTAGAGCCATACACAGGACCCAAAAACAACATTGCAGCTTGTTCTTCCAGCAAGCACCACCTACTGACAGGAGGTCAATTTGCATGCCCTTTACAGCATTTACTGACTCAATTTTACAAGGTATGGCAGGGGTCCAAGGAGTGGCCATTTTGGGGAATGCCTACCCTTCCCCACAGAAAAACCACTACTAGGTAAAGGTGGAAAGATCTCAGCCCAGGGCCTTAGAATACAAGTATTTAGGACCCTCCCCCATGAACAGCACTCCCCATTTGGAAAGGTTCTCCTGACCCTCTTACTAGCGGCTCCCCCTAGTGGCCAGAAAATCAAGTTCTGAGCCCTGCCCAGGCTTTGCAAAGCCTTTCAGGCTCCTGCAATCCAGCCACAATTTGTCCTGCTCCTCCCTGACCTCAGGGGAAATAGGGATCAAGCCAACCCCTGGTAGCTACATTGTCCCTCTTAAAGCTTGGGGCATTCATATGTCCCACCTGAGGGACCAGAGCTTATCACAGGCACAAGAAACCATCTCAGCAGCTGACTCTTCCATGCAAACATCAATCAATGATGGGGGAACAACCCATAGCTGAGCATACCACCTCCCAACTCAAGCAAACAGGGAGCAGCTGATTCATACTCACAAGTACCACCCACCATCACTGAGATTAAGCTGGGGGACCTAATTCACTACACACTGTTGGGAAGAGATGAAGCCAGCAGGTCAGAAGTAACCTGAGAAGTACACCAAACCTACTAGAACACCCCATAGATAACTCAGGATCAGGATTCCTCTCCCTGGCGTACTCAGGGATTGATCTTTGGGGACCTGGAGACAGACCCATAAGCCAGGCCTAGCACTCCCAGGTCTCAACTGAGAAGCCTGATGAGAAGGAATTAGCAAAAGAACTCCAGAAACATCAAAAATAAGAGCAAAAGGATGCCCCAGAAGAAAACAATAACTCCTTACCAATGGATACCAACCAAAACAAAAGGATTAAAATGGCAGATGAAGAATTTTGAATATGGAGTGTAAGGAAAGTCAATGAAATACAAGAAAAAAAAGAAACCTAACACAAAGAAACCACAAAAACAATGCAGGAAATGAATGAAAAATTTACTGAGGAAACCAACTTCTTTAAAAAAAAAAATAGAACTTCCAGAAATGAAAAAGACTTGGGGAAGTAGGGGGTGGGGGGAGGGGATGGAGGTATGACTACATGGTGAGTGCCAGGTGCACTGTCCGGGGAATGAACACGCTTGAGGCTCTGACTCAGGGGGATGGACGGGACATGGGCAATATATATAACCTGAGCTTTTGTACCCCCATAATAAGCTGAAATAAAAAAAAAAGAAAGAAAATACAAAACAGAATGGAAAGTCTTAGGAATAGGCTACATCAGGCAGAATAAAGAATCTCAGAGCTGGAAGACAACATCTATAAGTTAAACAAGTCAGTCAGAGAGATAACTTACAAATAAGAGGCATGAACAAAACCTACGAGAAATATGGGATTATGTAAAGAGGCTTAACACAAGAATCATAGGCATCCCTGAGGGCAAAGAATAAAATACACAAGGGTTGGAAAATCTATTTGAGGTAATAATTGAGGAAAATTTCCCTGACCTTGCTAGAAATACAGATATCCAGGTACAAGAAGCTCAAAGGACCCCTGGGAGATTCATTGCAAAAAGGCAATCACCACAACACATAGTTATCAGACTGGCCAAAGTAAGCACGAAAAAGGCTCTCCTATGAGCTGTAAGGTGAAAGCAACAGGTACCTTACAAAGGAAAACCCATCAGACTAACTGCAGACTTCTCAACTGAGACCTTACTCAGTTGGGACCCCATTCTCAGGCTTCTCAAACAGAATAATTGCCAGCCTAGAATTTTGAATACTGCAAAACTAAGTTTCTTATATCAGGAAGAAATAAAGACTTTCTCAGACAAGCAAACGCTAAGGGAATTAGTCAAGACCAGACCTGCCCTGCAGGAAGTACTCAGAAAACCATTATACAGGGATCAGCACAATAGTCACCCACTGATATAAAACACCCAAAAGCTAAAGCTCAGAGCCCATATACTGCAATGACTCAAGTGGTAAAACAAAGCGATAAAGTTCTACTTGACAGGATGAACAGAAGTCCACCCCACTTATCAATTCTTTCAATAAATGTGAATAGCTTGAACTCCTCACTAAAGAGACATGGGCTGGCTGAATGCTTAAAAAAATACAAGCCAAGTATCTGCTATCTCCAGGAAATGCATCTAACCCACAAGGACTCATTCATACTCAAGGTGAAAGGATGGAAAACAATATTCCATGCAAATGGAAAGCAAAAGAAAGCTGGTGTGGCCATTCTCCTATCACATAACATAGACTTCAAATCAGCAAAAGTAAAGAAAGATAAAGATGGTCATTGTATAATGGTGAAGGGAACAATTCAACAAGAAGACATAACAATCCTAAATATTTATGCATAGGAGCACCCAGATTCATAAAGCAAACCCTACTAGATCTAAGCAAAGAGATACACAGAAGCATCATAGTTGCCGGGGACTTCAATACCCCACTGACAGATCTGGACAGATCACCTAGGCAGAAAATAAATAAATAAACACTGGACTTAAAAGGGACTCTAGAATAAATGGGCCTAACAGACATGTACAGAACGTTCTACCCAAAAACCACTGAATATATATTCTTTTCATCAGCTCATGGAACATTCTCTAAGATTGATCATATCCTAGGCCACAAAACATATCTCACCAGAATTAAAAAAATGGAAATTATACCATATATCTTTTCAGACCACAGTAGAATAAAATTAGAAATCAATTCCAACAGAAACACTGAACTCTACACAAAGTCATGGAAATTAAACAACCTATGGCTGAATGATTATTGGTCAAGGAGTAAATTAAGATGTAAATCAAAAGATTCTTCAAACTGGATGACAAAGGGGATACAAATTATCAATATCTCTGGGATTCAGCAGAAAAAGTCATAAGAAGAAAATTCATAGATATAAATGCCTATATCCAAAAGACAGAAAGATCAGAAATCAACAGTCCAATGAATCATCTCAAGGAATTGGAAAAAGAAGAGCAAACCAATCCCAAACCCATCAGAAGAAAAAAAATAGCTAAGGTCAGAGCAGAACTAAATGAAATTGATAATAAAAGAATTATACAGAAGATTAATGAAATAAAAATTGGTTCTTTGAAAAGATAAAAATAATCAACAGGCCTCTTGCTATATTTACCAGAAACAGAAAAGAAAGGACCCCAATGAGGTCAATCAGAAATGACCAAGGAGATATTACAATTGATACTATGGAAATATAAAATATCATCTTTGAATACTAGAAAAATCTCTATGCATGTAAACTAGAAAATGTTGAGGAAACAGACAAATTCTTGGAAACACACAACCTCCTTGGGCTCAATCAGGAAGAAATAGAATTCCTGAACCAACCAATATCAAGTAATGAAATTGAAGCAATAATACAAAAAATCTCCCAACAAAATAAGTCCCAGACCAGATGGTTTCACAGCCGAATTTTATCAGACCTACAAAGAACTGGGAACTATACAGCAGAAATTATTTCATAACATAGAGAAGGAAGGAATCCTCCACAACTCGTTCTACAAAGCCAATATCACCTTGATACCAAAGACAGGAAAGGACACAACAAGAAAAGAAAACTACAGACCAATATCCGCTATGAATATAGATGAAAAATTCTCAATAAAACCTAACAAGCTGAATTCAGGTGCTTATGAAAAAAATAATCAATCCACCATGATCAAGTGGGCTTTGTTTTAGAGATGCAAGCATGATCCAATATAGGCAAATCTATAAATGTGATTCCCCACATAAATAGAATCAAAAACAAAGACCATATGATCCTCTCCATAGACACAGAAGAAGCATTTGACAAAACTCAGCACCCATTTATGATAAGAACTCTTAATAAAATAGGCATAGATGGAACATACCTCAATATTATAAAAGCCATATATGACAAGCCCACAGCCAACATCATGCTGAATGGGGAAAAACTGAAAGTATTCCCATTCCAGAATTAGAACCAGACAAGGTTGCCCACCATCACAACTTCTGTTTAACATACTATTGGAAGTCCTAGCCAGAAAAATCAGGCAAGAGAAGGAAATCAAAGGTATCGAAATGGGGAAAAATTAGGTCAAACTATCACTCTTTGCTGATGATATGATCTTATATCTAGAAAAACCCAAAGAATCTGCCAAGAGACTCCTGGAATTGATAAATAAATTCCTCAAGTCTCAGGTTACAAAATCAATGTACACAAATCAATAGCATTCCTATACACCAACAACAATCAAGCTGAGAATCAAATCAAAGACTCAATACCTTTCACAATATCAACAAAGAAAATAAAATACCTAGGAATATATTTAACCAAGGAAGTGAAAGACCTCTACAGGGAAAACTACAAAACACTGAGGAAAGAAATCACTGAGGATGTAAACAAATGGAAAAACATATCATGCTCATGGATCAGGAGAATCAACATTGTTAGAATGTTCATACTACCCAAAGTGATTTACAAATTCAATGCAATCCCCATTAAAATATCAGCATCTTTTTTTTTTTTTTTTTGCAGATCTAGGAAAAATAATTCTACACTTCATATGGAACAAGAAAAGACCCTGAATAGCAAAAGCAACCTTAAGCAAAAAGAACAAATTGGGAGGCATCAATTTAACAGACTTTAAGCTATACTACAAGGCTATAGTAACCAAAACAAGATGGTATTGGCACAAGAAAAGAGATCTAGACCAATGGATCAGAACAGAGAACCTAGATATAAAACCATCCTCATATTGCTATCTGATCTTTGAGAAAGCAGACAAAAATATACACTGGGGAAATAAATCCATATTCAATAAATGGTGCTTGGAAAACTGAGTAACTACATATAGAAGACTAAAACAGGATCTGTACCTCTTATCACTCACAAAAATTAGTTCACGATAGATAACAGACTTAAATGTAAGGCATGAAACTATAAGAATTCTAGAAGAAGAGGTTGGAAAAACTCTTATAGATATCAGGCTAGGCAAAAAACTTATGAAGAAGACCCCAAAGACAATCATAGCAACAACAAAAATAAATAAATGGGACCTGATTTAATTAAAAAGCTTCTGGACAGCCAAGGAAACAATCAATAGACCGAATAGACAACCTACAGAATGGAAGAAAATATTTGCATGCTATACATCAGACAAAAGGCTGATCACCAGAATCTATGAAAAACTCAAGTGAATCGGCAAGAGAATATCAAACAACCCTATTAAAAATTGGGCAAAAGAAATGAACAGAAGCTTTTCAAAACAAGATAGACTAATGGCCAATAAATATATTAAAAATGCTCAATGTCTCTAACCATCAGGGAAATGCAAATCAAAATCACAGTGAGATATCACCTAACTATAGTGGGAATGGTTTTAAGCAAAAATTCCCGAAACAACAGATGTTGGCGTGGATGCAGAGAGAAAGGAACACTTATATGCTGTTGGCAGGACTGCAAACTAGTGCAACCTCTCTGGAAAGTACCATGCAGATACCTCAAAGAACTAAATGTATACCTACCATTTAATCCAGCAATCCCACTACTGGGTATTTACCTAAAGGAATAAAAGACATTTTATAAAAAAGACACTTGCACTCAAATGTTTATAGGAGCACAATTCATAATTGCAAAGATGTGTAAACAACCCAAGTGCCCATCAATACATGAATGAATTAATAAAATGTGATATATGTATACCATGGAGCATTACTCAGCCATAAAAAATGGTGAACTAATACCTTTTGTAACAACCTGGATGGAACTTGAGACCATCCTTTTAAGTGAAGTATCACAATAATGGAAAAACAAACACCACATGTACTCGATACTAAACTGGAATTAATTGATCAACACTTATGTGCACATATGGACATAAAACTTAACAAAAATCAAGAAGTTGGGAGGGCGAGGAGGGGATGGGTAAATTCACAAATAACGGGTACAATGCACACTATCTGGGTAACTTTGACTCAAACTGTACAAAAGCAATTCATATAACCAAAACATTTGTACCCTCATAATATTCTGAAATAAAATTGTGAAAGTAGTAAAGTAAATAAGTGTTTCTAACTGTAATTGCACTCAGATACAACATTGTGTTGTATCATCATCAAGAAGTTTTATGTCACCATCACCACAGTGAGCCTACAATTTAAAAGATATCAACATCTGCTTTCACTACAGTAAAGGATTAGTGTTTCTGAGTAAGAGTACTATCCTCTGTCATACTAGACTACCAGCCATTTTCCTTATGACTTAAATTATACAATAATTTTTTAATATATGTCTTGGAATCAGCTAGGGCAAAGCTAATTGCTGGTGGGAAATTACAAATTATGAACAAGGAGCTTCTTCTGGCACTAGGAGCTCCATGTTATTATTTCTGCCACCATTGTCTTCCTGTATGACAAGTAATATCACATTAATATTTCACCTTTCTTATTAGCAAAATGTGTGAAGTAATGCTTACCTTCCTTTTACTGTCACCATGGAGTTTAATTAGAACATGTAAATTATATCAGAGATCTTTCTACCAGAAAATGCATCTCCTCAGCTAGATGTCAAAGAACTTTAACAATATATTAATATATTGTACCATTTTTATCCCTTTCAGTGGTCTTTTGCAAGCCTCTGACAAGCAAGACTGTGAAAACATTTTTATTGTTGTTGTTTTTACCCTCTTACCTTGATTTTGTAACCATTTCACATGAGGATAGTTCTGCTACTCAAATGCAATTTAAAAATGGTGAACATTTTTCATTTCATCACTTCAAAGACCTCAGTGAGAATTAGGTTTCTACCTCCCCCAAAATTAATTTCACTCATTTTGATTATTTTTATTGGAAAAATAGCCTTGTAAACATGATAAAATTTCTTCCATCTTATCCCAAAAGATGTATAGTATAAAATGGTAGTTAAGAATATGGACTCTGAGGTTAACCTGATCTGGTTTTATTTATTTTATTTATTTATTTATTTATTTTTGAGACAGAGTCTTGCTCTGTTGCCTGGACTAGAGTGCCATGGCATCAGCCTAGCTCACAGCAACTTCAGACTCTTGGGCTTAAGCAATCCTTCTGCCTCAGCCTCCCAAGTAGCTGGGACTACAGGCATGCGCCACCATGCCCAGCTAATTTTTTTTCTATATATATTTTTAGCTGTCCAAATCATTTCTTTCTATTTTTAGTAGAGACAGGGTCTCACTCTTGCTCAGGCTGGTCTCAAACTCCTGACCTGGAGCGATCCTCCCACCTCGGCCTCCCAGAGTGCTAGGATAACAGGCGTGAGCCACCATGCCCGGCCCTGATCTGGTTTTAAATCCCATCTCTGTCACTTACTATCTGAATGGCCTTAGGGAACCCACTTAACCTCTTTAAGCCTCAGGGATAATAGTATCGTAGGTTTATTGGGAGCCTTAGATGAGATTATGCATATAAAACCCTTAGCACAATACTTAGTACATATGAGGCACTCAAGGAATATTACTGTTGAAATTATTAATAATGATAAAACCAGCTCCCTGCCTACTGATAGGGAAACTAACATATGTAAAATTTGTATTCTTGACTACCTTCCTAACAGAATGGCTTGGCAAATGGCTATTTATGAGAATGCTTTACAACATTAAATTCACTTCTATGCAGCAATTAAGACATTGCCCACACAGTATTAACTGCACCCTCCCCTTACTCCTGGCTAGAATAGGGAAGAAGTTAAGTGATTGGATCAATTAGTTTTCAGGCACTTTCTAAAATATGAACAAGTTCAAAGGAAGTTCATAAGGGCCAGATAAAATAACTTAAAGTGAGAAATATCTTGATTTTCCCAATCTCTGCATGGAAAAATGATTGTGTGTGCTGAGGAAAAGTGAAACAGGTTCACCTGATCTAACCTCAGCCATGGATTTTAAGTGAAGTGCAGATCCTTAGTGACTTGACTATCTTTTGTCTTTCTTATAGCATCTACTCAAAGTCCAAGAGGAATACAAAAGGAAAGAAGCTGAACTTGAAAAAGTAAAAGATGATAAGTTGCAGGCGGAAAAAATGTTGGAAAATCTTAAAGAAAAGGTACATGTGCCCTAAGTGAACCTTTTCCCTTGACCCTTTTACCCCCTTTTAGTGACAATGAAAATGCTCTGGAAGTTACTGTGATAGGAATCAATGTGGAATGTTTGGCTGATTAGGGATTAAAAGCCCTTCTCCATGGTAACTTGTATTAAGGGATCTGCTTTTAGATATGAGTCCTTGGCATTTATAAGGGTTCTAGAGAGTATACCTTTTGATGAATAAGAGGTCAGTCCATCCCTAAAATTCCTCATTCTTCCCCCTTGGAGAAGACCAAGTGTACACCTCTTCCCTGCTTCATGTTGTCAAGCAAATAGCAATACAGAAAATTTGTGTGAGCCAAGATAACTTTGAGCATTTCGTTAAAGGAACACAAGAGCAACCTAGAATGTTGACATTTCATTGCAGACACTTCATCTAGTGTAATAGTGAGCAGCTGCAAGTGAGAATAGAAGCCAACACCAAAAGGAGGGAACCCTTGGATAGAAACAAGGAGACACAGTATTCTAAAGCTAGATACTAGCAACAGGGAAGTCAAGATAGAACTTTATAAAGTGAAAGCCCTCAGTAATAAGAGCTACCAGTGAGGACCTCTGAGAGCATCTGCTAACATCTGGATGGATTAGTGTATCACAACCATGAATCGGGTGCCTGGTCTGTTCAAGGTGTATAGAGTCTACTATTGGCTGTCTCCCTGTCATACCTCTTCAAGCTGATGCGTTATCCTCTGAAAAGAAAGGCCCACTGACCAGAACTGCCTGATTTTAATGTCTCTGAAGGAAGAGAATGTTAGAAGCTTGGACCAAGAGTCAGAAATCAACAATGATATACTTCCTCAAGACCTCATGCTCTTTATCTTCTGTGTTCAGCTCAGGAAGATGCAATGCACACAGGTCCTGGGTGTGTTTACCAGTGCAGTGTCTTCCCCCAGAGTGTCATTAAGAACTGGCAACTTTGGTGTAGTTGAAATATATGATTGAAAGTGTTTTCTTCTAGAGGCCATATGCAATATGTTTTTAATTCTTCCACTTCATAAAACCAACTCACTTTCCAGTTTTTGTGGATACTATTAAAGAAACAAGCACAATCCCAGAGAAATTCATTTATCAAGCATTTAATTGAAATGTGCCAAAGCTGCCCTCCTAATCAGGATTTCCGTCATGCTATCAGAACTTCTAAATGTCCCAGAGCTGCCACATAGCTGTTTTACTTTGGGCATAAAGTACATGAGTATGTAGCCAGAAGACTATGTAGACCTGGGGTTATGCTCATGACATTATGCTTAAGATCACTCTTCAGGATTTACATCACAAATTGACTTAAGGATATTTTTCATGTAAACAGCTTTCTGCTTTGTAAAGTATTTCATTTAAAGAAGCAAGAGGCCAAATGGCATAGGAGAAATGTGCCATTCTGTGCCTAATGATAAGTGTTTCTTATTTGAAAACTGAATAGACCATGAAATGGCAGCTAAAGAAAACAGGGAAGGAGATCCAGCTGATAATCAAAAAAAAGTCTGTCAAAATATGTTTTCCCTGTTATTTAAGCAAAGCTTCTTTTAGAGAAATTCATGACAGTTCATTATAAACTGATCTTCTCTGGGAAGCTGATCTGTGACCAAATATTTCAACCTGACACAATTAGGTTAGAAAGCAAAGTACCATCACATTAGACTGCAAAAATAACTTCAAGTTGAAAGGAAAGCAATAAGTTTTGGTGAGGATGGATCCTTTTTTGTTTGGTTTTGTTTGGGTTTCTTGACAGTAAGCTACAGTGTGAGTTATTGTCAGTGTTTTGCAATATAACAATGTGACTTATGTCTGTCTTACTGCTGAAAGAACTAGCTCTTTGAATCAGCTAGTAAAATTCAAGGTGATAAGCATCCCTTCAATATATTATCTAATTTTTTAAATGCCAGCTATAATAAAACTGAAGTCAGGTTTCAGTAAGGCTGCAGTTCTATTCAGGATGGCTAAAACTTCTCAGAATATCTTCACATCTTAAATCAACCCCAATCTGTTAAACTTTCACACTTGAGAAATGGCTTACTGGATCATTTAATGTTTTAAAGGGGTTAGAAGCAGATGTGAAGCCCATGGCTTAGAATTGAGCCAGTAGTATAAATCAAACGTGGCATAATGGTTACTGCCTGGATTGGATTCTAAGGGCCAAAGATTGAGTAGATCATCCAGAAAGGGTTCCCTTCTGACTATAGTCAGGAAGCCTGTAAATCCTCAAAATAACATGTCTTGCTGCCCAGACCATTCATTTCATTCAGAGACAACATCCTGGAAGCTTTGAAGACATCTTTCAAGGAAACAGAAGGAATCCTGTCCCTGCCAAGGGTTTGTGGAAGGGAAGAAGTAACAAAGCATGAGTCAGCCATGATATCTGCGCCCCAAGGAGCATTTTACCAGAATTTTCTTTTACAACAGTAAGAGACTGAAGCAGTGATTTCTTTTATTTGTTCTTCTGAAGGTTCTTCCTTCACATTTGTAATACAGAAAAGATGTTCTCGGTACCCAAAGAAAGAAAGATCCATGAAAGGTCTGGAGGTATTTTTCAGTTTAATTGCTGCTCATGGATTTCACCTGAGTTTCCCTTATGACACCTACCTGCTACACTCAGAAAGAGAAAACCTTTCAACAACAAAGAAGGCCATTGACTAATGATATTTTTGGTCATGGTCATTTCTTGCTATAAAATCACAAATATTCTAACTGATAATGTCATTACAGAAAGAAGAGAGAGTTGCTAATCAATAGATAAAGGCTCTGGTTTTTAGTTTAAAAGCCAACAGTTGATTATCTGTGAGTGGATTGGCAACACTGTAGATTCTCTATTCAGAAATGGAACTTACCATTAACAGAGTATGTACCGAAAATCAAAAAAGAATGGTCTTTTAACAGTAGATGACCTGGAATGAAATCCTGACTCCACCAATTCCTGGCAATGTCATCTTAGCCAATTTTTCTAATTTATCTTAGCCTCACTTTCCTCATCTGTAGAATGGAGATAATACATATCTAATAATGCCTGGCATCTAGGTAGTAGACAATAAACGTTGGGTCTGGTTCCCCAGATTACTTGTACAGAGTCAAGAATGATAAAGGCAGAAAATAAAAGTGGGGAAGATAAATGTTTAAATTGTTCTGTGTTTTGAAGCCATGTAAAGAAGCTTTGGAATATCTGTGATGCTTTTTTAGTTTATGCTGTTTTCCCTCCCATTCAATAATCCAAATTGAATAATAATCCAAATTGCTTTCATGGTCCTGTGTTAAAAAAGTACCTGTTGTGTAGTTAATTAAAACCAACTCTATTGACAAATAAGGTGAACTGACCCAGGAGGCATGTTATTCCCACAGGAAAACTGTGCTTCCAGACTGTGTGCATCAAGCCAGGATAGCGAGTACCCTCTTGAGAAGACCATGAACAGCTGTCCTATCAAATCTGAACGTGAAGCACTGCTAGTGGGTAAGAAGCTAACAAACATATGCAATGCATAGGGTACAGCAGACGATGGGAAGGGTTTACCTAATATTAATAAGCATACACCAAGCATTTATGAAGCATGACAGTGCAAGAACTCAGAGTCCTGAAGATGAGGGTATAAGAACAAGTACAAATGTCCATAAAAATTGTAACAGCAGCTCCCAGCCCTCTTCAAACTCCTTGTAGCCACTGCTGCATGAAGTGTGTCAGTACCAGCACAATGCCAAGAGGGGTCAGCTGAGAAACATATTGGAGATTTTAAAAAATCTTTATGCAAGGATAGCTAAGCCCTCTCGTGTCCACTCAGGGAGCCAGTGCAGACCCTTTTTGGCAAAGAGCTTTTCCAGATGAGCCTCTGGAACAAGCGTATGCCTCTCGAGTTTTTCCAGGTTACTGACTAAGCTATTTTTACTCACAACATTTCAGACACCACATGAGAGGGTTTTGTTTTGTTTTGTTTTGTTTTGTTTTTTTACTTCCTAACACCAAATACATGTGGTCTTTTCTAATACCATGTCTCCAACTCTTTGACACTAACTGGGCATCCTACAATGTAATTTAATTCAATTCTGACATTCACTACCTGAACTTACCATTACACTCCACAGGTTTAAGAGCTCAGTCCCACAAGACTGACTTCACTTTAGACACCAGTCTCAAATATCAGGTCCCCAAGTTACCCACACTTCTGTCCAATTTGGCTACAACGTCAAGAGTTCCCATGACCCCCCACATCAGGTTTGATAATTTGCTAGAACAACTCACAGAACTCAGGAAAGTGCTTTACTGACTATTACCAGTTTGCTGTAAAGGATACAATGGAAGAGATGGAAAGGGCAAGGTATTGGGATGGGGTATGCAGAGCTTCTATATCCTTTCTAGGTGTGCCACTCTCCCAACTTCTCAATATGTTCACCAACTTGGGAGAGCTCTCTGGACCTTATCATTTAGGGGTTTCTATGGAGGCTTCATTACGTAGGCACTATTGATTAAATCATTGGCATTGGTGATTAGCTCACTTTCCAGTCCCTCTCCCCTCCCTGATGTTGAGTGGGAGGCTGAAAGTTCCAACCCTCTAATCATGCCTAGGTCTTTCTGGTGGCAGGCTCTGCTCTAAAGCTAAGGAGGGGCCTCCAGCCACCAGTCATCTCATCAGCATACAAAAAGACACTCTTATCACTCCAGAAATTCCAAGGGCTTTAGGAACCAGGGAAAAAGACCAAATATTTGTTTTTTGTATTATATAACATTGGCAGATGACTCAGGAGACAGTGGTATGTTGGACACAGGTGGGCTCTGATGAGATCAATGCAGAATTGCTCTCTCTATTTATAAAAATTCATTTTGAGAGGCAAGATAGCAAAATGGTTAAAGAATCAGACAGATATGGCTTCCCATCTTTACCCCACCATTTGTTTTCTGAGCTTCAGTTCCTCCATCTGCAAAATGGGCATAATGATATTGCCTACCTCAAAGGGCAACTACGAGTATTAAATAAAATAACTCATCTAAATCACTTAGCACAGTGCCTGGGCTGTAGTAACCCCTCATAAATGGAAACAACTTTACCCTTAGAGCACTATTCGCAAATGCTTGTTGACTTCATATTCTATTTGGACAACAGTGGCAGATTGAAATTCTAAAATATTTAAGAGGGACTAATCATTTAAGAGGGGGTGGTCTCGGGCCACAGGAGATAATCCCAGCTGCCTTCTAGGAAGCTCAGCCGACATTGGCCCCACCCCAGTCTTAACAGTCCTCCACACTGACTGGTTTCTGCATATTTTTAAGATATATCTGCCTCCTTTGGTAATAGATATTATCCTCAGATCTAACACTTTGATATGTTAAATAAAGATGCACAGGGGGATCTTCCATTGAGTCTTCAAGAAAGCGACAACTTATTAATGTCTTCCAACTCAAAATTCTTGACAAATTGGCATGGCAACAGGGAGACCTGTCAGAGAAGTACTGAGGGTAGAAGGAAGCCTCTGTAAATGGATAGTCTTAGGAAAAAAAGATTCTTAAAATAAGTATTTATTCTCTTGTTTTTAAAAAAGGTAGTCTTGGGTTGGCAGAGAGGAAGGAAAATCTGTTTTTTAAATCAGTTCTATGGGTTTGAACCCACAAAAACTGCTTAGTGTTTTTAAAACTATGGACTTATTTCTTGGCATTATATAGCCTTTTTTGGCCAGAACATCTAGAATTTCTTTGAATGTGGACTCTCTTCTTCAGAATTTAAGTTTCGCAGCTAGAATCAGTGTTTAGAAATTCGACCTACCTAGTCATTTAAGAATAAAGTAGTGTTATAAGTAATAGCATCCCTTTTGAACAGATTTTTGATCCCTCCCCCAATTTGTCCCCTTGCCATCTAATATTTGGAAGATTTTCACAAAGAACTGATTGAACTTCAAGCTACAATTTAAACTTGTGCTAGTCTTTGTCAATCTCTTAAAGGAACAGAGGAGTTGTAGTTTATAAACCAAATCAAATTTCGCATTTATTTCCTGACAGTTTTCGGCAAACTCAATTCTGGGTCTATTTGATGTACCTAAGATCTTATGAAAGGAGGTGAACTCAAAAAAATTAAAGTGAAAAATAGTACACTTTTGAGCCATTTACTTTCCACCTGTTGCCAGAGAAAGAAGTATTAGAACAATTAACCTGCTGGCCAGAACAATCAAGGCAGTATGTGAAGCTGACAATCACCCCAGAGTCATGCTGAGTAGAAATCACATGCATTCCTGAAAGCTGTAAACTGCTATAATAATTCTGTTACACAAAGAGATTCGGGGCTTTATGCACAAAATGCTAGCGACCACTTGAGTCAGCCATGAATTAAATGTTTGGCCTTTATTTACAGAGCTACTCACAAAATAAAACCCAAATACAATCAATAGATTGTCTTGTGAGAGGCACTGTGTTAATCAGGCAAAGTACAACAGCAAGGCATTATTAACACCTAAGAGGCTAAAGTCTAATTTAAAGGCCATGTGAAGAAGCAGCAAAAACCCAGCATAGCCTAAAATCATTGTAAAATTCTAGAATTCAAATGATGTTTAGCCATCACAAATAATGGAAGTGACTATTCAAATGCCAGCCTTTCTACGTGTGATATAGTACAGTGAGAGGCAGTCTGTGGTCAAGAGTGACTGTCTGGGTTCAAATACCAGCTCTGCCACTTACCAGCTATGTGACCTCGGGCAAGTTACTTAAACTTTCTGTGCCTCAGTGAAATGGGGATGGCAATACTGACCTCACGAGGTTGTTAGATTAAATGAGTACAATATATGTATACTTAGAATAGTGTCCAGTATGCTTATGTTGTACATATGAATTGCCTCTTACTATTCACTATCACGTGGAATCTCAAGGACTACAAAGCTCAAGTGTAACCTCTATGATATTGTCTCTGTAGGGATTATCTCTACATTCCTTCATGTTCACCCATTTGGAGCAAGCATTGAATACATCTGTTCCTACCTGCACCGTCTTGATAATAAGGTATGTGAGGGCAGGGATGCAGTGTTCTTTGTGAACAGGTGACTTGACTTAAGCATAAATAGGCCATTAATTATTGCTCTAAGGAAGTTTCCCTCACCTGCTCCCACTATGATTCAATACAGAGCTTCCCCTTTGCAAATAGGGTGACCATCTGTCCCAGTATGTCCAGGACTGAAGGGTCTCCTGTGGCTTGAGACTTTCGATGCTATAACCAGGGAAGTCTCAGGCAAACTTGAACAAGTTGGCCACCCTACTTCCAAAATACATCTTAGAAGAATTTTCCTCCCTTCTCTTAATTTACATATAAGCTGCAAATTAACCAATATCAGCTTTCTCACCCATTAAACTTTTGTCCTGAATTTTTCTTTTTTAAATTTATTTATGTATTTATTTATTTTTATTTCAGCATATTATGAGGGTACAAATGCTTAGGTTACATATATTGCCTTTGCCCCACCCGAGTCAGAGCTTCAAGCATGTCCATCCCCTACATGGTGAGCACCACACCCATTAGGTGTGTATATACCCATCCCCTCCTAACCCCTCCCACCTGCCATGTCCTGGATTTTTATCCATTAGCAAATGTTAATTTCCAGAATTGGAAGTCTTACCCCATCCACCTCTCCCACCATCACCGCTGCCATTATCTATTACAAAACAATCAAGGCAGGGCCAACAACAACAACAAAAAAGAGAGAGATGGAGCAATAAGCCGAGGGCCTCCGTAGCACAGACTGAATATTTGCTCACAGATGATCTCATGGGCTATTCTTTCCCTGGATGCTCTCCTTTAGGGGAACTCCCAGGGCACCTGGAGCAGGGGTAAGTGCTAATTCTCTAGGAAGTCAATGATGCCTCTTAGAGGCAAGAGGGGACTCTTGATTCCTCAGAATGAATCGATTTATGACACATTTTTTCAGAAGCAGCATTCAGTTAAAACTCCTCATGGAATATATTCCTTATTTTACAGGATCTGGGCCTTTTGAGACGTGGCATTGAATGCAGATTCCTGACATGTGGATGTCCAAACTTTTAAGCCATTTAAGCATAAATCCTCATAACAAAGACACCGGCCCACTTGGGAATCTCATTGCTCTCACTATAGTCTAGCTATATACATCCTCCTCAATGGCATTTGCTTTAGTTCTGACTAGCACCCCCCTCATTTCCCTCTGGGAATTGCTGCTATTCTGCACTTAAATAGCCCATTTGGCAGTGGAGGGGATAATGGAATGTGAGTACCAGGACCATGCAGTGGTATGAAAATGAACTATATGAACTATACATCAGTAAAAACTATCTGCTTCTTTTTTAACTTACAAAAATAAGACATGCACATTATCTTTAAAATGTAAGCATTATAGAAATATGGTAAAGGGAAAGTAAAATTACCCAGAATCCTACTCTTCAATGATAACTACTGTTAGTTTGGCATATATTACAGACCCTTTTCTATATATATGCTGTACCTATATCATATATATATATATATATTTATAAACATTATCTATGTTTTTTGAAATGGGGATTCCACTCTATATGATACCCTGCAATGTGCTTCTTTCATGTAACTGGTTACAGTCTACTACCAGCACTGGGAAGAAAGCATCACTTCACTCTAGGCCCAGTTCCTCCTTACCAGCTTCCTGCCACAGTAGTGTCAGGGCCTCCCTAGGAGAGCCTCAGTGATACCAACAGAATTTGGGCTCCATTCCTGCAGCTTCAGGCACATTTAGTGCGGCAGTAACTATGGACTTCTTTAAGGATCCGTTGGTGTCCTTCAGCCAAGCCCTGGTGCCCAGGTTCACAGTTAGGAAAGGTACTTTACTAACGTTACTAATGCAGAGATGATCACCTAAAAACAAGCTCTGAAGGAGTCCACAGATTTGTTTTTGTATTTAAGTGTGTGTGTGTGTGTGTGTGTGTGTGTGTGTGTGTGTTTGAGAGAGAGAGAGAGAGAGAGAGAGAGAGAGAAATGGGATGAGACAATGCACAGAAATAAGAACACAGAGCACTCCTAATTTCTCTTACTTTTCCTTTGTGAACTAACAAAAGCATGTGAAGAATTGTGCTCTGGTTGCAGCCATTTCTGCCTCCCTCCCCTCCCTAAAGACTTGGCAGCTTCAGTGGGTCTGCACATAGCATCACTAGCGCTGAGCAGCCGTCATTCAGCTGGCTACAAACCAAAGCCTCTCCATGCGACTGACCCCAGCTCTTTCCAATAGCAAGCTCAGTAGAGCCTGTCTGGTGGTCACAACAGAGGAACACTGTTGTCTGAAAGCCACTTTACCAACACACAAATGCACAAGGACAGGGAGGAGGCTATCTCCCCAAAAACACACACACATGCACATCAGCATTGTAAAGTAGGCAACACTGGGAAAGATTAGGAAAGTGGAACTGATTTTGAATGGAGATGCTCTCTCTGTCCTGCAGATCTGCACCAGTGATGTAGAATGTCTCATGAGTAGACTCCAGCACACCTTCAAGCAGGAGATGACTGGAGTTGGAGCCAGCCTGGAGAAGAGATGGAAATTCTGTGGCTTTGAGGGCTTGAAATTGACCTAAATCTCTTTGCCTAACAACCTGGGATCCTGAAAGTAACTGTGTGTTGGACAAGCTTAGAAAGTGATTTGTATTTTCAATGATTTTCAAGTAGAAATTGTTTTAAATTTGTCAATTCGTTCCTTGAATATGTTTTGAGTTAAAATAAGGATCCTAGAACAGCACCTCGAGCTACAGGCCCTAAAAAGAAATTGCCTCAAACCTCAAGTGCTGTAACTTCCTCCCCTTTCTGTCAATCGGTTGTCTTTAAGTATTGAAAAAGTCCTGAGACTAAAGAGTATTTGCAGTGTTTTTGGTGTCTGTACTACTGTTGTAGACTTTGCTATTTTTAAACACTGTTAACTGAAATGTTTCAATGATTTGTATGTGACTTGTGTTTCCAAACTTCTCTTTACATTAATGTTGTTACTGGTGAAAGGAATGAGAGCAGCAGTGCTTGGTACCCTGTGTAACTGCCATTGTCTTTCCAGTCCCCAGTAAACCTGTAAATGAATAGCACATCAGTGTCTTCTAGAAGGTGCTTGACCAGGTTCACCTTTCAAATGACAAAGCATGGATTGTGGCTTTTTGCAAAATTACTATAAACCAAAAGTTGACAAATGTTCCAAAGTTATTTTGTCTAATATATCAGATGAAAGGTCTATTTCAAAATGTTAAAGAATAGGTCTAGATGTATTCGCGGAAAGCAAAGTAACCAGTATGACTGGCATGTGTTCGTGCTATTCAGAATCACTTATAAATAGTCTGCTTTTAAGGGAGGGCATGTTTAGTTTTCTATGAATTAAAACACACTCATGCGTGGGCGTGCACACACACATACACACACATTAGTAGAGGGATTGATTTTCATACTTTCCCCTCTGGCCTTCTTACAGTCTGTTGGCCCCTTTTCTTCTGCTGTCAGTGTGTTGAATTACAAACCGTGTACTGCTGTAAATGTTGTGTTTACTTCATGCTGAATGTTTGCAAAGAGTTGATATAAGTATTAATAGTAATGAATTAATGAATAAATAATGAGCCAGAGTGTGTGAGGCTTCCTGCAAATAGGTCAGCTCCACCTGGAGTGCTGATTGCTGGGGACACTTTCAGTTCTGTGGTGCCCATCAGCAGATTGCAATGGCAGAGTATGAGTGGACCATTCAGCTAGCTCTGCTTTACTTCCTGAAAAGGAAAAAGAAAAGGAAAGGATCAAGGTTTGGGGCTAACATCCTGAGGCAAAGATGGTCTTTTTCTTGTGGTGGTGGTGGTGGTGGCAGTGGTGCTTATGACACAATTATGCCCTCTCTTGAGTCTCGATTGAGGATAAGAGAATGTATTGAGTAAGCAAAGCCAATGGAGAGTATTTCACGAAAATACTTTGTAAATGAGTTGTCAGTGGTGTTCAAAGTTGTATTTTTAAAAGATAAATATTCCTTTTTTATACCTCAGTTTGTGTTCTGTTTTTAATAACTTGCTCTCTAAGTGATCCTTTAGTAGATCATTGAAATTTCTTCCTCTGGGTTATCAGGATGTTGGAAGAAGATGCCAAACCTGCCTTGACAGCTAGAAATAGGGTTCCCACGACAACGCATTCATGCTGAAAATTGGCTTCCCCCTCAAGCACCCTGCTGTGGCACCAGCAGGAAGCTAGGGCTGTTTTCACACTAGCTTCCTCACTGAAGCATCTCTGTCATCAATGCTACAGAAAGCTTTGATTCATCAGTCTCAGGGGCTCCTGGAATACTTTATTTTAATAATATCCATGAAATCAAGGGAAACTTTCCACTTATCAGTTATTAATATTTCTTATTTAAACAAGCTAAAATTAAACCAAATTTTAAAGAAACAGCTGCCACATCTAAACACCTTGATCTCCTTCACTGTATCTATTTGTATTCTAAATTGTCTCTATTACTGTTTTTGTTTGTTTGTTTTTTGGAGACAGAGTCTCACTCTGTTTGTTGCCCAGGCTAGAGTGCCGTGGCATCAGCCTAGCTCACAGCAACCTCAAACTCCTGGGCTCAAGTGATCCTCCTGCCTAAGCCTCCTGAGTAGCTGGGACTACAGGCATGCGCCACCATGCCCGGCTAATTTTTTTCTATATCTTTTTAGTTGTCCAGCTAATTTCTTTCTATTTTTAGTAGAGACGGGAGTCTCGCTCTTGCTCAGGCTGGTCTCAAACTCCCGACCTCGAGCGATCTTCCCGCCTCAGCCTCCCAGAGCGCTAGGATTACAGGTGTGAGTGTCTCTATTACTTTTGCAAGTTTAGAATAGGTGTACTCCCCCCAGCCTGCTTCATGTGTTGTGATGATTAATTTTATGAGTAAACTTAACAAGGCTGTAGTGCCCAGTTGCTTGGTCAAACACCAGTCCAGATGTTACTGTGAAGATATTTTTTGATGTGATTAACATTCAAATCAGTAGATTTTGAGTAAAGCAGATTACCCATCCTAATGTGGGTAGGCCTCTTCTGATAAGTTGAAGGCCTTAAGAGAAGAGATCCAGGTCTCCCTGAGGGAGGAATTCTGCCTCCAGACTGCCTTTGGACTCAAAACTGCAGCATCAACTCTTTCCAGAATTTATAGCCTGCTGACCAGCCCTACAAACATGAAAATTGCCAGCCCCCACAATTACATGAGCCAATTTCTTAAAATAAATCTCTGTCTCTCTCTCTCTCTCATACATATATATATATATATATATATATATATATATATACATATGTGTGTGTGTGCGTGTGTGTGTGTGCGTGCATATGCATTATCTTACACACTGTGGCACATACCGTCTCTCACAAGCCTTTCTAATCACCATAGAAATCTATTAATGAAGCTATTTTTCTTACAATTTCTCAGTGCTATTTATGGAGTTCTGTTGTTCCTACAGAATTTTGAAATATTGCTGTTTTGTTATGTTTATGAGATACAGTAGTTAGATTTTTCTAGATAACAATGAATAGAAGCTTTCTTTTATTTTACAAATGCTTGTCTCATCTCCCTCCTTCATCCTCTAATTCTGATTTTTTAATATTACCAAATTGCTTGTTAAATGTCTCCAATACAAATTAAAAGGGTATTTGTCAGAGAAGACTAAACACATATCTGCATTCAAGTTATATAGTGTTTTTTTTTAATTGGGCCCAAAATGTACAATTTTCATATAATGCAGAACAAACTGTATTATTTGAAAAGGAAGCATAGATGTGCAAGAACTTTTGACTCACCCAGTAGAACTGTGTAAGCCCTTTGGATTCTCAACTGTGTTGGACAGTCCATCAAATAGATTTGGCTTCATTATTCACCACAATTGCTACCATCTGCTGAGCACCTATTATGTAGTCATGCTGCCCAAAGTCACTTCCTGTCTGTGTGTCTCATGGACACAATGAGAGTTTCAATTTTCTTATAGGCAAAATTAAGGATAAATAGTACCTACTTCACAAAGTGGTAGGAGACATTCAACAAGATGATAATATCTGCAAGTTGGCCGACCAGTGCCTGGCCCATAGTGAGTTCCCAATAAAGAATTATGATATATGGTTATGATTCAGCCAAATTTCATGACCTTGCCCACATTTTTTAAAAATGTTTTTGTGTTCATACCTGGAATTGTGGGCTACATCATGTTGCTGGACCTCAAGATAGGAAATTCAGCAGTTCAAACATATACCAAACATTTACTCAGTCCCAGACACTCTGCCAGGCACTGTGGGACACAAAAGGAGCATGGCTGGCTCTTGCCTTCAAGGAGCTTGAAGGGCAGCAAGAACACAAGCCTGAACCGAAGTCTTTCACCCTTTGGCCAAAACCAAAGAAACTCAGTGTGAAAACATTCAGTGCTGACCAACCATGAGTGGTGTGGATAAGGTGGTAATGATGTCTGCTCTTGAGACCTGAACTATCACTGTCTGTACCTGTACCCCACCTCCATGAGTTCCATGAGATTGTGGTCCTCATTTGTCTTGTTTACTGCCACATCCCTAGAACCTGGTGCATTGTAGGTGCTCAGTAAAGGTTTATTATGTGAATATTTGTGTAGCATTCTAAACTACATTTGTGTGCACTAATAATAATAATGATAAAAGTTAGCATTGATTAGTGATTCACACTTAGGAGATGACACACACACACACACACACACACACACACATGTACACATTAATTTTTTACTACAATGTGAAAAGTAGATGAGATTAGCCTCTATTTCAGCTAAGCATTGGAGATGTAAAGTAACTTCCTTACATTTCTAAGAGAGAGATGAGATTTGAATCTTGGTCTCTCCAACTGTAAGCTCAAACCCTTCTACTGCTTCAATATTTTATTTAACCTTTATATCACCCTAAGTGATATTATTATAAACTCCACATCATTCATTCATGTGGCATTATAAGGCACCTGATAAGTGCAAGTCTTGGTCCTAGAAATTCAAAGGTGAACACAACATGACTCCTTCCCTCAAGAGCTTACACTCTCATTGGGGAGCCTGCTAAATGACACAGTCATGGTACCCCAGGTCACTTTCTAACACTTTCTAACACTTCTCTGAGCCTTTTTGTTAATCTATAGAGTGGAAATCTACATATATTTTCTTAAAAGGTTCATTTAATGACATTTTGTTCAATGTAAAGGGCCCAGTTCTATGCCTGGCAAAGTAAGTGCTCAATAAATAGCTATAATCCTTATCCAACTAATAGTCATATTAACAATGCTTTAATGACACCAGAGCTGCCTTTACAGTAATGGGAACCCTGAGAACTGCTGACTCAGAGAAATTCAGGAGGTTTTACTGAACAATGTTCTATCAAAGGCAGGTAATGCCTGGCCCAAGCCAGACACAGGGAGGAAATTTCATTCTGCTATCTTCTGGTAATCTTAGTATCCTTCCAATCCACCCACTCCCATCACAGAGAGACGATATCCCATTAACAGGGAGGTCAAAGGGGCCTTATTGTCCCTCCCATATCCCAATATCTATAACATCATCCCAATCTTTCAGTTTGACTATAAGGTTTGAATATTTCAACTTGTCTAAATTTTTTATCTGAGAGGAAAATCTCAAAGGCATACTTAAGCCATTAATTATTGGGGCAACAGCAGGAAGGAAATAGAATTGATTACACACAGGTATGAGCATTCAAGGCTATAGAGTCTTTTGGAGATGATATCATATCTTCGGTAGGAAATGGTATGCAGGACATATTAAAGAGTGTTCTGCCCAACTGCATTCATTCCAACTCTGTTTGAATATTAGACTACCCTAAATTTAATAGACCTCTGTGTCATCATACCTCTCAAACCTTAACTCATTCCTCAATAAATACCTTATATGGCACTTTAAAGTGTTTTCAAAGTAGCTCTGTGCAAAGGCATTATGTCATTTGATCTTTACAACACCCTGTGAACTAGCAGGGGCAGATGGCTCCCTCACCATTATTGCAGCTAAGGAAAACAAGTCTCAAAAGGATGAAGACCCATACCCTATGTTGCACAGCTAAGTGTATGATGGAGCTGGGATCAGAATGCAGAATTCCTGAGTCCATCCAATCTCTACCCCACTTCAGCTCCAGCCTCTGGCAAGTATGACTGAGAGAACACAAAGTATGGACCCCTTGGGAAGTCTGGTGAAGCACATGAACCCCATATCAGCATACTGTTTTTAAATGCATGAAAAAAAATACAAAAGATTTCAAAGGAAACCAACTACAGATGCTGCTCAACATACTATGGGGTTACATCCCAATAAAGCCATTGTATAATAAGTTGAAAACATCTTAAATAAAAAATGAATTTAATACATCTAACCTACTGACCATCAAACAAACTTAAACGTGCTCAGAATATTATCTCACAGTTGGGCAAAACATTTAACACGAAGCATATTTTATAATAAAGTGTTGAATATCTCATGTAGTTTACTGAATGCTGTACTGAAACTGTAAAAGAAAATGGCTGTATGGGTACTCAAATACAGTTTCTACTGAATGCATATTTCTTTTGCACCATTGTAAAATTGAAAAATCATAAGTCAAGCCATTGTAAGTTAGGGACCATCTTACATTGAAATACTACACTTACCAAAATATTTTAAAAACACATTTGCGGTATAGTAACATATATGCTCCTTTAACACCTGAAATAGCAATATGTAATGACAGGTCTAATAACTACTCCAATTTTGAAGTAGTGATGAGCATAAACATTTTAAGAAATCTGCACCTGTGGAAAGCAATATGGAGATACCTTAAACAGATTCAAGTAGACCTACCATTTGATCCAGCAATCCCATTGTCGGGCATATACCCAGAAGAACAAAAGTCATTCTATAAGAAAGACACCTGTACCCGAATGTTTATAGCAGTACAATTCACAATTGCAAAGATGTGGAAACAACCCAAATGCCCATCAATCCACAAATGGATTAGTACACTGTGGTATATGTATACCATGGAGTACTACTCAGCTATAAGAAATAACGATGATACAACATCTCTTTGGTTCTCCTGGAGAGAATTGGAACCCATTATATTAAGTGAAGTATCCAAAGAATGAAAAACCAAGCATCACATGTACTCACCAGAAAACTGGTTTCCCTGATCATCACCTAAAAGCACATCGGGGAAGGATACCAATTGGATATCAGACTGAGATGGGGGGTGGGGGAGGGGATGGGTGTATGCCTACATGATGAGTGCGTTGCACACCCTCTGGGGAATGGTCATGCTTGAAGGTGCAGACTCGGGGAGGTGGGGGGGGGGAGGGGATGGAGGTATGACTACATGGTGAGTGCCAGGCGCACTGTCTGGAGAATGGACACGCTTGAGGCTCTGACTCAGGGGGATGGGCGGGACATGGACAATGTATATAACCTGAACTTATGTACCCCCATGATGAGCTGAAATAAAAAAAAAGAAATCTGCAATATCATGTGATATGATAATATCTATGATACTGGTGAAAAAGTCACAAGTACTGCTAATACCTCTGTAGTTTGTTGCCTACATTTATAATGGAAGAAAATGCTAAATTTCAGTTAGAGGTTAGTGAAAATTTAAATTTAACTTTTCAATCCAAATTCACACACTAAATTCTACCCAGTCTCTAGGTGAAGAACCACTGATAGGAGAGGCTGATGAAACATAAAGTGAGAGTTCCCAAAGTGGGATCAGGATTAATTTGATTAAATGTGTTAGTATTTATAAATTACTTAGAATAGCCCCTATTACATGATAAGCTCTACATAACTGTTTATTAAATAAAGTCTATTTTGAACAATAAAATTTATAAATGATTGAGATACTGAATCTTCACACATTTTAAAATTCTAAGTCAATGCATACAATGGCAGGAGGTTCCCTCATGTCTGTGTTTCCATGTGAAGAAGTAACAGATGAGCTTCAACGTGAGCAAGTATAACATAGTGCATTTAGGAGAAAATAAGCCAAATGCTGTTCATAAGATGGTTAGTCTCCAAGCCACCAGTTCTGGCACATGCAAGGGATCGGGGAGTTGTTGGAGAGAAGTCCCTGAAGACATTTGCCCAATGTATGGTTGTAATCATAAAAAGGCAACAGATTCTAAACAGAGTTAAAAAAAAAAAAAAACATAAGGCATTATCTCATCCCCTTTAAAAAAATAAGTGTTGTGCCCACACCAGCAAAACAATGTGTTTCATGTGCCTGGGCCCCAGGACATGAAATTCAAAATTTCAATTCATATGTTATTCAAGTGCTTACTCTGTCCAAGACATCCTGCCAGCCAATAGGGGATGCAAAGATGAATGCAACATGGTACTTATCCTTGAGGAGTATGAAGAGGAGCTCAAAGAATCAAAGGTGTGAGTGACTTTTAATACATTAATGAAACATCTTCTACATATCAATTCAG
Organism: Lemur catta; assembly: GCF_020740605.2. Taxonomy (NCBI): domain Eukaryota; kingdom Metazoa; phylum Chordata; class Mammalia; order Primates; family Lemuridae; genus Lemur; species Lemur catta. The sequence goes on along the minus strand of NC_059155.1, from coordinate 30,685,213 downwards.
GAGAGAAAAACTTGGAATGCTGAATTCAATGTTTCTGACATAATACAGCTCTCTCTCTCTCTCTCTCTCTCTCTCTCTCTCACACACACACACACACACACACACACACATACACACGAGAGAGAGAGAGAGAGAGAGAGAGAGAGAGAAAGAGTGAGAGAGATAGCAGTGCATGCAGCACTTGGTAAAGTCAGTATTACAATCATGCTTTGTTTATTTTGGGTTTTTAATGTAAGTGAGTTTACCAGATAACTGAAACATGCCCCTTTCCAGTACTGATCTTCTATTAAAATCATTTTTTTTATTTCAGCTCATCATGGGGGTACATAAGTTCAGGTTATATACATTGTCCATGTCCCGCCTATCCCCCTGAGTCAGAGTCCCAAGCGTGTCCATTCTCCAGACAGTGTGCCTGGCACTCATCATGTAGTCATACCTCCATCCCCTCCCCCCCCACCTCCCCGAGTCTGCACCTTCAAGCATGACCATTCCCCAGAGGGTGTGCAACGCACTCATCATGTAGGCATACACCCATCCCCTCCCCCACCCCCCATCTCAGTCTGATATCCAATTGGTATCCTTCCCCGATGTGCATTTAGGTGGTGATCAGAGAAACCAGTTTTCTGGTGAGTACATGTGATGCTTGGTTTTCCATTCTTTGGATACTTCACTTAATATAATGGGTTCCAACTCTCTCCAGGAGAACCAAAGAGATGTCATATCATATTTATTTCTTATAGCTGAGTAGTACTCCATGGTATACATATACCACAGTTTACTAATCCATTCGTGGATTGATGGGCACTTGGGTTGTTTCCACATCTTTGCGATTGTGAATTGTGCTGCTATAAACATTCGGGTACAGGTGTCTTTGTTATAGAATGACTTTTGTTCTTCTGGGTATATGCCCAATAATGGGATTGGTGGATCAAATGGTAGGTCTACTTGAATCTGTTTAAGGTATCTCCATATTGCTTTCCATAGGGGTTGCACTAGTTTGCATTCCCACCAGCAGTGTATGAGTGTTCCTGTCTCTCTGCATCCACGCCAACATGTGTTGTTTTGGGATTTTTTGATAAAGGCCATTCTCACCGGAGTTAAGTGGTATCTCATCGTGGTTTTGATTTGCATTTCCCTGATGATTAGGGATGTTGAGCATTTTTTCATACGTTTTTTAGCCATTCTTATATCTTCTTTTGAAAAATTTCTATTTATGTCATTTGCCCATTTTTTGATAGGATTGTTTGATTTTTTCTTGCTGATTTTCCTGAGTTCTAAATAGATTCTTGTTATCAGTCTTTTATCTGATGTGTAGTATGCGAAAATTTTTTCCCATTCTGTAGGCTGTCTGTTTATTTTCGTGACTGTTTCTTTGGCTGTGCAGAAGCTTTTTAACTTAATCAGGTCCCATTCATTTATTTTTGTTGTTGCTGTGATTGCCTTAGGGGTTTTCTTCATAAATTCTTTGCCTAGACCAATGTCTGTAAGAGTCTTTCCCACATTTTCTTCTAGAATTCTAATCATTTCCCATTTAAGGTTTAAATCTGTTATCCACCGTGATTTGATTTTTGTGAGAGGTGAAATCTGTGGGTTCTGTTTCAGTCTTCTACATGTGGCTATCCAGTTTTCCCAGCACCATTTATTGAATAGGGACTCTTGTCCCCAGAGTATGTTTTTGTCTATTTTGTCAAAGATTAGATGGTTATATGAGGATGGTTTTATATTTGGGTTTTCTGTTCTGTTCCACTGGTCTATGTCCCTGCCCTTGTGCCAATACCAGGCAGTTTTAAGAACCACAGCTTTGTAGTATAGTTTGAAGTCTGGCAAATCAATACCTCCCATTTTGTTTTTATTGCTTAAGATTGCTTTTGCTATACGGGGTCTTCTCTGATTCCATACAAAGTGTATAATTATTTTTTCTAAATCTGTGAAAAATGATGTTGGTAATTTAATAGGAATTGCATTGAATCTATAGATTACTTTGGGTAATATAGACATTTTAACAATGTTATTTCTTCCAATCCATGAGCATGGTATGGATTTCCACCTATTTACGTGTTCTGCAATTTCCTTCCTTAGTGTTTCATAGTTCTCTTTATAGAGGTCCTTTACCTCTTTAGTTAAATATATTCCTAGATATTTTATTTTCTTTGTTGCTATTTTGAAAAGTATTGAGTCCTTAATTTGGTTCTCCGATTGAATGTTATTGGCATATATGAATGCCTCTGATTTGTGTGTATTGATTTTGTAACCTGAGACTTTACTGAATTTATTAACTAATTCCAGGAGTCTCTTGGTTGAGTCCTTGGGGTTTTCCAGATACAACATCATGTCATCAGTGAAGAGTGAGAGTTTGATCTCTTCTGTCCCTATTTGGACACCCTTGATTCTGCTCTCTTGTCTGATAGCTCTTGCAAGGACTTCCAATACTATGTTGAAAAGTAATGGGGACAGTGGGCAGCCTTGTCTGGTTCCAGTTCTGAGTGGGAATGCTTTCAGTTTTTCCCCATTCAGTATGATGTTGGTGGTTTAAAACATTTCTAAGATGCTTTGCATCCTTTCCTCCTCTCCTGTGTTGTTAAACAGAAGGTGCCAGACCTGTCCTGACCTCTCTGAGATGACTCTCTGCTGCCACTGAGAACCTTAGTTCTTAGATTGCACAGTCACAGAGGTGCTAAGCCTGTAGTTTAGGATTTCGTTTTCTTCCTTTAGGCCAAGCAGTCATCTACCTCTTCCTTCCCTGGAGCTTTATCTGTTTTCATATTCAATCTCTCACCCCTTTTCTTGTTTGCTTCTTATCATCTGTGGTAGCTTAGAAACCATATCATCAAGCCCCTAATGAACTTAGTAAGTAAGGGAAAATTATTTGGGTTAAAAAAAACAAAAGTTAAATCAGAGAAAATCACTGATTGATGACTCAAATTTTTACCACCATTTCTATAACATGCATATCCACTCTATTTCAGACCATACCTAAAGGGAAAGCTCCTCAACCTGACATTAGGTGCTCTTGACAATTTGCCCCAGACTTAATTCTAATCATGTTCCCCGTCTCTGATACCCTTCAAATACCCTGATTCAGCCTGAGTGAACTTCCTGTGCCTCTCCATATGTCCACAAGTCTAAGTCCTACCCATCTTTCAAGGTCCAGCTCAAATGCTACCTCCTCCATTAAAGCCCTCCTGGATCCCCCTCCCTCCCCATATTTGAATGGACACTCCATTCTCTGAGCCCCCCAGAACTCTTTATCTGTATCATCACTGTAGCACTTAACTATGGTCTACCCTAGAGTTTGCTCATGTATATGTCATCCTCTCTGCAAGGACCGTATCTGAGTCATCCACTCACGCATTCACTTAGCAAATATTTACAGAGCATCCACTGCATGCTACACAATCAATGCAATTCTGATGATATAATAGTAAACAATCAGACAAAACTCCTTGTACTCTGGTAAGGGGAGTTGTTTTAGTCAGCTGGGCTGCCATAACAAAATACAATTGACTCGGTGGCTCAAACAACAGAAATTTATTTCTCACAGTTCTGGAGACTGAGAAGTCCAAGATCAAATTGCTGGCTATTTGGTTCCCTGGGGAGAGCTCTCTTCCTGGCTTGCTAATGGCCACTTTTTCACTGTGTCTTCACATGGGGGGAGGGGTGGGGGGAAAGAGAGAAGGAGAGAGAGAAAGTTCTCTGTTACCTTTTCTTGTAAGAGCACTAACTCTTATAAGAGCCCTACCTTCATGACTTTTTCTCACCCTGTTTACCTCTCAAAGGCCCCATCTCCAAATACCGTCACATTGGGGATTAGGGATCCAACAACATATGAATTATGGGGGACACAATTCAGTCCATAGCACACGTAGACTAATAATAAACAAAGTAAATTATATAATATATGAAAAGGTGCTAAGTACTAAGGAAAAGACAAGGAAGGGAAGGAGGATAAGGAATATTGGTGGCAGCATTAAATTTTAAATAGTGTGATATTTGAGCACCTGAGAAAACATCCATTTAAGCAAAGATTTTTAAAAGGTAAGGGAATGGGCTCTGTATATATCTGGAAGGGAAGTGTTTTACACAGAGGGAAATGCAAGTACAAAATGCCTTGAAGGAGGAGCTTACCTAATGTATTCGAGGAAGAGCAAGGAGCACAGTATACCTGGAGTACAGGGAGAAAAGAGGTAGTAGAAGAGGAGGGAAGAAAGGTAGCAGGGGCTTAGATCATGTAGGATCATGTAGGCCACTGTAAGGACTTTAGGGTTTATTCTGAGTGAAAAGTCGAGCCATTGTAGGGTTTTGAGCAGAGAAGGAACATAACTATTATTTTCAAGGAATTGCTTTGGCTGCTGAGTGGAAAGTGGATTGTAAATGGTAAGGAAGGAAGTAGGAAAACCAGTTGGAGGCTACTGCAGTAATCCAGGTGAGAAATAAAGGTGACTTTGAACCATGGTGGTAGTATTGAAAGTAATGAGAAATGGTAAGATTCTTGTTGTATTTTTAAGATATGAATAAATTGAATATAGGATATAAGAGAAAGTGGAATGAAGAATGAGCTTCTTGGTATTTACTAAGGTGGAGAAGACTACAGATGGAGCAGATCTGAGAAGGAAGATCACATTTGGACATGGTAAGTTTGAAATGTCTAATATCTCTTTCAGGTGGAAATATCAAGTCGGCAGTTGGGTAAAGGACTCTGAAGGTCAGAAAAGAGGTCCAAGTTGTAAATATACAATTGGAAATCATCAGCTTTTAGATGATATTTAAAATCATGGAACTAAATGATATCATCAAGGAGATAACCAAGGTCAAGGACTGAGCCCAGGAGAACTCCAAGATTAAAAGATCAGAGTTATAAGAAAAACAGCAGCAACACTGAAGAAGAGCAGCCATGGAAAACCAGGAAAGTGTAGTGATCTAGAAGCTGAGTGAAGAAAGTGTTTGAATGAGGAAGCAGTGAATATTTCAAATGCTACAAAAGGGCAATTAATGTGAGGACTGAGAAACAACCTCTGGATTTAACCAAGTGGAGGTAACCAATGTCCAATCTCTTGCAATTTCAGTAGAGTCATGGGGAGTGCAAGCCTGATGAGTAGGTTTAGGAGAGTATGAAAGGAGAAGAATTGGAAACTGAATGTGCATAACCCCTTTTAAGAGTTTGGTTGTCCACAGGAACAGAGAAATGCGGCTGATGCTGAAGGGGAAAACAGTTGAGAGAGCATTTTTTCTTATGGAAAAAATGATGATACTACTGCATGCTGTTGAGAATAATCAAGATAATAGAGAGAATAGTCAACCAATAAATTTCAAAAAGGGAGGGAGTGAGCTAGAGAGAAGGAAGAAATAAAAGAAGACAGTAAGCGCAAGTGAAAAGGAGAAGAAAGGAGGCAGCAAGGGAGAAAGCCAGAGAGAATTCTTCTAAAGAATTCTAAACTTCTAAAGGTGGAAATACAAAAGGTAGTCCTGTCCATGAGGATCCTTTCTCTTGTCTAAAGGTGCTGGTAGGATGCTTGAACTGACTTAGGCAAGGGGGATTTAGAGAATTGCTACAAAGATTGGCAGTATAAAAGAGCATGGAACCTGAATGCAAGTACAAGGCCTGACTCTGTGGTCTTGGGGAAGTTACTCACTCTTCTTGAGCCTCAGATTCTCCACCTGTAAAATGGGGGTGATGACATTATCTTCCCTGGGGTTGCTATGAGATTTATGTTATTTAAAGTGCTTGGAGCATGATGTAAATGTGAGCTATCATCCTTACTATGTCAGGGAATCAAAAGCCAGGATCTCCCTGGGCCCCAGAAGCAACTACACTGGAACCACAGAATGAGCCAAGCCTCTGCATGCCTCTTGTCACAATTCCGACCTAAATTATGACTTCATTCTTATCTATCACTACTATCACTAATAATTCCAGAGCTTCACATTTTAACAAAGCCAACTGTACAGAGAGGGATAACTGAACTACACTCTGATCTCAAATACAGAAACTCTGAGAAAGAAACTCATTGATAAACTTGTTTCAAGTGCCCAGACCAGCTGGCCACAGGGGTAGTGAAATGTAAGAAAATGAATACTCTTGAGGGAACCATATAAGCAGATTGGGATGCAGAGCAGCACCTGGGAGAAACCAAGGTGGCTGGGCAGGGGTCGGGGAGGAGAGGCAGAAGAAGATTGAGAAGGGAAGTGCCAGTCAACCAAAACAAAAATTGCCACACCCTCCTCTCTCCATAATCTTCCTAGTGCCACCATCAAAGAAAGGTGAGCAAAGGGCAAGGGTAAGGATTCTCCATAAAGATTCTGGTAATAACCAGAGGTTTCTCTCTGGTCCAGACCCTTGATAAAAATTGTAGCCTAAGTGTTAGGAACAATGCATCTCCTAATTATAGGTGGCCCTTAGGAGGCCTGCATGCTGGTCTCGTTGCTTTCTCTGGTCTCAGCCCTTGGTAAGTCACAACCTGGGTACTAGACTCCCTCTACCCCTGCCCAAGAACATCTCAACATGACTGCCTTTCTGAGGGCTGGTGGTTATCTCTGGACTAGTTGAATCTGAAGGCTGATGAGTGTTCTATCCTTCTTTCCTGATCTCCCATCTTAATCAGTCTCTTGCCTAAGCTGCTTGCCTAAGCCCCCAAGTTATAAAACCATGGTCTTCCTGCTGTGGTCTGAATGTCTGTGCCCCCTTCAAAATTCATATGTTGAAATCATAACCCCCAAGATGATGGTATTAGAAGGTGAGGCCTTTAGGGGTGATTAGATCATAAGGGTGAAGCCCTCATGACTAGTGCCTCTGTAAAAGAGACCACAAAGAGCTAGCTAGCCCCTTCCACCATGTGAGGACACAGCTAGAAGGTGCTATTAAGAATGGCCCTAGAGAGCCACCTTGCCCCTTTCTGATGTGAGGACACAACTGGAAGGCACCATCCATGAACCAGAAATTGGGCCCTTGCCAGACATCAAATGTGCTAGTACCTTGATTTTTGATTTCCCAGCCTCCAGAACTGTGAAAAATAAATTTCTGTTGTTTATAAGCCACCCAGTCTATGGTATTTTGAACAGACTAAGACACTTGCCAAGATGCAGGATAATTAGAATATGAAGATACATCACAGAGAAAAAGCAGCTGGAAGCCAGGGAGTCAAGAAGAAGGCTAATAATGTTTGCCAGGCATAAGATGATCAAATCTTGGACCAGAGTCATGGAAATAGGAGTGGAGAGGAAGAGACAGATTTGAGAACCATTCCACAAAAAATATAAATGGAGAAGTGGTCTCAGAAGCATAATTCAGTTATACTAAGCCAGTATAACTTAGCATCTTAAAAGAAAAGGGTAAGAGAACGTTTGAAATATGAGAAGGCGACTACCAATATAAAGTGCAACAGAGCTGAAAAAAAGGAGAAATATTAGACAATGTAAATTGAAAGTGTTTGCCACTGGTTGCTGTGACATTATTCTCAGGTAAACAGGAGTGAAAATATATAATTATAAAAAAACTACCATGAGTTGCAGACCTAGACTCCCTCACTTTATAATTTCTTCCATAACTTCTCCCATTGCTTATGAAAGAATAAGGGTGGGGAGGATAGGGAGAATGAGGGATGACACAGCCATTACAAAGATAAATATAAAGTATATTAGTCATATTCCTTCAGAACAACAGAATCAATAGAAGATTTTATATAGAGAGAGAATAAGGAATTGGTTCACATGATTATGGAGGCTGAGAAGTCCTATGATCTGCAGTTGGTAAGCTGGAGACCCAGGAAAACTGATCCAAGAGAACCAATGGGGTAAGTTCTAGACTGAGGGTAGGAGAAGACCAATGTCCCATCTCAAGCAGTCAGTCAGAGAGAGAGTTAACACATCCTCCTTCCAAACTTTTGTTCTACTCAGGCCCTTGACAGATTGTATGATGCCCACTCACGTTGGGGAGGGCCATCTGCTATACTCAGTCTACCATTTAAATGCTAATCTCATCCAGGAACACACGCACAGACACATTCAGAAATAATGTTTAACCAAATATCTGGGCACCATGTGGCCCAGCAAAGTTGATACATAAATAAACCATCACAACAAACAATCTCTCCACACCTTCTTAGTATAAAGCAACCCAACCAGATTGACACTGAGTGTTTATACTTCAAGTTCCTCCATCATTAAAAGTTTTATATTTATTAATATTTGTTATAAGTTGGCTAACAAAAACATTATTTTTGTAATTCCATTATTTGATATAAGCAGACACTAGGAACCATATAGCCACTAGATTGGGTGGGCCCCTGATCCTACATTACTACAAGTCCCAATGACCTTTCATCTTTACATTGTCTCATTGAGTCCTGGTCACTCAGACTTGGATAATGCTTTCATTCATTTATTCATTCAACAAACTGAACACCTACTATGTTCCTACCGTGGTTCTGGCCACTGGCAATACAGCAGTGAACAAAACAGACAAAAATCATTTTTCTACTTCTACTTTTTTATGTATTTAGCAGTCTAGTGGAGGGAGACAAACAATAAATAAACACATGTACGTGTGCATATGTATGTATATATATGCATATATATGTATATATGTGTCTTAGTCCATTCCTACTGCTATAACAAAATACCTGACACTGGTAATTTATAAAAAACAAAAATTTATTTCTCACAGTTCTGGAGGCTGGAAGTCCAAGATCAAGGCTCCAATAGTTTCAGTGTCTGGTGAGGGCCTGGTCTCCACTTCCAAGATGGCACCTTGTTGCTGCATCCTCCAAAGGGGATGAATGCTGTATCCTCACATAGCAAAAGGAGGAAGGGCCCAGATAATTCCCAGGAGCCCTTTATGAGGGCAGGAATCCACTCATGAGGATGGAGCCCTCATGACTCAATCACCTCCTAAAGGTCCCACCTCTTAATACTATCACACTGGCTCTTAGGTTCTAATATATGAATTTGGAGAGACACATGCATTTAAACCACAGCAATGTATATTATATTATGTAGTAATATATATGTATATATACCATTAGATTGATAACTGTTATGTAAAAACTAAAGCAGAGACTGACCTAAAGAAGATGAGAGACTAGCATACTAATAGGGGAAGGTTATTCCTGCAGAGGGAACAGAAAATACAAAGGCTCTGAGACAGGAATGTGTCTAGTGTGTTTCAGGAACACAAAGAAGGCTAAAGCCACTGGAGCAGAGTGAGTGAGGGGGACATTACTGAGAGACAGATGAGGCCAGAGAGTTCACTGGAGGGGAGGAGGCAGATAATGTTGGGCCTTATAAACCCTGAAGAACTTTGGTTTACACTCGAAGTTAAACGAGGAGTGTAGGGGTGAGGGTGGAGGTTGAGAAGGGATAATGTGATCTGGCCTACCAATTGCAACAATTACTCTGAAAGTTCAATTGAGAATACACTGCTGGGAAAACTGGATAGCCACACGTAGAAGACTGAAACAGGACCCACAGCTTTCACCTCTCACAAAAATCAAATCATGGTGGATAACAGACTTAAACCTAAGGTGTGAAACCATTAGAATTCTAGAAGAAAATGTGGGAAAAACTCTTATAGACATTGGCCTAGGCAAAGAATTTATGAAGAAGACCCCAAAGGCAATCACAGCAACAATAAAAATAAATAAACTGGACCTGATTAAATTAAAAAGCTTCTGCACAGCCAAAGAAACTGTCATGAAGGCAAACAGACAACCTACAGAATGGGAAAAAAAATTTAGCATGCTACACATCTAATAAAGGACTGATAACTAGAATCTATTTAGAACTCAGGAAAATCAGCAAGAAAAAATCAAACAACCCTATCAAAAAATGGGCAAAGGACATGAATAGAAATTTTTTAAAAGAAGACAGAAGAATGACCAACAAACATATGAAAAAATGCTCAACATCTCTAATCATCAGGGAAATGCAAATCAAAACCACAATGAGATATCACTTAACTCCAGTGAGAATGGCCTTTATCAAAAAGTCCCAAAACAATAAATGTTGGTGTGGATGCGAAGAGACAGGAACATTCATACACTGCTGGTCGGACTGCAAACTAGTGCAACCTCTGTGGAAAGCAATATGGAGATACCTTAAACAGATACAAGTAGACCTACCATTTGATCCACCAATCCCATTATTGGGCATCTACCGAAAAGAACAAAAGACATTCTATAACAAAGACATCTGCACCCGAATGTTTATAGCAGAACAATCCACAATTTCAAAGATGTGGAAACAACCCAAGTGCCCATCAATACATGAGTGGATTAATAAAATGTGGTATATGTATACCATGGAGTACTACTCAGCCATAAGAAATAATGGAGATATAGCACCTCTTGTATTTTCCTGGATAGAGCTGGAACCCATTCTACTAAGTGAAGTATCCCAAGAATGGAAAAATAAGCAGCACAGGTACTCACCATCAAATTGGTTTCCCTGATCATCACCTAAGACCATATTTAGGAACAACATTAATCGGGTGTCAGGCAGATGTCAGGGAGGGGAGGGGATGGGTGTATACCTACATAATGAGTGTGATGCGCACCATCTAGGGGGTGGACACACTTGAAGCTCTGACTTGGGGGGGGAAAGAGCAATATATGTAACCTAAACTTTTGTACCCCCATAATATGCTGAAATAAAAAAAAGAGAATACACTGTTGAGGTGGGGGTAGCAGGAGAGGGGGAAACAGGAACACCAGTGAGGAAACTATTACAATATTCCAAAAGAGAGATGAGGGTAGCTTCAGGACAACAGCAGTAGAGGCCAAAATTTGTCAAATGCAGCGTATATTTTAAAGGTGGAGCCAACAGGACTTCCTGATGGATTGGTTGTGAGGAGTAAGAGAAAGAGAAGAGTGAAGAATTAACCATGTCAAGGTTTTCAGCCTGAGCACCTGGAAGGACAGAGAGCCATGATCTGAGATGGAGAAGATTTGAGGATGAACAGATCTGAGAGAGAATTCAGTTTTTTATGTATTAAATTTGAAACACTGACTACACATCCAAAGCACAAATGTCAAGTAGGCAGTTAGATATATGAGTCTGGAATTCAGAGGGGAGGTCTATGCCAGAGATATAAATTTGAGAGTTGTTAGCATATAGATGATATCTAATGACATAATACTGGATGAAATCACAAAGGGAGTGGGTATAGCTAGAGAAGAAAAGAAGTTCAAAGACTAAGCCTTGCAGCACCCTGATATTAACAAATTGGAGAGTTCAGTAGGAAATTGCAAAGGAGACTAAGACAGAACAGACAGAAATGTATGGAGAAAATCACATTAGGGGCTGCATTTGCCCAGTCTGCGTGAGGAGCAGCAGAGTCCAGGGTGTTACCTATAAAAATGAATGGACAAATGAATGGATTAAAGTTGAAACCTTTCACCATTCTTCAGCTGTTTTTATGCATATGCCAGTATATTAAGTAGCTGTGTGGACTTTGGAGGAGTACATGGGGTCATCAACAAAACACAAAACCCATTATTTAGGGCATCCTATTTACTTTTTAACTCCCTTCCTCCTCCCAAACTTCTGGGAATAAGTCCCTGGTTCTTATTTGATCCATATCTAGATTCCCTTTCACCAGATTCTGTGCCCAAGGTTGGCCTTGGAAAATAGATTCTTAATGAGCTTAATTTTCAACTGTTAAACCTGATGGACTCACAGATATGTAAAAAAAAAAAAATCAACTGTGACAGCCCTGACAGGAGATAGACTGCTATTAGCAGTCCCTATTAGCAGTGAATGAGTGCCCAAATGTATGCTGATCTCCCTGGGCAGTAAAACACAGGTGGTTTAGCTGAGAAACAATCACAAAGACAGGATGAGACCAAGATTAAAGGAGGGGGCTTTTTTTTCTTTCACTCATTACATTTCCACTTTTCTTACCACTAAGACACATTAGTTATATAAACACCTCTGCATAAAGAACCCAGAGAGAAACAGCCAAAAGATCTTCAAACGTTATTTGCTTTTTTAGATATACAGATAAGAATATTAACTCTAATTGTACTCCCGTGATAGTACTATCATTATAGCTGCAGCCTGTAGGAAATTCTAATTTTGAAATCCCACCTCTGAGGCTTATTATTGAGAGAAAAGAAAGTGGGGGGAAATTGGCTAGTGTTAAAATGCCAATCTTAAAAATTCCCTTTTATTTGGTAAAAAAAAAAATCTATCAAAATGGCATATTTGATTGCAATGGTAAAACATCAAAGCTGGAGGGGCCCTTCAAGACCATCCAGTTTGAGCCTCTTCTTTTACAGATGAGGAAATTGAGGCACAGAGAGGGAAAAACGACCTGCCCATGGTCACAGACTAAGAAAATGCCAGCTCAATGCTCTTTTTTTCACTACACTTGAGCATGGACTAATGGAAAACAAATTAAAGCAGAAGATTGCAAAGGGGTTAGAAAATCTGAAATTGCTCATAAAGGATTGCTATTTTCTCAACTGGTTTTCTACGGCACCAGAAATTCTAGCTGCAGTAATCCTCAGAGCAAAACAAAGTGGATGACAGTCAAATACTAATCACTACTTTCATTTGAAAGCATTATATTATATTTACAGCCTTTTTTCCTCACAGGGTGAGACTCCACATATGTAAAAACTGAATTTAATGTCATTGAAAGTTTGTTACAATGATTACCGAAAACCACAGGTGATTCATGGTCCCCAGGCATGCCTGCTATGCCATCAAACAGCTAAAATTCCTCACCAGCAAGAATGGATCCCAAGGGTCCATCCTTCCAGAAGATGGACAGAGCAGATTAAATCACTGATGACATAAAACTGGAATTTTTATGAAGGACAGGGAAAGGCAGGGCCACGGAGATTGATTGTGTGTGTATGTGTATGGGGCCAAGTGTGAGGAAATAAACACCATTCTTTCCCCAGCTCCATTGGGACACACTGGGATCCACCTGGAGAGTGCTGTCCTTCACAGCTCCATTGGGAGCTGAGAGAGTTCAAGAGCCTCTTTCATTGACAATGTGTATGGAGAAAGGAAAGTAAGAGTGCATTTCCTTGTGTATTCTTCTCCTCAAATATTTCCTATATGCACTTTAAGAATGATAATTTAGAAAAATATTTTCCCAGTTAAAGCTAGGAAATAGCAGCCACTGCAGCTCCTTTGGAAAGAGTGGTCTTTATCTTTGCCAAGGCAACCAAGGGTTAAATAAGGGGCCAGTTGCTTGCCTTTTCCCGATGTCTGGGAGAGAGAATACTCACTCTCCAGCCATCTGTCTCTTGCTTTCCAGTACACTTCTGGCCTGGAATTAGAGAATATTTGCTTTCCATCCACCTCCAAACCTGTGGAGAGAATCAAGAAGTTGAGAGTGAAGTTGCCATAGTGTTCCTCCCATAGAAATCCTCCTTTCAAGAGAGCAAAGTTACCAAAACCAACAGGGGAAATGGAAAGGCAACTCTAAAAGTAAAAAGTAACTGTTTTATTTCAAATTGACAGTCACTCTAATCAGGGAGTGAAAAATGCTAAAATAAGCCAGAAAAGCATTTATGTGCTTAGCATTGCAGAAGAGGGAAGAATATGAGATATAGTACTTATACTCACACAGCCACTATCCCAGCTGCAAAGACAAGATGTACACATTCAATAATAGCAAACAGTATAAGAAAATACAGAGGCTGGCTGGAGCATGTGACAGGAATTCATAATAAAAGGACAGTGACGAGGCTAGAGACCTCACTGAAGGCTTTGCAGAGGAGGTGGCATGTGAGAAAAGACCAGGAAGACTGCATGAATGAAAAAGCGCAGGAGCAGGAATGAACACAGGATGTCTATGGAAAAGTGAGGACACCTGCCCATTGGGAAGGAAGTTAGGTAGAGCAGTGGGGCCTTGAGAACCAGACAGAAGAGTCTGGACCTGATGGGGCTAGAGAAAAGGACGTGGCGAAGGTCTGAGCTTAGGAACAATTCAGGGAAAGCAGCATTGAAAAAAAAAGTAGTCTGCCAGGATGGATTTAGGATAGAAACAGCCAGGAAAGTGGTTATGGTGCACCCAGCAGGAGACGATGAAGGCTTAGATTATAGAATTGGAAAGGAATTGGAGTTATCAGCGTAAACTGTGCCAAAGCTAAAAGAAGGGAGAAAGGTTAGACAATTTGGATTTAAACTAATTTTGTCACTGGTTGCTGTGTACTATGATGATGATGTCATATCACCGCTCTTGGGCAAACAGGATTGAGAAAATTCTCCCCCTCTCTCTCTCTCTATCTCTCTCTCTCTCTCCCTGATCCCCCTCCCACATGTGGAGTGTATGTGTAATTGTGGTGCCTTACACATTTAGGTAATTTCCCCTATGCCTTCTCCTGTTTTGGTTTTTTTTTTTTTATTTCAGAATATTACAGGGGTACAAACTTTTAGGTTATATATATTGTCTTTGCATTGCCCGAGTCACAGCTACAAGCATGCATATCCCCCAGACAGGGCACATCACACCCATTAGGTGTGTATATACCCATCCTCTTCTCCCCCCACCCACTTTCCCAACATCGAATGAATGTTACCTCCATATGTGCACATAAGTGTTGAGCAATTAGTACCAATTTCATGGTGAGTACATGTGGTCCTTGTTTTTCCACTCTTGTGATACTTCACTTCAAAGAATGGGCTCCAGCTTCATCCAGGATAATACAAGAGGTGTTAGTTCACCATTGTTTTTTGTGGCTGAGTAGTACTCCATGATATACATATACCATATTTTATTAATCCACTCATGTATTGATGGGCACTTGGGTTGTTTCCACATCTTTGCAATTGTGAATTGTGCTGCTATAAACATTAAAGTGAAGATGTCTTTATTATAAAATATCTTTTTTTCCTTTGGGTAGATGGCCAGTAGTGAGATTGCCAGATCAAATGGTTGTTCTACTTTTAGTTCTTTGAGGTATCTCCATATTACTTCCCACAGAGTTTGTACTAGTTTGCAGTCCCACCAGCAGTGTAGCAGTGTATGAGTGTTCCTATCTCTTCGCATCCACACCAACATTTGTTGTTTTGGGACTTTTTGATAAAAACCATTCTCACTGGAGTTAAGCAATATCTCGTTGTGGTTTTTATTTGAATTTCCCTGATAATTAGAGATGTTGAGCATTTTTTCATGTTTATTGGCCATTAGTCTATCTTCTTTTGAAAAGTTTCTGTTCATGTCCTTTTCCCAATTTTTAATGGGGTTGTTTGATTTTTTTTTCTTGCTGATTTTACTGAGTTATAAATAGATTCTAGTGATTATCCCTTTGTTGGATGTATAGCATGCAAATATTTTCTCCCATTCTGTAAGTTATCTATTTGCTCTAGTGATAGTTTCTTTGGCTGTGCAGAAGCTTTTTAATTTAATCAGGTCCCGTTTATTTATTTTTATTGATGCTGTTATTGCTTTTGGGGTCTTCTTCATAAATTCTTTGCCTAGGCTAATGTCTATAAGAGTTTTTGCAACATTTTCTTCTAGAATTCTCATGGTTTCAGGCCTTAGGTTTAAGTCTGTCATCCATAGTGAGTTGATTTTTGTGAGAAGTGAGAGGTGCGGATCCTATTTTGGTCTTCTGCATGTGGCTATTCAATTTTCCAAGCACCATTTATTGAATAGGGATTCATTTCCCCAGTGTATGTTTTTGTCTGCTTTGTCAAAAATCAGATGGCTATATGAGGATGGTTTTATATCTGGGTTCTCAATTCTGTTTCATTGGTCTATATTTCTATTCTTGTGCCAGTACCATGCTGTTTTGGGTACTATAGTCTTGTAGTATAGCTTGAAGTCTGGTGAATTGATGTTTCCCAATTTGTTCTTTTTGCTTAAGGTTGCTTTGGCTATATGGGGTCTTCTCTGGTTCCATATGAAGTGTAGAATTATTTTTTGAGATCCGTGAAAAATGATGTTGGCATTTTAATAGAGATTGCATTCTATCTGTAGATCACTTTGGGTAGTATAGACATTTTAACAGTGTTGATTCTGCCGATCCATGAGCATGGTATGGGTTTCCATCTGTTTGTGTTCTCTGCTATTTCCTTCTTCAGTGTTTCATAGTTATCCCTGTGGAGGTCCTTCACCTCCTTAGTTAAATATATTCCTAGGTATCTGGTTTTCTTCTTTGCTATTGTGAAAGATATTGAGTCTTTGATTTGGTTCTCACTTTGACTGTTTTTGGTGTATATGAATGCTACTAATTTGTGTACATTGATTTTGTAACATGAGACTACACTAAACTTATTTATCAATTCCAGTAGACTCTTGGCAGAATCTTTGGGGTTTTCTAGATATGAGGTCATATTGTCAGCAAAGAGCAATATTTTGACATTTTCTGCCCCCATTTGGATGCCCTTGATTTCCTTCTCTTGTCTGATTGCTCTGGCTGGGACTTCCAGCACTATGATGACTAGAAGTGGTTATAGAGGGCAACCTTGTCTGGTTCCAGTTCTAAGCAAGAAAGCTTTAAACTTTTCCCCCATTAAGTATTATGTTGGCTGTGGATTTGTCATATATGGCTTTTATCATTTTAAGGCAAGTCCCATCTATGCCTATTTTGTTAAGCGTTCTTATCATAAAAGGGTGCAAATTTTGTCGTCCTGTTGTTCTGAGTAGAAATGTTAGGGGGAAAACAGGGAGGTAGTCATAGGAATTAATATATGAAGATAGTTTGGGGCTTAAATTAATATTTACTTTTTATTATTCCATGTAATAGGAAGTCTGAAATAGAGCAGATTCCAAGCAGAGTTCAGCCAAGTGCTGGAACAATTGGCTTTCATATGACACAAAATTAATCTCCACCCTTACCTCACACCATACACAAAAAATATTTCAAAATGATATTAACAATTCAAATACTTGACACAAGACTGATAATACCAAGTGTTAGTGAGCATGCAGATCAACTGGATCTCTCATACAGCTGGTGAGAAAATAAAGTGGTACAAGCACTTTGGAAAACAGCTTGGTAGTATTTGGTAAAGTTAAATATACCCTTACCATATATCTCAGAAATTCCACTCCTGGCTATTTATCCAAAAGAAATGAAAACCTATGTCCACAGAAAGACTTGCATATAAATGTTAATAGTAGCTTTCTTCATAATGGCAAAACAGGAAGCAATCTAAATGCCCAACAGTAGATAAATAAATAAATAGGGTTATATTCATACAATGAAATACTATTCAGCAATACAAAGGGACATACTACTGATACACTTATTAACATGTATAAATTTCAAAAGCTTGATGCTGAACAAAAGTGAACACAAAAGTGAACCTAGTGCATGATTTCATTTATATCAATCTCTTTAAAAGGTAAAACTAATCTATGGTGACATAAAGGAGGTCCATGGTTATCTGGGGCCAGGGTGGTTAGACTGACTACAAAGGTGTATGAGGGAACATTTGTTGTGATGGGAACGTTCTACATCTTGATTGTGGTGATGGAGTCATGGGTGTATATATTTGTCAAAATTCATCAAATTGTGCAATTTAAAACAGTGCATTGTATTGTATGTAAATAATACTTCTGTAACGCTGATTTTAAAATCTTTGTTGAGCATGACAAAAACAATGGCAGTAGTACAATAAGTCCTCACTTAACATTGTTGATAGGTTCTTGGAGAGTATGATTTTAAGCAAAACAATGTATAATGAGACCACAGGCTAATTGATTGGTATAAATAATAGATAAGTTCCTACAGCCTATTTCTGGTCACAGAAACATCACCAAACTCTAAATGAAGATCCCAAACACTTCTAATATTAAACATTGAAATAGATGTAAGCTATACATACATTTAAGAAATATTAATAAAAACAAGATAATTGTTTAACCCATTATTCCCTTTCAAGGTAGTGGTGGCCTGAGCCTCTTCCAGCAGCTCAGGATGCCAGGCGGGAACTGACCCTGGACAGACCACCATCCCATCGTGGGGTGCACTCATGCACATACCCACACTCACACTGGAACCATGTAGACACGCCAGTTCACTTATCATACACATGTTTGGGATGTATGAGGAGACAGAAGATCCTGGAGAAAACTCATGCAGACTGGGGAGAACATGCAAACTCCACATAGACGGTGGCCCTGGAGAAGACTGATTTTTGTTCTCATCAGCATTATAATGAAACGATGTTACTCGAAGACCTGCTATATGTTGTAGTGATTAATGAGTGCAAATCCATGACTTTCCTTTGTTTTCCTTTTTTATTAAAAATTGTAAAATATGAATAATTCAAGCACACAAATTATAGGCAGTAATATAGCAGACACCTTTGTGTCTACCACTAAGATAAAACACATGTAAACACTTTGTTTTATGGATCTCTAAAAAAAGAAAGAACAAAATAACAAAAGAGATTAAACATTACTATTGCAGGTAAAGTGCCACTTCCACTCGTTCTCCCTTCTTTTCCCCTCCCTAGAGAGAACTGTTTTCCTGAAGTTGATGTTAATTAATCAGCTGCTTGGTTTTATTCATTTACCATAAAAATATATGTCCATAAATAATGCATACATCATTTTGTATATTTTTGAATGTATATAAATGGAATCTACTGCATATATCTTCTGCAAATTGCTGTTATCATTTAACAATATTTTTCAGATTATATATATTGATACAGATAGATCTAGCTCATTTATTTTAACCACTATCTGAATAAGCCACAGTTTATTTAGTCATTCCCCAACTGAGGGATAACACATTGCTCCAACTTTTTCACTTTTATATAGAGTATTTCAATAAACATCATCATACACATTTTTTATTCACATGTGCAAGAGTTTATCTAGGGTAGACATATAGAAGTGGAATTGCTAAATTGAAGATTATTGTAATTATTCATACTGCATAACAACCCACCCTAAAACTTTGTGGCTTAAAGCAGTAGCTATCACGTATTTTTACTCATAAATAAGCAATTTGGGTGGGGATGGCTCATTTATGTTCTATACAGCATCATCTGATGGCTCTACTAGAATTGGAGTATCCACTCCTAAAACGGATCATTCTCATTACTGGCAAATTGGAGTTGGGTGTCAGGTAGAAGTTCAGCTAGGGATGTCAGCTGGAAAATCTCAATTTCTATCTACATGTGGCTCTCTATGTGGTTACTTGGACTTCCTCACTGCATGGCAGGTGGATTCCAAGAAGTCCCAAGCAGAAGATCAAGGTTTCTTCTGATCTTGTGACTAAAATCCTAGAACATCACATCCATTGCATTCTATAAACCAAGCAACTAAAGCCAGCCCAGATTCAATGGGAGGAGAGACAAGGAATTTGCAACCATTTTAAGTCTATCCATTCTCCCCTCTAAGCATAGATTATTTATATTTCTCATACATGCAAAATGCATTCACCCCCTTCCAAGGCCCCCAGAAGTCTCAGCCTATTTTGGCATAAGGTTCAGATTTGAGGACCAGAGTTTCATTAACTAAATCAGGTCCAGGTGGGGATGTGGCTCCTCAAGTGAAGTTCCTTGAGTACAGATCCTCTAGATGTGAAAACCTATGAAATAAAGAAACAAATTATGGTGGCCAATATAAAATAAGACCCAGACCACATCCAAGCCCTTTTATTTTTTTGCTTTCTCCTTTTTGCTATGACAGTGGGTCTGGTCGTCATCTGTGGCATATTTATCTCGCTCTGTAAACCTGTATCTTGCTCTATAATCCTATTTTTCTCTTCTCAATAAACCTCATTTTCCTGCTTTCATTAAAAAAGACACAAATTATATTCCCCCACATACTCAACATACAATGGTGATATATAAACATGGTAACCACAGTAGACACTCTCATTCACAAAGCAGGGGAACAGGAGACAGGAGTCCATAGCACTTCTGAAACCCAGCCAGGTATATATCACTAATTCTTTCATTAGGGTCGAGTCCTGCTCTCTGGAAATGATGCTTCATAGCTCTTGGCTCCACCCTCTGAGATCTCGGTTCTTTCCTCTGAATCATTCTTTCTTACACACAAGAAATGGCCCATGGACTGGCAGAACTTCCGGAATGGTGGTGTGAGTTCAATGAACTGTTTCCACAGTGAAACAGCCATTTAACTACTGAAAATTATTTTTTTTAATTTAAAATCTCTGGAAACTGTCCTAAGGACATACAGTAAACTAAGAAACATTTATCCAAGAAAATCTACTAAATCTCTGTAAGAATAGTGAGGTTCTATTCTATCTGAGTCACTGCCTGCTCCCATGCCTGATCTCACAAGCTCTTTGCAATAAAATCTCTATCTGGGAAGATGTGGACATAAAGACAGTGTTCCCCTTCCCCACAACTCCTAGACAAAGGCTATAGTTTCACCCTGGTAGGGGCAGGCTTCTGGTGTCTTTCATCCTCCCCGATCTCATGTTGCAAAAGTTGAATTCCTGGCAGGCAAGTCTGAGAGGACTGGAACGTCCTTTCCCACTTCAGCTTTCACTCGTAGGGCAAGGGTTCTGCCTGAGTCCTCTGGGCCTGTCACCCAATTTGCTCTACCACAGCTCATTCATAGGATAGAAGTTATATTATGGGACAGGCAAGCTGAGAAGACCAGGGGCTACCATTATCCCCAGTGCTCAGGGGTAAAGCAGGGATGTCACTCTGGAAGAAGCAAGCCACTGTCCCTGCCATCAGCTCCAGTGCAGTGGTGCAGAATTTCTGCCCAAGGGGAGAGACAGGCCATAAGAATTGAGAGTTCCACAGCTCTGCTGAGATGATGGACTTTATTTAAAAGAGAACATAGGGAAGTTCACCCCTAAGAGCATTGTCAAAACAACGGATTCTGAATGTTCACAGCACAAACAAATGATAAATATTTGAGGTGATGGATATGCTAATTATCCTGATTTGATCATTATACAGTGTATACACATATCAAAGTATAGCACTATGTATCTCACAATATGTACCATTATTACATGTCCCTAAAAATAAAAGGGGAAAAAAAAACAGAAATTGTGCCAAAGGGGAAAAATTGGAGATTTTGGTGGCAAGCTCCTTTCTTTACTACAGGCTACAAACCCTTGTCTTCCTCTCATCTCCTTCCATAGTAGCTATCACCTCTGCTCTCCCTTAGTTGCGCTTATGGAATAAGCCACAGCTTCCCTAGCTTCCCTGCTTTTGAGGGTTCCAGATGATCACCCACATTTAAGTGCTTTACAAGCTCATTTTAAGGGCTGTACAAGCTGATCATGTGAAGAAACATACAGAGGCTAGCAAAACATGAGACTGGTATAATATCTTTTAGTTATGGTCCATGTTCTGCTGACCTTTTACAGAAGGGGATCCCTGACAAGTTTTCCCAAACTCTGAAGGCCAGTGGACAGTGGACCCCAGAGAATCAGCTTGGTTTTCCAACCCTAGATCAATTTCTCTTGGCTCAGCTCTGCCCCTTGTCCCTACTCAATGAATGATGATTCTGCTATAGGGAACAATGGCATTTTAAAACAGTTCATTGATTATGCATCAACATCTGTATGGCAAATGCACCCTTCAGCAGCAGCAAGTAGGGCACATTGAAATTCTGATTTAATGACAAAGAAAGAAAGAAATATGTTCTTCACAGATCCATTTATGTGCCAGATTACTAGAACTGTCGGAACATCTGCAACACATTATATTACTTTGGGATTTTGATTTTCTGTAGGGGAGAAGGAGGTGTATATGTTTAGAGGAAGTTGTTAATTTCATACCCATACATTTAAGTAAATATTACATATATATATTTCTATAAATCAGTCTCTCAGAATTTGATTAAGTCTCCCTTGGGAAGTTTCATGCCAGCTTGCCACAGACAAAACAAAATGAAAAGAATTAAGAAAAGTATCCCCCAACCGACTTTGTGTAAATAAGCCATTTTATTTTGACTCGTGAAATCAAGCCTCTTTGATGCATTTTCACATGTTTCTTTCTGGAAAAGGAAGACAAACCATAATTAAATTGAAATATTTGAATCCATAAATTTACTGTTCGTGTGCCCTGAAGCCAGGAGTGAAGGGCTCTATGTTCAAAATCTCACAATAATAATAATAGTAATAATAATAATAATAATAAGAGGCTTCTTCTATTAATCCAGGGATTCTTATGCTGGTGTCCAAGAACCTCTAAAGGATCTATAGCAGACTTAATGAAGACTTTGAACTCTCCAAAATTGTGTACTAAATTGTATGTGGGAGTGGGGGGGTTAGGGATTATGTGCATTCTTTTGGGAAGGAGGCCCTAGCTTTCATAAGATTCTCCGAGGTATTTAGAACTCTTAGTAAAATGGCTGGTCCAGTAGATCAAGAAAAATGGTTAAGCTTTTGCCCCTTTATACAAAGACCTGGAGTTTTATCCCATGTGATTCAGGAGGCTTTCCAAGTGGCTAGATTTCATGAATAAACAGTTGCTGTAAATAGGCTAAGACTTGCCAAATATTATCCAAAATGGCATGCATGGGTCATGGATCCAGGACTCATCAAAAGTTATTTTTATGTTCCACATAGCATGTGGAATGTGGATACTGATGAGTTTAGGGCAGATGAGTCTTACAGTTTGACCTCTTCCTCTCCAGGCTCCTAGAACTCTGCAGAGCCCTAACAGAACAGTGTATGCACTATGCTTTCCAACTCAATATCTTGGCATCCACCTAGCTGCTGTGCTCTTGACCGGGAGTGTCAAATTTCAAAAGTAAAAATGACATCACGTAACAATAGCTAATATTTATTAAGCATTTCCTCTATGTCAGGAACAGTGCTCAGTGTTTTATATATTTTATATGTCATTTAATCCTAATGAAAACCCTGTGAAATTGGTGTTATTATTAGTTCCATTTTACTTATAAGGAAACTGAGGTTCAAAACTGAGGTCATGACTGGCCCAAGGTCACACAGCTGGTAACAGGTAAAGGTGTCAAAGTTCATGGTATTTACCACTGGAGTAGATTGCTCCCCACCTCTTCCCCACGTGCGGTGGTTCCCTCCTATAATCCCAGCACTTTGGGAGGCCGAGGTGGGAGGATTACTTGAGGTCAGGAGTTCGAGATCAGCCTGGTCAACAAGTGAGATCCTGTCTCTACAAAAAAAATAATTTCCCCCTCCATTCAGAATACCTTTTCCTATACTTATGCAATACAGTCCATATGCTCTCTCCAGGTGTTATTAACCCCAGAAAAAAATTTTAAAGTATTTTAAAATATTTACTATATGCCAAGCACTGTACCAACATGTTTTTTATACAGTATCTTATTTAATGCTAACCACAAAATCCAGTACCCCATCGCATAGTGCATAATGAAGCAATATGGTTAGTAGTTAAAAGCATAGTTTTGGGAGTCAGACTGCCAGTTTACAGATGAGGAAACCAATGCCCATAGAGGTTAAATAGCTTGCCCAAGGCCAAACAGCTAGTAAGTGGCAAAGCTGAAACACGAAGTTAAGATTAGCTGACTCAAGACGCTGTGCTCTTAAACACAAGAAACATCTTTTTAAAAAAATTTAATGTAATGTTGAGATAGTCATCAAAGTTTACACTATTTTAATGAGATGAAAAACAGGGGTAGACACCTTGCTTCATTTTCCCTTTTCTGTGACATTTTGCCTTTCCTGTGTCCCTTTCCAGGTAATAGAGCCTCACATGCAGTAATTTGTGCTAACACAAGCATAATGAAACAGAGCCTAGACACTGTGCATACATAAGCCAAACAATACACAAAACTTCCAATCAACCAAACCAGTCATGCCAGATTTATGAAGAGAAAAGAAAAGGCAGAAGACGTGACCAAAATACACTCTCACTGAGAAGCACTTTTTGCCTCCCCTCACCCCTGCTTTATTGCCTTGTTAAACAAGAATTATGGCATAAAGCACATGGCTTATATCGCAAGCAGGTCACATATGGTGTTGGTGACCTGCAGCTCTTATCTACCCCTAGCAGATTCACTTACAGCCTTCTTTTGTCTCTGCACACTTTCCTGAATATAAACGTGCTTGCTAAGTGTCTGTACCTTGCTTCCATTCTTGCCATTCGCTTGCCTTGGGTATGGAACACACAGAATTCTGGGACCAGACATAAGGATCCTTTAGTGAGACAATAATCTTGGTTTTAATAAAAAAGAAGGAGGACTACCAAGTCCTGCTGCAGATGACATTAGGGGAGAGGGAGAAGTAGTCAGAATATTAAATCGCCTTTCTTTGTATGCATGGTCAGATTTGCTATTCAAAATTCAGCAAGCTTTGAAAACATGTCGGCTACACACTGCCTCCAGATTTGGCAGCTCTTCCTTTTCTGTTGGGATGAGTGCCCAACCTCAGGGAATACTTCCTTTAGATGTCAGCTACACACCTTGCCCAGACAAAGCTTCCAACAGCTTGACTTATCCCAAAGAAACCCCCATAGCAACTGAGAGGCTATTAGCATTGTTAGATGTCAGGTAGGCCGAGCTGCATCCACAGAAAGGGAGAGAAATGGAAATGAGAGGGATATTGTCAATAGAAGGTTTATAAGGAGGAGTGGGGTGAAAGGAAGCCACTGAGAATTTGTTGTAGTAGAATCTTATGCTCTTTTCAGCAAGGTGCTATGAAAGTCTACATTGAGGTTAACTTCTAGAGAATTTTTCAACTCCAGATTTTAATGTCCCAGGGAAACTGTACTCCTTAGGAAAGACTGGAACTTTTCCAGTATCATACTTGAAGGTACCATTATGCAACAGTCGACTTGAGGATGTCAGCATTACCACCATACACATTCACTCATTTGCACAACCCTTAAGCAAATATTACAAAAATATCTCATATTTATAGAACATTGGGGATTTTTCCAAGCACTTTCACAGGGCTTACTTTATCAGATAAAGGCAGAACTTATCTGCATTTTACAGGCTAATGAATCAAAAATGTCTATTATGAACCCACTATAAGCATAGGAAACACAACCATAGTACTGTACAGAACATAATGAAGCGATGGCTTTAGTGGGTAAGAGAATGGGTTCAGGAGTTAGGCTTACCTGGCTTTGAGTCCCCTCTCTGTCACTTACTGACTATGTGACCTTGAGCAGATGGGGCTCACCCTTTCTCTGATTCAATCACCTTATCTGTAGAATGGAGATTATAACAACCTCATAGAGTTGTTGTGTGTATAAAATGAGGAGATAACATATGTATAAAGTCTTTGGCACTGCACCTAGCATATATCAAGGGTTCAATAAATTGTAGCTCTGAGTAGTGGTGATGTTTTTATCACTAGTCACAGTGGGGAAAACAATAGGTATGAGACAGTCCCTGCCCTCAAAGAGTTCCTTCTCTAGTTAGGGAAATAAGTTATCCACACACGGAAAAAAAATATCACCAACACCAGGCAGTAAACATTAAGTGCCACATGAGCTGTAAAGAAAAAAGTGCTACTCAGTTGAAGACAAATAATCATATTTTAAAATGAGCAAAAGGTCTGAATAGACATTTCTCCAAAGAAGATACGAAAATGGCCAATAATCCAATGAAAAGATGCTCAACATCATTACTCGTTAAGGAAATGCAGATCAAAACTACAATATACCACATCCAATAGGATGGTTAGATAATAACAAGTGTTGTGAGAATGTGGAGAACTTGGAACCATCATACACTATTGATGGGAATGTAAAATGATGCAGCCACTGTGGAAAATAGTCTGGCAGTTCCTCAAAAAGTGAAATATAGGCCAGGCGCGGTGGCTCACACCTGTAATCCTAGCACTCTGGGAGGCTGAGGCGGGTGGATTGCTCAAGGTCAGGAATTCGAGACCAGCCTCAGCAAGAGTGAGACCTCGTCTCTACTAAAAATAGAAAGAAATTATCTGGCAAACTAAAATATATATATAGAAAAAATTAGCCAGGCATGGTGGCTCATGCCTGTAGTCCCAGCTACTGGGGAGGCTGAGGCAGTAGAATCGCTTAAGCCCAGGAGTTTGAGGTTGCTGTGAGCTAGGCTGATGCCACAGCACTCACTCTAGCCTGGGCAACACAGCGAGACTCTGTCTCAAAAAAAAAAAAGTGAAATATAGAGTTATCATATGACCCAGCAATTCCACTCCTAGGTATCTACCCAAGAGTACTGAAACATATGTTCATGCAAAAAAACTTGTACACAAGTATTTATATCAGCATTATTCATAATAACAAAAAAGTGGAAACAACCCAAATGTTCATAAACTGATGAATAGATAAATAAAATGTGGCATACTCATATAATGGAATATTATTTGGCAATAAAAAGAACTGAGTTACTGATACATGGAACAGCACATATGGATCTTGTGATAGAAGCCATAGTAAAAGTCCACGTATTGTATGATTCCATTCATATAGAATGTCCAGAATAGGCAAATCTGCAATGACAAATACATGGATGCCTATTGCTGGGGGTGGGGATGGAAGTTGGGGAGTGATGGCTAAGAGGTGTTAGGTTTATCAGGGGAAAGGGAGGAATGAAAATGTTCTAAAATCAATTGTGGTGATAGATGCACATCTCTGTGAATACACTAAAAGCCATTAAATTGTACACCTTAAATGGGTGAATTGGGTGGAAATTATATCTTAATAATTTTGTTTTTAAAAAGAAAGTTCTATAAAATTTTTGAGGATAATGAAATAACTGTATATTAGAGGAGTAGTTCTAGAGATGAACTGAAGATGGGCAATATTTTTAAAGCTAGAGAAGAGAAGATAGGGAATATGTATCAGTCAGCTTTGCTGCAGAACAAATCATTTTATAACTCGTGGCTTAAAAAAACAAACACTTATCCTCACATGTCTGAGTGTTCGCTGGGGATCAGCTGATCTCAGATGGGTTTTACTCCAAATGGTAGATTTAGATTCAGGTCTTTTTTACATTTCTATCATTCTCCTCAGACCAGCAGGCTACCAGGGCAGGTTCTTCTCAGATGACACCAGAAGCACACAAGGGCTAGCCTGATCACATAAGCCTTTGCTTACATCATATGTAGTAATGTCTCATTGGTCAAAGCAAGTCAAGTGGTCAAGGCCAAAGTCAAAGGGTGGGAAGAACTACAGAGCCTCATGGCAAAGGGAAAGACACAGGGATAAGTGGAGTATTAGAATCAATCATCCAATCTAACACAGTATTCCAGATAGAGAGAACATTCATTCATCCAACAAACACTGTCTACTCTGTACCAGGTGATTCTGAGAACCAGGATACAACAGGAAACACGTTATATTACTGTTTTTTTGCAGATCACAGTAGTCAGTGATCCCAAAACAGCAGGTTTAAGATGGACCTGTAAACTAGAAGCAACAAACCAAAGTACCCAAAGGATCCAGATTTATGAAGCAAATGAGTTGAAATGAGGGTCAGGACTAAGGTGAATTGGGGAGCACAAATGCAGCTGAAAGGAGGCAACTACTACTTAACTGCAGCTGACTGTTACCAAGAGGAAATATGAGCTTAGTCCTTATGCCCCTCACATAATAAACCCCACTGTGCAAGCCAAACAAAACTCCTGAGGGCAGGATATGGCCTGAAAGCCACAAGTTTGTTGACTTCTATGTGAAAAATCAGTTGGGAGAAAATATGCTAATTGTTGTAGTGGAGGTCCATATAATGTGCAATGGGAGCAAAAGAGAAGACATACCTGTCTGTGACTGCTTTGGGAAACTAGGAAGCCAACAAAGAGGAGGTGACATCTAAGTGGACTCTGTGAGGGCAGAAGGCAGGGTGATCAGGCAGAAGAAATGTGCACAAAGGTATGGAAGATTGAGAGAGCATAGTGTGTTCAAGGAACTGCCAGTAAGTTGATAGGACTGGAGGCTAGGGTTCTAGAGAAGGAGGTAGGCGGCAACAAGTGAAGCTAATGAATTAGACAGACACCATATCATGAAAGTTCTTTCAGGTCATACTAAATTGTTCAGACTTTATCCTAAAGGGTTGTAAGCAGGGAAGGTCTATGATGAGATTATCTGTCTACTGTGGATGTGATGATTTAAGGGATACAAGAATGGAAGCAGGAAGGCCAGGGCAGAGGCTATTGTAGTAGTCCAGGTGAGAGAGAACAAGAACTGAACTAAGACAGTGACAGTAGGGATGGAAAAGTCAGACTGATATGAGAGGTGAAAAGCAGGTAGGATCTACTAAACTTGGTTACATATTGAATGTGGGTAGTAAAGGAGAGAGAAAAAGTAGAATAAGACCCAGGTTTCTGAGTTGGGCAAGTTGATATGATAAAATGTTATCCATTTTATGAATGGAAAACAGAAGGATATTGGAGTGGTGGCAGTGATGACTTTAGTTTTGGACACATTATCTTTGGGGACTGAATATGCAAGTCTAGAGCTCAGGAAAAAAGTTCGGGCTAGAGATGTGGATTTGGGCATCTTTAACTACCAGATGGTAATTGAAGCCAAGGGTTTTAATGAACTTACAGGGAGTTGAGAGTTTAAAAAGTAAAGGAAATCCTAGGGAAGAAGAATGTTTGAGGAGCGAGCTAAAAAAGAGCTTGCCAAGAATATTGAGGAATAATCAGAGATGTAGGTGGAAAAACAAGAAAGAATGCCAATATAGAAATGAAATGTAAAGATAATTTCAAGAAAAGGAATGGTTATCATTAACAAATGTGAAAAGTGCCTGTGTCAAATGGGAATGCAGAGTCTATTCGGTTTGACAAAAAGGAACTCATCAGAGCCGATGACCTAAACTCAGAGAAGTAATGGGAAGTGGGGGTGGGGAGGGCAGAAGACTAGTGATCATGGAATAAAGAGGAAGTAAGAGGTGAGAAAGTGAATATGATGAATGTAGGCCATTCCCTGGAGAAATTGGGATGAAAAGTAAAAAATATATATAGGGGGAGATAAAGAGAGATATCCATAGTTAAGGAAGTTTTATTTCATTTTGGTTTTGGTTGCTTTTTGTTTAAGATGGGATATCTCTGAACTTGTTAAATAAGCATGCAATGGAGAGGGGACGATTTAATGCACAGGAGTTAGAAATGATAATACATGGGGTGAGATTCCTAAAACTGCCAATGGAAAGGATAAAGCAATGGCTCTGATGGAATCCAAAGCAAAGTCAGAGGGACTGGCTTTAGGAGAATAGACAACTCTTCTCTGATAATAGGAGGGAAGCAAGTTTGAAGTGTGTAGATGCAAATATATTGGTAGGTTTAGTGGCAAGGAATTGAGGGAGTTCCTGTTTGATGGCTTCTATTTACTATGCACAGTAGGAATCAAGTTTTCTTCTGAGACTAAGGAGGGAGGTGGTAAGATAAAGGGTTTGAGAAGAGTGGAAGATTTGAAAATAGCCCCTGAGGAGAATGGGAAAGATGCTGATGAAGGACAAAGAGCATGACAGCCCATTAGCACTTAGCACTAAGAACCAAGGGTCCCACTAAGGTTAGAAACTATGAATTGGCAATGACCCCAATCTGAAAAATTGTGTGATTTTTCTCCAGCAGTGCTCAGCAGCCTAGAAAGAGGAACACGAGATGTGGAAGTTTGGATTGGCTTGGAGTTTGGATTTCCCATGGTGGACAGGCAGGTGGAAAAATAAAAGCAAGACTCGAGGGTTGATGTGATGAGCCATGGGCTCTGTGCCCCAGAGGGAAAACAGTGAATTAGGAGGAAAAGGAAGTGGTTCCAGTTACATCAGGGAATGGATATGGTAAGAACGTGAGAGTGAGAGACTTGAGGGAATAAAAAATCGTGGACACAGGATTAGATCAGAGTTAGATATCAGAGGTAGATATCAGAGGATTAGATATCAGAGGTAGAGTATGACAAGTTCTAAGGTGAATGGCTGAGGTGGAATGCAGGTGGAGTTAAATAAGGGTAAAGAAGGGAAATACTGGGAGGTTGAATAGATCATCCAAAATGATGACATTTGCATGAATATGAAGATTGTGATCTGAGTGACAAATTCTTCACCAAATAAAAGTGACTATTCAAGGGGTTACAAAATGAAAGCAATAAAAGAGAATAGAAGGTAGTGTATTAAATGACATGAGGCTTAAAGGGGAAAAGTCATTTGGAAGTGGAACTTGAAATCAAGTGTAATTCTGACCTGACTCCCAGCCCTGCAGTTCAGGGCCATAGAAGAATGTGCAGCAAGTACTTAGGGGGTCACAGAGAGCCCTTAACATGGGAGAGAGCCAGGACTCAGTCTGAGGGCTCCAGAGGCATCGTGGAAAGTATTGATAGAGAAGGAAGTAGATGAGTGAATCCAGAGTGGGGGTGGTGTGGAGGAAGCACAAGGTGGTTTGAGAATGACCTTTGAAACTTAAGATGGGATGACCAGAGAGGTCAGCATTTGGGGAGATGCCAAAAAAAGAGCAAAGACGAAAAACCTAATGGGGTTGGCTGGTATTAAAGTTCCAAAAGGAACTATGAGGAACATTTCCTTGCCAAAGGAGACCTATGCACTGAGGACCACTGAAGTCATGTGTTATTAGCCCTCTATGCTCTCATCAGCATTCTGTGACTGAACTTCCTTGGCTCAGGGTTTCAAAAGACCATGGGCTCAAGAGTCAGATTTGTGGAGGTTTAGTCCCAGCTCTACTCTTTCCAACTGTGTGACTTCAGAAAAAATTACTTAACCTCTCTAACCCTCATTTATAAAAGAAAGATAATAGTAGTGACCTCACAGAGTTATCAAAAAGATTAAAGAGATGTCATGTGTGAACTGGGTGGTACATGGTAGGCATTCAATAAATGTTAGCTATACTTTCCAATTGTGGCAAAAAGTAATTTTGGCTTCTCCACTGAGTTCTGGGCTTATGTAACCAAGTTTTTTTTTTTTTTTGCCATTTCAGATGTCTCATGGGCACTTTCAATCACTTTACTCAAGATCCCCTCACCGATTCTCTTCCTGCTCCCCACTTCACTTGATGACATCTCCACCCATCCTATTTTCCAAATCAGAATCCTAGATATTGTCCTTAGTTCCTCCTTATGGATTAACTCTCCATATAAAATCATCACCAAATCCTGCCATTTTTATCTACTAAACATCACTGAAATCCAGTCACTTCTTTCCATCTTCACTGCCACAACCTTATGCCAAGAGCCTGAAAATCATCCTAGATTTTTCTCTTTTCCTAATACCCTGCACAAATCATCAGCAAGTTCCTTTCATTCTACCACCTAATTATATCTTTTCTCAATTATTTTGTGAACTTTCAATAGTGACAGATATCATACATGGAGAAAATTATATAAAATATGCACAATTTAAAGAATAATTCCAGAGTGAGCACCCATTAACCACCAACCAGATAAGCATTACCAGACCTTTAGAAGTGCCTTCACACTAAGTTACCCCCTCGTCACATTATTCCTCTCTTCCTGGAGGTAATCACTATCCTAAATCTTATATAATAAATCCCTTGCATTTGTTCATAACTTTACTACCTATGTAGTCATCCTTAAACAATATAGTTTAGTTATGGTTAAAAATTACAGAAATGGAATCATCCTTATATATTCTTTGGTTACTTATTTACTTATTTTACTCAATGTATTTTTGAGACTCATCTGTGTTGGCATGTGTAAATTGTGCATTCACTTCCATTGCTATATCGTATTCCATTGTAGAAAGATACCATAATTGATTTATTCATACTACTCTTGATGGACATTTGCATTTTTTTCTAGTTTTGGGCTATTACAATGTAGCTATGCACATATATATACATATAAGAGATATTCTAGGGTACACATCTAGTAGCCAGGAGTGTCTTCTATCAGATAATGACAAACTATTTCCAAAGTGTTTGTACCAATTTACATTCTTATTGCCAATGTACAAGATTTTCCATTGCACCTTATTTCTGAACTTAGGGGAGAACATTCAGTTTTCACCATTAAGTGTGATGTTAACTGGATTTTTTGTAGATACCCTTTATTAGGTTAAGGAAGTTCCCTTGAATTCTCGGTTTGTTGCATCATGAATGTGTGTTGGATTTTGTCAAATTCTGTTTCTGCTTCTTGAGGTGATCATGTGTTTTTCTGTCCTTCATACTACTAATATACTATATCATATTAATTGATTTTCAGATGTTAAACCAATCTAGCATCACTAGAATAAATCTCATTTGTTTCATGGTACATAATCCTTTTTATATGTTGCTGGATTTGGTTTGCTAATTCTATTAGTTTTCTAGTGCTGCATAACAAATTACGACAAACTCAGCAGCTTAAGACAACATCCACTTACTAGCTTACAGCTCTGTAAGTCAGAATTCAAGCACGTCATAACTGGGTTCTCTGCTCAGGGTATCAAGGTGCCAGCTACACTGTGTCTTACCTGGAGACTCTGGGGAAAAATCTGCTTCCAATCTCCTGTTGGGAGAATTGACTTCCTTGTCATTGTTGGACTAAGGCCCTTGTGTCCTTGCTGGTTGATATTTGGGAGCTTCTCTCAGCTCCTAGAGACTGCTCATATTCTCTGCTTTCTCCATTTTCAAGCAGCAATATCATATCAAATCCTTGTCATGCTTCAAATCTCTGACTTCACCTTCTGAGACCAGCCAGAGAAATCTCTCTGCTTTTAAAGGGCTCATGTTATTAAGTCAGGCCCACTTGGATAATTTCCCTATCTGTCAACTGATTTAGAACCTTAATTACATCAGCAAAAATCCCTTCACAGCAATACCTAGATTAGTGTTTCATTAAATAACTGATAAAAGGTGTGTGTACACCAAGGGCCAGAAATCTTGGAGGGGGGGATCACGTTAGAATTCCGCCTACCACGCTAATATTTTGTTAAGGATATTTTCATCTATTTTCATGAGGGACAGTGGTTTGTACTTTTCTTTCATTAGGATATCTTTTTCTGACTTTGGTATCAGGTAATACTGGCCTCATAGAATAAGTTGGGAAGTGATCCCTCTTCCTTTAAAAGTGTTTGTGAATAACTAGCATTATTTCTTTTTTAAACATTTGATAGAATTCACCAGTGAAGCCATTTGGATGTGGACTTTTCTTTTTGAAAAATTTTAATCACTATTTCATTTTCTTTACTTGTTATAGGTCCATTCAGATATTCTATTTCTTCCTGAATCTGTTTCATTAATTTGCTTTTATAGAAATTTGTCCATTTCACCTTAGTTGTCTAATTTGTTGACACAAAGTTGTTTATAATACCTCCTGTACTGGATTGAATATTTGTGTCTACCCAGAACCTCAGAATGTGATCTTATTTGGAGATAGGGTCTTTGCAGCTGTAATTAGTTAAAATGAGGTCACACTAAAGCCAATGACTGTTGTCCTTATAAAAAGGCCATGTGAACACACACACAGTAGAGAATTCCACGTGAAGACAGAGACTGTAATTATGTTGCCATAAACCAGGAATACCAAGGATTGGGAACAACCACCAGAAGCTGGAAAAGGCAAAAAAAAAGATTTCTTCCTAGAACCTTTGGAGAGAGTGTGACTCTGCCAACACTTTGATTTTGGACTTCTAGCCTCCCGAACAATGAGAGAATAAATTTCTGTTGTTTTAAGCTATTTAGTTTTTGGTAACATGTTGTAGCAGCCTTTAGAAACTAACATACCCCCTTTATAGTCATTTTAATTTCTGTAGTAGTGGTATTCTTTTTATTCCTGACTTCAGTAACTTTTTTATTCCCTCTTTTTTATTTTATTTATTTACTTTTGTTAGTCAGTCTAGCTCAAGGATTGTTAATTTTTTGGTCTTTTCAAAGATCAACTTTTGGTTTTATTGATTTTACTCTATTATTTTACTATTTCCTCTGTCATTGGTTTCCACTCTAATCATCATTTTCTTCTGCTTGTCTTGGATTTAGTTTGGTCCTCCTTTTCTAGATTATTATCACAGAAATTGAGATTATTGATTTGACTCTATTTTATGACTTATTTTCTGATATAGGCATTTAAAGTAATAATTTTCCCACAAAGCACTGCTTTAGCTATATCCCATAAGTTTTGGAATGTTGTGTTTTCATTTCCATTCAATTCAAAATACTTTCCAAGCTTCCTTATGATTTCTCCTTTTACCCATGGACGATTTAGAAGTGTGTTGTTTAACTTCCAAATATTTGGAGATTTCCAAGACTTTTTTTTTGTTGATTTCTTATTTAATTATGTTATAATCAGAGAAGGTAGTTTGTATGATTTCAATTCTTTCCAATGTACTGGGACTTGTTTTATAGCCTAACACATAATCTATCTTAAAGAATGTTCCATTTGTGCTTGAAAAGAATATTTATTCTGCAATTCTCAGGTGCAGTATTCTATAAATGTCAGTTAAATGAAGTTGGTAGACAGTGTTGTTCAAGTCTTCTATGTCATTGTTAATTTTCTGTTTAGCTGTTTTATCAATTATTAAAAGTATTGAAACCTCCAATAATTGTCAAATTGTGTATTTCTCCTGAATAATTATTTTTAGGTGTATATATGTTTATAATTGTTAAATATTCCTTATGTATTAACTCTTTTTTCCTTATGAAATGTTTTTGGTCTAATAATATTTCTTGTCTTAAACTCTATTTTGTCTGATATTAATATAGCCACTCCAAATCTCTTATAATTGCAGGGTATATTTTTTTCCATCCCTTTACTTTCAACCTATATGTGTCTTTGAATCTAAAGTATGTCTCTTGTAAAAAGCATATAGTTGGATCTTCTTTTTCTTTTCTTGTCTGACAATCTTTGCCTTTTGTTTAGGGTATTTAGATTCCACTTTAATTTGATTCTTGTTATATTTTAATTACATGTGTCATTCTCAAGTTGTTTTCTATATGACTCCTGTCTTTTTTGTTCCTCATTGCCTGCATTCTTTTGTATTAAACATATTTAGTGTACCACTTTAATTTCTCTGTTGATTTTTATTACTACGTATTTTATTCTTTTGTGAGTGGTTGCTCTAGAGATTATAATATGAGTCCTAATTTATCACAATGTACTTCAAATTAATACTAACTTAGTTCTGGTAAACTACAAAACCTGTGCTCCAATATAGTTCCATTTACTTCTCCTTCCTTTGTGTTACTATTGTCATATATAGTATATCTCTGTATATTTTAAACCCAGCAATACAATATTATAATTATTGCTTTATACAATCTTAAGACCCTTAAAAAGAGGAAAAATGAGAAAAATATATTTATAGAGTCTTTTATATTACCCCACATGTTTACCATCTGTGGCACATTTTATTTCTCCCTATGGATTCGAGTTACCACCTGTTGTCACTTCCTTTCAACCTGAAGGACTTCCTTAAGTCCTTAAAGATTTGTTGTAAGTCAGATAAGCTGGCAGCAAATTATCTTCGTCTTTATCTGGAAATGTCTCTATTTCACTTTCATTTTCAAAGGATACTTTGATAAGAAATAAAATTCGTATTGGACATTTTTTTTCCCTTCTACATTTTGAACTTATCATTTCCCTGGCTCCTGGCCTCCATGTAAGTTGACATTAATAATTGTATTGATGCTCCCTTGGACATAAAGAGTTTTTTTCTCTTGCTGCCTTCACAATTTGTACTTTGCTTTTGAACAGTTTGACTATGATGTGTCTAGGTGTGGATCTCTTTGTAGTTATCCTACTTGGGGTTTGTTGAGGTTCTTGGATCTGTATATTGTTGTTTTTCATCAACTCTGGGAAGTTTTTGGACATTATTTCTTCAAATTTTCCCCCTTTCCCTTTCTACTCTTTTTCTGCCCCATTTCTTTCTACCCTCTCTGTATGTTTGCCTATAGGCCACCACCAGTCTCTGAGGCTCCATTCGTTTTTGTTCAGTCTCTTTCCCTCTGCTGTTTATATTGCATAATTTCTATTGAAATTACCCATCTTCAAGTCCACTGATTGTTTCTTCTGCCATCCAGAATATGCTCTTGAGCCCCCGTAGTAAATTTTTCATTCCAGTTATTATACATTTCAACTTCAAAATTACCTTTTGGTTCTTTATTATCATCTCTGTGTTCTTATTGAGACTCTCTTTTTGTTGATTCATCATTGTCATACTTGCACTTATTTTTTCCAACATAACTTCCTCTAGCTCATTGTATATATTTATATAATAAATGCTTTGAATTCTTTTTCCTCTAAATCTAACTTCTAGGAACAATCAGATACAGTTTCCATTGATGTATATTTTCCTGGGTATGGGTCACACTTTCCTGTTTATTTACATGTCTTATAATTTTTTTTCTTGAAAATTGGACATTTTAGATTGATTTTTGTAGCCACTCTGTATTCTAATAGTTTTTTTCTGAATGTTTTTGTTGTTGTTGTTTTTCTTATTTGTTTCTTTATGTCTTTGCTTAGTAACTTTCCTGGGCTAAATTTATTAAATTTGTCACCTTTGCATTGTGCAAGTACATGGCCACTGATGTGTCTTCTCAGTTATTTTTCAATATTCTTATTATTTTTAAGCTCTGGCTTCCTAGGGGTCATCTCTATATTTGTAAAGCTGGATGGTCAGAGGTGCTCAAACACTTTGAGCTGGTATCATCTGTGGATCTGTGCCTTGGTATGAGATTGCATTCAGAGTCAGACTGTTTTGTCACATCTGCCTCTGGTTTTACTTTCTGTCAGGCCCTTTTGCCTATAAGCATAGCCTCAGAGTTGGCCAATAGTAGGTGATTAGTTTGGGGCCTCCCGACATCTCTGCTGTGCATATACCCATCCTCAGCTAGAAATATGTTTTCCCCAACCATAACTATGATTTCAAGCTAATAGAAACAAGCCATTGGCCTTCTCTCACTGGCCAACCTCCTAGAAGTCAAGTCCACTGATAGTGATGCTAAGCATGGGAATTTTTCTTTTCCTAAAATAGAATGAGTCCTGCCCCGTGATCTTGGCAGAGAAGCTACCAAGTCAAGATCTGATAGAACCTCTACACTAAAGGAGCTAAGGTGAGATAGGAGCAACCCTAGACCAGAATGCCAGGTTCCCACTGTTCTTACCGAAACTGAAGCAGTTTCTCAAGGATAATTGCTTCTCAGATTTTTGTATGTCTTTGATTAATTTCTGGAGTGCAAAAAATGGTTCTTTTTATTATTTTATCCAGCTTTATAGTTGCTTTGGGGGGGTTGGATTTGCCTGTCTCCTCAATCAGCCACAACCAGAATGCCCACTCCTGAAAGACTTTTTGATTTTTGCCTGTCAAATAGGGGTATGTAATGGTTTCTCATTGTGGTTTTCATTTGCATTTTCCTGACTACTAATCAAGTTGAGCACCTTTTCACATTTATTGGCCATTTGAATTTTCTCTTTTATCAAGTGCCTGTTTAAGTCTTTTCCTAATTTTTCTATTGTCTTGTCTTTTTTTTCTTGACATCAGCATTCTTTTTTTTTATTTCAGCTTATTATTGGGGTACAAAAGCTCAGGTTATATATATTGCCCATGTCCTGCCCATGCCCCTGAGTCAGAGCCTCAAGTGTGTCCATTCCCCAGACAGTGCTCCTGGCACTCACTATGTAGTCATACCTCCATCCCCTTACACCACCCTCCACCTTCCCAAGTCAGCACCTTCAAGCATGACCATTCCCCAGACAGTGCGCAATGCACACATCATGTAGGCATACACCCATGCCCTCCCCCCACCCCCCGCCTCAGTCTGATATCCAGTTGGTATCATTCCCCAATGTGCATTTAGGTGATGATCACGGAAACCAATTTTCTGTTGAGTACATGTGATGCTTGTTTTTCCATCCTTGGGATACTTCATTTAATATAATGGGTTCCAACTCTCTCCAGGAGAACCAAAGAGATGTCGTAACACCTTTATTTCTTATAGCTGAGTAATACTCCATGGTATACATATACCACAGTTTACTAATCCATTCGTGAATTCATGGGCATTTGGGTTGTTTCCACAACTTTGCAATTGTGAATTGTGCTGCTATAAACATTAGGGTGCAGGTGTCTTTTTTATAGAATGACTTTTGTTCTTCTGGGTAGATGCCCAATAATGGAATTGCTGGATCGAATGGTAGGTCTACTTGAATATTGTTTTCCATAGGGGTTGCACTAGTTTACAGTCCCACCAGCAGTGTATGAGTGTTTCTGTCTCTCCACATCCACACCAACATGTATTGTTTTGGGACTTTTTGATAAAGGCCATTCTCAATGGAGTTAAGTGGTATCTCATTGTGGTTTTGATTTGCATTTCCCTGATGATTAGAGATATTGAACATTTTTTCATATGTTTGTTAGCCATTTCTATATCTTCTTTTGAAAAATTTCTATTCATGTCCTTTGCCCACATTTTGATAGGGTTGTCTGATTTTTTCTTACTGATTTTCCTGGATTTTAAATGGATTCATGTTATCAGTCCTTTATCTGATGCGTAGTATGCAAAAATTTTTTCCCATTCTATAGGTTGTCTGTTTACTCTCATGACTGTTTCTTTGGCTGTGCAGAAGCTTTTGAATTTGATCAGGTCCCATTTATTTATTTTTGTTGTTGCTGTGTGTGCCTTAGGGGTCTTCCTCATAAATTCTTTGCCTAGGCCAATGTCTGTAAGAATCTTTACTACATTTTCTTCTAGAATTCTAATAGTTTCACACCTAAGGTTTACGTCTGTTATCCACTGTAATTTGATTTTTGTGAGAGGTGAAAGCTGTGGATCCTGTTTTAGTCTTCTACATGTGGCTATCCAGTTTTCCCAGCACCATTTATTAAATAAGGAATCTTTTCCCCAGAGTATGTTCTTGTTTGCTTTGTCAAAGATTAGATGGCTATATGAGGATGGTTTTATATCTGGATTTTCAGTTCTGTTCCACTGGTCTGTGTCCCTGCACTTGTGCCAATACCAAGCAGTTTTAATAATCACAGCTTTGTAGTATAGTTTGAAGTCTGGCTAATTAATACCTCCCATTTTGTTTTTGTTGCTTAAAATTGCTTTTGCTAAACGAGGTCTTCTCTGGTTCCATACAAAGTATAAAATTATTCTTTCTATATCTGTGAAAAATGATGTTGGTAATTTAATAGGGATTGCATTGAATCTGTAGATAACTTTGGGCAGTATAGACATTTTAACAACGTTGATTCTTCTGATCCACGAGCATGGTATGGTTTTCCACCTATTTACATGCTCTGCGATTTCCTTCCTCAGTGTTTCATAGTTCTCCCTATAGAGATCCTTTACCTCCTTAGTTAAATATATTCCTAGGTATTTTATTTTCTTTGTTGCTATTTTGAAGGGTATTGAGTCTTTAATTTGGTTCTCCGTTTGACTGTTATTGGCATATATGAATGCCTCTGATTTGTGTGTATTGATTTTGTATCCTGAGACTTTACTGAATTCATTGATCAATTCCAGGAGTCTCGTGGTTGAATACTTGGAGTTTTCTAGATATAACATCATATCATCAGCAAAGAGTGAGAGTTTGATCTCTTCTTTCCCTATTTGGACTCCCTTGATTCTGCTCTCTTGCCTGATAGCTCTCACAAGGACTTCCAATACTATGTTGACTAGAAGTGGAGAAAGTGGTCAACCTTGTCTGGTTCCAGTTCTAAGTGGGAATGCTTTCAATTTTTCCCCATTCAGTATGATGTTGGCTGTGGGTTTGTCATATATGGCTTGTATCATTTTTAGATAGGCCCCGTTTATGCCTATTTTGTTAAGCGTTCTTATCATAAAAGGGTGCTGAATTTTGTCAAATGCTTTTTCTGCATCTATTGAGAGGATCATATGATCTTTATTTTTGCTTCTATTTATGTGGTGAATTACATTTATACATTTGCATATGTTAAACCATCCCTGCATCTCTGGGATGAAGCCCACTTGGTCGTGATGGATTATTTTTTTGATAATCACTTGGATTGGATTTGCTAGGATTTTATTGAGAATTTTTGCATCTATATTCATAAGGGATATTGGTCTGTAGTTTTCTTTTTTTGTTTCATCCTTTCCTGGTTTTGGTATCAAAATTATGTTGGCTTGGTAAAATGTGTTGGGGAAAATTCCATCCTTCTCAATATTGGAGAATAGTTTATGAAAGATGGGCACCAGTTCTTTTTGTACGTATGGTAAAATTCAGGTGTGAACCCATCTGGTCCAGGGCTTTTCTTTTGGGGAAGGTTTTTTATTGCTGTTTCGATTTCAGATCTAGTTATTGGTCTATTCAGGAATTCTATTTCTTCCTGGTTGAGCCTGGGAAGGCTGTGTGTTTCTAAAAATTTGTCCATTTACTTCTCATTTTCCAATTTATGTGCATAAAGATTTTTGTAGAATTCATAGATGATATCATGTATCTCTGTGGCATTGGTTGTGATTTCTCCTTTCATGTTCCTGATGGAGGTTATTAGAGATTTTTCTTTTCTGCTCTTGGTTAGTCTAGCCAGAGGTGTGTCTATTTGTTTATCTTTTCAAAGAACCAACTTTTTGTTTTATTAATCTCCCTTATAGTTTGTTTGTTGTCCTTTTCAATTAGGTCTGATTTGATCTTAATAATTTCTCTCCTTCTGCTGGGTTTGGGGTTGGTCTGTTCTTCCTTCTCCAGCTCTTTGAGTCTATTCATTAGATTGTCTATTTGTAAGTTTTCTACCTTTTTGATATAGGCATTTATGGAAATAAATTTTCCTCTCCTGACTGCTTTAGCTGTGTCTCACAGATTTTGATAAGTTGTTTCTCCTTTGCCATTTAATTCAAAGAATCTTTTGATTTCCGTCTTAATTTCTTCATTTATAAAATAATCGTTCAGGAGAAGGTTCTTTAGCTTCCATGACTTTGAGTAGGAATGAAAATTTCTTTTAGGGTTCATTATTACTTTTATTCCGCTGTGATCTGAGAAGATGCATGGTATAATTTCTATTTTTTTTAATTTTTTAAGACATGCTTTATGTCCTAGGATATGGTCAATCTTGGAGAATGTCCCATGAGCTGATGAGAAGAACGTATATTCAGTGGATTTTGGGTAGAATGTCCTGTAAATGACAGTCAGGCCCATTTGTTCTAGCATTCTATTTAAGTCCATTATTTCTTTGTTTATTTTTTGTTTGGAGGATCTGTCCTGTGCTGTCAGCGGCCAGTTAAAGTCTCCGACTATTAACGTGCTGTTATCTATCATTTTGTTCAAATCAAGTAGGGTTTGCTTTATGAGTGTGGGTGCACCTAAGTTGGGTGCATATATATTAAGTGTAGTTATGTCTTCTTGTTGAATTATACCCTTCACCAGTATACAGTAACCATCTTTGTCTTTCATTACTTTTGTTGCTTTAAAAACTAAGTTATCAGAGATTAAAACCACCACACCAGCTTTCTTTTAGCTTCTATTTGCTTGAAATATCAATTTCCACCCTTTCATTTCCAGTCTAAATGCATCCTTGCAGGTGTGATGAGTTTCCTGAAGATAGCAGATACTTGGCTTGCATTTTTTTAACCACTGGGCCAGTCTATGTCTCTTGAGTGGGGAATTCAATCCATTCACATTTATTGAGAGAACTGATAAGTGAGACTGATTTCTGTTCCTCATGTTGGGTTGAATTTAATTATTTCTCACTGTTTTCTCACTGGAGCCATTGTGATAACTGGGTTTTAATCTTCTCTTGAGTAGTTTTATATTTGTGGGTCTTTCTTGTGCTGGTCCATGTGTAGCTCTGTTTTGAGTACTTCTTGGAGAGCTGGTCTTGTCTTGGTGAATTCTCTGAGTTTTTGTTTATCTGAGAATGTCTTCATTTCACCTTCATATATAAAGCTGAGCTTAGTTGGGTATAAGATTCTAGGCTGGGCATTATTCTGTTTCAGAAGAGCGAGAATGGGGCCCCAGTCTCTTCTTGCTTGTAAGGTTTCAGTTGAGAAATATGGCGTAATTCTGATGGATTTTCCTTTGTATGTTACTTGTTTCTTTCTCCTTACAGCTCGAAGGAGGGCCTCCTTAGTGGAAATTTTGGTCAGTCTGATAACTGCATGACATGGTGTCTCCCTATTTGGTATGAATCTCCCAGGTGTTCTTTGAGCTTCTTGAACCTGTATATCTAGAGTTTTGGCAAGCCTGGGATATTTTCCTCAATTATATCTTCAAATAGCTTATTCAACCCTTGCTTATTGTCTTCTTCAGCCTCAGGAGTGCCGATAACTCTCACGTTAGGCTTCTTCACATAATCCCACATTTCTTGTAGACTCTGTCTGGTCTTTTCTCTTATTTCTTTGCTCCATCTCTGTGACTAACTTATTTAATTGCAAAGTGTTATCTTCGATCTCTGAGATTCTTTCTTCTGTTTGATCTACCCTGCTCTTGAGACTTTCCACTGTGTTTTGTAGCTCCCTGAATAAATTCTTCATTTCTAGGTGTTCAGTTTGATTTTTCTTCAATATTTCAATTTCTTTAGTGAATTTGTCTTCCAAGTCCTGGATCTATTTTGTGGTTTCTTTATGTTGGTTATCCATTTTTTCTTGCATAATATTCAGCTTATTTATGATCCATGATTGAAATTCTTTCTGTGACATGTTGCTATTTTGAATCTGATTTGTGTCAATTGGTAGAGAACTAGTAATCCTCTTTGAGGGCAGGGTTTCAGCTTGATTCTTTATACTCCCAGAGTTCTTTCGCTGAGCCCTTCCCATCTGGATCAATCGCTAGGTCCCTTCTTTCAGCTTTAGTCTGGATAGAGGCATGCCCTGCATGCTGATCTTGGGCTGTGCAGCAGCCCAGGTAAGCTGCCTCCTCTGTCACTAGGGGGAGCGCTTCATGTGTTGTTCGGGCTTTTGCTACCTCATCTGGGGGGCTGCTCCTGTTGGGTCCAGCCTCAGAGAATTAATTGACCCAAAACCGGTTTGAGAGTCCAATCACTGGGCTGTTCTAATTGCAGACATAAAGCGACTTTTTCCTTGCCTCTTCCTCTCCCGAGGTGGTTTCTGCCTCTCTCTGCATGAAAGACAGTGGCTAGGGGGAGGGGGCGGTGCCCTTGCTTACCCAGCGCCCCGACTGCTGCAGCTCCCGGGGCGATGTTCTGCCCCACCCCAATGTCCGCAAGGTCCACACTCCACTCCCTCACGACTGGGGAAGCACTCAGTGTTCACGCAAAGGTGGAGCTCCTAGTGGGGGTCCACGGACTAGGGGAGGGAGCTGCCCAGGGAGCCGCCTGGTTCCCAGTCACTCCACAGCAGGTAGGCTGTGTACCCTGACAATGGCGGCTGCCCGCCTGCCGATCACTGGTGCTGGGGGTGAATGTTCAGGGTCCAGCAGGGGCTGGAGGAGCCGGGGATTGAGGGAGCCCAGCCG
This sequence comes from Lemur catta, assembly GCF_020740605.2. Classification (NCBI taxonomy): domain Eukaryota; kingdom Metazoa; phylum Chordata; class Mammalia; order Primates; family Lemuridae; genus Lemur; species Lemur catta. The sequence goes on along the minus strand of NC_059155.1, from coordinate 30,642,061 downwards.
CCCTCGTAAAGGAAACAGTTCAGCATCCCCCAGGTGGCTTTCACTGCAGCCTAGCGCAAACCCTCTCCCGCCAGTGGCAGTCTTCCCACAGAGCTCCAGGGTCCAAAATGCCTCCTGCTATTGTCTCCTCTCCACAGAGCCCCACATCTCCCGTGGTGATTCTGCACCAGCTTCAGGCAGATCCCTAATTGAGCAGGTGTGGAGGTCAGTGGGGAAACAAGCCGCTTTCCTGTGGGGCTGAACCCACCTCACTCGCTGGTGAAGCGGGTACAGCCGTTTCACGCTCCCCTCTCTATTGTTCATCCCACACTCTCCAGATTTTCATGATCTGATTTCCCGTTCACCTCAGTCTTTTCTTGCTCTCTGTGTCCCATTCTGATTCTCCGTGGATTCTCACTGTTCTTGTGGGGGAGCGATCCTCTAGCATTGTGGCAGACTGAGATCCATGCCTTCCTCTCCAGGAGCACGAATCCAGGAGGTCACCACCACTCCACCATCTTTCTCTCCCCTGTTGTCTTTTTCTTATTGATTTTGAGGAATTCTTTACATATTCTGGGCACGTGTCATTTATTGGTTTATAGGTGTTGCAAAATTTTCTCTCTTTTTGTCACCAGTCTTTTCACTCTCTTATGATGTCTCTTGATAAGCAGAACTTAATTTTAATGTCTTTGAATTTATCAATATTTTCCCTATCTCTGGGCTCTATTCTGTTCCATTGGGTTATTTGTCTCTCCCTATGAAAATACCACCCTGTCTTAATTATTACAGTTTTATAGTAAGTTTTGTTTTTTTTTTTTTTTTTGAGACAGAGTCTCACTCTGTTGCCCGGGCTAGAGTGAGTGCCGTGGTGTCAGCCTAGCTCACAGCAACCTCAGACTTCTGGGCTTAAGCGATCCTACTGCCTCAGCCTCCCGAGTAGCTGGGACTACAGGCATGAGCCACCATGCCCGGCTAATTTTTTTTTTTTGTATATATATTTTTAGTTGGCCAGATAATTTCTTTCTATTTTTAGTGGAGACGGGGTCTCACTCTTGCTCAGGCTGGTCTCGAACTCCTGACCTCGAGCAATCCACCCGCCTTGGCCTCCCAGAGCTAGGATTACAGGCGTGAGCCACTGCGCCCGGCCTATAGTAAGTTTTGATTATACTTAAACTGTAGATTTACTTGAGGGAGAATTGTCATCTTCCATATATTGAGATTACATCAGATTTTTCTCGTTGAGTATGTCAAGGTGGAATAATTACATCAATTTATTTTCTTGTGTTAAAGCAACTTTGCCTTCCTAGGATGAACTCAACTTGGTTATTATATTTTTAAACATTGCTAGTTTCAATTTTCTAATACTGTGTTTAGAATTTGTGCACCAATGTTCATGAATGAGATTGCCCTGTAGTTTTTTCATAGTTTCCTTGTTGGGTTTTGTTATCAAAATTAAGCCATTTTCATAAAATTAGTTGGGAAATGTCCCCTTTTCCTATTCTCTGGATAAGTTTGGAACTATTTCATTCCTGAATATTTGGTGGAATTCACTGGTAAAGCCATCTGGACCCAGAGTTTTTCTGTATAGGAAAAATTTTAATGATAGATTCAACATGTTTAATGCTTATTTTTAAAAATTCAGGTTTTCTTTTCCTTCTTGAGTTAGTTTTGCCAAGATGTCTCACTTCCTCCACTCCAGCTCTCCCCAAATCACCTTCCACATGTGAGCTGAAGGAATCGTTGTTCTGAAAAACAAAACAGATTATGCCATTCTTCTATTTGAAACTTTTCAATGGCTTTTAATTTAATTAATAAACAGAAACAAGAACTATTTGCCTTAGCTTACAATACCCTTCATGAACTAATCATTCCTAACTCTCCAGCCTCATGTTTTTCACTCTCCCCCTGGATCACTCAGCTCTAACCACAGTGGTCTTCTGTCTGGCCCACAACATGGAACCAAGCTTGTGCCTGCCTCAGGGCTTTGCATTTGCTGTTTCCTCTCTCTAGAATGCTCTCCTCCTGAATTGTAAAAATGCTGGCTCCTTCTCATTCTTTATTTCTCTGCTTAAATGTCACTTACTCTGAAAGACCTTTCCCGACCACTTCATCTAAAGGAGGTTCCTCTGTTATTTTTTTCCTTCATGGCACTTAAACATAATTTGCAGCCCTAATTATTTTGTTTTGTTTAATTCATTTAGCCTCTATTTCTCTCTCTGGACTGTAAAGTCTTTGAGACCTGGGAGGCTGGCTCTCTTATTTACTGTTACAATCCCAGTATCTTGCCCAGTATCAGGAACATGCTAGACATGCAATGTTTTTTTCTTTTCATGAATAGTGAATGAGCCTAATCAGAGCTAAGGCATGGATGAAGGGCATAGCTTGGTTAGGGATGAGTCAGGATATAAGCAAATTGACCCCAAACATTAGTAGAGTAAAAGAAGGGAAAGTTCACAGGATTTCATATCCAACAATAGTAAACAAACCAGAATTGAATAGGGGCCTTGAATGCCAGATTAAGAAACTGTGATTTTATGCCAAAGGCAACTGAGAGCCTTTGAAAGTATGGTAGGAGGAGATTAAACAAGGTGCCTAGGCTCTAATGGCTAATTAATGGCTGAGCCAGACCTAAAAATCCAGGTCCTTGACTCTGATTCTTCTGTATTCAGTTGTTTCTCTAAGTAACAGCAAGCACTTGGAATAAAAATATAAAGGCACAGTGGTTAAGAGATTGGTCTCTAGACTCAGACTGCCTGTATTCATATCTCAACTGTAGTACCTCTTAACAGTGTGACTGTGGACCCCAGTCTCTACATTTGTAAAATGGAAATAACAAGATCACTTAAGTAATTAGACTGTTTTGAGGATTAAATGAGATAGCATATAAAGATTTAACACAGTGTCTGGCACATGGTAAGTGGTTGCTGTTAACCACATGTCTCCTATTTCTTTTTATTTAACAGTATTTTCTAATTTTTCTCCAATGAGCATGTCTTTCATGAAAAGACTAAATAGTGGAATTTAGATAGATGAAAAGTGATTTTAAAAATAGTATTCCTTCAGCCTAGGAAAACCATCTCATCTCATTTTTTTTATCCTCACCCACATCACCTTTTGAAGATACTCACATGAATCCTCATCAATAAAATCTCATTGTCTCTCCTGAACTTCTTTTGTTTTGATACAATATTAGCTGGAGGAGCAACCAGATTATATTTGGAGCCCCTGATTTTTGAATATTATAATCCATGGGGATCCGAGATGCAGTAGCACGAAAATTTAAAGGGGGAGTCTTTGTTTTGCAATAAAATTTCTGAATGTCTACATATTCCTTTGTTTAAAAAGGTAGGGAAGATAGGAAGAGTTTTCCAGCTGAAGAATTAACTTTCACCAGCTTGGAACTTCGGGAACCACTCATGTGAACAAACTCAATTTCACACTCTGTTCTTCTCATCTTCAAGATCCGAGAAAGTAAATCCAACAGGAAACAGTTATTTTAGGCTAGTGCCCCGCCAATTTACTTTGTGTTTCTCAAGTGTAGATGCAGCAGGAAGGCAACTTTGCTCTATCTGAAACAGTATGAACATGAGCATTTCTGCTTGCTGGCATGCAGCACCCCTAGTGGTCTAATGGGTGTATAAAACACGCCAGCCCACTTTCAGTTCTCCTTCCATTTCTGGTTTCCAAAGTTGAGTGGCCTAGATACTTTTTAAGTAACAATTTCTTAACCTGGGACCCATTGATGAACTTCAGGGAAGTCTATGAACTACTGAAATTGTATGCTAAGTTTGGTATGAATGTGCTTTCATCAGATTTCCAAAGGACACCATGATCCAAAATCATGCACTGATTTAAGAGATGTGGCTTTACATCTATCATGAGTATAATTTATAAGGGCAAAGAACTGAATCCTTACTATACTGAATTTTTAAAGCCATTATAAGGAGGAGGGCCACATCATGGATGAGAGAGCTGCATAAATGGTTTAAATAGAGAGACTCTGAAAAGGCCTTTTTCCTTAAATAGATCTCCTTCACTGGTTTACCAGGGTGCACAAAATTCTTTCCATTAGCATAGACCTGTAAGGCCTCCCTTGATTAGGTTCAAAAGCTTCCAAGGACTTCCATTTCCTTTAGTGACAGGCTAGGTTATTCAGATGAACCCTCCTTCCCAAGATAACAAAATATGCTAGACAAAATACAAAAACATTCCCTTAAAAACATGATTAAAAGGTAAAGTGGGAATTGCCATGTTAAATTTTCCAGAAAAAGCCTAATCCCAGAGAAATAAGCCGAATATCAGTATACCAAAGCCACTTGTTATTTATTGTATATTTTTGTACCCCCTCCCCCAAATTCATATGTTGAAATCCTAGCCCCAAATGTGATGGTATTAGAAGGTGAGGCTTTGGGAAGTGATTAGGTCATAAGGATGAAGTCCTCATGAATCAGATTAGTCCCCTTATAAAAGGGACCCTAGAGAGCTCTCTCTGCTCATCTCCAGGTGAGGATACAAGAAGACAGTAGTTTATAAACCAAAAGAGGGCCCTCACTAGAACCCAACCATGCGGTCACCTTGATCTCAGACTTCCAGGCTCCAGAACTGTGAAAAATAAATTTCTATTATTGAAGGCACTCAGTCTGTGGTTCTTTGTTATAGCAGCCCAAATTGACTGAGGCACGACTTATATGCTGGTACTGCATAGTTTGAGCATCAGTTCCACAGCCTCAAGGGAAAAAATGCAGAGAAGTCAAGGCTCAGGTCCCACTTAAAGTAAGGAGTCTTACCAGAAACTCACCCCACATGAAGCTGAGACTCTGAAGGGTTCTAAGTTAGGATGTGGATGAACCACAACTAAAACGGGCTCCCTCCATTAGCCAAAGTTTGGTCAGGAAAACAGAAGGCACTCTATGTATTCCAAGTATAAAGAGTTTTAATACAAAGAAACAGAGATCTACATGTCTCTTGGAAGAGAGCTTGGGAAGCAAAGGTCAAAGAACCTGCTGCCAGAGTTCTCAGCCTGCAGTACGTAAACAGGTGATTCATAAGTGCTCACCTCAAAACCACTGAGTCTCAAGAACCTCTGGGTATCTCCCATCAACATAACATTTCCTGACTCTTTTATAGTAAAATCTCAGTTCCTAATAAAACTAATGCACTTATTTGCTTTATCCCATGATATACATAAAATTGTTTCAAAATTAAAATACTATTAGCAATAAATATAATGAAGAAAGTTAAGATGTCTTTGTGGTTTTTTGTCCTTAGAATTTACCTCATTAAGTATTTATAATGAGAGTACTGTGTTCAAAGTTACGTGAAAAATTATTTACTTCTATTATACATATACAATTAGGTTCTTTGACTATGTGGTAAAACTCCAGTGGAGCCATCTAGGTCAGAAGTTTCTTTGTAGAACAATTTTTTTTTAATTTTTCAAACAAAAAAAGTTTAATGAATTATATAATGCACACCCATATATTTTCTACCTATATCCAACAATTGTTAACATTTTGCCATATTTGCTTTACATAGATAAATAGTAGATGTACATATTTTATTTTTGCTGAACCAGTTAAAAGTGAGTTGCAGGAAGCATGACAGTTTACCCCTAAATTCTTTAGCATGCATTTCCTAAGGATAAGGACACTTTCATGGAAATTACTATTCTGCCTGAAATTTCAAGAACATTTTGTCCATCTTTAAGAATAGTACAAGAAAGGGACTCTGAATAAATTCTGTAAAATACAAAAGGGAGGAAAACAAGCATCTAGGAAAAACTAGAAAGACTGAACTGAAATTGAATTTCAGCATTCGGGGTTGGTTGTTTCAAGCATTCGCCCACACACTGTAGTTGAGAACTGGATTCCTAGAATCCAAGTCTGACATGACAGCATGACATTTTAAGTGGCTTTTTGAGCCGATCCTCACCTCACCCCCTCATACACATAAAGCATAGGAAAGTTAAGCTTGAGAGAATATTCGGGAAGACCCAAGGACCAAGGGTCATACCTGTAAGAGTGGGCTCTACTGATGTCCTTAGTGATATGCAAAGGTCTCTTCCAGCTCTACAGTTCAATGTTTCTGTGACATTCTGATTTGGGATTCATACCTATTTCACAAGTAATATGAAATGAGTTTTAAGCTTAAACATAATGCAAAAATAGAACAAAAACATGAAACCAGAACAAAAGCCATTAAGAAAGCAGAAAGATTCATAGTTACCAGAAACCACAGGAGACAAATAACGAGATAACATTTTTCAGAAAAGCAAGAAACTTTAAGGCATTTGAAAGCCATTGTTACTATCCAGCTAAACAAACAAAGGTGCCACTATCTATTTTTCTTCTGTAGAAGAGGATTTTGAATTGCTGGCCCAGGACCTATGCTACAATCCTTGTGAACACAATGTATGGTCGGTGTTCTGTTTCAACACCTATGAATCTAGAAACTGGAACCTGGAGCCAATGGTTGAAATGGCAGCTTCCTGATTCCCCACTATTCTGATTGTGACAGAGGCAGCAGCCCTTTAGGTAGGTTATGTTTATGACATGTATCAACTGCCCACAACAATTCTGTATGTCAAATCATCCCCAAACTCAGTGGTAAAAAAAAAAAAAAAAGACAATACGTATTCATTTGTTATTATGAGTCTCCACATCAGCTGGACAGTTCTGATCTTGGCTGGGCCTGGATGAACAATTCTGGTCTCAGCTGAGCTCACATCACATACCTAGCAGTTGGCTGGCTGTCAGCTGAGGCAACCAAGGTGACTGGGCCACATGTTTCTTATTATTCAAAAGTCTAGCCTAAGCATATTCTCACGGTGAAGGCAAGGAAACAAGAGGGAAAGTGGACAGGTGTAAGCAAGTACTCTCCCAAGCCTCTGCTGGCATCAAGTTTGCTATTGTCTCATTGGTCAAAACAAGTCACGACAGTAATCCAGAGTCTAATATAGCCTAGAGGTTGGTTGTCTCTAGGTGCAGTCCCTGTTTTTTGCCCCATGCCAACCTTGAAACAATAATCAGCACTTCTCAGCGTCTCTAAATACTGAATTCCCTCCACAAAGTACAAGTGAGCAATGCTGATTGTGCTGACAATTCTGTAGAGAAAAAAGGGTTTATACAGCACAGCAAACAGCAAATGCTTTAACATGAAATCCCATTAGACATTTTTTGTCTTGAGTTCTCAATCATCCCTCTCTCCCTTGTCTTTGCTTCTTTCCTTTCCTCACCCGTGAAGTAATTTCTTTCTCACTTTTATGCAGAACACTTGATTCTCTTCAGACAGCTCCAAATTTTCATTAACCACACTCACTGCATCAATAAAGGACTCTTTAGTGATTGGAATTAACAGTTCTTAGAAGGTAATGAGATCATACCTAACAATGTTTCCTGTCACAATATTAATTGTACTTTCCTGTTGCTGTCCACAATAAAAAATCACATGGCTCCCCTGCTCAAAACCCATCATTGGTTCTCCCTCTCTTACAGAATAAAGCACAAACTTCTCAGTGTGGCATAGCAGGCCTTCCGTGATCTGCCCCTCCCTGCCTTTCCAGTTTCATGTCTCACACTAGGCTGTGGACATACAGAAGCATTTGCACTTATCCAAATGTGCCAGGCTACTTCAAACATCCATGCCTTTGCTCCTGTTGGCCCCTCTGCCTGGAAATAGCCTCGCCTCCACCACAATCTATCTGTCTAGTGAACACCTAGTCACCTCTTCTCTGTGAAGCCTTTACTGAATCTTTGTGGTAGAACTGACCCCTTCCCAACACTACGTTGATGGCTGTGCCATACATTGGGACACTTTAAATAGCTTAAACATTTCCTACTGCAACACTGTGAGTTCCTGAAGGGGAGAGAACATGGCTTTTCATCTCTGTATCCCCAGGGCCTGGCACATAGCAAATGACTAAATTAATCAATTTTGAGGCTGGGTTGTAAAACAAATTTCATAAGTGTTTTGTACATAATTTAAATTATTATATAATTCCACAGTGACTACTTGGAAGACAAGAACATTAATTTGAGGGATTATAAATTCTGGCAAGTTGTTAAAAATCAGTCACATTAACTTTATGCTCGCTTTTCATACTGTGCTTTCAAAGTCACCACTAAGTATTAAATTAAGGGACACTCTGCTGTCACCTTTGGGGGCATATAAATCAAGATCAGCCAGGTTATGCTGAAATACCAAACAATTTCAAGATCTCAGTGGGTAAAAACAGCATGGGTTTCTTCCTTTCCCACATAGTCTACTGCAGGTCTGGGTGACTGTCTAAGGCAGCTGTCCTCCATTTGATGGCTCAGCATTGCACCTCCATTATCAATGAGTATTTCCCCATTTGACAAAGCAAAGGAACAGAGCACTGGAGAGTTGAGGACCAACAATTAAATACCTCCACCTAGAAGCAATTTTCATATTTCACTTGCCAAAACAAGTCACTTGGCCACATCCAACTTAAAGAGAAGAAAGAAGTGTAGTCATACTCTGTGCTCATCAGGAAAAAGACTGGCAACATGGTTGAGCAGCACTAACACTTTCCACCATGGTACACTACTGGACCCAAGTGAGGCAAGGAACTATATTCCTTTGGCAACGTTTTGAATTATGAGCCCAGTTCATATGTGTTAATTTCACTCCCCCAATATCTCTTCATTTTCCTTTATCATCCCTTTATTGAACACCTACTAGGTGCCACACCCTACACTGGGTGCTTTCTGTCCACTATGTCATTGAATTCCCACAACAACTCCAAGAAATAGGTATGATCATTACCCCCACTTGCCAGGTATGGGGACTGCAACTGACAGAGATTAAGTGGCTTGAACAGGGTCATAAGTTAGTAAAGAGTAGAACCAAGAACTGAGTCTGTGATACTCTGAAACCTGTGTTGTGTCCATTGCACCACACGCTTCCTCCTGCCCAAAGCCAGGCTCTCCAACTCTGCTCCCAGCCCTGCTCTCCTCTCAGCTCCCCTGGGCACCACCCCCACTCACTGACTTGCTTTAACCTTCAGTCTCTTTTCTGCTACCTCCTTCCCATCAATCACTCAGAATCACTTAGTATCCTCCTCTCTGAATTTGTTTTCTTCAACCAGAGATTTTGCCCCCGTCCTCTCTGTCCATTGTCCACCACACCTCTGCATCCACCCGTGCTCTGCTCGCTCAGCTTGGGCTGTCCTCAACCGCTACCACTCTGCTGGTTACAACTACTCTAAAATTTCCCGAGTCTAGGCACTTCCATGTAACTTTGTCCACTGCAGTGACTCCACGGCATTGAACACTCCTGGCCCCACCCTCCTAGAAAAGCCTCTTTGCCATATCCTCCAGGGCACTCTACCCTTCTGACCATTGCTCCTTTGCCTCCTCCAGTCTGCTCACGAGGGCACTCTCCCAGGTTCTGTTCTCAGATTGTTCCCCCTTCCTGTCCCTTCTAGACTGAATTGTGTACCCCCTGCAAAATTCTTATGTTGAGGCCCTAACCTTAAATGTGATGGTAATAAGAGGTGGGGCCTTTGGGGGTAATTAGGTTTACATGAAGTCATGAGGGTGGAGCTCCCATAATGGAATCAGTATCCTTTTGAGAAGGGGAAAAAGAGATCAGAATTCGCTCTCTCTCTTCCATGTGAGGACATATACAGCTGTAAGCACACCAGAAAGAGCCCCCTCCCCATCACTTAGAATCAAAATTGACTAGCACCTTGATCTTGGACCTCCCAGACTCCAGAACTGTGAGAGATAAATACTTGTTGTTTAAACTACCCAGTCTATGGTATTTTGTTATGGCAGCCTGAGCTGACTAACCTACCTTCCATCCCACTTTCCTTTCCTCTCCTCTCCTCTTCCTCACTCTCTCCCCCTCATTAACTTCCTCAGTGACCACATCTACTACTGAAGCTTCAATTATCACCATGATGTACACAACTATGCAATATATTCAGAGTACAACCTTAGACAAGTTACTTTGCCTTTCTGAGACACAGTTTCCTCATTTATAAAATGAGAGTAAATACAGTGCCTTCCTTCCAGCACTTCTGTGAGGGCTAAATAGCTACTGACATGGAACAATTTGTGTGGTTTGTGGTACATCATAAGTGCTCAGTATATATGCAGCTTTTTTTGTTGTTGTTGTTGTTGTTGTTGTTTTGTGTTTTGTTTTGTTTTGTTTTGTTTTGTTTTTTTTTGATGGCTGAGCAGATAGTGCCAGTGGAGAGCAAACAGTTGAAAGTAAAGTAGAGAGGTAGTAGAGAGCTCAGACTCTGGCACCAGTTAAACCTCAGCCGAATTCCAGTCTCACCACATACTAACTTTGCAACCATGGGAAATTTTCTTAGTTTCTTTGAGCCTCAGTTTGCCTGTCTGTAAAATCAAGATAATTAAGCACAGATTCTTCAGACAGGCATTTAACTCACTCCCTCAATAATCTGGCCTCACTGAATTTTTCCAGTTTTCTGTCCCACTATTTTCCTATATATAATATATGTTCCAGCCAAACCAGACTACTCAGTGTTCCATATGAAGAATCAAAAAATTAAATTGAATTCTTACAAGGTAGCATGGTGTAATAGAATCAAACAAACCTGGGTTTGAATCCCAGCTCTGCCACTTATTAACTGTGAAATCATGTATAGATTATTTACCCTCTCTTGGCTTCAGTTTCCTTGCAGGTAAAAAGAAGGCAATAATGACAATCAAACATCTTTGTGCCTCAAACTGTAGTAGCAGGATCTACAAGCCCTTTATGATCTGGCCCTGCTTATTTCTCCAGCTTCATCATTTACTTTCCCATGATCATATCTAAGTTTCAACCTGCTGAAGTCTTTGAAGTTTCCCAAAAAGGTTATTTCTTAGCTCTGGATATTCATCATACAAACCTCTCCTTCTGCCTGGAATGTATTTCCTCCCTCCCCTCTTTCTTTGCCTGACTTTTAATTATGTTTCAGATCTCAGCCTATGTGTCACTTCCTCCAGGACACCTTCTCTGCCCCATTCCAGCCCATGTTAGGTAGCCCTTCTCTGTACTCCCACATAAAAATTCTCATGCTTCCAAATTATACCTTCTGTGTATGTCCTTGTGTCCCCAACTAAGTTGTAAGATTTCTTAGGGTAGGGGCCATAGCTGCTTCAGTATCACCCCCACAGTGAGGGCATCTCTGGCCACCAATCTGAAGTAGCACACCCTGTCACTCTCTACATATTACCCCATTTCAGTTTCTTTAGAGTCCTAATCATTATCTGGAATTATCATATTTGCTCACTCATTTATTTGCTTGTTCTTTTGTCTTCCTCACCAGTGTGTAAGCTCCATGAGAAAACGGACCATATCTGTCTTGTTCCCCACAAATTTTCAGCTTCTAGAAGATTATCTGAAACATAGTAGTAGTTGTCTGTGGTTGGGTTTGGGATATGCAAAGAGTAGAGGGTGTACTGTTCAAGTTTTTAAAAAGGCACAGGCAGAAGTGTTTGATATAATTTATTTGGAGCATAGGAGTATAAGGACAAAGTGGACAGGAAAACTTTGGACAGCTTGGAATGCCAGTCCAAGGCATTTTTACTTGGGCAGAGTGAACCATAGAGAGTTATTGCACTGAGGAGTGACATAAGGTGTAAGATACGTACACCTGCACATATATATTGGAAACCTAGGCATCAACAAGATGATTAGAAGACACTCACCGTTTCCCACTTTGGAAAACAAAACAGAGGCTGCCTAACCACTTTATTAGTCAGGGTTTTAAAACAGAACGAACACGATGTGTATACATATGTATACAGAAAGAGAGAGAGAGCAAGAGAGAGAGAGAGTTATTATAAGGAAATGGATCACATGTGATTGTGGAGACTTGGTAAATTCAAAATCTGTAGATAGGGCAGGCCAGCAGGCTGGAGACCCAGGGAAGAGCTGACATTGCACCTCAAGTCTAAAGTCAGTTTAGAGGTAGAATTCCTTCTTGCTTAGGGGAGGACAGTCTTTGTTCTCTTCAACTGATTGGTTGAGGACCACCCACATTATGGAGGATCACCTGCTTTACTCAAAGTCCACCAATTTAAGTGTTAACCTCATCCAAAAACACCTTCACAGAAATGTTTAGAATGACGTTTGAACATGATATTTGGCATCATTTCCCAGCCAAGTTGATACATAAAATTAACCATCACATCCACATAGAGACATGTGTACTGAGCACTCATTACCAGGATGAACTAATCTGGCCTTGTTCAGAACACCATTCAGCCTACTAGAAATCTAATATTTTCCTGGCAGATTCTAATTTATATTTTAAAAGTAGAAATACACTCCACGAGTTCCCTAAACAAGCCCTTTTGTTATCCTTTTGTCAGGTATATTAATTAACCCTGCAATGAGTCTCTACCAACCCTTGCCATTTCAGAAGCAATTTATTTTCTATATGTCTGAGGTTTTTTGAGTTTTCTGTATTAATTGTTTTGATACAAGTGGGACTGAGGAGAGTGGCAGGGAGGGAGCAGTGAGGGAAATGTGCTTGGGGAAGGATATACATGAGACTCAACTGTATTTGTAATATGCAATTATTTTAAAACTTGATGGCAAGTGCACTTATGTTTGCTACATTATTCTTTTCTGCATTTGGAATGTTTGGAATTTTTCATATTTTTAAAAAATCTCTGTTTCAGTCTTCTACATGTGGCTATCCAGTTTTCTCAGCACCATTTATTGAATAAGGATTCTTTTCCCCAGAGTATGTTTTTGTCTGCTTTGTCAAAGATTAGATGGCTATAGGAGGATGGTTTTATATCTGGATTCTCAGTTCTGTTCCACTGGTCTGTGTCCCTGTTCTTGTGCCAATACCACGCTGTTTTAATAACCACAGCCTTGTAGTATAGTTTGAAGTCTGGTACAGGACCCACAGCTTTCATCTCTCACAAAAATCAAATCATGGTGGGTAACAGACTTAAACCTTACATGTGAAATTATTAGAGTTCTAGAAGAAAATGTGGGAAAAACTCTTATAGACATTGGCCTAGGCAAAGAATTTATGAAGAAGACCCCAAAGGCAATCACAGCAACAACAAAAATAAATAAATGGGACCTGATTAAACTAAAAAGCTTCTGCACAGCCAAAGAAGCTGTGACAAAAGCAAACAGACAACCTACAGAATGGGAAAAAATTTTCTCATGCTACACACCTGATAATGGACTGATAACTAGAATCTATTTAGAACTCAGGAAGATCAGCAAGAATAAATCAAACTCTTTCAAAAAGTTGGCAAAGGACATGAACAGAAATTTTTCAAAAGAAGACAGAAGAATGGCCAACAAACATGAAAAAATGCTCAACATCTCTAATCATCAGGGAAATGCAAATCAAAACCACAATGAGATATCACTTAACTCCAGTGAGAATGGCCTTTATCAAAAAGTCCCATAACAATAAATGTTGGCGTGCATGTGGAGAGACAGGAACACTCATACACTGCTGGTGGGAGTGCAAACTAGTGCAACCTCTGTGGAAAGCAATATGGAGATACCTTAAACAGATACAAGTAGACCTACCATTTGATCCAGTAATCCCATTATTGGGCATCTACCCAAAAGAACAAGAGATATTCTATAACAAAGACATCTGCACCTGAATGTTTATAGCAGAATAATCCACAATTGCAAAGATGTGGAAACAACCCAAGTGCCCATCAATGCATGAGTGAATTAATAAAATGTGGTATATGTATACCATGGAGTACTACTCAGCTGTAAGAAATAATGGTGATATAGCACCTCTTGTATTTTCCTGGATAGAGCTGGAACCCATTCTTAAGTAAAGTATCCCAAGAATGGAAAAATAAGCACCACATGTACTCACCATCAGATTGGTTTCACTGATCATCACCTAAGAGCACATTTGGAAATAACATTAATTGGGTGTCGGGCAGATGTTGGGGGGGAGGGGATGGGTGTATACATACATAATGAGTGCAATGTGCACCGTCTAGGGATGGACACACTTGAAGTTCTGACTCAGAGGGGGCCAAGGGCAATATACATAACCTAAACTTTTATACCCCCATAATATGCTGAAATAAAATAAATCCCATAATATCCTGAATTAAAAAAAAATCTGAGGCTCAGTGAATATAGGTCATATTTCTAAAGTCACACAGAATTCAAACCTAAGTCTGAGTGATGCCTAAGCCCATGCTATTTTCATTCTGCTCTCTGGTACTCCTTAGTAATGCCCCTCTATAATATTATACCAATTTTTGTCAATTGCTGCAATCATAGCTAGATAACTCCTATTTCTTCTCTTTGACCTCAATGCAGTCTTTGTAGTACACTGTTAGCCATCTGACTTTCAGCAGCACTCCAAACATAGCTCTGGGAAAATACCATCAAGTGGATTAAAAGCAAAGATCCCTGTTTATGAAACTTTCCAAGCATCTATCAGGGAATCTGGTCTGGGTATTACCCAGTATAGATTAGCACTGTATGTGTATTGACAATTCTTAATAACCATACCAGTGCCAGGATGGAGAAAAGGATAGTTATTAGTATGAATCTCTTGGTTTTGATGCTTAGCAAAAAAAAAAAAATCATCCCTGGCTCCTGTGACTGTCCTGTGAGATTGCATGACAGCTGTATCACCAAGATACTGATATATTCACCTTATGTTAGTGTGGCCCAGATATATCATCTGGAAATCAAGATGAGGGAACAAAGGTGTATCTTGAGAGTGCCACACAAGTAGGGAACTTATAACAATTCTCAAAAACTATAGCCAGGCACGGTGGCTCACGTCTGTAATCCTAGCCCTCTGGGAGGCCGAGGCGGATGGATCGCTCAAGGTCAGGAGTTCGAGACCAGGCTGAGCGAGACCCCGTCTCTACTAAAAATAGAAATAAATTATCTGGACAACTAAAAATACGTATAGAAAAAATTAGCTGGACATGGTGGCTCATGCCTGTAGTCCCAGCTACTCGGGAGGCTGAGGCAGTAGGATCACTTAAGCCCAGGAGTCTGAGGTTGCTGTGAGCTAGGCTGATGCCACGGCACTCACTCTAGCCCAGGCAACAAAGTGAGACGCTGTCTCAAAAAAAAAAAAAAAACTATAGCTGCCCAGAGGAACACTATTGGCCAGCACATCTGCCCTATGCAACCACCAACGAAAACATATTCCTCAAAAATTCTCTAAGTCTCAACACAAGCATAAGCAATAAAACAACAATAAAATGATCTTACAGATTCAATCAAAGGTGTAATGGTTAATTTTATGTGTCAATTTGACTGGGCTAAGGAATGCTCAGATGGCTGGTAAAATGTTATTTCTAGATGTGTTGGTGAGAATGTTTTTGGAAGAGATTAGCATTTGAATCAGTAGACTGAGTAAAGAAGATCATCCTCACTAATGTATTAATAAGTGGGCATCGTCTAATCTGTTGAGGACCCAAAGAGAACAAAAACGTAGAGGAAGGGTAAATTCATTCACTGTTTGAGCTGGACATTCATTTTCTCTTACCCTTAGCCATCAGCTCCCCTAGTTCTCAGGCCTTTGGACTTGAGGATTTGAACTTAATTACAGCACTGGCTTTCTTGGGCCTCCAGCTTGCAGATTATGGTGGGGCTTCTCATACTCCATAATCATGTGAGCCAATTCCTATAATCAATAATCAATCTATCTCTCTCTCCCTATGTGTGTGTGTATAAAATAAACACTGACACCATGCACATTTTACTTGGCTCCCAAGTACAAATATAATGTAATCTAAAGAAGACAAGTCTGTGTGCTAGACATTTGCTCTTTTGACAAATTTCTCTGTCTGGCTTTAAAATATTTACCTTTTGAGGATTACAAAAGTATCCAGGGTGGGTGTATCAGTTTCCTAGGGTTACTGTAACAAAGTACCACAAACTGAGTGGCTTAAAACAACAGAAATTTATTGTCTTACACTTCTTAAAGTTAGAAGTCCAAGATCAAGGTGTCAACAGGGCCATGCTCTCCGTTGGCTCTAGGGGAGGAACCTTTCTTGTCTCTTCTACTTTCTGGTCTTTGCTGGCAGTCTTTAGCTTTTCTTAGCATTCTTTGGCTCACATGATGTGTGGCTTTGCATTATCTTGCCTCTGTGTCTATTTCTACATCCAAATTTCCCCTTTTTATAAAGACATCAGTCATATTAGATAAGGCCTAATTTTAACCTGATTACCTCTGTAAAGACTCTATTTAAGGTCACATTCTGAAGTACTGGGGGTTAGGACTTCAATGTATCATTTTTGAAGGACACAGTTCAATCCCTAATAGACGGAGAGCCAGAAACAATAGAAAAAAATAAAATGGGAGATTTTGTGATAGATAAAAGGAGCAGAATTGTTAGTAACTTATAGCTAAACAAATAAAAGGATCTACAAAAAACCTGTGCTGTAGAGGGATAAATACTTGAACAGATGTCAGGAACTTGGCCTCTAGCCCCAGCTATGTTATGAATCCCCTGCCTGGCCCTGAACAAATAAGTTGACATCTTTGGGTCTTAATTCCCTCAACTTTAAAATGAGTGTCTTAGACTTATGGTTTTTAAATGTCCTCCAAACTCAGATAAGCCATGATTTTTTCAATTAGAGAAAAGTAAGCTAGAAATCAAATTCAGTAAAGTACATGGTGTATGGCATAGGAATATAGCACTTGGGTTAGCACCTTCTCCAGCCTTGAATGCCACCAGGAGGAATATGCAGAATAAACAGAGTCAAGGATAAGAAAATGAAGAGGTGGAGGGTAGATGATGATTTCCAAAGATAACCTTTGGGTCAATCATCACCAAGCCCTGAAGCAGCACACACAGAGGCCAATATAGACCATAATGTAAGGATTGACAGAAGGAGGCCTATGCCACAAAGTGAGGGAGACACTTCTTCTAAGGAGTAGTGGGAAATGTTGTCTATTGCACTCAATTAGGTCAGGTACACCGGAAACATTTGACAATTTGACTGCATTTATGCAGGATGGCCTGATTATGAGGAGTCCTAAATGCTTGGTTTTGGATCCAATGGTGTTTCTTCCTTCTCCACATTCTGGATCTTATTTTCCAAAAAAGCAAATGGGAAGGGAGTAGTTAACTGGTGTGCAGCTACCTAGCCTGTGTTCTAAGCTATTTACACATTATCTCATTAAAACAAAACAAACAAACAAAAAACTTACATGGTAGGTATTAAAACAATAACCAGCATTTATTAAGTGCTCAGTCTGAGCCTGGCACTTTCATATGTATAATTTGTTCCTCCAAACAATATACTGCAGAGTACAAGATAGCGTAAGCACGATGATTCCCATCTTACAGACAAAGAACCTTAGGCTCGGGTTACTGAGATAATTGCCCAGCTTCACACAGCTAGTAAATGCCAGAATTGTAGGGGGGTTGGAAGAGGGAGAGAGGGAAAGAGGATGGGAAGGAGGGAAGGTGGGAGGGAAAGATCCATAGACCTGATTCTGTTAATAGAGAGAACAAACCATGAGAAGGACAGAAGGAAGGAAAAGAGATGCTACACACTGATGAAGGAAAATAAAAATTAGGCTTCTACAGAAATGATTCACAGATCATTTTTCTCTCAATTCCATTCTATGTGACCATGAGGATTGGAGGGATTGTTAGAAGAAGGAGGGTGCCCAAGAAGGAGGACTAGCCATGAGAGACAGCCAATTAAAAACAGATGCACCAAATGAGATTATATGTGTGTGTATGTGTGTTTGATGAGAAAATCAAGGCAAAAACAGCAGCAGATGCTGAAGTCATGCTCTCCCTTTGGGGGAAGGGAAGTGGGAAAAGGACACGCAGCCATAAGGCAAAAGCAAAAACATTCCAAGGAGATTGCTATTGTGAGCACTTATTATCCCATGGAAATGCCCTTCTATCAGGATGCATAATCACCATATTGCATCCAATTACAACTTGAAGATGAAACATGATTGCTGCTGTCATGTTTGTATCTAATCAGAAGTTGGGAGACAATTATGATAATGATGCAGGGTGCTGCAGGGCTCACGTCAGGAGGAGAGGGCAAACCTTGCTTAAAGGCTCATCCCTACTCTGCAGGAGATGAATAGAGGTGTACTGGCACTCTAAAGCCATGCCAACTAAAGGATACTAAAGGAACTCAGACCTCAGAGTTATTTAGGCAGCCAGGGTTGGACTGAGGTAGGGAGAGGCTGGGTCTTACTAACCCATGGTTTTCCCGTTCTGACTCTTGAACCCTTGGCATCTCAATCACCCATCATACTTGTGATTCCTGGGCCCCATTCCAATCCTCCTGAGCCCCAATCTCTGGCATGTGGGCTGAAAGACTGTATTTTTACAGGATCTCCAGGTGCCAACTCTTCTGATGTGTCCATCAAAAAAGTGATGGATCAGAGAGAAATGAGATGCTACATACCTCAGCTAATACCCAGTATAGGCCCCTGAGTACCAGCACTTGCTATATTTAAAAATATGTATTGTTATCTATAGTAATAGTGATGTTATAAGTTATGGGTAACAAAACACAGAAGTTCTTTACAGTCTTGACTTTTGAGGACTTTAGCAAGCGCAAATTATTGCACCTTTCTCATTCTAACTTAGTTTAAAAATCTTAATAATGAAACCCTCAGGTGCAAAGAATATAAACATATCAGATATATATTTCTTTACTTACCCCTCTGTCCTCACATTTATGCTTTCCTTTTCAAAGCACCTTTAATAAGGTCAAATAAAATGACTCACCCCTCAAGTTCACACACGTCCAATTCATTACATATTTGCTTTAAATGACTGTTATTGTTATCATTAAACAATTATAATTCATTTAGTTCTGTGTGCTAGACACTACACTAACCACTCCAAATGCATTACTTCATTAATGGTAATTCATTAAGTACCGTTATTATCTCCAGCTTACATAGGAGGAAGTGAGGTTCAGAGAAGTTAAGTAATTCGGTCAAGGTCACACAGCTGGTCAGTGGGGAAGCCAGGATAACAATAAACTCCTGTGTGCCTTGTCCTGCATGACAGAAGGAAAGCAGTAATACAGGTGATAACTAACAATAGAAAATCCACAAGCTCTTTATATTTGGCTCTGGAATGCACTAGGTGATTGTTGGCCACAGAACAGCTTCCCTAATTAAGTTTGTTTAGGCCAGCATTAAAATTAGTCTGCTGCTGCTGAACCCTTGTCAGCTGAGGGCAATGAATAATCCAAATTTGACAGTATTTCAAAGAGTAAAAAGTGATATGAGGTTAGGATAGAGCACGGAGCCTGAGCAGTCTGTAGAGTGGTTTGGTGTTCACATCTTGAACAGAAACACTTGCTATCATACTGCAATCTCCTACTTCTTCTAGCCAATTTATAGCTTTCATCTTGGTGCTCCCCACAGATTTACTGTTTATGGTAATATCCATGTCATCTAATGACAAGATGCGATAACTAATGTGAGGTTCCTCCTGACCCCTAATATTCCCACGCTGAAACTCTATTAGATTTCACATTGACAGCCCCTTCTGACTCCAATCTACCAGCTTCTCATTGAGCCAAAGAGTATAAGGTCCCTCAAGAGCAAAGCAATTTATTTAAATAACACAGTAAGTAGATGGAAAAGTATGTTGCATTCAGAAAGTCAACATTCTCTTGCCGAAAGTAAAAGGCCCAGTGTGGCTGCTCCTGATGCAGTGTTAGAACTGACGCACATCCCTCTGTCCCTCACGTCAGGCCTTCTGTTGGGTCATTTCCCAATTCATTTAAGTGGAACCAGCTAAATTAGTTTCTGAAAATTGTATTTACAAGAGGGCTGGAGCCTTTCTGTGGGGAAAACCCAGTCTCTGGCTTACTGCACTCAATACTCAGGGACCTCCCTTTGGAATGTCCAGAAGGACAGACATTGAGGAACTGACATGCCTGTGTCCGGATGAAAGCACCAGGGCAAAATGCTTGAGCTTCCCACTGTTTAAAGAGTTTCCTGAACTCCTTTCTATTCTGAAAGATTTAAGAGTTCTAATGAGTAAGACCTTCTGGGACTCCCCCTTAAAGAAAGTGAAAGAATCTATTGTTTCTAAGGTCATTTTTACAACTTCCCCTTGTGGTGGTTGGGAACTCCTTGACTGTAAGACTAATACATGTGAACATGGAAATGCAAAGTCTACTCAAGCAGACCTTGAACTGCCATTGATTCCCTTCAAATAATAGCAGTTTAATTGGTTGTGTAATGAGGCTGCCTAGGTGCCGAGCATAGCCTGCTCTCAGGGGAGAACCATATATACCGTCTTTGAAGCCCACCAGCAATGGTGTCAGCTCGCTGCAAGAAGGGCTGAGCCAACTGCAGCTGTGAGGTTGTCTCTGACTGAAGCTGAAGAGAATCAATCAGGCCATAAATATTGTGGAAGAAGCCTGGGCGATGGGCAACCTTTGAGAAGAGTGTTCTGAGCATTCTGCCAAAAGAACAAGGCTTGACATGTAGGAATGAACAAGCTTTTTCTTTTCTTTTCTTTTTTTTAAGAAAGGGCTAGAGTGCTGTGGTGTCAGCCTAGCTCACAGCAACCTCAAACTCCTGGGTTCAAGCAATCCTCCTGCCTCAGCCTCCTGAGTAGCTTGGACTACAGGCATACACCACCATGCTCAGCTAATTTTTTTCTATATATATTTTTAATTGTCCAGCTAATTTCTTTCTATTTTTAGTAGAGATGGGGTCTCGCTCTTGCTCAGGCTGGTCTTAAACTCCTGAGCTCAAATGATCCACCCGCCTCGGCCTCCCAGAGTGCTAGGATTACAGGCGTGAGCCACTGCGCCCTGCCTGAACAAGCTTTTTATACTCTTTCCTTTGCTTTTTTTTATGGTAAAAGCATTCTTTTTTATTTCAATAGATTTAGGTGGTATCAATGTTTTTTTGTCACATGGAAGAATTGTATAATACTGAAGTCAGGGCTTTTAGTTACCAGAATAGTGTACACTGTACCCAACACTGCTGCTCTCCTGTATCTCCCCATTTCCCTGTGGATGTAACAGGCCAAGCAGGTGCTGGGGGATATTTCTGTGGAGGGATTAGCTGGTCCCCAAGCTGCTGCTGAAAGCACAGGTGGATTCACCCACTTGTCTCTGTGGGTCCCTCTCCACAGAGACAAGTGGCCATCAGGGTTTGCTCCACCTGGGTCCCCCAGCAGCAGCAGCAGGAGTGGCTGGGTAGGGTGACCTAGGTGGCAGCAGTGGGTGCCAGAGCTGTGTGCATTCACTTCACCCAGATCCAGTGGCAATAGCAGCATTCAGCGGTATGTAGTGCCATGGCTACTGTTTCTTTTTCTTGTGTCTCATTCTCCTCCTCAAGACATTTCCTTTCATCTCTCTTCCTTTAGTCCCATCTCTAAAACAGAAAAAAAAATCTTACTTTGCAAGGAAAACCATTCCATTGATTCCTATCTTGGCCTCCTTCTCTTTGATCTTTTTGTATGAATCAGCCACTCTCTCCATCATTTCAGTGTCTCCCTCTGCAGACCCCTTCCTCTCGGCCTTCAACAATTCTCAAGACTCCACAAGCTTTCACTTCAGGCCCCTCAAGTTGCTGAGGATCTCTCCCCTTCCCTCCACTACCATACTTGTTCCTTTAAGTCTCTGAAATCTAGTTTCTAACCCCATCCTTCTACCAAAAGTGTTATTTAGGGAGGTCTTTAATACAGCCTGATCACCAAATAGGGTGGCCTTTTTCTTCATCTTCATTTCTTGACTTTTCTCCAACTATTGCTAAACAAACAAACAAATACAAAAAAGTTGGCCACAAGTTCTGTCATCAGAGTCATCTTAGGAAATAAATCTATGTCATCATTTTATGCTCAAGAATCTTCAATGATTCCCTAATGCCTGCTAAACTGAGAGCAAGATCCTTAGCCTGGCATTCCAGGCCATAATCCTCCTTTCTGGCCTCACCCCTACTCCTTCCTGACATATACCTTTTACTCTGGCCTAAACTACTTTCCTTTCATACACATTGTGACCATTCTTTCCTCTGCAATGTTGCATATACCCTTTACTCCACTTAAAATTCCCTTTGTCATATTTCATCTAATTGCAATTTATTTTTAGAGATGAAGTCTCACTCTGTGGCCCAAGCTGGAGTGCAGTGGCATGATCATAGCTCACTGTAACCTCGAATTCCTGGGGCCAAGTGATCCTCCCGCTACAGCCTCCCAAGTGGCTAGGACTACAGGCCAGCCACCATGCCTGGCTACTATTTTAATTTTCGTGTAGAGACAGGGTCTCACTTTCTTTCCCAGTCTGGTCTTGAATCCCTGGCCTCAAGCAATCATCCCACCTTGACCTCCCAAAGTACTGGGATTACAGGAGTTAGCCACCCACTGCACCTGGCTCCAAGTTAATAAATATTTTTTAGGCACCTACTTTGTACCAGAGCCACATCAGACATCACTTTCTTTGTGAAGCTTTACCTGATCCTACAAACACTGGATCCCCACAGAACTTTTCTGTGAAAGGGAAAGTATATTTTCCTTGTTGAACTTCAAATTCTACACAGACTTTAAAGGTTGTTTTGGCCTTTTATTAACTCATTCTCTGTAAGGACAGAGACCATGTCTTTGTGTTCCTGTAGTATTTAGCACAATTCTTTCTTCATCATGCACATTCAATAATTTTCTGTCAAATAAATTCAGACCATGCAATTTAAAATTATTCCCACTCACAATTCCAATAATTTCCTGAGACATTAATCCTACTGAATCCTTGCTCTCCTCAAGTTAAGCAAGATGAACGTGCCCCTTTTCACTCCTCTGCTGGGTATAAATGTGAAACTCTAGGAACACCATATGCCACCAGTACTAAATGAGGTATATGTGAGAAACACCTAAAAGGGCATGCTATTTCAAAAAAAAGAAGCAACACAAGAGCTGCAGAGAGTATCAGGTGCCAGATCCAGCAATGCCATATGTCAAAAATCTGAAGCCAAAGTTGTGAGTGTGGCATCATGTAGGAGATGAGAGAAGCATACAGGTCTCCTGAAAATGTGATGTCCAGAATTTCCTACACAATCTGAGCCCAGCACTAGCACAATTCTCACAAAGATATCAAGGTTCTAGAGAATCTTTAGACTTGAGACTCTTGTGTTTGGCGCAGCAGTAATCCACCTGAAAATAAAAAGCTTCCAGGAAGACAATGTTTAGCGAGAGATGAAAAGGCTGAAACATCAGAAACATATTTGTTTCTTGGAAATAACACCAATTTAGTGAAAAGGGGAAGTTGACTTTGGAGAAGAAAGAAAATAGCTCCACCAAACCATAGGTAACAAACAGCTCCATTTCCCTGGAGTTGAAAACAAGTGAAATGAGCAGCCAGAGTACCTCAGAGGCTAAGAAGCATGTTTAGGGTTTGTTGTTGTTATTATTTTAAGGTGATATCTGACCTCAAAGGGTAATTCTCATTTCTGGAATCAGAACAATGTTTCTGGAGACATCATGGAGCAGTAGAAGATCACAGGCTTTGGGGAAGAGAGATCTCAGTTCAAATTCTAACCTTGTGCCTAGTAACTGTACCTTGGGAAAACTAGTTAGCCCCTTTAAGCCTCAGTTTTCTTAGCCGTAAAATGAGGACAAACATACCTACTTTGCAGAAAGGTTGGAAGGATAGTAATAATAATAGTATTTGTTAGGTAGCAGGCACTCTAAGATTACTTCACACAATTATTATCTCACGAGTTTCCACACAACCATCTGAGCTAGATTCTATTAGCTCCACCATTTTACAGATGGGCAAACTAGAACTCGGAATAGTTAAGCAATTATCCAAAGTGACACAGCTTGTGAATGGCACACCTAGCACTGAAATCCAAAGCTGGATGTGCTCTTAGTCACTACAACAATAAGCCTTACTAGAGACCATTTTCAAAGTTACTCTCACCTTATCCTCAGGGCTGGATGGGGTAGGGGGAGAGACAGTTATCAGGGTGTTCCCTACTCCTCTGTTCCTTCTGGACCATTGTTCCTCTGCCATATTCCATGAACCTTGTACTCTCCTATTCCCCGTTACCTTGCTCTATCAAGCAGGAGTCTTGGTTATTAGACCCTGAAATTTGCTTTTTTCAAGACCATTGCTGTGGCCTATTCCAGTAACTCAATTGTAGTAGTAGTAGTAAGAGTAGTAGCAACAGTAGTATTAACAGTAGTAACAGCTCACTTATTGACAGCTTGCTATCTGCCAGGCACTGCATGAAGCACTTTATATACATGAGCTCACTCAGTCATCAAAACAACCCTGTGGGATGGGTACTATTATTAAATAAGATCATTTAGATTAAGTCCCTGGCACAGAGTAAGCTCAATAATTGCTAGTTTTCATTATAAATATTATGTTTCAATAGATATGTAAAATACAAAGCCCTCACAGAAGGGATGGGTACAAGTAATCTTTTTTTCTATTAAGAGCAACTGTCCCAAAGGTGGTAAAAACTAACTTGAAAAAATTTAACAAGGTTTAGGCTTTATGGGCAAGAAATATAGATCCCTCTTAATTGGTTTTATAATAAAAGGTAAAACTGTTCAATAAGTAAAAGTGAACAAAGAAAACTTTATTTTCATTTATGTCTAAACAATGGAGAAAGGAACTAAGGAAAAGAGAAGACTCAAAGAAAAAGGGAACTTTCAAAGAAGAGGGCACTAAAGGTGCATATTGAGAGGCTTTGGATTGGATGGGAGGCAGAGCAGAGAGGACGAGAAACAGATTTGTCTTTGGAGGATTCTGGATCTAGAAAACTGAGAGAAACTTACACAAACCACAAGTCCTTCCCTTTGATGAAATTTAAAGGAGTTCACAGCCTCTCTAAAGCCCATTCCTGGCACTCCAAACCCAGGAAGAAGAGGGAGAGAGAACAAAAATCAAGCCAGAGGAAAACGGAGAGAAACAGAGAAGAAAGAGAAAAAAGTTTAAAGAATAGCCAGTGTGCCCTGCATGACCATATATTAGCTACTGTTTTCAGAAGCCTTTGTCCCTATGCACCTTCCAGCTTAGCCACCTTCATGCAACCTCCCAGTTAACAGCCAGCAAGCCTGGCATACCCAGGATCAGCAACCCCACACCTTCACTGACCTCCCAAATTTAACCATGGTCAGCCCAAAGTGGTTCCAGACTCCATCACTTCTCCCATTGCTATCGTCCACCCAACTCCTGTGAAAAGCATCTCTCCCTCTCAAAGGCCATCTCTGGGAATGAGGGCCTGCCTTCCAAAACCCAGAGATCTCTGTTGAATTCACATAACATTCATGTTGGACTCTACTTAACAAAATTGTCTGTATGTGTGTGGCTCGGTATAGGGAGAGGATGGTAGGTACTTAAGAAAATTGATTCAAGTTGTACAAATTAAGTCCAGGGTCACACCCACATAATAGGTCAAAGGTTTCTTATGTTTGCACTATGGTATAAAAATAACTTCTCCCTTTTGATCTTGATTCTTCTCTTTGGCAGTGGAGATAGAATTCTTTTTCCTGGACAATCTCTATTTTCAATGCAAGGCTTTGGCGCACTAACCTACTTTACTTTTTTGAGGAAGCCTAATACCATGATGCATTATAAGACTGCCAGGGACCCTAAGAATTAGAATTCAAGTGTTCTTGCACTCCACCGTTAGAGAATGGAAACAGGTGAATATTTATAATCTGTACGTGGACAATGAATATTAGTGATCAGAAGATCAAGGTCATGCACTTCTACATGGAAAGTCATTGCCTTAATATATTGTGCCTGTGCAATATTCATGATAAAAGGTGAATGCTTTTTTTGTTTTCAATGAAATTTCTTTTTCAGTCAGAAGGATCATCTGCTTTGTGAGTAATTTTCTAGAAGGAATGAAAATTTACACCTGTCACAGAGACCATTCCCTGTTAGGCCTTTTAAATTAGAAAAGGTTAATTATTTCATGTCTGGTTGTAATGATTTCATTGAGATTTCATCTGAAATCTGATTAGGAGGCATTACAACAAATATCTGATTGTTGGTGTGATAGAGATCACCATAGTGTCTTCTGCAGTTGTGTTGGTATGCCTAATCGGAAAGAAGAGCACATGTGGTGTTTTGTAATGAAAAGTAGCTAGTTGACATTAACGAGTTTAGAGAGTTGGCATTAATTTAACATACATTACTGTGGCTTATTCTTTGTATCTAAGGAATCAAAAAGAGAGAGAGAAAATCTTGGAGTTTTTCAATATTAGGCATGATAGAAAACAGTCTTATTCAGATCATATCAGAATACTTTATTCCAAAATTTTTCTCTATTACCTTTGCAACACACTAATGTAGCCATTGAGGTTAAAGGCTATAAGTCTCAGTATTGCTTCCATTTCCTAAATTGTAGGAAAGTCAGGACACTGCTCCAGATGATGAGGTTCCCATGGCCCATCAACTTGCAACCAATGTTGGCACGTTCTTCATTTTCCTGCCCCCTTGCCAGCTGCTCAGTTGGCCACTACATTCAACTTTGGCCTTGCATCTACAACATACATAAATGGGCATTCTTTCAAGGGCTTCATTAATAGCCTTCAGCATCTGCTCACATTCCAAGCATTGGGTACTAAATCCAGAGAGGGACTGGCATATGGCTGCATTGTTCTACTTGTAGAAAATGAAAAACACAGGAATGTGCCCTAAACTTCTCATCTTTAAATTGTCAACCACTGCTAGTTTAAAACAAAAAACATAAATGGCCCCTTTGGAGGGAGGTGTATGTGTGCACATGTGTGTGCATGTTTGTGAATGCATAGAATAAGATTTGAAAATATTCACATTAAATACATGTCAATATGTTAATAGTTACTCATGGGGACTGAGATTGGGGTGAGTATGTGAGGAGCATTCACTCTTTATACCATATAAGTCTTTCTGTATTGTTTGAATTTTTGCAACAATTACATATTTTTTGCAATAATTACATAATTATTCAAAAAATAAAATCTATATAGGCATAGAGAAAAGTTGGTAAGAACACACATAGAAGTGCTTAGAAGAGTTATCTCTGGAAGGTAGGATTAGAGAAAAGGGCTTTTGCCTCTCTTTATAGTTGGTATATATTTATAAACTTTAAATGTTGGATTATGGGCATGTTTTCTTTTGTTATATATGACACTATGGTATTTTTAAACTAAATTTTTTAATTAATTGAACTATAGTTACAGGAAAATATTCCAGCCTTCATAGATTTTGTTAATATTCATTACTTGCAAGTACTCATTTGGTACTCCCATGTGCTAGCAGTAAGAATTCAAGTCTAACAATTTTCATTTTGTTTTTCCATTAATTATCACTGAGGGATTTGGGGTTATAAACCAGTGCATAGTTATATGGGCTTTGGCCTGACAAGAGAAAGTTGGGGAGAAAAGCACAAACTTTCTGTGCATTCTGTAGAATGTAAGCTTCACAAAGTCAGAGACCATATCTATTTTGTTCACTACCACAACCCCAATGCCTAGTATTTTTGCCTGGCATGTAGTAGGTGTCAAATAAAGATTTGTGGAGTGACTAGATGAATGAATGCTCAAATCCAAAGGGAAAGTAAGGCACTCAGAGACGTATGTGGTAAAAGAGCAGAGAGCATACTATGTAGATGGTAAGAGGAAAGGAGCATGGCTTAACAAAGACTAACTGGGAAGTCAAGAGACCTGGGCCTAACTGACTGGATGAGTGACCTTGAACAGATCCTTTCCTTTCTCTAGAATTTGATGTCCTTATTTGTAAAGTGAGAAGTCAGAATAAATCGATAGTATCTAAACTATTTATAACAATGGACTTGTATTATTTAAAAGAAACCCAAGACCATGTAAAATAGCTACATATGTAAAAATTCATAGAAATGTCTGAGTTAATGTTCAGCTACTGTCACTGTGGGTTATTTGGGGAGTTCTTAAAAATTTTTCATTATACTTTTCTCTACTACTTGAATATTTCATAATAATCATGTAACATTTTTACAGAAACAAATGTCATTGTACTATTTTAAAGTGATGAGCAGGGAGGGGGCCAAGATAGAGAACTGAAAGCAGCCTACACTCACTGCTTGCAAGGAGAAGATCAAAAGTTGCAGGTAGAAGTTCACTTATGGATGGACCGTCTCAGAGAGACCACTGTGAATCATTAGAGAAACAACTGAAGACACTCAAAGTGAAGGAGAGAGAGGCAGGATGATCCACTTGGCAATCTTGGAAGGTACCTGGGAGAAGTGTCCACATGTGGGGAAGGGTCAGGGAGGGATACTAAGGGTTCCACACTCCCCCAAAGGACACTGCAACCCAAGCTGTGAGGGGACTCCCCCACCACAGCAAGCCTTGGAACTGATCAGGGAGCTGCTTGGAGACCGTGCAGCTGCATTGCACTGGAAAGTGGGGTCCCGCTGGCTTCTGATCCCAGGCTGCTGCGACAGACACCATTCTGTGCTCTCAGCCCCAGAGCTCCGGGTCTACAGAGGGTTTGGCTCCACTTTAGCCTCCTCCTCATTACCCCTGCCAAGCCAGGGAGGGAGCAGGGAAAGTGAGTGCTCTCACATGCACTGTGACAGGGTGTTGTGCACCCCACTGCCACCACCCACCCCACCATCTCTGAGGGATCCAAGTAGAGCAGGCACCCACAGGCCCTCAGCATCTGCCACCGCCATCTCACCATCTCAGTAGCTCCACTGCTGCCACCTGGGTAACATCATAGCAGCTGCCACAGTCAGACCTGGGCAGAAGGAAAGGCCCAGCCATTGGGACTTGCCAGTGGGGTGCCTCACATCCTACTGACCCCACCAGCTGTGAGCTAACCAGCCACTGCAGTCTCATGAGCCACCCCACTGCTAGCTATGGTCCCATGACCCACCAAGGGCCTTGCAACCTGCCCAGGTGCTGGCCAAGATCCCATGACCCACCCAGCTACCAGCCAAGGTCCTGAGACCTGCCCAGCCACTGTGGCCCCACGCCCTGCATGCTCCAGGGGCCCCTGTGTGCCATGAGCCTGGCAGAACAGCACACCATACACATCAGCAACCCCAACCACTCCCTACACTGCATGGCCACTGTAGCACTGCCCCTCACACCTACACAGACCTGCTCACCATAGCCTGCCCCCTGTCACATACCACCACTGCCCCTGGAACTGAGCAGAGCAAATGCCCACAGCCCTGACATCTAGGGCCACCACCTAAATAGACTCACTCAGCCCCTGCTGCCATGACCATGGGGAGGCCTGAGCCATCCACCTCCATGGAGAAGGACTCACCCAGACCCCTGCCCAAGCTTCCAACAGTGGCCTGGGGAAAAGCCCACCACTCCATAGGAATATGCCCCAGCACCAGCTCAGACTGTGATAAGCACAGAGGAATGCGATGACATGAGAAAACAGCTGCATTATAGGTTCTCAGTTCATCTACCCCTCTCCTGATGGGTCAATCCTCCAGAGTACGACACAAGTGGACCATCCATCTCTTTTTTTTTCACTAAGTAGGAGAGTTTCCAGCAAGTGAGAACAGGTGCACTGCAAACTTAACTGTCTTGAGCTGAGAGAAGAGGTTTCATATGACAAGGTATCAACACAGGAACTCTGGCAACATGAAAAAAAAAAAGCTATGTCAACACTCCCAAAGGATCCTGACAGGTCTCCAGCAATGTAAAGGAAATTGTCAAAATGTCAGAGATGGAATTCAGAATATAGATGGAAAATAGGATGAATGAGATTAAAGAGAAAGTTGAAAACCAACACAAAGAAGCAAAAAATATATATTTCAGGACATGAATGAAAAAAATGAAAAATTCACTAAAAAGATGGGCAATATAAGAAAAGATATAACAGAACTTAAAGAAATGAAAGAGTCATTTAGGGAATTTCAAAATACATCAGAAAGCTTCAACATCAGGCTAGACTAAGCAGAAGAAGGAATTTTAGAGCTTGAAAACAAAGCTTTTGAACTAACCCAGTTAGTCAAAGATGCAGAAAAAAGTATAAAGAAAAATAAACAATCACTCAGAGAAAAACGGGACTTTGCAAAGTAAGCCAATATAAGAATTGTAGGTATCCATGAGGGATAAAAAGAAAAATCAAAGGACATAGAAAAACTTATTTGAGGGAATAATTGAGGAAAACATCCCTGGTATCACCAGAGATTTAGATATCCAGACACATCATAGTCATGAAACAACTGGAAGATTCATAACAAATAGGATATCACCAAGACTCATTGTCATGAGTCTGGCCAAAGTCAAAATGAAGGAGAAAATCCTACAAGCTGCAGGACAAAAGCAACAACTAACTTACAGAGGAAAACCCATCAGGCTAAAAGTGAATTTCTCATCAGTGACCTCACAATCCAGAAGGGATTAGGGCCCCATTTTTCCTCTTCTTAAACAGAATAACTGCCAGCCAAGAACTTTGTATCCTGCAAAACTAAGTTTCATAAATGACAGAGAAATAAAGACTTTTCCAGACAAGCAAACACTAAGGGAATTTGTCACTACCATACCTACCCTACAGGAAATGCTCAAAAGTGCACTATACATGGAACAGAACCATAGATACCCACCAGTGTAAAAACACCTGAAAGTTAAACCTCACAGATCTTATAAAACAGTAACACAAGAGGGAATACAAAACAACAAGGTATTATTGAACATGAACAGAACAGATTCACACATATGAATGCTAACACTGAATGTGAACAGTCTTAATACTACACATAAAAGACCTAGACTGGCTGAATGGATGAAAAATCATAAGCCACGTATAGACCGTCTCCAAGAAACACATCTAACTCACAAGAATTTGCACAGACTCAAGTAAGGGGATGGAAAAAATATTCCATGCAAATGGAAACCAAAAGTGAGCAGGTGTAGCCATTCTCATATCAAATAAAATTGACTTTAAATCAACAATAGTAAAAAAAAGACAAAATGGTCATTATATAATGATAAAGGGAGTAATTTGACAAGAACACATAACAATCCTATATATATATGCACCTAACACAGGATTTCCCAAATTCATAAAACAAATTCTACTAGATCTAAGCAAAGAAATAAACATTAGCATCATAATCACCAGGAAATTCAACACCTCATAGACAAATCTGGACAGATCATTGAAGCAGAAAATCAACAATGAAACACTGGAATTAAATGGGACTCTAGAACAAATGGACCTAACAGACATGTCCAGAACATACAAACTACAGATTATACCTTCTTCTCTTGAGCACATGGGACATTTTTCAAGATTGATCATATCAGAGTCCACAAAGCAAGTCCCACTAAATTCAGAAAAATCAAAATCAAATCATATATTTCTCAGACCACAATGGAACAAAACTAGAAATCAACTCTGAGAGAAACTCTCAAGTCCACCCAAACTCATGGAAATTAAACAACCTGCTGCTGAATGATCTATGGGTCAACCATGAAATTAGGGCTGGGTGTGGTGGCTCATGCTTATAATCCTAGCACTCTGGGAGACTGAAGTGGGAAAATCACTTGAGGTCAGGAGTTTGAGGTTGCTGTGAGCTAGGCTGATGCCATAGCACTCTAGCCTAGACAACAGAGCGAGACTCTGTCTCAAAAAAAAATTAGGATGGAAATAAAAAAATACTTCAAATCTAATGACAAAGAGGACATAATCTTTTGAAATCTATGGGATACAGAAAAAGTATTGCTAAGGGGAAAGTTCATAGCCTTAAATACTTACATCAAAAAGACAGAAAGATCACAAATTAATGATCTAATGTCACAACTCAAGAAATTAGAAAAAGAAGAACAAATCAAATCCGAAAACAACAGAATAAAAGAAATAGCAAAGCTCACAGCAGAAGTACATGAAATGAAAACCAGAAAAACAACATAAAAGATAAATAACACAAAAAGTTGGTTCTTTGAAAAGATAAACAAAATTGATAGACCACTAGCCATATTAACCATAAATTGAAGAGAAAGGACTCAGATAACCTCAGTCAGAAATGAAAAAGGAGACATTACAACTGACACCACAGGAATACAAAATATCATCAGTGAATACTACTAAAACCTCCACACACATAAACTAGAAAACCTAGAGGAAATGGATAAATTGCTGAAAACATCTAACCTCCCACCTGTGAATCAGAATGAAGTAAAAATCATGAACTGACTGATAATGAGCAGTGAGATTGAGGCAGTAATAAAAAAAACCTCACACACACACACACACACACACACACACACACACACACAAACCCAGGACCAGATGGATTCACAACCAAATGCTACCAGCCCTACAAAGAAGAACTGGCACCCATCCTGCAAATATTATTCCATAACATTGAGAAGAAGGGATTTCTCCCTAAATCATTCTTTGAAGCCAGTATCATCTTGATAACCAAAGCCAGGAAAGGACACACCAAAAATGAAAACTATAGATGACTATCCCTCATAGATGTAGGTGCAAAAATCCTCCACAAAATACTAGCAAACAGAATCCAACAGCACATCAAAAAGAGAATTCATAATGATCAAGTGAGTTTCATCCCAAGGATGCAAGGATGGTTCAACATATGCAAATCAATAAATGTGATTCACCACATAAACAGTAGCAAAAACAATACCATATGATCATCTCAATAGATGGTGAAAAAGAATTTGATAAGGTCCAGCACTCTTTCATGATTAAAAAAACCTCTCAACAAACTAGGCATAGAAGGAACATACATCAAAATTATAAAAGCCATATATGACAAACCCACAGTCAACATCATACTGAACAAGGAAAAGTTGAAAGCATTCCCCCTACAAACTGTAACAAGAGAAGGGTGTCTGCTCTTACCATTTCTATTCAATATAGTACTGGAAGTCCTAGCCAGAGGAATCAGGCAAGAGAAAGAAATAAAGGGCATCTAAATTTGGAAAGAGGAGGTTAAACTATCCCTGTTTGCCAATGATATAATCTTGTATCTAAAAAACCCTAAAGACTCCACTAAGGCTCCTACAATTGATAACTAAGTTCAGTAAAGTCTCAGGTTGCAAGTCAATGTACACAAATCAGTGACATTTCTGTACACTAATAGCAATAAAGCTAAGAGGCAAATGAAGAACTCACTACCATTTACAATAGCTACAAAGAAAATAAAATACCTAGGAATACACTTAAACAAGGAGGTGAAAGATCTCTACAAGGAGAACTTTAAAACACTTTTGAAAGAAATCAGACATGACACAAACAAATGGAAAAGCATCACATGCTCATGGATTAGAAGAATCAACATCATTAAAATGTCAATATTTCCCAAAGTGATTTACAGATTCAATGCAACCAATGACATTTTTCACAGATCTAGAAAAAACAATCCTAAATTTTATCTGAAACCAAAAAGAGCCCGAATAGCCAAAGCAATCCTAAGGAAAAAAGAACAAATCTGGAGGCATCACATTACTTAACTTCAAATTATACTACAAGGTGATAGTAATAACCATAACTGGTACTGGTATAAATGTAGACACATAGACCAATAGAACAGAATAGAGAACCCAGAAATAAAACCATATAGGTATGACCAGCTGATCTTTGACAAAGCACACACTGGGGAAAGGATGCCCTATTCAATAAATGGTGCTGGGAAAATTGGATACCCACATCCAGAACAATGAAGTGGGACATCTGTCTCCTGCCATATACAAAAATTAATCCAAGATGGATAAAAGACTTAAATGTAAAGTGTGAAAACATAAAAATTACAGATGAAAATGTAGGAAAAACTTTTCTAAACATTAGCCTAGGCAAAAAATTCTGACTAAGATCCAATAGGCAACAACAAAATAAATAAATGGGACTTAATTAAATTTAAAAGCTTCTGCACAACAAAGGAAATAATCAACAGAGTAAGTAGGCACCATACAGAATGGGAGAGTATATTTGCAAACTACACATCTTACAAAGGACTAATACCCAGCATCTACAAGGAACTCAAGCAAATCAGCAAGGAAAAAAACAAACAACTCCACTAAAAATGGGCAAAAGGCATATGTAGAATTTTTTTCAAAAGAAGATAGACAAATGGCCAACAAACATATGAAAAAATTCTCAGCATCACTAATCATTGGGGAAATGCAAATTAAAACCACAATGAGATATCATCTTACCCCTTTCAGAATGTCCATTATTTAAAAATCAAAAAAACAACAGATGCTAGCACAGATGCAGAGTAAAAGGAATGCTTATACACTGTTGGTGTGACTGCAAACTAGTACAACTCCTATGGAAAACAGTATGTCAATTCCTCGTAGAACTAAAAGTAGACCATCATTCAATCCAGCAATCCCACTACTAGATATCTACCCAAAGGAAAAGAAATCAATCATTTTATCAAAAATTCACTTGTGCACTAAAATGTTTTTCACAGCACCATTCACAGTTGCAAAGATATGGAATCAACCTAAGTGCCGTGGAGTACTACTCAGACATAAAAAGGAATGAAAGAATGTCTTTTGCAGCAACTTGGATGGAGTTGGAGTCCATTATGCTAAGTGAAGTATCTCAGGAATGGAAAAACAAATATCACATGTTCTCACTAATAAGTGGGAGCTAAATGATGGGTACACACAGGCATAAAGAGACATAAAGGACATTGGAAACTGAGAAGGGGGAGGATATGGGGGAGGTTAGGGATAAAAACTTACCTGTTGGTGCAATGAACACTGTTCAGGCATCAGGCACACTTAAAGCCCTGACTTCACCATTATACAGTGTATTCATGTAACAACTTTTGTACCCCCTTAATATTTTGAAATTAAAATGAAAGTGATGAGCAGACTATGAAAATAAATAAAAGAAGTATTACAGTTACCCAACAGGATTGAAAGGGAGGCCCTGAGGGGTACAATTCCTCCTGGTAAGATCAAGCTTCTTCTGGACTTGACACTTCTCTTAAGAAGATTAAAGGGAAGCCCAATGTTCTGTGTGCCACTGGTAAAAACACCACTCCACAACGCCCTCATAATCCTCATTATTAACCACCATACTAGAAGAGACACCAATCCCAAGGAGATTCTATGTTTAAAACTGACCATCAGTACCACCCCCCTCCACCAGCCAAGAGATCATCAGGACTTATCATGTTTTAAATACCTGTTTACTTCAATCATCACAAAAGTTCAAATCTTCTAGATCATCCATTATCATTCACATGGAAATGAATTCCTGTATCTTCTAATCTGACTCAATCTACCACCCCATCTGCAAAATCCCCTATATCCTCAGCTTCTCCAAAATTTTCCTTGAATTTATGCCTTTATCAAAATCTTGGCTCCCCTCTGAAGACATTTCTCTCTGTAGAGCCCTCTGAAGTGTTGGCAATTTTTTTTTCACACCTCATTTGCCACTGGACCCAGAAGTGGGACAGGTGTCCTCCTTGTTCTTCCCTGTCATTTCCTGTTTTGGGGTCTCCCCTAAATCACCTGCCCCAGGTTCTTTCTATCACTTTGCTGTCAGAATTTGTTACCCACTACATGTCCTTGTTGCTGTCATCTCCCTTCCTCCTGTTCACTCTCCCTTATTCATTAACAATTTTAGCTCATGATTCACTGTCTTTCTCTCCATGACTGCTCCTGTCATCATTCTTGGTGATTTCAATATCTATGCAAAGTCTACATACATACAAACATGTACATATGGATGTGCATTTATTGTGTACATCATCAATAATTCATATAACACCCTGGCCTCTCGGCTGTTTAACCTCCTCCACTCCAAAGATCTTGTTCTCTTGCCATCCTTGGCCAACTTCACCCATGCTCACTTCCTAGACCTTGTCATTATGAATTACTATGCCACCTGAAAAATCTCCATTGTAAGCATCCTATGCTCCTATCTTTCTCCCTAGTTCCTTCTAGTATCTTCATTTCAACAATCCTCCCA
The DNA here is from genome assembly GCF_020740605.2 of Lemur catta. Lineage (NCBI taxonomy): Eukaryota > Metazoa > Chordata > Mammalia > Primates > Lemuridae > Lemur > Lemur catta. Next base: position 30,606,208 of record NC_059155.1, on the reverse strand, counting down.
CCTCTAACCGTCCTTTTGCTCTACATTACTCCCTCATATGTTCACCTCCATGTTTATGCAACTCAGATTCCATGGTCCATCATTATAATCACTCATTGGCATCCATCCTCATCTCCACAATTCCTTTCCTGCCATGATATTTACCTGGAAAAACCTGAGCCAAAGTTTTTTTTTTCCTGTGCGTTATATTTATTTGTTGTTTTTATTTCAGCTTATTATGGGGGTACAAAAGCACAGGTTATATATATTCCCCATGTTCCACCCATCCCCCTGAGTCAGAGCCTCAAGCATGTCCATTCCCCAGACAGTGCGCCTGGTACTAACCATGTAGTCATACCTCCATCCCTTCCCCCCACCCCCCACCTCCCCGAGTCAGCACCTTCACACATGGCCAATCCCCAGACAGTGCACAACACACTCATCATGTAGGCATACATCCATGCCCTCCCCCCACCCCCCACCTCAGTCTGATATCCAGTTGGTACCATTCCCCAATGTGCATTTAGGTGATGATCAGGAAAACCAATTTTCTGGTGAGTACATGTGATGCTTTTTTTTCCATTCTTGGGATACTTCACTTAATATAATGGGTTCCAACTCTCTCCAAGAGAACCAAAGAGATGTCGTATCACCGTTATTTCTTATAGCTGAGTAATACTCCATGGTATACATATACCACAATTTACTAATCCATTCGTGAATTGATGGGCATTTGGGTTGTTTCCATATCTTTGCAATTGTGAATTGTGCTGCTATAAACATTCGGGTGCAGGTATCTTTTTTATAGAATGACTTTTTTTCTTCTGGGTAGATGCCCAATAATGGGATTCCTGGATCGAATGGTAGGTGTACTTGAATCTGTTTAAGGTATCTGCATATTGTTTTCCATAGTCCCACCATCAGTGTATGGGTGTTCCTGTCTCTCCGCATCCATGCCAACATATATTATTTTGAGACTTTTTGATAAAGGCCATTCTCACTGGGGTTAAGTGATATCTCATTGTGGTTTTGATTTGCATTTCCCTGATGATTAGAGATGTTGAACATTTTTTCATATGTTAGCCATTCTTATATCTTCTTTTGAAAAATTTCTATTCATGTCATTTGCCCACTTTTTGATAGGGTTGTTCGATTTTTTCTTGCTGATTTTCCTGAGTTCTAAATATATTCTTGTTATCAGTCCTTTATCTGATGTGTAGTATGCGGAAATTTTTTCTCATTCTGTAGGTTGTCTGTTTACTCTCATGACTGTTTCTTTGGTTGTGCAGAAGCTTTTTAATTTAATCAGGTCCCATTTATTTATTTTTGTTGTTGCTGTGATTGCCTTAGGAGTCTTCTTCATAAATTCTTTGCTTAGGCCAATGTCTGTAAGAGTCTTTCCTACGTTTTCTTCTAGGATTCTAATAGTTTCCCACCTAATGTTTAAGTCCGTTATCCACCATGATTCGAATTTTGTGAGAGGTGAAAGCTGTGGGTCCTGTTTTAGTCTTCTACGTGTGGCTATCCAGTTTTCCCAGGGAACCGGGCAGCTCCATCCCCTAGTCCGTGGACCCCCATTAGGAGCTCCGCCTTTGCGTGAACACTGAGTGCTTCCCCAGTCGCGGAGCAGTGGAGCGTGGACCTTGCGGACATTGGGGCAGGGCAGAACATCGCCCCTGGGAGCTGTAGCAGCCGGGGCGCTGGGCAAACAAGGGCACCGCCCCCTCCCCCTAGCCACTGTCTTTCACGCAGAGAGAGGCAGAAACCACCTCGGGAGAGGAAGAGGCAAGGAAAAAGTCGCTTTATGTCTGAAATTAGAACAGCCCAGTGACGGGACTCTGAAACCGGTTTCAGGTCAAATTAATTCTCTGGGGCTGGACCCAACAGGAGCAGCCCCCCAGATGAGGTAGCAAAAACCTGAACAACACGTGAAGGGGTCCCTGTAGTGACAGAGGAGGCAGCTTACCTGGGCTGCTGCACAGCCCAAGATCAGCACACACGGCGTGCCTATATTCAGGCTAAAGCGGAAAGAAGGGACCTAAGGATTGATCCAGATGGGAAGGGCTCAGTGAAAGAACTCTGGGAGTATAAAGAATCAAGCTGAACCTTTGCCTTCAAAGAGGATTACTAGTTCTCTACCAATTGACACAAACCAGACTCAAAATAGCAATATGTCACAGGAAGAATTTCAATCATGGATCAAAAATAAGCTGAATATTATGCAAGAAAAAATGGATAACCAACACAAAGAAACCGCAAAAAAGATCCAGGACTTCAAAGAAAAATTCACTAAAGAAATCGAAATATTGAAGAAAAATCAAACTGAACTCCTGGAAATGAAGAATTTATTCATGGAGCTACAAAACACAGTGGAAAGTCTCAAGAGCAGGGTAGATCAAACAGAAGTAAGAATCTCAGAGATTGAAGATAACATTTTCCAATTAAATAATCAGTCACAGAGATGGAGCAAAAAATAAGAGAAAAGACCAGAGTCTACAAGAAATGTGGGATTATGTGAAGAAGCCTAACGTGAGAGTTATCGGCATTCCTGAGGCTGAAGAAGACAATAAGCAAGGGTTGGCTAAGCTATTTGAAGACATAATTGAGGAAAATTTCCCAGGCCTTGCCAAAACTCTAGATATACAGATTCAAGAAGCTCAAAGAACCCCTGGGAGATTCATACCAAATAGGAAGACACCACGTCATGCAGTTATCAGACTGACCAAAATTTCCACTAAAGAGGCCCTTCTTCAAGCTGTAAGGAGAAAGAAACAAGTAACATACAAAGGAAAATCCATCGGAATTACGCCAGATTTCTCAACTGAAACCTTACAAGTAAGAAGAGACTGGGGCCGCATTCTCACTCTTCTGAAACAGAATAATGCCCAGCCTAGAATCTTATACCCAACTAAGCTCAGCTTTATATATGAAGGTGAAATGAAGACATTCTCAGATAAACAAAAACTCAGAGAATTCACCAAGGCAAGACCAGCTCTCCAAGAAGTACTCAAAACAGAGCTACACACGGACCAGCACAAGAAAGACTCACGAATATAAAACTACTCAAGAGAAGATAAAAACTCAGTTATCACAATGGCTCAAGTGAGAAAACAGAATAATGAAATTCAACCCAACATGAGGAACAGAAATCACTCTCACTTACAAATTCTCTCATTAAATGTGAATGGACTGAATTCCCCACTCAAGAGACATAGACTGGCCCAGTGGTTAAAAAAATGCAAGCCAAGTATCTGCTATCTTCAGGAAACTCATCACACCTGCAAGGATGCATTTAGACTGGAAATAAAAGGGTGGAAATCGATATTTCAAACAAATGGAAGCCAAAAGAAAGCTGGCATGGCGGTTTTAATCTCCGATAACTTAGTTTTTAAATCAATAAAAGTAATGAAAGACAAAGATGGTTACTATATACTGGTGAAGGGTACAATTCAACAAGAAGACATAACTATACTTAATATATATGCACCCAACTTAGGTGCACCCAGATTCATAAAGCAAACCCTGCTTGATTTGAACAAAATGATAGATAACAGCACGTTAATAGTCAGAGACTTTAACACACAGCTGACAGTACAGGACAGATCCTCCAAAGAAAAAATAAACAAAGAAATAATGGACTTACTGAGGTTACAAAATCAATACACACAAATCAGAGGCATTCATATATGCCAATAACATTCAATCGGAGAACCAAATTAAGGACTCAATACCTTTCAAAATAGCAACAAAGAAAATAAAATATCTAGGAATATATTTAACTAAAGAGGTAAAGGACCTCTATAAAGAGAACTATGAAACACTAAGGAAGGAAACTGCAGAACACGTAAATAGGTGGAAATCCATACCATGCTCATGGATTGGAAGAATTAACATTGTTAAAATGTCTATACTACCCAAAGTAATCTATAGATTCAATTGAATTCCTATTATATTACCAACTTCATTTTTCACAGATTTATAAATAATAATTATACACTTTGTATGGAATCAGAGAAGACCCCGTATAGCAAAACAAATTTTAAGCAATAAAAACAAAATGGGAGGTATTGATTTGCCAGACTTCAAACTATACTACAAAGCTGTGGTTCTTAAAACTGCCTAGTATTGGCACAAGGGCAGGGACACAGACCAGAGGAACAGAACAGAAAACCCAAATATAAAACCATCCTCATATAGCCATCTAATCTTTGACAAAATAGACAAAAACATACTCTGGGGACAAGAAACCCTATTCAGTAAATGGTGCTGGGAAAACTGGATAGCCACATGTAGAAGACTGAAACAGGACCCACAGATTTCACCTCTCACAAAAATCAAATCACGGTGGATAACAGATTTAAACCTTAAATGGGAAATGATTAGAATTCTAGAAGAAAATGTGGGAAAGACTCTTACAGACATTGGTCTAGGCAAAGAATTTATGAAGAAAACCCCTAAGGCAATCACAGCAACAACAAAAATAAATGAATGGGACCTGATTAAATTAAAAAGCTTCTGCACAGCCAAAGAAACAGTCACGAAAATAAACAGACAGCTGGCCGGGCGCGGTGGCTCACGCCTGTAATCCTAGCACTCTGGGAGGCCAAGGCGGGTGGATCGCTCGAGGTCAGGAGTTCAAGACCTGCCTGAGCAAGAGTGAGACCCTGTCTCTACTAAAAAAACAGAAATTATCTGGCCAACTAAAATATATATAGAAAAAACTAGCCGGGCATGGTGGCGCATGCCTGTAGTCCCAGCTACTCAGGAGGCTGAGGCAGTAGGATGACTTAAGCCCAGGAGTTTGAGGTTACTGTGAGCTTGGCTGATGCCACGGCACTCACTCTAGCCAGGGCAACAAAGCGACACTCTGTCTCAAAAAAAAAAAAAAAGAGAAAAAAAAATAAACAGACAGCCTACAGAATGGGAAAAATTTTTCACATACTACACATCAGATAAAAGACTGATAACAAGAATCTATTTAGAACTCAGGAAAATCAGCAAGAAAAAATCAAACAATCCTATCAAAAAGTGGGCAAATGACATGAATAGAAATTTTTCAAAAGAAGATATAAGAATGGCTAAAAAACTTATGAAAAAATGCTCAACATCCCTAATCATCAGGGAAATGCAAATCAAAACCACAATGACATACCACTTAACTCCGGTGAGAATGGCCTTTATCAAAAAATCCCAAAACAACACATGTTGATGTGGATGCAGAGAGACAGGAAGACTCATACACTGCTGGTGGGAATGCAAACTAGTGCAACCTCTGTGGAAAGTAATATGGAGATACCTTAAACAGATTCAAGTAGACCTACCATTTGATCCAGCAACCCCATTGTTGGGCCTATAGCCAGAAGAACAAAAGTCATTCTATAACAAAGACACCTGTACCCGAATGTTTATAGCAGCACAATTCACAATCGCAAAGATGTGGAAACAACCCAAGCACCCATCAATCCACGAATGGATTAGTAAACTGTGGTATATGTATACCATGGAGTACTACTCAGCTATAAGAAATAACGATGATACGACATCTCTTTGGTTCTCCTGGAGAGAGTTGGAACCCATTATATTAAGTGAAGCATCCAAAGAATGGAAAACCAAGCATCACATGTACTCACCAGAAAACTGGTTTCCCTGATCATCACCTAAAAGCACATCGGGGAAGGATACCAATTGGATATCAGACTGAGATGGGGGGTGGGGGGAGGGGATGGGTCTATGCCTACATGATGAGTGCGTTGCACACCCTCTGGGGAATGGTCATGCTTGAAGGTGCTGACTCGGGGAGGTGGGGGGGGGAGGGGATGGAGGTATGACTACATGGTGAGTGCCAGGCGCACTGTATGGAGAATGGACACGCTTGAGGCTCTGACTCAGGGGGATGGGCGGGACATGGACAATGTCTATAACCTGAACTTATGTACCCACATGATGAGCTGAAATAAAATAAAAAAGAAATAATGGACTTAAATAGAATGCTAGAACAAATGGGCCTGACTGACATCTGAGCCAAAGTTAAATTCAACTTTACATTTTCTCTACATCTGCATCCCAGAAACTGATTCTGGCTGGAGCAAACTTCATTTTCAACTTTATGCCTCAAATCACAAGTGGGCTCTCATACGCCCTGGAAATCACTCGCAGATTTTTGTGTCTAATTCTGAATTCTTGCCTGAATTTCAAGTTCATATAACTAACTTCCTACTGGCGATCACCACTTTAATATCTAACCAACATCTCAAAGTTAATTTGTCCAAAACCAAACCATAATTTTACTCTAAATCTGCTCCCCTTCTGCATTTACAATTGCAGTTTTTGCTAACTTCATCCTTCCAATTCCTCAAGCCAAAACACTTGGAGTCATCTTTGATTCTTCTCTTTCTCTTAGGCCTACTCCAACTCATCAGCAACCTTTTGGTTCTACCATCAACATATATTTTTAACCAGATCAGCTTTCACTACCACTATTGCTGCCACCCTGGTCCAAGCTCCCCTTCTCTCTTGCCTGTATTACTCTAATAGCTTCCTGTTAATTCGTTAAAGTGTATTACCCCAAAAAGATATGTTGGAGTCCTAACCACCAGTACCTGAGAACATGATCTTATTTGTAAATAGGGTCATTTCAGATGTAATTAGATAAGTTAAGATGAGGTCATACTGGAGTAGGATGGGCCCTTAATCCAGTATGACTGGTATCCTTATAAGAAGAGGAGAGAAACACACAGGAGAGATGGTCATGAAAAGATGGAGACACACATGGACAAAGTCATATGACAACAGAAGCAGAGAATGCAGTGCTGCAGCTGAAAGCCAAGGAATGCCAAGGATCAGTGGCCACCAAAAGAAACTAGGAATAGGTAAAGAAGGGTTCTACCCAGAGTCTCAGAGGGAGCATGGCCCTGATGACACCTTGATTTAAGACTTATAGCTTACAGATCTTTGAGACAATAAATTTCTGTTATTTTAAGCCACGATGTTTGTGGTACTTTGTTATGGTGGCCCTAGGAAACTGGTTTCCTTGTTGCTATCCTTGTACATCTACTGTCTAGTTTCAACACAGCAGCTAGAATGATCCTGTTAAACCTTTATTAGCTCCCATATCTCATCTATTCAAAATCTTGCAATGGGTCCACATTTCATTCAGAGTAAAAGCCTTACAAAGGCCTATAAATCCCTATAATGTCTGGTCCCTTTTTATTAAGCTGGCCCCTTCTTCCATTACTCTCCTCTTCACTCAGTCTACTTCAGTGACACTGGCCTACTTTTCTGTTCCTCCACACATGCTTCCATCAGGTCTTTGCATTCTGTTCTCTCTTGTGACAAGAGCATGCACCTAGTGCAAATTCCCTAAGATTTGCCCAGCTTTGGGTCTGGCCCCTAGGCACTTTTTGTCTTACTTGCTTATACAGCTTTACATAAACAGATATGTACAGACCTGAACTGAGGGATGGGGGAAAGTACAGTGTTACAAACTATCTATCTGGGAAGGCCATATTGTTTAATGGCTAAGGAAATAAGATTTGGAGTACAACAAACCTAAGTTAAGTGATCAAATCACTTAAGATTTCTGGGCCTTTGTTCCCTCATCTGTAAAATGGGAAAATTACAGTGTTAACCACACTATTAAATCAGATGAAGCATGCAAAATGCTTGCCACATAGTAAGCATTCAATAAATACCAGCTATTATTATTATTAACCAATAACATTTAAAAGAAGTTTAAAACTGAGTACTGAGATACCAAAAGTACTTTGAGGTCTACTAAAAAATAAGCTAGCCTGGCGTTTGAGTAGACACCTATTCTTTTAGTCTAAGTTTGGGCTTAAAAATTTCTTAAGGAAATTCAGATCAATTGTTTGTGGAACATTTCACCAAACACAGATAGGAAACAATGTTGTTCTTTTAGGTTTATCTCACCTCTGACATCTTCGGTGTCTCAATGATGTAGTCATCACAGCAATGGTGAAGTGGCATAATCTTGGGTCTGGCAATGGGCTTGCTTCATGACCAAAGTTCCCTAACAAGTACGGTCACTTCCAAACACCTCACACAAACCCAGCTCCTATCCTGCCCTTCCCACACCTCAATATCAGGACTTATTTGACTTTCAAACGAGGAAAACATCCCTTACCTTTTTCTAGAAAACCATCAAATTCACAAAAGAAAATGCTTCATTTATAAAAATAAAAACTGTTCTCAAATCTCCAACGAGAGGCTGCTATATTTAGGACAGGACCACTGACAGGGTAGTTGTGACAATCCTGCCCCTGTAGAAGAGTAAGAAAATTGTAAGAAGAACCTACAGAACCTCAAAACGGTTCATGCTACTACCTAGGGCAAAGAGGTACAACTAGGCATAAATGGAAAATACAATATTTTGACAACCATGTAGTAGACAACAATAGATTCCACATCTTCTCATCTAAAAATAAAGTAAGCAGATGTAAGATAGATAATAAGGATACCAGGATACCATTCTGATGTTTTAAAAGACGGATGGAAGTTTTTATAATCTTTTTTTGTTGTTGTTGTTGTTTTTAGGTTTCAAAAAATGTTACAGTATTTTATTTTCAGAACTTTGCATGGTCTTTGATAGGAGTGCGCCCTCTAGTGATTTCAGCAATGACTTACAAGTGAACAGGCACCTTAAGTCAGAAGACACTAACTTGAGCAATTTCAACATATACTAGGACACAAAGCATGTCTTAAAAAATTTTAAAAAATAAAAATTATACCATGCATCTTCTAATATCACAGTGGAATAAAAGTAGAAATCAACCCTAACAGAAATCATCATTTATACTCAAAGTCGTGGAAGCTAAACAACCTTCTCCTGAATGATTATTTCATAAATGAGGAAATCAAGACAGAAATCAAAAGATTCTTTGAATTACACGACAAAGGAGACACAACTTATCAAAATCTGTGGGACACAGCTAAAGCAGTCCAGAGAGGAAAATTTATTTCCATAAATGCCTATATCAAAAAGACAGAAAACTTACAAATAGACAATCTAATGAATAGATTCAAAGAGCTAGAGAAGGAAGAACAGACCAACCCCAAGTCCAGCAGAAGGAGAGAAATTATTAAGATCAAATCAGAACTAAATGAAAAGGACAATAAAAAATCCATAAGGGAGATTAATAAAACAAAAAGTTGGTTCTTTGAAAAGGTAAACAAAATAGACACACCTCTGGCTAGACTAACCAAGAGCAGAAAAGAAAAATCTCTAATAACCTCCATCAGGAACCTGAAAGGAGAAATCACGACTGATGACACAGAGATACATATCATCTATGAATTCTACAAAAATCTTTATGAACACAAATTGGGAAATGTGGAGGAAATGGAAAAATTTTAAAAAACACACAGCCTTCCCAGGCTCAACCAGGAAGAAATAGAATTCCTGAATAGACCAATATCTAGATCTGAAATCGAAACAGCAAAAAAAAAACCTTCCCAAAAAGAAAAGCCCTGGACCAGATGGGTTCACACCCGAATTTTACCATACCTACAAAGAAGAACTGGTGCCCATCCTACATAAACTATTCTCCAACATCGAGAAGTATGGAATTCTCCCCAACACATTTTACCAAGCCAACATAATTTTGATACCAAAACCAGGAAAGGATGCAACAAAAAAGAAAACTACAGACCAATATCCCTTATGAATATAGATGCAAAAATTCTCAATAAAATCCTAGTAAATCGAATACAAGTGCTTCTCAAAAAAATAATCCATCACGACCAAGTGGGCTTCATCCCAGAGATGCAGGGATGGTTTAACATACACAAATCCATAAATGTAATTCACCACATAAATAGAAGTAAAAATAAAGACCATATGATCCTCTCAATAGATGCAGAAAAAGCATTTGACAAAATTCAACACCCTTTTATGATAAGAACGCTTAACAAAATAGGCATAGACGGGGCCTATCTAAAAATGATACAAGCCATATATGACAAAACCACAGTCAACATCATACTGAATGGGGAAAAATTGAAAACATTCCCACTTAGAACTGGAACCAGACAAGGTTGACCAATTTCTCCACTTCTAGTCAACATAGTATTGGAAGTCCTTGCGAGAGCTATCAGGCAAGAGAGCAGAATTGAGGGAGTCCAAATAGGGAAAGAAGAGATCAAACTCTCACTCTTTGTTGATGATATGATGTTATATCTAGAAAACCCCAAGGATTCAACCAAGAGACTCCTGGAATTGATCAATGAATTCAGTAAAGTCTCAGGATACAAAATCAATACACACAAATCAGAGATATTCATATGTGCCAATAACAGTCAAATGGAGAACCAAATTAAGGACTCAATACCCTTCAAAATAGCAACAAAGAAAATAAAATACCTAGGAATATATTTAACTAAGGAGGTAAAGGACCTCTATAGGGAGAACTATGAAACACTGAGGAAGGAAATCGCAGAGCATGTAAATAGGTGGAAAACCATACCATGTTCTTGGATCGGAAGAATCAACATTGTTAAAATGTCTATACTGCCCAAAGTTATCTACAGATTCAATGCAATCCCTATTAAATTACCAACATCATTTTTCACAGATATAGAAGAAATAATTTTATGCTTTGTATGGAACCACAGAAGACCCTGTTTAGCAAAAGTGATTTTAAACAACAAAAACAAAATGGGAGGTATTAATTTGCCAGACTTCAAACTAGACTACAAGGCTGTGATTATTAAAACTGCTTGGTATTGGCACAAGTGCAGAGACACAGACCAGTGGAACAGAACAGAAAATCCAGATATAAAACCATCCTCATATAGCCATCTAATCTTTGACAAAGCAGACAAGAACATACTCTGGGGAAAAGATTCCTTATTCAATAAATGGTGCTGGGAAAACTGGATAGCCACATGTAGAAGACTAAAACAGGACCCACAGCTTTCACCTCTCACAAAAATCAAATCACGGTGGATAACAGACTTAAACCTTAGGTGTGAAACTATTAGAATTCTAGAAGAAAATGTAGGAAAGACTCTTACAGACATTGGCCTAGGCAAAGAGTTTATGAAGATGTCCCCTAAGGCAATTACAGCAACAATAAAAATAAATAAATGGGACCTGATTAAATTAAAAAGCTTCTGCACAGCCAAAGAAACAGTCATGAGAGTAAACAGACAACCTACAGAATGGGAAAAAATTTTCGCATACTACGCATCAGATAAAGGACTGATAACAAAAATCTATTTAGAACTCAGGAAAATCAGTAAGAAAAAATCGAACAACCCTAACAAAAAGCGGGCAAAGGATATGAATAGAAATTTTTCAAAAGAAGATATAAGAATGGCTAACAAACATATGAAAAAATGTTCAACATCTCTAATCATCAGGGAAATGCAAATCAAAACCACAATGAGATATCACTTAACCCTAGTGAGAATGGCCTTTATCAAAAAGTCCAAAAACAACACATGTTGGCGTGGATGCAGAGACACAGAAACACTCATACACTGCTGGTGGGACTGTAAACTAGTACAGCCCCTGTGGAAAGCAATATGGAGATACCTTAAACAGATTCAAGTAGACCTACCATTCAATCCAGCAATCCCATTATTGGGCATCTACCCAGAAGAACAAAAGTCATTGTATAAAAAAGACACCTGCACCCGAATGTTTATAGCAGCACAATTCACAATTGCAAAGATGTGTAAACAACCCAAATGCCTATCAATTCATGAATGGATTAGTAAAATGTGGTATATGTATACCATGGAGTACTACTCAGTGATAAGAAATAACGGTTATATGCCATCTCTTTGGTTCTCCTGGAGAGAGTTGGAACCCATTCTATTAAATGAAGTATCCCAAGTATGGAGAAATAAGCACCACATGTAATCACCAGCAAATTGGTTTCCCTGATCATCACCTAAGTGCCCATTTGGGAATAACACCAATTGGGTATCAGAGGTGGGGGGTGGGGGGAGGGGATGGGTGTATACCTATGTGAGGAGTGGGATGTGCACTGTCTGGGGAATGGACACCTTTGAAGCTCAGACTCGGGGGGATGGGGGGCATGGGCAATATATATAACCTGAACTTTTGTACCCCCATAATAAGTTGAAATTTAAAAAAAAAATGTTACAGTATTTTATTTTCAGAACTTTGTATGGTCTTTGATAGGAGTGCACCCTCTAGTGATTTCAGCAATGCCTTACAAGTGAACAGGCACCTTAAGTCAGAAGACACTAACTTGAGCAATTTAAACATTTCCTCTGAAGGTTAAACAGGAAAATGACCTATCTGATTTTAATTTCAAAAAATCACCCCCATTCAAAAGCTTATACCATCAAGTTCAGTTTACTTTAATAATTCTCTTCTTCAACATAAATGAAATATACCCAGTGTTAATAGTGTCTTTGGGCAATAAATTCATGAGTGATTTATTTTCTTTTTTCTATAATAAGCATGCATTACCTTTAATTATAAATATTTTTATTTTGAAATGTTACATTCAGGCTGGGCATGGTGGATCACACTTGTAATCCCAGTGCTTTGGGAAGTCCAGGCAGGAGGATAGCTTGAGGCCAGGAGTTTGATGTTTTCAGTGAGCTATGATTGTGCCACTGCACTCTACCCTTGGTGACAGAGTGAGACCATGTCTCTAAAATAAATAAATAAACAAATTAAATGTTACAATCACATAGAAAACTAGAGGTAATATCATAATAAGCACCTGTGAACATACCACCCAGGCCTCTAGAATTATAACATTTTGCCTTATTTGCTTCAGAGTTTTTCATTATTTTCTATTTTGAAACTTACAGAAAAGTTGAAGTACAATTCAAAGAGCTTTTCCCTGGTTGTCAATTTGATGCCCCTTTGTCCCCAAATACTTCAGTATTTAATAGGAGATAAGACATTTTTCTACATAACCACAATGCAACCATCCAAGTTTTCAGATCTCAAATATTCTGCATGTTGTCTCAATAATATCCCATGATGGTTCTGATAACCCAGTCCAGGCTGTCCACACACATAGTCACCCTCCTCCCCTTACTTGGACTTCACCACCCCAAGCTAAGTCATCCCTCCTGCATGGATGTCTTCCTCACCCCACTCAGGATCTGACAATTCATAGCAGATCCCCACCCCTACCCACATGTGCAGCATGGCTTTACTCACCCTGTGCAGGCTCAGGAACATGCCATAGATGCTCTTTTCATTCTGCTTTGGCTCAGACTCCCCTCACCCAGCTTTTCTCTGTATGGATGGCTTGCTCACACTGCCCGGGATCTGACACCCTGAACCACGCCATCCACATGTGTGGACACCCTCCTCACCCTGCTCCAGATCTGATTCTCCATGCTGGGCTGCCCACACACAAAAAGACTCCCTTTACCTTGTTTAGACTCTGTTATAGGTTGAATTTCGTTCTCCCAAAAAAGATGTGTTAAACGCCTAACCCCTAGTAACTCAGAAGTTTACAGATGTAATTAGTTAAGATGAACACCCAGTATGCCTAGTGTCCTTATAAGAAGATGGCCACAGGAAGACTGAGACACACAGTGTGAATTCCATGTTACAACAAAGGCAGAGATTGGAGTTATGCAGATGAAAGCCAAGGAACACCAAAGATTGCTAGCAAACCACCAGAAGCTAGAAAGAGGTAAGGGAGGACTCCCCTACAGGTTTCAGAGGAAGTATGGCCCTGTTCACACCCTGATTTTAGACTTCTAACCTCCAGAACTGTGAGACAATAAATTTCTATGTTTTTAAGCCTGAGTTCCACAGGGTGACGGCATCCTCCTTTTTCTAAGGGGTGGAGCTGTTTCCCAGTGCCAAGAGGGTCAGTATGCATCCTCCTTTCTAGAGGGCAAGGCCACCTCCTGGGGTGCAGAGAGCCAGGTGGCTGCCCAGGCCTGAGTAGGTGGAACCTCTGCACAGGGCTCAGAGAGCAGGGTTGCCATTCGGGCATGAGAGAGCAGGGGCAGGGTAAACCTCTTCTTTCTAGAGTGTGGGATGGCCACCTAGGGATGAAGGGCTAGGCCCAGTGAACAGAACCACAGAGAATTATTCTGAAGCCTTAAAACCTAAGGGAATTTGGCCTGCTGTATTGTGAACTGCCTTAGACCACTGACATCATTTTTCCTTCCAGTTTCTCTCTTTTGGAGTGGAAATGTTTATCCTAGGTCTGTCCCATCATTGTATCTTGGAAACAGATAACTTATTTCACACATCTATAGCTGGAGAGAAATTTTGCCTCAGGATAGAGTAGAACATACCCCAAATTTCACCCATACCTGAATTAGATGAGACTTTAAACATAAAGATGATGTCAGAATGGGTTAAAACTTTTTTGGATCTTCGAATGGGGTGAATGTATTTTGCAGGTGGGAAGGACATTAATTGGAGAGGGGGGCAAAGAGAAGACTGTTATGGGTTGAATTGTATGCTCCAGAAAAGGATACATTACAGTTCTCACCCATAGTATCTTAGAATGTGATCTTGTTTAAAGTTAAGGCCATTGCAAAAGTAATAATTAATAGGTAAGTTAAAATGAGGTCATACTGGAGTAGGATGAGCACCTAATTCAATATGACTTGTGTCTTTTTAAAAAGACAGCTATGTGAAGACCAAGACACATAGGGAGGATTCTATCTAACAACAATGGCAGAGATTGCGGTTATGCAGTTGCAAGCCAAGGTATACCAAAGATTGCTGGCAAACCACCAGGAACTAGAAAGAGGCAGAGAAGGACTCCCCTACAGGTTTCAGAGAGACAGAAGGGCCCTGAAAACTCTTTGATTTCAGACATCTACTCTTTGAGACTGTCGGACAATAAATTTCTGTTGTTGAAACCCACCCAGTTTGTGGTACTTTGTTATGGCAGCCCTAGGAAACTAACAGATGCTCTGATATCCCATGCTGTCCCACATACTGACAACCCCCTCACCCTACTCATGCTCTGAATGCCATGCTAGACCACCTTTCTATGTGAACACCCTCATTAACCTGCTTGAGCATCCTCCTGGGTTCTGATTCCTTACACCAGCGCAACCTCCTGAGGGAACAAATTTTTGCTCTTCTCAAGTTATGACTCCACTGAGCAATGAAACAGGAAAGAAAGTAAAAGGAAAGAGAAAGAGGTAAAAGAAGAGCCAGACTTGGTTTGAAGAAATGAAATGTGAAAGATGAAGTCAAAGTCTCCTTCATATTCCTTCATGTTTTCATTTGCCCTTTCTCCCTAGGGGTACTACTATCCTAAATTTATTTTCCTCTTTTTATGCAGGATTTTACACTACTTTTACATAAATGATTATGCATAAACATGATTCAAATAAATTATATCATTCTGCAGCATGCTCAACGTTATATTTTTGAAGTACATGTTGTTAATATATGGAGCTCCAAGTCTTTCTACTTAAACTGCTATATAGGCATGAGTACAGCATAAAATTAATTTGTCCAATCTCCTGTTGATAGGTATTTAGTTAAGTCCCACACTATAATTATGGATTTGTCTATTTTTCCTTCTATTTTTTTTTTGTTTGTTTCATGTATTTTGAGGTTCTACTATTTGGTGCACATACATTTAGAATCATTAGGTTTTCCTGGTGTATTCATATTTTTTCATTATGTAATGTTCCTCTTTATCTCTAGCAATTAAATTATGCTTTATCTGATATTAATATGTCTATGGTTGCTTTTTAAAATTAATATTTGCTTTGAATATCTTTTTCCATCCTTTTATTTTTAGCCTATTTATGTCACTGTATTTGAAGTGTATTTCTTATGGACAAAATATAGTTGAATCATGTTTTTAATTTTTTATTTGAGAATATTACGGGGCTACAAATGTTTAGGTTACATATATTGCCTTTGGCATGCTCAAGTCAGAGCTGCAAGCATGTCCATCCCCCAGACAGTGTGCACCACACCCATTAGGTGTGAATATACCCATCCCCTTCTCCCCCCTCACATCTACCCGACACCCAGTGAATGTTACTACTATTATTGATCAACATAAGTGTTGATCAATTAATACCAATTTGATAGTGAGTACATGTGGTGCTTGTTTTTCTGTTCCTGTGATACTTCACTTAAATAATGGGCTTCAGCTCCATTTAGGATAATACAAGAGGTTTTAGTTCACCATTGTTTTTTTGTGGCTGACTAGTACTCCATGGTATACACATACCACATTTTATTAATCCACTCATGTATTGATGAGCACTTGGGTTGTTTCCACATCTTTGCAATTGTGAACTGTGCTGCTATAAACATTCTAGTGCAGATGTCTTTTTTAAAGAATGCCTTTTGTTCCTTTGGGTAGATGCCCAGTAACGGGATTGTTGGATCAACTGGTAGTTCTACTTCTAGCTCTTTGAGGTATCACCATATTACTTTCCATAGAGATTGTACTAGTTTGCCATCCCACCAGCAGTGTATGAGTGTTCCTATCTTTCTGCATCCACACCAACATTTGTTGTTTTGGGACTTTTTGATAAAAGCAATTTTCACTGGTGTTAAGTGATATCTCATTGTGGTTTTGATTTGCATTTCCCTAATGATTAGAGATGTTGAGCATTTTTTCATATGTTTGTTGGCCATTATTCTGTCAACTTTTAAAAAGTTTCTGTTCATGTCTTTTGCCCACATTTTAATGGGGTTGTTTGATTTTTTTTTTCTTGCTGATATTCCTGAGTTCTGTATAGATGCTACTTATCAGCCCTTTATTGGATGTATAGCATGCAAATATTTTCTCCCATTTTGTAGGTTGTCTGTTTTCCCTTGTGATAGTTTTCTTGGCTGTGCAGAAGTTTTTTAACTTGATCAGGTCCCATTTGTTCATTTTTGTTGTTGGTGTACTTGCCTTTGGGGTCTTCTTCATAAATTATTTCCCTAGGCTGATGTCTATAAGAGTTTTTCCCACATTTTCTTCCAGAATTATTATAGTTTCATGCCTTAGGTTTCAGTTTGCTGCCCATCATTAGTTGATTTTTGTGAGAGGTGAGAGGTGTGGATCCTTTTTCGGTCTTCTACATGTGGTCATCCAATTTTCCCAGCACCATTTATTGAATAAAGATTCTTTTCCCCAGTGTATGTTTTTGTCTGCTTTATCAAAGATCACATGGCTACAGGGGGATGGCTTTATAAATAGGTTCTCAGTTGTGGTCCATTGGTCTATGTCTCTGTTCTTGTGCCAGTACCATGCTATTTTAGTTAGTATAACCTTCTAGTATAGCTTGAAGCCAGGTAAATTGACACCTCCCAACGTGTTCTTTTTGCTTAAGATTGCTTTTGCTATACAGGGTCTTCTCTGGTTCCATACAAAGCATAAAATTATTTTTTCGAGATATGGGAAAAATGATGTTGATATTTTAATAGGGATTTCATTGAATATGTAGATCACTTTGGGTAGTACAGACATTTTAAAAATGTTCATTCTGTCAAACCATGAGCATGGTATGGTTTTTCACCTGTTTAAGTCCTTTGCTGTTTCCTTCCTCAGTGTTTCATAGTTCTCCCTGTAGAGGTCTTTCACCTCCTTAGTTAAATATATTCCTAGGTATTTTATTTCCTTTGTTACTATTGTGAAGGGTGTTATTTCTTTGACTTGGTTCTCAGTTTCACTGTTGTTGGCGTATAGGAATGCTACTGATTTGTGTACATTGATTTTGTAACCTGAGGCTTTGCTGAATTTGTTTATCAGTTCCAGCAGTCTCATGGCAGAATCTTTGGGGTTTTCTAGATATAAGATCATATTGTCAGCGAAGAGCGATTTTTGACCTCTTCTGCCTCCATTTGGATGCCCTTGATTTCCTTCTCTTATCTGATTACTCTGGCTAGGACTTCCAGCACTCTGTTGAATATAAGTGGCATTAGAGAACAACCTTATCTGGTTCCATTTATAAGCAGGAATGCTTTCAATTTTTCCCCACTCAGAATGGTGTTGGATGTGGGGTTGTCCTATGTGCCTTTTATGATTTGAAGGTAAGTCCCATCTATGCCTATTTTGTTAAGCATTCTTATAAAAGGGTGCTGGATTTTGTTGAATGCTTTTTCTGCATCTATTGAGAGGATCATATGGTCTTTGATTTTACTTCTACTTATGTGGTGAATTACATTTATAGATGTGCATACGTTGAACCATCCCTGCATCTGTGGGATGAAGCCCACTTGATTGTTTGATGCATTATTTTTTTATAAGGACCTGAATTCAGTTTGCTAGGATTTTACTGAGAATTTGTGCATGTATATTCATGAGAATATTGGTAGGTAGTTTTCTGTTTTTGTTAAGTCCCTTCCTGGTTTTGCTATCAGGGTGAGATTGCCTTCATAAAATGTGTTTGGGAGGAGTCCGTACTTCTTGATGTGGTGAAATAATTTTTGAAGGCTAGGCACTAGTTCTTCTTTGCAGGTCCTGTAGAATTCGAGTGTGAAACCACGTACACCAGGACATTTTTTTTTAGGAAGGTTTTATATTGCTGCTTCAATTTCAGTACTTCATATTGGTCTGTTCAGGAATTCTATTTCTTCCTGATTGAGCCTAGGGAGACTGTGTATTTCTAGGAATTTGTCCATTTCCTCCACATTTTCAAGCTTATGTGCATAGATATTTTTATAGTATTCATAAATGATATTTTGTATTTCCATGGCATCAGTTGTAATTTCTCCTTTTTCATTTCTGGTTGAGCTTATTAGAGTCGTTTCTTTTCTGCTTCTGGTTAATATAGCAAGAGGTGTGTCAATTTTGTTTATTTTTTCAAAAAACCAACTTTTTGTTTTATTAATCTTCCATATAGTTATTTTACTATCAATTTCATTTAGTCATTTAGTTTTGCTCTGATCTTTGTTATTTCTTTTCTTCTGCTGAGTTTGAGATTGGTTTGCTCATCCTTTTCCAGTTCTTTGAGATGATTCATTAGACTGTTAATTTATGATCTTTCTGTGTTTCAGATGTAGGCCTTTATGGGTATAAATTTTCCTCTCTGGACTGTCCTAGCTGTATCCCACAGATTTTGATAACTTGTGCCTCCTTTATGACTTAGTTCAAAGAATCTTTTGATTTCCATTTTGATTTCCTCCTTAACCCAATAATCATTCAGCAAAAGTTTGTTTAGTTTCCATTACTTTGTGTAGAGATGAGTGTTTCTGTTGGAGTTGATTTCTAGTTTTATTCCACTGTGGTCTGAGAAGATGCATGGTATAATTTCTATTTTTTTAAACTTGTTGAGACATGCTTTGTGGCCTAGGATATGGTCAATCTTAGAGAATGTCCCATGAGCTGATGAGAAAACTGTATATTCATTGGTTTTTGGGTAGAATGTTCTCTAAATGTTAGTCAGCCCAATTTGTTCTAGAGTTCTGTTTAAGTCCATTGTTTCCTTATTCATTTTCCATTTGGAGGATATGTCCTGTTCTGTCAGAGGGATGTTGAAGTCCCCAGCTATTACGTTGCTGCTGTTTATCATTTTGTTTAGATCAAGTAGGATTTGCTTTATGAATCTGGGTGCACCTGAGTTAGATACATAAATATTTAGAATTGTTATATCTTCTTGTTGAATTGTACCCTTCACCATTATGTAATGACCATCTTTGTCTTTCATTACTTTTGTTGATTTGAAAACTAAGTTATCTGAAATCAAAACTGCTACACCAGATTTCTTTTGGTTTCCATTTGCATGGAATATGGTTTTCCATCCCTTCACCTTGAGACTGAATGCATCCTTGTGGGCTACGTGTGTTTCCTGAAGACAGCAGATACTTGGCTTGTGTATATATGTCCATTCAGCCAGGCTATGTCTCTCTAGTGCATAGTTCAAGCCATTCACATTTATTGAAAGAATGGATAAGTGGTGAAGATTTCTGTATATCCTGTTGAGCTGAACTTTGTTGCTTTCTTTCTCTCTTGAGCCACTGTGGTATTTGGCCTTTGACCTTTAGCTTTTGGATGATTTTACACTTTGAGTGCCTATGGTGCTGATCCCTGTGTAATGCTGTTCTGAGTGCTTCCTGGAGGTCAAGTCTTGTCTTGATGAATTCTCTCAGTCTTTGCTTGTCTAAGAAGGTCTTTGTTTCTCCTGTGTATTAGAAACTTAGTTTTGCAGGATAAAAAATTCTAGGCTGGGCATTATTTTGTTTGTGAAACTGAGAATGGGACCCCAGTCCCTTCTGGCTTGTAAGGTCTCAGTTCAGAAGTCTGCAGTTAGTCTGATAAGTTTTCCTTTGTTGGTTACCTGCTGCTTTCCCCTTACAACTCATATGAGGGCCTCTTTTGTTGGCCAATCTGATGACTATGTGTTGTGGTGTCTTCCAGTTTGCAATGAATTTCCCAGGAGTCCTTTGAGCTTCTTGTACCTGGATATCTGGACTTCTAGCAAGGCCAGAGAAATATTCATCCATTATATCCTCAAATAGTTTAACCAACCCTTGTGTATTTTCTTCTTCACCCTCAGGGATGTCTATGATTCTTATGTTAACCCTCTTCACATAATCCCACAGTTTTTGTAGGCTTTGCTCTTTTCCCTTATTTCTCTGCTCTATCTCTGCAACTGACTTGTTTAATTGAAAGGTGTTTTATTCAATCCCTGAGATTATTTCTTCTGCTTGATCTAACCTATTCTTGAGGCTTTCCACTGTGTTTTGTAATTCCTTGAAAAAACTCTTCATTTCCAGATGTTCTGTTTGATTTTTGTTTAATATTTCAATTTCTTTAGTGAATTTTTCATTAATTTCCTGGATTTTATTTTTTATGGTTTCTTTGTGTTGGGTATTCATTTTATCTTGCATTTCATTGAGTTTTCTTACAATTCATATTCAAAATTCTATATCTGTCATTTCAGTGTCCTGATTTTGGTTGATACCCATTGCTAGAGAGCTGGTGTTCCCTTTGGGGGTGTCCTTTCAGTTCTATTCTTCATACTTCTGGAGTTCTTTGGCTGCTTCCTTCCCATCTGGAGCAGCTATTGCTTCTTACCTTTGATTTTCATCTAGATAATGACACACTGAGTTTAGTCTCTGAGCCAGTAGGTGGTACTTGTGGGTGAGAATCGACCACACCGTGTATGATGAGTCAGTAAATGCAGTAAAAGGATGAGCAAATTAACTTCCCTGTCAATAGGTGGTGCTTGCCAGGAGGAGCAAGCTGCAGTGTTGCTCCTGTTCCAGTTCTAGTTCCTCTGGAGAGGCACTCCAGTGCCTCGTATGGTGGGTGGGGCCCTGGGACTTCTAGGTGTGTCCTTATTCTCCACCTCAGCAGGAGCGGGTGGGAGAGTGAAGCTGGGCATGCCTGGGTTGGGTGAGCTTGCCCTCAAGCTCCAGAAATGCTTTTAGCAGGGATCAAATGTCTGTTCCCTGCCTCTGGGCAAGCTGCAAGGGAGGGCCTGAAGTGACCCTACTCAACCAGAAAGTATGAGTGTGGAAGTGGGGCTGTGTGAGTCCCGCAGTCTGGCAGTCTGGAGCAGGCCTCACTCCTTTCCACCTTCCCTTATTCCACGGTTTCTCCAGGGACTCTGCCAGTAGGCAGGGCCTCAAACCAGCTGAGCTCCCCCATCACTGTGATGTGGGATGGGAGGTCCCCAGCTCAGGATCCCTGCCTGAGATGGGAGCACAGCCCTCCTGTGGGAACAGGGATGTCCCACGAGCATGCTGCAGCTAGAACCCACTCTGACCTGCCCCTGAAGGCACACACACTGCAGTAGACTAATTCACAAATATCCCTTCTGTGCACTCAGGCAATTCAATTGAGACCTGAGTGTATGGGATCTGGCCTGCAGACATGTCCCCCAGACCCTGAAGATCAATCCCTGACCATACCAGGGAGAAGAATGCTGGTCCTAAGTCACTCATGGGATGCCCAAGCTGGATCAATGTCCCTCCGCCTCGGGGTTTGCCCTGCTTTGCTGGAGTCACCAGGCAAGTAGCACCAGGAACAACCAGCAGGTAGGGAGTTAAAAGTCTAAGCTACCCTCAGTCCACAGCAGGGAACCAAAAGGAAAGGTCCAAGCCCCATTCCCTGTAGATGCCTTCAGCTGGTGGCTAAATTGTCTCTCTTGGCAGCCATAGGTAGGGGGAGGTAAGGGGAGAATGAAGGACGAGGCGGAGGCAGGACTACACTCCCAGAGGCAGTCCTTCCACAATGACAAGGCTCTGGAGACCTGCAGATCTTCCGGGACCCACTGAACCCCTGTGACTCCTGAAGTCCCAGCCAGAGTTGGGGAATGTCTGTGTGGGGACGAGCAAGATGGAACCCTAGGAGTTCGGGCCCCCTAGGGAAGACAAAGGCACTCGGTGGGTAGAGAAACAATATGGTGCCTGCTGGCCAGCTCAGGTCTGTGGGGTGGGAGGCACCCTGAGGGAGCTGGGAGCCTGATGCCTTGTCCACAAGAGGCTCTCTGCTCACTAGTGGAAGCAGTCTCTGGGCTGGTGTCCACAGGGCTCTCCAGCAGCTCAAGAGCCCACCAGCAGTCTAAGATGCAAGGGAGGGAAATTTTAACCACTCCACCTACACTTCTCGCTGGTCTGCAAGCCTCTCAGGGCTTAATCCCTGCCAATGCCTTTGTCCTCCCAGTTGTGCTCTGTAACCTCTTCCAGTAGAGTCTCCTGTAGGTTCAGGCACCCTTCCTTTGACCCTCATCTGATCTATGTTTGTCTGTTTTTTTCTCTTTCATCTAAAATTTCTCCTTCTTGCAGAAACGTTCTGGCTGGAGCTGTTTCTCATCCACCATCTTGTCTCTACAACTATCTTTTTTACATGTTCATATACCACTTAACATCATTCTGCATACTATATTAGCATGTATATAACATTACAGGGACTTGTGCTTTTACTACACAATACAGATGATTCCCTCCAAAGCAAAAGTATTTACCGGTATTCTCCCTAGTTTCTATTCAGTTTTCTGCTTGCACCTATTTTATCTGAAATGCCAGTCAGTACTACGTTTTTAATTGATTCTGCCAATCTCTATCTTTTAATGACTGGAATTAGACCATTTACATTTGAAGTAATTAATCATATGTTAGGGCTTAAGTCTGCCATCTTATTACTTGTTTTCTGTTGGTTTCCCCTGTTTAGCTTTCCTCTGTTTCTCTTTTCTTGCCTTCCTGTAGGACACATGAACGTTCTTAGAAATCCATCTTGATTTATTTATATTGTTTTGAATATATTACCTTGCATAGTTTTCTTAATGGTTGCTCTTAATGTCATTACATTTTGTATGACTCACCACAATCTACTGGTATTAATATTTTACCACTTTGAGTGAAGTATAGAAAGCTTATTTCCATTTATGTTTCTTTACCCTCTCCACTTTTTAAAAATAATTATCTTAAATATTTGCTTTACATACATTAACCACAATAGGTGCTGTTACATTTTTTCTTTCAACCATCAAATATGATTTAAGAAACTCAAGAAAAGTAGGATTATCTATTATATTTATCCATATTTTTGACCCATTCTTAGGGTCTTTCCTTTCTGAAGTTCTAAGCCTTCTTCTGTTATCATTTCCTTTCTGCTTAGAGAGCTTCATTTAGACATTCTTAAGATAGGTTTGCTAGCAACACATTCTTAGTTTTCCCTCATCTGAGAATGTGTCTATATCTTAGTCCATTTGTGTTGCCATAAAGGAATACCTGAGTCTGCATAATTTATACAGAAAAGAGGTTTATGTGCTTCACAATTCTGTTGGCTGTACAAGAAGCACAGAGCCAGTATCTGCTTCTCGTGAGGACCTCAGACCACTTCCACCCATGACATGGAGATGAAGGGAAGCCAGTGTGTGCAGAGATCACATGGCGAGAGGAAGCAAGAGACAGGGAGGTGCCAGGCTCTTTCTTAACAACCAGCTCTAGCAGGAACAAATGAGTAAGAACTTACTAATTACCATGAAGATAGCACCAAGCCATTTATGAGGGATCCTCCCCATGACCCAAACACCTCGTGTTCAGCCCCAACTCCAACATTGGGGATCAAATTTCAACATGAGGTTTGAGGGGGAAACAAATATCCAAACTATAGCACTCTATTGATTCTTCACTCCTGAAGGATATTTTCTCTAGGCATAGAATTCACAGTGGACAATTTGCTTCTTTCAGCACTTAAAATATGCTGTGCCTCTTTCTTCTGGCCTCCATGCTTTCAGATGAGAAATAGTCATTTGAATTGATTTTCTCCTGTAATGTTTCATTTATCTCTGGCTGCTTTTAAGGTTTTTTTCTTTGTCATTAGCTTTCAGAGGTTTAAAAAACACACATAGACACACACACACACACACACACACACACACACACACACACACACACACACAATGGAGACAAAGTACAAATTCCTGACAAGCATGTGTACTCTCAGTCCTTCGTATATTTTCAATCAAGTGAGCTTGGTGGCGGCAGGGAGTATGTTTTACTCACTGTTTTATCACTGTACTCATTGTCAGCACTTAGCATTTTCTGGCATAGGACAGGCACTCAATAAATGTTAGCTGATTGAATGAGAAGGTAGAAAGAAAGAACTAGAAGACAGAGAGTAAAAGAAGAGAGGGCAAGAGAGATCATGGGCCCAAAACAGGAAAGAGAAAGACGAGAGGAAGGCATTGAACCCTTGAAGAATCCAAAGTGTCCTGTGTGGGACTGACATGGAGGGCCACAGTGTCCATAAAAGGAGTAGATGTAAAAAGCCAGCCCTCTGGCCCTAAGAAAAACTACTCATGGACATTTGTCCAGCTGAAATCATAACACAACCAGCTACCCATGGATAAAGCTTGATACATTTGGTTTAGTTTAAATGTCGGGGATTGGTTTCAGAGAGATACAAAATGTCGACTGTGGTCCTCTTACACCCAGACTTTTGGACCACTTTCTCAACTCTGAGGCGAGGAAGCCTGTCGCGCATGCGCGTCCAGGGAGGCAACGTGGTCACTGCTCCTCTGCCCCCAACGCAGCCCATGACCCCTGACCCCGACGGTGACGTTCACTGGGGCGACGCTGTCGCCCTTTGCGGACGTCAGCTCTGCAGCCTGGAACCCAGCATTGTGAGAGGCGTGGCCTGGAGGACAGGTTACCCTGGTAACCGTGGTGTTGGCGGCCCAGACCTGATCAGGGCAGAGGACAAGAAAGCTGTGTGTGAAGAGGAGAAACGACAACAGCTTCCACTCCAGCCCCCAGCCCCCTGGGGGCTGATGGGTGGCCATGGAGCTGTACCTCAAGAACTGCTATAAGACTGCTGAAGCCGCCGCCAAAAAGGCGGCCGCCGGCAACGTAAATGCAGACAAGAAACAGTGCGGCACCGGCACCGGCCCCGGCCCCGGCACCGTGAGTGGCGGCCAGTCCGCTGTCTTCCTCCTCCTGGCCCCAGGGTGGGGTCTCCAGGGGGCAAGCAGACCGACGGGGAGCAGAGCTCGGAGAGGGGGAGGCAACGGGGCGGGTCCCTGACTGCCATACTCTGGCTCCCCGGAGCCGGTGGCCGGGTCTGCCACTGGCTTCCACTGGGCAGGGTGGCCTTGGGCGGGGCCCAGAGATAGTGCTGGTGACCCAGGGAAGCCAGGAGGTCTTCCAGGCTGTCAGCCGGCCAAGCAGGTTCCTTCAGCCCTGAGTGTGGGACTCTGATTTATCCCGAGGTATTAGTAGCCCATTGAAGTGGGAGTAGATTGGTCTAAACTAAATGAACAGTTCCTGGACAAACTTTCCACTTGTATCTGACAGAGCACAACCAAAAACCCCATTCCAGAGGTCGGAGCGTCTCACCTATTGGATCTGCCTCTTGGGGTCAAACTGCCGGTTATCCCAGGAAGCGAGAGTGTATTCTATACTACAAATATAAGTGAAAAGGTAAACTAAGTTTTAATAATGCTTCAGTGATTTTCTTTACCCTTTTCAGCTTGCTCTTAAACTGGAAACACTTTGCTATGATTTTGTTTTATGTCAACTTCAATGTCACACACCAAGTGGAGTTAAATGAGTTAATGTGTTTAAGCTTCTAAACCTCACTTTAATGATTTGAATAGAAGGCCTCATGATGTTCCTCAGCCCACCCCACCCAGCCTTATCTCCAATCCAGAGCCTTCACTCTGACAGCTTGGGGTCTTTTCTGCCCAGCCACACATACCATGATGATTCCTCAGTCATCCATCTGAGTCCATCTGGCGCCTAAATCCTGGCATGCACTGTCTTCCTCTCCTTCCCAACAGTTCATTTCAACCTCTGGGTCCAGGAATTGGACTGAAGTTGAGGCTACAGGCAGATTGAACACAGGGTTCACAAACTGGGATTCCACAGGCCACCTCCAGCCTTAAGACAGGTCTGGGAGGGCAGAGGAAGAGAAAGGCAGTTAGCTTTACCCAAATCAGTCCACTGTCTGTATTCCCTCACTTCAGATTCTGCTTGCATGTTTTATTTTCAATGAACATCCTACTCATTTCAACACATTGATGTTTAAAAGTGTGATTTTATTCCTCTTACATTTGTAATACTTTTGACTCTGTTGGCAGCTTTATCAACCTTCTTATGGTTTTAATTTGACTGATCCTTACTGCCGACTTTTGGAAACCACCTATAAAAGTCTACATGATCCACATTTAAAAGCATATTACAAGCGCAAAGACATCCTAAGGAGATTGAAGAAAGCTGGCTCCATCACCACCAATAATAAAGTACGTTGGAGCCTACTTCCTGTTAACCAGCAGAAACCTAGGCATTTCTTAGATGCTTGCTTCTGTATCTAACTGCGAGTCTATGTCAACTTTTAGTTGCGCAATAGAGGGTACCTAATTTAAAAAACTCAATGAATTACTCAGTATTTGGGCCAAGGGAAATCAGGCAGCTGTTTTTTCTAAATAAAACTACTTGTTCCTACTTGACCTTTTTGCTTTTATAACAACCAAAGATAATTACCAAATAATTTGAGTATATAAGGACAGACACAGACACACTCTTATTTATTTTCCCCCAAATGTATTGTAGTGTTTTCCCCCCTGGTTCTAAAAGTAATAATGTCACTTTATACTTGTCAAAGAATATTTCCCATACACTTTGAGCAAACTAGAGACAAAGGGGGAAACTAGCAAAATACAACTTGCTAGAGTAAATGCTTTGGGGAGTTAAACATCATTACTATATTAGAGTTTTAATAAAAAAACTGATTGGGAATGGTAAACTCCTGATTATGATGTGAACCATGTTAATGAAATAATATTTGGATAGAAATTCCATTCTTCTAAGTGAAGTACTGTGAGAATGGAAAAACACACACCGCATATGCTCACTATGAAATTGGAACTAAGTGATCAGCACTGATGTGACACGTGGAAGTAAAACTCCACAGTAATCAAGCAGGTGGGAGGGGGGCGGAGGGGATGGGTGAAATCATACTAATGGGTATAATGTACACTATCTGGGTAATGGGCACACTTATAATTTCGACTTAAACTGTACAAAAGCAATTCATGTAACCAAAACATTTGTACCTGCATAATATTCTGAAATTTTTTTAAAAAGAAATTTCCTGGTGATACAATTGGATAGAAATATTGCCTTCAAAACTGTCACCAAAATGCATTATTATTAGACTTGATCCCAAATTGTTACAAAAATGAATGTTTTTTTTGCTATCTTCTCTGTAAAGTGTTATGATTGTTAAAACTTTGTATTTATAGTTTTTGTTTTTGTTTTTGTAGGTTGTATGTTCCTTGAAGGAACTGAATAAATACAGGGATTATCTGACCAGTTTAAAATTAGACTTTGAAAGAAACTATATAAAAGAACAAGTAAGTTAAATACTTAAATTTGCTTTATTTATGGCCTGTAAGAAATTTTTTTATGTAAGGTTTGGTCCTATGCAGAATATTTTCTTATAATATTCTGACTTAGAAGTATTAATAACAAATGCAATCAAATTTGTATAAGGGATCTATAAAAGATAAAATGAGACACTTGCCTTTCATTTAGAGAGAAAAATTTTCACTTGTCTGGAACGGAGACACACTAGACTTCAATGCAGGCTAACTGAATTAGCCATTTGCAGAGTACAGGACGTTTGCTAAGCCTGAAACATAAGAAGACATATCAAATGACAGGTTTATTTCTGGCACATAAAAAAACGTTAAATCTTTCTTTCTTTCAGAAAATGATTGAAAAACAAGTAAAGAAATTATACGAAACCAAGAGAGCTCATCAGGAAAGTTATCGTACAGCTCAGTTCCAAAAATGGTTATTACAGGATGGTGCACAAACAACTCCGGAGCAACAACAGTTAATAAAACAGAGGTACGATCAAAATTCATGCATATTTCATGGACACATTGTGGATCCCTATAGTCTTTAATGTGGAGAGAAAGAAAGGTATATCGGGAGGTACAGAGATTGGGAACCTTGGTACCAAGGCTAGGGGGGAGAGTTTCTACCTGAGAAACCTGCAGCCTCTAGGAGCCCAGGAGGGAAGCCAAACTGACATCTGAAGAAGAAATCCAAAACACAAACTCCTGATCTTGGGAAACCCAAGTCCATAGCGGCAGAAGGAGAGACAAGGTGTCGTAAGCCCATGTTTCAAATTTAAGTTTAAGGGAATTACTGCAAGGTCAGAATAGGAGAGTTGCTATCACTCTGTCTGATGCTAATGTAAACATGTGTCATTCCCCAATCAAGTGTGTATGATTATCCAACTATTACCCACATACATTTGATGTTACCATTCAGAGGCCAATCCCATGCCTTGGGAGGTAAAGGGATGAGTTCCAGTTCTCTTCCTCCTTTATCAGGCGTGAGGGCCGGTTCCCCATCACCTGGCTCTTAATATTGCATAGATCCATCTCACAGGTTCAGGGACTTGGGAATTGCAGAGAGACGAGTACCCACTTGTTTTCAAAGGAAATTCAAATCTTGCTAGTTTTTGTTGAAGTCAGACCTTCAGTTGATTTCAGCCATCTTTGGAAACTCATGTTCCCCAAACTCCTGAGTAATGAATAATTTCTGTATAAAATACTTTTGATCACTTTGTTCCACATTTTGCCATTGTTCCAGCCACAATAACAAAGAGTTGTATACCAGAGACTACTAAAACAAGTACAGCTTGGTGAGTTGATGGGTCAGGCTAGCTTAAAGGTCCCTGAATAAGTCTAAATTTCCTGTAGTTCAAGAAATAAAAAACAACCAATCAGGTGGCTTGGGAATATCAAAACAGATGCAGTCGTTGTAAAGGCAACACCCAGTTTACCTTCACTTATATTTTCACTTTTACTTAGATGTTTAGATGTGGCTGCTAAGGAAATGGACAGGCTTGAACACACTACAGAAAAACGGAGTGCACTCTGGATGAAGGAAGAAGAAAGCCGACATCAGGATGACATAAGAAGAAAACTTAATCTCTGTAGACAAATTGAAGAGGTGAAGAATGCCAAATTTTAAATATTAAGGGAAAAATTGTGTCTGGTGGTTTTATTTCTAAATATTTTTAGCAGTTTACCATATTACCTGAAGTTATTTCAGGTCTAAAAAATAAACAAACTCCTATTAATCTTTTATCACTATTATAATGTACAAGTTTTTATTTAAAGTAGTGAGACTGATAACCACAAATTATATATCCATTACATTAGTCATACCTCATCTGCTCTTTAAAGTTTTACAATTTAGCTCTAGTGAAAAATAATCATGTCTGCATTCTCAGTCCCCCAAATTCAGACAAGACTATTATTTCTTTGGTTTCTCTGTCAAAATACATTTAAGACCAGCAGATTACATATGACATACTCCTGAGTCCAGAAGAGAAACTCTTTTGCCAGCATCCTTTTAGATCCATCCTTGGAGCCAGGCTTATGCTTGAATTAAGTGTCTAATAGCAAAATACTTTCTTTTGCCATTCCATTGCATCCCTCCAACACATTCCCAATAAAGGGCAGTAAATAAGCCCATTCTAAAGCCAATGTAAGATCTTTCATGATTATTGACCCAATTTCTGTTAGGCCATTTATTTTGTCCAATTTGCTTATTGGTCATAGACACAATACTAAAAAAACAAAACAAACAAACAAAAAACTATGAAAGACAATCCACACTGACTACTATAACATTGTGCTCCCTAGAAATGGAAGGCAAAAGAACTGTTACTTCTAACAAAGATTGGAGAAGAAGTAAAAAGAGAAGCAAGAGTTGAAGAACGACGGCAAAAATTCCGAGAAGAATCTAACCGGAAGGTACAGTGAGCTTTTACCAATGACTTGGGCTGTTTGAGAAAAGACTTTTGCCATTTTTGATATTTTAAAATGTGAATTGTCAGAAGTGGCCTAAACTCATGAGGGTAGCTATGGATGGAGAGACCCAGCCCAGCCTAAACCTATAATTCAAGGACTGGTCTGAAATGAGACCAGTCTTCACAAAGTGAGAAATGGAGGTCAATTGGATCTAGTTATGAAGATATATTTTTCTTCATGCTGGACCACAATAGGAAACTTCCACCTGATACATTTCTAGCGTTGTACTCATTGTGACTTTAGAACTCTCAAGACAGGAATGAGGGTTTACTTCAATTATAGCATCCCATTTGAAATATCTGGTTTGCTTTTCTGGTGGAAAGTTGATATTAAACTTATATATTAAATATACTTTTTAACATTTTAGAAACACGTACTTCTAGAGAAAAAAGTTGCTTATCATTTACAAAAAATGCAAAAGAATGACCTTAAAACAGAAGAACCAGAGAAAAACATATGTGAAAACAAAGGACCACATCAAACAGAAGGTGAGATAGAGGCAATAAAAGACAAAGTAGCAAATAGAAGATGCATATTTATAGATTCAATATTAGTGTCTTTATAACCCCCCCCTGCTTATACAATGAGATTACAAGGACCTTACAAATGGAAGTCCTAGATGCTCATTTGCCCAGTGCCCAGGGAGGAAGGGAGGAAGGCAGATATGCAAGCAAGCAAAGAGAAAGAGATTGAAAGAAAAGAGCAAGAGATATTGAGAAAGGGAAGGAAGAGAGGAGAGGAAGAAAGGAAGGATAGAAAGAGACAAAGAAAAAAGAAAAGGGAATTGAAAAAGAGCAGCCAGTAAGAAATCAATTGTGATGAGGAGAGAGTGGGTGGAGTTAAAAAGGAGAATTCACTAAATTAAAAAAAGTTTCAGAAGAGGAGCCCATAAAAAATGAGTAAACAAGGGGGAAGGAGGGATGGAGGAAAGGGGGAGGAAGAGAGAGGGAGTGGGAAGGATGGAGAGAGAGAGAGGGAGGAGGAGGAAGGAAGAAGTAGGAAGGGGGAGAAGTAGATGGGAAGGAGGGAGGAAGGCAGAGAGGGAAATGGGAGGAAGGAAGGGAGGGAGAGAGAGGAAGGGGAAGAGGGAGGAAGGGGGAGAGGGAAGTGGGAGGAAGGGGGAGAGGGGAAGGGAAGGGAACAGTTAAGTGGGAGGAAAGAGGGAAGGGGAGGGAGGGAGAGAGGGAGGGGGAGGAGGAGGGAGAGGAACAGGTAAGTCTGAGGGTGGAGGGAGGGGGACAGAGGGGGAAGAAGACAGGGAAGTGAGAGGAAGGGGAGGAGAAGGGAGGGGAAAAGGTAAGTGGGAAGGAGGAGGGAGGGGGAAGAGGGAGGAAGGGGGACAGGGAAGTGGCAGGGGGGAGGGGAGGGAGGGAGAGAGAGGGAGGGAACCAAGGGAGGAAGGAAGGATGGAGAAAGTGAAAAGGGAAACTAGAGAGAGAAGGGAAGGGGGAAAGAAAGGACGGAAGGCAAAGAAATTGAACAAAACGGTGAAAGAAAGAGATGGAGTAAAAGTCATAGGATAAACAAGTAAAAGAAAGAAGAAAGAAAAAAAGGAAGGAAAGAAGGGAACCTTTAAAAGGATTAGTCATAAAGAAAAAGTAACTGAAGAGGGAATGTGATTGTGTGAGAGAGCAGTTTGAAAAGGAGGAGCTAGTAAGAAATTCAAGTACAATTGTGGAGGGTGAGAAGAGTTAAAAAGGAGACTTCAGTTTAAAAAAAAAGATTAAACATGATAGATGACAGACAGGGGGACAGATAGATAGATCTGACTTTAAAAGTAAACCAGAAATAAAAGACAGTACCAAACAAGACAGTAGGAAAGAGAGAGAATTAGAAAGAAAAACATTTTAAGAAGAGGAGCCCATAAGTGAGCTTTAAAAACGAAAGAAAAAGAGGGCTGGAGACAGGAAGGAAAGGAAGGAAAAAGGGGGAATGAGGAGGGATGGAGGGAGAGAGGAAGAGAGGATAGAGAGAGAGGAGGGAAGGAAGGAAGGAAGGCAAAGAAAAGAGAAAGTGAAAGAGAGCCAGTGAAAGACATGTACAAAGGCATAAAACCCAGAAAGGAAGGTTAGGTGTAGAGGGGTAGAAGGAAAGAAAACAAAACACAAGTTTAAAAGGGATGGGACAGTGTAGGAAAAGAGTAAAATAAACGAGAAAAGGGAAAGGGAGGAGATTGAAAAGGAGGATCCTGTAAGAAGATCAAGTACAATATGGTGGTGGATAGGGGGATGTTTTGAAAAGTCACTAGAAAAGAGAGTTAAATAGAAAGGGAAATGATTGATAGCTAGTTAGATAGGCAGACAGGTGGGTAGATAGGTATCTAGATAAGGCCCTAAAAAGGAAAAGCCAGTAAAAAATAGTCAGTACAAAACAGATGGAAAGAAAGAAAAATAATTCAAGATAAAAGAAAAAAGCACTTAGAGCCACAAATAAGAAAATCAAGTATAATATGGGAGGATTAAAAAATGTAAAAGTTAGTATAAAAACATAGTAAAATAAAGATAGACAGACAGATATGTAGGATACACTTTAAAAAGGAGGAGGAAAAAAATGACAGTACAATAAAGAGTTAGAAAAAACAGCAGGAGGAAAGGAAGAAGTTTGATAATCAGAACTAGTAAGAAAATCACATGCAATTGTGTATGCTGTGTGGTTGGGCAAAGTTGAAATACAAAAATCAGTTTTCAAAATACAATAAAATAAAGACAGATAATTTGATAGCTAGATAAGCAGATAGGTACAGGTAGAACTATAAAATGAAGTCAATGAAAAAGACAATACAAAAACGAAAGAGTCACAAAGAGAGATAGAAATAAAAGAGTTTGAAAACAGAAGTCAGTAAGATGAGAGTAAAAGAAGGAAGGGAAGGGACAGGGCGGAATGGAGGGAGAATGATAGGAAGGGAAAAAGTCATGAAGAAGGAGTAAGGAAGGAGGAAAAGAGGGAGGGAGAGAGAGGAAAATGCATGCAGGCAAGCGGGCAAAGACAAGAGAAGAAAGCCTGACAGAGACTGAGGGAAACTCTGC
The DNA here is from genome assembly GCF_020740605.2 of Lemur catta. Lineage (NCBI taxonomy): Eukaryota > Metazoa > Chordata > Mammalia > Primates > Lemuridae > Lemur > Lemur catta. Next base: position 30,572,966 of record NC_059155.1, on the reverse strand, counting down.
AAGAGATACACAGAAAGGGAAAGACAGAAGGAGAAAGGAAGGGAGGGAGGGAGGGGGGAAGAAAGATAAAAAGTTCAATAGGATGAGTAACTAGGAAAATGTAACATAAAAAAATGAAGAGATAATCTGAGAGTGAAAGACAGAAGAAAATGTTTGAAAGGGAAGAGCCAGTAAGAAAATCAAGTAAAATTGTTTGTGAAAGTGAGAGAGATTTAGAGTAGAAGGAAAAAATTTAAAAAGACAGAATAGTTGATTTATAAATAGATTAGACTATAAAAAAAGAGAAACCTGTAAAAAAAAAAAAAAGAACAGTACAAGAAAGATAGAACGAGAATAAAGGAAAGCATTAAAAACAGGAGCCAGAAAAAAGAGTAAAAGGAGGAGAGAGGGAGGGGCAGCGAAACTCAGAGCTGGAAAGCAGGAAAAGTGGTAAAAAACAGAGTTTATTCAGGACTATTGCAATAGGGGGAAAGTGACCTCAGATAGAACTGGGCTCAATTCCACATACAGCATGTGCTAGTGAGAATTTACAGCCAAAGAGCAGGGATGGGGTCAGTGGATGGAAAATTAGTCAGAGAAAACATCAGGAAGAGATTCTGGCTAAACCGACCTCCCAGGAGTCTTGCTGAAGACAGGCCAGAGTGATCAGATGTCACCTGGGGAATGGTGGAGAATGAGGAACCAGAGCAAACATTGAGGGTGATCAGACAGGGAGGATGAGGGCTTCTGGCCAAAGGGACTTAGCAGGGTCCTTGCTAAACTGGATTTTACAAACCAGCACATAGACGGACCTAGGAGAAGGTTCAAAAGCCTGACTAAAGTTTGGTCAAGAGAAGTATCTTTGTCAGAAGGGAGAGAAGGAAGGAAGGCAGGCAGACAACTCTTAAAAGGATGAGTCAGTAGGAAAAGGTAAAATAAAAGGATTCGTGAATGAAAAAGAGAAGTTTGAGAGGAGGGAGCCGGTAAGAAATTCAAGTACAATTGTGGGGGTGAGGGAGATTTAAAAAGCAGAAATTATTAAATAGCATAGTAAATAAAGACAAATGGAAGAGATAGAAATAGATCAGACTTTAAGCAAGCAAGCAAGGAAGAACAGGATGTTCATACACATGCAGGCAAAGAAAACAAACACTATGAAAAAAGGGAGGGAGAAGGAAGGGAGGAAGGGACAAAAAGAACTTTAAATGCTATTGGGTACGTAGAAGAAAGAGTAAAATAAAAGAGGCTAAGAAAATCAGAGCAATAGAGACAAGAAAAGGAGATTGAAAAGTAGGTGCCAGTAAGAAAATTAAGTACAATATGGGGGGAAGGGGAAGAGGGATGGAAAAGTCTGTAGTAGAGCATGAACTAGAGACAGAGATACAGATGATTGATATGTAAGTAGGTAGACAGACAGACAGACTTTAAAAAGAGGGAGTAATAAAGACAGGAAAATAGCGGAGAGAACAATTTTAACAGAAGTTATAAAATAGGGAAAGAAGATGGGAGGGAGGGATAGAAAGAAGGAAGGAGACAGAGACGGTGAGGGAGGGATAGAAAGCAGAAAAGGAGCCAGAATGGAAGGAACAAGAAGGCGACAGCCTACAAGGAGAAAAAGAGAAAAGAAAAAGTGAAAGAAAGGGAGAGTTCAAGAGACATAGAAAGGAATAGAGGAAGGAAGGGAGTTAGAAAGTTGGGAAGAGGTTTAAAAGAGACTCATGTATAGTTGGGAAGGGGGAGGAGAAAGATATTTTTAAAAGTCAATATCAATACTGAAAAATAAAGATGGATGATTGATAGGTAGGTAAGTGGATAGCATACATAAGTATGAAGATAGAAATTTAAAAGAAACAAGCCAGTAAGAAAGCCAGTATAAGAGAGAGAAAGAGAGAGAGATCGATTTAAAAAGAGCCAGTAAAAAAGTTTAAGAAGGAAGGAGGGGGAAAAAGAGAAGGCAGGAGAGAAAGAAGGAAGGAAAGAAGCAAAAAGGAAGGAAGGAAGCAGGGAAGGAGGGAAAAAGAAGGAGGCTGGTCAGGCATACAGGCAGAGAGAGAGATGGAGAATGAAAGAAAGGGATTGAAGAAGAGGCCTACAAAAAGGAATGAAATAAAGAAAGTGACATTTAAAATGGACAAGTCAGTTAGAAAAAATAAAGACAAAGATAAATGTGAGAGAGAAGGGGGAGTTTGAAAAGAGGAGTCCTTAAGAAAATCAAGTACACTATTTGGGGGGGGGATTTAAAACATAGATGTGTCAGTTTTAAAAATACAGTAAATTAAAGACAGATAAATAATGATTGGTAGCCAGATAGCCAGGTAGCTGAGTAGGCGGGTTAGTAGATGATGGATTATTGAGAGAGAGAGGGAGAGAGAGAGAGACTTTAAAAGTAGAAGCCAGTTTAAAAAACAAAAGCACTACAGAAAAAGAAAGTTACAGAAGAGAAAGAGAATGCAAGAAAAAAAGTTTATGAAAGAAACTAGTAAATAAGAGTATAAGAGAAAGGGAGAAAAGGAGGAGGGAGAAAGGGAGATAAGAATTTTAAAGGATCAGTCTGTAGGAAAAAGAGTAAAATAAGAAAGAATGTGAAAGTGAAAGACAGAAGTTTGAAAAGGTAGAACTAGAAAGAAAATTAAATACAATTGTGTAGGATAAGGAGAGAGACGTCTGAAAAAGTCCATTTAATTGACAGGTATGTAGATAGAAAGGATAAGTAAGCAGGTAGACAGAACTTTAAAAAGACAAGCTAGTATATGAGAGAGAGAGAGTGAAAGAGAACTTTAAAAATAGAAGCCAGTAAAAATGGCAGTAAAAAAAATTTCCAGAAGAGAGAGAGAAGAAAATATTTTTAAAGGGAAGCCATTAAAAAGATATAAGGAAGGAAGGAGACAGGAAAGAAGAAGTTTAAAGAGATGAGTCTGTAGGGAAAAGAGTTAAGGAAGGAAAGAGAATGTGAGAGTGAGGAGCCAGTAGGACAAGCAGGTATAATTATGTGTGGTGTGGGAGAGGTTTAAAATTAGAAGTTAATAAAAAGACAGTTAAGATAAGCATAGAAAAAAACATTGAAAACAGAAAAATATATGTACCTACCTAGTTACATATACAAAAACTAGAGAGAGATATGAATAGATGATTGATAGACAGACAGCGGAGTATATGGGTACATACATAGGAAGATAGGTATATATGATTGATGAAAGGAAGGAAGAAAGAAAGACATTAAAAGGCAGAAGCTGGTACACTACAGACTTCTGTAGAGACTGTAGAAAAGAAAAGAGAGAGAGAAGTGGAAAGAAAGAAGTTTAAAAACAGGAACCACTAAAAAGAGAGGAAAAGAAGAATAGAAAGAATGAAAGTTGGCATGGAGAAAGGGAGGGAGGAAGGAAAGAAGGAAGGGAGGGAGCTTATCAGGCATGGAGGTGAGAAAGAAGGGGAAAGAAAGGGATCAAGAAAGAGACATAAAGAAAGAATAAAAGAACAAAGGAAGAAAGAATATATAAAAGAAACGAGGTTTAAAACAGATTAGTCAGGCCCTGCATGGTGGCTCACACCTATAATACTAGCACTCAGTTTGGCCTAGGCAGGAGGATCGCCTGAGGTCAGGAGTTCCAGCCTGAGCAAGATCGAGACCCCCTTTCTACAAAAAAAAAAGAAAGAAAGAAAGAAAAAGGAAGGAAGGAAGGAAAGGAAGGAAAGGAAGGAAAGGAAGAAAGAAAGAAAGGAAAGAAAAGAAAGAAAGAAAGAGGAAAGGAAGAAAGAAAGAAAGGAAAGAAAAGAAAGAAAGAAAGAAAGAAAGGGAAGGAAGGAAGGAAGGAAGGAAGGAAGGAAGGAAGGAAGGAAGGAAGGAAGGAAGGAAGGAAGGAAGGAAGGAAGGAAAGAAAGAAAGAAAGAAAGAAAGAAAGAAAGAAAGAAAGAAAGAAAGAAAGAAAGAAAGAAAGAAAGAAAGAAAGAAAGAAAGAAAGAAAGAAAGAAAGAAAAGAAAAAATGGAAAAAAATTAGACAGGCATGGTGGTCCCTGCCTGTAGTCCTAGTATCCAGAGGCTGAGGCAGGAGGATCACTGGAGCCCAGGAGTTGGAGGTAGCTCTGAACTAGGCTGATGCCACGGCACTGTAGCCTGGGTGACAGAATGAGATTCTGTCACAAAAAAATAAAAAGAAAAACAGATTTAGAGCAAAATTTAAAAAGTGAAAATGTGAGAGTGAGAATGGTGAAGGAGTTTGAAAAAAAAGCAGGGAAGAAAATCAAGTATATTGTAGAGGCCAGGGAGAGAAATATTTTAAAAGTAGAATTCAGTTTTAAAATAGACTAAGATAAAATAGATAATAGATAGATATGACTTTAAAAGAATAAGCCATTTAAAAAGCAGTACAAATGAGACAGAGAGTTACAGAAGCCAGAGAGAAGGAAAGAGTTTAAAAAGAGAAGCCAGTAAAAAAATGTATAGGAAGAAGGGAAGGAAGGAGGAAGGGAAGAAGGAGAAGGCAAGCATGTAAGCACACAAAGAAAAGATGAAGAAAACCAGAGAGAGGAAGAGCAGTCCCAGCTACTGGGGAGGCTGAGGCAGGAGGATCCCTTGAGCCCAGGTAATCGAGACCAGCCTGGGCAACATAGTGAGAATCTGTATTTCCTTTTTTTTTTCTTTTTTCTTTTTTTTTTATTAGTTCTAATACATTTTTTTCATTTCAGCATATTATGGGGGTACAAAAGTTTAGGTTATGTACATTGCCAATCCTCCCCACCCCCCCGAGTCAGAGCTTCAAGCGTGTAAAATAAATATAAAGAGAAATATGAAAACTGAAAGCGAGGTGTAGGAAAGCTAGGTAGTAGGTAGGTGGATAGATAGATAGGATATATGGATAGATAATGATGTCAAAAAGGAGAAGCCAGTAGTAAAACAAGGCAAAAAATATAAAAAGAAAATGAAAGGGAATGAAAGAAACTATTAAAGTGATCCAGTATAAAAATAGTAGAAGTAGGGAAAGAAGGATAGAAGGAAGGAAGGCAGAAAAAAAGAAAAAAGTTTATGAAGGATGAGTCAATAGAGAGCAGAGTTAATGAAAGAAAGAAAGGGAATGTGAGAATAAGAGGGAGGAGCAGGTAAGAAAATCAAGTACAATTATGTGATGGGGACAGATTTTAAAAAGTAAGAGTGAGAAAAATTAGTAAAATAAAGACGGAAATTGATAGATGATTGATAGCTGAATATTAATAGGTAGGTAGGCAGGTAGATGATTGATTGATTGATTGATTGGACATAAAAGACAGGAGCCAGAAAAACAAAGAATGTGCAAAAAGATAGAGTTAGAAAGAAAAAGAGAAGGAAAGAAAAAAGTTTAAAAAGAGGAGCCAGTAACAAGAGAGTAAAAGAAGAATGGAAGGAAGGGTGGAAGGAGAGAAGAAAGGAAGAAAGGGAAGCAGAAAGGAAGGGAGGACAGGAGGGAGGGAGGGAGGCAGAAAAGAGGGAGGAAAGGAGGAAAGGAGGAAGGAAGACAAGAAGGAGAGAGACTAAAGAGGATGGATGGAGAAAAGAAAGAAGATAAGAAGAAAGAAATGAGGGAAGGAAGGATAAAGGGGGCAGGAGGGAAGGAGGGGAGGAAGACAAGAAGACAGACGTACAGCAGGGAAGAAAAGAGAGACGGGGAACAAGATAGTGAAAATTAATAAATACATACAAATGGTTTGTATTAAAAAGTAATGAGTGGAGTAATAGTCTGGAAATGCTCCTAATTGGGGGAAAAAGCAGGTTACAAAATAGTATGTGCAATATGATTCTAATTTTCATAAAAATATGCATGTATCTATGCCCAGGGAAAAGAATGGAAGGCAAAAACAGCAAAATATCATTATGTCTATCTCTGAGTGTTAGGATTTGGGAACGATTTCTTTCATTTTCTTACCATGTTTTTATGCATTTGCTAAAATCAAAACAATGAATACTTAATATACTAGAGTTTTAAAATTAATATGATTTCCAAATGTTTTGTCTTATAAATTTATTCTATACCTCCAGTGTCAAACCTGAAAACTGAAAATAAATTCACTAAGTCAGCAGAAAAAACAGAAATGGAGCAAGAATAGATAAAGGGTATAGAGACAGGAAGGATGGAAGAAAGGGAGGAGGGAAGGAAAGAAGAAAGAAGGAAGGATGGAAGTGGAGGACAGGGAGAGGGATCTATAAAGAAGTCAGTCAAAAATACAGTAAAAATGATGCATGACAGCTAGGTAGCTAGGTAGGCTGACAGGTACATAGGTATGTAGAAAGGATTTTTAAGAGGAGGGGCCAGAAGAGAAGAAAGTATTAAAAAGAAAAGGCCTGGCGTGGTGGCTCACACCTGTAATCCTAGCCCGAGTTCGAGACCAGGCTGAGCGAGACCCCGTCTCTACTAAAAATAGAAATAAATTATCTGGACAACTAAAATATATATATAGAAAAAATTAGCCAGGCATGGTGGTGCGTGCCTGTAGTCCCAGCTACTTGGGAGGCTGAGGCAGGAGGATCGCTTAAGCCCAGGAGTTTGAGGTTGCTGTGAGCTAGGCTGACGCCACGGCACTCACTCTAGCCTGGGCAACAATGTGAGACTCTGTCTCAAAAAAAAAAAAAAAAGAAAAAGAAAAAGAAAAAAGGAGAGAGTAAAGGAAAAAAGATTGAAAGAGGAGCCACTTTTTTCTAAGAAAAGAAAAGTATAGGAAGGAGAGAGAAAGAGAGAGGGAGAAAAGGAGTAGGAAAAATGGGAAGAAGGAAGGAAGGGGGGAGGATGTATGAAAGGCAGGAAGCAGGGAGGAGGTAGGAAGGGAAGCTGGGGCGATAGGCAGGCAGGCATATAGGCTCCCAGAGAAAAGACAATGCCAGAGAGAGGGTAAAAGGGATAAGAAGGAGACATAGAGGCAGGTAGTAAAGATAAAAAGGCAGAAGGAGGGAAGGGAAGGGAATGGAATGAGGGAAAAAAGAGGGAAAGGAGGGAAGGGAGGGAGGGAGGAAGAGACAAAATTTTAAAGGGGTGAAGCTAGGAAAATAGTAAAATAAAAAAAAGAAGAAAAGGTGACATTAAGACACAGGAGTTTAAACAGAGTAAGTAAGAAAACTAAGTACATCTATGAAAGACAGGCAAAGAGAGATCTAAAAAGAAATCAGATAAAATAGAGTAAAATAAGTGTAAATAGATAAAAGGATGACAGGTAGGTGGAAGGGAGGGAAGTAGGTAGACAGGTCTATGGATGGATGGATGGATAGGTTTTTTTTGTTGTTGTTTGTGTTTGTTTTTCTGAGACAGAGTCTCGCTCTTTTGCCCAGGCTAGAGTGCCCTGGCGTCACCCTAGCTTACAGCAACCTCAAACTCCTGGGCTTAAGCAATCCTTCTGCCTCACCCTCCCCAGTTGCTGGGACTACAGGCATGTGCCACCATGCCCAGCTAATTTTTTCTATATATTCTTAGTTGTCAAGATAATTTCTTTCCATTTTTTAGTAGAGACTGGGTCTCGCTCTTGGTCAGGCTGGTCTCGAACTCCTGACTTTGAGCGATCCTCCTGCCTCGGCCTCCCAGAGAGATAGAAGTTTCAAAGGGATGAATCAGTAGGGAACAAAGTTAAAGACGGAAAGAGATTGTGAGTGTGGGAGAGAGAAGCCTATAAGAAAATCAAGTACAGTTGTGTTAATGGGGAGGATATTTAAAAAGAAAATCAGAAAAAAAAACAGTAAAATGAACATGGATAGCTAGGTGGGTACATAGGTAAGTAGTCAGGTAGATCAGGGAGACAGACATAATAGATGATAGATAAACAGATATATAGATAGATGATAGATAGATAAGATCATACTTTAAAAGGCATAAGCCAATGTAAAAGACTATAAAATAAATGCAAAGAAAGAGTTAGAAGAAAAGAGATACAGATGAAATGAAAAATGTTTCAAAACAAGAGCAAGTACAAAATGAAAGAACGGAAGGAAGGAAATAGGGAAGGGAAGGAGGGAGGAAGGCATGGAAGGGAGGAAAAAGGGGGAGGGAAGGAGAAAGGGAGGAAGGATGAAGGCACAGGAGGAAGGAAGAAAGGACAGCAGGCATGCGGGCAGGGTAAGAATAGAGAAAGAAAGAGACAGAAAGAGAATGAAGTAGAGTGAGAAAAAACATAGAAAGGGCCAGTAAAGGAAAGAAGAAAAGAAGGAAGGGAGGGGTGGAAAGGAAGAGAAGTTTAAAGTGATTAGTCTGTAGAAAACAGTAAAATAAAAAAGAAAAGAATGTGAGAGAGACAGAAAGAAAGGTTTGAAAAGGAGGAGCTAATAAGAAAATAAAGTACAATTGTGAACAGCAAAGAGAAAGATCTATAAGGAAGAAGTCAGTTAAAATATTATCATAAAATAAGATAGGTGGATGACAGCTAGATAGGAAAGGAGGGAGGTATAAAAAGAAAGAAAGATGAAAGAAAGAACAGAAAAAAATCAGTTTTCAAACGGAGAACACAGTAAAAAGTACATAAAAAACAGAGAGTTGGAAAAGCAAAGAGAAGAAATCAAAAACATATTTTAAAGGGGCCAGTAAATAGAGAGTACGGGAAAGTGGGAATATGGATAGGATAGGATAGGATAGGATAGGATAGGATAGGATGGAAGAAAGGAATGAGAGAAGAAAAAAGAAAGAAGGAAGAAAGGAAGGCAAGTGAGCATGCCTGCAGACAGGCACAGAGGAGAATAGAAATAAAGAGAGGGAGCAAGAAAAAGACATAGAGAAGGAATAAGGGAAAGAAAGAAGGAAAGCATGGAGGTAGGATGGAGTAAGAAATTAAGAAAGAAATAGAGAAGATGTTTAAAATTGACTAAATAACATAAAGGAGAAAAATATAAGAATGTGAGACAGTAAGAAGAAAGAGACAGAAGAAAAAAAGGGAAAATAAATAGAAACAAAAAGAAACATAAGCAGGAAAGAGCCAGTAAGAATAAAGCGTACAAAAAAGATAAGAAAAGAAGTAGAGAGATAGGAAAGGAAAAGGAGACAGAAACAAAGAGAACAAAAAAGAGAGAAGTTTAAACACACGAAGGCTGTAAGAAAACATTACAAAGAAGAGAAAGAGAAAAAGAAAACTTTGAAATGGAGCCAATAATAAAAGAAATTTAAGAGAGACACAGAGAGAAAGATCTAAACAAGGGGGAAAGAAGTGGTTAAGAAATACTAAAAAATGGTAATGACAGAGAGAAAGAGAAGGAAAGAAAGACAAGAGAAAAAAGTAAGATGTTTAACAAAGAAGAGTCAATAAGAAACGCCACTGTAAAACATAATGATAACAGACAAAGAGAACAAAAGTTCTAAAAGAAGGAGCCCATAAAGAAAACTATGCAAAGATGGAAACAGTACAATAAAATCAAATACTGCATGTTCTCACTTACAAGTGGGAGCTCAATACTGTGTACACATGGACATACGGAACGGAATGATAGACACTGGAGACTGGGAAGGGTGACAGGTGGGTGTGGGATGAGAAATTACCTAATGGGTACTACGTACACTAATAAGCTGATGGTTACACAAAAAGCCCAGACTTCACCACTACACAATATATCCATGTAACAACACAGCACTTGTACCCCCTAAATCTATAAAAATAATTTTAAAAAGTAAAAATACCCACCAAAAAGAAGAGTAAAATAAAGTGAGAGTGAAAGAGGGAAAGGGAGGGAAGCAGGGAGGAAGAAAGGTACTTAGGAAGAAGGAAAGAAGTTTGTTTGTTTTTTGTTGGAAAGAAGTTTATAAAGGATTATCAGTAAGAAAAAGTAGATTCTAAAAATGAAAGGGAATATTAGAGGGAAAGAAAGGAGAAAACAAGAAAACAATCTAGTTCAACTGTATACTTTTTCCATTAAAAATGGCTAAGACTAGAAAAAAATCCAAAAAGAAACAAGAAAAGAATCAAGTACAATTGTGCTGTGAGGAACTGATTATAAAAGTAGGAATCAGGCAAAAAATGGAGACAGAAGGATAGATGACTGACAGCTGAATAGATAAATAGATGGTAGGTATGTTGGCAGGTAAGCAGATAGATGAGATAGATAGATGATAAATAGATAGATAGAATATGAAAGTCAGAAACCAGTATCAAAAAATATGAAAAAGAGAGTTATAAAGAAACAATGGGGGAGGGAAGAAAACAGTTTTAAAAGAGCAGCCAGTAGAAAGGGAGTAAAAGAAGAAAGGAAGAAAGGAAGTAGGGAAGGCGGGAGGGAGGGCAGGTAGGCAGGAAGGAAGGAAAGAAGGATGAAGGGGGCAGGCGAAAGGGAGGAAAGTAGGGAGAGAAAATGGAGGAAAGAAGGAAGGCAGGTAGGCAGGTAGGCAAGGGCCAGAGAACAAATAGAGAAAGAAAGTCCGAGATAGAGACAGTTAAAGAAATGGAGTAAGAAATGACAGAAAGGTTATAGAGGCAGGGACAAAAGAAGGAAGAAAACAGGAAGGGAAGAAGTGGAGGCAGGAAGAGGAGAGATCTTAAAAGAAGAAGCTAGTTGAAAGTAGAGTAAAATAAAGAAAGATAGATTAATGGATGATAGCTAGGTAGACAGGAAGGATGGCAGACATAAGGCAGGAAGACAGATTAGATAGATAGGTAGATTGATAGAACAGATATTAAAGGTAGAAGCCAGTTTTAAATAAAAGACCATATGAAATCAATAAAAAGAGTAGCACAAAAAAGAGGGGGAAGGAAAGAAATGGTTTAAAAAGAGGAGTCACTAGAAAAAGTAAAGAACAAGAATAGAAGGGGAAAAGGGAGGAGAGAAAGAAGAGAGGAAGAAAGAATGGAAAGAAAATAAGAAAGAAGGAAAAAAGTTTATAAATAGTCAATAGGGAAAAGAGTTAAAGAAGAGAAAGGGAATATGAGGGTGAGAGGGAGAAGCCACTAAGAAAATCAGATACAATTGTGTTGCTGAGGAGGAGATTTAAAAAGTGAAAGTCACTTAAAAGAGAGACAATAAAATAAAGATGGATAAATAGCCAGGTAAGTACTCAGGTAAGTAGATAGACACATAGATAGATAGATACTAGATAGATAGATAGATAGATAGATAGATAGATAGATAGATAGATAGATAGATAGATACACAGACAGACAGGCAGACAGACAGCTTGGACTTTGAAAAGCATAAGCCAACATAAAGGACTGTATGAAATAGACATAAAGAGAAAGTTGGGACAAAAGAGATAGAGATGAAAAGACAAATGTTTAAAAGCAGGAAACAGTAAAAAAAAGAATGAACAAATGGAAGGCGGAAAGAGGCAGGAAGAAAGGGAAAAAACAAGGAAGGAAAGAAGTAGGTTGGTAGGTAAGGATGAAGGAAGACAAGAAGAAAGAAAGGAAAGCATGCAGTCAGGGTAAGAATAGAGAAAGAAAGACAGGGAAAGAGAGAGAGACACAGTGAACAAAATGGAGTGAGAAAAGACATAGGAAAAGGCAATGACAAGAAAGAAAAGAAGGGAAGGGACAAGATAGAAAGGAAGGAAGGGGTAGAAAGAAAGAAGGTTAAAGTGATGAGTCTGTAAGAAAGAGCAAAATTTTTTTAAAAAGAGGGAATGTGGCCGGGCGCGGTGGCTCACGCCTGTAATCCTAGCTCTGGGAGGCCGAGGCGGGTGGATTGCTCGAGGTCAGGAGTTCGAGACCAGCCTGAGCAAGAGTGAGACCCCGTCTCTACTAAAAATAGAAAGAAATTATCTGGCCAACTAAAAAATATATATACAAAAAATTAGCCGGGCATGGTGGCTCATGCCTGTAGTCCCAGCTACTCGGGAGGCTGAGGCAGTAGGATCGCTTAAGCCCAGGAGTCTGAGGTTGCTGTGAGCCAGGCTGATGCCACGGCACTCACTCTAGCCCGGGCAACAGAGCGAGACTCTGTGTCAAAAAAAAAAAAAAAAAAAAAAAAGAGGGAATGTGAGAGTGAGAGACAGAGAAGGGCTCGAAAAGGAGGAGCTAGTAAGAAAATTATGTACAATTACGAACATCAGGGAAAGAGGCCTATAAGGAAGAAGCCAGTTGAATCTTACAGTAAAATAATATAGATAGATGGATGAATGACAGATAGGAAAGGAGGGAGGTATAAATGGAAAAGAAGATAGGACAAAGGAAGGGAGGGAGGGAGAGAGATTTTCAAAAGGAAAACCCAGTAAAAATGTCAGTGCATAAAAGAGAATTAAGAAGGGAAACAGGAAATTAAAAACATTTTTTCAAGGGGCCAGTAAAAAGAGAATGAAAGAGGGAATACTGTATAAGATAGGATAATAAGGGAGGAAGGAATAAAGTAGAAGGAAAGGAGAAAGGCAGAAAGAAGGGAAATAGGCAGCATACAGACAGGCACAGGGAATGAAAGAGAAAAAGAAAGAAAAGGAAGAAAGAAAAGGAAAAAGGAAGAAAGGAAGGAAGGAAGGAAGGAAGAAAGAAAGAAGGAAGGAAGGAAGGAAGGAAGGAAGGAAGGAAGGAAGGAAGGAAGGAAGGAAGGAAGGAAGGGGAGGACGAGGGAAAGGAAGGGAAAGGAAAGAAGGGAAGAGTGAAGTAAGGAAGGAGTAAGAAAAGAACGAAAGAAACATTTTAAAGCATTAATTAATTTTTCTAAGAAAAGGTAAAAATATGAGAATGAGAGAAATATAAGGAAAAAAGAAAGAAAAAAGGAAGTAAGAAGAAAGGATGGGAGGAAGGAGAAAAGAAACAGAAACAAGACAGGGAGAGCATTACACAAGTAGGAAGGAGCCAGTAAGAATAAAGTATACAAAAAGATAAACAAAAGAGAAAGATAGAGAGACAGAAATAGAGAACAAAAGAGAAAAGTTTAAAATTTAATAGCTTGTAAGAAGATTTTACACAAAAAAGAAAGAGAAAAAGAAAAGTTTAAAATGAGGTGCCAATAATCAAATAAATTTAAGAGAGATGTACAAAAAGAAGACGAATTAGGAAAGGACTACAAAAAATGTTAGTGTTGAGGAGGGAGAGGAGGGAGGTAGAGAGCCAAGGGAGGAAAGAAGGGAAGAGAGAAAGGTGTTTAACCATCAAGGGTCAATAAGAAATGCCACTGCAGTAAATAATGAAAGCAAGAGAGAAAAATAATAAAATAAATTCTTAAAGAAGGAGCCAATAAAGAAAACATAGCGCAAAAAAGATATAAAGAATAAAATGCAGTGAGAGAAAGAGGGAGGGAGGAAGGAAGAAGGAAGTAAAGAACAAACTTAGGAAGGAGGAAAGAAGGTTATAAAGGATGAGTCAACAGGGAACAGTTAAAGGAAGAAAGAGAATATGAGAGTGAGAGGGAGGAGCCATAAGAAAACCAAGTACAATTGGTGGGGGGACAGATTTTAAAGTCGGAAACAGCAAGAAACAGAAACATAAGACAGAAAGAGAGATAATTAAAAGCTTGGTAGATAGCTAGATATGTAGATGGATTGGCAAATAAGTAGATGGACAGGAGACAGAGAGAGCACACAGAAGCAAGTAAAACAAACAATGAATAAAAAGATAGAATGAGAGAGAGAGAGAGAGAGTGAGTAATTTAAAAAGAGGAGCCAGTAGAAAGAACATAAAACAAGAATGGGAAGAAGGAAGGAATGAGAGATAGATGAAAGCAAGTAAGAGGGAAAGAAGGAGAAAATTATGGAAGAGGAAAGGAGAAAGGGAGGGAGAAATGAAGGAAGATAGGAGAGAGGTCAGGGATTACGGATGGAGAAACAAAAGAAAGGAGGGAAGGAAGGGAGGAAAGGAGGGAGGGAGGCAGGGAAGGAAGGAAGGAAGGAAGGAAGGAAGGAAGGAAGGAAGGAAGGAAGGAAGGAAGGAAGGAAGGAAGGAAGGAAGGAAGAAAAAATTAAGGGGGGCAGGAGAGAGGAAGAAAAAAGGGAAAGCATGCAGGCAGGGTAAGAATAGAGAAAGAGAGCTAGCGAAAGAAATGGAGTGAGAAAAGACATAGAAAAGGCAACAAAGGAGAAGAAAAGAAGGAACGAAGGGGGCAGGAAGAAGGCAGGAAGATATGGGAAGAAAGAGAAGTTTAAAGTGATTAGTCTGGAGGCCAGGGGTGGTGGCTCACGCCTGTAATCCTAGCACTGTGAGAGGCCAAGGCAGGAGGATCACTAGAGCTCAGGAGTTTGAGACCAGCCTCAGCAAGAGCGAGACCCCGTCTCTACGAAAAATAGAAAAACTTAGCCAGGCATGGTGACAAGATCCTGTAGTCCCAGCTACTAGGGAGGCTGAGGCAGGAGGATGACTTGAGCCCAGGAGTTTGAGGTTGCTGTGAGCTAAGCTGATGCCAGGGCACTCTAGCCCGGGCAACAGAGTGAGACTCTGCCTCAAAAAATAAATAAATAAATAAATAATAAAAAATATAGTGATGAGTCTGTAGGAAAGAACAAAACTGAAAAGAAGAGCATCTGAGCGGGACACAGAGAGGGGTTGCAAGAGAGGCACTAGTAAGAAAATTTCATACAACTGCGGAAAGCAGGCAAAGAGAAATCTAAAAAGAAGTCAGTTGGAATATTACAAGGAAGTACGATAGAACGATAGGTGCATAACAGCTAGATAGGAGGGGAAGCAGGTTGGAGTAAATTGAAACTAAGGGGGAGGGATAGAGGAAGAGAGGAAGGAAGAAGTGATTTTGAAAAGGAATGCCCAGAAGGAAAAAAAAGTCAGTACATAAAAGAAAGAGAGGTAGAAAAGGAAAGAAAGGAAATGGGAAGTTTTAAATAGGGTCCAGTAAATAGAGAGTATTTTTAAAAAGAGGGAATATAAGATAGGATAGGAAGGAAGGAAAGCATGCAGGCAGGCACAGAAGGGAAATAGAAAATAAAGAAAGGGAGCAAGAAAAAGACAGAGAAAGGGAAGAAAGGAAAGAATGAAGGTAGGAAGGAGTAAGAAATGAAGAAAGAAATAGAGAGGGAATGTTTAAAAGGGAATAATTAATAAGAAAAAGTAAAATAAAGGAGAAAATAAGAGAATGAGAAAGAAAAAGAAAGAAAGAAAAAAGCCAGAAAGGAAAAAAAGAGAGAGAGAATCACAGACAGAAAGGAAAAATGCTTCACAAGCAGGAGGGAGCCTGTGGGAATAAAGTGTACAAAGAATGGTTAAAAAGAAATAAAAAGAGAAAGATATGGAGAGGTAGAAAAGGAAAGTGAGACAGAAATAGAACAAAAAAAAGAAAAGTTTCAAAACAAAAAGCCAGTAAGACTTTACATGAAAGAGAAAAAGAAATATTTTAAAAGGAGGGGATTATAAAAATAAGGGGGGGGGGTAAAAAAGAGGAATGAATAAGAAACAAGTATAAAAATGTTAGTGACAGAGAGAAGGAAAAAAAGAGAAGAGAGAGAGAAGACGTTTAAGAAGGAAGATTCAATAAGAAATGCCACTGCAATAAACAAAGCAAGAAAGAGAATGAAATAGGTTCTAAATGGAGGGGCCAATAAAGAAAACATAGTAAAAAAGATAGAAAAAGTAAAACAAAGTTAGAGTGAAAGAGGGAAGGAGAAACGGAGGAAGGGAGGAAAAGAACTAAGGAAGGAAGGAAGGAGTTTATTTATAAAGGATGAGTTGGCAGGGAACAGAGTTAAAAGAAAGAGAATGTGAGACTGAGAGGGAAGAACCAATAAGAAAACCAAGTATAATTATGTGGTAAGGAACAGATTGTAAGGTTGGAGACAGGAAAACAAAATAAACATAAAGATAGAAAATTGATAGCTGAATAGATAGATAGATAGATGATAGAATTTAAAGGCAGAAGCCAGTTAAAAAGAATGTATGAAAAAGATAAAAGGAGAAGTAAGCAGAGGGAAAGAAAGAGGGAATATGGGAGAGAATGGGAAGGGAGGGAGGAATAAAGTCAGAAGGAAAGAAAGAAGGCATAAGGAAGGAAGGAAGGAAGGAAGGCGGGTATGTATGCTGACAGGTACAGAGGAGAAATAGAAATAAAGGGAGTGAGAAAAAGACATAGAAAAAGGGATTACAGGAACAAAAAGGAAAGAATAAAAGTGAAGAAAGAAATAAAGAGATGTATTAAAAGGACTGGTTAAAAGCAAGTAAAATAAAGAAGGAAAAAATGAGAGAATGAGAGAAAGAAAGAAAGTTTCACTAGCAGGAAGGGGCTGGTAAGAATAAAGTGCACAAAAAAAGAGAAAAAGAGAAAAAAAAAGACACACAGAAATAGAACAAAAAAGAGAAATGTTTAAAAATGAGAGGCCTTTAAGAAGACTTTTAAACAAAAGAGAAAAAGAAAAGTTTTAAACGGAGTGGCCAATAATAAATTTCAGAGAGAGAAGAGGAAGGAGTAAGAAAAGGTTACCAAAAAATGATAGCATTAGAGAGAAAGAGGAATGGAAAGAAGGAGGGGAAGAGAGAGGGAAAGAAGTAAGATGTTCAACAAGGAAAAGTCAATAAGAAATGCCACTGCAAAAATAATGAAAGCAAGAGACAAACATAATGAAATGAGTTCCAAAAGGAGCAGCCAAGAAAAAAATCAGGGAGGGAAAAGGGATAGAGAAAGAAAAAAGGAAGTTTTATAAGGAAAGCAGAAAAGAAAAAAAGTTTAATGAGAGAGAGAATGTGTGCAAGAGAAAGTTTCAAAAGGAAGTACTAGGAAGAATAGACAATTTGAGAAGGAAGAAGGAACGAAAAATGTATCAAGGAGCAGTCAGTAAGACAAGCACATAATTCAGTTCAGTGAAGCAATGAGGCTGGAACATTCTGCCTGTGTGAGGCTAGGTCACTTCAGCAGCTACAGAGCTCCCTCCATCTTCAACTGTTCACTTCTACTTCTGGTAGAAAGTTTCAGGTAGGCATCTTATACTACGGACATCTCAAATCCTTTTGGAAAAAGAAAACAGAAATGAATTTAAGTTCATAATATTACAGAGGTAACAGAAAAGGGAGGATACCTATTTCATGTATGAAATTGACTCACACCACTATAATAAGGCTGTGGTCTTCCACCACGCAGACACCAAAGCATGCACGTCTTATAACTCTAAGGAAAACCCAATTAGCACACGTGCAGTTTGGAATCCTTTTGTCTAGCTAAATGGTTAGAAACAGGAGCTATAATCACCTTGTTCCCAAATGAGGTCTATGCATATGGTTGCTTCTGCCAAGCTGTGAGGCACAACCAAGAATTGTCATTGTCACTAGCCTGGAGGGTCTCCAGCACAGTCATTATGCTGGACTGCCTCCCACACAGAGAAAAACCCATGTTCTCATGGAGCAGGAGGTAGTTTTTCTCTTCTCCCAGAAGACAATTCTGTCTAGCTAGAACTAAAGCATAACTTTAATTAGACAAGATGATTTTGTAAAAGTAATTGTCCTTCCTCCCCATCACATCTTTCTATTCTAGGGTCTCTCAACCTTGGCATTATTGACATTTGAAGCCACATAGTGCTTTGTTTGTGGGGGCCATCCTGTGCATGCTAGGATGTTTAGCAGCATCTCTGGCCTCTACCCATGCCAGAAACACCCCTCCCCCAATTGGTGACGACCAGAAATGTCTCCAGACATTTCCAAGTGTCCCCTGGACATTTGGACAAAATTGCCTTCCATTGAGAACCAGTGCCCATCATCCCCAATTCCTTCCCACAACCCCACATATACATTGGTAGTTGGCTCTCCTCTTATTGGGCATGAAAGAATAAACAGAATCTATCTGCGATAATTTTGTTTTCTCCACTGTTAAAAATAAATGTTTCATTATATTTTTTTAAGAAGTTTCTCCGAAGACAAAGAAAATGAGTTACACTCCCACACACGAGGAAACACGCCAAGGACAACAAGGACACCAAGGACATAGACGTAATTGAAATGCTATGATTAGAAATTAGTAGTTTGTGGAAAGACTGGATGTGGTAACGCCCTCTTCTGCTTAGCAGGCAGATCAGTCCTCTAGCCTCTTCTATCCAATGATGGATTTTGACTAATGCTTACCAACAGTGACACAGCTTCTATTGCCATCTGAATTAGATAGACTCCCTAAGTATTCAGGTGGTGTCACCACCTCTGCACTCCTATGAGCAGGGCAGCCCACGGTTTGCAGCTGACAAACCTCCAAGCACAATTCCGAGCCCTGACTTCTCCACAGCCCCTGCTCCTGATCTCATCTCTGCATTTCTCCATTCCCAACAAGATCTTGAGGCATTTTCTCAGCCTGTGCCTCACTAGCTGCTGCCACCGCTGCTGCCACCCCTTGCTCAGCAGTTCTGTCTCCTAGGACAACAGTCCCCAAGCTTTTTGACACCAGGGACCGGTTTTAGGGAAAACAATTCTTCCATGGACTGGGGGTGGGGGCTGTCATGGGTAGAGGGGTGGTGGTGCAGAGCTCAGCTAGTCATGTGTGGCCCATTTCCTAACAGGCCATGGCCCAGGGCTTGGGGACCACAGTGCTAGGGAAGTTTGTGCCCATGTATCATTTGTTCCACCTAGAGAACCATGCTTGTAGATTGTTGAACGGAGGTGCTACTGATGTTTCTGAAGCCCTTTGCCCTAGGGTCCTAGTGAGGACCAAGACTCCTGCCAATACTCTTTCTCAAAACCCTGCCCTCCCTTGGCTCTGGGCCTTTCAGGCCCCAAAGTTACTTATGTCACCTCACTGGCAGCAGAATTATTTTATTCTGCCACATATTTTTCTGGAGCAGTGGAGTGTGCCCTCAGTGCTCCCCTCTCTTGTTTCTCTGTTCCTTTTAGAAAAAGACCAACTAAGTAGTACCTATTGTTGTCATTTTAACATTTCAACCTACTTCTTGAGTAGGCTTCTTTAACACATGTAGGGCTAGCACTATTGGCTGAATCCAAGTATCTTCCTTCCTTTTGCTTTCTGGCTCAGTCATTGATTTTCCTAACATACTCCTCTAGATTCTGCCTTTGTGGGGCCTCCAAAATGGCTCAGACTTCAAGGGAGCCTCCCTATCTCTCTGCTGCTTTCCCAACAATGATGTCCACATGCCTGAGGCCAGAGGTGTGGCTTATGTTCTCGCTCCTCTCAAGTGCCAGCCGCATGAGCATCACCTAGGAGCCAATTAGAAATGCAGATTCTCAGACCTCACCCCAGACCTACTGAATCATAATCTGCATTTTAGCGAGATCCCCAAGTGCTTAATATGCACGTTAAAGTTTGTGAAGCACTGGCTTCCATGACCTCTTGGAGGCCGAATAAAGTTAGAGTGCTTGGGTGGAACGTCCTCTACCTCCTTTGGTCTCCAGAGAGAGGCCCCTGTGTCCACTCAGATAGCACTTAGCCTGTTAGCATTCACAGTGGAAGTCTGCCACGGGCATAATGACTCATGCTCTGGTCTCCTAGAGCTTAGCAGAGCCTCTAGCTTTCCCATCCTCCCTGCCTCCAATTCTGGCTAGCTGCTCCATAACACTCAGAGCCTTCTCACCTCCACCACAGTGACTCCCCCAGCAAGCTCGCCAGCTAGACTCTCAGCCCTTTCTGGGCCATGACTACAGCACATGAGAAGCAAGAGTAGCTTAACAAAAGAAAACCTCAGAGAGAGCCTTGCTATGCCTGACCACATCCTAGTGCTAAGTTGCTGGGCCACGCCCCATGAGAAGAGGAGGAAGTAGGGGTGGTGGTGGGGGTGAGGGGCACTGAGTGATCACTTTCTCCTCAATGGGGAGTGGAGCTATAGTCCCTCTTGTCTGCTCGCCACAGGAATCTCACTTATCTAAAGCAACCTAGGCCCAGAGTAAAGCAAATGTGAAGCCACATCTGAGTTCTTTGCTCTTCAGCCCATCTCTCCCACCACCCTTCCATCTTTCCACCATCTCTGAGCTGCTAAAGGAGTGGCCTTTCTTTGGTACCTTTCCCTAAGTCATATGCCCCATCTCCTTGACCCCAGATAAGTCTTCATGGTGGGCAAGGGTATCTCCAGTACACTACCGGACAATTTTCTGAGCTAAGTATTACAAGCTGTTGCTACACAAAAAAGGAAGATGCAAGTTAGAAAAATTCTTGAGACAACTGCATGGCTCACGAGTGCTGTCTTGCTGTGTCATCCTACTTTTGGGTGACAGGTGCTGAATACTACCTTGGTGTTTATTCTGGCATTCCTCCTGTTACAAATTCTAATCTCACCTCTCTGCCTCCACTCCCAAACTAGTAGATGCCTATGAAAGGCTAAGGGAAAGAGTACTGAAGGAGTCAAAAATGAGAAAATGATATACAATTTTTGAAATAAGAGCTCTGTTGCACAATGGCGGCTTCACATGTGTCAAGCCCCCAAACGTAGGCACAGAAAAATACGGTTCTGCAGACCTCCATCCAGAAGGCATGCTCATTGTAAATAGAGGTAAAATATAAAAATATATATTATATATATTGAAATAATAACCTCATAAAAATGGGCAAATGCATGACAACCTCATAAAAATGGGCCAACAGATATTTCACTCAAGAAGACATACAGATGGCAAATAAGCACACAAAAAGCTGTTCAACATTATTAGTCATTAGAGAAATGCAAATTAAACCACGATAAGACTACATACCCAGTAAAATGGCTAGAATTTAAATAACTGATCATACCAAGTAGTTGCAAGAACGTGGAGCAACTGGAACTCTCTTACACTGCTGGTGTCAATGTAACATGATACAACCACTGTGGAAATAGTTTGGACACTTGAGTTAAACTTATATCTACTATGTAATTCATCCATTCCACTACTAGGTAATCAAAGTGAAAATATATGTCCACATAAAGCCTTGAACACCAATGTTCATAGCAGCATTCTTCATCATAGCCAAAAACTGGAAACAACCTAAATGCCCTTCAATGCGTAAATGGATAAACCATAGTACATACCTACCATGGAATACTACTCAGTAATAAAAAGGAATGAACTATTAATACAGGCAACAATATTGATGAGTCTCAAAGTAATTGTGCTGAATGAAAGAAGCCAGACAAAAAATAATACATCTTGTGTGGTTCCATTTATATAAAATTCTAGAAAGTGCAAACTAATTTATAGTGACAGCAGGATCAGTGGTTGCCTGGGGGACAGCAGAGAGAGGAATGAACTATTAGAGAGCACAAGGAAACTTTTGGGGGGATGGATATGTTGGCTATCTCTATTGTGATAATGATTTCATGGGTATGTCAAAACCAAACAAATTGTACATTTTAAATATATGCGGTTTAGTGTACTTCAATTATGTGTCAATAAAGTTCTTTAAAAATTATATGATTTGCCTTTCATTTACTTTTAGGGTCAGTTCACTATGCTCCCCGTGGCACCAAAGTTTCCTTCAAACACTCAGTAACCGTGTTAAATTCTCCACCGGAAGTGCGGAGTAACACGACAGAACCAAAGGTAGAAATTGTATGTTTCAAATGTTGTGTGTTGATCATTAATTTCTGGCTTGGTGCTGACTGGATAGAGATCCTTGGGTCCAACACAGATCTTAACCCTCCCCTGGCAAAGAAAGTGTTGAGTCAGCTTCACACTAAATGTATTAATACCGTGCAGCTTAGCAGAAACTAACGAAAATATTTGATGATAATCATGATGAGGATCATGATGATGATGATAATAGCTAAGATTTATTGAGAACCTACTGTGGTCTAGGTCTTGTGCTAAGCTAGAAAGAAGGGAAAAGGGGGAAAGTGGCCGATATGGGGTATAAAGATGGAAAAGACAGAATCACCATCTAAGGGTCAGACACACTTAAACAAAAGTTCTCACAATAACATGAGAGAAGAGTTTTGATTTGTATAAAATTCAGTGGGAGCACAGAAGATTTAGAACCTAGTTCTGCCTAGAGAGGTCTAAAAAGGCCTTATGAAAGGAGAGTTTAGTTGAATTAGGTCTTGAAATATGAGTGGGAGTTTCTCAGATGAGTAGACATGAGGATACAGTGAGGCAGTGCTGCAGACAGAAGTGAAATTATCAGTGAAAGCGTGAAGGTGTGAGCCAGCATAGCCAAGGAAGTGCAAGAGATGAGATTGAAAGGTGGGTTAAAGCCAGAGCCTTGTACACCTTGCTGAAGTATGACTATGTCCTTGCAGTATATATTGAAGCCATTGAAGGTTTTTGAGTAGGAATGTCACATAAGAATGATCTGGACTCCAAAAAGATAATCTGGTTCCAGCATGTGAGATAGATGGTAGAGAGAAAATATTAGAGGGAAGATAGTTTTAAGTCTACTGGGAGAGTTCAGATAAAAAAGAATAAGGGCCCCAACTGAGGCAGTAGCAATGAGGGTGAATGAGAGGATACAGTTTCAAGATATTCTGCAGTCAGACTGTGTCCAGACCTGGTGACTCAATGGATATGTGCTTCCAAAGAGGGGTAGATGATGATGATGATGATGATGATGATGATGATGATGATGATGATGATGATATGCAGTTTTCGCATATAGGTTTTCATGAAGGGGGATGTCTTTTCTCAGTGTTCCCATGGTGCCCAGGCTTACCTCTATCTCAGAACTCACTATACTATATCATATTTGTCTGTCTATTCTACTGGGTGCTAAGCTTCTTGAGGTGGGAAATTATATATTTTTTTCAGTTCTAAGCAGTGTGCTCAATAAGCATTGGATTGGATTAGATTGGCCTTATCTGAAATAAATGGAATAACTGTAAGCTTTCTAGAATGGAGCACTGGGTGGATTACTATGTCTTTAACCAAAATATGGAATAGAGGAGGAAAAGTGAGTTTGGAAAGATGCAAATACATGGATACATAATAAGCTTCATTTTCAACTAGTTACATTTAGGTGACTGTCAGAGATCTCCAGCAAGTGGTTGATAATATGTAATAGCATTGAAACCAGTGCTTGCAAGAGGTAGGGAAGGGGGGGTAATGTTTTAATTTCATTGCCGTAGAGGAGGCAAAGGTCTCTTTTAGAGGCTGAATTACTAATGAATGCTTTTCTTTTGATTGTTAAACCATACAGCAAGATAAAGAAACGACTAAAATACCAAGGCCTTCAAATAAGAGAGGTAAATAAATAAATAATATTCATAATTGTTCTGTGTTTTTCAATTAGATAATTAGTTTTTTCGTATAGTTTTTCAAGTTAGTTTGTCCCCTGATCAAAAAATCTGTGCTCATTTTGGTACAGGAAGATAAAAAATATTCATGATTATAAATGCTATCATCCTACATTTTGGAGTGATTGTTGGCTGAATAGGCCTTTTGGAAATTGCCAAGTATGGAAAAGTTAGAGTTCCTCCTGTGGCTGCCTGTACTAATAGGCAGAGTAAGTTCCTGACATAGTGTGATTTGGGATTCCCAGCAGAGAATTCTCCCCAGCAGAGAATTCACCATCTATTGCCACCTTTTCTTCTCACACATAAAAGTACATCCTATTTCCCATCTCTGTAGGGCTGAACTAGAGGTTAGCTAAGTCTCTGCTAGTCTCTGCAAAAGATTTCCATGCAAATTCTACACACACCAAAAACACTAGTACATCACTCGGGTCACCATCGAGCACAAGTCTCACATACACGAAACCAAATTCATCATCTTCCAGTCACCCAAAAACCCTGTTCTCAGTTCCTCCTGTTTTTATCCAGCCACAAAACCTGGACTCATCTTTGACGCTTTCCTATTGCTCATATTCTACATCCCAAAGTTGCCACACTCTGTCTAATCTACTCCTGACACCCTCACAACCTTCCTTCCCTTACCATTCGTGTTACCCCTGCTCTTAACTATTGCAATAATTTGTCTCTAATCTCTTCTTCTTCCTTTTAACCTATCCTGCATTTAGCTGTGAATGCAATCTTCCAAAAATACAGCTTTGGACATATAATTCCTCTACTCAAAAGTCCTCAGTGGTTCCCCCTTGCCTACTGAATAAAGGGCAAAACAGTTCATTCTAGTGGGCAGGGGGAGTGAGGGGAGATTAAGCTGGCAATAGAATTTAGGACCAGAAGTTAGGGAATTCAGGCTTGTTCCTCAGCGCAGTGATGAGCCACTGGAAGTTTACAGGCAGGGGAATTCAGAAAAATCATGAAGTCATCTTATCCTTGGAGCTACTGCCTTAACTTGCATAACTGAATACATCCTTGACTGTGGTAATGCCAGACATTATGGCAGCCCAGCAAGGAAAACTATGTCATTTTCTCATATTTAACAGTACTTCTTTTCCCCAGGAATGAAACGTACCACATTTCTCATTCCACCTGTTTCTGCTGAAACATCGAGTGTCCCCAAACTACCTCTACAAGATGTTCCAAGACAAGAAGCAAGTAACATTTCTTTTGTACCAGATGTAGGCAGAACAAATGAAGTATGAAATTACGATCAATATTGGTATAAAACAATTTCCTTCATTAAGTGACAATTTAGAACAGCCTTATTTCCTGAAATTTGCTCTATACTATAGTAAGATTTTGTAAAAATTGAAATGAAAACCCCAGTAATAGTCCTATGCTACTTCAGTGTATCAGTGTTCATGGCTATCAGTTACGTTAGTATTGCCAAGCTACAAGTGTGGAGAACACCAGTAACAATTTGTCAACTAGCAAAAGAAAACTGGTGGGCCTGAGATTTTAAATTTGTTAGAGAGATCCAAATTTTAACACTGTATTTGCCTCAATTTTTAATTTTTAATAGTGATTACCTGAAGCAACTTGAGTGTTCCCACTTAATAGCCCTTAGGTTATAGGCTTCCTAACAGGTGAGCTACAAGAGATTCGAGGTACATATTTGTGCCCCGTAGAGGAAGCATCCAACTGGGCTTTTGTGAATCACTTCTCTTCTAGTGCTGCCGGGTTGTGCAGAGACAGCCATACTGTATCACTCTGTTCCCTCTGTCACCACTGCTCAGCCATGTAATATTGGAAAGTTAATAGTAGACATTCATGGTACAGCCCCTGGTCACAGCATAGTTTGCCTATGTGAGCTGCCAACTTGTTATTCCAGGAATCAAATCCACATCCTTGGCTCTGTTAGCACTGTATTATTAATAATTGGATCTGCTGCTCTAAAAAGTTATCAAGCAGGAAATTTACTGAAGTCTTCCCAGATGAATTCTATATGACTACAGTAGAAAGTGACATCATTTTCCGTTTCCTGTGTTCAATACATTGTAAGTGGCAGATTCACTTATGTGTAAGGGCTAAAATATAGCATGTCTGCCATAATATGCTTCTTTGATAAACAGACATTTATGAAACACCTCCTGTATGCAGGACACAGTGCTACTATGTCAACATCCATAATCAGTATGGTCAGTGTCTAAAGATAAAGGAACTTAACTACTTTGAGACATTAATAGTTTAATAGTTGCACATCAGGAATTACTTTTTCACTAGCCTCAATATAGAACCAGAATAAAAGCATCCCACGTGTACCATGGATGGCAAACTTAATAACTACATACCTTACCAAAAAAAGTCAATAAACCAGTCTAGACCACCAGTTTCTAAAAGAGGCTTTGAATTATGTTGGACAACATGAGTACATCAAACAGTAACAAATATCACATTTATTTTGAGAAATAGCATGAACATTTTTATTACAATAGAATAAGATACTATTTTCCCACTTGTTTCACCCATCTCACCAGTATCAGGAAACTACTTCTGATGGCTTGTGTTCATCTCTCAGACCTGGAAAAAAAGAAAGTCTACTTTGTTGAATTTATCTCCCTGTTCAATTCCCAAAGCAAGTAGAATTCTTGGCCACGTCAAAGAGTCACAGTCCTTATATGCAGAGAACCTGCTCTCTGTCTTCCAGCTCTCTAAAAATGTTTCTCCTATAGTTAGCTTTATTTAAAAACCACACATTGGTCAGGCACAGTGGCTCACACCTGTAATCCTAGCACTCTGGGAGGCCGAGGTGGGAGGACCATTTGAGCTCAGGAGTTCGAGAGCAGCCTGGGCAAGAGCAAGACCCTATCTCCAAAATAAACAATAAAAACATTATTTTATTTCAGCTGTTCAGTTGATTACCTTCCATGCTGATCAGTGTGTCTCCTCAGTTAATTTTGGAATACCAATAAATTAAATGAACCTTTGAGTTCTGAAAATAATATATATCATATAAAACAAATAAAACATGGATATTTATTAAAATGGGCTTTTAAAATAAGTTCTTAAATCATTTTCTTAAATTTTTATATTTTAAATGTGAAAAATAGCCAATGTTCAGATTATTTAAAAACTCCTTTGGGGACTCTTGTTTCATTGTTTTATTTTTCTTATGGCATACATAGGTGACACGTGCTGATTCGGGTGTAAAAAAGACTAAGAAGTTAGGCTTCAGCTATGACCCAGGTAAAAATTAGCAACCATTATTAAGTGCATCTTACAACCCGTTAATTCCTTCACTTAACTAACATTTTATTGAGCTCCTGCTACATGCCAGGCATTGTGCTAATTATTGAACATACAAAGTAGAAAAAGCATGATCCCTATCCTGGGATTTTACAGTTTAGTGGGAAACAGACACGTCAATAATCACAAGCCAATATGATAAGTACATACTGGAGGTATAAACAAAGTCCAATGGAAGCATAGGGAAGCAGAGGAAGTTTTTCCAGAAGAAGCCACAATTGAGCTAGAAGTAAATGATGAGAAATAATTTTTGAGGCAAACAAATAAATGGAAGATGGTAGAGAGAAACTTTCAGGAGAAGGAAATACATTTACCAAGATATAAACAATAGAGCATGGTGTGTTTAGAACTTCTTCAGCTAAAAGTTCAAGTTAGAGAATTACAGAGGATGACACTTGACTGGTAGATAAGAACTGGGCCATTAAGATTCTGGAAGGCCATGCCAAGCATCGACCTTTTATCCTTTTATCCAAGGACAACCGTTGAAAGTATCAGCAGGGGCATAACATGGTCAGAATTTGCCTTTTCAAAAGAGAGAAAATGGAATTAGAAGTAAAGAGACTGTAGGCAAAGAGACAATGAAAATAATAACAGCATTTATTAAACACTTACTATGTGCCAGGTACTACGTTAAGCCCTTTATATCCCCTCATTGAACCATCTCAGTAATGAGGTCAGTACTATTTTTATCTACCTTTCTACATAAAGGTAAACTAAGTCTCAGAGTGGTAAATTATCTTACCCAATATCACACAGTATGTGGCAAAGCCAAAGTCTGAACCCACGTCTGTTGTAATCAATCCTAACCGTAACACCATGCTGCCTCTTAACTACAATTAAAGAAGTTATTATAATAGTCAAGGTGAGAAATGAATCCTGAACAATGCAGTGGCAGTGAGGATAAGGAGTTGGGCCTAGATTTGACTTGAATTAAGGAAATTGAATGGCTGAGACTTGGTTACTATTTGAATACGGGAGATGGGGGAGATGAAGGGGTTGAAGACAACTCCCAGATTTCTTGACTGGGCAACTAAGTGGATAGTAATGAGTGGTGCTATTCAGTAGATAGGTAATACAGAAGGAAAAACACGTTTGGAAGAAAAGAATTAGTTCAGCTTTGAATATTTTTATGAGTTTGACATGCCCGCGGGCATCCAAGTAGGACATGTAAGTAGAACAGTCAAGCAGGCAGTTAGAGATACTGGTCTAGGACTCATGGGAGAAGCAAGGAAAGAACACTTTATATCAAAACCTATGAGAGCAGCTTTTGTTATTTCCCATAAGTTTTGATATAAGGTGTACATTTTAAGGTAGAATATTCTGTGTCTTTTTAATTCCCTCTTTGGTCTAAGAGTTATCCATAAGTATGTTTCTTAATTGCCAAGAAATTAACATTTTGTGTCACATTTTCTATTAGGTTCAGAGAATTTAGCCTGGAAATCTCTACCACATTAAAGTTATTAAGGTTTTCTTTGTGGCCAAATATGTGATTGATATTTGAAAGTGTTTCATGGACATACCAAAAAATGTATATTCTCTATTTGAATGGTATAAGAGGCTCTAAATGAATATCTAGAATGTCTTTTCTTACTGTCTAGTAGATGTGTGCAGCCATCAAAGACGTGTATTGAAATTCTCCATCATAAATGTGTTTATATCACATTCCCATTGCATTTCTAATAGGTTTTACGCATTTAGGTTCTTCAAGATATTTAATCCTTTGTATTGCTGGAAACCATAGAGTTATATATTTTTTTAGAAGTTGCATTACAGGCCAGGCACGGTGGCTCACGCCTGTAATCCTAGCACTGTGGGAGGCCGAGGTGGAAGGATCAGTGAAGGTCAGCAGTTTGAGACCAGCCTCAGCAAGAACGAGACCCTGTCTCTATGAAAAATAGAAAAATTAGCCAGACATGGTGGTTTGTGCCTGTAGTCCCAGCTACCCAGGAAGCTGAGGCAGGAAGATCACTTCAGCTCAGAAATTTGAGGTTGTAGTGAGTTATTATGAGGCCACTACACTCTAGCCAGGGCAACAGTGTGAGACTCTGTCTCAAAAAAAAAAAAAAAAAAAGAAGTTGCATTAGATATCTATTTCTGAGTAACAAATTACCCTAAAACTTGGCAGCCTAAAAAAAAACAAAAAAACAAAAAAAAACAAAAAAACAAATTATCTTACAGTTTCTATGCTCAGGAATACAGGTGCAGCTTAGCTAGGTGATTCTGACTCAGGGTGTCCCAGGAGGTTACAGTCAAGATATCATCCAGGACTGCTGCAGTCATCTGAAAGCTTGATTGGGACTGGAGGATTCACTTCCAAGGTGGCACACTCAAAGGGCTGTTGGCAGGAGGCCTCAGTTCCTCACCATGTGATCCTCTCCATAGGACTTCCTGAGTATCCTCATGATATGGCAGCTGGCTTCCCCCAGAGCAAGTGATCCAAGAGAGAGGAGCTGAAGTCACAGTGTAGCTTATGACCTTGTCTCAGAAGTTACACACCATCACTTCCATCATATGCTATTCATTACAAGCAAGTCACTAAGTCCAGTCCATGCTCAAGAGGAAGAGAATTAACCTTCACCCTTTGGAGGGAGGAGTATCAAAGAATTTGTGGACATATTCTAAAACCACTACAACAGTATTATCTTCACACTTAATTTATCAGGCTTGCACACTATTAATTCCAGCTTCTACCTTTCCAAAACGGAACACATGCAAAAACATACTCACCCACAAAGAAACTCAAGAAGTTACATAGAATTTAAGTAAAGCTTTTAAAACAGATCATTGGAATTTATTGGTTACCTCACAATACACTTTACATTTATTGAGTAAAAATAAATACCAATTTACCTTGACTTTGAACCAGCTCTAATTGGTAATACTACTTTCTATTATTCAGAGCATTCTGTTTGTCTAAGACTTTCATTTAGTCATGTTTTTGCATAATTAATATACACCATTCCAGGATTCCTGTGGACATGTTCTATATGAAGGTTTTCTCTAGTATCATTATCCAGATATATTCACTAAAATCCATTTATGGAACTAGATGTTACAGAAACATGTTAGACAGTGTTTGAGTGGGAAGAGATTAATGACGTGAAGACTAATGAAAAAACATTGAACAAATACATATATCAAACAATTCATTCAACAGATAAATGGTGTTGAGTGCTTGCTCTGTGCCAGGCACCCAAAACCAGTCATTCTAAAACAGGATAGGAAATTCTATATAACAAAAGGGTGCTTTGGGGGCACTGACAGAGGATGCCTAGGCAGATTGCCAGGAAGACTCTCTGGAGGAGGTGACACAAGCTGAACTAACCCTAAAGGATGGTAAATTTAAAAGAGGGATACAGATGAAATAGTAATGGCAAAGGCCCTTAGGTATGAAAAAGATGACACATTTAGGGAATTGAGTGTTGTTCAGTACCTCTGGACTACAGAATACATGGCCAGAGATTAGGATGGCAAGGTTGGCAGTGGACCTTGGTTTTAAGGTATATTTTGTGCCTCACCAGAAGTCCCTGGAGAGTCAAAACAGAGGGAAACCACAGGGAATAAAGACCTAGTAAGATATGTTAATTGCCATTTTACAAGTAGCTTATAAAAGACATCCACAAATAATAATTTTCTTTTTCTGTCTGAAAATCGACTTGCAGCTCAGACAATCATCGCTCCTCATGATTCACGAACAAAGTAAGTATGTAATTCTGATCAGAACATAGAATAGAATATTGTGATACCTAGAAAAGGGCTACATCTAATTTGGTATTGAATATGATCAGAAAACTATAATTTTAATCCATCCTTATCAAATAATGATCTGTAGATGTTTTCCTACTATGGAGCAGGGGGAGGAGACTAGGAGTTTTGAGGAGGTGGGTAGAAAGTGAATTATGAGATAGCTCTGATTAGGCAGAGCAGGTAGAAGGGACTCACCCATCCTCTCTCCCTCCAACCCCATGTTCTTCTCAGCTCACTACAAAATAAACATAATTAAGGTGGATCAAGAATGTAATATCAGAATTTGAGGGAACGTTCCATAAATTATTAGCCCTGAGTTATAAAATCAATCTCTCTTGGCTTTTCAGGCAAAAGAGCATCCATCAAAACTACTGTCAAGAAAAAGTACGTATGATGAAATTCACTGAAAAAGCAACATATTAAGGATATTTTCTAATACAGTATAAGAGAAAAATATGTGAGTCAGACAACCAACAATCATCTGTTGACAGTCATTCTCCCTCTTTGCCCTTTTCTCTTCCTTGACTTTCACTCTCAGTTAATCTTAGGTTTTGCAGGGGTCCAAAGTTATTGTTAAAAGAGAGTGTTGTTCTTTGGGCAAGGGGGTTCAGGAGGGTAGGTTAGGGAGCTTTAGGAGGTCTAGCTATCACAGGAGGAGCATCACATACCACAAACCCATTCCATAGTGGGAAGCCATTCAGGGAAATGCCTTTGCAGACCACTGCAGACCTGGCTCAGGGATGAGCATCCTGTGCCTCAAGCAGGTGAGCCAGGATGCCTGGATCTGTCTCTTAATTTTCCGGGGAGCAAGAAGAATCTTAGGTTGGCTACTCTTCGTGGTCACCTGGGAGCTGATTTTGGACCAGGCCAAGATAAGAGGGTGAATTTGATAAGCCCCAACTCTGCGGCTAGACAGCTAACATGAGCAAAAGAGGGGTTCAGGGAAGTAGCACACTCTTTCACACATACACCAGTTCAACTTACAGACCATGCAACAAACACAAAGACACACTGGCACCAAAAGAAGGATATTTCTCAGTTTAATAGTATAGTGAAGATAAGCTGAGAATCAGATTCTATTTATCACATTTCACTTCATCAAAAATTCATTTAAGAATGACCCTATTTTGTATATCAAGGTTATAAATGCTTATTCTCAGCTATCCTACGAGCAAAAATGTAGGTCTGTTATACATAATCTCTGGTAATAAGAAAATAATACATATTGAAATCTCAGTTCATATGTATTGGAATGGATTTAGATCAATTTAGACCAAGAACGAGTGAGTAACTTCTCTGTTAATGTTTAGATGTTATTCTTAGAAGTGTTTGCTTTACTGCATGTTGATGTAAAACAAGTGTTTTTCAACCACATGCTATCATCCCAAAGTATGTTTTGCAAACTCAATTGCCATTTTCCAGTCTGTGGTAAAAAAAAAAAAAATGCAGTGAAAGAACTAGAGAGTTGTGACAGTTGCACAACATAAAATGGTAAAATGATAAATTTTATATCATGGGTATTTTATTACAACAAAAATGTATTAAGAGTGGAATAAAATGACTCATCCCTGGGTTGGCCTTCAACTCTCTAATGGGTCAGGAGAGCGTATGCTACATACAGCAAGGTGTTAACTTTTCTTTCAATGTTGGCCTAAACCTGAACAATCTGGGAGCTAACTTTGGAGATAATCGGGGTGGGGGGCAACAAGTACATTATACGGATCCTATCATTCCCCTTGGTGCTCAAATGCCAGGCGTTCAGCCTTTGCTGCCACTGACTAGTAACTATAGCCTTGAGGACTATAGTTCCTCTGGAAGGTAAGTACTCTTGGTCCGGCTGCTTGGAGTGTAACAACTTAAAAACATGCTATTTTATTATAAGGAAGAGGATTTTTATGTTCCCAAAATCCATCTTTAATAAGTAGAAGGACATAAACAGATACAGGGTTTTACAGGTGCATTTTGCATCCATCCCTGGGCCAGTCTAAGCTGTGACAGTGAGCATGATTAGCCACTGAAGAAACAGTCATTCAAGTCTGGTCCCTGGGTTTCTACTTCAGTTCAGACAGAAGGGGACCCCAACCTCCTTCTACTACTCAGCCTTCTTGGTGCTCTTTGAATCCCATTTGTAGCTCAGCCCTTTTTGCTATCTAAATTAAGATGTTTCTTTAATTCATCATCTGTCCTCTGCCTCCCTACCCAAGACAGTTTGCACTGATAATATTTTGTTGGACCCAAAGCCTACTCATTCCCCCTAAATGGTCCATGCTAATTGTTGCCCATCAATTAATTCTTAACAATTAGCTGTAGTTATTTACATATATCAACACAGCCAACTGAAGGAGGAAGATAGTTGAGCGGGCCACAGAGGCCACAGGCTGACTCCTGACACTAGGGAGCCTTATTTTTACCCTTATATCCTAGCTATTCAGATGCCCAAGCAGAGGGAGGCAATCTCCATGAAAGCACATAAATGTTTTCACTGCAAATTTGCTTCATGAAATAGTCTGTTAGAGCTAATCTGGTCTGTACTTTTAATAAATATTTCCTGGATCATAAACACAGTTTTACTTCTTGCCAAAGCATTTGTTTTGTATGAGCCTAGCCACCCACTTGGCTATTTTCTTTTTAACCAGAAAGTGATTTCTCTCCAGTACTAAATGCTAAATTAAGACTTCCAAGGGCTTTTGAATCCAAGGGAATCATATTCAAAGAATAGATCACAGCCATAGATAATAAACCAACATGAAATTAATCTGATATTCTAAAGAGACCCTTTGCTGTGTCCTCTCCACACACCACAAACAGCTATGCACTGTTTGATATATGGAATTAAAGGTTAGCCCCCATCGCTAGAATACAGTAAATTTATATTTTATTTTCCTTGTATCCTTGCTCACCTCCTTTCCAGGTAACTTCTGAAGAACTGTACAGTATAATTCGTAATGTAATAACATGGGTTGTGGCTAAAGTGAATAGTATATTGTACCCAGCCATCACAAAATATGAAGAAAGGTTGCGAAGTAGTACACACCCAATGTCTGCTGACTTCCTCCTCTCCTCGGATAGTCTGAGTTGCTGTAGCACATGCAGTGATACGTTTATATGTGAAACAACTAAGACATTTCAGGCAGAGCCCTGTACACAGGCAGCTGACAGGTCAATGAGGCAACCAGCCACACCTTTAAAACCATCTTTGGCCCACAAAGAAAGAACAGTTGTGGAAAAAACTCACCACAGGAAAGAACAAGCTATAACCTATGAAATTAAACATAATGAGATCTGTAAAGACCCCAAGATCAAAACCTATAAATCCGATACTAACCTTTTCACATCAACGGAAACACACACAAAGAAATCTAAGAATGCTACCACTGACACAGATGACTTAGAATGCCCACTATCTTCTGATGGGAAAGCAAAAGCTCTAAGTGAGATGCAAGAGTTAAAAAATACTTTTGTTAACTTTAAATGTTACCTAAAAGAGGAAACTGAGTTGATTTTAGAAAGCATTTTTGAAGAAATGGTATCTGATTTAACCCAGGCCATTCCCACTCTTCCCTCTGTTTTGGTTGACACAACTGATACTGACAAAGGAGACTTGCTGCCCAATGGTGCCATCTCCTCAGCAGCTGGTGAAATTGTAGAAGATGTGCTTGACAAGATACAGTCTGCAATTGAGAAAACATGCATTGAGGTATTTTCACAAGAAGATGTGTCGGTCCACTTTAAATCAGACTTCAGAACCAGTGGAGAACATTTCATGTCCCCCAAAGGAAAATCTTTAAAAGCTTCACTGATGGAAGTGACTTTAGAGAACATGAATGATATTGCAGAAGATATGGTTCACATGATTGTAGAAAAGCTGATAGCTCTTGTATCTTCTAAGCGAAAGGAATTTGCTCATATTGAAAACACACATGAACCTGCTTATCAGCAACATAGGAAACATCCTATAAGTACATTCCTTCAAGGAGCCAGCAAAAGGAAACCTAGTGCTGAGCCTGGTGCAGCCAATTTCACTACCAAACAAGAAATACAAAATATGGTGTCAAATAGTTTGTCCCAGTCACCTCTGATTGATTACATAGAGGAAGCAATTGGCACTGTAGTAGATCACGTACGAATTGGACTTAATTATGAAAGCCTTATTGCAACTGAAGGAACAGTGGTCATCCTTCAGCTGCTTGATGATATCTTGACTGAGCTACATCGGAAACCAGTGAAAACAAACATCCAAAAGAGTAGACGTCCCCGACCGAGCAGTCCTTCTGGCACTAAAGAAGAGAACAGACGCACCAGCACTAGAGTAGCTGATGGTCCTAGATGCAGGCAACGATTTCCACCTATTAACGTTCCTGGCATGGTTCTTTATTCCGAAGACGAAAATGAAGAAATAAACAAAATTGTGGAAAATGTACTGATTTCATCTATCAGGGATGAGAAAGCAAAATTACAAGAACAGGTTCCTCATCACTGGTCAACAAGGGGAAATGCTAGTCTTAAATACGAAAGAAATATCAACTCACCTACAGAGCCTGCTAGTCAAAGCAAAGTAGCCTTTCTGGATTGTGGTTCAAAGTGACCTTCCAACTTTTAATATTAAAAACCTTTTTGAGGACAAGCCACATTTCAATAAGGACATTCTGATTTTCAGCCATGATGAAAAGCATCAAATACAAAAAGCATCAGAGAACATAATTACAAGTATTTTGTTAGAAGTGCTCAAAGACATATCTTCTGTGTCCCCTGGTCACTTGGTTAATAAAAATGCCCAAGAAGCTTCACTTTTTACCTCAAGAAAACCACGAGGTCTGTCCCATCAAGAATGGATGGACCAGATGTTTTCTGTGTCAGAAATCCATACAGTAGCTCAGGAAACAGCAGATTTTGTGTTAAAAATACTTCATGTGACTTCTAGTGACATCACCAATGCCATGAAACATTCCGATTCTTCATCAGTACACCAACCTTCTCTAGGTTATGCTGACATACCAAATAAAGACCCATTAGAAATATGGTTGGAGAGTAAGAAGAAGAAAGTTTTAGCTGCACTGGGTGTAGATCCTACAAAACCTCCCTGGTTAGAATCTGTAGAAGTTGAATCAATATCTGAACCTATAGTTCATGTTGATAATAAGATCACTCAAACAATTTTTAAGATGCTTAAGTCATTTATTTTTCCAAAATTACAAAAATGCTTCAAACCAGAAAGCCATGCTACCAGTTTGAAGCCTGCACCTGGCAAGAAAACTTTGCTTCATTCTCAACTTGGTGCATATGCAACTAAAATGGTAAAAATTGTTCTGGATGCTATCCAGAAGGAACTGAAATACAATCAGGAAAATCCACATCGTAGGGAGAGGGGCCCTCCCAAGAACTTTATAGATACAGGATTTCTTGCTGACACCGAAAAAGAATTTGACTGTATGGTCACAAAGCTAAGCAATGACATTATGACAAGTTCCTTATCAACTTGTATTTGTGAAGTGTTAAGTGGAAACACAGATAAAAGCAATGTTCTACTCCCTTCAGAGAAGCAAAGATCTAAAATTTCGTATGGAACTGCTGACACTGATCAACAAACATTTTCTCCTTTTCATTGTTCTCCTAAGAAAAAGGGGGTTCACAAATTTTCCGGAATACCAGTATTAGACAGAATTGGAGATACCTTATATGACATGTTATGTACACTCGTAGGAGACCATTTGTGTTCTCCCGCATCTGATAATGAGCCAAACAGAGAGTGGATTGATGAGAATTTGAGAACAACCACTTCTCTACAGCCTGATATTCATCTCATTTCTCTTACAATTCTAGAAGATATTGTTAGAAAACTATGTTATGCCGAGATGAATAGCAGTTTCACAAGTTCAGACATTAAAGGTATCTCGAAGTATATTGACCCTGACAGCCTCTCATTTGCTTCACTTATTGAAGAAATGAGCAGATGCTCTGACATAGTCTCGAGCAAGCTGTCCAGCATGATCCAGCAAGGCAGTCAAGAGGTGACTACCAATGAGGAGAAAACTACTGCCCCCAAAACGGGGAACGTAAAAGAACAGTACCTAAATAAACTGAAAGTCATGACTTCAGACATCCTTAAAACTGTTCTTGCTAAATTGGAAGTGTTTGTCAATAGACATTTTAAAACTCTGGGCACTATCCTCAATGGAGATAAAAAGAGCAAGAAGACAGACTGGGAAAATGAAGGTAGCAACATTTGGGCTAACACACTTGAACTACTGCAGTCTGCTTTACAAGTGCATGCAAAGAAGGTGTCAAGTGCTATTCTGAAGGCTATTCAAATGGAATTAAATGTGAGCTTGCCAGATTTAGAAACCTGTGTACACAATCCACCACAAAAGAAACAAATGCTTAAGAAGCTAGTCAATTTAATTTTAGATGTGATGCCTCCAGATATGTGTGATGAAACTAAACCCGAAGAGAGAGACATTGAAAATTACAAATATAGGCCAACCTATGGAAATTTCTTCCTGGAGGAGCTGGGCCAGAGTCCTATCTAGAAGATCCTGAAGATATAGAGAAAGAAAGTGCTGGGCAGAAACAACCACCAGAAGAGGAAACTAAATCAGATTCTCTCGCAAAACAGAAATTAGAAAGAACATTGAAAAAACTTGAAGTAGAACTCAAAGAGCCACAAAAGTCTCCAATTGTGCCCATTATAAGAAATATTCTGAATGAAATTTTTCAGAGTGATTTAACTGATCGATTAAATGTACTTCCTTTCCCCTAGTCCCATTCATCTGACATCCCTTGTGCTGGCAACGAATCATTTACTCAAACGTCTGTTCAATCTCTGGATAATGTGTTCATTAGTGTCTGAAGTAGATGTAACCATCGTTGCAGGTGACGTTGTCAGAACCATATTTCAAAAACTTTATTCTGCTGCCGTGACAGATAGAAATGCAAATGAAAATCAGTGTGACACTGTCACCATTCCAGCAAACCTCTCTTTTCCTGAACATGCCAGTGGAGGAGAGGCCTCTGTTTTTAACACCTTACTGGACAGAAATCAATATACACTTCAGCCTAGAGTCAACATTGATAAACTAACCAACTGAAATGTAATTGAAGATATTACACAGTCAGTATTAACGTATTTAGAGATGTTTGCTACTTCCAAAGTAAAATCTCTCCTTTGTCCTCATAACGATTTCACAGTTCCAGTGACTTTACCTTTCCAGTGGCATATGACTGCTCTGAGCCAACCATGGTTATCAACCAAACATTCGTATTCTGGAGATCAATTTTCCTGTTGCTCAGTGGATCATAATAGGTCAGGAAAGACCACCACAGCATGTCAACTGACTGTCTCTAAACTAAATATATATGCCACACAAGTGGCTAGACAGATTTTACAAGGAATCAAACTTAAGTTAGATAACAAAATAAAAAGTCCATTCTTAACTCATAATGTAGTTTCTGAAAGTATTACAAGTCAGACTGTTAACACCATGTTAGATATTGTATCTACTAAAGTCAAGTATGAAAAATACATATCTGACGGAGAGTTTGATCCAGGTTGGCCAAGAAACATTGTAGAAGAGCTGTTCAATAAAAGTGATTATCGAAAAAAACTTCAGTTCCAAATACTAGATACCATTGGAGATATCTTAAGTGACATCTGTGAGAAAACGCTGGATGAGAATCCTTTCTCACTTGCTGCCTCGAGTCTTAAAGGTAATGTAGGTGAGATACAACTAGGAGCAAATTCTGGAATGTTCTCCGAGTACACAAACAAGGCTATTCCAACTCTTTTAGTTCCTAAGCCACGTGTTGCTATGATTTCCAATGATATGGTGAATATCATTCTTCAGAATCTCAGCTCTGCTGTCATGCTTGGCATAAATGCAAAGGATTCTATCTCTGCAAGATCGTCCTTGACATTGTCTGATGCGTTTCCCAAGGCAGAGTGTCAACAATCTCCTGTTGTGGACTCATCCAATGAAAGGAAAGGAAAGAGCTTTTGACTACCAAGAAAGATAAAAGATGTACAGCTGAAATCAGCTTATTCTGATGACAATCAGATAACTATACTTAAGAAACAAGACAGCAAGCAATCTGCTCCAACACACTTGGCATAATTAAGAACAACCTAGACAAAGAAAAACACCAAGTGCAACCATTTTCGATTAGTGTATTTGAAGAAAACACCATAATAAG
The DNA here is from genome assembly GCF_020740605.2 of Lemur catta. NCBI lineage: Eukaryota > Metazoa > Chordata > Mammalia > Primates > Lemuridae > Lemur > Lemur catta. The sequence goes on along the minus strand of NC_059155.1, from coordinate 30,534,785 downwards.
TCAGATCATCAGCACACTTATGGAGCAGTGTATGCATGTCTATGATTCATTGATCAAAAACCATCCAAAAGAAAATCTACCTCAAGGAGCTGAAAAGGCCTACATTGTTAACTGGCCCGAATTCACAAATGAGATGGAAAAGCTGACTTCAAAGTTAAAGGGAGTTAGCTGCAAGGATGATCCTCCACAAATCCCTGACTTGGCGTTTTATTCAGAGGAGGATACGAAAAGGAAGGATGGGGCTTCCTCAAATTTACCTTCATATTTTAGATACTCTGCAGGATGTACAACTAAAAGCACAGATGCGATGGGAAGATGTGAATCAGAACTTAAATCATCAGATTATACAAGTGATGCCCAAGACATCGGCTATGTTGATGAAGCCAGGAATGGAAACACTCCTCTCCCTAAGGACAGTATCTCACAAAAACTATCTCAGAAATCCAGTGTTTCTGCACAACCAGCGCAAGAGCACTCCATGTCCTTTAGGGAAATGGAAGAAGGTGAGAAACAAACAGTGCTTGACTCAAACCAAATACAGACAACCAACCGTTTCTCCACTCAAAATATGTTTAGCTGCAGAAAATATTGTCAATGCCATGCTGCTGATTTATGGCCTTCCAGGTTCACCCACAATCACTAATGAAAGTATTGAAAGAATGAAGCTATTTTTTGCATCAAAGGAAACAGCTTTCTCTGAGATGTCTGAAGAACAAAATGATAAGAAAGGCTTGCTTAAAATATGGGAAAAAAGAATCAGCTGTAAAACCAAAAAGAAAACAAAAGGCTTGAAGAAAGTGGAGATTTCACTTTACTGAAAAAGTGGGAAAATAAGTAGCAAAGGTTAGAGAAAATTACAACCCTTGAAAAGGCTGAAGTCATTGCTTTTACAGAACAAGAACTGGGACCAAATGAAATCCATCTAGTAGCAAGATATGTTACTACATCTGTGGTCACACATTTCAAGAACTTCAAAACCACAGGTGAGTGAGAGATGATTTATAAAGAATTGGCATAATTTTAGGAAAAAAGTGAATGATAATTTTAAGAATTTTGTTTTTTCTCTCATATGCAAGAAGCTGCATTCACCGGTTTGTGTGTTTTTCAACTGGTCAGTATGCTAAAAGAAAAAATGTTATGCATTTTCACAATTTTTATTTGGAGGGATGTTGTTCCATTTTCTCTATCTACAGATGAGATTAACTGGGCATAATTTAAAGCAGGAGATTTTGGTTGGGCATAAGGTATGATTAAAATGGTAAGACCAGTTTCCTTGTGTGGTATATACAATAGCTCTAAAGGCAATTTCCAAAATGAAGTTCCAAGAGGGTTTTTTATTTATTTTTTTATTTATTTATTTATTTTTGTTTCAGCTCATCATGGGGGTACGTAAGTTCAGGTCATATACATTGTCCATGTCCCGCCCATCCCCCTGAGTCAGAGTCCCAAGCGCGTCCGTTCTCATTCTCCAGACAGTGCGCCTGGCACTCATCATGTAGTCGTACCTCCATCCCCTCCCCCCCCACCTCCCCGGGTCTGCACCTTCAAGCATGACCATTCCCCAGAGGGTGTGCAATGCACTCATCATGTAGGCATACACCCATCCCCTCCCCCCACCCCCCATCGCAGTCTGATATCCAATTGGTATCCTTCCCTGATGTACGTTTAGGTGATGATCAGGGAAACCAGTTTTCTGGTGAGTACATGTGATGCTTGTTTTTCCATTCTTTGGATACTTCACTTAATATAATGGGTTCCAGCTGTCTCCAGGAGAACCAAAGAGATGTCGTATCATCGTTATTTCTTATAGCTGAGTAGTACTCCATGGTATACATATACCACAGTTTACTAATCCATTCGTGGATTGATGGGCACTTGGGTTGTTTCCACATCTTTGCGATTGTGAATTGTGCTGCTATAAACATTCGGGTACAGGTGTCTTTGTTAAAGAATGACTTTTGTTCTTCTGGGTATATGCCCAATAATGGGATTGCTGGATCGAACGGTAGGTCTACTTGAATCTTTTTAAGGTATCTCCATATTGCTTTCCATAGGGGTTGCACTAGTTTGCATTCCCACCAGCAGTGTATGAGTGTTCCTGTCTCTCCGCATCCACGCCAATATGTGTTGTTTGGGGATTTTTTGATAAATGCCATTCTCACCGAAGTTAAGTGGTATCTCATTGTGGTTTTGATTTGCATTTCCCTGATGATTAGGGATGTTGAGCATTTTTTGATACTTTTTTGGCCATTCTTATGTCTTCTTTTGAAAAATTTCTATTCATGTCCTTTGCCCATTTTTTGATAGGATTGTTTGATTTTTTCTTGCTGATTTTCCTGAGTTCTAAATAGATTCTTGTTATCAGTCTTTTATCTGATGTGTAGCATGTGAAAATTTTTTCCCATTCTGTAGGCTGTCTGTTTATTTTCGTGACTGTTTCTTTGGCTGTGCAGAAGCTTTTTAATTTAATCAGGTCCCATTCGTTTATTTTTGTTGTTGCTGCGATTGCCTTAGGGGTTTTCTTCATAAATTCTTTGCCTAGACCAATGTCTGTAAGAGTCTTTCCTACATTTTTCTTCTAGAATTCTAATCGTTTCCCGTTTAAGGTTTAAATCTGTTATCCACCATGATTTGATTTTTGTGAGAGGTGAAATCTGTGGGTCCTGTTTCAGTCTTCTACATGTGGCTATCCAGTTTTCCCAGCACCATTTATTGAATAGGGACTCTTGTCCCCAGAGTATGTTTTTGTCTATTTTGTCAAAGATTAGATGGTTATATGAGGATGGTTTTATATTTGGGTTTTCTGTTCTGTTCCACTGGTCTGTGTCCCTGCCCTTGTGCCAATACCAAGCAGTTTTAAGCACCACAGCTTTGTAGTATAGTTTGAAGTCTGGCAAATCAATACCTCCCATTTTGTTTTTATTGCTTAAGATTGCTTTTGCTATACGGGGTCTTCTCTGATCCCATACAAAGTGTATAATTATTTTTTCTAAATCTGTGAAAAATGATGTTGGTAATTTAATAGGAATTGCATTGAATCTATAGATTACTTTGGGTAGTATAGACATTTTAACGATGTTAATTCTTCCAATCCATGAGCATGGTATGGATTTCCACTTATTTACGTGTTCTGCAATTTCCTTCCTTAGCGTTTCATAGTTCTCTTTATAGAGGTCCTTTACCTCTTTAGTTAAACATATTCCTAGATATTTTATTTTCTTTGTTGCTATTTTGAAAGGTATTGAGTCCTTAATTTGGTTCTCCGATTTAATGGTATTGGCATATATGAATGCCTCTGATTTGTGTGTATTGACTTTGTAACCTGAGACATTACTGAATTCGTTAATTAATTCCAGGAGTCTCTTGGTTGAGTCCTTGGGGTTTTCCAGATCAACATCATGTCATCAGCGAAGAGTGAGAGTTTGATCTCTTCTGTCCCCATTTGGACACCTTTGATTCTGCTCTCTTGTCTGATAGCTCTTGCAAGGACTTCCAATACTATGTTGAAAAGTAATGGGGACAGTGGGCAGCCTTGTCTGGTTCCAGTTCTGAGTGGGAATGCTTTCAATTTTTCCCTGTTCAGTATGATGTTGGCTGTGGGTTTGTCATATGTGGCTTGTATCATTTTTAGGTAGGTCCCATTTATGCCTATGTTGTTAAGTGTTTTTATCATAAAAGGGTGTTGAATTTTGTCAAATGCTTTTTCTGCATCTATTGAGAGGATCATATGGTCTTTATTTTTGCTTCTATTTATGTGATTAATTACATTTATAGATTTTCGTATGTTGAACCACCCCTGCATCTCTGGGATGAAGCCTACTTAGTCGTGATGAATTATTTTTTTAATAAGCACTTGGATACGATTTGCTAGGATTTTATTGAGAATTTTTGCATCTACGTTCATGAGAGAAATTGGTCTGTAGTTTTCTTTTTTTGTTGCATCCTTTCCTGGTTTTGGTATCAATGTTATATTGGCTTGATAGAATGTGTTGGGGACAATTGCATCCTTCTCAATATTGAAGAATAGTTTATGTAGGATGGGCACCAGTTCATCTTTGTATGTATGGTAAAATTCAGATGTGAACCCATCTGGACCAGGGCTTTTCTTTTTGGGAAGGTTTTTTATTGCTGTTTCAATTTCAGTTCTTGATATTGGTCTATTCAGGAATTCTATTTCTTCCTGATTGAGCTTGGGAAGGCTGTGTGTTTCTAAAAATTTGTCCATTTCCTCCTCATTTTCCAATTTGTATGCATAAAGATTTTTGTAATATTCATAGATAATGTCATGTATCTCTGTGGCTTCAGTTGTGATTTCTCCTTTCATGCTCCTGATGGAAGTTATTAAAGATTTTTCTTTTCTGCTCTTGGTTAGTCTAGCCAGTGGTGTGTCTATTTTATTTATCTTTTCAACGAACCAACGTTTTGTTTTATTAATTTCCCTTATAGTATTTTTGTTGTCCTTTTCATTTAATTCTGATTTGATCTTAATAATTTCTCGCCTTCTGCTGGGTTTGGGGTCATTCTGTTCTTCTTTCTCCAGCTCTTTGAGTCTATTCATTAAGTTGTCTATTTGTAAGTTGTCTGTCTTTTTGAAATAGGCATTTATGGAAATGAATTTTCCTCTCAGGACTGCTTTAGCTGCATCCCATAGATTTTGATAAGTTGTGTCACCTTTGTCATTTAATTCAAAGAATGTTTTGATTTCTGACTTAATTTCTCCTTTACAAAATTGTTATTCAGGAGAAGGTTGTTTAGCTTCCATGACTTTGAGTAGGAATGAGAGTTCCTGTTAGGGTTCATTATTACTTTTATTCCATTGTGATCTGAGAAGATGCAGGGTATGATTTCTATTTTTTTAATTTTTTTAAGACTTGCTTTATGTCCTAGGATATGGTCAATCTTAGAGAATGTCCCGTGAGCTGATGAGAAGAAAGTATATTCAGTGGATTTCAGGTAGAATGTCCTGTAGATGTCAGTCAGGCCCATTTGTTCTAGCATTCTATTTAAGTCTACTATGTCTTTGCTTATTTTCTGCTTGGAGGATCTGTCCTGTGCTGTCAGTGGGGTGTTAAAGTCTCCAACTATTAAAGTGTTGTTGTCTATCATTTGGTTTAGATCGAGTAGGATTTGCTTTATGAATCTGGGTGCGCCTAGATTGGGTGCATATATATTAAGTATGGTTATGTCTTCTTGTTGAATTGTGCCTTTCACCAGTATGTAGTAACCGTCTTTGTCTTTTATTACTTTTGTTGGTTTAAAGACTAAGTTATTGGAAATTAAAACTGCCACACCAGCTTTCTTTTGGCTACCATTTGCTTGAAATATCAATTTCCATCCTTTTATTTTCAGTCTAAATGCATCTTTGCCGGTTAAGTGAGTTTCCTGAAGGCAGCAGATACTTGGTTTGTGTTTTTTTATCCATTGGCCCAGTCTATGTCTCTTGAGTGGGGAATTCAGGCCATTGACATTTAGTGAGAGAACTGATAATTGGGACTGATTTCTGTTTATCTTATTGGGTAGAACTTCATTGCTATGTTTTCTCTCTTGAGCCATTGTGGTGGCTAGAATTTGATCTTTAGCTCTTGGGTGGTTTTACATTCGTGGGTCTTTGTTGTGATGATCGTGTGTAACTCTCTTTTGAGTACTTCTCGGAGGGGTGGTCTTGTCTTGGTGAATTCCCTCAGTCCTTGTTTATCTGAGAATGTCTTAATTTCTCCTTCATATAGAAAGCTTAGCTTAGCTGGGTACAAGATTCTAGGCTGGGCATTATTCTGTTTCAGAAGAGTGAGAATGGGGCCCCAACTTCTTCTTGCTTGTAAAGTTTCAGTTGAGAAATCTGGCATAATTCTAATGGGTCTCCCTTTGTATGTTACTTGTTTCTTTCTCCTTACAGCTCGAAGAAGGGTCTCTTTAGTGGATATTTTGGTCAGTCTGACGACTACGTGGCGTGGTGTTTTCCTATTTGCTATGAATCTGCCAGGGGTTCTTTGAGCTTCTTGAACCTGTATATCTAAAGTTTTAGCAAGGCCTGGGAAATTTTCTTCTATTATGTCTTCAAATAGTTTATCCAGCCCTTGCTTATTATCTTCTTCACCTTCAGGGATCCCTATAACTCTCACGTTAGGTTTCTTCACATAATCCCACATTTCTTGAAGACTCTGATCTTTTTTCTTATTTCTTTGCTCTATCTCTGTGACTGTCTTATTTAATTGGAAAGAGTTATCTTCGATCTCTGAGATTCTGTCTTCTATTTGATCTACCCTGTTCTTGAGAGTTTCCACTGTGTTTTGTAGCTCCCTGAATAAATCCCTCATTTCTAGGAGTTCAGTTTGGTTTTTCTTCAATATTTCTATTTCTTTAGTGAATTTTTCTTCCAAATCCTGGAATTTTTTTGTGGTTTCTTTGTGTTGGATATCTATTTTTTCTTGTATATCATTCAGCTTATTTATAACCCAAGACTGAAATTCTTCTGGTAACATGTTGGTATTCTGAAACTGGCTTGTGCCAATTGGAGGAGAGTTGGTATTTCTCTTTGGGGGTGAGGTTTCCGTTTGGTTTTTTGTGCTCCCCATATTTTTCCGCTGAGCCCTTCCCATCTGGCTCTATCATTAGATCTTTTCTCACAGCTTTAGTCTAGTTAACAGCACGTCTTATACTCTGTTCTTAGGCTGTGAAACAGTCTAGGTATGTTGCTTCCTTTGTCTAGAGGGGGAGACTGTTGTGTGTTGTTTAGAGTTTTTTTCTATCTCAGTTGGGGGACTGCTTCTGATGGGTCCACCCCAAAAGGGTTGGCTTGACCTAAGACCAGTTTGGCAAGTTAAATCACTGTGTTGTGGACTTTCAGTTAGTAGGCAGGATTCACACTATTTGCAAGCAGAAAGCCTCTTCTCCCTCTCTTTTTCTTTTTTTTTTTTCTTCCCCCTGTCTTTTGGTTCTTCCTCTGGATGTGTGGTTTCTGTCTCTTTCTGCAGGAAAGACACTGGCTAGGCGGAGGAGGCGGTGCCCTCACTCACTCAGTGCCCCAGCTGCTGCAGCTCCCACGGGCAAAGGTCTACACTGTCCCAGTGTTCCCAAGGTCCGGGCTCCACACTCTTGCGTTTAGGGAAGCACTCAGTGTTCACACCTGGGAAGGGGACCTGGAGAGGGTCTATAGATCAGGGGATGGAGCCTCCTGAGGAGTCGCCTGGCACCCTATGGCTCTGCAGCAGTTAGACCTTGGCCCGCACAATTGCTGCTGCCCACCCGCAGATCACTGGCACTGGGGGGCAATTTTCAGGGTCCGATAGGAATCAGAGCTGGAGGTCTGGAGCACTCAGGAGTATACAGTAGCTCCTGGGCTGGAGGGCCACCGAAAAGGAGAAAAGAAAAAGAAAGGAAAAAAAAGAAACAATATGAATAACAAGAAGAAGAAAGAGAAAACAAGAAAGGAAAGAGAAAGAGAGAACGAAAAAAAGAGAGAGATAAAAAAAAATCCCGCTTTAATATTTCACGCTCCCGGCCCCTCGCCTCGGTGCAGGTCCGCATCTGTCCCTTTAAGAGATAGGGCACTGGCACCGCGGAGACCCGCCAGAGTCCAAGGTCCTTTCCGCTTAGCTGTGGGAACCGAGATTGCGACCACGCGTGAGCGTTCAGAGCTCGGCAGGCACCAGGGCCCACAGCGGCTCCCCGGCCGGAAACCCGCCGTAGGGGAAGAAAAGAGCGAAAAAGTCCTGCTTTAATATTTCACGCTTCCGGCCCCTCGCCTCGGTGCAGGTCCGCGTCTGTCCCTTTAAGAGATAGGGCACCAAGGAGAGCCGCCCCAGTCTAAGCTCTCTCCCGCTTATGTCACCTGTCCTTGGAGCTCCACGTCTCCCGAGGTGATTCTGCACCAGTTTCAGTCAGATCCCTGACCGAGTGGATGTGGGGGTCAGTGGGGAGATCAAGCCGCTTTGCTGTGGGGCTGAACCCGCCCCACTCGCCGGTGAGGCAGGCACGGCCGTCCCGCACTCCGCTATCTGTTTTCCGTCCCGCACTCTGCAAATTATCTCGGTCTGATTTCCCACTCGCCTCTGTTTTTTCTTGTTCTCCGTGTCCCACGGTGATTCTCCGTGGGTTCACCCCACTGTTCCTGTGGAGGAGCAACCCTCTAGCGTTGTGGCAGGTCGAGATCCATGCCTTCCTTTCCGGGAGCACAAATCCAGGAGGTCACCTCCACTCTGCCATCTTGCCCCTCTCGCCAAGAGGGTTTTTTAATAGTTCTTCAAAGAAGACCTCTTACATTATAGTCAGACTTCGTGTATAGGTAATTGATGGCAAAGTGATGATCCAAATTCTTTTTGAGGTATGTACTTATAGTCATTGCCATTATTATTGGCAGAGTTTCTAAAAACAATGGCATTAAATGTCTTTTTCTGCTCACATTCCAGTGTCTGACAAATTCTTTTGAGCTATAATACTTTAAGCCCATGCTCACAAAGACGGTGTTTGCACTTCCTGTCTATGAATGCTTACATACATCAATTGGATTGAACCATATGAAATAGCCATTCTTGTATGTCAAAAACTGTCAAACATCAGCAGTTTCATTCAGTTCAATTTAATATATACTAAATTGGATAATTAGATGAATAGCTGAAAAGTTTTTCAAGAATTATATGAGGTCTCTAGAGATCACTGGAATCCTACTAGGACATTGTAACACTACAGCTAGAAATCATTTCTCTGCTGTAGGATTTCCAGCTTCTTAAACATAGGTATTCAATGAAGAAACCAGCACTTAGAGATCTGAATTCTGCTGGGCTAGCTTCTTAACTTCCTAGCTGACGTAAGGATTGCACAGATGGGAAATAGAGATTTGAAGACTTGACTAGGGTTTCCTATTTCTTGAGTGAGGCACACCCAAGGTGAAATTCATATATAAAATATTGTCAGTATTTTGAATGGTCAACATTTTTACTTCATGCATATTAAAAGTAGCAAGCAGTGTTTTCTGTTTTAAGGTCTTCGTGATGAAGACTTATCTATCGTTTCCACACTGTCAAGGAAAAACTATGAATCAAAACAGCCTCTAAGAAACACAAGCAGCAATTCTTCACTTAATCGATTTTATGAACATCTCACTAAATTGGTTATTCAGTATATAATTTCAAGGATTTCCGATTGCCCTGAAGACAGTGGATCAAAATAGAAAGCACTGAAAGCCATTATCCACCTTTTAACAGGGTTATTTTAGTTCATTTTCAAGTGTTCGAGAGTCAGTCATTTTCTGTCAGAGAACTTGCCTTAAGCATTTCTGAAATCATTATTCAAATCCTGTTTAACAGTGACATTTTAAAGGCAGACATTACATAAGAACTGGTTTCTGTAAAAACAAAATATATTTACTGCCCAAGAGTAGCTGTGACTGACTCTGATGACCTCTTTCAGGATCTCTTAATAGGAGTGATCCATATTCTGTCCAAAGAAATAGGAATAATTCATCACCCTAACTGCAAAGGAAGAAACAAATCACTTTCTGTGCTTAGAAGCCGTAATTTGGCCACTGGCAACAAAACCAAAACTATGAAAAGACAGACAGGCCCCAGCAGTTGGAAATCAGCACCTACTCCCCGAATTGATCAACTCATACAGAAAAATAAACTAAATTATCTGGCATGTAAGTTAGGCACTCTGGTTGGTAGCCTAAAAACCCGTGAATCCAAAGAGGTTGTCAATAAAAGTTTTAATATTGTCTTAGATTTGTTTTTGCCAGATGAATGCCCAAATTGGAATATGGATTCTGGTAGAATAGCACTGAAAATGTTCCCACCTTCAGATATCCAGCAGAGTCATTGCATACCAAGAAATAACCTGGGGCTCTCCCCCAAATCAGTTTTTCTTCTGAATGTTGTATGTGAGAAACTTATTAGAATGCTTTTGGAAGAATGCACAAACAGCAACTCCCTTACACATGACCCTCTTTCTGATGAAATATCAGCAGAATGTCAACTGTTCCATGTATCTCAAAATGTAGAGGATGAAGAATTTGGTTATTGCAGGAGAGCGATGGACCATGGCTCACCATTTGAAGATTATGACATGTCAGAACTTTTAGAAAATCTGGCAGAAATTCATCAAGAATCCATGCTTGGTTTTATTTCCCACAACTTGGTAAAATCCTTAATGGAAAAACTGTCACACCATGTACAGCAACCCCCGAGAAGTCCACACTTTCCAAACAAGCATTTTAACGTATAGGACAAGAGAGAGACTGCCTAGTTTCTCAAAAGCAAAAGGGCCAGAATTAAAAGAATCAAGACAGGGTAAAGCCTCCGTAAATTTCATGAGTTATGACAGCAATTCTTTGATGGGGGCATTGCATAATCTCAGGGAGATCTGCACAGAAATTTAAGCCCCATTTGGTAAAAAATTTCCAAGAAAATCCTCTTGTCTACCTCCTCTGCAAAGACCAGAGAAAAAGGCAATGAATGCAACAGGCATTCGGAACATAAAACATCCAGGAGGCATGAGTACAGGAGTTTACTCCACCACATTTTTGGAGGAAATAATTGCAGGCATTTTTCTTAATCTCTATACCTCACTGCAGGCCAAAAATGTAAACATCACCGAGGCTCAGCTCGATGAGATGACTATATTAGGGGGTAACTCCATGGTAAATGAATTTAATAATGGTCGAATCACTGTTTTACAGGGTGTTGAAGGAAGGGTATGTTTCCCACCAGTCTATAAAGAAATTGTTCATGAGATTGCTGACTCCGTTTATAAAGATGTTTTATGGGAATATGAATTGCAAGTGACCTTCAGGAATCACATGGCACATGCTATCACCTCAGTAGCAAAACAGATAACTAACGGCATATTGATTGAGATTTTAGACTACCAACTCCCATTGTGCTTTGTAGAAAGGCTCATGCCTAATTTATATTACCTTCTCAAAGCTGAAAATATACTACAGAAACTTCAACATAACCTGAGGGAACTTAATTACCAAGTTCAACATTCAACAGGCTATACTACCATGTTATCACACTCGGTTTTAGAAGATGTCATCAGAAGGCTATTATCTCAACTCATTCCTCTATCCAGTAAGGTTTCATACTTGGGAAAGAACTATTTAATGACTTCAGATTTTAAGGAAATCTCCACTTGTATAACAAATAAAGTTATGTTAGCCATTTCAAAGCATAAAATTTTGCTCACTAAATATGATCATCGATATCTATCTACAGAAAAAACCTCCACAGTATTGTGGAATCTATTTATGATAACATTTTGCAGATGTCTGACTCTCTTGTGTCAATACAGAAAAGTGTAGTAAGCCAAAGCTCAATTATGGTTGACCTAATGGCCAGTCTGATAATTCAAGAGATTATTGAAAATCATCTTGAACCCTTATTCTGAAGAGAGCACTTACCTCATTCAAAGACTCCACCGGATGAAATAGCGAATATGGTTAAAGAGGTCCTCAGTGAAGTCACAGAGTCACACAAACCCCAGAAGACCCCATCGTCACTAGGTATGGGTTTTTGTCCTAGTTAATTTGTAGAAGAAATTATTGCCAGTCTTTTTATCAAAGATCTTCAGTTCAAACTGTAACACTGAGCATGAACTAGATAAAATGATCCCCAAAATAGTGAACTCAATAAATAATCATTTTAACAAAGCTAAAATCTGCATTCTTCATGATGACCAAGAACAGTCTTTTCCTGCTATAGATACAGACACTGTGGATGAACTTGTCAATTCAGTTTATGAGAATGTTCTGAAACAGCATGGGCTTGCCCCTGAGGTTGATAATAAAGAACTCAAAGACAATGATATTTTTGCAGAAAATATTAGCAATTTAATTGTGGCAGCTATTTCTGATTATCTTTTTCATCCACTGTTTTCTGGGATTTGTCAGCATATTCCTATGCTCCTTTAACAACAGAGAATATTATTCAGAACATCTTTAGTGACATTAGTAAACCTACCAAGCCAAGCCAGAATTTATCTGCATATAACACCTTACTGCCGTACACATTTTTGGAAGACATAATCAAAGTACTATTATCTAGACTCTTTCCTTCTGTGTCTAGCTTGCTTGCATATGGTGAAACCCGGGAAGATAAATCAGAAGTTAAATTCAATCAAATCTATTCAAAACTAATTGGTGATATTAGGATGAAATTTTCCCAACATGAAATTATATTTTCAGAAGAAGAAGAGGAAACCAACTCTGTTTACTCAGAGGATGATGCTCAGCATCTCATTGATTCGGTGTTCAGAAATATTTTGCAAAACTCTGGGTCTCAGGAAGCAGATGGGCACAAGATCATAACCACAATGTTCTTATTGATAAAATAGCAGGCTCTATCGTTAAAAATATCTGTCAACAACATCTTCAGCCATTTGTATATGGAAATTTGTTACATCCTTCATCATATACATACCATGATGATGCAAGAAGGCAACAGTTTTTTGCTGGTGTTTACTCCTCAGCCTTTACAGAAGATGTGATTTCTGGGGTTTTAAGCAAAATATTCCACAGGGTGTTAAGCATTGTGCCAACAAAATCAGTAAGAGATTCAGAAATAGAACTTCTGGAAATAGCTGAAGAATTCGTATGTTTGACAACAGAAGAATTCTCAAAAGCCCAAGTTAACATCCTCGAAAATGCAGAGGAACAATTGCGTTTGCCACCAGTAGATAGAGGTGTATTCATCAAAATTATTGATGTAGTGTCTAGCAAAGTCTTACAAGAATATGAAATGGAACTACTAGCTGATAAAGGTTTTCTTAATGACACAAAGACACTGGCTGAGAGGGTAACTAAAATTATCCTGGCTGAAGTTTTTGATTTCCAAATTCATCCAAATTTCATAGCAAAGCTGCCTGTTAAATCCTATTCAAACCTCAATGTTGATGTTTTGATAAAGAGAGTTCATTATGGTATTAACACATCAATCCTCCAAAGACAGACTTGTACAGTGTATACCACCATATTGTCACATACACATTTGTAGAAAATAGTCACTCAGGTTTTATCTCAGATAAGACCATTGGACTTCAGTGCAGAAGACCCAACACTTTCACAATCAGACCTCAGTAACACAGTCATCAGACTAGTAGATGAAATGCTGTCAATCATTTCGAAGCATGCAATATGTGTTATTAAACATCTAAATGAAAAACAAAGTGTGATTTCAGAGAAAGATGTTCAGGCTATGGTTGTGCTGGAGTTACCTATGCTCCCAGCAAAAAATCAGGTCCTTCAAGTAGGGGTTGTTGCAAAGGATGAAAAAATAGTACGAAATAGAAATAAAAATAATACACAGAGGCAAAAATATAGTCTATAAAGAATAGATTTATGAAGATAGACAAAGGAGGATACTTAGAGGATTACACATCTTTCCCGTCAAAACGTGCCACCGTGACTGAAGTCTTACATAGGTATTTATAGGTACAGTTTTCATTTTCCAGGGGTAATGGGATTTACATAATAACAGGTAGTTAAGTTTAGTTTCACAGTCTTCCAAAAGGCTTCTACAGATCTCTTAATTAACTCTATGTGAACAAATGGTTACAAAATCTTTTTAGGGCTAACTTCTAAATTTTAAGATAAAGCTATCACTTTAGCATAAACAAAGACATCATGGCTCTGGATATTGTGTATTAGAATAGAGATTTCAGAAGTCAAGCATGAGCTGTCCCTTATGCTAATTACTTTAACCACGTGGACCCATCTGGGCCCTGGCTCGGGCCCCAGCTTGGGTGGCATATCTTATTGATCAGCTCTCATCTCGGGTGGCCTGTCTTTATTGATCAGCTCCCTCTCCCATGGCTCCAAGCAAAACCTGCTTTGTCTTTCAAAGCAGGTGAGAACCACAGGCCTGAGACTGCAGTGGCACCTTGGAAAGCAGCTGCTACTGACCATTGAGAGGCCCTCCTGATGCAAGGCATCTTTTGATATGCAAACTAACATGTTCACATTGTCCTTCAGGGCAAAGCCTTGCAAAACTCCTGAAATCATTTCTGTCCCTAAAAATATAGGGGGCATTTCTGTAAATCAAAATTTCTTAGGCTCAACATCTCCCTCTTTTTTATTTTTTAAAGTAAGTTGATGGAGTTGGACAGCGATCAGAGCGAGGCGTTGGTCTCCAGATTCTTGTCTTCTTCTGAGCTTTCTCCAGACTATAAATAAGCACAAGCAAAGGATTAAAATAATGCCAAAATTTACTATAGTGGAACTCCCATAGATCTTAAGATGATAAGGTGGATCAGCTGACTCCAAACCAGAAGAGATGTCATTAATAATGTCAGCCTCAGAGAGCAAATTAAGTTTATGACTGAAGGTACTTAATATTTCTTGTTGTAAGTTTCCAATCTCTTTAGTCATATTTCCTTAAGTAGATGTTTTTAATGTTTTCCCAAGGGAATCGAGTTTGATTATATATATGAAGTGTAACACAAAATTGAGTGATATTCCAATCGCAATGGAATCTAAGTTGCTTTTGTAGACTTATAACCTGGTCTCCCCATAAGGTGACTGCTTGTTGTATGTCAGACACTTGAATAACCAATCTGCTGTCAATTTGATTTTGGGTAGACCATAATTGATTTGATTTGTGATGCCAATTTTGAACAAATTTAGTGGTCTGAATGGTCTGATGCAGAGCCATACCTGCAGTGGCCACAGAAGCAGTGACAGCAGTGATTCCCAAAATAGTTCCTATTAGGAGACCAAAAAATCTGTACGTTTAAGAATGTGGTTAAGTAGTTTGTCTAAAAGGAACATTGCTGGGGTTTCTTGCCAGACTCTATTCATTTTAACAGGTAACCACTAGTCCTGTTCTGGCTTTGAGAATATAATGGGTTTCTTTATAAGGATTGAACTTTATGAAATTGTCAGTACAGGTATAATAAAAACAGTTGATACAGATCACTAGGAAAGAAGATTCATTATAAACAGCATGTCCAATCATAAACAAGTAAGGCAGTCTAACACAAACTTGGATATAATGAGTAGAATTCAAATTAAAAGTCCATTCTTGGCTATTGTTTGTATCCAATGTATGTTCTAATCTAGGCCTGCAAAGGGTGCAAAGCAGCTGATAATTTCCACAATTGGTCATGAATAGGGCCATCTAAAATATGAGGGGCTGGAGAGCTCATACCATTATTGAGCCATGTAATATGACTTTTAAGGTCAGTGTCTTTTACAGACATTGAGGTGGCAGCTTTATTCCAACGAAGCTTTTTAAAATTTTGAGAGGAGGCAGGATGTCCATAGGGACTCCAGTCTATTACAAAACCACAAGATGTGGACCCAGCAAGAATGCACCCCACGTGAGCTCTACAATTTCGCATTGTACCCAGGTTTTAGGGTCAGAAATTATTACTTCCTTACAAATGTGTACGTCTGTGGGTGCCATTTTAGAATGCCCAAAAGAAGAAAAAGAAGAGACAGTTAGAAGGAATAACTGAACTTTAGTTTTATCACCGCTTGAATTGCTGGTGACTAACCAGGTTTGGGTAGCAGGTTTCAAACAATGAATACCTTTACCAATACATATAGGAGGGCCTTCTGTCCCAACTTCATATTTATTAATTTTGGTGCCCTCTTTGTTGGGTTTCATTGGACCACGATAATCATAATGTCCTGGTAGCCAATTAGAATCATTAACAAATACTACGAAAGGCATGTCAGCCCAATTGACAATCTTATTTAAAGGTGGATTAGGAATATAGGCCCAATAATGATAGTTCTGGTTGCCAGACACTTTTACCACCATGCTCACCATACAGATCATGGCAAGAAAAAGGTTTACAGACATTTTAGGTTAAGATGTCCAGTCCAATATCCTGTCTGCTTCTTCATATGTTCTCTTCAGCTGTCCCCATGTCATGGTCTGTGCCTGATGTGTCTTCTGCTTTTTCCCCTCAGGTTTCCATTCTGGGCTTGATTCGTCTGCTTGGAATCCAGACTGTCCATCATCTGTCAAAACACAAGCAAAAACTCACCCCACACCTTTGCCCGTCCTTCTTTCCGTTTATTTTCTGTATCATCTTTCCACCAGATAGGCTGGTGAGGGAAAGAGTCAAAAATTTAAAGTAAATAAGTCTTGATTTATTCTATCTCTGAGAGACTGTCTACCTCCCCCTTCTTGTTTAAATAAGCCGGTGGATCTGTAAAGAACTCAGCCAAACAGGAGTATAAATGTGAAAGTACATGTGTAACAGTTTCTCCAGGGGATGGTGTAGCCATAATAAGACCAGAATAAGTGTCCACAGTAACATGTACAACACCTAACTTGCCGAATTCAGGAATATGTGTAACATCCATTTGCCATAATTAATTTGGTGAGAGGCCTCGAGGATTAAACCCTGCAGAAAATTTAAACTGATTAATTATTTGACAAGTGGGACAATGAGAAACATGTTTGGCTTGGTTATTAGTTATGTGAAATTTTTTAATTAAACCTTTAGTATTAATATGAGTTAATTGATGAAATTGAGTAGCCTCTTGAACAGAACCAACAGGCAGTTGATCTATTTTTTCATTGCCAGCCACTAATGGGCCCAGAAGGTTAGTATGAGATCTGATATGAGTAATAAAAAGTGGAAACTGGCGATTCCCTATAATCGATTGAAGTTGCTGAAACAGTTTGGAAACTTCATCAGTTTCTGTAACAGTAACTGTTTCTAAGGGTAGAACTGTTTGTACAACATATTGTGAATCAGAAACAATATTTAAAGGTGAAGTAATGTCTTGTAAAAGCTGAGTAACAGCCTGCAAGTCTACCTTTTGTGCTGAAGTATAAGGGGTGGTTCATACCTTAGTTAAAGGACCAGATAACCTGCCTGACCATTGCTACTGCCATCAGTAAAAAAAGTAGGAGCATGAGATATAGACGTGGGTTTTACTATTTTAGGTACTATCCATTGAGTCAATTTTAGAAATTGGAGCAATTTATTTTTTGGATAGTGATTATCAATAATTCCTACAAAATCAGATATACCTGATTGCCAATCCAGATTTTATTGATAAGCCATTTGAATTTGTGAATTAGTAAGGGGAACAATAATTTTTTCAGGACCCTGGCCACTTAGATGTTTTAGTCTTTGATGGCCTTTAAATATAATTTGACTAATTTTGTCCAAATATGTCATAAGACGTTTTTGTTGCTTATGTGGGACAATTATACCCTCTTCTTGAGTTAAGGTAGCAGAGGGAGAATGTTCTGAGTGATAAACTATTAAATCTACTCCTTTTTCAAGATTTACTCTAGAAAGTTGAGTTTTGTGAATATGAGATTGAATCCATGCCAATTCCTCTTGAGCTGCCTGAGTTAGCTTGTGAGGACTATTACGATCAGAGTCACCCTTTAGTATATCAAACAAGTTACTTAAAACATAAGGTCTAAGCCAATTTATGTCTCCCAGCAACTTTTGAAAATCATTTAAAGTTTGTAATTTGTCTATATGTATTTGAACTTTTTGAGGAACTATTCTATCAATGAAAGACCCCAGATAAGTAAATGGATGATCCTATTGGACCTTATCTACAGCAATTATTAAACCAAACTGAGACATTATTTGTCTGGCCTGTTGGTACAATTGTTCTAATTTTTGTTTTGAGGAACATGCAAATAAAATTTCATCCATATAACTATGAGGAAGACAGTTTCTTAGTATTTCTAAAGGCTGATTAACAAAATGCTGGCACAGGGTTGCGCTATTAAGCATGGCCTGAGGCAAGACTTTCCATTGGTACTGCTTAGTTGGCTGTTGATTGTTTAAAGCAGGAATGGTAAAGGCAAATTTTTCTCTATCAAATAT
Organism: Lemur catta; assembly: GCF_020740605.2. Classification (NCBI taxonomy): domain Eukaryota; kingdom Metazoa; phylum Chordata; class Mammalia; order Primates; family Lemuridae; genus Lemur; species Lemur catta. Next base: position 30,516,986 of record NC_059155.1, on the reverse strand, counting down.
TTGTAAAGGAATTGTAAAAAAGCAGTCTTTTAAATCTACTATTATAATATGCCAATCTTTAGGGATCATAGTGGGAGATGGAAGTTCCAGTTGAAGAGTTCCCATTGGTTTTATAATTGCATTAATCTTTCTTAAATCAGTTAACATTCACCATTTACCAGATTTCTTTTTAATAACAAATACAGGGGAATTCCATGGACTGGTGGACTCCTCTATATGTCCTGCTTGTAATTGTTCTTCTACTAATATTTGCAGAGCACCCAATTTTTCTTGGTTTAGCGGCCACTGCTCTCTCCATATAGGCTATTGTGATATCCAATTTAAAGCCAGTGCATAGTGGTGACTTTCAATAGCAGTGGCTGCTATCCAAAATTTGGATAGCCTAAACCATGCCGAGAAGAATGTGTTTTTGGTGCCATGAAAGTCTTAGCCCCTTGGCCCTTTTTACCCAAACCAAAACAAGGATTATAATTCATAGTAACCATTATTTGTTTAGCAGGAGCAGATATATTAGGCATACTGATGTAGGCTTCCCATTGTTATAACAAATCTCTTCCCCATAGATTAATAGCGATGTTAGCCACATAAGGTTTTAAAGTGGCTTTCCATTTATCAGGACCAGAACAATTTAAAATTTGTTGACTTGAAATATATTAGTCATACTTCCAATTCCAGTAGGAACAGTTGGAACTTGTAAAGGCCAAGCCTTCGGCCAAAAACTTTTAGAAATAATTGTAACATCAGCTCCAGTATCTACAAGTCCAACAAAAGATTTGCCATTTAACTTAATTTCTAATTTAGGTCTCTGGTCATTAATAAAAGTTGACCAATATACTTTAGTTCCAGTACTTCCAAAACCTCCTTGCCTTAGAACATTAGATTTTTCAATTTGCATATAAGGTAACAACAGAAGTTGTGCAATATGGTCTCCAGCCTGAATAGGATAATCAGAAGTGGAACTCATCATAACTGAAATTCCTCCTGAATAGTCTGAATCAATTACACCCAAATGCACTGAAATTCCTTTTAATGTAAGAGAGCTCTGGTCATCTCATTAAAAGCTCCAGAAAGTTGTTTACAATCTTTTTTCAAATGTCCTTTACAGCTGCAATTGAGACATTTTACGACAGTTCTTTGTTTTCTGGGATTACTTTTCCCACTGATAGCCTCAGCCAATATTTGCATTTTAAAAGCATCTGACCTGACTTTTTGCCAAATTTACTTTAAAAATTCTTTTAGCAGTGGATGTAAAAACCGCTAACACTCTGAATTAGCATTATTAAAAGCCAATATATGCAACATCAAATTTCCTAAATCAGGCGGACTAACCATTTTTTGCACAACATCTTGCAATCTAGCAATAAAATCTGTAAGGTTTTTGGATGGCCGGCACCAGAGAAAGAAAGACGAGCAGAGTTGAAAGGGGTAAGCAACAAGGCTTTATTTGAGCACTCCTGGGTGAGAGTAACGGGTCCCAAGAGAGGGGCCCAGGTGAGGGTCATGGGTCCCGGGAGAGAGGGGCCCAAGTAGGCTTATATGTGTTTTTAGAGTTGGGGGATGGGGGCTTCTTTGGCGCGAAGAGTTTTGGCGCAAAGAGTTGGGAATTTTTAGGGCAGGTATTGAGAAATAGGAGGGGCCGGTGGTACGTGTGGACTCCAGGAACCGAGACCCTTATCAGGGTAACCATCCAGGTATGCTTATTATTTAACTTAGCAGGGCCTAGCAGGCATTGTTTTTCGCAGGTCTCGTGGGCTTCTCCTTTTTTTCATTAGGGAGGGGAGGGATGTACACCACCAGCCTTGCAAAACCTACATAAGTTTCATTAACATTTTGTTTAATATTTTACGCAGGAAAGCACAGACTGTTTAGGAGAAGCTACCTTTTCTTATGCTCTAATACAGTGCTGCCAGATTTGAGTAATAGCCTGATCATCATATTTTAATTGAGCATTTATGCCAAACTAGTTTAGTTGTCCAACAGTTTGTGCCACCAAGATAGCTATTGGTGGATTTCGGGACTGAACTAGCCAGGCTTACTGGCGAGCCTTATCTCTCCACCAGGTAGTGAACTGTAAAAATTTAGACGGAGACAAAACTGTCCACCCCAGAGATTTCCAATCCCAAGGAATTATCTTTCTGTTTTAGCCAATTTTTCAAGGAATTCTTTGAGAGTTTTAAATGGAATAGGCTCATGCATATAGCGGGGGCTCTGAGGTGTTTGCTCCACCCCATGTGATCATCAGAATCCAAGCTTGGATGTACTATAGCAACAGGATAAAGACACGCTTCTAAATTCTCATATAATTGTGCTTCCTTGATATCTTTTAAGATTTTAGTTTGTTTTTTAAGCATTTTTCTAACAGCCTTTCTCAAGGGCAGACCATGCTTCTGGGAACCATTTGCATTAGAAAGCAATGGTTCTGCAAACTTGAAGTGGCTGACTTGAGCCGTGCAGAGAGCTGCTGCTTTAAGCAAAAGTTCATCTTTAGAATTTTTTTTGTTTTTTTATATTTTCTATAGACCCGTGCAGAGGTTTGGACGCCATTTTTACTGGCTCTGTCTTATCCTGGCCTAATACAGATGGAGGGTCACAAATGACCTTCTCTTTTCTGTGAAAAACAGGCTACAGATCTCTTACTATGCTTTTTTTTTTTTTTTTTTTTTTTTTTTTTTTTTAGGGTGGGAATTTTTCCGTTTCACTAAAAGACAAATCTGAGTTAGAATAAAATAGTTGCAGAGCTTGAGAAATTAAACAGCAGAGTTGCCAGAAATGTAGAGAAAACTTTTCTCCCTTATGGAATGCTGTTTGCAATGTTTTTGGTGCTAACAGCCATTGCCGCAGCTTAAACTCATCCAGAGGTGGGAACAAACCACAGTGTTTGGAAATTAAATGAAACAATTCCTTGAGATTTTTCTTTTTGGCAACTACTCCAGCACTCTTTAATAAAGCTCTCAACAATTCCACATACTCAGAAGAAATAGTCTTCCTCATTATGTTACTCAGAGCAAAATATTAATCTTAATTATCACTTATGTCCTGGAGTAAATTCCAACTTACCTCACTCTGGGTACCGTGCACACGACTCTTGGCCTTCTCCGGGTCCCTTGTGACGCTATACGGGAATATTCTTCACTTCAAGCAAAGCGTTTTGCCTTCAAGACCCTGTTGTAAGGTCCTGCCGACTACACCAGTTTGCCAGGAGTTAGCTACGCTCCCAGCAAAAAATCGGGTCCCTCAGGCACGGGTCGTTGCAAAGGATGAAAAAAATAGTAGGAAATAGAAATAAAAATAATACACAGAGGCAAAAATATAGTTTATAAAGAATAAATTTATGAAGATAGACAAAGGAGGGTACTCAGAGGATTACACGTCTTTCCCATCAGAATGTGAAACCGTGACTGAAGTTTTGCATAGGTATTTATAGGTACAGTTTTCGGTTGCCAGGGATAACAGGATTTACATAATAACAGGTAGTTCAGTTTAGGTTCAAAGGCTACTAAAAGGCTTCTACAGATCTCTTAATTAACTCTATCTATGTGAACAAATGGTTACAAAATCTTTTTAGGGCAAACTTCTAAGTTTTAAGATAAAGCTATCACTTTAGCATAAACAAAGACATCATGGCTCTGGATATTGTGTATTAGAATAGAGATTTCAGAAGTCAAGCATGAGTTGTCCCTTATGCTAATTACTTTAACCGTGTGGGCCCATCTGGGCCCCGGCTCAGGCCCTGGCTCGGGTGGCATATCTTATTGATCAGCTCTCATCTCCGGGCGGCCTGTCTTTATTGATCAGCTCCCTCTCCCATGGCTCCAAGCAAAACCTGCTTTGTCTTTCAAAGCAGGTGAGAACCACAGGCCTGAGACTGCAGCATCACCTTAGAAAGCAGCTGCTGCTGACCATTGAGAGGCCCTCCTGAGGCGAGGCAGCTTTTGATATGCAAACTAACATATTCACATTGTCCTTCAGGGCAAAGCCTTGCAAAACTCCTGAAATCATTTCTGTCTCTAAAAATATAGGGGGCATTTCTATAAATCAATATTTCTTAGGCTCAACATGGTTGATGCCATTTATACTGATACTTCTCATTCAAATCTATGTCAGTCTCTTACAAAAGACAAAAACGGGATAAATAATATACATGTTACAAAAATAGCAAGTTATATAATAAAAGAAATAGTTAACCATCATCTTCAGTCATTTTTACCTAGAGGCAAAACTCTTCCTTCAGGTATAGCTGCTCAAACTTACAAACAGAGAGCAAGAGATCCTAAACAAACAGAATTATCTTTTATTGTGAATTCACCTGTCTTTTTGGAGGAAGTAATTTCTGAGCTTTTGTGCAAAATTCTTTATGTATTCTCACATAATATCTTGGCTGCTGAAAACCCACAGAAAGCAAAAGCCAACATTACTGATATTGTTACAACATTAGTAAAATCAATTGTGCTGGAGTTCACCACATCACAAATTTTACTTGCAGATAACTTGGATAACAATCTGTATTTTTCAGAAGGATATAAAGAAATGGTTCAAAACACTGTCAACCTAATTTATGAAAAAATATTAGATGATTATAAGTCTCTGATTCATATTTATAGGGCTATCCAAAATGGTGCCCTCAGTTTTGGAAGGAAGATATATTGCTTGCTATTAGAAGAAATTTATGATTATCAAGTGGAGTCTTTAGTTGCAGGAGAATTAGCAACATCCTCTTACTCCACTCTCCAAGATGAAAACATCAGAAATATACTCGACATCATCAACGATGGTAGGCACATCTTACCACCATGCATCATGGTTTTGCCTCATTCCCTTTTAGAAGATATGATTTACAAGCTTCTAACACATATATTCCCTCCATCTGAGACTGAAACTGAACTAAAGGAGGAAGTGATGCCAGATTATGACTTTGTGGATGCAGCTTCAAAACTGACTGATGAAATAATAACAGAAATTTCTGAACATGAGATTAGACTTGCTCCTGAAGAGGAGCAAACAGAAAGCATGCCACTAGAGGCAACTGAGAACTTCGTTGACTCCATATGTTACAATATTATGAAAAAGTTTAAATTCCAAGATACATGCAAAAAGGGAAGCTCCTTCCTTGGGGGCATAGCTGGTTTTATTATCGAGGAAATTGTGGATCGCCATCTGCAGCCCTTCTTATGTGATCAACAGTCATCTCCCATATCAAATGACCATGTCATGGAACTCTCAAATCCCGATAAAGAAAAAAACCACCATTCTTACGGCAGGCTTCTGTGTATTCTGCTATGTTTTTGGAAGATGTTATAATTGACCTTGTTCACAAGTTTTGTACTCTCCCAAGTACTGCTGAAAATCCTGAGGACAAAGAAATATCAGAACAAGACCTCATGGGCATGGCTATAAATTTTGCAAATGCCCTGATCGGGGAATTTAGGAATAATGAAATTAAAGTTCTAGCAAACGCTGAGGAAATGTTTTCTTTTCCACCAATAGATAAAGAAACAGTTGATAAAGTATCCAATTCTGTGTATGATGAGGTTATGGAAATGTATGGATCTCACAATGTTCAGAAAGATGATACAAGGAACATTGTTATTGAGATCATTCCTGCTTTAGCCAATGAGGTGATCTCTTCTTTTAAGATTCAACCACTTTTTTCAGGAGACTGGTCTTCTACCTTCTCTTCTTCTCTAGATGTAGATAACATTATTGAGAGGATTCAACATTTGCCATATAAAACCTTCACAAAGATGAACAGAAGCTTAAAGGAGAACCCAGTTTCTTCTGAACAACCATCCACCTCAGGCCTGAAAAACAAAATGGATGCTTTGGAAATAAGTAGAGGAGCATTCAAGGGCAAAGAGGATTTCCAAAAGGAGTAGATATCAATGAAAAAAGGAAGCATCCATGAGCCAATGTGTACTGCTGAAACTGGCATTAAGAAGAGCACAGTAACTACCCTAGCATCAGGGTTATTTGGAGGTGTGGCAGATAAAAAGAAAGGGAATGAAAAGAAAAGAAGTTCAGTTAGAGAAGACAATGAGAAGGTATCCAAAGTTACTTCTCCAACAACCAGTGCGAAAAGTAAAGATACTCAGGGGCCAAATTTGAATGCACCACTTACAAAGGATGAAATCAAGAAGAAAGACGGTTCAGCTAGAAAGGATGAAAAAGAGCAAGATGATGAAGCATACCAACATTTTTCACCAGCTACCAATGACACAAAACACAAGAACTTTGGACTGGAACAAGATTTTAAAATAGACAATAAAAAGAATAGTGACAAGAAAAGAGAAAGTTCATTAGAAAAAAAGGATATGCCTTTTGAACTACCACCCCTGAAATCTAAGCTGAAAAACAGAGAGCCCCAAGAGAAGAGGAGAGATTCTCCCACTTATGGACTTATGGATGACAAACAAATCTGGCGTGCTAAATACATCCCAAACATCCCTAAAAGCTTTTACAGCCATGTTTTAGAAATATCTTCTATTCGAGGACCAATATATGATTCAAAATCCCAAAGTCCCCTAAATGATAAAGCAGCCTATGTAACTCAGGTGGATGGCAAGGATTTTGCACAGCCTGCTTTAGTGAATTCAGCTAGCCAAAATGTTCCTACAACCAAGGAAAAGAATGAGAAAAGTAAAGATAACGAGATAACCCACCAGAAACTAATAACTCTGGGATTTTGCCTGCCAACTTTTTAGAAGATGTTATCTCTGAGATAGTTAACAAATTGATTTTTTCTTCCTCACCGGACACAGACGATGCATGTCAAAATGCAACCAGTGATGTAAATCAAGATGAGTTGTATGATGCGGCTATGAAACTGATTGATCCCTGTTAAAAGAGTTTTCAGATGCTCAAATGAAAGTATTAAACCCAGATGAGCAAAATCAGTCCTTTTCATCTGCAAGTAACGTTTCATCAGTTCATAAAGTACCTCTCAGGCAGAAAAAACCATCTGTGGATAAAGCCCCACCTGAGAGAAAAATGATAATCATGGGTAAAATACCATCCATGCGTAGAATGCCACCTGCAACTGAAACAAACACCTTTTTCACGTGAAATACCTTTAATGGCTAAAACACCATCAATTGATAAAACATTGGTCAATAAGTTTGCTCACTCCTCTGTATGCAATATTTCACAGGAATATAGATCTCAGGACTCCATTTGTAAGGACATAAATAGTAACGGTGAAAATTTAGCAAGAAGGCTAGCTAGCGCAGTAATGGAAGAAATTTTTCAGCATCGGTTAGACTTGCTACTTTATGATCAATTTCCAGCTTCAGTACGTTTGCCTCTAGAATCTAGGGAGTTTATTAAAAAGGTCCAAAAGGTTCCCCAAACAACCTGCAAAGAATGTCAGACATCATGGCCATATACCGTAATGCTGTCTCATGAATTTTTAGAGAGTATAATTTCTTGTCTTCTATCAAAAATTTTCTCAACAGTAGCCAACACTACCACGGAAATATGTGAGGATAATTTATACACAGGACTGGATTTCCTTCAAATGAAGTTAGTGAGTACAATTCTGACAGAGCTCTCCAAAGATGAACATATGATTGTACAGTATGTAGAATCCTTACATCCTATTGATTATGAAATTATACAATTAGTAGTTCAGACTATTTATAATAATCTCTTGCTGCAATTTGGATCTCAAGAGAACATACAAAATCGTGTCACCAGTGGTTGCAGAATGCTTTCACAAGCCATAGTTCATTTAGTTGTACGGGAAATAGCTGGCAATCAGCTGCAGACTTATTTTTCTGGAGAGTTAACTCCATATCAGTGTACAGAAGTTGGCAATGTGGTTGAAAATATCCTTAAATATGTCGTCCAAACCACTGAAGTCCTCCAGAGTCAGCCATCACAGGCTTACAAACTAACTTTTAACATAATAGAAGAAATTGCTGTAAATTTTTTAACAAAGCTTTTATCTATATTTCCAAAAGTGCATAAAGAACCAAACAAGTCTCTAAATGCCGAAATGCAAAAAATAACCTCAAAAATCTTAAATTCATTCCAGGAACATATGTCTAAAAATCATATTAAAGTTGTACCACAAGCCAAAGGATCACCCACTGTGTCTTTAGCAGACAGTACAGCAACTGAAAAAGTACTTACTTCTGTTTATAGCAGTATTTTAAAGCACTCTGGATCACATATTTCAGTGTACAAAGATTTAACGGGTAAGAGCAATGTCCTGTCTGATATAATTGGAGTTTAATGGTAAGGGAAATTTCCAATTCAGAATTTCATCCTCAAGTGGAAGAAGACACATCAAATTTAGAATTAGTTCTGGAAGCTGTCCAAATTCTGGAAAAAGTGCTTAAGATTATTGATGACCTTAAGACAAAGGAAGAGCCTTCGTCCAGTGGTAGATGCCATGTTTATAGAAGAAATATTGGCCTTGTTTTTGGCTAGACTAGTGAAGTTGCCAAGTGCCTCAAGCAAAGATTCTAAAAACTTATCAAAGCCTGACATAAATAAAATTGCCTCTCAATTAACAAAATCCGTGACAGCTGAAATTTCCAGGGAAAACATCAGTGTTATAGCTGCTAATCCTGAAGAACACTTTTTAAATCCAGAAAGCATAGAAATTATTTCTCAGGTTGTTGATTCTGTTCATAATCATGTACTGCAACAATCAGGAACAACTGAAGAACTTTATTATCATATGAAAGACACAAACAACTTCTTCCCTAATAAGGTGGCTTCTTTGATTATTAGCAAAGTTTTAAATTGTCCATTAGAAACAATTTGCTCAAAAGATTCACCTGCTGATTTCTTTGGCGATCTGGACGTGGGTCGAATTGTTGAAAGGTTGCATGAGCATGCTGTTAAAATGGAGCCTGAGCTAGAGAAAAAAGAGTTAGATCAAGATTTAACTGAAGAGGAACTTCCAGTTAAAATAATTCCTCACCGTGGGAAACAACCCATCAATATCGATCCAGACATTGTTGCAGAACACTTAGGAGTTATCTGTATGAAAACACAGCCTATTGAGAAAATGCAGATAAATTGCTTCATTGGCACTGGACACAACCTAGAAGCACTGAGAAGAGCGGCAGTAACTGGGAGGAGATACTCGAAAGACTCATCTGCTGCGAGAGACAGGAAGAAGGACAGACGAGTCTCACTGGATAATAAGGGACAACTGAATGTGAAGCCATTAGAGGTAAGTGCAAAAGGCAGTGGTGAAAAAAGTGAGTAGCTAGTGACAACTGGTTGTCCTCCTGTGACTTTCTTCCTCAGGGAGGTCTACGGAATGCATTTGTCAATGGGATCAATTTGCTCCTACCCAGCCTGGTATAACTGGGTGCTCTTGATTCATCTGAGGAAATCCTCTGCCTTCCTAGGACTTACCCCATCAGCTATGTGGCTCTGAATAAAGGTGTCAAGCTAGTTTTCGTTAGCCAGTCAGACTGCACTACCATTTCTTAAAGAATGGCAATACAGGGACATACCCTTAACAGCAAACCAGACTGAATGGAATTGTAGTCCTCATTTGGCAACATAGAAGAAATACAATCATTCACAATTCTCTCAGTTTTTTGGTATGCATTTGGATATGCATTAGGATATGCATTATAGTAGTACTATATGGGTGCAGAAGGGCCAGGGTGTCAGCTAAAACAGCCTCTACTAGTCATTTAAACCCTCCGACTTAAATCTCCACAGTAGTATTGTTTTTTCTTAGCAACATTCATCAACAAACATGAGACTGCAAGCTCTTTAGATTTCACCCTTCTTATTTCACTTCCATCATATAAGACTTTGCCCAGATATGGAGTTACACTGATCCAGCCCCACGTTCTCATTTAGTACCAAAGCCCCTTGGTATAAATGAGCCTCTTGCACTGATGGTGAGCTTTCATACTGGGGATGTGGCCTGTGGCTTAAAAACTCAGCAAAGTTCTGTAAAACCAACCTCCCTGGAGTATAAGCCTCAGTGCATGTTTTCCTTAGCATTATTTTCCAACTCACTGAACTAAGTCTCAGAGCTAGTATATACACTGATGGATACTTTTTTAAGTCTCAAACACTGAGATTGTTATGGGCTGGGACACTAATGGAATCTCCTTGGTCCTTAGTTTCTTGGAGCAGATGAAGGTCCTTTCCAGCTCCAAGATGTCCTTTTCTCTCTGGGTTCTCGAAATTACATTAGTGTTTACATGATAGTCTTCATTTATACATAAGTGATTCCTTGGGCACAAGATCTGTGTGACTAAACTGTAGGACATTACCCCAAGTCTTAATCATCTGCAGAAATATGTCGCACTTCTTATTCTTGGTTGCCTGCTCTCTTCACTTACACCCTTTATCAGTACTTTAACCATCTCTTTATAGCCCTTAGACAGTTGGAAGAGAATATTTAACCCAAACCACACTTAATGGGAGCAAATGGAGTCTTAGGGAAAGTTAAACAGACATAGGCAGCGCAGCTAAGACAGATGCTTTGCAGCAATCTGGACAGCAATGCCATTCATCTCCAGCTTGGGGGTAGAGGTTGTAGAAAGAACAACAGAAGAGTTTAGGGCACCCAGACAACTCACCGGCTACTCCTCAGTCAGGAATCCAGCAGCAGAGGTTTGTTTGCTGTTTTCAGGTACCAAAACTTCCCGACACATCAGATACATGCATATTAAAGGTCCATACATTTCTTGGTAACTCATGGTAAAGAGAAAAGGCCCATAGAGGGACAAATTTCAAAGCCATTTAGAATGATTTTTTTTTTGTTTTTTTTTTTCTTTGAGCCACTGTTCCTCTCCACCAGCATTCATAATCAAAATTGATCATTTCCATTTCTTACAGAAGTTCCTCTGCTTGTTTTGCACAAAAGACATTCCTTTAGGGAAACATTTATCTGAAAAGCTGGTTTACAGGGTTACAAAGAGATGTTGAGATCTAAGATTGATAACAAATTAATTTAAAGGTTCTGTGGCATCATCAAAGGCTATAGAAATGGGAAAATTCATTTAATTATAACTGTCTTTTCCTTGAGCCGTCTTTAACTTTGCAAAATGAAACATGACATTTGACTAGGGAGGTGAGGAGAAATGGAGATTTATTTTTTGAAGCTTCTTTTGGAAAATATGTTCAAAGAACTAGGGGCAGAGGGGTAAGGAGAGAACATTCCAAGGCCTTCACAATTTTGACTGTTATTCGTCATTTTAAAAATTCTAGGTCAGCCAATACCTTATCTTTTTTCATGGATATATCTGTATGTAGATTACGCTATGACTAGTTCCCTACTAAGAAGTTTAGAAAAACATGTTCTCATGGCTAATTCTGTTATAAAACTTTCAAGATAAATGATGAAAACAGAACATAATTACAGTATTTGTGCATTTTGCATTTCTTGACAAGTCAAAAGTAAACTGTGAAGCAAAAGAAAGAACCTTAATTAGGTTCTCTTCTTTTCTTTAGACTGCAATGATGTTATTTATGAATACAAAAACATTATATAAATGAGCAAATATTGCTTATGATATACATTTATTTCTTCTTTTAAATAATATATCATTAATGTGTAAATACAAGACATTTGAAGATCAATAATTTTATTAAATTGAAACTTGAAACCATATGAAAACTGCCTTATTACAATAGAACCACAGGAAAAATGACTGAGGCAATTGTTTTTAACATTCATTGTCTCTTCACTTCCAGATACCTAGTAGGAATTCCTTTCACAGTCTAATAAAGCCTGACATTACCAAAGTGGAGCTATTAAAAGATGTCCAGAACAAAAGAGATCTTATCGTTCGGTTGATAGCTCATGATATTGATCAAGAAGAGTCAGAAAACCAGGTAGAAGAGAGCTTAACTTCTGATGAAGATGAGACTGTTTTACAAGAGGTTCTGAAAGAAGACTTTTCAGAAGGCCTACTTGAAGATCAATTAAGAGGAGACATGAAGCCCACTGCAAGCTCAGAGGCTCTTCCCAAGCCACCGATGAACAAGAGCAGTGTGAAAAGGTTTCTGTCAGGCAAAAGTCATCCATTGAAATCCAGTGTAAGTACAAAAAGTACTGAAGCATCTCTAAGCCAATCAACAGAACCCGAGGAGATAAAAATAAGATTTTTTCCTGGAAATAATGTGGCTACCTCAAAATCTACCACCGACACACACTCTTCCTTTTGGGGGAATAAGACACAATTTAGTGTAAGTGGGAAATGTGACCATCAGTGACAGGATTTCTATGGAGAGGGTAGAGAGTTTCACAAACAGTCCCAGCAATGTAGAAAGAAATGGGATTCAGGCAGTCTCTCCCAACCCTGATATTTCCAATAAGAGGGAAATGAATCCAGGAGCCTTGATCAAGTAAAAGCAGATCATGGGAAGAGTCCTAGGTTAGACAGGAGCACAAGAAAAACAGAAAATAGAAGCCAGTTAGGAGAGATGCAAGGTACTTATTTAAAATGGTAGGTTTCATACTTTTGTGTACTTTGGCTGGTAAATACTCATTGAAAGTGTGGTGCATGGAAACTCCATGCCAGTCAGCAGGACCAAAAGATGGGCTGGAAGTAAAAAGATTCATGCAAATTCAGCCTATCTGGGTTAGAATTCTGGCTCTCCCCCTTACTAGCTATGTGACCTTTGGGCAAGTTTCTTAGCCAAGTTTTTTCCTTTCCAACTTGCCAACTTGAGGAAACATAGCAAGTTAGTCAAAATAAGTTGAACATTCTTCCTACAATCAGCCCGTAAACCCCACTATTGCTTTGATGCACAACTCCCATGTCTTCTTCCCTATCCCTCTAGTGATAGTCTGGGCCCCACTAACCTCTTGGGTTGGCCCTACCCTAAAAGATGTAGCATACCGTGTGTTTGAAGAGTACATATGATTCAGGATTTCCTGGTAAAATAATTACCTGGATTATCCATTTGCAGTGATGCCCAGGTTAACCCAGAAGCTTCAGTGAACCAGAGAAAACAAAACACAGAGCTACAACCCTGTTCAATTCAGGAGCTCACTAGGTCAGTAGCCTTAACACAAACTGTGCTCTATTTACTGGGAAGCCATGTGAGCCCCCATGACCAAACACAGAGTACCTGGTCAGAAATGCTGGCTACGTAGATAACTAAAGAAATGTTACAGTGGATTTCACCTGATTTATGGTAAACTCTACTTTGTATAATGCCTGCCTTGTACTTTTCCAGCGAGAAGAAATGACATCTTCTACAGAATCAACATGTTTCTTTCTACACAGAATTATGAATTTGTCCTCATATAACAAAGACGACTTGCCTTCATTTTCTAGGTACTGTCAGTTAAAGCAATATGAGTTGGCTAAGAAAATAGAAATCTGAAATTTTAAATGATGCTTATAGGAAGAATATGGCCCTCAAGTATGTCTGTGAGGAAGCCAATATTTATCCCCTGAACCTCCCCTCACTCTCCCCTTCTCCTGGTTCCCTGCCATGGCTACTTCCTGGGCCTCCCCTTCTCATCTTCTCTCCCATTCCTATTTATCTGGCCTCTACTTCCTTTGCCTGGGACCTGCTTTTTAGTAGAGTGATCTAGTTAGTATAGTTAGATCAAGTCTTTAATATGTTAGGTTCCTGAACCTGAGAGATAGGCACTGGGTCAATAACAATCCCTGCACTAATGGCCCACCCAGAGGGGTTCTTACTCAGTTCCTTAAGTATCCAAATGCTCAACAGTGTGGCGCTGACTGTCAGAGGTATCCCAAGAAGGGAAGGGTGGTAAAAGTTGCAGCATTCAGAGAATAATTCTCCAAAGTAGTGGAGTTTGAGTTGAGCCTTTAAGGACGGGTAAGATGTACATAAGAAAAAGACGATCCAAGTTGGGAAAGGCTATAGGAGCAAAGGCTGGACTGTGTGGAATTTATAGGGGACAGAGACAAACCAAATACATTGTAGACTTGCAGTCTGTTAACACTTTTTTCTAGCATAGCCAAAAAATGTCTAAAATTGTTCTTCCATTTATAAGAAGATTCACAAACCATGAGGGGTAGCACTTGGTATTATGGGAGAAACTGGGCATAAGGAGCAAAATCTACCTGGTGGTAACTACATTCTTTTCCACTTAGCACTATGAAATTAAGATTTCTTCTTTACCTGATGCCATTTTAGGACATTTACTCCTGGCCCACCATTGACCATATCTCCCCTCGTGATGGTATTAACATACATAATTAGTAATACAGGCAACTCTCAATTATTTGTATCAGTGGGAGAGAAAAAAAAGGGGCATATATAAAACCAAAGAAAGTCAATGTAGCATTTTCATTTGCTTTGACAACTCAGAGACCCATTATTCCAGGTTTGTTTCTATGTGCACGATGACTTTACAGATTGTTCTTTGGCTTAACCAGTATTCCTTCATGTATTCAATACATAGAAAATGAAATGTCTGTCTTTTACTTTTTGTTTTTAGTAGTGACCTGGAGTGTCTCCAAGATCCAAGTGCGAAAATAACAGAAGGTTGGATTAATTGTTTTTCTTAATTTTAATTAGATAATATTTAAAAGGAGACTTTGTTCATTGCATGGATGAATTTTCCTGTTGTCAAATGTGAAGTTAACAGTGGGTTTTCCAGTGAGTTGAACTACCTTAGGGGACTACTAGGTCAGTTAACTAGTTAGCATGAGCCAACTAGTTTGCTTTGTCTGAATCACTACTAAGATTTCATTAATGATTTGGCTGTAGAGTATGTGGTGTGGTAGTGTGATTTTTTTTTAAGATTTTTTTTTATTTCAGCATATTATGGGGGCACAAAAGTTTAGGTTATGTATATTGCCCATGCCCCCCACCCCTGAGTCAGAGCTTCAAGCATGTCCATTCCCCAGACAGTGTAGGTGGACCCCACTTTATTTTGTTTCTCTGTTACAACTGATGCATTAAAACACTTATGAGTTGAGTTTTTGGTCCTCTATTTGTTCACAACTCAGGATCAATGTGGTTCTAACAAGGACAGCACTGGACTAGAGGTAGGAGTGTCATGTTTACTGTAAATGTGGCCTTGAAACTCAAACCACAGGGCTACAGTTAACCTTGACTACTTCAAGCCTCCAACCTACTCAAGGAGTTTGAAAGCCATCCTCTCCACCCAGGAGTAGAAATAACATTCAGTAAAAGATGAACCATAGAATAGCAGTAAGCATACCAGAATTCCATGAATACACCATAGTCAGAAGGTGAAGTATCACTGATACGTATGCTGAATTGTGGAATCATAGGATGTGACAGCCAGAATGAACCCATCTAGTACAGTTCCCTTGTTTTGAAGGTGAAGAAAGTGAAGTTCAGGGTGGAGAGATGAATTGTCCAAGGTCATACAGTGTATCAGAGTATAGATCCCAAGTCTCTTCAACCTGAATCCAGTGTCAATCAGTATTTTCTTCAACTTCATTGCTTAAGTGTCATGCTTAGGGCCTCTATCCTTTGCTAATATAACACCTGCACAATTCATTCATTCAACAAATATTCACTGAGCACTTTATTTATGCTGGACGCTGTTCTAAGTGCCAGGGATAAAGATGTGAATAAGGTAGACAAGATCCTCGCCTTTATGGGACTTACATTCTAACTTGGAGCAAGTGTGTTTGTGTGTGAGCGGGATATAAACATGATAATTCTACACAGGAATAAGTATTTCCCATGTCACCTAGGGATTACAGAGCCCTTACAATGGCTTAAAAGTCCCTAGATGGTCTGGACATGACTCCCCCTCCCCATGACTTCTCTGACCACCTCACCTGATGATCCCTGTTAATCACTCTGCTCCAGCCAAAATGACCTCAAACATGCAAGGCCTGCTCCTTTCTCAAGGCACTTGGAACTTGCTAGGCTGCCTGTATCATTCTTCTCCCAGAGATCTGCATAGTTCACTCCTCACCTCCTTCAGATCTTTGCTCAAATATCATCTTCTAAGTGAAGCCTTCCCTGAGCACCCTCTTCAAAATTGCAACCTCAGTGCCACCCCAGTACTTCCCATTCTCCTTGTCTGCTTTCATTTTATCCCTAGCACTTACACCACCTAACAGACAGTAGATTTTTTTTTTTTGAGACAGAGTCTCACTCTGTTGCCCAGGCTAGAATGAGTGCCATGGCATCAGCCTAGCTCACAGCAACCTCAAACTCCTGGGCTTAAGCAATCCTACTGCCTCAGCCTCCCGAGTAGCTAGGACTACAGGCATGTGCCACCATGCCCGGCTAATTTTTTCTATATATATTTTTAGCTGTCCATATAATTTCTTTCTATTTTTAGTAGAGATGGGGTCTCGCTCTTGCTCAGGCTGGTCTCGAACTCCTGAGCTCAAACAATCTGCCCACCTCGGCCTCCCAGAGTGCTAGGAGTACAAGCGTGAGCCACCGCGCCCAGCCAGTAGATTTTTATTATTTGTATATTGGCTACCTCCTCTCCCTGGAATGTTAGCTCCATGAGGGCAGGGATTTTTGTCTGTTCACTATACCCGCCCCTACCTACAAAAGAGGCACAGAGTAGGTGCTCAGTAAATACTTGTGGAATTCATATATGAATATGAAAAAAATGAAGAGTACACATGATAGAGAGGCACTGGCTGGATTTGTTAGTTTGGTCCAACAAGTCCAGAACCATCTGACCTTAATGACAAGAAGGAGACAGCCACAGGAAGATTTGGAAGCAGAGGGTCCCATGCGCAGGATACAGTAAGTGCAAAGAACCCAGGAGGAGATGAGCTTGGCATGTTAGAGGAAAAGAAAGAAGGCCATTCCCGGAGCACAGTGAGCAGGAAAGTGATATAAGATGAGGATAGAGAGATAGCCAAGGGGCCAGATCATTTAGGGCCTGTTGTAGGCCACAGAAAGGAATGTGGGATACTTTCCTGGTTGCAGTGGAAAGCCTGTGGAGGATTTTAGGCAGAGAAGTGACACAATCTAATTTATGAATTTGAAAATAAAATCCCTTTGGCTACAGTTGGGAGAATGAGCTGAGTAGGGATAGAGTTAAAGCAGGAAGAGGAGGCTGTTACAACAAGGCAGCCAAGAGATGATGGTGGTTTGGACTAGAGGTAGCAGTGGAGGTCGTAAGAAGTGAACAGATTTGGAAAATGTGTTGAGGATTGAGTCAGCAGAACCTGCTGGTGGACTGGATGTTGGGGGTGAGGAAAAGAGAAAAACCAAGGCTGACTCTTATGATTTTGGCTTGAGCAACCGAGTGCGTGGTGGTGCCATTTCGTGAAACAAGTGAGACCTGGAGAAGAACAAAAGTGGGGAGAAGAGCGAGGACAACAATTCTATTTGGACTAAGTTGAGATTGAGAGGCCCATGGGACATTCAAGCAGAGAGATTGCACAAGCAGCGGCTACTGAAGTCTGGATTCAGTGGGGAGGTCAGCACTGGTGATACACATTCTTAGTTTCACAGAAGAATAGACGATAAAATCTCAACTTGATTCAGATTATCTGGGGCCCTCAAACACATGGAATTTTTCTGTGGCCTCTTCATCAGAACGGCTTCCTAGGTATATCTGGAGGGGTTAGCCTGGACTCTTAAAAACTGATATTTGGAATGATGGCCCTGAGTGGCCTCAGTCATCAAAAAAGTCAGTTCAAATATGTGCACTATACAAAACTTTCTAAGGTAGAAAAGTATGTTCTGATACTTTAGAATAACTAGCAACAGATGAGGAAATTTCCAGGATATTCTGGTTAACCACTTTCACCAAATCATTCAACTAATGGGATCTCCCTCATATTCAGTGTAACTGAGGTTTTATTAACACTGTTTTTCCTAGAATCCAAGGCCCAAAGGATAATCAAGAAGCGTCCTCTCTTCTTGGTCCCTTATGGTTATGTATTTATAAAATGCATATCAAATACATACACATCATTTTATCTCATCCTCTTGTGAGAAAGTAGTCACACCCCCATTTTACACATGAGGAAACAGAGTCATCCGAGAAGTTAGAAGTAACTTGCCAGTGATCACCCATTTGTAAGCAGTGAAATTAGGTGAAGTCCATTGCTCTTTTTACCACTACCAGCTGCCTCCCTAACTGTGGGTCTGCTTGAAAGTTCTCTTGCTATCATTTCTATCTCCTCGGGCTGAATTTTAGTCACTGGCATATTGACGTCTCCTAGGACTCAGAGTGCTGCCTCAGCACTCTCCATATTTCACAGGAAATAATGATTTCCTACAAACAGCACCTTCCTCTCTGCCAATCCTTTAGCTGGAAGACTTGTTCTATTTTTTTTTTAACTATCTATGACCAGAGAGTTGTAGGGTTCTTAGAAACCATCCACAGCCTCTCTCGTTGTACAGATGATTTGCCCAGAGTCCCACAGACAGTGAGTGGTTGTGCAAGGATGCGCAGCTGGTTGCAGAGCCTACCTGTCTTGGCATTCTGGCCAGTGCTCCTTCTACCACATCTCACTCTATCTTTCCCAGGGTCTGAGTTAAGAGCCAAGAGCTGTGCCCAGCATTCTAGTGATCTCACCTCTCTCAGCTTTCACTGTTTGCCTAATTTCTATGACTCTTTGACAAATGCATTGAGATTACTTTTGTGCCAATCATCTCTACGTGTCTCAGGACTAACTGTTTTCCAATATTGTGTTTGATCACAGAAAGCCTTCCAGATTCAGAGAATGCAAGAAGTGTTGCAGTAAGTATTTTTCGCTGGCCCCTCAGGGTGATGCAGTGGGGCCGTGACAGAAAGGGCCCAGGTGTCAACGTAAAATAAGGGGGACCTCCTGTGTGGTGTGCTGCCAAGGGCCTCCAGAAGCACTCCCTTGTTCACGCCTTCCCACAGCCAAATCTCTCCCAGCCAGGGCTGGTTTCTGGGGCCTGAAAATCCCTTCATCACAGTCTTCACCTTTAGGTTGAGTCACAGAGTAAGCCACCATTGTCCCTTATCCCCTTAGCACAGTTCCACTCATCAGCACTGTTCCTGTAGCCTCTGGAGAAAAGCCACAAGGAGTGAGTCACATGACACTCGCAGGCAGACCAGGTGAGAGGCCTGGTGGGGGCAGAGAGCAAACAGATGCTCAGAGAGGAAGGGGCACTGCTACAGGGAAATGGGTGCTCATTCCAACTGCTTTCCAATGTCCTTGAGGACTGGCCCTTTGTAGGCAGCCTTCCAAAAGTCCGGCCAACTCCTTGGTGTGATCCCAGGAAACCCCCTTTCTCTGAGCCCGCTTAAGAAGTCTCCCGTGAGGCCTGATGCTACAGACCATCCTCTGCTTTGTGTCATTTTTGCTTTCTTCTTGGTTCGCTTTAATCCCCCTCCTGGCATGTACATACACACACACCACCATCACCTCCACCACCAATTTTCCACTCATTTCACATTGATCAATAATAACATCGAGTTAACAACCTCAAGCTTTACTTAGAGACAACAATTTCCAAGTAAGACTATAAAGAGGAGAGGTAGACTCCTGAGTCTGGAAGCCTACTGCCAAGCCATTCCTTTTGCCAAGCTGATTCCCTGGATTGTCTGGAATCTCTTTGCCGATCTCATTTGCTGGTTTTTTTTTTTCCCCCTTTCTAAAACTTTAGTTAAAGGTATGCTCCATTAAGATACTAAGCATGCTTTATTGAGTAGCAAAGAAATTCCTGCTGGCCTTTAGCTCCAGGAAAAAAGTAGTCTCTGTATATATGAATACATGTGTTCTCCAGTGTCAAACACAAAAAAGAGGACATTGTGTTTCCCTTAATGCCAAAGTTCTTACCGTGGTCTATAAGGCCCTACATGGGCTGCCTACCACTTCCCTTCCCCACATCACTGTTCTGTCACTCTTCTCCAGCCACACTGGCCTCATTACTGCTCCCCTAACATGCCAAGCATGCTCCCACCTCAGGGCCTTTGCATTTACTCTTCCTCTGCCAGGAACTCTCTACCCTCAGATAGCTGTGCAGCTCACTCACTCATCTCCTTCAGTCTTTTCTCAAAAGTCACCTCAATGTGGCCTTCCCTGACCACCCCATGTAAAATAAACACACACACACACACACACACACACACACACAAACTATTCCCCTAATCCTGGTTTATTTTTCTTCATAGCATTTGATTCACCATTTAGTCATTCACTCATTCAACAATTGTATATCAGGTGCCAGGCACTAGAGATTCAGCAGTAAACAAAGCAGACAAAAATTCCTGCCCTTACCCTCTAGTTAATGATATATTTACTTGAATATATATAAGCTTCATGAAAAGCAAGGATTTTGTCTGTTTCATTCACAACCACATCCCCAGCACGGAACACAGTGACTGATGTATAGTAGGCACTCAACAGACATTTCTTGAATGGACTAATGCTTTAGCTGCCAGAGTCAAATTTAGTCTCCACACCAGTTCCCCAGGAATCTGATTTGTGAACTATTACACAGAGCAGAGATTCTCAACCCTGGCTGCACATCAAAACCATCTGGCAAACGTAACAGACAACAGACGCCAGCCTCCCCCACACCCCCAGGATTCTGATTCAATTGGTCTGGGTTGCAGCCCGGGCACTGGTGGCTTTAAAAGCCCCCCAGGTGATTTTTTTTTTTTTTTTTAATGTACAGCCAATGCTGTGAACCACTGACCTAATATGCTCATGTCTGGGAATTGGTAGCAACTGCCCCTCTGGCTTCTCAACCTGGCTGCACATTAGAGCCACCTGAGGAATTTAAAATACATGCCAATACTTGTC
Source organism: Lemur catta (assembly GCF_020740605.2). Classification (NCBI taxonomy): domain Eukaryota; kingdom Metazoa; phylum Chordata; class Mammalia; order Primates; family Lemuridae; genus Lemur; species Lemur catta. Next base: position 30,496,332 of record NC_059155.1, on the reverse strand, counting down.
CCACTCTCATGGAGTCCTATTCAATAGGAGTGAGACCCAAGTATGTGTATTGTTTAATTTTTTCCAGGTGGTTCTACTGTGCACCCAGCATTGAGAACCAGTGCTTTAGATTTTCCCTGTCCCACTTTATCCCTTTAAGTATCCTACTTTGAAATGTCTTAATCTATAAGCTGCCTCAAATGCTCTTGATAAAGCTACAGTCAGACTCTTACTGTTCTGCTCTCCATACAATCAAAACACGCTTCTCTCATCTCACATGTATTTAGGCCTTACTTCATTGATTTTCCACTTCCTTTTGAACTGCTACCACCATGGTGTGGCTACGCTGTAGCCCAGCCACCTGCCCCAGGCTATTTTGTGCCCTTCTGAGACCATGCTCCCTCTACATTCCCAGAGGTGATAAAAGCCAGCATTTGAGCCATTATCCCCCCTTACCACCACCTTCATACTCCTGCAGCCTCACCTGCCACTTTCTTGCTCCAGACTCCACAGTTGCTGAGAATTCTTTAAAAGGAGATTGGGGTGGTAAAATAGGCATTCCTCCTGCCTCCTCTCCCCGTCAGACCTCCACTATCATTATCTTCTCTCAGAGAAGGACCTATAATGTTTTTTTAATTTTTCCATGCCCCTCGAGGGAGGGGCAGGCATGGCTGGCATTTTTCTGTGACCTGGGACACCTGAGCCCTTGAAATGATCCTATAGGGGCAGCCCAGCTCTGTATCTAAGTCTGGGGACCCTCCTGAGTGTCATGATTGCCGAGAATTATGAGAAATCAAGCCTAGGAACAGCCAGAGCTTCAGAGAATAATTCTTTGAGACTGCAGACCACAGAGATTAATGTGTAGGATGCCACAGTGGCTGTGCTCCATCCCTTGAAGGATTCTAGTTGTTTCTAGTGTTCACTGTCCAACAAAGGGCAGAGGCCTAACATAGTATTTCACTTTTGTCTTGACTTTCAATGTGAAAGTATTCTTGCCAAGGCACATACTTCAGATGATGATGTTGCAGGTACAAAATATCTATAATTTTGTAATACAGCTCTCAGTTATGTCATTTTGAATATCAACGCTTTTTTATTCACCCTCCCTGCCTTGTAGCACCTCCACCCACCACCAGTGTGGGGTTGAAACAATATTACCTGTTATGTATATAGATTGCAATTTGCAGGTTATTATGCAGTTCTCTGACTTAAACCTCACAGCAGAGGGGGGATGGGTACAAGTAACATTTATTAGGTACCAGCAATGTGCCAGGCATTCTTCTAAGTGTTTTTCTCACATGTACACTGTGAAGCATTATCTCCATTTTGTTGACAAGGAAACAGAGTCATACAAGTGAAATATTGTAGCTTACCATACCATGAGTCCTCACCAAGTCTTCATGTCCTGTTTCACAGAAGCCTGAGGTTGCACAGCCAGCAAATGGCAGCACCAGGGCTCAAGCCTCACAGGGCTTGTGGCTTTCATTGCACACACCTTCTTTCTACCAGCCAGGGCTACATCTGGTTGCCACGGCCTCCCAGAATTGAGCAATGACCAAGGACAGCCTGCAGTGTTCAGTAGCAAGTAAAAAAGATGCCATCTAGGTTTCCAACTGTGTGTCCCACCAAGTAGTAAAATCACATTCTTCTGTACCTTTAGCTGGACAGGGTCACCTCCTCCCAACCCCTACATTCTGCACAATACAGGAACTCACGGGGCAGAAGTGATCAATTCAGATAACTATTTTTGCTCTGATAAGGGCATTTGGAGGAAGAAATGCACTAATGGCCAAACTTGTGCAAACTGGAGGGCTCAAGATAGGAAAAAGCACATTCTAATACTATATTATTAATTTGAAAAGATAAACTTTTCCCCTTTTGTTCAAGGGTAAATTTTCTATCTGCTACCTTGGCTTAAACTCTAGATTCTTGAGGTTCCCAAGGTTATATTGCTGGAGAAGGTAAAAACTAGGTAACCACAAGAGGTATAAGAGAACATAATCTTTTACTAGAAATAAGAAATATGTGCTTTATGACTCGGTGCCCTGTGTCTTTTAATGTGATATCACATCCTGCCATGATGCATCAGCAACACAGATTAAAGTTCATTTCTGCCTTTACAGATACAATAATCATTTTGTTACCATGAACTAGGATGTGCTTTTAAGAGCCCTATGCACAAAACAAGTGGTGCAGAAAAATGGGTCCAAATGGAGATCACACAAGGCCTTTATAGCTCACACGACAAACAGATCACTTGAGGTCAGTCAACTGAAAATTTACCCAAAGTGGGTGAAAAATGATGGCCTTTTTAAATGCACTACTGCTTTCACCTGGACATGCTGAAATGGATGCCCACACTTGAGCTGAAATTTACCTTTTCATATGGAATTAGCTCATTAGGCTTTTTCAGACAGACATGTGCTAGGATGAGGGAAGCAGCCTCTGCAGAGCTGGCTGGAAAAGCATCTGGGTACAGAGAGTGCAGAACTGGCCTCAGTGCCAACCTGGGCACTTTCTACCCATGTGACCTTAGGCAAGGTATCTGGCCTCACTGTCCTCTCTCCTGCTTCTTTCACAGGATTGTGAAAGGAAGCAAATACTCTTTAGGAAAGCACCTTAAAGACCATAAGTTATTCTAGAAATGCTTCTTTCTGAGCCTTACAGTATCAATCCCCTAGCATGACAGCTTCAACTGGAAAGTCCAATAAATGTCCATATCTCTTTTGGTTTGTTCACAGATGCTAAGCCCAGTACTTCTAAACAGGGCTCTCAAATGATGAAGAAGGTATCATCAGCTCTGTCAAAGGTGTTTTCAAGATCTAACGCCAATCTTCCCAAATCTTCCCCACCCTCACCTCCTAACCAGGACAGAAGTTGAAGTGCCTATACCTGACATAAATAAGCATGCTGACCTTCCTCCCAAAATAAATGGATTTTAAAGTACGACATGCTATCCTACATGCTGATTCTTATAAATACTGGAAAGAAGAGCCAAGTACAAAGGGCAGCAGGAGAAAAGGGGGGTTGATAAATGCTTTTGAAATGCATTCTGGCATGAGAAGAGGGGCTGAGGGTCACATACAGATGCATCTCCCAGGCAGTGTGGGATTTTAGCTCTGCTCCCAAGGGCCCTACAGCCTTTCTGGGAAGATAAGACTGACAAGCAAAAATGTGACACCAATAAGACAGTGTGTCATCAAGTATTTCAGATGCTCTAGGGGCTTCCAAGAAGGGGGTCATTGCTGTAAGCTGGAGCAGTCAGAAGAAAGTTCCCAGAAGAACTAGAATTGAACCCATCCTCAAAGGACAGGTAGAGTTCAGGTGGGCAAGGAAAGATCCAAAGAGGAGGCTTTCGCCATGGATCAAACAGCTATATACATCCCGCTATGCCTGAACAGTCCAGTTCAGCACTTTCCAATAGAATATTCTGGGAAATGGGATTGCTCTAAATATGCACACTCTAGTACAGTAGTCACAAGCCACATGTGGTTATTGAGTCACTAGTGTGATTAAGGAACTGGATTTTTCATTTTATTTCAATTTAAATAGCTACAGGTGGCCAGTGGCTCCCTTATTGAACAGTGCAGGTCTAGGCAGTACGTGGCCTCATGGGCACAAGCCAGTTCAGGGAGAATTGAGGGGTTCCCTGAAAGTTCATTTCCAAAGTCTATCCCTGAACATCTAGGGCAGGCGTTTCAGAGACCTGACTCCTCAGAGGGGCTTTGAAGCCTCCAGGAATCCTCTTGACCTCTCCAAGACACATGAACTACCGATGTGGCCAGTGGGCGGCTCATGGTTTTCAGTCATACCTGTTCCCCTGCAAGTGCCAAAACTCGGCTGATGGAGAAAGGACGGGCCCCATCTAGAACACCAAAGCCAAGTAATCACAAAGAGCAAATCAGAACCCACATGCATCAGAGGACCTCAAACATGGTGCTTGCCTAGAAACAGCTCCACAGACAGAAACACCACTCTGGTACTGAAACCACCACTCTGGCCTCCCTCTAGCCACTCAGTATACAGTAAAATGATAACTCAACTAGTTATTCTCATACCCTAGCTTTCAACACGCTATGTCAGAGGAAGGCCCAGCCTTATCCAAAACCCCCCAGGGAAATATTTTTAGGCAAGCAAATTTCCTTTATGGTGTACCTAGTCCATAAATGTCAGGTTAACTGAAAATTAGTAAATGGAATACCAGGCAGTTCTACTCCCCAAATATCACCTACACCCAAACTTGGCTGCTCTCATGTGCTTATTCATTCCTGCCTGCCCTTCCATACTGAAGTTCATCACATGTAGCAGCATAAGCTTTAAAGTCATTTTTAACAGGTCCACAATAATGACAAGCACTGATCTTACATAGGGCTTTAATTAAATTTTATTAAGGTAATATACACTCAGTACATAATTCAAAAGTACAAAAAATACAGTGAAAAGTCAGTATCTCCCTCCTCCTTCCCCCAACCTCCTCCAGCTGTTACCTGTTTCTCTTTTCTAGAAGCAATCTCTATCACTAATGGATCCAGTATCCAAGATAGCCTGTGGCAGCAGTCCCCAGCCTTTTTGGTACCAGGGTTTCATGGAAGACAATTTTTCCATGGACTGGGGTTGGGGGGATGGTTTTGGGATGATTCAAGAGCATTACATTTATTGTGCAGTCAGACCTCTCTGCTAGTGATGATTTGTATTTGTAGCCGCTCCCCAGAGCTAGCATCACTGCCTCAGCTCTACCTCAGATCATCAAGCATTGCATTCTCATAAGGAGCATGGAACCTAGATCCCTCGCATGTGCAGTTTACTGTAGGGCTCACGCTCCTGTGAGAATCTAATGCCACTGCTGATCTGACAGGAGGTGGAGCTTATGCGGTGATGTGAGGGATGGAGAGCATCTGCAAATACAGATGAAGCTTCACTCACTCACCCACTGTACACCTCCTGCTGTGCGGTCCAGTTTCTAACAGGCCATGGACCAGTACAGGTTCACAGCCCAGGGGTTAGGGACTGCAGGTCTATGGGATGGCAAGTATATTAACATCTGACTTTAGAAAGAAGTCTATTTCTGTATCCTCCCTCAGAAAGGCAGAAAATAGGGAAAGGCAGAGAGATAGAGAACACCAGTGTGTGCTGGTGCTATTCCCTGGTGGCACTGCTTTGATCTATTTCTATGCTTGCAATTGTAGCTTCGAATAAACAGCCAGGCCTCATTTTCAAAATGCTTTCTGTCTAATAAATATGAAAGGATGAGCACCAGAATGGGAGGAAAGATACTTATCATAGCTGCTCAAAGCCTGCTGGCCAAAATACATTAAAAATGAATGACCTAATATCTACTGTCCTTGGAGAGGGAACCATTTAAATATTTTTAAAAAGATTAAAGCACTATAAGTAAAAATACACAAACAGCCTCACTTGCAATGAAAGAAAATGCGAAGGAGAATAACCTGAAGGTGTCACACTATACCTTTCTGAGAAGGAAAAAAAAAGTAGTAAAATGCTCAAATCCAGGGTTGTTCTGAATGTAGGGAAAGAATTACACTTGAACTCTACAGTGATCATGGTTCTACAAATTTGATCTTTCTTGCTGACCCACAGAAATATTGCTCCATAGAGATATTGCTATATAGAGACAGAAATGATTTCAGGAGTTTTGTAGGCCTTTGCCCTGAAGGAATATGTGAATGTCTTAGTTCACATATCAAAAGCTGCCCCGGCAGGGCGCGGTGGCACACGCCTGTAATCCTAGCCCTCTGGGAGGCCGAGGTGGTGGATCACTGGAGGTCAGGAGTTCGAGACCAGCCTGAGAGAGACTCTGTCTCTAAAAATAGAAATAAAATAGAAAATAAAACTTATCTGGACAACTAAAAATATATATAGAAAAAATTAGCCGGGCATGGTGGCGCATGCCTGTAGTCCCAGCTACTCGGGAGGCTGAGGCAGGAGGATTGCTTAAGCCCAGGAGTCTGAGGTTGCTGTGAGCTAGGCTGATGCCAGGGCACTCTAGCCCGGGCAACAAAGTGAGACTCTGTCTCAAAAAAAAAAAAAAAAAAAAAAGCTGCCCCGCCTCAGGAGGGCATCTCACAGGTCAGTGGCAGCTGCTTTCCAAGATGACACTGCAGTCTCAAACCTGTGGCTTTCGCCTGTTTTGTACAAGAAAGCAGGTTTACATGAAGCCACAAGATGAGAGCTGATCAAAGAGTGCCTGCCCAACAGACAGACACCTGCGGCTAAACAATTAGCCTAAGGGACAGTTCCTGCTTCACTCCTGACTACCTGTCTCAGTCCACAAAAACTAGATAAAGAAATATAGAACTATTATATTTCTGTTTAACTTTTCTTCTCAAGTGATAGCTTTATCTTAGAACTTTGAAGTTTGCCTTAGAAAGATCTTGTGACCATTTGGTCACATAGAGTTAATTAAGGGATCTCTAGAAGCTTTTTGGGAAACTTTTAACCTAAAACAACTACCTGTTATTATGTAAATCTGTTACCCCTGGCAACGGATCACTGTACCTATAAACACCCATGTGAAACTTTACTCTGGGCCTCATGGCTCATGGGAATGCTGTGGGGTCTCCCAAGCCCACCCCCTTTAATAAATCTATTCTTTATAAAACTGTACTTTCGTCTCTATGTATTATTTTATCTCTATATTTGATTATTTTCTATTTTCTATTATTTTCTTATCCTTTGTGAGGACCCCTGCCTAAGGGACCCGATTTTTTGCTGGGAGCTTAGCTAACTCCCCGTACTTTCTGAAAAGCAATCTGACAATAAGACAAGATTTGGTTCTGCCTGTACTTTTGGACCTGGTAACTCCACTTTGAGGAATGTGGTCCAAAAAATCCTTAAAGGAAAGGAAAAAATTTAAAAGCCCTCAGCATAAAAATGTTCATAATGGCACTATTAATTATAATAAAAACTAAAACAATCCAAGTGGGAGACTGGTGTGGTGTATTAGCGGGAAACAATGCTATACAGCCACTGAAATGACAATATAGTGACAATACAAACACATATAAATGCACCTATAAGTGAAAACCGCACACAAAGTACACTCCAATACACTCCAATAACAATCACACAGTATACTTTATCATTTAACAGTCATATGGTGTACTAATAAAACTTCAACAAACTTCGGGATTTAAATTAATAATCATGAAAGCGTTTTTCCTATTTTGATAGCTGCTTGTTAATAAATGCCTTCCTCTTGAAGAAACATTATCATAATCATCACCAACATTTCTTAAACAAATCCTAATCCCAACCTAAGGTGAATGGAATGACATCAAATGCCTCAGCTTCTCATGAGGCATGAGAAAAAAGCAAGCATTCATTCAGACTTCTTTGAACAGCTTATTTAAACAGGCTAGGTCATCTTCAATCACTCCCAAAGTATTCTAAATTCTAAGCTGGCAAAATGTAACCAAATTCTGACTGATTTTCATTACAGAGACCATATTGATTTGACTTTAAATATACAATATAAATATACAACACCTATGCATCTGTGTGACAAGTGTATATTTTAGAATAACATAATTCACATATCATACGGTTTTGCCCCTTTATAGGACCTGGCACATAATTTCAGTATTTTTCATGATACATCCAGGGACCAGTTATCTTTGGTGACATACATTGGTCATCCTTAATTTATAGAATACCAAATGTTTATCACAAATGTAATTGTTTATTATTTCCTGCTGAAAAATATGGCCTGTCCTTATAATCTATTTTATGATGCAGTTCCCAATAACCGCTGCAGAAATCAGGGGCCACTTATTTAGTAAAGGAAGAAGTCTAGGTTAAATCCTTCATAGTGAAAATATTAACACCTGAAATTATGTCTTCTAAGTTTACATTTTCAGATAAAATACAAAACACCAGGAAACATTTGGCTTTATTCTTTGGCCATAACAGCACAGTGCAGAGCACTTTACAGTTCAATAGAATACCATTCAGGCAATGACCAGATTATTCCTTTCAAAGAGCTTCAAAATATGTTTACAGAAGGAATGGCCTATACCAGACAAGGATTATTTCCAATTTAGGATTCACTGAGTCCATAAACTGCCCAACACAGGAACTTACTAGGTACATGCCCCACTAGATTAGAGGAAGCAAAAAAGAGGCAGACACACTCAGGTGTAGGCCACATCAAAAGAATACTGATACACCAAGAACTACAAAGCATCATTTGTGAGCATTTCATTCAATGTGGCTGTTTAGGTTTGAGGTCTCTGGGAATTGGTCCACCAGTGAATTCCAACTGTCTTCTGTGAAGTGAACCCATGAAAGGAAAAAGTGAACATTCACTGTTCCCAAAGCTTAACTAAAACCAATGGCTAGTGAGTTGTTTCAGGCTGGGTCCAGGGCAGGCCGTATATGCACTTCTCAGGTCTCTGACTGCAGGGAACATAGCTGAATGATGGCCACAGCTGTTGAGCTCTGGAATCCAATACTGCTGTGACTGAAATCCAACATGGCTGAAACCCACCATCCATCACTGCATTTTCAACACACCCAGACTCCCCATGTGCGCTTCTTAGTGTGGCAGAGACACTAAAGCAGGCCATTTCAATGTGATACAGGACTCCCCTGAAAGGTGACTTTGGGTCAGGGATGCTGTCAAGGAAGAGCCCCAACCTCAGAGAGATGGCAAGGAGTAAACCTGCCATTGCTTCATAGGTGTGGAACCTAAACAGTGAGACTTCACGGGTTAGAACAAGACAGTTCATTACAACACAGCACACAGCATGAGCATCAGTGTAGTTTCTCCAGCGCCCCTTCCTCCAAGTCCCACAGGCAATGCAACAGGCTTGGGTGGATGCTACGCATGCAGGGGGTTGCATCGCAGCTGAGGAACCTTGGGTCAAGGGCTCAGGACTTTTTGGGCAATGAGCAAACAAAATGATGCCCCTCCCCTGGGAAGTGAGCAGTTAAACAGTAGTCACACTGTGGCCACCTTGCCCTACTTGCTTGCCTATGTGACTATCTGCAGCAATGGCTCGGTATTAGGAGATGGATATGTCTTGCAGTTTAAGACACTCACCACAAATGTGTAGGGGTGCTCAGGGGCCATGATAAACTCCCCTTCCCAACAGGCACATTTGTTCTGCTGAAACGTTCTTAGAACTGTACAACTGGTGGTGGATGTTTTATTCAGCTTGATCTGATCATTCCACATTTCATTCATAAATCATAGCATCATTTTATACCCACATATAACACAATTATAATTTATCAATTTGCAATAAAGTAAAATAAAAATAAATTCGAGAACTGCACCCACAGTCTAAGACTTTTCCTAACCACCCTTCTTCCTTCCTTCCTTCTCTCCTCCACAGGGGTTAGATGTGCGTCTGGGCTCTCCGTGACTCCTCTGGCTCCCTCCTCATTTTCTCTATGGGTGTTTTCCCTAATAAATTTCTCCTATGTCTAATCCCATCTCAGCATCTGCCTCTCAGAGAACCCAAACTAGCACAAGTGGTACCAGCAGTAGTCCAAACAGGCAGGCAATGATGAGCCACAAAGATTTCTGTGGAGATGACCTGGGGAAACTGGGAGAATGGCCTTGCAGGTGTGTTGACTCACACCTTTAAAAAATCTGGGTGGAATAAGTCCTGCAAAGATAGTGGAGACAGTTGGATAACTTAAGAGTGTTAAGTTGTCTTGATGACCTACAGCAGGGTAATGAGAAATGGGTGATTTCTCATTTAACATGGGTGAATTCTAAGTTAGTAAACAGTAAAGATTGTGAGAGAGCCAGAGGGCTTCCGTGGAGCTCACAAAGAAGACTTCACCTCCTACACTGGAGGAGCAGACACAGCTGAGCCAAGGAGCAGACAGGATCGAGTTGCAGAACTCCAGGGAGATTAAACGGTCAATACTGATTACACAGCAGGTCTGTTAGCTGAAGGCAGGGCCACGCGACTTCATGTGGTTGGAAAGAGTCCAAAACGAGGGATGGGAGCAATCTGGCCGGACAGCCCTGAGGGTGCTGGCTCTGCAGCTACTTTGAGTTTGCAGAGCGGGCCCACTCTCCCCTAGTGGAAGCTAGTACTTCCCCTGTGCCAGAAGACGCCGCAGAGGCTGCGCCCCGCACTGGGAAACCAGTGCCCCCCTTCACAGGAGCTGTCCCCAGGCCACCCCTCTTCATTATTAAACTGTTAACGAGTGTTTAATCCCAGCATGACCTGGCTGAGGAAGTACTGGGCCTAATAAAGGAGAAGGGAGCACACATCAAAGAGCTTCAAAACTTAGGGGGCACATACTGGCAGGAACAAAGGCAGCACTGGGTTTGGATTTTGAGCGTGTATAGCAAGAGTGCAGGAAAGGCAAGAATTCGTAGACTTGGAAGCACTTTCTCAGGATACAGTATTTAGATGTAATCCCCTGGCAAGGGTCACAGGGGGTGAGAAGTTTCTACTATGGCAGATCTGAGAGGCCTGGTGAAAGTAATGGCCAATGCTGGGCAAAGTAGAAAGGCCTGAGCTGCCCTGCCAAACGGCAGAGGAAGGAATGAAGGGAAGGGGGTACGCTGGAGTGGACGCATTACAGGAGATCAAAAACCCCACCAGAAGACAGCATTCCACAGCAGGGCCGGAGGACACCCCACGCACCAAGGACATCAGGAAGGCAACGGTGGGTGAGAGGGGCACCAGCATCACTAAGTTTGGAGGTGGCCTCCTCTGCAGGCCAGGGCTGACAGTTAAGAGAGACCATCACAGAGCTGGGCTCATCAACACCCAGGGCTATGGGGGGACCTCAGAGTAACAGACACCAGGTAGAGATGCGTAACCTCCAGAAGGCAGGAGGCGGCATATACCACAACGCACCACAAGGTCTGAAGGACAGCCAAGGGCGCTTCACCTTCAGGGAGCTGTGGACATGGCGAACGGAACACAGTGTCCTCAGGAGCAATACAGTCAGTCAACATGGGTATGGCTCAGTATCTATAAGCTGAGAAAGAGTGGATAAACAGGAGGCCGAGGCAGGTTCCCCCAATAAAAAGGCCTACTGCCTTGCTCAGCTCCCAGACTTCAGCCCATTTTCAGATCTGGAAAGCGGCTGGGTCCCCAGGAAGGACAATGGCGAGTATGTGGTGATTCGCCCAGCACTTCCCAAAAGGGACCTACAGCCACTCACTTGGCTACCAGAACTGACACGATGGGCACATGAGCAGAGCAGCCACAATGGCTGAGATGGAAGCCGACAGCACGAACTTCTGCTTACCAAGGAGACCTAGCAGGACTGCTCTGACAGGTGACTCTGGCTCAACTCACCTTGGCCTGGTTGACTCTTAGAACTGTACCACAAGGCTTCTTACCCACCCTTCCTTCCTTCCTTCCCTTTCTTCTCCAAAGGGTAGACCTACATCATAGTCTGATAGCTTTCCCAGACTCCTCCACTTCCCCATCTTCCCTCAAAATCTCCTGCACATCTTATCAAAGACCCAAACTGACAGAGAAATCTCACTTAGTGTACTCACTGTTAAAGCTCTGGTCCTCCATTTTGCAGGGTCAGAAATGCAAGTTTAATAATTTACCAAGGACTGTTAAAGGTCCTGTGAGCTAGTTCCTACTGAACTCATAACAGACTGGCAGATAAAAGAAAGCTAAGACTCAAAATGAGAAGGAACTACCCAGCAGACCAGAGAGATAGGTAATGGAGCTAACAAAGTCTCTCATCCCAGAAGGAGTGGCTACTTGAACAGTGGACTAAACCTAGAAGGTAGCCTGGTAGGTCTGGAACACAAAAAGGAAGCTGACTAGCCAAAAGGTGGAAACAAACCACATATCCATCTACCAAGGAGTGGACAAACAAAATGATACAGCCATACAATGGGATACTATATAGCTATGAAAAGGAATGAAGTACTGATACATGCTATACTGTAAATGGACCAGAAAAACATTATCCTCAAACAACCCCGTTAAAAAGTAGGCAAAAATGAACAGAAAGAAGCCTTTCAAAAGAAGACAGACAAAAGGCCAATAAACATATGAAAAAATGCTCAACGTCATTAACCATCAGGGAAAAGCAAATTAAAACCACAATGAAGATATCACCTTACCCCAGTTGGAATGGCTTTTATTCAAAAGTCCAAAAACAACAGATGCTGGCATGGATGCAGAGAGAAAGGAACGTTTATACACTGTTGGTGGGACTGCAAAATCAGTACAACCTCTATGGAAAACAGTATGGAGACTCCTCAAAGAACTAAAAGTAGACTTACCATTTGATCCAGCGATCTCACTACTGGGTATTTACCCAAAGGAAGTCATTTTATCAAAAAAAATACCTGCACCCAAATGTTTACTGCAATACAATTCACAATTGCAAAGATGTGGAATCAACCCAAACGCCCATCAATTCAGGAGTGGATTAACAAAACGTGGTATATGTATACCATGGAGCACTACTCAGCCATGAAGAAGGATGACTTAATGCCTTTTTCAACAATATGGGCGGAACTGGAGACCAATATCCTATGTAAAGTATCTAAGGAATGGAAAACCAAACACCACACGTACTCACTATTAAATTGGAACTAACTGATGAGCATACATGTGCACAGAGGGAAGTATAACTCGATGGAAATCAAAGTGGGGGAGGGAGGAGGAGGGGATAGCTGAAAACCTACCTAACAGGTACAATGAACACTATCTGGGTGACAGGCACACTTCTAACAATGACTCAAGCATTACAAATGTGATCCCTGTAACCAGAAACATTTCTACCCCCATAATACTTTGAAATTTTAAAAAATTACACTAAGTTAAAGAAGCCAGACACAAAAGGCCATGACTGTATGATGCCACTCACTTGAAATTCCCAGAATAGGCAAATCCACAAACATAAAGCAGACTGGTGGTTGTCAGGGACAGGGGACCGGGAGAGGAGGCTGGGGAGTGGGGCCAGATGGAGAGTTAAGTTACTGCTTAATGGGTCCAGGGTTTCATTTGGGGATGAGGAAAAGGTTTGGGAACTAGACAGAGGTGACGGTTACACAACACTGTGAATGTACCAAATGCCAGTGTGCTGTCCCCTTTAAAATGGTTACTGTTACGTTATGTGAATTTTACCTCAACACAAATAAAGGAATAAATTGCAAAGAAAAATGTGGAAAGAGACATATCAACCAAAAACAACTTTTAAAAATGAGAAAGACATTTAAACAAATTTTAACACAGGGGTTAGGGAGGGAGCTGGCTGATTTTAAGAATCCTTTCACAATCACAGAGAGCTGTCTAAACCTAGTAGACCACACTTCTCACTGTACACTTCTATCTGCCAACCGGAAAGGTCCTACGATGCTGGTTCTTCAACATCTCTTAACAGCAGGAAGACTAGGCTTCTAGAGTTGTCTGGTATTTTCCCTTTCCTGGCAATTTCATCTTAAATTGGGGTCTGTGGGTCCAAGGGTCTACACGAACCAAAATTCAGGACACGTGTTCTGATAAGTACCAAGTATATTCTCAGGGACGATGAACTGTGGATATGTGGCTGCTGAAACTACAGCCCTCCCAATGACTCTAACATTCAAGGGATTAAAAGAATTCAGCCCCAGAGGTTTTATACACAAAACTAGCAACAATATAACTGAATTGGACTGCATTTTAAAAACACATTTCATTTCCAAATCTACTGAGCAGCTCAACAGGCTTCAGTGATGCCTGCGGTCCCTGGGATTGGAGGAGTCCCGCTCCCGGGAGCGCCGGGCCCTCTTATGCCTGTGGGATTTGTCACGGCTCCTACTTCTACTTCTACGACTACGCCCTTCAGAACGCCCATTGTGCCAGCTAGAATGTGTGTCTGAGCTTCGCCCTCTGTCCTTATCCCTGTTCTTTTCTTCTCTTGCCTCCCTCCTGCTTGAGGATTTGTGCTCATGTCTGGGTTTCTCCTTCTTCAACTCCCTGTCCAGGTCCCCTGCTCCACCACGGCAGGCAGTCCTGGCCTGAGGGGAGCCCGAGTAGCCCTTACGGCCCTCCCTGGACTCTGGCTTCTGAACTCTCTCAGACTGCTTGCTGCTGTGCTTCTTAGGGCCAGGGTCATCCTTCTCCTTTATTGCCTTGCTTCCGGGTGATGAAGAGGAGGGCGGCTGCTCTGCCTGTACTCCCCGGGCAGGCTTCTCCTTTTCTTTCTTTCTTTTCTTTTTTTCCTTTTGTTCTGGATGAAAGAATGGGGTGGGGGGGCAAACAATAAGAAAAGGGAAAAAATAAAGAACTCCCTCAATAAAAGTGCCATTCTTCTCTGACTACATTACTGTACGACAGCTGTTGTAGTTCAAAATATTCACATGCTAGGAGGTGGAGAGTGTGCACAAGGAAACCATCCTTGGAAGCAGCATGAAGCAGTCATAGTCCAGCCTTCCAGAAAAGTGCCTCCGAGAAGCCAGCTTGGATGTCTGTCACCCTTGAAATGTCAAGCTGCTGTACAAGGCAACTCCCACCCTGAATTATCACTTTAAAGACATGATCTCCAAATATAGTCACATTCTGAGGTACCGGGGACTAAGACTTCAACATATCAACTTGGGGACACAGTTCTGCCCATAACACTAGCCTTCCACTGACACCTCCCCTTTTCCCAATTAGAATAAGGTGCCCCATGCCTTCCCTTTTCACACATAACAGTTGACTATCAACTGTCAGTGAACGCTAGCAAGATCATATACTAAAACCACCCAGAATCTTCTCTGGGGTCTTAACGCTTTACCTTTTTTGTGTTTTTTGGTGGGTTTGTCATCTTCAGAGCCCCCAGACAAACTCGGTGAGGGGGTACGAGGCCCACAGCACCCCACTTGGAGCTCTCTGGTCACATCATCCAGTGCTTGGGAGCTCTCAGGAGCCAAATAGTTAGATACGTGATCTACTCGAATAGTTCGCCCTTTAATCTAAGCAGACAGGAAACACAGCCTTCATACCAAAATATTTGAACCCAAGCCACAAGAACCATGGCTTGAACCACATCCATTACCTTCCTGTTAAGACTATCACTAAAGCAGACCCGCCCAGCTGCCGTGTCACAGCACGGATGTCTAGACAGTGATACACTCAGCCCTTAGGCAAGCCAGCCGGGGGCCTGGGGCAGCTGGAGCCCCTGGGGCAGCTGTACCACCAGCCTCGCTAGTTTCCCTCAAGTGCCATACAAATAGCCCCATGTTCTACGTGTGCCATAAAGTCAAAAAAGGACCACTTTCTTTGTTCTTAAGCCCTCACACCTTGCTCTATCCCTACCATAATGGAACTGGCTCACTCTGATTCTTGTGCTATGACTCACAACTGTCCATGTGAACAACAACAAACACTTGCAATAAAAACATTGTATATTCAGAAAGATACAGGCTTACTCCATAGGAAGTGCCATCCAAAATTCAAAAAATTTGGCTTGCATCGTTTCAACACAAGGTCAGATTTTTATTCTTACCTTGAAGCCTGAGCAGCTTCTGTCACCTATCCTATTCCCCATTTTGAAACATTTTTTCAAACCTTCCTTTTACAGTGACTCCCTCCGGCTGCTGGCTCTCTTAAAAATCAAGCCTAGAACCTGCTCCACCCTGTTCTATAATCTCTGGCTGTTCTATACTGGTGTCCTCAGTGACAAACTCTCCAGGTCAAGAGTTACCCTCACCCTATGACCATGTTCATTTCAAATGCAGCATTTTCCTCAATGTGTACGGGGACCCATGGAGCATACATAAGCCTGACTTGCCCTGTCTCCTTCTCTCAGCTCAGTGCCTCACAAGGGTGGGAATGAGAGGGACAGAGGACAGAAAATTTCACAATGAGTTACTTTTGTAAAATTTGCCATCAGATTTTAAGGAGAGGATTCCCAGGGCCCAATATGCTAGGTCACTGGAGACATATGACAGATATACATGGCTATGTCTTGGGTTTTGAGGCCATGACGAAGCCCAAATCCCCTGACACAGAACGATACCGAAGAACAGTGTTTGCTAGTGTCTTGTTGTCCAGTGCGCCAGAGATGAGTGGAGGGCAAGGAAGAAAAGGTGAAAAACAGAGACCTGGATGGGGAGCAGGCCTGGTACACATGCTCTTGGAGAGATGGTTTGCTAACAGATGAGGGTAAAAAACAAGTCCTGATGGGGCCGTGAGCGAAAAGAATGATTACTTCCTAGCCAGTATGTCTCCACACCTCTGCAGCCCTCAGAATACACACAAGCTAACCAGTACCGTCCCGATGCCTGTGGGGACCAGGTAGAAAACAAAACCTGACTCTACACATGGAAAGAGTCCAGCCAAATCCTGCTGAATAAGCACACTCACCTTGATTCCATTAAAATTGTCAACGGCCAGAATTGTGCTCCTCTGGTCTTCATAGCAGAGGAAACAGAATCCTTTGGATTTCCCAGTCTTCTTGTCCCGCACGAGATTAATGTTAACAATCTCCCCATACCTATTTATTTCATAAAACAGTAAGACACTATTGACTTAAAATGCAAAAACTTGCAGATTGGGTGATAAAACAAAATTCAAATAATACAGTCTGTACAGGAGACACATCTAGAACAAGATGACATAGAAATGTTGAAAATGAAAGGCAGACAAGAAAAGGAACACCTAATTAAAAAAACACATGGCAATATCAACATCACAGACAAATTCAAGGCTGAAATAAAAACATTCAAGAGGACTAAGAAGGTTATTTTACACTGAAAGAGGTCCTAATACATAACAAAGGTCTAAGTCATGACACTTTATGTATCAATTAAGAAATCAAAAATTTAATTAAAAAACTATTAGAAATACAAAGAAAAACTAAGAGAGAAAGTATGAGAGAATTTAATACATCATTTTGAACTTTATAACACACAAAGTTGACAGAAATAAAATCAGAGGAATTAATAATATGATTATGTGATATGAATATAAATAAACATATTACTATAATTACATTAATAAATATTAATGCCAGACTATTAGATACACAGATATCTTTGAACCCTATATAACAATTTATTTTGAAGAATTCATGACACATGTATTAAAATTCACTATTAATTAGGTCTCAAAGTAAACCTCAATAAACTCCAAAAAACAGACCATGTTCTCCAATCACAGTGTTATCAAGCTGGAAATAATATTTTAAAGAAAAAGCACCCTACTTAAACTTGAAACCTACTCTCCTAACAAGTGCATGAAAGAGAACATGAAACAGAACAAAGAAAAAAAATCAATGGCAGACTATTTTCAAAATAACAAAAGTGAGACGAACACATACCGAAACGTAAGAAATATGGAGAAAGCCATACTAAGGAAAATTTGTAACCTGAATAATTTTATTGTTAAAAAATGAGTATAAGAGAAGAAAGCGAAACCTAATGAAAGCAGACAGGAGTTAATAAAGATAAAACCAGAAACTAAATAGAAAAAACTCTACCTCACTCATTATAAAAACATAAATTCAAATAAGTTAAAGCTTTATAAATTAAAAATAAAGTCATAAAAATAAAATAGAAATTGATACATTACATGATCACATACATACACCTCAGCCTGAAATCTAACATCTTACTTAATCAGAAATACTAGAGGTGATTCTACTAAGGTTGGAACTATTTAACACTGTATTGAAGGTATAGGCCAATGTAATTAGACAAAACATACAAGAAATGAAAAAGTAAAACTACCTCTGTTTGCAGATTATATATGATAGTATCTATACAAAACCTAAGAGAATCAATGATAAACACTGATTAAAAACAAAGTTGGACAATTCAATAAAGTAATAGGACATAAAGTTAAAAATCAATCACCATCTTACATACTAAAAATAATCAGAAGAAATACTGCAAGGGAAATCCCATGTATAATAACAACAAAACGGGGGGGTGGGGGAATGGCAGAGTGGAGGTAACCTCCTGGATTCCTGCTTCCAGAGAGGAAGGCATAGATCTCGGTCTGCTCCACATGAGTGGATCGCTCCCCCGCAAGAACAGCGTTGTGAATTGGCAGAGAATCAGCATGGGACACAAAAATCAGGAAAAAGAAAAGGTGAACGGCAGATAAGATCACGAAATCTGGAGAATGCCAGACAAACAATAGACAGTAGAGCGTGGGACACCTGTGCCCGCCTGGCCAGTGAGGGAGGTGGGATCAGTCCCACAAAAGAACGTCTTGCTTCCCCACTGACCTCCACACCCACTCAGACAGGGATCTGCCTGAAGTCGGTGCAAAATCACCGGGGCAGACGTGGGGCTCTGTGGAGAGGAGACAATAGGGGGAAGCATCTTCAAGTCCCCGAGCTCTGTGCCAGGACTGCACTGGGCGGGGGAGGGACTGGTCTGGGCTACCGCTGGAGGCAGGTAGGAGACAGGTAAACTGCCTCTACCACTCAGCGGGTCCAGATCGAAGGAGGTGAACACTAAATAGGAGACTCTAACCTGGAAACAACCACAGGCTAATAGGCCCGCTCAGCGTGGATCAGAAAGAGTGAGAGCTCCTGCTGGACAGGTATGAGATTGTGGGAGCGCGACATAAACGAGACAAGGGGGCATCCTGATGACTCAGCCCCCCAATCCAGCACCTGCCAACTCCTGAACAGTCGCCAACAGTGCTAGCGCTCTGTGGGCGGGCGGTTGCCATTTTTGGGGTCCACAACAGAGCCGCTACAGTGTTATACGGTGTGGGACAGCTCCCTTCCCCCAGCCCGGGGACTCTCCCCGACAAGATCCGCCCTTACACGACCTAAGGTCAACTAGCCACACCCGTTTTGATGTGTGAACTCTGAGTGCTTCCCTAGTCGTGGGAGGCTAATGCCTCCGGGACCTACAGGCGCTGGGGAGGGGGAGGCTAACGCCTGTGGGACTTACAGGCGCTGGGGTGCAGGGCAGATTGTGGTACCACCCCCTCCCCCTAGCCAGCATCTATCACACCGAAAGTGGTAGGAAAGTGGTAGGCGCCACCTCTGGAGGTAGGGAGAGACAAGAAAAGCCACTCTCCCTCTGCAACTAGCATGAATCCCCAGAGCCTTGGGGCAGATCAAACGTTGACAGCCCGGTGACTTTGCTCCTCAGACTGGTTTAACCATCTGGTAGGATGGAAACTCTGGGGCTGGATTTCTGCCTCCGGTCAGCTGTCAACAGTGGGATCCGGGGTCAGGGAACAAAAACCCTGGCAAGAGGCCAAAAAAGGCTCCCCAAGTAACCCCTCCCACCAGGAGCAGCCTCCCAACTGTGATAGAGGAACCCTGAACAACACATTAATGGCTCTCCCTAGCGGCAGATCAAGCAAACCTAGAAGTGCACACATCCAGGCTGGTAGGCACCAGCGGCTATCTGCCTGCTCCTATAGCTTCTACTGGAACAGAGCCTGCACATGGCATGTTACTTTCCAAATGAAAACTGAAAGGTGGGAAGCAATGGCTGATCCACATGGGAAGGACTCAGAGAAAGAACTCTGGAAGTATGAAGAATCAAATGGAAAGCACACCACCAAAGAGGAACACCAGCTCTCTTGGAATGGACATTAACCAAATTCAGAACACTAAAATGACAGAAGAAGAATTTCAAACATGGATTGTAAGAAAACTCGATCATATGCAAGAAAAAATGGATAACCAACACAAAGAAAGCACCAAAAAAAAATCCAGGACTTGGAAGAAAAAATCACTAAAGAAATTGAAATATTAAAGAAAAATCAAACCAAACTCTTAGAAATGAAGAATTTATTCAGGGAACTACAAAACACAGTGGAAAGCCTCAAAAATAGGGTAGATCAAACAGAAGAAAGAACCTCAGACACTGAAAATAACATTAAGTCAGTCACAGAGATAGACCAAAGAAATAAAAGACCAAAGCCTGCAAGAAATGTGGGACTATGTGAAGAAGCCTAACATGAGAGTTATGGGCATTCCTCAGGGTGAAAAAGATAATACACAAGGGTTGGATAAGCTATTTGAAGACATAATAGAGAAAAATTCCCCAGCCTTGCTAAACATCTAGATATCCATGTATAAGAAGCCCAAAGGACCCCTGGGACATTCATTGCAAATAGGAAGACACCACATCATGCAGTCATCAGACTGACCAAAATATCCACTAAAGAGCCACTTCTTCAAGCTGTAACGCGAAAGAAACAAATAACATACAAAGCAAGGCCCATCCAAATAACGCCAGACTTCTCAACTGAAACCTTCCTTACAAGTAAGAAGAGACTGGGGCTCCATTATCACTCTTCTGAAAGAGAATAGTGCCCAGCCTAGAACCCTGTACCCTGCAAAACTAAGTTTCATATACTAAGGAGAAATTAAGACATTCTCAGATAAGCAAATACTGAGGGAATTCACCAAGACAAGACCAGCCATCCAAGAAGTACTCAAAACAGAGTTGCACAAGGATCAGCACAATAAACACTCACGAATGTAAAACCGCTCAAAAGCTAAAGATCAAAGCTCAGATACCACAATGGCTCAAGAGAGAAAACAAAGCAATGAAGTTCTACCAACAGGATGAACAGAAACTTGCCCCACCTATCAGTTCTCTCAATAAATGTGAATGGCTTGAACTTCCCACTCAAGAGACACAGACTAGCCCAATGGATAAAAAAATACTAGCCAAGTATCTGCTCTCTCCAGGAAACACATCTAACCTGCAAGGGTGCATTCAGACTGAAAGTACAGGGGTGGAAATCGATATTACAAGCAAACGAAAGCCAAAAGAAGGCTGGCGTGGTGGTTTTGATTTCAGATAACTTAGTTTTTAAATCAACAAAAGTAATGAAAGACAAAGATGGTCACTGTATAAAGATGAAGGGTACAGTTCAACAAGAAGACATAACAATACTAAATACGTTTGCAACCAACTTAGGTGTACCCAGATTCATAAAGCAATCCCTATTGATCTAAACCAAATGATAAACAGCAACACCATAATAGCTGGAGACTTCAACACTCTGCTGACAGCACAGGACAGATCCTCCAAACAGAAAATAAACAAAGAAATAATGGACTTAAACAGAACACTAGAACAAATGGCCCCGACTGACATTTACAGGACATTCCATCCAAAATCCACTGCATATACGTTGTTCTCATCAGCTCATGTGACATTCTCTAAGATTGACCATATCCTAGGACACAAAGCATGTCTTAAAAAACTTTAAAAAATAGAAATTATACCATGCATCTTCTCAGATCACAGTGGAATAAAAGTAGAAATCAACTCTAACAGAAACTGTCATTTCTACTCAAAGTAATGGAAGCTAAACAACCTTCTCATGAACGATTATTTCATAAAAGAGGAAATCAAGATGGAAATCAAAACATTCTTTGAACTAAATGACAAACAAGACAACAAGTTATCAAAATATGTGGGACACAACTAAAGCAGTCCTGAGAGGAAAGTTTATTTCCATAAATGCCTATATCCAAAAGACAGAAAGATCACAAATAGACAACCTTATGGATTGACTCAAAAACTCGAGAAAGAAGAACAGACCGACCCCAAACCCAGCAGAAGAAGTGAAATTAATAGATCAAATCAGAACTAAATGAAATGGACAACAGGAAAACTATATGGAACATTAATAAAACAAAGTTGGTTCTTTGAAAAGATAAACAAAATTGACACGCCTTTGGCTAGACTAAGAGCAGAAAAGAAAAATCTCTAATAAGCTTCATCAGGAATATGAAAGGAGAAATTATAACCGATGCCATGGAGATACAAGATATCAACTATGAATTCTACAAAAACCTTTATGCACACAAACTGGAAATTTGGAGGAAATGGACACATTTTTAGAAACACACAGCCTCCCCTAGGCTCAACCAGGAAGAAATAGAATTCCTGAACAGACCAATATCAAGAACTGAAATTGAAACAGTAATAAAAGACCTTCCTAAAAAGAAAAGTGCCGGACCAGATGGTTTCACACCCAAATTTTACCACACCTACAAAGAAGAACTGGTGCCTATCCTACACAAGTTATTCCACAACATCGAGAAGGATGCAATCCTCCCCAGCACATTTCATGAAGCCAACATAACCCTTATACCAAAACCAGGAAAGGATGCAACAAAAAAAGAAAACCACAGACCAATATCCCTTAAGAATATACATGCAAAAATTCTCAAAACAGAATCCTAGCAAACCAAATCCAGGTGCTTATCAACAAAATAATCCATCACGACCTAGTGGGCTTCATCCCAGAGATGCAGGGATGGTCTAACATATGCAAATCTATAAACAAAATTCACACATTCAATGCAATCCCTATTAAATTACCAACATCATTTTTCACAGATACAGAAAAAATAATTTTATGCTTTGTATGAAACCAGAGAAGACCCCGTTTAGCAAAAGCAATTTTAGGCAATAAGAACAAAATGGGAGCTATTAATTTACCAGACTTCAAACTATACTACAAGGTTATATTTATTAAATCAGTTTGGTATTGGAACAACAACAGGGACATCAACCAGTGGAACAGAACTGAGAACCCAGTTAGAAAACAATCCTCATATAGCCATCTAATCTTTGACAAAGCAGACAAAACCATACACTGGGGAAAAGAATCCTCATTCAATAAATGGTGCTGGGAAAACTGGATAGCCACATGTAGAAGACTGAAACAGGACCCACAGCTTTCACCTCTCACAAAAATCAAATCACAGTGGGTAACAGACTTGAACCTACGGTGTGAAACTATTAGAATTCTAGAAGAAAATGTGGGAAAAACTCTTATAGACATTGGCCTAGGCAAAGAATTTATGAAGAAGACCCCAAAGGCAATCACAGCAACAACAAAAATAAATAAGTGGGACCTGATCAAATTAAAAAGCTTCTGCACAGCCAAGGAAACTATCATGAGAGCAAACAGACAACCTACAGAATGGGAAAAAATTTTTGCATGCTTCACATCTGATAAAGGGCTGATAACTAGTTATCTATTTAGTACTCAGGAAGATCAGCAAGAAAAAATCAAACGACCCTATCAAAAAGTGAGCAAAGGACATGAACAGAAACTTTTCAAAAGAAGACAGAACAATGGCCAACAAACATATGAAAAAATGCTCAACATCTCTAATCATCGTGAAAATACAAATCAAAACCACATTGAGATATCACTTATCTCCAGTGAAAATGGCCTTTATCAAAAAGTCCCAAAACATTTTAACAACGTTGATTCTTCTGATCCACGAGCATGGACATGTTTTTCCAAGAATGGAAAAACAACCACCACATGTACTCACCAGCAAATTGGTTTCCCGGATCATCACCTAAGTGCACATTTGGGAATAACACCAATTGGGTATCGGACTGAGGTGGGGGGTGGGGAGAGGGGATGGGTGTATACCTACATGATGAGTGCGTTGCGCACTGTCTGGGGAATGGTCACGCTTCAATGTTCTGACTCGGGGGGATAGGGGGTGGGGGGAGGGGATGGGGGTATAACTACATGATGAGTGCAATGCACACTGTCTGGGGAATGGACACGCTTGAAGTTCTGACTCAGGGGGATGGGCAGGACATAGGCAATATATATAACCTGAACTTTTGTACCCCCATAATAAGCTGAAATTAAAAAAAAAAGTCCCAAAACAATAAATGTTGGCGTGGATGCCGAGAGATAGGAACACTCATACACTGCTGGTGGGACTGCAAACTAGTGCAACCTCTGTGGAAAGCAATATAAAGATACCTTAAAGAGATATAAGTAGATCTACCATTTGATCCAGCAATCCCATTACTGGGCATCCACCCAAAAGAACAAAAGACATTCTATAAAAAAGACATCTGCACTCGAATGTTTATAGCAACACAATTCACAATTACAAAGATGTGGAAACAACCCAAGTGCCCATCAATACATGAGTGGATTAATTAAATGTGGTATATGTATACCATGCAGTACTGTTCAGCTATAAGAAACAATGATGATCTAGCACCTCTTGTATTTTCCTGGATAGAGCTGGAACCCATTCTACTAAGTGAACTATCCCAAGAATGGAAAAATAAGCACCACATGTACTCACCATCAAATTGCTTTCACTGATCAACACCTAAGAGCACATACAGGAATAACATTAACCCGGTGTCGGGCAGATAAGTGCGATATGCACCGTTGGGGAAAGCTCTGACTCGGGGTGGGGAGGGAAGGGCAAGGGCAATATACATAACCTAAACTTTTGTACCCCCATAGTATGCTGAAATAAAAAAAAAATAAGTCAAACTTGTTATAAACAATGTGCCCACGTAGACTAGCGAAATGGTATGTAGGTGTGAGCAGAAAAATCTAATCCAATAAAATCTGTATCGGCCCTCAAAAAAAAACCAGCAAAAAAGATAAAATACTTAGAAATATACTTAACAACAAGCAATGTATTACTACACAGCCTACATAAACAAACTTTTAAAAACATCCTAAAAAGTCACAAACAGAGATTTGAACAAATATAAAGGCATCTGTCCCTGTTCTTAGACAGGATGACTCAATATCATAAAGATATCAAAATTTTGCCCCAGGTTAATATATAAATTCAGTGTGATCCCAATAAAAATATAAGTTCTCTTTTCCCTAGAGCTGGGTAAGTTAATTCTAGAATTCTTATGAAAAAAAAAATGAACACCTAATAGCTAGGAAAACCTAAAAAAAAAAAAAAGAAGAAGAAGAATGAGGGGAAGTAACTCTACCAGATGTTAAACATACTGAAAAGCTTCTATGAGTAACCAGTGTGGCAAATGAATAGACAGACCAACAGAACAGAATATAGAAAGCTGAGAAAGAGACTCAAGTATATGTGAAAAAATTAGGATATGATAAGGGCGACATCCTAATCTGGTGAGGAAAATATAGACTTTTTTATAAATGGTGTTGGGACAACTAGGTAGCCATTTGAAAAAACATAAAACTGGATCCAAACCACACACTATACAACAGAATAAACTCTAAATGGAACAGAAACTTCAATGAACAAAATTGAAACCATACAAGCACTAGAAGACAACACAGATGGGTAAGTGGGGAGAAATACTTTCTACTTATGACTCAAAAATCCAGAAGCAACAAAAAAACTGATAAATTGAACTATATAAATATAAAATATTGAAGGGGGAGACTATGAAGCAAAAAGATGAGGGATTTCTTGGGGGATGATGGAACTGTTCTCCATTCTAATTAGGAGGGTGATTACACAAATCTATACATGTATTAAAATCTTTGTGCAATAAAAAACATATTTGAAAGAGATTATATATAACATAAAAATGTAATAAAACAATAAAATTTGTGTTTAAACCCCTAGGTTTTATTGGCTAACATAGGGAGATAAGAATAATGTGGGAAATAAAGATTGTGCTAAATTTCTTGTCTTTAAAAAAAAAAAGAAAAAAACTCATAGGGCTATACACTCCTCACCAAAACTCAATATTACTATACATTAATTTAAACATATAAATGAATGAATGCATAAAAATAAAATGATTTTGCTTAGCAAAAAATTGCAATAAGCAAAGTTCAAAGACAAATGACAAAAAAGATAAAAGGGGGAAATATTTATAATTCTTAATGATAAATAATGAAGTTATCCATAAATAAAATTTATAGCTTATATTACAGATAAAGAACTAGAAAACATTTTTTTTCTTTTGCCATGAAGGACATTATCAAGACAACTGATGAAGCTTAGTAAAGTCTACAGATTAGATAATAATATTGTATCAGTGTTGATTTCCTGAATTGGATCACTTTACTGAGGTTAAACAAGAGAATGTCCTTAATTTGGGGAAATACATATTGAAAAATTTAGGGTAAATAGACATTATGTCTACAACTGACAAATGGTTCAGAAAAAAAATGATAGTATGTATACACACAGAGAAAAATAATACCAACAAATGTGGTAAAATGCTAACATCTGTGGAATCTAGCTGAAATAGATACAGGTATTCTTTTTTTGATACCAGTATTCTTTATACTATTTTTTAACCTTCCTGTTTTAAAACTAAAATTATTTCAAACTTAAAATTAGAAAAAGAATATAGCATCTGGCTTGAAGGGACTCCTACTGACCTTCAAATAGGGACAACTTGAGCATCAAGAAAGAATAATGATAAGACATTATATCAAGTTAAAAAAAAATCCATAGTCCTAGTTGAGCATCCCCAGTCCAGAAACCTGAAATCCAAAATGCTCTAATATCCAAAACTTTTCAACTGCTGACATGAGGCCATAAGTGGAAAATTCTACACCTGATACCTCTGCTTTCTGATAGTTCAATGTACGCAAACTTTGTTTCATACAAAAAATTATTAAAACTATGGCATAAAATTACCTTCAGGCTATGTGTATAAGGTGTATATGAAACATAAATGAATTTCATGTAGAGACTTGGGTCCCATCCCCAAGATGCCTCATTATGTATATGCAAATATTCCAAAATCTGTTAAAAAAAAAAACACCCACAAAATCTTGAAACACTTCTAGTCCTAAGCATTTCGGATAAGAGATACTCAACCTGTAATACAATACATGACTAAGTGTTGTAGCAAAGAGTTAAATAAAATCCTTCATACACAAAGGGCTCACGTAAAATCAACAAAAAACAAGGAACACACCAGTAGAAAAAACTGGCAAAGGATATGAATAAACAATTTACAAAGAAAAAGAAATAATATTGGCCTGCAAATTTATGAAAAGATGTTCAACCTTACTGATAATGAAATAAAGGGAAAGTAAAAATAACGGTAAGAAACTTATTTGGCAAACAGATTTTTTCCAGCCTCCGGGACCATGAGTTTTTTTTTAATAACAATTGTTGATCAGGATTCAGAAAAACAGACTTTCTAGTAAGTAGAAATTGGTATAACCTTTCCAGAGAGCAATTTGGCAATGTTTACAAAACATCTTAAGATTGCTAACATACTGATCCATATCCCTGTTTCTCTAAGGAAACCATCAGGGATGCATACAAAGATTTATACACTACAGTGTACACTGCAGTATAATTTAAAATAGCAAATCATTGGAAATAATGCCCAATATTTAAAAAAAGACAATAATAAATATACCAAACTGTTAACTCTTTCCTTAAGAGTATATTCTATTTTTTTCCTTTCTATCTTTTTTTGCCAAATGTTCTATAATGACTGCACATTACCTTCATAATGAGAAAACAAAGCATTTTTTCGAAATCCACTGTTATCCATGGCAAAGGCAATCTTCATGGGGAGCAATGTGTGTAGCCAGAATAGAAAATGAGAATGAACACACATACTAACTGATCATCACTGCATGCAAGTAAAACTAAAACAGCTCTAAGATGGAAGGCTAGATCAGGCAGAGGTATCACAAAGGGGTGGAAATTATACGCTGCACCTGCTGTGAACTTTCTGACAGTTACAGGACGCAGCCTTTGTCCCTGCCAGGACCCTCTGCCACAGCCCTCTTCTCCCGTGTATCCCGTGTATTGCCCAGTTCCTTTCCTATGGCCTTCTGCCCCATGAGCTGCCCAACCACTCAGCCAGGGCCATCTGCCTATGGATAGCCCAATCATCCTGCCACGGCAATCCCTCTCCAGGGTATGCTACCTGTGTTTACTTCGCTAGCCCCTTTTGCCATGGTCCTCTGCCTGTACATGCTGTCCAACTTCTCTACTCCTCAGGGCTACAAAACCCAAAGGAACTGGCCCCCTACTACTGGAAGCTGCCAAGGTCCTCTTAGCCTGTGGACTGTCTAACCACCCTGTTTAGCTCTGGGGTTGTGTGACACCTGCCCAGCCTTTCTCCTACCAGCTGCTGCTACCAGTGTGAGCTGCCAACACCCTCTCCCACCAAGTGCAGCTGCTATCAGCCCATAGCAAAAATGAAGAATATACAGGTCTCCTATTCATTCTTGTTCCTCAGCAGTCTGTGATTCTCAGCCTCTGGGTAAAGAGATTGGCTCTGATCACTAACCTTACACTCATCTAGAAACAAACAAAGCAAACTACCACCTAAACCTTCTGTCTTTGCCCCCAGTTCCACTGTGCTTTGCCCCAATCCTACATTGCCACACATATGAGGGCCCAAAAACGTCCTGTGATCATGGGTTACCCCTAGTTTGCAGGAGCCCAAAGAGGTGGCCCAACATGGTACCTTCCTGAGAGTTCCAGTCTCCTCCAGTATAGGCCCAAGCTGAACAAGCCTCAGTGAAAAAAACAATAGAAAGAGACCAGAATCCCCAAGACAGCTTTCCAAATTATCCGACTTCTGGGATCTTACACATGGGAGTTTTCTAGAACCATGCCCCAGGACTGACCTAGACTAGAGCAGAAGCTCCAGCCCTCCCCATGTAGGGATGCCATTCAGCATAGAATTGAAATAAATGACTTTTATGATGCCACAAAATACATCATGGAAGCAAACTACTCTGTTGACTCAGAAGGCAGGAAATGAAAGAGGACTTACTGTGAGAAAACACAGATGATGTCTCCTTCAGTCAGTTCATAAGCAAGCCCTCCTAGAAAAGAAAATCATATTTGAGTTCAACAAACATTTGCCAAGCATCTACTAGGTACCATGCACCAGGCCAGACACGGCAGGTGCAAAGAATAAGCCACAGGGAAATCACAGTCTGATGCAATGACAGAAGCACCAGTAGCACAGAAAAAGGATTAACTCTTTGAGTGCAAAGGTCAGGGGAACACCACTAACCAAACTAATCTGATCACTCAGTCTTCCTCACAGCCAAAATCCTATAGACAAAGCAGAAAGTTTCCATCACAAAATTCTGCTTCCAAAAATATATCTTGAATTCATCTGCTCATTAGCCACAAACTGATATGACACAAAAGTGGTTTAAATGTCATTGTTAACCCCATCTACATATAGACTAAGGATTATGAAGACACTGTTAAACATGTCATAGGGAATAATTTCTCCTCCAAATGTTTCTTTCCTCAAGTGCAAAATGGGGATACTAGCGCTTACCTCACAGCATTGTTATAAGAATTAAATAAAACAATGTCTATTAAGTGCTTAGCACAATGTCTGGTACAATAATCTCTTTGAAGAGTCAAACTGTAGAATTGCTGGTTATGACACAAAGTGAATACAGGGATGGTAATATGGTCGTGGTCAGAAAGCAGGAGCTAATGAGAGAAGGAAAGTGAATTCTGAGGGAAGCAGAATGGGGGAGGGAGGTTAGTAGTAATATGGGGTAGTGGCTAAGATCATGAGTTCTAGAATCCCACAGTTCTGGCTGTTGCACTTACTAGCTATGTGACCTTAAGGAAGTCCCTTAACTTCCCTCCACCTCAGTTTCCTCAGCTGTATAATGGGTGTGTGTGTGTGAGAGAGAGAGAGAGACAGAGACAGAGACAGAGAGAGAGAGAGAGATAATAGTGGTCTCTGAGCCTTAGCACGGCAAATGGCAAACAGTAACTCTCATGAGCACTGATTTGGCAGGGAGAGCAAGCTAGAAAAGGGGGAGAAGAGAGGTATAGAACACGGATTCACCGGCAGACAGCACATGGATATAAAAGCGGACAAGGAATGTGGAGGAGAGTGCAGCGGGGGAATGGTGGGCAGCAGGCCAGGAGAGAGCGTGCCCAGCACTACAGGAGAAAGACGTGGACCTCACCCAGGAAGATCCAGGAGCTGTCCTTGTAGTCAGAGTGCCAGGACACCTTATCCGCCACCCCAAGCTCGATCTCTCGCTCATTCAGCTCGTTGATCAGCTTCACCTTAGTTAAAGGGCTGCACGGGGGCGAGGGAGAGGGCGGAAAAGCGGACAAATAAGTGCGGCGCGGCCTGAGCCGAGGGAGAGCCAAACTAGAGGGCTAGCTCTTCTAGTCTCCGCGCCTCCCACGCCCGTCGCCCCGGCAGACGCTCTACCATCCCAGCCCCAGTGAGCCACTCTCGGTTGCCCGCTCCCACTTCCTCAGAGGGAAACTGAGGCCTTACTTCATCTCAGCGGGTTCGCGGTGGGTACAAACTCAGCTTCCGGACGAGGCTGCATGACGCATGCGCGGCCCCGGCGCTGTGCGCTGATTGGGGTCGGTGAGCTTGCGCCGGAAGAGCTCGGCCGCGCCGGCTTGGCGCCTGCGCATTAGCGCAGAAGCCGCTTTCGGGCTCCGTGCCTTTCCCTCTCGGGAAGAGAGCTGTTCTCTGTTGTCTCCCAGCTCCTCTCTGAAATGAGGCAAGGGTAGGAGCCTGGGCCGTTACAGGATCCCTTGCTACTGGACGATGCCTGGCACTGATTGGGTTAGCTGTAAATGTTTGCTGAATGAAGACTGAACAAGGTGCCTGATGTGGCCACTGTAGTTCAGCCCTCGCTCCTAGTCAGAAGCCCCATCAAAGCATCCCTGTTCCTCAGTGTTACAGCAGAAAAGTGAGGCAGACAGGTGAAAGCGTAAATCTTTTGTTGTCCGTCGAATCCCAACACACAGGCAACTAACTGACCAGTCTGCTTCTGTAGGCTGAATACCCACAGATCTGCGTGAGAGCTGCTACACTCACTATTTCCTGTAGTCTCTCTCCTAGTTGAGCGGGAGGCAGAAGTTAGTATTAAACAGCTAACAATTGAGTAGATGATATGGTAAAGGATGCTAGAGTATGTGCTAAGCAATTTACATGTATTGTCTCTCCACCCTCACAACCCCATGAGGTAGATACAATTACCTTCTCCGTTTTATAGAGGAAAAAACTGAGGCTCAAGGGAATTCAGTGACTTGAAAAGCACTCTGCCTGCACCCATTAGGTCAGCTTGCTTTAATCAGCCCTCACTGAGCATCTATATTTGTCCTGTAGAGCTGATGTCTGTAGACAGAAGTGTCAGGATGGGTCCCCTGTCCTCAAGGAGCTAATAATATAATTAAGGGGACAAGATATATTTGCTTGACAGATGTCACTCCAGAGATATCTAGAAACAAGTAAAAGAGATGGTGGTTGACATACAATGTCTGACTTAACCGATATTGAGGATTTGAATCCATTTTGCATGTGTCCACATCCATATCTGGTTTGGGACCATGATGTTCTAAAAGTGAAGGTTTGGGGCTGTGTAGGCCTGGCGCAGAACATCAGATATTAGGCCCTTCATAGAAGCATTATAATGATGATGACAACTGTACCCTGGGTGACTCACCATGTAACCAGTGTCCTGCCAAGAAGCAGAACAGAGGATGTCTGTCAATGACAGTTTCTCCTCATTCTATCTGTGCCCTCTCCCCGATTCCAACCCAGCTATTCATTAACTTTGCAGAATTATCTTGGCAATGAAAACTAAACAGTGACAGATTGCACATGGGTTTCATCTGCTCCTAGGAATCTCAGGTTGCTTAGTTGTACGTTTGAAGTAGCCACTTTAAAGTGGTAAACTAGCATGCAGAATTATCTTGCTGTCTTCTTCAGATGACTATGAAATGAGACAATTGGGGCTACACTCTGGGCTGAGTCATCAGCATTCAGAAGAAAGCTGGAGCAAACGAGTAGTGTGAGACCAAGCAAAGAGAAGAGCAATCTAGATTGAGAACGTGAAAAGACTGTCACTGTCCAGCTGGTGGTTTCCGCAGAGGTATTCCAAAGCTGGGAGAGCTGAAATCCACCCCAGTTTGTCTGCAACTGAGAGATTTCCTGGGACTCTTGACTTTTGGTGCTAAAATTGGCAAGCCCAGAGCAAACTGGGATAGTTGATCATCCTAGGAGAACCTGAAGTAAATAAAGAAGCAAGGAAGTCGGATTCTCCATGGATGTGCTTGCAGTTGGTAGAGACTGGTAGGTAAGATGATGCCTAGAGATATCCATAAGTCTGAGTTGAAAAGAGATGGGGATCCAGAGGACCCTCTGAACTTAACGTCTGGAAGGAGGGCCAGGGTTTGCCATCCAAGGTGGCTATTAGTGATCTCTGCTAATAACATCCATTTAGCACCTATTGTATGCAGTATTTAGTTCTAGCTTCTGCAGGTAATGCTAAGGAAGTGAAAGGCAGTCCCCACATCCAAGGAAAGGCTGAACAATTTATCTAGCCAGAGTCATCTTCCCACTTCCCACCACCACGCCACACCTCAAAAGTTTTTCCTCCTGACCTCCCTATTTTGGGCAATGTTATTACTATTATCCTGGTTACCCAGGCTCAAAAACATGGCTGTCATATTTCAGTCTTCCCTCTTCCTCACCCCAACATATCCATTCAATTACCAAGTCCTAATAATTATACTACTGCAGTGTCTATAAAATGCATCTCCTCCAGTCACAGTCCTATTCTGAGTCATTATCACATGCTTCCTGGCTCTTTCAGAACTCCTCTAACTGTCCCAGCCCCTATTCTCCACTCTTTCCTCTCACTGCTCCCCCACACAAAGGCTCCACATCAGCCAGGCTCCACGTCTAGCCATTCCCTGGGGGGCCCCTTTCATTACCCGACCTAGACACTTCTGCCTAGAGAGCCCCATACCTCTCTTACTGAAACCTGCCCAAACTCCAAACCCCCATCAACTCATTTCTCATGCAAGACAACTTTCCTGATCTTGCCAGCCCACACTGATGGCTCCCACTTCTCAACTCTTCAGCACTATAAAACTCCTTTATGTTCTCCCCCCAGAAAGACTCTGAGATCCTGGAAGGTAAAGATTCTGCATTTATAAGCTTCTCAGCACCTCAAACCTCAAAGACTTTCCTGCACACATAGAATGCACACAAGATACTTACTGGTTAATGAAATTGAAAAATCATACAACTATGGTTACCTTTAAGAAAACAGATGAGGGTAGGGGGAGAGAGGCCTTTATATTCCCTCCGTTCTTTTCTATACTGTTAGAATTTTCTTACCTTTACCCAGATATCACTTAGATTTTTTATTGTCATGTTATCTTGGCCAAAAGTTCATGATCTTTATTTTCTTGCTTTTCTCTTTTATTCATTCATTAAATACATATTTATTGAGCACCAATGAAGTGCCAGACACTGTTCTAAGTGCCGGATTTATAACAGTGAAGAAGGTAAGCAAAGTTACTGTCCTCATGGAACTTACATTCTTGTTGTGGAAGGAAAATAAACACATAAATATACACCTGATGTTGATAAGTGCTATGAGGGAAAAATGAAGTAGGTTAAGGGGACAGAGAGTACTGGGCTGTTACTATTTTATAAAGGGTGGCCAGTCAAAAAAGGCCTCTCTGATAGAATAACATGGAGGCAGAGACCTGCAAGAAAATGGGGAGCAAGTCATGGTGGCATCTGGGGAAAGAGTGTTCCTGGCAGAGGGAACAGTAAGTGCACCTGTCCTGGGACAGTGTGTTTCAGAAACAGAAAAGAGGTCTGTGGCTAGACAAGAGAAGACAAGGGGGAGAATGTTAGATTTTTTTATTTGACAAAATCTTACGTAGTGTCTGCCATGTACCAGACACTGTTCTAGGGATTCTACATATATAAACTCATTTTCTTCTTGCAACAATCCTATGAGGTAGATACTATTATCCCCATTTCGTAGATGAGAAAACAGAGGCACAGAGAGGTTAAGTTGCTTGCCCTAGTCAGACAGCTGGTAAATAGCAGAGCCAGGCTTTGAATCCAGGTGACATGGCTACAAGGTCTGCACTCTTAACCACCATGCACAGGATAAGTTGAGGTAAGGGGAACAGATTGGAAACAGCCATGTTGGGTACTGACTTTGGATTTTACTTGATATGAGGTGGGAAGTCACCAAAGGACTTTGATCTGGTATACATTTTAGCAGGATCACTTTGGCTCTGTCTTGACAACAGATCAGGGAGGGAGCAGGGAGGTACCTAGGGTAGAAGCAGGAAAACCAGTTAGGAAGCTGTGCAATAATTCAGATGAGAGGTGATGGTGGTTTGCCTCTGGGTGACAGCACAGAAGGTGGTGTTCCATGCTGGTATTTTTCAAACTAAAATATATTGTATTTTAAAACAAAAATAAATAAGAACACATACGACCCCAACATAAAGGCATATCCTGTGTTTGTCAGTGCTCAGGCACTGGCCTGGATGCTGGGGATACTACAGTCAACAAGACCACAAGACCCAGTCCCTGCCTTTGAGCAGCTCACAGTGTTGCAAGATCATTACAGATATAAAGAAAAATAATACAAAGGGATGAATTTCGTAATGAAAGTATGAGTGAAAGGCCATTAGAACCAGATGAGGGAGGATTAATTCTGACTGTCAGGGGGGTCAGAGGGAACTGGGGGTGGAAAGCAGATTGTCAGGGAAAGATACAGAGAGGCAGGTGATGGTGGCGCTGGGCCTTGAAGGCAGTCACCATGTGGACAGAAGACAGGAGATGGTGCACAGGCAGCATTTCAAGCAGCAGTACTACCAGAGGCAAAAGCACCAAAGTGTGAAAAATGTATGGTATGACCAGGGGATGGGATGGGGCCAGGCAGTAATAGCTGAAGATAAGGATGGAAGAGTTCAAGCCATTTTGTAAAGGGCCTTGAGGTGAAGCCAAGAAGTTCAGATTCTAGCCTACAGGCAACGAGAAGTGATCATACAGCTTAATCATTCAGTCATTCAACCAACCAACTAGTCAGCCACTTTTGTTGAGGACCTGCTATATGAAGACACTGCTTTATTGCTGAAAATGCAAAGGTGAGCATGCTCAGCCTATACGGAAAACATGTGTGAAAAAAACACACACAATCTGAGCATGCTCCCTTGAGCGTGGGAGTGACATTATCAACTTTATTTTAGATCACTTGGAGCCAGGATGGGGGATGAATAGAAGGCACACAAGTCTTGATGCTGGGAGATCAGTTAGGAGACTGGTTGGGTGTGATGGACAGAACCAAAGTCAACAGATTTAGAGGCACAACAAGTGGACTAAAGTAGATGTGGGTAGTGAGGAAACATCTGAGGATGATGCTTAGGTTTCTGGCTTGAGACACTAGTTAGGTGGTCACACTCATTGCCAAGGTAAGAAGGGCAGAAAGACTGGTTTGGAATAAAAGTAATGAATTCAGTTGGCAAATCAATGAATTAAAAAGTGCCTGAGAGTCAATAAAGGTGACTGAGGAGGAGGATGACCAAGGAAGATGAAGAAGCAGGAGAAAGTGTATTCAAAAAGAAAAGAGAGCGAAAATGATCATTATTATCAAGCACTTCAGAAAAGTTCTCTTGGTAGAAGCATCTTTAAGTTTTTACTATTTTCACACACTTCTTTCAGTTGATCCAAAACAATGTCACCAGCAGGAAAGTTGACTCAAGAGGACCCATAAATCTAACCAGGATGCCGTCCTGTACTGACCTGCTCCCACATTGGAGACTTACGCATAGTGCTGTCTGATAGAAGCAAAACATAAGTCTAAAAGGGTGGATGTGGGCCATACTTTCCTGTGTTAAGAAAGCTGCTTAGGTGTGTTTGTTTAAAAGGTCTGTTCTTGGCCGGGCGTGGTGGCTCACGCCTGTAATCCTAGCACTCTGGGAGGCCGAGGTGGGTGGATTGCTCCAGGTCAGGAGTTCGAGACCAGCCTGAGCAGGAGCAAGACCCCGTCTCTACTAAAAATAGAAACAAAATTATCTGGCCAACTAAAAATATATATAGAAAAAATCAGCCGGGCATGGTGGCGCATGCCTGTAGTCCCAGCTACTCGGGAGGCTGAGGCAGTAGGATCGCCTTAGGCCCAGGAGTTTGAGGTTGCTGTGAGCTAGGCTGACGCCACAGCACTCACTCTAGCCGGGGCAACAGAGCGAGACTCTGTCTCAAAAAAAAAAAAAAAAAGGTCTGTTCTTTAGTTGTAGGTTGCCTGGTGGAATAAAGAGAATAAGAAATGAAGCACTGTACTAACATATCACCTCTTCCAGGATCCACGGCATGGGCTTCGGGAAATCTATGGGGACCCTGAATTTGTTTCTACACCACATATGTGTGCAAAGCCTTGGAGTTCCTCTGGCCTGCATGAAGCACAGCTAAGATGCAACACAGTCAGAGCAAACCAGAAGTGCCTGAAAGGATCTTTCCTTTTAGAGACCCCTCCTACTTATCTAAACAGGAGCAGAGCCTTTCCAAGGATTGCTTTCTCCCTGCAGAGTGCCCTCTGCTGGGCTTCCTTCCTGGCTGCTGGTATTTTGGCATTTCGGGCCAACAATGCTGCTCTTTCCTGGCTAAGAAAGAACCTTTGTATTAACAGTATTGCAACCAAATGCCTCTTGGGCAGTAGCCGCTGCCAAGAAGCAGTACAACTAGGACCCAGTTTTTGAACTGTCTCCTCATATGAACCTTTTATCCCAGCGTAGTAGTTTCCTTTGGTGCTGTAACAAATCCAAACTTTGTGGCTTAATACAGCACAAATCTTCCAGTTCTTGAGGTCAGAAGTCTGAAATTAGTTTCACTGGGCTAAACCCAAGAGAGTTGGTGGGGCTGGTTCTTTCTGGCCGCTCTAGGAGAGGATCGTTTCCTGACCTTTTCTGGCTTTTAAAGGCCACCTGAATCCTTGGCTTGTGATCCTTTCCTTGTATCACTGCAGCCTCTGGCTTCTGTTGTCACATCCCCAATACTGCTCACTCTGACTCCCTCTTGTAAGGACCTTTGTGATCATATCACTGGGGCCACCTGGAAAATCTAGGATAACCTCCCCATCCCAAGATCCTCAGCTTAATCACATCTGCAAAGTAGCTTGCCATGTAAGGTCACATATTCGTAAGTCCCAGGGATGAGAATGTAGACATCTATTGGCAGTTGGGAGGGGCACTTTATTCAGCCTACCGCACCCAGGCTTCTGCAACATGGAATGTTGGGAGCGGTCTCTGATTACGGGTGAGCACATAGCCAATAGAATCATTGCTGGGAGCCTTGTCAGGGCCCTCTACCAATCACTTCCCGCCACGACTACCTGCAATGGTATATAAGCCCACGGTCCTTCCTGTTCGGGGTCTCTCGCCATGTAACTAGACTAGATGCCTCAGTAAACTGCTGTTGGAAGAACTCCAGTTTGTTGCGTCGTCCTTGCAGGCGAGTGCGGCGCGACAAGTGGTGCCGAAACCCGGGAACTTCTCGCACCGGCGGAGACGACCTCTTTGGAGGTGAGTTCAGAACCACAGCAGCTGGGGCGGCTTTATTTTGGACCCCTGCCCTCTTCTGACGCCGGCACCGGGTGCTTGTGACCTACCCCATGGGGAACTCTCCTAGTTGTCACCTGTTGCGGGCCCTGCGGGGTCTTCTGGCCGCCCGGGAGCTTCGTATCCCTGACCGTGTCCTGCGCCATTTTGTGCAGGACGTGGACCGGGTGGCCCCATGGTTTCTCCACTCGGGGTCTTTAACGATTCCGAGTTGGGATAAGCTAGAGCAGGACCTTCGCCGTGCCCGAGAGTCTGGTCCCCTTTGGGAGTGTGTTCTCCCTGTGTGGGCACTGGTGCGCTCCTGTTTAGAGGACGACCGTTGCAGCGGTCTGGTCCGGGAAGGTCAGCAAGTACTCAGTGATTATCAAGATAGTATGTCTGAGAGAGGCAAAGTGGGTCCGGCTCGGCCGGGGCGGCCGAGGAAAAGGCCGAAAAAGAAACGTAAGTCCGCGGGTAAACAGGAACGGCGGGGACGCCCGCCGCCTGAAAGGGACATGGAGGAGGTGGCTCTCAAAATGGCCTCCCTCCACATGTCGGCTTCCTCTTCTTCCTCTCGTCCTTCTTCTTCCTGTTCTTCTTCATTGTCTCGCTCTTCTTCCCGTTCGCGTTCTCGCGAGGCGGAGGAGGGGCTGTCTCCGCAGGAGAAGGCGGAGCTGGAGGAGGCGGCGGCTAGATATGAGGCGGAGCGTAATCGCCCGCCCCCGTACGCTACTGCCCCTCCTTTTCCCGTTGCGGGATCCGCCCCTCTAAATATGGAGGGCGGAACCTCGTTTGTGCCTCCCCGAGCTAGAAAGAAGATACAGAGGGAGTTTGCTTTCCCCGTCTTTGAGGACGCTAATCAACATCGCTTTCACGAACACCTAGATTACAAGCAACTAAAAGCTTTGGTTGAAGCTGTCAAGGCTTATGGGTGCAATGCCGCTTACACCCGTGGCCTACTGGAACGGCTAAGTGCGCATGCCATGACCCCCAGTGATTGGGCTGGTACCGCGCGGGCCTGTCTATCCATGGGGCAATATTTAGATTGGAAATCCATATATCAAGAAGCCTGTATTAATCAAGCTCAGCAGAACGCGCAGCAGGGCCAGCCTGCCTGGGATGCCGATATGCTCTTAGGACAGGGTCGCTGGCAGAATAATCAGCTTAATTTTCCCATTCAGGTCTATGGCCAGATTAATCAATTGGCTATAAGAGCCTGGCAACAACTGCCTAATCGCGGGGAAGTTGCAGGTAATTTAACCAAGGTCATCCAAGGCCCTGCAGAACCGTTTTCTGACTTTGTGGCTCGGATGGTGGAATGCACTGCAAGGATTTTCGGCGATGCCGACTCGGCTATGCCATTAGTGGAACAGTTGGTTTTCGAGCAGTGCACGAGAGAGTGTCGTCATGCTATTGCCCCTTGGAAGGGAAAGGGCCTCAGTGCATGGTTAAAAGCTTGCAGAGAAATTGGAGGCCCTCCCACCAATGCGGGCTTGGCGGCTGCCATCCTCGCCGCTAAGGACACTTCCGAAGTGACTTGTTTTAAGTGTGGCCAACAAGGACACATTCGGAGACAGTGCAAAAGCCAAAATACCCGCTCTATGGGACCTCCACGCTTTCGGTCGGAGTCCCGGCCTTCCATACTGGAAATCTGCCATCGGTGTGGTAAGGGCCGTCATCGAGCCTCCGAGTGTCGGTCAGTCAAGGACCTTCACGGACGCTGGCTGCAGCCTTTAACCTCCACACCTGGTGCTCGTTCTAAAACATTTAACCAGCCAAAAAACGGGAGGAGGGGCCCTCGACCCCAGGGCCCACGAATGTATGGGGTCTTCCAGCAGCCACCGGTCCAACAGCCACTGGTGCCCCCGCAGATGAAGCTGCCGTCCCTGGTGCCCCCAGGGTCCGGAGAGCCACTGCGGGTTCCGCAGGGCTGGACCTCTGTGCCACCACCCACTCAGTATTAACCCCCGGGATGGGATGTCAGCCCATCCCTTCTGATTTTCGCGGTCCTCTCCCGTCGGGATCGGTGGGGTTAGTGCTAGGTCGTTCCTCCTCTACACTGCGAGGCTTAGTTATTTACCCAGGAGTTATAGATTCAGATTTCACAGGCACTGTTCAGATTTTAGCCTCGGCCCACAGAGGTGTAGTATCTATCTGCCCTGGTGACAGGATTGCTCAGCTGTTAGTATTACCCAGTCTTCATTCTCATTTTCCCAGTGCTCCCTGTCCTCGGGGGGAGGGGAGCTTTGGTTCCTCGGGGGGTGTAGGGGCATATGTAACCCTTGAGTTGGGAGAGAGACCAACACTTACATTACAAGTTCAGGGCAAGTCCTTTTTAGGTATCTTGGATACCGGGGCGGATTCCAGTGTTATGTCCAGTCGATGGTGACCTTCCTCCTGGCCCACTGTTCCCTCTACACATAGTCTGCAAGGCCTCGGATATGCCTCTGCCCCGGCCATGAGTGCATCCCGTCTCAAATGGCGGGACTCCGAGGGTAATGAGGGTTCATTTCAGCCATATGTTATGCCTATACCTGTCAACCTATGGGGACGGGAAGTGTTAAAGCAAATGTCTTTTCGGTTGACTAATGAGTTCTCTCCACAGAGTCAACAGATGATGCGTGCTATGGGCTGCGTTCCTGGAAAAGGACTGGGCCCCCGGCTACAGGGCCGAGCGGAGCCCATTATACCTGAGCCGCGACCTCCATGACAAGGGCTGGGTTTTTCTTAGGGGTCACTGAGGAGCAAGCTATACCCATACCGTGGCTAACAGCGGAGCCGGTCTGGGTGCCTCAGTGGCCCCTGCCTTCAGTCAAACTTACTGCCGCTCGAGAGTTAGTCTCTGAGCAGCTCCGCATGGGCCATTTGGAGCCATCTCGCTCTCCCTGGAATACACCAATCTTTGTTATCAAAAAGAAATCTGGCAAGTGGCAGCTCTTACACGATCTCCGCGCAATCAATCGCCAGATGCAGCTGATGGGGTCAGTGCAGCGCGGCCTCCCGCTTCTGTCCACTTTGCCTAAGCATTGGCAACTTCTTATTGTTGATATTAAGGACTGTTTCTTTTCCATTCCGCTACACCCCAATGATCGGGAGCGTTTCGCTTTTACGCTTCCATCCCTTAATCATCAGGAGCCTGATCAGCGATACCAGTGGAGGGTCCTGCCTCAGGGGATGGCTAACAGTCCTACCATGTGTCAGCTGTATGTGGCGGCAGCAGTTTTCCCTGTGAGGCAGGCCTTTCCCTGTGTCCAGATTCTCCATTATATGGATGATCTTTTGCTTTGCCACTCTGACACCTCAGTGATGCACAAAGCCTATGCCGCCTTGTGTGACAGCTTATCTTCTTTTGGCCTAACTTTTGCCCCAGAAAAGGTCCAGGAAGGCGATGTAGGCACCTTCTTGGGGGCTCGTATCGGTCCCTCTTCTATTCGACCCCAAAAGATTGAAATTCGAAAAGATTCTCTGCACACTCTAAATGATTTTCAAAAATTACTTGGTGACATCAATTGGATTCGCCCCTTCTTACATCTCCCAACCTCTGAGCTGCGCCCTCTGTTTCAAATATTGGAGGGTGACCCTGATATACTGTCCCCCCGTTCGTTCACCTTTGAGGCTCGGCAGGCTCTCGCTAAGGTCGAGGAAGCTCTTCAGCAAGCTCAGTTGGTCCGCATCCAACCGGACCGCCCCTTTTCCTTGTGCCTCTTGCCCTCTCCCGTGGCGCCCACGGCAGTACTCTGGCAGGACGGGCCTTTGCTGTGGATTCATTCACATGCTTCTCCGCGGCGTGCTAGAGAACATTATCCTACGCAGGTTGCGGATTTGGCCTTATCTGGGCTTTCGTTGTCCCTTTCCCACTTCGGTATTTACCCTACAGTTATTCATTGCCCATACACCAAGTCCCAGACTCAAGTCCTTTGCTCTTCCTTAAATTCTTGGGCAGTACTCTGTTGTATCTTCCCAGGAGACATAGATAACCATTACCCTAAACATCCCCTTCTTCAGTTTGCACTTCGCAATCAGCTTATCTTTCCTCATCTGACTTCCCCTGAGCCTCTAATTGGGGCTACCATTGTTTATACTGACGGGTCATCCACAGGCACCGGTAGCTATGTAATCAATGATCAGGTGTTTACGGCCCGCTTCGCTTACTCTTCTCCCCAGCACGTTGAATGTGCTATCGTTGAATTGGTTCTCCGAACCGTGCCAGAGCCCCTTAATATAATCTCTGATTCTGCTTATGTTGTTCAGGCTGTCCGTCACTTGGAAACAGCCCATTCTCTTAACTCTCGCAGCACGGTGTTCTCCTTATTCTGTGCTATCCGTGCTGCCATCCATTCGCGCCGGTCCCCATTTTTTATAACGCACATTCGGGCCCATTCCCTTTTGCCGGGCCCCATGGTGTGCGGCAATGCCCTGGCGGATCATGCCACTCACACTTATTGGGTTGGCTCTCCGTTGGAGGCAGCTCGCCAGTTTCATTCTCTATACCATACTCCTTCACTGACGTTACGTCTCAAATTTGGCCTCTCGCGGGCAGCCGCACGCGATATTGTGCTGCAGTGCACGGCCTGTGCACCTTTTCGTCCAGCACCTCATGTAGGTGTCAATCCTCGTGGTCTTCGGCCACTCCACTTGTGGCAAATGGACGTCACTCATTACTCCTCCTTTGGTTCTCTTTCTTACGTCCATGTTTCCGTCGATACCTGCTCTGGCGTTATCCACGCCACCCCTCTGGCAGGTGAAAAGGTAAGTCATGTTATCACCCATTGTTTGGAAGCTTGGGCGGCGTGGGGGAAACCTCGTGTTATTAAGACGGATAATGGCCCCGCCTACACTTCTCGGGCCTTTCAACAGTTTTGCACGCGCCTCGGCGTAGAGCACCATACGGGCCTTCCCTATAATCCCCAAGCCCAAGGCATTGTGGAACGGGCCCATGGCACCCTCAAGGCATATCTGAAAAAACAAAAGGGGGAGATGGGTCCCTTGGGCCTACGGACACCTAAGCCCGTCTTATCTTTTACTCTGTTTACTCTAAATTTTCTTTTGCTGGATGATCATGGGCGTTCTGCTGCGGACCGCCACGCCAACCCCGGTTCCCCTTTATCAGAGCAGGTCTTGTGGAAGGA
This sequence comes from Lemur catta, assembly GCF_020740605.2. Classification (NCBI taxonomy): domain Eukaryota; kingdom Metazoa; phylum Chordata; class Mammalia; order Primates; family Lemuridae; genus Lemur; species Lemur catta. The sequence goes on along the minus strand of NC_059155.1, from coordinate 30,454,216 downwards.
TGTCCTGCTTAACAAATGGAAAGGCCCGGATCTGGTTGTCAGCCGATCCAGGGGCGCTATTTGTGTTTTCCCGCAGGACACTCCTGATCCAGTGTGGGTCCCGGCACGCTTAACGCGGCGAGTGCAGCGGTTGGCGGATGTGGAGGATGCAGATGATGGGGCGTCCGCTGCCGGGGATGCTGCTGCTCCTGATCTTTCTGCTGCTGGCCGCATCGGTGACGACGGACCGGCGCTGGGCCATCCTGTCGGTGTTCCCGAGACCGATGCCGGTGACCCATGATGCCCAGATCTTCCCCCGGCTGTTCGCTACTAATGCCTCTTTGGGCCTTGCCAATCTTACATGGACCTCCTCCTCAACATTTGAGACGTCGGTCCATGCTATTCAGCAGCGTAATCTGTCTTTCCCCTCCACACCTGTTTGCCTCTGGCCCCCTTTTATCTGGATCACTGCTACTTCCTCTGGTCCTGGTGTTCTCAATTGCTCCATGGCAAACTGCTCCTATGCCCGTTGCTGGAATGCCTCCAGCCAGTCCATGGCAATTGTTGCCCGTATGCCTCGGCATATTCCTTGGCCGGTGGAGGCTCCTAGCTCCTTGACCCTTTTCCGACAGCGAAGAGATTTTGGCGTTACTGCAGCTGTAATTTCCACATTGGCAGTGACTGCCGCACTGGCAGCCGCTATGGCTGCAGCGGTAGGCTCTGTTCAGACAGCACAGACGCTGAACAACCTATCGGCATCTGTGGCTACAGCTCTGGACACACAATCCGCCGTCAACGCGCATCTGAAGGGTGGTATCATGATACTGAACCAACGTGTGGACTTGGTCTAGGAGCAAATAGATGCCTTATGGCAGCTGGCACAGCTGGGCTGCGAATGGCGTTTCACAGGACTATGCATTACCGCGGTACCGTTTGATAATGCTTCCGCCGCGGCCAACAAGTCTCGTCAATTATCTGCTATGTTGACAGGACACTGGTCTAGTCAATTTACCGCCTTGACCCGGCAGTTGCAATTGGAGATCACCCACATTAACTCCACACGCCTGGACTTGACAGTGACCAATGGTCTCTTTCCTACATTTCAGTCAATAGTCCGAGGACTTCGGGACTGGGCTGGCCTGGGGTCCCTAGGGTTCATGGGGATCCTGGGAGCAGGTTTCGTGATCTGGGGGTTCCTGCGCGTTCGTGCACAGCACCGCAGGGACCGAGTGGTGGTTACCCAAGCCCTAGCCGCCCTCGAGTGTGGTCAATCCCCTGGCATCTGGCTACAAATGTTACGCTCCGAAGGTCAAGACCGCCTCCCCTCTCGCACAGCGTGACATGGCCCATGCACTCTGAGGGGTTTCCCCATTGCACCAGATTGTGGCGTGTTACCCCCTTACCAGCCGTTGCACCTCCCAGAGTCTCTGCTCATTGCACGGGAGACGGTGGCCTTTGCACCTGCTTCAGGGACTCCACCCCCTGGATCCGGACCTTGAGGTTGGAGTCCCCAAAGCTTGTGTTGCAAAACAAAAGGGGGAGCTGTTGGGAGCGGTCTCTGATTACGGGTGAGCACATAGCCAATAGAATCATTGCTGGGAGCCTTGTCAGGGCCCTCTACCAATCACTTCCCGCCACGACTACCTGCAATGGTATATAAGCCCAGTGTCCTTCCTGTTCGGGGTCTCTCGCCATGTAACTAGACTAGATGCCTCATTAAACTGCTGTTGGAAGAACTCCAGTTTGTTGCGTCGTCCTTGCAGGTGAGTGCGGCGCGACAATGGAACAGCAAAAAGACCTTTCGACCAGGAGTAAGGAGAACTGGATTCCAATCCCAGTTCAGCTCTCCCACCCTTTTCTATATACATAACCTAAACTTTTGTACCCCTGTCCGGAGCCTTGAGGCCCGGCTACAGCATTGCCTCTGACCTTGAGCACACTAGTTTTCCACTCCGCAAGCAGCAGCACAGTTATCTCCACCGTGGGAGGGACTGATGCTTCCCGCCTTGCTTAACGGTTGCTTTTTGTCTTTACCCCGCCTTCTCCTTTCCCGCCTTGCTGACCTATATAACCTGCCATTCAGCGTACAATAAACGAGACTTGATCAGACTCCTGTTTTGTCTCCATTTCTCACGTCTCTTGTCCCCCCAATTCCCACTCCCTCTTCCAGGGTCCACGTTGACAGTCCTGCGGGTCGGGACACAGCTCTCCCACCCTTTTCTAGTTGGGTAACCTTGGGTAGGTTCACCTCTCCAAACCGCAAGTTCTTCACTTGTAAATGGACATGACAATAACCCCTAGCTCACAACATGTTAACTCAATGTATGAAAAGCTCTTTCCTAGTACAGGAACTAGCATAGAGCAGGCACTCAAACGTGCTAGTATAGGGGGTGTTCATGTGGGGAGAGACAGGATGAGCAGTTAGAAGGCTACAGCAATAGTGCAGATGAAAGATAATAAAGTACTAAATGAGAGGGGCAATAGCAAGAATGGAAAGCAGGAGTGGGAATATAAATGGAGAGGTATACATGAGTCCAGATGCACACAATTCCTTGGGCTCAAAGTAAAATGATCTTCACTTTCCATGATCAGTGGCCTTTATTGACAAAGAAAGGTTTCCACTTCTTCTAAGTCCAACTACCTTTGAAAAAGCCCACAGCATACAAGTGTTAGCTTGAAGGTCAGAGATAGTAGGATTTGCAAAGGCACAGGGAAACAAACTGGCAAGGAAAAGGAACAACATGTAGGCTCTATGGTGGATGTAAGACAGTACAAACTTTTGGTGGCTGCCCACAGGTCCCACACAAGCCGCTGACCTCTCTGACAATTTCCAACATCTTCCACTTACAAGCTGCATAGCCTTCGGCAAATAAGTCACCTCTCTGTGTGGCTTGATTTCCTCATTTGTAAAATCAAGGCATTAATAGTACCTACCTTATAGAATTGTTGTGAGGATTAAATGAAAATCCACGTTGTATGTTTCACACAGTACCTGGCACTTAAAGGCCCCATAAACGTTAGCTGGTATCATCATTGCCACAAGGCTCAGATGCCCAGAAGTCTAGGCTTATTTCTTCAAAGTGCCACCCAGTCCAAGAAGAGATTAAAGCCTCAAAGGCTGATTCTCCCACCGTGTCTTGCCCTACCATTTCTCTCAATCCACAAACACACCTCTCTACAACTGCAGCACAGGCAGGTTAAAGGCAATATGAGCAAAAGGAAACATGCATTCTCTCTCACTCCCTCTCTAGTCCAGAGAGAGAGTGTATATATGTATGTGTATTTTTATATGTTTATTACATAGTATGTAGGTATATATTTTAAATATAATGTGTACATGACATATGTAAAATACTATATATACTTATATCTATTTATACACACACACAGAGTCGTGTGCCACATAGCTATGTTTCAGTCAATAATGGACTGCATATATGACACTGGTCCCATAGGTTTACACCATATTTTTACTGTACCTTTTCTATGTTTAGATATACAAATACTTACCACTGTGTTAGAACTGTCTATACTATTCAGTAGAGTAACATGCTATACAGGTGTGTAGCCTAGGAACAATGGCTGTGCTCTATAGCCTAGGTATGTAGCAGGCTATACCATCTCGGTTTGTGTAAGTACACCATCTTTGTGTAAGTACACTGTGATGTTCACACAATGACAAAATCACCTAATGATGCATTTCTCAGAATTTATCCCTGTCTTTAAGGATGCATGACTATATACTGTGTGTGTGTACACGTGCACACATGCATTTCCACATGGTCTAGAAAAGCCCTCTGTAAAATGGTGTCTCAGCTGAAATAGGACATTTTGGGGGAAGTTTTTTCTTTCAAAATCACAAAAATTCATTCTCAGTGTGAAAACATAGGACAAGTAACAAGTATTCAAAGTAAATCATGACTCTTCACTCCACCATCAATTCCATGGTGGAGGGCTTCAAAGTTATTCGCTCTTTGGTAACAGTCTCCTTTCTATGCATTCTATGCATTGATACACACGTATATTTGGGTTTTGGGTTTTTTCCCATAAATGGGCCCAGACTCTACATACTGATTGGTGGCTTGATTTGTCAATCATTAGTACGTCTTGGAGGTCTCTCTGTGTCAGTACATATAAACCTATTCCATTCTTTTCACACGGGTGCATATTTTACAGTAATATATGTACCAGTCATTCAGGAAGAGATATTAAATGTCCCTGAAGCTTTGTCCTTAGGCAAGATGCAGCTAAATCATTGCAGGCAGATGGCTGGTCTAGCCACAAGAAATCAGGCACACTTGTCTTGGCTGCCTTCCTAGAGCTCCTCTCCCAGGAGCCTGGCTTCAATGGCAGGCTCTGCTGAAGGGGAGGATGCAGAGGAAAGAGATGTATGCAGCAGAGAATACCAGTGTGCTAGGCAGAAAAATGCCTCCCACAAAGATGTCCATGTCCATGTCTTGGAACCTATGAATATGTGACTTTACCTGGTAAAAGGTACTTTGCAGATGTGATTAAGTTAAGGATCTTGAGATGGGGAGGTTGGCCTGGATTGTTCAGGTGGACCCAATGTCATCTCAAGGGTCCTTAAAAGAGGGAGGCAGGAGGGTCCGAGTCAGAGAAGTGATCATGGAAGCAGAGGTCGAAGTGGTGGGTCCAGGAGCCTAGGAGTGCAGGCAGCCTCTAGAAGCTGAAAAAGACAAGGAAATGGATTTTTCCCTAAAGCCTCCCAAAGGAACACAGCTCTGCTTATACCCTGATTTCGGCCCTGTGAGACCCACTTTGGACTTCTGACCTTCAGAACTGTAAGATAATACATTTGTAGTAAGTCACTTTTTGGTAGTTCACTACAGCAGCAAAAGGAAACTAATACAGCCAGGCTCCTGAGATTAGGAGACAGGCAAGAATAACTTTAATGTTTATACAGATCACCTGGAGATCTTGTTAAAATGCAGACTGTTTCAGTAGGTCTCCTGCAGGGCCTGAGACTCTGCATTTCTACAAAGCTCTCAGGTCATACCAGTGCTTCTGATACACACTTTGATTAGCTGTGTTAGTATGATTCACAGTAGAAGACAATAATAACTGTGTAACGTTTTACAGCTTATGAAGCTTTTTCACATCCATGGTAACTCACTGTATCATCCTCACACCCGTGTGATGTAGGTCTTATTGTCCCCATGTTACACATGAAGAAACCAAGGCTAAGTCAGAAAGGTGAAGTTACTGGCCCAACCAAAGTCACAGAGATACTGTCAGGCTGGAACCCAGGTTTCCTGACTCCAGAGCCTGTGCTTTAGTCATTGGATAGTGGTTCTCAACCTTGGATGAATACTAGAATAACCTGAGGAGCTTAAAACTCCAGATGCACAGATCCCACCCAGACTATTATGTAAGAATCTTTTGTTGTGTGACCCAAACAGCAGTACTTTTTGGAATTTCCAAGTGACTCCATTGCACAGCTAAAGTTAAGGACCGTTGCACTAGAGCAGTGGTTCTTAAAGTGTGGTCCCTGAGCAAGCAGCAGAAGCATCTGGGAACTTGTTGGAAATGCAGATTCTCAGGCCCACCCCAGACCTAATGAATCAGAACCCCTAGGGGCAGGGCCCAAGAATCTGGGTTTTAACAAGCCCTCCAGGTGATACTGATGCAGTCTCAAATTTGAACTTGGGCTTGAAAAGGGCCAGCTTGATTCCATGGAGTCAGAGCTGGGGAAGCAAAAGCACACCTTAGGTCCAGGCCTAAAATTGGCCCAGGTTCTATGCAACTGAAATCAGTCTCCTAATGGATGTACCAAATCATAAGAACCATTGAAAAAAAAAATTGAAGTAATAGGACTTGGGGAAAAAAAGGAACTGTTCTCAGGCTGGCATCTAGAATAGCAAGTCCCCCCACATGGCCTTTCTGATCCCTTTTTAGGAGAGCCATCTGCCAAAGGCCCCCTTGGACTGTCAAAACATCCTGGAATATATTTGCCTCCAGCTCTGCGCCTTGCTCTCCACTCCCTCACTTAAAACACTAACCTTTCCCATTTGTGCTCTCACCTGAACTGAGTAAATAAGCTTTTAACCACTCTTCTCCCCACCCTTCTCTTCTTGGTATCCAAGATGAGAGTGGCAGGCAAAAGGCTAGTGCTAATGTACCCAGGCAAATGGATACACAACCTAAAATAGGAGTGATTTCCACAGCTGGCCCCCCTGAGGCCATCTCACCTGCTTCAGCAACACTGCCGCCCTTTGGTCTAGCCCCACACGTTCCTATCCCTGGAAAATTCCACAGCCAAACATTGAGCAGACACTTCCCAGAATACAGTCCTCCTCCTCTCCTCCTCCCACAGATATCTCAGGTCCACAGGGTCAAGAAAGGCAAGCTGGGCAGCTGCCACTCACCAACCAGAGACGTGGCCCAACACGGTGTGGAAACAGTTCTCAATGAGTATACCCAAGACACAGCAGCTTTATGCAGGGAATGGGCTGTAGTGCAAACCAGGGGTCCCCAGTCTATGATGAGTTGTATAATTACTTCATTATATATTACAATGTAATAATAGAAATAAAGTGCACAATAAATGTAATGTGCTGGAATCATCTGAAATCATTCCCCCCACCTCCCACCCTGGTCCGTGAAAAAATTGTCTTCCATGAAAACGGTTCCTGGTGCCAAAAAGTTTGGGGACCGCTGGCCTAAACTGAAAGACAATTCTTGTGAGACCACAAACTAGAATCTGCAAGAAACAGGGGAACAGCATACCCTATTTGAGAGAATTAGATTTTGAGGTGCTAGGAACCAAAAGGTAAGAAACAGCTTAATTGTGTGGCAACGCCCCTGATAGCGTACTGTGCCCCTCAAATAGCTCACCTGCCCTCACTTCCCACTTCAACTGATTATGATCATCTTCCTTGATTAAAAGAAGTTCATAATAGTAACTGAGAATTAGTTATTAAGGAAATAATTAAGCTGAGATTAGTTATTAAGCTGGTACTTAAGGCTTTGGAAGAAAAGTAGAAACTTATATCAAGCTACAGAGGAAGAAAGTGTGATTAGAGTCAATTATATCTTCTGCCAGACAGGAGACCTGATGAATGCCCCTGTCCCTCCAGAGTCCTTCAGGCACCAATGAAGGGAGAGAGCGTGGCGAGACAGCGTGCACAGGTACTTGGGAGTTGTCTAGTAACTTGGTGGTTGGAGGGGGAGGGACTAGCTCAGGCACCAGGGGCAGGTCTGCACTGGGATTGCTGCCTTCAGACAGCTGGGGAGGCAGGAGGCTGAGGACTTAAAAAGAGAGGGTGAGTCATTCTTAATGACCTACCAGATCCCAAAGATGGCAAGCTGCAAGCCTGGACTGCCAACCATGGCCAGAATTGTGCTGTAGCTCTGAACCCACAACTCCTTGTCCCCTGGCTCATGAGAATTTGAGCTGGAAATCCAGCATGCCCTGATAAGTGGAAGTCCTGCAACTTCAAGACATGGAGTCATCTTTCTCATTTGGAGTGATCCTTATTGTCCTGGCCTCCCTCATCATTGCTGCTAACGCACTAGTGGCTGCGGCTGTGCTATTGTTGATCCACAGGAATGATGGTGTCAGTCTCTGCTTCACCTTGAATCTGGCTGTGGCTGATACCTTGATTGGTGTGGCCATCTCTGGCCTAATCACAGACCAGCTCTCCAGCTCTTCTCAGCCCACATCGAAGACCCTGTGCAGCCTTCGGATGGCATTTGTCACTGCCTCTGCAACTGCCTCTGTCCTTACAGTCATGCTGATCGCCTTTGACAGGTACCTTGCCATCAAGCAGCCCCTCCGCTACTTCCAGCTCATGAGTGGGCTCGTGGCTGGGGCCTGCATTGCCGGGCTCTGGTTGGTGTCTTACCTCATTGGCTTCCTCCCACTCGGAGTCCCCATGTTCCAGCAGACCACCTACCAGGGGCCCTGCAGTTTCTTTGCTGTGTTTCACCCTCACTTCGTGCTGACCCTCTCCTGCGTTGGCTTCTTCCCAGCCCTGATCCTCTTTGTCTTCTTCTACTGTGACATGCTCAAGATTGCCTCCATGCACAGCCAGCAGATCCGAAAGATGGAACATGCAGGAGCCATGGCTGGAGCTTACCGGCCCCCACGAACTCCCAACGTCTTCAAGGCTATCCGCACTGTGTCTATTCTCATTGGGAGCTTCACCCTGTCCTGGGCCCCCTTCCTTATCACTGGCATTGTGCAAGTGGCCTGCCAGGAGTGCCTCCTCTACTCCGTGCTGGAACAGTACCTGTGGCTGCTTGGTGTGAGCAACTCCCTGCTCAACCCACTCATCTATGCCTATTGGCAGAAGGAGGTGCGGCAGCAGCTCTACTACATGGCCCTGGGAGTGAAGAAGGGGCTCACCTCATTCCTCCTCTTCTTCTTGGCCAAGAATGGTGGCCCACAGAATCCCAGGGAAAGTTCCTGTCACATCATCACTATCTCCCACTCAGAGCTTAATGGCTAAGACGGTAAGGGCAGAGAAGTTTCAAAGTGCCTTTCCCTTCCCCACTCTGGCCCCCAACTAGGAGATCAGATGGAACTAGGGGAATGAGAGCACTTGCTTCAGGCAACTCACTGCCTCCCCTTCCCTCTCCTCCCTGAACCCCTATATCCCCTTACCCCCAGACTGAGAAGTAACTGAGGCAAGGTCCTAACTTTCTTCTATGTTTCCCTATTTGCAAATCTCTACTCCCCCTGTCCTCCCCCTGTTTTTCTCTCCTGTACAGGTATACTTACTTAAAGCAAGAAATGTACTGCTTAAAAGATGCTTATATATATATATATATATATATATATATATATATATATATATATGTCAAATCCTGTTTTTGAATATATCAGAGCAGCACTGTCCAACAGAAACTTAATGTAAGCCACATACATAATTTTAAATGTTATAGTAACCACATTAAAAAGGTAAAAATGTGAGATTTTAATGTTTTGTTTAACCCAGTATATCCAAAATATTATCTATCATTTCAACATGTAATCAATATAAAAATTACTACTTTTCATACTAAGTCTTTGAAATCTGGTGTGTATTTTACCCTTACAAAATATTTCAATTCAAACTAACCATATTTCAAATGCTCAATGGCCACATGTGGCTAGTAGCTACTGTACTGGACAGCACAGCACTAGAGAAATGAGCTTCTGTTCTTTCATAACTGTTTACAGTGATTTACTATGGTAATTGTTTTGGGAAAGTGAGGAGTCCCTGTACCTCCTGCGCTCCTTAATGTAAATCAGGTTTTATATAATGAATCTGCATATAATGTTGGAACCTGAATTAGTCTAAAGTTTGTCTTTTCCCACACCTCATGGTGTTCAGAACATGTTCTCACTTATAAATGGAAGCTAAATAAGAGATATATACGGTCATAAAGAGGTGTAATGGACATTGGAAACTAAGAAGGGGGAGGGGGTGAACGATAAAAATCTACCTGTTGGGTACAATGTACACTTATCCTGGTGATGGGTACACTGAAAGCCCTGACTTCAGCATGATACAATTCATCCATGTAACAAAACACTTTTACCCCTAAATTTTTTGAAATAAAGAAAATAGTGTTTCTTTGAGAAATAGCCTATCTTGTGATTATTTCCATTACCCCTTCCAATCCACCACCTATTTAACTCTCTGGTACCCCTTCCCCTCATATGGCCTCATATGTCACTTGTAGGCACTTGCTGATGGCAATGCTGAACCACAAATTCTGAGACACTGGGAGGGAAGAAAAAGGGCAGAGGTGGGCACCAAGGCAGGCACTGCCCAGCTCTCTAGACTGGAGCCTAGACCTTCTTATGCTTACCCCCAGATTTGCATTTTCCTAAAAAACTCATTCACACAAGATACCAACAAAATGGCACAGGAGACCAGCTCAGGTGCAAGTGCCTCATCCTCCTTTCTGTGAAGTACGGAAAATAACATTGACAGCCGGGAATTATGCTCAGGCTCCCTCTGGGCAACCCTGGCAGCAAAAATTCAGGAACAGAATGGAAAAGAAACCCAAGAACCATGCTCTGCCTTCCTGAGTTTCCCTGTAACCCTTTCCTCAACCTCCTGGTCTCCACAGTGGAGTCATAGAGAGTTTGGCTCTCAAGGCCCTAAACTGGAATATTGCCCCAGAAAGCTGCTGAGTGGACAAAAGAGGGCAAGAAGAAAGCAAAAACAGGATGGACTAATTTATCTGGGATTTGGTGCTGAAACGACCTTGGAAGGTTAATCCCTTTATCTCTAAATTGATGGCCTGAGGATGCATTTGAGTCCAATACATAATGGCTAAATCCAAGAGGCCCTTGAAATTTTTCATTCAAGTCTCAAATTATTGTCTAGAACCTGGATGGAATACAGCCATCCTCCTCTCAAAAGGATGTCAACACACCATGATGCTTTGCACTTGGGTTTTCTTAATTCTCCTTAAGAGAATTAAGGAGATTAATTCTTAAATTAAACCCAGGTTTCTTTCATGAGTCATTCAAAGGGTAATGATCATCCCTTTCAGTTTCCATACTCTTGAAAATTCCCTTCTCCTTATCTTCACCCTCTATTTTAGCCCAAAGATTGAGACTGAATTCTCAAATGGTCTGTTCCTCACTGATCTATTCTACATACACATCAACCCACCTTTGTTAAATTTTTTGCAATTGCTCTGCTTACCACTCTGGCCCAGAGGAGAAATGTGCTTGCTTTCACTACAGCAATATTTACGTTCCTATAACTGAAGAACTTTTTGGCCCTCAAGTAGATAACAGAATCCAATATGCCTTGAAGTGCTTAGCTGTTACCCAGCAAGCAACAGGCCAGCAATAAGACACACTCTTGTACTGGGTTTTGAGTTACTGGGAACTAGGTAAAACACAAATAAAAACTAGATTTTGGACAAAATTGAAAGCAGGTTCAAACCAATGCCCTCCTTATTGGTGGTTCAAAACTTAGTTCTTGGCCTTGCTACAAAGGACTGATCTTGCCAAGGTAATATAAGCAAAGTGGAATGGACATTAATCATTCTGATTTAATCATTCCACATTGTAAACATATCAACATCACATTGTACCCCATAGATAATACAATTATTTGTAAATTAAAAATAATTTTTAAAAATTATAGTAGAAATGCAGGAGTTGAGAGGAGGCTAAGAAATCAGTGTGTTACTAGGCTCAGTCTAAGAAAACCTGCTATCCCTGGGAGTCAGTATGTACAGTGGAAAAATCACAGGCTTTGAGGTCCAATAGACTTCAAATGATTCAGTCATTTAAATTCTGAAAGCTAAATTTCTCATTCATAAGATTGGGGTAATACTGCCTACCATATATGGTTATAGTGAGGATTAACTCAGATAATGTATACGAAAATGCCTAGTAAACTATGGCACATTGTTAGTACTTAAAAAAAGTTAGTTTTCTTCCTCTTCCTTAAAAATCCTGAAGAATAAAACAGCCAGCTGACCCATTTAAGAGAGTCCATTACATTCAGATATTATGAGAAAGAGAACAAAGACAACTGGGCACATAACCATAAATTCCTCAACCCTTGAATAAGGTTTTCAAAAATGAGTGATGAGAGGTGACTCAGATTGAAAAAGACAAACAATAAATCTAATACCTTAGCAGTATTAAGAAAGCAGATACAAACAAGGCACTAGGACTGGTATCATACACTTGGGTTTAAGAGTAACTGCAATTAAGAACACTGTGTTTAATAAGTCACCAAGAGCAGATACAGAATGCTATGCAAAAGTCTAATGGCTTTCTTTGACGCAGGCTCCTTCACAGATAAGGGAATAAATACACTGGAGAGGAAACATTTAGACTTCATTCACGCATCCAATGTTGTCTCCTAATGGACTTGCAAAGAAGCCAGATTCTGCTCAGCAATTTGACCAAAATATCCCAGATATTAAGACCTTGTAGGATACAATATAGGTCAATCAGTCCCATTTATACTTTCCATGAACAGCTTATTGTGAATTTGTTATAAAAATTGTGACATGACTAAGTTTTATACTCCTTGGGTAGATAAAATTATGCATATTATACCTCAGTTTCAGAAGACAACTCCCAAAGAGCGTAAGGACACATAACTCTCCATACAGTGTGTTCTGAGTGGTTTCACGAGTGTTAGAGGCAGGTTACCCTCACCTACCAACACTCTCTTGCTTGTCCACATGACCAATGCCAGCCAGAGTTAGCCTTGGGATATCTTCTCCCCAGTTGGAGAAGTGTTACCTGGTTCAAATGGGAATTGAATTCATGACCTTGATTTCATTCTCACCATGCTCAGTCACTGGCCAAACTAAATAGTGAAAACAGCAGGCATGGGAGGAGACACTTCAAGGATACACATAAAATAAGCAGAAACATGGTATCAATACATGGTCAACAAGAGCAGCAATGGACCCAAGGACAGACCATAATTCTTTGGCTACTGTCAGTCACTCAATTTTGTGACTCCTTCAGTACCTTTCATGTCATCCTTCAAACTGCTGACTAGTCTGGAATATTGTCCTTTTAATTAACAAATCTTCATTTATTTTTGCAATCTTATAGGTTCAATGGTGGTGCCTACAAATGTTGACTGTCATTCATTCATTCACTCGTCTGTCCATCCATTCATCTACCTATTCCACATTTATAGAGAGCGAGGTGCTAAAATTTCCCCAGATTTGCTGGTATTTCTTTTAGAGATATACATTGATATATAAATGATGTTTATTCTTTTCTGATTATAAAAACTTTTGTTCATTTTAGAAATTTTTTGAAAATACAGAAAATCATAAAGGGTACCCACAATTATACCACTCAGGATGACTACTGTCACTCTCCTTCATGTTTTTTTTTCACTTAACATTATACTGTACATATTTTCCTGTCATTAAGTCTTTTTCAAAAACATAACTTGTAATGGTTACATGTTTTTCCAACAAATGAGTATATAATATTTTAACTATTTCCATATAGTTACGCTAAAATCTAGGTTATTTCCAATTTTCCACTGTTATAATACCAATATAAATACCCTTCTGTATAAATCTTTGATACTTCTCTGTTCAGTTCCTTAGGATAAATTCTCCAAAAGAAAAAAAAAAAATCTCCAAAGCAGTATTACTAGATCAAGGAGCATTAGATATTTATAAGAAATTTGATTCAGATTTTTGCTGGCATTTCTTGAAGTGTCACGTTTCCCTGAGATATCTGCTAAGAGAAGTTGTAAGTGGTCCGTAAATGCACAGACCACACTGACATGAATATCCCAAAGAAATAAAAGCACGTGGCTTCCTGAAAGCATAAACTACACCAAGGTAGTTAGCTGGTCGCTTTTTGACAAAAGGAAACATTTTGTTATGACCTACTGCTAGGGTTAATCTGCCTTCTGCAAATTCAGAAACCTGGACTAATAAAACACAGCAGTTTAAGAATACCCCTTACAAGTTCATCATCAATACAGTGCAGTGTAATATGCAGGTATTGATTTCAGTGTTCTCACTGTTCAAATTTTCTGAGGTAGTTGCTAAGTAGGCATGAGAATAAGAAAACATTTTCACACAGAGCGAGAAGACAGTTCTTGATACAGTTGAAGCCTTGAAGCCATAGTCTCACAGTTTGCTGAATGGGAAAAATGCGTTCCACCTAATGGATCAACTGTGGCAGGGTAAAGTGCATGAGAGCTTAACGTGCTACTACTCAGCCATATGTTCCCTGGATTTACAAGCTGTTGGGACCATTATCAGCCACTGGGCTCAAATAGCTCTCTCATGAGGAGCCCTGGAAACGACCAATGCAGCTGCTAAGGGTCTAAGAGTCTGTTTTAATGCACAAAGCAGTTCCTGTTTCCTTCAAAATCCCTTCTATAGAATGAGGCAGGCAAGATTCATTTGCTCCCAAGCACTGGAGGGACTAAAATTGTGTAGGGCCAAGACCCTGATGGGGGTCTTCTCATCTGTTTAGGCTTGTTCTTATTTGATGTATTTTGCCCAACATGATTGAATCATTTTTCCCATTTACTATAATAAATCCGTATCAGTTCCAGTTCTGTCTCAATTGTGTTGACATTAAGGTACTAAAAAGCTGATAAACTTGCTGAGATAACACTGTCATAGGTCCAATAAAATGCCATGCTGTCTTACAAAACTGTTCAATATGCTTAATGTGTTTTACCCCCCTTAGTATATTTTTGCAGATTTGTCAATTGAGCCATTTAACAAATATGAAAACACTTCCTATAGAAAAGCAAATGGGTATCATATCATCTCAGAGGTAGTTTAAAAAAAAACAAGGTGAGAAAACTAAACCAAGAAATTATAGCTGAATAGCTATGAGGTTATTTCAAATGTGGAAGGCAGACTCATAACCCAAACATTTCTTATCCAAAATTCTAACCACTTTAAGATTACCAGGTCCCTTATTTATCTTATACAATGTGTTAAATTGTTTTTCTTATTTACTAAATAAATGGGAGAGACAAGGATGCCTGAAGAGTGTTTACAGTGAGTAAAGCACAGGCCCAAAATACAACTGAATTCTGATGCTGAGACACTGACTAGAGAGAAAAAATATCCTTTACAGTGAAACCTCAGAAATTAAGATTATTGAGGAATGGCCATTCTAACTGAGAAGACATCAAGATATTTGTTTAAAAAAACAAGCAATTTTATTACTTTAACTTACATCAATATCCTGACTGGGCTAAGATAACAAAAATATTATCCCTTAAGGGATATGCTTTAATGAATAGAGAATAATTTATAATATAATCAGGTTCATAGTAGTTTAACCATTCCTCCTATAAATTTGCTTATAAGCATAACAAAATTCTTCTTTGCACTGGAAGACAGAGCAGGAAATCTAGCTCCCATGTCCAAATTACTAAATTTCAAACTAGTGGCATATCAGTAATTCCAAGTTCTTCAATAAATGGTCTAACATAAAACAGAAACAAGTTCATGTTGTTCCAGTGTGCCATCGCTGACAGCAAGACCCTCTTTTTGAACCATGCTGTGCTACCCCTGGTGACCTGTGCTCACTTAGACTGGAGGAAGAAGGGATAGGGTAATGATGGAAGAAGTCATGGAGAAGAAAGGCCAAGAAAGGAAGAGAGGGAAGCAGCAGAAAGGGGAGAAGGGAGAAATGATATATTTGCAATCATAGGTCTCCAGGAAAATAATCTAAGTCCAGTATTACAGTTAAGTGTCAAAGAGTGACCAATCACAAAAACTATTGACCTTCTTTCTCCCAGGGTGCTATAAAGATAGGGGAATTAATAAAATCAATATTCTTTACTGCTCCCCTGCCATAAACTTTAAGTGACTCTGGACAAGGTTAAGTCAGTACACCTTTAACACAGTGATTATAAGCATGAGCTCAAGCCAGACTGCCTGAGTTAGAATCCTGGCTCTGCAACTTTCTAAGAGCAAAGTATTTCACCTTTTTGTGCCTCAGTTTCTTATCTGAAAAATGAGAATAGTACCTACCTCATAGGGGTGGTTGTAAGGATGTGGATAGAGTATAAACACAATACTCTTAGAACAGTACCTGGCACATAATAAAAGCCATATTATTAGATATTATTATCCAAGTTGTCTCATTCTCCAGCCTCTCAAAAAAGGGGGGGGGAGTTGAAAGTTTTTTTATCTTATAGCCTACAGATTTTGACCATTTTATCCCTTCAAATATGACCTGTTAAGGGATAGGATGTAGGGGTGTGTGTGTGTGTGTGTGTGTGTGTGTGTGTGAGAGAGAGAGAGAGAGAGAGAGAGAGAGAGAGACAGAGAGAGAGACAGAGAGAGTGTGCATGCAAAGTTAAGGATTACTTCAAGGCCTGAGCCACTAGAAGGGTTTTTAGGGGGCAAACAGAATTTTGTTTCATACATATTAAGTTTAAAGTGCCTATTAGACTTTTTTTTTAGAGACAGGGTCTTGATATGTTGCCCAGGCTGGCCTCCTGGGCTCAAGCAAGCCTTCCACCTCAGCTTCCCGAGTAGCTGGGAGCACAGAGACACATGCCTATTAGACTTTAATAGTGATGTGGAGTAGGGAGTGGGACATAGAAGTATGGAGGAGTTCAAGGGAGAGGTATAGACTGGGGATATACATTTGGAAGTCAACAGCATATAGATGGCACTTAAAGCCAGGGCAATACTATACTTCTAGTGGCTCAGACCTTGAAGTAATCCTTATCATACAATTATTTTTATAGTAATTCAAATTTTAATTGAATTCCATTTAAATCCCATAGTATTTGTTGAAACTTAACTATGTTGTAGGTATTTTATCAGATCCTTTGGATACATATCAGTTCATCTATTCATTTAACAAATATTTGCTAGATGCATATAACTGTGTTAGGCACTGAGAACCCAGCAGTGAACAAAACGGACATAATCTCTATTTTTATGGAGCTCACAGACTGATGGGAGATATAGATATTAATGAAATAACCACATAAATGTAATATGTAGTTAAAATTATGATACATGGTATAAGAAATTATAATGAGGAAAGTTATTTAGATTGGGGGAGAGGAAATCACTGGAAAGTTTTTTTCTGAAGGAAAAACATTTAGATTGAGGTGAATGAAAGCCATTTTATAACATATATAAACCCTTCAAGAAACTATTTTTCAGCCTGTACCATTGTGAAAAAATGGCTTCCCTTTTGCTCATTTATTTCGGGATGAGTAATATATCTGACAGGTGTGGTGTTTAAAAATAAATATAAGATAAAGTTTAAAAATATATAAAAAATAAATACAAACCATTAAACACCTATTAGAAGGGCCAAAATCCAAAACAATAACACCAAAAGCTAGGGAATATGTGGAGCAACAAGAACTCTCATTCATTGCCACTGGGAATGCAAAATGGTACTGCCATTTCAGAAGAAAAGTTTGGCAGTTTCTTACAAAACTGAACATAATCTTATACTATCCAGCAATCGTGTTCCTTGGTATTTATCCAAATAAGCTGAAGTCTTATGTCCACACAAAATCCTGTACAAAAATTTTTACTGCAGCTTTATTCATAATTGTCAAAACTTGGAAGCAACCAAGATGTCCTTTAGTAGGTGAATGGATAAATATAAACTGTGGTACAGACACACATTGGAATATCATTCAGCACTAAAAAGAAATTAAGCCATGAAAAGACATGGAGAAAACTTAAATGCACGTAACTAAATGAAAGCCAATCTGAAAAGGCTACCGTATGATTTCGACAATATGACACTTTGGAAAAGGCCAAACCATGGAGACAGTAAAAGGTTCAGTGGTTGCCAGAGGTTATGGGAGGGGGAGAAATTAATAGGAATAACATAGAGGATTTTTAGGGCAGTCAAACTATTCTGTATGATTCTATAATGGTAGATACATGTCATTTTACATTTGTCAAAATGTATAATGCCTTATCTACATGGTAACGTCTACTTTTCCTCTGACTCAGCTCAAACATTACCTCTGCTATGAAGCCTTTGTTAAATACCCTAGTAAGGATGTTCCTCCTCTGTGCTCCCACAGTACTTTGTTAATCTCTCACACAGTACTTCAAACCTACTGTAATTATTTACTTACAAATCTGTTCTTCCCCTATAATGTGAGCTTGAATCAGAGACTATGTCTTACTCATTTTTATACTCCCAGCATCTAGGACATAACAGACACATGTTTGTTGAACAAATGAATGAATGGAAAAAGATGAAAGACTAAACCATTCATTCCACAAATATTTGAGTGCCTATAATGTGCCAGGCTCTGTTCTAGTACAAGAAAGTAGCCCAAACTTTTTGCCTATGAGATGATTAGAACCCTGAGCACAGGGTTCTATTTTAAGCCTCTTTTAGCATCTTATCTGTTTAAACCTCCAGATAAGCCACTTGCTTATTTATTCATGCTTAGGAAAGAACCACTTGCCCAGTGTTTAGAAGTGAGTGGCATTATGACAATGAATGGCAGTGGCAAAGCACAACGCACTTATTCTATTCCCATAAAAGTGTACTTTAAGAGTCCAGTCTCCATTTCGTAGTCACCTTCTCTTTATCACTTTCTGGAGAATGTACCTTAAAGAGTTGACAAGGAGAAAATAGTAATGATGACAAAGCCAAAGTGATTCTGCCAATAAATACTTTAATGAGAACCGAGGTCTGTAACATACATAGCAGTAACCGCCCTGGCCTATGCCTTCTGCTCCTAGCCCAGGTCTGGGACTAACCAACTTTATTTAACCCTCATTTGGATAAAGAAGGCCATTTTCAATGTCACCCATCAGTATCCATCTTCATAGAAGATACCAATCTGGGGCCAGAGTCTCAATGTTAACACTTCCTCCCAGGGAAAAGTTAACATGGTAACACAAACACATAACAACTTTGAGCCATCCTATTGTTCTTCCATCAGGAGGCCTTTAGGAGACCAACGGTTCAGTAAACACTTATAACTTTGTCAAAATACACTAGAACACAGAAAAGGGGGGAAAGACGAGAGAGTAGAAAGGCTGGCAGGGCTGGGCTCACGTGTAATTCAGTCCTTAGATTTGAAGCCTCTTGAGCTGCTCGTATGTAATAAAAAACTGAGGAGTAAGTCATGGAAGATCACTGGGTTGATACTGAAAGCCAAACTCAATTCTAAAATTGTGCATTGCATTCTCTTAAATTAAGGTCTGTGCTGAGTTTCATTTGCTTAAAAGCCTGTTTTAAAACAACACCTGTCAAAGCAAGCATGCACTGAGTGCCTACCATGTGCCCATTATAATTGTTGGCATTTAGCAATATAAACGGATTAAAATTCTAGTATACTTATAGTCTTCTGGGACAAACAGGACACACACAAACACAAAATAGCCAAGAACATTAACAACGACATATAATTCAGTGCTAGAGTAATTGTTACAAACATTAGTAATTACAACAATTCCAAAGAGGGCAGAGTCTCTCTCAGCCTACAGACCCTGCCCCGAATTACTTTTCAACCCTGCAGTGCGCACCACTATACACACAACACCACACACAGTATCCAACACATGGCTCTGCACATAGTAGGCACTCAAACACAGCTAAAGCGGGGAGATTCACCCATGAGGAAAGAGCCCTACTTGGCTATGAATTCCTTCACCCTGTGAATATTTTCTGTCCTGTTATTATTTCTCAGCTACTATGGTCCTATAGTTAGTGGTGGGAAATCCAGAACATCTCAACATGGACTTTCCTGTGGGCATCTTCCATCAGGGTTTCTAAAAACTTCATAGCCCCTTCCAGATTGGCTGTATTTGTTGTCATTTTGTTTTAAAGAGGAAAGTTTGACACATCTTTTCTACCCCCCTTTTTAGTTGGTATTAGCCACCAACTGAAAGCCGTTTCTTTAATTCCACCCTCGATGGTCACCAATAAGATGCTTGAATTTTTCACTTGCCTAAAAGGATGTAATGATCAAATTTTCCTTCCCATAGCCTAGAATTACCTGAAAGCTTGAAGCATTTGCTTTCATTCTCTTGGGTTCTAAAAGGATACAATGATGTTCCAGGGTCCAAGTCGAAGCCAGTTTGGCCAAAATCCTTTATAGAGTGCAAAAAAGCCCTCATGTTTCCACATCTGAAGGAAAGATATAACAAAAAAAAAAAAAAAAACAGAGTGAATTCCCTTTTCTCTTTACATTTGACAATCATCTTCTACCTCCACCCCAGAGTAACTTATGGCTCCATGGTCTTTTTTCTAAATATACATTTTGAATTCGTATATAGTCTAAATCCATCCACCATTCAACACATATTTACTGAGCACCTACCATATGCAAGGCACTCTTCTTGATGCTGGTAGTATCGTAGTAAACAAGACAGAAAAAGTGTCAGTGGTGGCCAGCCTCCAAGATGGCCCCCAGTGAAGCCTACCTCCAGTTCTTCATGCTCTTGTGTAGCCCTGACCCCACAACATATCAGGATTGGTCTGTGTCACCAATAGAATATGGTAGTAGTGAACATATGTCACATCCTTTGCTAGGTATTTTATATATAAGGTATCTGCCTTGTTCTCTGTTGGATCATTTACTCTGGAGGAAACCAGCTGCCATGTCATAAAGAGCAGCCTACATGGTGAGGAACTGAGGCCTCTAGCCAACAGGCACAAGGGGTCTTTGAAGCAGATATCCCAGGCCAAGTTAAGGCTTTAGATGACTGCAGCCCTAGCTGACATATGGACTACAACCACATGAGAAATCCTAAGCTAGAATCACTCAGCTAAGCTTGTTTCTCAACTCCTGGCCCACAGAAACTGCAAAATAATAAATGTTGTTTTAAGGCACTGAGTTTTGGGGTAATTTGTTACACAGCAAGAGATAAGTTATACAGTCCCTGCTCTCATGGTATGTATGTTCTAGTGGGGTTGACAAATAAATATACAAATTGATAAACATTCTATCCAAAAATGATAAGTACTACAAGGAAAACTAAAGCAGGGGAAGAGAACAGGAGTTGGGTAAGTCACTATCTTTCTCTGAGTCTGTTTCATCACTGTAAATTCTGTGTAACACCATGGCCTGCCTCATGTGAATGCTTTGAGGATTACATGAGAAATAATGTGAACTGCTTTGAGTTCTGGTTTCCTACTTTATACAGTGGAGTCCTATACATACCAACTGAGTGGTCATGAGAATTCAATGTCAAATTATGCATGCCAAAGGTTATAAACTGACAGTGTGTGCTGAATTCAGCCAGCAGAAACAGCTCGTGTTTAATGGATGAATATCTACTAAGTAACTAGAATGTGTTAGGCATTGTGTTAGACATTGAAAAATGTTATTTTGCCCTTCCACTGGTGTAGTGAAACCCATCACTGTTCTAAAAAATGGATATATTTGGATAAGATAGTAATATGAAAAGCCAGTTTGTAAATATCACTTATTCCATCCAGTAGATTAAGAACACTAGAGATAATTATCCTTACTAACCATTTTTGGGGAACAAATAGTACATAATAAGGGCAATATTTATGGAAACATAGGGTAATATGCTTCCCTAAGGGATCTTCAGTAAATGCTGAAGGTCTCAGACCAAAACTAATGTTGGAAAATCGTAAAAACCATACAAAATAAAACCCAGATGCAGATAACCTAGAATCATAAACTGTTAAATGACAAAGAACCTCTGAGATATAATCCAATCCCATTACTTCTTACCTGGACTACCACAATAGACTCCTAATTGGCCTAAAATCTTCACCTAGAAGCCATAACAATCTTTCAAAATTATAAATCAGATCATGTCACTTTCCTGCTTAAAGCTCTTGAATGGCTTCCTGGTGATTTCATTCTAATTGCAAATTCTCTACAATGACCTATAAGATCCTACATGATTTAGCCCCTGCCTCTCTCTCCAGTTGCATTTCCTACTTCTTTCTCCTTCATTCACCACACTCAACCACACCAACCTTCTTTCTAACCCTTGAATGTATCCACTTCATTCCCAATGGCCCTTTGTAACCTGTTCCCTCTTTATAAAATGCTTTTCTCCCAGTTCTTCACATGGCCACTTTCTTCTTATTCATCATTCAGATCTCAGCTCAAATGTCACCTCCTCACAGGCTTTTCCTGACTATCATAGCTGAAGTAGTTCCCCACCGCCAAGTCACTATTTCCATATGCTGTTATTTTTTCTGAAATTATACTGTGCCTTCTTTGTGTTTTTATTGTCTATCTTCCTCAACTAGAATATAATCTCCAAGAGAGCAGGGACTATGTCTTGTTCACCATTACATCCTTACCACCACCTAACACAGTGTCTGGCACATTAAAGTTTCCAATAAATAGTTGTTGAATAAATGAATACACAAATATAGTAAGAGTCTCTAACACTCCCGTGAGCCATCTGAATCATTATAAAGCTTCAAAACAGTGACCAACTTCTTCACATTAGAACTGGGGGGCACTTTTTTGGTGTGAGACAGCTATGTGAAAACAAACTAGAACTTCTGTGGATAAGCATAGAAAACAGGCTACTTCATGAAGTTACATAGGCTTGTTCATTCAATAAATAATTTGCTGTGGATAAACTGATAAACAAGATGCACACAGCTCTGCCTTCATGGAATTGAGAGTCTACTGGGGCAGACAGATATTAAAAGCAATTACAATAAAATTTAACAAATGTGAACAAAATGTGATGCAGCCATATAATATTATTAAGCATAAAAAGGAACTGCTGATACATGTTATAACATGGATGAACCTGGAAAACATTATACTAAGTGAAAGAGGCCAGCCTCAAAAGGTCACATATTTATGATTTCATTTATATATATGAAATACCTAGAAGAGACAAATCTATAGAAAGTAGATTAGTGGTTGCTTAAGGCTAGAGGGATGGGGGAAAGCAGGTTAGAATGAGAGAGAACTAAAGGGTACAGGGTTTCTTTTTGAGGTCATGAAAATGTTCTAAAATTGGTTGTGGTGATGGTTGCATGTATCTCATTGTTTTTTTTTATTCAACTTTATTTTTTTATTTCAGAGTATTATGAGGGTACAAACATTTTGGTTACATGATGATTTTTGTACAGTTTGAGTCAAAGTTATGTGTGTCCATCACCCAGATAGTGTGCACTGTACCCGTTAGGTGTGAATTTACTCATCCCCTGCTTGATTTTTGTTGAATTTTATTACCATATGTACACGAGTGTTGATCATTTAGTTCCAATTTAATATTGAGTACATGTGGTGTTTATTTTTCCATTCTTGTGATACTTCACTTAGGAGGATGGGTCTCCAGTTTCATCCAGCTTGTTATAAAAGGTATTAGTTCATAATTTTTTTATGTCTGAGTAATACACCATGGTGTGCATATACCACATTTTATTAATTCACTCATATATTGATGGGCATTCCACATCTTTGTGATTGTGAATTGTGCTGCTATAAACATTCGAGTGCAAGTATCTTTTTTATAAAATGTCTTTTTTTCTTTTGGGTAAATACCCGGTAGTATCTCATTGTTCATACTAAAATACTAAATGCCAATTTGAATGAGTGAATTTTATGATATGTAAATTAATTAGTCCTCAATAAAGGTATTTTTAAAAAATAAATGCTATGAAAGAGGAAGTACAAGAAACCATGTACACATAACCTAGTCGAATGCTCAGAGAAGGCCTTTGTGAAAAAGCAATGAGATCTGAAGAATGACTAGGAACTACCCAAGTGGTATTTAGGGTAGTGCAGCGGGTGTCTAACAAAGTATATGGTATGAGTGAAAACTTGGGGAAAAAAGAAAGTCTAGCACTGGAAACTGTTGAGTACATCTGGAATGTAGAATAAAGGTGATAGAAATATGGCTGTAGGAACAAAAAGCAGTCATATAGAGTCTTGGGTCAATGAGAAGCCACTAAAGGATTTTAGATGGGGGTGACAAGATGAGATGTGAAGCTGTTCTTTTCTATGTCAGAGATAAATGCATGACTCCATTCACCAAAGTGTTTTGGGACACTTAAGGATGAAATGAAAAATAATAAAGTATGATGCTATTATGTATAATGACAATATAGAGCAAAGCCATTTTAAAGAATTTTGATAGCAAGTACATGAATCAGTGAGCAAATGTAAGCACTTAAAGGTTACCATCAACATAAAAGTTGTTTCTATAGATACAAAACAGCATAGTTGTCATAAGTACAAACTTTGGAATAAGACAGAACCTGGATTATGTCTCAGATGTGCTACTTATTGGCTGTGTAATCATGAGTAAGTTACTTCTAACTCTGAACCTAAGTTTCCCCATTTATAAAATGGGAAAGGTAATACCTACTCCACAGGGTTGCTGTGAGAGTTAAAGGACATACTTTTACGTATAGTGCCTGGCACATAATAAGCATTCAATAAATGCTAGTTATTGCTATGTCATTGTACCTTCTATCTCCTCTTAGCCAATCTTCTTGAAAGAGTGCTTTATACCTGTCTACTTATCCTCACTTCCTATGTGTTTATCTTCTTCTATTAGAATTTAAGTATCATGAAGGCAGGGACTGTTTTGTTCACCAATGTATCCTCACCACCCTAGAACAGTGCCTCACATGTAAGACACAGACTCCTTTTTTAATTGAATGAATGAATAATTAAACACACTCCTCAATGCACAGCAATCTGGCTTTTGCAAACATCAATTCACCAATCCTCCTTTGGAAAATATTAATCCAACAGACACTTTGCAGTCCTTATCATACTGGTTCTGTCTATTACATGTGGCATTAAATAACAACTCATCCCTTCTTGAAACTCATTACTCCCTTGGCTTCCATGACACTACTCTCTCCTAAGTTTCCTCATATCTTTTGAACTGTTACCTTTTGGTGTTTCTCCTGGTTCCTCACTTGCCAAGCCCTTAAAAATTGGTATTCCCCAGTGTTCTTTCCTTGGCCTACCACTCTTCTCCCTACACCAGTGATTGTAAAATGCAGAAATACCAAAGGGGGCTTTTGCCAAACTATACTTTCTAGAGTCTGAGAATCAATACCTCAGCAAATAACTACTGCTGGAAAGTTTTATAGTACTCCAGTATGCTGGGAAGGCAAAAAGGTTGGGAACTCCTCTACCTGCACTCCTTGGTCAACTCCCTCCCTAGTTCTGTACCACCTGTGTGATAATGACTCCCCAGGCTCTTGTCTATATCCATGAACTCTCTCCTGAGTTAGGGCTAGTATATCCAAATGTATCCACTGGATGTTCCTTGTGCACATCAAACTAAGTGTCCAAAACTATGATGTCTCCCACAAAACCTGCTCCTTCTTCTGTGGTGCCTCTATCAATGAATGCCACCATCTGGTCACCAACTCCAAAAACCCAGAAGTTCTCTTTGACACCTCCTTTCTCCCACACCTCCCCACAACCAGTCAACCAAATCCTGTTGACTTTATTAACTAACTTATTCTCAACTCCATCCCATCTTCTATATCCCCACTGTCATGTTCAAGTTCAGCCCTTCATCCCCTCTTGCTGAGATCACTATGAGGGTCTTCTAATCAGCTTCCTTCTCTCTAGGTCAATGGTTCTCAAAATGTGATCCCCATACTAGCAGGATCAGTATGGCCTAGGAACTTGTTAAAAATGTAAATTCTCGGGTCCCACTCCAGACCTACTGAATCAGAATCTGGAAATGGGGCCAAGCTAATGGCATTTTAACAAGCCTTCCAGGTGATTCTGATGCATGTTAAACTTTTAAGAACCACTGCTCCAGACTTATCCCCTTAGATTAGTGGTCTTCAACCTGAACACTGCAATCATCTGAAAAGTTCTGAAAATATTGACACCTGGGTCTTACTCCTTAGGCTGAGTTAATTGGTCTAAAGTAAACAAGGGAGCTGTGAAAATTCCCCAAGTGATTCCAATGTGCACCCAAAATTAAGAACCAGTGTCATAAAGTTCAGTCTCCACAAAGCCAGAGTGATTTATTTAAAATGCAAATCTGACCTGAATAAAAGCATTCTCTCTTTTTTTTGTTTGTTTGTTTCATTTTGAAACAGGATCTCCATATGTTGCCCTGGTCTCAAACTCCCAGGCTCAAGCGATCCTCCCACCTCAGCCTCCTGAGTACCTGGGATTACAGGCATACGCTACCATGTCCAGCTCTAAAAGCTTACAATAACTCCCCATCAAGCTATAAAAAAAGTCCAAGCACCTCAGTATAGCATTCAATACCCTTTATGACCTAACCAACCCTTAGCCACCAACATGAGGAAGGTAAAATAGTGTAGAGGTTAAAAATGTCAGTTTGAAGCCAAATGATCTGAGTTTAAATTCCAGCTCTCCCACTTACTAACTGTGAAAACTTAGGTGGGTTACTTAATCTCTCACTGCTTCAGTGCCTACCTCATGGGACAATGGTGAGGATTAAATGAATGAATACATCTAAGTCTCATTAGGATAGTTCCTGACACACAATAAAGCACTCAACAAATGTTAGTTATTATCATTCAAGATGCCACCACCTACAAGGAGTGTATCTCAAACTTTTGGGCTAAAATTTCCTTCCACAGAACTCTGAGTTTATCACTTACCAGGCTGCACTGATTATCTGTTTGTATACCTACAATACTTTTGTAATAGCTATAATTTCTCTGTAACTACTAAAATGGTGCATGATATATAATAAATAATTGTTAAACAAAACTGATATTAGCAGAGAAACCACATACCAAAATCACATTTTAGCCCTAAATTTGTTTTTGTAGCAGTAATATCACCAGTAATTACATAATACATTTGTGATATTCAGTTTCCTACAAACATAACAGCAGAAACTTTCAAAGCCAACGTGAACAATAGCATGGCCTTGAAATGAAATCAAGTTTCAGGGTTTGTTTTTTTTTAAGTACCAGGTTTTCTATTACATGATCTCTGTCTTATCTAAAGTTGGCAAATGGGAATATATTAAGTCTTTTATATCAATAATTCTACATGATACTATTAATAAAGTATCCTATATTCTCGAGCACTTGAATTGGAATAATAATATTAAGGACCACTGTACATCACCAGATTGCCAAGGAGACAGCTTTTTTTTTTTACCTGGGAATGATTCTGAGAGGCTACTAAAAATATACATAATGATTCTTTCATCTTCAGAATGATATGTAGCAACTAATAATAAGACTGAAAGGTCTGAGACATCAAAGAAAACTAAAATGTACCCCAAATCCACAATGTGCATACCTTCAAAATACCATCCAAAGTACCCTTGTAGAGGTCCACATGTCCCACGATTGCCCTCTGGTTCATCATGCGAGTTCGTACCACATCAACCGGATTGGAGGCCAGAGCCCCAGCCAAGCCGCATGTAAAGCTGGAACTAAAGATGAAACTGGAACTAAACTTTAAGAAGATAGATTGCCCCCACTTTCACCCTCTGCCCACTTAAACAGAAATTAGGCCAACCATAAATGTATAATAACTCAGATCCAATCAGATAAAACCTGGTACTTGCCCTTTCATTATGACCTAAAGAGAAAGGAAATCTATACTAGAGAAACACACCATACAAAGGTTGTCCCTTCAGTTTTCGATCTGAAACTTAGCCTCTTTCTTAAAGGAGACAGTTTATAAACCTAACGAGATCCCCAAGCAGGAAATGTCACACACCATCTACTAGTTACATAAAATTTTCAAACCACCATATCAAATGCCAAATGCATTTGAGTAGCAAAATATCATAAAGATTTAAAGACAAAGAAAATGTAAGATGAGATTAACAACAGTTTTCGGCCAAAAACTGTGCTTTAGTTTCACAGGCCCTATAAAATTTCACCCTTTTTTCTCATTCCCATTGAGAAAAGTTTGCTTTCTGATACAAAATTAACCAAAGCAAATAATAGATGTGCTTATTAGATATAGAGGCTGTGTATGAATAAATGCAAATCCTATGCACCTCTAGTAGGCTGCTGTATTAGACACTGCTCCCAGGTACCCAAATACCCATACCCCCTGAGATCTCTGTGAAGTGTAAAGTGTTCAGAAGGTTTGAAGTTCTGGTAATAGGACAGACAAGGGTATTTAGGCCATACGTACCAGTTGTCAATTCCACTTGAGGACTTCAGTAAAAGAGGTTTGCTCAAAATGCTGGAAATACAGAATGAGCACAACCTATCCTACTTACACAAAGTGAGTTAAAATTGTGTCGCCCATCATTCCGGACAATATTAAGTGTTTCTTGGTAATGTCATAGACTGGTAGCTCCACTCCTACAACAATAGCAGCACGCTGAGCAGTTGGGACCACACCCTACGAAACACAAGTGACATTAGACACCAAAGAAATGCAAAGGGAATGACATAAGTCTTAAAGTGAACAAAATAGATCAGGAGTTTAAAAGTGCCAGAAAAATCCAAATCTGAAGTACAGAGGTCACTCTTTCAAATCAATGACTAATACTGGAACACTTATAAATTCCCAATTCACTTGCTGTATTAAAAATAAAATAATGATATGACAACCAAAGCACAAGAGACAAAGGAAAAAAATAAATTGGACTTAATCACAATTTAAAACTTATGTGATTCAAAAGATACCACCAAGAAAATGAGGAGTCAACCCATACAATGGAGAAAAATATTTGCCAATCATATACCTGCTAAGGAACTAGTATCTAGGATATATAAAGAACACTTATAACACAATAGTCAATTAAAAAACGGGCAAAAGATCTGAAGACATTTCCCTCAAAGAAGATATATGAATGGCCAATAAGCATATGAAAAGATGTTCAACATCATTAGTCATTAGGGAAATGCAAATCAAAACCATAATGACATATCATTTCATACCTACTAGAATGGCTATTTTTTTTAAAGTAAAAGAACAAGTGTTGGTAAAGATGTGGAGAAATTGGAACCCTTATACTGCTGGTAGGAATGTAAAATAGGGCAACCACTATGGAAAACAACTTGCCATTTCCTCAAAAAGTTAAACAGAATTACCATACAACCCAGCAATTCCACACCTAGGTACATACCCAAGAGAACTGAAAACATTATGTTCATGCAAAAATATGTACATGGATGCTCATAGCAGAATTATTCATAATAGCCAGAAAGTACAAAACCCCAAGTGCTCATTGATTGATGAGGGGATAAACAAAATGTGGCATATCCATACAATGGAATTATTATTCAGCCATAAAAAGAAATGAAGTACTGATACATGCTGCAACATGGATGAACCTTGAAAATAGTATGCTGAATGAAAGATGCCAGTCACAAAAGACTACATATTGTATGATTGCATTTATGTGAAATATCTAGAATTGGCAAATCTATAGAGACAGAAAGTACAGCAGTGGTTATCTAGAGCCAGGCATGGTGGCTCATGCCTGTAGTTCCAGCTACCCAGGAGGCTGAGGCAGGAGGATTGCTTGAGCCCAGGAGTTCGAGGCTGTAGTGAGTTGTGATGGCATCACTGCACACCAGCCTGGGTAACAGACTGAGACCCTATTGCTTAAAAAAAATTGAAAATAACATACCATAGGGACAACTGCTTTCTGGGATAACTGTTATACTAAAGTGCTCAATCATCTCTAAGTTCCCAAACTCAATTTATTAAGTGGAAATGATGTGGTTGTGCTGAGATGCTTGATTCTGCTGATGTGGCTAGCCAAACAGTGCCTTCTCTTTGACTCTTCTGTATATTTCACTCTGTTAAAAAGGGTGACCTTCACAGAAGATTACTATGGTGAATAGTAAGGCTCCAAACTGGAGCCCACAGGCTAAAATGAGGCCACAGACATGTTTTGTGTGGCCCACACAGTGTTTCTAAGATTGAATCAGTTGTCAACATGTAAAAAAATCAGGACATTTCACATGGCTTCTCTTGAAAGGCCAGAAAATTTGGCCACGCTGGGCTCACCATCAGTGCATGGCAGCAATAGGCTGGAGCTGAGGAGCAGATGTCCTCTTTCAACAGGGCTAGTGCTCCCCAGTTCACCACTGTCCCCACCACACTACTGTCTTTCCAACTCTGAGGTAAGTGCTAGTTACACTTTGTTATCGTACTTGTGCTGTTTTTTTCTCACAATGAAGTAAGGAAGAAAGTAAAATGTTTCCAGTACCCATGTTATTAATATAATCAAAACAGGAAAATAAAACAGACTAAGAGAACCACATGTTTGAAGATAAATACAAACATATTTCTTTGTTGAAATGAAAAAACATTCCTATATTTCTAATATGCAAATAAAACATGTCAGTCTCAACAGAATTCATAAAACAATGTATTTTGCTTCTTTTTTTTTTTCTTTTTGAGACAGGGTCTCACTCTGTCACTCAGGCTAGAGTGCAATGGCATCATCATAGCTCACTGCAACCTAAACTCCTGAGCTCAAATGATCCTCCTGCCTCAGCCTCTCAAATAGCTGGGACTACAGGCGTGCGCCACCACACCTGGCTAATGTTTTTTTTTAATTTTTTGTAGAGACAGAGTCTCACTGTGTTGCCTGGACTGGTCTCAAGCTCCTGGCCTCAAGTTATCCTCCCACCTCAGCCTCCCAAAGTGCTGGGATTACAGGTGTGAGCTACCACACTCAGCCTGTACTCCACTTCTTTGTTACATGCCTAAGTCACATAAGTAGCCTGGATCATAAAAGTAGCTATGTTCACTTTCTCAAAAAATAAACCTATTATTACCATATAATCTAGCAATTCCACTTCTGGATATATATCCAAAGGAACTGAAAGCAGGGTTCCAAAGGGATATTTGCACACTCATGCACAGCAGCATCATTCACAACAGCCAAAAGGTATTGTGAATCCAAGTGTCCATCAATGGTTGAATGGATAAAGAAAATGTGGTATATACATAAAATGGAATATTATGCAGCTTTAAAAAGGAAGAAGATTCTGACACATGCTACCACATGGATGAACCTTGAGGACAT
This sequence comes from Lemur catta, assembly GCF_020740605.2. Taxonomy (NCBI): domain Eukaryota; kingdom Metazoa; phylum Chordata; class Mammalia; order Primates; family Lemuridae; genus Lemur; species Lemur catta. The sequence goes on along the minus strand of NC_059155.1, from coordinate 30,423,847 downwards.
TATGCTAAGCAAAATAAGCCAGTCACAAAAAGACAAACCCTATATAATTCCACTTACATGAGGTACCTAGAGTAGTAAAATTTATAGACAGAAAGTAGAATGGGGGTTGCCAGGGGCTGGGGAAAGGAGAAATGGGGAGTTGTTTAATGGGTTTAGTTTGAGTTTCACAAGATAAAGAGTTCTGGAGGTGAGTTCCACAACAATGTGAATGTACTTAACACTATCGAACCATACACTTAAAAATGGTTAAGATGATAAATTTTAGGTTATGTGCAATTTACCACAACTAGAAATAAAAAATAAAGTAGCTGTGCTCTCCTGACAAATCTCCAATTCTACATATTGCTCTGTCTTTTGTCCCTCGGTATCAGTTTGTGAGAAGGTTCTAGTTAATTCCATCTTCTGGTTTTAAATTATACTAATCAAGAAAGTATACCCTGCTGTTATCAAAAAGTAAACCTCGGTGGGGCACGGTGGCTCACGCCTGTAATCCTAGCACTCTGGGAGGCCAAGGTGAGAGGATCGCTCAAGGTCAGGAGTTCGAGACCAGCCTGAGCAAGAGCGAGACTCCGTCTCTACTCAAAAAAAATAGAAAGAAATGATCTGGACAGCTAAAAATATATAGAGAAAAAAAATTAGCCGGGCATGGTGGCACATGCCTGTAGTCCCAGCTACTTGGGAGGCTGAGGCAGAAGGATCGCTTGAGCCCAGGAGTTTGAGGTTGCTGTCAGCTAGGCTGATGCCACGGCACTGTAGCCCAGGCAACAGAGTAAGACTCTGTCTCAAAAAAAAAAAAAAAGGTAAACCTCAAGGATCATTAATGGATGTGAAGACCATTAGGTAAAAGATGATTAGATATCAGGATATATACATGCTGCTAGACTATCACCCCACAGATTACTTGCTAAATGCAAAGGGGAAAAAAAACTTATCTTTTACAATGATGAGATCTGGTAGACATCATCCTACCTAGTAATCAAATTTGGCACTAGTCATGGGACAACCAAACATTATGTGCCTCTTGTGATGAAATATGAAATATACAGCATCACCTATGAAGCTCTCCTACCAAAAATGTGTCACATGGATCTAATCAAGCCAATGGACCCAACCTTCAGTTTATTGGAAATACATGGTACAGAAGACCAAGTTAAACACCACAAGGAAATGTTCTATAAGAAAATTAGCCTGGAGCTGGGCGCGGTGTCCAGCACTTATTGTCCCAGCTACTTGGGAGGCTGAGGTGGGAGGAGTGCTTGACCCAGGAGTTTGAGGTCAGCCTGGGTGACATAGTGAAACCCCCATCTCTTATAAAAAACAAAAAGAAAACTAGCCTGGTCTCATCAATAGAGGAAGTTTTAATATGTACTGGATATTAGGTATTAGGGACTTGTTAATTTTCTTGGATGTGATAATGGTACTGTTATTACAGGAGAATTTTCTTATTCTTAGGGAATGCACAGTGAAGTATTTAGGTGAATGCTATGATGTCTGCAATTTACTTTCATATAGTTTAGCTAAAAAAAGAAAAGCATAAATATAGCAAATATGGTCAAACTTTACAGTCATTTAATCCAGGTCATGGGTATGTAGTTCATAGTTCTATTCTTTCAATTTTTCTTTATGTTTGAAATTTTTTATTATAAGTTATAGAAAATTACAAAGGAAAAAAATAGCAAAGCTCTCGTTTTTATTTAAAAGTCTATTAATGGATTTCCCAATTCCACTCTCTGTATATTCTACTTATTAATATTATAATATTTAATGATTAAAAGTAGATTAAAAATTATGGCAACAATGACAACAAAAAGGCAAAGTATAGATAGAAGACAAAGATAATATGACAAAATGTCAACAGAAATTATCTCTAGGTGGTAGGACTTCTGGACTTTATATAAACAAACCAAAATGACTATCTCAAATAATGTAATAACTTTCCCCACATATACAATCCCCAAATGTTAAGCAGAAATAAAGACCAATGATAAGTTTTGGTCCTTTCATAGGTGATGAGGAGCTTCTTACCCTATTATAATTCACAATTTTATGGCTTTACATAAAGGAAGTTTTCTTTGCAAATGCTAGAACTGATAGTATAAAACACTACCAGGAAAAGAGTACTTACTCTCCACAGACCCCTGGTGCCTTCCTGTTGGTATATATCGATGAAGCTGCCAATCATGCTCCCTTGGAACAGGCTTCCTTGAGCCTGCATCCGAATCTAAAAGAAGAGGTGAACATTTTGTTTTGACAGAAAGAACCAAAATGAGATGTTTTACTCCTTTAAAATTAAGAAAACAGTATTTGGGAATTATCAGAAAAATCTCTATTATGATGAAATTAATGAGTTAAACTGTATATAGAAAGAATGTAATTTGTGTCATAGTGCATTTTATAGAGATGATTTTCATCACATTCCTCATACTAAGTCCATCATTTCTGAAGTTACAAAATTTGGGGAAAAGGAAGAACAAATAGCAGGTGTAGAAAATGATTCATTTAAAATATGATTAGTGGAAAATTAGAAACCTAAATATCCAAAAACAACAACACAGAATGGTTACATAAATTATGATATATCCATTTAATGGAATACTATGAAGCCATAAAATTCTGTTGGAAAATATTTGTTGATACTGAAAGATGTCAAAAATTAATTTCCAAATATAAAAGAAGGTTACAAAGTAGTATATATATCATTTTTATTAAAAAACATGTAAATTTAAATATATCCCTAAACACCAGGAGACTGGAGGAACACACACATCCAAATATTGACAGTGGTTTATATCTGAGTGGTGAGGCTACAAGTAAGGATTTTTCTCTGTTTTTTTTTCCTGCTTTCCATTGTTTTCTACATTGAAGATGCATTGCTTATGTAATTATAAAAAGCAAAAAGTTTTAAAATGTAATTTTATGCTTACAAGACCTTAAATTGAGTTTTATTTGTAAAAAGCACGATATTATATTCTGCCAAGTAGCCTTTGCAAGCTACAAGAAAGGAAATACAGTATTAAATAGTCATGTAAAAGATTTGGTACAATTTCCCACAGACTCCAAACACATACAATCAATCATAGGAGTCAGTCACTAAATACTAGTGCCCAAATGTACGCCTGATTTTCATGAAGCACAACTCTAGCATTCAAGATTTCAATAAACGTCCTTTGTAAGTCATGTAACAGCAGCACGCTTTTATGCAGAAAGTCAACTGTTACTACTAAGAGTTTTGAAATAAAAACCTAAGCCCAATTAAATCGAGATACAAACTACCATAAAGACAAATCAAAACTACAAATACCCTATGGTAAGTAGAAGACGTCTTTAAGGAGGTGATTCCTGAGCACAATCGGGATTAGGGTGAGGCAAGTGAAGTACTTTCCTTAGGTGAGAAATGTAAGGGGACACAAAATGCTCAGTAATCAAAATAAATAGTATCTTAATGCAATATTTTCAAAAAATCAAAATTAATCCACAAAAATCCATGATGACGGATCAAATATCAAAATTTTAACTAAAGCCAGGATTCAACAGGGCCAGGATTAGGGTGAGGTGAGTGAAATGAATCATATAAAATTTTTATAACTGGTTTATCATTAATTTTTGAATTAATTTTGATTTTCTTAAAAATGTTGCATAAAATGTTATTTATATTGATTACCGAGTTTTTTGGCACCCTCTTACATTTTGTCCCCAAGGGGAGTGCCTCACTTGTTTTACCCTAGGTCTGGCCCCGTTTCTGAGCACAGTCTTGAAGGACAAATTTACCAGGAAAAGGAGAAAACGCAATGCAGGGAGAAAGAGAGCTACATGCACAAAAGCAAAGAAGCAATACACAGTAGATCAGATATGGATTTAGATCACTCTGGCTTCAGTCTGGAGATGGGTTGAGAAAGTACACACTAGAGTGAAAAGCCAAGTCAGGAGGCTTCTGAGATGAGTGCCATAATAGGAATGGTGGGGAAACAACAAATTTGAAAAATATTTATGAGGTAAAATCTACAGAACTTGATACCTGATTCAATACTAAAAGGAAACACAGATAGAAGAATCCAGGATGATCTAGGTTTCCAGCTTGGATGACCCAGTAGATCTGGCTGGGTAATTGTGGTAGATTACTAGCTGTCCCCCAACATCTATTCTCCCCTTCTTCAATAATTAGAGTTTTAGTTGGGCACATGGTCCCCCAATTAGAGACATTTCCCAGCCTTCCTTTCAGCTAGATATAGTCATGGAACTAAGTCCTTCAGAATGAAATGTGAATAGAAATAGTGGTTGAAACTTCCCTGTGTCTTGCTTCAAAGGAAATTGCCTCTATTTCAAAATAGCCAAACAGCCCTACTTAATAAGAAAAAGTTCTTCCTTGCAGAATAATTCTAGCTAAGAAACATGGAACGCATGACAGAATTAGAAAAATCACCATTTTGCAGCCTTTGGTGAAATAACTGATTCAGGTAATGGTCACCAATAGAGGAAACTATTAGATGAAGGGTCGACAGGAAACTTTACAAAGGAGGAATAAGGCTGTCACACCTGAATTTACTGATCAATCTTAACATCCCTAATATTGGGACAATCAAACATTGTATGCCTCCTCACATGACTCAGTATGACCTTTACAGATACCTTCCATTTACAGAAATAGACAGTTTAGAGGAATAAGTTAAATGACCTCACAAGGAAGCAAACAGACAAATCCAGAAGTTGGGAATTCTACAGGATAACTGATCCAGTTTATTCAACAAGTTAATGGTAAAAATGAAAAAACAAAGGTGTGTGGGTGGCAGTGGGGTACTTTAGAGTAAAAGGGAGTTAAGAAACATAACTATCAGGCCGGGCATGGTGGCTCATGACTATAACCCTAGGTCTCTGGGAGGCCGAGGTGGGCGGATCATGTGAGCTCAGGAGTTTGAGACCAGCCTGAGCAAGAGCAAGACCTCGTCTCTACTAAGAAAATAGAAAGAAATTAGCCAGACAACTAAAAATATATATATATATATATATATATATATATATATATATATATAAAATTAGCTGGGCATGGTGGCACATGCCTGTAGTCCCAGCTACTCAAGAGGCTGAGGCAGTAGGATTGCTTAAGCCCAGGAGTTTGAGGTTGCTGTGAGCTAGGCTGATGCCACAGCACTCTAGCCCAGGCAATAGAGTGAGACTCTGTCTCAAAAAAAAAAAAAAATATGTGAGGGGAAATGACAATATTTGGAATGTTCTTTAAAAGAATTCAGAAAAAAAGGAATAATGAAGCAGGTATAGCAAAATCTTAGCTGTTGAATCTAGGCAATGTATACAAAGATGTTCACTGTACTATTATTATTCTTTCCTCTTCGGTATGTTTGAAATTGCTCATCAAAAACTACATATTTAAAGATTTAAACTGTTAACAAAAATGTAGGCCACACATGAGATATACCCAAAGGCCAAACACCCATCACCAAGTAAGCAAAACTTACATCATCCTGATTTCCCCAAAAATTCTCTAATCATAAACACAGAATGTAAGTTTTACGTCCTTGTCAGCATGCTTCAGTGAAATGAAACCAATCCACTATAGACAATCAGCTTAAACAGTTGTTTGCCTTTAAAAGAACAATAATTTATAACAGCCAATCACGAAAAAGGTCAAAATACTTCCTCCTCTGTGCTTTACAAACTGTGCTATAACTGCTGTAAGGTGAGCTGCTTATCACTTGGTTTGAAGTATCCTAGATCGTGATCTGTACTTTCTCTTACTGTATGACAATAAACTTTTAAATTTTTCCTAACTTAATCTGATTTTATTTTTGACAAAACAAAAGGAAAATGCTTTCCCTTGACTCTCTCTCTTCCCATGGGAATGTAGGTGTGGTGGTGATCCAACTTGAACCATACAGATTTTAAAATACCACAGGACAGAGGTCAGCAAACTTTTTCTATAAAGTGCCAGACAGTAAATATATTAGGCTTTGCAGGACTTAAGGCCTCTGTCCCAACTACTCAGCTCTGCCACTGACTCATAAAAGCAACCATAGACAATACATAAACAAATGGGGTGGCTGTGTTCCAATAAAACTTTATTTACAACATGCACTGGACCAGATTTGGCCCACAGATAGTAGTTTGCCAATCCTTGCCCTAGGAGATAATGGCAGTGCAACAAAATCGAAGGAACCTGGATCCCGGATGACTGCATGGAGTAGGGCCACTCCACCAGCATAAACCACTCTCCTCCAGACTGTTACATGAGGGAGAAGTAAACTTGTATATTGTCTGAGGACTTGTATTTTTTAGTCTCTTTGTTATAGCAGCTTAGCCTATATACCCTCATACTGTGAAAGCCAAAGTCTTAAGAATGAAAATGGTCAACCAGGGAGAAATTGTAGGACAAAAGAGCTAAAGATGGAACTTTGAGTCAGAGAAGAGAGAGATTTACGGTAGGTGCAGAATAAAAGCCCACAAATGAAACCAAGGAGTATGAAAACTAGAAGAATCTAAATATTGTGGGGTCAAAATGAAAGGAGAACTTCAAGTAAAAGGAATTAGTCAAAATTGGTTAAGTAAGATGAGAACTAAATGTCCACTGGATTGGATAATGTGGACATTGCTGCTGACCCTGGGGAGAGTAGTTTCAATCAAGTAGCAGGAGTGATTACAGCAGGTTATGGAGGGATGGAGGGTAAGGACTACTCTTTGTAAAATCTGGATAAGAAGAGAAGAAAAAGGTGGTATTTTGAGGAAGTCAGAGGGTCAAGAAGAAGTATTTTAGGACAGAAAGACGTGCACATATTTATCATTTGAAGGGAGGTAACCAGTAAAGAAGAAGAGGCTGAAGATAAGAGAAAAAGGATAAATGATAGAGAAAGGTTCCTAATGAAACAGAAGTGAGTAAGAGCAGAGTAAAGCCAGGATTTTTTAACTTGACTGTGTACCAGAACCACCTGGAGGGCTTGTCAAAACACAGACTGCTAGGTCCCATCCCACACCTTTCTGATTAACTAGGTGTGGGGTAGGGCCTGAGAATTTGCATTTCTAACAAGTTCCCAGGTAATGCTGATGCAGTTGGTCTGGAGAACCATACTTTGAGAACCACTACAGTAGAGACGAGGTAAGGATGGGTATGGATATAAATAAGTTTATAGGTGAAGGGTGAAAGGACAAGAAGTTGAGAGGTGTAAGGCAAGGCCATAGGAGGTGGAGTTGTCTGCTAAGATCAAGAGGAACACAGAGCTAACAGAACGCTTGAAGGTTTAAAATGTCCTTGAGGATAGGAGAAAGAGGTGCCCAAGGATAATGAAAGGACTGCACAGCCCAACAGTGATCATAAATCATATCGGCATGGCCACAGTCTAAGATTGTGACTTTTCCCCCCAGCACTAATCAGTCCTACTGAGGTATAAGAAACGAAAAAGTGGATGGTAGCATTGGTAAATGATTGTAATTTTGTCAGACAGATCAGAGGTATGAGAACTTGAAAGTGAATCACTTAGGTCACTAAGTCTAGGATCCAGATGGATAAAAAAGCATGTGTCAGAGAGTTAAGTATTATTCTTGAAAAGCACATTCTAACAAGTATGATTATACTGCAAATATTTTAGAGTTTTAGGACACAGTAAATTCTCTTCATAAATACTTGTTCTGTAAATCTAAAATAATATAAAAATTCTGTAGCTAAATTACTCTCACTTTAGTCCAGAAAGTCTATTTCATATTTTTTCTCTGTCAGCCACCATTGTTTTTTTTTCATGTATGCTATTTTTAACTCACTCTCTCAGTTCTCAAAACTCTCTGAATTGCAATAGATCTCCCCTTCACTAACCTAGCCACTAGTGATTTCACCAGTGCTCAAATAAAGCATGTGTCCTCTTACCTTTTTCTCACAACCCCTTTAAAATAATTTTTTAAAACTTGGGATCCTCTCATATTTTAATCATAGATTTCGTGCTTTTAATTAATCATAAATTTAAATAAGTTAATAAGTAGAAAATATTTACCATTTTATGAGATACAGATAAAAATTGATATTAAAATAAATGTTTCACTCTGTGATTTGATAAAAATCTTAAAGAAATCCAAGTATATTCATAATAAATCAGCATCACTAACCTATACTATACTGGTTCTAAATTTAGAATATCCCAACATCCAACATAGGCCAAAATATATCATTTTAAAAGCCAAATCTCACCCTTAATAGAAATATTAATAAGACAGAGAAGGCTGGGCGTGGTGGCTCACACCTGTAATCCTAGCACTCTGGGAGGCCAAGGCGGGAGGACTGTTTGAGGTCAGGAGTTTGAGACCAGCCTCAGCAAGAGTGAGACCCCTGTCTCTACTAAAGACAGAAAAAAATTAGCCAGGCGTAAAAAAAATTAGCCAGGCGTGGTGGTGCGTGCTTGTAGTCCCAACTACTTGGGAGGCTGAGCCAGGAGGATTGCTTGAGCCCAGGAGTTTGAGGTTGCTGTGAGCTGGGCTGATGCCACTGCACTCTACCCAGGGTGACAGAGTGAGACTCTGTCTCAAAAAAAAGACAGAGAAAGAGGAATTACAGACTGAGGATACCCCAATTAGTTATTAAAGGAGACTTCTCCAAAACTATTATTGCGATTTATTCCTTTGTTTGATACTCCAGGTTACACTTCAGGTCAACATATCATACTAAGATTTGGAATGGGTGGGGAATATTCTGTAAAGCGGGGGAAGGACTATTCTAAACATAGATTCATTCTCAGACCAGTTTTAGAAAATAGTACAAATGAAAGTAAGGGACCTGGAAATTGATTCCTGTAAAACTGTATAGCCCTTGGAAAGAATCTACAGGGGCTTGCATACCCCAGTATGAAGACCAATGGATTAACGCATATCATAATAAATTGACTACTATTTATTATCTACTACCAAATGCAATGATAGGAAGTTTACATATATTATGTCTAATCCTTTACAACCCTATGTTATAAGTACTGCCTTATCTTCATTTTACAAATGAGGAAACTGAGGCTTAATGCAGTTAAATGATTTGCCCAAGGTTTTATAGCCATCAAGTGGGGAATCTGAACCCAAATCTGACTCAAACCTCATGCTCTTTTTAAATCACACTGCATACATCTCTTACCTTTAGAACATCAGTGGGATTGGCTATAGTGGAAGATATCACTCCTGACACTACCCCACAGATCATATTAATTAGAAGAGTTTCATCTGTAAAAAGGAAAAAGAAGGAAAGGTCTGTTTGTATTAGGCACCAGTTTCTGAGAACAGAGTACTGAGCTATAAGAAGAAAAGAAGCTTTCTTCTTTTTCTAAAGATAACTTTAGAAATGAACTACAAAGCTTATGAAAATAAACTCAAATATTTCTAGATCCCAAGTCAGTACTAAAATATATAAAAATTTTAAAATATAATTTCTTAAAAAATCGTTATTTCTAAAGGACACTAGAACATGTTCTATTCTTCTACATAACATGTCAATACCCCACATGAATTCAGAATGTGGTATTTCCCCTTCAAACATTTCAAACATCTAAAGAACATGATTTTTTTTAAATCTTGTTCTGGATAATCATCAACTCTAAATATTCAGAAACTGAACATTAAAAGATAAAATCTTATGTCTAATACAAAAAAGTTATCTAAATATATCTAAATATTGGCCAGGCACAGTGGCTCACACCTGTAAACCCAGCACTTTGGGAGGCTGAGGCAAGAGGATTGCTTGAGGCCAGGAGTTCAAGACCAGGCTGGTCCACATAGCAAGTCCTCACCTCTATAAAAAATTTAAAAATTAGTCAGGTGTGATACCACACACCTGTAGTCCGAGCTACTTGGAGGGTGAGGTAGGAGGATCACTTGAACCCAGGAGTTCGAGGTTACAGTGAGCTATCATTGTGCTACTGCACTCCAGCCTGGGCAACAGAGTAAGACCCTGTCTCTAAAATAAAAATAAATGAATAAATCTAAAATTAATTTTGACAGGCCTTAATTCTCTCCTAGCCTCTGTTAATTTACAGAAGGCTTCTGTAGTTGAATGTGAAAAAAAAATCATTTAGAACTAAATTCCCTCAGCCAGAAAAAAGAAAAAAGAAACCACAGAGCATATTGTTCTACAATGAAAATTGTATGTTCAAAATTATTCCTTCAAAATTATATCTTCAAAATCTTCAAAATTATATCCTCCTCACCATGAAGAGCCTACAACTAGAAACTAAATAAACCCAAGCAAAGAATCTATGAAAGAAAATTATTTTACAAAGAGGTAGAAGAAAACTCTTCAGGATTCCCAAACAGGAGGCTCCAGAAAAAGCTGATTTAGGACAATAAAGTGATTCAAAGGACATTACTAACCGAATGGCTCTCCAGCTGTCTCCAACCATCCAACAGCCCCAGGACTGTAGTAATATAACCATTTAGTATAGTATCAGACTAGAAATACCACAGCAGTGAATAGAGTGACACATGATAATGCTGAATGTGGGTAAGGTGACCATAGGTACATCAGTATCTAGAATATAATAGCCTACAATTATTTTACCTAACAAAAGCTTATCAAAATTGGCAGCTGGAAAATGCCTTACAGTTGTAATACTCTTATTGATGAGGATAGTATTAATTTTCTGGACAAGACTCCTCCGTGTTTCTTCTGGGATGATCAGATGCCTTTTCTTTATAGGAAAAGGGACAAATTTGAAGAGCAGGTCAACCATTTTTTACCTTGAAAGGATTTATCCTAAGTCAGTACAAGCTCACTTTGTCCTTGCAGTGATTGTCCTCCATTCTCAGGCATCCTTTGATGAACACTTCTCATTAAGCATGATTTCAATAATCCAAAGAGATTACCTCAAAAGAGGGTGAGTATACTGACCTTCCAAACGTTCTACAAATAATCGCTTCAAGCTTTGGTAAATCCCAATTTTAATGGTGCCATATGATGCCTGTCTTAGTAAAGCAGGAGCAATTCTGCCAAAAAAAAAAAGAGAGAGAAAGAAAGAAAAGTTAATTATACTAAACATGCATTTGCAGATTTTACATACCTAGACAGCCTATCATTTCCCTTACCTATCTCATCCCACACAACAACTGCAGAACACAACTTTTTGCAAGCACCCATGAGACATTTATCAAGACAGTGCACACTCTAGGTCATAAAACAAACCTCAACAAATTTAAAAGAATTGAAATCCTTGAGACCCTATGGTTCTCTGATCATAATGGAATCAAACCAGAAATCAATAAGGAAAATCCTCAAACACTTGGAAATAAAACACACTTCTTAGCAATCCATTGGTCAGAGGAAGTCTCAAAGGAAATTTGAAAAATACACAGACCTGAATGGAAATAAAAACTCCACCTATTAAAATATATGAGATGCAGCCAAAGCAGAGCTGAGGGAAATTTATAGCACAAAATGCTTAAATTAGAAAAGAGGGAAAGTCTCAAATCAATAATCTGAATTTCCTACCTAAGGAAACTACAAAAAGAAGAACAAAATAAACTCAAAGCAAGCATAAGGAAGAAAAGAATAAAGAGCATAAATTAATGAAATTGAAAACAGGAAAACAGAGAAAAATCAATGAAACAAAAAGTTGGCTCTTTGGAAAAAAGTCAATAAAACTGATAAACCTCTAGCAAGACTCATAAAGATAAAAAGATAGAAAACACAAATCACCAATAACAGGAATGAAATAGGCAATAGTGCTACAAATCCTGTTATCCTGTAGCCAATATTAGCCTGTAAGGATAATAGGATACTATAAACAACTTTATACTCATAAATTCAACAATTTTAAAGAAATGAACTAATTCCTTGAAAACAACAAACTACCAAAACTCAACTAAGATAAAATGGATAATCTGAATAAGTCTCATAACCATTGCAATGGACTGAAGGTTTGTCTCTTCCCAAAATTCACCTGCTCAAATCCTAACCCCTCATCACGATGGTATTAGGAGGTGGGGCCTTTGGGAGGTGATTAGGTCATGAGAGTAAAGCCCTCATGAATGGGATTAATGCTCTTATAAAAGGGATCCCACAGAGCTCTCTTTCTCTCTTTCTGCCGTGTGAGGATACAATGAGAAGTCTTGGCAGTCTATGCCCTCACGAGAACACAACTATATTGGCAGCCTGATCTCAGACTTCCAGCCTCCAGAACTGTGAGAAATGAATTTCTGTTGTTTATAAGCCACCCAGTCTATGGTACTTTGTTATAGCAGACCAAACTAAGATAACCATTAAAGAATTTGAATTCATAATTTAAAAGTTCCCAAAAAAGGCCGGGCTCAGTGGCTCACGCCTGTAATCCTAGCACTCTGGGAGGCCAAGGCAGGCGGATCGTTTGAGCTCAGGAGTTTGAGACCAGCCTGAGCAAGAGCAAGACCCTGTCTCTACTAAAAATAGAAAGAAATTATATGGACAGCTAAAAATATATAGAGAAAAACTTAGCCAGGCATGGTGGCACATGCCTGTAGTCCCAGCTACTTGGGAGGGTGAGGCAGAAGGATCGCTTGAGCCCAGGAGTTTGAGGTTGCTGTGCGCTAGGCTGACGCCATGGCACTCTAGCCAGGGTGACAGAGCAGGACTCTGCCTCAAAAAAAAAAAAAAAAAAAAAGTTCCCAAAAAGGAAGTCTCCAGGCCCAGATAATTTCACTGGGGAATTCTACTAAACATTTAAAGAATTAACACCTGTATTACACAATCTCTTTCAGGAAACACAAGAGGGGATGCTTCCCAACTCATTTTGGCTAGTATTACCCTGATACCAAAATCAGACAAAAATAGTACAAAAAGGAAAAACTACAGACCAATATCTCTCATGAACTTAGATGAAAAATCCTTAATATTAGCAAATTCAATCCAGCAATGTATAGAAAGAATTATATACCACTACCCACCTAACAGAGATTTTTAAAAAATCAACTTCTACTTCCTAACAGTTGCAGATACATGTTAAATCCTATCAACAAGGAGGTACTAGAGCCAAGATTTCACCCTATTTAAGTTCTCCTTTAAACTGCAGACATTCTCACTCATACCTTCTTTGAGATTCTTCCAAATTTGCAGAACTGTACTTTAGGGGGTATAAATAGAAGGCGGCAATTCAAACGGTTAGAATTTTAAAGTGATGACTAAATATGCATATTTCTGATTTTATTGCTTGCTATCAGAAAAAAAATCTTGTGATTATCCATGCTGATGAAAGAACAAGGTGAAACAGACGATCCACAAATCACCTTGCTTCAGGACGTACTACTTGATTTTTTCCCCAAGAAAATTATCTTTTAAATTAAGTCTCACTTATTTTAACAATAAAATTGGTGTCTATTCTCTGAGCAATAAACTGGTAGCCTCGATGCAGGAGTGGCCTAGGAAAATGGCAGCAGATAAACTACAAACTGGACAATAACCACAAACTTATGGCTAATCAAAAGTTGACCAAAAAAAGATGGGTCTCCCTCTCTATTATTCTGCATTTTCTGTTTATACTACCAGAATAATACTTCTTTAAAGAGGAAAATTTTAAAGTAAGTCAGTATTTGCCAACTCAGGAAGAATATCACAAAAATATATACAATTAATTGGTGCTGCTATTAAGAGTGGCTATTGATGACTCTCAGGAAAGCAAGATGATATACCCATTTTATCATCTTGCTGTATACCCATGCTGCAATGATATACCCATCTTAAAACGTATCACTCATAGCCAAATGAACACAAATCCAAAACTCAAGACTTGCAGGCAGGTGAAATATAAACTGGCACACATCAATACTGAATTATAAGTTGAAATGGTGAATATGAAGGGTACAAACTAGCAGACAGTTGAAATATATGGCTTCTTTAAAAAACACTTCTGTTCATGAAATAAGGAAAGAATCCAGTCTTACCCTGAATACAGTGCCAATACACCTTCTTCTTTATAGATTCGGAACAAGGCATGAAACATCCCTCTATATTTTATCTCTTTGAAACGCACATCAATGCTTTGGCCTTGAACTTGAAGGCGTGTTTTCGTAAGATCCACAGGGAACGTTCCTATGAAGGAACACACTCATTTTTAAATATTTCAAAAGAGTCACAGGTAAGTTTTGGCTAAATATAAGCCAATGACAATATATGAAACATAAGACAAAATCCTTTTTACAACACACAGAAGATCTCTATTAGAATATGACTGTCAGAGAACAAGAGTTGTATGTATTAAAATGAAATCTACTATACTGGTATATAGGCAGCACCATTTGACCCACAGTATACATGAAACTGTGATATAATAGAGTGCTTTAAGATTGTCCTAATATACTATAAATGCAAAATAATTTAAATGTTTTTGTTTCATCTGTAGCATACAATCTGACATTTAGCAGTCTCTTTTCTGCCCCTTCCTACCTCAAGTCTCCCCACCTTTCCCTCATAAAAATCTCTCCAAATTTTCACAAAGATAAGAACACATGAGATTGCTGCTCAAGATACTCTTATATACTATTGCAAAGTTTAGTGCTTTTTTTCCTTTTATTTGTTTACAGAAAACAAACAGTTCCCTAATATTATGAAAGATATTGGAAAAGTCCCATTTGGTTGTACTCATCCTGGTTCCTTAGGTAATTCAGGACTAATACCAGCAGAGTGCTTGGAGGGAAAACTTCTTAAACCAAACCTCTTTCTTTGTGTCAACACATAGAAGTGGTCATTACACTAACAAAATATATTTCAAGGAATATTTCAAGGTCTAAAACTAACAAGGAGATTATGTGGCTCTGGTCACCAATGATCTGAATGTCACAACACCAGAGCATATACCATGAAAGTCAACAAAGACTGGTGGATCGCAGTCATTTATGAATAGCTTAGGAAAGAGAAAATCTGGAAGATGAAAAGTCACAATCTAAAAATATTTCTGAATTAAAATCAAATAGAGAAGAATCTTGTCAGCCGGGTGCGGTGGCTCATGCCTGTAATCCTAGCACTCTGGGAGGCCAAGGCGGGTGGATCATTCGAGGTCAGGAGTTCGAGACCAGCCTGAGCAAGAGCGAGACCCCATCTCTACTAAAAATAGAAAGAAATTAGATGGACAGCTAAAAATATATACAGAAAAAAATTAGTCAGGCATTCTGGCACATGCCTGTAGTCTCAGCTACTCGGGAGGCTGAGGCAGAAGGATTGCTTAAGCCCAGGAGTCTGAGGTTGCTGTGAGCTAGGCTGATGCCACGGCACTCACTCTAGCCTGGGCAACAGAGTGAGACTCTGTCTCAAAAAAAAAAAAAAAAAAAAAAAGAATCTTGTCTGATCTTGGCAGTAAGTTTTCTTCTAAAATGGGATAGAGGTTTGAAAAAAAAGAAGTTTGGATACTTACTAAGAGATTTATAAACAACTTAGCATAAAAGAAAGACCATTAGTAGAGGACTATAACAGAAATGTCTATCATATCCAACTCTCTCTATATTTTCAGGTATATTACTTAAGCCTAGCAAATTAACAAATCACTAAACTACCAAAAAAGCTTCCTAAGTTTGACTTTTCTTAACTTCATTTGCCATACCATTAGTAGTACTTTCTCTAAAATATTACTTGATAGCTTTGAAACAATAATTTATTTTTATTTTATTTTTTAGAGATAGGGTCTCACTCTGTCACCCAGGCTGGAGTGCAGTGGCCCAATCATATAGCTCACTGTAAATGTCAACTCCTGAGCTCATGCAATCCTCTCACTTCAGCCTCCCAAGTAGCGGGGACTACAGGACTACAGGCACGGGCAACCACGCCTGGCTAATTTTTTTAATTTTTTTTTTTTTGGAGACAGGTTCTCACTATGTTGCCCAGGCTGATCTAAAACTCCTGGGCTGAAGCAATCCTCCTGCCTCAGCCTCCCAAAGCACTAGGATTACATGCATGAACCACCACGCCTGGCAATACAATAATTTTTAGAACAAAGAGGGTGAGCTTTTTATTTTTTCTCTATTTTCCACCAAAAATAACTGTCACCATACCTTACTATCTGTACTATAAAATGCAGGTTTGTCATTTTGCACATTCTTACCAAACTCAGCAACGATAGAGGCAAGGCCGCCATAAACAAAGGGTTTCCAATTCAGACCAGACATCTCATGGCTTACAGTGGCACTTTTCTGTTGCTAAAAAATAAACAAAAATCAGAACAATGCACAAGAGTGAGGAGCATTTGTTAGTGTCTGATCATATAATTTAGATGAACAAAACTGACAAAACAGATGTAGAGGAGAAACCCCACCAAGTGGAATGACACAAAATGGGGAATTCTGTTTTATGTGCTGGATGATCATGAATTTGTTCTTTACTACCATTATGTAGAGGTAGGCGTGCAATTCACTAAAAGATCAACCTGTGCCCTTCATTCTCTCTAGTTTCTTTAATATTATATTCATCCCCACCCAAAGAAGAGGCTTCAGTCCATCCAGCACACCCAACTCAGACATTTAACTAGACAATTACAAGTGAAGGGACCTGGAATTCAAATTATATAGGCTGAGGCATCTCATAAAAGCAGTTCGTGGTATTCAGTTAGCTTGATTCAAGTGCAAAGCACAGGCTCCTACCACTACCGTCTCATATTTTTAGCCCTTTCATCCCTCCACTAAACTTTAGAATTTTCATTCATCTAGCTACTTCTAGCTATATACAACTTCGCTCCTCAACTAGGCCCAGGCTAAGCTAAGTACCTTTTCATCACCTTCCTTCAGGTCCCCAGAGGAATGATAGCAATATGGATGATGTATCTCTTCTTTCTGACATTTAACATACATCCATCTAGTGAATCTCCTTTTCCTTCCCCCTGGCCCTTTAAAATGCATACACACAAATACTGTTATTCTTTTATGTTGTTTTTTAAACAATGTATTGTGCTCCCAGCTTCCTTTTCCTCCTTTCCCATCTGGTCCCTATTAGACCTGTCATCTTCAATCTTTTCAGCTTTCCTCTCTTTTTCTGCTACTCTCAGCTCTTTCTCTCTTGGATTTTATTTTTTCCATAGCTCCAGCCTCTAGACCAGTGGTTTTCAAATTTAGCATGTACCAGGCTCATCTAGATTACTGGGCCTCTCCCCAGTTTCTGACTGGTGGTCTGTCTGGCCCAGAGAATTTGCAAGTTCCCAAATAATGCTGATGCTTCCACACTTGTGAACTACTGCTCTAGGCATCAACTACTAAATTGTGGTCCACCTGAAATTAATATATTTCCTCAGCATGAACTCTCAGATTTCCTTTAAATATTCCTGCTTCAGAGCTTCACAGTATGTATACTTCTCAATTTCAAAAGTAACTTCCAAGTGGTTTGTGGCCAGAAATAAAGACTCTGAAGTCAGACTACCTAAATTGAAATCCTAACTCCAGATTCAAATCCTGACTCTACCACTTACTAGTTCTGTGACCTTGGGCAAGTTATTTAACCTCTCTCTATGCCTCCATTTTCTGAACTGTAAAATGGGACTAATAATAAAAACTATATCATAGGGTTGTTGCGAAAGTTAAATAACATATGTGAAACACCTACAAAAGTGGCTGGCACCTACCTCAATAACTGTTAGCCAATTATCATTATTACATTTTTGAAAATTTACCCAAATTTACGTTTTAACTGATATTCCTTGCTGCCCACCTCCCCAATTGCCCAATTTGGGGTTAGTGACTTTGAGTCACGGTATCTCTTTAGAGGAGACAAGGTTTTGCTTTGTTTCCACAAAAGGAATTCTCTGTAACTAAGCAAAGAACAATTTTCCAGAGATAATAGCAAACATGCAGACAAATGTTTTAGTTACAGGCCACAAAAATAATGATGGAAACTTCCTTTCAAGCATAGTACATATAGACTCTGGAACAGATAGCCCTTTTGGAGAAAAGTTGTTGAAAGGAATTCTAAGAAGCAAAGTAGGAATAGGCACTTCAAATATCAACTGCAGTTTGAAATAAGACTCTTGAATACTAAATACTATCTTATCAACATTTTTAGCTATGTCCACATTTTAGGATTTGAATTGAGAGTAAAACATGACACATATGGTGAGACAGTAGGGATGGAAAAGCAGGACTATGGCATATCCCCTCTCTCAGCCTGTGGGGAAAAAATTCACTTTCCATTCACAAATTTAGAGATTACCCAAAATAGTCTTAAATGTTTCAGGCTGCTGTGCTTCTCTCTAAAACTTTCCTGACAACTTCTTCCAATTCTTTTCATTTCAGAGAAAGCCTCCATCAGAACTTTACTACCTGCCAAGCCTTTTAATAAGGAAGATGTGCCCAGGGTCTAGGGAGCAACAAAGAATCAGTGGAAGGCAGGGAGCAGAACCACAGCAGGGAGCAGAAAGACCAGTCACTGAATCTTATGCAAGTTAGCCCAGTGGTTCCCTAATGAAGTTTTCACAATTTCGAGGTGAAATAAAAAAAGGTACCTGGTGCCTTTTTTAAGCTAAATGTATTTAATTAAGGACTATACATTTTTAGGACAGCATATTCTTCTTACTCTTGGAGCATTAAAAAAATCACCTTTCTTGTACGAAATGATAATAGTAGTTGGCAGTTGATTTTGTTTAACATCTTTACTAGGTAAAATAATACTGACTATCCTATATTTGTGCCTCCTCCCCACACTCACATTTAAATTTAATGGCCCACGAAATCCAGAAGTCTGGGCAAATCCAATACTGCCACTACCATCATCTCCCCACCCCCATCTGACAGTTAAATCTCCTTCACTCCAAGGTTAGGAAAGAATCTTATGAAGAAATCCTGTATCATCTTTGATTAGATCTGATTTTAGACAGTCCTTCTTCGTATTGAGCCAAAAGTCACTCTTCCTCTAATTTGTACCCAGTCTTTGGAGGCAATATTCAACTTATTCTTTTTCCCTAGGGGAGTCCTTCAAATATTTAAAGACAGCTATCATGTTCTCCTGTATCTTATCTTTCTTAGGCTAAGTATCCATGATCATTTTCTTCATTCTATATATTATACTTCAATTACTACAGCTGAAAATTGCAATCACTTTTTTGGGGACCATATCACACTACCGAATCATTAAATTGCCAGCTGAAACCTCTGAGTCTTTTACATAAGGCTGTATACATGCATGCATGTTACACTGCACCTATTCTACAAGTGTACAATATGTTTTGAACCTTCATTTATCTCTTCCATATCTTATCTCAGGCATAACAGTGACGACTAGGATGAGATTTATCTTCTAGTTGCCCCATGTTGTTTCCTCTCCTAAGATCCCTGAGGGCAGATATCATATCTAACAGTATTTTTATAACCCCCAGAATAGCTTGCACAGAATTGAGTACACATTCATTAAATACTTAGTTGGTTTTCCAGTATGACATCCTTTACCTATGTATGCAGCCTGTATGTGAAAGACGATAGAGGAAACCAGGAAGGTAACTTGCTGGGCTGGGCCAATGCTTCACACCCATGCATATGACACTCTACTGATCCTCAGATAATATCTGCCTACAAATCTTCTTCCCTTGCTTTTGTTGCAGAGAATTACTTATGTAAAATACCCCTAGCCCTCTAAAAATTATTTTAATTTGTGGGGGCTAACCCCAGATATGGGTAAAAGGGGAGAGGTCATATCTAAGTTAAAATAGAAATACAGTACCCTAAATATATTTATTGTATAAAGAAGCCAATGAAAATTATCTTCAAAATGCAGATATGTATTCTCAAGATCTAAGGAAAATTTGATACCTTAGTGAGAATAAGAATATCCTAGAATACAAGTTACATAGCCCTACACTATTCCAAAGATCTGGTCAGGACACTCTGGGTGCCTTTCTTGCTTTCTCCTTTAAGAAAGAGTAGGCATTAAAGAGTCTCAGATTCAGAAGGTAACAATGGAGACCCATGTAAATATTTATTGAAGGCATACTAAATGCCCAAACCTGCAACGTGCTTTGGGTATAATTGTCATGTTTGAAAAACACAGAAATATGTTCTAACACCAAGACAATATTTACCATTCAACCTATCTTTCCTGGATAAGCAAGGAGAAGGGGCAGGGATATAAGTTGTACAAAATATAGTGCTTGTCTTTTAAGACCTTAAAATCTGGTGGAAGAATCAAGGTAGTTCATTCGAGTAATGTTAAGTGCTAAACTGTGTAGTACAAACTTTACAAGCAAGAGGAGCACAGAAAAGACAACAATCAGCATGGGCTTCAAAAATTTGAAAAGGCTTGTCGAGGTGAAAAAACTTAAATTGGGCCTTGACAGAGAGTAGGCAGAATCTGGATAGGTGCAGGTAAGGGAGAGGTGTGGGGAGGGGACAGGATGAACAGAGACACAAATGTGGGAACAAACACAGCATGTGGAGGCAGGAATCAGTATAGTTTGTGCTGAGAAGAAAGGGATCTAACTAGAACAGAGAATTCCCTTGTTGTTGACTGAAACAATGTCAGATAAGAGTATGGTAAGGAACAAGTTACATTGAAAGGCTTAAAACCAAGGTGGGGGGTGGGGGGGCATCTGCAAGTTTTTTTAAAAGCAGGGAAGTAACTGGAGGAAATCCACCACATTTTAGTTAGCCTACTAGGACTACTGCAAACACAGTGCATTACAAATGGAGAGGCAGGGAGACTAGCTTAGGATGGTGCAAAATAAAGCAGACAAGGATGCTTGTTGTCACTGAGGTTAGAGATAAATTTCTGAAAATGGAGACACAAAGAACTCAATAATGTAGGGAATGAATACGAGGGAAGAGTTCATGATGACTCTAAGCATCTCTAGCCTGGGGGGGAGGGAAGAATCACTGACACAAAACTATAAATGTCCCTGCTGTTACCTTGTCTGAGAAACTAATTCATGTTGATAATAGTTGTCATCCCAATCAAGTAACTGAACTGCATTTTAATAGATGCCTTCAATGCCTTGACAGTGGCAGAGGGTTGAAACCGAAGGGGGGCATCTTTCAACAGCATCCCTCACACTAATACAATGGAGGTGTTTGCTTACTCCGCTTACAATCACGGCCGCCGTTGCAAACTTCACCCTTAGAAAAATTAGGATTATTCCAGGAAAGATACCCATTCACACTCTGGGTAGCAGGATCTTGCCAGTTCCTCAGCTGTCAGAGCGAGCTCGTGGAGAGAAGGGAGGCGCCTGAAGGAGGCGGCCTCCCAGGGGGGCCGAGGAAGCAGGGTTCAATCGAAGAAGTAAAACCACCGATGCCAGAAGAGTGAAAGACAGGGAAGGGACTCGGCTGAGGGGAGAGAGAGACCAGAGGACCGTTAAGCCCCTCCCAGGCCGGGAACCAGGCCAGCCCGGCCCCGCGCGGCCTGGCGCGGCCCAGCCCCACTCCCCAGCCTGGAAGTCCAGGAGCTCCCCCTCACCTGCTCAGGCTCATCGGACGACTGGGAAGCCGAGGCTCCCACGGTCGGAAACGCCACCGCAATGCCAACCCGGAAGTATTGAAACCAGCGGAAGTAACCAAGGCGTCGCCCCGGCAACCGTGGTGCAGCCATTCCAACTCCGCCTCCTCCAAGCCTAAAAAAGAAGGCGCGAAATAAGAGGCAGAAGTGGCAAGGGTCTAAAGGCGGGAGTCGAACAGGCTGCTGATGCAAAGGCTGACTTGTGGGAGGTGTAGAGAGACGGAGCTCAGGCGTGAGAATTTGGCAGATTCTACAGTTAACATGCTCGCCACGGGGAGCAGAGGAGTCTCCTCCTCACCGCGTTTTCCACCCACCTGGTGCATCCAAGGACCGGGAAAGGAGGGGGAGAGGCGGGAAGAGGGGGAGGAGAGGGGGCCTGTGGAGCCGGTAGGGCGAGGGGCGGGGCAAGCGGAGTAATGGGCGTGGCGTCCTGCCCCCACAGAGTCCGAAAAAGGAGGGAAAGGGAAGGGGGTGGGTCAAGGGGTTTCGAACAAAAGTAGCAAAATGAGGGATCACGGGTGAGCAAAATTTAGTGAAGTGACTGAAAATAAAGATCAGGGAAGCAAATAAAACCTCAGCGCCTACTGGAAGTCAGACATTAGTGACTGAAAAATTAGGCTTCAGGCCCTGTAGTGGAAGCTCACGGTTTGGTTAGAAACTTGAGGAACAGCAAGTTGGAAACAGAAAAGGGGACCATAAAAAATTAAAGAAAAAGAAACTAAGGAGGAGAAACGCCAACGGGGGAAGTTCCACTTAATTCGCACCTCACGATCTGCCAGAAAATGATGAGAGCTTGATGACAAGCTTCTGGCCCTACCAACGGCCACGGCCACCAGAAGGGATGACCGCAAAGCCTTCTGGGTGATTCCATTAGCCAATGCGCTACATCCGATTTTTAAGCCTCTTAAACGGTTCCCTAATCACGCGGGAGTACACAATAACAGTTAGGGTTTATTGTTTATGTGTTGTAAGTAAAAGCCAGTGCAAGGCATTTGGCCCAAAATGATTATTTGTTGAATGAATGTTTGGAGTTCATTTGTTCCAAAAGGATCTTTGTCAATTTAGTTCACAGCTTGTGTTTTGTTTTGTTTTTCCATTTAAAATTTTCGTCAGGGAGCACAGATGATCATAATAGCTGACATTACAGAGTACTTACCATGTATCAAGAGTGATGCCAAGAGCTTTTTGTGTTCACAACTACCCTGTAAGACCGGTACTATTATTTTCCCCTATTAATGAGTGAGAAAAGTGAGGCCATAAAAGGTTGAGAGTAATGTGTTAAGTGGCATAGCTGGGATTTAAACTCGGATCTGACTTCAGAACCCAGGCTCTAAACCACTATGCTATATTGCTGTTGGCTGTAATAATACCCTTGTTAACTTCAGAAACTTCCTTACTTAAAATAGATATAAGGAACACATGCATGCATTCCAAATATGAATTCCCTTTGATTTAGATCTCAACAGAGTACTCCCTTTCAGCCAGGCAACGGAGGTTTTAGCTTAGAGTCCTTACTTGGAAGGACTATATTCTCTTCAATGACCTGAATTGTATGTGCATCTGTGGCCTGGGCTTGTCCCTCATATCCAGGTCGCTGAACCTTGTATTATAGAATTATGGCCCTCCCTGTGAGCAAATCACTATCTTAGTTCATCTTTTCTTTTTTTTTTTTAGACAGAGTCTCACTCTATTGCCCAGGTTAGAGTGCCGTGACATCAGCCTAGCTCATAGCAACCTCAAACTCCTGGGCTCAAGGGATCCTTCTTCCTCAGCCTCCCAAGTAGCTGGGACTACAGGCATGTGCTACCACAGCAGGCTAACTTTTTGTATGTATATTTTTAGTTGTCCAGCTAGTTTCTTTTTATTTTTAGTAGAGATGGGGGTCTCGCTCTTGCTCAGGCCGGTCTCGAATTCCTGAGCTGAAACAATCCGCCCACCTCGGCCTGCCGGAGTGCTAGGATTACAGGCGTGAGCCACCGCACCCAGCCTATCTTAGCTTTTCTGCAAGACTAATTTTCCCTCCTCAGCCGCTGCCACCACTAGCTAATACCACTGGCTACCTATGTAAACTTTGTCAAAATGAGCTTTGTTTTCAAATGATTTATTTTAAAAGAAGATGATGTTCGTCAATATGTTGTAAGGAAGCCCTTAAACAAAGAAGGTAAGAAACCTAGGACCAAAGCACCCTCCACATGTCCTGCAACATAAACGCCAGCATATTGCTTTAAAGAAACAACGTACTAAGAAAAATAAGGAAGAAGCTGCAGAATGTGCTACACTCTTGGCCAAGAGAATAAAGGAGGCCAAAGAAAAGCACCAGGAACAGATTGTCAAGAGATGTAGGCTGTCCTCTCAGAGCATCTACTTCTAAGTCTGAGTACAGCCAAAAATAAGATTTTTTGAGTTAAATAATAATAAATAAGACCATATATATCCCAAAAAATTAAAAAAATAAAAATCCCACAATAGTGAATTAAAAATAGCATTTGTAGAAGCATTATAAGCACGTACCACACTTTAATTAACACATTAGCTATTTGATTGCTTAGTTTGTTTTCAACATTCTCCAAAATTGTAACATAAAAAATATAACCTTCATTATCAAAGTCGATCATTTTCCTGATAAATTGTCTTCTATTTGTAGTCTCGACCATTAAGACCAAGACCACTATTGGACTATACCCTGTCTTTTATTATGTTTGAATCTGATCTCACCAATAGATAAACTATTCAAGAGGATAGAATAGTGGAATCTAATGGTTGGAGGGAGACTTAGAGGTCTCTTCTATAATATTCATTAAAGACAGTTGTCCAGTCTCTGCTAGAATCCTTCTAGTGTAAGTATTCAACACAACTCAGCTTATTACACTATTGGATAACTCTCTTAGAAAGTTCTCATTTATATTGAGCCACAGTGTGCTTTCCAATTTCTACTCTCCCCAGAGAAACAGATGGTCTTAAAGAATGAAAAGAGCACTGTAGTTGGAGTTAGAAGACCTTTTTTTTTGAGATGAAGTTCACATGACATAAAAATGACCATTTCAAAGGGAACAATTTAGTGGCATTTAGTACATTGACAACGTTGTGCAACAATTTTCATCACCAACATTTTCAAACTATGTACCCATTAAGCAGTTGCTCCCCATTTCTCCCTCACCAGATCCCCTGGCAACCACCAATTTGTTTTCTGTCTCTATGGATTTACCTATTCTGAAAATTTCATATAAAAGGAATGATACTTTTTGTGTCTGGTTCATTTTGCTTACTGTAAGTTTTTGAGGTTTGTCCAAGTCGTAGCAAGTGTCAGTACTTCATTCCTTTTTATGGCTAAAAAACATCCCACTGTGTGTGTGTGTATGTGTGTGTATATACATACATATATATATATATATACACACACACACACACAAACACACTACAATCCATTGATAAAATTTGGGCTGTTTCCAACTTTTGGCTATTGTAAATAGTGCTGTTATGAATATGCATGTTTGAATGTCAGTGTTTAATTCTTTTGGTTTTATACATACAAGTGAAATTTCCAGAAGACCTTTTTGAAACCAAACTCCATCACTTTCTAGCTCTGTGACCCTGAGCAAATTACTTAATATTTCTGAGCCTCAGTTTCCTATCTGAAGATTAAATATTCTAATGCTCCTAGCACAGGGTTAGGCACTTAGTATATGCTTTACAAATGTTAATTGCCTTCCTTTCTTCTTCCCCCCCTTAACAGCCCTCCCACATATCCTCCAGCCCAGCAGTGTTTTATTCCACAAGCTTGACATCACCTCAACCAGTCTTCCTATGGCATGCTTTCCAGACCTCCCAACATCTTAATTACCCTGCTCCCAGAAGATGTCAGGGAGGAAATCTTTTCCTCTACTCTCTTAGGTTCAGTGCCTGCACACTGTAAATTAAACTAACAAAAAATAGACTAGCAGGAGAAAAGGCACATAATTTTTGTTAATATTTATATGCATAGTTTACAGAAAAGTGAAACTCAAAAAAGCAAATAGACTCAGATACTGATATACCATTTTAACAAAGGAAAAGGGTTTAGGCTTCAAGGGATGATAAATTGTGGGGAAGAAACTAGGAAATATATGGGGGAACTAATGAAATATAAGGGCTATTTCAGTAAGGTCTGTTTATGCAATTCATCTTGGCCAGTTTTCGATGACTGGTCATTCTTCTTCCCTCCCTGGTATGGGGCAGTGAGGAACTTTCCTCAAAGGGAAATATATGTCCTGCTTTTAGACAGATATGGGAAGGGCAGAGAACTTTTCCTGCACCAGCTGATACTCAATGGCATTTAGCTCAAAATAATCCTTATGCCAAAGTGACATATTTTGGGGTGGCATATTCCGATACCCTTCAAAGACAAAGGTGCATTTGTAAATAGTCACCATTGCGTACTTGTGGGGGAGGAGAGGCCTCTGTTAGATGTTTAGCATTGGACACTAAGCCTAAGATGTGTATCATTTAAAAATGAGAACATTTTTATTTTCATTAAAAGGCACTATTAAGAGAGTAAAAAGGCAAGCCCCAGAATTGGAGAAGAAATTTTTAATCCATGTATCCTACAAAATCACATATCCAGTATATATAAAGAACTCCTAAAACTCAGTAATAAAAAGGAAACTCAATTTTTAATGGGAAAAATACTTGCAAGTCACTTCATAAGAGTGTCCAATGACCAATAAGCATATAAAAACATTTCAACATTATTAGTCATCAGGAAAATCAAATTAAAGTCACAATATACACCCTAAAGCATGGCCAAAGTGAAAAGCACTGACAATACAAGGAACTGGCAAGGATATAAAGCATCTCAAATTCTCACATACTACTCATAGGAATATTTATTAATTTTCCATTCCTGTACAAAAAATTGTCACAAATTCAGCAGCTTAAAACAATACACATTTACTGTCTCACAGTTTCTGTAAGTCAGGAAGGAGCCCAGGCATGACTTAACTAAGTCCTGTGCTCTGGAGTCTCACAAGGCTACAATCAAGGTGTTGGCCAGAGTGTGTTTTTATCTTGAGACCTGACTGGCTAAGAATCTGTTTCCAAGCTCACTCAGATTATTGCAGAATTTATTTCCTTGCAGCTGTAGCACTGAGAGCTTCAGTTTCTTGCTGGCTACTGTTGGCCAGAGGCTGCTCTCAGCTCTGGAGGCAGCCTCTATTTTCCTGTGATGTGGACCTCTCCACAGGTAGTTCACAGCATGGCCACTGCTTCTTCCAGGCCTGTTGGAGACTGAGAGCCTAAGATGTGGTTTTTACCAGCACAGAGCACAGTAGGACTATTCATTTCTTTGATGAAGACTATACCTATTATTCAAATTTAAAATAACTGTTTTTTTCTGATTATAGAAAGTGCATGGTCATTATAAAACAGTTAAACTATACACAAAAGTAGAAAGAAGGTAGAAATTACCTGAAATCCAAACATCTACTACTGCTCGGGAAAGCTCAGGGAGGTTTTGGTCTAGGTCTAGCTGCTTGTCGCTCAAAGATCCAATCTTTGAGACAATGAGGATTGACAAGAGAGGATTGCCAAGGAAGAAAGGATTTTTTAATCAGACAGATGGCTTGTCTGGAGACTGCAGAAGCTGCCTCAAATTTGTCTGTCCAACTAACAGAGACCATGGGCTTTTAAAGGAGAGGCCACATGCATTGGGGTAGGTCATAGTGTAACTAACGAGGGGATACAAGCATTGGTAGCAGGTTGTGGGGGATGGTGAATCTTGGCATCAGGAAGTCTTCCCAGGAGCCTTCAGAATATCAGCTCCTTTGTGTTGCAGAAAATCCACCATTTCTGGGAAACAACTCAAAAGGTCAACTAGGTAGTTAAGGGACAGGATTATTTTTTTTTTTTTTTTTTTTTTTTGAGACAGTGTCACTCTGTTGCCCGGGCTAGAGTGAGTGCCGTGGCGTCAGCCTAGCTCACAGCAACCTCAAACTCCTGGGCTTAAGCGATCCTACTGCCTCAGCCTCCCGAGTTGCTGGGACTACAGGCATGTGCCACCATGCCCGGCTAATTTTTTTTCTATATATATATTTTTAGCTGTCCATATAGTTTCTTTCTATTTTTTAGTAGAGACGGGGTCTCGTTCTTGCTCAGGCTGGTCTCGAACTCCTGAGCTCACACAATCCGCCCGCCTCGGCCTCCCAAGTGCTAGGATTACAGGCTTGAGCCACCGCGCCCGGCCTAGGATTATTTTTTTAAAAGCAGCATCGAACTTTATTCATGGGGCCAGTTACACTATTATCTTGACACTCTGGATTAGCCTCTTTCTAGTCCTTCCCATGCACAGACACATCGTTATACTATAATTCTGTGATATGCGTGTTCACATCACATGCTCCTGCAGGGTGGCCTTGTGTGCTGGAGTCAGTGGCCCAGCTAGTTCTAGAGTCCCTGTTAAGTCCAGTGTTTCTTTCTTTATTTTATGCCTAGATGATCTGTCCAGATCTGTTAGTGGGGTGTTGAAGTCCCCAGGTATTATGATGCTGCTGTTTATCTCTGTGCTTAGATCTAGTAGGGTTTGCTTTATGAATCTGGGTGCTTCTGTGCATAAATATTTAGGATTGTTATGTCTTCTTGCTGAATTGCCCTCTTTACCATTATATAATGACCATCTTTGTCTTTCTTTACTATTTTTGATTTAAAGTCAATTTTATCTGATATCAGAATGGCTATACCTGCTTTCTTTTGATTTCTATTTGCATGGAATATTTTTTTCCATCCCTTCACCTTGAGGCTGTATGAATCCTTGTGGGTTAGATGTGTTGGAACCTGAATAAAATACTTCTCAATCACACATGGGTCAAGAAAGAAATCAAAAGGGAAATTATAAAGCATTTTGCACTGAATGAAAAAGAAAACTCAACATAGCAAAGTTTGTGAGATGCCGCTAAAGCCATGGTAAGAAGTAAATTTATATCAATAGCACTAAATGCCTATATTAGAAAACAATTAGAATCTTAAAACAATGATCTCAACTTTCACCTTAAGAAACTAGGAGACAAAGAGCAAATTAAACCTAAAGTAAGTAAAGTTAAGCCTAAATTAAAAATAACAGTAGAAATCAAAAACATTGAAAATGGAAAAACAATAAAGGAAAGCTAGTTCTCTGAGAATGTCAATAAAAAGATATATCTCTAGCCAGATTAATCAGGAAGAAAAAGGACACTATTAAACAATATCAGGATTGAGAGAGGGAGCTTAATTATAGATCCTACAAATATTGTGGCAGGTAGACTCTAAAATGGTCCTCAATAATCCCAGCTTCCTGGTATTCATGCCCCTGTGGAACCCCCTCCCCATTGAGTGTGGATTGACCCAGGGACTTGCTTGTAACCAATGCAATATGGCATAGGTAGTGAGATGTCACTTCTCTGATTAGGCTATGACTTACATCTTGTTACAATTTCTCTATTGCTGGCTTTAATGAAGCAAGCCACCATGTTGGAGAGGCCAATATAGCAAGGAACTGAGGGCAACCTCTGGCCAACAGCTAACAGGGAATTAAGGCCCTCAGTCTAACAACCCACAAAAAACTTGAATCCTGCCAACAACCACATGAGCTTAGAAATGGATCCTTTCAGAGTCAAGTCTTCAGATGAGATCCTAGTCCTGCCTGCCACTTTGATTACAGCCTGGTGAGAGACCCTAAATAGAGGATCCAGGTAAGCTGTGCCCAGATTCCTGACCTACAGAGTCGGTGCAATAACAAATGTGTGTTGCTTTAAGCCACTAAGCTTTTAGTAATCTGTTATGCAGAAATAGATAACTAATACAAAAGTTAACATGATACAGAAATACTATCACCTGTCTTAGTCAGTTTACTGTTACCTATTACAGAATACCTAAACCTGGGTAATTTATTTTTTAAAAAAGGAATTTATTTCTTAGAGTTCTAGAGGCTGGGAAGTCTAAGGTCAAGGGGCTACATCTGGTGAGAGCCTTGTGGCTGGTGGAGACTTTCTACAGTGTCCTGAGGTGGTGCAAGGTATCACATGGTGAGGGGGCTAGCATGCTAACATGCTATGCTCAACTCACTCTTCCTCTTCTTATAAAGCCACTAGTTCCACTCCCATAATAACTCGTTAATCCATTAACCTTTAATCTGTTAATCCATGAATGGATTAATCCATTCATAATGGCAGAGCCTCTTAAAGGCCCCACCTCTCAACACTGCCATATTGGAGATTAAATTTCAACATGAGTTTTGGAGGGAACAAATATTCAAAACATAGCAACAAGTTTATGCCAATAAATTTGACAACTTTGGTGAAGTGGACAAATGTACAAATTTCTTAAAATACAAAAAGTGCCAAAGCTCATTAAGAAGAAATCAAAATTGGAATAGTCCTATAACTATTACAAAAATTAATTTGTAGGTAAGAAACATTCTAACAAAGAAAACTTTGGGCCCAGACTTCACTGGCAAGTTCTCCCAAACATTTAAGGAAGAAATAATTACTATTCTGTACCAACTTTTTCAGAAAATAGAAGAGAGTAGAATACTTCCAACTCATTCTATGAGACCAGTGTTGCCCTGATACCAAAATCGGACAAAGACATTATAAGAAAAAGAAAACTGAAGATGAAAACCATTGAAAAAGGTAGATTCAGGCCAGGCGTAGTGGCTCACGCCTATAATCCTAGCACTCTGGGAGGCCGAGGTGGGTGGATCGTTTTAGCTCAGGAGTTTTCGAGACCAGCCTGAGCAAGAGCAAGATCCCATCTCTACTAAAAAAAAAATAGAAAGAAATTATATGGACAACTAAAAATATACAGAAAAAATTAGCTGGGCATGGTGGCGTGTGCCTATAGTCCCAGATACTTGGGAGGCTGAGGCAGGAGGATTGCTTGAGCCCAGGAGTTTGAGGTTGCTGTGAGCTAGGGTGACACCACGGCACTCTAGCCTGGGCAACAGAGTGAGACTCTGTCTTAAAAAATAATTAATTAATTAATTAATTTAAAAAAAAGAAAGTGGAGGTCTGAAAAAAAAAGATTAAAAAAAGTTAGATTCAAAAATTCTTAACAAAATTTTGGCAAGCTGAACCTAACTACATAAAAAGGATAATTTATCATGACTAAATGGGGTTTATCTGAGGATTATAAAGTAGGTTTAATAATCAAAAATCAGTCACTGTAGATAGAATGAGCAATATTTGATAGCACAACAAAGTGACTATAGTCGACATTAAGTTATAGTATACTTTAAAATAACTAAAAGAGTGGAATTGGAATGTTCCTAACACAGAGAAATGATAAATGCTTAATGGATACTCCAATCACCCTGATTTGATTAATATACATTGTACGCCTGTATCAATACGTCACATGTACCCTATAAATATATACAACTATAATGTACCCATAATAATTAAAAATAAAAAATTTAAAATGAAAAGAAAATCAATCACAGTAGCTCACTATATTAACAAAAGAATAAAGAAAAAACATGTAATCATCTCTATAAACACAGAGAAAACATTTGACAAAATGCATCATCCATTCCTGATTAAATCTCTTAACAAACTAAGAATAGAAGGGATTTTCCTCAATCTGATGAAGGCTAACTACAAAATACCTACAGCTAATAGCACACTTACTGATGAGAGACTGAATGCTTTTCCCCTAATGCCAGTAACAAGGCGAGGCTATCCAGAAATTCTAGTCAATACAATAAGGCATGAATAAAAGGCATCCAAATTGGAAATGAAAATGTTAAACTCTCATTATTCATGGATGACATGTTGTCCAAATAGAATTTCTTCTAGAATGTACAAGAAAGCTACAACTAATAAGTGAGTTTAGTAAGGTTGCAGAATATAGAGCCAATACACAAGAATCAATTGTATTTTTATATATTAGCCACAAGCAACTGGATATTTTAAATTTTAAAAATATTTAAAATAGCATCAAAATATGAAATATTTAAGGATAAATGTGATAAAAATGTGCAACAGCTGTACATTGAAAACTGAAAAGATGACTAAGAGAAATTAAATAAGACTTAAATAGAAAGATATATTATGCCCATGCCTTGGAAGGCTCAATAATATAAAAATGTCAATTCTCCTCAAATTGATCAATAGATTCAACACAATACCAACCAAAATCTCAGAAGGCTTTCTTACAAAAACTGACAAGCTGATTCTAAAATTCTTAATTCATAAGCAAAGAATCAAAAATAAAAAAACTTTTTAAAAAGAATAACAAAGTTAAAGGACTTACACTACCTGATTCAAGATTTATTATAAATGTACAGTAATCAAGACAGTAGTATTGGTAGGAGAGACACATAGATCAATGGAACAGAAAATAGGGTCCAGAAATTGACACACAAATGTGATCATCTGATTTTCAACCAAGACAACAAGGCAATTCAATGGGGGAAAAAATATTTTCAACAAATATGCTATCAAAATAGGATAACCACATGGAAAAAAAACTTCCACACAAGTTAGACATTTATTTCATGCTATACATAAAAATAAAATCTCAATGAATCATAGACCTAAAGTTGGGAGTTAAAACTATTTCTTGAGATTGTTACATAGCAAACTAAATTCCTAACTGATCCAGAGGGATTCCATATGTAAAAAATGTGAATAATTATATAACTTTCTTAAAGATTTATAATTTGCAATAATCTATTAAAGCTGAGAAATCCAACAATAAGTAAATTTGTTTAATTTTGTTTAACCAGTAATACACAAGTATATTTGACCATGGAGCTCTTTATTTGCACATGAGTAACAGTCTATGAAACACACTTTGAAAACCATTATCTTGTTCAAAACTTTTGCTCTAAATGTGAGAAATCTAATGCCCAGAGAGAATAATTCACCTCACTAAGACCACTTGTCTAATTGGAGATGTCTCCAGGCATAAATCCTCTGCTTCTTGTATTGCACAATAGATTATCATTTTCATTGGTATAGAACACACCTTGAAGTTTTCATAAGCAAGTATTGCTTCCACTACTTCCTGGGCCATCTGTATTATAACACTTATCATCCTATATAGTACAATAATCTGTCCTCTCCATGACACTGAGCACTTTTTCCACCCAGGGAAGGTGAACTGATTATTTTTGTTTTGCCCAATTAATACCAGCGATTAAAATATAGTGGAATTTCAATGAAGGTTTCATGAATGAAAGGGGGGCAGATTTCCATGTGAACAGCCCAAGAACAAGAGTGCAGACATCCAAAAATTAGAGTACCAGACTCCAAGCTGGGAAGAGAGGAAACATTATCTAAGGAAGGAAGTCAAGGTTGGCGGGAAATTAAGAATAATATATGTACAACAAGGAATCAGGAAAGCAGACACAATGAGATGTAGTATCACCAGCGCAGGGAAGATTTTTGGTTCAAGACAGCTGGTATGTAATTGCATAATCACTAAATAATTACTACAATAAACACCAAGAATATGCTGTGTTCCATGCAAAAATAAGCATATTACGATATAATAGCCACTTTAAATAATTATTGCAGTTTGATAGCACTGCATATATACATTTAAGTATCAGTTCAATATGTTGAGGGAAATAATTTCAAGCTTGTTATTATCAAAATAAAATATGTTAGAATATATGAAAACAGGCCGGGCGTGGTGGCTTACACCTGTAATCCTAGCACTCTGGGAGGCCGAGGCGGGCGGATCGTTTGAGCTCAGGAGTTCGAAACCAGCCTTAGCAAGAGCAAGACCCAGTCTCTACTAAAAAATAAAAAGAAATTAGCTGGACAACTAAAAATATATAGAAAAAATTAGCCAGGCATGGTGGCACATGCCTGTAGTCCCAGCTACCTGGGAGGCTGAGGCAGAAGGATTGCTTGAGCCCAGGAGTTTGAGGTTGCTGTGCCAGGGTGACAGAGCAGGACTCTGCCTCAAAAAAAAAAAAAAAAAAGAATATATGAAAACAAAAGTACATCACAAAAGGAACTAACATATATTGATCAACTAAACTCTTGGCATACATAAGCTCATTTAGGTCTCATAACTACCCGGTGAAGTAAATCTCTCCTCCTCAAACCTTTCAGACAGATTTGAGGAACTGAAGCATCGTTTCTTCTAACAGTGTGCATGCTGTTATAAGAATGTAGGTTGCCCCATTTTTCCCCCAATAATTTCTGAATCCCAAGATTTTTTAATGCAGTGAACCTTTCCAATGACTCCAATTTTGTAAACAGAGTTTAATTTTTCTGACTTACAGAACCTCTTGTTGAACATTTACAAATAATAACAGGCCCACGATCTTGTTCAGAAAGGACATAATCTAGAAATTCAAAACAGGTGCCTCTCCAAGGAGCATCCAAGACTTTCAAGATTTCCCAACATGGTTTCATATCAAAATTGATTTGTAACTTTTCATGGAACCAGAAATAAAAAGGGAACGAACACATATAGGGTGCTTAATAAATTACAGATGTTGTGCTAAACGCTTTATAAAGCTTCTTCTATTTAATTCTCACACTCTCTTTATGAGATAAAATGGACCTTCCTTCTGGAATGTTTATTAAAAATTATGAGTTTTTACATTTTTGACAAAGATGCCAAGAAGATATATTGGGGAAATGACACCCTCTTCAAAAAATCATGCTAGGAAAACTGGATATCCATATGAAGAAGAATAAAACTAGACCCCTATCTCTCACCACATACAAAAATCAAATCAAAATAGATTAAAGGCTTAAATGTAAGACTTGAATCTATGAAACTACTAGAAGAAAACACTGGGGAAATGCTTCAGAACATTGCTCTAAGTAAAGATTTTTGGGTAAGACCTCAAAAGTACAAGCAATCAAAGCAAAAATAGACAAATGAAATTATATCAAGCTCAAAAGCTTATGCACAGCAAAGTAAACAATCAACAGAGTGACTAGACAACCTGCAGAATGGAAGAAAATATTTTCAAACTGTTCATTTGGCAAGGAATTAATAACCAGA
Organism: Lemur catta; assembly: GCF_020740605.2. Lineage (NCBI taxonomy): Eukaryota > Metazoa > Chordata > Mammalia > Primates > Lemuridae > Lemur > Lemur catta. The sequence goes on along the minus strand of NC_059155.1, from coordinate 30,389,487 downwards.
ATATATAAAGAATTCAACTCAATAGCAAAAAGCAACAAATAATCCAATTAAAAATGAGCAAATGATCTCAATAGACATTTCTCTAAAGAAAATATGCAAATGGTCAATAGACATGAAAAAATGCTCAGCATCACTAGTGATCAGGGAAATGTAAATCAAAACCACAGAGAGATATCATATCACCCAGGTTAAAATGGCTATTATCAAAAAGACAAAAAATAACAGATGCTGGTAAGGATGCAGAGAAAGGAGAACTCTCACATACTGTTGCTGGGAATGTAAATTTGTACAGCCATTATGAAAAACAGAATGGAGGTTCCTCAGAAAATTAAAAATAGAACTACCATATGATTCAGCAATCCCACTGTTGAGTATATATCCAAAAGAAAGGAAATCAACATATTCAAGAGATATCTGCACTTCCATGTTTACCACAGCACTATTTGCAATAGCCAAGATATATAATGAACCTGTGGCAATTGATCCAGGAATGGATAAAGAAAATATGGTATATATACACAATGGAGTGTTATTCAGCCATAAAAAAATGAAATCCTGTAATTTGCAGCAACATGGATGAGCCTGGAAGACATTATGTTAAATGAAATAAGCCAGGCACAGAAAGACAAATATCGCATGTTCTCACTCATGTGGGCATGAAAAAGTTGATCTCATGGGAGTAGAGAGTAGAATGGTGGTTACCAGAGTCTGGGAAGGGGAGAGGGGAATGAAGAGAGGGTGGTCAATGGATAAAAAAGCACAGTTGGTAGAAAGGATAATTTCTAGTGTTCAACAACACAGTAGGGTGACTGTAGTTATCAATGATTTATTGTATATTTCAAAATAGCTAGAAGAGAAGATCTGGAATGTTCTCAACACAAAGAAACGATAAACGTTTGAGGTGACGGCTATCCCAATTACTGTGATTTGATCATTACACATTGTATACATGTATGAAATATCACATGTACCCCATAAATATGTAGAATTATTATGAATCAATAAAAAATCCTAGCAACTACTCTAGGAAATAAAAGAAAAATGCACAAAAATTATGAGTTTTTAAAGGTTAGAAAAATAAAGTACATCAATGGGATAAATGTTTAATAACAGAGTAGATTAGTTATAAATGCACGGAAAGTAAATTTAAAGACAGCTTTACTGCAGAAATGAGAATCTAATTTAACTTATTCTAGATGCTAGTAATTTAATCTGAATGTAGGACAAAACTCACTCATTTAACGGGTGGCATCTGAAGATAAATCTAAATTTCTATTCATTTGTATAATTCATTTCATTAACATTTTAAGTAACAGTCCACAAATATAAGGCAAATACATCAAGTGATACTATTTCCTAAGACTACTTGAAAATATTGGTTAAGGTCTGTTCCGGAAAACCAGTCACTTACATGAAAGAGTCTAAAATTATTTTGTTTAAACTGTAAAGTTTTGACTATGATCTTCACTTTAGAAGAAAATGAATCTCATTACATTTACATTTGCATATATGCAGTAAAAATCTTGGTCAATGAAACACTAAAGATTCATTATACACAGTTATTATATAGAGCAGGTATTGGTCCTGCTTCCTACCAAAAGTTAATAATGAAATCCAGCCCATTAAAAGAAAGGGCATTGGGCCTTTTGCTTTCAGCTGGTATTTTTAAGTCATTACATTATTTCCATGTCAAAAAAAAAATCCTAAACCAGTCTTAAAATAAAAGTGCCCAGCTTAAATGGCTGGGAATTCTAGTCCTGGACTGGCTTTCTTGTAACTGACGTCTTCCAGGTACCATAAACTATATCAACCAGATCTTGGGGAGGGGAATGAAAAGGGATGTTGAAAAAAATTAATTTTCTTTTTTAATATAAAATCCCTAAGTCCCTAAAAAACATCAGGGCCAGAGGGTGACTCATGATTACACTGTTCTCCTTCAACTGGTTAAATCAAATGACCTCTGTAGCATTAAAGTTTTAAATCTGCAAGTCTAGTCATTACATCTAAGTTCAGATACCCAGTTCGATGAAGCTGGACGTCAAGCCCGGAGAACTACCGGTCAAAGCAGGCGGAGTTCACACTGCCTAACCTCCACATCAACCTTTCTTTTTCCTGTTATTTCTTTTTTGTAAACCTCAGCAGAACCCCAAGATGCCGAGAAAGTTCTCACAATGCACTGAAGTCCAGCAGGTCGCTAAGCACCTCGTAGTTCCCTACATCGGCCAGGCGCGGCTGCTGGGATTCACCTTTGGGCCACTTCTAGCGAGTCCTAAGGCGGAAGAAAGTGGCTCAGTGAGAGACCACCAAAGCCCAAAGTGAGGAGTGGGGAGATGAGGGAGGGCTTCGGGGAAAAGGAAGAAGATTGGGGGCGCCAGGCTGACTTTCAATACTCCCTCCCCACTCGTCCCAAAAGCAGAGCGGGCGGGAGGCAGGAGAGCCCAATGCCTTCGCCGGGTAGGTTAGCCCACGCCTTCCTCCGCATCTCCGGGAGCCACGCGGCAGTTCCAGAAACTCACCGCCTCTCTAGCAAACGTCCGCTCTCAGCGCCCTCTGCCAGGCGGCGACGCGGGTTCCTCGGCGCACGGGGCTCCGGCCGGATGAGGGGTCAATTTGGCTTCCGCCTAGAGGAGCGGTGGGGGCGAGGGGAGATTTAAAGGGACTTGCTCATTTGGCAATGATAGAATTGACAAGGTGCGGGGAACACGCCTCAGGCGGGGCCGTGTCTGAGACTGCTGCCGTCCCCAGAGAGGCCCCAGGGGTCGGACAGCTCCCCTCTGGAGGTCCAAGGCTGGCGCAGTGTTGGTGGGGAAGGAGAGGAGCCCTTGCCCGGCACCCCAGCTCCCACGCTCCTTTGTACTACGCGTAGTCCGAAATCCCCTCCACATGTGGGGGCGGAGTGGGGGCGCAGGTGTCCTTGGTAACGATCCCGTGAGCAGCACGCTCACATTGCGGGCCCCGCTCCGCGCTCCTGTTATTAAAAAGAAACAGAAACACCAACAACTAGTCCTGCTCTTGCCTGGCGTCCTCCTCCCCCAGCTTGGCCTCTTTCTACCTTTGCTACCCAGTCTGTGGCTGACCAGCCCTGGACATGCCAAGACAACATGACTGGCTCGGCAGCCGAAGCCGCCGGCTCTCCAGTGCGCCCCAGAGCCTGGGCGCCTGCCTAGGACGAGCGCGGAGCAGGGCGCACAATCAGCGCGCCGTTCACGGGATCGTGACCTAGGACACGTGCCTACACCCCCACTCCGCCCTCACATGTGGAAGGGACTCCAGACTAGGCGCAGTACAAAGGAGTTTGGGAGCTGGGGTGCCGGGCAAGGGCTCCTCTCCTTCACCAACACCCCGCCAGCCCGCAATTCCTTGCCCGCCCCATCGCCAACTCCGACCACCCCTACTAAAGTTCCCTTTGGCTGGGAGAGCGAGCTCGGCCTTCCTCCTCCACTGCTGGCCGCCTCAGTTCACTTTGCTCCGCATGAGCTCTGGGATACAAGTAGGGGAGGCGGCTCTTTGGCCTAGCCACCCCTCCCTCCCTACACAGACCAGGGCTGCTAAGACAAAGCCCTGCCTGCATGACTGGGCATCAGCAATCCCCACGCTGGTGAAACAGCTCCCCTGTATGGGTGGCTCTGCCCCCAAAATCCCCAGAGCCAGATCTGAAGCTCTCACTGTGCCCAAGTCCAAGGCTCTGCCCCTGTAGCTCTTGGGCCCCTGCAGGGCCTGCAAATCCACCCCTGAGACTCTAGAGCTATGTCTGGACCCCAAGACCCCACCACTGAGTCCCTACCACTACTGCTGGGCCAGTAGAACCTCCCTGAGGCCCAACACTTCACTCAGGACCACCCAGCCCTGAGTAGCTGTCACTCCTGGACTTTGAGAGAGTCCCAGCAAAGGAGAACAGGTGCCCTGCAAGCCTATTAACCCAGAGCCAGAGAAGAGGAGCCAAATGAGAAGAAACCAGCAAAAGAACCCTGGTTACATGAAAAAACAAAATAGTTTGACACCTCCAAGGGAACAATGAAGCTACAGTAGTGGACTCCACCCACAAGGAAATTGCCAAAATGACAGAAATGTAATTCAAAATATGGATGGCAAATAAGATGAATGGAATTGAAGAGAAAGTTGAAAATCAACAAAAAAAACCCAAAAACATATTTCAAGAAATCAATGAAAAAAAATGAAAAAGTCACTAGAGAGCTAGACAACATAAAGAAAGATATAATGGAACTTAAAGAAATGAAAGAGTCATTTAGGGAATTTCAAAACACAGTAGAAAGCTTTAACAACAGGGTAACCAAAGAATATGCAAATATATACAGACAACAAGTAGATTAGTGGTTGATTAGTGCTGGGAAGGGGGAAGGGAAAGTTGGGGGTAATAAAGTATACTGGCTTTCTGATTCAGGTGATGAAAATGTTTTAAAATTGACTTTGGTGATGGTTGCACATATCTGGAAATACAATAAAAACCTTTGAAATTTATGCTTCTAATGTGCAAATTGTTTGTGAGTTATATCTCAGTAAAGCTGTTAAAGAAAAGACAGTAGTATTTTCTATATACTATCATTAGATAATCTGAAAACAAAATTAAGAAAACAATTTTGGGCCGGGCATGGTGTCTCACGCCTGTAATCCTAGCACTCTGGGAGGCTGAGGCGGGAGGATTGCTCGAGGTCAGGAGGTCAAGACCAGCCTGAGCAGAGCAAGACCCTGTCTCTACTAAAAATAGAAAGAAATGATCTGGACAGCTAAAAATATATATAGAAAAAAAATTAGCCGGGCATGTGGCACATGCCTGTAGTCCCAGCTACTCGGGAGGCTGAAGCAGAAGGATTGCTTAAGCCCAGGAGTTTGAGATTGCTGTGAGCTAGGCTGATGCCACGGCACTCTAGCCCAGGCAACAGAGCAAGACTCTGTCTCAAAAAAAAAAAAAGAAAAGAAAACAATTTTGTTCAGAATAGCATTGAAAAAGATAAAATACTTAGGAATAAATTTAACCAAAAAGTGCAAGACATGAACATTGAAAACTACAAAGTATTGTTGAAAGAATTTAAAGAAGACCCAAAAGGGCCAGATGCAGTGGCTCACACCTGTAATCCTAGCACCTTGATAGGCCAAGGCAGGAGGATTGCTTGAGGCTGGGAGTTTGAGTCCAACCTAAAAAAGAGCAAGACCCTGTTTCTACAAAAAATACAATTAGCTGTGCATGTTGGCACTCGCCTTGTAGTCCCAGCTACTCAGGAGACTGAGGCAGGAGGATCACTTGAGTCTAGGAGTTTGAGGTTGCAATGAGCTATGATGACACCACTATACTCTAGCTGGGGCGACAGAGTGCGACCCTGTCTCAAAAAAAAAAAAAAAGGCCTAAAAAGTTAGAAAGACATTCTTGTTTCATGAACTAGAAGATTTAATATTGTTAAAATGGCAATACTCTCCAAATTGACCTACAGATTGAATGTAAGACCGATCAAAATATTACCTTCCTTTTTTTGAAGAAATGGATGAGCTGATCATAAAATTCAGGTGGAATTGCAAAGGTTGTCAAGTACCAAAAACAAATTTGAAAAAGAACAATGTGTGAGGACTCACACTTACCCGTTTCAATACATGCTAAAAAGCTATAGTAATCAAAAGAGTGTGGACCTGCCATAAGTATAGAAATATAGATAAGTGTAATAGAATGAGGGTCCAGAATAAGCCCATACAAGTATGGTCAATTGATTTTTTACAAGGGTTCCACAACCATTCAATGGGGGAAAATAGTGTTTTAAACAAATGGTTATGTGAGAACTGGATATCCACAAACAAAAGAATGAATTTGTCCCCTATCTCATACTACTGTATATAGAAAAATTAACTCAAACTAATCTTAAGACCTAAAACTATAAAACTCTTAGAACAAAATATATGTATAGATCTTAATTTTGGATCATGAAATTTTCTTAAATATGACACCAGAAACACAACTAACAAAAATAAAAGATAGATAAATTGGACTTCATCAAAATTAAAAATGTTCATGCCTCAAAGAACACTAATAAGAAAGCGAGTAGACAACTCATAGAATGGGAGAAAATATTTACAAATCATGTATCTCATGTGGGTCTAGTATTCAGAATACAGAAATAACTTTCCCAACTCAACAACCAAAAGATTAACATCCCAGTTTAAAAATGGGCAAAGAACTTGAACAGACATTACTCAAAAAAAGCTATACAAATGGCCAATAAACACATGAAAAGATGCTCAACATCGTTCTAATGTGAATTAAAATCACAAAAAAATACCACTCCACACACACTATCATTGTTATTCAAAAAAAGAAAAAGGAAAATAACAAGTGCTGGTGAGTATGTAGAGAAATTGAAACCCTTGTACATTGCTGGTGGGAAAGTAAAATGGTATAGCTGCTGTGGAAAACCGTTTGGCAGTTTCTCAAAAGTCAAATATATAATTACCATGTGATCCACCAATTTCACTTCTGGATATATACCCAAAATAATTGAGTTGATGCGGATGTGGTAAAATGGGAACACTTACGCACTGTTAGTGGGAATGTAAACTAGTACAACTGCTATGGAAAGCGGTATGGAGATTCCTCAGAGAACTAAAAATAGACCTACCATTCAATCCAGCAATCCCACTACTGGGTATCTACCCAAAGGAAAAGAATTCATTTTATCAAAAAGACATCTGCTATCATATATTCATTACAGCACAATTCACAATTGCAAAGATATGGAACCAACCTAATTACCCATCAACTGATGAGTGGATAAAGGAAATGTGATACACACACACACACACACACACACACACACACACACACACCATGGAGCACTACTCAGCTGTAAAAAGGAATGAAATACTGTCCACTGCAGCAACTTGAATGGAACTAGAGACCATTAACCTAAGTGAAGTATCTCAGGAATGGAAAAAACAAATACCATATGTTCTCACTTATAAGTGGGAGCTAAATGAGAGATATATATGGTCATAAAGTGGTGTAATGGACATTGAAAACTAAGAAGGAGGGAGGGTGGAACAGGGTTAAAGGATAAAACTCTACCTATCAGGTACAATATACAGGTACACTGAAAGCCCTGACTTCAGCACTATGTAGTTCATCCATATAACAAAAAAACACTAGTACCCCATAAATTTTTGAAATAATAAAAAAGGACTTGAATAGGTATTTGTATACCCATGTTCATAACAGTATTATTCACAATAACCAAAAGTTGGAAGCAACCCAAGTGTCCATTGACAGATAAACGGATAAACAAAATGTGGTTCAATGGAATAGTATTTGGTTTTAAGAAGGAATGAAAGAGTGATATATGCTACAGCATGGATGAACCTTGAAAACGTTATGTTAGGTGAAATAAGTCACTCACAAAAGGGCAAATATTGTATGATTCCACTTATATGGGGTATCTATTATTAACAAATTTGTATATAGGGAAAGTACAATAGAAGTTACCAGACACTGGGGGATGAGGGTAATGAGAAGTCATTGTTCAATGGTTACAGATTTTCTGTTTGGGATGATGAAAAAGTTATGAAGTAGATAGTGGTAATGCTTACACAACAATGTGAATACATTTAATGCCACTGAATTGTAATCTTAAAATTGTTAAAGTGGCAATTTTTATGCTATACACATTTTCCCATAATTTTTTTAAAAGTTAAAAATGTAATATACAAAAACCCATTGCAGGCCAGGCATGGTGGCTCACGCCTGTAATCCTAGCACTCTGGGAGGCCGAGGCGGGAGGATCACTTGAGGCCAAGAGTTTGAGACCAGCCTGGATAGCACAGCAAGACCCCTTCTCTACATAAAAAAACACTGCACTGTACTCCTTTTTTTTTAAATTTTTTTTTTGTTTCAGGAAATTATGGGGGTACATTTTGGTTACATGTTATGAATTTGCCACATCCCAACCATGATTTGAGACATGCCCTTCCCTCCTACAATGCTCACTGCGTCCATTAGTTGTAAGTTTACCCACCACCCAATCCCCCTGCCCCCAAAGAATATTACTACTGTGTGAGCACCTTAGTGTTGATCAGTCAGTGCCAGTTTGATGAGAGGGCAATCTGGCTGCGAGATCTGTCACCCTATTGATCGCCAGGGTTGATTTGGCTGATCTGGCTGGCTAGGAGGGAGCCCCCTTCCTCCCTCACCGCTCCATGTGCATCCCTCCCGAAGTTGCATTGTACTCTTTAAATGGATGATTTGCATTGTTTGTGAATTATATCTCAACAAAGCTGTTAAAAAATCTATTACCATTCAAAAAGGATAAAAATACTAGGGAATATGTTTAACCAAAAAATTGAAAGACTTATACACTGGAAAATACAAAACATTCTTGAAAGAAATTTAAAAAGACCTAAATAAGTGGAAAACCAACCTGGTGTCATGGACTAGAAAGGTGATATTTTTAAGATGGTAATTCTCCCCAAATTGATCTGCAGTCTGAATGCATAGCCTATCAATCAAAATACCACCTACCTTTTTTGCAGAAATAGACAAGCCTAGCCTAAAATTCACATGTAATTCTGGAAGACCCTAAATAGCCAAAACAATTTTGACAAAAAAAAAAAACAGTGGGGTAGATAGAGTTCACACTACCCAACTAAACAACTTACTACAAAGCTGCAGAAATCAAAACAGTATAGTTCCGCCATAAGGAAAGAAATACACAGCAATGGAGTAGAATAGAAGTCTGCACATAAGCCTATAAATCTATGGCCAATTGATTTTCATCAAGGATGCCACATTGATTCAATGGGGAAAAACACAGTGTTTTCAACAAATGGTTCTGTTGACAACTGGAAATTCACATGAAAAAGAATGTATTTGGCCTCTACCTCACACCACATACAAAATATTCACTCAAAATGGACCAAAGACCTAAATGTAACTGGAAACTATAAACATATGTTAAATCTTTGTGACCTTGAATTAAGCAATGGTTTCTTAATTATGGTAACAAAAATACAATCATGAAAAGAAATAGTAGATAAATTGGACTTCATCAAACTCAACATTTGTGCCTCAAAGAACACTATTAAGACCATGACCAGACAACCCACAGAATGGGAGAAAATATTTACACATAATGTACCTCATAAGAAGGTAATATCCGGAATATATAAAAAATTATCTCACAACAGCCCAGTTTAAAAATAGGCAAAGGACTTGAGAGGATACTTTTCCCAAGAAGACACATAAAATAAACGAGCATATGAAAAGATGCTCAAATCATTAGTCATTACAGAAATTCCATAAAAATGCCAAAAAAAACCTCTGAGGCATCATTGACCTATTAGAGACATCTGCCTCTAGAATGGGGTTTGCAAACAATGAATTAAAAGGTGGGGAGCAGACATGAAATAAATCCTCTGGGAGGAGATATGTATATTTAGTCTCTGGTACTCATTAGCCCCTAAGGGTAATTCCACTTCTTCAAACCATAATCCTGCTAACAGTTCCTGGACATTTCATCATAGCCAAGAGGATAAGACTTTATGGGAGTATGATTACTGAAAGGTTTTTATTGGTAAGCTTCACTGAAGATGGCTCACTTCTTATTCACCTATGCAAGAAGTTTTTATCTAGAAAACTACTCCCTTACTCCTAAGAATGAGAAACAGAACATCACTGTCTCCCAACCACCCAAACGTCCCTACTTGGTTCCTTTGCTTGGCAATATTTATATTGGCTAAAATGTTAGGATGAATTAAGCCGTCTTACGAATAAAGGTAATTGGTACATATTTTGGAGTACTAAAAGTTTTCTTTTTATTTTTGAACATGATGCTTCTAATTTTGACTGATACATCATACAATCCGCTTCTTTCCTATGCTGAATGTTTGAAAGCTATTTTCCTAAGACTCCTGGACATGGGCAACAATTCTTTTCTTTAGGAAAAAGATGAAACATTCTCCAGAGGGAAGCCAGCACATGTTTTCATATTTTATTTACCACATATTTTATTTACTTCTTCTTTTAGACAGAGTCTCACTCTGTTGCCCAGGCTAGAGTGCAGTGATATCATCATAGCTCACTACAACCTCAAACTCCTGGGCACAAGCCATCCTCCTGCCTCAGCCTCCCAAGTATCTGGGACTACAGGCACCATGCTCAGCTAATTTTTCTATTTTTTGTAGAGATGGGGTCTCGATATGTTGCTCAGGCTGGTCTTGAACTCCTGGCCTCAAGTGTTCCTCCAGCCTTGGCCTCCCAAAGTGCTAGAATTATAGGCGTGTGCCACTGCACCCAGCCTTCTCTATTTACCTTGAGACTCATTTTATCCCTATTTTGAAAGCAATGAAAGTAAGGTTATGTGGGATAAAAGTACCTTTGGTCAAAATTCATTAAGTAAAAGTAATTGCAATTCATAGTTACATTTTAAAAAACAAAAACAACCTTATCCTATGGACCAGTTAATGGGGGAAGCCACTCATTCTTCAAATTATAGGGACCTTAGGAATAGGATGCTTATGCATTCAGTGTGCTTGAAATTGTGTAGAGTTTGCATGCTGCGCTGTCATGCTGTTTACAATCCTCCATGCCAAAACAAAACTGTTGTGCATGCCTTCCTGTAGGCCATTTTGTCCATTTCTCTTTATTTTTGTTCATTCTTTAACTGTGGGGAGAGGGGTATGTGGATAAGTAGCGTTTCCAGATAAAATACAGGACATACTAAAGAAATGATTCACTATTTATGTTGAAATTCAAATTTAACTGGGAGTCTTGTAATTTTATTTGCTAAATCTAGCAACCCTATGGGATCAATAGAGAGTAATGGTGAATGATCTGTGAAAATTAAAAAGGACTAAATATTGTACAAAGTAGAAACAGCACTTCTAAACTTTAATGTACATGCAAATTATCTCAGGTGCTTGTTGAAAAGCAGATTGTGATTCTGGAGATCTGGAGCAGGACCAGAGGTTCTGCATTTCTAACAAGCTTCCAGTTGATGCCAATAATACTAGTCTGTGGACCACAGTTTGAGCAAGGCTGCAGTGGAAAGTGTGCGTGTGCGTGTGTGTGCGCACACGCGCACTATCCAGCATCTGAACTCACTTTCTGCACTTAGGGAATTCACCAATATATGAGTCTTGGAGGAAAATTGAGCCTGGGTCCCACTATGGAATCTGATAGAAAATGTCAAATACTTTATCAGCCTCTCCTGCAGCCTGAATTTAGTTGCATGACCTGCACTCCATCAATCAGAAACACTTACATAAGAAATTGAGTCAGGAACTATTAATATCAATAGTAGCACATAAAAGCTAGGATAGCAATGAGTTCTCTTTCTTGTAACAGCCACAGTTGTGGGCAAATTGAGTTCCCATGGCAGTAGTGGTGGTAGATGAAGAGGCAGAGTCCAGCACACTGAGTAACATCATTTAAAGTAGTCTTCTCACTGAGCGGCTGAATCTGCAGCATGGTTTTGGGCATTGTTCCTGTTCAAGCTCTGAGCTTGGTTCTCAACCTTCACAAAGATTCTGTGAGCTGCCCAATTTCTTTCCACCTCATTCACTCAGAATTTATATTTGTTGTTTGAAACTAAGAACCCCAGTCAATCCAAAGCCAGAAGCTAGCTAGCTTATACAACTGGCAGTATGTGTGTGGGATCAGCACTCAGGGTCACCTCTGTCTCACAGGGTGAGGACCTTTCTGAGAGAGGGACCTTTCTACTTGTGGGAACAGTAGATATTTCCTGGCATATACCTCTATGTCTCTTCTTTTATTATACTATTACTATAATAGGACTAGATTCATATGCTAATCCTATCATAACTAGTTATATGACTTTTGGCAAATCACTTAGTCTCTATTTCCTTGGCCATTAAAGGGTGCTAAGACTACTACATAGTTCTACTATTGCATTTATTCACATTATATCATTATTATTTGTTTTTACAACTTTATTGAGATACAAACTACACATAAAATTCACCCATTTCAAGTGTATAATTCAATGACTTTTAGTAAATTTACTAAGCTGTGCAACCATCATAATTCAGTTTTAGAACATTTCATCCACCAAATAAAATCCCTCAGGCTCATTTACAGTTAATCCCTATATCCACCCCCAGCCCCAGATAACCTCTAATCTACTTTCTGTGCCTGTATATATAGATTTTCTTTTCCTGGCTGTTTCAAATAAATAGGATAGTACAATCATGATTATTTGTTACACAAGTTTTGTACACTAGTTACTGAGTTCCCAAAAGGCCTATGTCTAACAGTAGAAATCAGTGAAATTGAAAACAGAAGAACAATAAAGAAAATCAATGAAACAAAGACCTGAATCTTTGTAAAAAATCAATAAAATCGACAAACCTCTAGCAAGTCTGGCAAAGGAAAAAAAAGACAAATTACCAATATCAGGAAGGAAACAGGGAATATCACTACACATGCTGAAGACACCAAAAGTATGGTAAGGGAATAATGCAAACAATTCTACGAAAATATATTTTAGAATTTAGACAAAGTCAACCAATTGCTTGAAAATAACAAACTAATAAAATGCACCAAAGACCAAATAGATCATCTGAATACTCTAATAACTACTAAAGAGTGTGAATTCATAATTTAAAACCTCACAGGCCTGTAATCCTAGCACTCTGGGAGGCCAAGGCCAGCGGATGGTTTAAGCTCAGGAGTTCAAGACTGGCCTGAACAAGAGCAAGACCCAGTCTCTACTAAAAAATAGAAAGAAATTAACTGGACAACTAAAAATATATAGAAAAAATTAGCTGGGCATGGTGGCGTATGCCTGTAGTCCCAGCTACTCAGGAGGCTGAGGCAGTAGGATTGCTTGAGCTCAAGAGTTTGAGGTTGCTGTGAGCTAGGCTAACACCATGGCACTCTAGCCCGGACAACAGAGCAAGACTCTGTCTCAAAATAATAATAATAATAATAATAATAATTTAAAACCTCAAAAGAGATATCCAGACACAGATGGTTTCATTTGTTTCTACCAAACACTTAAACAGAAATAACACCAATTCTCACAATCTCCTCTAAAAAATAGGAGTTAACCCCTCCCAACTTATTTTATGATGCCACTCTTACCTTGATACCAAAACCAGGCTGACAGTACAAAAAACAGACCACAGACCAATATTTCCCATGAACTTAGATGCAAAATCCTCAACAAAATACTAGCAAACTGAATCCAATAATGCATAAAAAGAATTATACACCACAACCAAGTGAGATTTGTTCCATGTGTGAAAGGCTGGTTTGACATTCAAAAATCATTCAATGTAATCAACCATATATCTAAAAAAGAAAAATCCTATGATTACATCACTTGACACTGAAAAATCATTTGGCAAAATCCAACCTCCCCCATTCCTGACAAAAGCTTTTAGTAAACTAGGAACAGAGCGGAATTTCCTCAACTTGATAAAGAATATATATCTACAAAAACTTACAGCTTGCTTAACGATAAAAGAACATCATACTTAACCGTAAAAGACTTTTTCTAGGGGAGCAAAATCTACCTGTTTGACCCCAAGACAAGAGCTGAGGTCCAGCCCACCCACGTCCCTCCGCCCCAGCCTCTGGGTGGCACTCACAGCACCAAAGGAGGGTCAGTGATCCAGTGAAACAAGAGGTCCTGGGCCCCAGAGCCTTTGTCTGCAGGGATGAGTGGCAGGACATTACCCACGGGCTAATTCACAATCATCTCACACAAACAGCCTCAACCCCCAGGCATGCTCCCTTTCGATGCTGCATTCTCTCTTCCCCTGCGTTTCTCCTTTGGATCTTCTCCAGATCTAGACCTCATCTTCTGAACACTTTGATATTGCCCTCTAACGTGAAAATAAATAAGGAATAAAGTCAAAGTGTTGGTTAGGAGAATAGCAATCAACATTTTTGTCAAGGTTTATACTAAATCTTCCACCATGTCCAGGCTATCTTAACAGACTGCATGTAGAATGATCCCTAGCCACTCCATAAGGAGGAAGAAAGGGGGCATCCCTCTTGATTATTTAGAGACTGGTGGAGAACTCTTTTCAACATTCTCGACTGTTCTCTAGTAAAGTATTTTTTTTCCACCACTGTAAGATGAGGGAATAGCAAAGTATTTTAAGCTGGTGTGTTTCTCACTTGATTTTTAGCTGTGGTTCATTCAGACCACTTGATATATTTTTCTTTTTATGTCTGGAGGGGGAAAAACCCAGCACCACTCTCTCCTGCACATGTTTTCAGACTTACGGGGCCACAATTTTCATGCACATTTGAAGCAGGAAAATCTATATTGTGCCTTACTTGCTCACTTGAATTACCTCCTACTGAGACTGTGGTTGACCTTCAGGCCCATGATGTTCCTGAATATGAGTGGCATGCATAATTAGCAGGCTAGTGAGAAAGAAGAAAGTGATATCAAAACCACTACACAGGGACATCAGAACAATGGCTTGAGAGCCCTAGGACTCAATGGGCCATCCCTGCTCTGCCGTAGATACCCTCTGGGACCTTGACCAAGCCAGATCATCTCTTTGTGTCTTTCTTCTTGGTAAATTAAATAAAACTATTCTCACCACTTCCTATCTCACAAGTATGGTGTAAAAATAAACTCAAATGATTGAGGTGAAAATATTGAAGGTTTTGGTTGAGGAATGAAAGGTGGCAGGTGAAAGGCACTCTCTGAATGGAAGATTCAGGAAAAGGAAGCCATTTGGCCTTCAGTTCAGAAACCAATCATTTTAGCTAAATTCAATACACATCTGTTGAGCACTAACTCTGTAAATGCAGCATTTTGTGCTATGTGCCATGTGGCCTTCATAGGAGTTATAATCTAGCGGAATTACACAGACTCCACCATAGTTTGACCTTTTCCCATGCCTGTGCCAGTTCCCAATAAAGTGCTGGCCTTCAAGTCTGCTTAGGCTATGTTTTCTATATAATCTAGGCTAAGACATCTGCTGCAGATACAAAAATATGAATAATTGTCCTTTGGGAAAACTAAGAGTTCTTGGCAATAAAGAACCTGAAAAATATAACATTAACTGGAAAAGGCAGAATGCAATTTGTTTATATAGTCCAACCTTAATTATATAAAAATAGGGAGAATAAAGAATTCAAGGAAATAAAATTTAACCAATGTTTGCCTCTGGATGGTGGCATTATGCATGATTTTTGTTTTCTTTAAACTTTCCTAAACACCCAAATTTTTCTATAATTAACTTCTATTTCTTTAATGATCAGAAAAAATATATTAAGATCTAGATTTAAAACTTTAAAACTCAAAGCAATAGCTTATTGGTATGTACAGTATCAATCAACAAAAAATTAAATATGTAAAACCATGTAAAATGCTAAAATGGCACAGTAATCAATTTCTAATACCAAATATCAATTTATTGTTGTTATTTCAGAATAACTTCTAAGTACAGAATTTATGTCTTGTCTTGCAAATCTTTTCTTTTTTTACTTTTTATTACTTTTTATTTGGGTAGACATTTATCCAAAGAATATATGCAAATAGCCAATAAACACATGAAAAGATGTTCAACATCATTACTCGTTAGAGGAATTCAAATCAAAACCACAATGAGATACCTCATCATACCCACTAGGATAATTACAACCAAAAAAAGAAAAAAAAACAAAAACAAAAGCTAAAATGGAAAAGAGAAAGTGTTGGGAGGGCTGTGGAGAAATTGGAATCAAAATAAATTTTATTGGGAATGAAAAATGGTACAGCCACTGTGGAAAAGTTTGTTGGTCCATCAAAAAGTTAATCATGGAGTTACCATATGACCCAGCATATACACTCCTAGTTATATAACAAAGAGAATTGAAAATATATTTACACACAAAAATTTGTACATGGATATTTATATTAGCAAAAAGATGGAAACAACATGAATGTCCATCAACTGACAAATGGATAAACAAAATGTGCTACGGACATACAATGGCATATTATTCAGCCATTAAAAAGGAAAGAAGCATGTGGTATAACATGGATGAACTTGAAAACATTATGCTAAGGGAAAGAAGCTAGTCACGAAAGATGACATATTATATAATTCCATTTATATGAAATATCCAGAACAGAGAAATCCACACAAACAAAAAGTAGACTAGTAGTTGTGTATGGCTGGAGGGTAGCTGGGGGTGGGAGTGGGTGGGTAAGGGCATGGTAGCCAATGTGTACACAGTTTCTTTTTGGGGTAATGAAAGTGTCCTAAAATTGACTGTGGTGATGGTCACATGTATTTGTGAATATGCTAAAAACCATTGAATTGCACACTTTAAGTGCATGAATTGTGTGATATGTGGACTATATCTCAATAAAGCTGTTTTAAAAAAATCTTGTACACCAATGTCCATAGCAGCATTAGTCACAATAGCAAAAACTGGAAACAACTCAAATGCCCAACTGAAGAATGGATAGCCAAAAAGTCATATATTTGTACAATGAAATATTATGCAGCATAAAAAGGAATGATGTACTGATACATGCTACAACGTGGATGAACCTACCTCAAAAAACATTATGCTGAATGAAAGAAGTCAGACACGAGAAACTACATATTGTATGATTGCATTTATATTCAGTGTCAAGAATAGGCAAATCCATAGATACACAAAGCTAATCAATTATTGCTGGCACATAAGAATAGGAGGGAATTGGAAGTGGCTGCTAACAGGTTATCGGTTTTAAGGGGTGGGGAATAATGAAAATGTTCTGGAATTAGATAGTGGTGATGGGTGCATAATATCATAAATTTATATTTGAGAAATCACTCTATTGCACACTTTTAAATGGTGGATTTATATGTATTTGTCTCAATATTTTAAATTGCCAAAAAAAGGCTATACAGGAGTAAACCCTCATTTAATGGCAGTCTTTGGCCAGGCATAGTGGCTCACGCCTGTAATCCTAGCACTCTGGGAGGCCGAGGCGGGAGGATTGCTTGAGGTCAGGAGTTCAAGACCAGCCTGAGCAAGAGCACTAGAGCAAGACCCTGTCTCTACAGAAAATATAAAACTTAGCCGGGTGTGGTGGCACATGCCTATAGTCCCAGCTACCTGGGAGGCTGAGGCAGGAGGATCACTGGAGCCCAGGAGTTTGAGGTTGCAGTGAGCTATGATGACACCACTGCACTCTAGCCAGGGTGAGAGAGCAAGGCTCTGTCTCGGAAAAAATATATATATATGGCAGTCCTTAAAAAAAATGAGAATAGTTATTTCTCATAACGGCCAGTTAGTGAAGAGAACCAATAGAGTGGTTTTCCAGAAGCTTGGAGAAGAGTTTTAAGAACAGAGCAGTCAAAATCATTCAAACAATTTCCATGTGCTGATTCCATTCTCACCAGACATCCTTTTAATTATGATTTGCCTTCTCATGTAGCTTTAATTTTAACAGAAAATTTACTGACCAGAATTTTCTGGTCTTCTTGGCAGTTATATTTTTCATGAAAAAAAATAAATTAGATTGGAAGCTTGGTGTATAAGCGTTTTCTGCTCATCCTACTGAGGCAGATTGACTTTCCCCCCCTCCTAATTTTAGGTCAGATGTGGAGGCTCATGACACTAAGAGAATTTGAGAGAAATTTTGGTACCTAGGGAACCGGGTGCAGGTGGGAAGGGTGCTGCAAACAGCTTGAAAGTGGCAGAAGGAGTCTTATGGGCCTTTACAGTGTCTGGGGGTGGGACTAGGGAAAACTTCCCCCCAGCACGGGCTGTAGATTTGCAAATTTTATTTGTTTTTTGTTTTGTTTTGTTGGTTTTTTTTTACTCCCCCCCCCCCCCCGCCTTGTTTTGTTTTTTGAGCCAGAGTCACTCTGTTGCCTGGGCTAGAGTGCCGCAGCATCAGCCTAGCTCACAGCAACCCCAAACTCGTGGGCTCAAGCGAGCCTCCTGCCTCAGCCTCCCAGGTAGCTGGGACTACATGTATGTGCCACCATGCCCGGACAATTTTTTGAATATATTTTAGTTGTTTGGCTAATTTTTTTCTATTTGTAGTTGAGACGGGGGTCTCGCTCTTACTCAGGGTCGTCTCGAACTTCTGAGCACAAACGATCCACCCGCCTCGGCCTCCCAGAGTGTAGGATTACAGGCGTGAGCCACCACGCCGGACCAGATTTGCAAATTTTAAACTTCCCACGTGTGCCGAAAGAAATGGAGGGCAGGTTGGAGAGTTGCGAGTTTTAAATATCCCACTGGTGCCAGAGTCTTGCAGGCTATAGATTTGCTAGTTTTCAATTTCCTCCCAGCACCAAAGCAGGTATGTGGGCTTTCTTATTAGCCTGTCTGGAAGTGGGGACCAACTATGAATGCTCCAAGATTTTGGAACTTTAAACTTTTATGTTTGTTATTTTGACTCGCCGTCTTTTCCTGTAAAGCTTGTTTTCGGGGTCAGAAGCTATAGACGAGAAAGAAGAAACTAGCTCAAGTAGGAAACATTGGGTAGGATTCAGTGACTGGACTTTTATGTGTGTGTTAAGGAACGCGCCAGGCAAGATTTTAAGTTTAGGTAACTCTTGAGAGAGAAAGCAGTTGTGCCATAGACCTTGTGGAGAAACTTGGGGAGAAACCTTTACAGTTCAAAACACAACGTTTAAAAAATGTGCAGTATTTTGGCAATGTTTCTCTTGTGTTTTTTCTTTACATTTTTGTAACTATTACAGAATTAGGAATAACAGAGAGACGCAAGCAAAACCGTACATTTAAAACAAATGCGGTGAAATTAATAACTGCATTTATATTTCTTTCGGTTATCTGATAAAAGGTGAGAAGTGCCTCGGGAACAGGTTTTTATAAGTAATATGTATTTTTAAGCTGGTGCCTTTAGCCTTTACACACAGGGAGAACACAGAACTCACATTTCCATGTGGTCAGATAAAATGTACAGCCACGCTTTCAGAATTGCAACATGGGGTTAAGTGTATGGTTCGCTGAGTAGATCTGCATCTGCATTGGTCTCTCGCCCTTTTCCGCGGCCTTTGTCCGCAGCCCGCGGCCAACGGACAGACACCGCCCACAGCCAGCGAGCTGCTGCCTTCGAGGGTTTGCAACTGTTGCACATGTCAACGCCCGCCAAACACGGTCAGTCAGAAAGGGTACCCGGATGTTCGGGGAGGGTGGAGCCGGCGTCTACCCATGAGGCAACGCGCGTAGTTATAAATCCCAACCTCGGGCTGAGGCGCTCATTCCGCGCCGGGAGTCTCTGCTGCAGTCCGTGTTGCTGAGGCGGTAACGCGGCGTTTTCGCTCTCCTCCCTTTCCCCCTCCTCCACCTCCTCCTCCTCCTCCTCCTCTTCCTCCTTCTCCTTCTCCTTCTCCTTCTCCTTCTCCTCCTCCTCCTCCTCCTCCTCCTCCTCTTCGTCCTCCACCACCTTCTCCTCATCCTCCTCATCGTCCGATCCCCGGTCAGGCTGATCTGCTCTGCTCTCGGTAAGTGTACCCCGCCCCCGCCTGTGCCGCGCGGAAGCAGGCAGCGGCTCTCCCGCGCGGCCGTGGCCGCCTTGCTCTGAGGGCAGCCACGGCTGAGGCTCTCGATGCCCGCGCGGGTCGTCAGTCTCGACCGGAGCGCGGGGGAGGGGACAGGCTTGGCGGCGCGGCAGTTGGTGGGCCACCATTTTGCGCCGGCCCTGAAGGGGGAGGGATCGCGGAAAGGTAGCCGCTTGGCTGTGGGATTTGGCGGCCCGCTGCTCCGCGGGCAGTGGCCGCGCGGGCCATCGCTGCCTCAGCGGCCGACTTCTCACCTCCCGAGGCCTATGAGTCCGTCCCCAGTCCGGTTTTGGCTTTTCTTTCTAGAGGCAACTCCCTTTGGTCTTTTGTACGTTTGATGCTGATGTCTGACGGAGACCCGCCCACCCCCAAGTCTCTTCAGTCATACCAAAAGAGACTAGAGGGGGTTTCGAACTTTAAGGCATAAGGGATTCTGTGTCCCCTTCCTTCTGCCCAAGCCCCCGCCCATAGGTTACCACGCGCACACCCTTGTTCGCTACCAAAGGGACTTCCCTTCTCTGTCAGAAATCGTGCTCCATTCCGTTATTGTCTAGAGGATAAGAGCCCTAAGGAGAAACGTGGAGTTAGATATACTGTTTTCTAACAGTGAGCTTTGCAGGTTTTACTTAATGAGACGGAAAAAATCATCCCGTTCTGAGGTTTTTCCTGCTCTGGAGATGGAGGGAGTTCCTTTCAATTTATCTCAAGTTTTAATGCTTTTTAAGGAAAAATTTGAGAGGAAAATGTCAACTGAACCAGCATCTGCTGGCATGGGAGACCTTCATCCAAGGGATTCTCTTTGTTTGAAAAGATTAAATTTTGGGTTTTTGTTTTTCTTAATCTGTGAGCCTGAATTTTTGGCTTTATTGTTTTCAGGTTTGGACTACGAGATTTAATGTCTTTTAGTGCCGTTAAACGTAAAATTGAAACCTAGAAGTAGAGTTTTAGACTACAAAAGCCTCCTTAGAATTCGTGAGGTGTCCTGGTTTGGGAGTTAGTTACTGTGCAAACTCAAACGGTCTCCTTAAGCAGAAACTTTACTGAGACTATGAAGGCACTGGTTTGCTTATAAAACTATGTTAAGGCTGTGTACCTTTGTTTTAACATAAACACAAATTCCACTATAATTGTATCTTGCATTTGTATATTTCAGTGATAATCACCCCTTTTGAGATGGTCTGTGAGGTGTTGGTAGAACTGTTCTGAGGTGAGGAAACAGACTCAAGGGGAGAACTTTATGGAGGTCATGTGCCTAGGAAGTGTTAGAACCAATTTTTCAACCTAGGTTTTCCGACCCACATCCAATGCTCAGTTCACTATATTATATGCCACTTTTTATGGGCGTGAGGTGGTAAAGATAAATAACCCATGAGGAGGCTCACTTAAAAATTTTAAGAAATATTATTCAATTCCCTTTTTCTTTATATTTTTATTTTAAGACTTCATATTTTTTCAACTTTTTATTACTTAACATTTCCAAGCATGTTGAAAAGTTGAAGAATGGCCTATTGAAAAAGTTCTGATGTTGAAGAACTCCAAATCTCAGCTTTTCCTGTCCAACCTGTTTTCCCAAGTTAGATTTTTTTTTTTTTGCTCCAGTTTGGCTTTTTTTGGTCTAGTATTTTACTACTCAGCATTGTGTCGTTTAGTAGGGGAGAAAAGAGTAAGGGAAATGGGATATACAGTTCTGTACCTTCCTTTTCTCCTGCTTGTTTTCTTTTCTTTATTCAACACGATGTTTAGAACTATACCAAGAATTTATTTGCTGGTGTTTTAATGAAGTGGGCAGGTGAAATACCAAAAGAGAATAGCAATTTTTGTAAATAGAAGGTAATTTACAGCTTTAAATAACAGGATATTGGAAATTTATATTGAAAACATTTTGTTATTCAAAAGTCACTTTTCAAAGATCAGAAATATTTATCACTTATGTTCACTGATTAGATATATAACTCTAAATTTTTTCTGTATCTTCTGCCTCAGAAAAACTTAAAAATGCTGGGTTTTCAGTCAGGTTGTTCCAAGTAATGATTCAGGAAGATTTGATTTATTCAGTAATTTTGATCAAAAATGTATGTCTAGACTTTTTCCCCCAGTGCTCTACAAGTTCAGAGAAACTTCTCTAGTAAAGAACTATAGAAATGATTCCTGAAATTATAATCTTTGTCTGGGCCTTTTTGATTCATTCTTTGCAAAGTGGTCTTCTTTTAGGGAGTGTTCCTCTTTCTTTTCTTTTCTTTTTTTTTTTTTTCATTTTTTTCAGTTTCCTTTCTTAATTTTTATTTTTAATTGACATCTGATAATTGTGTATATTTATGGAATACAATGATGTTTTGATCTATGTATGCATTATAGAAAGATTCAATCAGGCTAATTAATATATACATCATTTTACCAATTGATCATTTTGTTGTGGTGAGAACATTAAAAATCTCTTTTAGCAAGTTTGAAATAATACATTATTATTGCCTGTGGTCACTTTGTAGGGCAATAAATAACTAAAACTTATTTCTCCATTTGTACCAAAACTTTGTACTCTTTGATCAACATCTTCCCTTTCCTGTCTCTTCTGTTCCTCCCTCCCCCCAGCCTCTGGTAACCACTTTTCTATTCTCTGTTTTTATGAGATCAACTCTTTTCCACGTATAAGTGAGATCATACAGTATTTTTTTCAGAGACTGATAAAGAGAATCCAGCTGTCTTAAGACAAATATTAAAGGCATTTGAGGAAATGTAAATCATTGTTACTCTTTGCACTAGATTTTTTGTTTTTTAGAAAATAGTTTATTTTCATTAAAAGTATTTATATTTAACGTGTAATGGTTTTATCTTGAATAAATGAATACATATTTAAAATCTTTCTGGGTTTCAGATTCCAATATGGTATCAATAAGTATAATCCACATAAACATAAAGCTCAGTAGGATCCTCAGTAAGTTTTAAGAATGAAAAGAGGTCCTGAGACAAAGGAATTTGAGAACTACTGATCTGATGTAGTTTATTTGTGATAGTATTTTAATTGAGTTCTATATGTGAAGTAGAATTTTGTTTTCTTTTTAGTACTTGTACTCATCAACTTGTAGTATGACTTCAGGTAAAGAAGTTGTTTTTATACAATGATAGTTGTGTAAAAAAAATTTTTTTTAAAGGAGCAGTTAAGCAAAATACTACAAAGTCCTGTATAAGAATATTTCGTGTATTTTATTTATTTAATCTTCACAGTAGTGCTGTAAGGAAAGTATTACTGTTTTTATTTTGCAGATAGAAAGTAAGGCTCAAGGAGGTTGATTAATCTTCCCATAGGTTTAGCGAACAGGACGTGATAGGGCAGAAGTTCCCACTCAAATTTCAGTCCCTATGTCCAGTGTTCCCATCATTGAACTTACTTGACATTTTCCCTGGTGGATAGTTTTACTCCTATAAAATGTTAATTAATTAATAATATATATTAATGATATATTATGCATTAATAATATATACTTCCTGGGGTTACTTTAGGAATTACAGCATATCTTATGAAACTTATATATTTACTGTACAGATTGGCTTTGAAAGGCCAGTAATTATGTATTAGTCTTTTCCCCAGGTTATGTCATCTACATATGAATTATAATAAAATCATATGCCTAGAAAGTCTTTACCCTGAATATAATATAAAATTACTTGGTAAAAAGCAAATTTTATTAGAGTGCTCCCCCTCCCAGAAACTAACATAAGAGAAAATATTTTAAAATGTAGGCAAACTTTGTAAAGTGTTATGGTAATGAATTTTAAATCTTAATGTAAACTATTTTCTACAAATAGATGAAGATTGAAATTCAGAGACAAAAACTGAAAACAAATAAATTAGGAGGAAAATAGTAAAGTTATCTTCTCAAAATGTACTTAGACTTCATGTGTTCAAGCTTTCAAAAAATATATAATTTTCACAATATAAAAAGTTCTTAGACAGAAAAGATGGGGAGTCTCTGTTGCTTTTTGAATTGTATGTGATTTGTTCCTAAAACCTGGTTTGAGGGTGAATTGTTTAGATGCCAGTGAAATTTTCTAAGGAACCAAGGTATATTACTGGTGTTTCTTGGATTTGAGTACTGTACCAATCACTTCCTGTTATAAGAAAAACATTTTCATAGACACCCCCATACTTAAAATGTTTAAAATATTCTGAGTTCTTACACAATTGTACAACAAAGCAATCAAGTGAGACTACAAAACCAACCAATGCTATTTGAATTAACTTAATATATTGAATGAATAATATATTTTGCTGAAGCAAAGTCACTGCCTACTTCTATTGAGTTTTCATACCTACAATTCATACCTATATAAATAATGTCAAGATTTTTCTATTTGAACCCTTTTTAATGCCTTCATTTCTATAGCTAACCATATTGTCATTTACCCTTCATTTAGTGCATATGTATCATTTAGATATTTTCTCTCTGCTAATAAGCCACAGCAATAAAAATGATAGTACTTGGTGACAATGCAGTTGTAAATACAAACAGAAACATGAGTACTAAAATTATGTAGCCAAGCTTAGTTATTAGGTGGTCATCCAGATGATGCCCAGAGTATGTTCATGTTAATTTTTTAGATAGACAGCAAAACAAAAATACAGAATTATATTATAGAGCTCTCTTGTGCCATCTGGAATATGTATACTTTCCCTAGAGGTCTGTTGACCCTGGTTTGGAAAATGTTGAGGTAATCCATTGGTGAGTTTATTATTACTCTTGAATAGAAGTGCCAGAAACCTAGCTCAGAGTAGGATAAACCAAAAATGAATAATTTTTTCCTCTCAACTGAAAAGCTGTAATGGATAATTTGCTTCAAGTATGACTAGCTTCAGGTATTTAAATGGTATCATCAGGACTTGAATGTCTCTCTACCCTACCCTTTTTCTTTCTCCACCCCAGAATCTTATGGCTTTGCTATCCTCTTTATTGGGTTCTTTATTAGGTACTCTTTTTTCCACAAAGTGACTGTCACTCCCAGGCTTGTATTCTACTAGCTTACTATTTTCTTGATGGCTTTATTGAGATACAATTCACATAGCATACAATTTACCCATTTAAAGTGCACAATTGAATGGCTTTAGTATATTCACAGAGTTGTGCAACCATCACAGTTAATTTTAGAATGTTTTCATCACTCCAGTAAGAAACCCTGTACCCATTAGTGGTCATTCCCCCACAACCCTCCCAGCCATAAGCAGCCACTACTCTACTTTCTGTCTATAGATTTGCCATTTCTGGACATTTCATATAAATGAAATACAATATGTTGTCTTTTTGACTGACATCTTTCATTTAGTATAATATTCTCAAGGCCCACCCATATTGTAGCATGTATCAGTGCTTCATTCCTTTTTATTGCTAAATATTATTCCATTTTATGGGTATATCACATTTTGTTTATCCATTCTTGAATTGGTGGGTATTTGGGTTGTTTTTGCTTTTTGGCTATTATGAATAATGCTGGTATGAATATTTGTGTACAAATTTTTGTGTGGACATGTGTTTTCAATTGTCTCTGTCTGTAAGAGTGGAATTGCTGGATCACATGGCAACTCTGTGTTTAACTTCGTGAGGAACTGCCAAAGTGTTTTTCACGTGGCTGCACCATTTCACATTCTCACCAACAGTGTTTGAGGGTTCCAATTTCTCTACATCCTTGCCAACACTTGTTATTATCTGTCTTTTGATTATCCTAGTGAGTACAAAATAGGATCGATTAATTTTTTAAATATTTTTGATTGTGGTAAAATACACATACACTTTACCATTTTAACTATGTTAATCCATCATTTTTTAATTTTTTTTGTAGAACAAGCTCTTTTAAAAGATGGTTAAATTTTAAATATATAAAAGCTGAAACCAAAATATAACTAAATAGTAATAATAATTATTTATACAGGCAGTCTCCAAAAAGTGAATGGGTTGTGTTTAAGAAGTGTTTCATTAGTCACTTAGTTGGAATTCATTTTCTCCTGTAGGAACAGTGTATTTAAACATGGGCAAGTATCTCCACCTGAATAAATAGCTGAAATAGAGTTCTTTTCCTTTTTTTGCCTGTTTTGATGCCAACTCTGAGTTGCAGAACCTAGAGACCCTTTGAAGTTCACTACTAATATTACAGGAGCTCTAAGATCCCTACTGCATGTCTTTGCCGGATAGTCCATTTCTATGACAGCTGACTTAATCCCCCATACAATTCCTTCCCTTGCCACCAAAACTCTGAAGTGGTGACTTGAGGGTTTTCTTGTGGTGATAGTTTTGGAGGGTTCCAATCCTTCCCCAAAGGAATCCATGAAATTTATTTGTCTATTTGTTTTTTAAACTGGAACTAAATATGATAGTCTTTAGATTTGTTTTGTCCAGTAGAAATGTTCTGTAGCTGCATCATCCGATATAGTAGCCACTAGCCACTTGTGGCTTTTGAGCACTTGAAATGTGGCTAGAATAACTGAGGAGCTGAATATTTATTTATTTATTTATGTATGTATGTATGTATGTATGTATGTATTTATTTAGAGACAGAGTCTCACTTTGTTGCCCGGGCTAGAGTGAGTGCCGTGGCATCAACCTAGCTCACAGCAACCTCAAACTCCTGGGCTTAAGTGATCCTCCTGCCTCAGCCTCCCGAGTAGCTGGGACTGCAGGCATGCGCCACCATGCCCGGCTAATTTTTTCTATATATATTTTTAGTTGTCCAGATAATTTATTTCTATTTTTAGTAGAGATGGGGTCTCGCTCAGGCTGGTCTCGAACTCCTGACCTGGAGCGATCCACCCGCCTCGGCCTCCCAGAGTGCTAGGATTACAGGCGTGAGCCACCGCGCCCGGCCTGAATTTTTATTGTTAATTAAATAAAAGTAGCCACATGTGGCTAGTGGTTACCTCGTTGGATAGCACAGCTCTAGACTGAAGTTATGTTTCTAATGGCATCCAAGGCTTTCTGACTTTTTAAAGTGTTCATGAATGTACCAACTGAGGCTCCTTGGTGACTGCTGTGGGCCTCAAAAGCCACCTATATAGCCATAGGCAGTGGATATGACTTGTTTATGTAGACGACTTTTACATTTATTGCTCATTTTAGGATGTTTGTGCCAATAAATATTTTATATGATCATTTAATAGAAGAGACAGGTATGGTGGCTTGTATGCTGTAGTCCTAGCTACTTCAGAGGCTGAGGTGGGAGGATTGCTTGAGCCCAGGAGTTCAAGGCTGTAGTATGTTATGATCATGCCTGTGAATAGCCACCGAACTCCAGCCTGGGCAACATAGCAAGACCCTGTCTCTAAAACAATTTTTTTTGTTGTTATATGAGTATCACAGATTGTACAGTTGTGACTCAAAAAATATTCTGTGTTCTTGGTAGCAGCAGATCCTTAATGGTGAGCAAGAATTGTCATGTATTTGTCTACTTGACATATGTATTACCTTAATTCTAGTTTAGGGACAAGCGCTAACTAACATTTATACCAGTAACTTCTTGTGGAATTAAAGTAATTTTTTTCCTTTGGGCTAATTGAGTCCAAATAATTTGGAATTCAGGAAAGTTTGCTTCTGTCTCTCTGGGAATAATTAGACTGAATTAGCTCTGTATATCCTACTTTAGATTTTTGATGTCTAATTTTGACCCTTTTTGTTTTATAACCTAAATAGTTTTTTAATAGTGTTTATTTTGTATGTAGAATATATGGTATATACATGAGAACTCAGAATACAAATTCCTGTTTAAAATAAAGCAATTGAAATGTTTTTTGATAATATTTAATATAACAGCTTTTTTAACATGTACATGGGGAAAACCATAGAGTGATTACTCGTAACAGATTTTTTAAAAGCCTAAACAACCAGTGACATATTAGATTGTAAACTTCTGAAGCCAAGGCCTATGCCTCATTTATCTTTGTCTTTTTCCCTAGAATTGAGCACATTAAGTTGAGCAAGAAGACAATGAGTATTTTTTAATGAATTAAGATATGATGAATTTTATCTAAGAAATTTTCTGTTGCTTTTCAGTTACAGTTGATTTAAAAAAAAAACTAAAAGTATAAATGTGTGTGTTTTCTTACAATAATAACGTATTTCTGAAATGTGAAGAATAGGTAATATTAAAGAGTAATGTCACTTCGCATTCCAAAATTCAGATTTACTAAAAGAGATACATTACATTTTTACATAAAGATGCCTTTTAAAATTTATTTGTAATTTAATAATTCATCAGATTTTTTCGAGTAGTAAATGCTTCCTTCATACATTTAACATTTTATTTACTAAATTTGCATTCATTCAGGAATGAAATAATTATGTAAAGTTAGTTACATGTGTATATCAAACATATCAAATTCAAAAGATGAGCTTTTTATAGAAGAAAAAGATAAAATCTGTGTATTTAATTTAACAAAATCCACACTAATAGCGGATGTCTTTATTTTATAGGGTGGAAAACAGACTCAACTTATTATCTTGTCTGGAGTTACATGGTAAGTTTACTGGAGATCAAAATTATATCCAAAAATTTCTGGATCCCAAGTTTCATGTTTCAATATTTGGTGTTACTTAAAGTGACTCAAAAAATTGATAGATGTCATTTGTTGATACTTAGGTGATCCTGCAACTTGATGGATGACAACAACCCTCTCCAACCAAAAAGTAAGTACTGCTGCCGCAGTTGATACTAATATGCATGGCTTTTGTACTGATAATTTTTCTTCAAGAGGAAAGGTTAGAGATAGAAGTGGGCACATTTTCTTAAAAACAGAAATACCTAAATTTATTAATGTATACTCATAATAAAAAAAACAAACAATATACAGTAAAAATGTCAGTAAAGTAGAAATGAAATGTTTTCTCCTCATCCCTGGAGATAACTACTCTTGTAGGTTTGGTCTACATAATCACAAACTTTTTCTATGCATAGACAAAAAAATTATTTATACATAAGATCATACTATATATGCTATTATGTACCTTTTAAAAATTTTTGTTCAACTTGGCTATATTGACAATGGTAGTACCTAATTAAAAAGAATAAGGAAGACCTATGTGTCCACATGGTATCAACATTAATACAAGTAATTTTTTAGTTAACAGTATATGTGGGTCTCTCTCATTTCTTTAAATTTGGCATTGCCTGACTGCCTAGTTTCTTGGTACATAGAATTATCATATGTTAAGTGCCTGCTACATATCCAGTAGACTACTGTGTGTAGGAAGAAATACAAAGGAAGAAGAAAATACATTCTTCACTGCCAAGGAGCTTACTTAGGAGTTAGTTTAAGACACATGAAGAAATAGTAAGCAGTTTGAAATCATAGATAGTAAATCTTGAATAGCGTAGTATAGACTGTCAATGCAGTAAGAAGTGAAAGAAAAATAGGTCTGATGGTTTATTGAGGAAGTTATAATTGAACTAAGATTGGAAAGGGGCAGGGAATGAATATTTTGTTGGATATTTGCTTGAAGTTAGATACTTTATATGGCATTTTCCTGAATCTGTGTTACCACTTCTATTATTGTACCTATTGTACTCATGTTAGAGGTGAGGAAATAGGTTTAAGTAATTTCTTCAGAGACACATGATTAGAAATGGTACGATGAGGATTTGAACTATTCAATTTGACATCAAGTCCATGCTCTTTCCACTGTACTCCATGATGTGGACAGTATAAGGAGAAAGGATATTCTAAGTGGAAGAAGCAGTATGAATGAGGGCTTCGAGGGACACATTGAGGATGGTGTTTTCAAGTATTCAAAATATGCAAATGCTAAACTATGAATTATGTTTTTAATTGATTTAGAATGTTTTATATGATATTTTTTGAGGTATTGTTTAGAAAAGAAGGGGATCAGTTAATAATATTGGTTACATTTGGGAAGATGAGAAGGTTTTTTGTTGGGAGGTTTGGTTTACTTGGTTTTTTGGTAGGTGGACTGCTAAACATTAAGCAACATTATGCTAAGAAATGGTTTGTGGCATACCTGTATAGAAAGGGAAATTAAATTAACATTTTTTAAAATGGCATCAGTTTGTCAAGATGTTTTTGTTATGTATGCTATACCCAAATCATTGTTTTCAAGTAGTGCCTTTTAACACCATGCTAAAGTATGGTCTTAGTTTTGAGTAAAAAGTAGAAATGGCATTATTGTAATATAATAAAATTACTTTTAGAAATGACTGCATTTAAAAGACAAAGATGGTATTGTCTAAGCTAGAACCCTGAAGTTGTTTTGTTTTGTTTGGATTTATTTCTTTTTTGGTTGTCCCTCCATCCACATCTCACTCCACCACTTATATCTACCCCATTGCTATGATTTTAGTTTAGGTCTCTGTAAATACTTCTTTCTAACCAAAACAATACACACACAGTTGTTTAAAGTCAAGCAATCTGGAAAGGCTTTAAGTTGTATAACCACAGTTTCTTGAAGGGAGAGAAGGAGGGAAAGGAGATCCTGTATATGTAAAAATTATATTGTGTTGAATGTCATGTTTTCTGCATCCTGCGTCTTCCTCCTTGATTGAGTCTTGTATTTTGGTGGATTCTTCCTGAGAAAGAAAGGGTGAAGAGGAAATAAATTTTGTATGATATTGCTGGTTTTTATTCTTGATGAAAGAATATGTACCTCGTGCTTGATGAAAAGATTGGTTGAGTGTAGAATTCTAAACTGAAAATTACTTTTACTAAGACTTTTATAAGCATTATTTTAACTTTCTTCCTCCTCCACCTCGATTTTAGGATATTCTCTTTATTTCCAACATTCTCAGATTTTGTGATATATCTCTCTATTGTAGGTTTTTTTTTTCTTGATCATTGTGCTGGGTGCTAGTGGGCCCTTTCATTCCGGAGATTTATGTCCTTTAGAACAGGGAATTTTTTTTTAATCTTCCTTTGATTACCTCCCCTCTCCTTTTTCTCTATTCTCTATAGCGTTTATTAGGTGAATGTTGTACCTTTGAAATTGATTTTTCTAACAATCTTGTCTTCTTGATTTAATTTTTTTTATCTTTTAGTTCCATATTTCCTCAACTTTGGCATTTGGTTGCTTTTTAACTGAATTTTGGCTGTCTTGATTTTAGTCTTTTTATTTTCTGAATGTTACTTTTTATAATCTTATCTCTCTAAAGATCCTAAATATTCTCCTGCTCAACTGTATTATTTCTGTTTTCTTTAATATCTTTTGGTCTGTTTTATTGCTTTGATATTTAACATTGGAGGTTTTCCTCAAATTTCTGGTGCTCATTGGTGATTCATCCACATTTAAGAGTGAGGCACTTTTTCATATGTTTGTTGGCCATTCTTCTGTCTTCTTTTGAAAAATTTCTGTTCATGTCCTTTGTCCCCTTTTTGATAGGGTTGTTTGATTTTTTTCTTGCTGATTTTCCTGAGTTCTAAATAGAATCTAGTTATCAGTCCTTTATCGGATGTGTAGCATGCAAAAATTTTTTCCCATTCTGTAGGTTGTCTGTTTACTCTCGTACAGTTTCTTTGGCTGTGCAGAAGCTTTTTAATTTAATCAAGTCCCATTTATTTATTTTTGTTGTTGCTGTGATTGCCTTTGGGGTCTTCTTCATAAATTCTTTGCCTAGGCCAATGTCTATAAGAGTCTTTCCCACATTTTCTTCTGGAATTCTAGTAGTTTCACTCCTAAGGTTTAAGTCTGTTATCCACCGTGATTTGATTTTTGTGAGAGGTGAAAGGTGTGGGTCCTGTTTCAGTCTTCTACCTGTGGCTATCCAATTTCCCAGCACCATTTATTGAAGAATGGCCAAGAAACATATGAAAAAATGCTCAATATCTCTAATCATCAGGGAAATGCAAATCAAAGCCACAATGAGATATCACTTAACTCCAGTGAGAATGGCCTTTATCAAAAAGTCCCATAACAACAAATGTTGACGTGGATGCGGAGAGACAGGAACACTCATACACTGCTGGTGGGACTGCAAACTAGTGTAACCTCTGTGGAAAGCAATATGGAGATACCTTAAACAGATACAAGTAAACCTACCATTTGATCCAGCAATCCCGTTATTAGGCAGCTACCCAAAAGAACAAAAGTCATTCTATAACAAAGATATCTGCACCCGAATGTTTATGGCAGCACAATTCACAATTGCAAACATGTGGAAACAACCCAAGTGCCCATCAATACATGAATGGATTTATAAAATGTAGTATATGTATACCATGGAGTACTACTCAGCTATAAGAAACAATGGTGATATAGCACCTCTTGTCTTTTCTTGGAAAGAGTTGGAACCCATTCTACTAAGTGAAGTATCCCAAGAATGGAAAAATAAGCACCACATGTACTCACCATCAAATTGGTTTCCCTGATCATCACCTAAGAGCACATTTAGGAATAACATTGATCGGGTGTCGGGCAGATGTGGGTGGGGGAGGGGTGGAGTGTATACATACATAATGAGTGCAATGTGCACTGCCTAGGAGATGAACACGTTTGAAACTCTGACTCGGGGGGTGGGGGGACAAGGGCAACATATGTAACCTAAATTTTTGTACCCCCACAATATGCTGAAATAAGAATAAAAAAAAAAGTGAGGCACTGAAGTGTTCCCTAGCAGCTCTGTGTTTGGTGAGAACTTGTAAACTGGTGATATTCATAGTATGCTCTTTACTTAATTTCTTCAGGTGAGAAGTTTCTGATCTGCCCTGGAATGGAATAAGCTTCACTTAATTTGCCTATTTTCAGTCTAGCACATCATCCCTGCTTTGCTCTGTGCCTAATATACCTGAATCTGGTTCAGTTTTTTTAGTATATCTCTTACCTATTGCCTCTCATTCTTAGTTTATCTCCCTTTTGTTAATACAGGTGGGGTTTTTATCAGATAATGGATACAATCCTTTTTGTAGATGTAATTATATTCTGGTCATATAACTGAAACTCACTTTGTACTTAATCCTAAAATTTATTGGCCGCTGTACACAACTGCTGTCCTTCTTTAGCTAGCTAGTAAAACTGGTTTAGATCTTAGAGATTGAGTTCTGAGTTCTTTGCTACCATGTACTGACTACAAATATCAATTCCGTAATTGCCATTAGGGCTATTAGAGTACATCTTAAATATACTACGTATTGCCAAAAAGTATTTTTCTTCTTGAAAATAAGGTTTGTTTCTCTCCTTTTGAAAATTAGGTAATCCCAAAATGGCAGAACTCTTTATGGAATGTGAAGAAGAAGAGCTAGAACCATGGCAGAAGAAAACAGAAGAAATTAAGCATGAAGATGATGATGACGAACTGATCTTTGTTGGAGAAATATTAAGTTCAAAACCTGCCATTTCAAGTAAGCATTTACTTTCAGCAAAGTTTCATAAGATGGTTGTTTCTAATGGAAAGACCTCTGGGCCATCTTCTAGGTCTTTGATGTCCTTGTCCTTCTGTAAGTATTGGAGGTAAAGGGAGGATAAAGGACAATAAGAACTTGTGAGAATCAGGGTGGGGATATAGTTGGGAACTGGAGTAAGGACGTAAGAGGTAAAAGCATCAGATATGAGAAAAGGGAAATAACTAAGTTAACTAGAGGTTACAATTACCTAACAGCATTGTAGGCCTTCTGAGATTGGAAATCATAATTTTTAATGGAACCAGGTAGCTTATCTGTTTGTTAGTTTTTATTCTTTTTCTCCCTTAAGCCCAGATGTACAGAAAAGGAAGTGTTTGGAATGCTTTGCTTAAAATATCAGAATATACTAAATAAATTTGTGTTAATGTCTTATGGGAGTTCTCACATCCAGGCAGCTGTGTCATCAAAGTGTCATCTTGATATATGACTACAAAATGAATAGGCACTGCATGATTATACAATCTCTGGTCTGTGTACCAACATGTGCTATAGCTTCTGGCTATACTTCTATTACTAGCAACTACTGTTTATATTCATGAAAGAGGGAGGTCTTGGTCTTTAGCCACTGTAGTTAGACAGTGCAGGCAGTTGGCACACTTAAATCCTTACGGATTTCTAGCAAAATATGTCCCATACCTTTGTGGATTATTAGATTTCTGTTAGAGTAATTAGGCTTGATATTGTTATAGTGTTAAAGTGAAGATACTGGTGATACTTGTGAAAATGTCCTCTCAAAATTATGTAAAGTGCAAGGGACAACATACTGAATTTCAGGTGAGAAAGAGGAAACAGATCCTTTCCCATTTTATTTATTTTTAAGCCTGGAGAATTTACCAAGGAATGTAACCAGCATACCAGTTTCCTTTATTTACCATGGCAGTGGGTAATAGTGTGGTTAAGAGATGAATTTTAAATTTTCTGAAAGCCTACTTCTTCCTTCTCTTGACTCTAAACTTGGAATAGCGCTTCTATTCAATTTTATCAGAGGTAGAATAATTTAGCCAATTAAATTCTCAGCATCATTTCCTGTGGCAAATTGGGAGGTGCTAAGTGGAGTGCCACTTAAATTATGAAATGGACTAGGTATATTTGGCACGTTTATTGTTGATAGTGGAACAGACTATTGTATTCTCTTAATTATTTCTAGTCACTGTGATGACTTTTATGCTGAAATGTTACATTTCAAAATTGTCACTCAAATCATTTTATTGAAAGCATGATAATTAAGATTCAAGTTGGATTTATATTAATTGTAAATGACTGTTAACAGTGCTCAACTAAAATAATGTGTGTTAGTTTTAAGTGATTCTATCAAAAAAGGAATTGGCCCCAGTGGTATTTCTTTTATAAATTGTTAACTCATAATTTAAAATGATTTTATTGGTGTTTTATGTATAAGCCATAAAATATTTTTAGCATATGGAACATGAGCTAAATGTTTATGTAGAACTACCATGGGAAGGAATAGAAAACTTGTGTTTGGTAAACTACAACCACCGAAACGTAGAAATAGCTGCTTTTTAATGATTTGAGTAAATACTTATCTTGACTTCCTGAATGAAAACAATATCAAGTTGTTTGAGCAGATTTTTCTCCTAGAAGACTTATGTTGTGTTTAGTCATAGAGTACTGCATTTCCATGATCATAAAATAACCCTACTTTTGCATGACCCTTTACTTTATAGAATTATTTTATGAGATTTGGTTCTTTTGTACTAGGAGAGAAAAAAAAGAAATTTTTGAGATTTTTATGGAACTTTTTAAAGCTCTATACCATTTCCTGATAAGCAATTTTAGACAAATCTCTGCTCTTCCAAATTTCAATTTGATCCCTTAATAATCAAGAAGTTACAGATTCACGTGGGTACAAGAGTGTGCGATCTTAAACTGATCCAGAGCATCCAGTTGGGCTCAAATTGACTTTTGATATAGTGGTAGATTTGAAACAAGTTAATCAGATACTCTGGTAAACTCTTAAATTCAATTTAGTCTAGTTTGAAGTCTGATAATTTCCCATTCAGAACTCAAGACGATGCTATTTCTGTGCTTAGATTTAAAAAAAAAAAAAAGAACTCAAGAGTAGTGGAACAGATAATCCAATCCGCTCACCCATAATAAATCTTCCAGGCTTTTAGGGTGTGAATGTGGCATGGGTTTGGGGAAGGGCTTGATTTCAAGTCACACAACCTTTCACTATTAAGGAAAAGAAATATACTTCACCTGCTCGTTGTGTGTTAATGTATTTTTGAATGCTTTTTCTGTTGTCTTAATATGTGTTTTATTCACATAACAAATTTTAAATAAACATAATTGTTACAGATATTTTGAACAGAGGTAACTCCAGCTCATCTTCAAAGGGAATAAAGAGTGAGGCACTCAGTCCAGGTACAGTATTACTACAGTATTTTAACTTTAAAGTGAAATAATTTGACACAGTTGGTTATATAGAAATATATTCAATATATTATTTAATTTTAAAATACAGGTATTCCTGATGTATTCAAGCCTACAAGTCAACACTACAAAGACCCAGCATCAAGTCCAGTGGCTGCCTTGCCTAGATTTCATCCTGAATCTAAATCTTCACATAGCTCTGTTATTGTTCATAACGTGTCTAAACCTGTAAGTGTTTCTGAAATTACATACTTAGTTCAGGGACACATTGGATATTATAATACTGACTTAAAACTGTGAACTATAATAGCTAGTTACCACTCAGTAGAGGCATAATCACCATCAGAAAATATCACCATCCTTATGATATAGCTCAACCAATACCCAAAATAATAACTGTAGGAGCTAATTACCCAACGTGTTAATAATCAAATGATATGCTTAAATAGGTTATGGTATTGAAAACTATGATATCTAAATATGACTAAAAAGGTATAATCAGTAATGAATATTGCATAATGGCAACATTTTTAAGATAGTAAACTGAACCAGGTGTTCTTAGTTAGGAAGATTGTTTTGAAGTCATTGTTGCTGTTTATTCTGAAAACATATCTTCGTAGTTTAATTTAATTTTTTTTTTTTTTTTTGAGACAGAGTCTCACTTTGTTGCCCGGGCTAGAGTGAGTGCCCTGGCATCAGTGTAACTCACAGCAACCTCAAACTCCTGGGCTTAAGCGATCCTTCTGCCTCAGCCTCCCGAGTAGCTGGGACTACAGGCACGCGCCACCATGCCCAGCTAATTTTTTCTATATATATTTTAGTTGGCCAGGTAATTTCTTTCTATTTTTTAGTAGAGATGGGGGTCTTGCTCTTGCTCAGGCTGGTCTCGAACTCCTGAGCTCAGAAGATCCACCCGCCTCGGCCTCCCAGAGTGCTAGGATTCCAGGCGTGAGCCACCGCGCCCGGCCCGTAGTTTAATTTTAAACACTTAACAGAAGTAATAGATAATGGTAGTACTTAATATTTATTTGGCTGTTAGTATGCATAAGTCTTTTTGTTAAATGCTATATATAAATTAATCTTGTTTAATTCTTATGACATCCCTGTGAGGTAGGCACTATTATTATTCTCATGTTATAGTTGAGGAAACTGAGACTCAGGCTAAATGATTTACTCAAGGACATACAGCTGGTAAATGATTCATCTGGGATTTAAATCCTATTTTAAAAATATGCCTATACATCCATTCATCCATTTAAGTATATACTTTAAAAATGGAAACATTGCCTTAAGAGCAGTGGTATAGTCCACAGACTGTTGGGGTTCCCCGAGACTTTCAAGGGTCTATAAGGTTAAAACTCTTGTCTTAACAGTAAGACATTTGCCCTTTTCACTATATTGACATTTTTAAATTCTCCAGATGATTGTAATGTGCAGCCAGGGCTGAGAATGACAGCTATATATTCTTGAATGAATTGAGAAATCTATGCAAGGAATTTTTTTTTAATTTTTAAAACTATTTCATTCTCTTTACCTCAACAACTCTTTCAGGCAGGGAGGGAGATTATTATTATTATTAATTTCTTTTAAAGTCAATATGATACAGCTTAAGGACACAGACTTTGTAATTAGGCAGACCTGAGTTCTAATTCTAGCTCCATCACCAGTAACAAGCTGGGTTGTATTGGCAACCTTACTTAACCACACAAAACCTTACTTTATCTATCTGTAAAATTGGTGGTAATATTAGGTCTTTATTAGTACTCTTGTGACAACTACTTGGTATAATACATGTACTGTGAAAGATGCAAGCACATTTTAAAGACAATTATTGGTGGCTATTATTTCAGTTGGAAAGGTAAATAGCTTGAAGCTTAGAAGTGACTTGCCCAAGGTTACATAGTTAAATATAAGGACAAGTCTTCTGAATCACATTCTATTGTCTATTCTACATTACTATTGTATTTGTTATCTTTCTGAACTATTTTATGAGACATAAGAAATTCCCAATTGGAGAATTATTTAATAAGTTATCTGTTGAATAATGTATCTCTTCTCTGAAATTGTGGTACTTAATTGACCAGAGATGTCACCTCAGAGAGGGTTTAAAGTGTTACCTTTATTTGGAGGAACTTCTGTTAAAAAACTATTTTTAAAAATTATAAGGGGGTAATTTCCATTTTTAAGTGCAAATATATAGGGAAAATACTTACCTTGCAGTAAGATTGTGCTTCGTTACAATTAAGTCATACCCATTATTGCTTTTGTGTAATATACTTTAAGGCTCAAATGCAGAAATCTTCCTGTTATGCCTCAAATTCTAGGAATGGAATGGTTTGGGTCACTGCAGTGTCTGTCTCAATAACTTCTTAACAAACCCATGTCATTAGAAAACTTAGTAGGACCGTAAAATTCTTAAAACCTAATCATCTCTCAACTTGTAAACACAAAACAAGAAAGCAAAATCTTTTTATTCCCATTATAAAAATACTGTGTAAGAGGGGCGGATTAGAAAAGAGAGAAGAACACATACTGTATTTTGATTTTTGTTTTCTGCAGATGGTTAATGTAGCATATAAAGTATATTAATCAGGACCATATCCATACATATTTGATACCTCTTCCTCATTTTTCACTGAACATTGTACTAAGAACACTTTCTTTGTCACTAGATGTTTTTCAAAACCATGATGTATGATAGACTATCATTTAATTTATTTAAACATTCCTCTGTTGTCGAACACATAAGCTTTTACTTTTTGCTATTATAAATAATTCTCCATTAAACATTTTCATTTCCTTAGTATAAATTCTAAGAAGTTAGAATAATTGGAGTAATTGGATCAAAGGATATGAACTTTTGAAAGCCCTTTTGATAGATACTGCTAAAATTTTCTTACAGAAAAGTTGTTCCAAAATACAGCCTATACTTTGCCAATAATATTATCGTTATTTTTTAATTTTGACTTTTTATTTCAAACTAGTTTCATATTTCCAGAAGAATTACAAAAATAATGCAAAGTTCCTGTATACCCCTCACCCAGTAGATGCTAATTTTGGCAGAGAGTAATAATTACCTTTGTGTTTTACATAGCAGTAATTGAGTCATTAAGGTTCTTCATAGTACTGACATACAGTTAAGCTTACCTTTATAAAAGTTTATGAAACAAAATAATTATAACTTTTTACAGGATTTTACAAAGAAGTCATCACCAGCTGGATCAGATGATTCTTCAGTCTCACTGTTTGACTTGACCCAGGATACAGTACCACTGTCCCCAGATGGACCAGCAGTTTTTATAGAAGGTCTGGTTTAGCACTCCTTCATAAAAATTATGAACAGAGACTTGGAATTATATTTATGGAATTATGTTTCTGTTTTGAAGCCCCATACTTTCATGTTAAGTTTTTTACATATTGTAAGATGGGATAGAGCTAATCATTCCTGAATGTCTTTCTTGGGTGATATTATATAAAATTGTATTTAATAATAGAACATTATATTTTGTCCTGTTAAGTTGGCTAGCATGTATTCTTTGAGCTCATTCTCACTTGGAACCAGCCATGGGCTGAAAAATCTTAATATAATTTCTGTGAGTCAGGTAAGTCCCCTGATGCCTTATATACTCTGTTTAAAAAATGTTAATTATTTGGAAGGCCATTATTATGAGAAAAGGTGCATGGTTATAATTGATTTCTTCATAGGCTAGTGTCTTTCTATCCAAATAAACAATGCAGATATGATAATTAAATGTGATTATACAGTAGTGTCACAAAATGGCAGAACTAAAGAAATAGTGATTTGTACATAATAAGTACTCAGTAAATATCCATTGAAGGAATAATGAAAATTGAAGAATTACAGTTCTTTGATGTGTGCCATAATGAATTTCTTAATTAACCTAAAATAGTATGCCAATGAAGGAATTTTATGTAGTTGAAAAATTCCATATAATCAAAGCAATTACTGTTTCTATATTAGCTAATTTGATATATTTCACTAAATGGAAAGAGGGACACAAGAATATTTTGAATGTTTAAATTGTTTACTAAAAAATTAGTATACAACATTTATCAAACCAAAACAAAAAAATTGTTGTAATATGAGTAGCCAGAAATATTTTCACATTTTGATAATACTTGGTTTGATATTCATCTATCTAGGTGTCACTTATCTAATTAGTAAAATATCCAAGAACCAAAATAAAAATAAAAGGAGAGATAAAATTTTTAAGTCTGATTTTAAAAGCACATGGTCTTTATTCATAGGAAAAGTCTGAATTCTTGAACTTCTAGAGGGTAAAGATAGTGATTCCTACTTTCCCTCTAAGCTTTTATACTGTAGAGAATGGAACTTTTCCCTGAATGGTAAATAGGGTTATAGCTCATTAGGAAGATACAGGTTTAAGCCTCTATTCTAAAGATTTCTGTGACCGCTGTCAAGTCACTAACCTCTTTATATCTCAATTTTCTCACATTATTAAAATAGATTCTTTTTTTTTTTCCTCACATTGTGCATTCACTTTCTACACCTGAAATGAGCCATTTGGAGATGAAATTTTAATTCTTACTCTACTTATTTTGGGGCTTTTTTGAGGCCCAAATAATATAAGTGAAACTTGAAAAATACATTATAAGCTTTAAAAGACAATAAACAGTTGTTAGAATGACAATTATGAATGATAATATCTGCTAATATGTTCAGAAGCATGATTAATGGACTCTTGTATAGGATGATCATAGAAAGTTCTTAGAGAAGGTTGGATTTGGACTTGATTGTGAAGAATGAGAATAGGATTTTTATTGGCACAGTTAAGAAAAGTTGAGGGAAGGAAATGGCATGAGCCAAACACAACAGAAATAAATAAAAGGTCAGAATTTAAAACTATTGAGCTCAGATTGATTTTATTTAACTTGGATTTCCTCATGCTCAAAAAATTATATATTAAAACAGTCTATTTTTACTATCCAGCCCATTATATTACATAATCAGTTGCCTAGTCCAAAATACCAGTACTCATTTGTTGTTCAAGTAACCTAAGCATCTCAGAAGAATGTTAAAGTGATTACAAAAAATCAATCCTAAGTTCCTTCAGTATAGCTGTCAGTGATCATGTGTTTTGAGGATGAAAAAAATCATTTCTGTGTTATCTCAAAGAATGAAAGATTGATAGAGGAGCCCACTAATATAATACTCTTATTTTGCTGGCATATATGTACTCTACTGCTTCTCCTATTCGTATGCAGTTGTGAGCTTTTTTTTTTTTTTTTTTTTTGAGGCAGTGTCTCACTCTGTTCCCCGGGCTAGAGTGCCGTGGCATCAGCCTAGCTCACAGCAACCTCAAACTCCTGGGCTTAAGCAATCCTTCTGCCTCAGCCTCCCTAGTAGCTGGGATTACAGGCATGTGCCACCATGCCCGGCTAATTTTTTTCTATATATATTTTTAGCTGTCCAAATAATTTCTTTCTATTTTTTAGTAGAGACAGGGTCTCGCTCTTGCTCAGGCTGATCTCAAACTCCTGACCTTGAGCGATCTTCCCGCCTCGGCCTCCCAGAGGGCTAGGATTACAGGGCGTGAGCCACCATGCCTGGCCAGTTGTGAGCTTTAAAATATGATGTGCAGTTTTAGAACCTTTATTGCAAAGTACAGTTAATTGTGTGTTATTTTCATTTTTTTTAGCTTGTCACTGACTCGAAGCTCAATTGTTTGTTATTTTCAAAAATCACTTTTGCTGGGTCTGGTTAGAGCCTAAATAGCCCCATTTCTCTTGTGAATGCCCTAAGTTATATAATCCTTTTGGCCTTTAAGGTGATGTTTTTCAAACTCAAAACTATTTTTAGCAATGAAATTCTTACTCAAACAAAATTTTATGTAAAAGTCTAATAAAGAAAACATAAAAGGAGAGTTTCTTTATCTGGCATACCCATTATATTCCCTAAGATAGACCCATTAGGCTCAGGGGAACATAGTTTGAAAGCCATTATACTAACTCCAAACCTTTTCATATGAATGAATGAGGTATTATCATTCAAGATTAGTTGTTTCCACTTTGTACATAAGGAATAAACATAATTTAATCTAAACCACTTGTTAGGTTTTTAGATGGAAAAAGAACTAACTTGAATTTTCCATTAGACACCTGAAGTTTTTTTATAGCATTTTAATGGGTTTCTGTAAATGTTTAGAATAAATTTTAAAAATATTTTACAAGCTTAAATGCATTTAAGCATCGAAAGATGCATTCATTTATAGGAACTTAGCTCAGAGTATTCTTTGTGCTTTAACTTTTATTTCTCTTATTTTGCTCAGAATTTTTTGGTCTGACTTCTTTCATGGTACCTGTTTATGTTGTCTTTGTTTGAAAGCATCTTTAGAATTTTGTTTCATAAAGTTTATTTTATGAATTAGTCACATTTGTGTAGTTCATAGTAGTGGTGCAATTTCTACTCCTTTGTCATATACATTTTCATGATTCTTTATTGCCATTTGTATGATATGCTAATTCAATTATATTACCTTTTATTTAGCTCTAAGATATTTTTACTTAATTTTAAATGTAAGGCCATTTTAGTAGTAGTTTTATATAAGCAATATTCTGTACTGGGACATTTACAATTATCTTTCACACTATTTAAATGTTCATAGGTATGGATCAAACTTCGTTTGTATTCAAACGTCCTTCTACTTCTAAAATGAACAGTGTTAATTCAAAAAAGCCAAAGACCAGTGCAGATGTTTCTGAAAGAAAGCCCTCGGCTTCACTGTCTGTAGTTAACTCTCCTTCAGGGACATCTTCCCAGGCTATGCTATCAACAGGTAAATATGAAATCTGGCATATAAAAAGAAATTGTATTACTTCTACATAAATTTTAGAAATTATGATGGGTTTTAAACGATTATTAATGGTTGTTTAAGGTTTTAAAAAGATGGATTTGAGTCTTTAAAATCTTTAATTTATTTTAGGTATAAATACCTCATCAACTCAGTATAAAACTGGAGCACCTTTCCTAAGAGCTTGTCCAAAGTGCAATCTTCAGTTCAACCTTTTGGATCCTTTGAAATGGCACATGAAGGTAAGGTTTTTCAAAATTCCATTTTTAAAAATGTTTACAAGTCCTTGAAAATATTAAAGATTGATACCCAGTAAATGCAGTTTGCCTAGATATTTAGATAGGAAACCTTCTCATATTGGTATTTCATATAACTTACTAAAAATTGATATTCACAATGATTATCTTTATACAAGACTTAAAAATGTTTCCCAATCATGAAATTTTAAAAATTCAGGTCATTATAGATGAAACTGAGGACATCATGGTAAGTGAAATAAACCAGGCACAGAAGGACAGATGTTAATATCACATGTTCTCATTCATGTGTGGGAGCTAAAAATTTTGATATCATAGAGGTAGAGAGTAGCATTATAGTTACCAGAGGCTGGAAGGGTGTGTATGGAGGGCTGGGGAGGATGAAGAAAGGTTAGTTAATGGGTACAAACGTACAGTTAGATAGAGGGTATAAGTTCTAATGTTCAATAGTAGAGTAGGGTGATAGCAGTGTATCATAGTTTTCAAAATAGCTAGAAGAGAACACTTGTTCCCAGCATATAGAAATGATAAATATTCGAGATGATGGATATCCTAAATACTCTGACTTGATCATTACACATTCTGTGCACATAACAAAATATCACATGTACTCCATAAATGTGTACAAATATTATGTATCAGTAAAAACTTTTTAGTTAAATTCATATACACTACAATATAGGCATATTGCACTTTAATTTTAAATGAAAATAATATATTAAAGTATGTTATTGACATGCTATTCTTCAAATTTCTTGTAAAGCAGGCATTTTATTAGGTGCTTGATCTTTTATGTAACTTAAAAATTCCTTTTGTTCACCTTATTTTTTGTCCATGGTGACATATGCATGTCACATTACTCAATGAAAATCTTAATTTTACATTTTAATTTTCAACACTCAGAAATGAATTCCTAATAATGGAGCATTTCATATGAAATGATAGTTTTAATTTCAATCTAGAATATAGTTATAAATGAATTCTAGCTTTATATTAATATAGAAAGCTCTGGAAATTAGGTTTTAGGTAATTTTCACAGTACTAAGGAAGTATGGGATTTAGGTAACACTGACCTTAAAATATTTTAGCAGATATTACAGTATTCTATTGTGTGTGTGTGTGTAAAGATATTCTGTATTCTGCTTGCATGCCCAGTGTTAATGTCAGGAAGTAGGGAAGGAGGCAAGAAAAAAGGTAAGATTATATGTGGGAAAGAAGGGATGAGAAGGGTGCAAAGCAA
The DNA here is from genome assembly GCF_020740605.2 of Lemur catta. Taxonomy (NCBI): domain Eukaryota; kingdom Metazoa; phylum Chordata; class Mammalia; order Primates; family Lemuridae; genus Lemur; species Lemur catta. Next base: position 30,345,891 of record NC_059155.1, on the reverse strand, counting down.
AGAAGCAACTTAGGAAAAGATATTGCTTACTATTTTAAAGATTGGCAAATTTTTATTGAAATTCAGCATTTTACAAAAAAGGATTAAAAAAAGTAGTTCTAAGATTCCAAATACATGTCTCTTTATTCTAGGGCAAAATCGTATTGGGTCTATCACTACTTTCACCTCCCTATGTTTGAGAAAGATGAATCCAAGTCTCACATTAGTACTATTTTCTTTGATATCTTCCAACTCTGTTTCATGGTGTTACTCTTTAGAATATAGATGGATCTATCTGTTATAACTCCATTGTGAAAGCACCCTTTAGTATTTTATAGTATCCTTTTTTGTTTTATTGTTTAATGCTTTGTTTAATATCAGGCTCACAGTCCTTGCTTTCTTATTGTTTCCATATGTCTGTTACATTCTTTGCTTATCTTTTTATTTTCAACCCTTCCGAATCACTTTGGTTATGGTTAAAGTATTTCATTTTGTAGTTGCTTTGTGTGTATGTCATTAGGATTTTTAGGAAAGTTTTTTTTATTTTCTACCCTAACTTGTTTTATTACGTAGTCTTGTCTTTAAAAAAAAAAAAAAAAACTTTATTGAGGTATAACAAAAAGCTGTACCTATTTCATGTATATAGCTATATGAGTTTAGAGTTAAGTATACATCTGTGAAACCATCACTATCTGTACCATAAACATATTCATTACCTCCAAAAGTTTCCTCTTGCCCTCTTTTTATGGTGATATGAACACTTAACAGAAAATCTACTCTTTTACCAAATTTTGAAGTATGCAATACAGTATTGTTAACTATATAGGCACTATGCTGTACAGGAGATCTCTAGGGCTTGTTCATCTTGCATACCTGAACCTTTGTACTCTTTGACTAATACCTCCCCCTTCCTCTCCCCCCTAGTCCCTGGCAATCTCAATTCTACTCTCTGGGTCTATGAGTTTGACTATTTTAGATTCCTCATATAATAGGGATTATGTAATATTTGTCCTTCTGTGACTGGCTTATTTTTCTTAGCATAATGTCTTCCAAATCCATCTATGTTGGTACAAATGGTAGGATTTCCTTCTGTTTTAAGGGCAAATAATATTCCATTGTACGTATATATACCACATTTTATTTATCCATTCACACATTGATAAACATTTAGGTTCCTTCCATGTCTTGGCTATTGTGAATAATGCTCCAGTGAAGATGGGAGTGCAGATTTCTCTTCTAGGTCCTGATTTCAATACCTTTGGATGTATATCCAGAAGTAGGATTGCTAGACTATATATTTTTTAATTTTTTGAGGAATTTCCATATATTTTCCATAGTGGCTGCACCAATGTACTTTCCCATCAACAGTGTAAAAGGGTTCCTTTTTCTCCACATTCTCACCAACACTTATCTTTTGTCTTTTTGATATAGTCATCCTAACAGGTATGAGGTGCTATTTGTCTCCTTGTGGTTTTGGTTTGTATTTCCCTAATAATTAGTGATGTTGAGCACCTTTTCACATACCTGTTGGCTATTTGTATGTCTTCTTTTGAGAAAGGTCTATTCAATTCCTGCATTCATTTTTAAATTGGTTTATTTGGGTTTTTTGTTACTGAGTTGTAGGAGTTTCTTATATGTTATCAGATACATGGTTTGCATATATTTTCTCCATTCTATTTTGTCTCTCTAGTTATCTTAGAAAATTCTTTTAGAGAAATCCTACAACTAAAAAGTATGTATAATAAGTAAATTAGTTTTATCTCATTAGACTCTTGTGTGAAAGTATTACACATTAGGATCAGTTTATATGAGGTGAATTTCCCTTCAGATGTTTTTTTTGGGGGAGGGGATGTTTGTTTTTTAAAAGACAGGATCTCACTATATCACCCAGGCTGGAGTGAGTGCAGTGGCGTGATCATAACTCACTGTAGCCTCAACTCCTAGGCTCAAGCAATCCTCCTGCCTCCATGTCCCAAGTAGCTATGACTTCAGGTGCATGCCATCACACACGGCTTTTTTTTTTTTTTGTAGAGGTGAGGTCTCGCTGTGTTGCCTAAGTTGATCTCATACTCCTAGCCTCAAGTGTTCCTCCCCTCAGCCTCCCAAAGTGCTGGGATTACAGGCATGAGCCACCATGCCCAGCCCCCTTTAGATGTTTAAGCATTCTAGATAGAATGTATTGAGGATTTCAACATGTAACTGACGCTTCTTTCTTTGTGTCCCACACATTTTCTAGCACCTTGAGTCTGGAGGATGGCAAGTTAACTGTGTTCAAAATCTAGTTCCAACCAGGCTTTACTGAAATACTACTGTGTTATTTGATAATTAAGCTTATACATAATGACATGTAAAACTACTTTTTAAGATATATCTTGACACAGATGTGAAATGTATTATTTTTGGCTAAGAAACAAATTATTAAATATTTACATCTGAAAAGAAAAAATTGCAAGGAAAAGGGTGTTAGATATATAAACATCCCTGATCTTATGGTTTTCAATTTGTTTTTGAAGTTATTGCATTATTAAGATAGTAGATGTCCATTATTTGAATTTTTTAGAGTATAGAAAGAAGGAAGACAACATTTTGGTATCTTTCCAGATACATTGCCACGAATAGTCTTATATCATCTGGCCCTAGTTGTAAACACAGAATCATTTTTTGGTGTCTAATTTTTAAAAGAGATATAAATAAGGCTTGTATTTTTTCCTCTTTCAGCATTGTTGTCCAGATATGATAGATAACTTTTTAGGAATTATTAAAGGAGAACCTTCAAGTGACGAAGACAAAAATAAGACTGATTCAGATAAAGGAAAATTGGTCATGTTAGTTAGTGACTTTTATTATGGAAGACATGAAGGAGCTGCTGAGGGAGAACAGAAGACTTATACAACTTTTAAATGCTTCAGTTGCTTGAAAGTTCTTAAAAATAATATTAGGTATGTAAGTACTTGTTTTTATTTCTGCTTAAAAATTGAGATACTACAGATAGGAATATTGTGTCTTTATTTTTCTGTGCCGTCCTAGGTAAGCAATTTGAACACTTTCTGCTAAGAACACAGGCAGATTATTGTGTTGAAAAGCTTTTGTACTTTCTTGTATTTTAGAAATTTGACTCCTGGATACACCTAGTTATATTTTTGTCAGATAGCTTATGTAAGGATAAAACGTATTTTAACTTAGGGGAAAATTACTTCTTTCCCCTATATCATTGAACTAGGAGTTTTTGTGAGATATTTTTATTTTCTAACTGTCTTTAAATCTTTTCTTTGTATCACAGGAAGAACCACCTTATCCAGTGTGACCTCCATACTAGTCTTATTTAAAGCTCAATTTTTTCAATTCATATTTATAATTTTTAGCACATTTACCTTGTAGAGAAAGTGATCTTTTTTTGGTGATCTTTAGAGAAGTACCAGTTCTATGAAACATGTCTACTTTGATTTTATAAATTAACACATTTTAAAACACAGATTTAACTCCCAGTGGAATTTTAAAGATTTTATTCATGTATGCTTTAAATTCTAGGAACTTGTACTTTGCAATCTTTGACTTACATAGCATGTTACATATCTGTCATTTTAAGTGAGATATTAACAAAACAAAGTAACAAGACATAGTGATTGGTATTTTTCATTGCTTAAGTAACCTGATGTTTATATCGGGTGAGGTTATTGTTCCAACATTTTATTATAAAAACTTTCAAATATTCAGCAAAGTTGAAAAGTTTTTACAGTGAATATCTGTCTATCACCTCAATTCTACCATTAACATTTGCTATACTTGCTTTACCACATAACTATCCATAGAACCATGTGATTTTTTGGATACTTTTCAAAGTAAAGTACAGACATGTACTAAAACCAAAGGAGGAAAGAAGATAGTTCAAGGTGTACCATAACCAGCCCTAAAGAGTGTTTTAGAGGTGTGAAAAAGAGATATGTCAAAACCTTCATAATGATTGCTATCTAGGTAGATGACATTGATACTTTATTTTAAAATTATTTTCTTTAGGGATTCATAGTGAATAATTGTAAATAGTTGACCCAGTCTTAAAATTACTGTTTTGATTGAATAACTTTACTTTGAAATTCAGAAAAGAGCTTTTAGTAAGCTCTTTGAAATAGTTATACCCATTTGTATTGTACTGTCTGCTGTTGAACATCATAGTTCCTTCTCATAAGAAGCCTTTTACAGAAGATGAAATAGCAGAATGTAAAACTGAAAAATGGACAGTGCTACAAAGGGCACAGTCTGCAGGAAGAATGAACAGTTTGTACTAACAGTAAGCCAGTATCATTAAATAAAATAAAAGGTTCTTGTAATTATGGGCATTAAAATCGCTATTGCATGCATTTGGAAACCAAGATGCAAATAAAAATACCAATAATTTATCTTCTAAGCAGCTTGAAACCTGTTGTGTATCTTCAAGGCCTTCAGAAGATTTCTCTTATGACTGTAGCTGCTTTTGGTGGTAGGATTCCCTTCCTTTAAGTATTATATTTTAAAATGTAGGCCGGGCGTGATGGCTCACGCCTGTAATCCTAGCACTCTGGGAGGCCGAGGCGGGCGGATTGTTTGAGCTCAGGAGTTCGAGACCAGCCTGAGCAAGACCGAGACCCCGTCTCTACTAAAAATAGAAAGAAATTATATGGACAGCTAGAAATATATAGAAAAAAATTAACCAGGCATAGTGGTACATGCTTGTAGTCCCAGCTACTCGGGAGGCTGAGGCAGGAGGATCGCTTGAGCCCAGGAGTTTGAGGTTGCTGTGAGCTAGGCTGACGCCACAGCACTCTAGCCCAGGCAACAGAGTGACACTCTGTCTCAAAAAAAAATAAATACATAAACTGTAAATAGTGTTTCATGTATGGAGAAAAAGCCCCCTATTTTTCTTTGCCAAAAGAATATTTTTAAATCTCAAATAATGATGAAGACTCATAGAAAATTAGTGATATTTCATACTAACTACATTAATGGATAATTTTAAAAGCAAAAATTTCATTCGTAAAAATGTTTACTAAGCCACTTAATAAAAGTAAATTATTTAAAGTGCACACTTTTCTAGAGGGCTTTCAGGCTTAGAGATATTGAGTCATACAACTACATTTTTAAAATGTAGGTTCAGATACTTATTTGTGAGGTTTTTCTTTGGTTATAAATCTGACTTTTTGCACCTGTTGACCATCATTTATAGGTTTATGAACCATATGAAACACCACTTGGAACTTGAGAAGCAGAACACTGAGAGCTGGGAAAACCACACCACCTGCCAGCACTGCTACAGGCAATATCCCACGCCCTTCCAGCTGCAGTGCCACATCGAGAGTACACACACACCCCATGAGTTTTCTAGTAAGTGACAGTTTCATTGAAGTCCTGTATATTAGATTTTGATCATCTGAACCGTGAGGAAACCTAAAACATTCTGACAGAAAAATAAGAATAAGAAATAAACTTTGTAATTTAAGAGCAAAATTGAAAAATAAGTTATAACTTATATAAACTTAAATAAAATCTGTTACTAAAGCTGAGCACGATGGCACATGGCTGTAGCAGGCAGGAGGATTGCTTGAGCCCCGGAGTTTGGGGCTGTGGTGCACTGTGATCATGCCAGTGAATAGCCATGGCACTCCAGCCTAGGCAACATAGTGAGATCCCATCTCTAAAAGAGAAAAAGAAAAGAAAAAAATTGTTGCTAAAATTGAAGTCCCTCTTGTAAATAATTCATTATTAGAAACTTCCTTGTCATAACTCATACGTTGTGTATAGGGGACTAAATTAGAACACGTACATTAGACTCCATGGTTTTCAAATGTGAAATCAAGGGCCTTGATGTATGCTTAAATATAAAAAGTAATTATAGTGGTAGTTAAAATTCATAGACTCTGGAGGTGGAGAGCTTGGGTTCAGATCCCAGCTCTGCCTCTTAATACAGATGCAAGATCTCAAGCATTTTACTTAATTTTTCTGTGCTTCCAGTTTCTCATCTGAAAAATGGGGATAAAAATAGCAGCACCTTCCTTAGTGGTGTTATGAGAATTAAATAAGGTAATATCAGTAATGTCCTTAGTACAACATTACAGAGTTAACAGGTATAGAATTGTTAGAACCACCGTCACTACTACTATTGCTATCATTGCTTGTTTTGGATGTACAAAATGAGTCTTTTTTATATACATATTCAAAATGGTATAATATGTTTGTTTTTTGCTTTCAGCTATTTGCAAAATCTGTGAATTATCATTTGAAACAGAGCATATTCTTTTACAACATATGAAGGACACTCATAAACCCGGTGAAATGCCATATATTTGCCAGGTACACACACATTTTATTGTGTACTTAAATGTTTGTTTAATTTCACATGCCACAAAACAGTATTGTTCTTTTGATTTTTTTAACCATTTAAATAAAATTAGTTACTATGTTAAAATTGAAGACCCTCTTCATTAGTGGAAACTTCTTTGGTTTAACTCATGCATGTCATATGTAAGGGGGTGGACTAGGTTTTGCCTGCAGGCCATAGTTTACTGACCCCTGCACTAAGCAGGAGAAAGACAAACATATGGCTTATCATATAAGGAAGAATGCAGACACACCAGGGAAATAGGAAATGCTTTTAGTTATAGAGAACCCAATCAAATGCTTTGAGACCAGTGTTTTTCCATAATTTGAAGTGGCTTCCAGTAATAAGAAAGCAAGATAAAAATAAATTGCCATTAGTATAGCCTGGATGCCATTTAAAATCTAAAGAAGAGAATATTCTGTTTTGTATAGCAGGAAAAACTTTATAGAACAGGAGATGTCAGCTTAAAGATTCACATCAAGATATGGAGTGGTAGATCTGAAAAGAAGAAGGGAGTCTAGCTACATTTTGGAATATACCTATAAACTTTGAAAGATAACATTTATGTTTCAAAGATTATCTTTATTACTTACAGTAATAGGATTCTTGGTTGTATAGGTAGTAGAGCTGAACTAGTAGTATATAATGTTCTTCTAAACAAATGACCTGTTACTGCTACTTTGATGTAATTGCATATAAGTTATAAAATTTCAATTTAAACTAAACCTTCTTTATATTTCTAGGTTTGCCAGTTTAGATCATCAACATTTTCTGATGTAGAAGCTCATTTTAGAGCATCCCATGAAAACACTAAGAACTTGCTATGTCCATTTTGCCTCAAAGTTAGTAGAATGGCAACCCCCTACATGAATCATTATATGAAGCATCAGGTGAGATTAAGCAGTACTCATTTATTCATGTTGTCCTAGTGAAAAGATACAGATCTATATCTTAGAACCTTGGTTAGATTTGTTCTGGAAAGAAAGCAAAGTTGTTCTGAGTGACACAAACAATGTACAATTTATGTTGAATTGCTTGTGAAACTTCCACTTCTCTTCCTTGCCTGCTTGCTGGTGACATTGAGGCTCATAAGTAGTAAAAGTTCTGAAAGATAGCTAGAAATAGGAACCCCGGAGTGGAGGGAAAAAAGGAAGATGAGTGGAACATTTAGGTTAGATATTTCAGGGTCTAAGAATGGTGGGAGTGGGAATGATTTTGAAGGTGCTTATCAAGAGCAGAGAAAATAATAAGTTTGAATTGAGGAAGATAAGATTGAGGACTCAAAACCTTCTGTTTTCCTATTTGTCTTCAAATTTTATTTCTACTTCCTAGCACACTTTTTGTTATGAGACATGTGGTTGTCATCAGTGACCCAGAATGGGCTTTTGTAGCAGCCGGAAACAAAGCAAACAGCAAGAACACTTAATACCAGATATGTGAACTATGCCAGCGAATGATATTTAGGTTGTAACTTGTTTCTTGCATGACTTTTTCTACTTCTTCTATATAATTTCTGGGATACCAGTATTAATGCTTGCACCTTTCCCTTGAATTCTGATTTTTGCTTACTGGTTCTTTTCCTGAAACAATTAGACTGTCCTTTGGGGTGAAAACTTTAATGAAATGGGCTATTCTTGAGTGTTTGAAACATAAACAGTGCCTTTGCCAAAATCAGAAGTCAGTGGATTTACTGAATCTGATCATGTAATCAAGTTCTGCCTCCTCACTGATCAGCTCATTACATTTATTGTTGATTACATTGTCATGGCCAATTTATTCATGTTAATTGGAAAAAAATCTTAAAAGTAGAATTCCCAAGTACATTTAGGATCACCCCTATTATGACTGAGATGGTACCAGCGTATTTATTTTTTTTATCCTGATAGGCCACCTTACCCTTAAGAACCTTTGGCAAAGTCTTTCTATTTTAGGGTTTCCCCAACGGTGTTCAGTCAGATGTTAATAAATGTTCCCCTCTAAAATTGTTCCTGGTAAAGGCAATTTGGTAAATGGCTGGGTTTACAAATTTAATAGGGTTGTTTTTGTTTATTTTTTAAAAGAGGATTTTTCAGAACCTTTAATAATGCTAATAGATACTGTAAATCTCTGAGCAAGGGACATAGTATGTAATGTTCCCCAAACTTATTTAACCATTGAACTCTTTATTTGCACAATATCTATTAACATTTCTTGAGGAATAGAGTTTAGGAAACACTGTTCTTCGTGCTCTGTATTTCATTTTTTGGTCTTTGATTTTGAAAAGAAGAATGAAATATAGAGCAATGGCTCTGACTATTTAATTATGAGGATTTTAACATAACTCTTTCCCTTATGCTTTGCTAAGATCCAGAGTGGTATAGATACAGATGTGGAGGAAGTGATACATGCTTAGAAAAGCAAGAAAGATGTGGGTGGGCCCACTATGTGAGCTGTGTCCGTAAGTGGTTCATCTGATCTATAGTCACTCTTCATACCCTAAGTTGTATGTGTTAACTTGCCATGTATATTGGAAAGAGTTATCCCAGCAGGTCTGAGTTGCTCACATGTTGTACAATTTCAGAAAGGCCTGCTTATATAACTGGCACTTGACTAACTCCTAGAAATTGAGCTCTTAAAATGTTTCCTGTGTTACTAACTAATAAGAATATGTTACATGCCTGGAACCTTGAGCCATATTGTATAAGCTTGTCTATATAATTTGTGAAAAAATATGATTATAGTGACCACCTGCTTTTCTTATGGGGGTATGAAGATTTGGTGACTTACTCCCATAAAAAACCTGGGCTCTTAGACTCAAGAGAGCTTCCCTGTCAAACACTTTACACGTACTGCTGCAGTTAGTTGCTGAAGGATTGATTACTGAATCATCAAATCTGGGAGTAGTCTTGGGGCCCACCAGCATGCCGCAAGTGCAGTCTTAGTCTATTTGGGCTGCTATAACATACTACCATAGAATGGGTGGCTTAAACAACAAACATTTGTTCCTCACAGTTCTGGTGGCTGTGAAGTCCAAGATCAAGGCACCAGTAGATTCAGGGTCTGATAATGGCCTTCTTCTCACTGTGTCCTCACATGATGGAAGGGGCAGGAGCGCTCTCTGGGGTCCCTTTTATAAGGACACTAAGCCTATTTATGAGGGCTCTACATCCATAATCTAATTATTTTCCAAAGGCTCCACTTCCCAATACTATCACGTTGAAGATTAGGATTTCAACATATGAATTGGAGGGGACATAAACATTGAGTTCATTTGAGGTGCTCAGTTTTTTTAAGTTTGAAGTACCTCAGATGTAGGGAGTCATCAGTGAAAGGATTCTATTGATAAGAAGGATCATCAGGCTTCCCTTAAGATATTTGCAATTTGCATAATTATTCACAAAAGACTCAAAAACCAGAGCCAAGCAGGATTATAAGCTTGTAATTACAATGACATTATTAGTGCAAATTTAGATAATAAAAATTGTTGACTCTGGTTCATTTTGGGTTTTTTGAAGACTTTGGTTGCAACTTTTTCCTAAAAGTAATATATCATATCTTAAGTGATTTTAGAGCTACCAATCAATTTGTGCAACTTTTCAGGAAGGATGAAAGAGTCCAGATGTGTTAAATATATCCTCATTAGCGCTTTAATAATAACAAGCAGTTAACATATACTAATCACTTTCCATTTGAGTTACTGGTGCTTTTACATGCATTCTCTTACTTAATCCTCACAATCACCCTATGAAGCAGGTAATGATTGTTTCCATTTTATAAATGAAGAAACAAAGCTTTATAGAGAGTAACTTGCCCAATGACGTATTTCTTAATAAATGGCAGAGCCAAAAATGGAATTACAGCCCAAGCTTTTACCACAGATTAATACTCCACATTAATATTAGGTCTAAAAGCATAAATTACAGATAGTCATAATTACCCTTGAAAATCCCTCAGATCATTCAAACAATATAGTATGCTTGTCAAAAAGTTCAACATGGATAAATTTTTCTCTACCCTTGGAATAAATCACTGTTTCTTTGGTTGAACATCATGTTATACAAAAACATACTGTATCATCATCATCCTTAGTATATTATAAGCATACATGCATAAGAGAGATGTGCATGACTTGAGTCCAACTAAAGGAATAGTAGATTAATGTCTCCCATTATGGCTCTGGACAAATAAATGCTCACTGAATGGAATGTCACATATTTTGTAGTAGTTAAATTGTGCCTGCTGCTCATGTGTACTGTTTGTCAGTTTCTTGCTGTCTGCCTCACTATTTATTTAACAAATATTTATTGAGTGCCTAACATGTCAAGGACTGTTTTAGGTATTGGGAAGTAAGGGAAGCAAAGTTTGTGCCCTCTGGAATTTGCAATATGGTGGAGAATGATAAGTGTGTGTCTATGTGTGTCTGTCTGATGTCTGAATATATATATATATATATATATATATATATATATATATATATATATATATATATGCCAGCTGGTGGGTAAGTACCATGAAAAGTAAATACAGATAAATAGGGAGTGCCAGGGCTCAGATGAAAGAATAGTTTCTGGTTTTTCTATGGGGTGATCAAAGAGGGCCTCTCCAAAGGGAATAAGGGAGTAAGTCGCATAACTGTCTGGGGGGAGATATTCCAGGCAGAGGGAACAGTAAGTAAGCAGTGAGGTGAGCATATACTTAGGTCATTCAAGGAACAGCAAGGAGGCCACTGTGGCTGGAGCATGGTAAACAAGTGGGAGGAAGACTAGTAGAGATGAGTTTGTAGCAATAGAATGCAAGCCAGATCGCGTAGGATCTTGTAAGCCAGAGTCAGGATTCTGGAGTGTTATGGAAAGCCATTGGAGGGTTTAAGCATGGGAAGGATCTGCAGCATTTTAAGATCACTATGACAGTTATGGGAAGAATAGACTGTAGCGGGGGGAAAGGTGGAAATAGGAAGAGACAGGAGGCTATTGTAAGAGTCCTCATGTCAGTCTTAGACAGGGGTGGTAGCAGTGGTTGAAGGTAATAAGTGGAAAGAGTGTAATTTTTTATAGTATTGCTGACAGGTTTTAATAATGAATTGAATGTGAGGTGTAAGAGAAAGAGAACAGCTAAGAATGACCAAGTTTTGTGGGGTTTTTTTGTTTTTTGGGTTTTTGGGGTTTTTTGTTTTTTGTCCTGAGCAGCTGCAAGTATATGGAGTTCCCATATACTGAGATATTGGGAAAACTAGGAAAGGAACAGATTTTGTGGCCTTCCCCACTCAGGATGGATGGGAGGGAATCTAGACTTCAATTTTTTCCATGTTGATTTGAAATGTCTATTAGATATCAAGTAGAGCTGTCAGGTAGACAGTTGGATGGATGCTTTTTAAAGCCATGAAACTGGATGAAGTAATAGGTATAGGTAGAGAAGATTTCTGGGAACTGTACTCTGGGGAACTCTTATCTGTCCTGTTAACTTGCTATCTATATGTCTTGGTTGAGTTTTGCTTCTCTTTCCCCCACTCTCTTGAGGACATACAGATATGATTCTGTTTATGCTGACTGTATCTGTGATATGATCCAATGCTCTGAAAAGGTCTGAAGATGAAACTGAGCTAGTAATATAAACACATTATGTTTATATATTGCTTTGAACTTTGTAAAGAACTTTTACTCATCAAATGCCTACTGTATACCAGTAACTGTTCTAGGTTCTTTCATATGCGTTACCTCATTTGGTTTTCCTAAATGATTGTGTTTTATATGGAAATAGTGATGCTTGTGGAGATACATCTTTAAAGAAAACATTCTTTTGTATTTATATGTTCTAAATTTACATATAAATTAATGAGCACATATACGTAAAGATCAAAATTGATAATACAGAGTAGAAAGAAGACTAACCAGCTATAGACAAGTGACTTAAATTTCTCTTGGGTTCTATTTCCCACTGATAAAATAATAATTGGACTAGGTTTGAGACAGGACTCAGTCAATTCAAACAATAGATTGGAATCTTTTTATTTATGCTTCTATAATCAGTGTAGGACTTTTCCAATTAGAACCTAATTGACATTTTTCATGGTGGATGCTTATTTGGTAACAAATACTTTTGAAACTCAAATACTAATACAAGGAGTGCTTTTAAAAAATGAAATAATATTTTAGTATTATCTATGGTAGAAGATGGTAAAATAGTGGTTTTTAAATTATTTAGTTATTACAATTAAGAGCAGTTTCAGTTCCCAGAATTTGTGGTGTTGTAGAAATTATTATTTTTAATATTCTCTGTAAACAGAAAAAAGGAATTCATCGTTGTACAAAATGCAGACTACAATTTTTGACCTGCAAGGAGAAAATGGATCATAAGATACAGCATCGTACATTTATAAAGCCTAAAGAACTAGAAGGATTGCCTCCAGGAACAAAAGTGAGTTTTAAATATGTTGTATTTTAATATTTTGTGTGATGATAGAAATAAATTTCTGCCTAGTTTTATCAATTGAATATAATATTTAAGTTCACTTATGGTTGTTATTAAGACCTTAATTTGGGGTTTTATCATTCTTCTTTTTTCTATTTTTTTATTTTAATTAATTATAACCAACTTCATAGGTTTTATCATTCTCATGCTTGGAAAGAATAACTTTTAATAATTGATTTTTTAGTTGACATTGACATGTACTTTGTTGTAATGGTATTTCTAGTACAACTAAATTAACCGTAGACTAAGTCAGCAGGTTGTTTCAATGTTCTGTGGGCTGTTTTTGAGCTATTCCAGTTGTCAATGTATATGTTTGTTTCAGCTGCTAGACTATAAGGTGTTTGAGATCAGGAATCATGTTTAATTTATCTTGTGTCCGCAGTATCTGTCTTAGTGCCTTGAATGTCATAGGTTTGTTGAAGTTAGTATCACTGAATCTACTGTCAGAGAAGCAAATTCTGTTTCTGGGTAGCATTGCTGCTTTTAGTGAGCAAGCACACATATGATTGCAGATTTCTCTTTCTTTCCCTGTTTGCTTATATGCATGTGTTTTCTCTGACTTCTTTATATGAAGTTAGCTTGTGAATATTTGCTCCAATGGAGGGATGTATAACCCAAAGTGAAATACCCCAAACGTTTATATTTGGCTTTGAGTATATACCTTTCAATGTGAGTATTTCTGCTATTTGAATTAACTGAAATAATGTAAAGCAATGTTCTGAACATCCAGTGTCCTTCACTATAATCCATTTATTCCATTTTGGGATTAGACGTGCAGAATACTAACATAGGCAGTGCAGTCCTCTCTCGTATCTCCTCTTATTAATAATATAGCAATAGTAATGAGAATATTATTATAAATGACAAAATATCTTACGGCACTTTAGAATTAAGCTTTTAGTGTGCTTTTTCATACACTCTGTTATCTATCTAATGATCAAATGAGATAGGCAAGGCAGGTATTATCTCCAAATTACAGATGAAGAGGCTTAGAGAGGATAAATTTTTTTCTCAAGGTCACATGGCTAGGAAGAGGTAGTACTGAGATTTAGCCTCAGGTCTTATGACTCCCCACTATAGGGCTTTTGTATGACACTAAACCACATGTATTTCATAGGACTTTACAGAGGTTGCTCCTCAAGCATATGGGGGCAGTATAGTCAAATGATTAAAGAGAATATTAGTAGGTGATTGTGTTTTCCATTATTAACCAATGGATATAAAGTAACATTTTTTTCTAAATACTAAATGACAAATTTTATATTCCAGTTAAGGAAATTCTAAGCATTATTACAATCTCCATGCTATATGAGGAATTGATGTAACCTCCACCATAACCTTTAGAAGCAAAAATTCTGTCCAGTGAGCTCCTGGAAAGAGAAGGTCACATTTACTGGACATCTGTTTTGTAGTTACCAAAGGGTCATACAGGCCTTTCCAGAGTTATTACTTCAGGCTTTGAGATTTAAATTTTGAAAGCCTTTTAGTTCTATCAAAGCATTAAAACAGCCATGGCGTGTGCTCTTCTGATATTCATATAATTTGCACTAACTCCTAATTCTTTAATATCCATGTAACTACCATCAATATAAAACTATAACAATAAATAAATATCAAGGTAAATTTCATTTAATTGGTATGACCATTTAGAATAAATGGGAGACTTATCTGTGCTACTTTTAAAATGATGATATTTGACTTATTGCAGTGATATTTTTGTAACAGCTCTATTGAGATATAATTCATATACCACACAATTCAGCCATTTAAATTATACAATTCAGTGGTCTTTAGCATATTTGGAGAGTTGTTACAAACATTACAACACTTTCAGAACATTTTTGTCACTCCCAAGAGAAACCCCATACCCATTAGCATTCACTCCCTATTTCCTCTCCACCAGCCCTGTGCAAACTTCAACCTACTTTTAGTCTCTATGAATTTTCGTATTCTGGACATTTCTTATAAATGGAATCATGCAATATGTGATCTTTAGGGACTGGTTTCTTTTACTTAGCATAATGTTTCCTAGGTTCATCCATGTTGTAGCATGTTTTAGTACTTCATTTCTTTTTGTGGCTGAATAATACACCACTGTATGGATATTCCACATTTATTCATTCGTCAATTGGTAGGCTTTTGGATTGTTTTCCCTTTTTGACTATTATAAATAATGCTGCTGGCCAGGCACAGTGGCTCACGCCTGTAATCCTAGCACTCTGGGAGGCTGAGGCGGGTGGATTGTTTGAGCCCAGGAGTTCGAGACCAGCCTGAGCAAGAGCGAGACCCCGTCTCCACTAAAAATAGAAAGAAATTATCTGGACAACTAAAAATATATATAAAAAATTAGCCGGGCATGGTGGCGCATGCCTGTAGTCCCAGCTACTCGGAAGGCTGAGGCAGAAGGATTGCTTAAGCCCAGGAGTTTGAGGTTGCTGTGAGCTAGGCTGATGCCATGGCACTCTAGCCAGGGCAAAAGAGCAAGACTCTGTCTCCAAAATAATAATAATAATAATAATAATGCTATAAAAATTCATGTACAAGTTTTTATGTGGACATATATTTTCATTTCTGTTAGAGTGGAATTACTGGATCATATGGTAACTGTTATCTTTAATATTTTGAGAAACTGCCAAACTGTTTTCCAAAGTAACTACACCATTGTACATTCCCACCAGCAATGTATGAGTGTTCTCATTTCTCTACATCCTTGCCAATACTTGTTGTTATCCATTTTTTTTTATTATAGCCATTCTAGTTGGTGTGAAGGAATATCTCAATGGAGATTTAATTTGCATTTCCCTGATGACTAATGATGTTTAGCATCTTTTCATGTGCTTATTGGCCATTTGTATATCTTCTTAGAAGAAATGCATATTCATCTATTTTTTCTTTGGTTGCTTGTGCTTTTGGCATCATATTTAAGAAACCATTGCCTAACCCATGGCCACAAGGATTTACTACTATATTTCTCTTCTAAGAGTTTTATAGTTTTAGCTCTTAAAATTTGGTCTTTAGGCCAGGTGTGGTGGCTCACACCTGTAATCCTAGCACTCTGGGAGGCCAAGGAGGGTGGATCGTTTGAGCTCAGGAGTTCAAGACCAGCCTGAGCAAGAGCGAGACCCCATCTCTACTAAAAAATAGAAATTAGCTGGACAACTAAAAACATATATATAAAAAATTAGCCAGGCATGGTGGCGTGTGCCTGTAGTCCCAGCTACTTGGGAGGCTGAGGCAAGAGGATGGCTTGAGCCCAGGAGTTTGAGGTTGCTGTGATCTAGGCTGATGCCACAGCACTCTAGCCCTGGCAACAGAGAGGGACTCTGTCTCAAAAAGAAAAAAAAAAAATTGGTCGTTAATACATTTTGAGGTAGGGGTCCAAATTCATTCTTTTGCATGTTAGTATCAGTTTTTCCAGCACTTTTTGTTAAATGGTTCCTTCCCCCATTGGAATTATTTTGGTACCCTTGTCAAAAACCAATTGACTGGCCGGCACAGTGGCTAATACCTATAATCCTAGCACTGTGGGAGGCCAGGTTGCGGAGGATCACTTGAGGTCAGGAGTTAAAGACCAGCCTGAACAAGAGCGAGACCCTGTCTCTAGTAAAAATAGAAAAAATTAGCCAGGTGTGATGGCTCATGCCTATAGTCCCAGCTAATCTGGACACTGAGACAGGAAGATCATTTGAGCCCAGGAGTTTGAGGTTGCAGTGAGCTATGATGACACCACTACGATCTAGCGAGGGCAACAGTGAGACTCTGTCTCAAAAAAAAAAAATTGACTATAGATGTGAGGACTTACAGTGATATTTTCTAACACTAATGTGATTATTAATTTTCTAAAAATATATATTGCCTTTGTTTTTATAGGTTACTATTCGAGCTTCACTTGGACCTCACCAATCAAAACCATCAACTACACCTTCCAGTCGTACTCCAAGCACTTCTTCTCTTCAGGTCTTACCTCTGAAGTCTAAAAATACAACTCCTAAAACTCCTCCAAAATCTAATGCAAGTAAATCTAAGACAAGTAAGTCTCATGCAACTGCATCCACTGCAAATAAACCTAGTACAAGTAAGCCAAGTGGACGTATCTCCAAATGCAAAATAAAACCCTCTTCCAAGCAAAAGAGTCAACGCAACAGAAAAAGTAAAGTCAGCATAGCTTTGAAGAACCTAAGGTAATCTCTTTTATTCCTGATACACAATACTAATTTAATTGTAAATATTAAAACTTATATATAATTTATCATATCACATTTACATAATAATCACTTATCTGGAATAAAGATAAGCAAGTGATAAAAAGGTACTCTTTATAACTCCTAAGCAGAACTTGAATTACTGTGTTTATTTTATAATTTTCATCTTTTCCACTAATCTTATATTTTATGCTTTTATGATATTTGACTCGATTAATTTGATCCTTTTTATTCCCAGGAAAGAAACATTAACTGGTGTGATTTTTTTTTTTTTTTTTTTGGAGATAGGGTCTTGCTCTATTTCCCAGGCTAGAGTGCAGTGGCGTCATCCTAACTCACTGCAACCTCAGACTCCTGTGTTCGAGCAATCCTCCTGCCTCAGCCTTCCAAGTAGCTGGGACTATAGGCATACACCACCACACCTGGCTAAGTTTTCTATTTTTTCTAGAGACAGGGTCTTGCTCTTGCTCAGACTACTCTTGAACTCCTGGCCTAAAGTGATCCTTCCTCCTCAGCCTCCCAAGTGCTAGGATTACAGGTGTGAGCTACCACACCCAGCCTGGTGTTAAATTTTTACACTTATTCTAACCTGTTGTTTCAAAGCAAATTTTCAAATTATAAGTCTGTATTTAAAGATATTAATTTAAACATCTTGGTTTCAATTAATAAAATGTTAATAAGGCTTTCTGATATTACTTTGGTTTTACAATATATATTTATCATTTTTTTTCTGTCTCCATAAGGTGTCATCGGGGAATTCACAAGTGCATTGAGTGTCATTCCAAAATAAAAGATTTTGCAAGCCACTTTTCCACATCTACCCACTGTAATTTTTGCAAGTACAACACTAATTGTAACAAAGCCTTTATAAATCATATGATGAGGTAAGTTAAACATGTAAACTGCCAATCAAAATTGCCATTTGGGAAGTTTGTTTTTTGGAAACAAAGTTGTCCTATTAGAAAAGAGCTAAAAAGGTCTAGCAATAGAGAACTTCTGCTATGTTCCTTGTATTATTTTCCGGCATAGTAACTCTCAAAATCACTGGGACAAAAACTGTAAGAGCAGTTAGACTAATGAAATTAGAATGGATTTATTACAGAAGTTTGTTTTTCTATGGGAATTTTATGGATATCTTTCGAAAAGTGGTTGTTTTAAATGTTTTCAGTATGTTTACCAAATATAGTTGGCTCTCTGTATCCATGGGTTTGCACATCTGTGGATTCAACCAACTGTGGACTGAAATTATTTTTTATAAAATTGCGTCTGAAATAAAAAGATACAAGAAAGAGAGAGAGAGGGAGGGAGGGAGGGAGGGGGAGAGAGAGAGAGAGAAAGATACTCAATAGCATAAGTTCCCAAGAAGGCTAAAATATATGGGATTCAGCATCCATGTGGAGGGATTAGCTCCTCCTCTCCAAGATGGTGTCTGCTTAAACTCTGTGTGTGACTTTAGGATGGTGGTTGAGGAAGCAGTCTTGGAGCCTCTTGGTATCCTCTAAGTCAGAGGTGGGGAACCTTTTCATATTGGAAGGCCACATAAATTCAGCTATAATCAAATAAGGCTGCATTCAAGAAACTTCAATTAGATATATCTAAAAATGTACATTATTTTGTAAAAATCTAACAACTGTGTACTTAATAATTTCAAAAAAATCAAAACTATTTGTTAATTTTAAAGTTAACCTTTTAATGACTCTGTTGTGTCTGCTTTTTGTTGGAAAGCATTTGAATATTTGGTTGCAGCATGGAGGTCTGCAGTTTCAGTTGATCCTCTAGGTACATGTATCAGTCATTTGTGAACTAAAGGGCATCTTGATTTGGGTTAGGTAGGAGAATGTAGATTCACAGCAGTTAAGTGCTTGAAAAGCAAGAAAGCATTTCTCGAGCATGTTGCTCAAGGTATGAGTATTCTACTGCATTTTTCTGTATTTCAATTGGATCTTTCTTAGCATCAAACAATGACTTTAAAATGTAATCTACTGAGAGCTCAATCAATTCCATCTGTAGTTCTTTAGGTGCCTTGGTGATATCAACTAGGTGAAGCTGAAATGCTAATTTGTAATGCTAATCATTACAGTGTCATGATTGTCAAAGTCAGTGAACCTTTCATCATATTTTCCAATTAATAGGTTTGTAACAGCTGTATATTCTTCAGATGATTTGTATATATCATCCTGCTCATCAGTGACCTTCATTTACTGGGGAAAATGTTCATCTGAAATTTCCTTTTGAATAAAGAGTGTTTTGGGGGAAAAAAACTGCATCTGTACTGAACATGTGCAGCCTTTTTTTCTTGTCATTATTCCCTAAACAATACAGTCTACAACTAAGTACATGGCATTTACATTGTATTAGGTATTGTAAGTAATCTAGAGATGATTTAAAGTATACAGGAGGGTATGCATAGGTTATATGCAAATGCTACACCATTTTATATCAGGGACTTGAGTATTTGCAGATTTTGTTATCTATGGGAGATCCTGGAATCACTCCCCCATGGATACTGATGGACAGCTATATATGTAACCTGAGTGTTATCCTCTTCAAAGCAGTCACTTTGAGAGGCTCTAGGTTTTTTAATGGTGCTCAGAACCTTATTCTCTCTTTCTCCCTTTCTCTCCCTCTCTTCCCCCTCCCCCATCCATCTGTGCATTTGTCTTTCTAGCCATCCATCTTTGCATTCATTCGATGAAATATAAAATGAGAGACTATGGCGATATTCCAGTCATAATCCTACTATTGGAATTCCTTTTCATATATCGATTTGATTTAAATTATTTGAGCACCTGCTATGTACTCTATACTAGGAAAAGACTTCAGAGCCCACAGTACTTTTGTTTGGACCTCATTACTGGGCCTTTATTCCTTCAGGGTGGGTTTTATTTTAAATAGCTAAAAAGTGTTCAGATATAGCTATGATAAATTGATTATTCAAATCAAGATAGTTCCATTTATTTTCAGTTAGAAATAAGGTATAACCAATAAAAGTGGTTTTCTTACAGATCATAGCAAGACCTCTATATTACTTTCTGATCATAGCTACTGCTTTGACGGATTTGCCCACATTTTTTGACAGCTTCAGCACCTAGCTCACAGGGGTTTTTCCCCCTTGATGACAAGCCTGACCTCATAGTACTACCTTGACTTCTTCCACCTCTAACTTGTATCCCTTTTCTTACCACCATCCCATCTTACCTCATCATAGACAATATTTATTTTGAATTCTCATTACCCCCTAACTTTCAGGCTCTTGACCCCTTTTTCTAACCCAGCAGCACCAATCCAATTTTGTAGTCAACCTCACCCTCCAGGTCATCTGTTTTGAATGCTGCTTTGTTTTTGTCCTAGAATCCTTTATGTCTTCAGTTATGCTTAACCTTGCTATCCTTGACTCTTTTATCCTTTTTGTTCTGTGCTCGGTTCTAGACTATGAATTGCTTGATTCAATCAGCTTTGAATTCATGATCTTTAACTTTAATTTGGTCCTGTCTTTTTAAAAGTACCTCTTTGTTTTTATCTACTACATCTGTTTAAACCATTTTCAGTACCCTCAAGATTTTATTCTAGTCTTTCAGTTGCTAACCTTGCCTACTGATTACTCAAAGGACATCCTTTTTGTTTTTCTCAAGATTAACATTTTTCTATCTCAAGATTTTTTTCCCTTCATCTAGACATTAATCTCAGAAAACAGACATGCACAATGACAGCCATTTAAAAAAAAAAGAAAAAGATTTAAAAAAGAAAAAAGAAACAGATATGTTCCACTTTTTTATTTTATTTTATTTTATTTTATTTTTTTGAGACAGAGTCTCACTTTGTTGCCCGGGCTAGAGTGAGTGCCGTGGCGTCTGCCTAGCTCACAGCAACCTCAAACTCCTGGGCCCAAGCGATCCTACTGCCTCAGCCTCCCAAGTAGCTGGACTACAGGCATGCACCACCATGCCCGGCTAACACTTTTTTAAAGTTAACCCTTGCTCCTCATCTCCTGCATTTCCTCCACCTTATTCCATTTTTTTGGACCTTTAATTCATATTTTTCTCCCTACCACATTGCTTCTGCCTGCAAATATTTTCAGGATTTTTTTTTTTTTTAGGGTAAGAGAGATCTGCCTTTACTTTGCATATTTTCTTGTCTTCTTTTTGCCATCAATATTTGTAAAGAATATTCTTTACTAGCTTGTCATTTTTTATCCTTTGTAATTTGAGTGTCACCCTGACCTACAGCTAAAGCTGCTCCTTTAAAGGTTATTAGTCATGTCCTAATCACTAAATATACCCGCTATTTTTCATTCTTACTCCTCTGCGACTTCCTCAGAGTATTTGACATTTTTGATCACTCACTTATGAAACTCTTTTCAAGTTATGTTTTTCTTCTTCCTTTTTAGCTACTCCTCTATTTAATTGTCTTTTCTTCCTTCAGCTCTTCTTGCCCCTTTATAATCCCTTTCTTGGTACCTTAAACACTCAGAGTTTTATTTTTTTTACCTTTCAACTATAAATCTTCTGATTTCAAGGCTGAATTTTCCTGAGATCCAGCTCTTTATTTCTATTTAATATTTTCACTTTTGACTCACTGGCATCTATAAAGAACAAAAATAAGTCAAAGATTATTGTCTGTCTGGGATTCAAACCACTTTTACCTCGATACCTTTAAGCTCAGTCTGTTTCAGGGCATCATTTGCACAAACATGGAGCACCAGCTAGAAATAATTCACTGTCTCAAGTTATGGAGCTGTCTTGATCTGCCACCACATGGCTTCCTGAGAGTCCACCTTCTGCAACTTAGCACTCTGCCTCCCCACTGCTACAGTGGTTCTGCACCCTCTCTTAAGTTGCTCTAAACCAGACCCCAGCCAGCCTGTCCCTCAGTACACCGCTAGGAGCAATTTTGTTCTCTTACTCTGTGCCTTTCCCCTACTTCAATGGCACCTTGCTTCCCTCGTTGCCTCAGGTACCTCCCCCTGAATGGTACACCCTCACTTCTACCCGTGTGCACTTTTATTATAGGCTTGAGCTTTGTATACACAGATGCTTCATTTTCTCAGAGGTTGAGTACCTTTATTCTCAGCCTACAACAACTCTGTGGCCAGAAGATAGGCCCCCAAAATTGATTAATCTTCCCCAATGTAGTTTCTCCATATTCAGTATCTAAAGTAAACAGAAACAAGTAGACCTACCATTTGATCCAGCAATCCCATTATTGAGCATCTACCCAAAAGAACAAAAGACATTCTATAAAAAAGACATCTGCACCTGAATGTTTATAGCAGCACAATTCACAATCACAAAGATGTGGAAACAA
The DNA here is from genome assembly GCF_020740605.2 of Lemur catta. Taxonomy (NCBI): domain Eukaryota; kingdom Metazoa; phylum Chordata; class Mammalia; order Primates; family Lemuridae; genus Lemur; species Lemur catta. Next base: position 30,323,610 of record NC_059155.1, on the reverse strand, counting down.
CCCAAATGCCCATCAGTACAGGAGTGGATTAGTAAAATGTGGTATATGTATACCATGGAGTATTACTCAGCTATAAGAAATAACGGTGATATAGAATCTCTTATGTTCTCCTGGATAGAGCTAGAACTCATTCCACTAAGTGAAGTATCCCAAGAATGGAAAAATAAGCACCACATGTACTCACCAGCAAGTTTCCCTGATCATCACCTAAATGCACATTTGGGAATAACATTAATTGGATGTTGGGCAGATGTGGGGGAGAGGCGATGGTTGTATACATACATAATGAGTGCGATGCACACTGTCTGGGAAATGGACACGCTTGAGGCTCTGACTCGGGGGGGTGAGGGGGCATGGGCAATATACATAACCTAAACTTTTGTACCCCCATAATATGCTGAAATAAAAAAAACTTTAAAAAAAGGAAGAGAAATAACATAAAAATCTTTCTCTTATTAGCTCTAGGGATCAAAAAATAAGTAAAGTGGCTTTTTTATTCTTTTTTTTTTTTTTTGCTTCCAACACTGTTTTGAAGACAGCTTTTTTTAATTCTTGATTATTCCCTGAAATGCTGCTCTCCTTCCTTCTCAGTTCACCTTCTGTGCAATATCTGATCAACACAGCTACTCATAGGGATCATTCCCTTTTTGAGTTCTGTAACATTCAGCCATTCTGCCTTATATGCATCTCTGTTAGCTCTTTAAGAGAGGAGCTCTTTGTATTCACCGTGGCACCTATCCTGAGGATATTTTCTTGGAATTATATCTAGCCAGAATCTTTCATTTCCCATGCATATATATTATGCTGGTGATGGTTACCTTGTGTCTGGGGGTAACCGTTGACCTGGTGTGTGCTGGCTAGTTTGAGTTTGTCAGTGCAAGATAGGGCCAGTGCTTCTTATACTTTAGCTTGCGTAAGAATCAGCTGGAAAATTCATTAAAACTGATTTCTGGGCCCCACTGACAGAGATTAATTCAGTAGGTTTGCAGTGAGGCCTAATGAGGTCTGCTTCCTCTTCAATATGCTTTCTTTAAAAGTTCTCTTAGTAATTGCAAAGGACTTGTTAAATGTTTCATTTTACTGATGTTAAGCAATGGAATTTAGCACATGTAGTGTTTACTTTTAGGATCATTAAGATTATCCCTCCTCCCCAAACATATTAAGATTAGGAAGTAATAGGTAATTATTATTCATAATTTCTATTATAGAAAAGTATATTATTAGCAAATATATTTTAAATTGTTTTTGCTCTTAATAGTTGAAAAAATTTAATTTGATGCTCTTTGCATTTTTAACTCTGAGTACCTTTTTAATAATGGTGAGGTACTGATCATCTAAGAATATTCTCAGGGAAATATATCATTAGAAAATATACAGGTAAAATGGAATGTAAGATAAAAGTCTTTTTTTTTTCAGCATATTATGGGGGTACAAATGTTTAGGTTACGTTATTGCCCCTGCCCCCTGCCCGAGTCAGAGCTTCAAGTGTGTCCATCCCCCAGACGGTGCGCATCGCACTCATTATGTATGTATATACCCATCCTCTCCGCCCAAAAGTCTTGAATTAAATAGAGATGACTGTCTTAGTCTGTTCAGGCTACTCTAATAAAATACCGTAGATTGGGTAGCTATAAATAACCAATTTATTTCTCACAGTTCTGGAGGCTGGGAAGTCTGCGATCAAGGTACCAGCAGATTCGGTGTCTGGGTGAGGGCACATTCTTCATAGACAGCACTTTTCACTGCATCCTCACATGGTGAAAGTGGCAAGCTAGCTCTCTAGGGTCACTTTTATAAGGGCACTAACCCCCCTCATGACCTAATCATTTCCCAAAGACCTCACCTCCTAATACCATCACCTTGGAGTGTTTAAATTTTACCATGAATTTTGGGGTCAAATCATAGCAGTGACCAACAGGATTTTATTATTTAGATCGTGATCTTTTATTCAAAACTAAGAAATAAAGCATAGGTTTGAAATGTGATCATAAAATTAATATGACTTGCTGTGTAACAAAATGAATAAAATCTTGTTTGTCTCTTGTCTCTCCAGCTCTCATACCAGCCACCCAGCTAAACGGTTTTGTATTTTTAAGAAGCATTCAGGAACTCTCAGGTAACTAGTTGGTCTTTTTCCATTTTCTCTATTGAAAAATCATAGTAACTTTTTATTTATTTATTTATTTATTTATTTATTTATTTATTTATTTATTTATTTATTAAAGACAGAGTCTCACACTGTTGCCCGGGCTAGAGAGTGCCGTGGCGTTAGCCTAGCTCAAACTCCTGCCTCAGCCTCCCGAGTAGCTGGGACTACAGGCATGCGCCACCATGCCCGGCTAATTTTTTCTATATATTTTTAGTTGTCTGGGTAATTCCTTTATTTTTTTATTTATTTATTTTTTTTTAGTAGAGATGGGGTCTCGCTCTTGCTCAGGCTGGTCTCAAACTCCTGACCTCGAGCGATCCTCCCGCCTTGGCCTCCCAGAGTGCTAGGATTACAGGTGTGAGCCACCGTGCCCGGCCTGTAATAACTTTTTAAAACCTGATGTTGGAGTGCCTGTTTTGGAAGTCTAAATGATTACTACTTAACATGATAGATTTCTGTTTATTATATCCTTAGACCAAAAGGGGGAAATAGCCTATTATCTTTGGCTAAACTGTCTTTTAGCAGTGCCAGGTATTAAGATGAAACCTTCAGGCATTTGCATTGTAAAAGAACAAAAATAAAGCTCTGCAACAACATTTGAATAGAAGTAAGTTTATTAAAACAGTGTAATACTTGAAATCAGTATATAGTCTTTATAATTCTTAGGGGTTTTCTTGAAATAAAAGTGTACAACTTTTTTGCTGTACAGAAAGACTGGTTGATTAATATTTCTAAATGCATTGATAATTAACTTTGGTCACACCACACACTAAGCTCAGAATCCACTAAACACCTTTTTTTCCACATTCTTATTCCTTTGACCGCATATTTTATTCATGTTGACAGACATTTGCCAGGCATTGAGTAGTACCTAGCACATAGTAGGCACTTGGTAAAAATTTGTTGAGTAAATTAATGTATATGTTGAAAATGACATGTGTGGTTGATGTTGGACCAACAGCTCATGGGCAGAGGAAAGTTTGATTTTGTTTTAAATATATATTAGTCCTGTGTTTAGAAGATTGCTAAATTTAAGGAATTAAATAATAAGCTATATTAGGCATTAGATTTACTGAATTTTTTTATAAGAATGAAAAGGTATTTATTAATTCTAAAGATGAGACTTTAATTTGATTTTTACCATATTGTTATCAAACTTAATTGTGTGCTTGGTTTTTAAATTAACTATATAATTTTAAAGATCTGAGATGCTTTTTTTCAACTTGAGTGGGTCTCAAATCTAAATAGAAAATCTGTCCATTTCTGTCTATGGGACTTAGAATATTTATAATTTTATAATGTACTTTTTATGGTTACTATTTTGTTGAAATGTTTATTCTTTAGCTATTTATTGTGTGCCGATCACATATAGCATGATGTAGCAGGTCTTATACAGATAACAGTAATGAAGAAGAAAGTTTTGGTACCAACCTTCAAGGAATGTCTATTGGACATTGGTTATGAGGTGTGAACATAAATAACTACAGTAATATAAGGAGATTTGTAATAAGTGCAATGAGAGTTAATGATTTCAAAGAGGAGAGAGTTTTCTACTTATAAGAAGAGGCACAGGGCTATTCTAGTTGGAAGAAATAGCATGAATAAAAATGCAGAAAGGAAAAAACAAACCATACACATTTTTCTGAGTCACAATGTATAACTAGTAGTATGGTTTGGATAGAACACGAAGTTCATATGATATTAAGATCAAAATCTGGGCTGGGTGCGGTGGCTGACACCTGTAATCCTAGCAATTTGGGAGGCCAAGGTGGAAGGATCACTTAAGGCCAGGAGTTTAAGACCAGCCTGAGCAAGAGCAAGACCCATCTCCACAAAAACTAGAAAAATTAGTTGGGTATGGTGGCATGCACCTGTAGTCCCAGCTACTCAGGAAGCTGAGGCAGGAGGATCACTTTAGCCAGGAGTTTGAGGTTGCAGTGAGCTATGATGATGCCACTGTAGTCTAGCCCAGGTGACAAAGCGAGACCCTGTCTCAAAAAAAAAAAAAAAGATCAAAGTCTTGGGGGAATAATTTTGAGCTTAGATCCAGATTGTGAAATCCTTGAAAACAAAGCTAAGGAGTTTGGACTTAATTTTAATTTGGAGGACATTGGGGAAACCATTGGTATTTTGAATAGAATCAAATGTACTAAAGGAAGATCGATTTAGAGGGATATACAAGGTAAGTTGTAGCTGCAGGAGGTGCATAGACCGGTTATGCTATTGTGGTTAAGACTGATTTAGTACTGACCTGGGTTAAGTTAGCAATGTGGTATCATATTTAAGAACATGGGCTTCTGGAATCAAAGGGCTCAGTTTCAAACCTGGTCCTGGCCTTGGTAGGTTACTAATCCTGACCCTGTCCTCTGTAAAAAAGTGATAATGATAGCACCTACCTCTTTGGGTTGTTATAAGGTTTAGATCAGATGATATGTCTAAAACCCTCACACTGGAACAGAGTAAGTGCTCAATAACTTGTTAATATTATAAAATGTTCAAAACATTTACTATTTTAAGGAAGAAGAAAATCAGAGATAACTGTAATTTTGAGCCTCAGTATTAGGGAAATGGCATTATAAGAGGGACCAGTCAGGAGAGGTGATTTTTGAGGAGAAAGTACATGATTTCAGTTTTATAAAGATAATTTTTGATGTGTAAGAGTGACAGGTATAAATATACAACAGACTGTTAAGACTAGAGCCTCAGGGGAGAAGTAAGTCTAAGGTATGCTACTGGTTTTTATTCCTATACAGGTGAAATATTTAAGTTTAAAGTATATGATCAATGTTAAAAGAATATATATGCATTGTTAATAAACTGATAATAATTATATTATATGATTTATTTTTAAAACCTTCACATTTCTTTTATAATTTTATTCTCACTTAAATAAGACACTAGATTATAAGCTCTACAAACTGTACCCTTTTTATTCACTATTGTATCCACAATACCCAGTATTATAATGTGTGTGAAGAAGGTCCTCAGCAAATGTATACTTACATATTTGACTGAATGAATGTTACATCCTTGCTTTGCAGGTAGACAAAGTCATGGAAAAATTGTGGCTTGCACATGTTACAAAAATTGTTAAGGGAGCCAAGACTGGACTTTGGATCTCTTGACACCTAGCTTTTAATAACAAGTTGAGAGGGAACAATTTATACAGCATTACTTGCTGGCATAATTTAGACATGGCTATAGTACCATTTTCTAGAGAACCATTTTAGATATATCAGGTTTATATAACAAAATTGGGAAATGAGGGTCGTGGTACATAAAATGAAAATCAAGTTATTACGTGGAAAAATAATTATTGAACCCATGTATAGATTTCCACAAAAGATAAGAACCTTCTCTTTCTTATTGTCTTCTTTTTTCCACAGGGGCATTACTCTAGTGTGCCTTAAATGTGATTTCCTAACTGATTCTTCTGGCTTAGATCGTATGGCTAAACACTTAAGTCAACGTAAAACTCATACTTGCCAAGTTATAGTAGAGAATGGTATGTATACCTAATTGTGTTACTTTGAATTTCTGATATTTATTGCAGTATTTTTGATCAGCCACAATAAGGGCATCTCACTCTTCATATATGCTATTTTAAACGTAAAACTCTTCTGATTTCAGTTGTCGAAAGTACCTCAACTTCTGAATCTACTTCTGAATCTACTTCTGAGTAAGTTGAATTTTCATTCAGTGCATTTTACTTTGATGGATTTTAGCACTGTTGCATTTTTAAAATGTGTTGTTGATAGAAATGAAAAATATTAAAGTTTTGTCTTTGTTTTTTTTAAAGCCACTTGTTGAAAATAGATTCCTGCTCTATGGAGCTCGTGCAACCTGGTGCAAGACAAGTTGGAATTTCCTAAGTTCAAAGTTCTGAAGTGTTTTATACAAAGGCAGTTTCCTAAGTTCAAAGTTTTGAAGTGTTTTATAGAAAGGCAGTTTCCTAAGTTCAAAGTTTTGAAGTGTTTTCTCACACAAAGGCGGTTAAACAAGTTCATGACACTAGCTCTCATTGTTCAGCTCTTTTCAGCTTTCAGATGGCACTAGATTCTTATTCCACCTTATCTTTGTGTCAGGTTAACATATCTTAACAGTCGGCTCTCGAAAAATAACTTTTGTTGCTGTGGTCTTTTCTCGTTTTGCTTAAAATATGTGTTCTCTGCTGTACTTGCCTTCAGAATATTACATTCCAAACAATATGGATGTTCATCTTTTTTGTCTGTTTGGTCTGCTTTCTTAATTTCTGACGTCTTATACATTTTTTAGGGTCAATAGCCTTTTTTTCCTCGTTTCTTGTCTGTCATTGTTCTATTTTTCGTATTTTTCAGATGCAGAAACAACACAGAAATTTCAAAAAATGTCCAAGGTACTCCTGGACAGTGTCCCCCTTCGATGGACACAACTGATGCCTGTTCTCTCTTTCCAAGGAATGTGAATTATTTGACTGTGAGACCTCCTCTAGTTTGTGACCTTAAGAAATCAGATCTTGGGGAGAGTCCCTTCCTACCTGACTGGCCTCCCATAAGGCTGATGCTTATTTGGCCAGAGATGACCTCAAGGCCCACCAAATTGAGCACAACTTCCCTCTGGGGGCTTTGGCTTTTCATCTTGAGTTTATGGATCAATTCTAACCAAGAAAAGCCCATCAAATCAATACTTCAACACCCAAGTTGAAGTTTAATCATTTTGGCTGCTGCTCTTTAATATTCCTCTAGCATGCATGCAGTCCAAGGAATATAAAAATTCTGGTTGTGTAGAGAACCAAAGTTACTTTCATGTTCTTGGAAAAGTAAAAGTTCTAAAATTACAGTTACAAAGTTAAAGTTATTCATATTGTTATGTAAAGTTTTATCCAGTGTTCTAGGAATTTTTGATATTAATAATCAGATTTTTTTAATTTTTAAAATTTTATTTTGGTAGCTCAGTTTTATGTTGTTCTTCACCAAGTGTATTGATGTCCATTTTGTTATGTCTACTTTTGTGCCCTTCTCTTTAAAGCTTTTGTTTTGTGTTTGTTTGGGTTTTTTGTTAAGAGCTCCAATGAATTTCTTAGAATTCTCTAAGATTTCATATAATTACCTATTGGTAGCTCCTTAACTTGATACCTGTTCATACCATTAGACATTGTTACATGCTGTGTCTATCTCTGGCCTATCATTAACATTATCTTAGGGATTATGAATTGGCAAAAAGTTCCCAAAAACTTCTTACAGACCTTAAAACAAATTTTAAAGCTACATTTCTGTACATCTAGTACATAATGTCGTCTTAGCCATTAATGTAATTCCTTTGGATAAAGATAATATATTCAAGAAAATATTGGGACCAAAAATACACTTGTTTCTTGCCCATATATATAGATGTATATTTTTTTTAATTTGGTGTTTGTTTATTTTGGTTACATTGAATATAGATTTGCTGAACAGTTTTGATGTTATTACTTATTTTTTTAATAAAATTTGTATTGTTAAAGTGCCTCGGGAATTATTTTCTAATAAATCATTTCATATAAAAGCTGTAGATCATATCGTATAACTAGGAGCATTGTTTTGCTTTTCTAATAAATCATTTCATATAAAAGCTATATATAATATCATATAAGTAGGAGCATTGCTTTACTTCTAGTTACATAAATGCCAATTGCTTGGCCTACAGACTGAGAGCTTTGTCTACTGAGTGCCTCTTGCATGTTTTCCTCCAGCACAGTTAAAAGCATGAGTGGTTTTCTTACTCTAAAATCAGAACTGCTTGAATGTACTTTGAAACATTGAAAGGCAGTGTCAGTGGCCACTTGTTATGTAATATACTTCTCACAATTCATAATCAAAAGAGTTGAATCCATTAGTTTTAATTTTCCAAACTGACTTCTGCTGTAAATGATTTTCTATAATTTCCAAAAGTGGTTTATATCATAGTAGTGGACTTTGGTGATGCTCTAGTCTTCATTTCCACATCTGTCTAGGATGTTTTATCAATCACCATCTTTCTACCCATCTTTTTTTTTTACTTTTTTTATTATGGTAAAATATAAAATTTGCCATTTAAACCTTTTCCAAGTGTACAATTTAGCAGCGTTAATGGCACCCAATTTTTCTTTAAGTTTTAAACTTTTGCCCAGAAATAACTTCTTTGCATTTTTAACATAGGTCCTCTTTTTATTTACAGATTTTTTCTATCTCTGTCCTAGTTCAAAAATATGAAAAACCACATTCTTGCGATAGCAGTATTTTAGGTAGAGGTACAGCTTTGTGTTCTTCCATGGGATTCTATGTCTCGTAATATGTATCAGGTTATTTTTCTTAAAATATAATAGTCTTAAAGCTTTATATCCTGTAACATATTTTTTTTTGCTTTGTTTGAATAAAATGTTTCACACAGTCAATACTAAGCTTGCTTATTATAGGCAGTTAGTTGAGTTTTACTTGGTGGTAATGGGTTTTAGCTTGACAGTCTAATCCCTCTTTAGGTTATTCTAAATCGTTCTTTTGCTTAATTCATAAATAGCCATCTTGTGCATGTGTGCTTTTTGGTTTCAACTGAATAAAAGCTATGATCAGCTCAGTTTCAATCCATCACCATTATTAGAAAAATAACCACTAAACTACAGAGACTTAGAATCTTACCCTTCTTTTTGTCACATTTTGGCAAAACACCTCTTTGAGACTCATTTATTTCTTCAGCAAATATTTATTGAGCATCTACTGTGTGCCTGGCACTGTTCTAGGTATTGGAAATATAGACTGAAATCTCTACCTTCAAGGGGCTTATATATCAGTGGTGGGAGACAGACAATACAAAATAAATAAAATTATAGAGTGTGTTAGTGATCAATACTATGGAGAAAAATGGGGGAAATAGCAAATATGAATTGGTTGATAGCAAATTAAAATTGGTTGACCATTTTAAATTTAATGGTCAGAGTAGGCCTCCTTGAGAAGATGGCATTTGAGTAAAGACCTGAAGGAGATAAGGAAGTGAGCCACTTGGGTATCTACCAGAGGAGCATTCCAGAGAAAGAAAACTAGTATGAAAAGCCCTAAAGTGTATGAGCCTACCTCATGCATTGTTGGTAGGAATGTAAAATGGTTCAGCCACTATGGAAAATGATTTGGCATTTCCTCAGAAGTTAAATACAGAATTACCATATGACCCAGCAATTCCACTCCTAGGTATATATCCAAAAGAATTCAAAATGGATACTCAGATACTTGTACATACATGTTCATAGCAACACTATTCACAAAAGCTAAAAGATGGAAACAACCCAAGTGTCACTCACAGATAAAGGGATAAATATGGTACAATGGAATATTATTCAGCCACAAAAAGGAATGAAGTGCTGATACTTGGTGCAACATGTATACACCTCTTAAATATTAAGTTAAAAAATTCAGTCACAAATGATTACGTATTTTATGATTCCATTTATATGAAATAGCCTTAATAGGCAAATCCATAGAGACAGAAGGCAGATTAGTTGTTACCAGGAGCTGAGGGGAGAGGGCCATGGGGAGCAACTGCTTCATGGGTCTAGGGTTCTTTTTTAGGGTGATGAAAATGTTTTGGAATTAGATAGAAATGGTGATTGCACAACATTGTGAATATACTAAATGCCATTGAATGGATCACTTTAAGATGATTAATTTTATGGCAAATGACTCACATCGCTTTAAAAAAACTTAGCAAGTTAGGAATATGGAGGAAACCTCCTTAACCTAACCTAATAAAAATCTACAGCTAACATCATAATAATGAGAGGAAGGGGATAAAAAGGCCCTGAAGTAGGCCCATGCCTGGATCAAGCAACGTTAACAGGACTGACTGATGGGGCTGCAATAGAGTTGGAGGGGTGGCTGGAGGAGTAGCAAGAGATGGGGCCTGAGAGGTCATGTGGACCATGTAGTATAGTGACCTATAGGCAATTGTAAAGATTTGGCTTTTATTCTGCAACAGGAAGCTGTTAGTGGATTTTTGAATAGGATATTTTATACCTCAATAAAAATCTGAACAAAACCCCAAAATCTTTAAGTACAGTGTTAACAGAATTACTGTAGCTGCTGTTTTGAGACTAAGCTACAAGCGACCAAGGGCAGAATCAGGAGGATCAATGTGAAGGCTATTGTAATAATCCAGGTGGGAGGTAATGGAGACTTAGAATAGGGTGGTAAGAGTGTAGGTGATAAGTGGCTTCATTTGGGGTATATCACAAAGGTTGATGGTTTGGATGTGAGGTGTGAGAGAAAGCATTGTAGGAGACAGCATGATCATTAGCCTGGGCAACTGGAAAGATGGTGTTGATATTAACTGAGACAGAGAAGACTAAAGGACAAACTTGAGAGAGAAGAGTAGGGCTTTGATTTAGGACATGTTTGAGTTTAAGATACCTATTAGATATCCAAGTGGTGTTGTCATAAACATTCGAATATGAGTTTAGAGTTGAGGGGTGAGATCCTGGTTGTTGGTAACGTTTATTTTTTTAAAAGTCACAAAACTGTATGAGATCACCAAGGGATAGAATAGGGGTAGAGAAAAGACAAGGTCCACAGACTGAGCTCTGGAGTATTCCAAGAACAGGAGGTGAGGGAGACAAGAAGGAATCAGTGGTGGAGACCAGTGATGTGAGACGAACACCAAGGCAGTCACTGAGTTCTTGAAACCTTGAGTGCCCTATTTGTAAAACATGGGTGTTAACTTGTTCTACAGTTCTTGGATTTTGTGACTCTATTTTGATTATACCTAAACATCACTTAACAATTTTTTCTTATGAGAAAATGAATTCAGAATAGTAATCATTTCACAACATATATATATATATATATCTCAAAACACCACATTGTGCACTTTAAATATACAATTTTTATTTGTTAATTTCATCTCAATAAAGTTGGAGGAAACAAAAGAATGCCACATAACCACTATCCCCAACAGCAGAAACTGGGACTCTTTTGACATTGAGAAAATGAAATGTCCCAATTACTCCTAGGCACAGTTAACTCTGTACATGTAGTCTTCTGTAATAAAAGTAATGCTCGTCCATTTCTGTAAAAGAAGGTATGTAGGTCTAGAACTAATGTCCATAATTTAGAAATGATCTGCAAAATAAAAGTCAAATGGTCAAATTTAGGAAATGCTGAGTTAAAGTTAAATAAAGTTCTTTATTATGAATTTTTCATGCTGCATGTGGTCTATGATTCTCTAAGGGGAAATTCAAAGGGCACTTACTTGACCCTGGAAAATGCTCCCCATACTTAGTAACTTCTTGATGTTAATTTCCATAGAATAGTGTGGAGAATGCTAATCAAGTATAATCATTACTCAGACTTTCTGAATTGAGAAATATAAAGTAGTTGGGTGAATGTATTGACTAAGACGAACTTGTAGACATTTCATTCACATTCATGAATCACTTATAATGTCGAATATGTAACTGGAGGCTAGCAATATTCATTTTCATATTTTTAGAAATTATATCAAGAAAAATAATGTTCATTGTTATATTTACAAAATCTAAGAAATACATAACTGGGACAGACCAGTTATTTGTGTTGAAGGGTGTGGTCACTTTATATGATTTCAAACTCAAGAACCTTCAGACTATCTTAATTATGTCTAGCTTCTCTCTATAACTCATTATGCCTAGTTTATTAATCTACCCACTTGCCTACCTTGGAACTATTACTATTTTTAGCCTATTATATATATTAAAGAGTGTCTTACTCTGTAAAGTTTTACTTCTTGCTTAAACAGCTTTAAGAGATCTTCCTGATACTAGGATTATAATATTTGAGATTCAATACCCAACTCCACAGTACCTTTACAGGGACCGTGCAGTGGAGTGGTTAAGAGCCCAGGCTTTGCAGCATACTGCCTAGGTTGGAGTTCCTGCCCTGTCAGTGACTCTAGATGTAGGTGACTTTGGGCTCTGTGCCTCAGTTTCCTCATTTGTAAAAAGCAGGTAACAGCATCTACTAGAGTTGAGGGAATTAAGCAAATTAATACTGTAAGAGTATATGACACTTAGAACAATGATTGGCACACAGGAGTGTTAAGTCAACACTGTGAATATTATTGTTAGTCTATTACTACCTTTCTTGCCTTTATTTCTGTCTTCATTTTATTCAGAAAGAAATGGCTCTAATCTTCATCCAATTTTTCATTTCATCATCCACATCACTTTCACAATCATTTTCATTAACTCTTTTCCTAACCCAGTATATCTTTCTTAAAAGTCACTGTTGAAGCACCATAGTACTAAAGGTAGGAATTCCATTAGAGTTTTGATGTCTCAAGCTCACTAGACTTCCATTTTTAGAGAACATCTATGAATTCTTCTAGGATCATTTTAGTCAATTTTAGACATTTGTCTTTTATAAATAGTATTGGGGTATTTTCCCTAAATTATAGCACTTTATACTTGACCACACCATGGTTCATCTTGTACTCATACTCATACACCTCACTTCTCTGATTTTGAGACCCTTCTGTAGCTTCACTACAGTCACTTTGTTATTTGACCACCTAGAAATGCTTACTGTTGTCAACAAACTTGGAGAGGTTACTGTGCATTTCTTCTACTGTTTTTAATCCTCCACCCTAAAAAACATCATACTGAATGGGGAAAAGTTGAAAGCATTCCCCCTAAGAACTGGAACAAGACAAGGGTGCCCACTGTCACTACTCCTATTCAACATAGTGCTGGAATCAGGCAAGACAAGAATATCAAGGGTATCCAAATCGGAAAAGAGGAGGCCAAACTATCACTCTGTTGGCAATATGATCTTGTATCTGAAAAATATTTGTTTATCTATATCACTGTGATGTACAGTGGGTGAAGAGAGTACAGTCTCAGAATAATACAGTCCTAGGTTTCAGTCCTGGCTTTGTATTTAACCAGCTGTATAACCTTGGGTAAATTACCTGCATTTGTCCAGTCTCAGCTTCCTCATCAGTGAAAGGTATGTAATGATAATTTCCTTGTAAGGATGCTGTAAAGACCATATATATGCAAGTGTTCCTCAACTTATGATGGGGTTGCATTTGATATACCCATCTATAAGCTGAAGATATAGTAAGTCGAAAATGCATTTAATACACTAGCCTAGCCTACCTTAAACATGCTCAAAACACTTACATTAGCCTACAGTTGGGCAAATTCATTTGGCAACACAGTATACTGTTGTGTATTAGTTGTTTACCCTTGTGATCCTGGGAGCTGTGGCTTGCTGCCACCACTCACCATCACAAGGGAGTCTCCTACCACGTATCACTAGCCCAGGAAAATATCAAAATTCAAAATTTGAAGTACAGTTTCTGAACCATTATAACTCGGGGACTGTCTGTATAACCTATATATATGTATAAAACTTGGCACGGGCATGACAAAAAGTAGGCACTTTTTGTGCTGATGCTACTCCTGCCCCTACTGCTATTGCAGCTGTTATTGCTGTTATTTCTGTTGCTGCTGCTACTACTATCACTACTGCCACTACTGCTGAGAAGAGACCTTGGAAACTACACATCAGTGGAATCCATTGACAGTTTTGGTGGCAATCCATCAACATGGTGGTTATTTGTAACTTTGGCTCACAGTTCCCAGGTCTTGCAATACATTCCTTCAAACTGCTGGGTGGATGACGTCTTATCACAGTGCTTTAGTTACATGTGGTGTAATTCTCTAATGCCGGAAATGAGTGTAGCTCTGGCTTTTTCTGTCTAAAGGCTATGAAATGATACTGCCTTGTTGAAAACTAGTACACAATTCCTTTCTGATTTGAAGGAAAGCATTCCTTTTGTGTTTAGAGAATCCCTTCTTTAAGAGAAATTTATTTATTACTAGGAATTTGTTTCCAGAAAGAAATGAATTTTAAATCAATGAAATCTTAGCTACTTGTCCAATACTATTAATTGTATGAAAGTATGTAATTGTAAATAGCAGTAGTAAAGTGTTCTTTCCTTTTGTAAGATTTTAAAATGATTTTTTTAAAACACCTGGTTTCTCAGACTAGGGTTATTGTCGCTCAATCTTGGAATTGCTTTTTTTTGTCTGTTTTTCCCTCATCTCCATTTTTTCCCCTCCTCCATCTTCTCCAATATATCTACCTAAATAGATTCATTATAATATAGAAGGAAAGTTTTAAGCTAGGCAAGTTTCTTTTTGTTTATAAAAAACTTTGGGAATAGAATGGGATATTTCTATCTAGCAAATCTTCAGAGCCCCAGAGCATAAGAATTCTTGGTAAATCAGATACCTCAAGCTTGGAAGAGTAGGCTACTTAACCAGTTGTCTGTCTTATTGATTGAATCAAATGTCTTAAAGGCCACAATTTCAAGTGATTTTAAAGGTTGATTTAGTTCTCTGAATGACTTACAAGTGGCTTTGTGGTCAAGCTACCTCAGTTCTGAATAATTTAAAAGAAGGATATATTCAACATAGCTTCACTTTGTTTTTACTTTTTTTTTTTTTAGACATGGGGTCTTGCTATGTTGCCCAGGTTGATCTTGAACTCCTGGCCTCAAGTAATCCTTTTGCCTCAGCCTCCCAAAGTGCTGCGATTACAGGTGTGAGCCACTGCACCCAGCCTACACAGCTTTATTTTTAAAACTAAATGATTGGGAAATACCTGAATGATCTTCCATTTTCATTTCTTCCTAGTGCCCTTTATATCAGGAAAATTGAGTACAGTATTATATATATACATATATATATATCTGTCCATAAGTTATATTTCACATGTTATTTTATTTAAATCTTCAAAAAAATCCTATAAAGATTTTCAATCCCATTTTACAGTTGAGGAAACTGAGGTAATTGTCATTCTGAAAATAAAAGGTATCAGGAAGTACTGAGTTGTTCACATTATAGAAGCACCATTTTCCCTACTCTGGTTTTAGTCAAATCAGAGCATTTTCTTTAATGGAAGGTCTGCTGACTTCTTATCTGTAGACAAGTAAGCAGTCCTTCTTTAGAGGCCTAAAACTTCATTATCTTCGTAGCTGGCTTAATACAGCTATGGCCAACTTGTTGCACAATCACTATTTTTGTTGTTCATGGAGAACTGAAAAGGTCCTTAGAGGCCATCTCTTCACATCTCTGAAATGGTGCAAGAAACTCCTCTAAAATACCTCTTTTTTAAAAGTTCCAGTTGTTCAAGCCAGCCTGTTTCTAAACTTTCCATCCCCAAGCCTTGCCATCCCCTCTTGGGAGGATAGTTTGATCCTCAGGTGCCTTCTCAGACCTTACCCCCAGGTTCTGGGCCTAAGCCTCACTTAAGAATGCCTTCACCACTTAAAGCCCTGGCATCTAGCATCAACTTCCATCTGATCTACTACTTAATCCTAAATGAAGCAAGGATAGGGTCATTAACTTCGGGCCGAAAAGCTCATCCTCCTCTCAGCTTGAAAGAAATAGAGAAGGATAAGAGAAGTTAACATTGTGCTTGGGGCTGTGCAGTTAGGCAGATCTGGGATCTCCCATGCTCCAGTACTTGGCAGCTGTGTGGCCCTGGGCAAGATGCTTTGATCATTCTGTGCCTCAGGCTGTTGTGAGGTTAAGGGTGACAGTCCACGTTAAGCACATAACATAGTACTTAGTAGTACTCAGGGTGTGCTCAATAAATGTTAGCTGCCATTAGTAATTGTCATTATTTCAGTTGAAGGCATAGAAGCTGAAAACTAGTTGTGGTCCAATATTATCTTTTCCGTGTAATGATCTCCCTGGAAGGACAGGCAGAAAAACAACACGGGTGGGGGGGGATCCCTCTCCTTTATATGAAGCATCAGGTTTTCCACCTGGGATTGGTGGGTAAGGGTCAAGTCAGCCAGGTTTCTTATCTGTCCTTGTACTTAAAGTACTTCCTCCAGTACTTTAAATTCAGAGGGTCACTTTACTTACTTTATCTCTGGGGAAGAGATGAAGTACCACCCAGAGAGTCAGATCAGGTCATGAGGTCCATTTCTCATTCTAGTTCAGCTATATCGTGGCTTAACAGAAATTTCTCTGTGCCCCCAGTGGTCTCTCTTAAGACTACCCAGGCTTACTTACCTACCTAACTTCAAAATCTACCTCCCTGGGCAGGTGAGGTGTTTCTCAACATCTCCCCTCTCTCCCTCCCTGCTGCCAGGCTAGTAGCTCTTACCAGGGTTCACAGACTTCCCTTAGGAGAGGTAAGCCTTAGTGATTTGAGGCAGAGTTAACTTCAGAGCACCCTCCTCAGCCCATTCCCTTTTATAAGAGTAACCTCTCTAGTTCCAGGTGTCTAAGTGCTCAGATTTGGACCAGGATTAGCTCCTTCCTTTTGGGTGTCCATCCCAGGAAATCATCAGTACTGGTCAGAAAAACTACTGGTAAACACTTTCCTGCCTCCTGCCTTCACTAATCTTACCAGCAGGAGGCGCATAGCAAACACGCAATCTCTTTATTGTATCATCAATCTCATCTTGTGCCTTGAGTCCAGAGTGGTACTCAATGTGGAGGTGTTTATAGTCAGGATTAGTCTTCAGTAGTCTCTTAAAGTTAAGAGGCTCTTGCCTGCTAGTTTCAGGCGAACAGCCCAAGGGCATAGGGTATAACTGGGACAGTTTCCTTTAGAAACATTTAGAGCCTGAAAGGATCCGCCTCGCCAGGCCATGTTCCCTAGTTAACCAGATCACCCTGGGGTTCACGCAGCTGGTTTTGAAGCTCGGGCTCAGGAAAAGTAGATTCTGATTTTAGAACTCATCAGGAAGTCTAGGGGCAGCCACACACACACACACACACACACACACACACACACACACAAACACGCACACGCAGAGACCTGGAGGCACATCAGAATCACTTGTGGACATTTTAACACTACAGGTTCCTGGACCCGCTTTTGGATCTACTTGACCGGAGCATTTGGGGTTGGTGCCCCAGGAATCTGTACTTTAACAAGTCCTCCACTGAGTTCATGCAGTCAGCTATGAACGAGTATTTGGGAACCACTAATCCAGGGGAATCTCTAGGACCCCCATCTCAGTCCTGCTGCCCCAGCACCAGCCCTTAGGGGCGTGGAAGTCAAGAGGACTTGGGATCCGAACAAGGTTTTAGCCCATGTGGCCGCTTCATTTGAATCATGCTGGGATCTTCAAGGGACTTAAAGAGATCTCAGAGGGAGTAAGGACCCTTTCCTTTCAGTGAGGCGATGAGGGATGGCAGGTAGAGGGGGCCTCTTTAAGGTAAGATGGCAACTCTGTCCCCTCAGGTGTTAAAAGAGAATAAATACTGGCCTCTCTCTGCATCTGCTGGTCAAAATTGCAGGAGAAGCCGAGCCTTGCCTTCAAGGGCGCTCTCAGCACATCTGCACACCCTCCGCCGCCCCTAACACATACTCAGGGTGGGCTGCAGTCAGCTTCCCTCAGGGGGTGGGCTACTGCAGCTACTCTGGGCTGGGTATCCCTCCCCGCCACTGCTCGAGGTGGTGGTGCACAGAGCAGCACCTGGTCCTGGGCTCTCTGACTGGAGGACCCTACTGAGATCGTCCACAGGCTGGCTCTGGGCCCCCGAGCAGATGAGCAGACACTGAGGGAAGGGATAGTGCAGGGGGTAGGGGGCAGTGACAAGATCCTACAGCCCCAAAGGCTCAGCAGTGCAGTCCAGCTGGCTGTATTGTTCCCAGATACTGTTCAAGGCAGGGACGTTTTAGGGACTCCTTTGGACTCCCAGAGCCAACACTTCTGTCAGCCAACTGGGCTTCTTGGAGGTAACCAGTCAGGGGCATCCTAGTCAGGGAGGAATGTCCCAGACGCCTCCTGTATATTGAATGGCCTGCTGGCCAAACCCCTGTGAGTCAGGGAGACTGGCTGGGGTAAACCTGGAACCCCTGCAAGGGCCCTGGAGCTCGGAACTCAGTGGAAGGACAGTATAATATTGTAGAAAAAGCCTAAACTTGAAGTGAGACAGATCTCATTTCATCACTTACTACCTTGGACAAGTCACTAAATCAGTGCATCCATGTTCTTGTCCATAAAATGGAAATCATTATCCCTACCCCAGAGGGTTAAAGGAGTATTAAAGGAGATAGTGAATGAATGTAAAGTGTTTAAGCATAGCACCTGGCTTATGGTAGACATTCAAATGTTAGAAGTTATTTCTCCAGGTCCTGTCTCCGTAGCAAAGGTGAAGACCCAGGACACACGTCTAGAGAGTGAAGGGGCACTGTAGAAGAGAGACGGCAACAAGCATGGATAGTTCCAGAGATTGGTGAAGCCAAATGAGGAGCCTGGAAGCACCCTACTTCCTTTGAAGCCCTCCACTCCTCACCACCCTCACGGCAACAAGGGTCTCATGGTTCTCTGGCCTTCTGGGTTCCTTCCACTGCGTATTCTCTGGGTCCAGCCCATTCCCAAATCTTCTCCCTCAGTTTGAGGGAGGCCTGAGCACCCTATGCAACCCTGCTGTTGCCAGCAATCAGTTCTGGGGCTGCAAAAGGGATCTTACTAGCAATGCTAGGGTCCTATTGAAATATCCTGGCTCTGTATTAGGATACCATCTTCCCCTGCATCCCGCCCCCTGGGAGAGGAACTGGGGACCCCTGCAAGGAACTAAGAGAAGATCTGGGTGGAGTCTGAGATTCTCAGGATTCCTTATGACCACAGTGGGGAGCACCAGGACTTCTCAGCTGTCCCCAGGTGGCTGAGGGAGAACAGTCTCATACTGTGGGGTGGGACAGGATCAGGCTGGTGAGGCACAGAGGATAGAAGCAGGCAGGACTGGTGAGTGCCTGCTATTTGCAGCGAAACCACCAGAACCTTGGCAAGACCAAAAGGTGACAGTCTAGTGGGAGTGTTCAGAGTCTGGTTTTAAGGTGGGGGCCAGTCAGCATGGAAGTGGCACTGCCGAGGGCCACACTCAGGAGTCACCCAGGAAGCGCTAGCTATCTGTCTAAGAGGAGCTAAGAAAAAGTGGAGGCTTTCCTTTTTATTTTTTTAAGAGACGAGGTCTCTCTCTGTTGTTCAGGCCAGAGTGCAGTGGCATTGTCATAGCTTACTGCAGCTTCAAACTCCTGGACTCTAGCAATCACCCTGCCTCAGTCTCCTGAGCAGCTAGGACTACAGGTGTGCACTACCATGCCTGGCTAAATTTTTTTTTTTTTTTGTAGAGATGGGGTCTCACTATGTTGCCTAGGCTGGTCTCAAACTCTTGGCCTCAAGGCATCCTCTCACCTGTCTCTCAAAGTGCTGGGATTACAGGCGTGAGCCACTGCACTCACCTGGCTTTTCCTTCTTGCAGGTCAGCAAGCCTGCTGAATCTTTCTAAAGTTTACTGAGTCTAGATGGTGCTAAAATCCACTGGCTTCCCACTGCACTTAAATAAAACCCAAACTCCTGGTTATGGCCCACAGGGCCCTGGTACACCTGGCCTTACCTACTTCTCTACCTCATCTCCCACCACTCTATCCCTTGCTCACTCTATTCCAGCCATGCTGGCCTCCTTTCTGTCCCTCAAACATGCCAACCTCTTGCCTGCCTCAGGACCTTGGCATTTGCTGTTTCTTCCACTTGGGGTTTTCCTCCCCCTGATCTCACAACTGGTTGCTTTTCTACCTTCAGTCCTAAGCTCAAACGGTATCTCTTCAAAGATGGCTTTCGTAACAACTCAAGCTAATACTTTGTCCTCCCCAACCTCCCTTACTTTCCATTCATTTACCCTGTTTTATGGCCCTCAGATTCCTTGTCACTCTCTGAAATGAGCTCATTTAGGTATCTCATTTCTTGTTTAGTGTCTGTCTCCTTTATGAGAGCAGGATTTTATTTGTTCACCTATGTATCTCCAGGACTTAGAACAGTGGCACATAGTTTGTTTACTGCCCGAAAGGTGTCAGAGGCAACCCAGGTCTAAGAAGAGGTAATCTTGGTTAGGGGATTCATAACACTCAGAACATTGTCATCCTGGCCCTGTTACAGCAGAAAGAGACCCTGATCAAGAGGGGCCGGGACCCACTGAAATGCACTCATTACGATAGACAAGTGCACCTGCAGTCACTGAGAGGTGGCCCAGACCTGCAGCCAGGTCCCAGGAGCCAAAAGGCACCACAACAGGTTGGGTCTCAGGCAAGGAGTCAGCATTTGGAGTCTGAGACAAGGTCATGGGGTACTCTATCTGAGAGAGGCATAGCAATCAGGGTTTCAGCAAGCAGCTCATCCACAGACAACAGGACCGCAGCCCCTTGGGTGAGATTCAGGGGCCAGCCATTGGATGCGGACAACTGGTAAGAAAAGCAGCTCTAACTAGAGTGCCAAGCAGGTTGCAAATGCTAGGATCCAGACAGAAGCCAAGTGATGAGAACCAGACTGGGAGCTGGGCTGAGCCTGAGGCCAGATGGAGATGGGGTGGGGTGGAGAGGGCAACAGGGACGAGCCAGGCAGGACCAGACAGGCTCTTTGGGTGGGAAGCACATCTGGTGTGTGTTACCCTTTGCTGTCTGGGAGCAGAGGTGCATACACCTAACAGAGGAAAGTGCTCAGGAGCTGTCTGCCTGGGACTCTCTTACAGCAGGATTCCAACGAGAGAGCCCCCTAAAGAGCACCCCTCAAGCAAAGAAATCCACCTGGGGCCATTGTAGATAGGCCTTTCTAGCCACTTTTAGTTACTTTAACAACTAGACAAGGGGCTTTCACATCAATAGGACCAGATGTAGAAGAAATAACTGTAGTATTCTGCTGGGGAAGCACCAAAAACTCCCATTGGCTCCAAAAGCAAGTACAAACTGGTCCGCCCGCGGTGCAGGCCCTCCCGAGCCTCAGCTCCCCACTAGTGCTGCTCAGCTCTCCTAGGCCAGACTCCCAGTTGTCTTCCTGTCCAACCCCCAAGGTCATTCCCGCCTCCCTACTTTTGCCCACTCCCTTCCTCTTTACCAATCCAAATGTACTTTATTCGACATACCGAATAAGTCCAATTATTTTTCTGTGAGCGCTCCTTGATATTGAATATTTAATGCTCTCAATTCCCATGGCACAACCCCACACTTGGTGACATCGTTGTCTAATTTTTGTTCACAGATAGTTTCAGCATGTACATTGCTCCTGCCACTAGATTATGGGGTCTTTGAACATAGGGGACGTGTTCTCTTGGTGTGTTTCTTCCATAACACCCAGCAAAGGGCTGAGGACATAATAGATATTTGTTAGCTTGAGTCCTGCCCCATCCAAGAAAGGGCAGGGTGCGGCAGAATGCTCTTGGTGTCTGAGACTGCCTGGTGACAAATAGGAGGCAGGATCTAACTATTCTGGAAGCAACTGGGCCCACTGGGCAACCTATACTTTTTATTCTTGAACTTTGGAAAATAGGGAGAGAGCAACCTATCTCAGCATCCAAGGCATACATCTAGGGAACCCAGGAAGTACTGATTAAGTCCGTATCTCCTTTCAAGACTTCTCTATCCCTTCATCTGCGTTGGCTCTATAGAAAAACATATCTGGCCCGTGTCCTATCCCCACCAGGCGTTTCTGCCCACTGATGATACCGATTGAGAGAATTAATAGTCCTGAAGAAGTGACTCAAACGATGAGCGTGTCAGGAAGCATAGGAAGCTGGTAGGCAGTATGCCTTGGCACAGGTACATCACTCTAGGAGGGCAGGCAGCCTCTTCCTGTCATCACAATCAGAAATGTCTTCTTGGAGGAAAGCAAGACAAAAAGTCATTGATAATCTATACAAATTTTATTTTGATATCAATTTGTATGGAAACAAGCAGGTGTCAGCGTTATGCAGGCACGAAAAAAAAAAAGGGAAAGAAAAAAACTCCAGTGATAATTTATCTCGTATTTACACCATTTGGTTTCAACAAGGACAGGAAGCTTTACTGTTAGCTTCCTGTGGGAACTCCAGTTTCTGCACCTTCCCCTGCTGCCTCTCAGTGTCACGATACAACAGGGATTTCTGGGCCTTCAATCGGCAAGCCAGGCACATGAAAATTGACTCCACATTCTGGCTCTCTTTGGGGTCCTTGGCTGATGTTTCAAACAAGAGCATGTTGTGGGCATCAGCAAATTTCAGGGCTAAGTTGGAGGGCACCTGGATCTGTTCCCTCAAGTCACACTTGTTGCCCACAAGCACTTTTGGGACTAGTGGGGGCACTGCATGCCCATTGCATTCTTGGATCCACATTTTGAGGTTGGTGAAGGATGTCATCTTGGTGACGTCATAGACAAAGACCACAGCATGCACATTGCGGTAGTAATGCTCCACCATGCTTTTGCGGAAACGTTCCTGACCTGCTGTGTCCCACACCTGAACCTGGAAGAGATAAAAACCCATATGTGGAGTCAGAAAAGGAAACATGAACAGATAGGAGAAAACATGGTTCTACAGCATTATAAAAATGAAGTTACACTGGCCAGGCATGGTGGCTCACACCTGTAATCCTAGCACTCTGAGAGGCCGAGGCAGGAGGATTGCTTGAGCCAGGAGTTCGAGAGCAGCCTGAGCAAGAGCGAGACCCTGACTCTACTAAAAATAGAAAAATTAGTCTCTACTAAAATATAAAAATTAGCCGGGTATTGTGGCATGTGCCTACTGTAGTCCCAGCTACTCAGGAGGCTGAGGCAGGAGGATCGTTTGAGCCCAGGAGTTTGAGGTTGCAGTGAGCTATGATGACACCACTGCACTCTACCTAGGGCGACAGAGTAAGACTCTGTCTTCAAAAAAGAAAAAAAAAATGAGGTTACAAGCCCTGACACAGGAAGTGGTTCTTTGACAGATTAGCAGCATGGACTTATCAAAGCCTAAGGAGAAGTTTCAGAATTTGTGTTCACTGAAAATCTTGAGTTAAAAAATCTTGAGGTTTTTAGTTGAAAAACTGGAAATGTAAATTGGTCAACTTTTCTGGAGGGCAATTTGGCAATATCATCAAGAACTTTAAAAATGTTTACAACTCTTAGAGCCTGTAGTCCCACTTCCAGAAATCTTTACAAAAGAAACAGCAGGCCGGGCGCGGTGGCTCACACTTATAATCCTAGCACCCTGGGAGACTGAGGCGGGCGGATTGTTTGAGCTCAGGAGTTTGAGACCAGCCTGAGCAAGGAGCGAGACCCCATCTCTACTAAAAAATAAAAAAAAAAAACAAATTAGCTGGACAACTAAAAATATATAGAAAAAATTAGCCGGGCAGGGTGGCCAATGCCTGTATTCCCAGCTACTCAGGAGGCTGAGGCAGGAGGATCGCTTGAGCCCAGGAGTCTGAGGTTGCTGTGAGCTAGGCTGACGCCACGGCACCCTAGCCCCGGCAACAGAGTGAGACTCTGTCTCAAAAAAAAAAAAGAAAGAAAGAAAGAAATACCAGAGGCTGGGTGCGGTGGCTCACACCTGTAATCCTAGCACTTTGGGAGGCTGAGGTGGGAGGATCTCTTGATGCCAGTTTGAGTTTGATCACTTGATGTTCAAGTTCGAGAAAAGAAATAGCAGGGATGTGGTCAAAATTCTGTGCAAAGATGTTAATCACAATATTATTTAGACTTTTTATAAAACAGGAAACAACCTAAACACCCATCAGAAGAGGAATAGCTAAGATGTATATCTAGACAATGGGCTACTATTGCACCCATTAAAAATAATGTTTTCAAAGACTAAATGATAAAGGAAATGCTCACAAAATACATGTAGGTGAAAAAAGCAGGATACAAAATTTTTCATATGCTATGGTCCCAATTTTTTAAAAGCACTAAACATAGACATATGCAAAGACTGGAAGTGTATATATCAGAACATTAATGATTATTTATGTGCAATGGGACTATAGGTGATAATTATTTTCTTCTTTTTTTACATTTTCCAACTTTTCTGCTAAAAGCATGCATTACTTTGTTTTGAGTTGGGTTTTGTTTGGCATTACTTTTTTTTATTATTTTATTATTATTATTTTTTTTTGAGACAGAGTCTCACTCTGTTGCCTGGGCTAGAGTGCCATGGCGTCAGCCTAGCTCACAGCAACCTCAGACTCCTGGGCTCAAGCGATCCTCCTGCCTCAGCCTCCCAAGTAGCTGGGACTACAGGCATGCGCCACCATGCCCGGCTAATTTTTTTCTATATATTTTTAGTTATCCAGCTAATTTCTTTCTATTTTTAGTAGACATGTGGTCTCACTCTTGCTCAGGCTGGTCTGGAACTCCTGAGCTCAAACGGTCCTCCCACCTCAGCCTCCTAGAGTGCTAGGATTACAGGCGTGAGCCACCGTGCCCGGCCTGCATTACTTTTTAAAGAAAATAAAGTTAGTCTTAAAATCTCACCTTCTAGTTCAATTTATTTTTAAGTTCACTTTTTTGTTATGTAGAAGGTCATTTAACTCACTGGATTTTTCTTCTGCATCTCAGCTTTTGGGATAAAGGCCAAATTTTGAAGAAAAACAGCTGATATCAGTAACATATGCAAAGACACAACTCCCAGGGGATACTCTGGAGTCAACACACATCAGCCTAATCTATTACCGTTTATACAGCCAATGCCTTGGACAAGGGAAATTCATGCTCAGAATGAAGGTCCCAAGGCCCTATACAATTCTCAGTTATCAAAGAAAATTTGATTATGGCCACTAATTGACTACTACAGCTCTTAAAACGGAGTATAGCCTTTATTTGGAGTTAGCCGTCAGTAAGTATAATCTAGTAAATATAATTGAATCTCTCAGCTGAGTGAAGATCTTACAGGGCCCCAGAGTCATCATTCTAAACATTAGTTTTCATTGTCCAGCCTCCCCTGTACCTCCTCTATCGACATGGCCTTTAAGTTCCTTTGGCACAACCTTCGGATTTGCCCCTTCTTCTATTTCAATTTTCATGTCCCTCAGCCAGACCCTGGTCTCCTCACTCCTGGACTACAGCAAAGTCTTTTGGATTCCGATGTCTCCACTCCAGTGCCTCCTGAATACTGCTTTCAGACTAGCCTTCCTAAATCCCTGCTTGTATCCTCGTGTCATCCTCCTCTTCAGGAAATTACCATAGCCCTCTACTGCACGGGGCATCAAATGGAAAATTTTCTGCCTGCCATAATTTGACCCCTCCCAACCTGGTTTCAAACTACGCAGCTCCACCTGGTTCGCCCCCTCCTGTGCACATCTGGTCCTGCTTGTCCACCCTTCCCCGTCGAATTGGCTGCCCCCTCATTGCCCTGCACCCGTTATTCAAGGTTTGGCTTATGCTTCCACCTTCTTCCTCACACCTTCTCCAACTTCTTTTCAATCGTCTTTTCTTAGAAATTTCTAGTACACTTTGAGTCTGTATCGTACCACTTAGAATATATTTGTGTTTTCTAATTGTTTCATCAGTGCTCCTGGCGTCTTTCCAGCTAAACCGTAAGCAGCCTTTGGTTGTCATCATCATCGTCATTAACAGCATTATCAAAAGGCAGGATTGGCCTGAGCCACCAAAACTACAAGCAGCCTAGCATCCTAGGCATCTGCTAAGGCGATTTCAGTGAGAATGTCTGACTTTGGTCGCACAGAAAAACTCAGTCCTTGAAGGCTGATTTGCTTCTGCAAGCAGAGACAGAACAAATTTTCATTTCTTCCATATCTCTGTTGTTCTGAGCAGGAAGAGGGGGAGAACAGGCCAGGAGCGGGATGGAGGTCAGTGAGAGGAGAGCAGGTATAGGCCGAGAATATCATCACCACTTGGCACATGATCCCCCTCCCACCACCGCCCGCCCCACCCCCCAGTCTTAACTCTTGCCTCTGAGTAAGCCTGAATCCCTAGCAGCCCTCAGGCATGTGGCAGATGCTTTAACACCATGAGCTCAGGACTCTAAAAATACCTGCCACTAGCAGGAACATGGGTGGGAGTGTGTGAGGTGTTTGAGGCTCAGTAAGGTTGGCCGTTTGGCTTTTCTTTGGCTGCATAACCGTGTACGCCACCCAAGTTGCCGGAACTGTGGGGAGGGCCCTCTCTGCTGGAGACCTCCTCTGCCTTTCCAACGCGATCGGAAGCCTCAGAGCTTTTATTTGGAGGCTCAGAATTTAAACTGTAGGCAATGCTCCCATTCCGGCTCTTTATAAACCCCACCCTGAGTTCTTTGCAGCCCTGAGTTGAGAGGGGAGCCAAGAAGCAGGCTGCTCACGGCAGAAAATAGAAGACCCAGTGGTGTGGCCTCAGAGCCATCAGAAAGGAAGAGCATAGCAGTCAGGCTCACTGGACACATGAAACGACCTCATTTTATTTGGGGGTTCGGTGTTCCTGTTCTTCTCAGCATCCTCATAAACACCCGGCCCTTGCCAGGCAGTAAAAGCATCTCCATTTGCAGCCTTTTGCAGCCTTTTGCAGCCGGCTCTCCTCTCACCCTTTCCTCCCTTCCTGTGGGCACTGCAGCCGTACAATGAACAGGGGCACTGACTGCCCCCTTAGTCTCATACACGCTCCTCTGATCCTCTTTTCTCTCAGAGGGCCAGTGGGGTATAGTGGAGTCAAAACAACTTGGGTGCAAATCTCAGCCCAAATCATGCCCTAGTTAGGTGTCCTTGGGTAAATTACTTCCTCTATCTTAAGTGTCCTCATCTGCAAAGTGAAGGTAACAATAGCAATCGTGTGAGGATTAGCATTCCCTATAAGTACACACACTCCTTACAACATACACTCTCCCCTACTCCCTGGCCTGAAACCTGCACCATTAGGTCTAGATGGACAATGACTTGAGTGGGTGCTATTGGAAAGGAGAATCCCTGTTCCTCCCCTTAGTAGCTGAGCAAATGACCAGGCAAGTCCTTTAACCTCCCTGAACTGAGCCTCACTATCCTCATCTCATAATGGGAATTTGATGCTCCCACAGTTGCTGGGATGATCCAATGAAATCACATATGAGAAAGGGCGTTTGCAAAAAGTCAAGTGCTCTGCAAATATTAGGTGTTGCTATCATTTCAGAAAGCCCAACAAAGCCGTCTCCCGTTAGCACTGTTCCTTGGATCCATTGGTTCTCATCCTGGAAAGCACAGAGAGCTTGGCTTCTCGAAGGTGAGACGGAGCCAAGGCAAGGGCAGTCCCGTGGGGAGGGGGAGGAGAGAGCAATGCTGGCAACATGCCATGGGAGGCTGGGGACATGCCCAAAGTGATAGGGTGCTGAAGGAGGGTGGAGGGAGGACAGTGTGGGGAGCTGCCAAAGATACATCTACCCTTTAGAACAATTTTCCTGGGGCTATCTCTGCCTGAGCGAGCTTCAGCAAGCCCCCAACCCCTGAACGTGCTCTTAGCTGACATGGGTCTTTCTATTCCCTAGGGAACATATCTGGCATCTTTCTATAGATGAGGCATGAATGTCCTTTTGTTGGAGGCTGATGGGGGAGGGTAGAAGTGCAAAAAGGGAGACAAATACATCTGTAACCTTTGGAGCATGCCTGAGTGGATGATGGGAAAAGTTTAAAAGAAATCTGTTTTCAACTAGCTGGACTGTCCCATCTGCATCTAAGATCCACACACAAAGCTGACACAGAGAATGGCAAAGGAGGACAGAGACAAAGAGAAACTCACGCATAGAAAGAGAGGCAGCAAAGGAGACAGAGAAACACACACTGATGGATAATTAACCATTAAGCTAACTGGCAGAAAATGGAAGCTTAGAAGCCCTACGGAAGACATGATGTCATTCTGACTGCGGGCAGCTTCTGAGGAACACTTAGCTCAGCCTCCATCCACTCGGTAATGTCACACAGGAAGGTGTTTTATCCCAGTGATGAGCAGAGGAAGAGAAACCCACAGTCCTGGGCCGCACCTGCCCACAGGTCTGTCTGGTCCTGAGGGCTGAGGCAGAGGGAGTGCCCAGCCTGTGGGAGGAACCAAACTAGACAGGAAGGCAGCTTCCGTGAGAATTTATAAAGAATGGTTCAAAAATTAGTTTCTGAGCCTACCCTCTACTACCTACCCCGCTCCAACACACACACCCCTCCTCACACACCCCTCCTCGGCATTTTCCAGCGCTTTTAGACTGAGACAGACTCAATAGATTGAGCTAAATCTGTAGGTGACAGACACATAAGGGTCATTAAGGGAAACTCCACCCATCCTTTGTGGGTTGGGGATGCCTCCACCCTTCCTAGGCCGATGTCAGGAAAGACGGTCAGCTATCCCATATATGTCCCTCTGTATCCCTATCACAGGTAACCTCATGGGTTGGATGAACCATGGAGCTAGCCTGAAGTAGAGATTTATGTCCTCTTTGAAGCCAGAAAGCATGTGTGGAAAGAGCACCAGAAAGGGAGTTAGGAGACCTGAGCTCTAGGCCTGGACCTGTGTGATCTTGGGTAAGTCACTTTCCCTCTCTGAGCCTCAGTTTCCTATCTGTAAAAGAAGGATGTTGGATTAGAGACTCTCTAAGGTCTCTTCTGCCTCTGAACATTCTCTGATTCTCACACCCAAGATGAGACAGACAAGGTGCAAAAAGTGAAACCCAGGTGGTTTCAAGTGTGTTCTAGATGCAGTTGAAGGAGACATCTTAAAGGCTCCTGGGTTGTTAGGCTATAACCCTATGTCCCTTGGCCTGCAAGACTGGCTGCCTGGCATTCTACCTCCCTCTGTGCACTCCCCCAATCCAGGGGGCTGTCTGTTGCCTCCTAGGGTGGAGTGCAATGGTAAAGATCATGGGCACTGAATTTAGGTTGGAATCCTGGCCCTGTCACAAGGAAAACAAGATAGTGAGATGGTGAAATGCTTGGGCTCAAGAGTCAAAGACCAAAGCTTGAATCCATGTGCCACTGGGCAAGTTACTTCATCTCTCTCAACCTAAGTCTTCTTATCTACAAAATGGGAATGATAACAGTACTGATTTCATAGGGCTGCTGTGAGGAGCAAATAAGATAATACATGTAAAGTGTCCTACCTGGGCTCTTTGTTATTCAATAAATAGTAATAGAAGTTACTGTTTTTATTATTATTGCGTACTCATTGGAGGCTTTTCTTGATGTTCATATTAACCAAGAAACACTGGATTGTAAATATTGTGGTGGGGTGAGGGTGGGGGACATAGTGGTTGGAGACACCAAATGGGGCCTCAATCCCTTGGGGTGGCCCTGATGATTAAGAGTGTGGCCCCTAGGCCGGGCGTGGTGGCTCACGCCTGTAATCCTAGCAC
Organism: Lemur catta; assembly: GCF_020740605.2. Lineage (NCBI taxonomy): Eukaryota > Metazoa > Chordata > Mammalia > Primates > Lemuridae > Lemur > Lemur catta. Next base: position 30,294,388 of record NC_059155.1, on the reverse strand, counting down.
TCTGGGAGGCCGAGGCGGGTGGATCGCTCGAGGTCAGGAGTTCGAGACCAGCCTGAGCAAGAGTGAGACCCGGTCTCTACTAAAAAAAAATATAAAGAAATTATCTGGCCAACTAAAATATATATAGAAAAAAAAATTAGCCAGGCATGGTGGAGCATGCCTGTAGTTCCAGCTACTCGGGAGGCTGAGGCAAGAGGATCGCTTGAGCCCAGGAGTTTGAGGTCGCTGTGAGCTAGGCTGACGCCACGGCACTCACCCTAGCCCAGGCAACAAAGTGACACTCTCTCAAAAAAAAAAAAAAGACTGTGGCCCCAACTATACCAAATAGCCGTCGCCCAGCACAGGTTGATGTGTGTGCTACCTTAGGACACAGGAGGAAGCCCAGAAGAGGCCACACCCTACTCTTGGACTGAGAAGAGCAGACTGAGACCTCTCTACCACTCTCCTGTGAGAGCTGCTGTTTTATTGCCCAACAACCTTCTATTGCTGGCTGTGGTCTAGGGCTACCTCAGCCTGTCACACTGGACTTTTCTTTCTCTCCCAAAGGGGGGAGCCCTTGGCAGTCACCTCTTAGCATGGCTTTGGCACTTGTTCCTTGAGAAACTCCAGGCCAGCCAGAGAGTGGGGCCAAATCTCCTGTCTGCATCACGTGCTAGCTGCCAGGCTCTGCCACCTTCCCATGGACATGCCGTTCTCCTGCCTGCCCGTTCCAGCCCTGAGGTTGCAGCAGCTTTGCAAGAGGCAAGGTGACCATCTCCCCACTCCCACGTTCCCCTCTGAGTTCCTTCGGAATCTGCCCTCGGAGGGCTCCTCCATGAGCAGTGTCACAAGGCTTTGTCCTCTTCAAAATATCATCTTCCCAAAAAAGCTTTTATTAAGCACTTATCTGCACGTGGTGTTGTGCTGAGTTCTGTTTCTAGTGAGTCACACTGTCACAGGCTCTGTCCCCTGGGAAAAAGTCTGGAATCTTTGGCAGAGACTGTAAAATCCAGTTTGGCTAAGTACAGGGGTGTCAGAAGGGAAGGAATGGTTTACAAATTCCCCCAAGGCCAATGGGTGGCGACTCTTCCCCTCATTTTCACCTCCCATTCCTTACTTTCTAGCTTCCTATTCTCTCCCCTCACTCTTCTTTCCCCTTCCCCCCCTAGACTCCCCAACACTTCCTTTTTTCTACTTCTGAATTTCAGATGGACTTATTTCCTCCCTTTTAAATCCAAGGAACTCTTTCGCTCACTGTACCACTTGATTTTAAACAAATGATAGCATAAAACTGTAAGGTTTTTGAGGGTTTATGAACTCATCCATAAATATATTTCTACTTTGGCTAAAAAAGGCATGTTTTAGAAATGCCAGAATTGTACAGCCTTACATTAAAGAAGCTAGACACACTAGAGGAAGTCTTAACCAAGCAAACGTCAACGTAAGAACCCTAGGAGAGGACAGCGGCAGAGACCTACTTTAACTTTAAAGGGAAATGTACCAATTCTGCAAATTGCAAGGGCCCAAAAAGATCATAATTTCAAAGTGATCCTTTATCTTCCTGACCGTGGGGCTCTCCTTTATCAGTACTGAGCTGTCTGTCTTCCTGACATCTAGTGTCTTGGCCCAGTTTCTGAAGCCATTTTAAAACACGTTCATTTTCATAAGCAAGCAGTCAGGAGTCTTGCACAGTTTGGAGTGTTTCACCAGTCTCCCCAGTTACTCAGCCCTTCTCTGCCCATCACTCAGAAGAGGGACCTTGTGGTCACTTTTGCTGTTTGACCAGCAAGAGGGAGGTTTACCTTCACCCTGACTCTGTCTAGGGTCCAACCATAGGCTCAGGAAAAGGCCCACTGTGAGTCTAGAAGAGCTGGACTTCGGTGTCCCCAGGGCCTTTATTATATGTGCTTTTCTCCCTATAATCCTGCCCCCTTCTGCTCCCCTGACATATGAAGTTGCCCTTGCCACATCCTCCCTCCCACCATCCCCTGCACATTGACATATTCCTGTCCTATCGAGTTTCTACCTTTTGTGAACTAAAGGTGAGCACAAAGGGTCACACAAGAATATTTGTAGTTAACCTATTTCATAAACTAATGGGGGAGGGGAGGACCAAGGCATTTCCCTGGGCCCTCAATTAAGCTGCTCTGCATTTTTTGCAAAGGCCTCCTGAAGACAATACCAGCAGAATGAGTAATGGGCAGTTCATTCATTAGGTACCCTAGACAAGTAAAAAGATATCATCTGAGGGGGCCTGTTCCAAAAGAACAAGTTTTGTCTATTATGAAGGACCAGCAGGTGACCCTGTCTCAATTCCTTTAGAAGGACTCATGGCTTTGTGCCAGAACCACCCCACTCCACCCCCATCCCAACTCAGTCCTTAACTATAAACTGCAATTTAAAATAAAACAGCTTTCATTCTGTATGGATTTCCATCCTTTCCTCCCCTCTAATACCTTCGGCTTAGCCAAAGTGGGGGTTTGCAGCCTATTAGCACCCAAGAGGTAGCAGAGAGACCTCAAGATGTGTAAAGTGCTTTGGGATCCATCCCACAGACTAGGACTGAGAGATGCCTCATGCCTCCCTCTGCCCACAGGTGCCGCTGCTTCGCTTGGGGGGGGTCAGGGATGGGATCAAACATGCTTTCCCTGGCAGGAGCTGTCAGGCAGGGGCAAAGGGTAAGAATGCAACCACTCCCTCCTGCCCTAAAAATTGGGTAAGGTGGGGATGTGGCGACTGGGAGAGGCAAAAGCGGGTGAGGAGGTTCCCAGGGTCTTGGACTCAGCAAGCAGAGACCAGCCATGAGCTGGACGATTACAACCACTAGAGCTGTACCTCAGGCGAGGCCCCCTCCCAGATCCCTCCCTTCCCGGACCTGACCATCTGGATCACCTTGATCTTCTCGCCCTCAATCTCCACGGTCTTCTCCCTGAAGTCCACGCCGATGGTGGCTTCAGTCTTGTCTGGGAAGGTACCCCCGCAGAAGCGGAAGGTCAGGCAGGTCTTGCCCACGTTGGAGTCTCCAATCACGATGATTTTGAAGATGCGAATCTGCACATACTGGTCCAGCGAAGAGTCGAGCTCCAGGGACGCCAGGCCAGCGGCTGAGGCGGGCTGCAGGCTCCCATGGCCCAGCATGGGCTGCGCCATCTCCCCGGGACCAGACCGGGGCCCCAACCCCCCTCAAGGGCTCCACACAAAGAAAACGGCCACGTTAGTGCGCTCGAGGCGAGCGAGCTTTGTGCGTGTGTGTGTGCGTGTCTGTGAATGTGTGTCCGCCCGCGTGTGCGTGCGCCCGCAGCGTGTGCGCGCGCGCGCGTGGAGGGGGTGCCTCTCACCCGCCCCCCCCCTCCTCCAGCGCACCCTCCTTGCAGCTCCGAGGCACCAACACAAAAGCCAGGGAGAGGAGAAGAGATGGAGGAGATGGGCAAGCCGCAAGTCTCGTTCTGCCTGTGCGTGCCCTCGGACCGGACGCTCCTCAAGCCGCCGCCGCGCCTTTGCCTAGACCCTCCCCCGCCTGGACCCCAGGGACAGACCGCAGGGGAAAGGGAGGGGGTGGGTTGAGCGGCACACACCACCCTGAGATAGCTTCTTTCTCCTTGCCCCCATTTATGTTACAGGCTTCCGGCTCCCCACCCCCGCTTGCTCGGAGCCCCCAGGGGTCAGCGGCTAGGGAGTATAGCTGGGGAGGACAAAGACCGTTGCACCCTAAAGCATCACCGGAGCACTTCGGCCTGGGAGCAACACAACTCGGCGAGGGTGGGGTGGGGGCGAAGATACCTCTCTTTTGCCTTGGGAGCAGCGGGCAGCTGAGCCGCGCCTCTGCAGCTCCCTCGCTCCTGGTCCCCTCCTCCCCGACCCTTGGGATAAAGGGATGCTCTGTCTTATGGAGTAAGCAGGTGCGCTCGCGGGCCCCAGGCAGCCGGGGAGGGTACTGCCAAGACACGCAGCGGTTTGCGGGGGGACCGCACAGCTGAGAGCAGGGAGCCAGGGGGCGCGAGTGTGCGTGTGTAGGGAGTGTTAGTTACAGTTTCTGTCACAGACTTGCCAGATGTAGGGGGGCGCGTACCAGGCGCCAACCTCCCCTCATCACACCACGAGCACCCATCCTCTGAATGTTCAGGAGAGCGGCTCCCATTGGCTGCCGCAGTCGGTTGTGTTTGGCTGGCCAATGGGGAAGGCCCGCTGCGGGAGAGGGTAAGAGAAGGGGGGAAGCTGGTGGTGGCAGCTCCAGCAAAAGGGGACTTTGTTTCTGGGGCTAACCATGACAGGCCAAGGTGGAGGGATCTTGGGACATGGCATAAGCCCCACAGTGCCTTGCATTCCTGAGCCCTCCGTATAACCATAAGTCTTTCCAAAATGGTGAAGTTTCAAAGGGAGTTGGGAATTCCTAGGAGGGTTCACCCCCCCTGCAACTGAATATAGAACAAAGTGGTTGGGTCTAATTTGCCAGAAGCCTAGATTATGCTTGGAAGATGATAAATGAACACAACTTCCTTATGGTATTAGGGGGCAGCTTCCCAAAGCTTACTAATCATCACATATCTTGGTCAAGGCCACCATACCCTTCCCACAAGTGATTTGCAGGGTCAGAATTTGTTTGTTTGAAGTCAACTTTACTGAGGTAAAATTTACATACAAGAAAGTGCGCCCATTTTGTTTGTTTTTAAGATTGTACCCCTCCCTCTACATATTTCACAGGCTAAGGTAACATTGACATATGCCAATACCACTGACACGTGAATTATTGCTAATGTCATTAAGGTCAGATTCAAGCAGGACATGTGAGCTGCCACCTTATGTATGTGAGACTGAGCTTCAGGAAGAGAAAAAACGTGACTAAATCCACTCCCACTAAGAGAAAAACAATTCAGTGCATCAGCCATATATCTGAAAGCAAATTGGAATGTGACTATTTAACCAAGTCCAAGTTACTCAAAACGGGGTCTTCTGGTTAATGTTATTAGTTGAGTTAGCAGATATATTTACAGCTAACCCTTTTATCATACATATGGGTCACCCATTTCTAAAACCTTAGATTATAATATTCAACATTAAAACCATCCAGATAAGGATTTAATCTTAGTTGGCTAATCCAAGGCCATCATGATGAAATGCCAATTAGCATTGTACCATGTATCAACCATCATTTTACAGTATTTTGGTTTTTAATTGTTTAATGTCTAGATAATAGTTTGCTGGATCATTCCTCTGTATTTGAAGCTAATGCCCCTGGTGATCTTTACAGAATAGCTGTAAAAAAGTGTGTGTGGGGGGACTATTAATTAGGCACATCCTGTACATAAAGTGGAAAAGAGGCTTTGCCAACTCACAGCTAGAATTAATGCCAACTTCCTAGGAGATGTTAAAAAATCAACATTAAATCCACATAAGATTATTTAGATGTATAATTCTGGCAAAAACTTATCACTTAGTCTACCTTTGTAAGGAACAAACTTTGATTTCTGGTAATGTGGTATCTCAAAATGAGTTCCTTGCCCTAACAAAAAGTGTATGTTACCTCTGTGCCATGAGGTTTTGGGAGCACTTCACGTACATTTTTGGAATTAGTTCAATGAATATATATTGCTTTTGCAAAAAAGAGATAAAATATAATTTTTAATTAACAGGAAACTACTTCATTGCACCTATTGCAAAAAAACTAAATGTACTGTAGAATGTCTTTTTGTTAACTGTGCATTATTAAATAATTGTCTTTTGAATGTATGCAGTTGTTTTCATAGATACCTTATTATCATGATTTTGGCAGTTTTCCAAAGTTTCTTTCACCAACAGACACAATTAACTTTGTATTTAATCAATCCATGTTTATTAATAGTTTTTATGAATACCAATAAACATCAATGTCTTAAGGCCTTTAAAATATTAAGGAAATATAATTTTTACCTTACTCTGAAATTGATATTTTCAATATTTATCCCCCAAAGCAGCTCTAGGTAAAATGTCACCCATTGCCTGCATTTCTTAACACTAATCTACTCTGTTTAATGGGTAAGGGAACCCTGGATCATTTTCACCCAATAAAGATTACCTCGTGGATTAAACTTCCTAAAACAATGCCTTTGTAATTTCATTTCCTATCCCTGTTCCACTATGAAAAATCACCTACAAGGTTAGGGCCAAACAGTTTTGCCAGTTCAAATCTGGCCCAAGCATACTTACCTGTCCTTATCCCTATTTCCAAGTGTGTACATACTCTCTGGTCATTGTCCCCTGAAAATGTGCTGTCTTTTGTTTTTTAATACATTTTAATTTAACAAACAGCATGGTGCTTCCTCTAAGACACTCTACAAATATTAGCTCATTAGGTTTTCCTAACACCCCTGTGAGATTGGCAGATAAGGAAAATGAAGCACAGTTAAGTGACTTGCCCAAATGGCAGAGCCAGGATCCAACCTGGGTGTGTCTGGATTCAAGGTCAACATGCTTAACCATTAAAACTGTTATCTTTTGTCCCAATGTATTGACCATCTGAAATATCGTTCCTTCTCCACTATTTGAATTTTACTACTCATCCTTCAAGACATGGCTCAAATATCACGTCTTGCAAGAAGTTCTTCCTTAGAGATTCCCATCCCATACTCCTCTCTTGCTCTGGCACTAGATCAGATATTATTTATTATTTCAATGACCAGTATATGTCATCTCACCAACTAGACAGTGACCACTTCCTATGCAGATGCTCCTCAATTTACCATAAGGCTATGTCCCAATAAACCCATTGTAAGTCCAAAATATCTTAAGTTGCAAATGAATTTAATGCCCCATAAACTCATTGTAAAGTAAAAAAAAACAATCGTAAGCTGAACCACTTTAAGTCCAGATGCTCCTAGGCTTACAAGAGGTTATGTCCTGATAAACCCATCACAAAGTCGAAAAATCAAAATTCGAACCATCGTGAGTCATAAATCAGGGACCGTCTGTACTTTTCATACCCACCAGAGCCCCTTTCATGGTACAGTTGAAGCGGCAAATGCTCAATAGTACTTGTTAAATGAATATGTAACCCAAATCCTTGGAAAAGGCGCGTTACGTTCTGCACACAGCCAAAACATTATTTCTAATTTAGCTTACATTTGGCAGAGTCAAAACGCCTATTTACACTCAGCCCCTCACCCTAATCCTCCCACAAGCCTGAAAGCCCAGTTTAAGACATCTCTCACACTAAGTCTGTGAAGCACGAACTCTTTTTGCCAGCACCTTGCTCTCAAAGCACCGAAGCCATAATAACAGGAGACTATCCACAGCACCTGGTACAAATGCTAGGACACAGAATTGCACAATATAAAATAATATGGGAAAAGAGAGCACGGAATGATTAGTTGTCCTGGAAACGGGTTAGGTGGGAAAGTGCCAGCAAGTTCTAAAACATGGAAGTACATGCCGGGTCTGGGAAGCCAGGTTCCTCGACTCGGACCCATGGAAAGACTGGAAGTGGACCTTAACAAGAGAATCCGGAAGGCTTAAGTACCCAGTAACTAGTGGCCTAAAAGCAAAGGACAAAGTGCGGTGCTGGGGCCATGCTTTGTAAGGCGCTGTTAGCACTTCCCGTCACCGACACAGCGTCAGCACCAGCCATAACCGCCATGCAAAGCGGCTCCACTGGTCCCTCCCTGGAAAGCTTCCCAAACTCGCTCAACCCAACCCGTTGCCACCAACTCGCGGAAACTTGCTAACGGGAGCCGGGACACTAGCAAGCGTGCGGGCAGCTAAGCGCGTGCGCGAACCTTCTTCCTGTGCGGACCAATCGCAACGCGGCACTGAGTGCTACGCCTGCGCAGTATGCCTCCGGTCGCCTTCCCCTTCTCCGGCTCCCGCGGGCCGGCTTCACTGTCCAATGCCCACCCGGAGCTGGGAGGAGGAGCCTGCGTAGTGTGCGTGTAAAGGGAGGGGGGGGAGCGAGCTGGGGCCCACGGTGTTTGACCCGTTGGTCGGTGAGTAAGAAGAAAAGAAAGGAGGAGGTCCAGAGTAGCGGTCGCCGAAATGTTCCGGTGTGGAGGCCTTGCGGCGGGTGCTTTGAAGCAGAAGCTGGTGCCCTTGGTGCGGACCGTGTGCGTCCGAAGCCCGAGGCAGAGGAACCGGCTCCCAGGTGACTGACCCATCGCGGACAACCCCCCACCTCGGTGTCCCAGGGCCTGGACGCCTTAGGCTCCCTGTGACTTGCAGCCCTCTCCCACCCCCTCATAAAACTTAACACACTCAGTCGCGTGAATTCCAAATTGGCGGGACCCAAAAACCCTGAGTTTTGCAACCAGAGGAGTCGGCCCAGCCGTGCTGACCTGACCTTCAAGAGATTTGAACCCAGTAGCCGGCTTGAGGCCCTTTCCTGGGTGGGTTTCCTGTTCAGGTATAACAGAACAACTGGTCATCTCATATTGTCCATCGCCGTCTCCCCGTGACCCCCACCCCACTTTTTTAGAGCAATGAGGTCAAGTAGACTTTGTGAATTACCGACTGTGAGACTTTAAACAGGACGTTTAAATCCTACGCCTAAGTTTCTTGTGTAAATGAGGGCATTACCTGCTCTACCTTCCAAACCACAGATGAGATCCATAGATTTAAATGCCCTTTGAAACAGACATGGTGCAGTGCAAGTAAGGAGTCAGTCGTTTGTGCACCAGACACCAAGAGAATTGGCCCAGAATTTATTTGAGATGCTTGGTCAGTGTAATTCTTGGTAGCCTTTAATGCTTCAAAGAAGCAGTTTGCAGAACACACTGTATTTTTCCACCATGAAGTTGTTTAATCAAATTTTAGAGCTGGAGGGGATTTTGTAGTAAAGTTCAAGCCACTCGTTTTATAGATAATAAACTGAGGCACAGAGAGGGTAAATTACTTGCCAAAGGTCACATAATTAATTAATAGGTAGAGCTAAGGATAGTTCGCTAGTCTCTAGGTCCCTATCCCCTTGCTACAACACCACACTGCTTCCTAAAGTTTGACTTCAAAAAGAATGAATCCGCCTCCTTCCCAGTAATTAGTCCATTGTGTACCAGATATCTATGAATTTATCTGAACATGGTTTCAGCCTGCTTATTTTCAACCTGCACAACTTCATGGGGATAATGAATTATCCACCTGTAGGAGGTGTATTTAAAAAAAAAAAAAACAGTCTTTGAATGTCCACCCCCAGGGCATTTGCCTTTGCAATGTCAGAAGTTATTTTTGAGGCCTTTGCAATACAGAAACACCTTCTGGGTGCTTTAAAAATAAAAAGTGGAAAATATTACCCTTGGATTGTTAGGGTCTTTGCAAATGTGCAGTTGAACAGTTTTTCTAGTTGCTATGAATGAAGAAAATGTTTCCTGATGGGTTTATCTGAGTTATGTCCTAGGACATATTGCTCTTGGAACTTAAAAAACTTTGCCTTAGCTTTTAAACTAATGACCCATCAATGGATGTCATCTGTGTGGGTTTTGTGCATTGAAATGATGGTGCTCTATGTAAGTTGCACAGAAATTTACACAGAAATTCAGATAACCTGAAGATTTTCATCCACACTGACCTTTCAAACTTTGTGTACTTATTTTGCTTAAGACTCAGCTTTTACCAGTATTCTTAAGTCTGAGCAAAAGTTCTCATCAATTAAATATACATTTGCAAAGTTAAATTGATTTATTAGACATTTGAAGGTGGTTGGTGACATTAGAACTACTGAAAAGTACAGACTCAAATGGTTTTTTCCAGTGCATGGCTTTGTTTGAAGGCAGTCTACTGTACAATATATTCTGACTTCCTGACATATCCATCCATCTCTTTTTATACATGTATTCTTTGTCCTTTGGCCATGAACCAGAGTATGACTTCACCTGCCTTTAAAACTGGGTGAGGGTAGAGTTATAATTTCAAAAAGAAATTTTGATACTCTCATTTTAGGAATTAACTCTTTTGTGGCTTGATTACTAATTGCTTTTAATCTGATTTCTTTTTCATATACTGGCATCTACCATATGTTTTTGCACAAGTGGGGAAGAGGCAATGTTTATTTATATACCTTTTCCCACCCCCCACCTTACCTTTAAACCTGCCTTGCATCTGTCTCATCCACATCTATCACCATTGTCAGGTTCACTTCCATTATATGTTGTGTTTTGCCTTAAAACCATAATGGCTACTATTTGTTTATTTACTTTATTTGGATGCTCTACCTCCTTTTAGATATGATTGAGAGTAACTAATAGTCACCACTCTATGTCTGCATTCAGCACTGAGGAGTGAGCAGATGGGTTAGATAATAGATATTTTCTGTTTTATAATATTTTATTTGGTCACCAAACATTGTGCTGCCCATGGGATCAAACTGATCACCAGCTCCCTGACCTAAGGTTCAAATGTTTGAACATTTTTCTTTATTTGGACTCCTTCTCTCCTCTTTAAAAAGGAAACTGAACTCCTTGTGGGCAAGGATCCTGGCTTCCTGGACACTGCCAAATGACACTTTTTCTTTGAAGCCTAGAAGATGAATCTTCCCCCACTCTTTCTGCTGAGACAAGGCTTTCCAGAAGAAAATCTTTGGGAAGTCCACCTTTTCTGTAACCAGTTAATAAGTTCAATTTTCTAGACATATTCTAACTTTTTGAAGGAGTTGCTATATGTCTTAACTTTCTTCTAGATCACATTTCCAAAAATTACTTAGTCATATGAATCAAGTGGAAGACCGACTCCAAACCTACTCTAGGATCTCCAAGAGAGTCCTGGGAATGAGAATAAGAATGAATGAGAATCTGGGAATCTGTATTTTAACAAGCCCCTGATATAATTGATTTGATCAGGCAAGTTTGATAAATATAGTTTTGGATGAGTAGTGATTCTTTCCTTTCTGTTTCATTGACCTAAGGATCAAAAAACCAAACTGAGCAACCTTGAGTCTCTTGTGAATTATATCAAGCCCATGTTCTCATATTTAGAATAGTAACAGCCATTTTCTCCTCCTAAACTATGTACTACCTGAGGACATGGATTATGTCCCATTTGTTTTTCTGTCCTCAGTGTTTTGTCCAGTCTGGCACATGGTAAATTCTCAGTGACTAAACTCTAGTTCAGTACTATTAAGGACCTAAATTTGCAGAACAGAGTTAGATTTGTTAGATTTATTTTTCTGTCATCTAAATCATTTTTTCCTTTTGTGCCTTTCATCAGAGTGGTTCACACTGTACTATAGTGGTTACTACTCTGATTCCCTTGAAATTCCAACAAGGGTTGATACTAAACAAAGGCTGATAAAGTTAAATAGTTGTTGGATTCTTATAAAGAGTCATCTGGCTACAATAGACAAACTAGGCTTGTCTTGTACTGTGTTTTATCCATGTTGGAAAAATCAGTTTTACACTTAGGAAACAAGTCTTAAGAGCATATAACCTCTTAACCATTCGGGATTCCTAGATGCCTCAATTATGAAGATGTATTTCTGGAAAAGACTATCTGGGAGTATGGAAAAACAGATTATGAAACCAACAGAAATGAACTTGCTGGTTTAGGTACTATGCTAATGCTAGTCTGTGGTGTGTGAGGTTACTAATTTATTATTAAGCAACCTGAAGTAAATGGGATCTGGCTAAAACTTAATTCTTTAAAATGTGCAGTCAGCAGGGTGCAGTGGTGAGTGCCTGTAGTCCCAGCACTCAGGAGGCCGAGGTGAGAGAATATATTGAGCCCAGCAGTTCAAGGACAGCCTGAGTAACATATCAAGACCCTGTCAATAAAAAAAATAAAATAAAATGTTCAGTCAATATCAGTAGAATTAGAAAGAACTTCTGTTTTCTTCCTTCATTCACTAACTCGACAAATATTTATTTACTTATTTTTGAGACAGAGTCTCGCTGTGTTGCCCGGGCTAGAGCGAGTGCCATGGCATCGGCCCAGCTCACAGCAACCTCAAACTCCTGGGCTCAAGCGATCCTCCTGCCTCAGCCTCCTGAGTAGCTGGGACTACAGGCATGCGCCACCATGCCCGGCTAATTTTTTCTATATATATTTTTAGTTGGCCAGATAATTTCTTTCTATTTTTAGTAGAGACGGGGTCTCGCTCTTGCTCAGGCTGGTCTCGAACTCCTGACCTCGAGCACTCCTGACCTTGAGCGATCCACCCGCCTCGGCCTCCCAGAGTGCTAGGATTACAGGCGTGGGCCACCGCGCCCGGCCTGACAAATATTTATTGAACTCTTACTATGTGTCAGGCACTGTTGCAAATTGGCTTATTGAGAATTGAATCCTAAGTGTGAGAGAAAAACCACACCGTCTGTGTAATTTGACTGCAGAAGACCTAAAACAAGTAAACTGGCTCAATAATGAGAAGTCAAGGAGTTAAGCTGGCTTTTCCCACATTAGTAAGACAACTGAAAAGGCATGTTTCAGTCATGATGTAAAATTTTGAAGCCATGGGGAGAAAGGTATGGAAGTAATTTTATGGGTAAAAGAAAATGGGGGGGATGTAAACATACAATACTTAGCATCTTTTACAAAATTAAAGTTACTTAATCACTTTATGGGTATGTAAAAAGTTGGTTTGTTAATGATAAGGTTGTATTACATTTCTTTTCAGGCAGTCAGTAGTTTAAATATTAACCAGTTTCCTTTCTAAAAAATCAATTTACTGATTGCTTCTCAGCCTTTTGGCTAAGCTTGAGTGTGAGCAGTTTCGTCCTCACACTTAGGATTTATGGTATCTGTTCTTATCAGTTTAAACATCAATTTACTTTTAAATGTCTTTTTTCTTTTCTTTCTTCCTTTTCTTCTTTTTTTTTTTTTTGGCAAATTGAGGCAAAAGCTGCTGAACTTTCCCAAATCTACAATCTTAGTTTTATCGGTTTGTGAAAAGCAAGCAAAAACAGAATAAACATATCAGTATTATATTAAAACAAATTTGTTATGATGTCTGTATTTAGGGTCTTCTAGAGAGGTAAACAGAATTTTTAAACAATTATTTTTAGTAAATGAACCTGGAGTGGAGGTAGAAGACAAACTAAATTTGTTGAACTAAACTTAACCATGTTGAACTTTTCCTAACTGGTTTCATTTTCTAAGCTCTGAGAGTTAATTAGTTTCTACTTTTTTTTTTGTTTTGTTTTTTGAGACAGAGTCTTGCTCTGTTGCCCGGGCTAGAATGCCATGGCGTCAGCCTAGCTTACAGCAACCTCAAATTCCTGGGCTCAAGTGATCCTCCTGCCTCAGCCTCCTGAGTAGCTAGGACTACAGGCACATACCACCACACCCGGCTAATTTTTTCTATTTTTAGTTGCCCAGCTAATTTTTTCTATTTTTGGTAGAGACGGGGGTCTCGCTCTTGCTCAGGCTGGTCTCGAACTCCTGACCTCAAGTGATCCTCCTGCCTCAGAGTCCCAGAGTGCTAGAATTACAGGTGTGAGCCACCTTACCCAGCCCAGTTTCTACTTTTAATGTTTCATCATTTTTGTGCCCTTCTGAAAATCAAAAGCTTGCCCAAATTGAGATAAGCTTCTCCCCCATTCATGTTTTTATTTTCATAATTTATTTTTATTTCCAAATTTAAACCATTTTATTTCATGTGATGAAGAAGGATTCTAAAACAGGTAAGAAATAAGAACAGTAAAAAAAAAAATACATTTCCTTTTCTAAGAGTATAGATCCAAAGCATTTTTTTTTTCTTTTGAAGACAGAGTCTTGCTCTGTTGCCCAGGCTACAGTGCAATGGTGTCATCATAACTCACTGCAACCTCAAACTCCTGAGTTCAGGCAATTCTCCTGCCTCAGCCTCCCTAGTGGCTGGGACTACAGGGGCATGCCACCCTGCCTGGCTAATTTTCCTATTTATTGTAGATACAGGGTCTCACTCTTTTTTTTTTTTTTTTTTGAGACAGAGTCTCACTCTGTTGCCCAGACTAGAGTGCCATGGTGTCAGCCTAGCTCACAGCAACTTCAAACTCCTGGGCTCCAGCGATCCTCCTGCCTCAGCCTCCCAAGTAGCTGGGACTACAGGCATGCGCCACCATGCCCGGCTTATTTTTTCTATATATATATTTTGGTTGTCCATATAATTTCCTTCTATTTTTAGGAGAGATGGGGTCTCGCTCTTGCTCAGGCTGGTCTGGAACTCCTGAGCTCAAACGATCCACCTACCTCGGCTTCCCAGAGTGCTAAGATTACAGGTGTGAGCCACCATGCCCGGCCCAGGGTCTCACTCTTGCTTAGGCTGGTCTCGAACTCCTGGCCTCAAGTGATCCTCCCTTCTTGGCCTCCCTGAGGGCTAGGATTACACCTGCATCTGGCCCCAAAGTCTCTTATCTATAATTCAGAAATCAAAATAGGACCATGAGGTTTTTGTAATTCATTTGCCACTAAAACTTGAATTGAACTGGAAAGAGGCTACTTATAATCTTTTTAACATCTCACTTAGTGTGGTCATACAAATATCAATGTGTTTGACTATGGGTTGCAGCCCTTTACTGTGCTTGGTGTCACTATGTGGTATATGCACTATATAATTAAGACTAAACAATTCTGAGTTCCAAAACACACATGGTTCTAAGGCTTTCAAATAAGAGACTGCAGACCTTCATTGGGCTTATTTTTACCCCTCTGTGCCCTGACATTGTGAAAGCAAAGTTGAGCTCTCCCTATTTCTAATATCTACAAGTACAGATGGGATGTTACTACCAGTGCCCATTCTATTTGTCTTTTAAAGCCTAGTCAGGACAGGAACATATGTACCAGCCTCTAGATAGAAGGTTCTCAAAGTATGGTCCCCCACCATAACAGCAGCAGCAGCATCCCCTAGAAACTTGTTGGAAATGCACATTCTTGATCCCCATGCCTGATGTATTGAATAAGAAACTCTGAGGCTGAGGCCTGGCCAGCTATGTATTCACAAGTCCTCCAGGGGATTCTGATGTGCTCTTGAGGGTTGCAAACTACAGCCACAGGCCACACCCGGTCAGCTGCCTCCTGCTTTTGTATGCCCCATGAGCTAAGAGTGGTTTTTACATTTTTAAATGGCCAGGGAAAAAATAGACCATTTTGTGACACATGAAAATTATATAAAATTCAAATTTCAGTGTTCATAAATAAAGTTTTATGGGAACATGGCCACATCCATTCATTTATCTATTGTCTGCGGCTGCTTTTTCTCAGCATCAGCTGAATTGAGTATTTGCAGCAGAGACAAAATGGCCCACAAAGCTAAAAATATTTACTGTCTAGTCCCTTGCAGAAAAAATGTGCTGCTCTAGGTTGATAGTCCACAAACAGGAATAATTACAAGCAGAGAAGGTACCTGAGATCTTCCTTCATCTGAAAATGTCAGCACCCTCCTGGAGAAAGAAACCTATGAAACTCCTATGTTTCCATGTGTGAGTGTTATTGTGATCACCAGATCATTACTTAGGTCTACATAACTTTACATCAAAATATTCTATATTAATTTGGAGGAGTAAGAGCCAAGTAGTTGGTGGACACTTTAAATTTTGTCATTCTAAAAATTATGTCATAGTCCAAAATTCTTCAGTTCTTTGGGGGAGATAAATTCATTTTTAAATTTTGTTTTCTGATTTTCTTCTTTTTTTCTTTAATTTTTTTTTTTAATTTTTTATCTTTCTTTTTCTTTTTTTTATTTTTAAGTGATAGAGCTAGGTTAGTATTAATGTTTTCTGATTTTCTTCTAAGCATTAGTGTTTCTGTCTTCCAGAACACATTGTCTTTCACACAAGACCGAACTGTGTCCTGGTTAGATTGCATTGCAGGGTTTTATTTTGTGCAAGATTTGGGCCATTTAGATTGCTCCTTAAATGGTTGTTATAATGTCCGAGGTAGCCCATTGTTAACTTTTTATATCTACCTATTCAGTCATCTCTCTGTGTTTACTTCAGTTATGGGGAGGACATGAAAAGAGGTATTTGATGAACTGAACTGCTTATACATTTTTCATGATCTTTTCTGGAAGCTATAAATTTCCTCACTGGGTGGCATTTTAAAAACTCCAGCAACTTATGTTCATTCAGATATCTGTAGTATTTATATGTACAGTTTTGATTATATCTCTCTTGGTCATTTAACAGTGAACACCCGCAGCCCAGTAGGCAATAAGTCTTTACTTGTTCAATGCATTGACATTTAATCATAAACATGTATTAACTATTTTATTTTTGTATGTGTGTGTCTTAATAAATTATGTTCCTTAGGCAACTTGTTCCAGCGATGGCATGTTCCTCTAGAACTCCAGATGACAAGACAAATGGCTAGCTCTGGTGCATCAGGGGGCAAAATCGATAATTCTGTGTTAGTCCTTATTGTGGGCTTGTCAACAATAGGAGCTGGTGCATATGTAAGTAGAAAAGCAGCTTGTGTGAAGAAGCTGCCAAACAGCTCCCGTTAATAGACTCAATACTACTCTGCTTTAAAACTTTTGCAACTAATTCCCCTTTCTCCTTTTGGAAAAATTTCCAAAAAGCCTTCTTTAAAGTGCCTACTGTCTGATATCCTATTAGAGCCAATTTGGGAATGATTGAAATTTAATCTCATGTTGATTGATTTCTGCTCTTTTCACTTGTCTTTTTACTTTTTACTTGAATGTCAGTGTGTTTTCTTAGACTTGACTAACTCACACAACTGTCCCTGTTCTCTTGGATGTGACACACTAACCTGTGAATAAAGTCAAAGTTCATTGCAGCTCCTTAGCACAATATTTGATTTTGACTTATTTGTCAAATATTTTATTTTTCCTCAGCTTGAGATTGACATTTAAAAACAACAGCCTTCAATCAAAAATGTTAAGCATTCCTAAAAGGAAAACTATCCCTGAATCTCACCCAAAGACTAAATTATAGAAGCAGGCCTAGAATCTCCGATTTTAGAATGGAGTTTGTATGAGGTGAGAAATATGGCGTTTAACTGCTACATAATAGTAGCACAATTATATCCTCTTAAATTAACTCTGATCAGCTTAGCAGGTCACAG
This sequence comes from Lemur catta, assembly GCF_020740605.2. Lineage (NCBI taxonomy): Eukaryota > Metazoa > Chordata > Mammalia > Primates > Lemuridae > Lemur > Lemur catta. The sequence continues at coordinate 30,277,462 of NC_059155.1, read as the reverse complement.
AGGAATTATTCTGTAGGTTTTTTTTAATTTGGCAGGGTTTACTCTGACTAAGCAGATCAGTCTAAAGTTGGATCCTGTAAGGTTGAGTGAACCAACTTAGATAACACCTAGTAACAGCCTTGATTGAAGAAAGCTGTTTGTTTTACTTGCTAAGAGCAAATAGTTAGATGCCATTACAATTGTAGTTCTTTCTACATTGGTAAGACAGTGAACTTTGTTCCTTGGACGCTAGGTTAAAAACAGGGATATGAAAATTACTTGACATGACCTATATCCTTATACTCTGACCAGACTCCCAAATGCACAAGAAAAGTAGACAGCTCTTGGCAGCTGTGAGTCAAATCAGAGTAAGAAATACATGAGATCTGTGTGATAAGATGCTTTGAGGAAATATGTATTCTCCTCCAATCCTGGAGCAGCATTTTTTTCTTTTTTCTTTTTTTTAGCACAGGATAACCAAAACTGCTTCCCTGCCTTTGTATTGAATATTTCTTCATTAATACTTAGTGCACTTTCTATTTCCTTTTGTTTCCTCCTTGGCCTTACCTTTACCTACAGTTGTGCAGTGTCATCACCTAGGATCCCCTTCTAGATCACTAGCGACTACAGGTGCTTCTGGGAAAGATGGCAGCAGCCTAGTATACTTCTTAATTATAGGAGCAACAGTGACTGGGGCAGGAGTTTATTATGTAAGATGTTTACACTAAAATATATTTTGGGGTAGGGTGGGTGAGACCATGGCACTAATGAAAACTTGATCCGTTAGAATACAAAAATATTCACAGCATGTGCTTTCTTTAGGTATTTATTAAAGGGACATTGTCAGTTGCTAGAGAGTCCTTAAATCTCATTCTTCAAAATGTTGAAGTCCTACCAGATATGTCTAATGATTGTTACAAATCCTTATCATCAACTCTTTCTTTGAAACTTTTGCCAATTTCATGATTATGTTTTATGATGCTAAATTATATTGTGCTTTAGTGCTGCATCTCTGACAAGACAGTCTCAAAGAGTAAAATGTTGAATAGCAAGTAAAGAACACCATTTTGAATCATTTTTGTGTTTTGTGGGAACCAACCCAACTTTTACTGTGAAAAGGCATTTTATTGAATGCTTCTGAGGAGGTCCAAAAAGCCATAGAAATTGTAATATTCTCCCCACTCACCCACAGCCTCTATTTAAAAGTAAATTCATTTGGCAGTGTCCCTTTCGTAATCTATAATTTGGTCAAACTAGTGGCTGAAATGGTACAAGCTAACCCATTCATATAGCTTGCTTTCTTAAATGCCTCTCATTCATAACTCAGATACTACCTTCTGAGCCTTGACTTTTCCATTTCATACCTCTCTCAACTTTTCCCATCAGTCCCACCCCATTCATTCAAAAATAGATTTAAAGTGTATGTATTTGATATGTGTGTAACAATTTAAACCTGATAAACCTCTGGTTTGTGTTGCTATACCAGAGTTGGATGCCCTCCACAGAGTTGACCATACAAATTCTCTTGATGCCAAGCTACAAGACAGGGCCGGTCACTGTTGCTTTCTCCTGCCTTAGAAATATCTAAGAACCATAAGTTCCTCTCAAGCCATTCAGTTAAATGCCTCACTGCACTCTGTGTTTATCCAACACTGGTAATAATGAAGCTACTATATTATAGTGGTTCCAAATTAAATGATAAGCTTTTGTCTACCTACAGCTGTTATCAAACTATTTTGCACTAGTTTTGTTTTAGGTTTTAAATCACTGAAAACTTGATCAGAGTTGGCTTAGATTTTTTTTTTCTCTGAAATTGATACTAGTCTCAAGAGAACGGTTAAAGTCAGTGTTCAGAATTTGATGAGACATGGCTATAAGTTGTTTAATGTTTGTGTTAGTTTCTCAGGCTGCCATAACAAAATACCACAGACTGTGCGGTTTAAACAACAGAAGTTCATTTTCTCATGGTTTTGAAGGCTGGAAAGTCCAAGATTAAGGTCAGACAGGGCTCAGTTTCTGGTGAAGGCTCTCTTCTTGGCTTTCAGACAGCCACCTTCTTGCTGTGTCCTCACATGGTGGGGGTGGGGAGGGAGCTAAAGAGAGTGAGCAAGGGAGCTCTAGTGTCTTTTCCTTTTCTTATAAGGCACTAGCCCTGTGAGATTAGGGCTCTACACTTACGACTTCATTTAACCTTTATCATCTCCCTAAAACCCCATCACCAAATATCATCACACTGGGGGTTAGGGTTTCAACATATGAATTGGGGGGGGGGGCGGAGAACACAGGCATTCAGTCCATAGCAGTGTTCCTACGTAACTTTTTTCTCATTTGAGGAAATGTTCCTAATTTAAGTATAAATACTACCTTAGAAATTCCTGTATTGGGGCTCTTCACCTTCCTCCCACTTTATCCCCCCAAAAGAAGGGGGAAAACCAGTGGACTTTTGAAATTTTTACCATCGTCCACAGAAAGAAATACATCGTATCTTGCAACCTGTTAGATAACTACACATACATAAAACTAAAAATTTCAAGAAATGCTGCTCTTACTAGGTGCAGTATACTCTAATACTTTCTATTCTCTTCTGTTTGTGTTTTTTTCTAAGTTGGTCATAACCTACTAAATTGATTTCACAGCCCACTAATGGGTTATAACCACAGTTTGAGAAACAATGATTTGAACAGTGTTTCTGCCACTTGGATTGTAAAAATAAACTCCTGATTGTCGTTGATGTGAGAATTTTTCCTCCTCTTGCTGGTGACATTCTCTAGGACCATAGGAAGGTCCCCTAATCTTGGTCTTCTGTTATTTGTCAGTGGACAGAGCCAAAGTGGCCTGTAGAATACTTAGTGAGATTTTAGTATTTGGGCCCTTTGCCATTGTTAAACTGATAGGATCTCATTGCCTCACTCAGAAAATGACCTGTTTCCTTTCAAATTCAATTAAGTCGAATAAACACCACCATGTTCACCTTTTTAGAAAAGTTATTTCCACTAATATTTTCCATAAATTTGTAGTTTTTCCTAAGCTGAAATGTATTCATGTCATTAACTGGAAATCTGTACAAAGTAAGAATACAGAAACCTCTGGGTGAAGGGTAAAAGAAATACACACACACGCACATGCACACACGCACACACACACATATGAGATAAACCTCTTTCTTGCCCCTTTCCCCACTAAACCCCAAGCAGTTTCTTGGTCTGCTCTTCCTTTCATGTGTGAAGGCATTAGGAAATATGAGCTGGGCTTAGGCTAATCTTTGGTCTCCCTCTCAATGTGAACATGGCCACAGTTTATTTCTCTTTTCACTCATGTTGACCAGATTAAACCATCTTTTTAGGTAAAAGTCCCTTTCTTAAAAGAAATATTTTTTAGGTATGGTTAAATACTGGAATTGTGTATAGTATCTGATGCCAAAATAAAAACTTTCTTCCTGAAATTAATGTTAATTGAATTCATTTATTTGATCAATTTAGTGGTAAATTCAAGGAATAACCATTGTCTTTTAACATATAGCACTTAACTGTCTACTCCATTCCTGTCATATGTTAAATGCTTCTAGGCTGATAAATGTTAAAACCGGATCTCAGGGTCCAGGTTCCCCAATTGCAGCACATGGCCTAATGGGCTGCTCTGTAAGGGGGTCATAGAAATATTCTTGGAATATGTTTTATGATACTTCTTCTGATTGTCTTTAATTTTCCCTGTAATTATTTAATTAATCTGAGATTATATTTGACATAAGGTCATTATATTTGACATGGGGTACAAAAGAGTAAAAGTGCTGTAATTTAAAAAGTCATTCTTGGCTGGGCGTGGTGGCTCACGCCTGTAATCCTAGCACTCTGGGAGGCCGAGGCGGGTGGATCGCTCAAGGTCAGGAGTTCAAGACCAGCCTGAGCGAGACCCCATCTCTACTAAAAAAAAAAAAGAAACAAATTATCTGGACAACTAAAAATATATATAGAAAAAATTAGCTGGGCATGGTGACGCATGCCTGTAGTCCCAGCTACTCGGGAGGCTGAGGCAGGAGGATCGCTTAAGCCCAGGAGTTTGAGGTTGCTGTGAGCTAGGCTGCCGCCACGGCACTCACTCTAGCCTGGGCAACAAAGTGACACTCTGTCTAAAAAAAATTAAAAAAAAAGTCATTCTTACCTTCCATTTTTAAAATTTTATTTCAGGGTATTATGGGGGTACAGACATTTTGGTTACATAAATGAAGATATGGAACGCTTCATGAATTTTCGTGTTATCCTTGTGCAGGGGCCATGCTAATATAGTTCCAATTTTAGTATATGTGCTGCTAAAATGAGCATTGTTACCAACCATTTTTGAAAAAGTCTCTAATAAACAAATTCTGGTGCCGTATGTTAAAAAAACTAGTCATGATGCTAAGATTACCCTTATTTCATTTGAAAGGGTTGAGAAAATAGTATACTTGAAATACAACAAGTGTTTGACCCTTAGTAAATTTCTGTGTATAGTTTTTCTGAATGAGATTCCTTCTGCCTCATGAGTTTATGAAAAGGATAGACCATTGAGGGAAAGATGTGTTACTCTATCAGAATAGGATATAGGTGGCCATGTTTCCAAGCATTATCTGAGTACCCAGCAAAACCCAGAAACATCTATCAGGAAAATTTATGCTCCAGCTTCCTACCCAGGACCATATAGATGGATTTCACAGCTAATGTCTAGCATAGTCCAAAACCTCTTTCCCTACTCGATATAAAGTTTACCCTTTTCTAGCACTTTATTCTTCTAGTATAAAATTTTTTTCTTTTAACTATACATTTAGAAATAAACAGAGAGCGTAAGAAAATCTGAAACTGAAACATTTTCATCTGTTGATGCATTTTCTTTCCACACCAAGTGTGTGCACACGCAGTATATTTTATTTCTTAAGAAATAAAATATACTGCCTTAGTGGTTTTAATATGGAGGAACTAATGCCAAGTAGACAAAAGCTTCTCATTTAATTGAAAGATAATATTACTTATGGTATGAGCTAGCTGTATGATGAAATACTCTTTCTCCATGTTTGGGTCTACAGGCCTACAAGACTATAAAAGATGACAAAAAAAGATACAATGAAAGAATATCAGGGTTAGGACTGACACCAGAAGAGAAACAGAAAAGGGCCGCATCATCTGGTGAGTATTCCCTTATTTCTTGCTATGATTTATGGGTATCTTGTGGAAGTGATGATGGTGTGAGATTGTAAGTTTCCAAAAAGTATAGTATTACCCCAAAACTGGGAGCAATTTGTTAAAGTATTTGGCTGGAATTTGGGTTTAGGAATAAAATTAGTAACAATTATGGTTGGGGTTTTTTTTTTATATACATATTAGACTCCTAAAAGGCAACCTTGGTGAGGAAAACTATTAGAAAAGAGATAAAAGCCATTTTTTCAGTGAGGAAATTCTTTTGGTCTGTTTTGTTCTCCTTTTGTGTCTTTGGAGCTTCAAGTTGTTGAAGATATGTTTATTTTCCTAAAGCACATAGCCCTAGCCGTCACTTCCATCCCATGTAATTTGCTTGATTTTTCAGAGAGAGCTGTTTTAATCCTTTAATAAGCCCCACAACTCTAGGTGGGTGATTGGTGTTGCTTTCTTCAGTAGCACCTCCTTATTCCTGAACATTATGTAATAATCCCCAAACGACCTCCTGGGTTTTCCCACTTTGTTGCTAACAAAAGGTGAAACTGAACTTGATATCTTCCTGGTGATCACTAGGAAATTGATGGGAAGGACAGAGACCTTCTAGTATGTACTTTTTAATGTATTTTAGAAGTAACTAAATATTTAAGGTATGTCCTAATTCTGGTATAGACCTAACAAGTGAATGACTGGTGAAATCATTCACCTTTTTTTTTTTTTTTTTGGTATTTTTCACTTGTGAAATGAAAGGGATACTTGCTTTTCCTCTCCAGCCAGGATGCTGTGAAGTTTGTTAAGATTAGCTTAGGTACTATGTTTTGCTAACTTTATATAAAGGATTGAGACAAGTGTAAGGTGATTTTTTTTTTAAATAATGGCAAGGAGTCATCTGAGACTGCAAGAAGATTCATCATGTCTGATCTGTTGCTTACAGCTGCAGAAGGAGAGCCAGTTTCTCAAGTCAGGGTACCAAGTCATGTTCCTTTCCTACTAATCGGTGGAGGCACTGCTGCTTTTGCTGCAGCTAGATCCATCCGGGCTCGGGATCCTGGGGCCAGGGTAAGGTGCACGTTCTTTTGCTTGGCACACAGAGTACAGTCGGCAAGCACTTAGCCAATGTGAACACTTAGACATTTGCCTCTTAAATGACTTGGCTCTATGTATCATTATTTTTGTGTCCAAAGGTACTGATTATATCTGAAGATCCTGAGCTGCCATACATGCGACCTCCTCTTTCAAAAGAATTATGGTTTTCAGATGATCCAAATGTCACGAAGACACTGCGATTCAGACAGTGGAATGGAAAAGAGAGAAGGTCTGTTCACTTGTATAAAATGGGTCTAACAACTTCAGCTAAACACAGGGTGGGTTCAGATTTTGCCACTGTGTACAGTGAATAGGAGGGATGACTTGGCTGTACACTGGAGTCCACTATGGTGCACACTTGACACAGCTTAGAGGCAATAGGCTACAAAGGGCAAGAGTCCTGAATTCTGTTACCAGATCTACCAACAACTGATGGTATGACGTTGGCCTCTGAAATACTCATGCTCTTATTTTTGGGACCTTTAAGTTACACTTTTCTGGCGAAGATCAGCTTGGTCTGTATTATCACTTCTTTATGCTTGCCTGGGCACGTCCCATAAAAGCAGAAGAAAAGAAAGGGTTTAATGGCACTCTCTTTGACACCCTAGCAGGCATTCAAAACTGTGGGAGTGGAGTGGGAACTATAAGGAAGAGCCTCTTTATTAGAATGTTTGCATGAGAGACTTGAAGACACAGGTCCAGAGGCCTTTTTCTCCTAAAGGACTCTTCAGCTCTCGATTCTAGTACCATGTTCTTTTGAGTTCCAATTTTTTCTCATTAGCGATCCCTTTGATACCGGACTAAATTTTACAAACCTCCCCTCCTCCCTCAGCCCTACTATCATGTTCCATTTTCAAGCAGGATACATACTTCTAATTAAGTTAGCCACCCCTTAATTGATACATCATAATTAATTAATTAACTGCTTGAGGCAGAAGCCTCTCAGGAGCTAGCTGGTTGTTCCATTGACTAGCACCATTCTGGACAACCCATTTTGGTAGATATGTGAATACCCAGCTCCTTGAGTACCTCTTGTTCTTACTTTGAAATAAACCTAAATCTAGAGCAGGGTTTCTCAACCTCAGCACTGTTGATATTTGGAGCAAGATAATTCTTTGCTGTGGCCGAGTGGCCATCCTGTGCATTGTAGGATGTTTAGCAGCATCCTTGGCCTCTACACCCTAGATATCAGTAGCGTCCTTCCCCAAGTTGTTACAACCAAAAATGTTTCCAGACATTGCCAAACGTCCCCTGGGGGAAAAATTGCCCCCATTTGAGAAGCACGGATCTGGAATACCTCTATATAAGCAAGTCATAGCCAAGATTTAGCAGCCTTGGAGACTTACTTTGGAAAATGTTCCTAAAAGTTTTTCATAATGGAAACAATTTTATTAAAGCTATGGGGGAAGTTGATTGCAGTTCCAGGTGCTTATAACACTTTCCCCCTCTTCTCCATACAGCATATATTTCCAGCCACCTTCTTTCTATGTCTCTGCTCAGGACCTACCTCACATTGAGAATGGTGGTGTGGCTGTCCTCACTGGAAAGAAGGTAAGCTAGTAGGCTGCTTCCCTGGTCAGGCTCTACATATGTGCCCGCCAGCAAGTGTGGTGACATGTGTTAACACTACCATTTGTTTGTCCTGCTATTGTAGTTCATCAAAGAAAGATCAAGTCACTTTAAGTTTAATAATGCTGAATGTGTCTTTCTGGGGAAAGCACCAGTATCAAAGCCTAGGGTAGCATGCCAACTAAACTTCCCAGGGAAGTCAAATCATTGGGGACCACGACCCTAAAAGCTGTTACCGCTCCTGTTTGTGCTTCTGCCCTTTCCTCCTCCTTCCTGTTTTTCCATGCTAACTTTTCTCTGGGATTACTGATGACAAGAGGTTGACAAATATATATTATTCAGGACAGTAAAATAATCCAGGCATAACTCAGCATGGAAAATACTGTTAGACTTCACAAAGGTGAGTGCCTGAGTAATGGGGGCAGTTATTAGAGGGTATTTTTGGGGTCCTAGGAGGGTTTTGTTGTGTTGTTTTGTTTTTGTTAATGGGAGGTACTAGAGTGTGTTTGTAAACTAATGGCAATGTTCTAGTAAAGAGGGAGAAGTTCTCTGAAATTAACAAATCCCAGAATAGATGTGATCCAGAGCACAAGTGGAGGGACTGACCTTTGGTAAGGACAGGCCCGCTTCTTCTCCTATAAGGGGACATTAGGCAAAGAAGATGGATATAGGTTTGTGGCTAACCTTATAATGAGACATTCTGTGTTAAGTATCCCTATGTGTAAATAATAGGCCCTACCTTTATAGGCTAACAGTGTAGGGAGAAACATGAACACATAGATGCGTAGTACGAGAGACATGCATAGTGTGTTGTGGGAATTACTGGGAAGAGTGCCCAGTAGGGTGGTGGTTTCAGGGAGGGCTTCCTGGAGAAGAAAGTCTTATAGAATGGGAAGTCTCATGGAATAAAGATGCATTCAAGTAAAAAAGAACAGCATAAGCAAAGGCGCAAGGATACGAAAAAGCATGTTTGATACAAGGAAATACAAGCAGCTAGGTACTGATAGAGCTGTTAGGTACAAGTTAGGGAATGGCAAGAGATGAAACTGAGAAGTTACACAGGGGCTTGATCATGGAGGGCTTTGTTTGTCATGTGAAAGAGCTTGAGATTTATGGGGAGGGGAAGTGGGCTGAGTTTTAGGCAACTGAATTTTAAATAATCACTAGGGGCTGTGAGGAGGATGGATTTCAGGGTGAAAGACTAGAGATAGACCATTTCAAAGATTAGAAGATTGCAATACCTTAGGCAAGAGATGATGAGAGCCCAAATTAGGATAGTAGTGGTAAGTAATGATGATGATGATGATGATGAAAAAAGTAAAAGCTAAAATTTATGTAGTACCTATTCTAATCTTATAAGCATAGTTTTTAAATGCTTTATGTGTATTATCTCATTTCATCCTCACAATGATCTTATAAAGGAGTATGATTATTTCCATTTTACAGAGAAAGAAATTGAGATTTTTAAAAATAAATTTTAGGCCGGGCGCGGTGGCTCACGCCTGTAATCCTAGAACTCTGGGAGGCCGAGGCGGGTGGATCGCTCGAGGTCAGGAGTTCAAGACCAGCCTCAGCAAGAGTGAGACCCCGTCTCTACTAAAAATAGAAAGAAATTATCTGGACAACTAAAATATATATATAGAAAAAAATTAGCCGGGCATGGTGGCGCATGCCTGTAGTCCCAGCTACTCGGGAGGCTGAGGCAGTAGGATCGCTTAAGCCCAGGAGTTTGAGGTTGCTGTGAGCTAGGCTGATGCCACGGCACTCACTCTAGCCCGGGCAACACAGCGAGACTCTGTCTCAAAAAATAAATAAATAAATTTTAAATAACTTTCTTAAATTCACACAGCTAAAAAGCAATGGAGACAGAATTTGAGCCCAGGTCTGTCTGGCCACAGAATTGGAACCCAAACGTTCTGCTTCCAGAGGCCAAGCTCTTAGTATCATCGTCGCACAGTGTATTACTTCCTGATAGAAAGGTGATGAAGAGTAGGGAGTAGACTTTAAGCATGCTTAGGAGGCAAACTTGAAAAGTTTGGTTGAAACTTTGGGTGGTTGATTGCAAGTGGAAAATGAAGGAAAGGGAGGAGGCAAAGATGACTTTCTAATTTCTAGCTGTGTGTCTGAGTGGATTGTGATGTACCCCGAGCTGAGAGAGACATTGTAAGAGGCAGAGTTTAAGGGGAAAGATAAAATTAAGTTTGGGACCATTAAATATGAAGTGGAATGTCTGTGTGAAGGTATCTTCTGGGCAGTTGGATATGTGACTAAGATGCTCAGTGTGTCTGGGCTCAGATAGAGATTCAGGAATCATCTGCATATGTGCAGGAGCTGAAACCATGAGAGCAGGTGAGGCCTCCCAGGAAGAACTTACCTAGTGAGCAGAGGATTGGGGCAAGGACAGAACCCCGGGGAACTCCAACTTTTGGGAGGCAGGCTTAAGAGGAACAATCTATAAAGGAGACTAGGAAAGAATTTAAAGAGCAGCATGAGGAAAACCCAGGACAGGAGCCAGGGTTGTGAGGAATTTCAAGAAGTAGGATGTGATCCACAGTGTTACTGTGGAGAAGAATCTGGTAAGGAAAGAATTGTAAAATGTCCCATTAGATTTGGGGGTTCAGATACCACCGGAACAGAAAGGACACCTCATCCGGAAGCTGGAAGTAAATGTAGATGTGAAGAAGTTTTTATTCAGGAGGTTGAGGAAGTAGGAACCCTCGTGGGAAGTTGAGAGAGATCACAGCTAATGGCTTCACTTGTTTTCACAATAAAATGAGATGTAAGGTGGTTATCTGAGAGTGAACAGCGTGGAGGTTGAGTAGCAGGATTGGATTGAAGAGGGAGCTCACCAAGGACACATCAAAGGGGGCCAAAGCAACTACTCCTCAGTTTCTGTCATTGCCTCTGGAAAGCATTACCCAACCCAGCCTGACCACATTGGCTGCACCTGTCATGTTCCTAGTGCTACTGCACTGCCCTCAGCGCTCCTATCACATTCATTATTCTTGATCATTGTTAGTGCCTGTTAAGTTGGCTTGGCTACTACGCTCTGAAGGCAGGGAGGATATCTGTCTTTCTCACTATTGTGTCCCTAGCATTTAGCACAGCAGTTGACACGTAGTAGGTGCTTAATAAATATTTCTTGAATGAACGGTCTCACAGATAGTAGGGAGTGGAGCAGAGACTGGAACCCTCATCTCTCTGACTCCAAAGCTCAAGCTCTTGACCATAAGAAGGAGTAGGGTGCAAGGGCATTAAAGGTACTGGCAAGAGAATGCTTTGGAAGATCTACCATTGGCTCAGATTGGTTAGACTGGAACAGCCAACCAGGTAAACAGGGGAAATTGAAAGCAAGTATAGGAAACAGTGAGACTGAGAGAAAGCTGAAAGGATGGAAGATTGTGACCAACGAGCGGGAGATCTGAGGTAGAAGGAATGGTTTAGGAGATAACAAAATTCTGGATGTGGCTCAGAGGAAAAGTATGAACCAGCTTCCAAGGTCTTCAGTGAATGAGGAGGGGTCAGGAGGTGGCTCCAAACAGTGATTTGTAGGAATCTAGGTTGGTGTCTGCCAGAGGAGAATAAAGCTACAAGAATCTGGAAGCAGCAGCAGCAATCTCAGGAAACCTGCAGAATACCCACACCGCCTCCTGGCCTTGTGATATGGAGTGTGGGTAAATGAACAGTCGCTACATGTAAGCTATCCTTGGGAAAGAACCAAGTTTCATAAAAAAGAAAAAATAAATAAATGCCACTGTTGAATTACAGATATCAGTAAAACCCTTTCCAAATAATAAAAAAAAGAACCAAGTTTCAGTGAAGGTTAGAAGTTGGAGATAGCAAGCCAGGTGCAGTGGTACACTCCTGTAGTCCCAGCTATTCGGGAGGATGAGGTGGGAGGATCACTTGAGGCCAGCCTAGGCAACATAGTGAGACCTCGTCTCTTAAAAAAAAAAAAAAGAAGAAGAAGAAGAAGTTGGAAAAAACATTCTGTAAAAATGTTGTGGATGTAGGAAACTTGTTAACAAACTAATAAGTATTCCAAACTGCCAAATAAAGAAGGCCTTTTCTGTTCTCCATTTCTACAAATCAGCAGGAATTTTAGGACTGTCGTGACTTGCTCTAATGTTGGCTACTTAGAAACATGACTGCTTGAAGAAACTGGAGACCAGAAACTATGGTTCTGATGATTACTTGGAAATGGTTTCTTGAGGATCACTTTAGGTCAAGAACTAATTCTTCTCATTGGGCTGGCAGCTAAGAAAATAGGTCTGGATTTTTTTTTGGGGGGGGGGCGTGCTGGAAATTCTCTGGAATTAGTAGTGATGGTTGCACAACCTTGTGATTATACTAAAAACCACTGAATTGTACACTTTAAAATAGTGAATTTTTATGTTATGTGGATTACATCTCAATAAAGATTTTTTTCAAAGCTTATTCATCTCTACCTCTTTTGTGTATATGTGTGACTGTACCAGGTAGTACAGCTGGATGTGAGAGACAACATGGTGAAACTTAATGATGGCTCTCAAATAACCTATGAAAAGTGCTTGATTGCAACAGGTGAGCATTTCTGGAGATGACTTTCTTCCCTGGTACAGCTCATTCAAGTTTTAGAGTCCAGCCTTCTCTGTAGAAGGCATTACTACTTCGTCTTAAGAAAACTGAAACCCAGACTCTCCAAAGTGGATGTCCCCTCTCAGTGCAAACCCTGGCTAAGTTTGGGCATCCTGGATCACCAGCCCTTCTGGATTATCCTTGCTGTTCCTCCCAGTAAAGGCTTGAAGAAGTTGCCCTTTTTTTGTCTCCACGCTTAGCATTTGTCCTGTGCCCTGTGCCCTGAAAGTGATATAGCTGTGGCTATATATACTTGTGGCTTCATTGCCAGTTCCAATCAGAAATCAAGAGAGGAGACTGAAGGAGTTGATTAAACCCATGTAACTATGCTCACTGGTGAATCCTCATGAGAAACTAGAAGAGAACATGGAAGCCAAAAATGAGGCCTATTGGCCAGCTAGGGGGAGGGTGGGCCTCTAGAAGGAGAGACTCTCAAATCTTGCTTCTCAAAGGAAATTGATAAAACAAAAAAGCCTGCTGTGAAGTGAGGTGAAGGAAAACAAAGCCACGTATCCTGTTATTGCTGCCGTAGCACCAGCAGGGAGCACACACACTCCTCAGCCTGAGTGAAGAGAGCTCCACCTTTAGGGGGGGGTGTTTGGGCTCGCTCCTGCTTTTTGGGCTAAAGGGTATTCCTCCTCTTATTTCTAGGAGGCACTCCAAGAAGTCTGTCTGCCATTGATAGGGCTGGAGCAGAGGTGAAGAGCAGAACAACACTTTTCAGAAAGGTAATTGTCTGCTTTAGTGTTTTCTTTGTGTTGTTCTCGAAGAGGTAGTATAATCTTGTGGTCCCCAAGTACCCACTTGGGAATTGGGAGATCCAAGTTCTATTTATGGCTCTTCAGACTCGTTATCTGGCCTTGAGCAAGTCACTTCCTCTCCCTGCACCTCAAATACCTCACTCAAGGGTTTTAAACTCTTAGGAGAAAAATACATGTAGTATTTTTATTGCTTGCTATAATTCCTTTTGATTTCCCTTGCATAGTTGTTTTTTTCCTGATGCATTTGATTCATTGGAACCCCTTATAGCCTCTTGGCATTTTTCATTGCAAGTGCTGTGTAGAGACTTTGGGGAGATAAGTTAAGTGTACCTAGGTAAAAAGGAAGAGGGGTATTTTGCTTCTTAACACTGTGCTTTGCTTATAAAAACTTCTGTAATTTTCCAGCCACTCTTGGGATACTTGCTAAGATTCATGCTATCCTTTAAGTTTTTAATAGAACAACGTATGTCCACCTCAGCACTCTTGATGTTGGGGACTGGATAATTGTTGTGGGGGCTGTCCAGTGCATTGTAGGATGTTAGTGGTATCCCTGGCCTGTACCCACTAGATGCCACCTCCCTGCCCTGAAAACCAAAAATATCTCCAGATACTGCCCGATGTCCTTCGGGGGAAGAGGGGGCAAAACTGCCACCAGTTGCGAGCCACTGTTGATAGAAGGAATGTTACTGTGAAGAAAGAAATTTGCGTTAATAACATAAGAGGCTATAATTGAGCCACTTTCTACAAGGAGATGTTCTGTGCAAATTACTGTTGTCAAAGATTTAGAGGAGAGTATTTCCTGGTATTATTATCCTGTGCCCCTTTGGGAAATTAATGGACTAAACTGGTGTTATCCTGCAGATTGGAGACTTTAGAGCCTTGGAGAAGATTTCACGGGAAGTCAAGTCGATTACGATTATTGGTGGGGGCTTCCTTGGTAGCGAACTGGCCTGTGCTCTTGGCAGAAAAGGTGAGTATTGGGGAGTGACCTTAATTTGCTTTCTCTGGTCTTATATCACATGTTTTCCAGTGCACTCTCATGAATTACAGAGTTGTGTTTGCCAGGAGCAGTAGAAAGAGTTTGATTAAGGTTTATATAGTGAAAAGCTAAGCACTGAGATTAGTTCTGGTGAGGGATCCCTTGGTGACCGAAAAGCTGTCTCTGAGCAACTTAACACCAATGCCTTTCTTTCCTTTCCTCTAGCCTTTATGCCAGGACTCCTTAGAAATAAAATATTAAGGAAAGTGAGTTATTAAGATGATAAGGGCACTGCAGGCTACAGAACTGTATGTATCTTTGAACTGCTGTTTCCTGTAAAAAGCCAAAAACTTCCTTCGGGCACATGGTGGTTCCCAGCTTGACAGATCCATGAGTTCCAGTTCGAATGTTTCACAGCAACCAGTTTTCTTAATGTTATTCTTCAGCTATGTGAAATCAGGGCATCTTCTCAGGAGGGTGCTTCCTATGCAGAGGTTGCAAAGCACTTTTGTAAGCCTGAGGTGACTGCATGGGTGGAAGTGCGCCAAGTTCGTGGTCTGTAGCTTAATGTGGGGACAGCAGTTGTGGCACCTGTTGTATTTGCCTTCTGAATGAACTCGAGCCCCAAGGCCCTCACATGCCAGTACCCCACAAGTAGGAGTTCCGGCCTGGACTGGGCTGTGCCCTACATTTAGTAAGGGCTGCCCGCCACTCCTTTACTTCTCTTCCTACCTTCCTAGGATTGGCTTTGGTTTCCTGCTGTAACTACCTATTTCTTCTTCCCAGCTCAAGCCTTGGGCACAGAAGTGATTCAGCTCTTCCCTGAGAAAGGAAATATGGGAAAGATCCTCCCTGAATACCTCAGCAACTGGACCATGGAAAAAGTCAGACGAGGTAGAGAAACTTTTTCCACATGCTGCCACTCTGTTTCCTTTGAGTGTGGCTTAAGGTAAAGTTAGCTTCTCTGGGAACCCCCTTGAAATTAGCCCTGTCACCTGGCAGATGAAATGTTTCCACCATTCTCCAATCAGCCAGGTTCATCTGGGTGTTCTGAATCTGACACACCAAATTTCTAAAAGTGCTGAAAATGAACCATGGGTGTAGGTTCTTGCGGCTCTTGACAGTTGCTTGCATGCTGATGACTATTGGTTTTACAGTGGGGGGACCTCCAGTCAGCTTCCCTACTTCCCATGAAGGTAATTGACTCACAGGCTCAGCCTCGGATCTTGTTTGCCTTTACAGAGGGGGTTAAGGTGATACCCAATGCCATTGTGCAATCCGTCGGAGTCAGCGGTGGCAAGTTACTCATCAAGCTAAAAGACGGCAGGAAGGTAAGGAGGAGAAAGGCAGGCTGCCAGGAGACTTTCCAGCTCTCCTCTCCCCTTTCCTCATTCTTACTCCTCCATTCTATGCCAGTAGATTAGTTTTCTTGGCAGCCACCATTAACCTGTCATAATTTTCTGCATTAACCGTCCTTCCATTAAAACAGACTAATAAGAGCCAGAGTAGGTACCTGTGAACCACTTTCCCTTAGCCCCTTCCTGTCTGGATCACAGATTTTGGAGTCTTTGCTAGGGTGACAGATTCCTGGTCAGATGATATGGGGGATGTGTGTGTAGGAAGGGGTCAAAGAGGCTTATGAAATAGAACTTAAGATTTATTTACCAGAGGTAAGTTAAACCATGATTTTTTAAAGCCCCGATTCTTAATGGTATGATGGCCACTTATTCTGTCTGCAGGTATAAGTGGAACTATGGTAATTGACTGGATTATTTCTTTTTGCCTTAGGTAGAAACTGACCACATCGTGACAGCTGTGGGCCTGGAGCCCAATGTTGAGTTGGCCAAGACTGGTGGGCTGGAAATAGACTCAGATTTTGGTGGCTTCCGGGTAAATGCAGAGCTACAAGCACGCTCTAACATCTGGGTGGTAAGTGTGCTACAGCATGACCAGGCACGATTCATTGTCCCCAGCTTGTGAACAAGCCTGCCCCGTGGTGTGCTAAAGCTCATTGACAGCTTAACCAAATAGGGTCAAAGTGTTTGGAGGCTGAGGGGATAGAGAATAAAAACTTGTAAATTGCTTGGTTTAGACCAGGTATGGCCTCATCTGCAAGCTAGTGGAAGATGAAATGAAGAGTATGCATGCCTGCGGGAGTAAAGCTCTTCCAGTTGTACTTGTTGGCAGCAGCCAGCCATTGGCACAACCCCTGGTGGGCACATGCACAGCCTTCAGATGGATTTGCTGTTGTCTTTGCTTAAGCATGAGTCCAGGGGATGGAGGATGAAGCAGTTTTATAACATGTCCCCTAGAAAGGAAAATTACTCTGTTTTCATTTTCCTTGAGTACTATTTTTAGCTGTTTTAAAAAAATCTATTATGATACAAATAAGAGTGTAGTGTGTAGGAACCATGAGGTAATTTCCCCATTGCTAGTTACAAATGTATTGTGTTTGATTATGGACTCTGCAACTAAGGGCACGGGAGCCTTGGAGGGATTTTTTCTTTCCCCCTGCAAAGCTTCCTTTTTTTTTTAAGATAACATGTACTACAATTTTTAACCTGTTATGAAAGTAATATGTGTTCAATGCAGAGGATATAGACAAGGAGAAAGGAGGAAAACCACCTACAGCAGACCATTAATATTTTTGGTGTATTTCCTTCCCTTGGTATTCTTGCATGTTAGGTTTTTTTGTTTGTTTTTACGCAGTCATGGCAAGGATACTATATATAAACATTTGTATTCTGCTCTTTTTAACTTAACGTCATAAATGTAAGCATTTTCCGTATTGTTTCATACTCTGTAAACAGTCTAATGACTATATAGTATTCCATTAAGTGGATTTCATAGTTTATTTTGTCATTGCTTACTTGTTGGATTTTTAGGTTGCTTTGGGGGGAGAGTCTGAATAGCCACAAAGATGAACAAAGGGTTAGCTCAAATACCACATCCTTCATGAAGCTGGCCCTGTTCACCCCCAGCTGGGGGTTCTCTCCCTCTGCTTGAAACACTTAGCTAATTTAATCTGTACCTCCCATGTGGCTCATTACTTGTTTACATTGCACTGTAGTTACGAGCAATGCTGCATCTTCCTATACTGGGTCATATGCTCCTCGTAGGCAAGGTCCATGTCAGTTCTGTCTCAGTTGCCTGAACAGCATAATGCTTTTGTATATGATAAGTACTCCATAAATATTTGTTGAATGAATGAACACTAAATGACAGAAAGAAATCTTATCTTGGGAAAGATTTCTAGCTGAGAGGGAGTCATATCAAAAAACCAATTTTCACATATAGAAAAGAATATTCTGTAAGTCGTGGTTATTAAATATCCTGTCTGCTAAGGACAGAACGAGAAGCAATAGATATAAGTAAATGGAAGCATAGAAGATTTAGGTTAGCTTTGTGGAAGCAGAATAGTTGTTAAAAAATGGAATTTCAGCTGTTTTTGATAGTTTAGGTAGGATTCTGGCCTGTAGATGAAAAACATTAGTTGCCATTGCAAGGGTTCTTTGAGCCCCAGAAGTTTGTATTTTGTCTTTAACTTGCTTTTTTATCATGTATTCATGTTGTGTATTTGTTTCCAAAGGCAGGAGATGCCGCATGCTTCTACGACATAAAGTTGGGGAGGAGGCGGGTAGAGCACCACGATCACGCTGTTGTGAGCGGAAGATTGGCTGGAGAAAATATGACCGGAGCTGCTAAGCCATACTGGCATCAGTCAATGTTCTGGTAATAGTGTGTGCCGTGGGGACTCAGTAGGCTAGAACACAGTATCACTGGGACCATTGCACAGAGTTATGGTTTAGTTTTGTTGTGGACTAGTTAGCTTCATACAGAGGGGGAACAATTCCATCTTATGTTCACACATTCTACCCCCAGGTAGCCATCTGGTAAAAATGTCCTGTTTTGGGCCAGGCATGGTGGCTCATGCCTATAATCCCAGCACTTTGGGAAGCCAAGATAGGAGGATCACTTGAGGCCAGGAGTTCGAGACCAGCCTGGGCAACATAGAGACCCTGTCTCTACAAAAAAATTTAAAAATTAGCCAGGCATGGTGATACACACCTGTAGTCCCAGCTACTCGGGAAGATGAGGCAGGAGGATGCCTTAAGGCCGGGAATTTGAGGTTACAGTGAGTTATGATTATACCTCTGCACTCCAGTCTGGGCAACAGAGCAAAACCTTGTCTCACATAAAATAAAAGTGTTCTGTTTGACATAAGTTAGACCCGGTAAATGAATGGATATGGCACCAGCACTTCTGGCAAAATAGAGTTTGAACTATAGTAGGTGGTACAAAAGTATACTCTTAGGTGAAGACAGCAGTATATTTTAATTTGTTCTTTGCTAGTAACCCTAATAAACCCCAACATGCTGGAAAAAAAGGCAGCCTATTCATATGTAACCCTTATGATCAGCAATGCAAAGTTAGGCATACATAGGCAATTCTTTGGATAAAGGAAGGTTAGCAGTGGCCATTCCTGAGTGCCAAGGCTGGCCCTATTTGACACACATTCATCTTGTGATTTGAAAGATGGAGTACATAAAAACTTCAAGGTTTCAGAAGCCTCTAAGTGGTTTCTGTTGGAGATATTCTCATCTGGTGGAATTACATTTTAACACAGTTGCACACAGTTTTATGAGTGGGCTGCAAAAAAATAACAGAGGGCGAGGCACAGTGGCTCACGCCTATAATCCTAGGAAAAGCTGAGGCAGGAGAACTGCTTGAGGCCAGGAGTTTGAGACCAGCTAACATAGTGAAACCCCATCTCTACAAAATTTTTTTTTTTTTTTTTTTTTTTGAGACAGAGTCTCGCTCTGTTGCCCGGGCTAGAGTGCCATGGCGTCAGCCTAGCTCACAGCAACCTCAAATTCATGGGCTCAAGTAATCCTTCTGCCTCAGCTTCCCAAGTAGCTGGGACTACAGGCATGTACCACCATGCCTGGCTAATTTTTTTCTATATATATTTTTAGCTGTCCAGATCATTGCTTTCTATTTTTTTTTTTTTAGTAGAGACGGGGTCTCGCTCTTGTTGAACCTGGTCTTGAACTCCTGACCTCGAGCGATCCTCCCACCTTGGCCTCCCAGAGTGCTAGGATTACAGGCATGAGCCACCGCGCCTGGCCAAAATTTTTAAAAATTAGCTGGGTGTGGTGGTATATACCTGTAGTCCCGGCTACTCAGGAGGCTGAGGCAAGAGGATGGCATGAGCCCAGGAGTTTGAGGTTACAGTGACCTATGATGACAGCACTGCACTCCAGCCTGGGCCACATAGCGAGACTCTGTCTCTAAAATAAATAAATCAAGAATGAATGAATGAATGAATACATACATACATACATAGTACATACCTAACTAACTGATGGATTTCATGGTCAACACATGTAAGATAGTGCAGTTAGGAAAAAATAGTCCATAATTGTGTAATTATCGGTGAGAGCCTAGAACAGATTCCAAGGAGTCATTGCAGACTATTCCCTGATGGCACCAGTCCAGTGAGCTACTGCAGCCAAAAAGATAACAAAATGTTGAGCACCAGAAACAAAACAGCTTGGGTATCCTACCTAGATTATTACAAAAAAGCATGGCAATGATGTGTCTGTGCCTCAAATGTTCTGTGAAGTTCCTAGCATATTAAGAAAGGTGTGATGATGATAGGGAAAGTTTCCAAGAAGAGCAGTTAAAACAAAATGACCAAGTGGATGAAGGTGCCTCTTTATGGAGAGCATTCCAGTCTCAGGAAGTGAACGCCAGGGGGAAATACTGTAGGTCAGAGAAACCATAAAACATCTCAAATTCTGAATTCCTAAGTATGGAACACTCTAAAGCTTCAAAAAGGCAGCTTTAAGATGAGTTAAAGGAAGACAGTGAATAGCGAAAGTGGGAAACCTGTCATTTCCCAAATGTGGCATGGGATAAAAGCATGAATACATTTAAGAAAGTTTAGATCCTTGTATGGATATGGGATATGGAGAATAGCTTCTTCAGGACAAATAACAGCTGTTTGGGTTAATCCTGCTTGCTCATAATTGTCCCCAGATGCTCTAGCAGTGACAGATCAGTTTGGCATTTCTCTTTTTACACATACTAAGTTCTTTGGTTGGCATGAGAGTGCAGTGTCATGGAGAACATGTGCTACCGTGTCATTCCTTACTGTCCCTTGACAGAACGCCCTCTTCTTTTTCCTTCCTTAGGAGTGATTTGGGTCCTGATGTTGGCTATGAAGCTATTGGTCTTGTGGACAGTAGTTTGCCCACCGTTGGTGTTTTTGCAAAAGCAACTGCACAAGACAACCCCAAATCTGCCACGGAGCAGTCAGGTAAGGAAACCCAACCACTTCTCTTGGAAGAGTGTTGAGAAGCAGTGGTCCAAATTCTCCTGAACAAGGGGTTTCTTTACTAACCAGAGGGAGCCATCAGTGAAAGCCTCTCTTCATGTTGTGCTTTAAAAGAAACCAAACCCCAAGTCCTCCCTCTTTAGTGGTCTGAGATCTGGCAAAATCAGGTATCCTGGTCAAAGCATAGACTCAAATATTATGGGTATCCATCCTAGACAGTGGACAGTGGCTGGCTCAACAACTCTGTTGTTTAGCTCATCTCTCGTGGATAGGGAGGCCTATGTGATGAAGAAAACAAGAAAACTGGAACTTTTTAGGTTTGGGTTTTGTGTTTTTTTTTTCTTCTTTTTTTGTTTGCGTTTGCTTCATGCTAATCTCAAGAACCAGACCTGAGAATCTTAACTTAGAACCTGCTATCCTCCATGGGCCTGGGCAGTGGAGAACTGGGCTGAGTATTTCTTCAGCTGCCTCTAATTCCATTCGTCAGATCTTAATGCCAGGTTTTCTTTAAATGGGAGGCATCTCTCTTGGAATGGACTTCTCTCCCACACACGTCTCTTTCATTAACTCCGAGGCCTTATTCTATGACCTTGGCTCAAGTTATTTAACCTCTGTGTCCTTTTGCCAGAGGTGTTTCAAGGGCAAGTTGCTCTTTAAGGAGAAAACAAGACATTATATGGCTACGTAGGTCTTCTTTCTGTATAATTTGGGCATATTCCATACTCCTTAATTCTGATCTCTCCTGGTAAGTGGATTCAGGACACTGCTCTGTCCACTGGGCAGTATTATTTGAAGGCTGGTGGTGGTTCTCAGAAGACAAGGCACACCCTTCCCATGCTGCCTTTCCCCTCCTCCTCCTCTAGGAGGAAACACGTCCACTATGGTTTTTCCATGTGGAAGTGCCTTCTGTTTTGACTAGTGTCTCTCTAGGAGCACTGTCCAATAGAACTTTCTGCTATGATGGAAATGTTCTGTCTCTAGTCTGTCCAGGACATTAGCCACTAACCACCTGCATCTATTAAGCGCTTGAAATGTGGTGAGTACAAATGAAGAACTGAATTTTACATTTTACTTAATTTGAAATAATGTTCATTTAAATAGCTCTATGTAGCTAGTGGCTACTGTACTGGACCATGCAGCTCTAGAATGTTTCTCAGAGGACAAGAGCAAGTCTTCTGCAGTTTGAAGAAATTCAGATACCAGGAAATATCCATAGCATAAATTCAAATGAAATAGTAAAGGAGGGAAGTTTGGGGTCAGACTCATCCAATGCCAGAACCTGGCAAGGGAGAACTTTGCTTGGTTTTGTCAGTGCAGAGGGGCTGGAGAGAGCCAGGGCTTACTGAGGGAGCATAGAAAAACAAATCATCTAGAAGCAGCTTGAAGCAGGTCTTGAAAGACACTTGCCTTCTAGAATTTCCTAAGCTCATAATTGAAGTTTTGATTTTGTATGTTTGTTTGTTTTGGGGGCTGCCACAGGGACTGGTATCCGATCAGAGAGTGAGACGGAATCCGAGGCCTCAGAAATTGCTATTCCTCCCAGCACTCCTGCAGTTCCACAGGCCCCTGTCCAAGGGGATGACTATGGAAAAGGTGTCATCTTCTACCTCAGGGACAAAGTGGTCGTGGGGATTGTGCTATGGAACGTCTTTAACAGAATGCCAATAGCAAGGAAGGTAGGTACTTGTCAGAACTCTTAGAGGGAGATGGAAAGTGTGGGTCAGAAAATGCTCCTGTGACTTCATCAGGTGCCCTAAGATGCATTCTCCACCCAGGTCAAATTGTGCCTGATCAGAACAAAGGTATAGCCTTGGCTCAGGAACATTCTTTTTCACTTAGGACTTGGCTGGGTGGCCTGGGAGTTGGCAAGCTGCTCATTTTGGCTTAGTAGAAAGCCGTTCCCACAACTCCCTCCCAGTGTGACGCAGGGACTGGCCCAGGCAGCCCCATTGTGCGAGCCTGGCCTGAGGGCACATGGAGTGAGTTAGGGTCCTGTTGTTACTCTCTCCCTCAGATCATTAAGGACGGTGAGCAACATGAAGATCTCAATGAAGTAGCCAAACTATTCAATATTCACGAAGACTGAAGCCCCACCGTGGAATAGGCAAGCATGTCACCATCCCTGATAGCTGGCTGGATGGGTAAAGGAGCATTTTTTATTCAGCAAACTGTGCAAATGAGTATAAATGATCAAGTCCTTTGCGAATATTTTCAACCATGTAGGCAAATTCTTAATGTTCACATCACGAAATAAAATCTGATTCTTCTAAATTAAATTCTGTTCTCTTTCAAAGGGGGCGGATGGGTGAAGGAGAAAAGCTGTGCATATTAGAGAGCAAGCAAATTGTAGCAGCTACCAAGAACATGATTTTTCTCAGCCATGTATTCCCTACTCCACACACCAAAATCATTTCCTGAGGAGTGAACTCCTCTCACCCCTCCAGACCTCTCTGCATGCACCTGCTATGGCCTCTGTCCACAACGCTTGACTCCTCTCCTCTGCTCTTGGGAAGGTCACTATCTTTCTGGAGACTTTCCTGACCCTCCCAAGCCTGATCCTTGTTTCCGTGTCTCCCTGCTAGCCCATGGCTTCCTGGAAGCAGGAGTCATGGCATGAAGGTCTTGCTCGTGGTTATATCTCCAGAGTTTAGCACTGGGTCTGGCTCATGGTAGGTGCCTAATAAATCACTGCTGAATGAGTGAACAAATAAACATACAGGATAGACTCGGTTTTACCTGGAACAACTCCTGTCCCAGAACTGAATTCTACAGGGGACAGAATGATGTTAACTGCAAATAGAGGAGTTCAGAGACAGGATGCTTTGCAGCTAAATCTGGAGCCATCTCCTTGAGGGATGGTGATCGACTCCTCTGCCTGTTGTCCCCCATGCTATAAATCTGCCCTCTCTTAACTCCTTTTCTCTAAAATATGTTTATAGGCATACCTCCCTCTACAGATGATTTCCTAAAAACACAGTTCAGGGTTTCATAAGTCAACTCATTTTTGGCATTTTAAATTACTTTTAAAAAATCAAATCTTATTTCAGTTAAGAGAAAATTTTTACTACTTTCAGAAGTCCCATTATGAATCTTTCTGTATGTAAAGAGAAAATTATTACCAGTCTGGATTTTCTTTTAAATACTGGGCTTGATTAAAGGGAGTTGTAGCTTCAACCAAATCCCTTGTGAACACTAGGAGAACAGGCCAAATCTCCACTGTAAGAATTAGAGGTACTAGAACAGGTTCTTACTACACAAATAAAGGTTTAGAATATGATCTGCTGCATGACATATCCAAATACATATGTAGATCCTCTTAGCACATCCAGGGCATAAAAAAAATCTATATGTAGAAAACTCTAGTATCCTGTGAGATAGAAGCTATTATACAGCAATAATTGCTGCTTACAAAGATGGGGGTAGCATATTCTGTGATCCTAAAATGTTTCACAAATCATTTTTAAAAGACCAAATTGTGATTTGTCGTGTTTTAGTGTTATGTGCCATTTAGTCTAGCTCTTTGACAGTGATTATCCTTGTATGGTATGTCATTATAATTCAGTTAATTAAAATTAAATGATCTATTCGTCTAATCAGTGTTCACTGAGTGCCTACCGTGAGCCAGGTAGATGCCAGAATAGGAGGATGGATAAAACATGGCCACTGCTTTTAAGGACCTCCTGGTGTTGGTGAGGAATGCAGACACGTGGGTGTAGAAGTATAATACAATGAGCTGTGTCCATAGAAGGACATACAAAGTACTGTGGACATGCCAAGAATGGGGAGATCAACAAGAGCAGCCATTCTTAGTAAACTATTGCTGCTAGGTCACTGCCCAGAGCACCACTTGGTCCGTGTTCCCTCCCTAAGAATGTACAGTGACTCCCTGTCACCAACCACATTAAGTCCAAAGTCTTCCGCTGCAGTCTATGATCACAGCCCACTCTGCCTGTCTACTCCCCTTTCCTGTGACTTTTAATGCACACACATATGTACACACATCTGGTTTATTGCCACTTTTAAAATTGTGTTCATGCTCTTCACATCTGGAATGCCATCCCCCTTCCCTTTTACCTATCCAAATCCTGCTTAATTGGCCGGGCACGGTGGCTCACACCTGTAATCCTAGAACTCTGGGAGGCCGAGGCGGGAGGATCACTCAAGGTCAGGAGTTCAAGACCAGCTTGAGCAAGAGCGAGACCACTTCTCTACTAAAAACAAATGGAAAGAAATGATCTGGACAGCTAAAAATATATATATAAAAAAAATTAGCTGGACATGGTGGCACATGCCTGTAGTCCCAGCTACTCGGGAGGCTGAGGCAGAAGGATCACTTGAGTCTAGGAGTTTGAGGTTGCTGTGAGCTCGGCTGACGCCACGGCACTCTAGCCAGGGCAACAGAGCTACACTCTGTCTCTAAAAAAAATAAAAATAAGTAAATAAATAAACAAATCCTGCTTAATCTTTCAAGGCCCAGATCAAGTCCTACCTTGGTGGCATTGTACCAATAAGACTAGTGCCCCTGCACGAATTCTCACCTCTGAACTCCAATTGAACTTACCACTTTTGAATATAATTGTTCTTTAAGTCATTTAAAAGGGATTGTAAGCTATCCTAGAGCAGAGACCATGTTTTTGTCCTCACGATAGGAACCACATGCCACATCCCAAAAAACCCTGATGAACTGCTGAACAAGCCATTGGTTGATTGGTTGGATGATGCTAGGTAACAGGGCTGACTGTAAAAATGAGCCTCTGTCTTGTAGCCTCTGATCTCCACAATTCAAATTGTTTAAGAGAGGATGTTCAGACCCTCATCACCCCCACTGCCACAACTTGCCACTTAACCCAAGACGCGTTTAATCTGCCCAAGCCCCCACGGATCACGGGGTCTGATTTCTGACTCCACAGACGAGCAGTGCCAATTGAGGTTTGGCGCTTGGTAGCTGGTCTGTGATTAGCTGGGCCACACCACAGCGCAGTACGGGGCTAGTCACGCCCTGGGCAGAAGAGTCAGGCTTTGCCAAAGTAGCAAGTGTCTGGAGCCCACCCACTTGACTTCAGCCCCACTCTCCTTTGCCATTTTACAAATGACATCAGATGGTCCTTGGCACCACTTAGTGATGGTCCTAGCCTTTGCCTGGCTACCTATAAGGCATAGCAGGAGATGTCCCAGTATTTTAAAGCTGAAGAAATAGAACTGAAGGAAGAACTGATTGGAAAGGGGTTAGATTAAGCCTCTGTAAAGGATGAGGTCAACATTTGTGATTTTGTTTTGTTCTAATCAACAGGGCCTGTTTTGGAGACAAGAGGCTTAAAACAGAAAGGGAGGGGGGTGGGGATCCACAGTGACCTACTGCAGGCTGCTTCCTTGAAGGAAAATCAGCAGCTTCTCAAGAGACCCATTTATACAAAGGAACTCTCCCCTCCCTTCCACACTACCCCTTCCCTTTCCCGCTCCTGTCAAGTTTGGCTGCTGCGATATCCCGTCTGTACGTCCTTCCCTGACTCCACCTAAAGCTGGGCACCCCTGCTGCCCTGGAGATTGTTGGGACTCAATCCCAGTGCCTTGCTTTCTGGGCAGAGGGGAAGTCCTGCTGGGCCCAGAGGTGAAGTAGGACTGCCTCTGGCCTCTTTCCCATCTTATCAGGGAATTTCTGGCGGGCACAGACACACGTACACAAAACCACACACAGATACACACAGCCCAAGCCAGTGATGACGTTCCCCTGCCTGGCTGGTTCTACAAATGGGTGTGACTAGGTCAGAGTACAGGGAGGGTCTAAATATTTAGATACTGGACTGCCAAGCCCTTGTTGGAAACCAGGGATCACCTCAAAATGAACATTTGGAGAAAGAAAAGCAGCCCCTGATATCCCGAAGCTGGCCTGGTACTGTTGGCAAGGCCTTGGCGTGGCTACCAACTGGCCTAGCACTCACAGCTAGGTCTGGGTGTTCGGTTGAACACAGATTCACAGGACATCAGCATCATGCAAGGCCACTCTGTCACCATGGTGAGTTGTGACAAAAACAAGACTACTCCATAATCATGTGAACATGGACAAAAGCATGAACATTGCCCAAACCTCAAAAATAACCAAACACCCCCCATCCTGGCTAGTCTGAGTGACTACTCTTCCTTACCAATAGCAGCGTTTGCCTTGCTGTAGTCCTCGCTCCTATTAGATAAGATTTATTTAATAAGATACCCAATCCAATCATAGAATTACCCCTGCTTTCTGGCAGTATCCAATCCAGAGCAAAGCCTGGCTTCCTTAAGCCCTCCCCCAAGTCCCCCAACCTAACTAAAATCCTATAATAAGTCCTTTCTAGAACCCTCTTCCTGAGACACCCCGTGGTTCCCCACAGGGTACCTTCTCCTTTGTTGCAATAAGCAATAAACCCAACAACTTGTTCAATCACTAAAGTGTTCCTGGTGGTCTCTGGCTGGAAGGCATTGACAATTTGGACAAAATAAACCCATATCTCTTCTGGAGGTCCATTACCAGGCAGAGACAACAGTGAATGTTACCTAATCCTGTCTGTGCCTTCCTGTAGACCTTACCTGGTCCCAGTGGAGCTTCTGAGGTCTGTGTCCCAGTTGGGGAAGGCCCAGGCGTTGTTTCATGTTGGCAGGCAGAGGTACCTAGCTTCCCAGGCAGGTTCCCACCTAGAGTGTCTCAGCATTTGCAGTGCAACACAGAGATGTTCCTCAGGGAGCACCTAACATGGGTGTTGAATTTATAAATACATACACACTTGGCTTCAAAGTCACCCCCACCCAACTTGAACTGGTCCACTACCAAGTTGCAGGAGGAGGGGTCACAGTGACCTCTCAAGTAATCAGTTTGATTTAATTCAGGGGTCCAGGACAGATCAAGGCTCCGGGCACTCCCCATTTGTGCCCTTGGTGGCACAAGCCATTCCAAGTCCCACCTGAAGCAAACCTGCGTGCTCACCTGTTCATTGGAACAGGAAGTTCCATAAAGGGACCTCAGCTTCCAGGTGAACTCCCCAGGCAGTTCACCTGAGGAGGGAAGGGGATCCCCAGAGGCCCTCTGTTCCACATGCTCCCTGGATGAGGTGGCTAATTACAAAAGAATACCTTAGTGAGAGCTTTACCCAATGTTGCAAACATGCAGCTCCCTCCTGGGCATTCCCTGTGAGCCCCAGAATGGCACAGGTGGCCGGGCTGGGCAGAAGCTCGGAGGTCTCCACGGGGACTCTTACTCTCCACTTCCCTCCCAGGGGCCCCACCGAATCCTTCCCCGGGAGCCCAGGGCCGCCCTAGTTCGCCTGAAGGGACAGGAGGAAGGGGGAGGAGGCGGGAGCAGGAAAGAAGGGATGGAGAGGAAGTTTCAAGGGGTGTGCCGGGGAGCAGGGAGGGTTCCCATTCTCATGAGTCAGCGGATCAGGCCCAGTGTGACTTCACCGCTTCCCGAGAAGAGGCGCCCGGGGCAGGAGGCCGCTCAGAGCGCAGCAGGAGTGGGAGGTCGGAGCACCGGCTGCCTGCGCCACGCAGGGACGGGGCCCGGGGCTGAGGCGGCGAGGGGAGGCAGCACGCCCCCCGGCGGAGCTCGGAGCAGAGGAGCGGACCCCTCCTCCCCGCCCCCCCCCCAGGACGCCAGTTCCCGCCGCCGGGGTCGCCGCCGCCGCCGCCGCAGCCCGAGGCGCCGAGCGCTCCGCCTGCAGGTGGCGCTGTAGAGGCGCCCTGGCGCCGCGCTAGCGGGGCGAGGGCGCTGAGCCCACGGGAATCCGGGGTTTGGAAAGCGCGCGAGCGGAGAAACGGGGTGGCCAAGGAAAGGCGAGATCGGTCGCCGCAGGCCCCGCTGCCCCTTGGGCAGGTCCCCGCACTCGAGAGAAGGCCGCGCTCCGAGTGGCCGGGGGCGGGCTCGTGCGCGCTTCTTCCCAGCCCCTCGGGCCGCCCCCCAGGCCCCGCAGAGCTCGGGCGGCTCTTCGCTTCAGCAAAAGGATTGCGGCTTCGGGGCGGCCTTTGCTCTCCCGGGATGGCTCTCTTGACCCGGGGGCAGTAGGATGGAAACTTTGAGTCGCGTCCTGGGCGTCGGCGGTGGGTTTCCCTGAACAGCGGACTCTCTAGCTCGGCTCCCTTGAGACCGAGAATGCATCTCCAGCACGGGGATACGGACTGTGGCCACGGCTCGGCCTAGATGAGGGCTAGAGGCCCAGCTTGAGTCACGGTTAGGGGTTCTGTGCTTGTCAATCCGGTCCTCTGCAGCTATGTAAGAAACAAAGTTAAGAGGCTCATCTGGGGCTCAAACCTGCAACCTTGGTCTTTGTAGCTAGAGCTTTGTGTCCTAACTCCTTGCAGGCCCTGAGCTCTAAAAGACATGATGCTGCGTTGGACCTCCTCATGGTGGTTCGTGGCTACGTGGTGGTTTAGTTAACATATTGAGAATATCATGGCACAAAAATAACCTGTGGCCAGACAACTTTGAGCTGGGAGGGGCAGTTTTGGGGGGCTCCAACCTCACCATTTCTAGAGACTAGAGTGGCCTCTTCTGTGATATGATTTTACATATAAAATACATGCGAAGAGAGTGTCCCCCTTTTCTGTGCCAAAACATAAAAGCTGCACCCTGCACTAGCGCTCTGGGTGCCTCTTCTCCCCTGTTGGTCTATCCAGCTGTCCTGCTTTCAGGGTGTCTAATGCCATCTGAGAAAGTTATCTAAAGATTTTCCATAAAGAAGAAGAAAGGGGGGTGGGAACCCAAAGGATCCTAAACGTTCCCAGGTTTCACTGTGTGCCAGGAGAAATACCGTCTGTCTCCTGCCCAGACCTCAGAGCCCGGGCCTCCTTCCTACAGGGCGGTGCCCAGCTATTCCTGGAAACCCCCTCCTTTCTACCAGCCCCCTCCCCAAGGTGTCTCCTCCCAAAGTACCACTGAGGAAAAGGATCAAGCTGGCACAGCTTGACGTCCCCCCACCCCCTCTTTCTGTCCCCCATCTGACCCGCTGTCGTCAGCCTGCACCCTCCCTTGATGCCATCACGGTGGCTTCTTCTCCCAGAGCAGGGCCTGAGCTGTGAGCTCTACCTCCAGCCTGGCCCTGTGCCCCACTAGGTGACCCGGGGAGGATCTGATATACTAATTTGTGTTAATGTGATAATGGGTGCTAATGGGGTCACGTGCAAACCACAGCCGAGTTCTAGCCTAGCGTCACTGCCTCAGCCCAAGTCCAGGCTGCAGGGATGGGAATTTCAGGCTGACTAATCTCCACAGCCGGCTGGAGGGGGCGGGGTAGTGGGAGGAACCGAAGCCCCGGGACCATCCCAGGGTGCTGGTGCCTTTGAGCTGCTGCTGCCTCGGTTTCAGTTTCATCCTTGGCTGACATGTTCCTCCGACGAGTGGAATTGCTTTGGTTTGCCTCCAGCCCCTCTCCCCTCCCCTGCTAGCCTCCCTCGGTCGGCCCTTCACTTTGTGAGGGGAGAGATGGGAAGATAATTTGGCAGCGATGAGGAAAAAATTGTACACGTAGACACCCTCAGACTCACAGGCTCGTACTGCCTTGCAGACACACACATGCACACGCCCTCCACAGACACACTCGCATGCAAGAGGGGACCCGACACATCCAAGACTCAAGCCCCCCCCACACACACACCGACCACAGTTCCACCCTCACTCACATCTGTTTGACCCACACAGACACACACATAGGCAGGCAAGGCCCAGAGACCATCTCACACACGGACCCACACGCACACACACACTCTCACATACACGGGCCAGCAGCAGCAGCCGAGTTGGATGGCTTCCTCAAAAGAGGGCTGGAAAGTTTGTTTGCTGCCAGCGAAGGGGCCTAGACATTCCGTGAAATGACTCATACTGCACCTTTATAGACATTAAATGTATTTTTCTGCATTCGACAACAACAACAACCACCCTGCAGTCCTGACATGGGGGCAGAGTGGGGAAACTGAGGAGTGGCTGCATTCCCATCGGGCCGCTGCTATGCCTCAGTCTGTGGCAAAACCCCCTGGTCCATCTGCACGGGGCTGTGGGAAGATCAGCCCAGGCCAGGGCCCCCCCAGCTTCACTCTGAGGACACATCAGAGGTCAAAGAGGTGACGCAAGAGAGGCACGGGGCCAGAAGACGTTGCTGGCTGAGGGGTAACTCTGCCTCCGCTGGACAATGGCCCCAAACCCCTGGATGCTACACTGCCTCTGATCTGCACCCAAGGCATGTGCCTCCCTCTCTGCCCTTGTCCCACGGTCTTTTGTGGGCTGAGCCTTGGCTCCAAGATAGGGGCTAGGGACCAGTGGGATTACAGACTTCAGGGGGTTTGCCCTCATTTGCTGACCTCTGCAGGAGCCACTTCCTTATTTTTTTTTTCAAATGAACCACAGGCTTGCGTCCCTCTCCCTCCCCCATCCCCCCAAATCTTCCACCATCCCGTCCTGAGGGGCTCTGAATCTGTTTCCCAAACACCAGGCCCACTCCTCAGCTGTGCCTGCAACAGACAGCCCCTCCCCGCAGCCACCGCCCAGGGTTGACATGGTGAGCACACGCTCAGGGCTGGCAGCACCTCCCGTGTCAGCCGGCAGTCATCTGCCTCCAGGCAGACCCCCTGAGCTGCTTCCAGCTCGCCAAGAAGTGAAAGCCAGCAGTCTTCTGAAGTTTCATAGTGGCTCTCATGGTGCCAGAGCCTGTCTCATCAAGGCCCTGGAGGGGAAATTCGTAACTCTCCTTTTTAATGATTGTATACCGCGCCAAGTGGGCTGGGGGGACAAAGTGGCTTTTCAAGATCCCCAGTCAGGCATACTCCCCAGCCAAGGAAAGTGGCTGGCCAGATGAAAGTCATGATTTGGGAAATGGCTACCAACTCCATCCTCCCATCTGCATGCCTGTGCCTTAGCCCGGGTACACCCGTACCCCCAGTACGGCCAAGGCAACAGACCACCATTTGGGAAGGGGAAGGAAAACTTTGGTATAACCTAGCCCAAGGAATTCCACTTTGCAGCTACTCAACAAACTTTTATTTATTTTTGTTTTTTATTTTTTAAAGACAAAGTTACACTCTGTCATCCAGACTGGAGTACAGTGGCGCCATCATAACTCACCGCAGCCTCAGACTCCTGGGCTCAAGCGATTCCCCCCTCCTCGGCCTTCCAAAGTGCTAGGATTACAGGTGTGAGCCACTGCTTTTTAGAACAAACACTGCTTATGCTGACCAGCCACAAACTGGACTTTCAGATTTCTGGCTGTCATTTGGATGCCTAGGACCTTGTCATGTAAACCCAATAGATGCAAACCTGGGGTTACTGATCACAACAGAAGAATGACTACTGGCTTTCTAGAAAGGATTGTAGAGGGCTTCTCAGCTTTATAGGTGAGAAGATTCCTTTTAAACCATAACTTCTCTCCTGGCTTTTGAATATGCTTCTCATTCCAAAAGTCTGATCGATAGGCAACTTTTCTAGCATGTGTCTGTGGTGGCATGTAAGGGACCTGGCCACAGAAGCTGCAGTGTTGTGGTATTTTGTTCTGGCCACAGATTTGAATGGAACTTGTTGAGGCCAAGGAGCTAAGGAGTTGGGGGAAGAACCAGCCACCTTGTCTCCAAAGAACCTGGGGCTCCGAAAGTTATCAAGGTTAGTGCATTGAGTATGCACGGGGAGAGGCAGTGCCATGCGGGCTGTGGGCAGCCAAGAGGGCCCCCGTTCCTGGCAGGACCCGGGTTCTGAGGCCTGAGAGCACCAAGTCAGGGTTGGAGAGTGGGGGAAACAGGGCTGGAAGGAGAGAGGCTGAGAGTGCGCTGCTGATGGCGCGCCTGGGCATCCATGGGCAACTCGAGAAGGGGAATTCCTGCCAAGTCAGGGAATGAGCCATTGGCAGAGACAGTGTGGCTGTCGTCAGGAGAGTGGTGATCTCAGCCTGGCTGGCCCCACCTGGCGGGGGCTCACCCAACGGGTATGTGGCAGAGCCAGGAGCCAGGTAGGGAAGGGCTGGCAGGCTCGGGGGCAGCAAGGTCATGGGGAAGGGCAGCCAGGAAGGTCATCCAGGTGGCCCATGGCTCCCCAAGGTCAGGTTGGCCCAAGATTTCCGTCAAGGGGGGTGGGGTTTGCTTTGGCTACAACTCCCAGGTCATGGGGCTGTGGTTAGTTACAAGTGAGCAGCTGGGGAAGGTGGGAACTTATGGGATTCCCACAAGCCGTGGGCTGCAGGTCACTGGCAGGCATTTAGGCCAGTCACCATGAGTTGGCTGGCAGCGCTGACCTCTCTCCTCACCCTTCCCGAGAGGAAAATGTCTCCTCAAGCTCTGCCTTGGGGCTTCAAACCACACTCACTCGCAGAAAGGATCCACCACTGGTCCTCAGCAGCGCCTGCCCTGGCCCTGTCATACTTCCTCCCAGGAGCTGGGAGGAGAACGAGAAATGAAGACGAAGATGATGGCAAAGACAGCTAGCATTTATTGAAGGCTTACTAGGCACCAGGCACTGCCACAGACATAGGTTATCACATATAATCCTCACCACAGACTTGTGAGGTAGGTTCTTATTATTCCCAATTTAAAAATAAGGAAAGTGAGGCTCAGAGAGTTTGACTTTCCCAAAGTCACACAGCTGGTAAAAGGTGCAGCTGGAACAGGAACCCAGGTCTGTCTGATGTTACAGACCACTGAACTCTTAGCAAAATGAGAAAGAGTGTGTGCATACATTGCGTGTGTGTGTGTCCCCGTTAGTGAATTTTGAGGTGAAGTTAAAGGGGGCTTAGGGGCATCTGGGACCTACCACAAATTTGAGAGGAGAGCCTCATGGGCAAGAGGCCAGCAAAGAACTGTGTGTCTCAAGGATCCAGAATCCCCTGGGGAAAGCACACCCACTTGTAAAAGAAGTGGACATTTGCTCTTGGTGCTTGTTGCAGGGCTTGGCTATGGGTAGCCAGGAGATCTCGGGGGCCAGTGCCCTGGTCCAGCCACTAGATCTTTCCCTGGAAATTTGTAATCTGCACTGCCTTCGCTGCCATAATCCTCCACCACTCCTGTCCCCCCATCCTGTGCCGGGGATCATTCTCAAGGCTG
This sequence comes from Lemur catta, assembly GCF_020740605.2. Lineage (NCBI taxonomy): Eukaryota > Metazoa > Chordata > Mammalia > Primates > Lemuridae > Lemur > Lemur catta. The sequence goes on along the minus strand of NC_059155.1, from coordinate 30,243,928 downwards.
GGGAAGCAGGAGGATTCTGCTGGCTGAGCCCTTGAACCTCAGGCCCTTTGGCCCCACCCCTCAGAGGGCCCACCTCCCCTGGGGCCCCTTCAGCTTTGCTGCTTTCTGCCGAGGCTGAAGCCTGTCTGGGCCCCTCCCCCAGACCATGTACAGCCCTAAGGAGTGACAATTCTCAGCAGACTCCCTCCCAGTTAGGCTCCTAACTGGAGGCCCAGGTAGGGGGCTGGTATGGATGCTGAGGCAGGTCAGAGGGGACAGAGGGGAGACAGAATGGGAGACTGGGGTCCAGGTGAGCACTTCAAGTAGAGCAGCCTTGCTTTGTACTGGAGAAGGGTGGGCACGAGCTTTCTCCCAGCACTCCAACTCTGGCTGTCTTTGCACCTGCTGTGCCAGCCCCTCTCCCCCAACCCCTCCCCTGATTCGTCTCCTCCAGGTCTTGCCCCGCAGGAACCCTAGGCTCCACTTCCCTTAAGAAGTCCCCAGAAACTCTTCTGTCACCCAACCGCAGGATGTATTTGGCCCGGGATTCCATGGTGTTTGGTGTACTACTGTTCCAGAATTGTATCCTCTGGGCATCTTCTGGCCTCACCCACTGCTCGGCCCGCCCTCCCGCCCGGGCCGCACACAGCAGGCGCTCAATAATGTGGAGCTCAGGGCTGGGCCCAAAGGCGTCAAGCGAGTCTCCACTTGCACGGGCCGGGTGAGGGGCTGGACACAGCTTTCCAGAGTCCCCGCGGAATGGGTTTCTCTGCAGGGCTCGCATTCTCTGTGGGGGGGCTCCCCACAGGGAAGGGCCTGGACAGAGCTGGGAGCCCCCGGCCCGGCGTGCGACGTGGGCTCTGTGGGAGCCCTGTCCCCGCCTTCCCCCGGGCGCGATCGAGCTGCGAGGGGAAGGAGAGGCGGCGCGGGCCCCTGGCACGGCTCCCCCTGCCGTGCTGGCGACCGCGGCGGGCCGGGGGTGGAGGGGCGCTGTTTCCACCGAGATGCCTCGTCCCTCCCTCGCTCCCTCCTCCACCCCGCCCGCCCACGGTCCCTCCCGTCGGTCCCTCCCTCCAGCTCTTCCCTCCCTCCCGCCCAGCCTCCTTCGCGCCCGCCCCAGCCGCCGCCTGCGGGGACGTGTGTGTCTCTAGTGCAATTTCCCCTTTCGCTCGGTTGTCTGACTGCAGGTCTCCGCCGCTCGCGCCCCCTCCCGGGGCGCCCCCGCCACCCCGACCCTCCGCGTGGGCCTCCCCCACGTGCCCCCTGAGTCCTCGTGCCCCACCCCGCCCCCCGACTCGTTTTCTCGGGGACGCCACCGTCTCACCTGGTATTTGCATCTCGCCCTCCAACTTGCCATTGGCGGCGCGACGTGTGGGAGAGCCCTGAGCCTCGCCCGCCCGGACCAGCCTGCCCCGGCGCCGAGGTGAGTCACGGGCGCGGGGCGGCGGGGAAGGCGGGGCAGCGAGGGAGGGGGACGACGGCCCCGGCGGCCACGGGGACGGACCCGGCGCCGCGCTCAACTTCCACTTCTCCTTTCGCCGGCGCCGAGTTCCCGGCGCCGCTTGCCCGGCCCGGCTTCCAGGGGAGAAGGCGGGTTGGCGGGGCTGGGGACCCGCGACTCGGCCCCTGGATCGGGGAGGGGATCCTCGGAGACCGACACTGGCCCGGCGACCGAGCCTGGCCCTCGAGCCACTCGGTCTCAGGTACGTCGATGGCGCCGCTTCTTGTAGCCTTCGGGGACCTCGGAAAGTTTGTTTGAGGGCGGGATAGAGAACGCCGAGGCCCCGGAGGGGGGTCAGGGGCCGGGGAAAGGGTGGGAGAGCCTCGGCGTGACGGTGTCGCTCTTGCTTCACCCACCGCGTGTGTGCTGGGGAACTGCGCTCCTGATCGCGAGGTAGAAGTGGAATCGATCCCCCGAGGTGGGGTGGGGAGCCGGTTTGCCCACTCCCTGGGCAGCCTAGGTCCCGTGATAGGGCCGAGCGTGGCAGTGGGCCCCCAAAAGCTCAGTGCCCGAGGGCAGGAGGTTGGGCGGACAGTGGCGAGGCTGCTAGGCTGATCGGGCGGCCCCTAGGGCTTCTGGGGCCGGGCGCTTTAGGGACACGAGCACGCAAACCTATGACTTGGAGAATCGGATCGCCAAGATAGAGACCTCTTGGCAGGGGCCAGAGTTTACGTATGAGGGAGCCACCAGCCTTCCTGCTCCCGCTTTCCCGCTCTCCCGGTTTCTCCCGCCTCTCTGTTCCCTCCTCTGATGCCACCTAGGGGACTCAGCAGCCGCACAGTGCGGGTGCCCTGATGCCAGCGCCTTGCTTTGGGGGCTTGAGGGACTGCAGAGGCGGTAACCAGTCAATGAATTCCTGACCTCTTCACTGCACCCTAACCCTGCCACCCTTTCCTCACGACTATATGCTTTCCTGACCATAGTCACCTCCTGACCGTTTGGCACTCCGGCTCAGTGAGGTTCTCCCGGTCTGCCCCCACCCCCCAAACACCACACCCCAGCTGAGGGATTTGATGGCTATTTGATTCCTGCCCCTCATCCCTCTGCCCGAGATAGAGGCCTGTCTGGTCCTGCAGCTTCTTCTGGTTAATATTTGACAGTTCATTGTGGCTAATCATTTTAATTAGCTCTTAAAGTGGGGAGGAACAGTTAACCTTGGACTTCTCGATTTTGGCCTGGTGGGGCCTCAAATGGGAGGAGTACTGGGGAGGTGGGGAGGTAGGAACGGAAGTGAGGTCACCACCCCAGAGCCCGAGCCACCACTGCTCAGCCCCAACAGCTGGTGGGCACGCCCATTGGGGACTCACCCCCTGCGAGCTGACCCCTGCCCTGAGTGCCAGGTTGGAGCGAGGTAAAGGGAACAGTTCTACTTCTTCCCTTTGGGGAGACGGGACACTTTGGCACTGAAAAATGCCCAGGGAACACATGTGCCCAGCAAGAATACCAATCCCTCCTTGCAGTTAGTTACACAGGGTTTTCCTGGTTATAAAGTGTTTTCTCAACCGTTAATTCAGCGCGCCCAGTATAGAAGTAGCGCGGAGGGAGTGATCTTGAGTCAAGTACAGATTATCAGGGAGGACTTCCTATCCCCACCGGCCGGTATGGGGAAGAGGCTGCCTTGCATGCGGTTGTCTCTGGGGCTGGGTTCAAAGCCCGAGATCTCTTGTAGTGGGGGAACCATGAAGCAGGCTCCACGTTGCCACCCTCACCCAGCCTCTTACTGTGAGCCGAAGGAGTGGCTTGTTTGCAGCTATGTCTGGCATTCCTCCCTTTGCTGCACTCTGTTTGTTCGGTGGTTGCTCAGGAACTGGCGCCCACCCCTGGATGAGCTGGGGGCCCGAAATCCGTCCTCCCCCACCTAGTGCTAAGTGGTGGCACAGTGGCTTCTGTCTCCTCTGTTATATGTTGGGATCTAAAAATGAGGGTACAGTGATCTGTCTGTGTGGACCTGATTGATAGCTTGCCCCAAATGCCCCTAATCCTGCAAAATGCAGAGACCCAGCCAGACACAGGCTGAGGGGATTGCCTTCCCAGGGAAACTTCTGCCCCCAACTTTGGCTTTCATCCTCTGCACACTGTCTCCACCCCAACTTTCTCATTTTCCCTCCAGTTCTTAGGGCCAGACTGGGTTGAAATCCCAGCTTTGTTATTTACTAGCTGTGTGATCCTAGTTGGTTGTTTCAGTTTCCTCATCTGTCAAATGAGACCGACCTCATAAGATTACATGAATACATATAAGCTGCTAACTAGAACAGTGTGTAGCACACAGTAAGTGCGAGCTGGCATTATGATATTGTCTAATGCAGTGCCTAAAACTCAGATTCAACTCAGCAAACATTTGCTGAGAGCCAGTCCCAGTACTGGGCCCCAAAGAAGTGGCAGTGAGGAAAATATTGATGTGAAGAAGATACCACCTGCCTTGCAGGATTGTGTGTACCTTGTTGTGTGGGCTGGAGTGCAGGTGGGGGGATATGTGAGGGGGCCAGTGAGAGGAGATATTGATAATTTAATAAAATTAAATTATAAACAACCATAATTTGAAGCCAGGCTCAAATGCCTGAGCCAGTGTGGGTAGCCAAGCACCCCACACTTGGAGGCTTCTCCTTGCGTGGAAACCCTGGCTAGTTTCTGGTCTCACTGTCCCCCTACTACTACTACACACACACACACACACACACACACACACACACACACACACACACACACACAAACACACACACACAGTCCTGCCCTGGGATTTGGGTAAATGAGAGGGAAAGGGGGAAAGGGACACTGGTTCCTGCACAGGCTGCAGGTGGCAAGCATGCAGGGTGTCATTTGTTGGGTTTCAGGGCAGGATGGCATTACTTAGGGCCACCCTCTAACACTCCTATACCCCCCTGGAGTGGCAGGGCTCACGCCTGCCATGCCCCCTGCATCTCGCTGGGGTCCCCTTCTCTCCTCAGGCGGGGCTTGACCCCAACCTGGGCTTGGTTATCTCTCCCGGATTTCTCAGCTGCAGAGAGGTTTGTGGCTTCACTGCCAATTGATTCCCTTTGTGGTTCTCAGACTGAAAACTAGTTCTGCAGGGGAGAAAAGAAGTTCACGTGAGGTACCCAGAATCCCATGGGCGCTTTCCTAGGGGTCAGGGGCTTTTCTCATCAACACCAACCTGCCTATAAATCTCTGGCCGCTGAGCCTCGTGTATCCTGTAATAGCGGTCGCGCGGCTAATGCCCTGTAGCTCGGGCCCCAGCGCCGGTTGCCAAGAAACTGCTGGTCGAGGTGCTTATGAGGGTTCTGACCTCATAGGGGCTGCTGAGTTTCAATTCAGCAGACATTTATTAACACCTACTGTGTGCCCAACCTGTGCTAGGCGCCATGGGGGAGATGAGAGAGGGATGTGGTGGGGAAAGAGATGACTAAGACACTGAAACAATCAGAGGCGAGGACAAGCAGACAGGCCAGTGGCTGGTCAGGTGCTAATTGTGCTCCTTGGAGCAGAGGCCAGCCCAGCCAGGACTCTGAGGTCAGCAGCAGCTGGAGGAGGGAGGGAAGGCTTTGTGAGGGATGCGGGCTCGAGCTAGACCTTGAAGGGGGGCAGGGGCAGCGAGGGGGAGATTTGGCTCAGCAGAAAGGGGAGAAAAGGCGCCTTTCTCTCTATTCCCTGGCCACAGACTGACCTTGGAAGCCTGGATAATTGTTTGGCAAATGCATGTCACATAAAAGACCAGGTCAGCGAGTGTGGGTGGCTGGTGCAAACCCCAATATCCACTCCAGGAGATACAAAGTGGCTGGCTCAGTGAGCCCAGCATGCATTGATGAGACAAAGGGGTGGCCAGGCTTCCCTGCCACCCAAGATGAGGGGGTTTCATTTTGAACTCCTCCGCCCCCCACAGGCCCAGGGGAGAGGGAAGGAGGGAGGAGAGATAGGGGTCACCGAAGGGACCGGAAAACTGACATGCCACAGGTGTTCACAGGGGCCATAGGCTGGCTGGGTCCCACTTTCCCCAGGGTTCTGGAATTTCTCTGGAAACCCAGAGGTTCAGGTGGAGGAGAGAGGTTTTCAGAATTGTTCCCTCCTCGGCCATCTGGGAACTGAAGGATCTAGAGAGTCCCACTTCTGCGCAGACCACCAAGGACTAGCTATATATCTATTCTGCTGGTTTTGTGTCTCCTGAGGCTGGGCATGGAGGGGACTTGGCCCTTGTTGGGTTTAATTGGATAAAAACACCCTTACATCCTGCCCCCCGACACATACGTTCATCATTTTTCCTCTCTCACTGCCTTCTCACCCTTCCCCCAGCACATTTCAACACCAAAAGGACATACCAGAGTGCCCTGACTTCTTGGTTGAGAAATCGTGTTTTAAGGTGCATTTCTTGGCAAAGAGACCCCAGCCTACACCCAGGGTGAGGAGGAGAGTCAAGTAGCAAGGAAGGGTGTTTCCCGAAGGAGGGTCTGCAAGGGAAAGTGCCAGAACATTTCTTAGAGAGGCTAATAAGAAGCAAGAAGTTAAGCAGCTTGCCCAGGTTGAGCAAGCTTTGCCTTGGGTTCCCACCTCCTTGATAGGCCATTTTCTTGTCCCAGTGTTGGCAGTTCCTGCCTCTCAGAACCCCTGCTCCTCCTGAAGCTTCCTGTCCTCTTCCAGTCTGACCCAATGTCCTTGCCAAGAAATGTCACTGTCTAGACGAGGAAGAGCACAGGTTCTCTGCGTTCTTTCACATCCCGGACATACCACTTACTATGTGACTAAGGGCTTGTTACTTAGCCACTCTGGGCCTCAGTGCCCAGCTCACAGGGTTGGAATTAAGATTAGTGAGATAATGCACGCAAAGCACTCAGCAGAGTGCCTGGCACATAGTGACCACCCAGTAAGTGTTCACTGTTATTATTATTCCTGTGGCGGTTATTGTTGTTGTTGTTGTGATTATTTTCCCTTCACACATCTTTGACTTTGATAGGCTCCTGGGCTCCACCACTTCTCTGGCAGTACTGGCAAGGCATGCCACACACATTCCTGAAAGCAAGAGGGAGATTTTCCAGGTTTCTCTGCTAAGTTTTTGTTAACTCTGCCATTGCACAGGATGGGGAGAGGATGTGGTAGAAGATGCATGTGTGTGTGAAATATAAAGTCTTTCTGAGTGACAGGCAGTGCTATGGGGAAGAGTGAAACTCAAATCTTTAATATTTGTATTAACATTGGCATCTTTGTCCCTTCACCATTTTCATCTTGAGTATCATTTGCTGCAGAAATAAGAGTGAGGTAGTTTCTTGGAGAGAAAGATCTAACATTCTACCCCTGGGAACTATTTAGTAATCATTAGTTTGTTGTTATCACCCTACTGAGTGTAGAATCCTGGGAACCAATGAGCCAACCACTGCTCACTTCTCCCCCTTTCACTAGAATAGATGATGGGTCCATTCTGGGCCGATGCCCGGAGGCCTTGGGTTGAGACTGCCTTTGCCTAGAAGCACTTGCAGGGGGCTAGGGGCCATTCCTTTTCCAAGGGCCTCCCAGAAAGTAACTTGGAGGTTCCATCTGCTATTAACCAGATTGTGTTTGCTTGAGGAGTCTGTGACCACCCGCAGGGACAGGCAGCCCTAGATAAACTGGACTACCCCTAAGTGGAGCACTCCACTCAGTCCCTTGGTCCCCACCCATCAGGTTAGAACTGCTAGGCCTTGGGGGATGGGAAGGTGGGCAATTAGTCTTAACCTCCCCAAATTCCTGATGACCTGATAACAAGGAGGTACTTAGACTTAGACTTAGGAGATAATCTGTCTTTTTCCCATAATGCCCCCTGAGGATAACAGAGCCTAGTTCAGCTCCACTGATTCTGTGAGAATCTGTGCACAGAAAACACCTGTTTCATTAGGGGAGCACTTTCTCAGCGCCACACTGATCCTAAAAAAAAAAACACAACAGGCCCAGTCTCCTGCTCAGAAGGATCTCAACCCAATTCTAGAGCTGCAGTAATGCACGTGCACTCAGCCCCATGGCAGGCAGGAGCTGATGTGCCAGCCGCCCTATGACACTTTATATCTGTAGATTGGTTGATGATGGGTCCCATGGTTGTCTAGAGAAAGATCCTTCTTCTTCCTCAGCTTCATTGGGGAATACTGCCTGGAGGCAAGAGGGCAGATGGCCTTTCAAAAGAGGAAAGAGAGACCATTGGCTGTGCTCTAGGGACACTCCAAGCTCAGGAGGACAATAGCACTGGCATCGGAGTAAGCAAGCTAGAAAACAACACAAGCCCATTAGAATCAGCACACTCACCAAGCACCAAGGTTGAGAATTTGTCTCTACTAATGGCTTCAAGGAATGTGTTTTTTAGGAAAGTATGGGCATTCTTGCTTTTGTTTGTTTGTTTGTTTTTACTACTATTGCAGAGTAATGTTAAATACTAAAGTTACATAGTGGTGTTACATAGCAGAATTACGTAGCGTTTGGCATTATTGTTCCAGTTTTTGTTTAATTTCATCCAATCTGGGGACCTTCCTCTTTCTTTTTATTTGACAGCTTTATTGAAGTAATATTGACATACAATAAGCTGCATGTATTTCCAAGTGCACAGTTTGAAAATATGTGACATATACGTATACCCGTGAAACCACCACCACAATCAAGTGAGTGACCATATGCATCACTAATGGAAAGTTGCCTCATCTCCCTGTGCAATGCCACCCTCCTGTCCTGAGACAACCACTGCTCTACTTTTTGTCACTATCAATTAGTTTGCATTTTTAAAATGTTATATGATAGGAGTCATATATCATGTACTCTTTTTTGGTCTGGCTTCTCTCACTCAGCATATTTATTTTAAAATTAGTCTGTGTTGTTGTATACATCAGTATTTCATTCCTTTTTATCGCTGAATAGCATTCCATTGTATGGATAGACCATACATGGTCTATCCATTTATCAGTTGATGGACAATTGGTGTTTTTGCCAGTTTTTAGCTATTACAAACAAAGCTGCTTATGAACATCTGTGTACAAATCTTATAATGGCTATATATTTCCTTTTCTCTTGGTTAAATACCTAGGAGTAGAATACCTGAATTATACAGTGGTGTAGGTTCAACTTTTTAAGAAACTGTCAAACTGTTTTCCAAAGTAGCTGCACAACTGTACATTTGCACCAGCAGGATATGACAATTCCAGTTGTTCTACATCCTCACCAACACTTGGTATGGGTGGTCTTTTTATTTTTAGCCATTCTAATAGGTGTGCTGTGGTATCTCATTTTGGTTTTAATTTGTATTTCCCTAATGACTGATGATGTTGAACATCCTTTCATATACTTGTCATCCATGTCTTTTCAAATCTTTTGCCGATTTTTAAATTGAGCTGTCTATTTTCTTGTAGTTGAGTTTTGAGAGTTCTTTATATATTTTGCATAGAAGACCTTTATCAGATACATGCTTTGCAAAGACTTTCTCCTAGTCTATGGCTTGCCTTCTATTTGCTTCACAGTGTCTTCTGAAGAGAAGTTTTTAATTTCGATGAAGTGCAACTAATCACTTTTTCCTTTTGTGGATCATGCTTTTGGTGCTATATCTGAGAAGTCTTCACCTAGCCCTAGGTCACAAATATTTTGTCTTATATATTTTTTAGAAATTTTATAATTTTAGGCTTTACATTTTGATCTATGATCCTTTAGAGTTAATTTTTCTGCATGGTGAGAAGTATGAATCCAAATTATTTTTTTGCATGTGGATATCCAATTATTCTAGCACCAGTTGTTGAAAAGGCTATGATCAATCTACTACTGCTGTCCTTATATGCATGGGTTTACTTCTGGACTCTATATTCTATTCCACTGATTGATCTACTTGTTTATCTTTATGCCAGTACCAACTTTTTAATTACTGTAGCTTTATAATCATTCTTAAAATCAGGTAGTGTTAACCCTTCAACTTTGTTCTTTTTCAAAGTTGTTTTTGGCTATTTTAAGTCCTTTGCAATTCCATATGAATTTTAGAATCAAATTCTCCATATCATTTTCTTTTTTTCTTTTCTTTTCCTTTCCTTTCCTTTCCTTTCCTTTCCTTTCCTTTCCTTTCCTTTCCTTTCCTTTCCTTTCCTTTCCTTTCCTTTCCCTTCCCTTCCTTTCCTTTCCTTTCCTTTCTTTTCTTTTCTTTTCTCTTCTTTTCTTTTCTTTTATTTCTTCTGACAGAGTCTCACTCTGTCACCCAGGCTAGAGTGCAGTGGCATCATCATAGCTCAAACTCCTGGGCTTAAGCGATCCTCCTGCCTCAGCCTCCCAAGTAGCTAGGACTACAGGCACATGCCACTATGCCTGGCTAATTTTTCTATCTTTAGTAGAGATGGGGTCTCACTCTTGCTCAGGCTGGTCTCCAACTCCTGGCCTCAAGAGATCCTCCCACCTTGGCCTCCCAGTGCTAAGATTACAGGTGTGAGCCACCAGTCCCAGCCTTCATTTTCTCTTAATACTGGAATTTATTCTGTTTGCATTAATTTTTGTTGTAACAAATATGTTTAGCCTTGCTTTTTAAATCTTATTTTATAATCATGTTTATCCCTGATGTTACTGTTATTTTAGATGATTATCTTTTCATTACTATTCTTAGGCTAAAGAGTTCCTTGACTTTACTATGCATTTGTAAAATAGGACTATTTATTATTGTGTTTTTATTTATAACCCTTTTTGGTGATTGGGTGCATGACTATCTTCCCCATACATCATTTTATAGATGCCAATCATATCCCTGTTCAGCATTGTCTGTCTAGACCACAAAAGGCCTCTTTTTATTTTTATTTTATTTTATTTTAGAGGCAGAGTCTCGCTCTGTCACTCAGGGTAGAGTGCCGTGGCGTCAGCCTAGCTCACAGCAACCTCAAACTCCTAGGCTCAAACGATCCTCCTGCCTCAGCCTCCCAAGTAGCTGGGACTACAGGCGCACACCGCCACCTCGCCCAACTGATTTTTTCTATTTTTAGTAGAGACAGAGTCTCATTCTTGCTCAGGCTGGTCTCAAACTCCTGACCTCAAGCAATCCTCCTACCTCAGGCTCCCAGAATGCTAAGATTACAGGTGTGAGCCACCGCACCTGGCTACAAAAGGCCTCTAGGAATAAAATTGTGTCCTCATATAGTTATCTTCACACCCCACTCTCTTGAATCATTTTAGCTCTTAGACCTGATCCAGCATCATGAAGTCTTTCCTGAGGGTCCAGTGATCAGACCAGCAGTCAATATTCCCAGGGTAGAAACACTGTGGTTTTGTACAAAAAGAGAATGCTTTGATGATGACCTGATCATCAACGGCCTTCTCGAAGCTGCTTGGATTAAATGACTCTAGCTGGTACGTGTTGCCTGTAACAGAGAGGCTTGGAGCAAGAGAGAAAAATTAATGGTGGAGCCCTAGAAACAGTTTTCCCCAACTCTACCCCAGCCCACCCCTAGTCTTTAAGCCCTAAGATCTATGAGGACCTGTAGCCTCATTTCTAGAGATCTCACTCCAGTTGAGAATTTACACGGACTTAATTCATGAATGCCCAGACATGTGTTAGAGTCAGGAGAAGAGGAAATAACCCTCGATTCCATGGATTTTACTGCCTGTTGGGGAAATAAGAGATACACATGAAATAATGAAAGAGCAATTCAAAGCCCTGTGGGATTAAGAGATTTTTGTGGCAGAATGTATGGGCTACGGGAATTTATAGAAGGGGGGGGTCCATGGGTGTGAACTATATTTATGGGGGCATAGCCACCTCCATGGGGTTGCGGAACTTGGTTGGGACCTTGCTGGATGGGCACTATTTGATTAGCCAAAAAGGAGCAACAAGGGCATGGAAGGCCTGAGAAACTCCGTGAATGAGCCTGGAATGTTCCCTCAGGGGACCATGAGGAGACCACTGGGCTTGAAGCCCAGGCTTGAGTTGGGAAATCATGGGAAAGAAGCCCAAGTAGGTAGGGTGGGGTCAGACTGTGAAGGACCTTTGGAAACCAAGGAGATGAGTTTGGACTCTAAGGCTCTGCCGTGTCCAGCTGGTATGGCCACAGCCGTAGATCTGAGTGTGTGTCCTGGAGTAGGCGTTGGCACCCGCTCAGAAGCTGAGGGAGGAGCTAGACAGAGGCAAGGCCAAGACTGGAACTTGATCTGCCTCACTCCCAGTCAAATGGGCTTTCTGCTGCACCAGTCCTGGTTTTTAGCTTTTCAAAGGACTTTCACATCCACTTCACGTAGCATTCTAACAGAGCTCACAGGCATGGGGCATGGATGCGAAGGCCAGCTTGCTCAATGGCTGCTGATGTGACGGGAGGTAGAACCCGAGAAGCACCCTCTAGCTCACCTACCCCACTGGTCTGCCCCACCGCTGGCCCTGGAGCTCCTCCTTGGAATAAAGCATGGTAGCTCCAGATGATGTCCTTAAATGAAAATGTATTAAGGATAGAGATGACACTTAACCGAGTATCAGCTATTAACACACTAAAATGGTTTATGATTTTTCTGAGTGGTAGGAAAGTCCATTCCCTGGAGAGATGAGATGGCAACCTGAAAGTTTTGATAGAGGGAAGAAACATGGAGCCCTGACAACTACTAGGGTCAGTAAGCCTGCGAGGAACTCTGAAATCTCCAGTGGCAGGGAGGCCCAAGCCTGTGAGAGCCATGTGACATGGCATGCCTGTGGTTACATAGCCCATTAATGGCAAAATTGCCTTAGCAGAGTTTTTCTAAACTTTCCCACCCAAGTGCCTCAAACTATTGAATTGTATTCCAGAGACCTAGAAGGACATAGTCACATAAAATTTCTTGGAAACATGGCATTTGATCTTAAATGTGAATGTTGCACTCTATTGCCTCAAATATATTTTCAATGATTTAGCAGTGAACACAATGAAAGCTTCTGGAAGATGAGCTGGGTCTGGACCGTGGCTTTGACTCACAGTCTGGGGCTTGGTTAGCTTTAGCAAGCAGGCCCTGTCCCTGTGGGACCTGCCTACAGGCAGGTCAGAACGTGAACTTTCAGGATTTTAGCCCGAAGTGCTGGGAGGGAAATCCATTATCCTAAGCATCTTTATTTGCCTGCCGTCCTCATCCCTGTCGCCCTCCCTGGTTCAAGCACATTTGATGGAAAAATCTAGGCCCTTATATTCTGGGGGGAAGATCTTTTGACTTGCTCAGTGGTTAGCTCCTGCCTCCTCCCGGCCTCTCGGTGGGTGCAGATCCTAGGGTGGGATGGACACAGACAGCTTGGGATCCGTGAGGCTCAGAAGTCTGGGTGTGGAATGGCCAAGACTATGCCCAGGCATTTCCAAGCCTCACCTCCTCCATCACACTCAGCCTGCAGTCCCTCATTCAGCTCCTCCTTTAGCTTAGTGTTTACCGTGCTCTGTAGTTAAAAACAATAAATCAATCTGCCTGCAGTCTCGGAGCCTTCCAGCCTAGCGCTGCCCTTGCTCATCCCTAGGTGGCTAAGGACAGAAGAGCCATCCAGACATTCCAGGCCAAAGTTAGCCTCCTCAGCAGCCCAAGCCTCTCATTCCTGTCCCCATAGCCTGCAGATAGAGAAGAGGTCAATTTCGAAAGAAGAAAGAACGCATGCCCTCCCAGCTTGGGAAAGCCGGGTAAAGCACTATGCATATTCAGGTTTCACTCTAGCAGGCAGGGCCCCAGGCACTGAGGACCTGTGCCAGGCAGCAAGACTTCATCCACACCCCCTGCCTGCCAGCAACGCAGGGGGGCTCCAGGTTGCCGGTGCCTTTAGTGACGAAAGAGCAGGTAGGGCCCTGGGCAGGCCGTCTGGGCCGGGTGGGGCGGGGCAGCCAGCTGGGTGAGGCCCAGATTCCCCAGGCTGATAAGGCAGCCTGTAAACACCCAGCAAGGGGAGGGGGCAGAGGGCAGGCAACCAGATGGCAGGAGAGGGGGGAAACCGGAGCCCAGACCTAGCTGCAGGAAGTGGGGCCTGATGGTGGAAACATCGAAACATCCTGTCCGGCAGAGACTGGACCGATGGCCATTGGCAATCACTCCCTCCACCATGGAGGCGAGCTCAACCCAAGGTGGGGCTGCCTGCCTGGGCACCCGGCCAAGACCCTGGCTCCTGACATCTCAGAAGGACATGATCGATGGGTCTCTATTATGGGTTGCTTTGCCACCTAACACTGCTGGCTGGGGCGTGGGGGGGAGCTGAACCAAGCTACCCCCCATGGAGAAACGCAGCAGAAGGATTATCTGAGAGAATTTGACGCTCACGGGAAAGCCCTGATCATTGCTATCAGTGAGGAGCATCGATTCCAACACCTAATTGTGTCAAAGGCCTCCTGTAGCACTCCAAGAAGAGCCCCGCATCTGACACTCCATTCTGCTCTGTCTTGCCGTGCTTTCTAATTAGAACCTCAGAGGGTCAGAGCCGGCCAAGCCTTTAGTAAAGGACCCCCAAATGCATGCACTTCACTTCACAGCTGGGAATGCTGGGATTGAGACAGAGGCAGGGACTCAGCCACATTCATGGCAGACCTGAAATGAAAGCCCCTGGTTTGGAGTGTTTTCCCCTGCCTACCCTAATGCTTCAGTTCCAGCCTCCAAACCGCACGCACAGGGCCGGACCACCGTGCACACACGCTGGAACTGAGCTTAGCCTTGCTTATGGTCGCAGGGAGGCTGGGAGGAGGAAAGAGCCTCAGAATCATAAATCAGGAGACCTCAACTTGTGCATGGCCTTGGATGGGCTGCTGCCCCTCTGTGGGCCTTGGGTGTTTTTTTAAAAACAGCTTTCTCAGATACAGTTCACATACCATAAAGTTCACCCACTTAAAGCGTACACTTCAGTGGTTTTTAGTACATTCACAGAGTTGTACATCTATCACCAGAATCCATTTTAGAACATTCTCATCGCCCCCATAAAAAAAACCCCGTACCCATTAACACTCAGTCCCCATTTCCCCCCAACCCCTGGGCCTCAGTTTTGTTTTTTTTTCTCCTCATCAGACAGCTTGATAGGCCTCATTTTTGAAGAGATACTTGCTATAGACATGTTTTTTGGGGGAAAACCTTGCAATGTTGTCTAGGCAGATGGGCTAACCCAGCTTACTGGGAACTTAGATACCTACCACAGAGAAGAATAGGGTGGGCCGGGCGATAAAGCCCCTGGCCACCGGCCTGGCACATATGAGGTGTTCAGGGCTGACTTTCCATAAATATTTGAATAAACATGTGAACCAACACCCCAAGATAAGAACCCAAACTTACATTATGTGTAAGCCAAGAGCAAGTGTATATTTATGGGGCAGGGACCATGCCATGGCTACTTCAGGTCTGAAGCCAGGAACTCTCTGGAAACAGTAGGCCCCTGAGTACAGGAAGAGTCAGCTTCCACATCAACAGAGCTGGAAGCCTCCTCCTCCACAATCCCCCTCCTCCGCAGCTGGCCACGGGAGCTCCAGTGGTCACCATTTTGGTGCGGACTTGGCCCAGGAAGTTAGGATTCTCTTATGAGGCCCAGCTTTGGTTTGAGATTGAGGCCTCAAGGGGCGCGGGACACAGGCCTGGGAAGCCTTTGTTGAAGGGACCTCACGGGGTCTCTGAGGCTTTGAAGTTGAGATTTGTGAGCAAGCCCTGAGCTAGAGATCCTAGGGCAGAGGGAAATGCAGGGACTTGGAGATCAAGGTCATACAGGCCTAGGTTTGAGTTCTCCTTCCATTCTTTGGCAGTGTGGCCTTGGTCATGTTACCTAATCTCTGAGCCTCATTTTTGCTGTTTTTAAAATGGAACTGTTAAAACAGAATTATTAGCAAAATAGATTTCACTGAAAACAAAATTCAACACATGTAGTAGTTGGCAATAAACCTGGGTTCAAACCCCGGCCCTGCCACTCGCTAGCTACTTTGTAGGGATGATGTAAGATTGCAAGGAGATGACGTACGTCAAGTGCCTGGCACAACATTAACCCCACAGCCCGAACCCCAGAACTGTAAATCCCTGCTGCCTTCCCTGAGCTCCACCCTGTCACCCTGTAATTCTTACTGTTTGGCTCCTTTGCCCAGAAGCAGAGGGAGCAACTTGAAGTGATATCAGAGGGCGCTGAAGAAAATCTTGCCCACATTTACACAACCACCCACGCCCCTCTGCCCTTCCCCCAGCAGGCTGTGACCAAGGCCACAGCGGCCACACCTGCCACCCTGGGCCCACCACCGGCTCAGATCCGTGTCAGCCCTACAAGTGCTCCCCCTGAGCTGGCACCGACCTCAAGTACTTCCACCCCCTCCACCCAGGCGCTGTGTGCTTTCCGAGCACGTGCCACCAGCTTTGAGCAGGGCTTGTAACCAAACCCTGGCCCTGGGTTTGCACTGCAGATGTAGGGAGGGGCTGGCAGGGGCCCAGGTGCACATCCAGATGTTGCCTCTGAGGCTTCCTTGGCGTCCCCCATGCCAGCTGTGAAACAGTATTCACTCCAACTCACAGGGGTGGAGAAGCAGGCCCTCCCCTCAGGGGCGACAGGGCCTGTCTCAGGGGAAGTGGTTCCTATTTGTCTTGGGGGGCCATGGAGGGAGAGTGGATAGGAAAAAGTGGGACTCTGCTCTCGTGACAGGAAGCCTCTCTGGGCAGGGCTCTTGCCCAAAGCTGCCAGAGGATGACTTCTAAGAGCCAGGGGAGGTATCAAGATCATCTTCTCATCCATTTTTTTGTTGGCGCATCCAGAACCATCACTTCTAGGACTCCCCTTAGCTTCTCTCACAAATCCTTGACCCTCATGGAAAAACACCACCATGAGGGGGGACTAAGGTGATTGTGTCCACCCACCAGTAGTCCCCTGTCCCAGGCCTCAAGGCTTCTAGAAACAGCATCACGTGTTCTGACCTGTCCCCAGGGGCACTGACAACTGGGCAGAGGTCCAGGATCTTGGGCGGCTACTGCTGCTGTTCTGACCCGTGGCTTTGGGAAGGTCTCACTGAACAGGTCACCTGCCTGCAAGATCCATCACAGGCACAGAAGCCTACTGCTAGGACCCCCATCTTCCAAGTATAAGTCAACACACCAAATCATCAGCCACTACAGAATGTGAGAGTTCCTTGCCCCATCACCCAGAAAATGCCACTACCCTTGACCCACATGTGATATAATCCAGTTGACCCTTGAACAACATGGTTTTGAGCCGCATGGGTCCGGCTTATATGTGGACTTTTTTACAGTATTTGCCAGGTGTGCAACTCACATTTTCAGAGGACCAACTTTTCACACATGTGGGTTATGCAGAGCAGACTGCGAGACTTGAGTATCCTCAGATTCTGGTGCACCCGGGGGTCCTGGAGCCTGTGGCCTGCGGATACCAAGGGATGACTTGACTTTGCTGTCCATTGTTGCTTCGTCCATTGGCAGTAGGGGACGAGGTCCCTGAAAAACTGTGCAGTGACATTGATTTCAGTGTCACCTGGCCCTCCGAATTAACCCCACATCCTTGGCCTGCTTTCAGGCCCTCTTGCTTCAACCTGTCCCTTCACGTGAAGCCACCCAGGGCTAATCCTTACTGGACATTGACCTCAGCATTTATGTTCCAGTTTTTTATCCAATCTTCTAAGGCTAGGCTCACCCCACCCCTGGGCGATAGCTAGGTAAAGTGATGACGTCATTTCTACTCATTTGGTAGCAGGGGACAGTTTGTGGAGACAGCCCCAGTCTCCCTCCCAGGTAATGCATCCCTCTGTACCCGCCCCCTAGCCCGAAGCAGGCGGTAGAGTTGCTGCTGGGGCGTCCCCTTGTGTAGCCAGCTGTCTCCTCTGCCTTCCTGTGAGGGATCCTCCCCTCTCTGCACTCCCTGACCTGTGTGAGGCAGGGGCGGGGCTGGGAGGGCCAGCAGGCCCCAAAGGGGAAACTGCTGAAACCCCTGGGACAGGAAGTGGCAGAGAGGGGCTGTTTCCGCTGGCAGAGTTGGGGTGCGGTGAGAGCTAGCCCTATCTCCTGCCCCACCGCCTGTCTGCTCTGGGCCCCGAGAGGTTGGGGAGAGGTGAGAGTCCTTTCCCTGCCTCCCCCAAAGTGGAGGCTTTCAGCCCACCCGACTGGGGGGGGAGGGGAGGGCCCTTGCAGAAGAGGCCATCTTCATGTAGCAGGGACAGGAATTCAGAGACAAGGGCAGACAGGTCAGCAGAAGGGAAGGGCGGGGCGGGGCAGGTGAGTGTGGAGCGAGGGGGGCCCACAAGGGCAGCGGAAAACCACAGCTGGGCAGGGGACCCTTCTGTAAGCTTTGCTTCTGAGAGTAAATAAGCAGGACTGTGCCTGCTAAAAACTGGGGGCGTTGGAAATGCGACAGATCACTGACTTTCTAAATCACAGGGCTAGAAAGGACCTTAGGCCACCCAGTCCAACCCCCTCATTGTGCAGATGAGGAAACAGAGGTGCACAAAGCAGAAGTGAGTTGCTGGAGGTCACATCATGGGCAGAGCCAGGCCCAGAACTTAGGTCTTGCTAGACCAGGACTTTCTGATGAAAATCTGCTGACTGGTATTTGGTGTACCACACCTCCTCCCAAGCACCTCCCATCCCCAAGTGTTCTGTGACATTCTTCTCAGAAATGAGCCTGATGAATTCATTCACAGTCTAGGGGTCAGCAAGCTTTCCCTGTAAAGGTCTAGATGATAAATATTTTAGGCACTGTGGCCCATATGAACTCTGTCACAACTACTTATAAGGCAAAAGCAGCCATAGACAATATATAAACAAATGAGCATAGCTGTGTTCCAATAAAGCTATGTGTCACAAAATATTCTTCATTTGATTTCTTTTTCTCCAATCACTTAAAAATATAAAAAACCAGGGCCAGGCGTGGTGGCGCATGCCTGTTATCCTAGCACTTTGGCAGGCCAAAGTGGGAGGACTGCTCGAGGCCAGGAGTTCCAGACCAGCCTGAGCAAGAGCAAGACCCATCTCTGCAAAAAAATAAAAATAAAAATAAAAAATGAGCTGCGTGTGGTGGCATGTGCCTGTAGTCCGAGCTACTCGGGAGGCTGAGGCAGGAGGATCACTTAAGCCCAGGAGTTTGAGGTTGCTGTGAGCTAGGCTGACGCCACAGCACTCTAGCCCAGGCAACAGAGCGAGACTCTGTCTCAAAAACAAACAAACAAAAATGTAAAAACCAGTCTTAGCTCATGGGCCATCTAAAAACAGACAGTAGGCTGGATTTGGCAGATGAGCCATAGTTTGCAAGCCCTGCTTTGGTCTGAGAAGCCAAGCTAAGGTGTCATGAGGAAGAGGAGGAAGAGAAGATACCAGGTGGGAAGGAAACAGAAGGCTTTGAAAAGGTGACATTTGCTTCAGATCTTGAAGGACATATGGGCATTAGACCTGTAGAAGTTGGGGATGGGCCTATCAGGCCTAGGGGACAGCATGAACAAAGGCGGAGGTGAGAAGTCACTGTGAAAGTTAAATGTGTTCTGCATATGTGTGGCCTCATTGTTGTTTGCCAGCCCTGGGCCTTTGCCTGCTGTGTGGTTCTTGCCAGAGGAAAGGGGTGGCTTTGTTGAGGCCCCAGGGACACAATGAGAAGGGGGGGAAGAAGGATCACCTGGGAATCACTGGTGGGAGACTATCAGACAAGACTAGCAGTGCGACCTTGAGCAAGTCACTTTCCCTCCCATGGGGACTTGGTATCTGACGTTGGATAACAAGAGGGATGGATGCAGTGATCTTTCAGGTCCCTTTTAACTTTGATATCCTGGGACTCTGACTCAAGGAGAGGTTTCAACAGTGCGGGTGAGAGAGGAGGAGGAGCCCCAGGAGCTCTCAATGACTTCCAGAGCTGGAGCTGCCCGCCCTGTCTGGCCAGGTCTGATTGGCTGTCTTTCCACCTCATCCTTTCTGGCGCCCTCCCCTCCGAGTAGGGGATGCTGGAGTACCCGGCCTTGTGTCTGCAGTACTCCCCTTTGTTTTCGTTGGCCTGAGGAGTGGCCAGTCAGGGAAGCGGGTATTTGGGCTGCCAAGGAGGCAGTGATCCTACCATGGCTCCTCCCACAAAGGAGCGTCACAGATCTGAGCAAGGAGCCTTGGCATTAGTTTCTAGGACACACTGTCAGGGGCCTTGATAAAGAACACTGTCCCTTCAATAAAAGTTATCTGACTTAATATCCTGTTGGGGCCGAGTCACAGATTACTCCATTGCTAAAAAACCCACTAATGAATTTAATTAGTCTCTAGTCCTTTTGTTTTGTTTTGTTTTGTTTTGTTGAGACAGAGTCTCACTCTATCACCCTGGTTAGAGTGCTGTGGCATCAGCCTAGCTCACAGCAACCTCAAACTCAAGCGATCCTCCTGGCTCAGCCTCCCAGGTAGCTGGGACTATAGGTATGCGCCACTGTGCCCAGCTAATTTTTTATAGTTTTAGTTGCCCGGCCAAATTTCTTCCTATTTTTAGTAGAGACAGAGTCTCACTCTTGCTCAGGCTGGTCTCGAACTCCTGACCTCGAGCGATCCTCCTGCCTCGGCCTCCCAGAGTGTTAGGATTACAGGCGTGAGCCACCTGGCCCATGAATTTAATTAGTCTCTAGTCAGTGTTTCTGTTCCCTCCCTCACTCCCCCAACAATGGAAGCAAGCAGGCCTTCCTGGGGCCTGGGTGTGGGTGTCATTCTAAACCGCTGTTCATTCAGCACACGCGATTCTCTGCCACCTCATCATATTGTACCGACTGCTCTAGGCCAGGCCGGCTTTTTCAGCCCCTGAGCCCCTGTCTGCACCCCTCCTGCCCCACAGCCCCAGCCCCAGGCAAGATGGAGGCTTAGCAAAATGACTGTCTGGGTCCTTTTCCCCGTTATTAGTCCTGGGGTTTTCAAGATAATCCCACCTTCAAAATGTCCAAGCTGAACCCATTGTCCTGCCCTATTTCCTGCCCCACTCACTCTTTAGCTTTTAACATTCTTACAGAAAAAACAGGCTGACATCTCGGCGTCTCCTAATATAGCTACTGTATTAGGCTATCAATTTTTTTTCCTTCGGGGTGGCTCTGGGATCCACTTCCTGGCTTCCAGCTGCCCCACCTGGTCTCCTTCCATCTCCTCCACTCATGGCCCCAACCTCATACCCAGAGCAAACTGCTCTTCACAAAGAACTGTTTTGCTGAGCGCAGTGGCTCACACCTGCAATCCCAGAACTTTGGGAGGCCAAGGCAGGAGGATCGCTTGAGGCCAGGAGTTTGAGACCAGCCTGGGCAACATAGCGAGACTCCATCTCTACAAAATAAAAAAATAGCTTGGTACAGTGGTGCACACCTGTAGTCTTAGCTACTTGGGAGGCTGAGGCAGGAGGATCGCTTGAGCCCAGGAGTTCGAGGCTGCAGTGAGCTATGATTGTGCCACTGCATTCCAGCCTGAGTGGCAGAGTGAGACCCTGTCTCAAAAAAAAAAAAAAAAAAAAAAGAAACGAAAGAAGTGTTTTTTTATGTTCAGGAATCTACAATAATTCTCAGTTGCTCTCCATATCAAGTTCACATTCCACTGTCTGACAGATCTAGGTCCTGTCCACTTATCCAGCTTCACAACCAATCCTCCCCTCTCCCTGTAGTCGGACTGGTTTCCTCTCTCTACCATAAATTTTATAGTTGTTGGGTATGTCCTCTCAGCCTTCATTTCATCCCTCCATCTCTATTTCCGTTTCTTCCCCTCCATGCTGGTAAAGAAAGGTGGGCTGAATACTGACTGAGCAACCACGGCTCAAAGTCAAAAATCAGACCAGTAAATTGAAAAACACATCCAGGACATAGCAGAGAGCTTTTGCCCACATTAACTCATTGGCCTTTTGCAACAACCCCTTGAGCTGGGTAGAATAGCCCTGTTTTACAGAGGAGGAAAGTGACGTGTCTCAACCCAAGGCAGAGCTGGGTTCTAGCTGGGAAGCCCACACTCCGAGGGTCTGCAGGGGATTCTGGGGGCTCTCCTAGGCTGTAGCTGGCAGGGGGTTTCGTAGCTGCCTCAGACGTGGCTTTGCTCCCTTTTCTGGGGTGAGTTCTCCCATCCTTGGCTTAGTGCCACTCTGTCCCTTCCTCTTCCCTGAAGCACTACAACTGAGGATGTGGTGGCCACAGACACCTCCAGGGGGTGCTGTTTTGGCTTTCTCAGGGCGGCTGGAGAAATAGGTTCCCTTTGTCAGTAACCCTTCCCCCGCCTCTTCCTCCCCTGCTGGGGCTTCTGTAGTGTTCTTCTTGCCACATAACCACAACCCAAAGGGCTGGGGCGGAGTGAGGACAGGGGACTGGGAGTACAGCACCAGCCACAGCAGTCTGCTCCTCCCCGCAGGGCCCCCAGCCCAGGCGAGGAGCCAGTCCCTTCCCAGTCAACAACTGGAACCCTCCAGCCCCACCCTGTCTATGTTCTGGGGCCAAAGGGGGACCTCTGTCTGGGGCTTAATGGGGCCCCCAGCCCCTGTTGCTCCCTGGGAGGTCACCTGAAACTCATCATCTGGATGAGTGCTTTTTTAATTTTCAAAGTGCTTTCCCACCACCATCTTCATTCCCCCGAGACTCCCTGGTGAGCACCTGCTAAGCCTGGATTACCCTCACCCACTTGAAGGATGACAGAAACCACCGCCCAGAAGGATGGCCGACTTTTCCATGGTCACACATCTTGTTGGGATGCAGCCAGGAGAGCACTTCCCTCCTCCTCCACCAACCTGGACAGGGTACACCATGGGTGGGTTGTGGGGCCCCTGGAGAAAGAGGAGGGAGCATCTCTTTGCCTGGGGCCTGCCATCTCCTGCTGCCCTAATCTCCTCCGGGACAGATCAGGGCCCGGGAAGGTAGGGGCGAGAGGAGAGCAAAGGTGGGGGGCCACCTTGCCATCGGCATTGGGAGAAGCCCTGTGCTGGAATCAAGCAGTGACAGAGGGGCAAGGAAGGAAACCAGGTTTCTTGTAAATAAGCACAGAGAAACCCCAACCAACAGAGCTTGCAAAACCTTTATTTTTTTTCCCTCCCTCTTCCTGATTTCATCTCAAATGGAGGGGGTGGTAGAAAGAAAGGGAATAGAGGAGCAGGAGCTGACAAAATAGCTGTGTGTGGAGTGGGGAGGTTCTCTGGGCACTTGCTTAGGGAGGAAGATGAGCTCGCCGGTTGGAGTCCAGCCCTAACTGGGCCAAGGTTGTGGGTTTGAGTCCTGGGGATGGGTTAATTCTGCTCTGGCCGGGACTACTCACTGGGTCCCTGACTCTGGCCTCTGTCTCTTCAATGCACGCCACTGGTCATGTGACGCAGCAGGCTATTCCCTGCTTGATGACTGTCAGGCGAGGAGGGGCTGTTTTTAAGCAGAGGGTACAGCTGTTCCTGGGGTAGTTTCCATTTTGTTTGTGGTCATGGGGGAGGGGGTGCTGAGGGAGTGGGAAATGGCATGAAGGAAATTGTCACTTCCTTTCCAGAGAATTCCAGAAAGGTTTCATGGAGGACGAGGTATTTCAGGAGTGAGAGCTGGCTCCAAGGGGATGAGGAACTGGAGGAGAATTGTGCTTTGTGGCCCAGCTGACCATCTGGCCTCCATGTTTCCTGGCCTGTGTGAAAATGCCACGGGTGTTACCAGCAATTCTGTGAGAGCCATTGGCTCAGCTGAGCGAGTGTAGATTTAAACCCACTCCACGCAGACTGTGGACGTGGCTTTCACATCGGGGCCGTTTCCTGTAGGGGAGGCCCAGATGGGTGGGTGCAGGACACCGCTTGATATGTTCCAGTGACAGCCCCAGGAAGGGTCTGTGTGTCTGAAGGGGGCCCAGTTGTGGCGACACAGGAGCAGCTCAAACCACTTCTATTTTGCTTTGGTTTTGAAATGCAGTCAGAACCACAGAGAGCCAGAGGTGTGCATTTGCAGGCCAGGAGGCCTCGCCTGCTTGCTCCCTCCTGCGGTACACAGGCGCACGCAGGGTGTCCAGGGCCCATAGCCTCTCACAAAGGCCTCACTTTCAGCCCTGGGAGCCAGGGACCTTGCAGTGCTGCGAATGGAGCCAGGAAGCAGAGCTCTTGCCACCCTGGGAGCAGACTCTGGAGCCGGCAGTGAGCTGAGCAGTGATGGGGCACCTGGGGGCAATTCACCACCAGTTGCTAAGGGCTCCCAGGGGCCTCAATTGCCTGAGCCCAATGTCCCTGTGTGCCTCCGTTGTCCCCCACTTGCTGGCGAGGCAGAGTCCAGGGCTCTAGGCCGCTGAAGCTATGTCCCTGCCAAAGGGCTCGCTGGAGAAGGGAGCCCCTGGCGTGGGCCTCTCCAGCCTCCAGCAGGGCGGGCCTTCTGTGGTGGTGGCTTCTTTGGTTTCAGGTTCCTGGGAGAAGGAGGTTATTTTGAGGGACTTAAAAGGGGGGGGGTGGTTCACTCCTCTGCTGGGGAGAGTGAGTGAACATGCAAATGAGCCTCTCTCCACCTCTCACTTTCAAATCCTCAAACATCTGAAGGGGGAGGGGGGAACTTTCTGGACTAGAAGGTTCCAAGGTAGGGGGGGAGTATTTCTTAGCCTTGGCCACCAAGAGAGTAGGACAGCTACTTCCTCTCCCTGTACCCCTTCGCTTTAGCTTCAGGCTAGGGCAGAAGATGTCCAGGATCGGCCTCGGGTTCTGGGTATACCCTCACAATACCTTGCAATCCTGGGCCAACAGAACCTGCACCAACCAAGTCCTGGATTTAGATAATTCAACATGCGGACACATACAAGAATGTGATTGGACTTGTCTCTTTTATTGCAAATCTCTCTTCTACACTGATGGCCAAGGGTTCCTTCCAATACAGTGCAGTGGCTGCCTCCCCTCCCCGACCCGCTCCCTAGCAGGTGGTTCTTGGGGGACTCACCCCAAAGACCGTGGGCCACATACCTACTCTGGGGCTGGCATTCTCTTCCTGAGAAGCACAACCCCACGGGACCAGCAGAACCCCTGGCCCTGCCCCAGGTCCGCCTCCTCCCCTCAATCTTCAGCACAGCCTCTTAGTGCCAGCATTAGCTCATGTTTGTCACTCACACAGCAGCCCAGAGGGGGAGGAACTGACGACTGAGCTTGTGGCTTTGCTGGCCAGACCAGGGCAGCCCTTTGACACACAGAGGCTCTCACGCACATGTGCCATCCTTGGGACACACGTGCACACCCCACACATACGTGTACCCACAGTGTGTGTGCACACCCACAGCGAACACAGGTGGCACACCTGTGTAAATAACAATGCAAAAATATACAGAAGTTGCCTCAGCGAGTCCGCACATTTCCCTCTGTCTCATGCGAGAGTATGTGGCACCCACACCTGGTGTACACATGGATACACATTGCCCAGAAAACACACCTCACAGATGCTGACTGACCCACGCGTCCGTTCATCCGTCCATCCATTCATTCCACACACACGAATTGAGAGTCTGCTACATGGCAGGCGTGGTGCAAGGTGCTAAGGTTTCATCAGTAACCAACACAGTCGTCCCTGCCTTCAAGGAAGCTGCTGTCGAACGGGGGAGAGGTAAGGAAGGTGCATAGAATTACCCCAGGAGAAAGCACTGGCAAAAAACTTGCACAAATGAAATAGTAATCTGAAGAGAAGGCAAAGAGATGAGCAAACCTGGAGGGAAGGGCCGTAGCAATGACCTTGGGGGGGGAGGGGGCAGACAGGAGTTTCTTGTTTAGACAAAGTGGGATTAGGTGAAAGTGATCGCCTTTCATTTGATTAGTATGAGAATGTTTCCTGGGGGCAGACAGCCGCCTGTGGGAGGGCGGAGCTGCTGCGGAATGCAGGCCTTGGGGCGCTTAGGCTAGTCGGGGGTGGGGGGGGACAGACCTTCCAAGCATAAATGGCCCTGGGAGGCTTCGCAGGCCACAGGAGAAGGGTCACTGGCAGGGTCGGGTGGGGGCAGGGTGGGGGTGGGAGGAGCAGACCCAGGGCTAGGTCCCGCCGGGGTGGACCTAGCAGGGCTCCGTCTCTCATTCACCTGAAGAGCAATTCAGACCTGACAGGTTGAGTTGAGTTGAGCGACTTCTCCGGACTTTTTTTTGTTGGGGTGGGTGGAAAGGTATCAGGGTGAGGGTGGGGGTGGGGAGAGGGTGGGGCCAGCCCTGTGGGCTAACGGAAAGGAAGTGGGAGAGGCCTGGGTGTCTCCGGTGGGGCAGAGTGGTCATCAGGGAGGTCACCACCGTGGTCCCCCTCCCTTTCCTCCTCTTTACCCCTTCTCTGAAGTTCCTCATTTCTTTCCGACCCAGGAGAAGGTTTTGCCACCCTGGGACTGCCAAGGGAGTGTCAAGGACGTGGGCTTGTGTCACTCCTACACGTGGGAGTGGACCCTAGTCTTCAGGTACTCACGGTTGAACCAGGCTGTTTGTAGACCCATCCACACTCACGTCCACACACACCAAGCGGAACCTGAAGGGCCAAAGACATGGAGCCTGGAAGGGGAGAAGCGCAAGCGCTGGGGGCGGAGCAGCGGCGCAGGCTGGCAGGAGGGAAGTGGGAGCGGGGCTAGGGCCGTGGCAGGCAGGCATGGCTGTGACCATGACCATGACCACCGCTGACAGCGGATGGGCGGCCAGGGCACTGACCGTGAGGAGTCATGAGGAGCCGAGGCTGGGGAAACAACTGCAGGCCTGGATGCCATGGGAACACCGAGGTGCAGACCACCAGCGCGGGAGGGAGGCAGGGAGATAAGAGGCCTGTGTGGGCTGCAGCAGACACAGATTTCCTGGAAAAAGGGGCCCGAGCTGGCCCTGGAGGATGGGGAAGGTTCCACCCGCCCCTCCCCCAGCCGGGGCTCTCCTTGCAAGTTCCCAGGGTGACAATTCAGTATTGAAACTGAAAGCAAAGCTGAACCAAGCACACAAACCCACATAGAGCACAGAGGCCATCCTCTCTGGCGGGCGGTGGGGGTAGGGGATGCCGATGAGCACACAGGGCGTGTGGCTCACCTGTCCCTCTGTCTCCAGGCTCTCTGGAGGTGTGGCCTCGTCTGAGAGTCCCATCTCTAAGAGTAGAGTTAGGCCACTGCTGGCCCTGATACAACACAACGCCCACAGTGAGACATTTCTTCCTACTCCCAAGGTAAACTGAGCTTGACTTTGACTGGAGCCAGGCAGAGTTGGGAAGAGCACCCTGTGCACCCAGGTGTCCGCATTTGCACCCCCTCACGCCCAATTCTTCCCCAAACCAAGGAAGTTGTAGGGATCCTTATGCTACTGTCCTCTCCATGCAGACGGGGCTGGGTGCCCTGACTTCCCCAATGGCCATGCCCTGGGGATTTGTCTTCAGGGTGGAGACAGCCAAAGTCCTTCTGTCTGGCAGCTTCTCCAGGGCAAGGGGGTGGGGAGGGAGGGAGGGAGGCCACTTGTCTTTGGGGCTAGTGTGAGATACAGGTGCTGGTGACCCAGACTGGCACCAAGGCTCAGCCACTTCCCACTGGAGGCCATTCCATTGACTTGCTCTTTTTCCTTCTTTCTTTACCTGCCTCCTTTCTTCTCTTTCCCCTTTCTTCACCCGTTGTCGTCCCCTTTTGGCCGTCCCTCTACTGGCAGTCTGCCCTGGCATAGCGGGGTCTCTCTGGTTCGCTGGCTGTCCTGGCAACAGAGCTCAAGGAAGGTGACTTACCCACTGTTCCCATCTCTCCTTTCTCCCTAGGTCACTCCTGCGGTTGGCCCAGCCCAGCATGCAGCCTTGAGCCTGGCTTAGGCCATCACCTCCTCCAGCTCTCTACACCTGCTATCTTACAGCGGCTTGGGGGTAGGCTCTAGGCTCCACGGTACCTGAGCACATCTCTTCATCAAGAAAGCCGCAGGTCCAGAGGGCCCTGCGAATCCCGCTGTTGGCTCTCTGGGAAAACAGCATGGCTATTGCCCTACAGCCCAGTGACCTGGTCTTTGAGTTTGCAAGCAACGGGATGGATGATATCCACCAGGTATGGTCCCAGAGGACGAAGCAGGGTTGGCCAGTGTGGGTGATCAGATAGGCACAAGCAGGCAGGCAGATAGGCAGGGAACAGATATCCACCAAGCATCTATATGCTCAGGGTACTGAGCCTGACTGCAGCCAGACTGTATACCAGCTGGTCACTCGTATGGCTGGTCAGTAGCCATTGGGTGGTCATTTAGGGAGCTGGTTGCCCACATGCAATCACCAAGCCAGACAAGCAGCTGCTAAGTCAATCAGCTGAGCTGTCAGTCAGCAACGTGGGCTGAACGCATAAGGTGTACACTGACCACCGTATGCGTTTTCAGCCACTCCCTTCACCTGAAGTGTCACAGGGAGAAAGCTCCTGGGTCAACCACATAGCAAGAATGAGTACTATCAGCTGGAACTTGCAGGTGAAGTCCAATCCTTGGCATCTTCAAACTCATGTCTCTAGCCCTGTTGCTGGGCCCTTCCATAACTGTCTTTCTGGTCTCAACCTGAGGACCCAGGACAAACTGGAAATGGGGTCTTTTGGTGGGAAGAAGTTGGAAAATAGGACAGGATTCTTGTGCTTCTCAGGTCCCCACTGCTCCATACCTTCCCTGCACTGGTCCATTTTCCCTGCACTTGATCTACCCATTGGATGGTGTCCTGGCCCACCCATCGTTACCCTCCACTCTCCTCCTTCCACAAAATGGAGAAAGAAGAGGCAGGCAGGTATGGTAGAAGGAATGGAGGATTAGGAGACGGGAGTCCTGGGTTCTGATCCCAGTCTGACCACAGGGTCACCTGGGGCAAGTCCTGTCCCCTACCCTAGCTGACTGCCATCTCCCCATCTTCGCCAAGAGGAGATCCAGCTGGATTATCTCAAAGGGTATCCCAACCTAACTTGATGCTTTCTATCCTAAATCTTGGTGAGGATGAAAAAAACTGCCCAATTTCTAGCGGCCTGCCAAAGGCTGCCCCCTAGTGTCCTTCAAGCACCTTGAACTTTCTGTCCAATGCATTCTTACCTAAAGTTGCTCAATTGTATTTTATCTTTATTTTTTTAGAGACAGGGTCTCGCTCTGTCACCCAGACTAGAGTGCAGTGGCATGATTACAACTCACTGCAACCTCCAATTCCTGGGCTCAAGCAATCCTCCTGTTTCAGCCTCCTGAGTAGCTAGGACTACAGGCACGCACCACTGTGGCCAGCTAGTTTACTTTATTTTTTGTATTTTTATGTTTATATTTTTTTGTTGTTGCCTAGGCTGGTCTCAAACTCCTGGCCTCAAGTGATCCTCCCACCTTGGCCCTGCCCTCAAAGTGCTAGGATTACAGGCATAGCGCCCATTACTGGACACCTTTGGTGTGCCCATCCTCATGGAAGGCATCGGGCGAGGAGAGGGGAAGAAAAATCTAACCATACCTGGGTTCTCAATGCTACTTCTCATTTTTTCCTTGTTTCCAGTCCACTCAGCAACTTTTTCTGTTCTTTGTAGAGGCTATTCTTCACAGAACATGCTCTTACCTCCCAGCCTACTCCTCCACTGTCAGCAGACAGCCTCTCCTCCAATCCACAGACAAGTTCAAAGCCAAGGACGCCCTCAATTCCCTCCCTTCTTTTTATCTATAACATATCTTATTCTTGTCTCCTTCCCACTGGCCTTCGAGAAAGAATCGTCCTTCTTTCCAAGGGTAACTCCCGTTTCTGTACTTAATCTGTTCTCTCCTGCCTCCTTCAAGATCCCAAACTATAAGTCAGACCTCCTCTCTGCCTTGTATCTTTGAGACCTCCCAGATCTTTCTCCTCAACCTTGAACATCTTCAGGTCTCCCAACCTTAAAAGAAACCCTTCCCTCCCTGCTGCCCCCGCTTTCAAAAAACCACTTTCTTAGCTCCTTTCTTCCCTACAGAAGGACACTTCTCCACCCTCTGTTTTTACTTTCTTGCCCCTCTTTCACTATTTTTAGGAAACAATTTCTATTGTGAAATGTATCATGAATACAAAAGAGCGCATAAATCACATATAGATATAGACAACTATAAAATGAACACCGAGGTTAAGAAATAAAACTAAGTTAAGAATGTAGTCTATACCAGACCCTGTTCCGAGTGCTTTGTGTGTATTGATCTGTTTAAACAATCCTATGTGGTCAGTCAAATAATCACCCCAATTTCATAAATGAGGAAACCAATACACAGAAAGGGTAGGTAACTGGCCCAAGGTCATACTGCTTGGAAGTAGCAGAGCTTGGTTTCAAACCTAAATAATCTGGGTTTAGATCAGCACAATTCAATAGAATTTTCCGGAATGCTGGAAATTCCTATTTGTGCTGTTCAGAATGGGGCCACCGGTCACATGTGGCTATGGAACATGTGAAATGTGACTAGTACAACTGAAGAAATGAATTTTTAATTTTTCCAAAGTTTTCATTTACTTTTTACATTTTTATTTATTTATTTATTTTTGGAGACAGGATCTCACTCTGTTGCCTGGGCTAGAATGCAGTGTGGTGTCATCCTAGCTCACAGCAACCTCAAACTCCTGGGCTCCAGCAATCCTCCTGCCTCAGCCTCCCAAGTAGCTGGGACTACAGGTGCATGTCACCACACCTGGCTAATTTTTCTTTTTTTCGTTCTCTTTTTCTTTTTTTGTAGAGACGGGGTCTCAGGATCTCCTGGCGTCAAGCAGCCTTCCCACCTTGGCCTCCCAAAGTGCTAGGATGGCCCTCGTTCACATTTAAATTTAAATAGCCCCCTGTGGCTAGTGGCTATCATTTTGGATGGTAGCACAGTTCTAGACTCTGGGGCCTTAAATGTTAAACCCAACTACTTGCGTCAGTCTGTCCTCTCTGACGTGTTGTAACTTGGCCTGGGACCTCAGCACTGCCCTGAAACTGCTCTAGCCAGGGTGACTTACCAGTGGCCAAAGCCAAGGCCTTTTATCAATTTTTATTTCTTCTGGCTCCTTCAGGAACATTAGATGGGACAATTCTCATTCCTTTTTAATGAAAAAAGAATTAACATTCCCATGAAAAAAAAATTGGAAAATACAGAAAAGTAGAATAAAAA
Source organism: Lemur catta (assembly GCF_020740605.2). Lineage (NCBI taxonomy): Eukaryota > Metazoa > Chordata > Mammalia > Primates > Lemuridae > Lemur > Lemur catta. Next base: position 30,213,581 of record NC_059155.1, on the reverse strand, counting down.
GAAAAAAAAAATCACCCAAAGTCCCACAACCAAAATATAACTATTATTAACATTCTGATGTATTTTGGTATATTTATTTCTATATGGAGGTTTTTTTTTTTTGATAGGCACTCAAATGTGATAAATACAGAGTTTTAGAAAAAAACAGTTGCAATCACACTCCTTTTTAATTTAGCTTTGCTTAATTTCAGAACACTTATGTTGTCTTGGGGTTGAATTCTCATTCCTATTATCCACTCCAAGGGACTGAGTGACCACCAGTTACCTTTTGAACTCTTGGATGCTTATTTTTGACTCTGATAGGCATCTCCATTTTAGATATCCCAAGGGTACCTCAAGCTCACCACATCCAAACATGGTTCCCCTTATCTTTCTCCAAAACCTGTTCTCCCTCCTCCCGGGCTCTCCCCTAACACTAGCAGTATCCCTGCGTGCCCACTGAATAAGCTAGAAACTGAAACCCCCTCCCTCATCCAGGCAGTGACTGGACCCTGACCTTTCTACTTGTATAATGCCCCTGTTTTGTCTTCATTCCCACTGTCATTGCCACAGGCTGAGCCCTAAGATGTCTGAGCCCCTAACCCTGGCCATAAACTAGGTCCCCAACCCTGACTCTGGGCGGTGTCTCTCACCTGAGTACAGATTGAGCCCCTCGCGCTTGCCATCAACTAATCCTTTCCCACTGGCCTCAGCCCCCTCTCCATAGTCTGAGCTCTAACCGTGGCCATGGAGTAACCCATAACTACAACCAATTAAAACTACTTGCCCTTGGTTGAGTGCAGAGGGTCTAGAGATAACCTGTCTCTATTAATCAAGAACCCACTCAAGGAATCACCTAGTGAGGTTGGACCCAGAGCAATGCCGTCCTATACAAAGGACGGCCTCTGAGGGCCCCAAGAGTTAGGAATTGCACAAAGGGCCAGATTCTGGTAGGGCGGGCTTCCTAGAAGAGGCGGGTGGGCCTTGAACCAGACTCTATCTTCTCCACAGTTGGAAGACCCCTCGGTGTTCCCAGCTGTGATCGTGGAGCAGGTACCCTACCCCGAATTACTGCATCTGTGCTCAGGACTGGACCTGGACGACATTCACAATGGCATCATAACAGACGGGACCTTGTGCATGACACAGGATCAGATCCTGGAGGGAAGTTTTTTGCTGGCAGGTCTGTTCCCTTCCTGAGCAGGGACAGCATGGTGGAGAGAGGGCTTCTGTCTTCACGGAACAGCAGCCCACAGTGGCTTCTGGTAACCCCATGCAGAAGGGCCAAGGCCCTTGCTTCATAGAGAAGGAACCATCTTAGTGGATTCCTGATCTTTCCAGATGAGGTGGGACAACGAGGAGTGGAGACCAATTAGGGCAGGAGGGGTGCTGGGCCCTTCCCAGCTGTCCCTAGTACCTCTGGCCAGGGTCCTGGGGCTCCTCTGCTTATCACCATCCTCAAGCTGGCCCTGATTACAGCTGTCCCCCTGCCTGTACCCTGAGGTAACTTGTCTTCTTTTCTTCTCTCCTGTGGCACCCCCACCCTGTGGAACCTGGAACCAGATGACAATGAGGCCACCTCGCACACCATGTCAACCACTGAAGTCTTGTTCAATGTGGAGTCTCCCAGCAACATCCTGGATGAGAAGCAGATCTGTAAGTTCAAGCCTCAGTGCCTTAACTCAAGGCAACAAAAAAATTCCATTTTAAAATGTCACATCTGCATAATGGATTCCCAGGCACATGGACATGCAGGCATATGTCCCATACCCACCTATAGACGTGACTTTTGTCTTTCTGTGACTGCTTATTTCACTTAGCATCATGTCCTCAAAGTCTGTTCGTATTGTAGCACGGGTCAGAATTTCTTTCCTTTCTAAGGCTGAATAATATTGAGCAGGGTGACTTTTTCAGGCCCATCTGCTCTTTTGTTTGGCTCCCAGGAAAACTAAGAAATGCGGGGTGTCACTTATTTAGAAACGTACTAGGCTTGGAACATCTTCATCCCTCCCCTGTTCTCGGGGGCCAGCCTGATCCCTGCTGGCCCTACCTGGCCCCTGGCCTCCCAGAAGGTCCCCAAGGCGGGCTCCTCCCAGTGCCCTCTCAGCAGATACCGTAACGCCACAGGAGGGTTCCCCCGACTCCCCTCTCCTGAGGGGGTACTGTGATATAGGGGGGAAAGAAAGCCCTAAAGCTGAACGTTAAGAGATTTCTAGTCCAGACTCTTGCTAACATGCATCCAGGATTCAACAAATATTTACTGAGTGCCTCCCTATACCAGGCGCTGACTCACTGAGACCTTGGGCACATGACTTGCTATCTCTGAGTCTGTCTCAGTCTCCTCACCAGGAAAGCAGAGCAGTTGGGCCAAATGATTTCTAAGGCCCCCTATAAAATGAGTGAAGGACTAAATCAAGGTGGCTCTTTACTCTGAATGCCGCCTGGAACTTCCCCGCACCCAGCAGTGGGCTATAAATGTGGCAGCTGTGATTGGGGCCAGCTCGTACCCACAGCTCTGCAGATGTTTCCTCCCCTCGTGGTACGAGACACGTGAGGCGTTCTCAGGTGCATCCTGTGTCTGGGGCCATGGGGAAGAGCCCCGCCCTCCTGAGGAACCCACCATTCTCTCCAGCTCTGGGAGACCCCGCTCTGGCCCTGCACCGGGCCCCGCCCACCTCAGGCCTTTCTTCTTGCAGTCGGTACCTCCGAAATGCTTCCAGACTCAGACCCTGCTCCAGCCATCACTCTGCCCAACTACCTGTTTCCTGCCTCTGAGCCCGGTGCCCTGAACAGGGCGGGTGACACTAGTGACCAGGAGGGGAATTCTCTGGAGGAGAAGGTCCCCAGAGAGGAAAGTGCCAAGAAGACTGGGAAATCAAAGAAGAGAAGTAAGGGAGGGGAGAGTGAGTGTGTGTGTGTCCAGGGGGTGGGCGGTGTGGGTGGGGGGGTCAGGAAGATCTTGAGGGCTGAGTGGGCCAAGGCTCAGGGACACAGCAGGAGGCCAGCTCTCTAGCGTGGCCAGGATGGACTAAAAGGCCTCCCTTCCATAAAACCTGGCCTTATGTGTTGGCCTGCCCGCGCCTGACATTTCCCCTGCTGCTTCTGTCTACCCAGCGTATGCGTCAACCCCGTCAGAAATGCCAATGATCCCGGTGGAGGGAATCCTAGGCTGGGAGCTTAGACACCAGGCTTGGCCCCCTGGCCAGTCCCTGGATCTCTGGGGCCTCTGCCCATAAAACACACGTCATGCCAGGTGCTTATCTCCCTTCTGTGGAGCTTATGAAGCCGAGGCCATATATGAGAGAGGACTTTGGGCTTTCCCAAGCCTGGGTGTTATTGATTTACTCAGGTGATGGCTGGTTGATACTGCCTTGTTAGCATGGCAACCAAAACCTCAGCGCCACACGTACCTGCACAACAGTGGTGCCTTTAGGCTGGACTTTTCATATCAAAAGCAAGGCGAGGCAGATTCTGTTCTCATAAAGGTGACGCATTTGCAGCCACTCCATTTCCCCACATCATAGCCGTGTTGCGGCACTACCTTGGGGGCCTGAAAATGAGGGTGCAGATACCTGAGGGCTGTGGAGAGTGACCTGGTCCCTCCTTGTCAGCCTTGTCGCACCCAACGTGGCCAGCTCCTGGGCCCTCCCTCTTGGGAGCTGGTCCTCATCCTCCTCCCCCACCTTCCTCTCACAGTCCGGAAGACCAAGGGCAACCGAAGTACCTCACCTGTCACCGACCCCAGCATCCCCATACGGAAGAAATCAAAGGATGGCAAAGGTAGGGCTGGGAGGCAGGTGAGGTCGGAAGGGAGCCCCTTCCCTGCCGCCAGGGTGCCCCTCACCAGCCGTCCCTCTGCAGGCAGCACCATCTATCTGTGGGAGTTCCTTCTGGCGCTTCTGCAGGACAGAAACACCTGTCCCAAGTACATCAAGTGGACCCAGCGAGAGAAGGGCATCTTCAAGCTGGTGGACTCCAAAGCCGTGTCCAAGCTGTGGGGGAAGCAGAAAAACAAGCCTGACATGAACTACGAGACGATGGGGCGGGCACTAAGGTAGGAGCTGCTGGGACAGAGAATCCCTGCCCTGGGGGAGCCAGCGAGCCCTTCCTTGTGTCCCAGGAGTCTCTCCCACTTTAATGGAGACCTGATTCATCCTTTAAGAAAACAGGTCTCATAACCGTCCCATTGGCTTGTCCCTGTGCCCCTTCCCCAGGCTCCCTCTGGGAGGAAAAAAATCCCCTCTCATGATTCTCTGACCTGGCCTTTTTACTTGTCGTAGTGCAAGAGCAGCTTAGTTGTCCCCTTCCCCAAGAAGGGCTTTCTTCACATGCTGCGAGCTGGAGCCCCAGGAAGGTGGGCCTGAGTTGCCCTAGAGGTGGTTTCTCAGGCCTGAGGACTGCTGGGCCCCCCCATCCATCCTCTCATTCATAGTTCCTCCCTCCACCAACTCCCTGTCCCCTGCCCCAAAGCAGGCTGGGGGGTGGCATTTGAAAACCCTTTTTGTAGATCCTTTGAGTCCTCAGGGGGAAATCTCTCAGGAATTTCGTAAAAGCTTTCCAGGCCCAAGCATGGGCTGGATCCCTTCCCCTGCTCCCTGGGGGCCCCCTGCCGGCTCCCCACGGGCTCCCCAGCCAGCTTCAGTCCTCAGGCCGTGTGCTGGGGAGGAGATGGAGGACCAGCCTGCTTAGTCTCTGACTAACTTCCCGCCCTTTGTCCGCCAGATATTACTATCAAAGAGGCATCCTGGCCAAAGTGGAAGGGCAGAGGCTGGTGTACCAGTTTAAGGAGATGCCCAAGGACTTGGTGGTGATTGAAGATGAGGACGAGAGAAGTGAAGCCACAGCGGCCCTGCCTCAGGCCTCCACAGCCTCCGCCAGCACCACCCGGCGAGCCAGCTCCAGGGTCTCGTCTAGAGCTGCCCCCCAGGGCAAGAGCGGCTCTTCCTGGGAGAAGCCAAAGGTTCCGCACGTCGGTCTCCAGCCATCTGCGAGTCTGGAATTGGGACTTTCTCTAGACGAGGAGACCCCCACTACCTCCACCATGCTTGTCTCCCCAGCAGAGAGCAAGGCCAAACTCACCAAAGCTGTGAGGTAAGGGCACCAAAGTAGTTACGAGTCTTCGCACAGTACCTCGTGCTCGGGGTCAGTTTTCAATTTCTTGCCAAGCCCTGCTGCGTGTCCAGGCTCATGGGGTCGTCACAGAACCCCTGGGAAGCCAGTAGGGCACTTGTTGGTCAAGAGAGGAAAAGTGACTTGCCCGAGGTCATACATCAAAGTAATGGCAAAACCAGCACTTGACTTAGGTGGCTTCTCCCACCAGCTAGGGCTGTTCCTGTTACACCAGAGGGCTCCCCAAGGAGCCACCAGGGCCTCCATGTCTGGGCCTATCCCCCCAAGCCTCCTTCACTCCAGAAAAGAGGCAACAGAATGTTACAGGGACGCCTGCTCTGCCTTCCTCAGGACTTCCAGGTCCACCCCGCCAGCTCTCACTACTTCTCATCCCTGCTAAGGGACCTCCAATTTTCCCTGAAAAGGTTGGACTTTGGGTTATGTGTAGGTAGCTGTCACTACGCTGTCGTGGGTCACCGAGATGCCCTGCTGAGGAGGGGTGGCAGTAGAGTGGAATGGTGCAGAACGTGAGCTCTGAGGTCACCAGGCCTAGATGCGAGTCCCTGCTCTAGTGCTTACTAGCCATGTGGTCTTGGGGCAGGTTACATAACCTCTCTGTGCCTCAGTTTCCTCAAGCTGCAAAACCAGATTATCCTTATACAACTTGTGGGCTGTTTTGAGGATTGAGTGAAATGCCACATGTCAATCACTCAGAATGATCTCTGACTATACTAAGTACTCAATAAATGTTAGTTATGACAACAACGAAGAAACGGACAAAGCACCTTCAGCTCTGTTCCTCTCATGCCCTCCCTCCTAGCCAGTTGGGGGACACCTCCTGCCCTAACCAACTCTGTTCTCTGTTTCTTCTCAGTACGACTTCGGTGCCCAGCAACATCCACCTAGGAGTGGCCCCTGGGGGGTCAGGCTCAGCCTTGACCCTGCAGACAATCCCGCTGACCAGGGTGCTGACCAACGGGGCCCCCGCCAGCACTACTGCTTCCACCCAGCTTGTTCTGCAGAGTGTTCCACCTGCCTCGACCTTCAAGGACACCTTCGCTTTGCAGGCCTCCTTCCCCCTGAGCGCCAGCTTCCCAGACAACCAGGTGGCAGCCCCAGGGGCTCCGCTGATCCTCAGTGGCCTCCCCCAACTTCTGGCTGGGGCCAACCATCCAACCAACCCAGTGCCACCCTCGGTCACAGGGGCTGGACCAGCAGGGCCCAGCTCTCCGGCCCCTGGGACTGTCATTGCTGCCTTCATCAGGACTTCTGGCGCCACCGCAGCCCCTGGGCCACTGAGGTCTTCCTCATATGTGCAGGGCATGGTGACGGGGGCCCCCATGGAGGGTCTGCTGGTTCCTGAAGAGACCCTGAGGGAGCTCCTGAGAGATCAGGCTCATCTTCAGCCACTTCCAACCCAGGTGGTTTCAAGGGGTTCCCACAATCCGAGCCTTCTGGGGAACCAAACTTTCTCTCCTCCCAGCGGCCCCACTGTTGGGCTGACCCCCGTGGCTGAACTTGAGCTCTCCTCAGGCTCAGGGTCCGTGTTAATGGCTGAGCCTAGTGTGACCACATCTGGGAGCCTGCTGGCCAGATCCCCAACCCCGGCCCCCTTCTCCCCATTCAATCCCACTTCCCTCATTAAGATGGAGCCCCATGACATGTAGACGAAGGGGTCAGAAGTGTCATCCACCTGGTGAAAATGAGCTGCATTTTCATACAAAGTGACTTAAGTAGCATGCCTGCCCCTGTGTTTCAGTGGGATGTCAATACACCTGACTCCCAGGCCCCCAGCCCTGCCTGATGTCACAGTGGCCAAACTGTGTCCAGTTTGTGCATCCCTGGCATCAGACTGTGGCCTTCAAGAGCACTAGGGGATATGCTCTTGGCAGGATAATGGGCTGGCTTGGTGATGGAGGGCAAACCCCCAGAGCCAGGGAGAACTCTGTAGCCAAGGCTGGTGCAGGGGCTCCACGAGAAGGTCTTTCCACCTGGCTGGGTCTCGCCGCCTACATTCCCCCTACTTGCTAGCCCATATGTGAATATCTCTGTATTTGTGTGTACTTGTGAGTTTGTATCTTAGTTTCTTTGGGGAGGACAGGAATGTAGCCGTGAGGTCTGGTTTTCAACAGTGTGTGTGTGTATCTCTCTGTGGGTCAGCCACAGGGATGGGGATTTTTTAAAGGGAAAGTATCCCCCTATTTCCTTTGTACATGCCAACATTCAGTTGCTCTGAGACTAGGGGGTGCAGGTTTGATCCCCCAAATTGGAGAGATGTCACAGAGCTGGAACAGGTACAGGTAGGGGAGCTTCAGTGGGCATGGGTGTTGGAGAAGACGTCCTCCTAAGGGACGAGAAGGCCAAGTAGGACAAAACCACAAGGAAAGGGAAGAGAACTCAGCCTGGGGAGCAGCCCGCGCAGATTACTCACCACAGTCACCATGCTGCTGGGCTGGAAGCTTGGCCACCCCAGGGTGCTCTGCTGAAGGATTAGTCAGGGGCAAAATCCCCCCACCCTGCCAGAGTCAGACCCAGCCAGAGTCCCCAGTCAGGGCTGAATTCATTGGATGTTTGTGCCCAGGGATTGTGCTATTTTGTGTAACAGCAGCCCTGTGCCAGAAACAGCTTTTGCTGGCACCCCAAACCACATGCCAATCCTGGGTTCCCTCTTGATTACTTTCGTGCCTGACATTTTTCAGCTGTCCCGCACAACCTAGACCGGGCCACCTCTATTCCTGCTCGTGGGGCGGGGCGACTGCTGCGTCATCCCTGCCGCTCAGCCTGCCTTCTGCTCAGCGGGGCCTGCCGCTCCCACGATGGCTACAGCAGACCTCGGGGTGGCCCGTTGCCCCTCATCTCCAACTTTCACACTTAGCCCTGATTCCTTCTGCACCAAGAAGACAGGAGCCAGCAGACAGGCGTTCCTGGGGCATTTCCCCTGTGGCTACATGGCTCCTCGCGGTCCTCAACCCATTCTCTTAATTAAAGTCAACCCCTAGGCAGCAGCACAGGGCCTGGATCCTCCCCCGATCCCCCCTCTTTGAATTAGCTTGCCTCTCTCCTGCCAAGTTTGGGGGAAAGGCTAAAAAATGTCAGCCTCAGAAACAACTGTGTCATCTGGTGGCTTTGGTTAATGTGAATCGGTGCCTCAGGACCTGTGCTATGTCCTCGGTACAAAACAATCCACGTGACCTAACTACCTCCCCTGGCTGCTCCCCTCTCTCTTCTCTGTTCTCCCTGTCCAGCCCCCTGGAGGGTTGTGCAGGTGCGTTTACTACATATTTCCAGTAGTTGGCATTAAAGTGCCTTTTTCTAATAAAGTCAGTTTATTATGACAATTTCCTGATGGTTGAAAGTAAGTATTTTGAGAAAGGGTCACTGTTTTGTTTTTTTAAAAAAGAAATTGCATGAAGGCACCGCATGGGTCAGGGGTGGTGGCCCCTGGCCCTGCCTAAAATCTGGTTTCTGCCACTCCCGCCCCAACTTCACGGAAAGTCATCATCGATCGCAAGGTCATGTGTGCCCTGAGGGTGAAAGCAGATGTCTTCACGGTTCTGGCCCCTGTGAGCCGCACCAGCTGGGCTCTCCTGCTTCCCCATTGCCCTGTCTCTGCACTACTGCCGCTACTGCCGGCTCCTCATCTGCCACGTCCAGTGTGGGTGTTCCCCAAGGGTCTCAGCCATTCTGGGCTCATTCCCAGTCCTAAATCTAGGGCCCCACCCCCTACTTTTTTCCCTAAGCTCCTGGCCCACATTTCCAGTGATCTGCCGGACATTCCCACCTAGATGCCTGTCAGGCCCTCAAAGATAGCCCCTCTATCAAAAATGGATTTTTAAATTCTTTCCACACTCACAGAAAAACCTTTCCAAAAAGCAAACAAAAGGCTGCCATGACTTACATACTTCTGTTAATGGTGCCACCATTTTCCTGACCTTCTAAGCTCAAAATGTCAGAGCCACCTAACGGCTGTTTTCACTTCTCCCAGTCCTCTCCTCTATCTCCTCAAAGTCCAGCACATGGTTTGTGATGTCTCTAAAATCTGGTCTTTCTTCCACATTCCCAGAGCCCCCAGCCTTGCCCAAATTACCCAAAAGCTCCCTCCAACACACACATCAACGGCCCCTAGTGTGACCTGTCGGAACCCCTCCCATCTGCCAGGGTACCCATTCTGTCCCTTCCTCTGCCAGAAAGCCTTCAGTGACTCCTCGTGGCCTGGTAGGGGTGATACTCAAAACACTGACCCTCCAATCCTTTCTAGGCAGCCTGGCATTAACCCTTTAGTTGCTGAATCCAGTCCAGGGGTCTTGGAGGAGGAACGGGGGAACACATGTAGGGCTCAGGGCAGTAGTTCCAGAAGTATTTTAAGTTTAGCATCAGCCCCGCCTTTGGGACAAAGCCCCAAGTCCTTGGCCTGCCGTCAAGACCCCTCACCATCAGGTCCTGACTGACTTCCCCAGACAACTCCCCCTCCTCCCTCCGCTGGCCTTGGAACATGCCTCTGTGCTTTTGTTTTACTTGGCTCTGCTCAACCAGAATGCCCTTCCTATCCAGCTGGTACCAACTAAATTGTGTCCATCCTCCAACACTCAATTCATGGAAGCTGCCTCCCCAGACCAGCCTATCCTTAAGTGAGTGAGTTCTTTATTTTAAACTCACTGCAATTGCCACTTTTTAAAGGCAACTGATCATAAACAGCCTGTGACATCTCCTGTGGTTATTATAATAAATCACAAACTGTTACTTAAACCTTCAATGGCCTGTACCTATTCAGTCTCCCCAGCTAGGGTGTTACCTCCTGAGGAACAGGGGGGCTGTATCACCCACAGAACAGGGCACAGTACGAAGCAGACAGCATCAAGGAACGGTTACTGATGGAGTAGGTGGGATATGGGGACCCAACTTGGAGTTTGGTGACCCCTGATCTCCCCTCTGCACAGGCACTCACCCCATGTGCTCCACTGCCCAGGGCCTGCCGTCTCTGGCTCAGTGACCTCATGGTACCCCAGCCCACCCCTACCTTAGCACTTGAGATTTGTTACTACTCTGAACATCCTATGCCTCTAAAGAAACTTCCCTGTCCAGTTTCTTTCCTTCTGAAAGTGTTAAACCAGCTAATCAGATAAACTAACCTGTGCTGATGTAGTTATGGGAGAGGACTAGAGGAGAGCCTCAGGAAAAAGGTTCATTTTAACCAGGGTCATGTGGCGACAACATCTCTGCCTTTGTGATGGTTTTAATGGAGTCACCAGTCAAGAGATGACCCTTATCTCCCAGCAGCTGATGTGTCAGTCCCTCCTCTGGGCTCCCACAGCACTTTGTATATACCTCTTATCATAGCACATAGCACACTGTAGTTCCTTAATTATGTGTTTATGTATGTTCCCCCCCATAGACTGTGAGCTCCTCAAGGACAGGGACTGTGTGTTAGTCACTGATGTATCCCCAGCGCCTAGCACAGTGCCTGGCACACAGTAGGTGCTCAATAAATGTTTATTGAAAGAATGAATAAGTCCTGATTCTAATTGTGAGGACTTATGCCCTCTCCTATGGCAGACAAGAGAGGGAGGACAATTCATACTTGGGAGCTATTGCAGCTTTTGCCCCCGCATGTAACACTGCAGGCAGTTGCTTTCTTTGCTTCTGTCTATAGCCATCCCTGGACAACAAGGTCCGCAGGGAGCCCAGGGCTGCTTCCAGCTGTGCCTGGGTGCCACAGGCGACTCCTGAACTCTAGCCCTCTGCTGCTGCTGCCTCCTTCCAAGGACTGCCTCACCACTATTTCCTCATCCCTGGGTGGGACTGAGTGGTGGAAATGTCAGCCCTGGTGGGTGGGGCGGGACGAGAAGTTATTCTGACAGTCACAGGCCTTTCTGATCCCATCACGTACTCTAAAAGAGGCAGTTGACTTCGGAGCCGGAGTGATAGTGCTGAAACCGCCGGACCTGGGGTAAGGGCTCATTCCCCTCCCAGAGGTCGCAGCCTCGGAGACCTCGGCCCTGGCACGCTAGACGTGGGGGCCGACGTCCAGCAGGTGGTGCTGTCGAGCCGGCGACGGGGGCGGGTGGCCTGGCGGAGCCCGGGAACGGAGGGAGGGGTGTCCAGGGCGGGGCCAACTGCTCCCGGCAGAGGCTGCCGCTGCCGGGGTCTTCCCGTCCTCTGTCATGCCGCTGCACCCCCACCTGTCCCTGGGCGGCTCCGGCCCCACCAACGCCCTCCATTGCTCCGGAGCTTCGAACTTTCCCCCGGCCCCCGCCGCCTTCACTTTCCAGGGGGAATTTAGCGGTCCGTTGAATGCGCTCTCCCCATTGGCCAGTCGCGCCCTGGCCCCGCCCCCGGAGGCCCCCTCCCCCAGCCTCCCTGACCGGCAGGTGAGCGCACGCCGCGCCCGTGCTCCCGCACCAGCCGCCGCCAGCCCCAGGGCCGCGGGCGTGAGCCCCAGGCTGTCGCTGCTGCGGGGCGCCGGACCTGGGCCACTCCTCGCCCGGCCTGCCTTTAGCTATACTCGTAGGTGCCGCCGCTTTCTACCTTGAAACAGGAGAGCGAGCGAGGCACCCGTGCCATCCGTTTGCCAGCGAGGGCCCGAGCCCGGGCTCAGGAGGGAGGAGGGCGCGGAGCCGTGGAGGCGTCGCACCCAGAGGCCGGACGCCGCGGCTGCCGGCGCCCCTCGCGGTGGAAGCCCGTGCGCTGGGGGGACACGTGGAGCCCCGCCCCGCTGCGGGTCCAGAAGGCCCGAGCATTCCGCGCCTCCCCCAGCAGCTAAGCAAGTCGCCCTCGGGTTAGACGCCCGCTCTCCTAAAACTCGCGCGCCGGTCCCAGCGCGGGCGGGACACAGTAAAATACCCAACAGGCTTCCCGGTTATTGGGTTAGAGTATGGAAGGGGCGGGAGTTTACTGCCCCCTCGCCCCACCCCCTAACCCACCTACCCCACGTCAAATGGGGATGCGGATATAGTCCCTTCTCTGGGAATACGGAGACTTCAGCAGGGCCGTTCTTTGAACCCCAAAGAGGAACATTCTGGGAAGGCAGTCATTAATGGTAGGCTCGAGACCTCGCTGAGGAGGAGGAACTAATGTTGCCTAAACAGCCGTCTTTTGTCCTCGGTATGATTCTTGTTGGTCGATGGGTAAATCGATTAGGTTCTCACCCAAGGTCGGCCTAGGCAGGTAGTGGTGGTGCTGGCTCTTTCTCCCACACCATACTGAAAGGATTAGGAGATCATTTAATAAGAGGCCACCGACTGACCAGAGTCCTCACCCCAAACCTTACTAGGGATGTAGATTTAATATCACAGTCCCTGATGTTCACAACGGGCGGAAGGGCAGTTGGACCCCAAGTAACATGTGGCAAAGGACCCCAAAGCAAGCAAACAAGAAACTGCTGTTTGGTTCCGCTTTTAACTCCTCTTTTTTTGTCTCCAAACATTTGCTCAGATTGTCCCCTCAGTTCAAATGTTCTTCCCTGCCACATCTAATTCTTGTATTTCTACTTATTTAAGTATCAGCTAGGCATCACCTCTCCCAGGAAGTCTTTCCCACCCACCCCAGTGTCCTTGCCCATCCCTTTGGGCTCCCACAGCATCCTGGTCCTAGTTGAATCCTACACTCACCACGTGGCTTTCATGACCTATTGATATGTCTGACTTCTTTACTTAGCTGCAAGTTCCAAAGAGAGGATGGATCTGAAATCAGAACCCTTATGGGCTTGTTTGGGAACTGAGAAAGGTGGCTATTGTAGGGGGCCTCAGGATCAGAAAGCGGGGAAGGGAAGGCCAATGAGGAAGATTAATGCTACGGCTCAAAGAGGATGATGTCTCTACATGTGAGCATCAAGACCCAGGACAAGCAGGCCCGAGCAAAGACAGCACAGCTCACAGTTTACTCCTGGGGATGGCTGGACTCCAGCCTGCCAGACACACAGGTCCCCTCGCCTCTACACTCTCTGATAGGGCTCTCCAGACACTTAAGCCACAGAGAGAAGCCCTAAGAACATAGCTTCAAAGGGCCTCATCCCACCCCCTTCCCCTCAGACAGAAATGGGTGGTGCATTCTGGAACCAGCAGTTACAAGAATCATAGCTTCTACCACTGTTTTTCAGAATTAGGAGGAAAAACTGTAAAATCCAGGATGGGCATCTTGCCTTCCTAGTAGCTGGGTCACAGGCAAACAGAACCATGGAAGGCCGGCACTGTGTGGGAGGTGCTGGCGTAACAGGAAGGCAGTGAGAGGGCCACGCAGCCAGAAGCCACCTAGGCAGGGTGATCCAGGGCGGGCAGGGGATTTCCTTAAGGAGGCTCATTCCCCACAGACACCAAAGAGAGGGCTCTATGGCAAACAAGGAACACTTGGGCACAACCCCTGCCTAATGCAACGTAAGCCGGATACTCAATTTTCCCCACCAGCCCATCCACCCCGGATTTGCCCATCTTGCCTTTTCTTTCCAGATAGTGACCCAGTGACCCAAATGTTCACTAGCCTCTCCACCTTGCCTTCGTGCACCATGCCCCTCTGGACCCGCAACTGCAAGGCGGTATCAAGCGTTTCCCCATTTGCTGAATTGGGATGCCCATCTTCTTAAAGCACCAAAAAGCCACAAAGGGGAGAAGAGTGAAAAGAGAGACAGGAGACAGAGGCCCCAACACAGGTTTTTCAGTATGCAAGTGTTTTTGACTCCACAGCCAGTTGCTTAAAATGAAACATAAAGGGCAGCCAGAATACACAACCAAATGCAAAAAAGTAAAGGCAAACGTAAAACATAAAATAAACCACACAATACCAGGAACCCCAACAAAACCAAAAAATTAAAATCCAAAACCCCTCAACTTTATATATATATATATATATATTTTTTTTTTTCTTAAAAAGGGAGAACAACTGTTCAAAACCAACTGGGCAGTATGGCAGGGGTGGGGAGCAGTCCTACAGAAGGGGGCCCAGAATCTGCCCCGGGGAACAAAGAACAAACACAATACAAAGAAAATATCCACCAATGCTCCCGAGTGGGTCAGGAGCCTCCAGAGAACAGATTGTCCCATCCTCAAACTGGCTTTTTTTTTTTCCTTTTTTTAAATTTTTTTTTCCATTTTCTTCTTTTGTTGTTGTTGTTTTAGCACCTGTACAATAAAACTGTACCATCTCCAACCAGAGCTGGCCACAGCGAGGCCCTCATGCCTTTGGATGGTACGTACTCTCTACAAGGATTGTTCGGAAAAATAGCAATCGGTAGAAAAATAAGAACAAGGGTGGGAAAGACAATGCCACAGAGGGGGTGGGGACAGGGAAGCAACCCAAGCTCCTCTCTCTCTCCCTCTTTCCCTGAACAAATCCAGCGCTGGAGGCCCGGAGGCTTGTGGGGAGGCCTGGTGGGGCCACACACTCAGCCCCAGGTCTCCAGCAGGAGTGGAGCCCGGGCTGGAGACCAGTTTCCTGCGCTCACCTAGGAAACAGCTGACGCCTGGATTTCACATCTGGCAGTCAGTCCGGGAGCCCTCTGCAGATTCCAAAGGAGAATGGGGAGTAGAGGGAGGAAAGGAGAGGAAGGGGTGCTGCCTGTCTGGGAAGGGGCAGAGATGGAAGGTGAGGGCTGGGAGGTTTGAGGCTCAGTATCTTGAGAGGGGGAGGCTAGGACGGGGCGGGGCTGTAGGGGAAAGATGCAGGAACAAATCCATATCGTGCCCTTTGAAGGGAGCAGTGAAGTAGGCATCAGGTGGGGACACCCTCACCCCTCAGACTCCTTTTCCACTCTCCTTTATCAGAGTAACTCATTAACTCCTCACCCCACAATCCTCCCCTCCCCGTAAACAATCTCAAGATAGCAGGGCTGCTGGGGGCAGGCCGAGAGGAGAAAAAACTGGCGGGGGAGGGGGAGCACCAAAGCCTCCGGATTTACCCCCAGCCCCCAGCCCTGGGCCAGCAGCAGCCAGCTTCATTAGTCACAAATCCAGGTCCCCCAATCCCACCCCACCCCACTCCCTCCCCAGTTGGGGGAAAAAACCACCTGGGAATAACTCTGTCAGAGCTTATCAAGAAAGAAAAAGAAAGGAGGTAAAGAAAGTCCCTCAATACAACAAGTTGTCTCAAATTGTCACAGTGATACAGACTTATCAGAAACCAATGAAACAATACAAATTAAATACTAATAAAATAAATACTATGGAAGACAGAAGAACACAGGGGAACAGAGCGGGGGCGCTCAGAGATTTGGGCTTTTCTCATTTCTCCATGGGACAGGCCATGGCCACCCAGGGCCCTTGTCAGGTCTTGGTCATACACAAGGAGGCCAGTCCAAGGGACCCTGGTGCCACCTCCCCACCACCCCTGGGACCTCTTGTCCTCAGACAAAGTTCAACTTTCCACCCCCATCACCAACCACGACAACAATGACGATGACAGGGAGATGAGAACTAATTGTAACCAAAAAAACAAAAACGGTCCAGTCACTAATGCTGGCATTGATAAGGCGGCTTCTTGTTGGTCCATATTATTGCCTCATTCTGCAGTCTGGTGCTCAGTGGGGGAAGACATGGGAGGTGGGGGAAGGGTGAACTCAGGAGGAGAAAGAAGAAAAGGAAGGGGCTGTTTTCCCCGGTCAACTGCTCCAAGAGTGGAATTCCACCTCCGACCCTAGGAGCCTAAGTAGCTCTATCTCATACTGCACCAGCTCTACAGTCTCAGAGGAGCCTGGGGGAGGTCTGTCCTCCAAGCCTCCAGGCCTCTCGGCAGGGGTCAGCAGCTGACTGGAGGCCACCTGCCGGTAGAACTCAGCCTTGGGCATGTTGACGATTTCAAAGTGCGGGAACCGGGCCTGAAAGATCCTGGAGGAAAGCTTCAGCCTCTTCAGGACATCAGTGAAGAGGAACCAGTTGGAGGGCCTGAAAAAGCAAGGATAGGAGTTAGGGAAGGTGACTCGGGAAGCAGAGGGGAAACCGACCGGGAGCACCCCACCAGGCCTATGGAGGCTGCTGCGTGACCACCTGAGTCTTCCACTGTGACTCGCTGCCAGTCTGGCTACCCCCAACCCCAACCCCACTAAACCACAGGCTTCTTGGGTGTAACTGAGGCAAATATTTTCTCCTGTCCTCTACATTACCTGGCCCAGATTTCAGCTAAATGGCGAGTACTCAATCCATGACTGACTTCGTCCAACAAAGAGTGAGCAGGAGGGAAACGGGGCCTGCCAGGGCCTAAAACTCTTAGCAGGCTTCCCCGAGGCTTAGCCCGCACCCCTGCGACCTGGGATTTACCATCTGCTGGGCCCAGTCTTCCACCCACCCCTGCCCCTGCCAACCCTGGCTAGTTTCCCTCTCCAGTTCTCTCTCCAGCCTCCCCTGCCTTCTTGTTCTCCAAGATCTTCCCCAGCAGAGGGGGAGCCGTGGAGAAAGGCCTAAACTGCGGGTAATCCAAAAGGCATTTCTTGCTGGCTCTGGAATGCATTAGACAAGTTTTTTCTCCGAGGCAGCACCATCGTTTCTGCAGGGCCGGAGCTCACATTACAGCAAGTCTGACTTTGCTGAGCACACCCGACTGGGCGGCAGCCTGGGGACAGCTGGGAGGGGTGCTGGAGAGGCCGCAGGGGCCAAACGCTTCCATGGACTAAACCGGGAAGAAAGCGCTGCCTCCCCGCATCAGTGGTTTACAGAGTTTTCCCTCCTTGCCATTCCACTGCCCCAGTTCCAGCCTTCACCATTTCTGTATTGCGTCAGCCTCCTGTTTTCCTTTTGCCAAAAGTCATTCTTTGGCACCCCCACCCACCTTCATCAGATCCTCTCTTACCATTAGAGTTTTCTAAAAAGAAACTGACCTACTCCCTCCCTAGACAGCTTTCAATGGATCCCCAGTGCCTCCAGAAAAACTCCAAATTCTTTAGCAGGATATTATACAAGACCTTCCAAACATAACCGTATTCAACCTCTTGAGCCCAATCTCTACCCAGTAAAACACAGACACACAAACACACGCTATATCTCCCACCCTATCACATGCCAGCCATGAGATGATAAGACTACCCCTGCTTTCTGAACTTTCTGAACCTGTATGTCCCAGTGCCTTGCCCTCCATCCTACCCTCCATTCTGGACTACCTCAGATGCCACAGTACCCATGAAACCTTCCCCCATGGTCTTGTGGTACTCGGTTCAGACCCCTATTATAATACTTCTAACAGAGCCCATTTCAGAAAGGATGCAAAAGAAACTTCACACTGTGGTTCTCCCCATGACACGGGAACAGGGACTTGGGGATGACTGGAACTTTTTTTACTTGATGAATTGAGTTTTTTACAATAACAAATCTGCTTAGGACATTTTGTCTTTTTTTTTTTTTTATTAGAGACAAGGTCTCGCTCGCTCTGTTGCCCAGGCGGGAGTGCAGTGGCACGATCATAGCGCACTGCAGCCTTGAACTCCTGAGCTCAAGCCGTCATCCCACCTCAGCCTCCCAAGTAGTTGGGACTACAGGCGCATGCAACCATGCTAGACTAATTTCTTTTTATTTTTTGTAGAAATAGGGTCTCACTATATTGCCCATGCTGGTCTCCAATTCCTGACTTCTAGCAATCCTCCTGCCTTGGCCTCCCAAAGTGCTGGGATTACAGGTGTGAGCCACTGTGCCTGACTCATTTTGTCTTTTATTAGAGTTAATTATATACTTGTCTGTCTACTCCACTAGCCTGTGGATTCTTTGAAGGCCAGAGATATGTTCTGGTCCTCAGGGTTTGACCTGGTGCAGCTGCTCAAGACATGTTTATGGAATCGAATGTTCTATATAGCACCTAGAACATCTGCCCAGACCCATAATCCTTATCCCTAAAGTGCAACATTTCTTCCAAATGATGGCGAACTCTGTCATCTCACATGATTAGGGAAAGGAGTATTCTGGGTTAAGAGAAAGGGGCTAGAGATACCATATACTAGGACCCTCACTCCCAAAGAATGGGGAAAAAAAACCCTCAGAACATTCACCCTGGTCATCGGAATTCAGTCTTGCCCATCTGATGATTTAGATGGCCCTTCTGAACCCCACGGGGCCACAGAGTCATCATTTTATATCACCACCAACCCCCCCCTTCTTGAAGAACAGAAAATTTCACATTATGCTACAGCTATGGGAAGGGCAGCTTCAGAACAAACGCTGGAGGATATAACATCAGGAAAACCAGCTTTGCCGGTACTGAGCTGCAGCTGCACGAGGTGCCTGCTACCTGGTTCACTGAGTAACACGTGGCCCTTGGTGGCCTGTGTTCTGTCCACACCTAAAGCAGACTACCCTGGTCCTTTTACTGCCTGGGGCCCAAGATCCTGTTTCAGAGAAGGAGGTGCTGAATACTTTGGAGGAATTAATTAACTGCGCAATACTATATCCCAGAGGCCCCGCCCCACCCTCAGGGATCAGCTTATGCCCAGAAGAACAAGGACCAAAAGCCCCTGAAACTTGACCCTATTAGTGTCATCATATAGGCTATTTTTATTCTTATTAGGCAATGGGGGAAGGGCTGCAAAGAAACTGTGGTCCAGTGGGTAGGGTCATAAACCGAGGGTCTCACTTGAAGGGTGCCTAATCCACCCATCGTCCACCCGGCTCCCTATCCTGTGCACCTCATGCTACTTCACTGGTTTTTCAAACAGGATCTGATATTTCAAGAAGAGTTATCAAAGAAAAATTATCCTTAAAATTGTTTGCAAAGGCATTTGAGATACATGAAGACAACCAATTAGGAAAAACAATAACGGAGGCTAAGAACAAAAGGGCAATTCATCCCACGTCCTCATTCTCTAAACCTGTACTTTCACATGCTGACCGTGTGGGAGACCGACAACCCTGGCCCCGCCGGCTGTGCAACTCCCTTCTGCATCATCAAATAAAGATTAAATTGGGTTCTGTCTAATGTTAAGTTCCAGGTACATTCTAGTCTCTGAAAATGGGCGATCCCTGTTATAATATGCACAGTAATCTGAGCTGATGACAGCGTTGGTGCCACCACCTCGTCAACACTACGGCTATGAGAAGCAAGGCTGTAGATTACTTAAGGACCCTAGTGACCCCACAGCCATGGCAACCATATGTCCTGGCTTTTCCAACAATCTCAATTTCAGATATTCTGTCTGGTTGTCCCCAGAAACCACAAAAATATTCCAGAGATTCTAATAGTGTATCAGCCCAAATATCTCCCAGATTATCTCTCACACCCAGGACCCTCCCCAGAGTGAATCTAGATTTTGGGTTCAGAAAATCCATACAGTTGATGTACTTAAAGCCTACAGCCGCTAGTTTGAACATAACTAATCTGAGCTGGAAGGGTCTTTGTCACATATTGTCTTTCCCATGCTCCAGCGCTCACTTGCCAGGTCTTCACTTCCTCCTGCAAAACTCCACCTCCCCGGGGAGGTGGGCCAGGGGTTGGCAGGATCTTGGCACGGGTCCCTGTGGATCTCTCAGCCACTTACCCGGAGGATACTGACACTTGGACATTGTAGCAAGGGAGAAGAGGCTTGTCTGAGAATTCGAACATGAAATCATCCTCTTCCCCATCATCTCCTTCTTGATCAGAGGTCCCAGGAGGATTATGTAGGAGGTCACAGGCAAACCCGTCTTTTTCCTCTGTAAGGAAAGCACATAGGGATTAGGACTCGGCTACATGCACAAAACTGAAGAAAAGAAATGCTCCAGCCAGATACAGGGGTGTGAAAGGTGGTGCTGGGGAGACAAGAAGGCCACAGGCCCCTGGTTGGGGCCAAGGTTTGCTGATCCCACGGCTCTCATCCTTGGGCGGAGATGTGAAAGTTCTAGTCCTGGAAGAAAACATTTTGTGGCCAGAGATTTATTGTATTCCTCTACCCTCCAACTGGAAAAAGCAAGGTGATGTGAAGGATGAGCTGCTCAGCTGTTGGAGATGGAAGCCTGAAGATACTTTCAGCAGTCAAGGGCAAGGTGAAAACACCTGCCCTTCTCTGGCTGCGGCTTTCCCAAGCTGCCTCACTGCCTGCCGGGCTCCCTGGAAGTCCAGCAGAGGCCCAGACGGTTCCCTTCCCTAGCCACGTGTCTGGGGGTGGCCTGCTGCATTTCCACCCAACCTTCTCCTGTTCCAGCTCCCCCAAGCTTAGAGGAGGGTGCTTTCCTTCACCTTCAGCCCCTAGCCCAATGGGTGAATGCTAGACAACCACCATGGATAAAGATGTGATCTTTCAGGAAAAGAAAGATGGGCCCAGAAGACTAAGGTCTCAGGAGAAAGCAGCTATCTGAAAACCGTTTGTGTATTGTGGGGCAGGGTGAGGGCAATGACAGCTTCCAGGTGAGGGGCAGGGCCCCTCTTGAGTATGAGTAATACCAAAAGAGGTGACAATACCCATAGGGGCTTCTGGCAGGCTTAAGACAAAGCAAGGGAGGAGACAGAGACCCTGGAAGAGAAAGAATTTAAAAAGTGCCCAGGCTGGGGAGTGGTAGAGGGCTAACAAGGGATGGCTTCAGTCCAAATCTGCGTTGCATCTCCTGGTGTAGGCCAATGACTTCTGAGTCTGGGGAAAGGATGTGTTAGGGTTTGGGCTAAAAGGGTCTGTAAGCTATTAACAGGTGAAGAAGGGATACCTCCACAAGGCTACTCCTATCTTTGAGAACAATCAGTGAAAGCCAAACCAAACTCCACATCTCTGTGGCATAGATGAGGGGGGCAAGAATCCCACTTAAAACTTACCTAGCACTGAACTGCTATAAAAATCCCAGGATACACCAGGATCACCCTCTGCCCGGCCCTGAAGATCCGAGAGGTGATCTGATGAAAGAAGAGAAGGCAGTGAGACAAAGAGGATAGGCTGAAGAAGGAATCTTGAAGCAAAGTCCACATTTATGGGGCTAAGAGAATGGGAGAAGGGAAGGAAGGACCATAGGAGTTGCCAGGTGTGACCAGGGAGAGACCTTTCTTGTTCTTGGTCAGAGATTGCAAACCAGCAACCAGGAGCCCAATCTAGCCCATTGACCGCCTGAGGCTTGGCCCAGTGTTTTAAAAGAAAAAATTTTTTTAAATTCTCTTCCAACATTTTAAAATTGGGCAATTTCCACTGAGAAATCCAGATTTCCAATTTTCTTGTGAAAAAAATCAGAAGATCTGGCAAACCGTGTCCAAATTCCTGCCTGTCAACAGTTGGCTAGAGAGAGTGGCAACACATGTGGGCTTCGGTTCACCACTCCCCACCCAGCCTGCTTCCCTCTTTTACATGATCAGCCTGAAGGCATTTAGCTTTGAGACCTCCTGCCTTAAATGGTATAGGGAATTACTCTACAAGCAGAATCCTAGACCTAGCTCAGTATTTTAATTCCCTGCTGGTCACAACGTTCATATATCCGATCACTATCTCTCCAATTTATAGTAAGATAAATAAGCAGAATTCCTTCTGCTTTGTCTTTGGAAAACATGGAGGGAATGGCCAGGTTTATTCTCATAAAAACCACTGGCTTCTACTCCTAGGAATATGCCCAAAAGAACGGAAAACAGGTGTTCAAACAAAAACTACACGAATGTTCACGGCAGCTCTATTCACAACAGCCAAAAGGTGGAAACCATCCAAATGCTCATCAACTGATGAAATTTCTGCTGGAAATATTAAATACTTCAGCTGCTGGCAAAAACAGCTGAGTGATTCCTCAAAAAGGTAAACACAGAATTACCGTATGACCCACCACTTCCACTCCTGGGTACATACCCCCCAAAGAACTGAAAACAGACACTCAGACATGTGCGTGCATGTTCACAACTGCACTATTCACAATAACCAAAAGGTAGACATGGCCCAAGTGTCCATTGATGGATGAGTGTGCTTAAACAAATTGTGGTATATCCATGCAGTGGAATATTATTCAGCCCTAAAAAGGAAGGAAAATTCTGACACATCACCACGTGATGTTAAGTGATAGAAGCCAGACACAAGAGGCCCACATTGTATGATTCCATTTATAGGAAATATTCAGAAGAGCCAAATCCGCAGAGCTAGAAAGCAGACTGGTGGCTGCCAGCAGCGAGGGAGAGAAGGGAATGGGGAGTGACTGGTAACAGACATTGTTTCCCTTTGGAATGCCAAGAAAGTTCTGAAACTAGGTAGTGGTGATGGTTGTACAACATTATGAATGTTCTTACTGTCGCTCAATTGTACAGTTTAAAATGGTTATAACAGTAAATCTTGTGTTATGTATACCTGAACACAATAAAACAGTTTTAATAACCTTTTGCTCACTTGCTCTAAAGAGAGACATCAGGCCATGCCCTTAGCCTCCCTGTTTCCTAGCTAGGCATTATCTAGTGGAACTGTTTCACCTCCCAGTCCCACCTGCACAAAAAGCTGGTCCACTTTTTGTTGGCTTTCGTGACAAATTCAGCTGTGTCATCTGTGGGCACATGGCCAGTGGTTGCCAATATGCCGCCTAGTAAAACTGGCAAACTGACTTAGTTGTATGTGGTTGCCACCAGCCCTCAAGTGACACCTGTGCAACTGGACAGGAGAGAGTCCAAAGGGCACAAGTAAGGTGAGGGTGTCCCCTGAAAACCAAATCCCAGGAGGAAGCTGGTGGCCACTCTTAAAGGAGTGGAGCTAGTCTCCTCCAATGGAAAGCACCCCCGTGACCCAATATCCCTCTGGGATCATCCTGTCAACAAGAACGCCTATGAAGTGTTGTGAGCTACTAAAAAAACCCTCATTTTTAAGCAATCTTCTAGGAAATGAAGAGTTCCCCGGGTAGGATAAAGCAGCCAGTAAGAAGCTTTCAAAGTAATGACTGATCAAAGTGGGAAACCTTTAGTCATGTACGTTAGGTTGTCTGTGCCCTCCGTGAAAAGACTCTGAGGTCCTGCTGCCAGCTCATGTGCTCTGCTGTACCCTGTGCCACTTGAGAGTTGGAAGTAGTTTCTTCCAGAAGCATCTGTCAGGCAGGTAGGTGTCTGTTCTGTGCCTAACCCTGTGCTAGGTGTCATGGGAGATAATAGAACAACAGTGTAAGTTCCAAAAGGGCAGGGACCATGCCTGTCTTGTGTACCATCAATCACCTCCCGTGTCCTTAAGCCCAGTGCCTGGTACATTAGTGAGAGCTTAATAAATATATGGAGAGGGAGCGAGGCAGAAACGAATTACCACAAGGTACGACTATGAAGTGCGTGTTTTACCAGCACGCTTGAACACATGCATTCAAGTGACTGCTGCCCCCACCCCCCACAAGAGGTCACACAAGGATTCCAGCAGAGCAGCCCTAGCTCACCACATTCCTGGGGCTCCTCTCTAGGAACTGCCTTCAGAGCCTCTAGCACATTCCTCTAATTCTCTTTGCTGACTGCAAATCTTTGTTATTTGCAGGTGAATTTGCCTTTTTGAGATAGCCAAAAGTTAACTGGCAAGAGCGAAGATGTTAAAGTTGGAGCAGGCCCATGAGTGGCACACAGGAGGAGCGCCAGGCTTCGCTCAATGGTGCAGCTTCAATTCACGTTTCCTCACAAACGTTCACATCCAATCAGGACGAAGAGTGACCTTCCTCTTCCTTGATTCTCCCTGTCCCCCATCCCTGGCCACAACTTTCAGTCCTTTACTCCTGCCCTTTCCTTGAAAAAGTGCCCTGGGCCCAGCAAGTCTAATCCGAGGTATATACCCAAAAGAATTAAAATGGAGACTCAAACAAATACTTGTACATGCATGCTCATGGCAGCTCTATTCACAATAGCCAAATAGGTGGACACAACCCAAATGTCTATCAGTGGATGAATGGATAAACAAAATGGTGTATATTATCCACACAATAGAATATTATTCAGCCATAAAAAGGAATCAAGTACTGAAATATGCTAACCCGTGGATGGACCTGGAAAACAGTATACTACATGAAAGAAGCCAGACACAAAAGGCCCCATATTATATGATTCCATGTATATGACATGTCTAGAATAGGCAAATCCATAGAGACAGAATGACTAGTGGTTGCTGGGGCAGGGAGCAAGGGGGAATAGAGAGCAGTGGGTACAAGGTTCCATTTTAGGCTGATGAAAATGTTTTGGAACTAAATAGAGGTAGTGGCTGCACAAGGTAGTGAATGCACTAAATGCCACTGAATTGCTCACTTTGAAATGCTTAATTTTATGTTGTGTGAATTTCATCTCAATAATTTTTTTTTTTTTTTAGAAAGCACCCTCAGGGCTTCATTGTAAGAATGGAGCCTCTCATCTCAATGTGAGCGGCCACCCTAGCAATCACCTTCTCTTTTCCATGATCCCATCACACCCCTCCCCATCTCCTCCAACTAAGCCACCAGCTGAGGGACATGAAAGGAGAGGAAAACAAAAAACAAGTGGTCTTCAACATGAGGTCAGATGGCAGAGGTCTCTGGCAGGAAAAACAAAAACCTGTGATTGAGTGACCTCAAGTGGCAAATTGCTAACCCTTTCATCAGTGGAAGGTAGAGCAGTCCTGATACTTCCTCTGATGCCCCAAACCAAACTGCACCTATTCCCCCCAACCCCCACATTCTTTCCTACAGAGGAGGAAAAACGAGTCTGTTTTCCTTCAGCTAGCTTGGTTATTGCTCTTTTCTTCAAGGGGTCAAAGGTAAATCAGTCACATGCCTGCCTATAATTTGGCCCAAGGGGGAGGCCCTTTAAAGGCCTCTCAGGGGGTTTGGACAGCTTGGTGCTCCAAGCCCGAGCATGAGGTAGAAAGGCCTCCTGTACCTAGCACAGCACCCAAAATCTAATAGGTGCTCAATAAGTAAGTAAATAAATAAATGGATAGATAAATGAATGGATGAAGGAGTGCCAGTCCCTCCTTCACGATCTCAGCAGAAATGGGCCTCACCTTAAGCCAACCCAATATAAGAAAATCCATGTTTACAGCCCAGATGAATTACCAGCATCTTCTGTTTTACAAAAGGACTCACTACAGGATACCCGTAAACAGAGACCTTTTCGTGTGGACTTAGGAGAGGATCTGATGCCCCAACAACTTTTCCAGAACAGGGGCCCTGCACAAAGCCAGGGAAGCTCTACACGAGGCACCTGATGCTCTCACTCACCTTTCCCTCCTGCAGAAAATGGAGTCCTCTGCACCCTACGGGGATTCGCCTTCATTTTCTGCCCAGTGGGACCTCCACTAGGGGAGGATGATGACAATTAATCTACAGAGAGTCTGGGCTGGCAAATGTTTGGGGATGAAAAGCAAAAAGCTTTTTAAATACCTCAGCCAGACGGCCAAGGTAAAAAAAAAAAAAAAAAAATCCAGGACTCCACGAAAATGTACCTAGGTGTAGGGGTTGGGGAGGCGGAAAGGTGGAGGGCAAAACTTCCCTAGACTCCGACCTCCGGCCTCCAGCACACCCTACAGCCACGACACCACTGCACCCAGAGGCTCCTGGAGATTTTCTGTGGGAGGGTGCACAGGGAGGAAAAATGAGAGACAAGAACTCAGTTCAAGGCATCAATACTGCCCCTGACCATGGCCACACCACATTATGAGTACACTAAATGCCACTGGATTGCTCACCTAACACATGGTTAAGTTAGGTAAATTTCACCTAAGTTTTTTAAGAAAAAGCTTCTGAGAATTGTCCTCTCACTCTCACCCCCTCAAGCAGCCTTTGGGCCCAAATACCCCCTTCCTTTCTGGGCACTTGCTGACTCCTGTCAGTGCCTGCCTCTCTGGGGTGTCGGGCCAAGGTCCTAGAACTTTCCCTAACAGCCAGACAGAGCCCTGCCTTTGCATGGAAAAGAGGTGGTCCAGTTTATAACACTCTATCGGCTCCCGAACCCCACTATTAAGCCAGCCCCATGTCCACAAATTGAGCAAGGGTGTGAAGATCTGAACCTGGGTGCCCAGCCTGGACAGGCCAGAGAGAGCTAGAGCTAATGAAAGCCTTTGCTATGTTCTGTGACAGACTGGTGTTCGAGTTAGTTTAAGGAGTTGTCAAAAGGCTGGCTACCATAATAACATGAATTGACAGAAAGAAGAAGATGAGAGAAAAGTGTTATTTCTTATTTTTCAACTACTTAAAATGGTTTCAACATTCAGACTCCTTTGGGGGTTGGGAGGAGGGCTTAGAGAAGCAAGGAGTTCATCTGCTCACTAAGGTGGTCAGAGAGAGCCTCCGGACCTTCGGGAGGGCAGGTTCTAGCCTAAAGAGGCCTCTGGACTAGACAAGTTTATCAAAGGCAGAGCTTCATGTGGTGCCTTTATCATATTGAGATGCTCTAGAGGTTTGTGCCAGACTTTCCTGGGAAGCCAGTGGAGTGCAGACGACGTGTGTATGTGTCTAAAAGAGAGTGCACGTGTGCACAGTATGTGGGAGGGGGCCACAAAGGGTGGCTTGCCCCGAGCCCTGTACTCCAGTGATGGCTCAGCTGAAGGGAACAGCAGTCATCACTGGCCCAGGAGGAATGACTGAATGAACATCCCAAAGCTGCTCTCCCCCTCAAAGACAGGGACTTGGGAAGCCAGAGCTCGGGGGGGAGGGAAACGGAAAAGGCAGCCCCTTCCTGCGTCCCACGAGGAGAGGCTGGGCCAGGCTGTGCAGGCCTGAGGCCTGTACTCCAGGGTTTAGTCAGCTTGACTTGAGACCTGGGTGGAGGCTGGCTGAGCAGGAGTCAAGATCTCCCTTGGCGGCCTCCTGTCATCCCCTCCCAGCCCCTGCCTAGTCCTCCTTCCATGGGGACCTTCAGTTCAAGTCCCTTTGTTTCTTCCTCCATCGTCAGCTCAGTTAACCTTTGTTCGATAAACAAACGAGCCCCTTGGTTGGAAGCCCAGAACTATATCTCTGGCAGGGTAGGGGTTCAGGACTAACTGGGGCCAAAGCCTGGGTGAGAGGAGGGAGTAGTCCTGGGCAAATCCTTGGTCCTGTTGGCTCCTGGTCCAAGAGCGGTTCTACCACAAACACTGAAGCCTCTAAGAAGGTTCAGAGATACAAGTCCCAGCTGCCCCGTCCCTCAAGCAGTCTGAAGAAGTAACTGCTAGAGCAAGGGCCAAGCTGTGATGTCACTAAGAGGCGGGGTTCCTTCATTCAGAGGTCAAGTCTGAGGAGATTGCTACTGAGCATGCCCAAGCTTGACTCCCCTCCTTCCCTCCTCCCCTGCCCAACTCCACAGAGCTGTTTAACTGCAGACAAACAGCTGCTATCCACTAATGAGAAATAAATGCATGTTGGCTTGTGGCCCTTGCCATGGGCTTCCACAATAGACACTTTTCCAGAAGGGGCAGGTGAGGGGGGAAAAGAAAGGCATGGAAAGAAGGGGGACGCTGAGATGCAGAGGAAACATCGCAGTTTGCACCAGCAAGGGCTGTGAGGAACAAAGCTTCAGGAAGGGTCCCAGGGGTTCCACTTTGATCATAAACAAGGAGAAATTGCAAAAACAAAAGCAAAATGCTAAGTGTCACTGCTTTGCAACTGACATCCCATTCAAAGCACAGGTCAACAAATTCTTCCCCCAACTATGTCTACTAGTGGGGCTGCTGTCCCACAAAGAGGCATGCACACCCAAGATACCTAGCTGCGAAATGGGTCCCCGTGGGCTCCCAGATCCTGAAGAGGATGCAGGCACTCACAGCTAGGGGATGAGAGGAAGCGGCCCTCTGGGCTTTTTAAGTGGACAGAGATTTCTGAGATGTTGGAGGGAAAGCATGTGAAAACGGCAGATGCCCCTCGTGGGAGCAGTTTGAGATGGAGGGAGATGAAGAGGACGTCCTCACCAGTTCAGGAATCAGAGGCCATCCCTAAGGATGACGGCTTCAAGTCTGAGAAGTGCTTACCACTGAGAAAGCGCTTCATGGTGTCGCTGCTGGCCAGCTTCATGGCCGTCTGGCCCGAGTAGGTAGCCAGTGTGGGGTCGGCCCCATAGGACAGTAGGAGCCAGATGGTCTCCAGGTTGTCGTTGACCACTGCATCATGAACTGGCCTGCAGAGGTGAGACAAGGGTGAGGATAACAGGGCCCAAGTGGGAACAGGGGTTTCTAGGCTACAGGCTGCCACATCGGGGAAAGAAATGAGACGAGCCCAGGGGAACCCTGGTGTGATCGGGGTTAAGGCTTAGGGCAGGGGAGCCACCTCTGGCCTGCAACCCCCACTACCATCTCCCCACCTCCTCCCTCCCATTACTCTCTCTCTCTCTCTTATGTTCTCCCCGTGTCTTGGGACAGCCCCTAGGGCATGGTGTAGCTCCACTGGTGGTTCTGGAGTTGGGCAGAGAATGGGTCCCTGACTTGGGATAAAGCTAAAGCAGCTGTGGGGGGTAAAAGCGAAGAACCCAGGTGACTGCCCAAGAGGAAGATGAGCAGAGTGCAGAGCCCCCTTCTACTTGTTCTGCAGCTCCTGTCTCTACTTTGCCCAGGAAGTAGGCCCTCTGGTAGAACAGAAGAGAATGGGTGCAATTTCTTTAAGACACAGCACGCAGAATTTTTAAAAAGTACATAGAGATCAAATTTAAAAAATCAAATCTGGAATGTGACCCTCAGGTCAGTCTCCCAGTTTCTAAAGCCTCGGATTCTGCCTGAGACAAGTGCCCGGCCAAGCTGAGTGCAGGGAGGCCTGCGTGGTCTTCCCGGTGACCGCTTCACGTGATGGGATGATTCCCAGACAACTGCAGCCTCCCTCTCCTTAGTAACCAATGAGGACTGGCCACCCAGGAGCTCATCAGCCCGGCCCTAAACTGGTTCCCTCTTCAGTCTAGACAGGTCTTTCCGACAAGTCCTCTCTGTAACTTGCAGCCTGGTGTGCTGAAAAGGTCCAGGCCGAGTGAGGGGCTGAGCCCGGGGAAGGAGCAGCCTTCTTGCCTCGTGCCATCCTGCGCGCTGCAGTTCACGTTGGCCCCGTGCTCCAGCAGGATGTTCAGGATGTCGGTCCAGCCCCGGGAACAGGCCTCATGCAGGGCTGTGTAGCCAGCATTGTCACGGTGATTCACGTCCTCACTGTCTTTCTGGAGGCAGTAGAGAACAACGTCCTGTGGAGACAGGGACAGCTCCGTGGGCAAAGAATGGGCTAATTCTTTTTTTTTTTTTTTTTTTTTTTTTGAGACAGAGTCTCACTCTGTTGCCCGGGCTAGAGTGAGTGCCGTGGTGTCAGCCTAGCTCACAGCAACCTCAAACTCCTGAGCTTAAGCGATCCTACTGCCTCAGCCTCCCGAGTAGCTGGGACTACAGGCATGCGCCACCATGCCCGGCTAATTTTTTCTATATATATTTTTAGTTGTCCAGATAATTTTTATTTCTATTTTTAGTAGAGACAGGGTCTCGCTCAGGCTGGTCTCGAACTCCTGACCTCCAGCGATCCACCCGCCTCGGCCTCCCAGAGGGCTAGGATTACAGGCGTGAGCCACCGCGCCCGGCCAGAAAGGGCTATTGAACTCATCCCAGCGAGACTCGAAGGTCCCCCAGTATCCAAGAATTCTCAGAGCCCACCCTTTATAGGAGGAACAAGTCTCAAAATCTTTCCTTAACAAAGTCTGTCCTGAGCTGCTATCACCAGTGCCCCAGCTCTGGGCTGTTTCTTTGGCAGTGGGGAGACATTTCTTATGGCCAAGAACACTCATCTGGGTAGTAGTTGTTGGGGTGAAGTCCTCAGGGAGGCTCACCTGCTCACCTAGAGCTCAAGCGCTTAGACCTTGACTCCCTGAGCTTGGCAAGCTAGCCCCAGACCAGAGAAATGAACACAGCCTCTGGTGGTAATTCGAGAACAAGAAGAAAGAATTGTTTTAAGGACTACCCCTGGATGCTGGTCTCAGCAGGACCAATGCTCATGCCAGGATCGTCCCCTCAAATCAGGATCATCTGAGTATTACCTAGTAGTCATTCATGCACACTTTAATGACCGACTTCCTCGGGCTGAGATGATGGGACCAGAGGCTGGACTTCAGGGACCTGAAGAACCCTAGCTAGAAAGAGAAGAAGCTGGTGGATAAGCTGAGGGGGAGGAGAGAGGCTGGCAGCATCACTGGCTGCCTGGCTTTCTGAGCATCGGACGCCACCGGTGCACTATCACCGACCCTCTCCAGGGCACTGGGGAGATGGGCTGCTCAGCTGTTCTGCCTGACAGCTCCAGGCTGGCTGGCTGGAGCCGCCTATATACAGAAACTGTCAGGCTGCCTTTACCCAGGAGAAAGCACGAGGCCTCCTACTCTCTGTACCTGTGCAGATGTTTGTCTCTTCCTGAAGCCCCAGAGAGCTTCTCCTGCCCTCCCGACTGGCTGCCCTGTGCTCCAGCCCCGTCCTCTTTGCTCCTCCAGTGGTTTCCCGTTTGCTGCTTTTGCCCAGGCTACAAGACAATTAACCTTAACGGCACAGACTGGTCTTCATTTCTGCTTCAGGTCTCCCTTTGGCAGCTATCCAGGCACCCACACCAGGTGCTTAGAAAAGATGGGCGGCTTGATGGTAACACACTGTCACGTCAGCTCTCCTGGGCTGACCAGCCTGGCCAGGAGCACAGCTGGCTTGAGCCAGTCAGGTATGGGGATCGAAAGCCTTAGAACAAAAGGCACGCTCTGCAACTAACCCAGCAGCTCCACTGCCAGGAGCAAACCCTGAGGAAATAATCAGTGTTGTGGATAAAGACACGTGTTCAACAATAAATGGGGAACAACTGAAATGTCCAACAACATAACTTAATTATGGTAAATGAGTCAGTCTTGCACCCCTACCCTGGCACTTGGGAATCAAAAGGCCTTGGTTTGAATTCAGACTCACGTATATGTAGTAGTTGAGTGATCTTGGACATATCACTTAATACTGCTAAGCCTCGATTTTCTCATCCATAAAATGTGGATAATAAAGCCTATCTCCAGGCTTACTGTGAAGGTTAAATGATATGAAGTAATCAGAAGCCCTTAACATGACAAAAGAGGTGTTCAAGAGGCCAGCTTCCTTTCCTGCCTTCTTTCCAATCTATAGGGCAGTAGTGTAAGGTGGGGTTAGCTCAGCCTTGCCCCTTAAACACACTCCGGACCCCTCTCCTGGATGCCGAAATGAGAGGATGCCAGAGGAGGAGATGAGATAAGAATGAGCAATAATCACCCCTTGTTCCTCTCTGAGCGGGGAGCCACCATACAGGGAAATTCAAGACAACATGAAAATCCAAAAATCCCACTCCTGGTCTAGGAATATACTGCATGATATTGTGTTACCATTTCAATCGCGTTCATCTCAAAGTGACATTCAAATGAGCTTGCATTCCCACACACTGAGATCAGAGCGACGAGGGGCAAGTAGCCCCAGGTGCAATCTGGGCAGTAGAGGGAGGCCAGCCTGGATTCGAGCCCCAGAAGGGCCCATGGAGAGAAGCTTCCCCACAGCTGCTCAGCCCAGTGGCTCCCCGTGGCTGGGGAGCTCCCTTACCTTATAGCCAAGACGAGCCGCCCTCTGCAGGAGGGTCTCGCCAGCGTTTTTGTTCACTATGAGTCGACGTGCCTCTGGGGGGATCTGCCTGGCTGTAGGTGACTCTGAGGCCTCCTCTGGGCCGGCACTTCGGGACTTAGAAGGTGTACATGGTTCTGAGGGTTTCACTGTGGTGGGAGATTTGGGAGATCGTGTCTTCTGCTGGTTCCAACGACCTTTGCCCTGGAAAGCAGAGATGCGGGTCAGGCCAGGCAACATATCCCATCCATCATGGCCACTCCACTCTGCTGCCAAGGCCATCTCATTTCACCTGTGTCCATGCCATGCTTTGCTTACAGTACCCTAAATGGCTCGGACCACCGCCAGGTTTGAAGCTAGAGGCTGGGCAGGTCACTACCCACATGAAGTACTGCCAGGATCAGCACAGGTTCCCATGCATTTCTGCTCAGTGGGGAGATGTGAAGAGGCTCAAATCCTCAAGCCCATAAGCCAGGGATTGGAAATCAGAGATTGAGGAGACATTCCAGCTTCTCTCAAGCACTCTGCTTGCCTTCTTTACCTGCCTCCAATCCCCACTTATTGAGGTTTTTACAAGTCCTATGTATAAATAAGCAGAAGCAGGCTCTGAGAGTAAAGAGAAGCGCAGACAGCTATCTTTGACTTAAAGAGTCACAGCTCCTACAGCCTCACTCTTTTTGCAAATACCTTCCCCCCCCCCCACGGGCCACCCTCACAGGTGTTTCCCATCTTTCACCACACCATGTCCCCAGATCATACTCAGGCCCACATGGGGTGGTAGAATGAGCTCACGCTTGAGAATCAGACAGACTGGAGTTTGAATCTTGCCTCTGCCATCCATTAGCTACAGGACCTGGGGCAAGGGCCAACCTCATGGAGCATCACTTTCTTCCTTGCAGAGTCTTTGAGATAATGAACTACAAAGGCTCCAGAACAATGGACAGGGTGGGTGCCCACAAAACATCAGGAGAGTCGTACCCTCCTGAGCAACTCCTGTGTGCCTCCCTTTTCCCCCCATTTTGAACTGGAATATCTACAGAGGGTTCCCATGTCTGTCCTACTGTGGTATATTGGGGCTATGGGGGCAAGTAACCTGTCTCTAGTTTAGGGGTCTTCAGATTGGGAGGAACTGTGCTTGAAGAGCTATGCTTAAGGAACCTGATCGAAGGAGCCTCGTGTGCGCCTGGACCTAAGTTAGATGATGAGATTCTCAATTGGGAGCTGATGCCATAATTAGATGAGCCTTTGGGGGGGCTTTTGGAGGGGGTATACTTTGCAGATGGGAGGGACATGAATCACTGGGGGCAGGCAGAGGGCAGATGGCCCCTGGCAATCCCCAGCCCCTGACATTCAGGCTCTTGTGTAGCCCCCTCCTGTGTTGTGTAGGGCTGACCTGTGTAACCCATAGGAGATTGCAGAAATGACGGTGTGTGCCTTCTAAGGCTAGGTCCTAAAAGCACTGAGGCTTCTGCCTTGCTCTACTTTCAGATCACTCTCTGTGGGGAAAGCCAGCTGTTATGTCCTGAGGACATTCAAGCAGCCCTTTGTAGAGATCCATGGGGCAAGGGAAGGCAGCCTCCTGCCAACAACCTGCATCAACTTGCCAGCCATGTGAGCAGATACCCTGGAAGCAGATTCTCCAGTCCCAGTCAAGCCTTCAGATGAATGCCACCCTGGCTGACACCTCACCGGCAACCTCGTAAGACACCCCAAGCCAGGCTCAGCTAAGCTGCTCTTGAATTCCCAGAAACTGTGAGATGATATTATACATGCTCATTGTTGTGTAAAGCTGCTAAGTTTTAGAGTAATTTGTTATACCACAAAGATAACTAATACTTCCTACTTATCCAAATCCCTCAGAGCATCAAGGTCTCACTTCGGTCCTATGTCTTCTACAATATTCTATAACCCTCTGGTCCCACTGCCCTGTCTCTCTGCATATCCAGAGCACCTAGTCTGAATCACATCATCTGATGCCTGATGCCTCACTTTCTTCTTTTGTTCCAGTGTTTCACGGGGAAGTCTTGCCTCTCCTCCTAGGTTTTAAGCTCCTTAGGGGAAGGGTTCGTATTGTCATCTTTTTTTTCCATTCCTTAAAGCACTTAAATCAGGGCTGGGCACATTATTGCAACAAATATTTGTTGACTTGATTCAAGCCAGCCATGAGCAAGAGCCTTGGGCAGCCAGAAAAGTTGCCTAGAAAGACAAAGTCAGGAAAGGAGCAGTAGCAGAGGAAAAATGAGGGCACAGGGCCTTTGTTTCCTCTGGTAAGCCCCAAGACAATGAGAAGCCACAATCAGTCCCCATCCTGAAAGGGCAGAGAGGTATAAGCTCTAGCAGGAAGGCACGAGCTCTGAGGGTATAATGCTGCTTTATCACCAAGAGGATAGAGTGTACAATGGCAGGACTGGAGGATGCTGGGTAAAGTACCCAGGGTTTCGCTAAGCCAAGCCAGGAACCAAAGGGTGCCTCTCCTTCTGGGGGCCAGAGCCGCCAGAGAGCAGAGAAGCAGGCTGCCTGAGACAAGGAGGAGCAAGAACAAGTGGGGGGACCCCTCCTCCCTCCCTTCCCCCTGGCTCTGAGCCCCCGTGGGAAGAAGCCCTTGGCCAATGCCCTGCTTTAGTGTTACAGGAGCATCCCCCGCCCTCCCGCCGCCCCCCGCCTTGCTTCCCACTACAAAGCCCTGTGCCATGGGGGCAACTGGAGCAGGTGGTGGTGACTGGGAGAGAAAGAAAGGCGGGAGAGAGAAAGGGAGGCCCTGGGGATGGACAAAAACCTCTCCAGGAGAACATTTCAGCAGACACACTGCCAGGCAGAATAACCAGACAGAAGCATTAGCGCATGCTGCCGAAGGTCAGGCGGCTGGTTACCTTTGTGTGGGACGGGGCCATCCATGTGAGTGTCTGGGGAGGAGCAGGGGGAAGGGGAGGGGAAGACCCACCTTTTGCCAGAGCTGCTTGGGGTGGCACTGTTTTCTGTCCAACTGCCCCCCTCCCCCAGTGTCTCCCGGATACAAACAGAAGCCACCCATTCAGAGCCTGGGAGGCATATGGAATAAGCCGAGGCTCCAGAGGCTGACAGGCCTGCTTCACGTCCCCAACTCTGTCACTCATGACCACCAAGTGACCTTGCACAAGTCCCTTAACCTCCTTGAGCCTCAGTTTCCTTGCTGAAAATGAGGATACTAAAGTGCCCACCTCCAAGAGGCGTTGCAGGAATTAAGAGCGATAATGTGAATGAAGTGCTTAGCACACATCAGAGTTCCCTGTCTTTCTCCCATGCTGAGGATCAGAAGAAATGGACACTGCTACCTTGCCATGCCATGCCTCTGTTCCCTCCTTCCTGCCCCTACCTGAAGCACAATGATGCACACCAGCACTTGGAAAGCACTTTATGGTTATCAAAGCCTGTCACAGACATTGCCTCCTTTGTTCCCCCAAGTACCCTTGTGAGACAGAGAGGGCATGGAGCACCAGCTACATTTTTAAAGATGAGGAAATAAGCTTGAGTACCTTGTCTGAGCTGGAATGAGATTCCGGGAAGAGGAAGGGAAAAGGAAGGAACACAAACACCTGGGTCTCCCAGCAGTGCCATTCAGGGACTCCTGCTCTGGAGCTGGAGAGAGCCATAGGAATCACAACCACCAAAACAAGCCCAAACAACCTTTTGCTTTTGCTTGTCAATGACAAACACATATTATGGGTATACACTTGACTCTGGACCTTCACTTCTCTCAAACGTGAGGCTTACCCTGAATGAGGACCGTCTGATTTTTTTTTTCTAATGGTACAAGATGGAACCCAACACCAATGCCATAAACACCAGACCCAAAAGAGATGTCAATTTTGAACAGGGGTTCTAGGAGTGCTTGTCTGGCTATGGATTGGTGAGTGTCCACTCGCTCCTATGCTTCCACGAGAAGCAAAGGAACTAGGCAGCAGGGGTGGGGAAGGATAGCTATAACTGGGCCCAAGTGGAATTCCGTTGGCCCCACCCTCAATCAAGCATTGTCTGGACATCAAAACCTTGTTCCTACAAGTTGTTTTCTACCTTGATTGACCCAGAAAGCTCCATGATTGATTTCCAGTGAGTTAAGCCCAAACAAAAGCTTCTTGATTGGATGTTAACAAGCTATTCAGGCTAACATCCTGCCATATTCTTTAACTCTTCCTTAACTCAAAGGAGATCCAAGGATTGTAGAGGAAAAGCCATCGTGGGCCAAACCCTATAGTTAGCTATAACTATAGTAGTAGTTCCCATTCTTCAAATCTGCCCTCCCACCCTTCTAGAACTAGTTTAGAAGACTTTCATAAATACGAGTTAATTTGATCCTCCCCCTCCACTCCCTCCCTCTGTTCGTCCCACAGAGGATTACTGGCTGAGGAGCGTGGGGGGAAGCCTGCCTTCTCCGGCCCACTCTCCTCTCCTGCACAACTCCCCTTGATGGCAACGTACCTTTGCCTCTTCTGAGACGTTTGTCATGTGCTTGGTCTTGCACTTTCGTTTTCCTGATGGCTTTTCTGAATTTTCAAGGCAGGCTGGCTCCTCCAGGTTATTTGGGAGGAAACCATTTGGTGAATCAGAGATCCCTTGGGCTTTGTTGGGCAAAAGAAGGTTCCTATTCCTGAGGCGGTGCTCCGAACTCTGTGAGGAAGTATTCTGCTTACGGGCCTTTAAATCTGACGTCAAGAAACAGGAAAGAACGGATGTCAGAGAAACGGAACACAGAAAAGCAACGCCTTCCTCTAAGATGAATCAGAGGACTTCGGGGATTAGAATTGCAGTGCAAAGATGTGTAACTATCAGCTATCGGTATTTAGTGCAGTGCTGCCTACTCCACTAAATGCTTCTTGAATGGACACACTATACTTCAACATCAAAGTCCCTCCTCTACAAGCAGGAGACAGCTCCCAGCCCTGCCAGCAGGGGGCGGCCCATCGGGCTATCTCCAAGATGAGGGTAATTTTAACTGTAACATTTCCTCATAGCCCAGAGCAAATGGGAATTTCTTTTCAGCTTTTCCTCCATCCCCTTCGTCTCTTTCTCCACTCCAGTATGAAAGCAAATTTAGCCACTCTGCTGACATTAACTGTCAAGTACAAGGGAGTGGGGAGTAAGTGATAGAAGGCTGCCTGCATAGCCTCAGCTCTATCCACTTGACTGCCCCGAATGTCACCCTCTGAGGATACAAAGATCAAAGCCACAGAAACTTCCCAAAACCAGAAGGTGCCATGGGCCTACTTAGCTGGCAGTCAAGAGTGGAAACCTGCTCCCCTCCCTGGGTGGAAATCAAGTTACCAGTGTAACTGGAACATACTGGACAACATCTCTAATTCTAGCCACACCTCACTGAACAAAGCACATTCTAATTTCAAAAAGGCCTGCTGGAAACTCCTCAAGAGCTTCATCCCATAGGGTCTGTCTTAAACCCCATGCGTAGGGGTAACAGATTGTGTTTACCCTTATCTTTTAACATCAGTGTTATGTGGCTGGGTCACTAACTGTGTGACTGGCTAGAGGCAAGTCATAATTGCTCTGAGCCTCAGTGTCCATATCTGTAAAATGGGGAGAATATAATCCACATCACAGGAGTGGCATGAGAATTAAATGAGGTAATTCATGCAAAGCCCTTTTGTAAAGTGTTATAAGGAATAAGGCATCATTATAGTATTATTTATTAATAAGTGCAAGCTATTAAGTAGGGCCATGCCCATGTGTTCTTTGTCTCCACCACAGGACTGAACACCATGCCTAGCATATGGCAAAAAATCAGTAAGTATGTCTGTGAAGTGAATTAACTGCAGCCTCAGTTTCTCCAATTTGTGAAAAGAAAGGATTGAGATCCAAGAGTTCTCAAGTTGCCTCCTCCGACCTTGACACAGGCTCTTGCATGTGACATTGCCAAGGGCAGATCCAGATGTGAGAGTCATCGTTCCAGTATGAGGAGCTGGCTATAGCTTATGCTCAGCTTTTGGAAAGCCAGTTGTCCTTACCACCCCTTTCTCCCAACTAGCCCCAGCCCACTAGTGGGTCCCCACACCCTGTCCAAGAATTACTGTACTACATGGTCTGTAATGACACTTCCAGCCAGAAAATTCTAAACTCAGGTTGGTTTTTTTTTTTTTTTTTCCTTTTTGAGACAGTCTTGCTCTGTTACCTGGACTAGAGTGCAGTGGGGTCGTCATAGCTCACGGCAACCTCAGACTCCTGGGCTCAAGCGATCCTCCTGCCTCAGCCTCCCAAGTAGCCAGGACTAGAGGCTAGTGCCACCGTGCCTGGCTAATTTTTCTAGTTTTTGTAGAGGCGGGGTCTTGCTCTTGTTAAGGCTGATCTCTAAATCCTGACCTCAAGCGATCCTCCCGCCTCGGCCCCCCAAAGTGCTGGGATTACAGGCGTGAGCCACCACACCTGGCCTAAATTTGAGATTTTGATCCAACAAGTTTGGGCTGGGGCAAAAGAGGAAGGAACAGAACCATGCCTTGTGAGGACCTCAAGAAATATGGGGAAGCCACATTATAGCATCCAATGCCCAGGCAAAGAAACAACCCCCTACCCCGTTTACCCAGGGCAGGGAAGGCTCTGGAGTTTATTTAATTACAGAGGAGCAAGGGCTTTATAGTAGCATACAAAGGACCAGAGAGTGGAGGCAGCAGATATATGAGTGGAAGTGGCTCTCCCTACCTCCTCCACAGGTCAAGAAGGGAGATAGCCAAGCCCAGGATGAAAGGAAAGGTCATGAGGCTCAGTCAGGAGTAGGGTGACCTGCCTAGTCTGGCCTTTGCCTGACCCTCTGATGTCAACCTGAAAGATGGGCAGCAGTAGGAGGGATTGGAGCTTTCTGAGAAGAGAGATGTTTGTCAGGCAATTCCTGCATGAAGATGCCATCATCAGATCTGGAGGAAGGTGACCACGCCACATGTCAAAGCCAGTTGCCTCAATGAAAAATGCTTAGACACATCCATAGAAGGTGAATGACCCACTTTCCAACAATTGGAGCTGCCCCCAAAGCAAATAGGATGCTTCGATCGGTGGTGTTCTCCGTGTTACTGGAGGTGTTCACACGAACACTAGCTACCAGTCAAGAATACTGTGGAGATCTCTATCTCTGCATTGGGTGGAAAACTGGACCAGGCAACCCTGAAGGTCCTTCTGGTTCCAAGAGCTGATAATTTCCATAGGAAGCTTCCAAGCTAGCAAACCAGTCGCCATTAGAGAAGATCGGGTAATATACAAAAGCTCCTCTTCATCCTAACACAAGTGGCTGAGGCCAACGGCTTGACAGCTCATTCCTGACCAATCCATTATGGCTCTGGCAGAAGAAAGAGAAAATTGTCCCCACTCTCTCACACAGTTGATGAAAATTAGCTCAATTACTCTCTTGAGTGTAGGGATGGGTATCACATATATTTCCACTTAAACAGAGCTGGAAATGAGGTTAAGCCTTCTTTGCATTATAGCAAACCCAGAATCTACTGCCCACTCAATGGGATTATTCAGTTATAGCTAATAAGGAAACTGCAGATGTTTACCGGCAGCTCAGGATGAATGCATTATAGAAGGCAATCAATTGGTGCTTCCAGGGTAGAGGTCAGAGAATGAGAGTGAGAAACATAGGTGTTCTTATGGAAGCCAGAGATACGCTTTTTGCTCATTTAGAAATCCACTATAGGAATGGGCCCGAACAGTATGTAGTGGAACATACTGCTATTAGGCTCTTGTGACAGTCTGTGTCTCCATGATTGTATATCATAGCATCTGATGCGGCCAAAGAAAGCCTGGTTTTCTCTTTGGGCTGCCTGCTTTCCCAACTCAGGTCCAACAAAAATGATGCCACCTTGCTTGGGTCACCTCAAAGCTTCATTCCGCCTCTGAATAATCATTGTGGCTTTAACTGAGAAAGCAAAGTCGTGCCCGCTTCTA
Organism: Lemur catta; assembly: GCF_020740605.2. NCBI lineage: Eukaryota > Metazoa > Chordata > Mammalia > Primates > Lemuridae > Lemur > Lemur catta. The sequence goes on along the minus strand of NC_059155.1, from coordinate 30,174,232 downwards.
CTTGAAGTTCTTCTGTTGGTTTGAGGGAACCACTATACTTCTTTTTAGCTTAGGGGCTTGAGGCATCCCAGGAAAGGCAGCCGATGCCCTCTTTCTTCTTAAACCCAAGATTCTAGGAGAGAAAACCTGTCCTCCCGAAAGACTCGACTCCCTCAAGCCAACCAGAGAACTCCCTGGTATCGAGTTGTCCCATGCCAAGGATGTCACCATGGCCTTGCCTACAGGTTCAGACTTCTATAAGAAAGCAAAGGGCTTGGGCCCTTCGTCCTCAGCTCACCTGTAGGCCGATCCAAACTCATGCAATCTCAACCCAAAGCCAAAAGTTTGGGGCTGGAGTTGAGTGACCCCCTCTGGCAGCTGGAAGTCATAGCACCAGGTTTCTCTGGGTCCCGAGGCCTTTGGCTGGTGTAGAGATGCCCGAGAGTTGCCAGAAGCCACACTGGCTGCAGTGACAGCAGCCCTGGCCAGCCTTACCTGCTCTCCCTTTCCGCCGCTGCTCTTCTTCTTGCTCGGTCAGGTACTCCCCAGTCTGATACTTTCTGCTCTTCTGCCTTCTCCGTTTCTTCCTCTTCACCAGGCCCTCCTCTTCATCTTCCTCCTCCTCTTCATTGGTGTCCCACATTTGCCGGGCAGCCTCTGTCCTCCAGGGCATTTCTCGGGCTCGCCACAAGTGTCTGCGGCCCTGGCTCAGCAAAGTCTTGTCCTGGGCATGATGGCTGCGATACTGGGTGTCCCGCTGAGTCTTTCTGACCTTTCGACGCTTAGCTGGGGTGGGGGCCACCTCCTCTTCCTCTTCTGTGGGGAAGACTTCTTGGCTTCCCATGTCACTGTCTGCCATACCAGCAAAGGAGCTACAGATGCTTCCTGTGGACAGGATGCACAGAGGACGGTCAGGTACCTCCTCAAAGGAGAAAGTATGGTGTCGAAGCGAGTGCCCTGGACTAGGAGTTTGAAGGTCTGGGTTCAAGTTCAGGCTCTGCCAGTTATTAGCTGTACACTTTGAGAAAGTTCCTTCACTGCGGTTTCCTGATTTATAAAACGGGGATACAGTTCTCCCCTTATGGAATGCACAGGGCTGTTTTGAAGCTCAAATGAGATCTTTCACCTGTAAGTGCTTTAGAGAGTCTGATATACCAGACAACTATCAAGTATTAAACAAACACACACATCCTTACGCATCCACGTTACTGTGTCACTTGAATTCACTCCACAAACTCTTGCTTAGTACTTAAGAGGCACCAAGCATTATGTGAGGGGCAGAAGAGGGCCAAAGGCTCCTGGTGTTTGAGAAATCGGGGTCTAGAAGAGGTCAAGGGAGGGCTGAGGGCTCCCCAGCCCTTGCTCACTCTGTGACACCACCAATCTCAGGGACAGAGCCACCCTGGACAAGCAGAATCATCACAAAAGGAAGAGTCTCAGGAAAAGCGAAGCCAGCAGTCCCTTTCCTATGAAACAGCCTGGCTGAGTCATGCCCAAATGTGCCCAGCCAGGCCCTCTTCCCTTAAATTGACCCCACCTCCTCCTGAGTTGCCAAGAGCTCAGGGGTGGAGCTTTCTCATGGCACCTCCCCACACCATGCTGCAGCTGTCCCTCACCACTGGGCAGGCTCTTCCCCCTTCTCTCCCAACCAGCAGGGGATGGATGGCACCTTTCTGGCCCGCCTCAGCCAACTTGCCAAGAGACCATTTTCTCTCCCCACTCTTTCCTCCAACTCTGCTAACAACAGAAGTCCAATCCTAAATTGGCCCAGTTTCGCACTACAGGAGATCTGACACCTTCCTCGGAAACAGCTGTGAGACATTGCCATCTTTCTCCCAAGGCCCAGCTATTAACTCGACAATCGACAGACCCAAGCAAGGTCAGCAGAAGAAAGAAATGGTTCGAGGCAAACAGAACAGCCCTTGACCAAAGCTTCGAGTCAGTCAGACCATGTAAAGACAGCAAACAACCAGCGATCTTTCCATTGTATAGACCAGGCAGGGAACGAAGTGTTCTGGTTAATCTAACATTCTGGTTAACACAGAATCACCATAGAGATCACCAATTTCCAAAGAATCAAATGCAGTATGGCGTGTTTAACACTAAAATGGGACTGGCTATAACGTAATCACTCTTTGATTGATTCAGAATTTTGCGAGGCCTCCAGGCCATCATTACGAGCCCCAATTACCACCACCGCACTCGCCATGTGTGGAGGTGCCAGTTAATAGAATGTCAGACAACTGAGTTTACCCTGCGCCCTGCCTCCCCATTCTGTCCAATTTGCATGGAAATCTGGGCAAACCTAGGCCACCACCTCTAGCCCTGTGCACCAACACGGAGGCTCACAGAAGGCAGTGGGGACAGGAAAGGGCTATTTTTTCTAGCCCCTGGGGGTTGACTGATACAAACTCAGGGGGCCAAATGTGATTCTGCTGGCCCTAATGAATCAATGAATGACCTTTCCAATTTTGATGATGCCGGTCACAACGGGCAGTAAGACCGAGACCCAAAGGTTAAATGTCTGTGCCTGAGATTGGCCCTAAATCACAAGATGCCAAAACATGGAGGAGAACCAGCTTTCTTGAATGGAACAGGACTTTCCTCTTTCTCCCACTGGGTCCCAGTGAGATGTCAAATCCCTGCTCTGAAAAGTTAAATAGCCTTAAAATCATGGGCAATGCCCCCTATCCCCACCCAGGGCTCACTTGTCTCTGCACGGAGCTAGCCATCTTGGCACAGTGAACTCAATTCCCAGCACTCCACCTGGACCAATGGCAAAGCGCTCAACCAGATTGCTGCCTCTTTTTTTGTAGGCGATCCCAAGAGGGGCCATTGCCTTAGTCTCACTCACCAGACTGACTGCGCGTCCGGGTGCTCAGAACCACAGGGATGAAGTCACGGAAACTGCTCTTTGCTTTCTTTTCCAAGGAACCTGGAGGAATGTGTGATTTCAGGGCAGAAGGCAGAAATATCACAGATTCTAAAAACCAGGAAGCCTACCTGAGAGGTTCAGGTGGCAAAAATCAAGCGAGGGTTTGCGTTTACCCCGTGGTTACCCTGGGTTGCACTGATTAGCTCCCTTTACGCTGCTATCGCATGTGTACCTCTTGTAGAGAATGAGTATTTCCCAGTAGTTTTTGAAAACTGGGAATCTGGTCACTTTTGCTGACACCACAGAAGGCAGCACACAGTATCGATTCGACAGCATGCCAGAAAGGAGGCCCGGCCACCCGTGCGACTCTGAGGCTGCCGCGTCTCAACAAAGTTATAACTGAGCTGGAGCAGGTCCCAGAGAAGGGCAACCTCAATGAATCTTAGAGGACTGAGCAAGGCGGGAAGATGGGAGCAGGGAGCAGTGAACAGAGCAAAACTGCCATATAAGAGCAGACTAGAAGAGACAGGTCGTGTCAGATGGGCGAGACCATGAACACGGACTACTCTGGTCAGGAACGCTTGGGAATCTCTCCCTGATGAGGGTGCGGAGGAACTATTTGTGGCAGAGTGCACAGGTTAAGCACACACACTCCCCCACACCCCCAACACCCTGTGTGTTCCTGAATGGTGATAAAGGTTAAGAACTTCTCAAAACCCTTCTAGCTGGCTAGCTAGCTATTTAATTTCATCTCTTTAGAATGGGAGTTTTCCAATATTCTCAAAGGGAGAGAAAACAGTGTCATGAAACCCCCATCCTGTTTTTGTCTAAATCCTCCTTAAGCCTGTTTCTTCTCTGAGCCTAGACCCACTGCAGGGAAATGGGTTGGCTACTCTCCTGTAGGACCCACATTTGTCTTTCTGAAAACCACCTCCTTCGGCCTTCAGAGTGTGCCTTATTCTAGCACCCAGGGAGAGCAGAATGAGCCCCTGCTCCTCCTCCCTTGCCTCAGCCTCCAGAGGTGTCAATCATACCTCCTTTCCCAAGTGAAGAAGTCTCACCTTCCCAGTCAGTATCTGACCCCCTGTCCCATCACCACCGTGCCACAGGCATCCTCTCAGCCTACCTTCCTCGTGGCCCTCGGCTCGTTTTCCTGGAGACTGGGACTCCAGCTTTGTTGGCTTCCGGTGCTTGTGCTTTCCCCTGACTCCATTGTGCTCTTTACCTGAATCTGAAGCCCCCCTGGGGCTTTTCTTGGTGGGTTCCTGGGGGTCACTGGGCGGCTTCCGGCCCTGTGGAGAGTTAGAGAGAGTCAGGTCTGAGGTCAGTTTTGCTTCATAAGAACGCTTTCTCGGGGTTGAGCCACATGTCCCGTTTCTGACACGTGGACATGAGCCACCCGGGGTAGGGGACCCAGGGGCAGGGCCCGCCAAGTGCTGCCTTCCACAGTGGGCTCCAGGGGCTCTTCTGGATTGAATCCAGTACCCTGGCTAATCCCCAAAGGCATCCATACCCCATCACTTTACAGAGGTCTAGAGAGTCTGCATTCGTAAGCTATTGAATAAACACCCAAAGTCATTTTAAAAGGTGCAAACTCAGGCCCCATACTCTCTATATCCAAACACCAATGGAGAGACGGGCATTAAACAAAATGCCTCTTCTGCAAGTTGGGTGACTACATTGTTCAAATAACTTTACTGTGAATGGTATTGACACCAACAACAGAAAATAATTCCCAGTACGGGCCAACTCAAGAAAAATTGTCTATTTTCACATGCAAATTAATACCAGAAAATAGATTCAACTAAGGAAAGAAGAAAAACACGAGACAGAAGCAATTCAAACCTCCCTATACTTATGAGACACAATGAAAAGGCCCAGGCATTAATAATACCACTTTATACTCTGCAGCACTTTCAACTTTTCAAAATGCTCTCATCTCTGTTATTTGACTGTATCCTCCCAACAACCCTGAGAGGAGAATCTAATATCATCCCCACCGAACAGGTGAGGAAACTGAAGCTCCAAGACAACAGGTTGAATGATTTGTCCAGGTCAACGCACAGCCCAATGTGTCTACTTGCTCAGGGGCTGCTACTTACCAGGCCACCCTGCAGGCTAGCCTAGTTGTGTTTGCAGTGACAAAGACACAGAGCAGGGACTAGGCTCCTGGTCCCCAGCCTATGCCTCTTGGCATCAGCTCTCACTACCTCTCCTCCCCTACTCGTGTTTGGCTGCTTCCACTCAGCCCCTCACGCCTACTGCCTGGTGCATCCGAGAGGCACAATGGCTGTGTCCACACACTGCAAGGGCACTCTCAGCCTAGCAGCCATGTATTCTCATAAGCTTTGAGGTCCCTCCAAGCAACCAAACAAGAAATAGGGCAATGTAGGGATTTCCAGTATTCTAGGATCCAGGGAGTGCAGAATAAGCAAAACATTTGAACAACAAAAGCAGGTACTAGGAGGAAAAGAAGAGCTAACCTGCATGAGTTGTTTTTCCCCTAAGCAGACCCACACCTCACCTTCTAGAATGTTATCACTGTCTAGCTCCAGCTGAGGGGATAGCAGATATCTAATGCAACATTTTCAGGGATGGGAGCGTATCTCAATTCTCCAGGGACAGGGAGTCACCACTACCCATCAAATCCTGGGGACTCCCCCACCCCATGAACTCCTCCTGCTTCTCATTCAGCAGAGGGCTGAGCTGCAAATTCAAGTTCAGTTTCCCCCTTTGCTTGCTGCCAGTTCCTACAAACCAAACTGTTAGGAGAAGGAAAGAACTGGAGAGGAAAGAGGAAGATGTGGAACTGCTGCTTCAAATCTGACCTTCAGGTATGGCCAAGAGAAAAACTATTTTTAAGTCATGGGGAATAAAGTCAAACACACATAAATTTGAACATGTCCTATTTACTTCTGAATATCATTTTTAGCTGGCTCTTTCAAGTACAGATCATTAACTTTTACTTCCTAAGATAGACAAAAACAAGTAAAACAGAACATCCAGAAGGGATTTCTGTCTGCATCTTCCTGCCAGGGCAGCACTGAAAGTAAAAATATATTACATTCTCCAACTTATGCAAAAAGTTGGGAGAATAGGGAGGCCACCCGAGATGAATGTTCCGGTTAACAGAGTTTTGAAATATTTTCCAAAGAACTTTCCAAAGAATGAGAAGACAATAAAATATGCCCAGCACCAAATGAAGCTCTCTTTGCCAATGATTCAGAAAGAAGGCCCTTTAGGATCCTGAGAGGCCTTGGGCAGGTGGTGCAGGCGACAGGAAACTGTTCTGATTCTTGGCCATGACCTGAAAGGGGCTGTTTGGAATGAACCCCTGATCTAAGTTTGCTGATCAATGCTTTCCTTCTCAGGAAAATGGAACATAACAAAAGAAAGAGGTAAGTTATTTTAATATTTGCTATACTCAAAAATGCACATTTACTAAATTGTTACAGGTAGTCACAAAGGGCTGCTTCTAGGCCCTTGATCCTGTAACTTTATTCTCTGCCCTCTGCATCTGTCAGTGGACATAATGAACTGTTAATCTAATGTAGGAAGGGGTAGTGCTTGCCTGTCATCTGCAAGACATAAGCTCCATGAGGGCAGGGACCACATCTATTTTGTTTGTAATCCTAACAATAACAGCAGCAGCCACTAATACTAACTGAGCACTTGCCATGCACCAGGTACTGTTCTGAGCACTTATCTTTATTGTTTTTGAGACAGGGTCTCACTCCATCATCCAGGCTAGAGTGCAGCGGCATCATCATAGTTCACTGTAACTGCAAACTCCCGGACTCAAGCGATCCTCCTGTCTCAGCATCCTGAGTAGCTGGGACTACAGGCATGCGCCACCTCGCCTGGCTAATTTTTAAAAACTTTTTTGTAGAGATTGGGTCTCACTATGTTGCTCAGGCTGGTCTTGAAGTCCTGGCCTCAAGCGATCCTCCTGCCTTGAACCCCCAAAATGCTGGGATTACAGGTATTAGCTACCATGACTGGCCTACTCCTTTTTTTTTTAACAATAGCTTTATTGAGATACAATTTATTCTGATATACCATGCAATTCACTTATTTAAGCATACAATTCAATTGTTATTAGTGCAGTCACAGAGTAGTGCAACTATCACACTTATCTAGTTCCAGAACGTTTCCATCACCCCAAATGGAAACCCTGTACCCATTAAGCAGTCACTTCCCAATTACCCCATCCTCCCCAGCCCTAGGCAACCACCAGTCTACTTTCTGTCTCTATGGATTTGCCTATTCTGGACATTTCACATCATCATCTAATTTAATCTTCACAACAGCTCTATGAGTGGGTACTATTATTGTCTCACCTACAGATGAGGAAGCTGAGGGCCAGAGAAGTTAAGTAGCTTGACCAATATCACACAGCTAGGAAGAGGTGGGGCCACAATTCAAACTTGGGCTCTATGCCTGGCTCCATACCACCCTCCTAAAGATAGATCCCCACTGCCTGAGAGGGACTGGCATATAGTAACCATTCAGCAAACACTTGCTAAACACTCAGTGAAACAGTCCTATAGAAGGAGAGTGAGAGAAAGTGTGGCAAAGCTGAAGCCAAAGGGACGGAGTTTGAGTTACAGCTCTGCCATTTGGTAAGTCTGTAACTTTGGGTAACTTATCCTGAGCCTCGGTTTCCTTCATTTTCTCACCTGGAAATTGGGTGTAGCATTCACCTCAGATAGTTACTGTAAGGACTAAATCAGACAACATATATAGAAAGCACTTGACATATAGTAGGGGTTCATCAAATGATAGCAACTCTCATGACGTGAATTATTACCGTTCTTATTACCACCAAGGGCAGATTGCAGTTACCAGACCAAATGTTACTTTCTGTACTATGTCATGATCCATGTTCCTATTTTGTGTGTCTCTGACATACACGCATGGTTGTGAGGTCACTGGATAAAACCCACCCCAACTCTTTCCCAGGGGTTCTTAACCTGGAGTCCCTGGGTGGGCTTTAGGGAAGGGGGTGGGTCCATGAACCCCCTGAAATTATCGGCAAAATTCTGAGGACAGGGTCCATAGCTCTCATCAGCTTTCCAAAGCGGTCTATGATCCAAAAAAGACTAAGAACTTATGCCACAAACACTGTACTCTGGCTAGAAATCTGTTCCTTAGTATATATCAACATCTGATTTGAAGGCTTGTTAACCAAACTTCAAATTATTCCACATTTGAGCAAGCCCTATCCTCAACTGTCTTAAGACTCTCCTGGGATCACCAGTGGCCTCCAGACCCCTTCTGGAGGACCAATGGATTCGAGTCCGATGTTCCTGGCCAATCTTTTTGCCTAGAACTCTGCCGCCATCTGGAGCCTATTAAGAACCAAGATCCAGATGCCCACCTGCCTTGCACGCCACGTTCCCAATGGGCCAAAGCCCAAAGCATTTGAGGGAGTAGGAAACTGGTGGGTTAGCCCCGAAGCCAAATTGGCTGTGACCTCACCAAACTCCAAGCAAATCCTAAGCAGTCTCCTCCCACAGCCCCCTGCAGTGGTGCAAGGAATGACCCTGTCAAAGGCCCCTTCCCTCCCGAGTCCCCAAGTTCTCAAGGCCAGTGCTCATCTCAGCAAAGGAAAAGGAAGAATGGTTATTCAGGGAAGAAAGAGCCTGTTATTAATTGATTTCCCTCACCAATACCTTCTTCTGCTTTCCAACCTCATCTGGGACAATGGCTTCCTTAGCCCCAGGGACGGAATCATTTCCCACATCCGATACTAAAACACTGTATAGAGAAAATATGACTTAGAAAGGGGACAGCAGGTCATTATTCACTTTAGAAAAGCCTTGCAATCAGTTCAGTTCACACAGCTACTCAAGAACACTGTGCCACGAAGGAGGGTCACAGGAGGTTACCATCTGCAGCGTGAGGCAGACCAGCAGCGTCTGGGCGCCACCCTCGACCTTAGCCTGGCACTCACCTTTGGTCTGTGGGAACTCCGGACTACGGGCTTGGTTTGTGGTTGCTGCTCCTGCTGCTCCTGCTGCTGCTGCTGCTGCTGCTGCTGCTGCTGCTGCTGCTGCTGCTGCTGCTTCTGCTGCTTCTGCTGCTCTTCGTCTTCCTTCTCTTTGCCACACTTCATCTTCTTGGGTAGCAGAGATTCGGTCACATCATCTGGCTGCCACTTGTTCTTGCAAGCAAAGACCCCTACACTTTCCTGTTTAACTCGAGCCTGCCCGGCCTTACCCCGAACTTCAGTTTGGCCCCTCTGGGGAGCTGCTGGGAGGCCATCGGCCCGGAAGCAGGTGGCTAAATTGAAGACCACGTCACCATCCACTTTCTCCATTTTCACCCGCCCCAGATCCACCTGGCTTCCAAGCTGTGAAAGCTCTGTGCTGGAGCCCCTCTTGCTGCTCGGAACCACATCCAAGATGAGTTCCTTGGGGTGGCTGTCATGAGGTAGCAAAGGCAGCTCAGGCATCTTGCGCAGGTTCTCGGGGGTGGCCAGGACCAGCTCATGGGACATATAGGTAGCTAGCACTTGGTTCTTAGGCTTTGTGTCTCCTGCCAGCTTCACGCCACAAGCTCCCTGGGGGCTTTCCATCTTAGGAGTGCTATCAGAGCAGAGCTGGCTCTCTGATTCCTCAGGGCCCTGATTTACTCGAATGTCCCCACTGCTAGGCTGAACAGACAGTGCCAGGGTCCCTGTCTGAGGGCTGAGGGTCAGGAGGACAGGGTTGACTTGTTCTTCATAAGGCTTGGCAGCAATCCGGCAAGTTTTGTTCTTTGTGACAGTGTCCTGCTCTGGAGGAAAGGGGCCCCCAGGCCGTGGCTGCCCCTCAGGAAGTCCGTGCACGGCTTCACTGGAGCCAAGAGATGGCACACCAGAAAACTCAGAAATGACGCTGGTGGGCCTAATGGGCACCCCCTGGCTGGGGGTCAGCTGCCCGGCACTGGAAATGCCAATGGAAAGCAGAGATGTAGGGTGGTATGGTGACCAGCCAACAGGCAGGACCTGGGTGCTGGTGGGTTTCCCATTGACTGAACACCGTGGATAAATATTTGCCGGCCCAGTGGGTTTCCACAAAGAAAGCTCCTTAGTTTGACACCCCGGCAGCCCAGGGGCGATGCGGGCTGGGGTATATCGTTTGACTGTGCTTGGCTGTCCCTCAGCACCAGCCTGGTTGCCCTTCTTGCCACATGTGGCACCAGTGCTCTTAGGCTCTCCTTGATCAATGATGGAGATGGGCTCTTGCTTGGGGAGATGGCGGGGGTCACGGTTGGGACCCAGGTTGGTGTCTTTGTTCAGCAGCAGGGATGCAGGCACTGGGTTGGCCACTCCCACATAAGTGCCAGGAATGGTGCTGATCAGCGCAGTTGAGTTTTTCACCCAGGTGCTTGGGTCTCCGTTCCTCACAATCTCGGGAAAGATGACAAAAGGTGAGGAGGTGGAGCCCAGGCAGGAGGTGACACTGCTGCCGGCAGCCTGGGTTGTACGCTGAGACCTAGACAGGACCGTGGAGAGGAGGGCCTTGCTGCTGGTGTGCACAGGCGTCAACACGGGCATGGGGGGCGTCTTGCGCTGGTTCGGCAATGGAAGCTTCTGGCGGTTGGACTTAGAGGAGAGATCAAGGGGCATCTCACTGCACTCAGGTGGAGAGGCCATCTCTCGCTCCAGCTGTGGAGGTGACTTGAGGGGAGAGAAGGTAACAGAAGTCCCTTCTGTTTGCTGCTCAGTGCCACCTGGCATCTTGGCGGGGTGCAGTGGGGCTGAGCTCCCGCTGGGGGCTGGCAGCAAAGGCTGTGGAGTTGGAAGCACCTTGGCAGACGCAGTGGCGAGAGAGGTATCTGCCAAAGGCCCGGAGACCCCATCGGGTGCAGGCTGGGTGGTGGTGCTGCCGGACGGGGAAGTGGAGGGGAGCCTGTTCACCTCCAGGGAGACCAGCTTCGAATCTGAAGTCAGAGGCCGGGCCACAGAAAATGCATATGGGTAAGACCGGAGCTCTGGGGAGGCCAGCACACCCGGGAGACACCTGTCCTGCAGGTAGGATGGCAGGACAGGGAGTGTGAGAGTGGAGGAGACCCCCAGGGTGGTTGGCAGTGTGGCCACACTGAGCGGCTGCCCACAGCTCGGAGGTGGGATATATACCAGCGGCTGGCTCGGGGTTAGCACTGTCCCTGGCTGAAAGGACAGAGGGACTTTTTGCATAGCTGGTGCCTGAGCTGCAGGAAAACACACTCGACTCAAACTGAAAGAGGCCGGGATGGGTGCAGAGGTGGGAATGGCAGTTGGTGTGGCAGCAGGCATGGGCGTGGGGGCTGGAGTAAAGATTGGGGCCGGGGTGGGTGCAGGCACCGGTGTGGGAGCGAAGGCAGGGATGAGGGTAGGGGTAGAAGGTGGACCAGAAGATGGGGTCGGGGTGGGCATCGGCACGGATGGGGGTGCGGGAGCCGCTGGAGGTGTAGATGCCGGCAGGGGAGCCAGAACCGGAGTGGGGACAGGAGTGAGGACCAAGGTTGGAGCTGAAGGGGGCACGGGAGCCTGGATCAGAGCCAAGGGAGGAGCTGAAACTGGGACTGAGAGGGGTGCAGGAGCTGGAGCCGACAGGGGAACCGGGCCCGAGGGGGGAGCAGAAGCTGGCACGGGCACCAAGACCGAGGCCGAAACCGAAAGGGGGCTCGAGTCAGAGATGAGTGTGGGCACTGATGGTGGCGCTGGCGCCAGAGCAGGGACTGGTGCTAAGGGAGGGGAAGGATCTGGAACCGAAGTGGCAACCTGGACTGGAACGAGCCCAGAATGGGGCACGGAGGCAGGGACAGAGAGGGGAACCTGGAATGGATCCGGAACAGATTGGGGGACAGAGGCCGAACCCGGTGCAGGGGGACAGATGGGAGCTGGCAGCTGACTGAAGTTAGTGGTAACCAGAGGCAGGGTCCCCTCCACGGGGACTCCAGTTCCCAGAGTTGCCAAAATGAAAGTATTCTTCTCTCCAACGCCATGCCTAGAGTCCAAAGCCTTTACCCCTGCCGGTGAGCAGTCAACCTGTTTGCTCATTTGGGTGTTGAGGGGAGTCCAGGAGCAGTCAGCCCTGCTGTTGCTGGCCTCGCTGCTGTCAGGAGCAGGAAGCTTGAGCCCGTCTCCTGGGCTGCTCAGTGGCACCAAGAGGCCCTCAGCCTCTGCCACATTTCCAGCATAGTCCATTTTCGGCTGGGGGTCGTCAGGCTTGTCTTCTGACTTGTGCCCAAGTTTTTCTGTTGCACTGCCATCTGAATCTGCCCCCCGGGCATTGCTGCCACTTCCAACTGCCGTGAGCTCCACCTGCAATGACAGAACAGCACACATGTCTTAGCTAGTTCCCTGTGGATGGTGCAAATGTCCTGAGGCCCCCAAGAGGCAACTGCAGCTCGACCAACCACATCTCGGCAGAAGCAAAGGGCAGTCCCCCCTTTGCCAAGTCCTGGGAGGTACCCTGTCCCTTCCTGCCCCCTTCTTGGGATGACAGGCTGGGCACATCTCCCGGGCAGCTCAGCTCCACCCTTTGGCAGGCAGTACGTAGCTCCACATGGCCCCTTACCTTGGAAAAACTGCTGCTGACACAAAACTCCTGAGATCCAAAGTGCTGGCAGTCACCTGTTGTGCACTCCTCATCAGAAAGAGGTGCTCTTCTAGCATGGAAGACACAACCAGAGAAGGGACATGAGGCCCACTCTTTGAGCCATCACCACCTTCCCCAGAATGCCCATACCTGCCTGGGTTCCCATAAAACCTTCCTGTCTCGCTTCCCTTGGTGGTTTGGGGGGATCATGGGGTCTAGGTTGCAAAGTGGAGCCTCTACACTCAGCTTTGCAAGTTCGGGCCAAGGAGCCCAATCTGACTAGTCTCCTCCCCCCTCCCTTTGGGCTGTTTATCCCAGGTTCTTGCCAGGAGTGTGGCAAACACCCCAGCACCTTCACCTTTTCCCCAGAGCTTACCCGTCGGGGTCACCATCCAGGATGTACAGGGCATTGGCTGAAAGGGAGAGAGACAGGAACCACTAAAGGCCTCAAAAGGCATGCAAACCGTTTTTCTTTTCAATACAATCTTATTTTAAGTCTATAAGGGAAGCTGGCTGAAAGTGCCATATGGACAATCCTTTTCTAAAACAAATAACCACCCTCATTGTGTTTTCAGGTCTAGTCTAAATCTGAATCACGTTTATTAGCACAGGTAATGATACTGCTTTGAGGCCACCAGGTCACTGGGTACTGACTACTTCTTTCCTTCTAGGGGACATCTCCCCCTTTTCTAGAGTTCCAACCAGCATCCTCCCTTCTACCTTCCTTCTATCCTTGCCTGCATCCCATTCCCTGCAAGCGCTCCACACCCTCCTTGGCCTCCTAGCACCAGCACACTCTCTCCCATCCCAAAGGGAGCTCCTCAAGGCCACAGACTCCAAATTCAGGTTGGTGTAGCCCAGAGAAAAGGGCTCAAGGCCAGTGAGCTGGGTTCCAAAGGAGGAAAACTCAACTGCATCGCCACCTGCTCAAAAGTCCTTTCCAAATTGCAGGTAAGAATCTTAGAAAATGGTCTATCTAGCCAAAAAAAAAAAAAAGAGTCAGACTGGGAGGGTGAAGTTTGGTGTTTTAAGTAAGGCGAGAACTACTGCCCTCTGCCTTAGGGAGGAGACCCCCTGGGCAGGAGCCTGAGGTGGGAGCGGCTGAGGAGGAGGTTTGGGTTAAGGAATAAAGCTCCAACATAAACACTGTGTTTGCTGCACAGGCAAAGTATAGGACTGCTCTGCGTGCCCCTGGGGAAACAGGCTGTGCTTGGGGTCACTCCCCTGGGGTCCCACTGCTTCTTCAGAGCCTCACCCCAGCTCCTGAAGACAGCCACAGGAGATGCCGGCTCCCACCTCACCAGCCACCCTAGCCAAAGGCCAGTCAGGGTGCCCGAGCCAACACCACCGACATGGGGCAAAGCCCTGCTAACTCCCTCCTTCCCGCTGAAAAGGGGACTCCAAAATTGTACCTGGAGCAAGAGAAGCCAAAAAGGTAAGGGGAGGCACCACAGGCCTCTCCCCAGCTTTTCGGAGCTCCAGAAGGGGCTAACCAAGGGGGAAAGGCTTGTTCCCTTTAAAAGGCAGCCAGGCTGGCAGAAGTAGGAGGGTTCCACTGCTGGAAATGACTGTTGGTGACAAACAGAAATGATTGTAAGGAGAGGCAAGGGCTTTAGATGTAGTCAGGGGGTCTGGAGGAAGGGAGGGCCCAAGGGAAAGGGAAAACACTTTTCACATCAACTCCTGAGAGACCAGAAAAGCAGGACCTATACCTAGCCTTGGGCTGGGGAAGTGTGTTCCGACTAGACTTGCCGGGGATGGTCTTGGGGGGAGGACGGTAGTGGCAGCAGTCCCCACTTCACCAACCCCACGTGGGAAGGCACTATTTATTTACATTCTCTCCTCTCCTGACCACACAAAAGGGAGTGAGCTGCATACTCGCTCCTCCCCTACCCCCGTGCTGGGCTCCCACCCCACCTGAAATTATACTTGAAAGCAGGAACCCTGTCCTCAAATGAAGCCACCAGAGAATGCAGAGCCAGGCAAAGCAACGGCAGTCCTGGCTACTCCAGGCATCTCCACGCCTGAGTGCCAGCCCTCGAGGCGCTGGGAAAATGTCCTACGGCCATGTTTCAAATCCTCTGAGGAGAGGGGTGTGCAGAGCTAAGCAAACATTAAATTGCTCCATTGAGAGAAAAGCCTGGGACAGGGATAACTTGCAGGGGAGGGGTCCTGGAGCGAGCTGGGTCAACTAGGCAGGGTTATGAGGGTACGGGGTAGGGATGCAGGGGCAGGAGGGAACAGGGGTCAAAGCAGGCTTCAATCAGGATGGAAAATCAATCCCGCTGTTTCTTCCCACCAGCGAGGTCACAGGGCTGTTATGCTCAAAGCTTTGTTGAACTTAAACCAGAAACAGCCATGACCTCTCAGGGGCTTTTTCCTAATTATTAAGGGCTAGCACCACTGTCAAACCAGACCTTTTTCAGTTCCCATTGAGCTCAGACTACTCATAAGAAAAATATACCACCAGCACACACCAGGCTCCTTACCTTCCAACCCCTGCAGACTTTTCCTGGCTCGAGTCTCACCACATCCCAAGACTGCCTTCATTCCACCCAAGGCCTTCCCCAAACATGCTGTGCTCTCTTATTGTCCCAGGGAAACACCAGCTCTCACCTCAAACTCCTACTTATCCCTCTAGCTCGAATGGCACTGCCTCTAAGAAGCCTTCCCTTATTTCCTCAGGAAATTGGTCATTCTTGCATCTAGACTCCCACAGGACCTATACATGCCACTCTAGAGCACTAACCACCAATGTACTATGAGTATTGGTTTGCTCTCTTAACACCTCTTTAAGAGTTAACCCCCAAGTACAGCATTATACCCCCAAATTTCTACGTTCTACACATTATAAAGGGCTGAGGAAGATGGTTTTTAAATAAAGTAAGATCACGTTTTGGAAATCAGCTGTGGCATGGCCTAGACTGCGGCAAGAAAGTGACAACAAAGGGCAGATGAGAACAGAAGTGATAACACTTAAAAGGTCATCTTAATCACTAGGCACATTTGGTCAGTTAGCATCCAAGAAAGGTCCAGAGGAGGCAAAATCAGGTTTCAAGCTCACTTCCTGCTGCGTTCTTGGCAAGGGAACGAACTGGTCCACTGGTTTTCTGAAGGCTCTAGTCCAGATCTCTGCATCAAAGTCTCAACTATTTATAATTAGATCAACATAACTTGCCAATGAATACTTACACAAATCAATACCACCACTCTGCCTTTCCCTAGATCATCTCTTAGTAATTATCTAAGGACATACCTCATATGCAAAGGAAAATACTTTTCTTCCTCAGCATCTGAGAGGAATTTTGTCTTATTTTCCTTGGTCTTGACTTTTGCATTCTGAATTTCAATTCCTTTTAAGTCCATCTCTAACTTGTTCCTCAGTGCAGACAACATTAAACCATCAGGCACTAATGGCTTAAGAAAATAAAAAGGTCTATTCTCCTAACCTTAACCTTGAACAAGTACACACTTCTCCAGTTAGGAACAGAAAAAGAAAGTAGATAAACACAAAGACATCCATTCCTTTTCCCTTCAAAACCACCAATATCCCTCTACAAGCACACACGCACTTCTAAGATTTACTCAAGATACATCATCAGCTCTTGAATCCCAGGAAAAGCCATGTCATTCTATGTTCTTAGTAATTTAACTGCTGTATTTGAATTTAAACAGTCAATGGATTCAAACAACAGCAAAACGCCAGCAAGCATGCCATGCCTTCTCCAAAGATGGAAGAGGCACTGCAGCCATCATACAGAGCTCTTTGGCCAAGGGTTATGAAAGTCAAATACGAATTTTGAAGGCCATTTTGAGTGCCCTTGGTATGGGGCATGATCAGGAAATGGCAGCTCATGGTCAACCAAATATTTTGGTGAAGAGAAAACTAAAAACACACACATCAAGCAAGCATCGCCAACTCTCGATATTGTATTAAAACTCTGTTAGACAGGCTCATCTTCCCTTGATGCTTCAGAAGGATCTCACTTCAAATCAGCATTAACCTCATGAGGCAAGAAAGCGATGACCACCAGAATGCCCACTACCAGTTCATAAAGCTGAATGATGAAACTGCCTTTCTTCCAGGCCTAGATCAAAGACCGAAAATATCTTACACGTATCCTCAAGCACCAAACTTTAAAGCAGGAAATAAAAACTGCAATCACCTGCGCTTCTCCTTACTCCACAATCTCACAGTTCTTAATAAGTAGACAAGTACTAGCTGGAAAAAGGTCATCTTTTGACCTCCTCACCTTCATCTGAACAGGGACAGCATGGCAGAGCAGGCCACTCACTCATCCCCATCCCATCTCAGGAACATTAAAAACAACCAAGGGTCTCCTCCCCAGGTTCCCTCCCCAGGCCCTATTGCATGCGGCCACCCCTCTGGTGACCAGGTATCACTCAATGGAGGGCCAGCAACAGCCACCTTCCCAGCCTCCTCACCTCTCTTCGTTGATGCCACACATGCGAATCCGGTCAGAACTGGTCCAGTTGTGCACGCCGCTGTAGAGCGGTGCTGTAGAGATCATGACAGCCACTCACCACCAGATAGGACCCTCTGTGGCCACTCCCCCTGGGGAAAAAGCCAGCACAATCAAAACTTGTAACAGGGACAGCTGCTTTAACCACTTTTTACACAGAAACGTTTTAATAAAGGTAATTATAGCATCGAAATGTTAAAGCAGTCTCTCTCACAAGCCAGCCTGCTATGGAAAATTAAGGTCCAAATGGGGAAGAGGGAGCGCCAGCCTTCTAGGAATCCATAGGTTTCAGGATGGAGATGAGGACACTGTTAATCACCTAGAGTGATTTTTAAATTATCGTAAAAGACAGATATGCTTGAGCGTTCGAGGAAATTCAATCTATTTCAGACAAATGAGATGACAGTATATTTTTCTACACATTTAACCTAACCAACTACAATTAGAGGGTTGTACCCACATATGAACAGTGCATTGAAAGACTACTGTGGGGATCTTTTTCTCGTCTACTCTGTAATCCATGGGTACCGAAGTATTTGAGTGACGTAGGCAATTTAAGCTCTCCAGAGGAAGCACACGCTTTTTTATAAGCCCTTCAAATATACTCTATTTTGACTTCAAGTTGGACATAATGCATATATATCTAACCTAGTTTAAAGATTCCCTCCAAATCAGGTGCGATAATCCTTGTACTCTGATCACCAACAAACAAACAAAAAACAATGTTCCATCAAGAACCACATGTTTCTGTCCTTGTCCCTTCCTATTAGTCTGTCATGCCCATGACCTACCACCCCCTTCACCACCCAATGTCCAGCTCTCACTGTTGACAACCAGGGCATGGTCAATTCACCTTCCAGAGAAAATGAGGCATCAAGAAAAAGAGCCTGTCTCGAGACCCTTGAACTCTTGAGTTAGCTTATTAGCTAAAATCCTTATTCATCAAAGCTCAACTGAACAGAGCCTTACGGTGATCAGAATTTTATGCTGTCCTCCATTTTCCAAAGAAGTAAATCACATTAAAATATAGTCACATCAGGGATTTGTTTCATTTGTCTTTTTGTTCAGTTTTCAGAAACTGTCCCCATTCAGCACAATATCACAATTTACTGAGCCTCTACCACATGCCAGCACTGTCGTAGGTACCAGGGATTTAATGATTAACAAAACAGACCAAAATCTCCGCCTGCATGGAGCTTATATCCTAGTGGGACGAGATGGACGATAAACACGTTAACTAATTCTGTGTCACAGCATGTTAGAAAGTGATACAACACAGGCTAAGGGGCATGGGGACAGTCAGGGGGGTGTGGGATGGGTTGGCTATAATTTGTAATAGGGTTATCAGGATAGGCCTTGCTGAGAAGGAGACATTTAAACAACCTGAGGGAGGCGAAGGAGTGAGCCATGTGGATATCTGGGGGAAGAGCATTCAAGGCAGAGGGAAGGGTGCGTGCCAGGGTCCTGAGCAGGAGGCTGCCCGCTAAGATGAAGAACAGCCAGGAGACCAGCATAGAAGGAAAGAGGGAGGTATTAAGAGGCAAGCAGAGATGTGTCCACCCATGCCCTTCCTGGGCCTCATCCTGCTTCCCCATCTCTGCAGAGCAGGACACTGCTGCCCTCACCCCTTTTCTTTACACTTTCCCTTGTCCTGGCTCTCCTGACCCCAGTGCCTGCTGGCTACTCTGGGGCCCGTTTCTCCCAATGCCAGTCTCAGGGACCTGGGTATTCACGGAGGTCTGCCCTGCATCTGCCTCTCTGGCTCTCCTCTCCTCTGCCACCTCCTGTTCCTTCCCCTTTCTGTTTCCCAAGGCTCCTTCTCTCTTTCCCTCCCTCCCCCACTCTCCCCCTTCTCTCTCTCCCTCTGTCACCATCCCCTCTCCTCTGAATTCCTCTCCCTTCCCACCTCTCTCCCTTGTGTTCTCCTCACTTTATCTCACCTTCCCAATTTCCCTCAGTCTTCCCCTCAGACTCTCCTCCCTCTCCCCCTCCTTCCCTTTCTTCCTCCTCTGTGCCTCATCCTCCCCTCTACTCTTTGGCCTTTAGTCTGTCTGTCTGTCTCCCTCTGCTTCTCTTTTCCTCCTCCGTCTTTTTCTGGCTCTCCCACCCCATCTCCCTCCCTTTGTGTGAGTTGTCAGCCCTGCCCCTCCTCTCTCAGCACATGTTTCAACTCACCCCTTGGTGCTCCGATGACGCCCAAATCTGTATCTCTAGCTCTGACCTCTCTCCTTAGGCCCAGACCAGAATTTCCAGCTGCCAGCAACTCACCGTTAATTGGATGTCCACAGAGCCCCTCAAACTCAACGTGTCTCAAACCGTACTCATTATCTGTTCCCATAAACCCGCTCCCCAACCCCCATGCCCAGCACCAGCACGCAGCATGTTTCCCATCTTAGTTAATAGCACTACTGTCCCCTAGCCTGGAAATTTCCACCTTGTCGTCTTCAACTCATTCTCTCCCCCAGCCGCCCATATCCAATCAGGAGTCAAGCCTCAATAATACCATCTTCATCCTCGCCTTCCACCTCTCTTGCCACTACCCTGGTGCAGACCCTCATCAGCTCTCACCCAGAATATTACAAGTGCCTCTTAACTGCTCCCTCTGCCTCCAATCTCTTGATTCTACAATCAATTCATCTTCTAAAGCGCCTGTTCGATCATGTCACCCCCTCCCCTCCTCAAAAGCTTTCAATAGCTTTCCTGGGCCTTCAGCATCAAGCCCATTTATTTCTTAGCATAGCCTTCAGGGTCCTCATGACCTGGCCTCAAACCCCCTCTTCGGCCTCCTCTTCCGTCACATCCTGCCAGTTCCCTGCCACCCTCGCCACCCCCTGCTCCTGACCCTTCCTAAGCAGACCATCCGGCTTTAGGACTCTGCTGCTCCCTCACCTACAACAGCCTCTCCCTGTTCCCCCTTTTCTCTCTCTGTTATCCCCCAAGACCTAGCTTAAATGTCATCATGTCATCCCCAGCCCCTGATCAGTTAACCCCTCCCTCTCTGGTTCTCCTCAAACATCTAATTCCCACCTCTACCACAGCACTGATTCTTATTCTCCTCTGCAGTGTGGTACTTGAGGGCGTGGCATGTCTGTCTCCCCCACCAGACAATCAGCTATTCAAGGTGAGAAACAGCATTCTTTTTTTGTTTTGGGTTCCTTTGCAACACCTTATATATAGTAAGTACTTAGTAAATGTAAGTTATATGGAACTGAATTCTGGATGAGAACTGAGGTGATGACCCTGAGAAAAATCAACCAAAAAAAAAAAAAAAAAGCATTCACCATGCTTGCTTACTATAGAAAAGAATTTTGTATTCCAATGAAAATCTATGCATTGTCTATAGCACACCCTTCTGGGCGGTCTGATTTTAGCCCGGTTCATTGTCTTTGAGCTATTTTGCACCTCTATAAATTTTGCAAAGTCTGTTTTAGCCATAGAGTTTGGATTGACTTCCGTCCCTACTGTGGAAAAACCAGTTTTGCCTCCATTTGCAATTCGAATCCTTTACTCCATATAAATTTGTGCTTTTTGACTTTTTCTTTGAACTGGCTATAATATCTATTCCCCAGTTGATTAACGAGTAAAATAAAATCTTTAACACGTGTTCATTTTTGTATCTGTATGAGAGTCATGATTTTTTTTACCTTTTTCTAAAAATTATCTTTTAACATTACTAAGACAGTTATGTGGGTTAGCATAATTTTAGAAAGATTTTTAACAAGGACCCCATTCCCCGAACATCCTGGTTAATCAAGTTTTGACTGTTTCTTAGAATATCCTAGAATATCCTCAGTTTAAGAAACAGCAGCTCACCCTATTGGCTGATACACGAGGTACTTTTTTCATCTTTTCTCTCTAGGAAGCATTAGAGGACTTAGGCAATGGAAGGGGCCATTCTTGCCATAAGATGCATTTCAACACAAAGTACAAGTTTTAGTTGCTACCCAAATACCTGTAGGCAGCAGATATAAGTCAGTGACCATGGATTTTTTACTCTCACATTTATTTTTATTTTGTTTAGAGGGGATTAGTAGTTTATAGGGTCTGGGGCAGCCATCAGAGGGGGAATCCCGACATTTGGAAAAAGAATGTATAAAACATCACCTAGATAAAGAGTTTTCAAACCAAACAAAAAATAAACCAAAAAAAGAAAACCAAGTTAAAGCCAAAATAATTACTATACAATACATATTTTATGGCTACCTAGAGACCAAAACTGATACTGGACAGCTCATACAAGAAATCAAGATTGGTGCCCCTGAACCAGAGAGAAAGCAAAGGGAACTTCTGACGCAGCACTAGAGAACAGGCTCCTGGCTGCATCAATGCCCACGTAGAAAGGGAGGAGTCAGGATGGCCAACGTAAACCAACATTTCCCAAGCCACAATCACTGAGGAGCTTGTCTGAAATACAGAGTCATAGGTCTCAGCCCTGGAGATTCTGATTCAGTGGGTCTAGGGTTTTGTTTTGTTATACGTCATGCCCAATCAAATTAGTAACCACTCAGCTGTAAAGTACTCAGGAGAGGTGAGCAAAAAGGAAAAACCTTACGAACATGCCACATTTGGTAGGTTCCGCTGGTGTACACACTCCAATACTGGCTTGCTTTTTACTTGAAGCACCCATACTCGTGTTCGTTCTCTCTCTCTTTCTCTGATAGGAACCATCATATCAAAGGCGAAGTTCCAAAAAGGAACTTGGATGAAACCTGGCAATCCCAAATGACCCAGGAAGCACAGGCACAAGGATATGAAATACCTCAAAGGATTTTCCCAGATGTCACAACCATGTAATTGTTAAGAAATGAACAGCTGCATGGCCCAAGAATCAAATGTTGGTCACTGCCTGCAAGGCAGTGGGACCACTGTGAGCTATCCTCACTTTGCAGGGGGGAAATTCAAAAGACACATCCAACTCATGGTGAAGACAAAGAAGAGACATGCTCAACCAACCCAAAGCCAGGAGCATGGCTGAAAAAAATAAAAATTAAAATTTTCAATTTAGGAGGGACACACATTCAGAAGTTAGGACTGATCAAGATCCAAGGAAATGGCCAGGTGTGGTGGCTCATACCTATAATCCCAGCTTGTGGGAGCCCAAGAGTTTGAGACCAGCCTGGGCAACATAGCCAGACCCCACTGCTAAAAAAAATTAAGATATGAGAAAATGAATCCAACTAGCAGGCAGCAGACAGCAGGTAGTCAGACACAATCACCACACTATGGAACAGGATAAACCAAAAAGGAAATGGACTGATAGGAGAGCAGTAATTTTAAAATGGTGAAAATACCAGCTAAGCTGAGGGCAGAACGGAGGAGAAACCATAATGAAGCGGAGATCTTTAAAAAAAAATCCCAAAGAAAAAAGAAAAACACTAGAAGACAAGGGCAGGTGTGATAGGCATGAAAGAGAAGCCCATCGCATATCACAACCAAAAGGGAAAAAATGAAATAGGGGAACCTGAAATATTTCACCATCATAGGCCAAACTGAAACACTGTGGGGAAGCACAGAAGACAGACATTTTAGAAAAGTTAAGAAAGAATATGTTCTCAAAAGGGAAAGAACAACATCAAATTACAGCCCAAGTCAGGGTTGGGGGAGTTAGTAATAGGGGATGGGCAGCACTAAAATCTCAAAGGAGATTGTACGGATAGGGTAGAATTTTTTTGTGTTTTGTTTTGAAATGAAGGTGCCCAAACAAGCAGATTTCACAACAATTACAAGCAAAAGGATGGTTGTCATCGTGCATATGAGGAAGAGAAGGACATTAAAAGAAGCAATAGCACATCTATCCAACAAATGTTTTCTACCAATGTAGGCACTATTTAAAAAGTTTTTAACTTCGAAAATGATCAGACAGGGTGTTCATCCAGTTGATAAGTGCACAGAATCACGTAGCTCCCTTTGTGGCCAAAGACCCCCTAATGTAGAACAATCAGAGCTGGCAGCTATAGAACACAACTAGTCCCTCTACACATAGCATGAAACCTGCCCATTTATTCATGTTAAACTCTACCATCAAGATAGTAAATCAGAAACCCAAGATTAAGAAGGTCTCGGCTAAACTAAATCTGGTAGTACTTCCCCAGGCTCCTTTTGGTTCATACTGCCTGGTGACCTGGAAGCAATTATGACTTTAAAAAATGAAAGAGCCGGAAAATATTCATCTTGAAGCCTGGCCCTGAATCTGTCCTCAAGAGGATAGGCGTGGCCAGTAGACAGTTTAAGGAGGAGGGTTGGGTCTGTGATGACTAATGAGTAAAGAAAACCAACTTTGGGACCTACTGCTCCAATAGAAACCCAGAACTCTTGGTAAAGTTCCCGTAAGACAAAGGCAAACCTCACAGAAGCAAAGGAAAGGCCCATTATCCCCATTATCCCACTTTGTGAAAACCAGTATCTAAGACATCCCTGAGATCCAAGAGACCACTGACGTTGAGATCCCAAGGCTAAAGGGAAAAGGCCATGGCTTCCGCCCAGTCTCTAGAGTGCCTTCGGAGAGAAGATAAAACTTCTCATCGTTTTCCATAGAAAAGTGTACACATACCCAGAAAGGATAACTTTACCCAGCTTTAGATATGGAACTCTACTACAGATCTTACCCTCCTGGTTGTTCTACCTCCTTTCATGTGTATTCAACAGGACCTGTATTCAACAGGAGACTAACATTCCTGTCTTCCCTACTTCATTACATACCCCAACCCCTGTCCCCAATGAGGAAGTTCTCCTACTTTAAATTGTTCTATTTTAATGATGTTCCATGTAAGGATACTCTAATATTATCCTTAGGCTTTCCCCGCAATATCTATATCCCTTTATCTTTCCCTACCATTAACCAAATAGCTTTCCCTGAAATCCAAGAGTCCCATAGACATGCTTCAATTACTTTATTTTTTTATTTTTTATTTTTTTTTGAGACAGAGTCTCACTCTGTTGCCGGGGCTAGAGTGCCATGGTGTCAACCTAGCTCACAGCAACCTCCAGCTCCTGGGATCAAGCAATCCTCCCGCCTCAGCCTCCCGAGTAGCTAGGACTACAGGCATGCACCACCATGCCCAGCTAACTTTTTCTATATATTTTTAGTTGTCTGGTTAATTTCTTTCTATTTTTTAGTAGAGACGGGATCTCGCTCTTGCTCAGGCTGGTCTCGAACTCCTGACCTCAAGTCATCCTCCCGCCTCGGCCTCCCAGAGTGCTGGGATTACAGGCGTGAGCCACCGTGCCCGGCCCTCAATCACTTTACTTTGTCTCCCTTCATGCAGAGTGGGTTCCTCTATCACCACACACACACAATCAACTGGAAATAATCTGCCAGGCAATTTAAAGGAGGAAGAAGGGCCCTTTGTGCACTCCTCATCCCAACCTTATGCCTGACTAAATTTATTCTAGCACTTTCTAGTTCCCTGGATTTTCTTTTCCTATCCAAATAGTTCCACTGGTATTTACCCCAAGAGATCAGTCTTATAAGGGACCTTGCATCTTGTGCCCAGATACATTAATTCTTGTATTTACCGAGAAGGCTAAGTAGTTGCCTGCACATGGTTCCAGCATGGATACCTTCATAGACTAGTTGGGTACCTCCTTGTTTAAAACCTTGTCTATAAATATTTATGAGACTGGATACAAAAGACTGTTAACTGTCTATTAAACATATGAGAGTTTACTCATTCAAATGAAGGTAGTTATCTCCAAAGTAGTCACCTCAGGAGGCTGGCATTCATCTCAACTGAGTGACCCAGGTTTGCAATCTCCCTGAAGCTCCTCTGTGAGCATTACCATCCAAACCCATGCCACACCCTTGTCAATCTCCTCACTAGTAGTAAGTCCCTTTCTTTCAGGGACGATCTGATGTTTAGGAATATCCAAAATCCATTCAGAATCATCTAATCAAACAGCAGCAGTATTAAACAGATCTGTCTAAGCAAGCAACACCGATAGCCTACACTATGGTGGGAAAACTTGGACAGCACTCCCAGTCCCCACTTCTCACCATCTCAGACCATCTCACTATTATCATTTACCATGTCACCTGCAAAATGGGAATAAACTAGTTCCTACCAAAAATTGAGAATAATGTGAAAGCACTTAAAAGGACCAAAGGCAATCTACTCCAACAATGAAGTAGGCAAAAGCAAAAGTTTTAATCTTTCACTTACATTTTCTTTCTTTCTTTTTTTTTTTTTTTTGAGACAGAGTGTCGCTTTGTTGCCCTGGCTAGAGTGAGTGCCGTGGCGTCAGCCTAGCTCACAGCAACCTCAAACTCCTGGGCTCAAGCGATCCTACTGCCTCAGCCTCCCGAGTAGCTGGGACTACAGGCATGCGCCACCATGCCCAGCTAATTTTTTTTCTATATATATTTTAGCTGGCCAGATAATTTCTTTCTATTTTTAGTAGAGACGGAGTCTCGCTCTTGCTCAGGCTGGTCTCGAACTCCTGACCTTGAGTGATCCACTCGCCTCGGCCTCCCAGAGTGCTAGGATTACAGGCGTGAGCCACCGCGCCTGGCCTTACTTACATTTTCATACCACCAGATCCTTTTAGCTTTTCTACCTGTTGCCATGATACTTTTTCCCTATTATTCAAACAGTACTCACTTCCATTTCCTGCAGTAAGGAAATTATTTTACTCCACTTAAAGAAGACACTTCAGCTGGACAAAGTGGCTCATCTCTGTAACCCTAGCACTCTGGAAGGCTGCGGTGGGAGGACTGCTTGAGGCCAGGAGTTCGAGAACAGCCTGAGCAAGAGCAAGACCCTGTCTCTACAAAAAATAGAAAAATTAGCCAGGCATGCTGGCATGCACCTGCAGTCCCAGATACTTGGGAGGCTGAGGCAGGAGGATCACTTGAGGTCTGGAATTTGAGGTTGCAGTGAGCTATGGATGATACCACTGCACACTGGCCGGGGCAACAAGGCAAGACTCTATCTCAAAAAAAAAAAAAAAAAAAAAAGACACTTCATTCTAGCTTTATACTAGACCTAGGCTCTAGCTACAAGATTTTATACAATTTCTAGATGTCATAGACGTCTAGAAAACTTAAGCAATTACTGTGAAATTAATCAGTCCTTTTCAAAATATAAAGCCACCTCAAAATATCAGCCTAGGCTGGGCATGGTGGCTTATGCCTGCAATCCCAGAATTTTGGGAGGCCAAGACGGGAAGATTGCTTGAGGCCAGGAGCTCAAGACTAGCCTGGACAACATAGAAAGACCCTGTCTCTATAAAAAAAATTAAAATTAGCCAGGTGTGGTGGTGCACACCTGTAGTCCCAGCTACTCCAGAGGCTGAGACAGGAGGATTGCTTGAGCCTAGGAATTCAAGGTGACAGTGAGCTATGATCATGCCACTATACTCCAGCCCGGGTGACAGAGCAAGACCCTATCTCTTTGAAAAAGAGTCACCCTAAGTAGCTAGGGTCATTTTTTGAGCACTTCTCATTTCTGCTAGACCAAAAACAAGAGTTGGCTTTCCTCAGTCTTGGTCTTCAGCATGATCACATAAATACTTAGTGTGTCTTTCACACTGCAAAGTTGAATCATTATGAGACTTGAATTGAATCCCTTTTCTGATGCTTCTGCATCCTGCCTGCCATAGACTGTGACAGTGGCCCTCTGGTGTCTCCATTTCAGTATACTGCATTCATGATATGGAATTTTTCACCTAAAGAGGATTCCTCCTCACCCAACTTTTGCTTTTTAAAAAAGTCTACTGGAATGCATACACAAATATTTGAAGAGACCACTATAAGGTTATTTTTTCTATTCTCTCAGCCCAGCCCAAAGCCAGCTATGGGTTCAGCTAATTTTATATATATTACTCATTCAAAGGTATACACCTTTTTTTAATTTTTTTTTATTTTCAAATTTTTTTGAGACAGAGTCTCACTCTGTTTCCTGGGCTAGAGTGCTGTGGCGTCAGCCTAGCTCACAGCAACCTCAAACTCCTGGGCTCAAGCAATCCTCCTGCCTCAGCCTCCTGAGTAGCTGGGACTACAGGCATGCGCCACCATGCCCGGCTGATTTTTCTATATATATATTTAGATGTCCATATAATTTCTTTCTATTTTTAGTAGAGATGGGGTCTCACTCTTACTGGTCCAAAGGTATACATCATTCATTTAACAGTATTAGTGCAAAGAGTTTCCAGTTCTTGGTACTGACTCAATCTGCTACCAGTCCACAGGTTCTTCAAGGCTAGAAAGAATATTTTCTACTTCATTCATTCATTCATTTATTAATTAGAGACAAGGTCTTGCTATGTTGCTCAGGCTGGACTCGACCATATGGGCTCAAGTGATTCTCTCACCTCAGCCTTCCAAGTAGATGGACCTACAGGCACATACTACTACACCCAGCTAATTAAAAAACAAAGTTTGTAGAGAGGGGGGTCTCGCTATGTTTCCCAGGCTGGTCTCAAACTCCTGGCCTCAAGTGATCCTCCTACAGCCTCCTAAGTTGCTGAGTCTATAAGACCACCACACTGCACCCGGTTATTCTCTACTTCTTTTAATAGCCCCCTCCCAGTAGTGTCTAGCATGATAGAAGGCACACAATATGTGCTCAATAAATTC
This sequence comes from Lemur catta, assembly GCF_020740605.2. Lineage (NCBI taxonomy): Eukaryota > Metazoa > Chordata > Mammalia > Primates > Lemuridae > Lemur > Lemur catta. Next base: position 30,146,749 of record NC_059155.1, on the reverse strand, counting down.
TTGCTAAACTACTGTGGAAAAATGAAACCCTCTCTATTTCACATGGAGACCAAGAATTCCAAGTAGGAATCATTGGGTCTATGGATTGCTTTTACTTCCCTTGGTCTCACATAAACTTTCTCTTCTTTCTTTCCTTTACTTCCATGATAAAGACAATCACCGAAATAAAATAAAATAGAGCCAGGCAAAACAATAAAATCAATTTCCAGTTATCTGAGTGTGGTTTAGCCATAGCTAATGTTTAAACCCAGCCAACTTATGGACTGCCTTCTGCCACTGTCAGTAGATGTGTGTTCAGGGAACAACTCATTTTAATATTTGCCTAAACAGAATATAAATAGGAAGGTAAATCTGCTGGGGAGGGGGGCAGGTAGAAAATAATAACGCATTTCCAAAGTCAAACCAGAAATTATTAATTTGTTAACCAATATACTGTTTTAGATTGGCCTGGTATCACTCTCTCCCTATATTGGCATAGCTAATAGAGAACTCACTGTTGGCATCAAGTCCACCCTAGCTATAGAGGGGAGGTCTATTTTATAAGCCATCAGTTTTCTGTGCTCAGAAGTTTGGCTTGGGGAATCCAGAGCTATTTGAGATGTTATTCTGGCCCATTCTATCATTGATGAACATCCTTGTCATAGAGCCACACCAGACCCTGGCTCTATCTACCAGCTTTTGTAGAATTTCCAGATGTCAGAGACAGCTGGAAAGCCCAACCAGTCATAATTAAACACAGCAGCCCTTTTCAGAAAGCAATGGTTTTTTAAAATGTCACCCATGGCCCAAAATGTCCCCTAAAGTTTCAACTGAATATACACTCTTCAGTTCCTGTCCTGAAATACTGAGCAGTGTTACGGCACAGCTGTTAAAGAAGCTGCCACTTCCACCTCAAAGGTGGATACAGTGATGAGTCAAGCTATTTCTTCCTACCATGCTGTAAATGCTAAAAGAGTGCTAATATAGTAGGAATATGAAGAAAGAAGACAGAGAAGCAAGCTATAAGGGGAGCAGTCAGGAGCTACTGATAGTTTTCATTCTACCACCATGTATACTATACTTCTTTTTTTTTTTTTTTGGCGGAGGGGACACAGTCTTGCTCTGTTGCCTGGACTAGAGTGCTGTGGCGTCAAGCTCACAGCAACCTCAAATTCCTGGGCTTAAGCAATCCTTCTGCCTCAGCCTCCCAAGTAGCTGGGACTACAGGCATGAGCCACCATGACCGGCTAATTTTTTTCTATATATATAATTTTAGCTGTCCAGATCATTTCTTTCTATTTTTAGTAGAGACGGGGTCTCGCTCTTGCTCAGGCTGGTCTCAAACTCCTGATCTCAATCAATCCTCCCACCTCGGCCTCCCAGAGTCCTAGGATTACAGGCGAGAGCCACTGCGCCCGGCCCATGTATACTATACTATAAAAGGTAATGTCATAAGATACAATTGAACAAGAAAAATTAGATTACAGTATAATATAGATCCCATTTATTGGGTACCTGTTATGGGCCTGGCGCTATATATACACATCATCTTGTGTAATCCTCACAGGCCTGTGAGATTGGTATTATCATCTCCATTGTATAGATGAGAAAACTGAGGCTCAAGAAAGTTAAGTGACTTGCTTCCTGTGACATAGCTAGGAAGTAGAAGAGCAAGGACCCTAACCTAAGGCTGTGTGTCTCCAAAGCCCCCCAGGTAATTCTGATGTGTGCTCACATTTGAGAACAACTGTACTATACTAACCTGGGCACGCTACAGGCAAGTTAACCCCCCGAGTATAGCCTCATCATAAGGAGATACCTAACCATTTCATGGATTCAGGTATAAAGTGTACCAACTCATCCTTGGGATCAGAGTCACATATGGTACACTTTTCCACAGAACTTGGAAAAATGAAAATCTGCTTGTTCTTGTCCCTAGACACCAGCATTATAACAAAACACACTGTACCCTTAAATAGCACTAACACCATGATTTCTAGGCATACCTTAGTAATGAGGTAACCAAATTTTGTTTCTTAGCAGACAGTCAGTAAGGAAGCCCAAAACACAAAGCTTTCCCTCCTCCTAAGTACTCTTGATTGTTCACAGACAAGAAGCTTAAGGTCTTCTTAAAATCCAAATGAAGATATATCCTGTCTCAGATACTCTGATGGGTAAATCTGAAAATTACCACATTTTGCAAATAATAAATCATCTCTCTTCAAATTCATCACAATTCATTGACCAGGGAAAATATGACCTTGACAAGCAGCCTGCAATTACTTTTTAAAAAATGATCCATTTCTTAATGTTTTATGGGGAAAGGGTGGTTCTGCTTCAAAAAAAAGAGGGAACTAGAGCAGCATATTTGAATTATGAGGATAGAAACAGAGTTAAATTTTACTCTTGACCAGAATGCAGCTTCAGTTCACCAAAGAAAGTTCTCATCAAAAAGATTGTTTTTAAGTTATGAACAGTGTGAATGGGGATGATTTGGAAAGAGAACTGTTTCTATGTTATTTTAATGATGACCATTTAAAAACTGGTATTAATAAAGCCTAATTTGTATATGAGGTTATATAAAATACTGTGTTAGCATCCTAGTGACCAAAAGGTAGGTATTAGCTCCCTCTTTGGCCATCCTGATGCTACACATTCTTGCAAGCATGGACTCACACCTAATTCAAACTCCAGCATTAAGAAATTTCCTTTCAGCCAGGCGTAGGGGCTCACACCTGTAATCCTAGCACTCTGGGAGGCCAAGGCAGGAGGATCACTTAAGGTCAGGAGTTTTAGACCAGCCTGAGCAACAGCAAGACTCAGTCTCTACCAAAAATAGAAAAAATTAGCCAGGCATGGTAGCATGTGCCTGTAGTCCCAGCTACTCGGGAGGCTGAGGCAGGAGGATCACTTGAGCCCAGAAGTTTGAGGTTGTGGTGAGCTGTGATGATGCCACTGCACTCTACCCAGGGTGACAGAGCGAGACTCTGTCTGAAAAAAGAAAAAGAAAATAAAGAAAAAGAAATTTCCTTTCTTTTTGAAAACTCAAAGGTCTAGGATCTTCTTTCCCCTTATTAAGTGATCATTAGTGGCTTCTCCCCATTCCTATTTTACCCCAACAATTTCCACTTTACACAGCACTCACTCTGTTCCACTCTGGTGTTCACTTTCCTACCCAAACTTAACCTCGAATTTCTTCTGATTCTCAGATGCTGGTTGGCCTTGGAGAATAACTCTCTACTCTGCATGGCCATTCTTGTCCATCCCAAGCTTAGCTCAGCCCAAAATCAATGAGGAGCTCCATAAAGCCTCCAGTGCAACCCCTGATTGGAGCCTCTCGTCCATGCCCCTACCTTACCCTCCAATTCTGGCCCAAGGCTCTCATGCCACTGTTCTTTATCCGGTTTCACCCTGGAATTTCCATCAGTCACCTCCTTATACCTAAGATCCCTCCCATCTGTTAACTGGAAAAACTAGTGTATTCCCACTTTCTCCTCCTTTCAAGGCCATTATATTTAGGAGAGTGAATCCCTTCCCCTATTTAGTATCCTTACTTTAGTAAAGATTTTCTAATTAATGCTTAGGTGGGTAAGCCCTAGAGCCCTAACCTCTGCTTCCTGAGCCCTCCCAGAGCAGTGGCTATCAATGGCAAACTTTTCCATTCCCCAACACCAGCTCCAATGACAGCTGGGTAAATTTCTTCCCCCTTTGGCTTTTTCTCTTTTCGTCCTCTCACATTCTGCATTTTTAACCTGTATACTAAGTTCTCTATTCCCTTGCAGGTTAACATATTTGTATTTCTACCAAAATGCCAGTTTCCCCAACCCTACTTTTACCCAAGATCTTATCTTCGTTCTCTCTTACCCCAAACTTAGTGATTCTAGAATAAAAGTGAAATGATCCTTCAGGGTTCTTGAAACATTACTTTGAAAAACATTATCCTGAAGATTTCAAGGTTCTACCTTTTCCTTAGTTGGCCCTAACATGGGACCAAGTGATGACCACCTTTCTTCCCCCTTCATTGCCCAACCAACCCTCTTCTTGACTTCTCTATTTGCCTTCCTCCTTTCTCCCATAATTCTGTTTCTCTCAAAGAAGGCCCCCACAGCCCATAATCCAGATTAATCATGTGGTTAAAATCTCTGCCACCTATAGTAAACATTTTTCTACTTATAGAACTGCATCATGAATAGAGAAGAGACCTTAGGAGTAACCCCCTTTGCTTTCAAGAAAGTCTATGCCACTGAGAAAGACAGGGACCCTCCCTCTCTCCCTACCCTTTCCTGGCAAATCAAAACAGCCAGATCCATATGAGCACCTTTGGTGCAGCCACCAATTCTTCTGGAACTCCCTCCACTCTGCCCAATCCCCACTCCAACAGCAGAGCTTGCCAGGGCCTTAGCTTTTCTCTGCCCTATACCAACGATTTGCCATCCCTTCCTTATTGGCCTATTCTAAAGAACTAGTCCTCCTTAACCCAGACATCAGCATCCCCTCCCCTTCCTCCATCAATGATTTCCCAAGTCCTGGTCTTCTCAGAGCCAGAATGAAAAGAAACCTACCTATCCTCGCTGCAAAGCTGATGACAGGGTCAGCCTTCTTAAAGTCAATTTTAGTAAGCCTCTATGCTCCAAGGCCTGTGCCTCTCATTCCCCACATCCACCCCAAGGGCAGTTGCCTCAGTTGCCCTATCAAAAGATGTCTGCCTATCAACACCCCCATGACTTAGTCCAGGTGGCCATGTCCCTCCTAAACTCTATAATCAATCCTCAGGTTCTATTGACTCACCAAGCTCCAGCTCCTCCAGTCTTTCCTACTAACTGGTTCTCCATCAGAATTTCACAGATTCCTCCCCAACCTTTTGCTTCTATTTGGAGCCCCTGGGTGGTTCTTGGAATTGGGTTATCCCATTTAATCCACAATGGAATCCCCCATTTTCTTTCCTACATACTGCCATCTTCAGTACCACATGATGACATCACCATCCAATTAGAGTACCTTAAACTCTGCCCCAAACATCCTCTATTGTGCCCCCTACCATCCCCCCCCAATAATAAAGCTCTCTCAATTCCAACATTCAAGGACAGGACAGATAAACAGAGAACTAGATAACGTTTAAAGTCCCTTCCAACCTTGGAATTTTATTATCCACCTAATCCACTCCCGACCCCAAATGCATCCCGTTTATTTTCCCATAACCCGTTTCAGCAGCGTGCTTTTGAGAAATAGCCTTCTAAGTTGAAAGAACCATGGGGGTAATCGGTGTAATGCTAACCTACAACTGCATCCCCAGAAGTCTCACCAAAGATTTTTGCAACTATATTCCACCTCTGTGCCACAGGGACGACCTCCAAACTGCCTTGAGAGTATTCTGCTGTGGTGCAAAGTTCCTGGGCCTCCTTCTCACACTCTCATAAAGGAGCCCCTAAACCCTGGGCTAGACTGGTGCTCACCAAGGGACGCCTGTCCTTACTGTCTATTCTAGGAGACACCAAGAATGGCTATCGCCACATCGACAGTTTCGATCAGCCAACATTGAGAATTTCAAAACAATAAAACAAAAACGTAGTGCTTCCACTGGGGGAGGGGGTAGGTGCTAGCGAAATAGAAGGGCACCCCCACCGGCCTGTGCTGTTGGCCTCCCGCGTTCGCAGCGTGCTTCCCTCCCACCTTTCCCCCGGACCACATCTCTCCGTACAACGATCTCCTGGCACCACCATAACGCGAAATCCCCAGCCGAGGTGCAGCCGGCTCCTCCCAGCCTTGCCCCGGACGTCCCTCTGGCCCAGCCTTCCTCTCGGCGGGACCCCGGCGAGGAGGGCCCGCTCCACAGTCCAGTTCACCTCCCAATCCCTTCCCGGGCCTGTGAGCGCCCCAGCAGGGTTCTGTCCCGGAGCCGAACCTCGAGGAGCCAAGCCCACGAGGCCCGTCGCGGGACCCACACCCCCCTTCCTTCTCCCAGCACCTCGTCCTCCATGCACCCGGCCCCCCGGGCTCCTCATCGTCGTCTTCCCGGCTCGTACCGCCCCCCGTCGGGGGCTCCACCCCCCCGCCTGCCCCCGCCCCCAGGACGGCCCCCTCCCCACCGCGCGCCGCCTGCGCCCTCTGCCCCGGCACGGGACTCTCTTTGGCCTCCGCTCCCCGCCCAGAAGCCGCGGCGGCGGCGGCGGCGGCAACGGCTGCGGCGGCCCCAGCAGGAGCAGCAGCGGCGGCGGCAGCAGCGGCGGCGGCAGCAGCGCCGCCCCGGCCCCGCCCCGCCGCCCGCCGGAGCCCCACGCCCCGCCCGCCCGCCCCGCCGCCGGACTGCTCCCCCCGAAGCCCACTACTAAGCCCCCCCATTCCCCGGCAGCGATCTGCTCGAATCCAGCTCCACTGGGCCTGCTGTCCGTTCCTCACGCCCCTTAGGACCTGGGGTGGGGGAGCCCTGGGGTTCGCGGCCATCCCTCTCCCTCCTTCTCCAAGGGCTGGGGGATTGCCCCTGATCCCGAAACCCGGCCCCGTAACCGGAGCCTCCCTCCTTCCAGCCCTCTGCTTCCCTAGCCGACCCCTAGCCTCCAGGCCTGGCGCGAATCGGGTGGAGGGCTTGCACGCCGGATCTCCCCCGTGGCTTGCCGGGGCTAGTAGGAATTGCCCCCGATCTCATCCTCCTTCAATTTAAGCCCCCTCTCCGCCGCGCCCGGCCCGGCGGCCCCCGCCCCTAGAGCGAGGGCAGCGGAGCCAGGGCGCTCCGAAGTCATCCCCCGCCTTTTTTCCAGGGACTCGGATAATTGCCCCTGCCCCCATCACAGCACTCCCACTCCCGAACCCAGGCCCCGCCGCCACCTAGGGGTACCCCTTACCCTACGGTTCCGGCACCCCAGCACTGGGAAGAAAGCAGCCCGGGGAAGCACCCGTCACACCTCCCCTTAGAGGTTGGAGGGTTATTTTCTCCTGGTCTCTTCAAGACTTCATTACGGACGCCCCCCCCCCCAAAAAAAAAAAACCCTTTTCCCACCCTGCCCTACTAGCCAGCCTACCTTCAGATCGTCGGATCCCTGGATCGGGGATTGGGGCCAGGTAGTTAACAAGACTGTAGCCTCCACCTCCCTTTCCAAGGAGTGGGGTAATTCCTATGGTTTCTCCCCCAGGATCAACCGACCCCCGTTTCCATGGAGACCCCCGCCCAGCCGGGAAGAAGACTCTCTCGGATTGTGGCGAACAAGTCTTACCTGGCTAAGAGAGAAGGGGGTCGAGGAGGGGGCAGGGCAGGGGATGGGGTACGAAGGTAGGAAGTGGAGGGGAGCTGTCCCGAAGGGAGGGGCGAGGACAGAGCAAGCTCCAGGGAGCGCTACGTCCGGGGACACGAAGAGGACGGCGCCCCCGGGGGGCAAGCAGAGCGGCCGCAGGGCGAAGAAGGGACAGGGTTGGAGAAAGGCTTAAGATAGAAAGAAGCGGGTGGGGGGATACGAAAAAGCCAGGGAGTCAAAAGGGGTGGAGGGGTTGGGGGAGAGAGAAAAAAGACGCACCTGTTCCCGGGTCGGCTCCGCGGGGAGGCTCAGGCCGCCACCCGGGCTCCCTCTTACCCCGTCTGAACCTCCACCCGCCTAATACTGCCCCGATCTGATGTCCCCCTCCGCCCCTTATCACCACCGACCTCCTTCTCCTCTCTCTCGGCGGCGGCGGCGGTCGGACTCTAGGAACTGAGAGGAAGAAGGGAGGGCTCAGCAAAGCGGAGGAGAGACAGAGCCACACACTGGCAGCAGCCGCGGCGAGCGAAAGAGTGAGGGGGAGAGCGGTGTGTGTGTGTGTGTGTCTGTGTGCGAGCGAAGCCTGGTGGAGTGGGTGCCGGTCGCAGGGCTCGACGGGAAGTGGAGTCCGGCCCGGTCCGCGGGCGGCGCCACCCCCTCGCCATAGGACTACAACTCCCAGAATGCCGCCTACGCTGGGGGGGAATGGGGAGGTGGAGGCGAAGGGAGGGAGCGAGCAAGAGAGGGAGGGACGAAAGCAGGGAGCAAGCGGCGGCGAAGGGGGCAGAGCCAAGCAGCCCCGGTGACACTGGGAGGGGAGGGGAGGAGGAGGGGATCGCTGCAAGGACCGAGCGGATTCCGGAGAGGGAGGCAGCAGTGGCTGCAGCAAGCCGGGCAAAAAGCTAGACTCCCGGGAGAGGCGGAGGCACTCGATCCGCGGGGTTGCAGGAGCCCCACGCCCCCCGACCTCGACGCCCCTCGAAGGGGGAGGTTGAGGAAGGGACAAGATCAGTGCGCCGAGGCCAGGGGTTTCTTTCTTCCAACGCTCTCCACCTTATGCCCTGACCTGACTTTCTCAGGCCACTGGTGCCCGATCTCGTGTGCAAATCTGGGGACCCCAGATCTCTACTGCTGGGCAGCCCAGAACAGACGCATTCAGTCCCCTTCTCCCAGGGGCCCAGGGAGGCTCCCCTTGCAGGCAGGGCGTGACTCCCCCTTTCTTCCCGCCCCCCCCACCGTCGTCGTCACCCCCCATCTCCCTCCCCGGAACCCCTCCCCTGAAGCCAGGGCTCGCCTCTCCCTCTCCCCGCCAAGAAACGGACTCCCCCTGGGAGCGACTACTGAGCCCCCTCCCTTATACTGGGCCCCTACCCGCAGTATCCCCTTCTTAGCCAGGGCCCCCCTCACCGAAGTAATACTGGGGGCGACCCGAGTTGGACTGGTGACTACTTTCCCTCTGAGACTAGACGTCTTTCGCCACGCCGACCCTGTGTAGAGATAGAGAAGCACGTTAATACTCCCGTCCCCCTCCCCCCAGGTTTGGATCCCCGTGGAAGTGGCTCACAGGAAAGAGGCGCTGGTAGTGGAAGTGAGCTGGGGGTGAAGCCCAATCCTCAAACCTCGTCCCAGCCGTGGAAATCTCGGGATTAGCCCTTTTCCTTAAAAGCCATCAAATCCCTTGGGGTTGGGGTTAAATTATCTAAACCCCAATGTCCACGCGACTCGAAGAGACGCTACCTCGTAGGAATAAGATACCAACTAGGCTGCCGCCGCGGGAGAGAAAGTATAACCCCCCCCCCGTCGCCGTCCACCCCAAAACACATACCCCTAGGATAGTCAGATGGCTGAGGAAGGGGGGGAGGCGGTGGGAGTGCTGGAGAGTGAAAGGATCGTGGTGGGGAGGGTCCGCGGCCCCGTGAGAGCTGAATCCAGATGCTAAGAGGTGGGTGGGGGGTGCGGCATAATCGCGGACGGTGTCTTTCCTCGCTTTTCCCGGAATCGCCGCCGAACACCGTCTAACACTCGGAGCTGCTTACCACTCAGTCCCCTAGCCCCATTTGTGCGCGTGAGGCCACGGGAGCCCGGGAAGCCCCGGCACAAACTCCGCGGAAGCTGGCCTTCGCTGCCGCTGCGCTGCTGCGGGCCTCCCTCCCTCCGCTCCCGGCCCCGCCGATCTACCTTCGCCCCCGGCCGAGGCCAGACCCCGCTCACAACTCCACGCCCCTACTCCACCCCCGGCTCCCCCTCCCCTGGCCCTCTCCCCGTAGTCCGGCCCTGCCCCTAGCACCGCCCCGCCCTACCGCTCGGTCCAGAGCCCAGCAAGTGCCCCGAACTCGCCCCCCGCCCCCACGCCCAGGCCAGTCCGGCCGGGCCTGGTTTCCCCCTCCCGCCGCGCCCCGCCCCCGAATCCACGTACTACTTCGCCACCCAACTCGGTCCGGTCCGGGTTCGGCCCGCACCCACGCCACCGGAATCCCCGATTCGGTCCAGTGTACGGCCACCCACCCCGCCCTTGCCTGGGTGCTGGCCTGGCCCGCTGCCTGCGCCCGCCTAGCCAGCCCAAGCGCGGTCCAGGTCCGGGTCCCGGTGCCGGCCTCGGTCCGGGCGGCGGTGCCGCGACTCGCCACGAGGGCTCGGTCCACGCAAGATCCGAACCCGCGCGGGGTGGGGGCCGCGGAAAGCAAGTTTCTTTATCCTCCCCCCGCCCTCGCTGCAGGGCTGCGCCGTCCCCCCTCCCGCCCCCGCTACGGCGCCCCCTTCACCTGGGCAGAGCCCCTTACCGCTGTCGCAACTTTGCTCTTCTCCACGCCGCCGGGGAAGCGGGCGAAGCGGGAGGAGGAGGGAGGTGGCGGGGGGTGCTGGGATCAGGCCGCTGGGCTCCGGGAGGACACGTGGGGGAGGAGGGGAAGGAGGAGGAGGAAGGGGGGGCGGGCCTGCAGTTCTCGGGGCTCCCCCTGCCAGCCCTGGGGAAGCCGGAACCTCGCCGGGCAGCCGCAGACCCCGCACTGGCCACGGGGGAAGAACAGAGCCACCTTCCCCCGCCAGCCTCCGGCTCCGGGAGGGGGGGGCCAAGCAACGCCAATCGGGGTCGGAGAGCGAGCCAGAGATCGAGCGTTCTAGCTCATGCTTTGTATATGACTCTCTCTCCCCCGGTTTAGCCTCAGTATATGGGGGGGCGGAGGGTCCTGCGTGCGGTGGGGGGACGCCCCAATCGGCTCGCCCCGCCCCTCCCCCGGCCCCCACTTCCCCACCCAGGGCGACCTCAGTGCGTGGTTCTGGCGCTCAAGCACCGAGGCCGCCCGCGGGCGCAGCCCCAGCCCCGGCGCCGAAGTGGGACAGGTGCTGGGGAAGGGAAAATGCCGGGGCTCGCCGCCTCGCCTTGCGTCTCCGGGGCGGCCCACCCTTCGTGGCAATCTCCTGGGCTGCAGACCCCCTGGGCCACCCTCAATGGGCAGCCCCCACCTGGACGTGGAGTCGTCTGGGCATGGGGGGCCGAGAGACCTGAGAGAGGAAGGAGGAGGAGGGGGACGAAAAGTCTGTTTAAAGGGGGAAGCCTGCACGACTCTGAGCTGAAAACCTAGCTCCAGAGAACTGGGCTTCTACCGGCTTCCCCGGGGTTCCTCAGTCACCAATCCGAGCCCCTTGACCCTTACCCCTTACCCTAACGACTCCCCGCCTGGCCAAAGGAATAAATCCTCGTGTGTGTTTACATCCCCGGCCATGCCCGGGACTGAAGGGCTGAGAAAGCTTGCGGTCCACATTCGAACTCTGATGACTTTACATTGACTCCGAAGAGAGCAGCTTGCGAAGGAGCTGAAGCTGCCGGCCGATTTGCTTTCAGTCTTAGGGTGTTTCTTAGCAGCTCCAACCCTGAGCCCGTGGTGGGGACTTCAAAGGCATCGCCTCAGCCTAGAGGGTATTAGGGGAGGTGCCCAGCAGTTCCTGGAGGATTCAGTGCTTTGGAAACGGAATGTGAAATGAATAGCAAGAATTTTTTAATCTTTATGTGCAGATATATTGATATTATTTATTATGTATTTATCTATACTAAAAAAGCCAGACGGTCATTTGGACTAGAAGGAAGCCATGCCGGATTAATGTCTTCCTCCGCCTCCTCTCTGCCCACCACCCCCCCTCGCTTCTCCTAGGCCCAGAGGTTCCATCACTGAGCTATGGGGTGTCTTCTATCCTTTGGAAGGACTTTAGAAATGGCAGTTGAGACTTGCCTGGTATGTCTTCCTCACCTGGTTTGAGGGACGTGAGTGAGTATTGGAGCAAGTTATCTAAGGCTGCACTGGCTTTGCTGTTGCCTGAGGCCTGGTGTTCTATGACCCCCCATGCTTATCCTCATCACCTTCAAAATCTATTGCCAGCAACGTGGACATGGCACTGATCACTTTATTTTGCTTTGGGAACCTCCTCACTAGTTATTTTATTTGGCCACTCCTACCCTCCCATGCACCACACATACATCTTAAAGTGTTTGGCCTAAGTTACACCAAGGGAAAGTGAAGATTTGGAAATGATTTGTTTAAGCTAATCAACATATGAACTCAAAATGCTTTATTAAGGGGGAAATCGCCTCTCTGAGGCCTGATAATGCAGACCCCACCAATTCTACTTTCATTCAAATGGACTGTTGTCACTGATTTTAATTAATCTAGTAATTACTAAATCTCCATTTTTCTTAAGGCCTTTAAGGCCTTAGGGCTACTTCGCTCCTTGGTTTGCGCTGAAATAGATCCTGAACACCTTGATTCATACTAGTCTGTGTCTCACCATTTGGCTGCCTCATTTATCTGGTGAAATGAAGGTTGGGGCAAGATGGTTATTTCCTGGCTGAAGTTCTAGCTTCTCTGAGCCCTTTCCTGTTGGGGGCCAGGCTTCCTGCCCTACAGGAGATGATGGGAAACCAAGGAGCAGGGTGGGGAGAGCTGTGGGAAACCTTATAAAGAATGTAGATATTAATGATTATTTTATTTGAGGCTAGGACCACAACATAACCATAATAATAATACCTTACCTTTGTACAGCATCGGAGTGTTTACAAAGCCCTTTCACTTGTGTTATTTCATTTGCTTCTGGCTACAACTCTCGATTTTGTAATTGAGGAAACTGAGTCTATGAGTGTCTATGAGTGGCTTGCTCAAGGTCACATTGTTAGTGAGTTCCTGGGCCAGGACTCAATCCCAGTAGTCTTGATTCTACATCCAGAGTTCTTTTCAATATGGCACAGCACCTCCATTTAATGCCAAAATGGTCTGTTTTCAAACAGATTGTTTTTCCTAATTATTTCTCCCATCAATAACATCTACTGACCCAGGTCTGGACTCTTGTAGAAGCAGCTTGGTATAATGGAAAGAGGACTATTTTGGGGGGAGTTCTAAGAACCAGGCCCTAGTCCTGTTTTGTCAATAGGTAGCAATAGGACCTCAAGCAAGCCCTGACATTTGAGTGAGTAGTGCCAGCCTGATGCCAGGTACTGCGTTTTAGGTCTCCCCCATCCCCTCTTAAATGTGGAAATCAATGTACCTGCCCTACCTCCCTCACAAGGACACCCCATGGGTATCAGATGAGGTGTGGATGGAAAAGAGTTTTGTACAGCGTAAACTCCTGGACTCATGCAAATTATTATCACCAGCCTCCCTGGGTGTAGCACAGAGACTAGGGGTGACGCTGGCAGGGCCCTGCCTTGCTGAAGCTTGCCAGACAAAGCAAGGCAGTTGGGGTTCCTGGAGTAATTTAGGCCCCAAACCAACCTCTCACTAAATCCATAGGATAATTATCTGCTGTGTTTTGCAATCAGAGGCCTTGTCTCACTGGTAAGATAGCCCAGGCTTATGACCAAAAAAATAAAATCCCAGTGGTTTAGATCTTTCGCGTTATTGGACTGAAGCAAATGTGAAGCTTGTAGTGGTCCCTTCATTCCCTGCACCTCAATCAATTGAAGGTGAAGTCAAGTTTAGAACTCAGGGTCTCAGACTGCCAAACGGTTCATTCTAGGTCACGTCCCATTGAAAAGGGACCAGGAGAAGGAAAGGTACAGAAAGAGCCTTGCAAACTTGAAAGACTGATTTTATGTTACACTATGTGCTCTTTAGTGTTTCACTTTATGTTCAAGGGGTAATGTGGGGTTGGAGGAGGATTCCTTGCCCCTAAAACTTTAAAGGCACAAACCCTGTCGCAAGCAGAGCTGCTGCTTTAGATGCATTCCAGCAGACCACAAGATCTGGGGACTAAAAGTATTGGCTCCCTGAGAACAAATGGCTGAGAAAGGCCTGGTCTCTGCCCTCTCAGAGCCCCGGGTCTAGATGGGGAGACAGCATGTCTGGTTAAACTTAACTCTGTAAACAACCAACAACCTTTCTGGATTTTATGGCCAGAGGAGGAAAAATGAGGAAGGGGGCTACAATCACCCCAGAGGCCTCACCAGGTCAAGCCCCTCAGCTCACTGACCACTCCTCTCTTCCCTAAGACTCCTAGCCTCTTAACAAAGTTCTTAATCAAACATACAGTGCTAGAGGTGGGAAGGGACTCTAAGAAATTATCTGCCCTCCTAAAAAACTGGCCATGACTGCCCAGTGCCAACAAAATCAAGTCCGTGAGCCTTCACCTATCTTTCAGGGCCCTCCCTGATCTGGTTCCACCCTCTTTTCTCTCCATGCCCCTCATAAGCCCTCTGTTCCACCAAACCATCCCTCTTGCCATTCCTTGGACAAGACATGCACTTTCTGCACTTTGCTCCCTCAACTTTTTATATGCTCTTCTCAGCTTATTGAAATCTCACTCAACCATTACTCAAACTAGCTCTGTCATGCCCCCTTCCCTGACGCCTACACCCTCCCCATGGAAGTTAACTACTCCTCTGGGGTACCTCCCCCCAGTATTTAGCTTGTCCCTTTAGTTAGCACTTGTACACTCTGCCTATCTATTTCTCCAACTAGATATAGTTCCTTAGTTCCTATAGTAGTTTAGTTCCTTGGATGAAGAGACCCAATATTTCTCATCTGTGTATCACAGCCTCCTTCCTCTCCTCCCGAGATCCCCCACCTTGTGATGGAATGGGACCTCTACAAGTGTTTGTTAAGTGGATGGATGGATGGATAATCCAATCCATTCCCTTTATTTTTATAGTGGGGAAGCTGAGGCCAAGACCTGACTTCCCTTCTCGCCAAAGACTCATTTTTAGGTCTTGGTCTCTTTTAGTCTTTCTCTTCCCAATCAGTGGTTATCCACACAATCTCTGAAGTTAGACAGATGTGGTTTGAATCCTGGCTCCACCACTTCCTAGAGACATCACCTTGGACACTCAACTTTTCTCTGAGTCTCCGTTTACTCATTTGTAAAATGGGGGCTAATAAGTACCTCCTGAAAATGTTAAAAGGATCCAATGAGTTCTTGTGTGTTAAGCACTTAAAACAGTGCCTGGCCAGGCGCGGTGGCTCACGCCTGTAATCCTAGCACTTGGGAGGCTGAGGTAGGCAGATAGTTTGAGCTCAGGAGTTCGAGACCAGCCTGAGCAAGAGCGAGACCCCGTCTCTACTAAAAATAGAAAGAAATTATCTGGCCAACTAAAAATATATAGAAAAAATTAGCCGGGCATGGTGGCGCATGCCTGTAGTCCCAGCTACTCAGGAGGCTGAGGCAGTAGGATTGCCTGAGCCCAGGAGTTTGAGGTTGCTGTGAGCTAGGAGGATGCCATGGCACTCTAGCCCGGGCAACAGAGCAAGACTCTATCTCAAAAAAAAAAAAAAAAAAAAAAAAGATTAAAACAGTACCTGACACCTAGTAGATGCTCCGTAGCAGTCTTTTTTTTTTTAACTTAAGGGGAGCCAGGCATGATGGCTCACACCTGTAATCCTAACACTTTGGGAGTCCCAGGGGGGAGGATTGCTTGAGGCTAGGAGTTCGAGACCAACCTGAGCCCAACCTGAACATGAGGGAGACCTGTCTCTACAGAAAAAGAAAAATCAGCTGGGTGTGGTGGTGCATTTCTGTAGTCCCAGCTACTTGGGAGGCTGAGGCAGGAGGATTGCTGGAGCCCAGGAGTTTGAGGTTGCAGTGAGCTACGATGATGGCACTACACTCTAGCCTGGGTGACAGAGCGAGACCTTGTCAAAAACAAAATGAAACAAATAAACACAAAACCTTAAGGGATTTTTCAAGAATTTGGAACTTGAGAGCACCTGCTTCACTCAAGCCCAGGACTAAAAGCCACAGCCCGAACATAAAAAAAAAAAAAAGAAAAGAAAAGAAAAGAAAAAAAGAGGCATACTTTGGGCAAGAGGAATGTAATAAAATTTAGCAAGAACTTTCAGTAGAACTATTACCTCTTCCCCCAAAGAGGCTAAAGAATATTGAGAATAGCACCCAATTCAGTGGCCCACGTTAGTGAATGCTCACCAAATTCCACTGAATTCGGAGCAGCTGTGTTCCTCTTGCTGTGGTGGTAATTGTATTCTATATAGGCTTAGGGATGCTGGCACAGACTGAGGTGCCCTGCTGAACCCACATGTACCATTCTTGAACCTATCCGTGTGCCTATACCTGAGCTCCCCTCCACCTGGCCAAATCCTTCAAGCACCACCTCCATGAAGCTTTCTCTGCGAAGCTTTCCTGTCCCTGAACTCTTGGCCTTGTAGGTAAGCACTGCACACTTTAGCACTTAGTGCTCTTCTGTGCTCTGTGCCTTCGTTAGACCACCCCATCTGACAGCAGGCACCTTGTCATAGAAAGCAGCATTCCCCATCATGCCTGGCAGCATTTGAGCTGATGGCACTTCATGAATCCTTTGAGACTGACGGACAAGTAGGTGTTCAGGAGGAGCAATGAGGGCACAGGTCCCCTCAAGTCATGCCTACCATGCCTTCCACCCAGCCTCCGTCTCCACACATACCACACTTCTCAAACCAACCACCCACAGACATCCCAGCCTTTTCAGTAGCCATCCTGTCTCTTAGAATTTGTAAGTATCTGGACTGCAAGGGCCACATTTTACTGTGTCCGCCACATGGCCCAGCTCAGAGCTTCCAACATTAACAGCAGAGAGTAAGCACATAGTTTTGCTACTATAGATAACTCGGTAAAGATACCATTTTTATTTCGGGTGTGTGTGTCTGTGTTTATTTGTATTCATGTGTGTCTGTTCTTGCTCGTTAAGCTACAAGGGGCTCCAGAGGGGAGGGTTGTCCATGTTGTGACGAAAGTCAGAAGATTATTAAAAAACAAGTTAAATCCTGGGATTTGGATATTTTTTTACAATCCAGGGAATGAATGCTCCACCTTCAGTACACATTTAGTCTATACTCTTACACCGAATTTTCTCAAACTTTAATATACATCAGAATCACCAGAGAGCTTGCTAAAATTCAGATTTCAAGGCACCCTCCCATTCAGGGCTTTATTGAATAGGTCTGGGGTTGTCTCATACTCTGCATTTCTTTCTTTCTTTCTTTCTTTTTTTTTTTTTTTTTTTTGAGACAGAGTCTCAGTCTGTTACCCGGGCTAGAGTGCTATGGTGTCAGCCTAGCTCACAGCAACCTCAAACTCCTGGGCTCAAGCGATCTTCCTGCCTCAGCTTCCCAAGTAGCTGGGACTACAGGCATGCGTCACGATGGCCGACTAATTTTTTCTATCTATTTTTAGTTGTCTGGTTAATTTCTTTCTATTTTTTAGTGGAGACGGGGTCTCGCTCTTGCTCAGGCTGGTCTCGAAGTCCTGACCTCGAGCGATCCTCCCGCCTCGGCCTCCCAGAGTGCTAGGATTACAGGCGTGAGCCACTGTGCCCGGCCTCATACTCTGCATTTCTAATGATGTCTACAGTAAATTCTAGAACCAGTGGGTTCTTGGACTACACCTTGAAAGCCATTGAGCACTGTTTCCATTTTCATCTGCACTAAATATTCCCAAACTTTTCACTACCAAGTTTTTTATTATTTCTTTCCCCTCATGGGCCCCATTTAACACACAGTTATATGTCACTTACTATGTGCTAAACACTGTTCTAAGGATTTTACAAATATTAATTTACTTAATACTCACAACAATCCCATAACATACATATTATTATTTTCCCCTTTTATAGATGAAGAAACTGAGGTACAGACAGATTCAGTGACTTGTCCAAGGTTGTCCAGCTAGTAAGATTTTTTTCAATTGAAGTCAAATTCATACAATATATGCCCGGCGTGGTGGCTCATGCCTGTAATCCTAGCACTCTGGGAGGCTGAGGCGGGTGGATCATTTGAGCTCAGGAGTTCAAGACCAGCCTGAGCAAGAGCAAGACCCTGTCTCTACTAAATATAGAAAGAAATTATATGGACAGCTAAAAAATATATATAGAAAAATTAACGGGGCATGGTGGTGCATGCCTGTAGTCCCAGCTATTTGGGAGGCTGAGGCAGGAGGATCACTTGAGCCAGGAGTTTGAGGTTGCTGTGCGCTAGGCTGACACCATGGCACTCTAGCCCGGGCAACAGAGTGACACTCTGTCTCAAAAAAAAAATTAAAAAAAATTCATACAATATAAAATAATCTTATTAAAGTGTATAATTCACAGCCTGGGCAACATAGCAAGACCCTGTCTCTACAAAAGTAGAAAAATTAGTTGGGCATGGTGGCATGTCCCTGTAGTCCCAGTTACTCGGGAGGGTGAGGTGGGAGGATCGCTTGAGCCCATGAGTTCAAGGCTGCAGTGAGGTGTTTGTGCCACTGCACTCTAGCTGGGGTGACAGAGCAAGACCGTGTCTCAGAAAAAAATAAAAATAAAAAATGTGGTGTTGGCCAGGTGCGGTGGCTCATGCCTGTAATCCTAGCACTCTGGGAGGCCGAGGCGGGTGGACTGTATGAGCTCAGGAGTTTGAGACCAACCTGAGCAAGAGCGAGACCTCGTCTCTACTAAAAATAGAAAGAAATTATATGGACAGCTAAAAATATATATAGAAAAAATCAGCCAGGCATGGTGGTGCATACCTGTAGTCCCAGCTACTCGGGAGGCTGAGGCAGGAAGATTACTTGAGTCCAGGAGTTTGAGGTTGCTGTGAGCTAGGCTGATGCCCCGGCACTCACTCTAGCCCGGGCAACAGAGTGAGATTCTGTCTCAAAAAAAAAAAAAATATGTGGTGTACAATTCAGTGGCATTTCGTACATTCACAACATTATATAACCACCACATCTGTCTAGTTTCAAAATATTTTCATCACCCCAAAATGAAACTCCATGCCTGTTAAGCAGTTTCTCCCCCATTCTCCCCTCTCCCAACCTCTGGCAACCACATATCTGCTTTCTGTTTCTATGGATTTACCTACTCTGGATATTTCATTTAAATGGAATCACACAATAAGTGGCCTTTGGTATCTGGTTTCTTTCACTTTGCATAATGTTTTTGAGGTTCCTCCACGTTGTAGCACATATCAGTACTTCATTCCTTTTTATGGCTGAATAATATTCCATTCTACAGATAGACTACAATTTGTTTATCCATGCCCAGCTAGTCAGTTTTGAAGTCAGGATTCAAATCCAGGCTATCTGCCTCCAAGGTCTGTGCCCTTACCCCACTGTGTTCAAAATACTTATCTAGGCTGGGCATGGTGGCTCATGCCTGTAATCCCAGCACTTTGGGAGGCCAAAGTAGGAGGATTGCTTGAGACCAGGAGTTTGAGACAAGCCTACGCAACATAGCATGACCCCGTCTCTCCAAAAAAAAAAAAATTTAAAAATTAGCCAGCTGTCATGGCATGCACCTATAGTCACAGCTACTCAGGAAGCTGAGGCAGGGGGATCGCTTGAGCCCAGAAGTTTGAGGTTGAAGTTAGCTATGATTGTGCCACTGTACTCCACTCCAGCCTGGGCGACAGAGCAAGACCCTGTCTCTAAAAACAAACAAACAAACCAAAATACTTATGTCTTAAGCAGGATATATTTTTATTTTTTTTTTATTTCTATGTTTAGTAGAGACGGGGTCTCGCTCAGGCTGGTCTCGAACTCCTGACCTCGAGTGATCCACCCACCTCGGCCTCCCAGAGGGCTAGGATTACAGGCGTGAGCCACCGCGCCCGGCCAGGATATATTTTTAAGTAATAATTAATCTGTCATGTAAAAATTTGTCAGATATAGCACCGGGCAGTGGCATGTGCCTGCAGTCCCAGCAACTTGGGAGGCTGAGGCAGGAGGATCGCTTGAGCCGAGGAATTTAAGGCTGCAGTGAGCTATGATCATGCCATGGCATTCCAACCTGGGTGACAGAGCGAGACTTCATCTCTAAAAAAAATAAATAAATAAAAATTAATAAATAAAAATAAAAATTTATCAAATATACATAAACTAGTCCGGGCATGATGGCTCATGCCTGTAATCCTAGCACTCTGGGAGGCCGAGGCGGGAGGATTGCTTGATGTCAGGAGTTTGAGACCAGCCTGAGCAAGAACAAGACCCCATCTCTACAAAAAATAGAAAAATTAGCCAGGCGTGGTGGCACACCCCTGTAGTCCCAGCTACTTGGGAGGCTGAGGCAAGAGGATAGCTTAAGCCCAGGTATTTGAGGTTGCAATGAGCTATGATGCATTCTAGCCAGGGTGACAGAGAGAGACCCTTTCTCAAAAAAAAAAAAAACAAAAAAAAAACCTGCATCAGAACTACAGATCAGCTTGAGATAGCCACACTGAAGTCATTTAATTCCAGCCAAAGCCAAAAACCACTTGATGTTGGTAACCTCTGCAACAGGTCCCATCCTCTCCGCTGCGGTCCCTCTCCGAGAGGCGGCGGCATGGGGGGCGGGCCCAAAAAAGAAAACCTCTGCAACAGGTTCATATAATGGTTTCACTAGACTTTATGAAATACCAGACATAATTTGTAGAATTTCTCGCAGACTTTATGGGTTGGGTTGGGGAACCCCATTTTGGGATTCACTGATTGCAAATCCCCGTAAGAAACTCGCTCAACAAAGAGGGAGTCCATCAAGTTGCTTAGTAGACTCTACCGACAATCCAGAAAGTGGGCTCATGCATGTTAGATTTTTCACACCAAGCAGCTAACCGAAAAAAAGAGTTGGAACTTAACCTTCAGTAAATTAGAAATTCCAAAGTCCAGTATGTCATTCTGCTTGAGTGTTCTAGTTAGCTAGAGTTTCACCAGTAAGGATGCATATAGCCATGTCTTGGGGTCCAATAAGATAGTCAGTCCCTTAACTGCCCTCTGAATGGTGACAGCCTGGGCTGGATTTATTAGAGGAGGCCTTCCAGTCCCGAAGCATCTGCTTTAACAGAACCTGAGGTGAGAATGCTATTCCAACACAACGCTGATCACATGATTTTTCTTCTGACTTTTCAAGGGTGTGGAAAAAAAAAACAAAAACAAAAACAAAAAAAACAGGCTTGCATCTCCTCTAGAGGTTTGTGATACCCACAGCCTGTGTCTGAGAACCCCATTTGAGGTTCTGAGCATTGCCTTCGCCAAAGGGGTCCATTACTGCTCAACAGAGACCAAATAACCAGGTTGGATTCAAAACCATTAGCCCTGACTTCACTTAGCAGAATAAAATGAACATCAAGGAGAGCCTTGAAGAGGAAAAGATGACACAAAACCTGTGACTTGAGAGGTGAGGGGGTGAATGGCACTTCCTCATTTCTATGGCCCCAGGGCCTAGCAGAAAGCCTGGCTCCAAAGAGAAGTGCTCAATACATGTTTGTTGATTGAAGGAGTGAAAGAGAGCCTTCTTCTTGGTCTGGAGGTGTCATGGAGACATTGTAGAGCAGCTCTGTGGGGACAGAGAATGGAGGGAAATTGGCATGGGTCTGGAGCGTCCTGCCAGGACTACACAGACTATGTTTTTCTCTGCCTGAAAATTTCTCCCAGGCTAAGTTCTCAGAGCCTGCAAGTCTCAAAAGTAGATTCCCCTGAGTTCACTGTGTACTTTATTCTACTAAACTCAACTCAGAGAAACTTAACAGTGGCATAGTGTTGTGGGGAGAATCCAATGAGAGCACCTATACAAAAGCATATTGAAAGGGATAGAGGGGCCAGGCGCAGTGGCTTGCTCCTGTAATCCCAGCTACTTGGGAGGCTGAGGCCGGAGGATTACTTGAGGCCAGGAATTCTAGACCAGCCTGGGTGATACAGCAAGACCCCATCTCAAAAGAAAAAAAAAAAAAAAACAGGCTGGGCACAGTGGCTCACACCTGTAATCCTAGCACTCTGGGAGGCTGAGGCGGGAGGATCGTTTGAGCTCAGGAGTTTGAGAGCAGTTTGAGCAAGAGCAAGACCCTGTCTCTACTAAAAACAGAAAGAAATTAGCTGGATAACTAAAAGTATATAGAAAAAAAAAAATTAGCCGGGCATGGTGGCGCATGCCTGTAGTCCTAGCTACTTAGGAGGCTGAGGCAGAAGAATCGCTTGAGCCCAGGAGTTTGAGGTTGCTGTGAGCTAGGCTGACGCCACGGCACTCTAGCCCAGGCAACACAGTCAGACTCTGTCTAAAAAAGAAAAAAAAAAAGAAAAAGAAAAAAAAGAAAGGAAGGAAGGGAGAAAGAAAAAAAGAAGAAAAGAAAGAGAAAGAAAGAAAAGGGCAGAGAATTCTTGTTAACTCATCAAGATTGGCTCTGTGTGGTCTAAATGACTGTATGTGCTATTTGGTCAGGCAGGTTTCTGTCTATGGGCCTTAACACTGAAGATGCACATGCGTGCCAGACACCCCCCACACACACACATATTTTATAATGCAGTGAACTCCCATTTGCCAAAATCCAAATAGCCACAATCCTTAAAGAATTGGAATGCTTTTTTTTCTGCAATACAATAAATCCCTTACATTTGTATGGGGCATTGCAGGTCACAAAGTGCTTCCCCATCCATGACCCCATTTGTTTGTTGACTGATGTTCAGAAGGTTCCGAGGCTTTGCAGGATCCTGAAGGGCCTTGTGAAGACTCAAATAGCAATAACATGTATGGTGTGAGTGGCCTTGGCTGTGTGCTGGGCCTGTAAGCACCAGGCCTCTTATGGTGGCAGAGATATCCAGGGACACCTCCAGGGATATCCACAGATATGCAGGGATGACTTGCTACCCCAGAGTTGCAGGGACACACCAGCACTTGGGGGCAGGGGCTGGTGAGATGTGACTCCTGCAGCAGAAAGGAGCTGAGACTCATTTGTACAAAATCAGTAGCGTAGCAGCAGCAAAGGAAGCTGAAGGGTTGGAACAACGCTCTCTGATTTCATTCCATCAGTCATTTAATGGGCAGGAGTGAACACTTCAGGGTACAAAAACAACAAGACTTGTCTCTTAGGCTGGGTGCGGTGGCTCACACCTGTAATCCCAGCACACTGGGAGGCCGAGGTGGGAGGATTGCTTGAGCTCAGGAGTTCGAGACCAGCCTAAGCAAGAGCGAGACCCATCTCTACTGAAAATACAAAAAATTATCCAGGTGTGGTGGTACGTGCCTGTAGTCCCAGGTACCAGGGAGGCTGAGGCAGTAGGATTGCTTGAGCCCAGGAGTTTGAGGTTGCTGTGAGCTAGGCTGACGCCACGGCACTCTAGCCTGGGCAACAGAGCAAGACTCTGTATTAAAAAAAAAAAACAAAAAAACTTGTCTCCTGGACCCCTCTGGCCATATGATTTGTTAGGTCCTTCCCCCTTCAAGTCTCTCCTTCATGTTCATTATAACCCCATTTTGCCAGGGCACAAATGTTGAGGGAAGGTGTTTTACTCAATCACACCCTCCCATCCCATTTCTCTCTTTATCTTTCTCTTTCTCTCTCACACATACACACACATGAGGTTTCACCCAGAGCTCCCGAACTCCTGGGGCTAACCTGGCTCTGTCATGCTCCTATATAAGGAGAGTATTGAATAAACCAGATTCATGGGAAGAAAATGAAAGTTTATAATGCATATTAATAATAATAGTAATCCCTCACATCCGTATAGAACTGATTCCTTATTCCCTTCAATCCTTATTCCCTTATTTTATCCGGGGTCCTGTCATTGGCCATCATATTCAAAGACAATCTTCGGATTACGATCTCCATCTGAGAGTGAAGCAAGACTCTAAGGCAGGACCAAGAGGCCCTCCTGACTTCTGGTAACAGACATCTTGGTGGGTTTTTCTCTTTTTATCCTTCTTTTTCCTTCCCTCTTTCTCTTGCCGTGCTGTCTGTGGAGCCTAAAGTTGCCTGTGACTCAGCTTCCCGGCCTTCAGGGAGCCTGGAACCTTGGGGAAGAGGCTGCTGGCCAGCTAGCCCTCCAAGTTGGGATGCAAAGCCTTTGGCTCCAGCCCAGATCAGTGGGGTAGGGAGAGCAGACCCTTCTCTTCTCTTCAGGCAGACCCAAAGGGAGCCCTAGCCCTGCTCAGCAAATTGGGAAGGCCTGGCCTGAGAGAAAGGGAGCAGTTTCAATAGAACAAGGAAGGGAAGGTACCCTGAAGCTTTTAGGAGGATGTTAAATTGAGTTCCGAAGCTGGGAAGGCAAGCGCTAAGTTCAGGCTTTGAAGGGTGTGGACATACCAAGCAACCTAGGCTTGCAGGAGAAGATACCAGTGAAGGGCAAAGAAGAGTCCCTGTTGTAGCCACTGGGTTTCTAGGCCTTTAAAAAAAAACTTAACTACTTCTCTTATCCCTATTCCCTCACATGCTCCCATATCTTCTTTCATCTGTCCAGCTTCTTCACTCTCACTCCCTTTCTACCTCCATTCCTCTAATGTAGCCCCAATTTTCTGAGCTGAAGATGCTTTGAGTGAAAGCCTACCTGGGAGAGTTCTGAAGCCATCCCAGCCAGACATTCTCAAACTCCCCCATTCATCCTTCTCCCTACATGGTTCTTAGCCCATGGCTGCGGCCACACCACACACACCCTCCACCTGGCCCAGAGCCGGCCCCAGATGGGAATGCCTAAGAAAGGAGAGAGGAGTAGGGGATATAAAACCACTGTGCCGTGGAGGTTTGCAGTAGTAGAGGATCAAAGCCTGTCCTCTCGTGGTAGGAGGGATCAGAGCTGTCTGTCTTGGCAGTTGTGAGCAGGGGGCCCAAACAGCAGGTAGAAGCTGCTGTCAGTTAGTGGCCAGGATAAAATGGGATGACGGTGCCGAGTGGCTGCCATGCTAGGGTGGGGACAGGAGACCCACCACCCCCTCCCTTTATCTCTGGATGTGACAAGCAGTCCCAGCAGTCCGTAGAGGCTTCCAGCCTTGCCCAGCCTTGGAAACTCCCTTCCCTCAGGAAAGGAGCTTCATTCCAGCCCAGGAGCCCCCTGGCCGAGCCCTCTTCCAGCCCCTGCCCTGACGTTTGGGGCCGGCCAAGTTAGCACTGTCGCTCAGGCAGCAGCAGCCAGTGCGGGGCGGGAGTGTGTAATTGCAACCACTTCCTGCCCCAGCTTGCCCTAGGGCGGGCCCCGCCCCTAAGGACAGTCAGGGCGGGGCCCAGGTAGTGTGAGAGTCCGGTGGGGGTGGGGGGGCTGCCTAGTGGGGCCGCCCTCAAGGGAAATAAGCGGAGACTCATCAAGGGGCGCTGGAGGGGGGTGCCCTCATTTCTAGCCAGCCATCGCGAAAGGGCTGGGGCCTCGGGGCAGTCTATTGGCATAACCCGTCCCTGCAAGGAAGGATCTAGACAACAGTCCCTCTCCAACTAGTATAAGACTAGTTCCAATATTAGCTCTATTCATGAGCTCTGAACATGCTGAAGCCCCAGAGGAGAGGGGAAGGAGACAGCTGGGGTCACAGGGAGGGATGCTGTCCTCTCCACCTTGGCACTTCTCTCTCTCGGAGCAACTTGGGGCAGAGAAGAGCGAAAAGATGTGGGGGCTGCCAAAGACTCTGGCAGCGCACACCACCACTAGTCTGCAAGTGCCTCTCCTTTCCTGGAGTTTCCAGGATTCCTTGGCAGGTCGTATCATCTGTCTGTCTAGCTACCCAGGCCTCAGAATGCACACCATGTACAGATCCAGTCCTACATCAGGTGCCCTGGAGGTGCGAAAGAAGCGGAAGGACGGCTCCCTCCCTCTGGGGAGCTGGACATCAATTGGGCATTAGGGTGGTAGAGTGAGAGTGGACAAAGCATGCGAATTGTAGCCCTGCCCCGTCCCAGTGTATTAGCTGTGTGACCTTGGGCAGCTTGCTTATCTTCTCTGAGCCTCAGTCTCCCGGAGTGTAAAATGAAGCTACTAATACTTGCCTTACAAAGTTGTGGTAAGACAGGTACGGGGAAGTGCTTTGAAAGCTGTAAAGCACTATAAAAAGGCAAGGAGGGGATGCAAATATTAAATGGGGTGGAGGTGGGTGAGAGGACCCTAATGAGAAGTGGGAGTGGACACCATGATTAGGGTACAAACTATCCACTGGAGTGGTAAAGGAGCACGCTGTAATGGGGCTATCAGAGGCAGGTGAGGGTGGGGGCAGGGGGAGGTGAAGTCTGAGTGGACTTCCAGTTGGAGGTGGCTCTGAGAGAGGCGATCCCCTAGGAAAAGGCGGTCAGGCGAGGTGCAGAAAAAGCCACAATTTCTCTCCTTTTGAAAAGGGCGTGCCATGGTCCTGGTTGCCTTAATCATGCCCATGTGAAGGGAGGCCAGCGGTGGGTGAGGGTGGCCCCACTAGGCAGTTTTTTTGGGGGGAGGGGGTAGCCTGTCAGCCCTCCGAAGTGTAAGGCAGCAGCTGGAAGTGCATCGCTTACTCACATACCACGCCTGCAGCGTGCACACGGCTCGCTAGAATGAGCTGGGAATGTCTCCTCTTCTCGCCCTCTGCAGACAGAGGAGAGCGGAGGGGAGCTGGGCAAGCCGAGCACATTAAATGACAGCTGCAAACTTCCCGGTCCCCTTCGCACTCTGGCAAGGGCTGCTTGGCCCGGGTGACCCCTACCCTCCCTTCCCTAATCAGCCACAGCCAGCCTTGCCTCCTCCCAAGTGGGGATAGGGCCACCCTCACTTGTTTGGTGTGGGTATTGGGGGGAGAGTGTGCCCCTGTGTAGTGGTGCCAGATATTTTGGGATGCACCCACGTCCATGCACGTCAGCAGTCACGTGTGCAGGTCGAGGCAGGTGCCGGCATACAGACATGTGTCGCATATGTGTATGCTTCAAGTGTCAAGAATATAGGACTGACATTTCTGCTCCTGTCTGACTTAGGACCAGGGACTTTCTCATCTGTAAAATGAAGAGGCTTGGACCAGAGCATCTCAGAGAGCCCTTTGTCAATGTTTCTACAATGTAGGGCTGTGGCTGCTTAAAAAGTCAGGGCAGTGAAAAAAAAAATCAGCCATACCAGTTGTGATGTTGCCTGTCAACATTTCAGATGTTTAGGTTTGGAGATTCAACTTTCAAAAGGCCAGTTATGTGGCATCATGTAACATCTGTTCACTATCCAAGGATTGGTCTTCTACTGACACCCAGACTGTGGCATGATGGCATTTGTATATTTGCTGTGTTTGTGTATTAACACGAATGTGAGTGCCTCCATGGGTACATGTTTAAGGTGCATCACAAGAACAGTAGAGCTGAATGAGTTCCTGGAGGTCATCTCATTTAATGTCTTGCATTTCTAATTTATTTATTCAACAGCCCTTTTGTGAGCTAGGATCTGTGCAGGGAGCTGCAGAGATAAATAAAGCATAGTTTCTGCCCTCCAGGAGCTCACCATCTATGAGGCAGAGAAACATGTAAACAAATAATTACAATACAATGTTATAATAGAGGTATAAATCGTATGCTATGGGAGCACAGGGGAAAGCCCAATTAATTCTGCTTGGGGGTGTCTGGGATGAAAACTATGCCCCTGACAGTCTCACTTTACAATCATTCTACAGCCAAAGAGTTTTTACCTTCACTTTCCTACTTCAAAATATTCTTCCTTGTTCTTCGCTTTCCCTCACCTTCTCTCAGCAAATCTAGGAAGATGCACAGCAAGTGGGAAGGCATCAGGGAGAACTTAGAAACCCCTGTTGAGGAGGGAGGTAGAAGTCCCTTGGCTGGGGGAGTGTGAGGCTCTAGGAAGAGAGTGGAGTGTGTCCAGACGAAGACTTGTCTGCACAACCAGAAAAGGATTGGTCAACGGTATACTGGGATCAAAACCGTCCGCTGGGATCAACTGTGAACCATACTCCTCTCAGCTATAGGCCAGCGAGAGGCTCAAGAGGGGATGGTTGAGGTTGTCTGTGTCACTGGTTTAGCCAACGCCGAGGTAGGGGTGGGGACTGACAGGGAGGCCAAGGGAACTGAGAATCCAGTCCTTCCTGCCTGGCTGAAGGGGTGTGTGGATGGAGATCGCTTTCAACAGGGCATGCCCTTTGTGTTCTCTGCACTAGGAACTGGACTGCATTGGGTGTCCCCTCTCCCTTGCCTGGTGCCCCTGGTGAACAGCAGTGCGTGTTTGTGAGATGGTCGCTGCAGATAATGAGGCAACCTAAGTCAGTGTGGAGGGCAGATTAGCGCAAAGCCAACAGGCAGGGGCAGGGAGGGACAATAACCTTGGACTCAGAGGCAGGTTCTAACCGCTGCCCTTCCCGCCGAAGAACTGGCCGTGGGAAACCAATCTCCAGCCCCCCAACATCCATCCCAACCTAGCGTCTTTCCCTCTGTCCTCGGGCAGAAGACAAACCACCCTCGGGGACTACCACCCCATCA
This sequence comes from Lemur catta, assembly GCF_020740605.2. Classification (NCBI taxonomy): domain Eukaryota; kingdom Metazoa; phylum Chordata; class Mammalia; order Primates; family Lemuridae; genus Lemur; species Lemur catta. The sequence goes on along the minus strand of NC_059155.1, from coordinate 30,118,944 downwards.
GGGCGGGAGCACTCCCTCCTCCTCCCACCCCGCGATCCATAAAGCAAGGAGATGCTACCGCGAAGGGAACCCTGGGAGTGTGCCTTGAATGACCCCCAAACACATCTGGATTTTTGGAGTTCAGGCCAGCCCCCGAAACGGACCCCAGGGAAGTCCGCCAGAGGGAAGGCGCGGGGGAAGGGAGAGGCAGCGCAGAGTTAAGGGCCTGCCGTTTAGGACTCCCGGCCTCACCACTAGGACCGTCCCAAACTTCCTGTTTCTTCCGGCCGCTCTGACCCCAGGGCTGCGGCTCCGAGATAGCTCAGGGCCTGGAAGTGCATGCTGGGTAAGCGCAGACGGACGGAGTAGGCGAGCTCCGCTGTCGCCACGGCGCAGGGCCGGTGTGGGCGCGCGCTCGGCTTCCTTCCCCGGCGGTCACGCTTTGCATGTGGGATGGGCAGCGGGCAGGTGGCAGGGAGGCCCCCACGCCGAGGGCTCTGGGAGGAGCCGAAGCCCGGGCGGGGGCGGAGGGGGAAAGAGGAGGAGGCGGCCCGAGGGGCGGGGGTGTGGGCTGGGAGTTTCTGCATTTTAAAGGGAAGCGGAGTCGCCTTCGAGGCCGAAGTTCGAGCCGACCTCGCCTCGTCGAGTGCAGGAAATCCTGGAGGGGCAGCGCAGCCTGCTCGGCCCCGGCCCGGCCCCGAGCTCTCGTGCCCCCCTGACGCCCCAAGGGAGTAGTTTAGGACAAGTAAAAGGAAGTCCTTCTTCACTCAGAGAGAAGCGAGCTTAACGGAACTGGTAACCCCCTCCCCAAAGGAGAGCGGATTTGGGATTTTTTAAAAAATTGCAGGCAAATGCTCGACTCCAGAGAGAAACTGAGGCGACCCTAATCGTTGAGCGGCGCTGGTCGGAAAGGACAGCCCATCCCTCCGTGCCTCGTCCTCAAGATAGGCTGCAAGGGGTGGGGTGGGGCATTGCCGCTACTTAGCTCCCGCTTCAATTGTGGGGGAGAGGAGGGGCTTTGGAAAGATGGTTAAATACATAAAGATGGTTAAATCGGAGTAGAGGTTTAACCCCCACCTCTACCTGCACCTTCCTTTGGGGCCACACCCCTGCGCGTAACCGCATCGCCCTTTCACTCCCACCACCTCTCATTATTCCGTACTCTCCAACTCTTGCCACACGTTTGCGTGGTATCTTGAGGAAATTGGTCTTACGCCCTCGCTGAAGGGTCGATGTTGGATATAGGACCAGGCAAGGTGTGAGATAGGGCACACAGGACACAGGGGCCCACATCAGAGATTATTGCCCCCATTTTAAAGATCCAGAAACTGAGGCTACCCAGACAACGTAATCATTTGCTGAGCTCACACACAGGGAGTTAGGAATAGAGGTTAAAACACAGCTTGGGAATGGGAGGAGGGGTTGATGCTTAGGATTTAGGTTAAGCAGCCATCCCCCTCCCACGTCTCTTTAGACCCCACCCCCACTAGCTGAGTGCTACTTTAGCAATCCTCCCTTATCCTCTCTCTGATGGCAAACAGCACTAGGGCTATTTGATTGTGTTTCTGTCACTTAGTGCTAGATTATGAGTACCTCGATGATGAAGACAGGGTCTTGATATTTATTATCTCATCTCAGCACCTAGTAAAGTGCCTGGCACATAGAAGACACTCAAATGTTTCTTTGTGGAATGATAGAAATGAGAAGTCTAGAATCTCAGCCTTTTTTGAGTCAAATGCTGCCTTATCTACCCATCCACCTACACACCTGGCTTAGAAGCACCCCCTTAGGGGCAAGATCTTTCTATTGCCACATATCTCTGGTGCTGGGCTTTGCACTTAGAGGGGCTTTCAAAAATAGACACAGAGGGTGAGGGGCCATCTTTGGCTGGCTGGTTAGCTCACCTAGCCAGGGGCAGGATCAAGCTGCCCAGTTACAAATCTGTTACATACGTTCTGTGCCCTGGTGCCCTTCTCCCAAACCAAAATATAGCAGGCAGTGCAAACATTTATGCAAATGAGCCAAGAGCCCTGCTGCTTTCAAAAATAAATGATGGAGCCCCTATCAGTAGTTGCAGTGTGTCTTGGCAGGATTTGGAAGGGGCCCTGCCCGCCCCTTGCTAGTTCTCTCGGGAAGCCAGGCACAGTGAGAAGCAGTGTCCCCTACTCCCCTCGTTTCCCCCTCCCCTCCAAAACTACAAACAGCCACAAACCACATGGCCCACAAGCAACTGAGATTTGTGGCCTTTGGAACCTCCCAGGGCAGGGGTCAGTCAGGAGGTCAAAGGGGGTGTAGGCATCACACAGTCCAGAGTCATTACTCTAATGCCCTCTGGGAGAGTTTCGAATCAATGGGCCTATTTGTCCTCTCTCCAGGGAGGACTGGGGGTAGGGCAGTGGGGGTCCATTATCATGCCCACTCCCCACAACATTGCCTCCAAGAAGCTCACCCATGGCCTGGCATCCTGCAAACCTCACTGCTACCCAGAAAAGACAGAAACCGGAAGTGGGATGATTTCTGTGGGGATGGGCAGAGAGGATGTCTCCTTTGCATTCTAGGTTAGGAATCTAGGAGTCTGGACTTTTGTGTGGGAGTCTGTGGCATTCACAAAGCCAGCAGGATGACCTTGGGCCCCTGTTGATCCCTCCACATTTTGGTAAATAGCCAGTTTCCAGCAAGATTGTGCCCTGGCCCACGATTATTTCTGTTCCTTCTGGGAGAGTTTTAGAATCATTCCATGTGGGAAGGAGGCGGGATAGTATAGTGGTTAAAGGCCTGGATTTGGGTGTTGACCAGACTTAGATTCCAACTCTGCCACTAACCAGCTGTGTGACCTCTTCAAGTTACCTTCTCTGAGCCATAGTCTCCTTATCTGTTAAGCAGAGATAATAATAGTACCTACCACACGAGCCACTGTTCTTGGGATTAAATATGATGTGTGGTATGTACTTGGCACTTTGCAAGGGCTCGATGAATAGTAGCTGTGGTGACCATTCTTACTAGGTTTTGTTGCAAGCAAGTACTGTTTTGCCTGGTACCTGTCAAGCCTGAAACACTTCTCCACTCAAGTCCCTCCCGAAGATCCTGGAGAGATGGAATTCCTTCTGGCAGCCCTCCCCTTCCAGCATTGGGGTCATTTGTTATCGGATTGGCCAGGGCTATGCCGAAGGTGCACCAAGTGTGGCTATGGCCACAGGCAATATCCCCTGAGGGGACTTAGCTTTATTGACTAAAATGGTATTAAGTGGTCAGCTGGGGGGTTCAGGGAAATAGTCCCTCCATAGGCTCTAAAATAGATACACGTGGTATCTAGGGCCAGGCTAGTTCCACGGCTCTAGACAGTAGCTAAGAGTGCATTTACAGCGAGGCAGCCTTGAAAACGTTTTGTCTGATTTGTTTGATAATTTCCATCCTCAATGGTCTATGTTTAAAATTTTGCCCTGCTATGAAATGGGAGGGAGTTCACTTTTAATTCCAAATTTTGGTGGTTGGTAGGATGGGAGCAGCAGCTCGCTAAACGCTGGGCAAGATGGCCCGGAAACACAATCTGGGTCTGCCAGGAGTTCACGAATACATAGGTCCAGCTCCGCTTTTACAGGGCACGTTCCTCCCACTTTTGGATTTGTCCTTATCTCTTGAGTTTGGACTGCAAAGGGGTGAGAGGCTGGGGTCTCTCCAGTCAGACTTCGGGCTCCCTGAGGTTGGAGATCTTGTCACCCCCACTGGACTGGGAGCCTTCCGACGGCCGGGCCTGAGTCTCCTCCCTTAGTCTGGCCGTTCTCCCGCCTGGGAACCAAGAGAGCTGCCTCCGCCCTCGGAGCGTCTCTCCCACCCTCGCCCGGTGCATTCCTCGGTATTCGATGCGCCCGGAGGCTCAGCACCCGCGGCAGAGCGATTGGCGCGAACCAGGCCCGGAAAGGATGCCTCGGGGCCCGAACTGCCCAGACCTCCGGCTAGGGACGCGCGGGCGGGGGCCGCCCGCAGCCCGAGGAGGGAGGGGCCACGTGGTGGGGCGCCGCGGAGGGTGCCCCCAGTCCCCGCCGGCCCTTTTGTCTGTCCCCCGCGCCGAAGCCCCCTCCCCAAAGAGGGCCGGCTGGGAGTGGGGCGGGAGGCCGGGGCGGGGCGGGAGGGGAGCGGGGCGAGCACTGTGGGGGCTGGGAGAGGCCGGAGGGGTGGAGGGCCGAGGCCGCGCCGAGAGGAGCGGCCGGAGCTGCCCAAGAAGGCCCGGAGGAAAAAGCGGAGGAAGGAAACCCATCCTGCCCCCAACACCCGAGTGTCTCCTGTTACCAACCGAAAGGTGCAGCCTCAGGAAGAGGTGATCACAGCCGTTGAGAGCAGGCGGTCACGTGAACTGAGGAGGGAGAGAGAGCGAGAGAGGGAGAGAGAAGGCGCGAGCGAGCGCCGGAGAGGAGAGCCTGTACCAGAGAAAGCGGACAGACAGACGGACAAAGAACCAAAGAGCAAGGCCGGCATGGACCACGAGAGAAAAGAGGAGCGGGAGGGAAGGAGGGGAGCGCGGCCCTGGCCCTCCCCGTCCCTGTCCTTCTCTTCCTGAGCCTCAACTCTCTGGCCTCACACTTGGGGGGCCAGGTGACCGAATGAGGGCCAGGGAGCCCATCCTCCCGCCCAGGGAGCCCTTTATTCCCCGCACCCCTGCTATCTCACTCTGCCCTTGCAGCTAGCTTTGACGCTTCCCCACTCCTGGAATGACAAAATTGGTTGTAACTGGGCCTGGTAAATGCTCCTTTTTAGCTTGCAAAATAAAAGCAATTCCCTGTTATCCGCAGGGGGCTTCCCCAGGGCCGCTGGAATCCGGAACCTCCCTGACTTTAGAGTCCCCCGCCCACCAAGTCTGCTAGGAGTTGGGACCCTGGGTAGGCCGAGTCTATTCCATTGGGCAACAGCAAATGAGGCTTGGTGAAGGAGTCCACTATGCCAAGCACTGTGCTAAGTCCAGGAGGCTGCTGAGATGGACAAAACAGCTGAGCCTGCCTTCTGGAAGCTTCTACTCTAGAGGGAGAGATGGTCACAGACAAACAGACAGAAAAGGCTGACAGTGAAAGGGGCTATGCCCAGTGCTACCAAAGTGCTAGAGGGAGCACAGAGGAAGAAGAAATGACAAAGGAACCGGAAGCCCTCTTGGAGGAAGTAGGATTTGAGCTAGGCCTTGGAGGCTGAGGAGCACTCTGGAGTCCAAGGGACGTAGCGGGGCAGGTGGAAGCATTATTCTGAGCAGAAGGACTGGAGCCAAAGCCAGCTCCTAGCAGGAACCTTCACTGGTTCATAATTATAAAAGTAAATCTGTTGTTTTAAAACAAATTGGATTGTAAACATTGCTATTTTTCTTTATCTAATTGCAGGCCCTACTGCTGGCCCCTTGTTGGTGCTGATTACTGAGAATTGGCTACAATTTTCCAAAGTGCTACCAGTTCAATGAAACCTCTCCTCAGCCTGCTTTTTCCACTGAGGAAACGCGGGCCAGGAGGAAATGAAGTCAGTATCCTGTCCCGTGTCCCCCTGCCCCACAAGGATAGGAGGTGGCCACCCACTCAGTGAGTATGGCCCAAGGGCACTGAAAGGAGCCTTGGCATTGCCCGCCTCTCTCATGACACACATGGCTTCACCACTGGAATCACTGGCATTGGACAGGTTGGACAGCAAGGGCAGGAATTCCAAATCCAGATTCCAGGTCCCTGTGAGCAGGTCACGTGTTCCTTGGGCATCCAGTTCCTTTCTTATTGGCATCTTAATCATGTAAATTACTTTATCTTTTAGTTTGCAAAATTCAGTCAACTCCCTGTTAGCCTCAGAGGACTTCCCAAGGACCCTGGGAATCCAGCCTCTCCCTGACCTTAGACCCCTCTCCACTCTGTCTGCCCTGGGCTGCACTGGGAGTTGGGGCCTGACAAACACAGGGCTATTGCAGTGGGGGGAGGGACATGGCAGCTACAAGCCCATTGGGTGGCAGGCCTGGAACATGGGGTCTCCAAGGCTAGGAATATCACTTGAGAAATGGCTGGCTGGGTTGCCCAGGGCAAGGAAATCAAAGTCTCCTAGGAAGGCTTTAGACCTAATAGCACCCCTCTCAATGTTCTGGTGAAAGGCTGTCCCCTCACCAAACACCTTGTGTATTGTATACAAGGCAGCAACATCATCACGATCAACCTTTGTGTGACTGTTACTCATTTATTCCTCCCTTCAGTCCTTTATTCCATAAACATCTATTCAACATCTCTGAGTGCCCCTCTATGCTCACAACTGGTGACAGAGTCCCTTCCTACCAGGGGCTACCCACTCTACTGAGAAAGATAGCACAAATTCTAAGGAGCAGGAGAGCATGCTTCCCTTTGTTCTTAATACAAGAAGGATTAATTAAATGAGGAAAGGGACAGTTGGGAAAAGACAGAAAGCGCATGCTCATTACAAAAAATTTGGAAAATACAGAAAGCATAAAAAAATCATGTTTAATCAATAATTTTTAATTATGCCACTTCTGCGCTGGGTGGATTTTAGATAGGTAACCTCTGGGAGCCTTGGTTTTCTCCTCTGTAAAGTGGGAGTAATTCTCACAGGGTCATTATGCAAAGGCATGGTGATAACTTTACCTAAGAAAGATGCCAAGCACAGAACATGGTACTTAATAAGTCCTTACTATTTTGCAGGTATATTGTTACATAACTACCATCCAAAGACAGTCAACTGCTATTAACATTTTGGTGTATTTCCCTCTAGTAATTTTTTTTTTTTTTGAGACAGAGTCTCACTCTGTTGCCCAGGCTAGAGTGCCGTGGCGTCAAGCTCACAGCAACCTCAAACTCTTGGGCTTAAGCAATCCTTCAGCCTCAAGCCTCCTGAGTAGCTGGGACTACAGGCATGTGCCACCATGCCCGGCTAATTTTTTTCTATATATATTTTTTTAGCTGTCCAGATCATTTCTTTCTATTTTTAGTAGAGACGGGGGTCTCGCTCTTGCTCAGGCTGGTCTCGAACTCCTGACCTCGAGCGATCCTCCCGCCTTGGCCTCCCAGAGTGCTAGGATTATAGGCGTGAGCCACCGCGCCCAGCCTCTAGTAATTTTTTAAATGCATGGTTTTTCCATATAGTTTGTGATGCAACTCAATACACAATTTTATAGCTTACCTTTTTTAAACTTGAAGTTATAACAAGAATTTCCTCATGTTATTAAAAAAGGTCTTTGTAAATATCATTTTAGTGGCCACATAATAGTCCATTGTGTAGATTCCTATTGCTTTTTAAAAGCTCCCAGGCCTACTGTCTCCTTTGTCTTTTACCCATGACCACCCCAGGAATATCCTTGTCTTTGCTGAAGACAATTATGTAACCACCTGTTCCCCATCCCGCACATTCAGATTCAATGATTTCCTGAGACATTTATTGGGATTGGTGCTTTCACTTGGGCATTTCCACAGGTGTCTGCCCTTATACTTAGTGGCAGCTAAGACATTCTCACACCTTGAGGTACCGTGTTGTAACTCAACACAACCCATGCCGCGGAGGACCCTCCCCTCCTTCCCCTCTCCATCTTTGCCTCTCCACACTCCCTAGCCTGCTCCCTGGGCCTGGGCTGCAGGGTTCTTCCAGGATTCTTTGGAGGCTAGTCCTGCTTCCACATTTCCAGCCAGAGATGGCACTGTTCTGCAAACTCAGTTTTGATGTCACCAAAAAAGTAGATAGACCAGGAAAAAGAGAAGGAGACCAGGAGGCAAGCACTGTAGCCACTGACAGGCCTCAGGAGGGCCAGATCAAGCTCCTGCATCTGGAGGAAGGTTCACGGAACCTCTTCTGTCTTGGGTGTTGGTAAGAATGAGAATTACGTAATAGGGAGCCACTGAGGGGCTGGGGGAGACTGGGTGCTTTACTTGGGCCATTGCTTTTTTTCATTAGGTAAACCTCTCTTATGCCTTTGAGTTTCTCCAAACTGGGGCTGGAACTAGCACAGAAGACATGTTCCTGAGTGCAGCCCTGCAGCTTCAAGAAAGGGAAAGAGGCCGGGCGCGGTGGTTCACGCCTGTAATCCTAGCACTCTGGGAGGCCAAGGCGGGTGGATCACTCGAGGTCAGGAGTTTGAGACCAGCCTGAGCAAGAGCGAGACCCCCGTCTCTACTAAAAATAGAAAGAAATTATATGGACAGCTAAAAATATATATAGAAAAATTAGCTGAGCATGATGGTGCATGCCTGTAGTCCCCGCTACTCGGGAGGCTGAGGCAGTTGGATTGCTTGAGCCCAGGAGTTTGAGGTTGCTGTGAGATAGGCTGATGCCACGGCACTCTAGCCTGGGCAACAGAGCGAGACTCTGTCTCAAAAAAAAAAAAAAGAAGAAAGAAAGAAAGAAAGGGAAAGCCTTAGATATCCAGAGTGTTCAGTACCAAGCAGGCAGTCTAGGGTTCTAGAACATGAAACTTTCCTTGTGGATAAGAGAACAAAAAAACTTGCTAGGGTTCTAGGAGAGGCATGGGATTCTATACAACAGGACAGTCCTGAGGGCAAGAACTCATTTCAATGGAAAATGTCACCCATTTCAAATCACTGGGAAAATAATGCATTATTTAACCAGTGGTTTGCAGATATCTGATTATTTGGAGAAAAAAGTTAACACTTTATGCCATCCTCCCAAGTCAGTCCCAGAGTAGCTCAGTCAGTCAGGTTCTTGGTTGTAAACCGCAGAATCTCACTATACCAGAAGCAGAAAAGGAGTTTGCTGGAAGACTATGGGAGATCTCACTGTGACTGGAAATGTGAAGAACCAGCCTCAGGAAAAGGGTAGGAACCAGGGGAAGCAGGCACAACGAGGATCATGCCACAGGCCTGGCTTGCTTAGGATGCCACAACAGCACGGCCCCCTCCAGAGACTTGCCAACCAATGTGCTTCTGGTCGCCTGGCTGCTGAGACTTCCGGGAATAATTGCTGCTCTTCCCTGCAGCAGCAGTCCCCAACCTTTTTGGCATCAGGGACCAGTTTCATGGAAGACAATTTTTCCACAGACCAGGGTGGGGGCGATGGTTTCGGGATGATTTCAAGTGCATTACATTTACTGTGCAGTCAAAACTCTCTGCTAAAGATCATCTGTATTTGCAGCCACTCTCCAGCACTAGCATCCCTGCCTCAGCTCCACCTCAGATCATCAGGCGTTAGATTCTCATAAGGAGCATTCAACCTAGATCCCTCATATGTGCAGTTTACAGTATAGTTCGAACTCCTATGGGAATCTAATGCCACCGCTGATCTGACAGGAGGCGGAGCTTATGCGGTGATGCCAGCTACGGGGAGGGATTATGAATACAGATGAAGCTTCCCTTGCTCACCCACCAATCTCCTCCTGCTGTGCGGTCAGGTTCCTAACAGGCCACAGGCGGGGTACTGATCCATGGCTTAGGGGTTGGGAACTGCAGCCCTGCAGTACTGAAATGCTTAAGTTCTAACGTCCAGAGAGAAAGATAGCATCTGGCTGGCAGACCCTGAGTCACATCCCCACTACCTAGTTGCCAAGTGGAGAGGGAGAGGGAATATCTGCCTTCCATGTTTCTCGGGACTTGCTTCAAATCATCAGGGCATTTGCATACTGAGCAAGCAAAGCCAAAAATGTCAATTACAGTTGCTGAAGTTTCTTTTTTTTTTTGAGACAGAGTCTCGCTCTGTTGCCTGGGCTAGAGTGAGTGCCGTGGCGTCAAGCTCACAGCAACCTCAAACTCCTGGGCTTAAGCGATCCTCCTGCCTCAGCCTCCCGAGTAGCTGGGACTACAGGCATGTGCCACCATGGCCGGCTAATTTTTCTATATATATTTTTAGCTGTCCGTATAATTTCTTTCTATTTTTTTAGTAGAGACAGGGGTCTTGCTCTTGCTCAGGGTGGTCTTGAACTCCTGAGCTCAAACAATCCGCCGGCCTCGGCCTCGCAGCATGCTAGGATTACAGGTGTGAGCCACCAAGCCCGGCCTTTTTTTTTTCTTTTTTCATTTGAGACAGAGTCTCACTCTGTTGCCCGGGCTAGAGTGCCGTGGCATCACCCTAGCTCATAGCAACGTCAAACTCCTGGGCTCAGGCAATCCTCCTGCCTCAGCCTCCCGAGTAGCTGGGACTGCAGGCACACACCACCACACCTGGCTAATTTTCCTATTTGTAGTTGCCCAGCTAACTTTTTTTTCTATTTTTAGTAGAAACGGGGTCTCGCTCTTGCTCAGGCTGGTCTCAAACTCCTCCTGAGCTCAAGTGATCCTCCCGCTTCACCCTCTCAGAGTGGTAGGATTACAGGCACCAGCCACGGAGCCCGGCCTAAAGTTGTTAGAGCACTAGCTATGTGCTAGGTGCCCAGCCAACTGCTCCACAAATATTATTTCATTTAATTCTTAAAGCAACCCTGTAAGTTAGAAACTACTATCATCCCCATTTTATAGATAAGCTGAAGATGCCTTTGGACACAAACCTAGGGAGAGGTGGAGCTGAGATCTGGTCCTAGCTTCATCTGACTCCAGAGCCTATGCTATGCTTCCACTATGCTCCACTCCAGAGTGATCGAGAACCAGGAAAAATAAAATCATAAACAATCTAGAAGAAAATGGGTGAGGTCAGGCATGGTGGCTCATGGTTGTAATCTCAGTACTTTGGGAGGCCAGATCGGGAGGATTGCTTGAGACCAGGAGTTCAAGATCAGCCTGGGGAACATAGCGAGACCCTCGTCTCTACAAAAAATAAGAAAAATTAGCCAGGCATGGTGGCACACACCTGTAATCTTAGCTACTTTGGAGGCTGAAGCAAGAGGATTGCTTGAGCCCAAGAGTTCAAGGCTGCAGTGAGCTATGATCAGGCCACTACGCTCCAGCCTGAGTGACAGAGCAAAACCCTGTCAAAAAAAAGAAAGAAAGAAAGAAAGAAAGAGAGAGAGAGAGAAGAAAGAAGGAAGGAAGGAAGGAAGGAAGGAAGGAAGGAAGGAAGGAAGGAAGGAAAGAAGGAAGGAAGGAAGGAAGAAAAGAAAAAGAAAAAAGGTGAATATCCTTCTTATCCTGATCTTGGGAATAGGGAAAGTCTTTCTAGGCATAAAGGTAAAAGAAGAAACAATAAAGGACATGATGCTTAGATTTGGCTATGTAAAAATGTAAAACTTCTTATTTTAAAAATAATAACTCCAAAAGCAAAATTAGAAGGCCAACTGGCAAGGAGTATTTGCAATATGTGACAGAGTTTTAGTATCCTTGATATATAAAGAAGTCTTACAAATCCACAAAAAAAGACAACACCTCGTTAGAAAAGTAGGCAAAGGACATGAATTGGCAATTCACAAAACAAGAATTACTAATGGCCGATAAACTTGTGAAAACATTCAGTATTACTAAAGAAGCCCAAATTCAAATATTGAGATATTGGCATACAATTTTTTACCCATCAAGTTGGAAAAAACTGTATTGTATACATCTTATTTATTTTAATAACATTTATTTATTTTAGGGTGTGTCAGTGTCAGAGTTTAAGGAAGCATATTTTGAAGATCAGCTTTATTGAGGGGGATAATTTAGTTACAATTAGCTGAGTCCATTTAAATCATACAATTCAATAAGTTTTGACATGTGTACCCACTCATGAAACCACTGGCACAATCAAGATACGAAATATATCCATCACCCCCAAATATATCCATCACCCCCCAAACTTTGCTCATACCCCTTTATAGTTTATCTCTTCCTCCACCTCTGTTTCCAGACAACCATGGATCTGCTTTCTGTCACTATAGTTTTGTTTGCATTTTTGTGAATTTTATATAATGGGATTATACATGTTAAAAATATGCATGCCAAAATTATATGATGTCCAGGATTTGCTTCAAAAATAATCCATTAGAAGGCGGACATGGGTGGCAATGTAGGTGAAACAAGATTGGGGCTTGTTATGCTATTTTACTTTTGTAGATGTTTGCAATTTTCCATCATAGATTTTTAATATGCATACCTCTTGATCCAGTTGTTCCCAAAATCAGATGTGCACAAAGGTTGTTAATAAGAAATTATAATAACAAAAAGTGTAAACAATCTAAATACCCAACAAAAGCTTGGGTAAATAAATTATGGCACATTCATTGAATAGAACACATGGAGTCTTTAAAAATCATGTTTTGGCTGGGTGCAGGTGCCTCACACCTGTAATCCCAGCACTTTGGGAGGCTGAGGCAGGAGGATCCCTTGAGCCCAGGAGTTCAAGATCAGCCTGGGTAGCATAGTGAGATCCTGTCTCTACAAAAAAAAAATTTTAAATCATGTTTCAAAGGATTTTTAATGTAACTGGAAAATGCAATATATATATATATTATATGAAAAATGCAGGTTACAAAACAGTTATATATAGCACAATTCCATTTTCCTTTAAAATATATAATAAATATAAATAAAATACTGAAATGTTAATGGTGCTAAACTCTTATGTGGTAGGATTACAAGTGATTTATATGATCTTTATAGTTTCCAGTATTTTCAAAAGTTCTATAATGAGCATATGATACCTTTATAATATTTTAAATATGTCTTTCATTTCTTTAATATTTCATGTCTTTAATATTTCTTTCATTTCTCTTTGGTACTCTGCATTTTAACAGATTCTTTTCTCCTACGTTATCTTATTTTTAACCTTGCGAGACCTATAGAACGGTTATTATAGGCCCATAGACCCAAAGTAGTATATTTTCAGAACTAGATGGGATCTTAGAGATTAAGACTGATTACCCCATTGTTTGGATGAGGAAATTGAGGATCAGAGAGGGGAAGTAACTTGCTTAACGCCACACAGAAAATTAGTGTCAGAGCCAGAACTAGAAGTCAAGCCCCCTGAGGCTGACTCCAAGGACCTTTCACTGACTCATAGAACAAGAGATGCCAGTTAAACCCAGTTCCTGACAGGGATCATGACCAGACAGTCTTGAATAGGATGCCTCAAAGATAGACAACTGCCCCTAACTTCTAATCCTGGCCCTAACCCTGGCCACACTGTACTCCAGGCCAAAATGGGCCCTTCAACTCCATACACAGGCCAATCTTCCCAACCCTGGCCAGAGTCTGAATCTTCATCTGTGTGGCACAGTGAGCCCTTTCTCTACCTGCTTACCCCCATCATACAAATCTGTATGCTTGAAAGGGGTATAGGGTGGAATATGGGTGAATCAATATCATCTCCCTTCAAGGGTCAAGAGTGGCATTTTCTTATAGGCAGGCAGGCAGGCATCTTTTAACTAGACGGGCAAGGGCAACTTCAGAGCTCTGAGGGATGGTGCCCAGAGCCAGCATTGGAACTTGGGAAGAGTCTGTCTTCTCTCGAGAAAACTTTTCTTACCAGTCCATGTGGATATTCAGAGCCCTCAGCCTGCTGGATCAGAAGGGCCAGGCCCAGAAGACTTTTCCTGGTCCCCTTGTTAGCTGAGGGGAGGGAGCAGCCCAGCACCGGAGCGGTTCTTGAAAGGCCTTTGGGAAGCAGGGGCGGGGCACAGGGGCGGAGAGTGTTGAGAGAGCTGTTGGACCAGTGCCAGAAAAGATCGAGGGAAAAGAAGATGTGACCTGTGATGTCTGGTTAAAGGAACTGGAGTGACAGAAATGAATGGACCATTCCATCTTCACCTCCATTCCTGGAAGCTCTGTCAGAACCCCTCAATGCTGGGAATCCCAGCTGAGGTGACTGGGCCTCCCCCAGGGATAAGGAGGTCCCCAAAACTGGAAAGGAATTTCCCTTCCTGTGAGAAAATTGGACCAGTTATGTCATCCTCTCAGTGCCTCAGTTCCCCCATCTGTACAATGGAGCAGCAATAGCCTTCCTGCTCCTGCCTCTTTGATGCAGGGGTGTGTGTGAGGGGGGATATGTGAGAATACAAAAGAGAATGGGGTACAACACGCTTGAAGCATGTCTAGTTTCAGCCCCAACTGGGAGGTATGTGCGGCGCCAAAAGAGTTACAATTCAATTTTGGCTCCTTTACTGACAGGCACTGGAAGGCTGGGAATTTGGCCTGGGCCTTTTAAAGAGCAGGACACTGTTCCACACTACCTCCAGCTTAGACTTTCGGGGTGTGTGTGTGGGGGTGCTCAATCCTTGCCTCTCTCTATCCTGCCTGGCCTGGTAGGGCAGTCCTATTCCTATTGTCACTGCTCAAAGATTAAGGTGACTCCTCAATGGCCAGAATTTTGTCAAGTGGAAAGAATTCCTCTAGTGGTATGAGGTGGCCCTGTCTCTGAGTCTGTGGAATGTTGTTACCCAACACTTCTCTGCTTGAAGTTCCTGAAATCTGGAAAATGGGTTGTCTCTTGTTAGCTGTTGATCGCATGTGCATGTGTGCATATGTGCAGGGGAGTGCGGGGAGGGGAGGAGGAGGAGGTGAAGTAGATAAAGAGGAGGGAAGTGGGAAGCAGTGTTGCAGGCAATAACATGTCCAGTAGATTTTGTTTCTCCTCCCACAAATGCTTAGGCCGAAAAGCCAGTGAGTAGCTTCAGGGGGAATTTCCTGTGGTTTAAGGCTTTTCAGACCCCAGTTAGCCTTCTGCCCACCTGGGCAAATGAAAGACAAGAATGAAAAAAATAAAAAGGAGAGATTAAGGTAAACATGTGAATCTCCTTTTTACCTCATGGTCTTTGTAGAAAAGATGCCAGTGACAGCAAAGACACCCAAGAGGCAACATGGGGGAAGCAAGAGGACATAGGAAGAAAAAGGAAACTGACCACATGTCTTTCCTGAAAGACTTTCCTTTATTTCTCTGTAGCTGAAACAGTGAGCTTAAGGGGCTTACAATGTGGTCAAGGAAACAGCTTACAAGAAATAACCAAAGAACAAGGAGAGAGAGCAGAGCATCAATATTGAGGTAAAAAAAATAAAAAGAAAAAAAAATAAAAGAAAAAACAACAGACCAGATCAAAAAGTTGAATGGTGATCAGAATCAAGGAAGGCCTCTGGAAGGAGGTGAGACTTGGCTTTGACTTGGAGAATTTAGGTATACAGTGATAAGGAGGGCTTAGGCTAGAGGAACATCATGAGTCCAGGTGGAGGTGGCAGGGTGGTGGTGCAAAAGAACAAAGGCTACAAAGAGCAATGATTGTTGCAGCAGGGCGGCTTGCAGCAAGGCTGAAGAGGAGGGGTGTCAGTTTCAAGGTCATATGGAGATCAGAAGAGAATGCACTGCACAGGTGGGAGCAAGGAAAAAAGACTTTGTTTCCCTTTTGAGAACTAAATGGCCTCAGGAGACTATGGGGGAGGCTTTTCCTCTTCCCTCAACACCTGGGCTCAGCCCTCTTGCCCAATCTGCAGCTACCCCCCACTCCCATGCTTGCAGGGTTAAGAGGTCGACTTACAAAATGAGACTGTGCATAAGGACAAAAATCAGTGTAATTATTTTACAATCATACTGTGACCATGCAGGTGCATGTGTGTACGTGTGCATGCTACTTTGCAAGGGCATGCACAAAGCATGTCTTGCACGCCTTAAAACGGAAGCAGAGCAGGTGGCAGCCCATTTGGAACCCTCTGAGGCAGGCTGTAGGGCACAGGACTTGGATTCAAATCCCAGTTCTGCCGTTGCCTACCTGGGTGACCCAGAGGAAGTCCCTTAACCTCCTTTGAGCCTCATTTCCTCATCTATAAAATGGGGATAACAGTACCCACCCTGTAAAGTTGTGGTGAGGGTGAAAGGAGATAACCTGTAAAGCACCTGGCTCATAATAGGTGCTCAAGCATGGACAGCTTTTTATATTAGTTACCCACTCCCCCAGTCCGTGCCATCCCCAGGAATCTGCCCTGAAAACCTGAATTCCCACCATTTCCCACGAAGTCCTGGCTTCTTTGTGCAAAGTGCTGTTCAAGGCAGTGCTAGGCACTGTTTGTGTGGGAGGGGGCACACAAACCTGAAGCAGAAAAAAGTATGGCAAAATCCTGACAGTACTGGAATCTAAGTGATGGGGGTTCATGGTGTGATCCACTTATTTGTGTGGATTTCAAACAAAGTACAAAAAGAAATAGAAGCACTTCTGTTCGTGTGGGAGGGGGCATACAAACCTGAAGCAAAAAAGAGCATGGCAAGATCTTGACAGTAGTGGAATAGAAGGGATGGGGGGTTACGGTATGATCCACTTATTTGTGTAGATTTGAAACAAAGGACAAAAAGAAGTAGAAGCATTTCTCCGTGCACAAGAAGATTACATCTAGCCTATAGGAGAAAACAAGCCAGCAGCTAATGCTTATCCCAGGCAGGATGGGCAAGGAGGCCCTCAAAGAGAAGGCATAGTGCTGTAAACACACAGGGGAGGGGAAGATGTCTTCACCTGGGAGTACTGTGGGCAGCTTTGTGGAGGCAGGGGCAATTCCGCTGGCCCTTTAAGGGAGAGAGTTTGATTTGCAGAGAACAAGGTGGGGGGTCCTGGTTACAGTGGTCTAGTCTTCCAGAACTATTGGTAACATTACAGACTCTGGAACAGAATGTGCCTCCTGTGCTTTGAGAACAGCAGTTCGGGTGGGGGTCGCAGGAGGGGAAATACATTAACCCCTTAGCACTTGACGGTTGTGGAGAAGGCTTAATTGATCAGGTTAACCTGCTATTTGCTAAGTAAGTGAAGAGCCAGGAAGGGGCCTATTTTTCAGGGCTCAGCTGGGAGATGAGGATGAAGGAGAATGAAGCTTTAGAACTAATCTGGTAGCTGGGGAGGGGTTAATTCAGGTGTGGTATTGGAGAGCAGAATACCTAGTGTGGCTCTGCTCAAGGCCCTTATAATGGGGGAAAACAGAGCATGATGGGCCCTAAAGAGTAAAACTTTTCTTCTTCCCATGCCACCTCAGCCTCTCAAAGGGCCAGAAATCCCCTGATACCTGTTTTCATCCCTTTCTAGGCACCTTAAGGAGGCTCCTATGCAACTACAAGACCTGGGGAGGGGGTGGCATGTTAAGCCACTATCAGCTCAGCTCCTTCCCTGCACAGAAGGAATTCTCTAAACTCACCAACCTTTCAGATAGAGAGCACGACTCTCCTAGAACAGGAGGGGCAGAGAGGAGAGGGCTAGAGGAGTGTCCATGAAGGAGCGTAGGGCTGGCAATTGAAGAGGGAGACTCAGTTTGGCCAAAGACAGGCCTTCTTCACAGGTGACCAGGACAGTGGGCTTCAAAAGGACAGGGTGGGGAAAGGCAACAAAGACCAACAACTTTGTCTACGTAACAGTTATTTCTCCTGGGGGTTCCTTCCCCTACCCCATACTCTGGCCCCTGGTCAGTACCATGATCACCACCTGCTTCCACATATAATACGAAGGAGGCAACCAAGAACAGCCCACAATACTCTCTACAAGGATGGGCCTAGCTGGCTGGGGAAGGATGCTTAGGACACTGCCCAGCTGGTCCCCACCTAGGAGGGTCAGCTTAACCCAAGCTTCTTAGGCAGGTGCCAGGAGAGAAGAATCCAGAGTCCAGCAACCTTGGGACAAGACAGTCCATCCTTAAGGGCTAGAGTGAATTCCAGGTTAAAGGGATGGCCTTAAGAAGTTGGAATTAACCAACCAAAAGCATCCCTTTGCTAGTTGTATTTGGGGGGCGGGTCTGGGGACACCAGGAGTCCATTCCTGGGGACCATGTTCACCTTTTATGGCTAATATCTAGCAACCCTAGTCAATTCTTTTTTTTTTTTGAGACAGAGTCTTGCTCTCTCGCCCGGGCTAGAGTGCCGTGGCGTCAGCCTAGCTCACAGCAACCTCAAACTCCTGGGCTCAAGTGATCCTCCTGCCTCAGCCTCCCGAGTAGCTGGGACTACAGGCATGCGCCACCATGCCTGGCTAATTTTTCTATATATATATTTTTAGCTGTCCATATAATTTCTTTCTATATTTTTAGTAGACATGGGGGTCTTCATCTTGCTCAGGCTGGTCTCGAACTCCTGACCTTGAGTGATCCTCCCTCCTCGGCCTCCCAGAGTGCTAGGATTACAGGCGTGAGCCACCATGCCCGGCCAACCCTAGTCAATTCTTTTTCATCTTTTTTTGAGTGTCTACTATGTACGAGGTACTTTACTATTATCAATACTAGCCAATAGGTATCAGATATATATGATGTGGCAGGCTTGTACGGTGTGCACCAAGAACTTTATTTGTATTATCTCAGTTCACCCCCATCACAACCCTGTGATGTAGGTACTAGTAATGTTCCCATTTTACAGAATGGGAAGCAAAGGCTCAGAGAAATGAAATAACTCACTGAAGGCTATACAGCTAACAACTGGTAGAGCCAGGACTCAAACTCAGGTCTTGTCGGCTGCAACCCCACGTGCTATGTGCGTGAGCCGTCGACGGCACAGCCTCCAGCATGCTTTGCTGCCTCGCTCCTCACTACACACGATGTCTTCTCCCAATTAGTAGATTAGTCATGTGTTGACACTTCTAGTCTCGTCTAATGGCTTGTTTATTTAACTGATGGATGCTGCTCCCCATTTGAGGCCATTAGCATTTAAACAAAACAAAACAAAACTGTTGAGCCTGGCAAAGTGACACTGTGTTTACTGTTTTTCTCCCAGTGTTAATTGTGAGCATTTTCCAAATATGTATTTTGATGTGCTAACAGTCCCTAAAGAGAAGTGCAGAACAGTTTAGGAATCTTCTCATGCAGCTCTAGCCCCATACTCATAATCTCCTTGGTGAGGGGGAGAAGTCTTGGTTAGGATGAGGAAGAGGGATGGTGACAGTCTCAGTTTGAATACTTAGGGGGCAGAGGAACTGGGCTGGGCAGGGGACTCTGTCTTTGGAAGCTAATTCCCAGAGTATCCCCACTTTACGCTTGGGGAGGGAATTTGGTATTTCTTTCCAGGACAATAAGAACATCTGTGCCAAGGCAGAGGAGGCCGGGCGCTCCGAGGCATCTCTGCCAGAGTCTCTTGACACTGTCCGATTGTTACTGTTTCAGTTTCTGCTTGGATCACTGACCGTGTCCATTTAGAGCAGGCTGGCTTGGGTAGGGCTTAGGAAGGACCGAGAGGACCCTTCTGGCTGGGGGTGGGGGTGTGAGGTGGGCAGGGAGCTGGAGTAATTCTGAAATGACCAGGTTACAAATGAGCTGCTGCAAAGTACAAGGTGAATCTTGCATCCACAAACGGCAGACAGGAGCGCTTCCATTGTCCCCCCCTCCCCTAAGCTAATTGCTGTTGATCATTGCTGTTGATCTAGTCCAGTGTGTTTGCAGCCTCCCTCTTATGCCAGATTGGGGTTCAGCTCGACTTTGGGGCAAATGGATGAAAAGCTACAGGTTTGATCCTTGTATGGGACAGTTTTATTCACACTGAGAAAAACCTGGCTACTTACTTCCTCCCAGCGCCAGCTGCAAACTGGAGTTGAAGCCCAGATGGTTATGGCTCTCTGCAAACCATTCTGGGTACTGGAAAGCCACATCAGTGTGTTTTGATGGTGACTGTAACCGTATCTGGCCCCTGCAAGTCAGCCTCTGATGGGGGGATGAGCTATGACAGCTCCTTAGTTTCTTCCTCACTCAGGACATGCCCTGGAACTGGGAGTTCTGGGGACCAAGAGGTAGGCATCTGTCTCCTGCATAATTAGTTACATCAGTCTCAAAAAGCATTGATGGCCCATGCCTTTGGGCATCATGCTGTGCCTGGCACGAGCTAGTAATCCCGACCCAGTCCTGGCCCTCCCGAGTTTACAACCTTAAGTCACACAACAATGACACAGATCCCAAAGGCGGGCAGTTAACAAATACATCCACTTGTCCACCAATCACAAGGGATCCATTGAGTGAGCCACAGCAACAAACAGGGCCCCCTTCAAAGAGCTTCCAGTCTGGTGGGTAAATAGGTAGGACTGCATGAGAGCCGGGAGAAAAGGTTCAAGGGAGGAAACAAGGTCAACTTGGGCATCATTGAACAGACTTTTTTCTCTTAGTGCCTAATGACGTGTGGCTGGATTTTCTGTCTACTTGAGCCACAGCCCTCAGCCCGGGTCGAGGGTTTGGCTCCAGTCCCCCACGGCGGGGCTGATAATTCAGAGGGCCAGAGGCTACGTTGCTCTGCGTGGCACGGTGGGCAGAACCCGGGGCAAGGAGGCTGGGGGTTGAAGGTGCTGGGCATGGGCTCGCCCTCTCTCCCTGGGTGGCCCGGGCGTGTCACCAGACCTCGCTTCCCTGGGCCTGACCGTCCGCAGTTAAGTTCCCCCACCCTCACCCCGCTGGCCTCGAGTTCCAGCTGCCCGCTCCGCCTAGGTGGCACAGGTTTGGGGCGGGAGCCGGGAGAAGGCTCCAGGTCAAGTCATCCCCGGAGGTCCGGTCGCGGCGACTCCCCTGAGTGCGCCGGCCAGGCCTGGGTGGCGGGAGGAGTCGTGGCCGGCCGGTCCCCCGAACACTTCGACGGGCGCCTGCGCCCCGGGCGGCTTCCGAGGGCCGGGCTGGGCGGGGTCTCGCGCTCCCAGGCCGAACGCCCGCCCGAGAGGTGCTCGCGGCCACGGGGCGCCGAGGCTCCCCCGAGGGCGGGCTGCGCGCTGCGCTGGGCCCGGTCGCTGCAGGGCCTGGGCGAGCGAGGCGGGCGGAGGGAGTGCGTGTGCGGGGAGAGCGCGCGGGAGCGCGAGCCGCCGGCCCGGGGAAGGGTGGATCGGGGAGCGGCGGCGGCGGCGGCGGCAGGAGGAGCAAGCCGGGAACAGGGAGGTCGGCCGGGCTGGCGGGCCGGAGCCGCGGGGGGGAGGGCGGAGCGCGGAGGGCGGAGATGGGGCCGCGGAAGGGAGGGGGCGGGCGGGGCGCGGCCAGGGGGCGGGGCGCCGGGACCTGGGGAAGATAAGAGCGTGCTCGCAGCCAGCTAGGGAGGGAGTGAGGGAGGGGCGGGGGACTCAGAGACCAAAGAGGAGACAAAAGGACGGGGTGGGTGGGAGGGGCATAGACAAGCGGGGGTACGGGAGGGGCGCCGGGGGACGCCGGGGAGGGAGGGGTATGTGTGTGGGGGGACATGTGTGGGAGGGGCTTAGAGAGGGACGTGAAGGGACAACATAAGAAGGGAGCGCCGGGGTACGGAGAAAGGGGGGGCGGGAGTGCTCCACCACGCTGGCCACGAAGGGGAGGGGAGGCTGCGAAGGGGAGGCCGCTGGGAGGACTGACCACACACAGGGAGGGGGTCCTGGGGATGGACACTCCGCAGGGAAGGGGGGCCGGGGCTTCGGCGGGCTCGGGAGGGGAAGGGTGAGCAGAGACAGGGAAGGGGAGTGCTGCGAGATCCCGAGGGTGGAGGCGGATGGGCGTGTGTGGAGCGCTGAGGGCTGGGATTTAACGCCGCTGTTCGGGATGATCGAGAGAGCACTGTGGGGGCTGCACAGACGGGACGGGGCTACCAAGGCAGGACGAAAACTGCCCAGGGGAAAGTGGGACCTACACGGGCTGGAGAAGGGTGGCGGGGCGGCCTCGGGCTCGGCAGGAAGGCGCCACCACCGCCCTCTGCCCGTCCCCAGCGTGCCCCGCCCCGTCCGGGGGCCCTAAGGGCAGAGGCCTGGGCCGTGGGGGAGCCGAGCCAGGGCGGTACCATTCGGAACAGAGAGGGGGGCTTGGGGGGAAGGGAGGAGCCAGGGGTCAGAACCCTGTAGGGGGCGGGGGGGGGCGCCACACCCTGGGAAAAAGGCTTGGGCACATCCAGAATGGACCAATCAGCAAGCAAGGCCAGGGTGGCGTCAAGGGGCAGCTTCGGCCAATGGGAAGGGAGAACACTTCGGAGGTTCGGAGGAAGAAAAGAAAAAAAAAAAGCCCCACGAAACAACAATCGGATCCGTTTGGGGGCTTGGAAGGCTGGGAGTGGGCGTCGTTTATAGCCCGTTCTGGCGCCTGCCCTCCCCTTTGAAGGATGGGGTCGCTCGCATCACTCTTGGGCAGTGGGGAGCAAACGGAGCCTAGGAGGGTCCCGGGAAAGTAGACGGGGATTGGCCGTTTACTGGGGGCACTTGATTGGGCGCTTCAATTTGGGGGTGGGTGGGACGGAGGTGGCAGCTTTGTGCTCAAAAGAGTGAGAGCGTGTTGTGGTCTCTTAAACGGAGGCTGGAGTGGGCAGGGTCCCCCATTCCCCACGCCTGGCTACTGACTTAAGTGTCAACCAGCACATGGATCGTGGATAATCTCAAACCAATAGATAATTTTAAAATGCCCTTTGGGCACCGAACACGCTCAACATACTTGTTTCCCTTCCCTCCCAAGTCCCAGGTGGTTTCTTAAGAGGATGAGCAATGGTAGGGGCGCCACAGCTGCCACTGGGAAAGTCATAGAAATTTCTCGTGTGGCTTTTGGCTTCAGAGTTAATTTAGGATCCTAGTCCCCGATCAGTCACTAATTTAATGTGTAACACTAGATACACCACTCTTTTCTGAAATCTTTTGCCTACAAAATAAAGGTATTGGGACTAGTTACCTTTGAGGTCTGAACATTTTGGAACTGATTTGGAGTAATGTCCTTGGAAGAGAGGGCCATATCCGGGGAATTGCAAAAGAAAACTTGGGAGCGGTAGAGATTTTGACTCGGGAATTCTAAATGTCTCTAAAGCCCCTGAAATTTTATGTGAAATGATGTACATGTTTGTGCATTTTTCTGGAGAGGGTTCGTAACTTTCATCAAATTTTCAGAGGGGCTTGTGACACAGAACAATTAACCCATTTTAGTCTAAAAATGCCGAGGGTGGGACTGAACTTCCAAGGCAGGAGGTGAAGTGCAGTAGTGGTATGTATGTCTTTGGAATCAGAGGGGTTCCCTAAATTCCTTGGTAGGAATCCCAGTCGCAGGGCTCTTTCCTTGTTTCTTGTCATCCAAAGAAAGGCAAGTTCCTCAGAGCTGAGAACTCAATACTGCCATATTGCAAAGTAATGCTGGAAGAAACTATACTTTGAATTTACGGTGAGTGCTTGGCCCTGAGCTATGAAGGAAAGGGAATAGAGGTTTACTTCTGAAATCACATCTACCTTATCTGTAAAGTAAGGGTAAAACTTCCCGGTCTTGTTATGAGAAAGTAAGTTTGAGATACTCTGGACAGTAATCTGTATAAGCTGGGAAGCTCACACATGTCAAGAAAATGATAGTGGCTAGACTTGTGGGGGACAGAACCCAGCTTCAGCACCACCCTGGTCTTAGGATCAGTCTAGGACAGAATCCATTTGCAGAGTTTGTATGTCCTGTTTCTAGGTTCAGAGGTTAAAGTATACATTTTTTTTTTCTGAGACAGAGTCTTGCTCTGTTGCCGGGGCTAGAGTGCAGTGGCATCATAGCTCACTACAACCTCAAACTCCTAGGCTCAAGCGATCCTCCTGCCTCAGCCTCCCAAGTACCTGGGACTGTAGGCACATGCCACCACACAACTAGTTTTTCTATTTTTGGTAGGGACAGGGTCTCCCTCTTGCTCAGGCTGGTCTTGAACTCCTGACCTCCAGCGATCCTCCTTGCCTCGGCCTCCCAGAATATTAGGATTACGGGCATGAGCCAATGTGCCTGGCCTAAAATATACAATATTTTATCACTATTCTTGACTCTTCAAACTGGCAGTTATTTATGGTGGATCATATCTGATGTGACATATTTAAGATCATAGACTAGGGTAAATTTTCTCCATTCTGATTTAGGACAAACTGCATAATCCTTGGTAAGAAAATGGGGGGGGGCCCTCACAAATACAACTCGAGAAATGCAAGGCTGGAGCATCCAAAGGTGTATGACTTGAAGAAAATGATTCAACTGGGAGACAACACAGAACACGCTGTAGTTAAAGAGATAAAAATGCATTTATTTCTAAAATGTAGCTTGACAACACCCACAGTGTGCTAAGCCAGTTTTGGAATCCATCCTGCAGCAGAATAAAACTGGGCCAAACCAGGAGTAATCAGGGCTCCTGGTCCCAGGCATCAAGATGTCACTCTTCCAGCAACTCAATCTATGGAGTTTTTCTTCAGCTGTTTTTTGTGATGTGCGGAGAGCCGTTTTGGATTCCTCTGTAGGACAGAGAGGTCTGACCTTGAGGAAGATCGGTAGCCCACGTTCTCTGCTTTTATGGGCTTAATGATATGGCCTGCCTTGGTGACAATCTTGGGAGTAGTCAGTTTTTGGAAGGCCCTCTGGGTGTTCCATGTAGATCCTATAGGGGTCTGGATGGTCCTTTCAAATTGCCGATGGTGGGTGAATGGATATGGGAGCACTCGCACCTGGAAAAGGAAGGGAGAGTGATTTGGTGTGAGCCAGGCCTACGGTGCAGTTATATACTCTAATGGCAATTCTAGTCAGGTACTGTTTTGGTTGAGGTCCTACAAGATGACTGCCAGTGAGTGAAGCTACTGAGACGCCAAGGCATCCCAGTGCTCCCATCTAACCTTAGGAGTCCCAATGTGCTCGAGGACATTTAGGAGTAAAGGGGCCTAAATTAACTCAGGAACCCCCTGGGTTTACCTAACAATTTGGGATTAAAAAACCACCCTGACACTTCCCCTGTCTAGCTACAGTAGCTCTAAGGCTGCCGGGCCAGAGTGAGTTTTCCTATTTAACACCATGACTTCAGGAAGCACCCAGGCCTTTGTGTATCCCCGTGGACTTTATGACCCTTCTACCCTCTTCATTTTTCCCAATCCCTTCCTAACCTCTCCTTGATACATATGATTGATGTTTTAAGGAACCCAAAGATACACTCTGAATCCCGAACTCTACCAAGTTGTCATGCTTAGCTTCATCCTTTTTGGCATCACAGAATGCAGAGCTGGAAGACCCCAGATATTGGCAATTGGTCATCTCCCTTAGCCTCAAGATTTGGCTTAGAGAAGGGAAGTGATTTATGTAAGTAAATTAGGAGCAGCACAGGAGAACGGAACTGAGGGCTCCTGTTTCCTTGCCTGGTACTCTTCTGTACTCCATTACATTGCCACCTTCAGACATTTAAACAATCTTTAAACAGTTCCCCAATGGCCAAAGGAGGAAAAACACATAAGGAAAAAAAAAGGTGGGGGGAGTTAAAATCAGTAGTCTTTGGAGATATTCAATGGAACAGTCAAGAGAAGCTGAGTACTATGTGGTGGTCCTGGTCGTAGTGAAGGAAACAGATTCTCTTTAGGTTAGGGGAATGTCTTATTTGGGTTGATGGCTAGATCAATGCATGTCACCCAGGGGAAGAGGAAAAAATCCACCTGGACAAAGTATTTAGTCTCAGAAGTTTTCCCACCACCCTTCTTTGAAGCACTTTATTCTACTGCATGTTGGAACCTGCAACATATGGCTTATTAAAAAGATGAGGAAAATCAAGGGAGAGTTTTGAAAAACTGTTAGTTCGCTGTGACTGTATTAAAGAACTAATAGGTAAGACTCCTGAAAGGGAAGGGTGATCTTTATTGAGGTCCACACCCTACCTACCACCTGGAATCCTGGCCTGTCAAAGCACCCTTTCCCCCTCTCCCTTAACCGCCAGTGCAACTGCCTATTTTTAGTTATGTATCCTCAATTGGGATTGTAGTGGTTATAATTCAATTTCTGCAGCGATTGGTTCACAAAGATCAAATAGAGTATTATGGTTACTGAAATGTATACTTTTTCACCTCTGTTCTGTACCCAGTTAAATAGTTCTTTTTTCTTTCCAATATTATACTGGCTGGGGACAGATCTCAGAATAGAAGGGACCATAAAGGTCTAGTCTAATCTCATTCTTGAGTCCCCTTTACACATGCTCAAACCCCAGAGCAGCCCTGAATCCTGCCTCTCCTCTAACTTCTACTTTATGTGACTCCACTTAAACAGCCTTATACATACTTGAAGACCATGATCATGCTCAAATTTTCTTCTCTATTATAAACATCCCTAGCTTATTATCAAATGACACAATTTAAAATCCTTCCACTCTCCAGAACAAGTACCAGTTTGTCTTCATTTTTCCTAAGAGACAGCTCAAACCTTATAGCCCCTGTTTGATCATTACCTTGACTATAAATACAAGCCTGCAGAATGGTGATTCTTACTGTGGTTAAGAGCTAATTGTACCAGAATTATCTGGTGTACTAGCTGAAAATGCAGATTTGGGAGCCTTACTATTGCTGCAAATATTATCCTTTAAGTCTAAACCTTCTTCCCAGTTAGTAATTAAAACAACATAACTTATCTGGAATTATTAATCTCACAGCCAGTGAAAACAATAGATTTGATTCTGTGGTCAAGATCACACATCCCTCTTGACCACAGATCACTAGAATACTCCTCTCAAGCAAGAGAGCCAGGTGGTAAAGAGAGTAGGCAGCTAAAGAGCTAAGTCCCCACCTGATGAGCTGCTGCATAGATGTTGCGCTTCTCATTGATAATCACATTTGGCAAATTCTTGTCTTTTCTTGGAGGACCCTCAGGGGCTTTTATGAGAAACCTGGAAAGCAAAACAGCAGGATGTCTGACTAGGAGCATTAAGAACTTAATCAAAAGGGCAGGGAGGACACTTAAGGCCGAGGTGGGAGAATCTGGTGCCTTTCTGACAGGCTTTCTTCCTTGCTCTTACCGGCGTCTTTTCTTGGCACTGGGCCTCAGGCCCACACCACCCCACTCTCCCCAGCCAGGTAGCGTCAGGTCCACGTCCTGCGGCTTACTCGCCTCCACAGCTTCCCTCTTCTCTTTCAAGAAGTCTCTGATGACATCATCCCCAGCAAAAGCTTCCTTTATCATCTGCTTTTGGTCTCTCTCCGCTTCATCTTCCTGGGAAGAAACAAGAACGAGAACTACAAGCTTGCCTTATGGGCCATGGTTCACCACAAGCACGCTTGAATCTTAGGTCGTGACATTTTGGCGCCCCCTAGGGGGAAGTGCCAAACAATGATGGTCTTGCAATATAAACCAATTGGTAGCCAATCACGCTCTAATTTTCTTCTCTCTAGGGTAAATATCCCTAGCTCATTATCATATGACACAATTTTAAACTTTTCAGTGAGGAAGCTGCAGAGTAGAGGAAGGAATGGACTGTGTTAGTAGCAGGAATTCCAAGCGGCCTGGCCGGAATGTGGGCATCTTCTAGCTTATGTCCCTGAAAAGACAGGCATTTTAGCAGTTTCAATTACTTCATTAAGGAGTCATGGGCCATATCAGATCCCACTGAGTAAAACTTTGGCAATAGCTCAAGAACTCACTTTGAGTTGTCCTGCCTGGGGTCTGTTCAGAGCTCTGAGTTACTCCCTCTATCCTCTGAGGGCAGTTTTAGAGCCACTTCGGAGAAGTTTTGGTGGCTCAGGATTTAGGATATGGGCGCCATGGCAGCACCCACATATTTGCATCTGTTAAAAATGTCACTGGGACCAGCCTGGCCCTGCACCATTCTGGACGTCTCAATTACTGAAAAGCAAAACAAAGCTTCACCACTCCTTGCGCAAGGAGGATACTTTCCGCACCAGATCTGATTGCCCACAATGGCCCATGACCCTGGCTCTGCTCACCAACTCCTCTATTGTTGTGGGAACTGCCAAAGACTTAACGGAAGGAGATTTTGTGGTTAGGAGGTTCTGTAGGTCAATCATATGCTCCTTCTTTTTCTTCTTAGGGGAATCAGTCTGATTATTTGGGTTCTTCTTCAACCGATGCCCTTCTAACACAGGTCTGGGAAGCTCCTTATTTTGAAGACATCCTTCTTTCTCCAGCTCTTCTAGCTCTTCCAGAGTCTGTACTTTCTCTGGCCTCTGCAGCAATAGAGGTTCTTCTTCTTCTTCCAGGGCAGGTACCTCTCTCTGGACCTGGGGAACAGTCCCCACTGAACTTGCTTTTTGCTTCCTGGACTGATGGTTTTCCTTGAGTTTCTGAGACAGTGTTCTCAATTCAAATAGCACCTCCCGGCTGATAGAATCTGGGGGGAAAAATGGAAGCTGTCAGAAAAGGTGGTTTGGAAGTTGCTTTGTCAACAAGCACGTGTTGAGCACCCACTGGGTGAGCTAGATACCACGTAAGACATTCTAACAAGGACAAACGGGGAAGAGAAGATTCTGCATGCTGGATCTCCTGGAGAGTTCACTAATCATTACCAGAATTTAGCAGTTTAAAGCAGCATGTTGGGAAGCAGACGTCCTGGGTCCTATTCCCAGCTTCACCAATGACTCACTGTATAACTGGGACTGTGGCTTAAATTTTCCTGTACAGTAAACCCTGCTTGGGAAGATTGCCCCAAGTTCCAAATTTAAAAAAAGCCATTTTAACATGTGGCCTCTGAATATGCTTTACTGCTTATAAAAACCTTATCCAGGATTGTTTTATCTTGACTCAAGAATTCCCACTCCATATCTTAAGGCAGTATTTCATAATCTGCTGTGGCCAAGTCAAGAACAGATGAAGTAGCTGCTTTCTAATAGTGGATGTAGCTTGCACTTTCCAGTCACTGGCACCATCTGAGCAAATACCACTAAGTCTCGACAGCCTGAAGGGAAACATGGCAGCGGCAGACTTCTAACGTGTCCTTTGTACTGACGCAAGTTGCCTTCATTCCCATGTTGATCCTGCTCTCTAAGCTTTGGCTTGAAGCCATTGCAGCTCCTCAGATCTGGCCTTTGGACACATACACATTTATTTCTCAAGAATCAAGTTTTGCTTATTTTGATTGGAGTCCACGACTTCTCACTATTTTAGGACACTCTTTTTTCAGAAGGTTTGGGAAAATTCTATTTATTTATTATCCAGAAATCCAAATCCACCTTTCATACTACAACCAACTGCTCTACACATTTAGCTAGATGGCCAGTTAAGAGGGCTCAGGAAGACGCTGCTAGGTCCTGTGATTGTATATGGCCTGCCCCACAATCTCAGCCTACAGTGCTACTTTCCAAAATCCTTTCAGAAGTGGCTACTTGTAACTATTAATCTCAGAAATCTTTAGCTGAAACCACTAAGGTCCCTACAACATATTCTAAATGACAGGACTTTTAAAATAAATTTTTGCCATGTAAAAACAGATTTTTGCTGTCATTTAAATGCATTCCTATATGAAATCAAATCAGACCTAAGAATCTGTCCAGATAGCCAGGTGATTTCTGAATGTAGGTAGTCTCCTAAGCAGGCTTCATAATATCCTGGTTTATTCCCAGAACGGGAGCTCTCTGACCAATCTCAAGGATACTAACATTGTTAACATAAAATCTCTTCAAGTAACAGGTAGAAAACATACAAATAGAGTCTGAGTATGGGGTTACAATTCTAATTTGCCAGGTAGCCTGTGGAACCATTCACTCCTGTAAAGTCTCACTCCATAGACACATATAAACTAGCATTAAGAACTGTAAAAAAAAGCCACTCCTACTTACAAACAAAAAACTCCAGCAATTTGAAGAAGTTTTACAATGTCTCAAAATCCACCTATCTATGTCTATAGGTGTGAATGGATTTTCAGATTTGCCATCCTACCATAGGCACTTCTCTCTGGTTTGTAGGTACTAGGAATGCTAACTCATGCACTTACTTTGAGGATGGTTATGTCTTTCTGAAGGCCGTAAGCCCCCAAGAGCAGAAAATGTGTCTGATTGAACACACTGCACAGTCATGCAGATGACTGCTTATTAAATACCTATTATTATGAATCTAATTTCTCTTCAGGGACCCAGTGTACTCACTCTTGAAAGTCCCCAGGGCCTAATCTCTATGCAGCATGTGTGGGTGGACACTTTTCTTTCACAGTCCATCCATAGCACTATGAAGTTCTCCCTTCCATTTTATCACAGCTCACCTTTTGTTTCTTGACTGCCCACTGACTCAGCATCCTGGTTGAGCTCGGACCTTTTTCTAAGGGATCGCTTTTCCTCAAACTCTTTCAACAAAATTTCTTCCTCTGCCACCGGTCTTTCATCTCCCTCACTTTCAGAAACATTGTGGGCCAAAGGCTCTGGCAGTTGTTCAGGGTCCTCCTGGATTTCAGCCTCTTGTGCATCACTGGTGCAACTCCTGAGCATCCAGGGATTTGGTCCATCTGCATTCATCTGTGCTTCATGCATTGCATCAGGGACGAGGAGCTCCTCCACTTCTGTGCCTCCCTCTTCTTCCTCACTTTGTGAGGCTACCTGGAGTTTCTGCGTCAGTTCTTTGTTCTTGGCCAGTTGTTCCTGCATAGCTTGTCGAGCCTGGAGAAAGAATGAGAGCCTTGTCATTAGTAATCACACTAACACCTTTCCTTGTCCATTTCTTTCTTCTTCCTTTTTTTTTTTAAAGAGACAGGGTCTCTTTCTGTCACCCAGGCTGGAGTTCAGTGGCACCATCATAGCTCAGTGCAGCCTCAATCTCCTAGGCTCAAAGAATTCTTCCACCTCAGTCTCTCGGGTAGCTAGGACTATAGGTGTGTGCCACCATGGCTGGCTAGCCTGGTACATGTCTCAAAGTTGCCTCCTCTTGATTTGACAAGCATTTCTTACTGGTATATTTACTGTTTCAACTGCACATACACTATTGTGTTAGTAGCTATGGAATAAAATGGAAGACAATTTTTTTTTTCCTTCTTTTGAGACAGAGTCTCACTCTGTCGCCCAGGCTAGAGTGCCATGGCGTCAGCCTAGCTCACAGCAACTTCAAACTCCTAAGCTCAAGTGATTCTTTTGCCTCAGCCTCCCGAGTAGCTGGGACTACAGGCATGCACCACGATGCCCAAATTTTTTCTATATATTTTTAGTTGTCCAGCTAATTTCTTTCTATTTGTAGTAGAGATGGGGTCTCGCTCTTGCTCAGGCTGGCCTCGAACTCCTGAGCTCAAACGATCCTCCCGCCTCGGCCTCCCAGAGTGCTAGGATTACAGGCATGAGCCACCGCGCCTGGCCTGGAAGACAAATTCTTTGCCCCCAAGGAATCAACATGTAAAACAAAATAATAGTAATAAAAAAAAAGCTCCTCTCCCCTTTACTGGACTTGCCTTCAGTGCTGTTTCCCTTTCATCTCTCCTTTTCCACCTTGTTCCTGGTCATTTTCCTCTCTGCCTTAGAGATTTTTAGATTCCTGGTTTTCCATCCATCCTCGTGGCTCTTCCCCAACTCTGCTTCTGCTAGCATCCTTATGGACTGATTTTCCTTTCTTTCCTCCAATGCCAAATCTTCTGTCACCCTGATGGTCTCTTACCTCCAGGTCATATTTGGCCATAATTGCCTTTGACTTGGCCCATTTCCCACTGTTCTGGTGCTTAAGGCTCATTCGCTCCTGGAAAGAGACGACAGTTTGAGATCCTTAGCACCTTCCAGGGAAAGGTGGTTCGAAGGGGTGGAGGTGAGAGGGCCAAGAGAAGTCTCACCATCATTCTGGCCTTTTCAATTTTTTCCAGTTCTTCCAAAGCTGCAGTTGGGTTGATCTTCTGCAGCTGCTCAAACTCTTTTAGGGCTTCCTTAGCCTTTGCTTTCTTCATGACTCTGTGATACCTATAGGGTAAGAGGGGCAGGAGGGAAGGGCTTAGAGGTTTAGCTAAAGCACTGATGCCACAGGCACAAGTGCCCATGCTACCCAAGGGGTTTCCCCAAGTAGGGGGCTAGAATGGACATCATAGAGCTAGCTGGCTGTAGGGAGCCAGTTTGGGACCTGAGATGACTAGCAGGACTGTTGGTGCCTGCAGTCCCCAGGGGCAGACGTCTGCAGGGCAGAGTCTCCTTTCCTTCTATAGCTGAAAGGAGGAGTAGAACAAATTTCAAAGAGGGAAAAAGGCAGGAAGGAAGCCCTACTGGCTTCAACAGCTGTGGAAGAGCTTATTCTGCAGAACTACTCCATGATAAGGGGAAACGGAGAGAAAGTAACTGAACAATCCTCTTTGGCAAAACCAAGAATGAAAGCCAAAGCCAGAGGAGAGTGCATTACTCAATCAGGCAAAACTATATGAAGTTGGCTTGAGGGGAAAAAAGGCTAGTCATTCCTATTTTGGACCTTTTCTACATGACCCTAGTTATCACATGAAAGGTTCTCTCCTAAGAATTTATGACTAGCCACATCACTTTCTTCCACGGAACCCAAGGCCAGTTCACAGGGGCCTCCTTACTTTTTGCTTTTGATTTTCTTCTCTCTTCGAGCCCTGGCTTCATAGTAGGACTGTAGAGCCCTGGCCCTCTGAAGCTCTGCTCGGCGCATCTTTGCCTACAACGCATGAAGGACATTTACAGGCTAAGCCGTGAGAGCAAATGCTGGGAGAAGCATAGCATGCCGGGTATGTCCAAGGGCCTGTGACACTTACCTCTTCTAGGCTCATGGCTCTGAGAGAGGCCTTTTCCACAGGAGTCAGTAAAGGGTCTGTCACTGGCTGCTTGTTCTTATGGAGGAGGTTAAAAATTTCCTGCTCCAGCGGAGTTCTTGCCTTAAGGAGGTAACAAAACATTCTAAGTCTTAAGCCATGCTCTTACAGCTCTCTCTCTACATTCCTATGACTGTCTAATTTATGACGCTGTAATTGGAATCAGTAACTGGATAGGATTGTCTGTTACAGTAAAAGAAGGGTGTTCTGGTCTTGCTGTTCAGCTATGTAAATAAAACCTTATTTTATTCTCATTTAAGACAATTTCAGCAAGGGAATTTTGAGGCTACTCTCTAATATTACTGAGGAGAACCACCCTGTGTTCAGCTTACCAACATACGTAAAACAGAATTTCATTCTCTTAGGAATCTAAGCAGGATGCCCTTAAAGTAAATGCTGGCATGACAGAGAACAGGAGTACCAGACTGTAACAGTTTTGACAGTCAAAACAGTCCTTATATTGTAATGTATATTTGAAGCACACATTACCCTATAGTTAGGAAATCTCAGATTCATATCATAAGCCTCCATTTAAGAATATTTCTAGAGGGAAGGAGAGGTTAGATCTTAAGATAAGCATTATTTGCCATTGATGGTATAACCAGGAAATGGATCTACACAATGGCTCACAGGGGAACCCCCACTTTTCCAAACCACAGCCAATTGCTACTAATCATGTATGTGTATATTCCTGGTGTCATTAATTACTGCTGAAAGGAAACAATGAAAACAGCATTCTTTGGCGCATTCTACAAATTTAGTTTATGGCAGGGTATGTGTTTTAATTTCCTGAGCACAAAAGGACACTGCCTAAAAAAAATATGACCTTTATGTAATTAGCCTGCTTCCTGGCAGTTCAAACTCTCATTTTCTAACTTTGGCTCCAATTCCTTGGTTTCTAGCTGATTTTGCATGCTAGGCAGTGTGTGTATGTATGAAATGAATGAAATGTGAACCAGTTATTTCACATGTCCACAAAAGCTCTTGTTTGCTGCTTAACTGATATTGTAAGAATGGCTAAAATAATCAGGCCAATCAGGCCACAGTCCACTCAGGCAAGGCACAAAGACAGCCCTAGGCAACAGAGCCAGTTTCAAACCTCACACACATATTATGTGTGGTTTTCCTCAATAGCCATATGCATCGTGGCCAGTATTAAACTTCAGATATCTGGACAAATGCATAAACACACATCATCACACATTACATGGTGCTATTGATTTAACCATAAACCTATTCTACTGAATAGTAAAGGTGCATGTTCTTCCATTTTTTGGATTTGCAGTAGTGATCAATCACAGGGCACACAGTCATTTATATTACAATGTTGTAATCTCCCTTCAATTCAATTTAATTTACAAACATTTATTGATCACAGCTACATTCCAGGCACTTGTGTGGGGTGCTAGGAATACACAACTGATTAAGATAGTTCCTGTCCTCATAGAGCTCATAGTCTTTCAGAGCAAAGAGACACATACAGCACTAACAACATAACATAATGGGTTAAATGTTATTTTACAGGGGTATCAGAGGGAAGAACCATCAATTGTTATTAGGAGGTAGGTTAGGCTTGTGGAAAGGAAGTGACTTTTTGAATTGGCTTTGAAGCCTAAGTGCAATTCTGTGAGAAGGAAAAAAAATCCACAGAGATGAGCATTAAGCAAAAACACAGATATAGGGAAATGAGTGTATGTAAGAGAACAATGTGTTGTCCAGTGTAGCTAAAATGCTAGGTGCTTTTATTTTATTCTTCCCCAAACCTGGTCCTCATCAGATAACAAGATTTGCTTTTTTAAAGCTTGAAATTCAATTTATTCAAATTTAAACAAAACTAGCTTTTATATCCTGGTTAGATTAGGTCCAACAGGTGTCTTCAACATCGTTTCATAGCCTTTAAAATGCTATGCCATGAATCTCCAATCTCCAGCAGGAGCACGCAGCATTTTCTAGCAATGGAGCCCCCCCCTTGTGAGGGCTTATTGAGAGACTAAGGTTTTGAGAACACTTTGAGAAATGCCAGTGTAGACAGACAATGGAAAGGAGAAAGGGGGTGGAAGAAGTTACCTTACATCATTTCTAGTACTTCGCAGTTTACAAATGCGTTCTCATGTATTATCCCATTTAATTCTTCACAGCTAGAGTCAAATGAAATCTTAGGAAGCTGGACCAAAACTATGGCCAGACTTTTTTGATTCTCAATCTCCAGAAATCGTAGTACAGTATATACTAGTCCTTGGGACTTTGCACTCTAAGTTATAGAGAACTGGGAGTTGCTAGCCACAAAGCACCCCCTGAACTAAGCATTTCTTTATTTCTCTGTGCCACATTGGCATAATTTTTCAAAAATAAATCTTAGAATGAATAAATGGTACAGTATATTCAACACATAGCACCTGGCCCCACTATGTCTTGAAGAAGTTGTGTCATTCTTAGTGACACAAGAATCATCTTTAATAACAAACTTGGTATTTTCCTGCTATCTCCAAGATTACACTGTCACCTGGAAAAAGCAAGGTGCAGAACAGTGGTAATAGCATACTACCATTTTTTGATTTAAAAAGGAGGTAAACATGAATATATGAATAAAACTTTTAGGTCAACAACAACAGTAAAAAGCTTATGACTGGTTACTTCTGGGTGAGTATGGGGGTAAAAATGACCAGATGGGGCACAGGGGTGGGGTCAGACTTTTCACTACATAATTTCTATGCCTTTTATTTTTGAATCCTACGAATTGTATTACCTCTTAAATTTTTTTTCCTAAAGTCTCCCTTCATTCTGGAGCCACACTTTAAACCTGATCTCTTTTTCACGTGGAAAAGGAAGTCTCCTAGAATGGTAGTGACTTCAACAGCAATATCAGAAACAGAGCTTATCTCCTTAATAAGTAACTACTTGCTCAATTTCTAGTTATCGTGGCAAGCAATGTTTATTTTAATTAGCTTTAATGAGTTCAACTTTTCAACACATAAGACACTGTCATTCCTGGATTTTTAGAAAGCACAGAGAAGCATAAAGAGGGCATCTATTCATGGCTCAGGCATTGCTATTTTTCACTATTATTTAAGACAGAGCATCCCATTACAGACTCCATACCAATGGTGTATTGGAAAAGTAGGCTAGCTGTTCTAAAGCAGTCATTCATAGACCAAAAACTGAGACTTTAGGGACCAACACATAGGATTGCCAACTTTTAATTTTGCCAAGAGCATAACTACCATTCCACCCAACCCCATCATTTACTACCATCATAATGTCATAAAAGAAGATATGAACATCATTCAAATAGAAAGGATAACCTCATAATAAAGAAGAGCTGGCAACATTTGGTGGGTACCAAACATACTTGCAATTACCCTTTTGCTTCAGATGGATAAAAACTTTGTCAGGGGTCAGTGTCTGGGAAACCCAGTTCTAAAATATCATTTCCCTCTGCCCCTTGCAGCTCAGAGTCATTATGAGTTACTTGCTAAAGTTCTAGTCATTACTAGCAACACATTATATTTTAGCATGGCATTCCTTTACAAGCAGACTTTGGGTTCTGTTGCTTATATATCTTAAGGCATCATTAATGCTACCCAGTTCCCAAGTTTCCTAGGATTAGAATGTAGCTTTAAATGCTTTTTAAAAACTGGAGTATAGGAAAGAAAATATTGTTATGTTCCCTCTATATTGGCAATCAGATGTTTTAACACAAAAACATGGAAAAAGCCAAGTACCGTATGCTAAAAGCAAATGAAAAGTGACTACAGAGCTCCTGCATATTGCATGACTGACAATGAAGATATACTACCCCACTTTCTCCCTTTCTGACCACTAAGCTAAGATGACTTAAGCTGGGATTTAGGCTTAACATGTCCAATCAAATCAACTGCAGGCTCTGAAATCTCAAAGTTGGAAAATCTCACCTTTCAAGGTTCAGTTTCATTTTGTTGTACTCACCTTCCAGCCACTGAGCACATGTTCAATGGGAGCAAAGGCTGGCTGCTCCTTCTCCATGGGGAAAACCAGCTGCTCTGCTTGCCGGTTCTTCAGGACGATAGGATCCCATTTGGAGAGGATTTGTGAGGTTTTATTGAATGCAACTTCTCTGTGGATCTGAAGCAGGCCAAGTCCACAAAAGGAAAGAGCCACAAGATTAAGCATCAAATGCAAAGCACTAACAAGAATTAGAGTCAATGTTTTTTAGCCCAAGAAAGAATCAGCATGCTAGAGATTACCTCTTGCTTCTCAGGACCGCATTTCCCCCTAGATTATTTTTAATTTTATCCGTGATAGGGAAATCACAACTTCCCCTCCCCCCATTTTCTGGCCTTTTCCCTCTTGCTCTTGTATTACTCTATTTTCCCTTGTCAATTCAACTTCTTCCCTTTAGTGGACCACTTTCTCTGTAACTCACCTGTTCAACCTCTTCTTTGTTAAGGGGTAACTCCACAGTCTTCTTTGATTTGACTCTATTCAGTTGCTTTTTCACAGTGGCCAATGAGGATGAAGTTTTAACAGGCTCAAGCAGATCTGCAAGGACCAGCTTTTCTCCTGATCCTATAGAAAGGCCAAACTTTCCGGTCAGACTGAGTAGGGCAAAATCTCAATGTAATGTAGGGAGTATCCTCAGTAGAAAATGCTGGTAGATCAGCAAATGTGCAGGGAAGCAAGAATAATTTTCTTACTTCAATCTCCTATTCCTAACCATGGTGACACCATCACTCTCCTACGTTCACCCGCAAATGTGTTGGGGGGCAGAAGAGAGAAGAAAAACATTTATTCAAAAAAAGTCATTTGCTTTTCTCCTGGTTTTTCTGCTTCCACTCTTGCCATACCGCAATTCATTCTTAACACAGCAGCCAAAGTAATCTTTTGAAAATATAAACCACAGCATGTCATGATCCTGCTGAAAATCCCCCAATGACTCCCCATCGTACCTGGAATCTCATCAACCTAAAGGACATAGCCCTATGGGATCTGTCCCCATTTGCCTCTCCAACTTCATGTCATTCCCCACTCTCTACTATGCTCTCTAGTCACATGAGCCTTCTTCCTATCCTTCCAACATGCTGTGCTGTTTCTTCCTAAGAGCCTTTGCACTTCCCTGGCCTGAAATGCCTTCCCCTATTTTTGCATGGTTGACTTTGTTATTCAGATCTCAAATTTTGCTTCTTCATGGACCTTTCATGACCAATCAATCTAAAGTAGCCACTTAGTCACTTTATTGCATCATCTTGCTTTACTCTTCTTTTTTTTTGGAGACAGGGTCTCACTCTGTCACCCAGGCTAGAGTGCAGTGGCGTCATCATAGCTCCCTGCAACCTCACACTACTGGGTTCAAACAATCCTCCAGCCTCTACCTCCCAAGTAGCTGAGGCTACAGGTGCGTGCCACCACGCCTGGCTAATTTTTCTATTTTCTGTAGAGACAGGGTCTTGTGCTTTATCAGGCTGTTCTTGAACTCCTGACCTCAAGAGATCCTCCTGCCTTGGTCTCCCCAAGTGCTAGGATGCATCATTTTGTTTTGATTCACTGATTGTCTCCCCTCATCAGAATGTAAGCCCTCTGAGATCATGTCTTATTCTTCACTGTAGCCTTAGTATCTAGAACAATTACTGATACATAGGAGAAGCACAATAAATATCTGAATGAATATATTTGGAATAAATACATTGTTACTTGCTCTGAGAGGCTATACCAGTAGTTACCACAAACACAAAACCCATTCCAGTTGCCTAAGTTGTGAAGAGGGTGAAAAAGACTTGGTATTAGCTTAAAATCCCAACTCTGCCACACTTATTAGAGTATGTATTTTTCACATGGGTGATTTTTCACCAATCCCCGGGGGTAGAAATTGGTTTGGGGTGGGGAGGGGTTGGAAAAAATTCTCAGATATTACAAAGCTTTGTGTTCCTCCAAAGCTCAACACTGTCCAACAAAATCTTATTCCTTAGTATTTGATTTCATGGGGTGGAGGGGAGGCAGGGGGTGGGAAGCAGCAAAGAATAAAAATGTCTAAAGAAAAAAAGGTTGAGAAACACTGTACTAGGTGATGGCCCTTAAGTAACTTGACCTCTGAGCTCCATCTGAAGAAAACATCTGCCTGTCTTAACTCAAAGCATTTTGAGAGAACTGAAATAAAAATGAAATTGTGCACACTAAAGAGCTATACAAATATGAAGTATGACTAAGCTAGTAAGAGGCATCCTCTATCCCAGAAGTATCTCATCAAGCTCCATAGGTCAAGAACATAGCCTTCTAGGCTTTCTTTGAGAACTGGAAGAAATTCAAGGGCACTTCACTACCCTTCTTCACCCACCCTCCTTGGTACATTTGGTATGAGTCATTAACCACATCAAAGACAGCTCCTGCGGGGGTGGGGGCGGGTGTGAGGTGACCACTGTGCTTCTGGAACTGCACAAGCTCCATGCATAGATATCTTCCTTTGTTCAACTTACCTTCAGAACTGACATTGAACTCTGACACTTTCAGACTAGCCTCAGATCTCTCAGCCAATTTCCGCCTGGAATTAGGCAAAACAACACAATAGGAATGGGTAGATTTTGCAGGAGAACAAACACTTCTCAAACAAGGCTTCAGTTTTATGTATTTCTCTCATAGGGTCAGGTTTTGTCACGAAGCAACCAGGAAATCTATTTCTAATCTGGACTCGGTAGTCTAACCCTCATCTCTTCTCTTTATGTAGACTTAGCCTCTCAAGAACACAAGGTAATACAAGGTAGGCATAGTGGAAAACATATTGGACTTGGATTCAAACACCTGAATCTGCCACTTATGAGCCAGGTGACCTTGAGGGTAAGTCAATTAACTTATTCCCATTCTCCAATGGGAATAAGTAATGGCTACTCAATGCTTCAAAAGATTGTAAGTGTGAATTAAGTGAGAATTCAAATGCATGAAGGCCTAACACAGTAACAGCAGTAAGGATAATAATAGCTAACAATTATATAATGCTGACTATTTGCCAAGCACTGGTATTAAGAACTTTACACTAGGCACTCAATAAATGTTAGCTGGAGAGAAGTCTCATGGAATCAGCTAGTTATAACCTGCCCAAACTGACGGGAATGTTACCTATTCTTTCCACCAAGGGAACTGATTGTTTCCAGAAGCTTTTGATGCTTTCTCTCTCCATCACTGTCCCCCTAGACACAGAAAAGGAAAAACCATCAGAATAACAAGAGGAGGGAAAAGACAACATGGAAATTGAGGCCCATATAAAATCTCTCATTCTTTTGGTCAGTGGAGAATGGGGAAATCAGATGAGGTCTGGTGTGCAGGCATTCTAGCTCAAACTGAAAGAACAGCTTCAAAATCCAAACTCTCTCATTCTAAGAAACATAGACCCTTAGTAACTTGGTAGCTAATGTCATGCCTCTGTCCTAACTTGTTTTGGG
This sequence comes from Lemur catta, assembly GCF_020740605.2. Classification (NCBI taxonomy): domain Eukaryota; kingdom Metazoa; phylum Chordata; class Mammalia; order Primates; family Lemuridae; genus Lemur; species Lemur catta. Next base: position 30,079,366 of record NC_059155.1, on the reverse strand, counting down.
ACAAAAAGGGCCGAGAATGTTTCTGTATAGTATAGTGTGATGTGACACAAAACCCCTAACATATAGTATAAGTCATGGCCACAATCACCAAGGTGGATTTTCCTAGAGAAAACAACTGGGCTGGGTGTGGTGGCTCATGCCTCTAATTGTAGCACTCTGGGGGGCCAAGGCAGGAGGATTGCTTGAGCTCAGAAATTTGAAACCAGCCTGAGTAATAGTAAGACCCTGTCTGTACTAAAAATAGAAAAAATTAGCTGGGGTATGGTGGCACACCTGTAGTCCCAGTTACTCAGGAGGCTCAGGAAGGAGGATTGCTTGAGCTCAGGAGTTTGAGGTTGACGTGAGCTAGGCTGACGCCATGGCACTCTAGCCCCAGGTGACAGAGTGATACTCTGTCTCCAAATTTAAAAAAAAAAAAAAGGAAGAAAAAAGCAAACAAAACCCCTCTCCTTGTTATTAAAACAGATATGCTGTATGCCCCCACCCAAGAAAAACCAATTTAAGTAGTTTTGTCAAGGGAATAAAGAGTTGGAATTCCTATAGCATCTGCTGGAAATCCAGCTAAAAATATTTATGTATATTTCAGTCAGATAATTAAATAACTCTTCACAGAAATCCAAACTTGGGAAATGGGGAAATCATATAATGAGGACCATGTGTTTTGGCCTTATAAACTATACTTAACCAACTTGAGGACAGTGACTGTAACTTATAGACTTCAAATTTGCAAAGCACTGAATATAATACTTATACATGAAATACTAAATAATTCTGTAATTTATTTGAGAGACATTAACAAATATATACAATGTTACCACCCCTTTCCTTTCCAGGAAGGTGCTGTCTACCCTACTTTTGAGGGCAGTTTAGCAGCTGTCACCCACCTCATCTTCACTGGCACTCAAGGGGTAGTCTTCTGGCAAATCCACCAGTTCTTCGTGTTGGCTCAAAGCCAGAAGGCTGTTAAAAGGCAACAGAGAAATAGTATCATTTGGAATAAATTTCTATTAAAAGATTATAACTTAGTTTTCAGCACTGGAATAGTCCCATCTCTTAGAAGATGTACAAAGAAAACAGTGTGAATGCCTTTGGAAATTTGTCAAGACATTGAATTTAGACCGAAGTCAGACATTACCTCTAAGAGGTGAATAGTGGTTGGTGATAGCCCATACGAAAATGCCTGAAAAAGCTCTAACACTGCACCGATTGGCACTACATTTCCTATTGACCTCTGGGAAGCTATAAAAATGTCAAACTCTAGGGTTTAAGGTGGCAGAAGACGCTGTTGCTGGCCCTTGAGGTAGGGCAGTTTCACTATTATTATTTCTAAGTGTACTCCTACTCAAAAGTGTCTGTCACCTTGATCACTTGCTCCCAGGAATAGGGAAACAGGGAATTGGTCGAAAGCAGCTGAGTAAGCCATTTTTCTTGGGGTTTGCTCGGTAAGGTAGGTGCTTAAGCTAAGGAGGTTAGTACCCACAAACAAACTATAACGTCTACTGTTACCTAACAGCACGTATCGGTAGTTGCAAGGCAAACATTACTAAACGGACTAAATCTAGTTCGGGGAGGGGCATGAAATATCATGCGAAAACGTGGTGAATGACTCCAGTCAGCAAAGGGTTCCAAGATGCGGGAGTTTAATAACCACTGCACCGCCTGCGCATATAGTTAAAGCGGGCCGGGCAGAGGCAGGAAAAAGGAGTCACGTGACGAGGAAAGTGAAACATTAACTTAGCTGGAGTAAGAGAGGCAGCATCAGGACCAACGAAGATGCTGCTAAAAAGCTGAGCAGCGGAAGGAGCTAATTAAATTAAATTAAACAGGCTAGAAAGAATGGGTCACAGAAAATAGTAACGAGTGGCGAAATCTTAGGAAGGGAGCCACCGTCGTCTGTTAAAAGGCAGCTCCCATTTCCCCAAACCTGGGGAACCCGGCCCTCAAGGAGACCCAGAACCCACCATCCTCTATTTATCCCTCACCTCTCCGCAGCTCGGTTCGCGCTCATCTCAGCAGTCTGCTTGTCTCACATGGACCAAGAGCGGAAGCCGAAAAGAAAGCAATTTCCGTGCGGGCCGCAAAGCAGTTTCTGCTTCCGCCAATCGCGCGCGACAGGTGACGTCACTTCCGCTTCGTGCGGGGCGTGTCAGAAAGTAGAGCCATTTCGGGAGGGGCCTGCAGAAAACGGGCTGAAGGGAGATGAGAGGCCTGTTAGCGGGCGGGGCTGTGCTTTCCCCTCCCACTCTGCAACGCTGGTGCGCCCGTGTCCGGCTTATTGGTCCCTGGTTTCCACGCGGTCTAAAGTGAGTGAGCTTAGCGGGGTGTGCTGCGCTGTCAGGGACGGAGCCTGAGCTTTCGTTTGTCCCTGTCTAATCCAAAAGGAAAGACTCCAGCGCCCGTCTGTGTTCGACAGCGTCCTGCAGGCCGGCCACCGGGCAGCTCAGGGCTTCATTGAATACTCTTGTTAAGTGGCCAGATTGTGCCTGCCCCCGGCAATTCGACGGTGAACAAAGCAAGTTTCCCCCCATTTTAAGGAAAAATGCCTTTTGATCGTGTGCCCCTTGTAATTGCAGCTCTATGTTCCTTATTTCCTGCGTGACAAGATTTCATCCAGAAATGGGCTGTGCCAGTGGCTACCCTTCCTCACTCCCATCAACTTCTATGAATTTTTTATCATTCTTTTTCTATTTAATAAAAAAAAAATGCGTTGCGTGACGGGCGAGGGGGCGGCCACCTTTCTGGATGCACCCCAAGAATTTTTTTCAATTAAATGTAGAAAAGTAATACATGAAAACTTTTTTGTTATTTATTCTTTAAAGGCATTCCCATTTTGCTTTTGCCCCACTATGCCACTGAAATTGTTCTGGACAAGATCGTCAAGTGAGTCACTCCCAAAGTTGCTAAATAAAATGGATACTTCTCAGTCTTTGTCTTCCCATAACTTTGTGTGGGATTTAATACTGTTGATTTGTTTTCTTACTCATTAGGCCGGGAAATGTTTTTGACCATCTACTATGTGCCAGGTTTCCAGGCATTGAGGATACATTGGTGAATAAAACAGATATGTCCCATGGCTTCATAGAGCTTACTTTCTAGTGGGATTAAAGACAATTTTGTCCTAGTTGAAACTCCATCCTGGAATTTCATGACACCACTCTCTTCTGGTATCTTAATTTCTCTACTGGATACTTTTAATGTCTTATTCCCTAAATGATGATGGTCCCCAGAATTCTGCTCTTAGTCCTCTGTTCCTCATACTCTTCTTAAGTGAAATTGCCTTTAACAAATCTGTATGAGAACTCCAAAATCCCCTCTAGCCTAGATCTCTTTCTTACGCTCCAGACTAGCATCTCTGATTGCTTCCTGGCTATCTTTTTTGTCTCACAGGCACATCAAACATGAAATGACCAATAATTTGTATCTTTTCCACCAGAGGTTTTTCTCTTGAATTTCCTATTTCTATGAATGGCCCATCCACTACCCAGTTAGTCAAGTCAGAAGTCTGAGAGTCATCTTAGATTCCCCTCTTCTTCTTGTTCTACAGCTGTTCCCCCACATTGTCAGTTTTACGTCCTGAACTTCTCACAAGTATCTCCCCACCTTTTCATCATTATTGCCATTGTATAATAGTAATTCTGACCTTTGCAATTTCAAGCCTGTGGCATTGCAGCAATCTTATAGAAAAGGGGACCATTATACCACATTGATGAAGAGCATGAGTTTTGACGCTAGAGAATCTTAGCTCTGTCACTTACTAGCTTTGTGATTCTGGAAAAAGTCACTTAACCTCCCTGTGCCTTTGTTTTCTCATCTTTAAAATGGGGATGATGATAATACATTGGGTAGCTGGGAGGGCTAAATGAATTAATCTACATAAAACAGGAGAATAAATGGAAAAACCTTAGAATAGCACAGTTAGCCATCTGTATCCTTGGGATCCACATCTGATTCAACCAACCAAAGACAGAAAATGTTTGAAAAATAAAAAAATAATACAACAATAAAAATAATACAAAAACAATACTGTATAACGATTATTTACATAATATTGACATTGTAATCTAGAGATGATTTAAGGCATATAGGATGATGTGCATAGATTATATGCAAATACTATGCCATTTTTTATCAGGGACTTGAGCATCCACAGAGTTTGGTATCCACAGGGGTCCTGGAATCAATCCCTCTGGAATAATGATGGTTGACTGTACCTGTCACAGATTAAATGCTCAATAAATGTTAGTTATAATAATTTTTACTGGCCTTTAGTCTTTAGTCTTGCCAATCATGTAAATTGTACCACGTCATGCACCCACTTAAAATATGCAAATAGACCCTTGTGACTAAGAAAATAAAAATCTCTAGTCCTTGTCAACCTCTCCATCATCTTGGAATCGCTTGCCACTTCCCTCAGGGTACTCTAAATTATACTTTTATGGACAGATGATGTTTCCTTAATCTTATATAAAATATGAATAAAAGCATTTTAGAAAACACTGACTTTTTATTGATCTATACTTAATCTAAGTAAAGACAGTGTGTTTGCTATGCAAATACAGCTTTGAGACAGATCTCCTAGGAACTCCCCCTTCACAGCATTAACCAGATTGCTGCCCCCTTTTCCTCTTAGGTAGAATTATGGAAGTCAATGCAATATTTTAGCTGAGACCTAAAGGCTGACAAGGAGCTAGCTTTGCAAATAACTGAGGAAGAGTGTTCAGGGCAAGGCAAATAATGCATACACAGACCCTCAGGGTTGAGAAAAGCTAGATATATTTTAGCAACTGAAAAGCCAGTGTGGCTGGATCATGGTGCATAACAGAGAAGGATGGAGAGATGGTAGGGTTCAGGTCATATTGGGCCTTGTAGGCCATGGTGGAATTTGAAATTTGCTGTAAGTATAAAATGAGCCACAAATAAAAGGTTATGTAGAGGGGTGACAATTTCAGTTTTAAGGAAATCATTTTGGTGGTTGTGTGGAGAATGACTTGAAGGGAGGCGAGAGTGAACGCAGGAAGACCATTCAGGAAGCTATTGTGTAGCACAGCAGGAGATGGGGATGGCTTGGAATAGGGTGCTGGCTGTGGAGATAGTTGTTGATGGGGGCCCACCAGGGGAATGTGGGAGGTAATGCAAAGAGAAAGATTATGCCTAAATTACTGGCTTGAACAAGTGAGTGGGTGGTAAACTATTTACTAAGATGAAGAAGACTAATGATGGAGGAAATAGATTTGGGGAGTGAGACCAAATGTTTCAGTTTTGTATTTTTGAGGTTTGAGAGCTAAATGCCCAAGTGGAGATATAAGTTATGTAGTTGGTTATGGGAATTAATTGTGAAGAATGATTAGTTAAAAACACTTGATCTTGATTAAAGCAGTCAGTGATCATCATTAAATAAAAATATACATCCCCCCACAAGTATGTTTATATTAATATTTCACGGTACTTAACATTTCACAAAAAGGATCCAGGCTCAGCCAAAACTTGCAACATGGCAACAATTATGATTTTACCATAAGTTTATAACTCTTTATTCCCTGCAGCATCTAACCTAGTCCTTGAACATAGTAGGGACTCAACAGGTGCTTTTTGAATTAATAAGTGAATAAAATCATAAGGGTCCCATGCTATTCTCATAAAAGATGCCTAATAATTTGTACACAATTTTAAAATTTAACATATTTTTAAACATTTATTATGCCATTTAATTCTTTTTATTTCCTTGAACCTCCTTTCAAGAAAGCCATTTAATTCTTTTTAAATTAAACCTTCTATTTTGAGATATTTGTAGGTTCACATACAACTTAAGAAATGATACAGAGACATCCTGTGTATTCTTTACCCACTTTCCTCTAATGGTAAAATCTGGCAAAACTCTAATACAATATTACAGCCAAGATACTGATACTGATATAGTCAACACACAGAAAAACTCCATCACCACAATCAGTCATGTTGCCTTTTTGTAGCACTTCTACTCCCCTCCCACCGTGCCTCCTCCTTAACTCCTAGCAACCGCTAATCTGTTCTCCATTTCTATAATAGAATTTTGTCATTTCAAGAATTTCATATAAATAGAATCATATAGGATGTAACTTCTTGGGATTGGGTTTTTTGACTGGACATTTATTTCAGGTTATTGTGTGTATCAATAGTTCGTTCTTTTTTTTTTTTTTGCTTTATAAATGTACAATTCAATGGTTTTTTTGTGTATTCAGAGTTGTGCAACCACTACCACAGTAAATTTTAGAACATTTTCATCATCTCAAAAAGAAACCTTGTACCCTTTAGTCATTTCCCCCAGTCCTTCTCCCTCCCAGCTCTAGACAACCATTTATCTATTTTCTGCCTTTACAGATTTGTCTATTCTGGACATTTCATATGAATGGAATCATATGAGTATTTTGTGACTGGCTTCTTTTATTAGCATAATTTTTCAAGGTCCATTTACGTTCTAGCATGTATCAGTACTTCATTCCTTATTGCTGAATAATCTCCCATTGTATGGATAGACCACATTTTATTTATCCACTCATTGGTTGGTGGACATTTGGGTTGTTTCCAATTTTTGGCTGCTATGAATAATGCTGCTACGAACAATCTTGTACAAAGTTTGTGTATGGACATGTTTTCATGTGGTTTAATTCTTACTGGTAAGTGAGACGGCAAGAATCATTATCTTCATTTTACAAACAAGGAAACTGGGGTTCAGAGGGGAGAGAGGATTTGTCCAAGGTCACATAGCTGGTAAGTGGCAGAGCCAGACAGCTTCAATCCTTAACTTCTGATTCTGACTTCAGTGTGCTTTCTCCTATATGACAGTGGATTCAAGCTAAACATAGTATGAACGACTATTGTTTCTCTTCACACCTCCATCTGTCACCCCAAACCTTAAGAAGATGTAAAGCAAGGGGCTTAGAGTCAGTGGGGTACTGGAACCAGCTCATACCAAGTCCCGAAAACTGGCTGGCAAAATTTCAGGATCTTCATGAGCTGGTTGATTTCATGTTGAAATTGACCATGGTAGGAGTATTTACACCACAGAAACCAGCATGTTACAAATCAGCATTACCTCCCCCAACCCTCAGCCTGTTAAATATTTGTCAGTACATCACTTCTTAGAATAAATGATTTTGAAGGTTATTTGAGCTGTGAAATGGTGGTTATCTATGTAATTTGTACACATTTGGCTGAAAGGATACATCCTGTGCTCACTGAGAGCAATGTAAGTTAATAATGGTTAACATACAACAGTTTTTAGAAACAACAGGAAGTCAATGTGCTGATCAAAAACTTCTGAGGATTTGGGAAGGCCAGGCAGGAGGATCGCTTGAGGCCAAGAGTTCATTCAAGACCAGACTGGGCAACATAGGGAATCCTCATTTCAAAAAACAAAACAAAACAAAAATTTTAATTCAGTATATTTTAAATAAATTAACAGGAAAAATGTCTTTTATATTTACCCAGTTATTTATCATTTGTGATGTTCACATTCCTTCCCGAAGATTTAACTCCTGTTCTGGTATCATTCCCTTTCAGCCTTAAAAACTTTCCTTTGTTGCTCTGTCGGTGATGAATTCTCTCAGTTTTTGTTTATCTGGAAATGTCTTCATTTCACCTTCATTTTTCTTCTTTTTTTAAACAGCTTGAATCACATACCACACAGATTACTCATTGTAAGTGTACAATTCAATGGATTTTAGTATAATCACAGATATGTGTGATCATCACCATAGTCAATTTTAGAGCATTTTTATCACCTCAAAATGAAACCCCATACATTTTAGCTATTCCTCCATTCCTCTATTTCCACAGTCACCACAATCCTAAGCAACCACTCATCTACTTTGTCTCTACAGATTTCCCTGTTCTGGCTGAGCGCGGTGGCTCATACCTGTAATCCCAGCCACCGGGGAGGCTGAGGCGGAAGGATCACTTGAAGCCAGATGTTCAAGACAGCAAGTCTCTACAATAATGAAAAACAATTAGCTGGGTGCACTCTGTAGTCCCAGTTCCTTCCCAGCCTGGGTAACAGAGCAAGACCTTGTCTCTTAAAAAAAAGAAAAAGAAAAAGATTTCCCTATTCTGGACATCTCATATGAATGGAATTATACAATATGTGGTCTTTTGTGAATATATATAAAATTTCTTAGAAGTGAGGTCTCACTATCTTGCCCAAGCTGGAGTGCAGTGACTATTCACAGGTGCAGTCACAGTGCACTACAGCCTCGAACTCTTGAGCTCAAGCGAACCTCCCGCCTCAGCCTCCCAAGTAGCTGGGATTACAGGTGTCTATTATTGCACTATAACTATGCTGGTTTTTAATTTTAATTTAAAAATTTTTGGTAGCAGCTCTACAACTATGCTGTTTTGATATCTGTATGTTTGTAGCTTTGTAGCAGGTCTTGAAATCAGGTCGTTTAAATTCTTCAGCTTTGTTCTTTTTTTTCAAAAATTGTTCTGGGTATTATAGGTATTTTTCTATTCCATATATATTTAAGACCCAGTTTGTCAATTTCCATAAAAACAACCTGCTAGGATTTTGATTGGAATTAATTGAATCTATACATAAATTTGAGGAGAATTGATATCTTAATATTGAGTCTCCCATAAACATAGTATAGTTCTCTACTTATTTAAATCTTCTTTAATTTCTCTCTAAGCTATTTTGTACATTTCAATGTAGAGGTCACGCACATCTTTATTTAATTTGTCCCTAAGCATTTTATATTTTTTTGATGCTGTTGTAAATGGTATTTTGTAAAATTTAATTTCCAATTTTTGTTGCTAGTATATAGAGATACAATTAAATTATTGATCTTGTAGCCTGTGATATTGCTATATTCACTGATTTGTTCTGGTATTCAGTTTTTGTAGTCTCCTGAGGATTTTCCATATAAACAGTCATGTCGTCTGTGAATAAAGACAATTTTATTTCTTCCTTTTCAATCTGGACGGCTTTCTTTTTCTTTTTCTTTTTTTTTTTGAGACAGAGTCTCAGGCTCTGTTGCCAGGGCTAGAGTGCTGTGGCATCAGCCTAGCTCACAGCAACCTCAGACTCCCAGGCTCAAGTGATCCTCCTGCCTCAGCTTCCCGAGTAGCTGGGACTACAGGCATGCGCCACCATGCCCGGCTAATTTTTTCTATATATTTTTAGTTGTCCAGCTAATTTATTTCTATTTTTAGTAGAGACAGGGTCTCGCTCTTGCTCAGGTTGATCTACAAATTCCTGACCTCAAGTGATCCTCCTGCCTCGGCCTCCCAGAGTGCTAGGATTACAGGCATGAGCCACCATGCCCGGCCTCATTTCTTTTCCTTGACTTATTGCACTGGTTAGCACTTCCAGGACAATGTAGAATTGAAGTTGTGAAAGGAGACATCCTTGCCTTGTTCCCATTCTTTAGGGGAAAACCTTATTCGTTTACCATTATATAGCATGTTAGCTGTAAGATTTTCATAGCTTCTTTTTTATCAGATTGAGGAAGATCTTTTCCATTTCTAGCTAGTTGAAAAAAATTTTTTTAGTATCATGAATGGGTATGGATTTTTTCTTTTTTATTTCAGCATATTATGGGGGTACAAATGTTTAGGTTACATATATTGCCCTTGCCCCACCCGAGTCAGAGCTTCAAGCGTGTCCATCCCCCAGACGGTGCGCATCACACTCATTATGATTTTTTCAAATGCTTTTTATGCATTTGTTAAAATGAATATATAATTTTAAAAACTTTATTCTGTTAAACTGGTCAATTACATTGATTTTTTTTAAATGTTGAACCAACTTTGCATTCCTGGGATAAAACTTACTTGTCATGATAAATTATCATTTTTATATATTTCTGGATCTGATTTCATCGTATTATAATAGTATATCGATACATTATTATTAACTAAAGTCCATACTTTATTCAGATTTTCTTAGTTTTTACCTAATGTTCTTTGTCTATTCTAGAATCCCATCCAGGATATCACACACATTACATTTAATCTCCTTAGGCTCCTCTTGGTTGTGACAGTTTCTCAGACTCTCCTTGTTTCAGTGACCTTGACAGTTATGAGGAGTACTGGCCAGGTATCTTGTAGGATGGCCTTCTTTCAGAATTTGTCTGTTGTTTCTTCATGAATAGCCTTGGTTATGGGTTTTGGGAGGAAGATCAGAGAGGTAAAGTGCCATTTCATCACGTCGTATGAAAGATACACATTATCAACATGACTTATCATCGTTGATGGGGGCCTTGATCACATGGCTGAGGTAGTGTTTGTCAGGTTTTTCCACTATAAAGTGATTGTTTTCCCTACTGTACTCTTTGGAAGGAAATCAGTATGTATAGCTCACACTCTAGGAGTAGAGAGTTATGGTTTCCCTCCTCGAGGGCTGAATGTCTATATAAATTATTTGGAATTCTTCTGCACGTGAGATTTGTTCCTTCTCTCTCATGTATTAATGTATTCAGTCATTTATTTATACCAGTATGGACTCATTAATATTTACTTTATACATTGTGTTATAAAATAAATACTACTACTTTATTTTGTTGCTGAAATTAGTACAGCTTTGACAATTGAGAGCTCTTTCTGTTGGTTCCTGTGTCCCTTTGACATACCCTCAACAATGTGGTTTTTTTTTTGGTTTTTTTTTTTTTGAGACAGAGTCTCACTCTGTTGCCTGGGCTAGAGTGCCATGGCGTCAGCCTAGCTCACAGCAACCTCAAACTCCTGGGCTTAAGCGATCCTCCTGCCTCAGCCTCCCGAGTAGCTGGGACTACAGGCATGCGCCACCATGCCCGGCTAATTTTTTTCTATATATATTTTTTGCTGTCCAGATATTTTCTTTCTTTTTTTTTTCTTCTTTTTTTTTTTTTTTCTTTTGAGACAGGGTCTCACTTTGTTGCCCGGGCTAGAGTGAGTGCCGTGGCATCAGCCCAGCTCATAGCAACCTCAAACTCCTGGGCTTAAGCGATCCTCCTGCCTCAGCCTCCCGAGTAGCTGGGGCTACAGGCATGCGCCACCATGCCCAGCTAATTTTTTCTATATATATTTTAGTTGACCAGATAATTTCTTTCTATTTTTTTTAGTAGAGACGGGGTCTCGCTCTTGCTCAGGCTGCAGATAATTTCTTTCTATTTTTTTTTTTTTTTGAGACAGAGTCTTGCTCTGTTGCCCAGCTAGAGTGAGTGCCGTGGCGTCAGACTAGCTCACAGCAACCTCAAACTCCTGGACTTAAGCGATCCTACTGCCTCAGCCTCCCGAGTAGCTGGGACTACAGGCATGCGCCACCATGCCCGGCTAATTTTTTTTTTTCTGTGTATATTTTTAGTTGGCCAGATAATTTCTTTCTATTTTTAGTAGAGACGGGGTCTCACTCTTGCTCAGGCTGGTCTCGAACTCCTAAGTTCAAACGATCCACCCACCTCGGCCTCCCAGAGTGCTAGGATTATAGGCGTGAGCCACCGCGCCCGGCCAACAATGTGGTTTTGTTTTATTTTATTTTAGTCCTTCCTTACTTTCTGACACTACAAGATGCTGTAGACTCTTTTTTGTATATTTCTTGCCTGGTCCTAGAATCAGCCATTTCTTCAAGGAACCTTGGCTCTTTTTTTTTTTTTTTTTCTGCAGAATGGTATTAGAAACAAAGTCAGTGTACTGCTTTTGTTGTTCTTTTTCAATTTTTGGGGGGTGTTGTTTAGGTCCTTTGGATTTCCATATGAATTTTAGAATCAGCTTGTCAATTTGTTGCAAAAGAAAAGCCTGTAGGGATTTTGATTAGGATTCTGTTAAATCTGTAGATTAATTTGGGCAAAATCACCATCTCAACAATATTAAGTTTTGTGACCCATGAACAGGTATGTCTTTCCATTTATTTAGGTCTTCTTTAATTTCTCTTATTACTATTTCATAGTTTTTGGGGTACAGGTCTTGCAACTATTTTGTCAGATTTATTTCTAAGCATTTTGTTATTTTTATGTGATTTAAAATGGTATTGCTTTTTAAATTTCATTTTCCAATTGTTCACTGTTAATGTATAGAAATGAAATCAAAATTTGTATGTTGATCTCTTATCCTGCAATCCTTCTAAGGTTGCTTATTAGTTAGTAGGTTTTTTTTGTAATTTCTATCTAATTTTCTACATAATAAATCATGTAATCTGCAAAAAACCCAAAGTTTTATTTCTTCCTTTCCAATATTCATGGCATTCATTCCCCCCCTTATCTCATTGCATTGTCTTTAACTTACAATACAATGTTGAATAAAGAGGTAGGAGTGGACATCATTGTCTTGGTCCTGATCTTAGAGGAAGCAGTCTTTCACTATTAAGTATTTATGATTTAGCCATAGTTTTTTTGTAGATGTCCTTTATTAGGTTGAGGAAAATTCTTTTCTATTTCTAGCTTGCTGAGAGTTATTCTTAGGAATGCATTTGTACCGTCAAATGATTTTTTTGTGTGTCTATGGAGATGATCGCATGGTTTTTCTTCTTTAGTTTGTTAACATGGTGAATTCCATTGACAGGGTTTCTAATGTTAAACTAAGTTTTCATTCCTGAGATAAACTCCACTTGGTCATGATGCATTATCCTTTTTATATATTAATGAATTTAATTTGCTCAACTTTTGTTTAGATATTTTTTCATTTAAAATGTTTTAACAGCTTTATTGAGATATAATTCACATACCATACGATTCATTCACTTACAGTGCACAATGCGATATTTTTAAAGTATATTCACATGGTTGTGCAACCATCACCACAATCAAGTTTAGAACATTTTGTCCCCCCTAAAAGAAGCTCTGTGCCCATTATCTGTCACTCCCTGTTTCCCCACCACCAGCCATAAGTGACCATTGATCTACTTTTCCTCTCTATAGATTTGCCTATTACAGACATTTCATATAAATGGAATCATAATAAGTGGCATTTTGTGACTGACTAGCTTCTCTCACTTAGCATAATGTTTTCAAGGTTTGCCTATGTTATAGCCGGTATCAGTAGTTCATATCTTTTTATTTTAGAATAATATTTCATTGTACCACCTTTTATTTATCTATTGATCAGTTGGTGGATATTTGTATTGTTTCTACCTTTTTACTATTATGATGATGGTATTATTTTTGGTATTATACGCATGTTGAACATTTTTGTACAAGTTTTTTTGTGTGAATTTAAGTTTTCATTTCTCTTGGGTACATATCTAGGAGTGAAATTTCTGAGTCAGATGGTAATGAACAGCCCAATCCAATGTGTCTGCACCATTTTACATTCCCACCAGCAATGTATGAGGCTTTTAGTTTCTTCATATCCTTGCCAAAACTTGTTTATGTCCTTTTGATTATAGCTATTCTGGTGGATGTGGGTTATTTTTTCATTAAATGTTTATTAGAATTCACCAGTGAAGCCAATTTTTTATAGGATGATTTTTTACAAGAAATTCAATTTCATTAATGGATACAGGGCTATTCAGGTTATCTTTTATTTTTCTTGAGCGAGCTTTGGTAGCTTGTGTTTTAAAGGAATTTTTCCATTTTTTAAAATTTTAATATTTATTGGCATAAAGTTATTAATGAAATTTCCTTATTATTCTTTTAATATCTGTAGAATCTGTACTGATGTCACTTCTCTTATTGCTGATATTGTTATTTGTGTCTTCTCTCTATTTTTTCCTAAGATAAGACTGGCTAGAATTTTTTTTTTTTTTTTTTAGACAGAGTCTTGCTCAGTTGCCCAGGCTAGAGTGCCATGGCGTCAAGCTCACAGCAACCTCAAACTCCTGGGTTTAAGCAATTCTTCTGCCTCAGCCTCCCAAGTAGCTGGGACTACAGGCATGCACCACCATGCCCGGCTAATTTTTCTATATATATTTTTAGCTGTCCATATAATTTCTATTTTTAGTAGAGACGGGGTCTGGCTCTTGCTCAGGCTGGTATCGAACTCCTGAGCTGAAACAATCCGCCTGCCTCGGCCTCCCAGAGTGCTAGGATTACAGGTGTGAGCCACCGCGCCCAGCGTGTTATTGACTTTTACTTTAATTCACTTGTGATTAGAGAAAATACTTTTTATGATTTGACTTCTTTACAGTATATTGATACTTGTTTTATGGCTCAAAATATGGTAATTTATTGGTAAATGTTCTCTGAGCTTTTGAAAAATATGTATATTCTGCTGTTATTGCTTAGAGTGTTCTATAAATGTAAATTAGGTTAATTTGGTCAATAGGTCAAGTTGGTATGGCCCTCACTCAGACAGTCACAAGAAAATAGTCTGCTGACCATCCAGAATGAGCCTGGAAATGTATTCTTTCCTAGTTGAGCTTCCACAGGAGAACAAAGCTCAGCTCCTACCTTGATTGCAGCCTTGTTAGATTCTGAGCAGAGGACTTAGCTAAGTTGTGCCCAGGCTTCTGATCTATATAAACTGAAAGATAATAAATATGTGTTAAGTTGATAAATTTGTCAAGTCAAGGTAAATGGGACTGAAAAATGAAAAAATAAAAATATTAAGTTGATAAGTTTGTGGTAATTTGTTATGCAACAAGAGAAAACTAATACAAGTGCATAAACACTTAAGATTATTAGGTCCTCAGGAGTTTAAGGTTGCTGTGAGCTAGACTGACGCCACAGCACTCTACCCTGGGCAACAGAGTGAGACTCTGTCTCAAAAAAAAAAAAAAAAGATTATTGGGTCCTCTTGGTGAACTTACCACTTTATCATTACAAAATGATCATTTTTATCCTTGGTAATATTCCGTCTTCTGAAGTCTGATTCAATATTAATATAGCCCCTAGAGCTTTCTTTTCATTGGTGTTAGCATGTGTATCTTTTTTCATCCTTTTTACTTTTTAACTTATTTGTGGCTTCATATTTAAAGTGTGTTTGTTATAGAAAGTATATAGTTGGTTTTTGCTTTTTCATCCAATCTAATAATCTTTGCTTTTGATTGGAGTATTTAGACCATTATCATTTAATGTGATTATTTATATGATTAAGTTTAAATCTATTATTTCTGTAATTATTTTTTATTTTACTCAATTGTTTTGTTCCCTTTATTTTCTCTTTTCTTATCTTCTTTTGGATTGTGATTTTTATGATTCTATTTTATCTGCATTTTAAACAGAGATGAAATAGATTTTTGCTGTGTGTGTTGGCACATACCTGTAGTCTCAGCTACTTGGGAGGCTGAGGCAGGAGAATGGCTTGAGCCCAGGAGTTCAAGGCTGCAGTGAGCTATGAATGCACCACTGTCTTTCAGCCTGGGAGACAGAGTGAGACTCTGTCTCTTAAAAAAAAGAAAGAAAGAAAAAGGACGTCCACTCTTGCAACTTGTATTCAATACAACACTGTGCTGGAGATTCAAAGCCAATGTAATCAGGAAAGAAAAAGAAATAAAAGCCATCCAGAATGGAAACGGAAGGAAAACCAGCTTTATTTGCAGATGACAATCCTCAATGTAAAAAGTCATAAAGAATCTGAAAAAAAAGCTTCTAGGCTAATAAATGAGTTTAGCAAGGATGTGAGATGAAAGATTGAATGTAAAAAATAAATTATGTATCTACATACTAGCAATGAAAAATGTGAAAATGAAAGTAGGAAGAAGACTCTATTTAGGTTAACACCAAAAAAATAAAGTACTTAGAATTAAATTTAGCAAAAAATGTAGATTTATACACAAAAACTACAAAACGTTGTTTAGGAAAATTATAGATCTACAGAAATGGAGAGAAATTCCATGTTCATGAATTGAAAGACTCAATATTGCTAAGATGACAGTTCTCACCAAATTGATCTGTAAATGAAATGAATGCCTACAAAAATTCCAGCAAGCTTTATTTTTGTAGAAATTGGCAAACTGCTCGTAAAATATGTATAGTATATAGAAGTGCCAAGGACCCAGAATAGTGAAACAACTTTGAAAAAGAGCCAATGAGAGAATTTTCACCTCCATTTTTCAAAACTTACTAATGCTATCACCATTACAGTGTTCACTTACAATTTCAGAAGGAAAGGCAGAGCTTAGAAAAAAAAGTTGGGTCCTAAAGTCCGTTGCAATAACTTAAGAGACAAAACTTTGGGTAACAGTCTTGATCCACATTTCAAGAAGAGCCTTTTATAATACATACAGGAGAAAAGCTTCTCCGCCAAAAATTTAGGGTCTTTCTTTCTCTTTCCTTGTTAAACCGTTAGAGAGACGTTTCATTGTTTGCTCAGTATTATTACATACACAAAAAGGGATTAAAAAAGGAATCACAAAAATATCTTGAAAATCCAGCTGTTTCCACCAATAAGTCAATTCTTAGGTTTAAGACAGGGCCTGGGAATACTTCATTGGTCATAAAATAGGAATATAGAGACTATAGCTAGAAAAATAAAAAATAAATGAGGTATATAAATTAAAGTTTTCACATCCAGGAGTTGCCTGTTCCCACTTTGTAGCCTTCATGCAATACTCAGGGGGCAAATCTTTATAACTACTTGGCATAAGTTGCACCAAGGATATTTTTAAAATATTAATATATGGGGCTGGGTGCAGTGGCTCACGCCTCTAATCCTAGCACTTTGTGGAGCCAAGGTGGGAGGATCACTTGAGGCCAGGAGTTTGAGACCAGCCCAAGCAACATAGTAAGACCCTGTCTCTACAAAAAGAGAAAAAAAGAAAAAGAAAGAAAAATTAGCTGGGCGTCATGGTCCCAGCTCCTTGGGAGGCTGAGGCAGGAGGATCGCTTGAGCCCAGGGAGTTCGAGATTGCACTGAGTTATGATCGTGCCACTGCACTCTAGCCCAAGTGACAGAGTGAGACCCTGTCTCAAAAAAAAAAAAAAAAAAATATATATATATATATTAGTATTTGAACCTGTGGTAGGAAACATGCCCTTCCATGAGTTTCTTCTCTAGAATGAAAACTGAGTTTTTCAATAGAGTAGGCACTGGTGAACTAAATTAACTCACCTGAGATTCCCTATTTAGGTGCCCACCTCTTTTGGTGTTCATGAAGGCTAAGGGCATCTGGGAAGTGTGGGGAATACGTTGGCACTCTTGGGGCTTTAGCTGAACTGTATTTAAATAAGCAAAAACACACACATTGATTGACTCCCTAATATCAAAATAAATCCATTTGAGAGCATCCTACTTAAGGTTCTAAGGTCGAAGGAATATTGTATTTTTTTTTTTCTTTTTAGAGACAGAGTCTTGCTATGTCGCCCAGGGTGGAATTTCTTACAGATGTGAGTCTCCTCCCAGCGAAGCTGCTTTACCATTGCTCTGTCCCCATTCATTTTATCAACATTCCCTGGATGGTTCATTGGTGCCCCAAGCTCTCTGCCTCTGGTGTCACTGGGGCTGTATCTGCAAACTCCAGGGTTGGCTGCTGCTTTCCCTGGTCCTCCTCCAAGGTGATGTGCTAGAATTTCTCCTGCTTGTGCCTTGATATGGTGCGAGCATTGGGGCACCGGGAGAGCCATGATTATATGCCCTCTCCCACACAATGATTTATAACTGCCGTTTTGTTATTTGTGTTCTATATGATTTATGTATTTTTCTCCTCTATTTCTCCTTTCTGCCTACTTTTGCATTAAATAGATATTTTCTAATGTACCATTTAAATTCCCTTTATTTACTCTATTTTTTGAATTATTTTCTTAGTGGTTGCTCTGGGGCTTACAATACACATCTTAACTTAAAACAATATACTTGACATTAATGTTAATTTATTTCCTGTATTATATGGAAGTTTTGCTCCAGTATAGCTCCCTTCTCTCCCTTCTCTGTGCTATTATTGTCATTTACATTACATCTTTATATATTCTAGACCCTACAATATTTTAATAATTATTGTTTTATGCATATGTTTTTAAAATCAGTTATGAGAAGAGAAGAAAAAATATTCATATTATATTTTATGTCTTCTTTACTAATGCTCTTTATTTCTTTGTGTGGATTTGAGTTATGATTTCTTTTCAGCCTGAAGGACTTCCTTTTGTTTGTTTATTTCTTTAAGGCATGTCTGGTAACAATTAGTTCTCTTAGGCTTTGTTTTTTCTGGGAACGTCTTTGGCCTTCGTTTTTTGAAGGATTATTTTGCAAGGTATAGAATTCTTGGATGACAATCCCCATCCACCCCCCCCAGCACTTTGAATACATGTCACTGTCTTCTTATCTCCATTGTTTCCGCTGAGAAATCAGTGGTTCCTTTGTACATAGCATGTTGTTTCCTCTTGCTATTTTCAAGATTTTCTCTTTGGCTTTGGCTTTCAATAGTTTGACTTTTTTTTTTTTTTTTTTTTGAGACAGAGTCTCACTCTGTCACCCAGGCGAGTGCTGTGGTATCAGCCTAGCTCACAGCAACCTCAAACTCCTGGGCTCAAGTGATCCTCCTGCCTCAGCCTCCCGAGTAGCTGGGACTACAGGTGCACACCACCATGCCCGCTAATTTTTTCTATTTTTAGTAGAGATGGGGTCTTGCTCTTGCTCAGGCTGATCTCAAACTCCTGACCTCAAGCCATCCTCCCGCCTCGGCCTGCCAGAGTGCTAGGATTACAGGGGTGAGCCACCGCGCCCCGCCAGTTGGACTATTAATCTGTTTAGGTGTGAATATTTTTGAGTTTGCTCTACTTGTAGTTTACTGAATTTCTTGGATTGTAGATTAATTTCTGTTATCAAATTTGAGAAGTTTTAACCTATTATTTCTTCACATGCTTTTTATGTTTCCTTTTCTCCTCTTCTGAGACTCCCATTATTTGTATGTAGTATGTTTGATGGTGTCTCACAGGTCTTTCAGGTTCTTCAGTTCTCTTCATTCTTTTAATATTCTGTTCTTCAGACTGGATAATCTCTATTGATTTATCTTTGTGGTTACCGATTCTTTCTGCTGCATGCTCAAATCTGCTGTTGAGCCTCTGTAGAAGTTGTACCTTTCAACTTCAGAATTTCTATTTATTTCTCTTTTTTTTCTTTTTTATTTCTTTCTTTCTTTCTTTTTTTTTTTTTTTTGAGACAGAGTCTCACTCTGTTGCCCGGGCTAGAGTGAGTGCTGTGGCATCAGCCTAGCTCACAGCAACCTCAAACTCCTGGGCTCAAGCGATCCTCCTGCCTCAGCCTCCCGAGTAGCTGGGACTACAGGCATGCGCCACCATGCCTGGCTAATTTTTTCTATATATGTAATTTTTAGCTGTCCATATAATTTCTTTCTATTTTTAGTAGAGACGGGGTCTCGCTCTTGCTCAGGCTGGTCTCGAACTCCTGAGCTCAAACGATCCGCCGGCCTCGGCCTCCCAGAGTGCTAGGATTATAGGCATGAGCCACCACGCCCGGCCAGTCTATTCATTTCTCTATTATAATTTGTATCTCTTTATTAATATTTTCTATTTGATGAGTCATTATCATACATTCCTTTAATTCTTTAAACAATATTCATTCAGTTCTTTGAACATATTTATAATAGCTTACTTGAAGCCTTTATGTACTAAATGTATTAATATCATCAGGGCCAGTCCAGAGACAACTTATATAAGCTGCTTTTGTTTCTGTTCATAGGCCATACCTTGATTCTTTGCATATCTCATATGCTTTTGGTAGAAACTGAACATTTTAGATATAACAACTGTAGATTCTGATTTGCCCCTCCTCAGGTATTTTTTAGGGTATTTTTTTTTTTTTGCTGTTTTTTATTTTATATTTTTGTTTTTGTTTAGTGATGTGCTTGGACTAATCACATAGTATCTATTCCAGTGCAATGTACAACAACCAGAATCTCTGTTCAGTGTTTAAAAAAAATTCTTGTTTTTGTCTTTAAGCTTAGCTACCTAGGGTTCACTCTTAGGTCATCATAGCTTAGTGACCAGCCAATTATTGGTTAGAAATTTTGCTTAACCACCTTGAGCCAGTAAAATTTCTACCCTTTTCCTGGGGAATCTATGCACTTGTTGGAACACTCATTCAAATTTCAGGCAGTTCACAAGCTCTGAATAAGCAGGTAACTGGGAACATCTCTGGTCTCCCCTGAATATGTGTGCAGCCCTGTGCATGCACACAGCCTTCCAGATCCCTTGGAATATGTAGGAGCTTATCAAAGCTCCTTACAGCTATCTAATTTTCCAGATGTTCTTTTAAATATTTTAACTAATCTGTTGTGTTCTAAACAGTATTGCAGCCTTAGGCAGTTGTGATGTAGGCCTTCCCTGAATGTTTGCCCCTGAGATCACTATCGGGCATGGGGCTTTTCTGCAGAGCTTCAAATTAAGGCCAACCCCCTTCAGCTACAGTGAAGCTGCCAGTCCTTGAGTCCTTAAGGCTACTACACCATGGAACTGGGGGCATGGAAGCGCTTTAAGTTAAAACACCACAGACCCTATTGTTCTTGCTGAGGTTCAGTAGCTTTTCTTGTACAAAGACTTTTCAATGTGTTGTATGCTTTCCAGGGTCATGAAATGGTTGATTTTTATAATTTTGTCCAGTTTCATCATTCCTTTTTGGGGAGAGGATTTGGCAAGCTCTTCACTGTGCCATTCTGGAAGTCCTGTCATGCCTAGTCATTTTTTAACAACTTTTGGAGATGTAATTCATATGCCATATAATCCACTCATTTGTAGTTTTCTCTCCACAGATTTGTGCAACCATCAACAGAATATAATTTCAGAATATGCCTAGTAACTTTTGATTGGATAGCAGACATTGTGAATTTTACCTTGTTAGGTGTTGCATATTTTTGTATTCTTATAAATATTGTTGAATTTTGTTTTGGGATGCAGTTAAGTTACTTGGAAACAGTTTGATCCTTTTGAATCTTGTGTTTAAAATTTGTTGTGTGCCGGGTGCAGTGGCTCACGCCTATAATCCTAGCACTCTGGGAGGCCAAGGCGGGAGGATTGCTTGAGGTCAGAAGTTTGAGACCAGCCTGAACAAGAGCAAGACCCCGTCTCTACTAAAAATAGAAAGAAATGATCTGGACAGCTAAAAATACATGTATAGGAAAAATTATCCGGGCATGGTGGCGCATGCCTGTAGTCCCAGCTACTTGGGAGGCTGAGGCAGAAGGATCGCTTGAGCCCAGGAGTTTGAGGTTTCTATGAGAAAGGCTGATGCCACGGCACTCACTGTAGCCCGGGTAACAGAGCGAGACTCTGTCTCAAAAAAAAAAAATTGTGGAAATGGAGTAGTGCTTAGTCTAGGGCTTAGTCTAGGGCTAATTATTCCCCACTACTGAGGCAAGACCTTTCCGTGTACTCTACTCACTCCCCTGTGAATCCTGAGCTTTTCCATCTGGCTGGTGGAAACAGGCAATTTTTGTGCTCTATGAGAGGGCCAGGCACTGTTATGTCTAATTCTTCTGGGTGGTTCTTTCCTAGCCTTTGGTGGTTTCCTCACACACATGTGCTGGGAAGTGCTCAGCTATATCTTTAAGGAGAACACTCTCTTCTCTCTAGGATTCTATTCTGAGAACTTTAGTCACGGTTTTGTCGCCAGACTCTCAGCGCCATCTCAACTTAGGGAGTCTGCTGGCGTCAGCCTGGGTTTCTCCTTCCTGTGCCACAGCCTTGAAACTCCCTCAGGACAGTAAGGTGGAGAAATTATATAGCTAATCTCATTTGTTCCCCATTTCTCAGGGATCATTGCCCTTTGTTATTTGATGTCCAGTGTTTTAAAAACCATTTCATATATATTATCTGGGATCTTTGGTTGCTTCAGGTGAGAGGGTAAATTGAGTAACTTTCAATCCATCTTGTCCAGAAGCAGAAACAATCATTTGGGGAATTTTCTAGATATTAATATCTTATTGCTATTGCTTTCTAATTTAATTCCACTGTTGTTACAGAATATACTCTGTAAGAATTTAAGTCTTTTAAATTGACTGACATGTTTTATGACCCAGTATATAGTCTATCTTGGTTGATGTTCCATGTGCTCTAGAAAAGAGTATGCATTCTGCAGCTGTTGGGTATAACAATCTATAAATGTTAGGTCCAATTAGTTAATACAGTTGTTCAAATCTTCCATAGCTTTACTGATTTTTTTTTGTGTGCACTTGTTTCATCAATACTGAGAGAGGATGTTAAAATCTCTGCCAATGATTATGAATTTGCTTATTTATCTCTTTAATTTGGTCCAGTTTTGCTCGTGTATTTTAAGACTTTGTTATTAAGTTCATTCGTATTTTGGATTGTTATGTCTTTTTAATGAATCAATTCTTTTGTTTTTCCAAAATAATCCTCTTTGTCTCTGATCTCTGGCAATACTCCTTGTCTTAGTGTACATTGTGCCTGTGCCTTATATTAATGTAGCCATATCATATTTGTTATGCTTAGTGTTTGCATGGAATATCTTTTTTCATCCTTCTACTTTCAAACTATCTGTCATTATATTTAATGTATATTTTTATAAGCATCATATAGTTGGGTCTTACCTTTTTTAAATACAGTCTGACAATCTTTGCTTTTTATTTGGTATTTATAGTTTATATAATTATTGATATAGTTGGGTGTAAGTCTATCATCCTGCTCTTTGTTTCCTACTTGTCTCCTCTGTGCTTTGTTCCTTTTTTTCCTCTTTCTTATCTTCTTTTGGATTAATTAATTCTTTTTCAGTATTCCATTCTACCTATTCTGTTGACTTTTTAGCTAAAACTCTTTATATTTTTTAAATTTTTTAAAATTTCAGCATATTATGGGGGTACAGAAGTTTACGTTACGTATATTGCCCTTGCCCCACCTGAGTAGAGCTTCAAGTGTGTCCATCCCCCAGACGGTGCCCATCGCGAAGACATTCTATATTATTTTTTAGTGGTTACTGTAGGGATTACAATAGGCCTCCTTAATTTATCCCAGTCTACCTCAATTAAAATTATACAACTTTACATATTATATAGGAATATTACAACTACATAATTCTATTTTCACTTCATCTTGTCCTTTGTGCTATTGTCATATATTTTATATTTTCCTATATTATAAATCCTATAATTTATTTTATTAATTTTGCTTTAAACAATCAATTGACTTTTAAAGAATTAAAGAAAGAACAAAATAGATTTTTATTTACTTTAATATTTTCATATTCTTTTCATCCTGAAGATCTGAATTTCCATCCGGTGTTATTTTCCTTCTACTTAAAAAATTTCCTTTAGCATTTCTCACTTCTTTTCTACTATTTGCCTTTTGAGCTATAAATGTCCTTGCTGTTTTAGGTGTATCCCATAAACTTTTGGGCAACTTATCTTTTCATTATAATTTATTTCTCCACTGATCCCTGGGTCATTTGGATGTGTATTATATAGTTTTCAAATAATTAGGGATATTCCTGTTTTCTTTTTGTTATTGATTCCTAGCTTAATTCCACTGTGGTCAGATAACATATTCTATGATGTCAATCCTTTGAAGTTTGTTAAAACTTGCTTTATGACCCATAACATGGATAATTTTGGTAAATGTTTCATTTGTTCTTGAATAGAATGTGTATTCTTCAGTTGTTGGATATGGTGTTATATACTTGTCAGGTCAAGTTTGTTGATCATGTTGTTCAACTTTTCTGTATGCTTAATCATTTTTTCTGTCTACTTTTCTGTCAATTACTGAGGGTGATGTGCATAAATCTCCCAACGTGATTGTGAATTTCTTTAATTATTCTTTTAGTTCTGTCTGTTTTTACTTGTATATTATGTGACCATTTTATTAAGTATATACAAATTTAAGATTGTTCTCATTTCTTGTTGAAGCCAACCTTTTGTCACTATGAAAAGTCCCTGTTTGTCTCTAGTAATGCTGATTCCCTTATAGTATTCTGTCTGATATTCATAGTTATTCTGACTTATTTTGGTTATTGCTTGCATGATATATCTTTTTGCCATTTGTTAACTTTTCATCATTTTATATCCTTACATTTAAAATGTGCCTCTTGCAAGCAGCATATAATTGACTTTTTAAAAATATAGTTGAACTGTTTTTTTTTTTTTATTTCAATAGATTTAGGGGTACAAGTGGTTTTTTGTTACATGGATGAATTGTATAGTGGTGATATCTGGGTTTTTAATGTACCTATCACCTGAATAGTGTACAGTGCACCCTAAACTGTTTCTTTGAGTATTAATCCAGTTACATTTAATGTAATTATTAACACATTAGGGTTTATATTTACTATCTTTCTACTTGTTTTATATTTGTCCTATCTCCTCTTTGTTTCCTTTTTTCCTCGTCTAGTGTTTTTTTTTTTTTTTTTTTTGAGACAGAGTCTCGCTCTGTTGCCTGGGTGAGTGCTGTGGCATCAGCCCAGCTCACAGCAACCTCAAACTCCTGGGCTCAAGCAATCCTCCTGCCTCAGCCTCCTGAGTAGCTGGGACTACAGGCATGCACCACCATGCCTGGCTAATTTTATATATATATATTTTTTTAGTTGCCCATATAATTTCTTTCTATTTTTAGTAGAGACGGGGTCTCGCTCTTGTTCAGGCTGGTCTCGAACTCCTGACCTCGAGCAATCCTCCCGCCTCAGCCTCCCAGAGTGCTAGGACCTTGTCTACTTTTGGATTTATGAAGTTTGTTTTAAATAAACTTTTAATTTTGGAATAATTTTAGATTTACAGAAAAGTTGCAAAGATAGAAAGCACCTGTATACCCCTCACTGAGTTTCACTTCTCCCTAATGTTATCGTCTTATGGTACTGAGACACATTGTCAAAATTAAGAAACCAACATTGCCACATCATTATTAACCAAACTCCAGATTTTATTTGGATTTCACCAGTTTTTCTGTTAATGTTCTTTTTTGTTCCAGAATCCAATCCATGATACCACAGTGCATTTACTTGTCATGTCTCCTTAGTCTCTTCTGATTTTTGGCAGTTTCTCAGTCTTTGTTTTTCATAACCTTAGCAGTTTTGAGCAGAATTTGTCTGATATTTTGTAGAATGTCCTTCACTTTGGGTTTGTCTAATGTTTTTCTTATGATTAGATTGGGGTTATGGGTTTTAAGAAACAATGCCACAGGGATCAAGTGACCTTCTCATCACATCATATCAGAAGGTAAATGCTATCAACATGACTTATCCCTGGTCATATTAACCTTGATTACAGTAATGTATGCCAGGTTTCTCCACTGTAAATGCACTATTTTCCCTTCCTGTACTCCATGCTTTGGAAGTGAGTCACTAAGTATGACATTTTTTTAAAAAAATTATTATTCTATTTTCCCTGTTTTGGTTTATTAGTAATACAGTATTTTATTATTCTTTTAGTTGTTAACATAAAAATTAAAACACGCATTTTGAGTAAAAGTGACCTTAAATCAGTACTTTTACCACTGCTTAATGTAAAGACCTGTCAGTACTTTAACTCAATTTATTCCCTTATAAATTGAGCTGTCGTCATGTGTTTTGTTGTCATAAGTTTTAATTCATCACATTTCTTAAATCCCATGACATTTTAAAAAAATCTTGCAACAATCTCAAACCTATGGAAAAGTTTTAAGGACAGTATAAAGAACGAACTGTTTCCCCCCTGAACCTTTTATGAATAAGCTGATGACATGATGCCCTTTCATTTCCAAATATTTTCGTATGTAGTTCCTAAAAAACAAGGGCATTCTCTTGCAAAACTACAGTATAACCATTATCATCAGAAAATTAACATTGATACATCACTATTATCCAATCTTCAGATCTCATTCAAGTTTTGTCATTTTTTTCAATAATGCCCTTTATAGCCAAAGAATCCAATTCAGAACCAAACATTACATTTGGTTGTCATGTCTATTTAGTATCTTTCAATCTGCAATACTTCTGTCTTTCCTTGACTTCCATGACCTTGACACTTGACCATTATAGTCTAGTTTTTTGTAAATGTCCCACAACTTAGGTTTATCTGGTGTTTCCTCATGATTGTATTCTGGTTATAAGTTTTGGGCAAGAATACTGCAGAAGTTTTGCTTTGTTCTTTCATTGCATATTTCCAGGGGCACATGATTTCAGTATGGTTTTATTACTGATGATGTTCTCTTTGTTCATTTGATTAAGGTGGTGTCTTCTAGAATTATTCTTTTTCTCTTTGCAACTAATAAATATCTTGTGGAGAGGCACTTTGAAACTCTGTCTCTCTCTATATATATATATAGTCTGAGGAGGAACTGAGTGTGTATATATATATGTATATATATATATATGTATATCCATATGACTCATCAGATTTATTCATTCATGTCAGTATGGACTCATGACTTCCTACTTTATTCAATAGGTTTTAATCGGTTCCTATCGTTATTTACTGTGATGCTCAAATTTAGCCAGTGGGAGCCCTTTTAAGCTGGCTTCTGTGTCCTTTTGACATTTTCCCATCTTTCCTTGAGCACTTCCTTATTTTTAGGACAAAACGAAGTTTCAAGTTCATCTTATACTTTCCATGTCCCAGTCCTTGGAGGTAGCCTTTTCTCCAAGGAGCTCTGTTTTTTTTTTTTTTTTTTTTAAGTGGAGAATGATATTTAGAAACCAAGATCTAGGCATGGCGTGGTGGCTCACGCCTGTAATCCTAGCAATCTGGGAGGTTGAGGCAGGAGGATCCCTTGAGGTCAGGAGTTTGAGAGCAGCCTGAGCAAGAGCAAGACCCCGTCTCTACTAAAAATAGAAAAATTAGCCGGGCATGGTGGTGCATGCCTGTAGTCCCAGCTACTGGGGAGGCTGAGGCAGAAGGATTGCTTGAGCCCAGGAGTTTGAGGTTGCTGTGAGCTATAATGATGTCACGGCACTCTAGCCCAGGCAACAGAGACTCTGTCTCAAAAAAAAAAAAAAAAAAGAAAAAGAAAAAAGAAACCCCTGGCTCCCATTTTCCTTAATATGATCTTCCTGTATGTAACCAATCTTCCATTGCTGGAATTCTCCATTATGTCATGAATATGTTAATTATAATTAAAGACTATGTCTGAAAACTCCAATATCTGAATCTTCTATGGGCCCACAGCTATTGTCTATTTTTCTCTTGATTTTTGGTCAGTGGTAGTGCAAGTCTGGTTTTGCATGCTTCATTATTAGTGATTGAATGTTGAACATAATATAAAAACTTGAAGAGATAATTTCAGCTGCTGGTTGATGTTATCTTCCTTCCTTCAGAAGGGATTTATTTTTTACTCTGGCAAAAACTCAAGGCAGGGATAGATCACCTTAATCTGACTAGAGATTGAGAGTCTTTATGAGGGCTGATCTATTTCCCATTCTCTCTTACTCCTTAAATGTAGCCCTTTGGGGAACCCAGTTGAAATTCTGTGGTGTTTACCAGAGCTCCACCTCCGTCACAGGCCATCAACTCCATTTCCCCCATCTCAGTTCCATGATACTACTCTGCTCAGGTTCTCAGACACTCAGCTACTGTTTTCTACAGTTTCTGCTCAGGTTTTTATTACTAGTTTCTCATCCACAGATTTCAAATTGGCAAATTCCTCAAAGGCAAAAATGCAACCAGATGTCTGGCTCATCTCCCTTTCTAGGTTTCTATTCTCTCCAGAATCTTGGCCTCTTAATTCCTTGCTACCTTGGTGGCCCTCCAATGTGATTGAACAAATTTTTTAATGTGTTGTTTTATAGTTGTCTTCATGGGATGATTAGTCTGAAACAAGCTGGTCTGTTATTGACAGAAGCAGAAATTGATTTATGATCATAAAAGATACCTCTTGCTGTTGTATGCAGAGTTAAAAGGGGGAAAGACTAGAAGTAGAGACCAGCTAGGAGGCTTGTTAACATGATGGATTGGACCAGGATGAAAATAGAGAAATGGAGAAATGGATATAGGTTGGAAAGTAGGGGTAAGTAGAGGTGGAGGGAAATATAGGACACTAATGTCTTCATCTTGCAAACTAGACAGTTAAGAGATACTGTCTATGGTCAATCAAACAGAAAATATAAGTTTATGAATATTATTTAAAATGAAAAAGGTAACCATTCGAGGAAATAAAAATAATGTTATAACTTTATTGGAAGGGGTGAATGGGAGGTAGGAGTGGTGGAAGTGAGCTTAATCCTCATCTCTCATTGCATTATTTAATAGATAATGTCAAAAAAGAAATATAGAGGAGGGGATAAAGTCGAGGAATTTTTTAGAAGGTAAAACTTGCTCTTGGTGATTGATTTAATACAGTGAATAAGGGAGAGGGAGGAGGGAAAGGTGATTTGTAGGTTTCTAGCCTGAGTGATTGTGTGAATGTGCTATCACAACTGAGGCAGAGAATATGGGGTAGTATCTAGCTCAAGAGGGAAGATGATGTGATGCTTAATTTTTTGTGTCAACTTGACTGGGACACAGGGTGCCCAGATATTTGACTAAACATTATTGAAGGGGTGTTTCTGGATGAGATCAACATTTGAATTGGTAGACTGAGTAAAACAAATTGCCCTCCACAATGTGGGTGGGTCTGTTCCAATCTGTTGGAGGCCTTAATATTATAGAACAAAAAGCAGGGTAAGGGAGACTTTGTTTTCACTGCCTGTTTTTGAGCTGGGACATTTTTCTTCTCCTGCACTTGGACTGGAACTTACACCATTGGTTCTCCTGATCCTTGGGCCTTTGGACTTGGACTGGAACTGTACCAACAGCTCTACTGGGTCTCCAGCTTTCAGACAGCAGATCATGAGACTTCTCAGCCTCCATAATCACATGAGCCAATTTCTTACAATAAATCTCTCTTTGTCTCTCTCTCTCTCTCTCTCTCTCTGTAGAGAACCCTGGAGAACCTTGACTAATATGGATGGTAAATTCAGTTTTAACTGTATATGAGACAGTGTGGTGGAGATATACACTAGGTACCCACATACAAGTGGGCAAAAGTCTGGGATCTAAATATGTATTTGGGAATCTTTGGCATATGGGAGATAGTTGAAATCATGAAAGTGGTTGAACTCTTCTGGTATGCTCATGTATTATAATAGGAAGAAAGGCAGAAAGAATAGGAACAGATACTTGTAGGTCGGTTAATTTGATGGTTGCAATGCGGACTTTGTATTTGATGCATGTGGGGCATACGTGTGTGTGGGTGTGTATTTGTTTATAGTGAAGTCAATTGTTCAGTAATGTGCATATAACTATTTCCATAGTGTGGTTCAGTCACTCTTTTCTTAATTTTTTTTCTTTCTTTTTTTATTATTATTTTAACATATTGTGGGGGTACAAAAGTTTAGGTTACATATGTTTCCCTTGCCCCCCCACACCCCCCCCAAGTCAGAGCTTCAAGCATGTCCATCCCCTAGACAGTGTGCATAGCACTCGTTATGTATGTATACACCCATCCCCTCCCCCACCCACATCTACCCGATGCCCGATTAATATTATTCCTGAATGTGCTCTTAGGTGATGATCAGTGAAACCAATTTGATGGTGAGTACATGTGGTGCTTGTTCAGTCACTCTTGACTGATTTTTTTTTTTTTCTGAGACAGAGTCTCACTCTGTTACCCGAGCTAGAGTGCTATGGCGTCAGCCTAGCTCACAGCAACCTCAAACTCCTGGGCTCAAGCAATCCTGCCTCAGCCTCCCGAGTAGCTGGGACTACAGGCATGTGCCACCATGCCCGGCTAATTTTTTCTCTATATATTTTTAGCTGTCCATATAATTTCTTTCTATTTTTAGTAGAGACAGGGTCTCGCTCTTGCTCAGGCTGGTCTTGAACTCCTGAGCTCAATCAGCCCGCCTCGGCCTCCCAGAGTGCTAGGATTACAGTCGTGAGCCACTGCG
Source organism: Lemur catta (assembly GCF_020740605.2). Taxonomy (NCBI): domain Eukaryota; kingdom Metazoa; phylum Chordata; class Mammalia; order Primates; family Lemuridae; genus Lemur; species Lemur catta. Next base: position 30,049,684 of record NC_059155.1, on the reverse strand, counting down.
CCCAGCCTTGACTAATTTTTAAAACTGTTCTTACAAAGTTCTGAGTTGAAAGAACCTATGCTGGTGTTGTTATAGACAAATATCTTTACTTGGCAGGCCTCATTGATAACTACAGTCAGGATTCTGGTAGACAGAGTGGGCAGGTGAGATGAACCCTAACCCTTCTCTAAGTGCTGTCTGAACTGAATAAGGCCTGTGTTTATCTGGCAGTGCCATACATTTTACTTTGTCTTGCATTAATTTGTAACCCTCAGTAACAATTGCCTCCTGTAACACCTTGATATAAATTGCCTTCATATTCTAATAGAATTTGGGAATGTTGATGTGTTCAAACTATGGTGCCCTGATGTTTCCATAGTAACTAATGCACACCAAGGTGGAAAAGATGGGGAAGAAATGAGAATACCATTTTAGCAAAATACGTGAGGGGCAAAGCCTTTAGACATGTGATTACTTCTTGTTTATGAATATAAAGATATTCATCTCTTTAATAATGGGCCTACAAAAGTTGTTATAATGAAAATTGTCAATAGCCATTTATATTTCATTTTTCTCTATAATCATCACCATCAAAAACATTTAAATGCTTCTTTGCCCAACAATACTGTAGAGAGTGAGTTAAATGGACTTAGTTGCCATTTTCTTGTGAGCTTGCAATCAGGATGGGATAGGTTAGGCCAATGTTCATATTCCCATCTGCCAGGCAGAACTTTGACCCAGTAGATACTATGAGGAGCAGATATTCAAAGGAGCCAACTGAATCCTGTGGAATTTGTTTGCTTTTTGGGGCAAGACTTTACTAGCATCTCAACACGGCCCTGGTTAAAGATTTTGAGTATAGTATACAGTATAGGGTGTTGCTGCTCCTTCTTTCCTATTATTCCCCCTGATGATTTTCCCCTATTCCTTCTTTTTTTTTTTTTTTTTTTTTTGAGACAGAGTCTCGCTCTGTTACCTGGGCGTCAGCCTAGCTCATGGAAACCTCCAACTCCTGGGCTCAAGCAATCTCCTGCCTCAGCCTCCTGAGTAGCTGGGACTACAGGTGCATGCCACCATGCCTGGCTGATTTCCTCTATTTTTAGTCGCCTGGCTAATTTCTTTCTATTTTTAGTAGAGATGGGGTCTCACTCTTGCTGAGGCTGGTCTCGAACTCCTGAGCTCAAGGGATCCTCCCACCTCAGCCTCCCAGAGTGCTAGGATTACAGGTGTGAGCCAGAGCGCTCTGCCCCGTTCCTTCTTAACATCCTTCTTCCTCCTTTCCCAAATGCATTCTATGCACCATCCCCACCAACTCCAAAACAACCTATTTGTTTCTCCTCTTGGCCAGCCCTGAATGTTTGTATGTATGTAGATAGATACGTGCTCCCCACATATATCTCAGATAACTTGATAATTTACTAAAATATGAAAAATTATTTTTTACTGTTAAAGCAGTTGTTGTGGACTGAAATATGTGCCCCCATTCCCCCAATTAACGTGTTTAAGCCCTAACTCCCAACCTGACTGTATTTGGAGATAGGGCTTAAGAGGAGGTAACAAAGGTTAAGTGAGGTCGTGAAGGTAGGGTACTAATCTGTATTTTTAGTTTTTTTTTTTTTTTTTTTTTTTGAGACAGAGTCTCAGGCTCTGTTGCCAGGGCTAGAGTGCTGTGGCATCAGCCTAGCTCACAGCAACCTCAAACTCCTGGGCTCAAGTGATCCTCCTGCCTCAGCCTCCCGAGTAGCTGGGACTACAGGCATGCACCACAATGCCCGGCTAATTTTTTATATATAGTTTTAGTTGTCTGGTTAATTTCTTTCTATTTTTAGTAGAGACGCAGTCTCGCTCTTGCTCAGGGTGCTCTCGAATTCCTGACCTTGAGCGATCCTCCCACCTCGGCCTCCCAGAGTGCTAGGATTACAGGCGTGGGCCACTGTGCCTGGCTGGTAGGGTCCCAATCTGATAGGACTATAAGAAGAGGAAGAAACACTAGAGATCTCTTTCTCTGAGTGTCACAGTGAAAAGGCCATGTGAGGATGCAAACAAGAAGGTGGCTGTCTGTTAGCCAGGGAGAGAGCCCTCACCAGGAACCAAATTGGCTGGCACCTTGATCTGGGATTTTCAGCCTCCAGAACTGTGAGAAAATAAATTTCTGTTGTTTAAGAAACAGTCTATGTTGTTTTGATACACCAAATCAAAATACACCAGTATATGTGTATACACCAGTGTATATGCACAACCAATTAAGCTATTGTCAGATAGGAGAACAGACTTTGTAAGGGTTAAAGCAATGACTTTTTTATTTTAGAATAACAGAGATTAAATTTCCATAGATAAATGTAATAATTAGTGGAATATCTATTCAACCCAGAACAGAAACACAGACAGTAGAGAGACAAAAACTATACTGAAAAGCTCCAGGTAGGCAGATAGCATGACTGGGATTCAGCTTAGCCTGATACCTTCCCCATTTAGGGCAGTTTAAGAAGCACATTCTTTTTCTTCTTCTTCTTTTTAAACATATTCACATCACTTTTAGTCTTCAGTTTAGCTTCTGTGCAAATGAATTCAGAGAATAGGAGCAAGATGTGATGGGAGGTGCCAGTAGGGTGAGGCTCATCAGTGGGAATGAAAGTCAATTTCCTAGAGTTGCCTGAGGGAGGTAGATCAAATGAAGACCATTTATCTTGCATGGCCAGAGGTCTAGTAGACAACCTCAAGTTCAAAAGAGCCTTAGGGGTCAGATGAAAAAGGAGTGTATCTTCTTATTAGAGGCTCCGTTTGGACAGGGGAAATTTCGATGTATTTTCTTAAAAAAAAATGTGACATTTGGCATTACAGTCTCTGGGAAAAGGCAGAATTTTTGAGGAAACGGAGTTCTTAATAAAGCGTTCTTTTACCCCAAGGGGCTTGGTCTCTATTGTTATTACATCCAAATTAAAACAAGACAGGGAACTATTTATTCCGGAATAGAATGGGCTTCTCTTGTCATCTATAACACAGAGTGTTTAGAATCCTGATCAATCAATTATATGTCATACATTAAAATGTAATTAAAATTTTGTCACTGCATTTTTTCAGACCTCCAATTATCCTTAAAATTCATGCTTTAGTGATATATGTGGACATTATAGTTTAGGTCAATTTTTCTCTACACATTACATGCAATTTAAAGAAAATCTTATCAACAAGGAACATATCATTGCAGGCATTCATTTCTTTTTAGTTTTTTCTCAGTGTGGGATTCAGAGTCTAACAGATTGCTGGAATATATATTTAATACCTCAGCTTTAAATATAAGAAATATGATAATTTTACATCTAATTGTAGCTGGGTAGAGGTTTGGTTTAAGATTCAAATACTGCAGTTTTATATAATATACTGATATAAAAATTAATGAATATTTTTATAGAGGTAATATGTGCACATGGAGAAAAATTCCAAAGTTATAAAAGGATATACACTCAAAATTAGGTCTCTCTGTCTCCCTTATTTCCAAGTTCTCCAGTTTCTTCCCCTGAAGGCAAACACTACTATTACCAGTGTTTTGTGTTTCCTTGTACAGATATTTCACAGTGCATTGATTCTGGAACAGGACATTTCCTCTTCCCTAGCAAGCTCTCAGTACCTGGCAGCAAAAAAATGTTGTTCTTCATGATGAAAACTAATGTTCTGAGTAGTAGCACGGAACAGTGACCACCTTGCTCCTTCTCAAACCCCTCCTTAGAAACCATATTCCCAGAGCAGGTCACCAGACATTTGTGTAAACCACCTCTAGCTGGACATAACACTAACACAGAAACATTCATCATGAACATACAAGAACCCAAACACTTAACAGATCCAGGCATTTAATATTTATTTTGTGTGTATGTGAAAAAGTAGATGATTTTGGTAGGTTGTTGAGCAAGGAGGGGGTTGTGTTTTTATGCAAGATGGAATTAGGGAGAAATTGTTCACTCTTTTCCAAGGAGTTGGAGAAGATTTCATCAAAGAGGTGCTGTGTAAACAACAGAAGGGAGAAACCTTGGCTCAAAGATGTAGAAAAGGCATTCCAGCATGAGCTGTGGTCTGGGAGAAATTTTGGAGTTGGGATTTGGGATAAAAGAAAGATGGTAGTGTTGAGTGTTGATTCATGAAGAGCAGAGGGTTGGAATTAGATTGGCAGGAAGAGGCAGTGAAGCAGAGTGAGGTAATATGGGATGAAAGGCTCATTTGCATTTGTGGGTAGTGAAGGCCTGTACAAGGATCTGGGGACAGAAGTCAGCCAGTCTCTCTTTATTTATTAATGGTGTGCCTCTTATATTCCTAGTGCTGCCCTCAGAACGGTCATTCAGTCCAGAATTTTTCTCTAACAGAAGCACCAAAGAATGGCCTGTGGGATGGTACGTTTCCTATGTTATGTTCTTCTCATAGGTAGACTCTATTTACTAAACAGCCAAAATGTTCCTTAATAACTTGTTATGGATCTGTCATCTGCACATTTATGTAAAACAGGTTTCCTCAATCTCGTCCCTATTGATATTCCGGGCTGAATAATTCTTTGTTGTGAAAAGCTGTCCTGTGCATTGTAAGATGTTTAGCAGCGTCTCCCTGATGCCAGTAGCACTCCCCCTCAGTTGTGACAACAGAAATCAACAAAAATGTCTCTAGACTTTGGCAAACATCCCCCAGGGTGTGGGGGAGGGACAAAAGCAAAATCACTGTCATGGAGAAACACTAATGTAAAGCCTCATGAATTTATGGTTTTTGTTCTGTAAAACTTCTTTTTAAAAATTAACATTTAAGCCACGTGCAGTGGTGCACATCTGTAGTCCCAGCTACTAGAGAGGCTGAGGTGGGAACATCACTTGAGCCCAGGAGTTCAGGGCTGTAGTATGCTATGATCATACCACTGCACTCTAGCCTGGGCAACATAGCAAGACCCCTGTCTCTAAAAAATCTAACATTTAAACATGTTTATCAAAATAATGGATTCATGTAGAGAAAAATTAAATAGTGCCGGAGGACTTACTCATAATGAAAAGCAACCATTTCCTGCCCAGCCCCTCCGTAACTGTATCTCACACCCTAAGAGCTACCACTGGTTTGGGTTTTTCTAACGGTTCCTGCCACATCCATTCACCTGTTTATTCATTTAAACAAAAGATTTATTGAGCACTGTTTGTTTGCTAGGGCTGCCATAACTAAGTACCACAGACTGAGTAGATTAAATAACAGAAATTTATTTTCTCTCAGTTCTGGAAGCTGGTGGTTCATGATCAAGGTGCTGGCAGGGTTAGTGTCCTCTGAGAGCCATCAGGGAAGGATCTATACCAGGCCTCTCTCCATGGCTGCTTTCTTGCTGCCTCTTCACATGGTTGTCCCTCTGTGAACATGTGTCCCTGGTGTCTCTTCCCCTTCTTCTAAGGACACCAGTCATATTGGAATAGGCCCCACCCCAATGGCCTCATTTTAATTTGATCACCTCAGTAAAGACCTTATCTCCAAATACAGTTACATTCTAAAGTACTGGAGGTTGGGATTTCAACATACGAATTTTGGGTGGACACAATTCAACCCATAACAAGTACCTCCTGTGTGCCAGTCACTGCTCTAAGCACTGGGTATAGAGCAGTGAACAAAACAGACAAAAATCCCCATTCTTGTTTATGTTTTAGTGGGAGAGAGCAGCAATAAACAAAACTAAACTAAACATAACAGCGATAAACAAAACATAATTAAAATATGTATTTATAGTGTGTTAAAAGACAATAAATGTTATGGAGAAAAATAAAGCAGGGAAAGGAGAAAGATTTCAAGGGGTGGTGGTGCTAGGTCATTATGTTAAGTGAATAAACCAGGCACAGAAAGACAGACAGACGCACGTTTTCACTTATGTGGGAGCTAAGATCATTGATCTCATAGAGGTAGAGAGTAGAATGGTGGTTACTAGAGGCTGGGGGTGGGGATGAAGAAAGGTTGGTTAATGGGTACAAACACAAAGTTAGATATAAGGAATAAGTTCTAGTGTTTAATGGCACAATAGGGTGACTTTAGTTAGCAAAAATTTATTGTATATTTCAAAATAGCTAGAAGAGAGGATTTGGCATGTTCCCGACACAAAGGAGTGATAAACGTGAAAGGTGATGGATATCCTAAATACCTTGATTTGATCATTACACATTGTATGCATGTATCAAAATATCACATATACTCCATAAATATGTAAAACATGTACAACTATTATGTATCAATACAAATTTTTTTAAAAGTAAAAAAAATGTTTGTGGTCATGGATATGCTAATTACCTTGATTTGATCATTGCACATTGTTTACATGTATTGAAATATCACTTTATATCCCACAAATATGTACAATTATTACATGTCAACTACAGATAAAAGGAGAAAAAAGCAATTGTGAATACAATAGCCAGGGAAAGACCTCTCTGAGAAGTGGACATTTGAGTAAGAACTTGAAGGAGGTGATAGAGCATACTATGCAAATACCTGGGAAGGATAATTCTAGGCAGAAAGAATAGCTGGCGCCCAGGTCCTGAGGTGGGAACATGTCCAGTTTGTCCAAGGAAAGCAAGGAGGCCATTGGGACTGGTGCAGAATGAGCAAGGCAGAGCAGCAGGAGATGCAGGGGTTGAGGGATGGTGAGGCAGATGATGGTGGAAGGCCTCGTAAGCCACTGCAATGACTTTGGCTTTTGTTCTGAGTGAGATGTGAAGCCATTGCACAAGCCATGAGTGACAGGGTCTGAGTTAAGTTTCAAAAGAATGTCTCTAGTTGATGTGTTAATAACAGACTGAAAGGAAACAAGGGTGGAAGCAGGGAGACCAGTAAGGCAGATGTTGCAACAATCCATTTTCTCTAAATCCTTCCTTGGTTTACCAGCTCTAGACATCATCATCTCTTGACTTCCTGCTCTGACAGATGGGGATTTAGCTCACTTCCACCGTAGCACTGCCCCTCTTTTCCTCCTAATACATCACTATTTTTAGTTCCTCTGCGTAGCTCCCTTCCCCGCAGACAACCATTCTAATGTGTGTCATTTGTTTGTATGTCTTTTTGGTTATCTTTGAGCTTTTATATAAGGCATATAAACCTTTATTTCTTGTTCATCTGTATATAGTATCTCTTGATTGTACACTTTCTAAAATTAGATTATTCGTGCCTCTCCACATCCTTTCACCTCCCCTAATTCTGTCTGCTTGCCAACTTCTGTAAGCTATGCTTTCACATTAAATTTGTTAACATTTACTTTACACTTTGTAATCATAACTAAGTTTCCTATCATTTGTCTCTAGGTTATCTTCCAAAAATTGCAAACCAATAGGGTTTACATTATTATAATTATATAAATATTTTTCAGTGTAAAACTAAAGGATGTGCTTTGATTGCATTTTTCTTTTTTATAGTTCCAGTGTCCCAGCCTCCATCAATTTGTTCTATATCATTCCATGTTCTAGCTGCCTTCATTGTTGAAAAATGGCATTTTTGGACAGTTTTGAAAATTCCTTCAATTTCCGATTACCTTTTTTTTTTTAGTTGTTGTGAATAGACTAAATATATACTTATTTTTTTTTACCGTATCTTTGCTATCTTCCAGCTTCTTCATTTTGTCTGTTGTTCAGAATAAATTCTGTTCTTCTTGAAGCCCACTGCCTGTATAATTAAAACCAAGTCTTCACATTTGATCCACGAACTTTTTATGTAGCTTTTGTTTTTCCTGGCATTTCTTTATTGCCCCCCTTTTGTTTGTTTCTTGCATTCTGTGCCTTTATTGTACCCTCAATGTTCCTAGCTCTTAATTGTGCCATCTCTTTTGCCAACTTCCCTTTTTCCTGGAGTCCTCCTTCTATGTTCTCTATGGAGTGTTTCTGTACTGGTTGACTCCCTAATTGGCTGTAGTCCCTGTGTGTTCAGTCAACACCCTTCCTTCCAATTTCTATCTTCCAGAAATTTGTGAAATATATTGTCTTCTTCTATCCCTCTTCTCTTCCTTGTTTTGAGCTTATACTTTTCCAATCCCTGTACTATAATTCTAATGGTGTCGTAGGAGGGAGAGGTGATAAAAAAATTGCATGTGGTCATTCTGCCATATTGAACAAGAGGTATACAAGTCTTATGATAATTTTTAGAATATTTATTTCTTCAGTACTAAAGTTAATACATGCTCCTCGTAACTAATTCAGACATTAAAGAAGTGTATAAAGTAAAACTTAAAGGCTTCCTCACTATCCCCATTCCCCAGAGGTAACCCCTTTTTTGTAAATATTCTTCCAGACTTTTAAAGTATCCATATATAAAATCATACACATACAAAATTATTTTTGTTTTAGAAATGTTGGATTTTTATAAATTTTATAAAAATGTTTAGACACTTGCCTTTAAAACTTAATATATAGGGGACACTTGCATGTCAGCACTTACAGAGTTAATTTTTAAAGAAAATATTTTAATGTAAAAATTTCATTGAAATATACACACATACAGGAAGGCAATGGTCTGCTCTTTTCTGTAATGTACATCTCATTATTTTTAATGGCTGTATGGTACTCCACTATATGGAAGTCCAGTAGTTAACAATCTTTTTGTTTGCTAATTTTTGCAATTAAAAACAATGCTATAGTGAACATCTCTGAGCATATATCTTTGAACATTTGTGCTAGTATTTCTAGATGGAAGTAGCATTGTTCAGTCAATGGTGATGTAATGCAAAATTATTAAGAGATACTGCCAAACAGCTCTGCTGAAAGATTTTTAATAATTTACCCTTCTACCAGCACTGTATGGGGGAGGGACACCCTTGTAGCCCTGGCTTGTGTGTGGGGGGGCAAACGCATTACATGTAACCAAAATGTTTGTACTGGCATAATATCCTGAATAAATAATAAAAAAAAGAAGTTGGAGACTCTGCTGTGCATAGTTGAGAATTTGACTCTGCACTGTTTTGTATTTATCTTTTTTTTTTTTTTTTTTGGAAACAGAGTCTTGCTCTTTTGCCCTGGCTAGAGTGCTGTGGCGTCAGCCTAGCTCACGGCAACCTCCAACTCCTGGGCTCGAGCGATCCTCTTGCCTCAGCCTCCTGAGTAGCTGGGACTACAGGCATGCGCCACCATGCCTGGCTAATTTTTTCTATATATTTTTAGTTGTCCAGATAATTTCTTTCTATTTTTTAGTAGAGACGGGGGTCTCGCTCTTGCTCAGGCTGATCTCGAACTCCTGACCTTGAGCAATCCTCCCGCCTCAGCCTCCCAGAGTGCTAGGATTACAGGCATGAGCCACCGCGCCCAGCCTTGTATTTATCTTTAATGACTTCACAGGTGTTTGTCTTTTCTCCCTTAGAATAGTTTAAGTTCCTTGGAGGCTGGGACCATGTCACATAGTTCTTTGGTATTTCCCATACACCAGCTGGCAAACTGTGGGTGCTCAGTACATACTTAGCAATTGACTGATAAACCGGTTTATGGTTTTGGGCTACACAATCTCTCGAAGTCAGCTCCTGGAATGAGAGGGTGGGCAGAGTCAGAGACTAGGGCTGTGCCAGGTCAGTATCAGATGCTCTCACTTGGACATCATTTAGACCATAATCTGGGAATGTAATCTGTATAAAGCACCTAGCACAATCGCTGGCTCAGAGGAGGTCCTCAATAAATGGTCTCTATAGCTGTTATTATGATTCTTGTTTAATGAGAGGGTTAGTATTGAGGGTTCAGTAGCACCTAAAGCCATTCTAGGTGGAATCAGAAATCCACAGTCTAGAGATTGAAGCCAAATTTTGAACCAGCAGGAGAAGCCAGGCATCAGAGGCAGAAACAGAGGCTCGGTTTTGAGCAGTCCAGTTGCATTATGATGAACACTTTCCCTGCCACCCTAGGCCATTTTTATCAGGCTTTCTGTATGTTTGGCTTTCCTGAACTGGCATCTTTAAGGTGCTGCTCAGTTTCTGAGAGGAGCCAACAATCCCAGCACAGTGCTGTGAACATAGGAGAAGCTCAATGAAAGCAATTCCATTTCTCTCTCATCTGTTGCAACAGATAATGTGGTAGCAATATTGAGGATTCACTTGAGAAGGTGGTGCTAAAGATCAGCCATTCGACTAGAACAAGATTACTACCCAAGCTTTTCCCAGTCAGTGTGGGGGACTCTGGCAAACCAAGCTGCCAGTGAGATAAGGATTACAGTCACTGATGAACTTAGAGGCTATGAAGATATGGTGGCACATGGATGACATGGGCTCTACAAAGTGAAGAATGGGTCTCATTCTTCCTACCTCTCAATCCCCATCAGCAGTGTGGCTAAAGGAGGAAGGTGGCAGTGGGCAGTTACGGAGATGCCATCATAACATAACAGATTGATTGTGTTTCTCCTCCATGCCAGATATTTAGCGTACATTATCTCTAATCCCCTCCATAACTCAATGAAGTAGGTTTTAGCTTTATTTTACAGATGAGGAAATGGGCTCAGAAAGGATAAATTACCTGCCAAAGGTTACACAAGCTATTAAGTAGCAGAGTCAAGATTTGAACCTAGGTCTGCCTGGCTTATGTGCTTTCTACACTACATACCATGTGCCTCTTCTATGTTGGTGATGGCAGCCCAGGCCTCAGAGAAACAGATGTTGCTTAAGAATACTGGCTGGTTATGTGTGGGTAGGGCATTCCATGGTTCTTTCTTTTGCTCATCAATTCATTCTACACACACACACACACACACACACACACACACACACAGAAAGTAGGAAGAGGTGTGTAAGTCAGGTAGGTGGGGTGAAAAGGGACATGTATGTAGGCAGGGGGACAAGGGGACATGATAGGGTTGAGGATAGAGAACATAGAGAAAAAAGAGCTATCATGAGCTCGAATGCAGGATGGGGACTGATTTTTTTGTGTGTGTCTCTGGATGTAGTACTGAATGGGTGTGGTCTCTGGGTGGTTCAAAGGGAGTCTCTAGAATGACACTAACAGGCAAGTTCCAGCCCAGTCCTGGCACTCAGGATCTTAGGCCCTCCAAACAGTACTTTACACCTACACACACACACACACACACACACACACACACACACACGGAAAGCATAAATATGGAGACAGGTATTTTGAAACAAGCATGCTAGAATATATGGTATAGCACAATGAGCCATCTTATAAAATGGAATGCTATACCTTGCTTCTCGTGGTGTTTCCAGTGCTTATCACGTGACTGTAACTCCCCTTCAAAAGAGCCAATGCTGATTTGGAAGCATAAAGAGGAAGGTTTGTTGAAAAGAAAAAAGGAAAAAAAATCATCTCACTTTATAGCCACAATTTAGTGTGTGTGTGTGTGTGTGTGTGTGTGTTAAGACTTTAAGGATTGTATAAAATGATGTAATTACATAGAAGAAAGTGCTATGGAATGTTTGTCCGTATAAATTTAAAAAATTTTTCTTTTAGTGTTGAGCATGATTGTAATAAAACAAGCCTGACTTACATAGCCACTTAATCCCAGAGGGAATGTGACCCAGAGCAGGGAGGGGCAGAGTTCAGGAATGTGTTGCTGTGACACATCGATTCCAGGACTCTCCAGGCTTCACCTGCACCTGAGCTATGGACAAAGTATGTTTGGGTGCTGTGGAGGCTTATTTTTGACTGCTCCACAGTCAGAAAGATGGCAGCTGGGGTGATCATACTATTTCCAAGAGCATCTGATATACACAGACTTGGAAATCCAGAGAGATCATAGGGCTGGAGAAGTTCCTCTCCCTTCCATACCAAGTGTGTGCAATACCAGCACCCTGCAGAATTCAAAGGGGAGACCTGGAGGCAATGATACTGATCATACACTTCATAAGGAATAAACCAATGATTATAATCAGCCTAAGTGCTAAGGAAAAATAGAAGCTTTATAAAGACATACTTTCCTCTACAAATTAATTATAACACATCTCTCTCATAAGAGAATTACCTAGTGATTTTTTTAATCCTTCTAAATTTTTGATTGAAGGTTGCCATGAAAGTATCAAATGTAATTATCATTATGTAGTTTTTTGTTTCATATCGTGTGGGACCCAAATACTGTTAAGGAGAAATAGTTCTTAACCATGTATATGGTCCTTCAACTAACAACAACAAAAAAAAAACTGCCTCAGGAAGAGGTTTGGCAGTCTCTTCTGTACTGATTCCAAATACCCTTGCTCTAGAGAAACTTTTGTCAAGCTTAGGAAAACTAGGCTGGTAATGTAGGCACTCTCTTCTAACAGTATGGCAGGTAAGGAGAGGCCACCTTCAGTGTTATGTTTTCTCTTACATTGGAAGGCAAGAGCCATACTAGTGGAAACAGACCCAGTGCCTTTTAAAGTCACCCTAAAATATAATACTGTGGTTCTCAACTCTTTCCTCACTCCAATCTGAAACTTCTTTCTAAAGGATGCAACTCACTCAAGTTGGATCGGTAGCAGTGGCTTAGGATGACAGTAAGCACAGAGAGAGGTGGCAGAAGGAAAAATCAATCTGGTTGGTCGGTGAGAATTCTGCTTTGGATTCCTTCCCCTCTGAATTATCATAAGCTCCTCAAATCTAATAGAAATTTACAACTTTTTTGGTAATCTTTACTTCATTACCTAACGTGGAAGGGTTTATGTCCTCTCCGTGGAGTTTCTCTAACTTCTTTAATGCCAATTACTTGTTTACGGTGCTGCAAAATGATTCTAAGTTCTTGGGGACAGTTATCCCTTTTAACATCCTTTTTATGTTTGTTTGTTTTGATCTGAAAGTCTTAGGGATGCAGGCCAGGGTTACTTGGATAGAGGTGGGGGCCCGGCTACTGAATGGGACTTGGGAGGCAGAGGACTTGTCTTTATGCTGATAAAGAGTAAAATCTCGAGTTTTGGCTGGTTTTAATCAAGCAGAGCTGGCGAGGCCCAGGGCAGACCTAGTTTGGGATGAGCACCTGGATCTGTGAGCTAGTGTTGCTTCAGCATCTCACCATGTATGTGTGTAAGGGGGGGGCTGATCCCCGCCCTTCCCTGTCCCATCGGCACTATCCTTCACCTCCGTCTCTGTGTAACTATATTAACAGAAGGCTACACTTCACATACTGGCGCCCAGACCCCAAAGAGAGGCTGGCATTAGCTTGGCAGGTGGGCATGTAGCAGGGAGATGGGTGGGGGAGTGGGCGGAGTCATCGTTGAGTGGCGTTCGTGCTAGCCAATGGCAGTGCGGGGCAGGGGCGGCAGGGGCGGAGGCACCGAGGCCTATCAGCCAATGGAGGGCGAGCAACTACTGGAGCGACCTAGTGACGTGAGGAGCGTTCCATTCGGCCAGCGGTGGGCGGTTGCCACAGCTGGTTTAGGGCCCCGACTACAGGGGCCCCCTGTCAGGAGGAGACAGCCTCCTGGCTGGGGAGAAGAAGTCGCTGCCACCTTTGGCGGCCGACGGCGGTCCCCTGAGACGGTCCACTTCCTGCCCTCCGTTGCCGGCCGAGTTCGGTTTCCCTCGTTCAGGTAACAAGGGGTGGGGGTGGGGGTCTCCTGGGCTTGGCTGGATGGTGGGCTGCCTCCCCTTCAGCCGCGCCGGGACGCGGGGACGTTGACACCGCCCTTCTCAACTCGGCAGCCACGGAGCCCCTGGCCCGGGGTGACTACACGTGGCGGGGCGTGTGTGAGTGTGTACGAGCGTGTGGATGCGTGTGCGTGTGGATGTGGCGCGCGTCCCAACCTGCCTGGGGCGGTGGTCCGTTGCGTGGCGGAGGCAGGGCGGGCCTCCTGAGGCCGCACCCGCGGCCCGGCCCCGGACTCGGGCTCGGGCCCCCGGCTGGTGGGCCGGTCGCTGCTTCCCGTCGGATTTTGATCTTTGTTCTCCCAGTCCAGGCTTCCCCTTCCTGGTCTCTCTTCTCCCGCTGGGCCGGTTTATCAGGAGGAGATTGTTTTCCAGGTTAGTTTTACACAAAGGAAGTGTTCCCTGCACCTCTGAGTCCCCTTTCCCTTCCCAAAGCCTTATTCCTTCTCATTTCCCTGCTCGGCTCCTAGTCTCTTTTTGGACCCTTGCCCTCTCCAGCTCGGGAATGATCTCCAGTCGGTTGTTTCTCCCTCCGTCAGGCTGCTGGCTTCCGCCTCGGTCTTGCCAGCGTGGGGCATGTGGTGTCAGTAAATAGAGGCCATAGCACCACACCTGAGAGGAGGAGAAGGGTGGCAGTGGCTGAGAAAGGCTAGGCCTGGGAATCCAGGATGCTAAGTAGAGATGGTACTTATGAAATGTCCCAGAAAGCGCCCTTATGACTTTTCTTAGCTGCTGCCATCCCCCCATCCCCCCACAAACCACCCATCATCAGTCACTAATCCTCCCACAATCTCTCCTGCTTAGGTCAGCCTTTCACCTACAGGTCTATGATGTGGTTTCATTAAGATTCCCACAAATGTTAGACTAGACCAGCAAGATTGTTTCATTTCCCGGACTCAGGAAGTTACAGAGGGTTTGATTAGGGGAAATCTGTTTTGTGTAAATACGAGGTATGTCTGTGTACAGAATGTCCAGAACCTCCTAGCCCTGCCAGAGGGTGACTTGTTCCCTGCTATGATTCATATCTGAGTGGCTAATTGAAGAAAGAAGGTGAAGAAGTGGAGACGAGGAGGGAGGCTCCATAAAGACAGAAACCCCAGTATTATTTTTAGAGTCCTCTTAATGATGATTGAAGAACATTGTGGCATAGTGGAACCTGCCCTGGACTGGAAGTCAGCAGATGTGTTTTTTGCTGCTGTGTGGCCTTGGATAAGTTATTTCCTCTCTCTGGTCCTCAGTTTACTCATGTACAAAAGAAAGTAGTTGGGACAGTCACCTATAAAGTCCTCTCTAGTTCCAAGGTTCTAGAATTATCAGATCGTCAATATTAGATTGGAAGCACAGAGGTTTATTTAAGAAGAAATACTAGCCCTCTTTTTTTTTTAAAGAAACTTTAATCATTTCTCCTTTTAGAAGACAAACACAGATTGGAAATAAACTTTTTCCAGTTCTCCATACCCACCCCCTCAGGCAGTGTTCATCTTTCTGCCTCTGACAAAGGAGGGTTGAACTGCATTTTCTTATTCCTGCCTCATTTTTTTCTTTTGTGCTTTCTTTTAGGACCAGAAATTGGACTTTTGATGATGTTTGACCCAGTGGCTGCAATAGCAGGCAACGTGATTTCAAAGCTGGGCTCAGCCTCTGTTTCTTCTCTTGTGTAATCACAAAGCCTATTTGGACCAGGAATTCCAACCATGTCTGTGATGGTGGTGAGAAAGAAGGTGACACGGAAATGGGAGAAACTGCCAGGCAGGAATACCTTTTGTTGTGATGGCCGCGTCATGATGGCCCGACAAAAGGGCATCTTCTACTTGACCCTTTTCCTCATCCTGGGGACATGTACGCTCTTCTTTGCCTTTGAGTAAGTTTCCATTGAGTAGAGTTGCCTGATATGGTTACTTTGGGTCCAAGGGAAGAACTTTTTTTCTGGGGAGTTTGTGACCATTCCTTGGGTGACTTTTACTGTCTTCTTGAGCAATGTCTATAGGTCATGTCAACTGAATTCATTGCTTTGTGGTTATAGCAGAGTATGTGCTTCCTAAAAAGACTGAGACCTTTGATACTAATTGTATAGCACCGATTTGGGGCTACCCCTGACAAACTTGGGAAATAAGAGAGTTTGTCTTAATGACTCATCTCCTCTAACTTTTAGTGGTCTCCTTAAGAGCTTAGTGACAAACTGTCTTCTCCCCACTCCTCCCAAGCCTTTTCTGTTATTCTGAGTCCTGTTTCCATAGGGCACAGCTCTCAGCTAGCTGAAAAGCCAGCTGTATTGGGAACCTGCTGATTGGTTTCAGCCTCAGCTGTACCACAGATTAGCTGTGTATGTGGCATACTAAAAGTGACTTGCTCTTTCTTTCCGTCAAAATCGCTCAACATAAACAACTCTCTATTCTGTGTATGCCTGATACCAGCCTTGGAGTTACTTTTTTCTGTGATGTGATAACTAGTACTAGAGCCACTGTTTGAAGTCTGTGTAGGTCACTGCTCTAGGGAGGTGGCCAGTTGGATTCTAGGGCACTGTGGCGTGACAACTGGGTGTGCTGAGAATGGTCTACACTCTAGGGATGGGAGCAGCGCTAATTGTTTTGAGATTACTGTGCGGAGGGCCTTGAGGAGCCAAGAGGTGTGTGTGTCAATTGTGAGCCACACCTGATGTGAGCCTGCTATAGTGTATGTACCTGGGTGACCTGGAAATGGAGCTCCCATGCAGGGGTGTGGCCATGAGAGGTAGGAGGGGGCTCCTTGGCCAGCCTTTCTGGGTAATTAAAATGAGCTCTGATCCCTTGGGGCTCATTTTTGTCCTTCTGTAAGGGCTTCAGGCTTTCCCAGTACATCCAGAGTGATTTTCAGGCTTCTTTGCCAGACTTTTTGATGGTTGCAGCTGGCTTAAGTAACAGCAGGGGAAGGGGGGCGCCCAGTTTATAACAGGGCTGGGAAAGTAAGGTCATAGGAGCTCTTTGTTAAAGGCCCCCTTTGCTGCTGCTGCTGCTGGTGCTGACTTTGTGAAGTATTTGGCAAAGTCATGAAGATTACAGAAGGCTTCTTAGCTGCCTTCCAGTTTGAGTTTCATGTCTGAGTGTGTGTGTGTGTGTGTGTGTGTGTGTGTGTGTGTGTGTGTGTGTGCGTGTGCTTGTGTGTGGTATGAGTGAGCATGTGTAGTCAGGTAGGCATATGCAGAACATTAGACTCTTTTTTCCTTCTCCTCACCCTTCTCTCCAAGTTTGCTTTGCTTTGTTCCTGCCTTGCTTCTTTCTGGAAGTGTAGAGCTGAACTCTTCTCTCTATCATTCTTCCTCTCTTTCACCCTTGTTGTCCTCCCTCCACCTCTGTGGTTAAATTTTTATGATTGGAACCATTCAAAACACAGATGAGCCTTGTTTCTAGGCTCTGAGTGAGTTGGTAGTTCTGGGCCCAGGAAACCTCTGGTTTGACTGGCCAGGGCCACCTGGAATTTGGAGCTATTGCTGTTTGACCCTTTTTGTATCTAGGAGCTAGTGAGAGAATCTTATTTGGATCTGTTATATTTAGGCCCCTGAAGGCCCCTGAAGAAAACTGCCAGTGGGATGAAGCTTATAATTAGCCAAGTTACTGTTTGACAGAGATAGGCTGAGTTTCCTACCAAGATGACTTTTTTCCCAAAGTTATTTGTTAGCTTTGCCTTCAGATATGAAGGGCAAGGTTGTTTGTAAAACTGCCCTCAGTTCTAGCTGTCTGTGTGAAAGAGTAAATATTTTTGAAGGTAAGGCTGGGGAAGGAGTAGGGGAGAAGGAAGTAAATGTGTTAGCTGAGGAGTGGGGTGGGGAAGTATAAATCTGACCAAGGAGGAGAGGACCCTGATGATGGATCCTTTTTATTGAGAATGGTGGAATCTGTGTGTGTATGTGTGTGTGTGTCTGTCTGTCTGTCTGTCATATATAGACACTCCAGGTAGTGGCTGTGTTGTGCCTAGCCAATGACAGGCTGTGCAAGGTATACTAGCATGCTTCTGAGGAATGACGTCTCTTTCTGGTTGATCTTTTTCTTTGGAATCTATAACTTACTACCAGCCACATAGTGGGATGTAGGGCTTCGGGGTCAGAATATGGGGTTCCTTGTTAGTATTATAACTTAGTGAGACCTCAGGAGATCAGCTGATATAGCCCCCTGCCTTCAGGCAGGCGAGGGTGTCTGAATAGACAAACAGATGTCTATTTTCATTCTTAAATTGTCCGGGAGCATAGATTCGACATCCTCTGGCTGCTACATTTTTGCCTGGTGGGAAGCTAGTCCAAATCTTCAGGCACATCTGGATCTACATTTTAGTAACAGGGTCCTACTTGCAGCAGGTACTTAGGAACAAGTGTGAGTTGATTTATAGCTGCCCATGGCACAGCTCTGGGACAGCCAGATGGCTTAAGAAATCTGGTCAGGCTTGTGGGTGCCCCTTAATGAAAAAACATGCAGTGTTAGTAGGGCTAGTGGATATCCTTTTATTTTTGGATTTTACCTTTACAGATCTTCTGGAAGACTTTTTAAAGGAGGGACCTGTAATTTTCAGTGGCTAGACAGTAGGTTGAATACATAAAACAAAAAAGGTTGTCCACTTAGGAGCCAGTTAGCTTGGTATTGTTCCAAGTGTTTCAGAAGAAGCTGGATGGCTATCTCTGAGGGCTGCTGTCAGAGGGTGGAAATGGGGCCAGATATTCACTAAGCCTCTTGCAACTCCAGGAATCTGAAATTCTGTCTAACTCAGTATCTGATTGGAAGATTCAAATGCACACAAAAGGAGAGTATAGATTACCAGTAGGTGGCTATATTTAAGTATAAGTGTATTCATTATAAATATATTTGAATTTAAAAGCAGAGTGAAAATCATACAATGCTTAAAGAAAAAAGATTTCCTAATTAATTCTTAGCGTGAGGTATTTAGGAAATGTGAGTGTGTATGTTAGTTTCAGCTTTCAGCGCACGAACCATTTTCAGTCCTTTTTGCTGAAGCCCTGTCCAGCTTGTGTGATGAACACATAGATACTAGCTTGGCTTGGAATGTCAGGACACTATAGCACAATGACACTGACAACCTGTGAGCTGTCCAGCTACTCCAAAGCTATTGTGATATTCAGTCAAACTCAACTTTCTGATAAAGTGTGGTTCTAGGGAAAGGACTAAGTGTATTGTCTTCTGGAATTGGCTTCCTGGGCTTTCTCTTTTAACTTTCTGACCAGACCACTAGTGGGGTCAAGGTCCTTTGATTTCTCTTGTGGCAAGAATGACTTTGTGACTCTTAACCCTGAAATAGAAGTAGCTTGCTGCTGTGATCAGTGCTTATGCTCTCTCTGTGCCGTATATGGAGGAAATTGTATCAAAGCACTGTCAGACCAATTTCTGTTGGACTGGTCCCTATGGGAGCGTTTCATGTACATATTGGCAGAAGAGTCATTGAATTGGATGAACTGAAAAAAGCTTTGTAATACTGCTTAGTAATCAATCATCCCAATTCTCCTAGTCTATCCAAATTCTACCTCTCTTTCAAGTTTTTTCAAGTGTTCCTTCTTGAAAACTTTCTAGTAATTTCTACATTCATTGGGCCTATTTTACCTACCACTCATTTAACAAATAATCATATGACATTTCTTATATTTTGGAATTCTATGGTGATAACATTTTTCACTTGTTGTCCCCCACAGCTAGATGTGATCCCTTTCAAGGTCAAGGACTATCTGCTATGGCTGTGTAGCCCCTGCAGTGCCCTCTACCAGGCCTCACATAGAGTAGGTGGCAAATATATGTTGCTGAATTAAAACATTCTGGATGAACTTAAAATTTAACGATCTTGACTTACAGAATCATAGGATGGTAGAGCTGGAAGAGGCTTTGGAGACTATCTCCATCCTTTTGTGGGAGAGGAAACCAGGCCCACAGAAATAAGGTTACTTCATCAATATCGGTTGGCCAGCCAGTGTCTCTATATGGTACTACCTTTTATCTCATTGTTACCTTTTGGCTATGGAATCCTGAAGACATTCAAATGCACATGCTTTAGCAGACCCAAATGCTAGACCAGCATATTCCAGGTTCTTGTGAGCTAGTGTGTGTGTTACCTAGTGTCATCTAGGTTATTTGGGTCTCCCAAGCTCATGTTCCTAGTAAATGTAGGTGTCTTCGTGGAGAACTGACAGCATTGCAGCATGGCATTCTGGTAGCCTTGCAGGAACAGGGAAACCCTTCTCTGAATGTGAACTTAGAATGTAAGGAGCTTTATGAGTTAACAAGGAATCATTACTGCTTTGGCACCTCCTAGTCCCTGCTGCTAGGGTGAAGATGGCTCAGAGAAAAATTGAGCAATGTGTGCTCCCTACCTTGTTACTCTGTGGGTTATTGTGATGAAAGGGGCATCATGTCCTTGCAGACAGATGGAGTAGAAAAAGTAGATCTGACAATATGAAGTTACCGGGTTTGAGGAGACATAGGACGACTATGTAGACCAAAGCCAAACTTTGACATGGTAGAATGTTAGCCCCTGTAGTGACAAGGTCCAGTTTTCTGTAGAGTATCCTTCGGTGAGATTGGAAGTAGGAAAAAGTGTCTTTATTGTGATCTCTAACCAAGAGAGCATTCTCTGGAGAATTACCCTATGGAGGTCAGTCTTGTGCTTCATCTAGTCTAGGATTCTATCTGGGACTTGGCCAACCAAATGACAGCTTTAGAAAGGCATAGTTGCCTCTTTGATATCAATTTTTTATAGTACTTAGCTAAACTTAACTTCCTGATAAAGCATGTTCTCTGAGGAAGTGTTGGGTTATGTCTCCTGAACAGATTGCTTCCCTTTAACAATTCTTTATGGTTCTGTCATTCAGAATTTCCCTGTATGTTTTTAGCCTCTACTACCTTTTGTAGTAATGAGTTTCACACTTTCAGTCTCCACTGAATGCCTCTACCATCTTTTGAGAATGAGTTTTAATTGGGTATAGTTATCCTCTGTTTTGGGAAAAGCGAGCTGAAAGAACAGGGATGTCCCTCACCATGTTGACATCAGTTGAGCTGTTTATTGAGGGAGAGAAGAGACCTCCTAAATCTTCCTCCTCAGAGATGCCACAGCTGGTAATGTATTTAAGAACAAAGGAGGCACCTTATGCCTTTTGCAATAGCAAGAAGTGAGCTAATTCAAGGTAATTAGTGGGATGTTTCTGCAATAGAGCAGTGAGAAGACAGGAGCCTTATGATGATGATAATATAAGGCCAGTTAATGGAGAACCTCAGAATATTGGTCTGTGGAGTTTGGTGGTTAATATAGTAGGCAGCAGGGAATAGTTCTAAGTTCTTGAACTGGGGTATATTATAATTAAAATTTGAGCTTTGTTATTATAACTGAAATGTGGCAACTACTGAGAAGGTTTGCCTGGATAGAGATTTTGATCCTCCTCTGTGAGAGGATGGCTTATCACCTTAGAATTGAAAATGTCCCTGTTTGGTTAATTTTCTTCATTGCTATTAGAGCAAAAGAAGGTTGTACATTTTTCTCTGACCTTCGCATAGCAGTAAATTTGGAGGCTAATTTTAAATTATGTTTTTAGTGTTAAGGGAAACTTTTTCCGTCTCAGCAGACTCTGAGTGTCATTAGAAGAACTAGAAGAACCTTGGAACAATCTTATGAGTGGTTCTACATGTTTATTGTGTTCTAGAGATGGTATCTTGATCTGTTCAGGCTGCTATAACAAACTATCATTGACTGAGTGGCTTGTAAATAACAGATATTGATGTCTCACAGTTCTTGAGGTTGGCAATTACAAGATCAAGGTGTCTGAAGATTTGGTGTCTGGTGAGGGCCCGCTTTCTGGTTCATAGATGGCCATCTTCCCTCTGTCCTCACGTGGTGGAAGGCGTGAGGGAGCTATCCAGGGTTTCTTTTATAAGGACACTAATCCCATTCATGAGGGTGGAGCCTTAGGTAATCTAATCATGTCCCAAAGGCCCCACCTCCAAATACCATCACTCTGTGGGTTAAAATTTCAGCATATGCATTTTGGAGGGGACACAAACATTTTGTCTATAGCAAGTAGATAGTAAGAGGACAGATGGTCATCCATATCAGGGAGGTCTTATAGCAAAGGCTTATTTCTCTCATGTGTGACCAAAGGGCATCATGGGGCTCTGATCCTTGGGCCCTTTCTGCTGTTCCAAACACATCTCTTCCTTACAGCCATCCATAACATCTGCTATTTGAGCAGTTTCAAGCAGCCACCACCTTCCCCAAGAGAGCTCTTCTCTGACCACTTACAGTCCCTAGAGTCTGAGTCACCATTCAAACACTTGATTGTTAGTCTTATTCTTTAGCTGTTTTATATGTTAGTATGTTTTCCCCAACAAAATTAACTCCTGTTTCTCTTGTTCTTCATTTCTTAGGCCAGTAAATACTTGTTGGCTGATTGATTACACTGATAAAAGAACAAACGATCAAAAATATAGCAAGAAAGCTATTAGGGAGACTTAGAGTATTGTATAGAACAAAATCAAGCTGCCAGTCTGTGAAGTGTGGAATCTGTCTCATTTTTTACCAGCTCCACTCACGAATCTCTTTTGAGTTTTCTCATGTGAATTGAAGTCTGTGTCATTATCGTCATCTCTCCAATGAGCTAGCATGCTAGGGATGGGGGATGGGACATGACATACAAGCCTAGCCTGGCACTGCTGGTTACTGCTGATCAGTACCACCATGTGGCCTGTGGGGACATGTGGCAGTCCAGTTGTCTAACTTGGCTATGGAATCCTGAGCCCGGTCAAGAAGTTGGTAGAGGATGGCTTAAAATGATGATGCTTCTTCAGGTGGCAGAAATGAAGACTTAGTTGCAACATGGTTGCATTTATAAAACTCACAAGGGAGAACAGGAACTTCTAACCCCCTGGAAGGAGGAAAGCCTCTTGGTACTTTGAAGACAAAGGACAGTTCTGTTACAAGAAGTGTATGGGTATCATTATTCCAAGAAGCGATATAGACGGAAAGCACTAGGGGGTTTCAAAAACAATTAGCTTATGTTTGTGGATGACAGATCCAGTCTTTCTCTAAGACAAATTAGTGATGTTTGAGGATACCCCTGACTTTTGAGGTCAGTATAGGGAATTACCATCAAATCTTCTCACGGCTTATTCCTGTCAGAGATAGACTTCCAGCTTACTGCAATTATGGGACTAATTTAGGGAGGTATTAAAATTTTTTTTAAGTGATGAATAAAAATTATATATATCTATGGTATACAACATGATGTTCTGATATATGTATACTTTGTGGAATGGCTAGATCAAGCTAATTAATATATGCTTTATCTCACATACTTATTATTTTATTTTTGTGGTGAGAACACGTAAAATCTATTCTCTTAGCAATTTTCAAGTGTACAGTATATTGTTATTAAATATAGTCCCCATGAAGGGAAATAGATCTCTTGAAATTATTCTTCCTTACTGAAATTTTGTGTCCTTTGACCAACATCTCTCCAATTCCTCCACCCTAGAGGGGTGTTTTTTTTAATCATAACTTTTGATGACACAGGCTACCAGTTGTAGTTCCCAATAGTCTTAGCTACTGGCTCTCAAAGTTTCCCCTTACTGGGAGTAGAAAGGCCTGCTGGTCCTACATCTGCATTCCCAGCCACACCCACTCACTAGAGACAACTGGCTGCCAGTAGCCTCATCTCTGGAGGAGAACAATACAATGGGCCTGTTGTGTACTTGTTGACATACAGAGTGGATTGTTTTAGCAGGTGCAGAAGATAGTCTGTGTGGAGATTACAGAGACCTTTATCCTTGATAGCGTAGTGTAATTCAAATCTAAGTTGTCCTTTGTCTGGCCTATAAGCAGGTGTTGGAACTGGACTTAGTTAAGCTTGTGTCCTTCCGTGCAGGGGGCCAGCATTAATTTTGAATTTTTTTTGTGATTGTTCTACTCGTTTTGTGTCTTTTCCCTTTAATAAAAAAATTAAACTCTTTTTGGTGACCAATTAGATAGGTCTGATTTTTCTAAGACTTTTGATTGGAAACTGTATACCCAGGGCAGTTTGAATCCTGAAGACATTTCTACTTTGTCTTCTAGAGTGATCTTAGTGATGGGCAGCGACTAGGAAGATGACTATTTACTGTTAGTGTGGTGATTTCACTTGGCTTATTCATGAAAGGAAGCCTCATGCTCCTCCTGTGTCCTTTGGGTCCCTGATAAGTGGAGGTGATTTTCATTTCTGAATTCCCTTTTTGATTATCTGTACCAGTGAAGGAACGCAATGGAACAGAGGATAACACACAAGCTAGTGATATTCAAGAACCTTGATTACCCTGAACTCAGCTGCCAGATCCTTCACTTCCCCCAGTTTTTCTCCCTACCCTTGGCTTTTAGGAGAAGGAAGTAAATCATTAAAAAGCAAACTAAGACCAAGGATTTTGTTAAAAATAAGCAAGCAAACAAAAAAGCCACTAAAATCATCTAGGTTCAATACCTATGTTTACCTTCATCACAAACTGCTTAGCCTAATATATACTCGGTTTGCATTCCTTCATGCAGTTGTGTGTGTGTGTGGTGGGGAGGCGGGGGAGGCTCTCATGGGGGTTGTTCCAAAACTGCAGTGGATATACAACCCGGGGTTAAACATTTACTCTGAATGGATAGCAGCTTGCTTATTCCCTATGCTGATGAGGTAAGCTTTTTCCTTTAGCTTACTTTCTCTGCTCTCCCTCTGCTCCTTGCTCATCCACTTATAGTTTGCCTCCAAGTGAAATCTCTGTTTTCAAGGAGCAATGTGCCTCAGGAGGAGGAGAATAAAAATAGGCCAGTGATAACTCTCATCACATATTCCCATTTATTTGGTTTGAAATTCAGTTCAGATCAACAAGTATTTATTGATAGCTTTGTACCCTTACTCGTATTTAGCTCTGGGAGATACAGAATCATGATGTTAGCAGCTAACATTTACTTAGCGTTTACTACGTGTCAAGTGCAGTTCTAAGCACTTTATTTATATGAATGCATTTGATCCACATAGTGACCCCATCAAGTACTGTTATTATTCTGATTTTTCAGATAAGGAGACTGAAGTTAACTAAGTCACCCAATTAGGAGCTGATAGAGCCAGAATTTGAACATGAGCATTCTTGGTCCAATGAGACCAGTTTCTTGCTCTTACACAGTCCGGTTGGGGGAGATGCAGTGAACATATTGAGAAATAGCTGGGAAATCATACAAGGCTCTGGAAATGAGGACTATAGGGAGTAGGGAAGGGAGAGATTAGTGCAGCTTAGCATAGGCCTTTTGGAGGAGGCAAGACTTCTCTAAGTCCGAGATTCTTCATCTATGAAATGGGTGTAATGGAATCTGCTTAGTAGGTTTAGTGTGAGAATTGAACAAGATAATGTATATAAAGAGCTTAGTGCAATGCCTGGCATATGGTGAACACTCAATAAATTGTAGTTGCGATAATGACAAAGATGATACCTGAAAGATGAGTAGAGTTGGGATATCCAGAGAGGAAGAGGAATGGTGCATTATGAGGAAATAGGGGAGTGAACATGATGTTGGGAAAGGGTACTAAGGAGATAAGATTTTCTTATTCCCTTGCTGATGGTCATTAGTCATCTACTAGTTGAGCTAATTAAGGAGACGAGGAATGGATGTTGCAGAGTCAGGAGCCCTGAAGCTTTTCATTGGTTTTGAAGCCAGCTGAGAAACCCTCTGCCTGACACTGTGAGCCTGCTTCCTGATTGGTCCTCATCTTTTCTCCCGCCTCACTGGGCTCAGCCCTAATGCCAGATGAGTGAGTGTGAAAAACCCTGGACATCCCCAGAGTGAGATCAACCTGTGGTGCTTACAAATCCAGGTTCAATTGCTTTCCTGTCCTTAGCAACTGTGAGCCTTTCCTGAGGCAGAGGAAATGTGCCTCCCGGCAGGCTGATAGGACTGGGGTTGGCAGGGTAAGGGAGGTCCTTTGAGATTGTCTTTTGCATATTATAGGTAGCATCAATCAATGAAGTATTTGTCAAGCTCCCACTATGTATAGAACCATATGTTAGGACCTTTGGGTGATTCAAGAGAGGTAAGAAACATGGTCCCTGCCCTTGAGGTGCTGCTGGTTTTGTTGTGGAGATCAGATTGATACAGTAGTTAACAGTTGGAGATCGGCATAGTGTAGGTATAATTAAATATTAGATTGTCTACTTTCTTCAGGTGCCGCTACCTGGCTGTTCAGCTGTCTCCTGCCATCCCTGTGTTTGCTGCCATGCTCTTCCTTTTCTCCATGGCTACGCTGTTGAGGACCAGCTTCAGTGACCCTGGAGTGATTCCTCGGGCATTACCAGATGAAGCAGCTTTCATAGAAATGGAGATAGGTGAGTCTCCCAACCAGCTGGCAAGCTGCTGTGCAGTAGGTGGCCATAATCAATACGAGAATGGAACTATAATAGTAGTTGCACATTAACAATCACTTTTAGCCTTTTCCCTCTGAGATCATGACCATCCTGTGAATTTGGTAAGGCAGGTGTAGTCTTCCTTCCATTGGGTTACATTTCAGAAAGGATTTGTTACCAAGGTCCTGCTGCATTGTTCCCAAGAGGACGGTTTGGTTTCTTTCTTTCTTTTCTTCCTTTTCTCTCTCTGCCCCTCCCCCTACTCCCCTCTTTCTTTCTCTATTTCTTTCTGTCTGTCTGCCTTCCTATATTGCTCAGGCTAGTCTTGTACTCCTGGGCTCAAGCAGTCCTCCCGCCTCAGCCTCCCAAGTAGCTGGGACTACAAGCACAAGCTACCACACTGGGCTGGTTTTTTTGATGAAAGCCATAAACCTCCCCCCTAAAAAATTCTTATATGCATGCATATACATACAATTTTGGATGTAATTTAAGAGATTCATAGATCTTCTGAAGCACATTCATGCCCTCTACCTCCTACCAAAAATTCCTGCTTTAAGGAGAACATGCACGGTGAGAAGGGGGCACTTATGGAGCCCTGAGGGTTCTAGAAAGGATAAAAGAAGCAATTGCAGTCTCAGTTCAGTACAGACTGTAGCTTAGGATGATAATCTTTGGGACAGAGATGATGTGCTACACTATCCAGGAGCCAGGGTGGCTTCATGAATGGAAGCAGAACATCCCAGGGCTAGAGGAGGGAGATATCCTGGGAGTTCAAAATAGGAAAGAACAGTATGATGTAAATTCAAGGGGAGTGGGAGCCCACCAGATCAATAGCAGTGCCTACCTAAATAGTTCTCAAGTTCGGTACTAAGAAGTTATGCCAGTAGAGCACCAATCTGTGGCTAGCCTTTAGTTCTTTGAGGGCCCTTTGAAGGCTTCCATGCTTTTGTATTTCTTTTGTTTGCTTTAGCTGTGTTCCTCTAGCTTCTTAGTAGATTGCTTTGTGAAACATTCAGACCTGTTTTATTTGAGCTAAGGAGAAACTGATTTGTACATATGTGAACTAGAGCTACTTGGGGGTGGGGTAAGGGTGGGAATAGTGGGGAAAAAAGCATAGGCAAGGTATGTTGGCATATCTGGAATTCTGGGGAGACCTGGTAGAACTGGAGTTAGTTAGGGACAAGATGGTGAGAGTGAGGAAGAGTTGTGAGTGCTGTTTTTCTCCATCTTGGTTATTCTTTTATAGTCCCCTCTCCATTCACATATGGAGAAACCGAGGGTCAAGACAGTGTGTTGACTAGTCTCTTGCATCTCACAGCAGGTTTTGATTAACAAGGTTAGCTCTTTTCTGCCCGATCACTGGGCCTGGGGCCCAGACTCAAGCTGTCACATTGTGACCTCTGCATTTAGCATGTTTCTCTCAATAGAAGAGTACATTCCTGAGTTCATGTGTATGTTTATGTTAGCAAGTTTTTGTCAGCTTATATTCAGTCGGGTACTGAGTATGCTGTGGGTGGGGGATGGAGAAAGAAGTCATGTGGTTTGTTTGCCTCCTTAGCACCTCCTGGGGACAGTGAACTATGAACTCTATCTCCCAGGTGCCCTCATGTAAAGCATATGCAAAGGAATATTAAGGTGGCATGCTGGTACTTATATCATCCTCTAATGAATAGCTGTCCCCATCCTTTTAAGACTTATGACACACTGTTATTGTTTGATTTCACAGCATCCACCCCACTCCACAAAAAAAGGAAAAATGTTCCATATGGCAGATATTTTTAAAATCAAAGTGAATTGAAAAATATTCTGTTTTTAGAATTATACTGCATGGTGAGGGTGCAACAAGACAGGCACTCTCATATGCTGTGGATGGGCAGGCGTGCAAATTCACACAATTTGTCTGGAAAGCAGTTTGGCAGTAAGGAATATGGGCTTTAAAGGTTCATACCC
Organism: Lemur catta; assembly: GCF_020740605.2. NCBI lineage: Eukaryota > Metazoa > Chordata > Mammalia > Primates > Lemuridae > Lemur > Lemur catta. Next base: position 30,021,864 of record NC_059155.1, on the reverse strand, counting down.
TTTGGCCCAGTAATTGCACTTGTCTAAGGGTTTAGCTAAAGGAAATAATCAGATTTTTACAAATTAGTGTAGAAAAATTTTTAGTGCATCATTTTTCTTTTTCCTATTTTTTTTGGTGTTTTTGTTTGTTTGTTTGTTTCTTTGTTTTTTTGAGACAGAGTCTCACTCTGTCACCCTGGTTGGAGTGCAGTGGCGCGATCATAGCTCACTGCAACCTCGAAATCCTAGGCTTAAGTGATCCTCCTGCCTCAGCCTCCCAAGTAGCTAGGACTACACATGCATGTCACCATGCCTACCTAATTTTTTATTTTTATTTTTTGTAGAGATGGGGTCTCTTTATGTTTACCCAGGCTGGTACCAAACTCTTGGCCTCAAGTGATCCTGCTGCCTTGACCTCTCAAAGTACTAGGATTCTACTGTTCCTTGCCTCTTTTTCCTTTTTATCTTTTTATAATAATATGAATAGCTATTTTAATGCCAGCAAATTCATATATTACTGCTCAGACTTCAACATGCTCTTCTTTTTTCTTTCTGTTTTAGAAATTAATTTTAACACATGAATATATTCTTGGAAAGGAGTAGGGGACTGGGATTAGGGTGGAAATCAAAGGGGATTTAAGCTTTTATCTGTAATGTTTTAAGGTTTTACATACAGCATCATTTAAATAGTAAAAAATCATACACAACTTAAATGTCCAACAACATGGAATGTTTCAATAAGTTATAGTACATGTACATGATGGAATATTGCCAATAATGATGTTTTAGAAAAAATTAAACATGGGAAATGTTCATAGTATAATGTTAGGTAAATAATTCATGGTATAAAATTGCATTTATAATATGATCTCAAATTTTTAAAAATCATGAATGTTTATCTGTGAAGAGAAGATTGGAAGGAAATATACCAAAATGTATGAATATCTCTTGAGTTGAGAGACTATCAGTGATTTTTATATTTTATTTATATTTTGTTTTTCTCTAACTTTTTTTACAATAAGCATGTATTACTCCTATTTTAATAACTGTTTTTCTAGTTCTAATTATTACCAGTCTTTGTTCATGCATATATTTTGTTTGCAAGATAGTATCCTTTTATATATATTGCTTTTTAGCATGCATTTTCATTTTGTGATATATTGTATTTTCCTATGTCACCGTTTGTTCATCTATATCATTTTAAATGGCTGCATTATATTCCATTCTATGCATATATCATAATTTATTTAACTAGCCTCTTATTGTGACATTGAGGTTATTTTTAGTTTTTCACTATTAAAAGGGACTCTGTGATGAATATCCTTATAAACATCTTTTGTATATCTCTTTATAATTTTGATAAGTTCCCAGAAGTAGAATTGCTAAGTCAAAGAATATACACATTTATGGGCCCAGCACACTTCTGCTGTGCAACTCTGCTTACACATTTAAATCTTTGGTGGCTGCTGCCATATTGCTCACTGGTAAGCTATAAGAATGACCTTTGTCCACCCTTGCCAACACTGGGTATTTTTATTCTTTTTACTATTTTACTATTTGTTAACATAATTGGTAGAAATGGTATCTTTGTGTTTTAATTTTTATTTCTCTGAGTATTAGTTAAGTTGGATATTTTCATTTCGTATATTTTTTAGCCATTTTTTCTTTTATGAAGGTTTTTCTTTGTGCTCAGAAAAAAAAACCTTGAGGAAACACTTTTTTGTATGTGCACAACAGAACTGCATGGCACTCAGTGGAATTTTTTTGTGAGGGACACTCTGCGATCTTAAAAGTATACTCTGGAAATGCTCGCCTGGAGAAGACAGTGGGCTAAGGGAGCCTTTGATCACCCTCTTCCCCCATTGCTTTTGGAGAGGTGGTGAGACTTTTGGGCTCAAATAATGGCTAGCTGTCATGTTAACTGCCCTTACTGATTTACAGAAGCCACCAATGGTGCGGTGCCCCAGGGCCAGCGACCACCCCCTCGTATCAAGAACTTCCAGATAAACAACCAGATTGTGAAACTGAAATACTGTTATACATGTAAGATCTTCCGGCCTCCCCGGGCCTCCCATTGCAGCATCTGTGACAACTGTGTGGGTGAGTAAAACCAAGGGGGTGTTGCCTGGGGGAAAGGCTGAGTCGAACAAGAAAGTCAGGGTGGTCACCAATTCTTGGGAACAATCGGTGGGGGTGGGAAGATAGGTAGATGGGAAACAAGCTAGATTTAGATAGGAAATTTAGATGGGAAACAAACTCCTAAACAACTGCAAATCAACTATACTTGTGTAGATCAATTCATAATTTAAATATCTCCTAGTCTAAAATTAAAATAAAACCTCTTTGGTAAATGGGAAGATAAACTTCACCTGATTTTGAAATCTAGATTTTCCTCTACTGGATCTGTTGCATGTGGGGCCCACCTTACACAGGGGAGGAAAATCCTAGTCCACTGGAGGGCAGTATTGAGGAAGGAAGGCCTATATAAGAAGTACTGTTCGCAAGAAGAGGAAAGTTGCTAGAATTTATTGAGTTTCTACTACATACTGGACACTGTGCTAAGTGATTTCCCTTTCTCTCATTTAAGACAAGTAACAACCCCGTGAGATCGGTATTATCCCCATTTTACAGATGTGGAAATAAGTGTAACACCTCTGTGTAAGTTCCTGTAATTTGTATGTGATGAAGCTGGAATAGGTGTGATACCAAACTGCTCATTTCTTCTATCTTTGCTGCTGCTACAAGTGTGTTAGGTGTATGTGTGCATAATGCAGGGGTCTGTGCTTCCATCCACATATATGTAGCTTAGTTGGAATCACTGCCTACTGTGTGCTGAACCCTGGGAAAGATCAGAAACAGGCCATAAATATTCCTCTTGATAGGCATATATGTGAAATTGCTTATATCAGCACTAGGCATACTTTTAACATTCTCTCTGTAAACCATGTAGCATGTCTGAGGACATTGCTTTCCTCTTACTAGCCAATTATTCTTTATTTTTATACTTTGTTTTTTTTGAGACAGGGTCTTGCTCTATTGCTTGGGCTAGAGTGCAATGGTATCATCATGGCTCACTACAGCCTCAAACTCCTGGGCTCAAGTGATCTTCCTGCCCCAGCCCCTCGAGTAGCTGGGACTATAGGCGCACGCCACCACGCCTGGCTAATTTTTCTATTTTTTGTAGAGTCTGGGTCCCACCATATTGCTCAGTCTGGTCCCGAACTCCTGGCCTCAAGCGATCCTCCTGCCTTGGCCTCCCAAAGTGCTAGGATTACATGCGTGAGCCACTGTGCCCTGGCCTGTACTAGCCAATTCTTTAGGCCAAGGTTGGGAGATATATCTTGCTTTATATGTTAGCTATATATAGATAGGATTTTTATAGATCAAAACTCATTTTTAATTAACCAGGAAACTTGATATTCAAAGAAGGTCTGATGTGAGGTTTTCATAAAGAATTCCCTCTCCTTAATAATATTCTTAACTATAAAGAACTCATATAAATCAACTTTAAAAAAAAAACACTAACATTCAAGGAGAAATATGGAGAGTTTATAAAATAGGAAATATAATTGACTCATTAACATGAAAAAATGTCTATCCCTACTAATAATCAAATAAATATTAAAACAGGATGCTTTTTAAAATCTAGAAAATTAGCAAGAAAAACCTGATAATGCATAGTCCTACACTGGTAGGAGTATAAATTGGAACAAACTCTTTGGAAGACAACCTAGTAAGAGTCATCAAAAGCTTTAAAACATGTATACCCTTTGATGCCAGTGATTTACTTTCTAGGGACTCTATCCCATGAAATCGGAGATATGGTAAGATATTTAGAAACGGAAATCCTAAGTAAACCTCAGGATTATTATAATGAAAAGTTGGCAAGAACCTAATAGTCCACCGATAGATAAGTGGACAAATAAATTATGGGGCATTCATACAATAGACTTGTGGAAAGAGTTCATACCAGAAAGGTAAATGACATAAAACAGGAAATAGGCTGTATTTACAGTATGATCTCAGTTACATATTTAAAAAATACAAGAATGTGTGAAGAAATATGTAAGGAAATACACCAGGATGTTTATAGTTCATTATCTATAGTTTGTGGGATTATGAGTGATTTTGTTTCCTTCATTTTTCTTTATTAAGTTTTCTACAATGCGCATGTATTACTTGTGTTATCAGAAAAGGTGTGATTTAAAATACTATAAAAAAGATATATCTGTATAGCCATTCTTCTCTACACCTTCCTTCCCTTTAACCAGGAGATGTACCATTCTTACAGCCTTATTTTTTGACCAGTACACAGCTCACTATTTTTTAAAAATGATGTATTTTATTTGGAGTTTTTTTCTTTTCTTTTCTTTTCTTTTCTTTTCTTTTCTTTTCTTTTCTTTTCTTTTCTTTTCTTTTCTTTTCTTTTCTTTTCTGAGACAGAGTCTTGCTCTGTCACCCTGGCTAGAGTGGGTGCAATGACCTCATTATAGCTTACTGCAACCTCAAACTCCTGGGTTCAAGAGATCCTCCTGCCTCAGCCTCCCGAGTAGCTGGGACTACAAGCACATACCACCCTGCCTGGCTAATTTTTTTTATTTTTTGTGGAGATGGGGTCTTTCTCTGGAGCTCAGGCTGGTCTTGAACTCCTGTCCTCAAATGATTTTCCTGCCTCAGCCTCCCCGAGTGCTAGGATTATAGGCTTGAGCCACCTCACCTGGTCTATTTGTAGTTCTTTTGATTCATTAAAATAATACATGTTCATTGTAGAAAATATGAGTACAGAAAGTATAAATAAAATTTAATCTTAAAATCACTCTCCATTTGGCTGTATTTCCTTCCAGTCTTTCTGTGAAATTAGACCACATATGATAGAATTTTTAATCCTGCTTTTGTCATTTAACATCCTATCCTGAGCATTTTTCAAAATCTTAATAAATGTGTTTTGAATATATTTCTTAATGACTACATAATCCATCATATGGTTATAGTCTAGTTTATTTAGGCAGTCTCCTGTCATTAGACATTATTCACTCTTCCATTTTATTGATTATTATAACACTTACAATCAAAATTATTAAATTTAAGGATGTGAAAAAATTGGAACCTTCATAAATATCTGGTGGGAACGTAAAAGGGTGCAGCTGTTGTGGAAAACAGTTTGGCAGTTCCTCAAAAAGTTAAATATAGAATTACCATATGACCCAGCAATTCCACTCCTGGGTATATACTCATATTAGTCTGCTCTGGCTACTATAACAAAATACCACAGACGGAGTGGCTGAAGCAACAGAAATTTATTTTCTTATATGAGAAAGTTTTTCTTATCTAGGACAGCTCTGGAGGCTGGAAATACAAGATAGAGGTACCAGCAGGGTTGGTTTCTGGTAGGGCCTCTCTGGCTTGCAGATGGCTGCCTTCTTGCTGTGTCCTTACATGGCCTTTTCTCTGTGCTCACACACTCCTGTTATCTCATCTTATAAGGACACTAGTCCTATTGGATTAGGGCCCCATCCTTATGACCTCATCTAACCTTAGTTACCTCCTTAAATGTTCTGTCTCCAAATACAACTACATTGGGGGTTAGGGCTTCAACATGTGAGTGGAGGGGCCATTCAATCCATAGCATACCCAAAAGAATTGAAAACAGGGACTCAAAACATATTTGTACACCAGTGTCCATAGCATCATTATTCACAATAGCCAAAAGGTGGAAACAATCCAAGTGTCTATCAACAGATGAATGGATAAACAAAATGTGGTATATACATACAGTGGAATATTATTCAGTTATAAAAAGGAATGAAGTACTGATACATGCAACAACATGGATGAACCTTGAAAACATGCGATGTGTAAAGAGCCAGACACAAAGGGACAAATATTCCATTTATATGATTCCACTTATATAAAATATCCAGTTTAGGCAAATTCATAGAGAAAGAAGATTAGGGGTTGCCAGGGGCTGGGGGAAGGGAGAAATGGAGAGTTACTGCTTAATGGGTACAGAGTTTCTGTTTTGGGTAATGAAAAAGTTTTGGAAATAGAGGTAGTGGTTCCACAACATTGTGAACATAATTAATGCCACTGAATTGTACAGTTAAAATGGTTAAAATGGCAAGTTGTATATTATATATATTTTACACAATAAAAAGTGAGTAAAGAATTATTGAACATAAAACTTCTGCATACATTTCTATTTCCTTTTGAGAAATTACTGAAAATGGACTTAATTCTGCCACAGAGGTATGAATATTAAAGGCTCTTGATACATACTGCCAAGTTGCTTTCTGAAAAGGTTCTCTCAGTTTTTACTCCCACAAGCAGTATATTAGAGTGTTTTACCTTATTCTCACTAGCGTTGGATATTATATTTATATTCTTATTTTGATAGGCAAAAAAGTATCAAAGTATCTTATTTTACTAGTATTGTACTAAATTATTAGTGAGTGTGAATAAATTAAATATATGTTTATATGATATTCATTAACTGTTTTCGCCCTATTTTCTTTCTTTTTTGTTTGTTTTTTTATTTTGTCTTATGTACAGTTGACCCTTCAACAACATGGGTATGAACTGTTGGGGTTCACTTATATGCGGATTTTTCCCCCAATAAATACAGCTGGCCCTCCCTATTGGTGGGTTCCACATCACAAACTGGGTGAAAGGCACACTTATAACTTTGACTCAAACTGTAAAAAAGTAAATTATGTAACCAAAATGTGTGTATCCCCACAAAATTCTGAAATATAAAAAAAGAAAATACAGTTGTCTCTGGGTATCCTCAGGATATTGGTTCCAGGACCGTCCTCGGATATGAAAATCCACCCATACTTAAGTCCCACAGTCGGCCCTTTGGAATCTGTGGACACAAAAAGTCAAACCTTCATATATGCAGGTTTCACATCCTAAGGATACTGTCTTTCTTTTCTTTTCTTTTTTTTTTTTTTTAAGAGAAAGGGTCTCGTTCTGTTACCCACACTGGAGTGTGGTGTCCTGATCATAGCTCATTGTAACCTCAATTTCCTGGGCTGAAGTGATCCTCCCACCATAGCCTCCTGAGTAGGTGGGACTACAGGTGCACACCATAGTGCCCTGCTAATTTTTAAATTTTTTGTAGAGACAGGGTCTCACTATGTTGCCCAGGATCATCCTGGCCTCAAGTGAGCCTCCTGCTTTGGCCTCCCAAGATGTCGGGATTATAGGGGTGAGCCATTGTGCCCGGCCTTTTATGGTATTTAATTTTTTTTTCTTACCAAGTTGTGAATTAAGTTTTATGGTATTTTTAACATATACAATTTTTTTAAGTTTATGGAGTCAAATCTGTTTTTCTTTGTCATCTGTCTTTTCTTCCATGACTTGTATGCTTTAAAAGCTCTTCTGCATACAGAGGAGAAATGTACATTTATTCTTTATAGTTATTTTATGGCTTCACTTTGTTTTTACATTTAACTCTTTAATTCATCTGGAATTTATTTTGACAAATAATGTGAGGACAGAAAAATCTAACATTATTTTCCACCAAATAGCCAATTGTCTCATAATTGTTTATGGAATAATATGTCCTTTCATCTCTGAATCTGTAATGCTGAGTTTACCAGACAGTGAATTCTTATATATTCTAGGGTCTGTTTCTGGGCTTTTTCTGTTCCATTGAGCTATGCTGCACCATTTTAATTGTTATAGTTTTACATTTTTAATAACTGGGGGTTAAGAAAAACACACTTCTCATTTTTCAAAATATCCTAGGCTATTTTCACCTTGTTATTCTCCCTGAACTTAGTAGGCCCACCTGCTAAGGTTTTTATTTGGAAAAGCAATGTCTCTGCTGTAAACTGGCAGAGTGAGGCAAATCACTTAACCCCTCAGTGCCTTAGTTTCCTCATCTGTAAAATGAGGAAAACAATATCTCCTTTTGCCCAACTTCTAGAGTGATTGTAGAGATCAAATGAGAGGTTAGGAAAACATTTTGAAAAGGTGAAAAATAGAAACCCATGTTTTATTACAACTGCTATAGGCAATGACCCTGGAGGTCTTTGAATTAGGTATCCCGGGGATGGCAGGGTTGCTCTTTGTTCTGGAGGCTTTGGCATTCGATTTTCTCTTTCTTTTCACAGAGCGCTTCGACCATCACTGCCCCTGGGTGGGGAATTGTGTTGGAAAGAGAAACTACCGCTACTTCTACCTCTTCATCCTCTCTCTTTCCCTCCTCACAATCTATGTCTTCGCCTTCAACATCGTCTATGTGGCCCTCAGTGAGTATGGAGGGCAGTGTCTGTTGTTGGAGTGGGGGCAGCGTGGGGTAGGGGAAGACTTACGGACAGCTTACGGGGGAGGTTGGGTTTCTTGGTGGGACTTTTACCATTGTGAAGGCACCTTAGGACTGGTTAGAAATGAGCACTACTATCTGTTCTTGAGCAGGGCTGCAAACCTCAGCTCATATCAATAAGTATCTACTGAGTATGTTGGCTGTCCCCTGGCCATCTGCTGGGGGCTGGGGACATAATTAATTATCTATAGCCAGAGTACTGTGCATTTCTGAGGTGATCCCAAAGGTTGGGGGTGCATTTTGGCTCTGCATATCCTCTCTTCTTCTGTCTTGTAAGACCTGCCTTATGCTAGGGGGTAGAAAGGGTTTTGCCTGAGAAATATCTTTTAGTAGCTTATGATCTAGTTTGGGAGATAGAAAATACATACTCACATGTGTGCACATTCCCAACACACACATACAACAATCAAAGGGCAGATGGGATGTGGAGTTGAGAGAGTAGTCTTAAGATAGCTTCCTGGAAAGAAAGGAGTTCTGAGCTGGATTTTTGAGCAAGGGAGGGGCACAGATTGGTGAGGAAAAAGGATTTTTCTTGGTGTTTCTGATTTCTTTCATTGTTACTATCCTACTGCATGTCCATGGTTAGGGGCTAGGGGAAAGGGAAAGGAGCCTGATGCTTGGCTTCTGCTCGACTCTAGTTCGGGCCTGGCCCTGCACTGGAAATGGGAACTCTTTGGTCATGACGCTACCAGCTTGGAGGTGACATTCTTCACCCTTGCCTGAGTGAGAGCTTCTTTCTTGTCAGTGTGTAACACAGGCTAGGGAGGGAAGGAAGTGAGTAGGCACTAGGATAGTGTGTAGTTTTGACTAAATTCACTAATTTTTCTCTCTACTCCTCCTCCCAATTTCACAGAATCCTTGAAAATTGGCTTCCTGGAGACATTGAAAGAAACTCCTGGAACATATCCTCCCCTGGCAGTATGTCCCTGTGAAGCCTTCTTAAACTACTTTCCAGCATGCTTTCTCCCCACAGTTCTCCCACCATCTAGTTTTTCAGACACCAGAGAGTGCCAAGGTCTAAAATAAAGAAAATGTAGTCTTAGTGGTAGCAACCAGAATGGAAGATGGCCAGGGCTTAAAGGGAGGTCTTTTTCTCGCCCCCTTCTTGGCTGCCTCCCTCCCAAGTGCTTGTGATCCCAAACTCAGCTCTGTCTTCTCTAGTGGGCTGTACTTTGCCTCAGTACACCTCTTATGTCACTTACTGGAAGCCCCGCCTTCCCGTTATAGCTAAGGCTTATTTTGGACAGTGGCTGCATTTTTGTAAAGGAGATTCAGATGAGATTTCTATAAATCACATCTTCTTTTTATCTCACTAATTTTTCATTTATACAATTTATTTTTTGATGGACTTTGCATTGACAGTTATGGCCAACATTGTTTAGCTTGGGCCCCTCCTAAACATCCCCTTTAAAGAGCCAATGATGAATAAACAGGCAAACACTTAAATACACTAGAAATGGTAGAGATCTAGTCATAATGAATAAATAGAAATCCTGTACCTTTCATAAGGGATCTATCCAGCGAGTTCAGAATTCATCTGTTGATACATACAGATACTTGGTTTTTTGTGATACACATTCCAGAAGGTAAAGATGGTATGATTGGTGCCATGAATATAGGCTGAGGCCTCGAGTCCCCTGGTGTGGCTTCTTCAACATTCCTTAACCTCACCTCACTGTTCTAGAAGTCCTCATTTGCTTCTTCACTCTCTGGTCCGTCGTGGGACTGACTGGATTTCACACTTTCCTTGTGGCTCTCAACCAGACAACCAATGAAGATGTGAGTCAACTTTCTCTTCTCCTTACCACATATTCTTCTCCCAAAAGCCTGTTCTCTTATTACCTGCTAGATAACCAAGTCTCCAGGGCCTAGGAGAATGAGGCAAGCAGAAACCTTGTATGCAAGATTGTTAAATCAGATGTGTGGAAGAGAAAGCAGAGGGCTTTGTTTAGAGCTGCATGCATGTAGGGCATTAGGAAGAAGAGCTTGAAAAGTTGGGTGGATACAAGGTCTTTAACTCTTAATAGGTACTTAAAGGCTAGCTGATACCTCTGGATTTGGAATGGAGAGGGACAGTGCACTGGATGAATCCTTCCTTTTAAAAAGTACCGATTAATCACACTCATTGTAAAAAATCAGAAAATACAGATGAGCAAAAAAAAGAGAAAATAAGCCCCTCTTACTTTATACCTCCTAGATATCACCTTTGTTAATGGTATGATTCATATAGTCTTCTGGACTTTCCTAGACTTGTTTCTATGTTTGTATGTTTATATTATGTATTTTTAAATGAAAGTAATACATACCAGGCCGGGCGCGGTGGCTCACGCCTGTAATCCTAGCTCTGGGAGGCCGAGGCGGGTGGATCGCTCGAGGTCAGGAGTTCGAGACCAGCCTGAGCAAGAGTGAGACCCCGTCTCTACTAAAAATAGAAAGAAATTATCTGGCCAACTAAAAATATATATACAAAAAAATTAGCCGGGCATGGTGGCTCATGCCTGTAGTCCCAGCTACTCGGGAGGCTGAGGCAGGAGGATCGCTTGAGCCCAGGAGTCTGAGGTTGCTGTGAGCTAGGCTGATGCCACGGCACTCACTCTAGCCCGGGCAACAAAGTGAGACTCTGTCTCAAAAAAAAAAAAAAAAAAAGAAAGTAATACATACCATTCAGTTATCTGCTTTTTTCACTCTATGCTTAACATTTTTTCATGGCTGTGTATGTATTTTTTGTTGTAATAAAATATACACAATATAAAATGTGCCATCTTAACCATTTTTAAATGTACAGTTCAGCTCTGGTGATCAGTGGGGCAAAAGATGTCACAGCCAGATTGCCCTTACATCCTAAATGTATAGTTCAGTAGCATTCAGTACATTCACATTGTTGCACAACTATTACCACCATCCATCTCCAGAACTTTTTCATTATCCCATCCTGCATGTATTTCTTCAATGTAATTTTATAAGAGTTTTAATTTATTATTTTATTTTATTATTATTATTTTTTAGAGACTGGGTCTCTCTCTGGGTCACCCAGGCTGGAGTACAGCAGCATGATCATTGTGCACTACAGCCTCGAACTCCTGGGCTCAGGCGATCCTCCCACCTCAGCCTCCCTAGTAGCTAGGACTACAGGCATGCGCCACCATACCTGGTTCTTCAGCATAATTTTTAATGTAAGCCTTGGCTTTTATCTTGCAGATCAAAGGATCATGGACAGGGAAGAATCGCGTCCAGAATCCCTACAGCCATGGCAACATTGTGAAGAACTGCTGTGAAGTGCTGTGTGGCCCCTTGCCTCCCAGGTACTCAGGGGACTGAAAGGTCCTGGAACTCTTGGGATGAGCAGCTCAATACAATCCTGTTACCTGGTCTGATGGATTATTATGAATGTGGCCCATTGGTATCAAATAGGTCTTCCCGGGGCATGTCACTTTGTACCATATCTACATGGACCATAGACCATGGGGTGGTTGTATGGAAGCGATGATCTTTCACTCTTATTTCATGTGTTTGTTCCCTGGTTAATGTGGCATTCCCTGGTTTGTGGAAGAAAAAGTGAATGGAAGATAGGAGGCGTGTGCTAGGATCAGGCCAGATTGCCAAAAGACACGTTTCTGTTTTCCAATTTACATAGCAAAGTTCAGTAGGCTGGGTCAGTAGATGCGGGGAATGCCAAGTCCATTGTTAACTCTCCTGTCTCCTTCAGTGTGCTGGATCGGAGGGGTATTTTGCCACTGGAGGAAAGTGGAAGTCGACCTCCTAGTACTCAAGAGACCAGTAGCAGCCTCTTGCCACAGAGCCCAGTAAGTGTTCCTGACTTAAGGTTGAGTCGGTGATGGAGAGGGTGGAGGCTAACTTTATAGCTTGGAAATATAATTAGGCAATTTTGGATCCTAGTCACCCTAGCTTACCTGTCTTGGCTTCTGCTGACATTGTCTTCAGATCTTTGTGCCCCTGAGGTAGATTAAGATTTATTCATATCTTTGGCATATATTACATAGCTACTCTGTGCCAGCTACTGTGCTAGGTGCTGGGGTTCACACCAATGAACAAGGCAAATGATGGCCCTGCTCTTAAGGAGCTCATTGTCTAATGGGGATGAGAGATAAGAAAATAGGCCATTGTTCAACATTGTCAAAAGTGCCTTGATGAGGGAAGCATAAAATGCTAGAGGAGCAAAGATAGGGGTCAGGGGATCATGTTGGATTAGTGATATGGTTACCTTGGTAATCTTACAAGGGGGCTTCCTCATTGGAATATGCAGATGTTGTGGAAACTCTCCCAGCTGTCCTGCTCAGGATATGCTTTATAAAGTATTTTCCTAAAAAGTTACTATTTGAACTTTCTTTTTTTTTAAATAAGAGCTTTATTGAGATATAATTCACATACCATATGATCCCTATTTAAAACATAATTCACTGGTTTGTAGTATATTCAGAGTTGTATAATCATCACAACAATCAATTTTAAAACATATTCATTCCTCTCTCCCACAAAAATCCCTATATCCATTAGCAGTCACTTTCCCTTTCCCCCCAATTCCCCCAGTCCCATCTCTAGGCTACCACTAATCTACTTTCTTTTGCTATAGATTTGCCTCTTCTGGACATTTCTTATAAATGGAATCATACAATGTGTGGTCTTTTGTGACTGGCTGCTTTCACTTAGCATATTTTCAAGGTTCATTTATGTTGTAGCATGTAGCAGTACTTCATTCCTTTATATGGCCTAATAATATTCCATTATATGGATATACCACATTTTATTTAATCCATTCATCAGTTGATGGACATTTGGGTTGTTTCCACCTTTTGGCTGTTATGAATGATGCTGCTATGAACATTCATGTGCAAGTTATTGCATAGACATATGTTTTCATTTCTCTTGGCTATATACCTAGGAGTGAAATTGCTGGGTCGTATGGTGACTTTATGTTTAACCTTTTGAGGAACTGCTGTACTGTTTTCCAAAGGGCCTGCACTGTTTTACACCCTCACTAGCAGTGTATGAGGGTTCCAGTTTCTCTGCATCCTCAGGAACACTTAACTATCTGAGATTTTGATTCTAGCCATCTTAGTGGAATGGATGTGAAGTGATACCCCATTGTGGTTTTGATTTGTATTTCCCTGATGACTAATGATGTTGAACATCTTTTCATGTGCTTATTGACCATTTGTATATCTTTGGAGAAGTGTCTATTTGGAGCCTTTGTCCATTTTTTAATTGGGTTATTTATCTTTTTTAGTGTTGTTAGAGTTCTTCATATAATCTGTATATAAGTCCCTTATCAGATACATGATTTGCAGACATTTTCTCCCACTTTCTTGATGGTGTCCTTTTAAGCACAAAATTTTAAAATTTCGATGTGGTCTAATTTATCTATTTTTTATTTTGTTGTTTGTGCTTTTAGTGTCATAACTAAGAAATTATTACCTAATCCAAAGTCGTGAAGATTTATACCTCTGTTTTCTTGAAAGAGTTTTATAGTTTTAGCTCTTACAGTTAGGTCTTTGATCCATTTTGAGTTAATTTTTATATATGGTGTGAGGTAGTGGGGAGGGTCCACATTCTTTCTTTTGCTTGTGGATATCCAATTGTCGCTGTACCATTTGTTGAAAAGACTATTCTTTTTCCATACTATTGTCTTGGCATGCTTGTCGAAAATCAATTGACTGTAAATGTGAGAGTTTACTTCTTGACTCCCAGTTCTATTCTATTGATCAATATGTCTGCTCTTATGCCAGTACTACACTGTCTTCATTACTTTAGCATTATAGTAAATTTTGAAATTAGGAAACGTGAGTACTCAAACTTTATACTTCTTTTTCACAATTGTTTTGGCTATTCTGGGTCACTTAAATTTTCATATGCATCTTAGGATCACCTTGCCAATTTCTGCAAAGAAGCCGGCTGGAATTTTGATGGGGATTGCATTGAATCTATAGATCAATTTGGGGACTATTGTCATCCTAACAAGATTAAGTCTTCTGAGCCATTAACATGGGCTGTCTTTTCACTTAGTTAAATCTTCTTTAATTTCTTTCAACAATATTTTGTAGTTTTCAGAGTATAAGTTTTAGACTTATTTTGTTATATTTATTCATAAGCATTTTATTCTTTTTGATATTATTGTTAATGAAATTATTTTTCTAATTTCATTTTTAGATTGTTTATTGGCAGTGTATAGAAATACAATTGATTTGTATATATTGATCTTGTATCCTGAAACCTTGCCAAACTTTTTTATTAGTTCTAATAGATTTTTAGTAGATTTGAACTTTGTTTTAAAATAGAATCCTACTTTTATTTATTTATTTGAGACAGAGTCTCGCTCTGTTGCCCAGGTGAGTGCCGTGGTGTCAGCCTAGCTCACAGCAACCTCAAACTCCTGGGCTCAAGCAATCCTTCTGCCTCAGCCTCCCGAGTAGCTGGGACTACAGGCATGCGCCACCATGCCCGGCTAATTTTTTCTATATATTTTTAGTTGTCCAGCTAATTTCTTTCTATTTGTAGTAGAGACGGGGTCTCGCTCAGGCTGGTCTCGAACTCCTGACCTCGAGCGATCCACCCGCCTCGGCCTCCCAGAGTGCTAGGATTACAGGCGTGAGCCACCGCGCCTGGCCAAGCTTTGTATTGAATCTGCTATCTTTTCCTTCTCAGGCCCCAACAGAACATCTGAGCTCAAATGAGATGCCGGAGGACACCAGCACTCCCGAAGAGATGCCACCTCCAGAGCCCCCAGAGCCACCACAAGAGGAGACCGAAGCTGAGAAGTAGCCTATCTATGGAAGAGACTTTTGTTTGTGTTTAATTAGGGCTATGAGAGATTTCAGGTGAGAAGTAAACCTGAGACAGAGAGCAAGTAAGCTGTCCCTTTTACTGTTTTTTTTCCCCCCCTTTGGTCTTCAGTCACCCAATTGCACACTGGCATTTTCTTGCTGCAAGCTTTTTAAAACTTCTGGACTCAAGGCAGTAGCAGAAGATGTCAGTCACCTCTGGTAACTAGACAAATGGGTCTCTTGGGCCCTGGCACTGGTTTTCCATGGCCTTGGCCATAGGATCTCCTTGGACTTCCCTCTCTTCCTTCTAGAGCCTAGCTCTCCTGCTTGGGGTCATTGGTCTCATTCTCGGGTTAAAGGTTGAGACCGGCTCAAATCCTCCCAAGCTGCTGCATCCTAACTGGGTTCTTGGAGCCTTCAGAATTGAAGAGGATGGAGAGTGGGGTCAGAGGATTCTCCTGGCTACCAAGTGCCAGCATTGCCAGCTAATCCTTTTAGGAATGGGGCAGGTAACTTCCACTTGTATTTATTCGTGTAGTTTCTCCTTTGTCCCCCGACCACTTCCTAACACCCAAGCCCACTTTTCCCATTAGATATATGTAAGTAGTTGTAGTAGAGATAACAATTTACATTTCTCGTAGACTACCCAGAAACTTTTTAATACCTGTGCCATTCTCAATAAGAATTTATGAGATGCCAACAGCATAGCCCCTCACACTCTCTGTCTCATTTCTCCCTTTTTCTCATTAGCCCCTTTTAATTTGTTTTCCTTTCTACTCTTGCTCTCATTGGGAGCAGGAATGGCAGTAATAAAAGTCGGCACTTTGGTGGTTTCTTTTCCTCAGAGGAAGCCCAAGTGCTCACTTAAACACTACCCCCCTCAGACTCCCTGTGTGAGGCCTGCAGAGGCCCTGAATGCACAAATGGGGAAACCAAGGCACAGAGAGGCTCTCCTCTCCTCTCCCCTCCCCCGATGTCCCCTCAACAACAACAACAACAACAACATCAACAACAGGAAAGAAAAGGCTAACCAATACTTCCATTAAGCCTCGGCTGAGTAAGCAAAAGCCCAGCACTGCTGCCCTCCTGGGTAACCCTCTCCAAGGCCTCAGCCCACCTTGGGCTATGGTAACCACACCAGGGACTTCCTTCAAGCCCCACTCTTCCAGCACTTCCACCGGCAGAGTCCCAGAGCCACTTCACCCTGACTCGGGGCGGGCTATGGCCCCCAGTCAGCTCTGCTCAGGACCTGCTCTATTTCAGGGAAGAAGATTTATGTATTATATGTGGCTATATTTCCTAGAGCACCTGTGTTTTTCTCTTTCTAAGCCAGGGTCCTGTCTGGATGACTTACGGGGGGAGTATAAACCAGAACTTTTAATCTATTTGAAGGCAATTAAACTATGTCTAATGCAAACTGCCTGCCTCCTCCTTCCCCCTTCTATTTCAAGAATGTTTGTGTGTAGGGTGGAGGTGGGGGTTGGAAGGGGTTGCTTGTTACTACCCACACTTCCATTTCCCAGGGTCCCCTTGGGTTGGAGAGAGAGCTCCCAAACTCTCCATTGATCTATACTACATTCTGGGCTGAAGTTTATCTTACTCTGGACTATGAAGAAAGGACTTTCAAAGCAATATACAGTATGAACAAGATCAGGAGGGTAGGGGGATTATATTTACTTAGGAGAACAAGCTCTATATTAGGATGTTGTTTTCAACAAGATGGATGCTATTAATTGCAAGTGAGTCTTGGTTATTAAAGCAGGCTCATCAGGGCCTCCCCTTGGAAATATTTGGTTAGTTGTCTTTTACAAGTGACAGTATATATTTCTTTTTAAATGGTCTGTAATCCAGATTCTTTACCAATTCCTATCTCACACTTCCCAGTTAATCGGAATTAATGAAATTTGGCTGCTTCCAGATTTTTCTCTATGTCTTCCTATTTTCCTTATAGCAGGAATTGAGTTGAGCATCCCTGAGGGAGAGAGATTGGAAGAGAGACTGACTCAGATTCCTCTTCTATCTGCTTCTCCTTTCCCATTCTTTTTCTGGCTGTTTTATTTCTTTTTTTTTTCCTCACAGTTAGGTTTTAGGTAATTCAAAAGAGCACCAAGCCCGGAGAGTTTGGAAGTTATTAGGTTTTCTCATTAACCTGGCACTCATATGAACCCATTTTTAGTCAGTACTCAGCCTGTCTCCTCTCCTGGGCCAAGACGAATTTCTGTTCTCCCTCAACTTACCTCAGCCACTCTCCTGCTGATCCTTAGGTCAGTCACAGAAGCTTTTTCTTTCTGATGTGAAGGGTCGAAATGGAAATATTTTATCTCTAGTGTGAAATGATCTTTTTAAAGTTTCTGCTTTTTCTTACTCCCTGCCCTCTTTCTTTTCCTTTATAAATCTTCTGTATTTAAGACCTTGGCCTGAAGCTCTGTCCCATTCATACCATGCACCAGCTGAGACTGTCCCTAGTCTGAGTTCTGATCAGAGAAGAATTGATCTTTCCGGAGGGGAAAAGGCCCTTAAATCGTTTGATCTTTTCAGTGGCTGATACTCTCTCCAACTCTCCCCTTCCTTCCCCTTCCTCAAGTTTCCTATGCACCCCACTTCCCCAGGCCAGGATGGTTGGCACTGATCCCAAACCTCTGGGGGCAGGTAGAATTTGGCTCTGTTGGGCCATTTCTTCATGCCCATTTGGCTCCGAGGCCTTCCGGGCCCTAGCTGAGATCATCATTCCCCCCTCCCCGTTGCCTTTTTTTCCCAGGAGCGGGGTTGGGTTAGAGATGAGTTCTAATTCTGTAGCAGCTAAATTCCATTCTTCCTGTCCTGACTCTCCTGCCTTTACCTCCAAGGCTCCTTTTCCTACTGACCAAATCTCTTTACCTTGTTGGAGAAAAAAAGTATTTTGTTTTTAAATCTATTTTCTAACTTAAATGCAATTTAATATGTAAATCTCTGCACTTTTATGTGAGCCTACAAATGTATATGTGTTGGGGGTTTTTCACTCTCTGGTATTTCTTAATAAAGAAATCTTTCTTTTGGGGGGAAGCCAATTAATGAAGGAGACTTGAATGGTTTTAGAAATGCAGGGCTGTCTGTTTCTTTGTGCTTCTGCCTCATTTCTTGTGCCTAGTGTGAGTGATCAGCCTCCCTCCCCCACCCTTTGACCCCCTCCTTTGAGAGGGCCCTCAACTTAGTAGGGCAGAGAGAGGGACCTGTCCTGTATCTGGTACCCCTCTGGGACCACTTGGATTGGCTCAAGCGGTAACCTAGCAACCTAGCCCCTTCCTTCTCCCCGTGGCCTGGCCCTGTTAGTCCTTTTCTTCCAGCTCAGTTCATTTTATACTCCTGGGGCTGGGGCCAGGCTAGGGAAAATCACCAAGGGAGCACAGTAAATGGTTTTAAAAAATGATAATTTGTTCTCATGCCACGGTGCTACTAAAGAAGAGCCATGTTCCCAATAATTCAAAAAACATTTGTGTCAGTTTTAAGAATATGTTCTAGGAATCTCTTGCTGTTCTTAGGTGATAGGTTTTAGAAATAGTGTCAAAGGCTAAAACTCTGAATATCATTAGTTTTAAAGGATACAAGCCCAACTCACACAAAAAATCATTGTGGATTTCATGTTTTGAATAAATGTGATAGGGGAATGGGAACTATAAAATCTGCATCTGTAAAACTTTGAATGCCCTACCCAACATTAATGTAAGTGGAAAAACCTGGTATAATTAGCAGGGCCTAATTATTTTATAATGAACATAAAACGTTTTTACAGTTTTAATATATACACTGAGTTTCCAGGAATGCAACAACTGTGTAAATTGCGGGAATATGGTATTTTATTTTATTTAGAACTTTACTAAGAGTTGCTCGTGACTTTTGAATATCATGTCACTGGCGGCAATGCCATTGATGGGGTGTTTAAGTTGCCAATACAACATACTTGGATGAGTCTTGATTTGCAGTGATTGTATTCGTGGTGATTTTACATATAGGTGGAAGCAGCTCGCTAATTTATTATATTTTTTAGTATAGTCTTGCACCAGGTATTTGTATATTCAAATACATATTATTATAAATCACTTTCCTTTTATTTTTTCTTTATAGTATAATTAGTATATTGTTATTCTTGAAATTATGTGTATGAGCAGGTCGTATTAACTGTGAGGTTCATTTCAGGGTGGCAAAGGGTATATTATAAAATACTGTATATGCCAAGGAAGGGTTGGAGCTGCTAGGGTTGAGAACCACTGGACTAGATTATCTCAAAGGTCCCTTTCTAACTCTAAATATTTGGAAAGCTTAGAGAGAAAATAAGCAAACATCTCCCTCCCCTCACACCTTTACTGTACTTTTTACAATTTTAAAAATAATACATGTTCATTGTTGAAAGTTTGGAAAGTATAGGAAAGGAAGATTTTTAAAAATCACCCATAAATTCATCACCAAGATACAATAGTCACTGTTAATGTTTTGGTGTATTTCTTTCAATTTTTTTTCTGTACAAGTATGTTTTTAAGTATAACTGGAATTCAACTATGAATATAGTTTCATAAACCTTCCTTTTAACTTAGTATTTTCCATATCATTAGAAATTATTTGAAAATACTTATTAATAACTCCATAACATGTACATAACCCTCCCCTAATGTCATACATTTAGGAGTTTCCAATTTTTTATTATTGGAAACAATGCTGTGATGAACTTCCTTATATATGGGCATATTTGGATTATTTCCTTAGGATAGGTTCCTAGAAGTAGAATTATTGAGTCAAAGGGAATGCTTTTTTAAAGGCTCTTGATAAATATGGCCAAATTGCTTTACAGAAAGGCTATCTCTGTTTTGCCAGCAGTGTAACAGAGAATCTGCTTCAACCCATCTCATTTAAACATTTGGTAATTTGATAGTTGTAAACCTACACGTCAATGTCATTTAGTTTCTATTTCTTTGGTTAATAGAGAGGTTAAACACTTTCTGTACCTCTCATCTGCCTTATGTTTATTACCATTTGCATTTCTTCTGCGAATTGTCCCTCCAAGGCCTTTGTCTGTTTTTCTTCTGGTATTAGGATGTTTTCTAATTGATTAATAAGTTAGATCTTAGAGCTCACACTTCACCATGGGCCAGGAAATGAGGGGGCCTTTGATTTAGAAGTAACTTTACAACTGTAGAACATGGAGTAGAATCACCTCCTTGAGATTCCATGCCCCTTCACTTTCTTCACGTCCCCTTCTCATGGCCTTTTCTGCCACCCACTGCCCCATTGTCAGGTATTTGGCTGTTTCAACTTGGTTAAAAGGATTGGAGTTTTGTGCCCAAATAAGAGACATTATAATTATTTGTCATAAAATACAGTTTCTGGCCAGGCGCAGTGGCTAACGCTTGTAATCCTAGCACTCTGGGAGGCCAAGGCGGGAGGATTCCTTGAGATCAGGAGTTAGAGACCAGCCTGAGCAAGAGTGAGACCCCATCTCTACTAAAAAAAATAGAAAGAAATTATATGGACGGCTAAAAATATATATATAGAAAAATTAGCCTGGCATGGTGGCACATGCCTGTAGTCCCAGCTACTCGGGAGGCTGAGGCAGGAGGATTGCTTGAGCCCAGGAGTTTGAGGTTGCTGTGAGCTAGGCTGACACCACAGCACTCTAGCCCGGGCAGCAGAGAGAGGCTCTGTCTCAAAAAAAAAAAAAAAAAAAAAAAAAAAAATACAGGTTCTGTTGAACAACATAGCTGAAAGGAACATGTTGATCATGTAGTCCATGCTTCTCTCTCTCTCTCTCTCTCTCTCTCTCTCTCTCTCTCTCTCTCTCTCTCTCTCTCTCTCTCTCTCCCCCTCCCCCTCTCCCCTACCTCCAAAATTTTTTTTTTTTTTTTTGAGACAGAGCCTCTCTCTGCTGCCCAGGCTAGAGTGCCGTGGCATCAGCCTAGCTCACAGCAACCTCAAACTCTTGGGTTCAAGCAATCCTCCTGCCTCAGCCTCCCGAGTAGCTGGGACTACAGGCATGAGCCACCATGCCTGGCTAATTTTTTCTATATATTTTTAGTTGTCCAATTAATTTCTTTCTATTTTTTTTTTTAGTAGAGATGGAGTCTCGCTATTGCTCAGGCTGGTCTCGAACTCCTGGCCTTGAGTGATCCTCCCTCCTTGGCCTCCCAGAGTGCTAGGATTACAGCCGTGAGCCACCACGCCTGGCTGCCCCCCCTCCAAATTTAGTACCATGACTTACCCAAGATCACATTGAGAGTTAACTGGTAGAGCCAAAACCAGAACTTAGATGTATTGACTCCCAGTCCAGAGAGCTTTCTGGCCTAACCCACTGCTATTCTGTCAAGCACGTGTACACAGATGAGAGTTTGAATAATTACAGATGTCACTCGAATGAAATGAATCTTTCATTTAGTTAACATTCAATAGATACTTGTTGAATACTGTGTGCTAGGGTTAACTTTAGGAGGAATTGCATTACCAGCTCCATTCTCTTGTTAAGTTGAGAAACAGCAATGCTTTTAGGATTATTTGCCATTTTGGATTAATATTACTGATGAGCTCTCCATTTTAGGCATACAGAAGACGGACTATATATAGTAGGGCTGATCTGGGGGTGGTTGTTCGGTTTTTGTTTTAAAGTTAACTCTCTTAAATCTTTCTCCAGACCCCTGCACTTAGGTTGAACTGATGGTGGGTTTCTTTAGCACAGAAAGTCAGGAAGTTGCCTTGCCACGTTCCCACAGTCAAGTTGGCTGTCCCTTTGTGAGGACCATTGCCCTGGGCTCTTTCTGACGCTATCCCTGGCAGGTCCCAGAGGCAATGGTATACAAATGCTATATTGGTCACTGTGAAATTATAGGAAAAGGTGAAGCTTACATATCAAGTGCTATAGAATTCCATTTATTTAGGTCCTTCCTGGAGGAGGAGTCTTGGCTGGGTCTAGAGGGGAGGCAGTTCCTTCCCACTTGATTGTGTTGTTGGCTGAATAATATGTAATGTGGCCCACGTTGTGTGAGAAGCTAAGGTAGCCTCTATTGTGAAGGAGAGGTGGGAGAGCCACTTCTTTTCCCCAGCTGGGAAACCTCATACCTCATCCTGAGTTTCCTGACTTGGGAGGGGGGAAAGTGTTGGGTCTTGTTGAGACTATGGTGATCAGTACCCTTTTTTCCCCTGCAAAAAATACCTTATTTAGCCTTTGTTTTAGTGCCCTGGGTCTCTAATAGCCCAACTGCAGCCTCCCCTTCTGTGAAGAGCCTGGGCAGCAAGCTCTATGAGTGAGAAGTTGGAAGCCAACTTGCAGGGCCTGGGGCCTCTGTGCCATGTATCAGATCATGGAGCCATAGGGCAGGAGAGGGAATTTGTGGGGGCCTTTAGGGGAGCTGATCAGAACCTCCCTGGGGTAGTCTAAGGTAAGGTTGTGACATGTAGAGCCAGCGAGGGAGAGGGGAGATAGTTTGGCTAGGATGTGCCAGTGCCTTGAGCTGCTTCCCTTGACGGGAAAGAGAGGTGGAAGGCGGCTCTAACTCTGAACTGGTGAGGGGCTGGCTAGACTAATTCTTTCTTCTTGAATCTGGTCTTTATCCTTTTCCTTCTAGTGGACCCTGGAAGTCCAAGAGAGTTGCCCAATGTAAGTCTGATGCCCAGGGCTGATCAACTTACTGTGAACTGGGCACAGCCAGGGCTGCCCCAGGCTCCTCAGGTGGGCTTTCTCTCCATGACCAGCCTCTCTGGGCACCAGAGCTGGCAGCCTCTACCCCTGAATCCCAGCACCTCCTGGGGGCTCACATATCAGTTTGTCTGTGGGCCACGGCAGGTCTGAGTGGCAGTCAGTCTGCAGACAAGCACATATCAACATGGCATTTGTGCCCAGTCTTGAGCTCAATACCCTGGAGATTACAAAAAGGTCAAATAGCCACCATTTAATGTCACTATGTGCCAGGAACTTTATACGAATTATCTCATTTATTTCTCTAACAACCCCAAGAGGTAGATATTATTAGATCATTATTCCTATTTTACAGAAAAGAAATGTATATGTATGTAACTTACCTGAAATCATGTAACTAGTAAGTTGTAGAGCCAGAATTTGAAAACACTTTAGTTGAGCTCCAAAGCCTTTGCTGTTGGGCATTGCACTAACTAGGGGTCAGAGGTGAGATGGGCCTTGAGAAGAGCAAAATGGAGGCACCAAGGTGGTGCAAATTGAGGCAATCAGACAGGGTAACATTCGCTGAGCATTTATTTTGTGCTAGACACAATGCTAAGTACTTTCCATACACTAGTTCACTAACTAGTTTGTAACAGCCCCATGGGGTTAGTGCTATCATCTCCACTTTATTGATGCAGAAACTGAGGCTCAAGGAGGTTAAGTGACTTGTTTAAGGTGACCCAGGTAGTGAGTGACAGAGCTAAGACTTGAACTCAGGTCAGCCTGAGCTCCTAAATGCTAGGCCTCCTGCCCTAGAGAAGCTTCCACTTGCTGTCCCCAGGCCCTAGAAAGGTGCAGGAACAGAGGAAGAGCCTTGTTGTCTTCTTGAACCAGCTTTCCCCAACACTTCCAAGGGGAGCTAGAGGCTACAGCTCCCCAGGCAACTGACATCCCTGGCTGTAGTGGAGGGGTAGGGTCTCCAGCTGTGAATAGTCAGCCTCTTGGACCCCAGAGGATCCACTTAACATCTTCTAGAGGCCGAGCGCGGTGGCTCACGCCTGTAGTCCTAACACTCTGGGAGGCCGAGGCGGGCGGATCGTTTGAACTCAGGAGTTCGAGACCAACCTGAACAAGAGTGAGACCCCGTCTCTACTAAAAATAGAAAGAAATTATATGGACAGCTAAAAATATATATGTAGAAAAATTAGCCGGGCATGGTGGTGCATGCCTGTAAATCCCAGCTACTCGGGAGGCTGAGGCAGGAGGATTGCTTGAGCCCAGGAGTTTGAGGTTGCTGTGAGCTAGGCTGATGCCATGGCACTCACTCTAGCCTGGGCAACAGAGTGAGACTCTGTCTGAAAAAACAAACAAACAAACACATCTTCTAGAAGTCCATGGAGCTGGACAAGAGATTCCAGCAGCCCTGCCTGGAGGAGTGGCTGTGGGCCCATAGCCCCACTCAACCCTGCCTTTGTCACCCCTCAGGCCCAGCCTATTCTACATTTCCTTGATTCCCCTCCTCACCTGCCTGTCCCAGACTCCTGTGGTCGTTGGAGCCCTTGCACAGCTGCCTGCTTTCAGCCTGTAATCACCCTGTAGGCCCAACTGGAGCCCGAGAGCTCCAGACATACTCCCACCCTCCAGCTTCCTCCCCAGGCAGGGGAAGATTTCAAGACATCATGTTCTCAGGCATTCCTCTTTTCTGATCTTTTCCCTTCCCCAGCTTAGAGCTAATAGATAGCCATTTCCCAGGGATTTTATAAGGTTTAGGAATCTCCTTTGATAGGGCCCCCCTGGTATGTATGGATTTTAAGCACTTTGGGCATTATTTACCCCTCGTCTTTCCAGAAACCTGTGCCAAAAGGCAGCAGGATAATGACTTTGCTGCTGTTACCCCATATTGGAGGCCAGAGGCCGGGGCCCTATTTATTTGTTAATTTAGTTTTATTGTTTCAAAAATTGAAATATTATTCCCCTTTTCATAGATATAAAAATAATAGATACATTTGAAATTCAAATAAAACAAGAATGTAGAAAGTGAACACCTTTCTCCCTCTCTACCCAGTCCTACCCCAGGTCCCTCCCAAGATCACCACTGGTAGCCACTTGGTACAGATCTTTCCAGTCTTTATTCTCTGTGTGTTTTATTTTTCTTGAATAAAAACAGAATCACCCTGTCAGTCATGTTTTAGTACTTGCTTTTCCCCTTGAAGTAGCAGGAGCTTCTTTTACGACCAAAATGTAAATTATTTGTCTAAATTTTTTTTTTTTTTGAGACAGAGTCTCACTCTGTTGCCCGGGCTAGAGTGCCGTGGCATCACCCTAGCTCACAGCAACCTCAAACTCCTGGGCTCAAGCAATCCTTCTGCCTCAGCCTCCCGAGTAGCTGGGACTACAGGCATGCGCCACCATGCCCGGCTAATTTTTTCTAGATATTTTTAGTTGTCCAGCTAATTTCTTTCTATTTTTAGTAGAGACGGGGTCTTGTTCTTGCTCAGGCTGGTCTCGAACTCCTGAGCTCAAATGATCCACACGCCTCAGCCTCCCAGAGTGCTAGGACTACAGGCGTGAGCCACCATGCCCGGCCTTCATTGTCTAATTTTAAAATTTAAAATTAAAGAATAAAAAAACCACAAAGATTTTCCCCATGTCATTAAATATTTTTCTACAACATCATGTTTAATGACTACATGACATTGTATGAATGAACCATAATGTATCTAACTGATTTCCCATTTGTGGTGTTTCTAGCTTTTTATTACGAGACAGAGCTGTGGTGAATATCTTTGTCCGTACATCTTTGTGTACTTGTGTGTCTCTGTCTGTAGATCAATTTCTGGAAGGGAAATGGCCCAGTCAGAGGGCCACATTGCCCTCTGAAGTGCCCAGGGCCTTTGAAAGCTTGTCGGAGAAGGCCTTTTGAGAAGCAGTGTGGTATAGGAATTAAGAACGTGGGCTCTGAAGGAAGGCAGACTTCTTGCTTTGCCACTTTCTAGTCAACTTCTTTAACCCCTCTGAGCCTCAGATTCCCCCTCTGTTAATTGGGATGATGAGGGTACCTACCTCAGGGGAAGACTGTGGAAGATTATATGAGGTAATATTAATACATGGAAAGCTCTGAGTGCTCGGCACAAATGTAGGTGCTCGTTAAATGACAGCAATTATTCAGTGCCCTTGGGGCTCGGAGGCTGTTAGGGTTCTTGTTTCTTTGGTGAGGGTAATGCTCGCAGTTTCCTGAGGCCCCCAGTCACTACGGGCAGTGGGATGAGTGCAGCTGAGAACAAGGCCTGGAAGCTGAGTGGCCTTGTCCTCACTCTGGTGGCAGCTCTTGCTCCAGTTTGCTCTCCCTAATGCAGTTCATTCTGGCAGAAACAGAAAGGAAACCAGGGGTCTTCATCTCCACCCCATTTCCCAAGAGATGGTGCAGCTCTAGCGGGCGCAGGGTGGGGCCCAGAAAGAGGTGCCTTTCCTTAGAGGAAAGGCAATGCTGACCCCAAATCTCCCCCTCTTGGACCCTGGACAGCTCCCCAGTGCGGGCCCTTCTTCACAGGGGTGAAGGTCTTCAAGGCTCCTGTACAAATGTGCAGTTATAGGAAGGGGGAAATAGCTATCCCCGCCTCCCCCTAGACCCCAGCAAGGCCTGTGGCCACGGGATCCTGAGCCCTGTTCTGAGCCAGAGCCAGCCTGGGTTTCGGACTGGAACTTTAGGTCAGCAGAGGCAAAGGGCACTGAGCATGTCCGGGAAGGGAAAGATGGCCCTGAAAGGACAACAGAGGGACATTTTGCTGAGACCAACTTTGAAGGAGATCTGTCTCTCCCCAAGACCCTCTCCACAGGAAAGAAATGGAGGCAGTAATTCAGTTCTACCCATGTTTATTGCTACCAGCTTGTCTCCCTCCACCCCCTCATATTTACACCCAAGCCCTTCCCCAAAGCTAACTTCTACCAAAGTTCCTGGTAGGAGGTCAAGAAGTGTGTCCACTAAGCAGGCAGTCTTACATGTAGTGGGCACTGTTTGTCCTCAGGCCAGTTGGGCACCAGGGAAGGGCTACTCTGAGAATTCAGGGCACAGACTTGGTACAGGGGTCAAGGGAAGCCCCCACCAACAGCTACTCTCCTTTCCTTCTCGAGCTTCGTGACACCAAAACTTTAGCAAAGCGAAGTCGGGGTAGCAGACTCCCCAATGTCAAGTGTAGTGCTTTTTTTTGCTTGTAAAGACCTACACAAGTGGCCAAGGCTGGACCCAGACCTGCATCTGGCTTCTGAGGGGCATTTCTGTCCCTGGAAGCCAGGTCTGACCACCTGCCATCAGCCTTGCTGGAAGTCTCGCTTGAGGGGGCCAGGAATAGAAAAGGAGGGGACAGATTGTGATGAGGTGTGG
Organism: Lemur catta; assembly: GCF_020740605.2. Taxonomy (NCBI): domain Eukaryota; kingdom Metazoa; phylum Chordata; class Mammalia; order Primates; family Lemuridae; genus Lemur; species Lemur catta. Next base: position 29,994,760 of record NC_059155.1, on the reverse strand, counting down.
GCATTGTTTTAAGCTGGGGGAAGTTGCAGCTTGTCCCGAGTTATGTGGGGAGGGATAAAACAGATGAGCAGGAGGAGCCATTTCATCTGAAAGCCTGAGGCCCCTCTGGCCCCTGTGATAAACCCCTCTGGTGTCCCAGGCCACAGGTAACAGGAGAGCAGACATTTAATGTCACAGAATGTCAGAGCTGGCACGGCCTTCAGTGACTACCCATTCTAACCCCAACCAGTCCCAAGCCCAGAAAGGGAAACCACTTGGTTCAAGTCTCATGGGATTTAGTGGCCAAACCTCTAAGAAAGTTAAGGAGAAGGAAAGCTGGACTAGTGCACGTGGCTTTCTTCAGACCTTATTTAGGGAAGTCTGGATTTACCCGGGATCAGTTGGGGTCCTTTTAAAGAGCCAGCTTCCCTAGGGTTTTGAGACTGACCTGAAATACTGACTTGCCCCCCCTTTTCAGGAGCAGGGCAAGAGGGGTAGGTGGTGTGGGAGTGAGGAGGTTTGGGGGCCTCGGTGGTGCAGGGATATGGGCGAGGTCCCTCAGTGCCCCACTTGCTGTGGCAGTGGCCAAGGAGTGGGTGGTGCCAGGAGGGGCTGTGCCATCAGTCGCTGGTGGAGGGAGGCATTCGGGCAGGTGGGATGTGCCCTTGGGCAGCTCCTCATCCACTTCAGCCGAGCCTGTTGGGCCCTGTTCAGACCTCTGTGGCCCTAAGCGCCCCTGGGGAAGCAGGGCCAGGCTCGGCACCAGTCTCCTGGGCCCAGGCCACTGCGGGAGGCTGGGCCTGTCCCTGTGGCCTTTGCAGTTTGGGCCCAGCCTCGGCCTGGGCCACCTCTACCTCAAGGTGCCCCAGCCAGGGAGAGGCCATGCAGCTGCTCCTCGGTGCTAGCCAGCTCTGCCTCATCGCGCCCGCTCTCCGAGCCCTCGAAACAGCCGGAGTCTCGTGGGATGTCCACCTTGGGTTCTGACACCGTGTGTGCCACTGGCTCCTGGCTGCTCTCAGCGCCCTCTTCTGCCTCCTCGCTGCCGGCTGCCAGGGGTGAGGGAGGGAGTTCAGAATATGGGGGGCTTGGTCCTTAGCTGGGGGGGTCAGAAGCCCCGAGGGGGTAGGGACATTGGGAAGTCCACTATAGGCAGTCTCTCCCTCTGGGCACTTGGCCACCACCCTGCCCCTCTCACCACTTCCAGCTTAGAAGCAGCTGGGAGTTGTTTCCAGGCCAGTTCCATGGCCCAGGAGCTTAAATGTCTTCAGCACTAAGCTGGAGCCAGGCTACCTGGGCTTGAATCCTGGTTCTGTTATTACCTTGCTTCGAGGCCTCGAGTAAATAAATGCCTTACCTTCTCTGGCCTCAGGTCTGACCTTTGATCTAATCATTCCTACAACCCCCTTTCTCCCACAAACTTTCCCTGAGATTCCAATGCAAGTGGAAAGTACCTTCCCACTACAGAGGGGCCCCAGGGCACAGTGTGGTCAGGAGACAGGGCCAGGCCAAGCCTGCCCTCCCTGGAATGCCAGCAGGCACACGCCCCCACCACCCTGCTTCTAAAGCCACTCACTGTCATAGTCCAGCAGCAGCTCAGCAGCCGTGAGCAGCTTGGCCCGATGCTGGGGGTCCGTGATGTTCAGCTCATTGAGGTGTGTTTCTCGCAGCTCTTTGAAGTCCTCCAGAGTCTGGTAGCCATTGAGCAGTAGGGTGGATGTGTGCTCCTGTTGGCAGAGGCAGGCCACTGGCACAGCTGCTTACAAGCCACCCCTGCCTAGGCTCTATCCCCCTACACCTACACATAGCTGTTGCCTCCGTCCCCATCCCTGAAGCAAGTGTGCCTCCCTTGAGACTAGACACTAGTGCAGGTCCCAGCTCAAACCTCCAGGCCGATGCGCTCCAGCAGCTCATGCAGAGTCTTGGGCTTGGGCCTCTTGCCCTTGCTCTGTCGGCGGCTGGGGCGGGCAGGCCCCACGGCCTCATCGGGCAGCACATCCACGTAGATGAATTTGAAAGAGCCCAGTTTGCCATTGAGCAGGCCCAGCCATGTGCCCACGGGTGGCTTTTTAGTGATGAGGATCACATCTCCTTTCTGTGTGGGGAGAGGAGAGAAGAGGAGAGCAGGGAAGAGAGGAGGGGTGGCCTCTTGGCCTCCACTGACAGTTTTCTACCCTGGTTCAGGCCAGCCTCCTTTATGGGTGTAGCCTGCCAGGCTCTGGAGGGGCCCGGAGGCTGATCTTACCTGCAGTTTCAGCGAGTCGTGGTCATAGGGGCTGGGGGTGAAGTCGGTGTGGACTCGTGCCCGGCCACAGAAGGGCCCTGTGTACTGGGGAGCAGGTGGTTCCTCCCCGAAGCTGCCAGAGCCTGAGCTGGGGCTGGGGCTGCAGAGCTCACTACCTGCAGGAGATGGGCAGGGAGGAGGCTTACCTTTGTCCCAGGACAGCTGAGACAGTGCCCAGCAGCTCCCTTGGGGGGGTCTGCCTAGAATTCCCAAGGGTACACGCCAGAAAAGAAAGTTAGGCTCTGGCAAGCCGTACACTTCCAACCCATTGCCTCAGCCACACTGCAGGAGCATGGCTTCACCTCCAGGCCCCAGACATGAAAAGAGTTGGCAGCAGAAGGAGAAACTGCTTACAGACCAAAGAATGCAAATTGGGAGGGCCTCTAGAGACCATCTGGGCCAATACCCCAATGAACAGATGAGAAAACCTGAGCCCACACAGGCCAAGTGACCTCCCAAGGCCTCTGACCTTATAATTGGCAGCACTGGGGCCATTAGACTCCAGGTTCCCTTACTTCTACTCCGGTGCCCCTTCCACCCAGGAAGCCACACCCTACGTTAATATTTACTTTCATTTTTTTTTTTTAAATTTGAGACAGAGTCTCACTTTGTTGCCCGGGCTAGAGTGCCGTGGCGTCAGCCTAGCTCACAACAACCTCAAACTCCTGGGCTCAAGCGATCCTCCTGCCTCAGCCTCCCAAGTAGCTGGGACTACAGGCATGCGCCACCATGCCCCGCTAATTTTTTCTATATATTTTAGTTGCCCAGCTAATTTCTTTCTATTTTTAGTAGAGACGGGGTCTCGCTCTTGCTCAGGCTGGTCTCGAACTCCTGAGCACAAATCATCCACCCACCTCGGCCTCCCAGAGTGTTAGGATTACAGGCGTGAGCCACCATGCCCGGCCTACTTTCTTTGCTTAATAAGACTCAATGTTTAGTTACAATATCACATGGTAACTCAGACAGGCTCTTTGCCTGGGAAGGGAAGAACGATGGGTGTTTTAAATGGCTTTCTGTGGTGGGGGTGGGGGCAGGGAGGGGTCTATGGAGTCAGAGAAAGGGGAAACTCAAATGGCCTGAGGGGTGATAAATGCAGCGCTGAGTGGGGCTGCAGCCCAGCGCCCACGGCCCCTCCTCCAGGCAGGGAACCTCTTGTCTGGCCCCATGGGCTTCTAGAAGATGCCGAGTGGTGCCTTGAGTCCAGAAATCCAAGACCTGGGGCCTAAGAGGCTAACTTTTCACAACAGGAGATCTTAAACCCCTACCCCAGCCTGGATCCTGGCATGTCAGGGGCACAAGAAGCTGTAGCCTCTAGCTCTCCTTGGAAGGATGAGGATGGGCTGGTCCAAGAGGGCAATGATGCTCTTTCTCTGCTCCTGGGCCTCTCCAGGGCCTGGGGACAGCAAGTGGAAGCTCCTCTAGGGTAGATCTGAGTTCAAGACTGGTCACTTGGGCAAGTCACTTAACCTCCCTGAAACTCAGTTTCCACATCAATCAAGTGGGGATGATAGGACTGGCCCCACGAGGTTGTGAAGATTTAATGTGAAGAGGGCCGGGAAAGTTCCCAGCAGGCAAACAGTAAACATTTTTCCTCTTACCCCCCTCCCCGACAGCCCACTGGCACGGCCCTGACCCAATCTTTTCCTCCAGATTCAGCAGATGTCCCCGACATCCCCTACTCACCCGTCGATGCCTGGCGGCTAAGCACAGGGAGTTCACTCTCCTCCTGCTCTGAAAAAGCCAGCGCCATCTTGTCAGGGCCGGGGCTGTCCAGGCTGTAGTCTGGAGATGTCGGGGAGGCTGAGCCCTCCTCCAGAGTGTCTCCCTGCAGGGAGGGTAGGCAGGAAGCCCTGAGCAGCCTTGCTGGGGTGCACATGGAGCCACAGAAACCGGCCTGGGCTTGGCAAAGAGCTTGGGCCTGGCTCAAACCCCAGCTCTGCCACTTCCAGGCTGAATGAGCCCTAGTTTCCTCTTTTGTAAAAATGGGAATGACCGTCCATGCCCTGCCTACCTCACAGAATGAGGCTCAACCAGGGTGTCATGTGAATGTGCTTTTGTCAGCTTTAAATGCTGATGTAACACGCAGAAAAGGCCGTGGTGGCAGAGCCCAGACTCAGAGCCATTGCTGCGGTGCAGACAAGAAGGCAGTGGCACTGGGGAAGAAACTACTTTTTCCTGTGCTTCTGTGTGCCAGGCCTGCCTGCCATCTCGTTTAATCCTCGCAGTGACACTTGTGGGTAAGTGGTATGGTTGGCCTGACTTTACAGACGCAGAGTAACATTCCCAAGGCCCACAGGAACCCACAACCAACTTGGCCAGACTCCAGAGCTCTTCCCACCTCACCACACCTCCGTGCAGTGGTAACTGTTTAACAACTGTCCCTGGTGAGTTGCCAATTCCTGTGTTCTAAATACAGCCTACCATGGCCAATGTCAAACTACGATTGTGACATGGCTGGATGCTTTGGCAGAAGAGATAGCTATGCTATTCCACCACACAGATACTACAGACGCAAATAACCTCAACAACATAGATAAGAGTAAAAGGTAGTGCAAGAATTAGGAGCGATGAGTTTTGAAGATAAGATATATTGCAGGGCGCGGTGGCTCACGCCTGTAATCCTAGCACTCTGGGAGGCCGAGGCGGGTGGATCGCTCGAGGTCAGGAGTTCAAGACCAGCCTGAGCAAGAGTGAGACCCCATCTCTACTAAAAATAGAAAGAAATTATCTGGCCACCTAAAATATATATAGAAAAAAATTAGCCGGGCATGGTGGCGCATGCCTGTAGTCCCAGCTACTCAGGAGGCTGAGGCAGGAGGATCGCTTAAGCCCAGGAGTTTGAGGTTGCTGTGAGCTAGGCTGATGCCACGGCACTCACTCTAGCTGGGCAACAAAGCAAGACTCTGTCTCAAAAAAAAAAAAAGATATATTATATTACCTTTTTTTTTTTTTTTCGAGACAGAATCTCACTATGTTGCTCAGGCTGGCCTCGAACTCCTGGGCTCAAGCAATCGTCCCACCTAAGCCTCCCAAGGGGACTACAGGCCACTGTGCTTGGCTTACTTTTGTTTTTAATAGAATTTATTTAATTGTAAGTTTAAATAATTTGATTTTTAATAATGGTTATGTTTAGCAACTGGCTAACAAAATTCCTGACAATTTGACCAGCTGCTTTCATGAGCTTTTATGCCCCAGTATGAGCCAATATGCACCAACTCGAACACACCATTGCCTCCCTGCCTCCTCTAAGAGCCACGAGCACACCAGACTCTGTGATTTAAGCCACTTGGGCTGTGCCTGCCCCACAGCCGTCTGTGCCACCCTTCCTCCCTGAGCCAAAGCCAGCCTTGTCTGTTTTCTCTCATAGGGATCCCATGAGGGAAAACAGGCCTTCCCAATTCCAAGGGCTAGCTCCAAGCAAAGCTTTGAGGTGGGTGGATTTGCCTTAGGCCATCTCATCTCCCTTTCAGCTGCGGATCCCTCCCAACGGGTCTGCTGGGTCTGCTGTAGGAAGCTTCTGTTGCCCAGACTTTCATCCCTGTCAAACCCCACCCCTTTCCCAGCCCACCTCCTGCCCCCTCAGGACTGTGCCTGGCTGTCTGTCGGTGGCTGACAGTGAGCTCTCCTTCTCGTGTGGCCTTCCTTCTTGCATGGAATAGGACCTTCAGGCCTGAGCAGCGGCTGTCGAAGCAGTCATGCTCACACCCACCCTGGCAGAGAGCGTCCCCGGCCCCCTGGATTCCCAGGCCTCACCATCTCCTCTGATAGGGCCTTCACCATCATCTTGCCCATCTTCCTGTTCATGGTCCGGGAAATCACTGCCCTCCACTTCTTCCCCAGCTTTTTGCCACTCTTCCCAGCATCCTCTGGAGTGGGGACACCTGAGTCATCTTCTGGAATCTGTGACAACAAAAGAGGAGGTTCAGAGACCCTGGTGACCCTGCCTGGGTCCAGGACTTCGGGCAACAAAGAGGCCTTTGGGTCACGGCACAAGCTGGAGGGGGTGGGACTGAGAGGCCCCCGTCCCCTTCCCCCTTGGCCCCAATCCTGTCCTCAGCCCTATTGCTTTATAGATAATTTGCTATTTATTTTGTAGTTGAAAAGAATGCAGGTGAATGCTTAGTGAGGGGAGAGGTGGCCCTCTGTGGTATAGGAGGCTTTGCCCCACAATCCTAACGTTTCCTCTTCCCCCTCCTCTCCCCCACCCCCACTCCCCTGTCAGGGCCTCAGGAGGCTCCGAAACTCACATTATCATCCAGGTTAAACTCCTTCTCGCTCACCACGGGAGAGCTGGGTTTGGATTTGGCAAAATCCTTGAAGCTGCTGGAGCGCTGAAGGGAGAGCTGGGAGAAGCAGGGGGTGTTGCCATCAGTGTGCTAAAATGGCTGCCCAAGTGCAGATCTGCCCTTGCCTCTCAACACACACACACACACACACCACCATGCCCCAGGCTGGGCAGAGCCACATGTACCCTGAGGGCCCTGGGCTAATGGGGTGAAGTACCTAGATGTTCTTGGAGCCACTGGCTTTATCCTGTTCTTCACCTTAACTCTGGCCACAGACCAAGCTCCTAACCTCAAGAGCTTCGCACCTCAGTCAGGACTCAGACTTAGCCTGAATTTCCACCAGTATCTCGTTTGGTCTCCAGAGCCCTGGAGTGAAAGACTAAATGAGTCCGAGTACACTTATATCTGCTACTAGAGACATACCTCAGCACATATGAGAGCATCACCGGTTACAAAACCGAGGGAAAATCCCTCCCGAACCCTGTGGCTCTGTCTTCATGCCCTGGGCCTGCTCTGCAGTCACACTGATAGGGGCAAACATATTGGAACCTCCATCCTGGTGAATCTGTGTCCCAAGAAGAGCAAGACAGTCTGGCCAGAAGCCGGCAAGACCCGACATTACACTTTCTGGAAAACCACAGTAGAGGCTTACTCACAGAAGGGGCCCCAGATTTGGGACACAAATGATTGGGGCTAATTTAGTACAAGAAACCCCATTTTCTCTTTATTCGTCTTAGCTTTTAGAGAAAAGTACACTTACACATTGTTGGTGGGACTGCAAACTAGTACAATCTCTATGGAAAGTAGTATGGAGATACCTCAAAAGAGCTCCAAGTAGACCTACCATTTGATCCAGCAATCCCACTATTAGGTATTTACCCAAAAGAAAAAAGAAAAGACATTTTATAAAAAAGACAATTGTACTCGAATGTTTACAGCAGCACAGTTAGCGTTTAACCTTAGTCACTAATGTGATGAGTTGGCAACTGTGACATCTGCCGGTGTTTGGACTTTTAGGCATGACGTTTTGTTTGTGTCGATGAGACTGTTTTCAGGAAATGAGCTTTCTTAACTGTATACACATGTAAATGTCAAAATAGCAGGCAGAAACCAGCGCAAGGCAGGTAAGGGGGGGTAGGCCGTAGACACAAGAAGTTGAGGCCCAGCTTGTATCAAGATAAACAGTCAAGACCAGAAGATACACACAGGAACCAGGGTTCACAGATGGCCAGACAGATAGAGTGGCACAGACTACAGACACCCATGATAAGGGCTTGAGGAACCGAAGCCTCAAACCAACACAAAGCTGAAGCTTTCACATCCTCTTTCCTACAAAAGGGTGTGTGTGTGTCCAGTGACAAACCCCCAGGACAGCAGCAATATCACCTGCCCCCCAACATACACACAATCGGCCTCAAGTCCTGGGGACCAAAGTGTAGCAGTTTAGAACTCTTGGTGGGTCTTGACCAAAGCCAAGTCAGCAATTGGGAGTCGGGGTCACATGCCCTTAGAGGTCACAGCAAGGTAGTTGCCCAGAAACTAGGTCAGTGGTCAGGCCAAGCAGACACTAGCACCATCAGCGCCTCATGGGTGTGGTGCCTGAAGCCTCGGTCAGAAAGCCTCCTCTGTGCTACGCTGGGGAGCTGGAAAAGGGGACCGTGAGTGGGCATAGTGAGGGGAAGGCATGACCGTGGGGTGACCACTCCGGTTCCCATGCTTGTCCTCCATCTTCCTTCCTTGGTTTTCCCCTCCCACTATTCTTTCCTCTTTTTCTCTCTTTCTTTCCCCTTCTCTCCTCCACCTTCCATTTATTTCCTCCTCTTGTATGGCTAGGATGCAGCTGCCTGGATAACTTCCTCCTCTTAATGCATGGAAAAGAGGGAACAGAGAGAGGGTGGGCACCAGGCTGCTATTTATAGGCTGATGGGGCCTATTATGGTCTTCTCTCCAGCACCCCTCAGCCTGGTCTGCAGCCCAGGAGGCTGAGAGTCGCCCCTGAAACCCTAGGGACTGGTGAGGCTGGAAAGCAAGAAGGAGGGCAGGCGTGGGGCCGGAAGTCGGCTTTGTTGGGGAAGAGTAAACTCACCGCCCGGCTGCCCTCTAATCGCAGCTCTTTCCCGAAGCCTTTTCCTGTCATTAATCTGCCGTCTGGGGGCTGGGAGGAGGGGCCTTTGGCTCCCAGGCACTTGTGTGAAGGCCCCTCTGTCCCAGCTTTAGCCCAAAGTGGGAGGAGCCAATCCTAAAGGACCGAAGAGATGGCACTAGGGCTTGGGCCCCGTTGGCCGCACTCAGCCCAGGGAGATGGAAGGGACTAACATATGTTCTTTGGGTGACCAAGGCTGAGGGCTGGCCAGGGTGGCCTATTGCCAAGCCTACCTCCCACCTCAGGGGCAGCCCCAAATATCCTGACTGCCTTTTAGTGAGAGGTGGCCCTCACCCACGGATGACTTGAAATACTTGAGCCCAGTTGAGTTTTCTGCCTGGCCTCCCTTTGGGATGAGGACTTTGTGGAAGTCATGCCTGGCAAGGGAGGTGACACCATACACAGCTGGCCCCTTTTTCATGTCTAAGGAGAGCACATGGGCCTCTTGGAAAGAGCTGCATTTCTCTTTGTCTGAACGCAGACATTGCTAAATTCTGTATGACTGCACGTGAGTTATTTCGTCTCTCTGGACAACAGCTTCTTCACTTGGTGTCAGACGGCAAGCGTTCTCATCTTGGTTCTGCTGCTGACCAGCTGTGTAAAGCTGAGTCAATTACTAACTTCTCTAGGCTTCTGTTTCCTCATCAGTAAAATGAAGACAAAAGCACCTACCTCACTGGGCTATTGCGAGGATGAAATGAGTGAGGACAGGGTTTTTGGAACATTGTCTGACACAGCAGTCCCTCAGCGAACGTCGGTTCATGCTTAGCCTTTCGGACCACCCACCTCCAGTCTCTTACCCTGGGCGTTTCCCCACGTGGAATACTCTGTCTTTCTGTCAACTGTAGTTTCTTCCCTCCCTCAAATTCCAATTTAAGTGGAAACAACCCAAATGGCCATTAATTGTAGAATGGTTAAATTAATTGTGGCAGAATCGTACACAAGACTAGTAACCAGCAAAGAGGTAGTACTGCTGGCCCCAACAATATGGATGAGTCTTGCAAATACACTGCTGAGTACATCCGTTACGCTGCCGCCTGCATAATGCTCAAGGCCCAGCAGAACCTATTTGTGCTGCTGGAAGTCAGGGTAGTGCTTACCCTGTGGGAATGGGGGCATGTAGTGACGGGCAAGGAAGCTTCTGGACTTTTTGAAGTGTTTTGCTTCTTGATCTGGGTGCTGCCCACATGGGGTTGATCACGTTATAGAAACTTATTGAACGGTGCACTTACGATTTGTGCACTTCTCTATGGATCTTATACTTTGATAAAAAGGTTTTTCAATTCCAGTGATCCTCCCTGATGACCCCCCCTCACAGCCTCACACTGCCCCAAGTGGTATCCTCTTCTCCTGCTTCCTAAGCAAACTTGGCTTTCCCCAGGGGTCTCCTGAATCACCCTCCCCACTCCTTCAGTGTACCAGGCATATACTGAGCACCCTGTGAGCCCCAGGCCCTGGTCTCTGTGCGTGTGGGAACCCTGCAAGGAGGGGCTCAACACCTCCCATGTGCCTGGCTCCCTGACGAGCGCTTCCTGTGTGCCAGCTTCCTCCAGCCTCACCACAGCCCCGTGTCACATCCACATGCAGGGGACACTTGAGACACTGCAAAATGCAGTACCCTAGGCAGAGATACACAGCTGGTGGTGGAAAAAGCAGGTGTCCAAACCCAGGTCTGTAACTCTGGAAGTCTGTGCATGTTTCACTCAGCTTTCTTGCCCTCTCCTGGCACATCCTCCATTGGCAGGCCCGGGAGAGGGAGCGGGGACAGGAGAGAGAGGCCTCAGAACTCATGCTGTTATCCCCCTACCCATAGAGAAGTGGCTTGAGTGAAGTGCTGACTGCAGATGGTGTTTGAACATAGCTCCCAGGAGAGCGGGTGGAAGCGCGAAGGGGGAAGGGTTCAGGAGGGCTTTGTGGAGGAGGCATATTTGAGCTGGGTCATGCAGGGGAGCCAAGATTTCTCCAGGTGGAGCTGGGAAGCATCTGAACAAGAGGGAAATTTAGGGACATTGGGGCAATGGTGATGGGATGGCCGGTAGGTCAATGGTTGTGGTGGCAGGTGGAACAGAAAATGCCATGGAAGGCCTTTGGTAGCCATAGCTAGGAACTTGGGCAGTGTCCTGTGGGCAGTAAGGAGCTACTGAAAATACCAAGTGTATGCTGGTGAGAGGGTTGGCTTGAAGTGTGCTGTAGGGAGGGAGCCATGGGGAGAGAAATGTGCCAGGATGGGGCAGACAGGGGTGGGACGAGACTGAAAGGAGGGAAGAGTTGGGCACTTGGACAGGAGTGTAGATTCTTCTCCATTGTCCCTGGTAAGAAGTCTGGGGGATGGTGGAAAGTGGGGGTGTGGTGGGTTGGGACCACCCTTAGGGAAGTCAAGTCTAGGACAAACCCCTTTCCAACTTTCTACACCCCAACATTGGCATTTGGGTGAAATCAGATCAAAGGGAGTGCAGAGCAAGAACTTAAAGGAGGTGAAAGTCTCCAGAGGGCAGCTAAAGGGTATGTCCCTCAACCCCAGGGCCTCTCCAGTCCTTCATGATCCACAGTAGGTGCCATGTCCTGGCCCCACCATCGTGGTGGTTTTGCTCCCTCTTCTGTTCTGCTGCCTGGAGGATCACTCACTCCACGGCTTTCTGGGTCTGCTCCGCAGAGCTCTCCTCCTGATGGGTTGAGTCTTTTATGGTCCTCAGACTCTTCTAGTGCCATTGAGATCAGCAGGGGGACAGGAGAGTGGAGAGAGAAGGGGTTGAGACTCTGGAGTCAGACAAATCTTGGCTTGGAGCCCTGCTCTGCAGCTTACTAGCTGTGTGACCTCCAGCAAGTTACTTCACCCCTCTGAGCCTTGGGTGTCAAATAGGGATAATGACAATTTCTGCGCCTACCTCACAAGGTGGTTGTGAGGAGTCAACGAGCTAAGAGATGCACAACACAGTGCCTGGTGTCCGCTGAGCCATCACTCAGTGGGGCTTTCAGTGCTATTAAGTCTTGTTTTCTCTGCTTCAGGGCTGGGACCATGGCTCGATCTTCTTTGTAGCGTGTCCCTACCCCCACCTGTGCCTACAGCACCGCAGCCCCCGTGTGCATGTGCACACATGTGATGGAGCACTCTCATATCTCATTTCAGGACATCCGTACAACCTCCTGAGGGGGCAGATCACGAGTTAGCCCCCTTTACAGAGACAAGGAGACTGAGGCCCAAAGAAAATCAATGAACTGTCCAAGGTCCTACAGCTGGAACGTTGTAGGATTCCAACTTGGCTTTCTTGCCCCCGCCTGGCACATCCTCCATTGGCAGGCCCGGGACGAGGAGTAGGGACAGGAGAGAGAGGCCGCCCCTGGTTTTGTGCTTTCCCCTCCACCATGTCACCTTAGACTCTGAGGGGAAGGGACTAGCAGTGATGGAGCCAAGCCACAGCCTCTGGGCCCCAGGAAGATGCTGTCTCTACCTTCCGGAAGCTTGGCTTCTTTAAGGCATTTCCATGGCGTCTGGGGCGAGGAGAGCGTGTGGAGGCAAGCTCATCCCAGCTGTGGAGGCTGGTGCAAGCTCTTGCAGGGGTGGGTGGGGTTTACCTGGACTCCCCTCCCCTAAGGATGTGGACCTTAGAGTGCCACATGGACCTTAATTCTTCTGGGAGAGGCCTGGGGGAAATCCCAGAGGCCCATCTGCTTGCCAAGCACAGAATCTGGGTAACTGAAGCGGGAAAGACGAAGGGGATTCCTGGCTTCTGTGTGCTTCTGGGCACCTCCGTCTGAGGTGGCACAGGGTCCCAGTGTCAAAGTGTCAGCTCTTTCTCAGACTCCTTCCTCCGGCTCAGCGCCCCTGTGGTTTGGGGCCTAGCCCCATCTATAGAGCAGTCTCTGCTTCCCACCCCCACCAGCCAGAGAACAACGGGAAGTGGCCCCAGTCGTCCAAGAGTGGCAGCCAATGGCAGGCCTGCCGGGCCTAGCGCTGTGCAGAGTTTGGACAGGGGTGACAGGGCCCGTGTGAAGATTCATGAACCTCCCCCTCCCCCGCCCACCACCACTGCAACCTTAGAGACGCAGCTGGGGTGCGGAGAGTATAGCCGGAAGTGGCAGCCACCCCAGGACCTGAGAGACGGGGCAGGATGCACACCCCAGTGCCCTGAGGCTCAGTCTTTCAGCTGCCTGGGCCTCCGCCTGGGAGCTGCTTCCCTGACAGGCCTGCTTTGGGATGGTTCTAGAATCCCACTGGATAGGCAGGATGTAAGCGCTGATTTCCTGGGACAACCGAATCAAAGAATTAAGTCTAGAAATCCTCAAATCTGACCAGAGAAACCTAGATCTGGCAGAGGCTTCAAAGAATCTTCTAGTCCACCTTCCACCCCAGGAAGATGAACACCTCAGCCGTCCATGACAACTGCTTTTCCTCCTGGCCTTTCAAATCTGCTGACTTTTTCCTCCTCAGCCCTCACTCCTACTCACTATCTCACCAGCTTCATTTCTCATTCCTCACAAACAACATCTCCCTGCCCGGGAAGACCCTATGTGCCCCTTGCATCCCACTGCCATTTTGGAACTACATTTTCCCCAAGTTTGAAGATCACCTCAGGCCCCATCTCCAGGGGGCCTGGGGAGCAGCAACAGACCTGAGCCAAGTGGGCATGGCCTGGGCCATGGCCAAAGGGCGGGGGCCCTGGGAGCATCATGGCTCCAAGCTGGGCAGCCCAGTGGGGCTCTTTGAGTGAGATGGCTCCTGAGAGGCCACACTCGGGCAGAAGTGGTGGCAGGACCAGCATAGGGGATAGAGAATTAAGTATAGTCTTAAGATGCAGCGTGAGCACTGTATTTTGTCATTCTCGAATTCTAGTCTAGGATTCTGGCCCCTAAGTTTAGATCTTTACCCGATCCATATAGGGTTAAATTCTATAACTCTAGACTTCTGAGAGTCTATTCCGTAACTCTGTTGCCCCAGAATTTTAAAAGTCTCTTCTGTATTTCTGTTACTTAATAACCCCTGGGTCCCTGTCCCATTGCCCTCTGGGTGAATGGCCGTCACCTACAGACTCAACATGTGGCCTTTGGCTCTTCCCACTTCTAAGAGTCCTGGAGAGCAGAGGAGGGAAGGAAGAAGTGAGTTCCCAAAGATGCTCCTCACCTTTTTCTTCTGAGTGGACTCCTTCTCACTGGCGTTGGAGGGCTTGCGGCGCAGCATGGTCCTCCGGCCTGGAGAGACTCCGTCCCTGCTCTCCTAGGTGTCAAGATGCAGAGGCTGCTTGCTCAGCCTTGCCAGCACTGTCTAGGGGGCACGGCATGGACCGAACCTCCAGCTGCCACTCTGACTGCTACAGTGGCAGCTTGGGGGTGCGGGCCATGGACACCCGGTGGCGGCAGCTTACAGGAAGCCCTGCCACGTGACCTGCTCTTACAGCAATCGCAGCCCCTGCCGGCCCCTGGGGAGGAAGGAAGTCCCAGCTTCAGTCTCCAGAGATTCTGATGTAGACGGCTCTTGGGTTGAATGGTCAGAGAAAAGTCCCTACCTTGGTATCTCATGTCTATCATCACCAGTTCTGCTCGTTTCTCCAGAGGTGGCCAATCAACTTGACATTACATGGCCTATCCAAGCCCTTTATCTCACTGACCAGAATCCACAAACCAGAAGTTGGACCATCTCTCTGCCTGTTGGGTCAATGCTCCTGGTCAACTTGCATCTACAAGGTCATCACTGTCATCACTACCACTACCATTACCCCTATGGCCATCACCCCTACAGCCATAAGCCCTTCAGCCCTCCCTGCTGCCATCAGCAAACCTACAGCTATCACCACGACAATACTCACCTCTACAGTTGACATCCCTCAGCCTTCACCTCTACAGTCATCACCGTTGCCACTATCACGCTTCCAGCCATCATCTCGACAGCTGTCACCTTTCCAGACATTACAGCCAGCCGTCCCCATGACCTCTCACCCCTACAATCATCATCCCTACAGTCATTGCCCCTCCAACGATCATCACATCCCTGCAGCCATCAGTCCTGCAGTCACCCCCATTGCCATCAGCACAACTACAGCCGTCATCACTAGAGCAGTCACTCCTCTAGTCAACACTCCTCAGCCACTGCCAGGATATTTCTCCCCACCACAGCTGAAAAGCACTTGCAGGCGACTCCGCACCACCAGCAAATGGCCCGTTCAACAGGCATTTATCGAACACCTATGCAGTATGTTCACTTTGAGGATTATCTGTGGCAGATTTTTTTTTATTTCAGCTTATTATGGGGGTACGAAAGTTCAGGTTATATATATTGCCCATGTCCCCCCATCCCCCCGAGTCAGAGCTTCAAGTGTGTCCATTCCCCAGACAGTGCGCCTGGTGCTCTATCTGTGGAAGATTTTAATAACTTTAATGACTTATTCCAAAAGCAATTCGTATTCATCATATACAATTGAGCAAACAAAGATAAACAAAAAAGAAGAAATTTCAAAAATTCTCCATAATTGTTTTCCATACTGCTTGGATGAATATCCTTTTCTGTTTTAAGCATCTATCTACTCTTGTCTATACACACTTTTTTTTCTTTTTACAGAAATCCTACTGCACAGAAAGCAGATCATTGGTTTGGGGAGATGGGGAGAGGTCACAAAGGGCACTAGAAAATTTTGGGGGATGATGGATATGTGCACTATCTTGATTGTGGTGATGCTTTCATGGGTATATACATATGTCAAAACGTACCAGATTGTACACTTTAAAAACATGCAGCTTATCGTAGGTCAAGTATACCTCAATAAAGATGTTTTTAAATTTTTTTAATTAAAAAAGGCCGTACTTCACAATCTGTTGGTCTCTGCTTTTCACACTGAACACAGTATAATTAAGATTTTCTCTGGCTAGGAAACATTCTTCAGCTATCTGATTTGTAATGGCTGCTTAATTTTCTTTATTATTATTGACTGAACATCCTTATGGCAAATATTCACATCCACAAATTTTTCCTTAGGAGAAATATCCAGAAGGGGGATTGCTGGGGTAAAAGCTATGCACCTTTTTCAATTCTGTAGCACTTGTGAAATCCTGGGCTGGTCCACCCCTGTTCCCAAGATGTCCTCGTGACTTCCTCCTCCGACCACGCTGCACGCCCTTGGACCGTCCACCTGTTGGGGAGAGCTCGGGGAAGACAAGGTCCTTCTCCCCCAAGGTGAAACTATACTTTCTTTGGCTCCAGCCCACTCAGCCTGCCAGGCAAACTCGTGAAAAGATTCCACGCCCCAGATTGCTTCCCCACTGGCCTGTGCTTTCCAGCCTGAAAGTCCCTCCCAGGCCACCCAGGGGCAAGAGAGAGCCTAGTAAGTGGCTTAAGGCTTTGAGCCTGACACCCGTGTAAGGGACTCATAGGGCCTTTGGGGCTCGGCATGATCAGGGGCGGGAGGGCAGCCCCAGCAGGGACCAGGCGAGGGGACGCTGCTGCAGGCGCCTGGGACACCTGGGGTTCGGGTGGCCGGGAGCCAGGTGCACGCGAGACCATCTCGCAGAACCTTCTGGGCCTGCGCAGCGGCGGCGCGTCCCTGGGCGCGCAGGATGTGCCCGCTTCCTGTTTGCTCAGCCGGTAGCTGCAGCTACCGAGCTCACACACTAACCGCAGAGCCTTCAAAGGCTGCCAGCAAACCAGGGCGCTGGGACACCGCCGAGGCCTGGAAAAAGGCAGCGAGGGGGAGGTGAGGGGGCCTGGAGAGAAATACAGAGAGGTGACCAGCCCCCAGGACAGAAGGGAGCAAGCGCTTTCAGCCGCGCCCTTCTTTCTCCTTTCCAGATCTGTCTCCTCTGGTCAGCCGCACGCCCTCAACTCCCGCTCTGGGGGGTCCAGAATTCCCCATCAGGACTTGCCTGCCTTCAGCTTTTCTCTTCCAATAGATTTCCCTGCAGGAATCCCAGGAGGTCAGGCCCCAGCGGGCTAATGGGCCCTAAACACTTGTTTAATAGGTTTCCCCTTCCCGACAACACATTTGCATTTTATAGGTTACATTGTTCCAGGTATACAGAGCCCTCAGCTAAAGAATTTTTCCGGGTCAGTAGCTCAGTGAACAAGGCCACCTTAAACTTGATAATGGGCTGGCAGGCAGCACCTAGCTAGGAGCTTGCTGTGGGCACAGCCTTGTGCTAGGCACTTTGCAGAGGTACAAAGTCAATAGCCGTCAAGGTCCCTTTCACCTGGGAGCTGACATCCTAGGTGGGGTGGCAAGCTTACATTCGCCTGGCACTTGTTCTTTGCCAAGCACTGCTACCATCAGGCACTTCACAAACGTTATTTAATCCTACTGCAAGCCCCTGACGCAGGTAGTTTAAACTGGGATAAATCCCTTAAAGATGCGCCCAGAAGTATAAATGAGGGGCAGGAGAACCTTGATTTAATGTCAATATTGCAGGATATGTGTGTTTCTGTGTCTGTCTATTTGAGGT
The DNA here is from genome assembly GCF_020740605.2 of Lemur catta. Lineage (NCBI taxonomy): Eukaryota > Metazoa > Chordata > Mammalia > Primates > Lemuridae > Lemur > Lemur catta. The sequence continues at coordinate 29,977,650 of NC_059155.1, read as the reverse complement.
TCCACTGATAGTGAGATCAGTCTGAACCCTCAGAGGGTGGACACAGGACTGCCAAAGACACAAAGGTCACTGTAGGCTGTATTCACATAGAACAGCCCCCGCCCCCCAGCAGCTTGCCCCACGAGATTTTCATTTGGCATACAGATGATCATGAGTGGGATATTTGGGGCAGGTGGGATCCAGACACGTACGAAAAAAGCATCCCCCACTCTCTGAATGGATACATTTCTGATTTGAGATAGTAAGAGTTTGGATAGGGAAGGATCCCTATGTTTGGAACAACTCTCCAAAAGATTCTGTTCCCATTTCCTCCCGGCCGACTCCCCCCACATCCAGCTGAAGAGTGTTATACTGCATGGCAGGAGGTGGGCTTTACAGCAACCTCATAAGTCAGGCACTGTTTTTATCCCGATTTTCCAGGGAGGAAGCTGAGGCCCAGAGGGGTTAAGCGAATTTCCCAAGACCATACAGCTAGTAAGTGGTGGAACTGAGTCTTAAACATAGGTCTGATCTTGGTCCAGGGCCCACACTATTAACCACTCAGCTCTACAGTGCCTCCAATGCAGAGTTCCTGAGCAGGGAGATGAGAGAATTGTGGGGCCTTCTGCTCACAGCCCTCTCTTGGCACCCGATATTGGTTTGGGTGCCACAGTGGGTGCCACAGGGCCACCTTGAAGTAGGTGGGGGGGGGAACAGGATGGGGAGGGCTTCTGGAAGTCGCATCATACGTACAATAGCTGCACTAGTTGGGCCAATTAAGTGAGGGTGAAATATGTAGGGAAGCCTTCGTCAACATGTGAAGTAGTAAACACCTGTCACATTGAGTCTAGAGCATTGGGGTGGGAGGCAAGTGACTAGGAATGATGGAGAACAGATAAGTGGAAGGTTTGGGCTCATTCCAAGGAAGAAATTTGGATATTCAGATGGTACTAGTTCAGCCCTGGTAAGTGGTTATCTCTCCATGTCTAGAAATGTCCAAGCAGAGACCACATAGTCCCTTGAAAATACCTGGACATCTCCAAGATGAAACTCACCTTAGTAGCCTGGCCCATTAGCAGATTTAATGGGGGTTATCTTAGGCAGAGAAGGCAGGAAGAGAAAAATTGCTGGGAGGAAAAGGAGGGCAGAGGAGAGTAACAAGACAAGGGGCAGGCGGCTCTCGCACCCATTCCTCATGCACACAACATGCACACAGTGGGCAGCTTTGGGAACGCTGGTAGCAGTGCTGATGGGGAGGGAAAGAAAGTGATCTCTGACCTCGTGATAAGGTCTTGGTTTAAAAACAAAAAAACACCTGTCCTTTGGTGCTAAGATGAAAACACACTCATGACTCACTGGAGGGCCTTTCTGTGGGAGGGCTGGGCTACTCTGCCTAGAACTTTGTCTCAAGGTTACAGGGACAAAAGTCTCTGAGCACTGGGCCCTTGGCCCCATGGGGAGAGTTGTCCAAGGCTCTAGGGAAGAGGAGAAGCAAGAGAATGCCTCCCAGTAATGGAGTCAGATTGTCTGACTGGATTCAGATTGTCGTATGATCACCTATCGGCCACATGACCTTAGACAAACAAGTGACCACCTCCATGAGCCTTAGTGAAGACAGTAACAGTGGTAATGTGGGCCTTGCTTGTGTGTGTGTGTGTGTGTGTGTGTGTGTGTGTGTGTGTGTGTGAGAGAGAGAGAGAGAGAGAGAGAGAGAGAGAGACAGACAGACAGACTAGGGTTCCTACCCAGATGACATGCATAGAGGGAGTGCTCTCAGCCCAGTGCCCAGCTACTGGAAAATGCTGGGTACCTGGTGGGTGACTCCACATCAGTTCACTTCAGGCTCCACTGGAAGACTTTCCTCTTGCCAAAGCCAGGAAGCCCTTGGTGACCATTTGGTGCTGCTGCCTTCTCTCCTCGGCACCCCCTTGGCATCTGCTTCTATATTCTTTTTGGACTCCATCTGAATCTCTGCCACGTGACCCGGTGGCCCATATCCGGTGTGTCTCCACCTTGTCAAGGGCAGGTCCCTCTGCCCGAACTATTCTAGAACACAGGAGGTGTGATAAGCCAGAGGCCCTGAAGCTGCTCGGGACTGGCTGCGCGGGAAAATAGCTTTTTAGCTTCATGGCCTTGCCATGGACCACTGGGGCTTTCTCAACCACCCATCCTACCCGACTTGAGCCACTTGCTCAGTTCCTGTTTCACAAAGAAACAAGGAAGTGAAGAGATGGGCCGGCCTCAGGGCAAGGGTTGGCTGGGTGGGGGTTTGGGAAGCACCTCCCACTCCCAGCTGTGATGAGCCGAGGGGGTGGGGAAGGGATGAATAGGGAGGAAATAGTTGCTATTGAATCTTTCATGTTTCTTTCTTTTTTTTTTTTTTTGGTACCAAGAGTGCCCAACCACTGATTTTTTTTTTTTTTTTTTTTTGAGACAGAGTGTCACTTTGTTGCCCGGGCTAGAGTGAGTGCCCTGGCATCAGCCTAGCTCACAGCAACCTCAAACTCCTGGGCTTAAGCGATCCTACTGCCTCAGCCTCCCGAGTAGCTGGGACTACAGGCATGCGCCACCATGCCCGGCTAATTTTTTCTATATATATTTTTAGTTGTCCAGCTAATTTCTTTCTATTTTTAGTAGAGACAGGGTCTCGCTCTTGCTCAGGCTGGTCTCGAACTCCTGACCTCGGGCGATCCACCCGCCTCGGCCTCCCAGAGTGCTAGGATTCCAGGCGTGAGCCACCGCGCCCGGCCCCAACCACTGATTTTGAGGAAGTGCCCAGTGAGTTGGTAAAATTCACTGCTGACGTGGTTTAGCTGGGTGAAGAGGGGCCAGCCCAGCTCTTCCAAGGTCCCAACTCCTGAACAGCTGGAGCCAGATGGCTGGCAAATGAGTGAGGACTGACTTAGTTATTATTTTAAAAATGAACTATTTAGACTATTTTGTGTGTATGTTATCTATCTCTCGTCTTACCCATGCCCTTTTCTATTCCAAAAAGGATATCAAGTGTCAAGAAAGGTAGCTCAATACCACTATCACCATTGTTGTCACAGCTGTGTGACTTACAACAGGTCTTCTTGGGCCTCACTTTGTTCATCAGAGGCAGTAAGGGAGTGGCAGAAGCACGCACTGACAGTGAGAGAGGAGCCATCCCAGAGCTGAGTCAGGGTGCTGGGGATTTAATCCCCACTCTGGCCCCAGTGAGCTATATGACCTTGGGCGAGTCCCTTCCTCTTTCTGGGCTGCCGTTGAAGTTTTCCCATCTGCACACCGAAACAAATGAACTGTATTTTTTGTTTATTTGGTTGTGGAGCTCCTCCTATTCAGGACTGGCTATGGAATTTGTGGGCCCTGGTGCGAAATGAAAATGTGGGGCCCTTTGTTAAAAAATTATGAATTTCGAGACAGTGACAGGACCTGCACTGCATTCAAGCAAGCACAGGACCCTTTTAAGCACAAAGCCCTAAGTGACTGCACAGGTCATACACCCATGAAGTTGGCCCTGCAACTACTTCAATTACAATTTTATGGGAAGCCCATCAGGGCTGCTTCTGTGACAGTCCTCGTGTTTCTGAGGAAACTCAGGCTCCAGGGAGCATAGTTGGAAAAACATAAATTAGATGCCTGCTCCGAAGCCTTTCTAGTTTTGACTATTTATATATAAAATTTGGGTCCCAAACCTTTTTCTTACCTACCTCCGAAGGTGAAGCAAGAGTAGAACTTGTGCTGGGCGAATAATAGCGTTATCATCTTTTGTCTGTGTGGCTTCCTGGTTTAGAGCGCTGCCACATCTGGGTCTTATGGGCCTCTCACTGTAACCTCACCAGGATGCAGAATGAGTAGTTTACAGAAGGGATAACTGAAGACCAGAGAGATTAGTGACTTGCCCAAGGCCACATAGCTGGCACAGTTGGGACTAGAACCCCAGAATCCTAACTCCTGAGAAAAGGGGCTTTTCCACGTGGCCTGCTCCACAGCAGCAACCAGCAGGTGAGGGGAGGCTTGGTAAGCCCCACCTTCTAGCATGAAAACACAGGGCCAGAGCCCAAGTGGACAGTTATTTATCTTCAATTCCTAATGATATCACAAGAGCCCCACATGTGTTAGTCTGCTGCGTGTGCCCTGAATGTCTTCCTGCCTGACCCAGAGTGAACCCCTTAAAGCAGAAACAGTTCCAGCCATCTGGGTCCCAGGGAGGGGAGGGGCTGAGGTGGCTGTGACCCCTCTGCAGCCACGTTCTAGGACCGAGGCTCTTATTCCAGAATGGTGGGTTGGAAGGGGCAGTTATGTTATGGGGAGGAGATGAGGCAGAGTCCTGGGTCTTGGGCTGAGGAGAGGAGGGGGGAGGACATCAGCTGCCTTGGGCTGAAAGGCCTCCAAGGGAGTCTTGGTCAGGTGTCCAGGGCCTTCTTGCTGCCCATGACCTACCATAACCCCAGGAGCAAGTATCGGGGTACAACGGCAAAGGTCTGGCGGGACTTAGGCAAGCAGTATGGCATTTGATCCTGCTTGAGTCTCAGTGTTCTCATCTGTAAAATGGTGAGAGCCATACCACTTATCCTTTTCTGAAAGAGTGGATTCTAGAATCATCTGACTGGCTTGAATCTTCCTTTTTTAATTTACCTGATTAGAGGCCAGGTGCGGTGGCTCACGCCTGTAATCCTAGCACTCTGGGAGGCCGAGGCAGGCGGATTGTTTGAGCTCAGGAGTTCGAGACCAGCCTGAGCAAGAGCGAGACCCCGTCTCTAATAAAAATGGAAAGAACTCATATGGACAGCTAGAAATATATACAGAAAAATGAGCCGGGCATGGTGGCGACTGCCTGTAGTCCCAGCTACTCGGGAGGCTGAGGCAGGAGGATCGCTTGAGCCCAGGAGTTTGAGGTTGCTGTGAGCTAGGCTGATGCCACGGCACTCACTCTAGCCCGGGCAACAAAGTGAGACTCTGTCTCTAAATAAATAAATAAATAAATAAATAAATAAATAAATAAATAAATAAATAAATAAATAAATAAAAATAAAAATAAATTTACCTGATTAGAAAAAAATGGCCTTGAGCCAGGTGGTTAATATCTACGGGCCTCACTCAGTTCCCTCACTTGTAAAATGGGAATAATAAAAGTACCTTTTCATAGGTTGTGAGGATTAAATGAGAAAATGCGTGTAAAGCCTTTTGCACAGTGGTTCATAATAAACACTCAGTAAATGGCAGCGATGATGAGGATGAGGGCGACTTTAATTTTATTATTAGTAGCTGTCATTGTGGGGCTAGCAGGTGAAAGAGCAAATGACTCAGCAAACAGAGGTCCAACTTTGAGTGCTACAGGCTGTTAGTGAGGGTGGGTCAGGGCTGGGGCCTTTAGATACAAACATTGGTGGTGCTGTCACAAATCACCCTCACACTCAGCAAAATAGGCCTGATGGTCCCAGACTGGGGGACTTCTCTGGTGCCTTTGCCCAGCATCCTGCACCCAGAACCTTAGTTCTCCCCTTCCACCCAACTGTGCTCTGCTGGGCAAACGTGCTGGCCCCAACTTTTCTGGACCATATTGACAGGTCCCCCAGTGTGGGGCTCCCTTCTGTTCCCTCCACATGGTTACAGCACCTTTAGCACAGGCTGCAGATGGCTGGCTGGGCGTGGCATGCATGTGCGTCCTCGTACATGCGCACACGTACTTTCACACATGCTCACACGCACGTTCTCAAGCCCATGTGCACCCCCACTGGGCTTCTGGGAGCCTCACGTCCCCACCCCCATCTCACCCTCTCTTCCTCCCGCACCACAAAAGCCACAGGTAACAGCAGTCACTGGCAACACAGCGGACACAATGCAAAACCCAGAGGCAGGCGTCTTTACCAGGCTGTTTTAAGCATCTTAGCAGGATGTGAGCGCAGGTGGCTAACGGCCGATTTGGCTGGAGTGAAGTCTTCTCACCACAGCGGACTCAGAGAATGAGGAGGGGGCTGGGAGGTAGGCTAAGGGACCACATGGCGCTTAAGGGCACAAGAACTGCACTGCCGGCCCATCTGGCCCCACCATCTCCCAACCTAATGTGTGTGCCCTTGGGCAGGACCCATCCTCCGTCTGGAGCTCAGTTTTCCTGTCTGTAAAATGGGGAAACCAGACTCTGTCCACACAAGGTTAAGGGCCGTCCAAGGATACGGGAGGATTAAATATTAACAGTGTTGGCACTGCAGCGGCACCTTGGAAAGTGCAAAGGGCTCCCTGGATTCCAGGGAAGTCTGGGATAGTGACTTGGTGCGGCTGTCCAGGTTGTTCTCCAACTTCCAGTAGGGCCGTATCCCAGAGTGTCTTCCAGAGTGCCCCATCGCATTCTTTCCTAGCCCACGGCCAAATTCCCATGGCTTAACTACCTCTGCTGTCACTTGGCATGGAGCCCACCCAGGGTTTAGGAGAGATGGGCTCACATATGGGGGGCTGGTGCGTGCCCCTGCCTGGTCTCCAGCTCCAGGCCCACTCTGCCCCCACTACTCTGGTCTCCCGACCCTGGGGTGGCAGTCTGCAACCGTAGGATTCAGCAACCCTGTGCCTATAGGCACAGCAGGCAACCTGGAGGGAGCCCCATCGTAGTGCTGCTGGCAGGTGGCGGTGGCCAGGGCAGCCTCAAGGCCATGGGAAGACCAAAAAGTCAAGAGCTAGTGTGGGTGGGAACAGGCCTGGCTATATCCAGCAGGTGGTGATAGGGTCAGGCTCTCCCAGGACCATGGAATCCCCAGAGTTAGAGGCACTGCCCTACTGATCTTTTATCTTGAGGGAAGGGACTAGCTGGCTCTCCTATCCGGGGGCCTGGGGTTGGGAGCCCTGGGAGAGGTGTACAACACCAAGGCAGGGGGCAGGTGGCACTGCCTGGGGCCAAGAAGCCATTGTCCCTGGGGCCTGGTCCTGGGGAAGGAGGCTGAGAACAACGGTTTCTAGGCAATGGGCTGGCAGGGGTTCTTTTTTTTATAAATTTTATTTTATTTATTTACTTTTTTTGAGACAGAGTCTTGCTCTGTGGTCCACCTGGGCTAGAGTCCCGTGGCGTCAGCCTAGCTCACAGCAACCTCAAACTCCTGGGCTCAAAAAGTCCTCCTGCTTCAGCTTCCTGAGTAGCTGGGACTACAGGTGCACACCGCACCACCACACCCGGCTATTTTTTTTATTTTTTATTTTTAGTAGAGACGGGTCTCAGTCTTGCTCGGGTTGGTCTCGAACTCCTAACCTCAAGCCATCCTCCTGCCTCAGCCTCCCAGAATGCTAGGATGACAGGTGTGAGTGACTGAGCCCGGCCCTGGCAGGGGTTCTTGGGGCATGTACAGTGCAGGGGTGAAGGGAGCTGAGCAGGTGAGCCCCACATCTAGGTGGAGGGTTAGCAGTAGTGTTGGGAGCCTCTATGCACTCCAGCCCAGGATGACAAGAGCGGAGGCTGTCAACAGAGAAGCCAAGGAGGCGGGGCCCGGGGCCCTGGCGGACAGGGGCTCTGTGTGCTGCTGCAGCCACTCGTGCTCCTCCAGCAGCTGGCGCCGCAGCAGCTCCGGGCCCACTTTCTCTCGGATGGTCTGGTAGTAGAGATTCAGGTACTGGAGCTGCAAAGGGTAGAAGGGGTGAGAGCCCCAGCAAGCCGAGCTACCAAGAGGTGAGGTCTTGGTGCCATCCAATCCCCTGCTGTGAGACTCCAGCCGCCCACCTTGGTCCAGGTGCTCACAGGTCCCCAGCCACCATCAGGCCTCAGGCATTCTCTGGGGCTTTCCAGAGGCAGTTTCCTATGGCGGCTATTTAATATCATAGTGACTTTAAGGCCCTTTCAGGCCCAGGAATGAGAGTAAGCAGGGCAGGCATTATTATCCCCATTTTACAAAAGCAAAGACTGAGGCCGGGAGAGGGGAAGGGGTTGCTTATAGTTCCAGGCCTTGTAGTGGCAGAGCGTGAAGGCCTGGTCTCAGTCTCTTCAGGTGTTCACTACCTGAGGTTGGGCAGGCTGATCTGACTGGAAAGTTCTAGAAGCTCTGGGGTCTCTGGTAAGCTGGGGAGGATGCCTCAGTGTATGCCTATAGGTGCCACCAGTGTGGAACCTCCTGGGAGAGCAGCAGGGGCAGAGGGTCTTGGGGTAGGCGGGGAGCAGAGGAACAGTGCTGAGGGGCACTCACATGCTCGGGGGACAGCAGGCTGACATCGATGAGGTTCCGGTCATAAGGCACCAATGACACCACTTCAAAGGTCAGGTAGGTCCCTGGGTACTAGGAACCCACAGGGAAGGTGGGTCAGCAGGACAGCGAGGGGGGAGGAGGAGCTAGGCCGAAGGGAGGGGGAGAGCACACCACCCGGAAGCTGCAGGCACAGGGAGCTGACCCTCATCAACCCTGGACACTCCGGGTAGGCCCAAACCTTCCAGAGTCCCTTCTCTTAACCAGCCCCCTTGTCTACCACTTAGTGCCCCATCTTTGGCGCTTCCCTTCTGATTCCTGAAATTTCAACTTAGGTCTGTGTTTTTCAAAGTGTGTGTTTCAGCAGCACTTAGGGAGTATGTTAAATAGGGCCCACCTCCCAAACCTACTGGAGGCAGAATTTCTAGGACAGGGCCTGAGAACTTACATTTCAATAATTTTAAAAGAAGTTATTAGGCTTTTCTATCTGTCCATCCATGTATCTACTTATTGATCTATCTATAGAGATAAGTATAAAGAAGAAAAAATAGCCTATAATTCTCATCTCCCAGATAGCACTTGTATGTGTGTGGTCAACAAACTCAAACTACACAAAGATACATAATAAAGATAGAAGGTTTCTTCCCTGCCCAATTTCCTTCCTGAAAACATTTCAAGCGTATACGACAATATCTCAGTATATGTATATATTTTTAAAATCCATGCAAATGGATCCTACTGTATGCACTTTTCCATACCTTCCTCCTCCCCCCTTACTTAATAGTTAACCTAGAAGAGTGCTCCATAGTAGCAAAAGGAAATCGACCTCACTCTTCTTAAGAGCTATGCAAGATTCCACAGTATGTGGCTGTCCCATGATTTATTCAACCAGTTGCAGATATTTAGGCTGTTTCCGATTTTTTTACTATTATTATCAATGCTACCAATCAACATCTTGGTGAACTTTTAGGACTATATCCAGAAGGTACATAACTGGTACAGGGATTGCTGAGACAAAAGGTACAGGTATTTTTAATAGGTATTTTGATAAATATTGTCAAACTGTCCTCCAGAAAGGTTGCACCACTTGTATCCCCTCAACAGTGTATGAGAGTGTCCATTTCTCCACATACTCACCAGCACTGGGTATCATCGTCTCTAATTTTTGTCAGTCTGATAGGTGAAACATGGTACTTGATTGTTGTTTTGATTTGTATTTCTTTAAGGATGAAGTTTCACATGTGTGTGGACCATTTTAGTGAATTGCCTTTTCAAGTCCTTTGTTTTTTATGTTTTGTCTATTTTTGTCTTATTGATTTGTAAAAGCTCATGGCAAAATGAGGACGTTCACCCTTTCTCTGTGGTATGTGCTATATTTGTCACACATCTTTTGGCTTTGTTTATGGTATTGTTTCCTTATAGATGTTTTCTATTGAATTTAGTCAGAGTTATTAATCTTTTCCTTCATGGCTTCTGGGTCTTGCATAGAAAGGCCCTGCTGCACTCTGGTATTATAAAGGAATTTATACACGTTTTTTCTCTAGATCTTTTATGGTTGCATTGTTCACCTTAAAACTTTGGTCCATCTGGAGTTTTATTCTGGAGATTATTCAGTTTAATCCCCCCAAGCGATCAGCCATTAGTTCCCCCTGACCATTTACAAAATAATCTTTCATACCGTTTCAAAACATCAGCTTTATTGCAAACTAAATTCCCATGTCATTTATGGGAATTAGAGGGTTTACTTCTGGACTAACTAGTGTGTTCCATTGGTTTTTTTTTTTTTTTTTGAGACAGAGTCTTGCTCTGTTGCCCAGGCTAGAGTGCCGCGGTGTCAGCCTAGCTCACAGCAACCTCAGACTCCTGGGCTCAAGTGATCCTCCTGCCTCAGCCTCCCGAGTAGCTGGGACCACAGCCATGTACCACCATGCCCAGCTAATATTTTCTATATATTTTTAGTTGTCCAGCTAATTTCTTTTCTATTTTTATTAAAGACGGGGGTCTCGCTCTTGCTCAGGCTGATCTTGAACTCCTGACCTTGAGCAATTCTCCCGCTTCGGCCTCCCAGAGTGCTAGGATTACAGGTGTGAGCCACCACGCCCGGCCGTGTTCCATTGTTACAGGTGTCTATTTCCTTTCCAGTGTCATACTGTTTTAGTTATGGTAGTTTGTGTTTAAATCTCATAGGGCTAATTTCCCTTATTGCTCTCCTTTTACAGAATTTTCCTAGCTACCTAGCTATCTTTGCATGTTTATTTTTACAAATAAACTTTACTATCATTTTGTGAAGTTGCAGAAGTATTCAGTTAGCACTGAAATTCAGGTTGTCCTGAATTTATAGATTAATTTAGGGAGAAATGACATCTTAACAATATTGAGGCTTCTCTCCAGAGAGCACCATTTACTTAAATCTTTTTTATGTCCCTTAGAAGAGTTTCTCCATGTAAGTCTTTTTAAGTTTATATGTAGGTATTTTATCTTGTCTGCTATTATACCGAATTTTTACTTCTAACAAGCTCCCCTGGTGATTATTATGTACATTGAGAACTAGTGATTTAGGGCAGGGATACTGATTCACTTGGTCTGGAGTGGGGCCTGGGCTTTGGCATTTAAAAAACCAAAAAGCTCTCCAGATGATTCTAATGTGCAAACAGGTTTGAGAATCTCTGATTTATAGAATCCCTACAGCGCTAAAGAAGACTCCAGATAAATACATGCCTGCATATTAAATGCACTTCTCCTTTGACCTTCCTCACCATGCCCCCCCACCCATGCAGCCCAAAGTTACTGCCATGCTGCCCACAGCACTTTACCTTGGTTTCTGCTTCTACTACGAGGACCACATCTTCAATGCGGATCCCAAACTCTCCGTCCTCATAGTAACCAGGTTCTGGGAGACACAGAGATGCTGATGGCATTAAGCACGGGGAGGACCCAAGCCCGGGCTTCCTGTACCAACTAATGAATGGCTGGAGGGCCCGGCTACATAGCTGCCCCCTGGCTGTTGACTCTGGCAGCCCCATGACTTGTTAGATGCTTATTGGCTAAACAGAGGCAACCCATCCCTGTTGGGCCTCAGATTCCCCACAGGTGAACCTCTGACTCACCCTCCCTCCCCTGTAGCCCAGCAGGGCTACCTAAGAGCCCACTTGGGTCCTGGGTGCCACTGTCCTATTACCCCAGCATTTGGTTGGCAACTCCAGAGTCAGGATGTACAGCTGGGAACCAACTCCCAAGGGCAAAGAGGGTCTGGGCTACGGGGGCTTGGGGTTGGAGTGGGACGAGCCACCTGGGCCTAGGCGTAGGGGTGGGAGTGGGGAGTGAGTGCCTTGGTGGAGCCCAGGGCTGTGCCTGGGCTGGGTGTGCTCCCCGGAGGCTGGTGTGCCCGAGAGTGCAGTCCTGGGCTAGCCCTGCTCTGGGCGCGGGTGGTGGGGTAGAGGGGCCTGAGAGCCATACCAATGGAAGTGAACATGCCCTTGTCCATGGCGATGGCACTGGAGTGGAATCCCACTGGCCCTGAAAAGGAAGACATAGGCATGGTGTCAGCTCTCCTGTACTCACCGGCTTGGAAACAAGCAGGCTCCAGGGAACAGCAGGTACTGGGGCTCCCTGGGCATCTCTAGTAGCATTTGTTCACTGCATCATTGTCTACCTGGGGCTGGTACACACCAGGCCAGCTCTGGCTTTTATTTCTTTGGGGTCTATACAAGTTAGCCACTAGGCCTTTGTCCTCTTTCTGGTGTCCTCCTGGATGCCAAGCAGCCAGTGAGATTGGCCAATTGCCAGCATTCCTCACTTACCCTGTGGAGCTGGGTGACCTTGGGTGGGTCAGGGCACTTCTCTGGGTCTCAGTCATTTCCATACTTGCAAAATGCTCTACCTCCTTCACAGGGGGGTGTCATACAAAGGGAGACTCCAGGGGAGTGCTGAGAAGGTACCTACACTCATGTACACCCAGGAAGTTGCCAATGCCATGGCCTGTCCCATGACCATAATTGAGCCCAACGTTCCACAAAGCTCTGCGGGCAAAGGCTTCCATCAATCTCCCTGGAAGGGAAGAGAGATTGCCACCAGTCAGTTGGCTGTACCCCAGACCATCCCCCTTGCCCCTTCCTGCTCAACTGCCAGCGCAGTGCCTAAGGAGAGGGCCCATGAGAGGCCACTGAGACATGATGATGTTGGATTGGGATGGAGAGGGGCTGATGGATGGAGTTAGGGGCTCCCTGGCCAGACCAGCCCCCACTATCTCCAGGATACCATACAGTGTGCCTATCACCTGGACTGATGACTCTACTACAATTTCTGCCCATCCATTGAGGCTTAGCACTTTGACACCTACTTCTAGGAATCCTCCCCTGACTGCGGCAGCCCACAATGATCACCCTCACCTCTGAGTGACAGTGTTAGATTAGGAGGCAGGAGACCTGGGTTCAAGGCCTGATTCTCCCACTAACCCTCTGGGTGACTTGGGCAAACAAGTCACCTTCTCTCTCTAGGATGGATTTTCTTATCAATAAAAGGGGAAGGATGATATAATCCCTGTTCCCCTCGCCTCCCAGGGTGCTGGTCTGAGTCCTGTGAAATCAGGGCCTGAGGCTCTGGGTCCAGCCTGGTCTTTGAAACCCACCTGATGTAGCAGCGGGAAAGACGAGTCTGGACAGGTCGATATTTCCTATCAACACGCGGGTATATGCCTCCTAACGGGGAGAGGAAATGCTCATGTGGAGGATGAGAGGGGGAACCCGGGGGGCTTCTGGCTGCTTGGCCTGGGGGCACATGGGTGTGGGGGCCCAGGCCCATTCTCACATGTGGTTGCCCGGCTTCTGGAAAATGGCCAAAGGAGGCTGATGGGGGCCTCCGCAAAGCTGGGGCTCTGTCATGTGCTTCCCTTTGGCTGGTCTACTGGGGTCATTATAATGTGTGGCGGACACACTTGTAGATGGTGATGAGCTGAGGCTGTGACAGTAGGGGTGGCACATGGACTTCCTGGGGCAGAATCCTGACTCGGCCACTCACACACTCTGAGACCTTGGGCAAGTGACTTTAATGACTCTGTGCCTCGATTTTCCTCATCTGTAAGATGATGATAGTAGGACCCAGCCCCTAAGGTTGTTGGGAGGGATGGGCAGACTGATATACATAAGGGGGCTGCAAACAGATTAAAGGCTCAAGTAAAGGTTAGCGCTCATTCCTATGATTGTGGTCATCCTTTAGTTGTCTTAAGGCCTAAAGTTTGGGTCGGGGTCTGATAATCTGGCAGGTCAGCCTCCCTCTGTCTGGGGAGGGAGGTGGGCTGATGGAGGCCTGTTCTGGTCACTCTCAGAGGCGATGTGGTCAATCCCCTTCCCTACACACGGGCACAGGCTTGTCATCTAGTGCATGACAGCCAGAGGCAGCAGACTCATCCCGCTTAACTGTGAGCTCCTGGAGGCCCGGACAGCGTCTTTTCCCTCTCTGTTTCCAGCACGATGTCTGACCCGTGGTCAGCTTGCTGATTGCATAAACGCAGCCCCTGCTCCAGCCCCAGAGGCCCTTAATACACAGAGACAACGTCCCAGCCTCTGCCCCAGCTGACCAGCCCTCACTGTTTTCCTGAACACCTCTGGCTCCTTTCCACCTCTGACACTTGGCTCATGCTGTTCTCCTCTGCTTGGAATGCCTTTCTCCCCCCTTTCTACTGAGCACAGGGCCAGGCACACAGGCAGCAACAACAACAAAAAATATTTGCGCATTGATTTGCTGAAATAGGATGAGGATAAGTTTGGGCCGAGGCCTTGTTGGTTTCCTGAAATATCTCTGGGGAAGCAGCAAGGAGCACTGGGTTTTCTGGCACTAACTTGTGCGACCTTGAGCAAACCACTTAACCTCTCTGGGCCTCATTTTAGCCTCTAAAATGAGAGGGCTCTTGGTGGGGTGATCGCTTGGGTGCCCCTTGGGGGAGAGTGGAGGGGTGGAAATCTGGGCCCGAAGCTTACCTTTTGGAAAGCAGAGGGGGTGCCCCAGTGGACTGTTCTGGTGATGTCTGTGGTCCCGTCCCTGTGGAGAAAGGAAACCAGTATGTCCAGCTCTGCTGAATGCTTGGGGGCAGGGACCAGGGCCGTGTGCTTCCTGTGTGCTTTCCACTGGGGTTCAGGCAGCAGGGCTGGGATAGGGGAAGGTGGGAGGTGCAAGGAAGAAGATCGCCACCATCATCAAAATCCCATCCTCAGCAGCTGTGCAGGAAGGGGCTCTGCAAAGCTGTCAAGTTAAAAGTCACTATGTTGGCCGGGCGCGGTGGCTCACGCCTATAATCCTAGCCCTCCGGGAGGCCGAGGCGGGTGGATCGCTCGAGGTCAGGAGTTCGAGACCAGCCTGAGCAAGAGCGGGACCCCGTCTCTACTAAAAATAGAAATAAAAATTATCTGGCCAACTAAAAATATATATAGAAAAAATTAGCCGGGCATGGTGGCACATGCCTGTAGTCCCAGCTACTCGGGAGGCTGAGGCAGGAGGATCGCTTGAGCCCAGGAGTTTGAGGTTGCTGTGAGCTAGGCTGATGCCACAGCACTCACTCTAGCCCGGGCAACAAAGTGAGACCCTGTCTCAAAAAAAAAAAAAAAAAAGTCACTGTGTTGTCTGACAATCACAATCCTCCCCTCCGCATTCCTCCCCCATACCACCCACTTTGGCTATTTTGTTTTTTTTTTTTTTTTTTTTTTTGAGACAGAGTCTCACTTTGTTGCCCGGGCTAGAGTGAGTGCCGTGGCATCAGCCTAGCTCACAGCAACCTCAAACTCCTGGGCTTAAGCGATCCTCCTGCCTCAGCCTCCCTTGTAGCTGGGACTACAGGCATGAGCCACCATGCCCGGCTAATTTTTTTTTTGTATATATATTTTTAGTTGGCCAGATAATTTCTTTCTATTTTTTTTGGTAGAGACGGGGTCTCGCTCTTGCTCAGGCTGGTCTCGAACTCCTGACCTCGAGCGATCCACCCGCCTCGGCCTCCCAGAGCTAGGATTACAGGCGTGAGCCACCGCGCCCGGCCTACTTTGGCTATTTTGTACATCTGGGATTCCTTGGGTCAGCCTAGCTCCTAAAGGAAAGCTTTTTCCAGCCTTCCTGGGAGGCAGGAGGGGATTGTCCCCTTTTTACAGATAGGGAAAACTGAGGTCCAGAGAGATTACATTATCATAACACTCACATTTAGATAGTTGTTTACCATTTATAGGATACTTTTGCTGTTCCCTGAGAAGAGCCGGCCTCATTATCCCCATTTCACAGATGGGGCAATTGTGGCCGTGAGACTGTTTCCCTTTCTGAACCTCACTGAAGCCTGGCTGGGAGCAAGCCCCAACTCTCCACACAGTTCTCTGCATTGGAAACACGGATCTGACCCAGTGATTTGCTCAGAGTTCCAGTGAGGTGAAGCCAGAAGCCAGAAGGTCTGACTCCCAACCACCCGCTGCAGTGGTTTCCCTAGGATGGCCCCTGAGGTCACCCCGGGGGGAGTGAGAAGAGAAATGGTCCCAAGGCCCTGGGGGCTCCTCCTTGGGAGCGGGTCACGGGGTGTGGTGACCTTCTTCTTCAGAGGGAGAGAAGAGGAAGTGAGGTGACCATTTCCCCGGCTTCACTCTACTCTGAACACACCCCAATCCAGCAACACCCCCACAAATTCACTTCCCCTTTGCACACTGGCTATCTCAGATACTCACAGCATCGACCTGGTGACTGGCAGAGGCTGCTAAGCTAAGCGCCTGCTATGCTGGCTGAGAGATGTGCTGAGAATAAGCGAAGAACCTCTACCGTTAGCACGTTCACCCTTTCCACAGGATGGAAGCTGGGAACCCATTTGAAACTACTCCTTGTTCCCTCATCAGGTCAGCACGCCCCTTCTTTTGCCCCACCCCTAGCCCCTAGCTACCCACAGTCCACTTGCTTCCTAGATGGGAAGGGAAAATCTTTCAGGTCAGCTCCAGTGTGAATGATTGGTCGCACATTTGGAAGGAACGGGGTTAGCCTATTCTGCCCGGCTGTCACGTGCAAGTGTTCAGGTTGTGCACTGTACAAGGGTAACACATCTAAAGGGTTGCTTTGGTGGTGTGTGTGAGCTGTGTCCAGGTGTGCACGAGTGGGTGAGAATATGGGTGTATGTGTCCATGAGGCCAGGCAGGGCCGCTGAGTATAGTTGTTCAGACTGTGTAATAATATGCATATTTAAATAACATTTTACTTGAGCAAGGGGAGTCTTTTCCTAATTCTCACAGAGATGCTGCCTGGCCATTCCCACTATTCTAGCTTCTGTGTGTTTCCCACTGTGCAGGGACCCCCTACGTGTGAAGATGGGAAGGATGCTCAGGGCTCATTCAATCCAAGCCTCTTTTCTGGGACAAAGAATCCATGGCCTCGGCAGGGGAAGCTTTACCAGGCTCTAGGCTGGCCCAAGATGTCTGAGCTGAGACAGCCAGGCCAGGGCGGGGTGGGGGTACATACCAGTATTGTCCCCCCGAATCCAGCAGGTACATCTCATCTGTGGACAGCTTGCGGTTTAGCTCCTTGGTTGGGCTGAGAAGGGGAGAAAATGCTGAGAGAGGAGCAGCCTAGCACTGCACTGGGCAGTGAGACGGTCCCAGGTAGAAGCAGAGGACCCCCCTCCACCCCTGGGGCCGGGCTCCCAGGCTGATTCCTCCCAAAGGGCCCTGGGAGGGTGCTCAGCGTCTGCTGCTACTGTCCACATCACACATCTGTTTATTCTGCACCTGGCCGAGCCAGGCCCTGGTCCCCTGGGAGGGGAGAAAGGGAAGAGCCCAGAATGTGGGAGACGGGAGAGCCCTAGAGACCACCTGGTCAAGCCATTTTGTTTTACATAAGCAGAAACAGGCCTGCGGAGGCCAAGGGGCTTGCACGGGGCCACATGGTAAAGCAGTGCGGGGCGGATGCTCCATCCAGCTCTCTGTCTCTAACTTCCTGTTGCCTCCGAGAGCAGAGGGCCCCAAGAAGCCAGAGCACAGGAAGGGAGGGTGCCTCAAGGGTTGGGCTGGAGAACAAGAGGTGGTAAAGCTGAGGAGTACCCACCCTGCCACTTTCTAGCCCTGGTGGGGTCAAGAGACACCAGAGGACACCAGGCGAGGGAATTCTGGGATATGCCAGCTCCCCGCCCCCCCCTCCCCCCGGAAGGCATCGACCTCTTCCTGCTGTGCCCATGCAATGCTGGGGCATCTGGTAAGCTCTACCCGCTAAATATCGTCAGGCAGGACTGCAGGGGTTTGTTTTGTATAGAGCCAAACATCTGGCTAGCCTATGTCTCGCCCCCACTTTAGTTGGTTCATGCTGAGTGAACAGGCCTTTCTCCATGTGAGCTCCTAAGCTTTAAGAATTAGCTAACAGAAATAGCTCACAGGAAGCCAAGAAAACGCGTCCAACAGCGTCAGTGCTTCCCTTCCAGATCCCTCAGTCCTGAGCGCTCACAAAGTCCCAGTCCCTTGGGGAAAAATTGCTCAGGCCTTTTATAATAATTTCAAGAGACCCCCGACCCCAGACTGAGCTCCTCCCGCAGCTCCCACAGTCCTGAGGGCCTCAAGTCTTCAATGTGGACTCAGGCCCCAGAGCATTCCCTGCTACGCTGTCCCCCTGCACATACAAGGGGATTCCCCCACAGGGCTCTAGAAAATTCTTTCCCCTGAAGTACCTGTAGTGGGCCAGGGCAGCATTCAGGCCACTAGCAGAGATGGTTTCGAAACTGGGTCCAGAGGAGAACTCTTCCTCTCTGGAAATTACAAGGCAAGGAATGGACAATGAATGGGTCCAGGATCTCTAACTAGCTCCAATGAAGGTCACAGCTGCCTCTACCTCAGCCAGACTCCGTTTGGCTCTGCCAGCCCCACCTCTCGGTTCCATCTCTCCAAGCCCTGTCCTGTCACTTATAGAGCACTGAAGGTCAGAGAAGGACGGATTGTAGACAACAGTTATTCCCCCTCCACCTCCATTTTACAGATAGGAGTGAAGAAATATAGCTTCCTGTATCTGAAAACTCCCCAGCCCAGCAGCCTGTGCCTCCCACCCACAGGCTGGCCCTGGCTTGGGCCAAGTGTGCCCTCAGGAACGTCCCTCCCCACTTGATATTCTCCAGTGGTCCAGGGGCAGACCTGACCTGAGCCAGTGTCCCCCAGGGACAGTGAGCCCGTGCCTGAAGCAGACACTAGAGGGTACTGTTGATTTGTGGCCCTTCAAGTTGTCCTGCTTCCAGCTGGGCTGAGAAATGTCATTCAACACCCCCTGCCCAGCACTTCTGCCACCCAAGAACCTGTCACTTTGTTCCAGAGATACCAGGAGCATCTTCCTTCCCCCCAAGTAAGGGGACCAATTCCCCCTCCCTGCCCGCATCCCACACTAAAAGATAGTCAGCCAAAAAGGACGGTCCTTCACCCTCGGAACTTCTCCACCATCTCTGCTCCCGAGAACTCGTCCACGGTGCCTTTGGGCACGTTCTTCTCCAGCCAGACCAAGTACCGGATCACAGCCACAGCGTCCCGCACCTGGAGCGGCGGAAGCAGAGAGGCCGGCTGGGGCTCTGGGATGAAGGAGACCAGATGGCTGCTCTGGAATCTAGAGCTTTACAAATACTGGCTATTTGACATCAAAGGATTGTCATTAGTGTTTCCATATGATCATGGCGTGCTCCTGTTTTTGAAAGAGTTCTTACCTTGTAGGGAGATACTTGCTGGCGTGTTGACAGCAGAAATGATACCCTACCTGGGATTCACTTTAAAATAATCTGGCAGCAGAGGGTTGGGTGGGGGGGGGGTGGAGGTAATGAATGTGGCGTTGTAGATTAAACAAGATTGCCCGTGAGTTGATGGCTGGTGAAGTCGGGTGACAGGGACACAGGGGGTCATTATGCTATTTTCTCTACCTTTGTATATATTTAAAATTTTCCACAAGAAAAAAAGTTTTTTTAAGTGAGGCAATTTAACCTAATTTTAACAAGAATATCCTCCCCAAAGTGAACCATCCTCTTGCCAGGGTGAGGAAATCATTACAGTTAACACTTATTTGACACTTACAATGTGCCAGGCACTGCTTGAAGCTACACACACACACACACACACACACACACACACACACACACATATACTTATTGAATCCACACAACAACCCTAGGCTGTAGGATTGCTGTTATGATCCTCATTTTACAGAGGAGGTAACTGAGGCTGAGAGAGGTGAAACGACTTGCTCAAGGTCACCCAGATAGGAAGTGGGTAGAGCTGGGGTTTGAACTCAAGACATTCTAGCTCCAAGGCCCACGCTCTAAACCACTGTAGTATACTGGGAGAGAAGGGATGAAGCGCAGGTGGGTTGCCCAGGAGTTTGGTGTCTGCTTCTTTGTTTCATGAGGGGTCTTCTTCAGGCTTCTCTGGAAGGCTTTCCTTTCTAGCCCATCAGATCGGGAGCTCCCAAAAGGCCACACTTGCCTGAACGTGGACTTACGTGGCTGGCCTTCAGGAGGGCCTGCTCCTTGCTGTTCTTCACTGCCTTGGTAACCATCACTGGGGAGTAGGTGTCTGTCACGAGTTTCTCCTGTTAGGCACAGGGAGGAAAGAGGAGGTCTGGGAGCAGCCTCCAGGGCACAGTGGTGTTTTCAAAGGACTGGCAGCAAGCCCCCGCTTAGGTGAGACTTGCCACCCTGTTGTGGTGATGCCCTGTCCTTTGTGTGCTTTCTGGCTAGCAGGTCTTTCCTAGTCTTCCACGGTGCCACTTAATCCTTCCTCCCTCCAGGAATCTTCCTTGTTAACACTGCCCTGCTTGGCAGCTCACTCCCTGCCCCTGGATCCCACCAGCACTCTGGGAGCAATCAGAGCCTGGCCTGCGTCAGTTGATGTGCTGGTCTGACGGTGTAAGTCTCCTATACCTAACAGCTACCATGTATTCAGTGCCTGCCGCGTGTCAGCCACTGGGCTGTACGTGCAATGTCTCCTTTAAATATCCACAGAGCAACTCCAGTGAGGTCGGGACTCTTATTGCTATTTTACTGGTGAGGAATCAGACCTAGATTGGCTAAGTCACTTGCCCAAGGTCATAGCTCAGCCAGTTAGGGGCAGAGCTGGGATTCAGTGTCAGGTTTGGCCGACTCCAAAGCCTCTGTTAGACCAGGCCGTACTCTCTCTAGCCTCCTTGACAATTTTGTAAGCTCTCTGTAGACAGATATACCTATTTCCTCTTCCTTCATCTCTTCCCAATGAGGCCTAGAAGGCAACTCACTGTACAATTGTTGACTGATCAGCTGACTGAATGGCTAAGGGCCTTTGGGCCCCACTTTAGGTTGAAACTTATCAGGCCTGGAGGAGATTTGGTGCCTGGCATGGGTTGGGGCCTGGCAAACCCACCTTGGGTATCACTTCGTAGATCCCATACGTGGTATAGCTGGTCCCGATCCAGATCCGCACGTCTCCTGAGGCATAGGCCTGGACGCTGTCACGAACTTGGTTGTAATCCTCGAGTTGCACACACATGGAGCCTGTGCAACTGGAGTTCAGGTACGTCAGGGTCTCGGAGCTAAAACGACTCTCGTTTGCAAATAACCTGGGGTGGGAGAGAAGACCAGGAGGGTCCTAAGCGTCTGCTAAGGGCAACACAAAGGACTAGAGACAGACAGTCCCTTTGTTCCTGGAGGCGAGAGGAAGCCAGCCCCAGGGAGCCAAGAGACCAGATTTGGGATTCAATGGGAACAGAAGTCAAGGGGTCAGGAAAAGCCAATAGGAGGTTTCTTAGAATATCCTGCTGGGGCAGGCACCAAGCTCATGGGCAGCCCAGAGGCTGTGTATGAAGGCGGGGTCAGTGGTGGGGCAGTGAGAAGGTGGAAGTTGGTGGAAGCGCATGACAGCAAGCCAAGGAAAAGCCATACCTGATGGCAGAGTCTGTGAGCAGCGTGTAGGAATAGAAGAAGGGATTATAGGGGATGTCACTGCTGCGAAGGTTGAAGAGCCCTGGGAAGAGAATTGACGGGGACTATTTGAGGCTGATCTGCCTGGGTCAAGCATTTCTGACATTTTTGCCCCACTGTTTGCTTTAGCCCCAAAAGATTACCAGCAGTACACTTGCATTATACGCCTCTGCATGTTTCTCAATCTTTTGGGGTCCTTTGAGATGCCCATGAAAGCTACGGACCTTTTCCCCCAGAAAAATGCAGATACCCAGCGGTCAGCACACAGTTTCAGTGGCTCCCCAGAATATCTGAAGCTTAGCCACAGGGATTAGGCAAGAAGCCCTAAGCCGTGTTGAGACAAAGTAGGGTCACACTGGGTGCTAAAGCTGGGAGTGGGAGTGCCCTGGGATAGTGGCCAGGTTGTTGGGAGGTGTTTGCTGGTCCTCTTCCTCTTAATGAGACAGAAGCACTTTGCCACCATGGTCAGCTCATTCCTCCAGTGGCCTGTGGACTGGCCCCAGCTTACTCATGGCTCCCTGGTTTCCTTCTTCGGTAGACATGACCTCCTGCCCCCTTAACCTCCTCAGTTCCCACAGGCCATGGCCATGGAGCACTCAGGAACTGGCAGGGTCGTGGTTGTTTGGGGAAGAGCTCTGTGCTGCAGGGCCCAGGAGGCTTGGGGGACTGGGGAGACCCAGGCGCCCGCCCATGTCTGCAAATCCACACTCACAGGCCGTCTCATCAAGCGACGACAGAAGCACGGCAGTCGGGGCCTTGCTATGCTTCTGCATCTGGCTTCGGATGTCAGACACCTTCTCCTGCCAAGTGCTCCCTAAATGCAAAGGGGCCAACAGAAAGCATAAGCGACACACCTTGCCTTTGGCACTCAGTTCCTGGAAGGGCTCCCTTAGGGTAACAGTTTTCCAATTTTTTTTTTTAAACAGTAGAACCTTTTCTTCAAACAAACTCTTACTTGTGTAGTCATTAATGACATGGGCTCTGGAGTCCGACTGGGCTCAAATCCTGGCTTTGACGTTACTAGCTGGGTGACCTTGGGTAAACTACTTAAGCCCTCTGTGTCTCATTCTGTGCATCTGTAAAATGGGAATGGAGTATAATACTAGTATCTACCTCAATGGGTTGCTGTGAGGATCAAATAAGTTAATATTTGTAAAGCACACAGAATGGTGTCTTGGTAAATAGTAAGTCTTATATAACTTTCTGACAGATAAATAAACATACAGAGCAGAGATCAGGAGACCAGCTCTAGTTGAAGGGCAAACGGATGGGGCTGGGGCCTCTCCCCCGCAGTAACCCCAGTACTCATTATACTAAGCCAAGGGCACTAGGCTAAGCACTGCATGAACATTGTTTTAATTCTTACTTGCCCCATTCTACAGATAAGGAAACTGAGGCTTCAGAGGGGTAAAGTCGCTCGTCTAGGGTTTCGCAGATGCAAGGAGTGGAGCTGGGATTTGAACCCAGGTCTGCTTGACTGCATAGATCACACTCTCAATCCGTACGGACACTGCACCGTCTTGCTAACATTGTCAGTCTCCAAACCCATCCTGTCTAGGATGCTTGTATCCGGGTTCGAGGACTTCAGTTTTCACCTTCTATCCCTGCTCCCTGCAAGTCATATAAAGAGCCCACCCCTAGGCAAGACCAAGAATTTGCTGGCAGAAGGTCATAAGCATTAAGGGTCCTAATTGGGTCCAGATATGAGTATAAATAATGTCATTAAAAAAAACTTTACATAAACAGGTAAGCCTATTCAACGAGAACCAAAGCTTTGGGTATGATACATTTTTAAGGTTTATTTTATTGTGGTAAAATACACATAACATAAAATTTATCACTTTAACCTTTTTGAAGTGTGCAATTCAGTGGCTTTAAGTACATTCACAATGTTGTGCAACCATCACCACTATCAAATTCCAGAACATTTTCATCATCCCAAAAGGAAATCTACCCATTAAGGAGTCACTCCCATTTCCCCCTCCCCCCACCTCAGGAAATCACGAATCCATATTCTATCTCTATGGATTTGCTGCTGCTGGATATTTCATATAAATCGGATTGTACGATATGTGGCCTTCTCTGACTGGCTTCTTTCACTTGGAATTATGTTTTCAAGGTTCATAAATATGATACACTTTTGAGAAAACAAATGACACCAAATTTAAATGGTCTGATGCATACAGGTATCTTTGAGTAGCTAACATTTTGTGTTCTGTGCACTCTTCCCTTCCCCTTTAAAACCTACAAGTGGCTGGAGAGGAAGTCTCTCTCATCTCTACAAGCTCATTGAAGCTGAACTCTATTCTGTTCTTGGACTTCCAAGTCCAAGCTCCAGATGGCTTTTTCTTGAAGATGAGCAGCCTGGGATGGCTCGGCATCCCTTCCCTTGTGGGAAGTGACAAAACCCATGCGAATTCTCTCCCACTCCCGGGAAGGTTTTTTCCTTTTATCCTCTCCCCTTCCTGGCATAACTGTGATCTCTTTATCTGAATGAGATGAGTTTTACTTATGATTTAACAGTCTCGGATAGCAAGTTTCTTTAAAAATGGTGTCAAGATGCAGCAAGAATGATTGCAAGTTACATCAGAACAGATAAAGAAAATTGAACACAATTTTCACTTGTTTCACCATAGCTGCTATTTTGAAATTTCCCTCCTGCTTTTTTGACTCCTTTCCAAACAAGGAATGTGCGTGGACTCGCGTATGCAAAGGACTTTTTGGATTGCCCAATACTGCTAGGAATCTGGCCCATTGGCTCATTCAGAATTCCTAGGGAGATGGGTGGTTGATGGCCAAGACACTGATTCCTGGTCCTGGTCAGGATTTTAGTTATGACTTACAAGAATCGTATGACAGACTGTTCTTTTATGACATATTTAGATGGTGTCAATAAGGTCAAGCTTATTGCTGTTAGATTTTTCTGGATCAGTTAACTTTCCTTTGTGGTCCAACAAAACCTGAGCCCTAATCTGTGCCACAGACTGACCTCAAACTTAGTTATTTACTTCTTCCCTCCATCCCAGGCCCACCTGAGCCTAGCAATCTCACTGATCTAAATTCCTCATCACAGGAGGGTCAGAAGTAAAGTTTGAGTGATTCAATATGAACCAGTCACTGCTACCAGACAAAACAATCATATCATGTTTTTTCTCTCTTGAAAAGGATATGGTTTTTTTTTTCCATCTTTGTCTGACCCCCTTGTTTCCTCCCTTCCTGCATCATCTTGCTTCTAACTCTAACACTCTTTAATCCAGCATTTTCTAAATATGGTCTGAGGACCTTTGGACTCAGCCTCCCTGTGGGGAGGGGGCCTAGAAATATGCATTTTAAACAAGCATCCCGGGGCGACTCAGGTGCATGCTTAGGTTCGTAAACCATTGCTTTGGTACCTCCGCTAATGAATTTTTCAGCCTAAGGAGCAGCAGCGAGGACATCTGTTGCTGCGCATTGGGAAAGAGAACTGGCTTGCTGAATCACCTGTGAACGCCTCCTGCAGGGCATAAATGGGCTGGCTTGGCAACACGGGCCTCTCTGACCCCCACACCAGGTCCACAAGGTTGACCGTGATGGACACCAGCTGTCTGTCAGAGCCTTGGAGGGCCAGGTCATAACTGTTCCAGGAGTCTGCAGAGACAGGAAGGAGTCACTTGTTCCCCACCCATTGACACCTCAGGAAAAATTGTGATTCAAGCAAAATTAGTCCTGGTTCCCTTTGCCCCCCATTCCTCCCTGCAGCCCAGCTACTCGAGCCTGTCCAGCAGCCTGGCCCTCCCGGAATATGTGCCCCATGCTGGGGTGTGGCCCCTCATCCTCCTATTTCTGCTTTCCAACCCAAACTGCCCTGAGCCCACCCCAACGCTGACCACCACTAATAGGCTTAGTTTGTCTTTTTCAGTGCCAGTGGCTGTGAGTGGTCCCTCTTTTGAGTACTAACCTTTTTAACAGGGCTTCAATGTCACAGTCCAGAGAAATGGTGATGTTCAGGCCATTGGACAGTCTGGCAAAGAAGCCAGTTCTGAAGTGTGAGCCTTTCAGTACACATTCATGAGGACTTCGTCTTTGGGGCTGTGGGCTGGCCAGCTGTCTGGGGCCCCAGAGCTCAGGGAACTATATTCTCAGGGACCCTTTTTCACTTAGCAGCCCTCCTGACTCCTTTGACCCTTCCAAGCCACCTTCCAGAGGAGGGTTACCAACCGATTCTAGCACCATAAGTAGTAGAGTTTCAAGGTACAGAGGATGGTTCTGGGTTCAAGGATGTCCTGGCCTATTCATGCACTAGATCTTTAATGATTCTCTAAGTCTTCTAGGTTGGCTCTCTGCACTCATGTATTTACAAATATTTGTACTCATTCTTTTAAATATATTTTAATTACACAATCCATGAATACAACCTTGTTGCAAAACATTCTATAACCACAATTTCAAACGCTCTATTGTCTTACCACCCCTCCTTCTACCAAGGTCCATTTCTTTACATCTCAGGGAAGCCGAGTCACCCTTGTTGGTGTGGACAGATCCAGGGACTGAGGGAAGAACATACCGATAGACAAGAGGAAGGGGTCAAAGCCCACACGTCCTCCAGCAGGAATCTCAGTGAGGAGCCAGGTGGCAATGGGAGTGGCGCCAACTGAGAGAGAGACAAGAAAGAACAGAGAGGTCACCTCCAGAGCCAGCCCCTCAGGCCCTCTAGCCAGGGTTCTGTCTGTGACAGTCCTGCCACATGTGTCCTCCTTGATATCAGCCTCGAAAGTCAGGGATGGACTCAAATTTCCCAAGCTTCATAGGGGTCCAGCATGGCCTTGCATACAGCCCCTCACCTATACCTTCCTGAACCTAGTCTGGGTTCCGGGGCTTGGGCAAATCCGTGTGGCCCTTCTACCTTGCTTATGGAGCTCCCAATTGCAGTCCATCTGCCGCTCAGCCTGAGTCCAGTAGCGACTGTCTGTCCAGAGAGTTGCTTTCTCCATGGTCACCACTGCGGTTCCTGGGGCAGAAGAGAGAAACCTGGAGGTGAGGATGAAGGTGAGAAACATGGCTTTAGTTGGTAGATGTGCAGTAAGTACAGTGCTGGCTCTGACAATGTCACCAGGGGCCTCTGGAAAGGGTTTCTCTCTTCCATTCAAAGGAAGTAAGGCAGGGGTTGTTAAAAAGAGCCTTGGGGGGAAGCTGGCAGGAAGAATGTCCTGAATTGGGCACCTTGAGGGGGCCATGAGGACTTCCAGCAGGAGAATAAGTGAGGTCTGCATTTGGAAGTGCAAAAGAGCCCATGCTGCACGTAGGTGCTCTCAGGAAAGATGGGACTCAGTGTCAAGACTCGTGGCCGACAGGGATGCTAAGCCAGAGGCTTAGCTAAGGATTGGTGGGGATGACAAACCCAGTGACTTTGGAAAAGAGAAGAAGGGCCTGTGATGGGCGAGGCAGGGCAGTTTGAAGTCCAGGGAGCAATGTTTGAGGATCAGTGAGGGAAGCTTGGATTTTATTCAAGGCGCCTGGATCAGGGTGGGAGGCCCCTTCAGCAACTGTGGCCTCATCAAAGTCCTCTATGTCTGTGTCTCGTTTGGCTATGCAAACTGATGGTGCCCATAAAAGGACCGGCAAAGTAAAACTTTGTCCCCAAATGAGCCATCATGTGATCGGCATCAGAGGGCCCTTAGTGACTAGATGTGGAAGGAGCAACTATCTCAGAAATGGAGCCCAGGGAGTGCTGGGCTGGGCCTGGCTGTGGCATTGGCAGTGAGCATGGGAAGGAAGCCAGGGACATCATTTGCCTCCTTTCTGCACAGAAATGTGGTCGCTGGGCCACGAGATGTTTGCCCTGGGGAACCTGATGGTTTTGAGGTGGTGGAGGGGAGGCAGAGAGAGAGTAGAAGGGGCCTTTGGACACTAGGGTCTGAGGAACTCTCCATCTGGGTCTACAACAGAAGCAATGGGGCTGGGTAACGGCTGTCACCTGCAGACCCAGTAAAGCCTGTAATCCATGAATGCCTCTTGTCAGCTGTGCCGAGGTACTCGCTCTAGGAGATAAATGACAGCATCATTAGCCTTTTTTGGGGAGTCAGACCCTGCATAAAAGGCCCCCATCTGCAGCTGACTTCTTTCTGTCAGTCAGCTCCAACCAGTCCTACAAGACCAAGCACACTGGGCACCTCTTTCAGGAAGCCCTCTGTAACTCCCCACCCCCACCCTCAGTATCTTCTCTTCCTTCGAACAACTATATCTCTTGGAGTTTAAACTCCACTGTCCAGCACTGGACTCAGTGGCACAATGGACTGTTCTGCAAAGGAGTGGTGTCACCCCAGCCAGAATGCAAATTCCATGCAGTCTTGGGGTGTGTCTTTTGGTTCTTTTAGGTTCTCCCCTTCCCTATCCCCTCCCCCTCCCCAGTCTAGCACCATACACTGGGTACATCATAGGCAGCTTCTGCAGAGGGCTTTACACATTATTGTATTTTGATCCCCGTAATTCTTGGAGACAGATCTCATTATTCCCATTTGTACAAGACTGAAGCTCAGAGAAGTTCAGATACTTACCCAAGGTTCTTAGCCCTTCCCAGCAGGAATTTGAAATGAATTCAAGCAAGCTCATTGATACTGAGAATGCCTTCTCTTCCAGCTGGGCTGGTGTGGGGACAGGTGGATGGGGGTGGAGGTGGAGCCAGTGGTGGGAAAGGGTGGGATGGGTGGACAGGGGAGCTGCTTTGGGAAAAGCAGTTCTTGTTCAGACCATCTTGTTTCCTGTCTGCCCTCCCCCATAACCTATCCGCCACACTCGCACAGTCCAGGCCTCTGGATGATTCCACTGATCCATTCTACAGGTTATGGCAAGGCCTGGGCTGGAAGGGAGCTTGGAGTTCGTCCAGTCCAATTTCCAGCCCACCTTCCAACCTCCCAGGGCAGGGATGCCCTAAACATTCATTTTGGAGCTGCCATCTAGGAACTTATCAAAATTGATTCTGAAATTGTTGATAGTTTCATTCCTTGAGGTCAAGGAGATTTGGCAATGTCTTGCCTCTATGTAAAGGGATACATCCTTTTAGTTGCCCTAAAACCACTGTACCCAAGCTCCTCGCTTTCTTTCCTTCGCCTGTCAGATCCTTTCTCTGCCTTCATCTTCTGAGTCTTAATAGCTCCTGTCTGTGGCCTGTACTCATAGCCCGACCCGGGGTCGGGGAGAGGACAAGAGGGAGAGGAGAGCTGTCCCTTACCATGTGGGCATCCGTGTCTGGGATGATGTAGGCAGAGAGATTCTGAGTCTGCAACTGCTGGCGGAGGGCTGTGAGCCGCACTGTGGTATTGACCACAGTAACTGGAAGGTACTGACAGATGACAGGAAGACGCAGAGACACACACAAACAGATACATGCATTGCTTAGAGAAAATGACACCTGGGCCCCCAGCCTCCAGAGGAGCCACCAGCCTCTCCTGAGGCAGGGAGGGGTTGCGGGTAATTAGGCTGGCCTGGCCGGGGAAGGGATGGGGAGGCAGGTGATGTTACTGGTTTGTCTAGATTAAGATGCCTGGGCTGAGTGGAGATGGAGGTGTTGATGAGCTTGGAGAGGGACCCTTTGTGACAGTAACTGAGTCTCGGGGGTCTGAGCTCTGGCACCGGGCTAGGCCACAGGGATGGTCCCTCTTTAGACACACTGGAGTTGCCAGATTTTGCAAATGAAAACACAGGATGCCCACCCAGTAACATCTGAATTTCAAATAAACAATGAATAATGCTTTAATATAAGTATGTCCCATGCACTACTTGGGGCATCCTTGTACTAAAATACTATTTGTTATCTGAAATTCAAATGTGACAAGTGACCTGTATTTGATCTGGCAACCCTACTTTGGGGGCTTTTACAGGTTGCTACCCATGGTCCCAGATGGCAGAGGAGAGTGAACAAGTACCCCCCGGCAGTTTGAGACCTTGCCCAGAAAGATCCTCCTCAAGCCAAACATTTCTTTAAAGCCCGTTTTATCTTTAAAACGAAAACCATGGTTTTTGTTTGTTTGTTTTGCTTTGCTTTCTACTCAACGATATGGCCATGTTTGTTTTAATACAAAAGTAATGTGTTTTGCCCACCCGCCTGCCTGTCCCATAAAGTTGACACTGTTAACAGATGTACTACGTTTCCCCTGTGGCTTAGGGTAGGGCCGGCACGCCCACGCCTGCCTGGAGAAAATCTTTAGCCCTGCTCTGGTTGTGGAAAGAACGACTCTAGTCTCCAGCTAGGAGCTGGCCACCCCTCTGGGACCCCCTCCGGCTCCAACCTGCTGGGCCCTTTCCTGTCTTCACAGCCTAGGCCACCTTCTCTTGCACTTCCGTGGGCTCTTCTGGCCCCGTCTTCCTCTCTCCTCCCTCCTGCGCGTCCTTCTTTGCCGTCACTGTACACATTGTCTTTTTTTTCTCCCATCCTCCTCTTCACTGCTGCCTAGCCTCAGCCAAAGGGAGCCAAAGGGGCCTCCCACCCTCCTCCCTCCCAACTGCCTCCCTCCTCCCACCTGCCTCCTATTGGCAAGGCTGCCCAGGCCCAGGACTAGGCGGAAGCAGATAACCTGCTGTGGGAATGAGTGGGCGGGAAGGGAGGGCACGGAGGGGGGAGGAGGGGGGAGGAGGCAGGGGAGAGGGCAGGGGTTGGGGGGAGGTGTTAGACACCTGAGAAGGTGCTGCCCACCCTGACCGATGTTAATAAGAAACAGGGGCCCCAGAGTCCGGAAATCAGGAGAAACCTGGTAGGGGGAGAGGCCAGCTAACTGAGCCAATGGGGGATGGAGAGGTTGGTGGGGCGGGGCGGGGAGCGCGGCCTCACCGGGGGGTTGATGGAACAGTTTCTCACATCCTCTCTTCCAAGGTCTGCTGGCTCTGGATAGCCCCAGGCATAAGCTAGAAGCCGAGAGAAAAATCTAGGGTCATTTAGGGAACCAGATAGTTCCTAGAGAGTGCAGGGACATCTTCCCTCAGCCCTCCTCCACGGCCCCGCAGGGCCTCCACCCTTTGAAACAAATGACGCTGGCCAACTCCACTTGAGGATAAAAATAATCACATTTCATAGGAAATCAGGCTAAATTGGATGGCACCCTGGGTCACAATCAAAGAGATTTGTTTCATAGACAGACGACTGCCACTTTTGGATGGTTTTAGTGCTCATTAAATCAATTTTTTCGTCCAATCTAATTGGGTCCTTTCAGGCTCTAGTGAAGTGGAAAAATTGTGTGTAAATTAAATTTTTGTAATCAAATTTTCTTTGAAATGCTCTAGAGGATGTCACTAAATTGTCACCCCACCTTAGTTTTAGCCTCTTAGAAATCTAACTATATATATATATATATATATATATATATATATATACACACACGGTTTACTTAAATTCAAAATCCACTTGTACCATTTTTTTACAATCCAAATCTCTATCATTCCAGGCTCATTTTCAATATGTAAGACAGAAATCTCAGTCTGGCATCATCACCTGGTAGAAAAAGGTGGATTAATTAGCATTTAAAGAGTTCGTACTATGTGCCAGATACTAAACTCAGCAATTTATCTATGATATCTCATTTGATACTGGCAACAACCCTACGAGGTGGGTATTATTGTTCACTTTCTACAGAGGAGGAAGCCAAGGCCCAGACAGGTTTGTTAACTTGCCCAAGTTTTGCCACCATAAGTCAGTCAATGCTAGAACAGGAATTTGAACCCAGGCCATCTGAATACAAAAGGGGATGGTGTCCTTTCTGTCCTCCCATTCTGCCAACCATGGGAAGTGGGCCTGGAAAGGGTGGTGCCCACAGAAGGGACAGAGTACAAAGATCTAGTTTCCAATTTGGGCTGTGCCTCACATCTGGTGTGACTCAAGGAGTTACCCAACATTCATTGAGAAAACATTTAAGTGCCTACTATGTGCCAGGTACGAGGGAGGTGCTCAGAAATTGGACACTGAGCGATTGAGCAGGGTCCTGCTGACAGAGCAAAGAGAAAGGACGCTGGGGTGGAGGCACTGAGCTGGGCACCTAGCTGAGGACAAACGGGGCATTGTAGGGGTGATGAAAGACTCTCTCCCTGACCAAATTTTAGTTAGGCTCCCCTGAACCCTCTTCTTGACCTTGACCTTGGCCTTTGGTGTCCATCCTGCCCTTGCTGGGCCTGCACTGCCCATTCTTAGCAAGAATCTTGCTAAGTAAGTTTAGAGAGAACTCCCCATCCTTGACATCTGATCACCCTGGCCTGCCTTCAGCAAGAACCCTGGTAAGTTGGTTCAGCCAGAATCCTCCTGCCCTTGTTGTCGTCTCCCCTTAGAAATTTTCCATCTACCAACCCCTCACTCTGCTCGTTGCTATGAATCCCCAGAGATCTTTGCTATGTGGGAGTGGAGCCCCACCTCTCTCCCCTATTGCAGTGCCCCATTTCAGTAGTCTTCAGTAAAATTTTCCTTAGCATTTTAAGAAGTGCCAGAATAATTTTTTCTTGAACAGGGGGAAATGGAAAGATGTCAAACTAGACTCTACCTAAGTGATAAGGGCCCCAAAGACTGGCCCTGAGGTTTGTCTGCCTCAAGACAGACAGGGGGACCAAGAGAACAAGAGACACCTGGGCCCCAGCCCTCACTCCAACCCATTCTGAGCCCAGATCAGGGGAGGCCAGAGCTGCTCTCCAGGAGAGGCCCGGATGCACATACCACAGAGGATGACCAGCCAGGGGCAGCAGCCCCAGTGAGCCCGAGGCATGGGGTCTCCAGATGCCAGTGCTGGGAGGATGGAGGGATTGGAGAGAGAGGGAAGGTTGTGTCCCTGGCCTCTTCCTCCAGGCCTTTCCTGCGCAGGAGCAGACAGGGGAGATGTCTGGCCTCTCTGGTCTTTTGTTTCGGAGGGCTCTGGGAGCCAGTGTGGGCAGAGCCTTGAACTGTGCTAGGCTGTCTGTGCAGGCTCCTAATCTTCTAGACTAGGGCGTGAGCTCGCCCCGGGCAGAGTCCAAAGATCTCGGAGATGGAGCTGTAACAGCTGGTCTCAATCAGCCTGTTTTTCTTAACCCCCTCTTCAGCAGCCTGGCCCCAGCCATTCCCAAATTCTGTCCCCCTCTCTCCAGCAAGCTGTTTCCCATTAGCTCCCCCACTCCAGGCTCTGGCTACAGCTCTGCTTTTGCCTTGGGGATGGATACTTGCACCCCCTCCCTCCTCCTCCGAGATAGCCTGTCTCAGAAAAAGCCAGTGTCCCCCCACCAATAGTGCCTGGGAAGCCCCACTGTACGCCTTGCAGAAGTTGGTTGCAGCTGGAGAGTTACTTTTTTGAGCTGGGCTGACACCGTTCAGGACAGTCCATTCTGTAAAAGTGCCACCAGCCCTTCCGTTGGGATCCCGGGTGTCCCATTCAGCTGCACATTCTTGATTCTGGGAAATCCAGGCTATTAGGGCCAGTCACACCTGGGAGGGAATGAAGGTCCAAAGAGGCCCCTATTTGGAGGGTTCACGAGATGACACAGAAGAAGGAAGAAAGACCCAGAAAGGGGAGTCTGGGTGCTCTGAGAAGACAAATTTGGTTAAGTGGAAATGCCGTTTATGCCACAGCTTCTAGAACAAGGATTTGTTTACCCTGAAGGTCAGGTCACTCCTAAACAGCATGACTCCCTATGTGGGAAGTGAAGAAGCCAAAGCCAGTGTTGTCTTCACACCCAGCCGAGTCAGAGGGCAGCACGCTGCACCAGTGCCCAGGCAGCTCCTAGTAAATGTTTTTGAGAACCCTCACTTTGGGGGCTCAAGAAAGGTTATGTTCCCGAGAGGAATGTCTCCAAAAGACCCACCCAGTGGAGACGGGTGCTCTCACCTAGCCTGGAGGGCCCCAGAGGCAAACCGCCCATTCCTTTGGATTTTATTTTTAATGTAGTTACACTCTGCTTATGTCTAAAACAAGTTGAAAACAGCTTTCAATAATCCATTCAAGAATGATAAAATAGGCCATTTTGAAGAGGGAAAAAAGAACTTCATGGGACTTCCTGAAGGGGCGGAGTCAAAGGGAGCGAAGAGTCTCAGTGAACTCCACCGTCGGGGATAAAAGCAGAGGGCACGCACGTGTACTCGCCATCGAACTGGCACTGACTGATCAACACTAAGGTGCTCACAGGGTAGTAATATTCTTGGGGAGTAGGGGTGGTTGGGGGTGGGTAAGCTCACAACTAATGGACGCGGTGAGTGTTGTAGGGGAGAAAGGGCATGCCTCAAATCATGGTTTGGGTGTGGCAAAGTCATAACATGTAACCAAAATGTTTGTAACCCCATAATATCCTGAAATAAATAATAATAATAAAAAGCAGAAGGCAGAAGCCCACAGCCTCAGAGGACAGCCAGGGAGGGACAAGGACTCTGAGGAGGCTCTGTCATTCTGACTGCTAAAGGTCCCATTGTCTTTCTCCCTGGCCTCTTGCTCTCACCCCTTCCAGGACTGGTGATGAAGTTATTCCCAGAGACCAGAGGACTGGGAAGTGTCCCCTCAAAGGCCCTTGCCTCCTCTGTGCACCGTATTAGCCACCCTGAAGGGCACGCAGGCAGAGCTAATGGGGAAGGATTAAACGAGTTAATGTTTATGACATTTCCAGAACATTCCTCGCAGAGAGTAAAGAGTAAATGTTATACAAATGTTTGTTAACTCAAGTACATACTAGAACTAAAGCCAGTCTCATCTGTACCTTGTTCTTTCTGTCCCTGGCATCCATCGCTGCTGAAATGGAAGTTAATATTACAGCCAAGATCAGCGGGGCTGAAGGGTCAACCTCAGAAACAAACAAACTGAATGAGGATCCTTGTCCCATCTTCTGGACTCTGCCCGGGGATGGTCTCCACACAGTGCTCAGCTGTCTGGCTTC
Source organism: Lemur catta (assembly GCF_020740605.2). Classification (NCBI taxonomy): domain Eukaryota; kingdom Metazoa; phylum Chordata; class Mammalia; order Primates; family Lemuridae; genus Lemur; species Lemur catta. The sequence continues at coordinate 29,943,771 of NC_059155.1, read as the reverse complement.
ATGCCCCAGGTCCCTGCCTTAGCCTTCGTGGCAAAGATGACTTCACCTGCCTTTGCCCTCAGATCCTTCCTTATCTCCTTTTCTCGAAACCGCTATCTTTACTCTCATCAGTTGAGAGAATTGAACCCAAGTTGGCAACAGGCCTGAAGTGGAAAGAGATGATTCAGGATGGGGAGAGTTGAACGGCCAAGAGCCCTTGCATCAGAGTTGTTTGGAGGACCCATGAGGCACTGCAGTTTCACTGTGGCCTGCTCAGGCAGCTGCGGCTCACCAAGGTTCCTGTCGATTCTACTCAAGGCTCCATTTGGTGGTCTTTGAGCACTCTCCCAACCATCCATCCTCTTTGGGAGCCTGATCTCTTCACCTCTCAGCCATCTTATGCCCCTCTCCACGCCATCTCCACTCCAGCCACACTGACCTTCTTTCAGTCCCTCTTGCCATGTCCCCTCTAGCATGGGCCTTTGCCTGTTCTTTCCCCTCTGCCTGGAATGCCCACCCTTCCTTCCTCTCTTTGCCCTGTGAACTCTTTCTCCTTCCAGTCTCGCCTGGAGTGTCACTTGGTTTGGAAGCTTTCCCTGACCTCCTGGCTAGGTTGACTCCCCATATTAGTCCTCTAACTGCCTCTGTCACACCCATCATCTGCCTCCTAACACTTCCCCAGTCACAGAGAGGACCTAGCTCATGGCTGCCTCCCTCCCACATGTCTGCCATTACCCCAGGTGACATCAAGGTTCCTGTCAATGATCTATCTAATGTCTGTCCTAGTTCTTCAAGTCCAAAGCTCCTCAGTTCTAAGTGTTTTCTCCTCCACTCCTCAGCTTCTCACACCCAAAGCAGCATCTTGGGCCTTGTTCGTGCTTGGGATTGCTGTCTTCTGATGTACTGAACTCCAACCTCCATTCTCCGACTACATCTTCCTATCCTTCTGTCCCTCACTCTTACTGTACGTGACTTTTCGTTTCACTGAAACTTCCTGTCCCTTACCCTATGCTCTTCCTCTCCATTTTATCAGCACCCCCTGGTCTCCCTTCTCTCCTTATTTGATCCACACTACATATCCCATCACCACAACCTCCCTTTTACTAGCACATGTAACTGTCTTGTTTCTTTGTCCTTCCATTCCATCCATCCTGCCAATCTCCATCCCCAAGGAAAGCATGCTCCCGTGCTAGAGCCTTTGAGCGTAGCATTCCCAAGTGCTCTTTTTCCAGATGTCAACATGGCTCATTCCTTCATTTCATTCAGGCCTCTGTTCAAATGTCACCTCTGCAGAGAGGCCTTCCCTGATCTCATTATTTAAGTAGTGCCTCTGTCATTCTTTATCCCCTATTCTGTTTTAGTTATTCTTCAGACATTATATTGTGTTTCTATTCATTTTTTTGTCCACTTCTATATCCTAGGGCTTGGAACACTGCCTAGAGCTTAGTAGGCATTCATAAATATTTGTTGAATGAATGACTGAACCCCAGGACATTTGATCCCTCTGTCTTCTCCATAGGAGAATATATCTCAACTCTGTGGGTCGGGGTCACTTCAAATTCACAATGTCCAACCTCAGCAGGCCTCTTGATTCTGCTTGACAATCATTTTACTTATTCTGAGTTGGCCCCATTTCCCATTGCCCTTGTAGGCAATTCCAAACCTTTATGCTTGTCCTTAAACCCCTATACTGCTTGCATTTCATAACTGGTGGACATTCAGGTTGTTTCTGACTTTACATTATTACAAACAAGAGCAATGAAAATCCATGCACATGTAGAAGGGTTTCTCTGGGATGATCCATATCTAGAAGTAGAAAAGTGTACTTTTTACATTTCAATAGATTCTGCCGCCTGCCAAGAAAAGCTTTACCAGTTCACACTCCTACCAACAGGGTATGAAAACCTTACAGGCCAGGAGAGAGTGGCATGACATGTTCAAAGTGCTGAAGGAAAGAATATTATATCCTACAAAAATATCCTTCAAACATGAAGGAGAAATACTTTCTGAGACAAACAAAAGCTGGGCGATTTTGTCAACACCAGACCTGCCCTACCAGAAATGCTAAAGGGAGTTCTTCAATCTGAAGGAAAAGGACATTAAGGAACAATAAGAAATCATCTGAAGGTATAAAACTCACTGGTAGCAGTAAGTATACAAATAAGGAATGCACTATCACTGTAATTGTGGTGTATAAACCACTTATATCTTCAATAGGGATGCCAAAAGACAATCCTATCAAAAATAATAACTACAAAACTTTTTAAGAGTTAGAAAGCATTAAAGATATTAATGGAAACAACAAAATGTCAAAAAGTGAGGAGGGAGATGGAGTTTAAGTGTAGTTTCTTTTAGCTTTCTCTTTGCTTGTTTGGTTTTTGTAAGCAGAGTTAAGCTGTCATCTGTTTAAAACAATTGGTTTTGGTTTTTTTTTGCAAGCCTCATGGTAACCTCAAATCAAAAACCCCACAACATATACACAAAAAATGAAAATCAAGAAATTAAAACACACTACCAGAGAAAATCACTTTTATACAAAAACAGAAAGGAAGGAAGAAAGAAAGAGGGGACCACAAAAAATCCAGAAATCAAATAACAACGTGGTAGCAGTAAGTCCTTACCTATCAATAATAACATTGAATATAAATAGACTAAATTCTCTAGTCAAAAGACTAGTGGCTGAATGGGTTAAGAAAACAAGACGCAACTATGTGCTCCCTATAAGAAACTCACATCGCCTATGAAGACACATAGACTGAAAGTGGAGAGATGGAAAAAGATATCCCATGTGACTGGAAACCAAAAAGAACAGGAGTAGCTATACTTATATCAGATAAAATAGACTACAAATCAGACTGTAAAAAGAGACAAATAAGTCACTATATAATGATAAAGGGGTCAATTCAGCAAGAGGCTATAAGAATTCTAGATATCTATGCACCCAACACTGGAGCTCCCAAGTATATAAAGCAAACATTAATAGATCTAGAGGGAGAGAGACTGCAATGCAATTAACAGTAAGGGACTTTAACACCCCACTTTCAGTAATGGGCAGATCATCTAGACAGAATATCAACAAAGAAACATAGGAGTTAAACTACACACTAGACCAAATAGTCTTAAGTGATATTTACAGAACATTCCACCCAACTGATGCAGAATACACATTCTTTTCATCAGCACATGGAACATTCTCCCGAATAGACCAAATCTTAGACCATATCCATTTATTTAAGGCTGAATAAATTTAAAAAGTAGAAATCATATCAAGTATCTTTTCTTACCATGATGGAATAAAACTAGAAATCAATAACAAGAGGAACCTTGGAAACTTCACAAATGCATAGACATTAAACATGCTCATGAAGGAGCAATGGGTCAGTGAAGAAATTAAGGAAATTAAAAAATCTCTTGAAAGAAATGAAAATGGAAATATAACATATCAAAACCTATGGGATACAGCAAAAGCGGGTACTAAGAGGGAAGTTTATAGCAATAAATGCCTACATCAAAAAAGTAAGAAAGACTTCAGATAAACAACCTAACAATGCACCTTGAAGAACTAGAAAAGCAAGAACAAACCAAACCCAAAATTAGTAGAAGGAAAGACATAATAAAGATCAGAGTAGAAATGAATGAAATTGAGACCAAAAAAATACATAAGATCAATGAAGTGAAAAGTTGATTTTTTGAAAAGATAAACAAAATTGAAAAACCTTTGGACTAACTAAGAAAAAAGCAAGAGGACCCAAATGGATAACATCAGAAGTAAAAAAGGAGACATAACAACAAGACCACAGAAATACAAAGAATTATTAGCAACTGTTATGAACAACTATATGCCAATAAATTGGAAAACCCGGAAGAAATAAATAAATTTCTGGAAACATACAACCTCCAAAGATTGAACCGTGAAGAAATAGAAAACCTCAATAAACCAATAATGAGTAACAAGATCAAAGCCATAATATCATAAAAAGTCTTCCAACAAAGAAAAGCCCAGGACCTGATGAATTCACTGCTGCATTCTGCCAAACATTTAAAGAACAACGATTTTTGTTATTGTAAGCCACTAAGTTTTAGGGTGACTTTTTTTTTTAACGTGCCAGTAGATAACCAGAACAGCCTTCTACTTACAAAATCTAAAGAACTGTTTTAAGGGCACTGACCTCTTTGTGATAGTTGACCTGGGAGAACTGTTCCCCTCCCTTCTTTGACTTCCTTGACGATTGTTTCTGGTTCAACTCCTCTGGTTAATCTCTGGCTGCTGCTTCTTAGTTTCCTTCTTCCACTCCTTTTATTTTCCCTTTCCCTTAAATATTGATATTTCAGCCTCAGTCCTCTTCTTTTCTGAGGAATCACACTCTCCCTGAAAAAGCTCACCCATCTCCAAGTTGATGCCAGCCCATACCTCTTTCCTGAGCTCTAGCCTCATAAAAACAATTACCTACTGACCATCTACCTGGATATTTCACATTCAGTATGTCCACAATGGATCTCTTCATTTCCTTCACACCCCAACATGTCCCTGTCCACACAGTTACATAAGCCAGAATCCTGAGGGTCATTTCAGACCCCTCCTTCTTCCCTGACTCCACATTCGGTTAGTCACCATGTCTTGTCAAATCCACCTCCTAATTACATGCAAAGAGCATCACTTTCTCTGTTTACTGCCCTGCCACAGACCCTAATTGGTTTGTCTTCCTCTGCTTTCTTCCTCTCTAAACTACCCTCCAAACCATGGCCAGTGGTTAAGAACGTGGGCTTTAAAGCTATGTAGATCTGTTTTTATGTACCATCTTTGCCATTTGCTGGCTCTGTGACCTTGCACAAGACATTCACTTCTCCAAGTCTGAATTTCTTCACCTGTAAAATGGGCATAATAATAATTTTACCTACTTGCAAGGTTGGCACCAGGATTTAATAAGATAATGCATAAGCAGCACTTTGCACATTGCCCAGCACACAGCAAATGCTCAATAAATGATTGTGGAATGTTTGAGAAGGGGACTTAGATGAGAATATGGATGGCTCTAGCAGCTCACCTTCTTTACTGAAGATAACAGATCCAAACTCATGGACCACACCAGCTGTGATGTGGCTTGGCTATGTTGGGTCTGAATAGGGAAGACTGCTCATTTGTGAAGATTAAGGGAGAGCATGGATATTGCAGGAGACAGCCACATTGTATTTTTGGAGTCAGAGTGGCAGCTAGGGCCTCGAAAAACTGACAGGTCCTTGGAAACTGACTTAAATGGGCCCAACTGGAGCTAGCACATCTGGAGCCAGACAGCAGAGGGCAGCAGAGGTTGATGTGATTGTAGTTTCCTGGGTTGGACTGGGGGGTGGGGAAGAGAAACAAACCTAAGGAGGAACTTGAGGTCCTAATTCCTAATGGGGGATTGGCTAGGGGAGATGTCCAGAGAATGGCTGTGCTCTTGGGCTCACCCTCCCTTAGTGCCAGGGATAAAGATGGTTAAGAAATCAGGGCAGCTTGGGAAGGGAGGAAGAGGCTAGAATTTAGGGGTGGAAGCTGAGCGAGTTGGGATTTTTACAAAATATATTAAGGAAAATGCATCTATCCTGGTCTTGTGTCTATTTGGCCTTTTCTCTCTTCTAGAAGGGCCAATGGTCCTTGTAAGGGCAGAGTTATCAGTTGGGGACCTCAGAGGTCGGAGATACTTAAGTGTGATAGATGATGAGTTTGTAGTACAGGTAGGGACCATATCCCCAAGGTATGGATAAAAGAAGCCTCAGACTCATGAGGAAACCAAGGCCCAAAGAAGGAAAGTGACTTGCCTAAAGTCATATAGTTAGGATTAAGAGTGAAAGCCGGCCGGGCGAGGTGGCTCACACCTGTAATCCTAGCACTCTGGGAGGCCGAGGCAGGTGGATCATTTGAGCTCAGGAGTTCAAGACCAACCTGAGCAAGAGCAAGACCCTGTCTCTACTAAAAACAGAAAGAAATTAGTTGGACAACTAAAAATATATAGAAAAAATTAGCCAGGCGTGGTGGCGCATGCCTGTAGTCCCAGCTACTCGGGAGGCTGAGGCAGGAGGATTGCTTGAGCCCAGGTGTCTGAGGTTGCTGTGAGCTAGGCTGATGCCACGGCACTCTAGCCCAGCCCAGACAACAGAGTGAAACTGTCTCCAAAAAAAAAAAAAAAAAAGAGTGAAAGCCAATATTTACTGAGACCTTATAGGTGCTGCTGAAAACATTACATGTATTATCTCATTTAATCCTCACAGTACCCTCATGAGGAAGAATCAGATGTTGTATTCTCACATTTTACAGGTGAAGAAACTGAAGCTCAGAAAGGCTAAGCCATTTGCCCAAGGCTGTATAAGCTAATCAGTGTTGCATCCAGGATGCAGATCCAGGTAGCAGAACTTGTGCTTTTTTTTTTCTTTTCTTAGAGAGAGAGAGTCTCACTCTGTCACCCAAGCTGGAGTGCAGTGGCATGATTATAGCTCACTGCAACCTCGAACTCCTGGGCTTAAGAGATCCTCTCGCCACAGCCTCCCAAGTAGCTGGGACTATAGGCACACACCACCACGCCTGGTTAATTTTAAAGATTTTTTTGTAGAGACGTGATCTGACTGTGTTGCCCAGGCTAGAGAGCCTGTGCTGTTAACCACCACATTCTGCTACTTGTCTAGGCCAGGGGTTGGGTCTCTGGACTCCCAAATCAAAGCTTTTACCATTACCCTATATTGTCTTGGATGGGAATCCAATTTTAGTAAGTCAAGTCCTAGTCTCAAATTAAGTATAATAGAAAGGCAGTTTGCTACTTTAAATGGATCCTCAGTTAATCCTTTTGTGAGGTAAATGATGCCATTTTTCATCTTCTCCTGTCTGTAATTTACCTGCTTTGTGGTGCTCCTACATTGTGTGAGCTGTCCAGGGGACGTACGGTTGGTTTGCTTCCTACAGAACAGTACTATGGATATGTGTTCTGCTTTAGATGGCTTCTTTCCCGGCCAGCTCTGGCTTTCTTTTGGGCTGCCTTCCTATACCACGTTGTCAGTATGGTCCAGGCACAATGAAAGAAAGTCAGTTAAAGTGTTGGTATTTTTTTTTTCTGATGATCCTCTATTTTGTTTTCCTTGAGCTATTGCTTGTTGTTGATCAAACAACCATTCTTATTCTTATTCAGCATCTGTCTGCATGGATGCATTCATTCATTAATAAAACACTTACTGAGCGCCTACTATGTGCCAAGTATTATGCTAGGTCCTGGGGGTATGGTGACAAACCAAGCAGTGCACGGTCCCTGCCCTCATGAAATTTTGAGTCTAGAAGGGAAGTATGTTGAATCATCACTCTCAGGTACCCCTAACTGGGATTGGGAACCACCCATCTTCTCCATCCCCACTGCCTTAGCTTGAGCTCTCATCATGTGTCTCTTCCTTGGATCACTGCAGCTGGTCTGCCAGTCTCCGTTCCTCCCAACCCCCACCCCAGCCTGCACACAGCAGACAGCAGCAGACAGACTCCGCCTTTGAAAACATCCCTTCCAACATGTCACATCCTTCCCCTGCTCAACCTGCTCAAAATCCTTCAGTGACTCCCTGTTTCCTGTCAAATGGCATCCACATTCCTTCACCATCTGGGAGATTCGAGCAACTCCATGAGCTGATCCTGCCCCATGCTCCCCTCTCTATTCTTATTTCCTACCTGTCCTTCTGTTCCAGGTCTTCTTACTGTCCCCATACACTGCCAGCTCGTTCCTCACCTTCAGTTCCATTCCCTCAAATCCTCCTACCTGTCCTTCAGAAGCTCTAACGGGAGTACCACCTCCTGCAAGAAGCTTCCCCAAGGACTCCCCTTTCCTCTGCTCTCCCTTCTTTGTGAACCGGGGCCCAAGGCCCGGCTGATGTGAGGACTAAATGAGACGCCATGATGGGCAAATGCTTTGCATTGCATCATGGGAGGCTTTCTTCTTATCTGTTCTCACATCTACCATTTATTATTCTCTTCCAGACAGTGGGGCTCAATGGTTTACAGACATCATCACATTGAATCCTCATAACACCCTATGAAATGGTATTTATTAGGCCCATCATTCAGATGAGGAAGCAGGCTCAGAGAAGTCGAGTATCTGGCCCAAGATCACACTTATAGATAGGTCCATCTGGGGAGCCCATGTTCCTGCAGGAAGTGGTCCAGTGGACTGAGCTGGTTTGAATGCCAACTCTGCCTCTTTTTAGCAACCTGTAGTGCAACTCTATGTGGTCTTTGAGCTCTTCAACACTTGATCTTTAAAATTTTCTATTGATATTTTCCCTGGTCTTGATTCTCTGTTTTTATTTTGCCATTATTATTTTTTATTGTTGTAAATCACCTCAAAGCCTTTGGGAAACAAGGCGGGGATAATTAACTACATGCAAATAAAATATGCTTCTCCTGTCTCCACTCAGAGTGTCCAGGACAGTGGGCACTGGTGCTGGGGGAGCATCATCTAACTTTGAGCTCTATAAGGCCTCGTGGAAAAGGCAATCCAAATCAGAAGCCAAAGGTCAGTTCCTTCTTTGTGAAATAAAAAGACACAGAGTCCGTGCCAGGTCCTCTATCAAAATGCCAAACTGTGGCACTGACTCTATTTCCTTCCATGGTTTTATTTTTATTTTTAAGGAGCCATCAGGTGGTAATGGATGATTCATGCTTTACTTACCCTTCTTGTTTATTTCCCTTCCTCGACCTTCGAATTTTTTTCCCCTTAATGTTTGTTCCGGGTTTTGACAAAACACTGAGGTACTTGACTTGTGTTGGTAACTTTTTTTTTTCTTCCTAATGTCTTCTTAAGAAAAAAAATGAAAGGAAGTGACAGTATTCCAAAACCATCTTCTATTCCATCAGTGGATGGATTGCACCTGCTACTTCTAAGGCCACTCTCCAATTGTTTCCTTTTACAGTAAAACCTAGTTAGAAGACACTCCATTAGTACCAAATGGGAATGGCTCAGGCCCTAACTGGCCTTACTTTGGCCACTCTCAGTGAAGTAATAAATGAATTGAATAAATGGACTCGGTGCTGGGTTTCCACACTCTAAAGGCAGCTAACTTTGTCATTTCTTTGGCAGGATCATTTGCATACAAATGATTGATGCTGGGGATTCTTTTCATTTCATTAAGGCAAGTCTCCTAAGACCTCGATTAGGCTACAATTTGTTAGCCTACTTGGAGCTACTGTGAATTATTCAAAGCAATAAAGCTTCATTTCTTTACAAGTAACCTACAATACAAATGGCTCACTAATTTGAAAGGCTATCTCCAATTAGTTTGAGTAAGTGAGGTTGGACTGCATTAAATAGCAACTTATTGATTTCTTTCATCATACAAATCACTCTCCCTAGGCAAGAATTCTTTTTAATAACCCCAGTACTCTGTGAAGACTGGAACAGTAGGCTCTCCCTCAGAGACAAAGATGTGGTGTCCACTCACCTGTCTTTGAGTTGGAACCTTTATAATAGGGATCCCTTGTACTGATACATCCACACGCTTGAAGTCTTGTCCTTAGTGGCTACAAACTTAAGCTGAAGTTCAGGGTCAGTATATGGCTAGGATGGAGGATTGGTTCCGTGTGATGCTAGCCAAGTTGCTTTAGCTCTTTAAAGGTGAAGTTCCTTCATTTCATAATTATTATATATACTCAGCCTGTGAACGAGATTAAAGGCAGCCAGTTACCAGGTTTAAGGCCCAGTGTGTGAACAGAGTTAGGAAACATCTAGGCTGGGGTTAGGGCTCAGTCAGTGGCCAGGGTTAGAATGTGGCCTGTGAATGAAGAACTAAGAGAATGTGCCATTCCTTTCCAATCCTGGCTGATAGTAGCTCCATGCTCTACCCCACTGAGCTTCAGACAGAAGATACCAGTAGCAATTAAAGGAGACTGGAATTATAGGACAAAGATACTTAGGAAGATGAGGAAGGGTATGGATAATTTATATTCCCTGCCCAGTACCTCAGCATTTTCTATAAAGAAGGCAAGAGGGAGAGGGTCACTTCCACAGTCACTGGTTTAGCAAAGAATGCTCAGAATCCAAATAAATATTTGAAATGAGTGTCTTTCCTTGATGTGGAGTTCTCTCTCAGGGACTCTGGCCATGTGGTGCTGCTGGGGTGTATTCTAGTCAAGCTGTCTGTTCCCTATCTCTAGTAAGGGTGGGGAAGAAAGGAGATGGGCTGGGCCACCTTGGCCATGTTTGAGTTACCAAATGACAATAGAATTCCTGCTTAGAATGCTAGGGAAATGGGTTTCTCTGATCTCCTGGGAGGAATTGTAATCATCAAGTTTTGAAAAGCCTAGGGAATCTGTAACTGAGGGCTGCTTTTCATTTGGGACAGGAAGAGACAGACACGGAGGGTGACACTGATAAGTGAAAGGGCGTGAAGCACCATTTCCCCCAGCAGGATGTCAGGGCTGGGCTGGAGAAGATGCAACACGAGCTGGTGGTGGCAATGGGGGACTCCACCCTGCCTGGCCTACGTGCTCATAACCACCCTATGAGCTCATTACCATATCACCCCCCCTTTATAGACCAGGAAACTGAGGCACAGAGAGAAACAGAGGTGACACTGCTGGTGTGTTGCAGAGCTATAATTTGAATTCCAGAGCCTCCAAGAGTTATGGTTATGGGGAAGATCTAGTCAATTTGGAAGAGCAGGGAGATAAGAAGAGATAGGCAAGGTTATGGTAATATGGCACCTCAAGTGCTCTGAGGTGGCCTCAATGCCAAGAGGCAGGACCGCGTAGTGGTTAAGAGCCTACACTGGGAACCCAACAGTCTAAGCCAACAGTCTAGACTCAAACCCCAGATGTCCCACTTCCTGTCTGTGTGACCCTGGGCTAGTTACTTGACCTCTCGATGCCTCAGCTTCCTCTATCTGTGAAGTAGGGACAGAGAGGGAAAATAATAGGGATAATAACCCTTCATGGGATTGATGTGAGGATTGAATGAATCAATACAGGAGAGTGTTTGGACAACACCGGACACCTAGTGAGGGATACCTTGCTGTTTAACATCTAGTGTAGCAGTGAAGTGCCCAAAAGTTGGGTCTGCAGTTGTCTGGGAGCTCTTTGAGCCTCAGTTCCTCCCTACAACCTATTTTAGGGTTAACATGAGACATAAATGAGACAAGGCATGAGGAGAGGAACACACAATGAGCTCTAGATTCCCAGCAGCTGTTTTGCATTATTACATCAGCCCCTTACAACTAACCCAAGGGTAAAGTCTACATTGGCCTAGGTTCTGCGAGTTCAAACATTGCATTAAATGAGTGTGTCAGTGGCAAGGGCTGGAGAAAATCTTCTGTAAGTGACCTTAGGTCCTGCTGACAGACAGTGAGGAGGGAAAGGACCATGGCCTCAGATACCACTGGGCCCAGATTTAGAACCTGAAGAATTCAAGCCCTGCAAGGTGGTAGAGCCAATGAGTAAGAACTCAGCCTGCAGAGCCAGACCTGCCTGGGTTCAAATCCCAGCTCTATCATATATTGTGTGACCTTTGGCAAGTCATGTCATCTCTCTCAGCCTCAGTTTCCTCATCTGGAAAACGGGGATAGTATCTGTGCCTTCCTCACAGGGATATTGTAAGGATTAACTGTGTGGACACACGTAGAGTGCTAAGAGCAGTGCCCAGTGTGTAGCATATTTGTTGATTTAATTCCAGACAAACCAGGGAGATGAGTGAGAAATGAAGGGAGGCTGTGGTGCTCCTCTCCACCCTCTCCCCTTCTTCACCGGCTGGAAGATGCTCCTGTCCAAATGGGAAATTGAAGCCAAAATAGCACAATAAAGGAAAGGAAGCACTCCGGGAGCAGATGGGCTCCCACTCGCCGTCCTGAGGAATGTGCTGACTATTCAGGAACAGGCCTTTGGCAGTCACTTAACACAATCACGAAGCAAAGGGAAATGATCAAGTCTGTCATCAGGTCAGTGCCAATTTCTTTAAGAAAGTGGCTAGGCTGAAAAGGAGGATGTGGGGAATGGGAGGCCCTGAGCATTCCTGGAGCCAGTTTGCAAAACCTCCTGGGCAGCAATCCCAGGTAATGTGGCTGGAGACCTTCCCTCCCTACATGCCCTTCTAAAATTCCCAAGTGAGCAGCCTTGCCCATGATGGGGGGCTAGTGGCCCACGTGGGCAGGATCAAGCTGGCGCTCACATGCTTCATTTATTCTCTTCTGTGAACTTGCATGGAGTGCCCACCCTGTGCCGGGCCCCAGGTTAGGAGCCATGGGCATGCTGGGAAGTACAATACAGGTAAGGCCCTTGTCCTGGAAGAACTCCCAGAGGATCAAGGCCGTGTTCCCTACACATGGGGAAAACATCTGAGAAACGCTGAGGGGTCAGGGACCAAACAACTACCCCTTCCCAGGGGGTTTACCTGGAAAAAAAGAGAATGTCTGGAAAGGATAATGCTTAACATGGAATAACCTCTAATGGTGGAATTAGCGGGGGTGTTATTTCCTGGGGAGTGGGGACCATGGCAGACTGTAAACTCATTAAAGGAAAAGTTTCTGCCTCTGTCAATCCCTTGACCAGTAGCTAGTATGACTTTACACCTAAAGAGACTTTTAGGCAGGGCATTTAGAATTAGATCCTCCCAGCTTTTGACTAAGTGCCTAATGTGTGCCAGGCACAACGCAGGGTGCTCTCCCATGCTTCAATATCACAGAAAATCAACCTGAGGTGGATTAATGTAAACATTGAATGACTGGACATGAATCATAGAAGGGCCCTTTGGTGTAATATAAGCCAGTGGTTCTCAAAGTGTGGTCCCTGGGCTAACAACATTAGCATCACCTGGGAACTTGTTAGAAATGCAGATTCTTGGTCTCATCCGATATACACTGAATCAGAAACTCAAGGGGAAGGCCCAGCAGTCTGTTTTAACAAGCCCTCAAGGTGATACTGATGTGTACTCAAGTTCGAGGGCCACTGCTGTCACCCAGTGATCTTTAAAAGGGGCTCTGGGCTGCCATGGAAGTTTTAAGGGAACCTCCAGGGAGGGTGGGGGTAGCCGAGAGCAGCTCTGCTTTCATCTGCCTTACATGTCGAGCTGCCACATTAGATTTTGCTTAAAGAAAGTGCTCCAAACTGCATAAGCTTGAAAACCATGACTCTAGTCTAACCAACTGCTTTCTGCACTCTATCCATCCTGCCTCATCATTTGTACAGATGGGGAACACGGAGGCCCAGAGACAGGTGGGCAGGTAAGGATGAGACCAACACCCGGGCTTCCTAACTGCCGGCCCAGGGGGCTTTGTGGTATCTCAGTTTGCCCCCTCATGAGAGAGGAAACAGGAAGACAAGTTTGAGCTGTCTTTCAGGAAGATCCTGGGGCTGTCTGCTTCTCTTTCTAGTTATGCCCGGAAAGGCTAGAGGCTTCTGGGGTTCTTGGAGGAAGCCTTTCCGGTTCCTCTCTCCTGCAGCCCAGGACTTGTAGCCCCAGACCAGTCTCCTAGCCAGTTTGATTCATCCCCCAACTGCACTCATCTCAAAGTGGAACATCCTGGGGGGGGTCTGCCTGAACTTCCAGCCTCCCCGTTTATTCCTCAGCCAGGCCTGTCAGGCCCATCTGCATTTCTCTGGCCTCCATCCCCTGCCTACCCCCGATCCAGGCAATGCTCTGTCTTTGTCCTCATACTATGAACGGGAATTACTTTGAGCCTTTCCTGAGGGGCCATTGGGTCCTGTACCATGTCTGCCCTTCCCAGCCCATAATACTGCTAGGCCTATTGCCCCAGCAGGCAGCTCACAGGGCTTGGTAAGCGGGTAGGGTAGATGGCAGTGGGGTCGGGATCTGCCCTACGTGCTGCTGGTTCTGTCTGAGGCTCAAAGACACAGCTGGGAGGACTCTTCACCGTTGCTGGGGCCCTTTTAGATGTCGGGCATCATTGTTGACTTTGGACTTGAGCCTTTGCCAACCTCTGATGGCTGTCTTTCCCCAGGGCAAGATCACTGACTCCAGCCATCTCCATAGTGGAGGGGAGAATGCAGTGGCTCCTCTGGGTGCCAACTAAGGACACCATCAAAGCTGGGGCAGGAGTCTCAAGCTGCTGGGCCTACGTGAACAAAGTCAAGGCCACTGTGGCGTGGTGTGTGAGTCAGCTACTTGGCTCTTCCCTTCCTTATGTATGTGTACGTGTGTGTGTGTGTGTGTGTGTGTGTGTGTGTGTGTGTGTCTGTGGTGAGGGAGGTGGATTCTGGATGAGTGAGATACTAAAAAAAAAACTGGAAACATGACCACTGAAAGAATAACATTTTCAGGCCAAGCCAGCTCATTCCCCCTGCAAAAGAGCATTTGAAATCCTAGCCAAATCCGTCCTTGTCCGACCTCTTGGCCTCTATGGATTGGCTTATAGCAATAATTTCACAGCTGATGGAAGCCGGTAGTGTGGGGGAAACAGCAAAGGGGCCCTGGAGTTACACGGATGAACGTTCAAATCTGGGCAAGGGACTCACCTCCTGGAACCTTGGTTTCCTCAGCTCTAAAAAGGGTATGGTAATATTCGGTTGAATCATATGATAATGCTACTGGGTCAGAAAAAACAAATATTGCCAATTTCATATGGTTCAACCCAATAGCACCTTCCTCCCAGGGTTATTGGGAAGATTAAATGAGATAATATACAAAAGTGTTCATACCAGCACCCAGCTCATAATAAGTGCCCAATAAAGGATAGTGATGTTGCCGGTGATGATAATGGGTATCTAACAGGCCACAGAATGAGCCCTGACGCTGGCCATTTCACAAATACAGGTCCCAAATAGGCCGAAATACCTTGGTGGCATAATCTGTGGGGTTAAAATGTACCCCTGACCAAATACACCCCTCTCTGGTATGTCCCAGCTCTTAAGATTTTTTGTTTATAGGTCACTCTGTGGTGAAAACACTTTCCAACAAAGGCTTCCATTAAAGAGTCCCCAAAGGGAAACAGATTCATTCATTCAACAGCTTGTATCAAGAGCCTATTTTATTGCCAGGCACTGTGCTATGTGTTGAAGAAGATCTGGTCCTTGCCTTGGAGAAATTTGCAATTTGGTATGGGAGAAAACCCCCAGACAGGTAACAACAGTCCACTTTTGACAAGTGTCATAGCCATAAAAAGTGTGTCCCAAGACTTGTGGGGTCACCAAGGAAGGATCATGCTCCCTCCCTCCGTCTTAACTCTGTTTAGTGGTCAAGGAAGGCTACACAGAAAAAGTGACATTTCTGATGGACTTTGAATGATGTGTAGGAATTCCTTTCATGGAGAAGGTGCCGGTTCAAGCAGGGGAAACCTAATATGTAGAGGTGCAAGATTTCAAAGACAGTGTGGGCACTTTTTGGGATTGGTTCTAAGTTCAGTGTGTCTGGAGTGTGGGGTGAGGAAGGGAGTATCAGGAGCTGAGGATGAAGCGGTGGATCAGGGCTGGGCTGGGAAACACATCCTGGATGTGATTTTATAGGCAATTGAGAACAAACAAATGAAAATTTCCCAGCCTGACTTTGTTTGGAATGGGGCCTGAGAATCTGATGTACAGAGTTTTCTTTATTGTTAGTAATTATTGTCTACTTTATTGAGATATAATTTATATGCAATAAAATACATTCATTATAAGTGAACAGTTCAATGAGTTTTAATAAATGTGTATGCCCATGTAACCAGTACCACTTTAGAACTGGGTAGATGGGGTTCCTGCCCCATGCCCTGTACCTCAGGAGATATCTCTGCACTTTGCAGTACTTTCTTTAAAATTTTCAAAGTTCCCCTCTAGTGTCTGAGACCGGCAGGGGCCAGCAATATCATTGGGGTGGGCTGTTCTTAGCTCAGAATGGGTCCCACGTAGACATAGGACCTGGTCCGTGTGTCTCCCCTTCAAGGCACTCTTGGAGCCTCTAGGCCCCCCACCCATGCTTGGGGCCTACCAGATGTCCCAAGGAACTCCAGAATTCTCAACTATGGGATCATCTCTGGGACTCCTGGTTGGAACCCGGTTCCAGGAGGGCAGCATGGCAAGTGGATTGCTCCACTAAGCCAGAGCAATATTTCTTTGGCAGACTGTATGAAATTGGGCCACTGGAATGGTACTGACACACTAATTTTGCATCATTCAAATAGTGTGTATAGACAGAGGCCTCACGACATATATTTCCCCAGGCTCTGAGCACCTTAGGAGTGTCCCTATGTGTAAACCCACTCCTATGATCAAGATTTACACTAGAGTCCAGACACCATGTGTGGCCCAGAAGACACATGTGGGCTTCTGGGTGCTGCCCCAGTGGGGAATTACCTACCTGGTTTCCCTTGCCCCGAGCAGTGAACTGGCTGGGATGGTACTCCATGAAGCCCCTGAGTCTGCCCAGGGCCTGTGCCCTTTCCTTGCCAGGCTGAATGCCAAGGATGTGTTTTGGAGATGGCACAAGAGGAGGAGCCGACAGCACCAGAGGTTCACGGCATGGAAGGCCTTGTTGCAGGAGCAGGGGCTGCTGAGCATGCTTCCCAGGCCGTTGGGGACAACACCAGGCACAGAAGCTGCCAGCAGCAGGAGACAGCATCCAAGGGCTGGAGCTGGCAGTGCCCCGTGCAGCAGAAGGCCCGACCCCGGGGAAGCCTCTGGGCCCTTGCTCAGCAAGTATGTGACCATCGATTGTGAGATGGTGGGCACAGGACCCCGAGGGCGGGTCAGTGAGCCGGCCCGCTGCTCCTTGGTGAGTTGCCACCTCGACACCCTCTATGACAAGTACATCTGGCCTGAGATGCCCATTGTTGACTACCACACC
This sequence comes from Lemur catta, assembly GCF_020740605.2. Taxonomy (NCBI): domain Eukaryota; kingdom Metazoa; phylum Chordata; class Mammalia; order Primates; family Lemuridae; genus Lemur; species Lemur catta. Next base: position 29,927,026 of record NC_059155.1, on the reverse strand, counting down.
CGCTACAGCGGCATCACTTGGCAGCACGTGCCCAAGGCCATCGCAGGTGGCCCAGGAAGAGATGCTTAAGCTCCTGAAGAGCAAGGTGGGGGGGGTGCACACGCTTCACAATGATTCCAGGCCTTCAAGTATGTCCACCCTCGGAACCAGACCTGGGATGCCACCTACATCCCAAACCTCCTCAACCTGCCCGGCCTCCATGCCCGGGGGCCCACGTCTCTCTGAAGGACTTGACCCTGCAGCTGTTGCACAAGAAGATCAGTGGAAGATGCCTCGACAGCCATGGAGCTCCACTGGCTGGTGGAAGTGCAGTGGGAACAGCAGGAGGCCAGCAGCCCCTGAGCCCGCCCCAAGGATAGAGAGCCTGACAGCAGCACACACATGGAGCAGTACATGGAGGACCAGTACTGGCCTGAGGACCTGGCCCAGGGCAGCAGCGGAGGAAGGAGGCAGGCACAGGATGGCAGGGGGTGAGGGGGAGGTGGAGCTCCCGGCTGGCCTTCCCAGTGTTGGGGAGGGAATAAGGGCCAGGAGAGCCCTGGATGCTTCATCCTGGGCAGGGCAGGGCAGGGCAGGGCAGGATACAGCCACCCAGCCCCAGGGCCAGAGGCATAAGGACCATCTGTCCTCTTGCTGCCCTCTGCCCACAGCATGGCCTTCTGTCTCTCTAGGGCTCTTGTTGGTTATGTCTCCTGATGCCTGTGGTTTTGCTAATGGCACTTTATAGGTTCCGAGAAGAAGTCAGGTGGACTATCTTCTAGGGCCCAACAGATTGTCCCGGTTGTCACTGGCCTTCCCCACTCCCAACTCTCCTGAGTCATATGCTGTGCTATCTAAAGGGATAATGCCTCCCCCTGGGGGTGGTGGGTGGGGGTGTCAATATCCTGGAGCTCTCTTATCTCAACTCAGTGACTTGGGATAAAGTTCTCTTCATGTTATTGCCACCTACTTCTTCCTTCAGAGTCCCTGTCAGGTTCAGAATAAATATGCCCTGAAGTTAATGTTAAGGCCTCTAAAAGACACAGTTCCTCCCCATCTCTCGAACCTCAAGCTCTGGCTACAGCCATGGTAGGAACTTGGTGCTCCTCATGGCCTGTCACTTCCCTGCTAGGCTGTGACAGAATAGCAGAGCCCACGGGCCTCCCGTTGAGAGCTGACCCCTTCGCATACCTGACATTAGAAGTCATGGGGCACAACTCAGGGAGGAGGGAAGGCAGATAAGCTTTGGATAAGAACTGGCATTTTTGTTTTGACCCAAATCAGGGATGCCCCCTACCCACCCAGCGCTATGCTCTCTTAAGCAAAAGCCTGGGAAATAAGGCAGCGGTTTGAATTCTGGGGCCTTTGTACAGAAATTGGCCTGACCTTTATTTATTTATTAAGAGCAGGGCCAGTGGTCTCCAGTGGGACACAGTCCACATGTCCCCTGGGGCTGGGGCAGGGTGTTGGCAGCTATGCTGTGTCCCCGAAGCTCATGTGGTGCCCCCTCAGCTCTTTGACAGTAACTGTGGCTGTTGGGTTTTCTCCTAATTTCTAAAAATGATCTCTTTCCTTGTGTCTTAAGGAATAATTTTGAAGTATTGGAAGAACCAAGAGCTCAGGTCACACAGACCTTTGAGCCCCATCTTTGCTTGCCACTTAGCTTTGAGACCTTAGGTGAACATGTGGCTTCCTCTTGAGCCTGTTTTCTTTTCTTTTCTTTTCTTTTTTTTTTTTTATTTTGAGACAGAGTCTCACTCTGTTGTCTGGGCTAGAGTGAGTGCCATGGCGTCAGCCTAGCTCACAGCAACCTCAAACTTCTGGGCTCAAACAATCCTCCTGCCTCAGCCTCCCGAGTAGCTGGGACTACAGGCATGAGCCACCATGCCCGGATAATTTTTTCTATGTATTTTTAGTTGTCCAGCTAATTTCTTCCTATTTTTTAGTAGAGACAGAGGTCTCGCTCTTGCTCAGGCTGGTCTCGAACTCCTGACCTCAAGCGATCCACCCGCCTCGGCCTCCCAGAGTGCTAGGATTACAGGCGTGAGCCACGGGGCCCAGCCCCTTGAGCCTGTTGCTTCCTCTGTAAAATGGGAATAGTGCTACAGCCTACCTCATAGGGTTGATAGGAGCATTAAATGTTAAGTGCTTAGCACAGTGCCTAGCACATGGGCAGCCACAGCCAGCAGGAGCTGCTATTTATTCTTTATAGATGGGTTTCAACCCCTTCAGGATAACACCCGAACACTGAGCCCTCAGGTTGAGCAGCTGTGGCCCAGACAGAACTGTCCTTGCTTGGCTGTTCCAGCAGGTGGGTTTGGGCTAGAGTGAGTACACAGCAGGGAGGTTCAGGGTTATCCCTGTGTCTCCCAGGTGCTGGCTTCTTGTCAGTGTCCTACCACTGTGTGTAGTAACAATGGAACAAAGCAGCACAGGGGTCAGGGAAGTAGGGACACTGCTGAAATCACACTATCCCACCCTTCAGCCGAGGCTCCCACTCTGCACAGAGACTCGGGGTCATAGATTGTTGAGTCACTGGCTCCCTCCCTGTGGGCACAGACCGAGGAGCTGGCTGAGTCATTTACCACTTCTGGCCTGGCTCCAAGACTTTGTCCTGGATTCCTTAAAAGTCTGTAGCTAATGCCAAACTCAAAGCTGAGCAGTAGCTTCAATTCCTTGGATCAAAGGGTTGAAGGAAGATGGAGCTGTTACCAGTGGGGAAATGTACTGTGTAAAATTAGCTTTGCTGTAAAACCGTTTGCACTGGAATACAATTCAGTTGGAAAAGTGAAAAAAAAAAAGAGTTACACCATTTTCATCATGGTAGAAAGTTTCCCTGAAGACCTTTACAATCAATCTCACTCCCACTTTCTACCCTTGAATACTAACTACCATCTTGCTTTCTGTCACTATAGGTTAGTTTTTACCTAGTCTAGAATTTCAAATAAATATAATCATACAGTATCTAGCCTTTGTATCTGATTTCTTCAATTAACATGACGCTTTTGAGGTACTCCATGTTGTAGCATGTACAAGTAGTTTGTTCCATTGTATTGCTGAATATCCATTGTATTAATATGCCATTGTATATGTTGTATATTGATATAAATTATAATTATGTTGATATACCATTGTATTGGTATACCATAAATACAGTCTATGGATAGATCACAATTTGTTTATCTATTCACCCATTGCTAGACATCTGGACTATTTCTGGTTTGGGGTTTTCATAAATAAAGCTGCTATGAACATTCTTGTATAAGGCTTGTTGTGGGCACATGTTTTTATTTCTTTTGGGTAAATACCTAGGAGTGAAATTACTGGGCCAAATCATTGGCTTGTGTTTAATTTTATGAGAAACTACCAGACTGATTTCCACAATGGTTGTACCATTTTATACTCCAACCAGCAATGTAAGAGAGTTCCCATTGCTTTATTTCCAGTTAGTATTGTTATTTATAAAATTTTTCAGCCATTCTAAAATGTGGTATATGTATACCATGGAGTACTACTCAGCCATAAAAAATGATGAATTAATACCATTTGCAAAAATCTGGATGGAATATATTTCAAAATGTATAAATGAGACCATTCTCCTAAGTGAAGTATCTCAAAAACGGAAAAACAAACACCACATGTACTCGCTACTAAATTGGAACTAACCGATGAGCACCCATGTGCACAGAGGGAAGTAAAACTCAGTGGAAATCAACCAGGGGGGAAGGGAGAGGAGGGGGAAGGGCAAAAATCTACCTAAAGGTACAATGAACACCATTTGGGTGATGGGCACAGCTATCTGTCAACTTTTCCCTCTTTTTCTGCTCTCTTTTGGATTGTATATTTTCTTAAAAGACTTCCTATTTTAAAATAATTTTAGATTCACAAAAGAGTGACAAAGAGTGCAAAGAGTTCCCATAGACCTTTCGTCCAAACTTCTCTGATGTTAAAACTTTATATAAACAGGATATATTTCTCAAACCTAAGAAATTAACATTGTTACAATACTATTAACTAGACTACAGACTTCATTTGGATTTCCCCAGTCTTCCCATTAATGTCTTTTTTGTCCCAGGATCCCATCCAGGACATCACATTTCATTTAGTCATCATGTCTTTTTAGCTTCCTCCTGGTTGTGACAGCTTCTCCAATTTTTCTGTATTTTGATGACCTGGACAGTTTTGAGGTAAGGTGTTTTGTAGAAAGTCTCTCAATTTGAGTTTATCTGATGTTTTCATTTGATTGTTCTGTGGTTATGGACTTTTGTGAAGAACACCACTGAGGTGATGTGTCTTTGTCATCCTGTCATATCAGGGGGTACATGATATCAACATGACTTCCTGGCGATGTTAGCCTTGATCACTTGGTTAAGGTGGTATGGTGTCTGCCAGGTTTCTCCACTGTAAAGCTACTGATTGTCCCTTTTGAAATTCTGTTCATTATATGCAAGTCACTAAATTCAGCTCACACTCATGGGGATGGGAATTAAGCTACATCTCCTGGAGGGGATGAGTATCAAGAAATTATTGAAATCTTTTAATTTTCTACTTTATCTCCACCACTGGCTCATTAGCTATAGCTTTGTTTTTGCAGTTGCTCTGGGGTTTAACACAAGTATTTTAAACTTATCACAATCTACCTTTAGATACTATTATATGACTTCTTGTACAAGTAAGAATCTTACAACAGCATATTTTTGTACCTCTTATACTTTGTGTTATTGTTGTAATACATTTTGCTCCTACATATAACCCTAGAGCATATTATTATTTTTGCTTTAAACAGTCATTTATATATTTTAGGCCAGGCGCGGTGGCTCACGCCTGTAATCCTAGCCCTCTGGGAGGCCGAGGCGGGTGGATCGCTCGAGGTCAGGAGTTCGAGACCAGCCTGAGTGAGACCCCGTCTCTACTAAAAATAGAAATAAAAATTATCTGGACAACTAAAAATATATATAGAAAAAATTAGCCGGGCATGGTGGTGCATGCCTGTAGTCCCAGCTACTCGGGAGGCTGAGGCAGGAGGATTGTTTGAGCCCAGGAGTTTGAGGTTGCTGTGAGCTAGGCTGACGCCATGGCACTCACTCTAGCCTGGGCAACAAAGTGAGACTCTGTCTCAAAACAAACAAACAAACAAACAAAAAACCAAAAAACAAAAAAACACAGTCATTTATATATTTTGAGATAATTTATTCAGGTGAAATTCACATAACATAAAATTAACAATTTTAAAGTGAATAATTCATTAGCATTTGCAGCCAATTATCTTTTAAAGAAAAATTTTAAAATGGAAGAAAGCAAGTCTTTTCATATTTACCCACAGGTTTACCATTTCTGGCACTCACCATTTCTTTTTGTAAATCTGTGCTTCCAACTGGTATCATTTCCCTTCAATCTGAAGAGCTTCCTTTAACGTTTCTTACAGTATAAGTCTTTGAACACTTTAAAGATATCATTCCATTGTCTTCTGGCTTGCAATATTTTAGTTGCAAAGCTTGGTTCTCCTGTGTATAATATGAATGCTATGTTTAGCATTTTCTCCTTATCAGTGCATTTTGCTTATTTCAGCAATTTGCTTATGATGTGCTTTGGTTTGATTTTCCTCATTTTTATCCTTCTTGAAGTTTATTGAACTTCTTGGATCTACAGTTTATAGTTTTCATTGGATTTGCCACATTTTCAGCCATTGTTTATTCAAATATTTTTCTGCCTCCAGCTCCTCCTGGAACACTTATTACACATATATTTGATTGTGTGATACTGAACCACAGGTCACTGAGGCTCTATTAATATTTTTTTAAATCACAGATTTATTGATATATAATTCACATACCATACAATTTACCCATTTAGAGAGTACAGTTTAATGGCTTTTAGCATAGTCATAGATATGTGCAACCATCACCACAGACAATTTTGTAATACTTTCATCACCTCCAAAGAAACTCCATGCCCTTAAGCTATCCCTCATCCCCCTGACTCCCCCAGCCCTAAGGAACCATTCATTCGCTTTCTGTCTTTATGCTTTTGTCTATTCTGGACATTTTGCATAAATGGAATCGTAGAAATTGTAGTCTTTTGTGGCTGGCTTCTTTCACTTAGCACAAAATTTTTAAGGTTCATGTATGTGATAGCATGTATCAGTACTTCATTCCTTTTTATGGACAAACAGTATTCCATTGTATGAATATACTACACTTTGTCTACTCATTCATTCATTCTGTTAACTTTTTATCAGCCTTTATTTTCTCTGTGTGCTTCATTTTGGATAGTTTCTATTGCTATTTCTTCTAGTTCATTGATCTTTTCTTCTATAGTGTTTAATCTACTCTTATGCCCATGTAGTAAATTGTTAATTTCAAACATTTTATTTTTCACCTCCAAAAATTCTATTTGGCTATTTTAAAAGTATTTTTTAAAACATTTCTTTCCTCACTCTATTCATGCTTTTCTGTAAGTCCTTGAGCATATTTATAATAGCTGTTTTGAAAGTCCTTGTTTGTTAATGGTATCATCTTTGCCATTTCCAGCTCTGTTTCTATTGACTAATTTCTTTTTCCTGGCTATGGAAGCAGCACATTTTCCCTGTTTCCTGACATATCTAGTAATTTTTTATTGGATGCTAGATATAGTGGATGTTTCATTGTTGAATGGCTGGATTTTGTGTCTTACCTTAAGGAGACTTGAACTTTGTTTGGGAAGACAGTTACGTTTCTTGCACATCAGCCTGTGCCTTTCAAGCCTTGTTTTTAAGGTTTATTACAGAAGATCTAGAATAGCATTTATTCTAGGACTAGTTTATTCCTACTGCTGAGGTGTGACCCTTCCTGGAGCCTATATTGGATGCCCTGGATTTTACGCAAGGTTTCTCTACTCTGGCTGGTGGGAAATTGCATGTCTCCCATGTTTTTGAGGATTCTGGGAATTTAAGCTTACGGTTTCTTGGTAGTTCTTGCCTGGACTTGCAGCGTTTCACGCTATGTACGTGTAGCTCAGTATTCAGCAATTCAGTCAAGAGGATCCCTATACAGATATCTGGAACTCTTTTTTTTTTCTGTGTTACTCCTTCCTTTCCAGAACTCTGCCCTGCAAATTTCAGCCACCTCAGTCCCCCAAACTCCAATATCTTTCTCAGTAGCTCAAGGAGACTACTATGTGATTCTGGGGTTTCCTCTTCCCACACCATGCTCCAGAATGTGCCTCCAAGCAGAAACCAAGGGTCATAATAGACCTCACCTTGTTTTTTCCCCTTCTCTCAGAAATCACAGTCCTGCACTGCCTGTTGTCCAATGTCTAAAAACAGCTGTTTCATGTATTTTGGTCAGTTTTCTGGGTTTTTTTCTCATGGTAAGAGAAAAAGTCTGATACAACTTACTCCAATGTGGTTAGAAGCAGAAGTTGCAGTAGGGGCTTTTAAGCCGGGGAGAGACAGATCAAGGAAAAGCTGGTGGGCTTTTAAAGAGACAGCTTTAAGGAAAAGCTGGTGGGCACCTGATTGTTTCTTAGATGGACCAGGGATAAATACTGAGGCAGAAAGACAAATTAGGAGGTTAAATTGTCTATGAATGAGCTGATGATGTTCATTAAAGGAAGAGCAGTGCAACTGGAGAGACGTGAAAACATTTGAGCTCTGGAGAGGAGGTGGGATTGACAAGACTTGCTAATAGATTGGATGTGGGTGGTGGGTGAAGTAAATGGTAGAGTTCAGGATGATCCCCCAGTTTTCTGGCTTGAACAACCAGAGGGATGATAGTGCCCTTTACTGAGATGGAGAAGACTGGGGCAGGAGAAGATTTTTTTTCTTTTTGTGAAGGTGTGTTTTGCTTTTCTTTTCTTTCTTTCTTTTTTTTTTTTTTTTTTTTGAGACAGAGTCTGGCTCTGTTGTCTGGGCTAGAGTGCCGTGGCGTCAGCCTAGCTCACAGCAATCTCAGACTCCTGGGCTCAAGCGATCCTCCTGCCTCAGCCTCCTGAGTAGCTGGGACCACAGGCATGTGCCATCATGCCTGGCTAATATTTTCTATATATTTTTAGTCGTCCAGCTGATTTCTTTTCTATTTTTAGTAGAGATGGGGTCTCGCTCTTGCTCAGGCTGGTCTCGAACTCCTGATCTTGAGCAATCCTCCCGCCTCGGCCTCCCAGAGTGCTAGGATTACAGGCGTGAGCCACCACACCTGGCCTGAGGTGTGTGTTTATTTGGTGGATGGGTAGAGTGGAGATGGTGAGGTCGGTTGTGGACATGTGGAATTTGAGGTGCCTGTGAGCCATCCAGGTAGAGAGGGCAGCTGGATATGTAGGTCTGAGGTTCAGAGGAGAGGTGGGGCTAAAGAAATGAATGTGGAATTTCAGGCATGTAAATGGTAACTGAAGCCATGGGTGTGAGAGAGACTGTCCAGAGAGAGAGTGTCCAATGAGAGGAGAAGGTGGCCCAGGACAGAGTGAATATCCTCATTTAGCAGCAGAGAGCTGGGTGCTGAGCGAATGAATCGGCCACAGTATAGAGAAGTTGAAATGGGGGAAAAATAGGGCAGAGTGGGAGCCCCTGCTGGTCCTCACCCATGGAGAATAGGCCCTGGGAGGGACTGCTGTGGAGGCACAGGCCCCTGGGTGGGAGTGGGTGGTGCTGGAAGAGAAGCCATAAGGCAGTGGGGCACACTCTGCTGACTTCACTGTTCTCTTTCCTTGCTCTCCTTGTCTCACCTCCAGGCACAACCACCAACACTATTAAAAAGAAAAGGGAAAACAGGGCAAAACAAAGGCATAATAGAAATGGAAATAGTTTCTAAACCCCAGAGTAAGAGAAAACCTCAACTGGTATTTTGGAGGCGAAGGCAGCAGTTGCCACTCTGTCTCCAGTGGCTGGCATTGTCAACTTGGCCCTGCGCCCTGCAGCTGGGCCCTGAGGGCTGGCCACACTCCAACCAGCCCACACATCTTCACCCCCATGTCTGGTACTGGGAAGCATGCCAGGGCCTCCTCAGGCAGCCAGCCATGTGGCCAGGCCCAGGGAGCAGAGGAGGAGGACCCTGGAGCGACTGGGATAGACAGGAAAAGGGAGGGAGCGGGTAGTTCTGTGCAGTGGTGGCAGGGAGGCCTGGAGCCCAGGCCTGGGTACCCGCCCTCGGTGGCCTCCCTGACCATTCTTGCGTGAGCTCTCCTGCTTCTCAGAAATAGTGAATTAGCAATGGGGTCACCACTCAGGTCTGACTCGAATTCATTCCCTGTGGCATCTTGCTCTCCAAGTGGATCCTACCTGTCTCCCAAGTGGGCTGGGAGATCCCCAAGGCCAGGAACCTGCCACAATTGCTGTTTGCTTGACTTCTCTACAGTATCCCCACAGCCATCAGCTTTACTGTCAGCACAGATACGCGGCATACGACTGACTTTTGATGTACTACAGAGTTCCCTTTACGTGGGAGGCCCCTGGAGCGTGTGCAATAGGATCTACTTCCCCCAAATTTACTTTGCACTCGACTTCTCAAGGACACAGCTCTTGGGTAAAGTGAGGTACATCTGGATTTCTTTTCTGAATTAAAATGAATAAATATTTGGACATGTTGGCGGAGAATTTTCCGAGACTTCTGCCTGAGGGGAGAGTTGGTGCATGTTCTCCTCAGCAGGCTGGAGCCATGTGAGGTGGGGACCCCTTCTAGGCCATCAGAAAGGAGCCCATGCTCAGCCCCTCCCACAGACATATGAAAACGATGCTCTCTTGCCTGTGGGTAGCGGCCCTTTAGGGCTGCAGGGGGCATATGTATCCATTAGGCTGCTCGTCCTGACCCACAGGGTCTTCGCCTTCTAGGTCAACTTGGGTCCTCTGAGAAGCGGATGTCCAGATGGGACCAAATGTGCAGGAGATTTATGGGGGGAAACCTCTGAAGGATGCAGGGGTGGAAGCAGGAGCACCTTCAGGCTGTGGTGCAGGACCGACACCTAAGAAAGGAGAGGGGCAAGGGAGGAGACCGGAACAGGAAGAGTCTCACGCTACAGTGCAGGTCTCAGGAAGTCTGGCCAGACTCATGGGAGATCCCTGGGCAAGGGTTGCCTGTTGGAGGAGTCCCGTGTCAGGCAGGAATGGGCTGGGACTAGTATCCCTGCCAGGCTTAGTCACTGGCTGGCAGCAGCCTTTGGTGAACACCACCATAGATCCTAAAGCATAGCAGCTGGGGCTGCCAGTTAACTCTGCTCCCTGCAGAAGGTTCTCTTGAAGGGAGACCTGAACAGTGCATCTCCATGCCTACCTCACCATCCCTGCAGCCTCCTGAGACCTCTACCTTCCCACCTTGCCTGGGACCAGTCCTGGGGTCTGATATTTTGTTCTCATGGCATTTGTTTCTCTCTCTTTCCCCTTTCAGCTGAACCCCAGGCCAATCTTCCTGAGCCTCATCAAGCTCTGCCATAGGGCCCTGGCTCCCAGAGGCCCACCTTGCTAGAGTGTCTCCTTGGAGCAGGCATGTTGTGGGGGCAGCCTGGGAGGAGCTGTGGGCTTTGATTCCCCTACTGGTCAGCTGGTCAGTGCAGGGGTGGAGATGTTAACGATAGCCTCCAAAGGAAGGATGCTGTTGCTTTTCTTCCTGGTCTGTTCCCTCTGCTCTGATGCTGAACTGGAAACTACCTCCTCTTCCCCTTGGCCTCCAAGGAAACATCAGTGTGCTTCCCTGTGGATGTATAGATGAGCAGCTCCCTGCGAGCTCTCAGCAAACCTGTGCTGCTTGTGGTAGGGAAAAGGGTAAAGGGATGGGGGTGGCTAGTGGGCAGGTGGCCAGGGCCAGTGGAGCCACCTCCAGCCACGATCCTGGGAGAAAATATTTCCTGTGGATGGGTGGCCACAACACCCATCCACCGGCCTCACTGGTGGCTCCTCCTGGCCAAGTACTAGCTCTGCTTTGGTTTTGTGCCTCTAGCACCTTGTCCAAAGCCTGGGACAGAGTGGGTGTCCAATATGTGACGGTTGAACAAGTGCCTTCTCTTGGCATCCTCTCTTAGTTCTCCCCTTTGCCCTCCACTAAAATGTCAGGTTTATGAGGGCTGGAATTTTGCTTTTTTGCTGCAATGTCCTAGCTCAGAGTCTGGCACATAGTAGGCACTTGGCAAATCTTTGCTGGATGGATGAGCGAATAAGTGTCCATCGGGTTCAGGAGCCCTGCTCACAGGAACACGAGAAGGTGGAAAGGTTAGGCCCTGCCCACGAGAGCTCCCAGCCTGGTTAGGAGACATAGCCTCTCAGGCAGCATATGGGGAGCCTGGACTTACTCTGTGAAGGAGCTAGTCATAGGACCCATTTAAAAGAAAGCTAACAGCAAGAACATAGCTGGCTGCAGCTGGCTGGAGAAGGCCCCAGCATTGGGGGGGGGGGGGGCGGCGGGTGTTGGAATGATGGAGGTGACAAGAGCCGGCTACACATTTCCTTTCTAGGCTTCCTATTTATGAGGAACACATGTTCTGAACCAGGACTCTAGATACAAGGCCTGACCAAAGCACTAGATGTGGGAAAGTGGGGCTGGCCTGGAAAATCCGACAGGATGCTTCCTCGTGTCAGGCTGGAACTGCTCATGGTAAGAAACGGTCCAGATGGAGGCCAGTCTCTTGGCTGGAGTCTGGGCCAAGTTCTCAGACAATAGGTCTTACCAATGGGTCAATTTCTTGCTAGAGATTGGAATAGCTCAAGTGTATAAAGGAAGGAGAAAGACTTGCTGCTCAGAGACTTCTTGGACCTATGAGAGTGCAGCACCCTACTCCCTGCACCCGGCTCAGCCTGGGCATCTCCCACAGGCTCCTCCACCATCGCACCAGGCCTCTCCAGGTCCTTTAGTCTTGAGCCAACAAGACAGAACATCTTATCCATTCCTGGATTGCCCGTGGATTCCTAGCTTGAGATGGCAGCTACTGAGAGGGCAGGTTCCAAGTGTCTGTCATTCCTTGGGGCAGACTGTCCTGTGCAACTTCAAATTGAGTGAGTGCTCAGAATCGAGAGAGAAGAAACAACAAACCAGTGTCATTCCCAGTAGATGCCTTTAGGTTGTTTTCCCTACAGTGGGATGCCTGAGCCTTTCACATTTCACAGGGCTCGGGGCTCAGGCTGAGGCCAGGATTACGGTTCAACCAGGGTTCAGGCCATGGCTAGGGCTAGAATGAAGGAAAGTGGTCCACACTGGGATGGAACCCGCAGTGTTGGCCCCTACTGGGCTACAATAACCAAAGTTAACCAGCCTGGACATTTAGATAAAGTTCGTTACTCCCAAATGACACACTAAGACTTGTTTTATAAGTCTTTGAGGAAAAGCTCAAAGTTCAAAATTTTAGTTCTAGCTAAAGGTATGGCCGTCTCCATGAATGCAGGAGTTATGAATGGAGTCAGAGATTCAACCATGATTGGTCATTAACTCGGCAATGCCTGTTCTTTTAGGAAGTGAGGCTTGGCAGAGAGCAGTGTTTGGAGCGAGTAGTTATTTTGCAGTTGAGCAGAGAATGGGTTGGTCCGCAGCCCCGAAGAGGGCAGATTGTGAGGGGAAGGAATGGGAAGAACACTAGATGAGGGCTCCAGCAGTGTAGTCATCGGATTCCTCCTCCTCCTCTTCCTCTTGGCTGATGCTGTGTGCTGAGAACTGTGCTTATTGCTTCCATAAGCATGATCTTATTTTGTCTTCAGGACACCCTATGAGGAAGGACTAATATGTCATCTTACAGATGAGGAAACTAAGACTGAAGGGAGTTAGACAACTGGTCTAAAGGTTCAGAACAGGGATGGGAGTTGGACCTAGGTCTGTCTGACTCCAGAGATTTTATCACTGCCATATTTTGCTGATGCTAGCTTTTCCTGGGCTTGCTGGGGGAACTCCCTAGGAGACAGGTGGACACCAGAGGTCTTGGTGCCCCTGACACAAAACTGTCACAACCGTGACTCATCCGTAACATCCTTCCTGTCCAGTGCACTGAAAGCTCTGCTCGCCCTCAACTCCTCGGTCCTACTGGGCCTCCTTGAAGCTTCCATGAGCCCACATGGGCAGGAGCTTGCTCCTTGGTCCATGTGCTGTCTCTACAGAATCACTTCCAAATGACGGGGCTGGGGCCACCAACCCCAATGCCCTGCTGCTTCCCGCCCCTGTTTCCTTTAGCCCTGCTGCTTCCCGAAGCCCTCCCACCTCCTGATAACCATGGAGAGAATCTGACAACAATGCACATGCAGTTAGCTGGCCCCTGTCCAGGCTGCATTTCACATGGTGATTTCCTCACCATATTTCTAGCCTCCTGGGCCCCCTAGAGACCATATCTCCATCTTGGCTGATTCTGAACAGTTGGTTTTAGCTCATCTGTGGATTTCATTAGTGTGCTGTTTTCTGGCATCTTGCAAAGTTTTAAATGAAGCCGTTCCTGGAGACAGAGCCTGGGGTTGGTCACTCGGGTTGGTCAGAGCTTGGTGCTATTGAAGCCGAGCACGTGGACCCCAGGCCACATTGGGCCCGGTGAGCTGGGCTGGGCTGCCAGCCACAGACTGAGGCTGAGCCCAGACCCCATTTCAGATTTAACCTGAATCCTATCTGCAGGCTACTCTGGGGCCTAAACTGTGCGGTGGCAGTGGGCATGGAATGTCACACTTGCAAAGAAGCCAAGGTTCTTGCAAAGACACGGGCTTAGAAGTTTTCCCCAGGTGTCTGCTCCTCACTCACCTGCCTGCCACCCTCATGACAGGCTTTAACTCAGGCCTGGGCCTTCCTGCATTGGAAAAGTGGGGTAGTGACCATGTGTGGCAGTGGCCGTGTACGAACCTCTCTCCCTGCCCTTTCACTGACCTCTGGCTCTGGGCACAGTGTTATGGTGTCTCGTGGGGGGAGATGGTCTTTGCCTCCAGGGCTCCACTTGGACTTTGTCCTCCACTCCTTCCCCTTTTCCCAGCTGAACTGACCCCAACTGGCCCCTGAAAGAATACAGATGGCTGCCCTGGAGTGTTTATGGCTTCTCTGGTTGGGAAGGGTCACATCTGCCTCATTTCCAAGACAGCACAGAAAAGTGGGACCAAAACATGGAGACTGTGATGTCCTCTGTGCCCCAGGACGTTGCCCCAGCTCTCTCTGTTCCAGTGGTGGAAATGGCTGGGCTGGCACTGAGCTGTCACATGCTCTCCCCTGGGCCTTATGTGTCAATTTACAAGGCCCTTAAAGGTGAAGCCTGTAGCTGGAAAACAGTGGAAACCACACTGGGTGGTTGAGGGTTGGGTCCATACCATTGCCCTCAGTAGTCCAGAGTTCTCCCTTAACCAATCAAAGTGGCCCTGAGTTCTGGGATGTTTTATATATACATACACACACACACACACACACACATACACATTGCAGCCTCTGCAAGTGCGTAGACTCTGTCTTCTATTCTGGGTATTATTTTTCTCTACCTCCTCCCTCTGCTTAGTATAAGGGAGACAGACAGCAGAGGCCATGGGGAATCCCACCATGGGCCAATCAGCCTCCTCCTCTGCTCATCTGTGGTGCAAGGGTGCTGCGTTGCACAACTCTGGGGGGTGAGGGGACAGCCATGTGCAGCACAATGGGCATCCCCAGCCCAGTGGGCCTTTGTAGCTGCCAAGCTAACTATCCCTGGCTCCAGTTAATGAAATGGGCCCCTCTGGAGTTTGGGTTGTCAGCTGGAGCCCGAGGTAGGGGTGGCAGCAGAGCGCTGGTCTCCATTTATAAACTCTTCTCTAATGTTCTATTTGGTCAAACATCTCCCAGCACCTCTCTCAGAATCCTGTCTGTCACAGTCAGCAAAGCTCACAAGCTGGTCATGCTTCTAAGCTCCCTGTCTACCAAAGGCAACTGTAAAGCAAATGGAATTGAAATCTGATCACATTCTCAGTTTGATTCAGTTCTGTGTGATTCAGCAAACATTTACTGAAGGAGCCACTGCTCTGGGCCAGGCCTTGTGCCAGTACTAGGTACAAAGATACACCTTGGTTCCCGTCCTCAGGGAGCTTACAGTTGAGTTTTAGAGATAGGTAGGAGACACAGGGACCGTCTCAGTCCAGCATAGTAAGGACATCAATGGAAGCCCAGTGACTGGAGCCCAGACGAGGAAGGAAGTAACTATGCAGGGGCATGTAGGTAGAAAGAGAGCTCAGGGAAGTTGTAATGGTCTGAATATTTGTGTCCCTCCAAAATTCATCTGTTGAAATCCTAACCCCCAGGATGATGGTATTAGGAGGTGGGGCCTCTGGGAGGTGATTAGGTCATGAGGGTGGAGCCCTCAAGATGGGATTATAACTCTTAGAAGAAGAGACAGGAGTGACCTTTTGTGTGTGTGTGTCTCTCTCTCTCTCTCTCTTTTTCTCTCCTCTTTGCCATGTGAGGATATGACAAGAAGACAGTCATCTCTAAGGCAGGAAGCAGACCCTCACTAAGAACTGGACCATGATGGCACCCTGACCTTGGACTTCCAGCCTCCAGAACGATGAGAAATAAATATTTATTGGCCTGGCGTGGTGGCTCACGCCTGTAATCCTAGCACTCTGGGAGGCCGAGGCGGGTGGATCGCTCGAGGTCAGGAGTTCAAGACCAGCCTGAGCAAGAGCGAGACCCTGTTTCTACTAAAAATAGAAATAAATTATCTGGACAACTAAAAAACATATATAGAAAAAATTAGCCGAGCATGGTGGCGCATGCCTGTAGTCCCAGCTACTTGGGAGGCTGAGGCAGTAGGATCGCTTAAGCCCAGGAGTTTGAGGTTGCTGTGAGCTAGGCTGACGCCACGGCACTCAGTCTAGCCCGGGCAACAAAGCGAGACTCTGTCTCACAAAAAAAAAAAAAAAAAAAAAAGAAAGAAAGAAAAGAAATAAATATTTATTTAAGTCACCCAGTGTATGGCATTCTGTTCAGCCCGAACAGACTAAGACAGAAGTCTTCACAAACGAGGTGATTCCTGGCCAGGGCTCTGAAGGGCTAATAGTTTCCTCGGAAAGACTAAATAGAGAGGGCAATGCAGGGCAAGGGAGCGACACAAGCAAAGGTGTGAAAGTGCGAGTGGCCAGGTGGGCACTGCAACTGTTTCAGCATAGCTGTTTGCCTTTTGCCTCCGTGTGTGGCTCAGTGCCTGGTACACAGCTGGTGCTCAGGTGGCGCTGGGTGAACGAGTGCATCTCCTTGATCCCAGGGCATCGTGTGCATCTGTAGGCGTTCTGGCTGTCTTGCTGGACTGCAGGATGGTCAGGGTGGGTCTGTGAGAGAGAGAAGTGAGCACATCAGATGACACAGAGGGTCAGGCAAGGAACTGATCTAGAACCCAGGTTTCCTGACTTGCAGCCCAATGCTCTTTTCACTCCACCTACTCTCCTCTCAGTCCACATGGAACTCTCCTTCCCCTGACCCCCTCGGCACTTACATGCAGAGCCACGTGCTGTCACACTGATGCCCCAGCTCTCTTGTCTCGTACACGGGTTGTTTCCAGTGTGTTCTGCTGGTATCTCCGACTGGACTGAGACCGGGCTTCTTCTTTTCTGCATTCTCCACAGTAAACGGTCAGTGTTCCAAACAGAGAGGAAGAATTAAAGAAATGTAAAAAAGCTTTCTTTCCCTCCTTGTCAAGGAGCCTGGTGGACTCGCTTTTCAAGGGCTGGCTTCCTCGAATTTAGTGGTTCAAACCCTCTTGGCGTACACACCTGTGGCCCTGCCCACACAGCGTGCAAGGAAATCAATGTGGTAAAGAACCTACACCATTCCTTCCTTTGGGGAACTCACTGTCTGGAAAGGAAGCAAAAATGGCTCCAAATATAACAGAAGCGTGGATCTCTCTTATTTTGTGAATAAATATGTTCCTGAAATGTGTGTGGGAGTGGAATCCTATAGCTGATGTGCTGGGAAAAATCACTAGTTGAGGAAATCCTACAGTGACATTTTGGAAACGAATGATATTGAATCACTTATTTATTTTGTTTCTCCATGGCATCTTTTACTCATTGGAGTTGATATCTACTCAGTTATCAATTATCTAATAAAAATCCATTCATCCCAATAAATTCATCCATCCCAGTAAATACTCACACAGAGTGAATATAAACTGACTTATAAAAAGGAATACACGTGCTTTATTTGCAGTAAATTCTTTTTTAAAGTGAAGAATCAGCCCCTAATGGCCCCACTGTGTTATAGCAGGATGAGAAGCTGTGTACGAATGAAAGTGGTTCTTCTCGCTGTTCTCATCTAACAGATGGCGCCAGAAGTGTAGTTTAGACTTGTATTTAAATCTCGCTGGGACATACTACCTAGTTTCTCCTATGAGCCCAGTGAATCAGATAGACTGTGTTTGAAACCCACGTCTGCCACTTTCTGAGTGAAGCTTGGGCAAGTGACGTAGCTTTTCTGGCCCTCACTTTCTTTGGCTCTAGAATGGGAATAATCATAGCCACTACCTCCAAAGATTGTTAGGTGGTAGAAGGGTGACATCGAATGTCAGGAGTGTAGGGAGACTGAACTAGGTGAAGGTAGGGACAGTGAGAGAGGGAAGTATCCTCTTCCGAAGGTGACTCTGAAGCACGTATTACATTACTCTAGGGGCGACTTCTCCCCACCATGCACCCACAGTGGAAACTATTTTACTGATGTGAAGGTAGGCCTGAGAGTGGGGGCCAAGGTGCGTGTGGGTTTCAGCAGGCCATTGACAGAATCCTCCGTGACACCCCTGTGGGCGAGGTGTCCACCAGGGCAGGATGGCAGTCATAATCACAGCTGAAAGCCAGAGCTTGTTTGGATAGCTCATGCCTCAAAATAGGACAGTGGAGACACAGATACATGCAAATCCTGGAAGCTTTCTGTAGCAGATGATGACGATCTCCCTCCCTCCCCTGTCTCCTGGGCCTGGCTGAGGTCCCCTGCAGCTGCAGGAGAAGGCGGTTTCCAGCCTGCCCGCTACTTCCCACCTCCAGTGCCTGCAGCTTCTCTGCTAGAGGGAGGGCTTTCTGCAGCGCTGGACACAAGAACCTGGATGTGGAGGAGTTGACACCTCGAGGGTAACCTGCAGCTGATGGGGGATGGGAACCTGTGGGCAAATGCCCTAGCCCTCCTATGGGACAATTCTGAAGAGTGTCCCCATAGTTTCTCAGCGTCCCCTAGCAGGATGGAGCCCTAGTTGTCTCACGGGTAACCTGCTCTTTAATATGGCACTTCACTGGCTTCTCTCCCTTTTCTCACTTCCCCTTCTTCTGCCTTGTGCTTCATAGGATCGCCTGCCCATGAACCACCTGAACCCAAGTCCTTGTCTTCGGGTCTGCTGTTGGGGGGGGGTGTCCCCCGCCCCGAAAACACTTTTTCTTTCTGCTACAATTCACTCAAGATCCAGGTGTGGGGAAACAGGAGCGTGAGAAAAGCTCATTACAAAAGAAATGTAATCACCCCACTGACATCTGTTTTCAAAGCACTTTCTTTCAACTACATCCTTGTTATTCAAAGCAAGACAAGCAGCAAGGGCATCACCTGGGAGCTTGCGAGAAATGCAGACCCACCCCAGGCTGGCTGGACCCAAATCTGCATTTTAACAAGATACCCAGGTGCTTCATGTGCACTTACAGATTGAGAAGCTAATGAGCTTCCTGGCCCTCACCAGGGTCCTCTGAGAAGGTATTTCTGTTTATAGTGGGTTGAATACTGTCCCCCCCCAAATTCATGTCCCCCCAAAACTTCAATGTGACCTTATTTGGACATAAGGTCTTTGCAGATGGAATTAGTTAAGAGGAAATCATACTGGAGTAGGGTGGGCCCTAAATCAATGACCAATGTCCCCACAAGAATAGGACAGGACATACACAGACACACACAGAGAAGAAGGCCATGTGACCGAGATTGGAGTTATGCTGCCAGAAGCCAAAGAACACCAGAAGCCACCAGGAGCTAGAAGAAGAAAAGAAAAATCCTCCACTAGAGCCTTTGGAGGGAATGTGGGCTGCTGACACCTTGATTTTGGGCTTCTAGCCTCCAGAACTGAAGAACACCTTTTGGTTGTTTTAAGCCACCCGGTTTGCGGTACTTTGTTATGGTGGCCCTAGGAAACGAATATACCATCATTCCCAATTTCACAGCCCATATGTGGCAAAGCCAGGATTTGGCCTAGGCACAGATAGTATTGCTGATTAAACACCCAGCAGCATTTCCAGAGCCCTGTTCTTAGCCATGTCTTGCCATGTCCATTGCTAGCCAGGAACTGGAGGCAGGCACAGGGACACATTGCTCAGGGGTATATATGACACGAGGCTAGGAGGGTTGGTTAACATGATGGATGGTTGAATGGGGACTTGGGAAGATTTGGACAGGTTAGGACAATGGACCAACCAAATGATGGAACCCAACAGGGATGAGAGTACAGCTCAACACTTGGGTTACAAAAAGCAACCATACAGAAACAGGATGGGGCTTGACAGATGTCCGAACGGAAAAAAGAAATTACACAAGGTGGGTGAGTAGGTTTAAGTGACCTCCAGCTCTGCTGGAGCCGAGAGTGCAATGCAGTTGGTGATAGAGGAACATTGCCTTCAGTGGCATTAATAGAAGTGGCATGCCCCCAATAGGTGGGGACAGCACTATCAGCTTCTACTTTGTGCTGCTCATGCCAGCCCTGGAACACTGTGCCAAGGTAGGGGTACCACTATTCAAAGATGACACTGCAAACTAGGCAGTGTTTGGGGGGGGGTGACCAGAATGGTGAGGACCCAGAAATGAAACAACGGTAACAGCTACCATTGTATCGAGTGCTTCCTATGTACCCGTGACTGGGCTAAAGTGAAATGAGTAAGACAAACACTGTCCTTGCCCTTAGGAAACTTCCAAGTCTGCTGGGCAAAGGCAGACAATAAACACCGAAACAGATAAATACATGTATTTATTTGAAAACCTACAAGTGCTTCAGAGCAGAGAAGTGCAGGGTGCTATTACCCAGATCGGAGATCAGGGCAGGCTTCCTTGAGGAAGCAGCACTGTCATCTTTGAGCTAATTTATGAAGGCTGACTCAGTATTACTCAGGGGACCATGGTACCTTTTAAACAAAAAGAACGGCAGGTTCAAAGGCCCTGGGGCACATCTGGGGAACAGAGAGAAGAGTTGCATTAAGGGATGTGGTTTGGTTTGACTAGGGTCCTGGAAACATGGCTTTGGCTGTGTTATGAGGGGTGGATTTGGGGGGGGCGGCAAGAGTGGGTGCAGGGAGATCAGACAGAAGGGTTGATGCCAACCTGCGTTAGTTTCCTATTGCCACTGCAACACATGACCGCACATTTAGTGGCTTAAAACAACATAAATGTATTCTTTTACAGATATGGAGTTAGAAAGCCAAAATGGGTCTCCCTAGGCTAAAATCAAGGTGGGATCCTGAGCTGGAACCACCCCGCTGAGCCCTTCCCACATTCCTGACCTGCAGAAACCATGAGAGATGATAACATTGCTTGCTGATGTCTTAAGCCACTAAGGTCTGGGATTATTTGTACACAAAAATAGACAAATGAGCTTGGTGAAAGCAGAGTGGTATTGTGGAAGAGCACTGATTTGGAAGTTGAGAGGCCTGGGTTTTTGGCCTAGTCCTGCCAATAACTTGCCATGTGACCTTGGGCAGGACATTTCTCTCTGGGCCTCAGTTGCACTATTTGTAGAAACATGAGGTTAGGACTAGATATTTTAGAGAGCCCTTTCTAGTTGTAAAAATTCCTTTGTAGTGATTATGCCTCAGAGGAGTTTGAACTTTATCATTGAGCAGAAGATGCTGGGCTGAGAGAGTTCTAGAGATAAGAACATGTGGATGAAGATAGAGCTGGGAAATCCTCCTTCCTCTTTCTCAGCTGAGTGGAAAGTGAGCCCCAAGGAGATGAACAAGCCCCAAGGAGATACCAACAGGAGGGGAGGAGTGGGAGACTGGGCAAGTCAGAGAAGACAGTCTCCTGACCAGATTCAGGGCCAAAGCTGCAAGAGTACCAAAGAGGCCCTCCTGTTTGGAGAAAGGGCTCTTCTTGTCCTTTCTCACCTCAGACCCATCTATCTCCTTCCACCTAAAGAACCATCTACAGCGGGATATTTTATGCTTTCTCACTTCTGGAACAAACCCACAAGTCCCACCACTTTACTGAAATGTAGCTGAGATGAGACTCCAGCTTGAGCCCATTGCTCAGATGTCAGGGGACTCAAGAGCAACTCTCACTGCGTTGGAGCCTCTGGGCTGCCATTCCTGCAAGGGAGAGGTAGCCCCAGCTCTTGGCTTGGGATGGTCTCTTAGGAAAACAATGGGCAGGCTGGTGCCAGTGGGGATGGAGTAGATTTGCCTCTTAGCAACAAAGGGAGCATTTGAATGGAAAAGAAGCCAGGGCCCCTCTGGGACTGGCTCAATTGGTTATTTCTCTCTGCTCCTAGATAACTTCAGGCAGCTCAGGGATCTAAATTCCCTTTGCCTGTAGCCTGTGGCTAACACCTCCCCAGTGTGAAGGGAGGCTGAGTTTCTGGAGGAGTTGGCCTTTTCCACACCATCCCTGGCAAAGGTTCACAAGCTATTCAGAGAGTTGCAAAAACTGAGAGGCCGAAGCTGGGGAGGAGTAGGATGGAGTGCGCTGGGAGAGAAGAGCAGCTTGCAACTGGCTGCGCTGTCTGGCAGGGCTGCATGCTGTCTTCCCTGGAGGGAGGTCAAGGGCACAGCTGAGGCCTATTTGCAGCCCCCTCCTTCCTGCATCCCTGTGATAATAGCTCCTAACATTTATTGAGCCGTTAGTATGAGCCAGGCACTGTTCTCAGCCTTTTTCATAGATTATCTCATTTAATCCTTCACAATAGCCCTGTGAGGTAGGTCTATTATTATCCCTATTTTAGAGATTAAATAATAATAATTTTAAAGCCCCCTGAGGTACATAGAGGTTAAGTAAACTAGTAGGCGGCTGAGCCAGGATTACACACCCAGACAGTTTGGCTCAAGAGGAGAACACCTAACCACTAGGCATCACTGCCTCTCACATGTAGCCAGGCTACATCATCCTACACTCTGGGGCTGCCTTCTGAAGCGTCTCTCCAAGACTTGCTTTCTTGGGGCCTATCTCATGCTTTGAATATTATAACAGCCACCAATTTACTGAGTGTTTACTATACACAAGGGATTTGCTAAGCATTTGACATGGTTTACATGATTTATTTAGTATAATCCTCACAATGATCCTATGGGATAGGTATTGTCACTACTCCATTTTTCAGGTAAGGAGACTGGGGCTCCAGAAAATTGAATAACTTGTTCAGGGTCAAACTCATAAGTAGCAGAGACAGGATTTAAACTGAAACCAAAGTCTATGGGATTCTGAAGCTCTAAGAACTTATGTCATTCATTCATTCATTCAACCAACCAACCAACCAACCAAAATTTTATAAACTGTCTGCTATATGTCAGACTCTGTGCTTCACACAGGTAAGTATAGACAGTGACAACATTTCTGACTCTATCTCTTCATATCAGGCTGCTTTCTGGAACTGCAGACTCATAAATCCAGCTGCCTACTATGACACTACTATGTGGATGTTTAGTAGGTATCTCAAGCTGACATGTTCAAAACAACTCAATATTTCCTCCATATTGACTGCCCCAATGCCTCCCTCAGTTCTGTGAATGGTATCCCCATCTGCTATGGCCCAAATGTTGGTGTCCACCTCCCAAAATTCATATGTTTAAACCTAATCCCCAATGCAATAGCATCAAGAGGTGGGGCTTTTAGAAGATGATTGAGTCACGAGGGCAGAGCCTTCATCAATGGGATTAGTGCCCTTATAAGAGCCTGCGGGAGCTGTTTGTCTCTTCTGCCATGTGAAGACACAGTGAGAAGGTGCCATCTATGAAGCAGAGGGCGAGCCCTCATGAGACACTGCATCTGCTGCCACCTTGATCTTGGACTCAGACTCTAGAACTATAAGAAATAAATTTCTGTTGTTTATGAGCCACCCAGTCTAAGGTTTTTGTTGTAGCAGCCTGAGTGGACTAAGACACCATCAATGAAGTTGCTCAAGCCACCACATAGGGGCCACATTGGATTCTTCTCTTTCCTCATCCCCTACATCTAATCTTTCAGCCTGTCTGGTTGACTTTATCTCCAAACATATCCTAAATCTTTTCACTTTTCTTCACCCTCTCTCTCCCCACCAATCCATCCTCCCTAAGGAAGTCCACATGATCTTAAAACATCAGTTAGATCATTCCTTCTTGTGCATGAAATATTTCAGTGGATTCCCATATGCCTACGTCCTACAAAGCCCTGACTGATCTGGCTCTTGTGTTTCCACCCCAATGTCCTGCTGCTTTCCCATCCCTTTCTGTGTGTCTCCCACCCCCTTCTGCCCTCTTTTCCTCTAACAGGCCAAGCTTGTGCCCACCTTTGAGCCTTTGCTCACATACTTTCCCCTCTGCCTGGAAAGTGTTCCCTCCGGATGGCTCCTTCTTATGATCCAGATCTCAATCTAAATGTCACCTCCTCAGAGAGGCCTTCCCTACCTAGGTGGTATAAAGTAGCCACTCTCTTTTCTCTGCATGGCTCTTAACTAAAGACTATTTTCTTTTGTGTTTTCCTACCTACCTGTCTCCATCCACTAGAATAAAAGCTTCAGGAGAGAGCAAGGAGCTGACTTCTCTCATTCATCATTGAATTCTCAGTATCTAACACAGAACCTGGCACAAAGCAGGTGCTCAGTAAGTAAAAAGCTCACAGTCTAGTTGGAGAGGTTGGTGGATAGAGCAAGGATGGTGGGCAGAGAGTGATGTATGGTCCTTGGGAAAGGACATAGGAATAATAGTCTGGAAGCACCAGAAGGGAGTAAAGAACATGCTGACCCCGATCTGAGCCTGGGGCTGGGGAGGAGGAGGCGTGTGGTCTCCAGAGAGGCCTCTGATCATGTTTCAGCTCCGCCACTCACTAGTGAAGTCACTCGGCTTTTCTGAGTTGTAGTTCCGTCATTTGAAAATGGGAATAATGTACTATCACCTAACAGGGCAATTTCAGGGACTCTACTCAATCCCTCTGATGGCTTCCCACCTGCCTCTGCGTAAAAGCCAAGGTCACTGCAATGGCCTCCAAGGCCATGCATGATCTGCCATCCCCTCCTACCACTTCCTCTCTGCCCTCTTTGTTTTTCCAGTCTTCCTCTCACTCACCCTTCTCCAGCCCCACTGGCCTCTTCCACATTCATCAAACAGCTAAGCACATTCTGGCTGCATGGTCTGTGCCTAGCTATTCTCTCTGGCCAGAATGCTGTTCCTCCAAATATCTGCAAAGGATAAGTGCCTCACTTCCTTCAGGTCTAGTCTCAGATGTCCACCTCCCCAGGAAGACCTCCCTGGTCAACTAACTGAACATCATATCCATATTTCTGGGTACTCCTTCTCCCCCTTCTT
The DNA here is from genome assembly GCF_020740605.2 of Lemur catta. Lineage (NCBI taxonomy): Eukaryota > Metazoa > Chordata > Mammalia > Primates > Lemuridae > Lemur > Lemur catta. The sequence goes on along the minus strand of NC_059155.1, from coordinate 29,902,680 downwards.
TGCTTTGTTTTTCCCAATAGCACTTATCCCAGCTTGGCATGCAATGTCATTTACTCACTTGTATACCATCTTTCTTCCCCACTAGAGTGTAAGCTTCATGATAGCTGGGAGTTTATCTGTCTATTCACCGCTCTACCCACAGCTCCTAGAACAGTGGCTGGCACATAGTAGGCACTCAGTAAATCTTTGTTGAATGAATGAATGAATGAATGCCTAGCACGTAAAAAGTGTTTGGTAAATGAGAGTTATTATTACTGATAACTATCTCTTTATGGCCCCCCCCCTTACTGAGCCTAGGGCTTAGCACAGAGCCGTGCACTTAGCAGATGCTCAGTAGACATGAGCTGAAAGGGAACCCCCACTTGAGGTGCAAAGTGCTACCTTCCACAAGAGAAACCCAAACAACACAGGCTTTAAGAGTGCAGTGGAGGGAAGGCAGGACCTCGGGCTGTTTTTAAAAACCAAATCCCCACCCCTGCCCCTGGAGAAAGAGACCCTCAGTGAGGAGGCTTGAAACAAAGGCTGCTAATGTCTGAATGTTTGAGTTTCCCCAAAATTCATATGTTGAAATCCTAACCCCCGAGGTGATGTTATTAAGAGGTGGGGCCTTTGGGAGGTGATTAGGTCATAGGGGTGGACCCCTCATGAATAGGATTTGTGCCCTTATAAAAAGAGGCCAGAAAGAGCTCCCTTGCTCCTTCCACCATGGGAGGATACAGCCCTCATTGGACACTGAATCTGCAAGCACCTTGATCTTGGACTTCCCAGCCTCCAGAACTGTGAACAAGAAACTGCTGTTGTTTATAAGCTACCCAATCTACAGCATTTTGTTGTAGCAGCCTGAATAGACTAATACAAATGGTAATTTCCACAAAGAAACACCAGGACAGCAACATGGATCCTTAACCTGGGGTCCCTAAAGCTGGGCACAGTGGTTCATGCCTGTAATGCTAGCATTTTGGGAGGCTGAGTCTGGAGGATCGCTTGAGGCCACGAGTTTTAGACTAGGCTGAGCAACAAAGCGAGACCCCATCGCTACAAAAAACAAAAAAAGATTAGTTGGGCATGGTGGCGCGTGCCTGTAGTCCCAGCTACTCGGGAGGCTGAGGCAGGAGGATCACTTGAGCCTAGGAGTTTGAGGTTCCAATGAGCTATGATGATGCCACTGCACTCTAGCCCTGGCAGCAGAGTGAGACTCCATCTCAAAACAAAACAAAAAACACGTGGTGGGACTGCAAACTAGTACAACCTCTGCGGAAAGCAATATGGAGATACCTCAAAGAGATACAAGTAGAACTACCATTTGATCCAGCAATCCCATTACTGAGCATCTACCCAAAAGAACAAAAGACATTCTATAAAAAAGACATCTGCACCCGAATGTTTATAGCAGCACAATTCACAGTTGCAGGGATGTGGAAACAACCCAAGTGTCCATCAATACAGGAGTGTATTAATAAAATGTGGTATATGTATACCATGGAGTTCCACTCAGCCACAAAAAACAATGGTGGTCTAGCACCTCTTGTATTATCCCGGATAGAGCTGGAACCCATTCTACTAAGTAAAATATCCCAAGAATGGAAAAACAAGCACTACATGTACTCACCGTCAAATTGGTATTAACTGATCAACACTTAAGTGCACATATAGTAATAACATTCATTGGGTGTCTGGCAGATGGGAGTGGGGAGGAGGGGATGGGTATATACACACCTAATGGGTGCAGTGTGCACCATCTGGGGAATGGACAAGCTTGAAGATCTGACTCGGGCGGGGGGGGGGGGGTAGGGCAATACACATAACCTAAACATTTGTACCCCCGTAATATGCTGAAATAATAAAAAAAGAAAACAACAGATGGGTCCCTGTTCTTCCAAGCGGTCTGTGGCAAGAATTTAGAGGGTTCATGAACTTGGATGGGAAAATTACGTCCTTATTTCTATCTTTTAACAATATTTTAGCATTTCCTTCAATCATGAATGCAAGTGACAAACCACTTAGTATTAGAGGACCTGTGATTTGCCCATCATCAGAAATTACACATATTTTCACATCACATTAGAATGAAGCAGATCTCTTGAAATAACAATATGTTCATCACTACTTTGAAATTGTGATAGTTATAAGAATCACTGATAGATCTTGTTATTTAATGTGCTAATACTGAGGCACAGTATCACAAATTTTAAAAATATGTTGATAGCTATATTTTAGTATAATTTGTTTCCATTATAATCCTTTGTATTTTATTTCATGCATTTAAAATATTATTCTGAAAAGTGAACCCTAGGCTTCAACAGATTGCTAAGCGGTCCATGGCACATAAAAAAGGTCAAGAGCCCCTGGTTAGAGCCTATGCATTTGACTATAATTGGCCACAGCCCTTCTAGATAGTGACTTCCTCCAACCAGAGCTTAATTTGGCCAACACAGACCCTTTCCAATCATTCCTGGGTGGGGAACCCCCTGCTCCCAGCAGTCTCACCCTCTATCACTATGAGTATCTATGAATTAGTTTGTCAAATGGTGAACTAATTCATACACTAGTGTGGGATCAGGACAGGCAGCAGGGTCTTAAACTCCTTCCTGGACAGCCCATACCAGCCAAACTGGATTGTTCACTGTGCCCTGGGGGTGCTACACATTTTCTACTTCCTTACCTTGGCCTCTGCCATTCCCTCTGGCTGGAATGTGGACCCAGATCTAGCCCCAGCCCCAATATCTTGCTACTCAAACATCAGATCTATGGGTGCTAATGGTAAATGACCAGGGATACCTATCCTTCCAACTGTCTAGGCTAACATTATGTTCTCATGCTCCAAGACCCAATATTCTGGCACTCCATCTGAATCCTTGCCCAGACACTTGAGCTAATCCACAGCTACTTCTTTAAGGAACATGGTTCCCCTGCTCCCCAGGCATTTTAGCAGCTTGAAATGGGCAGTGACAGTCCAGGCAAGAATGAAAGGCAGACATGTCCATTTTCAGAACAAAATGGCGTCTCCTTTACCTGCATTACCATTTCTGGTACCCAGAGCACCCAGATCTGAATTTTAATGCACACCACAGAAACCTTCCCTCTGCACACTCACCAAAGAGCTCAGCATTGGCTCCTCTTATCCAGGGTCTGTTAGGAGCACGGTTGCCACTGCCAATCTTTGGTATTGAATTGACAGGCCATAGACTCTAGGCTGGATAATGAATAAGTGAAGAAATCAGAGGGCTGATAAAGTGGGGGAAAGTAGAAGGGTTAGTGTGCTGGACATCCCAATGAAGTAGAAGAACTGTTCTCATGGGAATAGTTATACAAGGAAACTGGAAGATGAGGAGGTAGCAGAGAGGGGAGGCTGGAAAGAGTGATTTTTAAAGTGGCATGGCTGAGAGCAATGTCAAGGTCCCAAATGTAACAATGCCAGTGTGTAGCTTGGGGAGGAGTGCAGAAGATAAAGATGAGGATGTCAAGGAATGGAGAGGCCATGGCATTGAAAGGGATGTCTGTATGATAGTGAAAGTCATCTATGATAATGGAGTCGGATTTCTGGAAGAGCTGAAAACCATGAGATATTATATTTTACCAAAAGTCAGTGATTAAGAGGGAGAAAGGTAAGCATCACCCAATAGTATGGACCTTTGAAGAGCAAGCCAATAAATGTTAGAGCTCTTCAAAGCCTATCCCCATTCTTCTCTTGACATTCTACAATCTTTATCCAGATGATCAATTCTCCCCAGCTTTAAACACCTATCCTAATGGCTCCCAAATTTATATCTCCAGTTCAGATCTCTCCTCTGAGTTTCAGACAGCTTATCTAACTGCATAGTCGACAGCTCCACTTGGACCAAATGTATGTCTTTCTTTCCAGATGTGCCCCTCTTCCAGGCTTCTTTATCTCTGTGGCACCCCATTCATTCAGCCACCTAAGTCAGTAACTTAGAAGTCATCCTTGACAGTTCTCTCTCTCACAATTTCCTGTTTCCCAAGTCCTGTTGATTCCACCTCTTCAGTAGCTCCTGAATTCCTCCACGCCTCCCTGCCACCACCTGGGCCCATGCCACCCTCATCTCTGACCTGGTCTAATGCAAGAGCTTCCCCACACATCCACTTGGCCCCTCTTCAATCTGTTCACTTTGCAGCCAGACTGACATTTCTAAAATGCAAATCTGATCATGTCACCTGCTTGCTTAAATACGTCAATGCCTTCTCATGCCTGTTTTGTTCACTGCTGAATCCTTAGTAGCTAGCACAATGCCCAGCACAATATAATGGCTCAATATATATTTGATGATTGAATGAATGTGTGGTAAGGTGAAGTGTTTGAAACCATGTGGAGCAATTCTGTTCTTTGGTCACAAACTGAATTCCTAATCTTGGTCATAAACTGAACCCTACAGTTGGGCCCAGCATGAAATCAATGTCCCTAGCTACGCCTGAGTCACTCCACGCAGCTGCTTGTGCCAGTGGCTCTCAACTCTGCTGCCCATAACAATCACCCAAGAAGTTTAATTAAAAAAAAAAAACTCGACTGCGCCCTAGACCAATTAAATGAGAGTATCTGGGGGTGGGGCCTGGCCTAATTAGTCCTTAAATCCCCCCAAGGTGATTTTAATGTGCAACTTCAGTTGAGAGCAATGTTCTATTCCTTGCTCCTCAAAGTGCAGTGCACAGCAGTAGCTGCATCACCTGGGAGCTTGTTAAAAATGCAGAGTCTCGGGGCCCCATCCAGCTCTTCTAAATCAGAGTTTTAACAAGGACACCAGGTGATTTGTCCAAGTGCTAGTGTTTGAGAAGTGCTGCCAAGGAGCCAGGCAGGAGAGTGTGGACTTAGGGGCGCTCTTCCAATCTTCCAGGGAATTGTGCGGCTGCTTGGGTGGAAGCAAATCTCCACTCCTCCTCAAGTCCTAACCTAACGGCTGGCTCAGCATTTTGCCAGGCTGGTGGACTGGCATCCCAGTGTAGACATGGTAAAGAAAGGCTCCCCGAATGAGCAAAATCCCCATCATGAATAGCTACAGCAAAGCAAAGCAAGGGGCTCCACTCCATCAGGAAAGCTGGGACTAGCGGAGTGTTTGCTAGGAGCCCTTTCTGATGAGTGGGAACAATAGAATAAACAACCAGCCCTTGCGGTCCTGTCACGGCCCTGCACCCGACTAACAGGGCTGGGCCTGGCCTGGCCTGCTGGTGCTGCAGGCGCTGCCGCCTGCCCAGGGAAGCGGCCCTCAAAGCCACAGAGCCCTGCAGTTCCCCCTACAAGATCCCCACCCCCACTCCAATCCCTCATCCAAAAAAGAAAAATTAAAAAGTGATCAAAAGTGTTCCAATTCTATTATTGGTTTGGTTTCTAAATGTCGGCCCTGTTTTGGCCAGGAGCCCTCCTCCTTCGGACTGGGCCGGGTGGTGGTGCGGGGACCCGCATGCCTCAGGGCTTTGGGGCTTGGCAAGCGCGGGAACCCCGTTGGGGCGGGGTCCCCAGTGCCGCCGGCTCCCGGCACGGTGTCCACGTCCTCTCCAGGCCCGGCCCGGGCAGCGGTGCCAAGGGACCCGCAAAGGTGCGCGGCGGGCGCTGCACTGCCCCCCTCAGGGCGGGCGACGCGCTCCTCCGCCGTTCACTTCCTGGGCCCCGCTGGCACTGCCCTGTGCCGCCGCCGGTCTGTCCCGCTTCCGCGCCAGGAAACGTCTTCTTCTCATTGGAAAGACGGCTGCTGTCTGCTGCAGCGGGTGGCAGAGTCTGAAACCAATTTGCACAAGGCCCGGGGCGACAGAAAGCCGTGTGTTCGTTTTGGGAACTGTTCCCTCAGAACGAGCGGTTTTCAAAAAAAATCACCTGTCAGGTCCCAGGTCGTAATTGCTGCCCCCAGGGGTTGGGGGGACACGAGGGTGGAGGAAACAATTTCATGGTGGAGATTTACACATTGTGGCAGCCGCCGGGTTGCAGCGCCGAGGACGAGGCTCCTTCGGAGCCAGCTGTTTGCTGTGTAACTGAGATCAGAGTCCTTTGAGGACACTCAGGCCATTGGGTAAACACCCTCCTTGTCTCTCAGGCAGCTGGGTGTGGACGGCGGCTGCCTTTGGCTAGGGACACAAGGGCACCCAGCTCTTGTCCGGCCAATGAGCCAATCTGCCTTTTTCCAAAAGCCCCAGGCATTGGATCCTTTACTGAGGACACAGAGATTCTGAGGAAATCACAAGGTGGCCCCTCTGGGGGAAAATTAAAAAAAAAATCTCTCTCTCTCTCTCTCTCTCTCTCTCTCTCTCTCTCTCTCTCTCTCTCTCTCTCTCTCTCTCTATATATATATATATATATATATATATATATATATATATATATAAATATAATATTGTGCTTGGATGCTCAGCACTGGCCCTGGAGCCTGTACCAGTCCACCTCCTTCTTGGCAGTAGTTCCTGACATGGGTATGGTCTCTCCAATGAATATTGGCTTCTTGGTGAGCTCACTCCCATCCTCTCTACCTTCCTCCTCCCGTTTCCTTAGTTTCACTTATTCTTCTCTTGTCTTCAGCTTTCTTTATCTTTTCTTCTGGTGTGTTCCACCTCTCCCTCTTTTGTTTCTTTTTTCCTGTCTCATTCATTTAAAAATGCATTCATCATGCATTAAGCGCTGTAGTAGTCAGCTTGGCTACCAAAACAAAATACCATACACTGGGTGGCTTCCACAACAGAAATTAATTTTCTTACGGTTCTGGAGGCTGGAATTCCAAGATCAGGGTGCCAGCATGGCCAAGTTTGGGTGGGGGCTCTCTTCCTAGCTTGCCCATGGCTGCCTACTTGCTGTGTTTTCACATGGGGTAGGGGGAGGGAAAGAGAGAGGGAGAGAGATAGAGAGAGAGAGAGAGAGAGAGAGAGAGAGAGAGAGAGAGAGAGAGAGAGAGAGAGAGATCTTCTTATAAGGCCACAGTCCTATCTGGTAAGGGCCCCACTCTTATGACCTTATTTAACATTAATTACCTCCTAAAGGCCCTATTATCAAATACAGTCACATTAGTGGTTAGGGCTTCAGTATAGGAACTTTTATTCTGGGGTCAGGGGGAGGGGAATGCAGCTCAGTCCATAGCAAGCACCGACAGGGATTGCTAGATCCCTAAGAGCTATAGTAGTGAGGAAGACAGTAGTGGGATAAACAGATGTGACCACTGTTGTTAACAAAGTCCGAACAGATCATAGTAGGAGTATGGAGGGGCAAGGGTGAATAGGTGCCTCAAAAAATCAAGGATGGCTTGACAGAGGAAGTGACATGTGAGGCATGAGAAGGAATTTGCCAGACAGAAAATAGAGGAACTATATTTCAGGCAAAAGGAATAGCATGTAAAAGGGGATGGGCTGCTTGGTAAGCAATGAAAAGTTCTGTGGTGCTGGAGGTGAGGGCGTATGGGGGAGGGACAGGGGATGCAAGTTGGGGCCATCCTATGAAGGGTCCAAGCAGGACGTGATGAATGATGGTCCAAGCTAGGGCAAGGACAGTGGGGGTGGAAAGTAAGGACAGGATGTAGAAGACCTGCCAATTGGCAAGACCAAATTGGCAGTACTTGGTGACTGATTGAACGGTGGGATAATGAGGAGGGAGGAGTGGAGGGTGACTCCTGAATTTCTAACTTAGGGGACTAACACCATTCACTGGGATACAGGAGAAGGAGTTGGTCTGGGGTAGGAGTGAGAGTAGAAATAATGAGTATGAGATATCTTTAGGACATCCTGATGAGGTAGGTTGGGTGCTGGAAGTGAAGTGGGGATGGAGCAAACTTAATGTAGATTCATGAGCACAAGTGAGGAAACTATCTGAAGTTTGAAAAAGAACTATCCCAAATGGTTAGGGGAAACAGTGCTCAGAACTCACACAGGGCTGGGAATAGTGACTGCTCCCAACTAGCTAAAATTGGAGTATTGGGTAGTGCTATGATCTGAATGTTGAAGTTTTCCCCAAATCCGTATGGTGAAATCCTAACCCCCAAGGTGATGGTATTAGAAAGTGGGGCCTTTGGGAGGTGATTAGGTCATGTGGGTGGAGCCTTCATGATGGGATTAGTGCCCTTAGAAGAAGAGACACAGGAGAGAGAGTGTCTCTCTCTCCTCTCTCTCCTCTCTGCCATGTGAGGGTACAACAAGAAAATGACCATCAATAACCCAGAATGTGGGCCCTCACCAGTAACTGAATGATTATGGTGCCCTGGCCTTGGACTTCCAGCCTCCAGAACTGTGAGAGAGAAACTTTTGTTTTTTATAAGCTACCCAGTTTTGGCATTTTGTTGTAGCAGCCTGAACAGACTAAGCCAAGTAGAGTATGCAGAAGAGTCTTGCCTCAGTATGGTAATTAGCCCTAGACTTAGCACTGTTCTGGTCTCATTTAAAAAAGTCAAAAGCAAGACCCAAAAGAATCAAACAATTTCCAACAAACTTAACTGAGTCTCAGAACAAAGCTCAAGAATATTTATAGCAGGGTTTCTCAACTTCAGTATAATTGACGTTTTAGACTTGATAATTTTTATTGTGGGGGCCATCACATGCATTGGAGGATGTTTATAATCATACCTGGCCTCCACCCATTGGATGCCAATAACACCCTACAGTTGTAACAACCAAAAATGTTTCCAGACAACTGAAACCACCCCTGATTGAGAACCACTGATTATAGAAATACAGACATATGAAGAACCCAATATGGTAGATATACAATGTATGGCATCCAGTAAAAAAAATTACCTAGTGTGGACAGAGCAGGAAATTGTGACTAATAAGGAGGAGACAAATCAAGTAATTGAAATCAAGCCAGAACTGATGTAGACATTAGAATTATCAAACATGTGTATTAAAAACAGTTATTATAACTGTATTTTGTATGTTCAAAAATCTGGGTAGAGACTGGAAGATATTTTTGAAAGTACTTAAATCAAATGTATAGAGATGAAAACTACAACATGTGAGGTAAAAATACATTGGATGAGATTAATAGCATATTAGATATTGCAGAAGAAAAGATTAGTGAACTTGAATACATAGCGATGGAATTGATTCAAAACGAAAAACACATAGAAAAGAGAATTTAAAAAGTGAATAGAAAATCAGTAAGCTGTAGGAAAAAGCTGTATATTAGGCCATGTAATTGGAGTCTCTGAAGGAGAATAAAGAGAAGAAAGGTAACAGAAAAAAATGCTTGAAGAAATAATGGCCAACACTTTTTAAAAATTGATAAATCTCTAACCAGACTAATCAGGAAAAAAAGAAAGAAGACACAAGTTACAAGTATGAAGAATGACAGTGATGATATAATTACAGATTCTACAAATATTAAAGGGATACTAAGGGAATTTTATGAACAACTTTTTGCCTATAAATTTGACAAATTAAATGAAATGGACAATTTTTTGAAAGACACAAAATACTCAGGAAGAAATAGGTACTATGAATAGCCCTCTATTAAAAAATTGACTTTGTAGTTGAAACTTTTCCTACAAAGATAACTTCAGGGTCAGATGACTTCATTGGTGAATTCTCCAAAACATTTGAAGAAGTAATACCAATTCTACACAAAGTCTTCCAGAAAATTGAAAAGGAAGGAATATTTACCTTTTCATTCTGTCTATATTTGTTATCAGCATGACCCTGACAAAAAACAAAAAAAGCAGAAAAATATGTTATGAGAAAGCTACAGATTACTATCTTTAATAAACAGAGATGCAAAAATTTTAGCAAATCAAACCTAATAATATATAAAAAGGAGAATACATCATGATCAAGTGGGGTTTATCCCAGCAAAGCAAGGTTGGCTTAATGTTTAAAAATCAAGCACTGTAATTTGTCACAATAATAAGCAAAAAGAGGAAAAAGCCATATGATTATCTTAGTAGATACAGAAAAAGCATTTCACAAAATCCAACATCCCTTTCTAAGAAAAACTCTCAGCCAGCTAGGAATAGCAGAAAACATCCCCAACTTGAATAAGGGTGTTATGAAAAATAAACAAACAGTTAATATAACACTCAATGGTCAACTACTGAATTCTTTCCCCCTAAGATCAGGAACTAGACAAAGATATCTGCCCTTATTCAACATTTTACTGGAAGTCCTAGCAAGAGCAATAAGGCAAGAAAATGAAATAAAAGGCATACAGATAAGAAAGGAAGAAGTTAAAGTTGTCTATTTGCAGATAACATGATCATCTATGTAGGAAATCTAAGAGAATCTACAAGAAACCTATTAGAAATAATAACTGATTTTAGCAAGATTTCTGTATACAAGATCATACATACAAGATACATAAATCAATTTTAATTTTATATACTAGCAACAATTAGAGACTGAAATTTAAAAATGATACTGTTTATAATTCAATAGAGGAAGGAATATTCTTTTCAACAAATAATGCTGGAACAAATAGACATCTTTGTGCAAAAGAATGAAGTTGATCTCCTGCCTTACATTGTACATAAAAATCAAATCAAAATAGAGTATAGATCTAAATGTAAGACATAAAAGTATAAAACTCTTAGAGGAAAATATTGGTGTAAATCTGTGTGCCCTTGGATTAGTCAATTGTTACTTAGATGTGACACCAAAACTACAAGCAACCAAGGAAAATATAGATAAATACAACTTCATCAAAATTAAGAACTTTTGTGCATCAAAGGACACTATTGAGAAAGTAAAATGACAACCCATGAGATGGAAGAAAATATTTGCATATCATATATCTGATAAGGGTTTGGTATCCAAAATATATTAAATATAAAGAACTCTTACAACTCAATAATAAAAAAAAATAACCCAATTTAAAAATAGGCAAAGGATCTGAACATACATTTCTCCAAAGATGATATACAAATGGTCAATAAGCATATGAAATAACCATTAATCATTAGGGAAATGCAAATAAAAACCACAATGAAATACCACTTTATACCCATTGAGATAGCTATAATAAAAACAAAACCGGGAATAACAAGTGTTTGGGTAGGATGTGGAGAAATTGGAATCCTCATACATTGCTTGTGGGAATGTAAAGTGGTGTAGTTGCTTCAGAAAAACGCCTGGTGATTCCTCAAAAGGTTAAACAGAGAATTATCATGTAATCTAGGTAAATACTTGTAGGTATATTCCTGAAAGAATTGAAGACATATGTCCACACAAAAATTTATATACATGTTCATAGCAGCATTGTTCATAATAGCCAAAAATAAAAACAACCCAAATGTCCATCAACTGATGAATGGATAAATAAAATATGGTATAACCAAACAATGGGATATTATTTGGCAATAAAAGGGAATGAATTACTGATACATACTACAACATGGATGAACCTTGAAGACATTATGCTAGTGAAAGAAGCCAGACACAAATCGTCAATATTGTATGACTCTTCATAGAAAATGTACAGAAGAGGCAAATCTGTAAAGACAGCGAGTGGATTAGTGGCTGCCAGAAGATGGAGGGATAGGGGGATGGGGAGTGACTGGTAATGGGTATGAAGTTTCCTTTTGGGGTGATGAAAATATTCTAATATTAGATTATGGTGATGGTTGTACAACTTTTTAAATATATGAAACCCATTGAATTGTACACCTTAAATTGGTAAATTGTATGGTATGTGAAATATGTTTCAATAAAATTGTTAAAATAACTCAATTATAAGAAAACCAACCAATAAAAAATGGACTAAATATTTGAACAGACTATTCACCAAAGAAGATATTTGGATGACAAATAAACATATATAAAGATGCTTAACCTCATTAGCCATTAGGGAAATAAAATTTAAAACCACAGTGAGATAGCACTCCAGACCAATTAGAATGGCTAAAATTAAAAGAACCGACCATACCAAGTGTTGGTGAGCATATGGAGAAACTGGAATTCTCACACACTACTGGTGGGAATGTAAAATGGTATGACCATTTTGAAAAATTGTTTGGTAGTTTCTTAAAAAGTTAAACTCGCATCTACTATATGACTCAATATTCCACTCCTAGGTATTTACCCAAGGGAAATGAAAGTCTTTGCCCACACAGAGACTTGCACACAAATGTCCATAGCAGTTTTATTTGTAAGAACCAATAACTAGGAAACAACCTACAAATGTCCATCAACCAGTGAATGGATAAACAAACCATGGTGGAATACTACTCAGCAATTCAAAAGTAATGACATGCCAATATGTACAACACTATTAATACATACAACACAATGAATCTCAAAATAAATTTGCTGTGTGAAAGAGGCCAGCAAAAAAAGTACACATTGTGTTATTCCATTTATATAAAATTTCAGAAAATGCAAACTATATATTAATAGAGAAATGATCAGTGATGCTGGGGATAGAGGAGAGGGAAGGGGCTGGAGGGAGGGATTATAAAAGGGTCGGAGGAAACTTTAGGCAGTGATGGAAACTTGGTGGCGATGGTTTCATTGGAGTAGGCATATGTCAAAAGTTAGCAAACTATACAATTTTTGTACACTGCATGCAAAATGTGCAAGTTATTGTATGTCCATTATACCTCCATAGTGCTATAAACAAAAAAGGAAGAGGTCTTTGAACAGATGAAGTACAAGATTCTCTCCAGCTCCAGTCCTGTGGTACTGGAAGCCTTCTACTGAAATAGTGCTTTGTACTGGGATGCCCAAATTATTGAGAAAAAACTGGGGATTTTGCTTGGATTATGCAGAGACATTCCTCTGTTATTTATATCTCTGGGGCTGTGTAGACAGAGCCTCAAAAGCCAGTGGGACAGAGCGGGGAAGCACACCATTCAGCCAGTGGGAAGACATCCAGGTCAGAGGAGGAAACTAGGGAAATGACAGCCTAATGAGCTCTGCTCTTTCCAATTTCTTTAAGTCTATGATTCAGAGGATCAGCTCGCCATGAACATTCCAGACCAGTGAGGCATCTCAGGACCATGAATGCATATACATCCCAGGGGAGAAAACAATGGAAGACAAGATGGAAATGAGAAATGGCCTTTTTAGGTCTCTTGACCCAAATGCAAGGAGCTAAGAGGATATGGAGGAAGAGGTGGAAGTGTCCCTTCCCTGCAGGAAATGAGATTATGACTTGATAGGGTCTGGGGAAATCAAATGTAAGAAACTAAAGACATGGAATGTCAAACCTCCTGGGATGCCTTTTAGATGGACGTGCTAGAGGAGCAAGAGGAAGGAGGTGATACCCTCCCTGCCTGCTAACAGTGAAAGCCAAGAGGGCAAGGAAGTGGGAAAATGTAAAGCCAAGAGGCACGCTTCAAAGTCATTTGTCAGCTGGGCAGCGCCTTAAGCCAGTGCCACGGCTGATGGATGGATCACCTCATGGGAAGCGCTGGCCAAGAGGGACCCAGCCCAGGAGGCTGTCATCCTATCCTCAGCCTGTACCTGGATCGGATGCTTTAAGGGAAGACAATCAAAATCCTAAATGCCCGAGGTGACTCCGGGCAATATTTACACCTGAGCAGAATGGCATTTTCTTCTTGATCCCACAGGATGATAAGTTATGTGCTTCAAGCCTGAAGCAGGGGAATTGAGTGTGTTCTTGTAATTTTATCCTACACAGCAGAGTCACAGAAACTTCCTATCCAGAGGAATGTAGACCTCAAGTATCTTTGCCCTCCTACACCCCCGTTTCTCCGGCTGACCCTAAGCCCTGTGCATTGCACCTCCAACCCCTGCAAAGGCTGGTTACATGGACTAGTATTTATAGTGAGTCCTTAAATTAGTAAGGCATTTCATGGTTTGTAAAGCCCCTTCTCCTTCATTCTCTCATTTTGATTCTTACTCAGTCCTTTGAGATAAGCATTGCTTTTTTTTGTTTTTGTTTTTTAGAAGAAGAACTTGAGAGACCAGAACATAGATGTTTAGACCCATTCATTCATTCATTTATATATTCATTCAGATAATGAGTGAACACCTACTATGTGTCAGACACTGGCTAGATGCTGAGGACACAGTCACGAAACCAGACAGCCATAGCCCCTGCCCTTTCAGAGCTCAGTCTAGTTGGGGGTGGGGGGCCAGACACTAATTCAACTCAAATCAAATTGCAAACTATGAGAGAAGGTGTTGTGGGGGAATTTCAGCCAGTCTGAGGGTTAGGGAAAGCATCTCTTGTGGAGTAGTTATTTCACCTTAGAGGCAAGCTGATGGATGACAGGCATTAGCCAGGAGAAGATGGGGTAGGGCACAGGGTCCTCTAGTAGGAGGGAAGAGTATTGGGAAGGCAGTGTGACAGGAGAAACATAGCACTGCAGACAGAAAGAGGATGAGAGGCAAGAGAAAAGGCTGGCGAGAAGGCCAGGGATGGAGGCTCACACCCGTAACCCCAGCACTTCTAGGAGGCCGAGGAAGGAGGATCACTTGAGGCCAGGAGTTCCGGATCAGCCTGGGCAACATATCGAGACCCTGTCTCTTCAAAACATGAAAATAAAAAATAGCTTGGCCAGCTGGCATGCACTTGTAGTCCCAGATACTCGGGAGGCAGAGGCAGGAGGATCACTTGAGCCCAGGAGTTGGAGATTGCAGTGAACTATGATCGCATCACTGAACTCCAGCCGGGGTGACAGAGTGAGACTCTGTCTCTTTAAAAAAGAAAAAAAAAAAGGCTGGTGAGGTGGGTGGGAGCTAGATTTTGCATAGGCTCGCAGACCATGGCCAAGAGTCTGATCTTGATCCTAAAAGCCATGGGGAGCCACAGAAGGTTTTCAAGCAAAGTAGGACTGGCATGACCATTGTGGTTGCTATGGAGAATGATGTGTGAGGAATGACAGGGCTTGAACAAGAATGGGGCAGCAGAAACAGAGATGTGTAGATTGGACAGATATTTGGAGATCAAATTGACAGAAAGTTCATGCTCTTTTGATTCCAGCAAGCCAGGGATGTAAATGGAGGTAGTGGGGTGTAGTGGTTTGAATGGTGACTCCCCCTAGAAGATATGACCCTGTCCTAACCCCTGGGACATGTGAATGTGACACCCGTATTTGAAAATAGTCTTTGCAAATGTAACTAAGTTAAGGATCTTGAGATGAGATCATCTTGGATTATCCGGGTGGGCTGTAAATCCAATGACCAGGGCTTTGTAAGAGTGAGGCAGAGGGTATCACACAGACAAAAGAGGGGAAGGTCATGTGAAGTCGGAGCCATTGATTGGACCAAGGCAAAGAACGCCTGGAGCCACCTCAAGCTGAAAGAGACAAGGAAGGATTCTCCCCTAGAACTTTCTACTTTTGTTTCTTTTTTAATTAAATTAATTAATTTTATTTATTGCTAACAAATAATAATTGTGTATACTTATGGGGAACATTGTGATGTGTTGATCTATGTATACACGGTAGAAAGAGTCCATCAAGCTAATTAACATATTCATCACCTCACTAACTTAGCATACATTTTTCACCCTGCAGCTTTCTTGATTTTAGATTTCTGGCCTCCAGAAGCGAGAAAGAATAAACTTCTGGTTTAAGCCACCAAGTTTGTGGTAATTTGTTACAGCAGCTCCGGGAAGCGAATGCTTAGGGGTTTGCTGTAAAATGGCTACTTTTCTTTTTCTTTCTTTCTTTCTTTCTCTCTCTCTTTCTCTCTCTCTCTTTCTTTCTTTCTTTCTTTCTTTCTTTCTTTCTTTCTTTCTTTCTTTCTTTCTTTTCCCCAAAAGTGTTACCTTTTTATGATTAGTACAATATTTGACTCTCTATTTGTATGGGAAATGCACGAAAGATGAAAAAATAAGACCCCCAAAAGATCTCAGTCTGTGGCCAGGGTTAGGATCCAGGTGGTGACTGGTGCCAATCTCTGATCTCTTTAGGGGTACGAACTTGGATTTGGGTTAGAACAAAGCAGATCTCATTATCTCAGAGCTCTAAGCCCATAACAAACTGATCATAGACTCAACAATAGTCCCCAACAATCTTTGCCCTGGCTCAGCACACACAGGTGCCAGATTTGAGATCATATAATATCCTACCTAATCTAAGCCCAGATAATATTAGCCAGCAAAGCAGGAGGAAGAAAGGTTCAATGGTCCACTGGACCTTGGAGATAAAGCTGCTCCTTTGGGAGTGGCTATCCTGGCTGAGAGGGTCTTGCTGCCTGAGGAAGGAATTCGCATGCCTCCCCTGGGAGAGGGTATTTATAGACCCTAGGGAAGAGGAAGGATGGAGGCTCCTGGGAGACGTCATAGAGGATGTGCAGAGGAAATGAAACTGCTCTTGAAGACAAACGGGAGGAACGGGGACCTGCGTGGCTCTGGGAGAGGCCAAGGATCAGAAGGAATTAGTCAGGATGCAGAGAAAAAGGAGCAACTCGATGGGGCGTGGCTGGGCTGGGCTGGGCTGGGGGCAGGGCTGGAGGAGCAGTTCTTCACCTTCTTGGAGGATCCCTTTTAGGATCTATCCAGCTAGTGAACAGTGAACCCTGCAAAGACATCTGAGATATAGCTATCTGAATTCCACTGACGTGACATTTTTTTTAGGAACATAGTAGTTGTGTCAAGGGAGGTGTATCTGTGGGGATCTTTGGGGTCTCTTAAACATACAAGACAACCTGAGGAGGTACGTAGTGTGCAAAGAAGTTGGAAGAAACCGAAGTGGAAAAGCATTTCCAGGGCAGTTGGAGCCCATTTGGGAGGGGCCAAAAGGTGCCCAGCGGAAGGAATTAGCATGCAGCGACTGCCATACAGTACTAAACACTGGGGATGTGAATAGAGGTAGTGCAGTTATGCAAAATGACGACTTTAATTTTTGCAAACGTGACACCTGACGACGGTTAGTATTTCACTCCGTGTGCTTGGGAAAAGGGCAAGTGTGAAAGACAAGATCTCACTCTGTAGCTGGTGATCAGTGTTAGAAGGCACTGGACACCGAGGCAAGGGAGAATCCCACAGCTAGCTGAAGAAGAAACCCTGACAAAGTTCAACAAATCCCCACGAGCTTATTTCCTCCAAATGATCATTAGGGCCTTTTGATTCACAGAGTAAGTTCCAGGCTGGGTTTCACATAATTAACATCATGTTCTCTGATTAAAATGTTCTCATACCCCAAATGGGAAAGTTAATTCATGAATATAGCTTAAGCATCTACTGCTCTATGGAAAGCATTGTGCTGGCTGCCCTGGTGGATATAGATGAGTTAGAAAGCTTGACTCCAGCCAATAGACTCAGAAAGACAAATACTTAGCAATGAGACAGTGAAAATTCATGTTCTCTGCTGGTGCTTAACTGAGCAAAGGTAATTTGTCATGGAACTAGTTAGTGAGGCATCAACTAACAGCTGGCCCCTTACACTTCCCGCACACCCCCCCAAGTTCCTGTTAAGTAGTTCCAGAGACAAGGGGAAGCTTTGAGGCTCTTCATAAATACTTTTGACCAATGCTGCTGCTACTGAATTTCTTTGCTCATTGATTTAGCTTATATCTTAGGAAACACATTGAATGAGAGACCCTGGGAAGTTGGGAAGACTCGTTCTGAGATGCCCCAGACAGGCTGGCCTGTGGAATGAGAGCCCCAGGCCTAACCACAACTGTTTTGAGTGCCTTTGCAGCCAGCTGGGGGACTGCTCGGCCCGGCCAGTGAGCACTACTTCTATGCTGGGACGGCACAGAGGGGAACACAGGAGGTGGCAGTTAGTTAGACCTAGATTCAAGTCCTGACTTGGCCACCAGCTTTTCTGTGTAAATTTAGGCAAGTCACTTTTCCTTTCTAGACCTCAGTTTCTCCATCTGCATAATTCTCCAGATGTCCTCTCCCCACTCCACTTTTTGCATTACTCCAGTAAAAACAACCACCTCACAATTAGGTGTGGGGGGAAGGTTACATCTCTGTGTATTTCTGCTAACTGTTGGTGTTGACCCATCTAAGAGCCTGTTGGACAAGTTGTGATAACTTTACCCAAATAAAGACACTTGATATGTATCATAAAGCTAGAGTGATTATTAGTATGACCATCTAATTCCTTCTTTCATTCAAGAAATATTTATCGAGTATTTGCTTTGGGCAATAGCACTGCTGGTGAGCTTATGAAAATGAATAAGATATAGCCTTACTATCCCATGTGGGTAAGACATATACACAAATATCTATGAGAATAGATAACATTTATACAGTGCTCACCTTACTATGAGAATAAGCACTGTGTCAGGAACTTTATAGGAATTGATTCATTTAATCCTTCCAATAACACAAAGAGCTAAGTATTACTCCGTTTGTTTCAGATGAGCCACCTAAGGGTCAGAAAGGGTTAATAATTTGCCCAGAGTTATTCATGTAGTAAGTGACAGAAATGCCTTATTCCAGAACCCGTGTGCTTAACTACTATGCTTCACTGATTCCTAATTCAAGACCTGGAAAAATTACTTAAACTCTCCTAGCCTCAGTTGTCTCATCTGTAAAATGGGGATGATAAAGAATAGAACCTACCACATAGGTTGATGATTAAATGAGTTAATACATGTAAAGCATTGAGAACAGTGTTTGACATACAGCACACGCACAATAAATTTTAGCTGCATCATCATCATCATCATCTGTGGGGACAGGCAGAGAGGAATGGGCTGCAACAAGATTGTACTCTGAAGTTTCAGTGACTGGACCTGCAGGTTGAAAGTTGGGTTGTGAATTGCCGGAGATAATCTCTTCTTTAGTTGATTTTGGAGCCAGGTGAGTTCTGTGTAGAGAAGCCAAATGAAAGTCACTGAAATGTCTCCTTGCTCAGAAAGGTGGAGCTTGACGTTTCCTTGGGGCAGGGTATTGTCTCCCAAAGGCCCCCTTTAAAATGAATACCATACCGGAGAGGCATAACCTCAAACCACTATCATGCATTAACTCCCTGGATCAAGTGCATTCATCAGATTAGCCCCAGCAGAGATTGGTGCTGTGGAGGAATAAGATAATAAGAAGTTTCGATGGCTAGGAAGAAGGCAGGTGGGGATGGAGCAGGTCGAAGACACAGCCATTCCTTCCTGATCAGTTCCAGGAGGCCAGAGGACTGACCAGAAGGTGGTGGGAGGGGCAGGTCAGGAAGAGGAGAAAACTAACATTATGTGAGCAACCACTGTGGGCTGGGGACTGTGCTACATTATCTCATTTAATCTCCCAACTATAATGTCTTGGTTTATTCCTGCTACTATAACAGAATACCTGAGATTGGGTAATTTATAAATAATATAAATTTATTTCTCATAGTCCCAGAGGCTGGAAAGCCCAAGATCAAGGTGCTGGCAGGTTCTGTGTCTGGTGAGGGCAGAGTCTCTGCTTCCTAGATGGCATCTTGAATGCTGCTTCCTTTGGAGGGTACAAACACTATGTCCTCACATGGCAGAAGGGACGGAAGGGCAAAAAGGGAACTAGGGCACTCCCTTCAATCTTTTATAAGAGCACTAATCCATTCATAAGGGTAGAGCCCTCGTGATTTAATCAATCCCCAAAGGCCCCTCCTCTTAATACCATCACTTAATACCAACTTATGAATTTAGGAAGGACACATACATTCAAACCATAGTACATGATAAGGTAGGTACCATTATTACCCTCATTTAGTAGATGAAGAAACCCAGCCTCAGAGAAGCTAAGTATAATAACTCGAGCGAGGTCACAGAGCTAATGAATGGGATTGAGAAGCAAGGTTTGAATTCAGTTATGTGAAACTCCTGAAGCTGAGTTCTTTTTAACACACCACACTGCTCACTTAAAGCCACAGGACAGAGAGGTCAGCAAGTCAATTGAACAGCAGCAGCTGGTGGTAATGACATGGGACACTAAGCGGAACTGAATAGCTGGTGCATAGCACTAATGAGGGAGACAAGTTACAGGCTGGCCTCGCATAGGTCAGCTATCTCATTTCTGTCCCCAAGAATTCACTGAGTCCTACCCCTGCCCCCAGGATTGTCCTTCACCATGACTGAAGACTGAGTCTTGCCCCTGACTACAGGTCTGAGCCCCCAGTGCAGCGATGCTTCAAACAACTTCACAGCTGCTTGCTGCCTCAGGGCAAGAGAGTGTGGAGGCTTTCATGTACCTCCTCCCTACCGCCAGAGACATACCTTAAAACATTTATTTTGCTGATATTAATTCAATAGTATCTTCCTGAACAAAAGACGGTGCAGGGTCTTGCTCATAATTATTTATTTATTTGACAAGTAGTTATGGAATATATCATTCCTGTGACCTTAAAGTCTGGCAGGTGGAGACAGATATGAAAACCGGTCATTTCCATATAATATTGAGAGATATGGGAGCCCACGAGGGGTTCAGATTTAGCAGTGAGAGTTGCATTCCTTGCCTTATCAGCCTTGATTCCAGAATGGACACAGTGGTGGGCGTCTCTGCAGAATGACAGCAGGCCCACAGAGCATGGCACGCAAATGCAAAGGTGTTCCCAAGCTACAGTGAGAGTAACGACAATGAAAGGTACAGCCATAGCTGCTATGGAGAGGGCAAAGTCACCATGGGAGAGAGTGGCCTGAGAAAGATGGGAGATGAAATCTTGGATCTGGGGCTAGAAAAATGGATGCAGTTTGGTTAAGTGGAGAGAAGGACTAGATTTTGAAAAGTGTTCAGCTCTTTAAATCTTGCCTGAAATGCAGGCCTTCGATTTATTGTTGCTTGGCTTGAATTTGTAATGGTTTGCTTTTGTGGTTTTTTTTCCCCCCTTACCTTGTGCATTTTGAAGACTAGGTAATGTGGGGAAAAGGATTATAGAAAAAGGTAGAAATGAATGAGTGCTCTAGCCAATAGAACTTTCTGTGATGACTGAAAGGTTCTATTCTGTTCTGTCCAATACAGTAGCCACTAGCTATATGTGGCTACTGAGCAATTGAAATGTGGCCAGTGTCACTGAGGAACTGAATTTTAAACTTCATTTGAAATGTGGTTAGTAGATACTGTATTGGAAAGCACTAAATGCTGTAACCACTTAGCAAGAGCCCATATACACTGTAGTAAAGGTGCAATTAAATATGAAGGCTTCTGTTAACCTAGTTATGGGGATCATTTATTTGGGTGTGTACGGGCTTGCCCAATCAGGGGTTGGAGCACCAAGGTTCTTAAAAACAACTCTTCAAGAATTTATTGCCAATTTGCACAGCACCTTCAGATACAGTATCTCATTTAATCCCATGACAACCTTAAAGAGGGTAGAGCAGAGATTATCATCCCCACGAGACCCAGTAAATTTAGGTGACAATGGCAAGGTCCTATAGCAGATGAGGGTGGAGTCTAGAGGCCACGTGTTTCTTCTCTTGGTTGGAACATTTCTTTCCAGGGGGACAACCCATGGAGAAGGATGTCATGCTACCCTTGCCTGCCACTCACAGCCTGGGTCTTGTGGATGAAGAGAGGTGCTTTGCTTCATATTCCCTTTCCTGCTTGAATGTGGCTAACGGGGCCATAGACTATTCATGAGAGCCCTATCTTATTCCCTTCCTGCTACCTCGATTTAGGCAGTAGGGATGTTTTTGAAAATTTCATTCATATGTTCAAAATTACGTATTGAGCCCTAATCATGTCCTAGGCCCTGTTCTAGGTCTGAGGACACAGCCTTGAACAAAGCAAAGATCCCTCTCTTGTGGAGGTGACAATTCTGGTGGAGGGAGACTGATATATGCTGAATTTTTATAACATTTCAAAAATATTTTAACTATACCATGGTCTCTCATGTCTTTTATGGCACATGTAAACATGGTCCAATGTATCTTTTGTGTAAATCTGGACTTGCACTTCAAGCAAACTGCCTGGTTTGCTGAAAGGTAGAAACACCTTCTGATTTAGTCTTTTAACATGTGTTGAGTGCCACCTATGTGCAGAGCACGATATTGGGGACTTTGGAGAGATCCAGAAGAATGAGAAGGCAGGGTCCTTATCTTAGGGGATTCCCAGTCTGATGCAGGAGGCAGCCCCATTCCTTGGGAGCTCCTAGGCTGTAGAAGGAGCTAACGGTCTAGTTTGGAAAGGCAAACAACTTTAGGACCTCCTTAGGAAGGGGAATCCCAAGTACGTGCAAAATGAATCCAGCCTAGACTGCTAGAGTTAGGTAAACCAAGACGGGGAACTAGAAAGGGGACAGACACCCTAGGAACTGTGGTGTGTCCCAACGGTGAGGAGGAGCTGAAGGGCAGCCCCTCCTAGATTGTTGTTGCCCTGGGAAGGCCTCTGGGTGAGATGGGATTTGAGGTGTTGCTGCAAGAATGAAGAGCTCATGGAAGGGCGGAGTGGGGTGGGGGCATTCCAGGTAGAGGGTGCCTCCTTGGGAGGGTAGGAGAAACGAGGGTGCTGGGTGATTAATCAGGCCTCGGGTACAGCCTAGGTAGTCACCCCCAATTCAAACCCAGTTGAAGACACAGAGGAGAGAGGAGGGCTGGTGTGTGGGGGTCTTGACCAAACCCTTGTGGCTAAGGAGTGGCAAGGGGAAGGATCAGGGTTAGGGTCAGAGGTGGAGGGGGTGAGGGGGGCAGCCCTGACTGGGTCCTTCCCTGAGCGCCCAGGTTTCCTGACAGCTGTTAAGGAAGTGAGGTGAGAAAGGGTTAAGTGTGCCCCTCCACCGCCCCAAATGCTTCCTGTGTTTGAAATCCTTCAGGTCTCAGCAAACTCTCTGGCTCCAGGCCAGGCGGGCATTGTCCGGGGAGCAGTTGTGGGTTGTCCGAGAGGCCGCGCAGCCTTTGTTGTGGGGCCACCTCGGGGTTCCCTCTCGCGCCCTGGCTGGGGCTGCGGAGTGCGCGCCGGGAGGGGGGGTGCGGGAGGCGCTCTCCCTCTCTCTCTTCCTGCCCCCTTCCAACCCCCCCCCAGATGACCACATGACCAAGTGGGCTTGCGGCCAAGCCACAAGCTACAAAATGCAGCCCCTGGAGTGAGCGGGGAGCATTCTCGCGGGCCGCTGGGGTCACTGGCAGTTGGAGCCGCGGCCGAGTAGCCAGCCGCTCCGCAAGAGCTCGCCGCTGCCGCCCCCGGAGCCGCCGAGGCCAGCTTCGCGGCGCTGCCCCGCGGCGGGAGAGGGAGGCTGCAGGGGAGCGGAGGCGGCGAGCGGGCGCGGCGGCCGGCAGCCTGCGGCAGGGCTCGGGCGCGCACACTCAGGCGGCCCGGGAGCCACGCGAGCTGCGCGCCCGCACGCGCCGGTTGGGACTCGCTCCTTGCTGTGCCTCCGGGCGCCGGGCCTCTCCGCCCTCCCGCAGGCTCGCCGGGGCCGGCGGCCCGAGGAGCAGCATGGATCTGCGGCTCTGCGTGCGGGCGCTCCTGCTGCTCTGGCTCTCCTTGACCGCGGTGTGTGGAGGTGAGTGCGCGCCTCCCTCCCGCTCGCCCGCGCTCCCTCGCGGCTCCCCGGGCTGCAGCCGGCGCGCTCCCCGCCCTCCGGCCCACGCGCGCCCCGCCCGCCTCCCGGGGAGCCCGGCGCGAGCCGCGCAGCAGCAGCCACGCGCCGCCGCGCCGGGCGGCCGATTGACAGGGCGCCCGGGGCCAGTGGGCGGCCCGCCACGGGGACGTTTCCTCTGGGGGGCTCGGCGCTGCCTCGGGCATCACTTGCCCCTCCTGACCGCCCCTCGCAGACCGTGGAGCTCCGGGCCAGAGGCGTGCGCCCCGTGTCCCCCGCCCCGCACCCCACGTGGTGGGCGTGTGTGGAGGGGGACATGCCCGCTCCCCTCGTGGGTCGATGGAGGGAACTGACTGGGGCAGGGTGGGCTGGGCTCCCACGTTGAAGGTCTGCTGGCCCCTGGAGGTTAGGGGCTGCCGGTCGGTCCCGGGGCACAGGCCAGTAGGGGTGATGTGCCAAGATGCAGACGTGACACTTGTTGCATAGGCAGCAGCGCGGCGAAGGGCAGAGGCGGCGGCGTGGAGCACAGCTTTTGCTCCTCTCAGCTTGCGTGTGAGCAGAGCAGAGGCAGCCTCCCCCAGGCAGGGCTGGCCGGGCCAGGCCAAGCCAGGCTGGGCTGGTCTTCTCCTCCCTTACCCCAAGGTCCTGGCTGCTCTCCTCCCCTGCGCAGGACGCCCTACCCATTGCATCCGTCCCTCTCCGGGAACCTGGTTCTCCCATATCCTGGCTCCAGCCTCGCCCTCCCCTCTGTCCCAGGCATGGACATGCTTCACCTTAGTTCCCCTGTCTTCAGGTACCAAAGGAGGAAACACAGCTCCTGACCTGACCTCTCCATGCAGCTCAGGGAAGGGGAGTCCTTTCACCTCACCTGCACCACACCCCCCACCTGGCAATGCTTGGCACCAGTGTTCCCTTGCCCGCCCCAAACCTGGTCCCCACCCACGCCCCAGCAGCCCCATCTAGGGCTGCCTGTCTTCCATGCGTCAGTGTCTCCTGGGGCTGCCAGCTCCCACCTCCAGCTGCCACAGTCCTGTGATCTGGCTGTCATTGCTGCGCCTGGCACCACGGAAGGGGAAGGCCAAGACCAGGTGGACTAATGCCAGTGCCAGGGCTGGAGTCACAGGGAGGTGAGAGCAGAGAGAAGGAGAGGGCAGGGCAGCAAGTTTCCTAGAGGAAGGGCACAGGGCCCTCCTTGGTTCCAAACCCTCCAGAACAGGAGGGTGGCATGCAGCCCAGGAGCCTCCAAGGGGCCTGGCCGGTTCTGCCTGCCTCTTTGTAGGCCACCTCCTTTCTCTGCTCTTGCTTTTCGGCCATGCTCTGGCCCTGGGAGCACCGCCTGCCTTCTCAGGAAGGCACATTGGTTGGGTCTGGCACCTCCTGCCTCCAGGTAGCTGGCAGTGGTCTCCCTCTTCAAGACTCCCTTGGTGAGAAGGAAGCAGGCTTGTTCCTCAGAAACTCCTGTCAAGCAGGCCATGGAGGGAAGGGAGCAAAAGATATGAATGAAAGACACCACACGGGCCTGCCCTCCAGAAGCCTACCGTCTGGTGTAGCTAGCAAGACACAACACTCACGTGTTACCACCACAGGCCGATAGTCCAAGGGGTGCCTTCAGGGAAGGAAAAGAGTGGGTGCAGAGAGGGTGTCCCAGAGGAAGGTGGGGCTTCTGGATCTGCCTTCCAGAAGCTATGGGGAGACCCGGGGCCAACAGACGTCCACTCGAACCCTCCTGGGGTCGAGCTGTTGGGTCAGCATTGGTACAGAAGAGACCTGGTTTCAAGGGAAGGGAAGTTGGCCAGGCTACCGGAGCACCGTGTGTGTCTGGCCCAGAGCCTGCCACTTCTTGCTTTAATTCGCCTTTCGTCATTAGGTTATCTGCACACCCTGGTTTTGGTAAATTCATTGCCCTCATATTTTGCTTAAGCCTAGTAATGGGAACTTCTGAGGTTCCTACTGCCTTCTGCACCCCTTGACCTCTCCTGGAGCCTGGAGGTGGCCACCAGCCAAGGGTCCAGGTACACATCCTATTCCTCTTGCCTCCTGTCCTGTGTTAAAAACAGGGATCCCAGGACCATCTTGTCCTTGGCCCGGACTTGCATGCTGTCCCCAGCCAGAGTCCCGGGCCTGAAAACCATGCTTCTTCCTCTCCACACTCTGTCCTGACTTGGAGTGTCCACCCCCTCTCGCCCTTCCACCACCACACACACTCCTGCACTGCCTCCTGACCTTGGATACACTTTGCTCTTCTGGGTCTGAGAGCTCCTGGGCCAGGGCCAACTGTCCGTTGGTCTTTGTCTAAGCACCTCTCTTTCTCCCCTCCTCCTCCTCATCCGCAGCCCCGGCTCCAAGTGTGCAGTCGTACAGTTGCAGTGGTAGTGTGAGGACAGTCTACTGTAGCCGCCTCACTCAGGGAGGGGGCATCTCCTCTCCATCCCCAGTCCTGAGCACTGAGCACCCGTGTAACCTGAGCCAGGCCTTCACTAACGCAAGTGAAGCGGAGGGCCAGGCTGCCAGAGCATGATGTGTCCATGGGCAACAGGGCTGGCACTGGGAGATAGCACAGGGCACTGGAGAAGGCGACTGGAGTGGGAGGCTGGACAAAGAGATACGTGCAGGACCACAGAGCAGTGAAAGGGCTTTGCCAACAGGGTCCCCACCAGAGCATCTGTATGGGCTTTCAAAGCAATCACAGGACAGGCCAGCTCATGAGAGGATAAAAACAGGTGCGTCATTCCTGGCGAGGCTGGCACGTTCCTGAAAAGTCACACGTACCTCTTTGTGCATCAGTGGAGTTGGCATTCAGGTTGCATGGAAGTCCAACCCTGTCCTCCCCCTGACTGCGGTTCTCGGTGTGGACATGCTGTAGCTTTGTTGCTGATGGCTCTTCAGCGAGCGATGGCTCCAGTCCCTCTAGGTGTGACATTCTGTGGGGGATGGCTCTAGCCTCCCTTTAAGTAGCAAATGAGTTGGAAGAAGCTATTTAAGTGCATTGGGGATGGCTCCCATTTCTAAACGGGAATTCTTTTGTACAGTGATGAGAATCAACAGCCTCTAATTTGTCCCTTTGGACAGGATATAAGCCAGGGTTTCAGGTGTCAGCTTATCTGACGGTGAGCCAGACCCAGTATCAAAAGTAGGAAACAGGTGGGCGATGGGCTTTGAGTGCAGGAGGAGTCTGCAGACTTTGGGCGACACAGAGGACAATGAGTCCCCTACCCAATGGGAGGGATACAAGAGGCCAGGGGCTGCTGAGTGGCTGCTCTCCAGGGCCTGGCTGAGTGCTCAGTCAGCTCAGGGTGGCTCTTCTCTGCAGGTCTAGGGTCTAGACATCTTCCTGGCAAGAATCGGAGCCACCATCCCCGCTCCCCATCCTGTTCCATTTCCCAGCTTGGCCTCCTGCCCCTTAGGGGCCTTTACCCCAGTGCTCCCTTCCTGACTGCCACACTCACAGTCTCGGGTGCTGAGCACATGGAGATGATGCCCTCCCCCTCCTGGCACCGTGCCTCTCTTCTCCATGCCCACCGGGCCCCTGGGGTACAATGGCCTGTGCCATTCCATTGCCCCACCCCTTCCCCACTCCCAGTAGTTGAAGGCATGGAAGTGAGACACGAAGCTTCACTCGCTTCACTTCACAAGGCCCCTTGGGTCCGTCCCCTGTACCTGGCCACACCCTCAGCACAGTCCTTACTGTCCCCCGTGTGATCGGTGCTGACTCCTTGGCATCTTTCACATCTACCCTCAGTGGGCAGGGTGAGCCTTGAGAGGACCCTGAGACTCAGGCCAGAAGGTGAAGCCGCTGAGGTGGGGGACTTAGTGAAGGTCTTTCCCTCCTCTCCCTCCCCAGCCCCAGCCCCCGCCCCCTCGCACATGGCACCAAGAGGGTAGCTCCATGACAGTCAGACAAAAGCAGCCCCCTTGCTCCATCCATACCTACTGCTCCAAAGTGCTAATATAATTTTTCTTTTCATTCTCACAGGTTATAGGTTTAGGGGATGAATTGACATGTTCACCCACCCTGACCATTAGCACGGAAGTGTGAACAGTGAAGTGAATGACCCCAGTCAACAGCAGGGCTGTCATGGGCCGGTGACTTTTCTTGGGGAAGAAGGGGGGTGGTGAGAGTTAGAGAGGATGCCTGTGCCGGCCGGGTGGGTGTGTCTGGGTGTGAGTGGGGAGAGCAGCAGGCGCTGAGCCTGGGCTAAAGAGGGCCCTAAGGACAAACCCCGCCCACCTTTGGCCCAAGAGGAGGCTAAATGCCTGGAAATTGTGTGCAAGCGGAGGAGGACTCACAAGAGCAGAGGAGCCAAGGAAGGAACCAGAGCATGGGGATGCTGCAGGCAGGGGAGGAGGGGAGGAGGAGCTGCCAGGAAGGAGTATGACTGGGGGGCGGGCAGCCAACGGGAGGCTACATGGAAACTGTGAGCTAGTGGTGGGGATTCCTGGATGGATGGCAATGGGGCTCAAGGGACATGGATGCACTGAAGGCTGATCGGATGGTGTGGGTGGGGGAGAGACTGGTATTCATTATCACTGGCCTCAGACGCTGTATTTTTGCAGGCCAGCCCGGTAGTGGGCCTTGCACAAGCACCCCGCCCGACCAGCTCTTCCCCAGCACCGGCTCATCTCCCTGCACTGCCTGCCGCCAGCCAGCCTTGTCTCGGGGCTGCCAGCTTGGCTTCTCTGGCTGGACTGCAGGCTCCACTGCAGCCTTCCCCCTCATTGCCCCCAAGAGCACCCAGCACCACTTGGAGTCTGTTGTCAGGGCTCAGTCTGGCATCAGGAGTCTTCTACTCTAAGCCAGATGTGGACAGATGTAGACAGGAGCCCCAGAGTGCAGAGTAGAAGCTAGGTGGGTTTGGAATGGGAGGAATTTACATCAGACACAGGATGAGGGGTGTGATCTGGGAAGGACAGGACATAGGGCATTGGTGGGGAGGTGCCCACTACAGCAGCACAGCGCCCTCCTGGTGCACAGGTGACCATTCTCTCATTCATCCATTCATTCATTTATTCATTCATCCATGCAGCATTTACTGGGCTTTAAATCTGATTACAGGCTGAGTAGAGCCCAGCATAAGGCACGCTGAGTCAGAAACAGCCGACCCCACCACCGCCTAGCAACATCCACAGGGAGGGCTTGGGGGCATGCCTGAGCCTAACCAGTGATGCCTGACCACCTAGGAGATGCCCAGCGGTGAGACACGAGATCTCTAGTACTCAAAAGTAGGTCACCCTGCAATATGGAAGGATGTAGGAGTGCAATGGCATGATGTTCATCATTTGCTTTAAAATACTGCAGCCAAGAAAAAAAAAAAGAAAATGGGTAACTAAAGCATATGTGACTCCATCTGGATAATTGTTGAATCTGGATGATGGGTACATTGGGGGCGGTCATTGTAATGTCATATGTCTGAAATGTTTGAAGCGTACCATTTGCAGGGGTGCCGTGGGGGGTCCTGCCTCCTGCATCCCAGCCAAGTGCAGGCATGATGTCCCAAAGTGCCACCGCTCAATGACGTTCCAAAAGAAAGAACCCATTTGTGCCTGTTAGAAACATGATTTAACTGTCAAAAGGACAGAACCAGCTTCATCAATGGCAAGGTGTGAGTTGTGGGTTCCGTTTGCCCCAGAACAGTGTACAAATTGCAGATTTTTCAAGGTGGAAAAGAAAAACAAAAGGAAAGCTATGAGGAGCGCCACCTCATGGAGAGTTGCCCCTGGGGGCGGCCTGTGCTCTGCGCCCTCTGCCTGTTTTCATCAGCCTTCTTCAGTAACAGGCTTTCTCCTTCTTGCAGGGCCCCTGGTGCAGCCTCCTGAGGGGAAGGGGCTGGAGGAAGGCAAAGTCCGCCACCTGGTGCAGCCCAGAGCCTCGAGGAATGGACCAGGGCCTTGGCAGGGGGGTCGGAGGAAATTCCGCCGCCAGCGGCCCCGCCTCTCCCATAAGGGCCCCATGCCTTTCTGAAGCAGGTACTTGAGCCTCTGGTCAGTGAGCAGCGCCAAAGGGGAGGAGAAGGGACAGCCTGGAAGCTGGGTGGCCCTGCCACTCATCACTGGTCAAACACATCTACCAAGCAGTCCCAGCACCATACACGCATAGGGGCTGAGAGCTGGCAGGGAGCTTCTGGAGCAGCCGTCTCACCCCTTCATTGTACAGAGGGGGAGACTGAGGCCCAGAGAGGGGCTTGATGCTCGGGACCAATCTCCCGACTCCCCAAGAGTTGGGTGTGGGCTCCTCTCCACCCTGCTGCCTGGGGTTGGGCAGGCTGGCCCGGCTGGAGAATTCTAGGCGTCCTGGCAGGCTTTGATGACTGGGGTGCCCAGGGCAAGCCCACACGTGTCCAATGTGAGTCGTCACCAGAGAGTGGGGAGGAGGCAGAGAGCCTTGCAGGGTGTGGGACAGAGAGCAGGAGGAGAGTTGTGGCTGAGGTTGCCAGAGCTGTGGGAAGGGGGAAGAATCCAGGCAGCTGCAGAGAGAGCAGGGCCTAAGCCTGCCCCTGAGGCCCGGCCTGCTGTCTCTCCGACTGCAGCAGGGACAGGGTGGCACCAACCCAGGGACTGGGGCTTTAGATTCAGGGCTGGGGCGTGGGGAGATGAAGGCTGTCTCCTCTCCTTTCCTGAGGGGTTCCTTTGGCCTAGGACACATCAATGACTTCTCTCTTGTCGTTTTTGTCTCTTTAGGATGGAAGGGGCCCCTGAGTGCCCACGCGCTGCAGCTCTCTGTGCTCCATGCCTTGGTCTGCTTCTCCGGAGCCCTCATACCCATTCAGCTTTCGTCTTACACCTGTTCTAGCTGCTGATGGTCCCGGCTCTTCTCACCCACCAGCTCCCCGGATGGCGCCCACGATTCCCTTTCCCCAGGATCCATCCACCCCATCTTCCTGGCGCCTCTCGGACTGACCTGGAAGACCCAGCCCTGGAAGGCCTTCCTTCTCCTCCACCCTGCGCTCCAGTCACTGCCTCTCCCATCTAACTCACCAACCTCGTGTCTGCCCCGGGGGCTGGGTGGAAACGGTCCCTTCCTCAGGGGGCTCCAGCATCCCATGTTTTCTTGTCAGCTGGACCCCGGGCCCGCCCGGCCTGCAGAGGGGAATACAGACATGCAGTGACAGGCTCTCTAGCTGGAGGGGCTTGGTGCTGGGATCCAGGCAGGGTGCACTGAAACGGGGGTGGGGGTGGCACCCTGGAGAAGGGGGTTGAAGCACCACTTAGCTGTGGCTTCCTCCCCCTCCCGGTGTTTGAGCTCAGCTAGGGAAGAGGTGAAGGAAGAAAAGAGGCCCGTGAAGTACTGTGTCACTTCTCTCACCTTACTGTGCCTCCTAACACTCCCTGTCCTCCCCACCCCAACCAAGCTAGGTCAAGCTCCAGGTCATGAGGGGAGGGTGCCAGGCCTGACACGGCTTTATACCCTCCCAGGAGTAAAAGCCAAGCAGGAAAGCTGTTTATGCCAAGAATGACAGAATATCAGAGCCCAAAGGACCCTTGGAGATCAGCCGCCTTATGCAAACGCCTGCGAAAACAGGCCTGGAGAGGGGAGTGACCTGCTCAGGGTTACTGCAGAGCCAGGATGGCGACTGGGTCTCCCAGCTTTATGATGTCCTTTCCGCTCTCGATGATGTCTTTTCAAAGCGAATGAAGTGCCTTTTCCCGAGGTTGGGGCTGGGGGCGGCTGGGAAGGGGAGAGACAGGCAAGCTGGCTGTGAACTGCCCCATTGTGGGGGACGGAGCTGCTCCCACCTCCCTGGCCTTCCCCAGCTGGGCCGAAAGCTTCCAGAACTGGCCAGCTGCCCCCATTCGGGCAGCATTCCCAGCCTGGGGTACTGTAATAGGGGCCGCTCAAGCACTGAGACTATCATTCAAACCCCAGCTGTGTCTTTTTGTGAGCCAAAGGTAGCCTTAACTCTTGAGCTCAATAGCCTTCCCTTCGTGTTAACTGGACCTTCTTCCCCATGGCCTTTCCTTGGGGTGGGGGGGTGCAAAGAGTGGAGAAGAGGGAAGGAAAGGAAAGGAAGGGAAGGAAGGAGGAAAAGATGGGAGGAAGTGCAGGTGGGATAGCCCCCCTAGGAGGCCCCAGCTTCCATGAGGGGCCTATACTAGCCCTTCCCTGCATGGGGGCTCTCTCACCTTTTGCCTGACCAGGTTTCCTTCTTAGAGGCCTCCCAGGAGGGCAAAAAGAGAATACAAGAGCCTGATGCCCCCCTATGTATGTGTGGGAGCAGGGGGAGTCAGGGTCCCCCGAGTCCCACAGTAACCCCAATGTCTGCCTGTCCGCCTCCCCCGAGTCCTTTCCCTCTGCTGCTGCTAACACTGCTGCTGCTTCAAGGCCCGCCCTGGGGAGCCAGCCTCTCCCACTACTCCTCAGGCTTGGAATGGGGACTGGCCAGTGTCCAGAAAGCACCTGCCACTGATGCCCCCACCAGGGCCCGGGCCTTCTTCCCCCTCCTTTCTGCATCTCCTTTCTCATCAGCCTGCAGCCGAGCCCAGCCCCATGGGGAGGAGGAGAAAGCAGGGTGGCTGAGGAAATGGGAGATACCGGGCAGAGGAGGGTAGTAGGTGGGTCGAGGGGGGACTGTCTTATTTAAAGTGGTTGTGTATGATTCTTATACTAATTTATACAAAGATATTAAGGCCCTTTTCATTAAGAAACTGTCCCCTTCCCATAATTGTGTTCATTGTGTTTGTAAAGATTGTTCTGTGTAAATATGTCTTTATAATAAACAGTTAAAAGCTGACAATTCACCCTTACTCTTGGAGGTCATATTCAGGAGGAATGTCCCTTTCCCCCGAGGGCCACAGTTGTCCCTGTGTCCACATATTGCACGTGCAGGGAGGTAAGTGCCTGCATCCCAAATCGGTTCTAAGTCAACTGGCCTCAAACCGATTTGCCACGAGCTCACAAAAGGAATCCCTATGTTCACATAAAATCCAGCTCACTTTTAAGTTTTTTGGCATCTGTTTGGGTGTCCTAACATTTTTTGGGGGGGCAATGTCATTTAAAGGATTTTTTAAAAAGCAATTTATTGACAAACATGCTGACTAAATGGATTTCTACTAAAGACTGTTTTGTATCCTTGGTGGGTGTCTTCTTCTATTTTATCTACTTTTGAACACTTTCAGGACTTTTTAGCCAGTTTGCCTTTCTTGAGAAATGTTATGTTTTCAGCAATAAATACATTTGGTAATGACTTTGTATGTATCATTTTATATTTCACAAACTGGAGTTGCTTGATAAATGAGATCACCTGAAAAATAAAATGCAAGGAGTTCAATACAATTCTTCCCCATCTGTCTCACTTCTTGCTTGTTGTCAAAATGCCAATATCTTGCAGAACAGAAAGGAACACTGGGTATATGCTAATTTGGCTAATAAACCCATTAGGTGCACAGAGGCATACACAAGGCAGAGCAAAACCCAGCGAGAAGGAGACAGGAGTGATCAAAATGGGTGCATTTGATAAATCTTGTGGGAAATTCTATAGTTTCGACACGCATTTAGTGCTAGAAGTAGACAATTTTAAAGACGGGGTTTTCAGACAAACTTCCTAAAAAGTCATAAAACTATTCAGTAGGAGATAAAATAGAAAAAGTCACCCACAAGCATAGAAAACAATCTCATCATTGACAAAATGCTGCAAATTGTGACATAGTGATTTAAAATGTGACGTTGCGTTGGAAATACCTCTTAGGAAAATTGGTGCCAAATGCCTTATTTTAAAATTACTAGTTTGACTTTTAGGCAAGCTGGTCATCAGAGGAACTGGTTTTAGGCAGAAGTTTCGGGCAAGTTGGTTTTACGCTGATGGGTCTGTTACCTCCCTGGTCACGCCCAAAGTTCTAATTTCACATCAAACCAAGGAGAAGGGCTTGGGAGGGGCAGGACAACTTAATACTGACCCATAGATGTGCAGCCCTTTAACTTACAGAGCTCTCCAAAAATATTAACTCAGTTTATAACTTTTACAACTGGATCACACAGACCACTGTCCCGATTTTACAACCAGGTCACACAGACCACTGTCCCCATTTTACATGAGAAAACAGACTTAGAGAGGTGAAGTGACTTGCCCCAAATCTCTTTGCTAGTAAGTGATTCTGGAATCTGGTCTTCAAATTTGAGAATACAAACTCTTTCTACAGTACTACAGAAGGTCCCCTAGCTAGAGAGAAGAATTAAGTACAAAATGTGTTTGTGGCCAGGCGCGGTGGCTCACGCCTGTAATCCTAGCACTCTGGGAGGCCGAGGCAGGTGGATCACTCGAGGTCAGGAGTTCGAGACCAGCCTGAGCAAGAGCGAGACCCTGTCTCTACTAAAAATAGAAATAAATTATCTGGCCAACGAAAATATATATAGAAAAAAAAATTAGCCGGGCATGGTGGCTCATGCCTGTAGTCCCAGCTACTCAGGAGGCTGAGGCAGTAGGATTGCTTAAGCCCAGGAGTTTGAGGTTGTTGCTGTGAGCTAGGCTGATGCCACGGCACTCACTCTAGCCAGGGCAACAAAGTGACACTCTGTCTCAAAAAAAAAAATGTGTTTGGTATTTTCAGTAAGTGCAATGGGAATGTGGAGTACAAAATGGCATGGTGTGAGCTGGTGGGGTCAGGGAAGGCTTGTGGAGGCTGAGTGATTGAAACTGGCCCTGGAAGGCCCAATAGCTTTTGGTTAAGTTGGCAGGAGGACAGTGGGACAAGGAAGGGGCAGCGGCCACCAGGGTCCACAGGGCGTATGCAGTCAACTGGATGCTAGTGGGTGGATGCAAGTGTGACCTCCTTGGGGCAGGGGATGAGGGGAAGGAAAGCTGGTGGCCTCCGTAAAGGAGGCCAAAAGAAGACAGGCCAGATGGGTTGCCACCCTTTGGAGATATCTTGACTCGACCAAATAAACACAACAGAGTCAGAGTAGGGGCTGTTTTTCAAAATGCAGAGCTTTAGAAAAAGAAAAAGGAGTTTGCTTAACTGTTCCTGGACAGGAGGTCCTGGATGGTAAGGCTGAAGGATGGGGGGGCAGAGAATCTGAAAAACAACACTCCTTCAAACCCATCTGGAAATTAGACTCCAAAATGAGATTAGGGAGGCAAACGGACTCAGACCACACATGGCTTTCAGGCCCCCCGCCAGGTGCGGTGTAAAACGAGCCAGAGCTGCTTTGAAACCTAACATTTCAGACCCTTCCATAAGCCCTGGCTGACTCGGCGCCCCCAATTGGGACGGGGCTCCTCCGCTGCTCGAGGAACGATAAGGCCCGGCCTAAGCAGCCATTCTGAGGTCCTTATATAATTCTATTTTTCAGGCCTAAAGGTTATCCGACTGAAATTTCTCAATCCAAAGTTTCTTTCTGACCAGAGTGAGCCTGTGCCGGCTAACTGCCAAAGGAGACAGCGGAGATCTACTGAATACCTTCTTCTCCTGGCTTGAGAAAGGCCACTGACTCAGGCAGTATTTCTCTGGAACCCACAAAAGGATGGCTTCTTTAGGGTTCCTTCGATAAGCCATTTTTCCCTACACAGTGGCCAGTGCTTAGAGAGGGAGCCCGCCAAGGGACTCCCCTTGCTGCTGTCTTGGACTTCAGCCAAAGGCCAGAGCAGCAGCCAGGACACTTCCTCGAATGGTTCAAATCAGGAGGCAAGTAGTATTTTTGACTTTGTGGGCCAGACGGTCTCTTTCCCAACTGCTCATACATAAACCAGTGGGCATGGCTTGTTTCAACAAAACTTTATTTATAAAAACAAGAGGCAGGCCATAGTTTGCCCAACTCTGTTTCAAACGAAGCATCAGCAAGCCCTTGAACCCACCCCTAGAACCCTTGCCTGGGGCCCAAGGGAAGATTTACGTTCTGCAGCAAGGTCTCGAATTAAGAGAATTTGATAAACTGATTATGAGATGGCCTCTGATAATAATCATAGTAACAAAGTGCTTTCAATGGAAGGGGGAGTCTGGAGGCAGATCAGTGTTCAAATCCTGGCACCACCGTTGACCCATCTGTGTGACCTTGCAGCAAGGGTCTTGATCTGGGTGAGCCAGGGTTTCCGTGTTGGGCAGGATGCCGCTGCCTACTTTACAGTGCTGTGGTCAGGACTGAACACGATGATGCAGGTAAAGTGTCTGGCACAGTGCCCAGCCCGTGTTAGGAATTCATTAAGTGGGAGCTATTATTATCTCTTCTAGGCCTCACTCTAGCCCTGAGGAGTCAGCAGGGCAGCCATTGTTATCCCCAGTTTATATGGGGAAATGGGAGGTCAGGTCACTTGTTCAAATTCACAGAGCCACTAATTAGCAAGTTGAGCCTCAAATCTGGGGCTGTCCTCAGCTCGAATCAGCTCCTGCTATGGTTTGAATGTGGCCCCCAGATTTCATGTGTTAGAAACTTAACCCCTAAATTCATACGTTGATGGTACTTGGAGGTGGCGCCATTAGGAGGTAATTAGGATCAGATAAGGTCATCGGGGTGGAATCTCCATGATGGGACTAGTGGTTTTATAAGAAGAGGAAGAGAGACCTGAGCTGGCACGCTCTTACCCTCTTGCCATGTGATGGTGCAGCAGGAAGGCCCTCACCAGATGCTGGTGCCATGATCTTGGATGTCTCAGCTTCCTGAACTGTGAGATAAATGAACATCTTTTCTTTATAAATTACTCAGTCTATGGTGTTCTGTCATAACAACAGAACACGGACTATGACAGCTGCCTTGTTCTTGCTAGGGGGCCACTTTCCCACCCTGAATGTGTCTCAGCCACTGGAAACTTCCAGTCTCCTAGACAACCCATAAGGCCTTCCCAGGGACAGATTAGGCCCTCAGCATTTCGCCTTGCAGCAGCCTTGGCTTGGGCAGCAGGCAAGGAGCCTCTCCAGAGGTGCTAAGTGCTCGTCATCAACACCTGATCTGGGGACCCTGGGCTGGAATTGTGAAGCCAGGCACATGCCCCAGGACACCTGCCTGACCCTCATGGTTCCATTCTACACAAGGCCAGGGGCCCAGAATCCTGGGTTCCGGTTCTGAATCTGCTTCTGCCCAGGGCTTGCTGGCCAGCTCAGTGATGTCTCTCTTTGGCCCTTTCTGGGCCTCAGCCTCCTCACCGGCCCGGGCCACTTGGGTGGGTGCGTGTGGAGCACCTGCTGTGAATAGGGCTTTGTTAGGGTCCCAGAAAACAGTGGGGGTGCTTCAGGCTGCCCTCGGGAGGGAGCCCAGGGCCTGCCACAGGGACCTGTAGGGAGAAGCTTTGGGAGAAGAATCGAGCATGTGACAGGACAATGGGAACCTAAGCCAGGGAGGAAGGCCATTGCTGTGTTATGTGGATCCACATGGGCTTCTCTTATCCCCAGGGGCTGCTGGAACCTCCATTTTGTACTTCCCCCATTGTGCAGGCTGCTGGTGAGCTACCCAGTGGAGTGAAATCGGAAGTTCCGAGCTCCGGATCCTAAGCCCAGCTTGGCCAGTAACTGGCTGTGCGACTCCAGGCAAGTCAGTTCATCTTTGGGGGGTCCTATTTCCCCCTCATCTGTTTTCACAGGACAACAATCTCTACTTTCCCTCCCTCAGACACACACAATCCTTGAAGGTCACAGCTGACAGGAGCCTGGGGGATCACTCAGTACCCCAAGCCCCTTCATTTTCACAGATAAAGAAAGTGAGACTTAGGGAAAGTGACCTGCTTAAGGGAACACAGCTAGATAATTCTGGCAAACTCTTAGAGAGTGATTCTCATGTGCTAAGCACTGTTCGAGGAACTTCACCTGTCCCTATCATAATCTCATTTTACAGCTGAGGAAACTGAGGCAATGAGAGGCTAAGTTGTGGTCTGAGCATCTTTTGTGGTATGTGCAAATGAACCAAGAGAAGCCAGGTGGCATTGCTTTAAAGGAAGGCAAAGGCACTTCTGAAATGCCAAGCATTCCCTGCAGGGCTGCAGTTGCCTCTCAACTGTAGGGGACCGGGCTCTGCTCTGGCACCCTCATCACCTTTCATCGCAGTTACGGCCATGCTCGGTCTGATGAGGAAGTGTGTGGTTGGCAAGCACAAGTCAGGGGGCAGAGGACAAGCCTGGGTTTCAATCCTGGCCTCACCCGCAGGTGACCGTCACGGCTAAGGGGAACATCCAGTAAGGCTTCATGGGGGAGGGCAGCGGGACTGCTTGTGTCTGCAGGGCTGTGGGAGGTCTGCCGGGAAGACGATGCCCACTTGTCCATCCAGGCAGGAACATCTCTGGTTCTCTCCTTGGCAATTGTGGGCTAGAGGCTGGTGACAGTCTCTAGTCACCAGCCTAGAGTTTCTCTCTTGTCCTTTGGGAACTCCTAACTCCTCAGGTGTGAGGGATGTGGAAAGGTACGGAAAGATAAACAAAGCAAGAAGGGAAGAGATCCCACTGAGGGGTGGAGTGTGGGGAGGGGTCTCACCACTCACCCTCTTCCACCTCCAGCAAGTCAGAGATCTTCCAGTCTGATTCTCCTCCTTCCTCCCTCCCCCTGCCCTGGGTCACCTCCCAGCTCAACTCCCCAGCCCCCTCTCCCCCCATCTCCACTCCCAAATGGCCTGCCAAGTTTTAGGTCCCAGGCCTTGTGCAAGTTTCAAAAGGAGTTCCATCTCCCTCACCCTAAGCCCAGACTTTCAGAAGCCAAGCACAGGAAAAGCCCTCTTGGCTGCCCCTACCCCAAATAATCAATCCCCTAGATAGCTAAAAAAGTGCCTGCCCTGGGTAGGACAACATCATGGGAGGGACCGTGGAGGAGGGACAGTGGTTAAGACTTGCTCCTCGCCTTGCCTCTGGGAAGAGGCATGTGGTGAGGGG
Organism: Lemur catta; assembly: GCF_020740605.2. Taxonomy (NCBI): domain Eukaryota; kingdom Metazoa; phylum Chordata; class Mammalia; order Primates; family Lemuridae; genus Lemur; species Lemur catta. The sequence goes on along the minus strand of NC_059155.1, from coordinate 29,864,633 downwards.
GTGCCAGCCCCTGCTGCCTGTTGCTGCCCCTGCACCCTCTGTATCCCCGGCCCCACCGCTGCCCAGGCCCTGAGCCTGTGCACTGGCCACTGCGGGATCTACAAGGGAGGAAGCTTCATACCTACCTTTCAAGAAGCAGAAGCTGGGAATGCCTCAGCCTAAGTCACTCAAACCCCATTTCTGGTGCTCCTCTAGTCTCTCCAGACTTGCTTCCCAGGTTCTCCACCGGCCCCCAATTCTCCCAGTCCTTCAAGTGCCAGCGAAGGCCCACCTTCTCCATCAAGTCTTTTTTTTTTTTTTTTTTTTTTTCATTTGAGACATAGTCTTGCTCTGTTGCCCGGACTAGAGTGCCATGGCATCAGCTTAGCTCACAGCAATCTCAAACTCCTGGGCTCAAGTGATCCTCCTGCCTCAGCTTCCCAAATAACTGGGACTACAGGTGCACGCCACCATGCCCAGTTGATTTTTTCTATTTTTAGTAGAGACGGGGGACTCGCTTTTGCTCAGGCTGGCCTCGAACTCCTGACCTCAAGTGATTTTCCCGCCTCGGCCTCCCAGAGTGTTAGGATTATAGGCGTGAGCCACCACGCCCAGCCCCCCATGAAGTCTTACTGGATGCTCCCCTTAGCCCTGAAGGTCGCCTGCAGGTGAGGCCAGGATTGGAGCCTCGGCTTGTCCCCTGGCCCCTAAAAGCCCTTGTGCTTGTCAACCACACACTTCCTCGCCAGACTGAGAATGGCCGTAACGATGAAGGTGACGAAGCTGACGGTGACGTTGAGGGAATACAGTGATCGTGCCTTCCAGCACGGGATGTGGAGACTTAAACATCCTGGTTCCTCCAAGTACTGAGTCTAGGGCAGTCACTTCACCTTTCTGGGCCTCAGCTGTATTGTTTCCAGAATGGAAATAGTAATTCCTAGCTCCCTCTCGGGCTTGGAATGACTGAAATTTCTGAAGTTAAAACGTTTGGTACAGTAAAGAGTGCCCCGCCCGGTTGTGTGAACCAGGAAAGAAGAATGCCTCCATCAGCGGGTGCCCAGGAAGACCACCCTGCTTGCATGTGAAAGTGCTTTGTGATCTGTAAAGGGCTATAGAAATTCATTTCTCAGCTGTTGCAGAATGCTTACTGAGTGCCTACTTTGTGCCACATTCCTTACAACCCTGAGACCAGGAACCGTGGCAAGGGCTCCGCACGGGCCTCTAGGAAATGTGTCACTGAGCACAAGATCTAGTTGGGGGCTGGAGGTGGGAGAAGGCTTTCTGGAGAAGTAGGAGCTGCGACCTCAGGAGCCAGGAGGGGTTAAGCTGGAGAAGGGAGGTCTTGGCAGAAGGAGCACAGGGCTTGTGTCCAAATGCCGAGGAGGGAGGGAGTAGATGTGGTTTATTCTTAAACCCATTTCAATGACGATGAAGCAGGCCCTGAGAGAGGCTGTGCCTTGCAGAATGAGAGATCCTGTTGTACCCCTGCGTGCTGGCTGGTTCCCTCCTGCGGCTGGGCAGGCAGGGTGCACTATGGTAACTAAGGCATCCTCTCCTGATAACTTACCCCACACTGTTGATTTCACCAGCTGGTCAGAAGGGGCTGCAGTCCCCCACCCACAGGAGTGGATGGACGGCTGCATGCCCCTGGGCCAGCTCTGAGGCTGCCCAGAAACTCTTAAAGCTTCTTGTAGGTTCTCCATTCCTTGCACTAGGCCTCCCTTTCTCCTTCAATCCCGCTCAGTCTTCGGGAGCAAACCCAGAGCCGCGTGGGAGGCTGCCCTCTGCTGGCTGAGCCCGGGAACTGCAGAGACTTCTTGCGGCCTGCGCCAAGCCTAGGCCCAGGCCACCGCAAGAAAGGTCCTGAGGTCATCTCATCTTTCCTGTTCTACAGGAGGTGTGAGGAAGAGCAAAGACGAAGGTGTGTGTGGAGGGAGGGCTGATGGGATTAGTCAAAGCTGACTCACTCAGAGCAGCAGCTCTAAAGTCACTTCTGCTCCCGGATTCTGAGTCTGAATGATTTTGTGGGTGTGCCCCTGATTTGAGAGGGCGTGAGGGTGCACCTACAGGTCATGCGTGTGTGTGTGAACACTGAATGGGTGTGTGTATTTGTTCCTAGGCATGTAGCATGTTACCGGCAGTGTGCATATTAACTGTGCTTGTGCATGGTATATGGGTGGGAGAGGGAGAGGGTACCAGGGGTGAAACCTATGGGGGTGGAGGCCAGCATCTGGGTCTCTGAGTCCAGACGAGGCCCCATTTGTATCCTTACAGGACTATCCTAGGCTGTCTGGCTGTCGGGCTGGTTCAAGGAGCTCTTCCTCCCATGAACCCCATGTTCCCACCAGTTTTCCCCCTACCAGATATATGCCCTGCACCCGCAGCTCTGTGGGAAATCTCATAGCTTCTGGAGGCAAGAAGCAAATCTGATTCCTGCACGTGCTCATGGGAGAGGCCTCAAGGAGCACCCCGCTAATCCCCATCCCGGCTAAGGCCCACATCCAGGGCTGCTCTTTTCCTCCGTCTGGGCTGGTGCAGCCTTACAGAGTGTTTCTGGCCAGCACATATTCCCATCAGTTGGTGCCTGTGCCATGCTGGTTATCAAAGATTTTCAATATTGCCCCTGTCCAATTCCCACACTCCCAGGTAACATGCATACTTTAACCTAGAGCTTTAGGAGGTCATGAGTTAGTGTATTACTCTTGTTCTTAAACCTAGTAGAAAGTTTTTTTTTTAACAACCCTTTTTCATCATTCCTCCAAATGGCATGAAAACACTAGCCCACCTTGCTAGCCTCAGCAAGCCAAATCCCTTGGTAAGGACATCAGGCATCGGTTAAACACTTGAGCTATGAGGTTGAGAGCAGAAAGTGTCAGATCAGAGTCTAATGACCCCCTTGGACCTTGCCCAAAGGGAAAGCTTTCTGAGTGAGCTCAGAGGGATGGGAGCTCTGGAGGATCCAAGTTCAGCTTCAAGTTAAATGCTCACTCACATGCAGGCTTAGCCTTGTCCTTTGCCTATGGGTGGAGCATACCAGCCACATCCACAGCATTTCTAGGAAATACCCTCTTCTGCTCCCTGGGCTTTGGCTCCTGCTCCTCCTTGCAGAAATGCAAACAGGGGAGCAGCTTTCCACAGGTTCCTGCTGTGCCAGACTCCTCCTATGCCCACCCCATGACTTATACCCCCCCCAACTGCTGTCCTTCCCATGTGGTGGCCCTGAGGACTGTGAGGTGGCGTGACAGAGAGGAGGCTTCCATCCCAGTTCTGCCACTTGGTAGCTGGGCCAGTCTCCACCTCTTAGCTTTACTTCCCTTATTTAAAACATGGGGATGATCACCGTACCTTTTAGTGTTGTCTTTAGGCTCCACTAAGACATAGGATCCAAAAGTACTTTGAAAAGCTGTACCCTCAGCCAGCTCCTCGGTCAGTACAGGGTCTCACTCTTGCCAGAGTCCCCTTTTTATCCCCAGGGTGTGCGAGAAGATTTGTAACCAACAGTCATATAGAATCCCAGGCTTGGCTTAGACCTTACTTGAGCCATCATTAGATAATGCAAACTAACATTTATTGAGCACTTATATGCTAGGTACTATTCCAAGTGCTTCATATATATTATACTCATTTAATCCCTACAACAGCCCCATGAGGGAAAAACTGTTATTATCCCCATTTACAGACAAGGAAACCAAGGCTTAACACACTTAATTGCCCAATGTCACATAGCTAGTAAACTGGGCCAAGATTTGAAGCCTGGCTGTCTGGCTCCAGAAACTGTGCTCTTAATCATTGTATTCTATTATCTCTACACAATCCTCACTGAACACTGTTTTTTTTGGTTTGATCTCTGCTTGCATACCTCCCGTGATGGGGAGCTCATTACTTCTAAAGGTAGCCTGTTCTGACTTAACACAGCTGTGGCTGCTAAAATCTTTTGGCCTGTCTGGCCAAGCCTTTGGTGATCCAGACCATACAAAGATCTCAGTTTCCAGAAGAGTCAAGCAGGGGATAGGCTAAAAACGGAAGGTTATAGAAAGCAAGCATTCTGCCTTGACACACACAGACCCTCTCATCCCACTCCTTTTGGCATGTCAACACCTTTTCCTCAAATAGAAGTTGAAACAAGATAAGATGGTTCTTTCTACTTCAATATTCTTATAAATTGAGAGCAGGTCAGCAGGCCTTGTTTTCTCCATTAGAGCCTAGGACATACTTGGTGCCTGCTGTATTAATAGGTGCTCACTAAATGCTGAAGGAATGAATGAATGGACAAGTAAATGAAGGAAAGATTCACAGCCTCCTTTCCTGCCAGCCCCAATCTCCTGGAAGAGTTAGTTCTGCACTGTGCTTTGAGATCATGAAAAGCAGCATTTCCATGGTAACGAGGCATAGATCTGCCACTCTACAGGGCCAAATTCTTTCCCGTCACATGGACTCTGAGCTTGCTCCAGAAAAGATCTTTAACTACCTTCGGGGTCTGCAGAGCAGGCCACTGTCAGTTGGGAGACCTGCGGGGTGGGCACTGCCATGGGTGAGTCCCCCAGCTCATATCTCCTCTGGGAACTTCCTGGACTGATCGACCTTGCTGGGGTTTCCATGGTAACAACACTAGGCTAATGGGTTGCCAGGGTGATGGTGCGCTACTGCTGAGATTGCACGGACAGACCACACAGGGCCACCGAGTTGAAAAGATGCTAATAACACCTTTCTGAGTCTCCATGACAACAACACTCAAGCACCGGGCAGGCTTTGTCCCAAATGCAGATTAGGCCCCCACCCTCCACACTCAGCCAGAAATGCCCTGGGAGGCCGGGCCGCTGGGAACTGCCCTTCCCTCCCAACGGGAGGAGGTGCCCGGGGCTTGTTCCCTCTTGCTCCTTCTCTGCCCAGGGCCCCTCACCATACTGCTTCTCAGGGCGTCTGGTGGCAGCAGCCTGGATTTGGGCAGTTAGGACTGTCAGGAAGAAGATGTGGGACAGGAGGAGGGCTCAGGCTGGTTGGTGTGGGAGAGAATAGAGCTTTGGGGCACATTTGGGGTTGAGTGCCTCTCTTGCTGTGGCTGTTCCCAGGCCCTGGGGCTCGTGCACACTGGGGCTAAGGAAGCAGCCAAAGAGCCATCTCCCCCTACCAAAGCCAGGAGCAGAGGGTCAGAGTTTTCAAACTATTTTTAAAGCCATAGCATCTATAAATTCCATCAAAGCAGAACCTCACCCATTCAGTCTCATCCCTCACCCACCACAGTGTCTCCCTCCCGAGGCACCTAGGTTTCTGTGGATCACAATTTGAAAAAGCTCTAGTCGAGGCCAGCCCAATTCATGCTCCAGATGGAGGGGCTCACTAAGAACCAGAGAGGGCAAGTGACTTGCCCAAGGCCCCACAGCCAGTCATTAGTATAGCCAGAACTAAAACCCAGCACTGTCATGTGTGCAGGGCCACTCCCAATTAACCAGGATGCTATGACCCCTAACTTGGGCTCTGTGACTTCCAGAGGACCAGTGGAGCTTCTGCCTTTCTACCTATTCATGGGGCTTATGATAAGGATCTGGGGGGGAGAGAAGGTGCCTTGGTGGGGTCAGGCAAAAATGTGTAGAACAGACCTTCCAGATGTGACATTTGTAAGCACCTACTATGTGCTAGCCATTAAGCTAGGATATGCTTTTGGTGCTATTTGTCATCTTATTTCTTCTTTACAATGAGCTATTGAGATGGGCATAATTATCTTCCTTTAACGGATGAGAAAACAGAGACTCAAGGGGGGTTAACTAAGCTTAGGTGTATTAAACGTTGAGCATCTCTTCAGCAGGGCTGCCTCCTTACCAGCTCCAGCAGGGGACTCTGGGATGAATGCTGACCCACGGCCTGCGTCTGGTAACATCGACCGGAGGCAGGTGGATGCATTCAAAGCATTAGAGACCCCTTCCTGCCTGCCCTCTTGCCCCCACTAAGTCTGCCCGTCAGGGATGACTCTGGGGTCGATGCCGTCTCCAAGGCCAGGTGGGTGTTATTTATTCACAACATGACACAGCTGCTGGCCACAGCAGGCAGAACATCTTGTGAGTCCGGATGGGGGTGGGCGCGGGGGGGGGGGCTATTCCTAGTTGCCATGGAAACGCAAGAAGGTATCATGAACACCACATCACGTAAAAGGTCTGTAATTATTCATTGAGACTGGGGCAGCAGCAAGTCACCTCCCCAATCCTTAAATGCATGGCCTTGCTGGGTGACATCTAAGGCAGGTGGGGCCGGTGGGTGTGGCCTCTCCTTTGGCTGCCCAGGAACTGCCCACGTGTGCAGGAACGCTGTGTCCTCACGCGGCAGAAGAGCAGAAGCAAAGGAACGCACTCCCCAAAGCCCTTTTACATGGGCCCTAATCCCACCTATGAGGGTCTCACCCTCATGACTTTCCTCCGAAAGGCCTCGCCTCTTAATACTATCACACTGGCCATCGAGTTTCAACACAGGAATTGTAGGGGACACATTGAGACCATGGCACCCTCCTTTGAACCCCATCTCCTGCAGGATCACTTTTCTGCCTAACCCTGCCTGCCTCCCGCCTGTCGTTCATTTCACAGCAGCCCTCCTTCATTCGAGCCCATTTGTGCTTGCTTGCTCTTGCCATAGCAGCGATCGCACGAGATCAGGAGCCTGAGCACTAACTCTGAGTCCCAGCTCTGTGACTCATTGGCTGTGTGTTCCTGGGCAAGTCATTTGACCTCTCTGGGCCTTAGTTTGCATTTCTGTAGTCTGCCTGCTGGTGGCTCTCCCTCTCTAGACTGTGAGCTCTGTGACAGCAGGGACAGGTCTCTGTGGTCCATTGCCGTAGTTCTATCCCCCTACACGGGCACATAGTAGGTGCTTAATAAGTGTTAAATTAGCAGAGATAATGACAGGCTGCCCTGTACCTCCCTCCTCTATTCCTTTTCAGACTTTTCCACACTGACTCACTCTCCTTAAGGCCCTACTGTCCCTGCAAAAGTCTGAGAGACTCAGGGCAAAGCTTTCATTGGGGCTGACGGTTTAATAGGCCCTTCCACCTCTAAAGGAGGCCAGGAGGGAGGCACCTCAGGCCCCTGACAGGTCCAGGTGGTGTGGAGGTGTGGGGGCCTCTGGCAATCTCAAATCGTGCCCAGCTATGCCACCTCCAAGCAGGGGTGGCCGTGAGTGAGTGTGCCTTTGACCAGCAGGGGCAGCAGCTCCACCTCAAGCTGTCTTTCTCAGCCAAAAGGCAGTATAGCCTAGTGGTTAGGAGCATAAGCACTGAAGCCAGATGGCCTGGGTTCAGATCCCAGCTTTACCACTTATCAGCTGGGAGACCACGGGCAAGGCATTGAGCTTCTCAGGGCCAGTTTCCTTATCTATGAAGTGGTGATATTGATAGTGTCTGCCTCATAGGGATCGTGTGTTAATGCTGTGTGTGTGTGTGTGTGTGTGTGTGTGTGTGTGTGTGTGTGTGTGTGTATGTATGTGTTTCTGATAATGCTTGGCACCAGGTAAGCAATCAGTAAAAATTGAAGGGGGAAGCAAGAAGGGAGGTCTTTATCCCAAGGAAGGGTGGGGCATCCCTCCCTTTAACACACCCTCCCCCCACATCGCCACTAGCCCAGCTTCTGGTCAGAGTTGTCCTCTCTTCCCATGGGAAGAAAGCGCAGACTGGCTGTTCCCATGTCACTAATTTGGACCCAGCAGGACTCAGAGCAGGGAAGAGTTTTCTACCCTCATGGCCAGGTCCTTCCCTCAACCCCTCAGCAACAATCATCATTTTTCTATTTATGATGCATCTGTTGAGCACCTACTATATGCCACTCCCATGCTTCCTTGAGTGTTGCTTGGACCAACCCTTTAAACTCTGCTTAAATGAACTCCTGCCTTAGCTGCCTGACAGTCCCTTCTTCCTTAGCACTGAGTCTCCTTCAAACTGTGGCCCACCCTTCTGCCACTCAGGTGACCAAACCTTCCCTATTCTGTGCCTCAATTTCCTTAGCTGAAAAACAAGGGTCTGGAAGGTCTTTGAGGCCCCTTGTAGCTCAGGTGATTATAGATGACTGGTTGTCACTGGCTCCTTGTCCCAGGAGCAGGATGAGTTGTGTGCGTTCTGGAAATTCACAAGGGGCAGGACTTGGAAGCTTGAGCTCTGGGTTCCCTGACTGCTGGGAAAGACACAGGGCGCTCCAGGTCTCCTCGGGTAGGGCTAAGGCCCATGGTGGGGGTGAGTGGGGCCTGAGGCAGGGATTCCCAGAAGGGAGGCCTCCATCTCCCCGGTGAGTTTCCAAATGTTGCCCAAAGCAGGGCGGACTCCAGCTGGAAGGGGAAGACAGGCCTTGCCAAGGCTGGATAAAGCAGCTGCTCAGATCTCGCTGGGGCCTTCCAGGCCTGGAGGGAAACTCTTTCACTGGGCTTGTCAGCTGCCTGGAGAGCCAACAGGGCTGAGTGACTGGAAGAGGAAATAACAGGGACAGCACATCCACAGTGAGAGTGTGCATCTCACCAGCCCACTGTGCAGGGGCTTCCCCACACCACCCTCACACCCCGAACCTCACAATTTGGGTTGCAGCCTGTTGATAATCAAGGAATTCTTACTCATTTCCAGCTGTCACCTGCCCTGCTTGAACTGAAACCGTGGGCTCTCATTCCGTTCTCTGTAGGGTGAGGGGAGTTCCTCAACCTTATAGGCACAAGGGAGCCAAGGTTGGTTCTTGAGCAGAGGAACAGAACGCTGAACATGTTGGGGCCTAGTGAGGAACCAGCACTGGACTTGAAACACTGGGAGATGGAGTACCTGAATTCTAGTCCTGGCTTGGCCATTTATTGCCTATCTGACCTAGGGAAAGCCACTTCACCTCTCTGCACTGGGTTCCTCATCTGTAAAATAGGGATGATGCCATTGCCTGCTCTACCAACCTCACTGGGTTGATAATGAAGTTCAAATAAGAATGAACAGGCCGAACGTGGTGGCTCACATCTATAATCCTAGCACTCTGGGAGGCCAAGGCAGGAGGATTGTTTGAGCTCAGGAGTTCGAGGCCAGCCTGAGCAAGAGCGAGACCCCATCTCTACTAAAAATAGAAAGAAATTAGCTGAACTACTTAAAATATACAGAAAAAATTATCCGGGCATGGTGGCGCATGCCTGTAGTCCCAGCTACTCGGGAGGCTGAGGCAGAAGGATTGCTTGAGCCCAGGAGTTTGAGGTTGCTGTGAGCTAGGCTGACACCACTGCATTCTAGCCTGGGCAACAAAGTGAGACTCTGTCTCAAAAAAAAAAAAAAAGAACGTACAGTTGTCCTTTGGTATACATGGGGGATTGGTTCTATGACGCCTGCAGAGACCAAAATCTGCACATACTCAAGTCCTGCAGTCTGGCCTGTGGAACCCTTTATAGATATGAAAATTGTTGGATCCAACAAATATTGTATTATTGATCTGCGTTTGGTTGAAAAAATATCAGTATACAAGTGGACTCATGCTGCTCAAATCCATCAACTGCATATGTAAAAGTGCTGCCCAGCAGCAGACGACGAGGCGCCCTTCCTCTTCTCTGAGGAGTCTGTCTTCCACACTCCCCCTTCCCCTCTGCCATCTGAAGTGTTTGCCCCTCCATTGGTTCCTTCCTCTCGCCCCTCAAACGTGCTCAGAGCTTCCCTGTCCCTCCACTGACATTCCTATTTTACACCTTACTTTCATCACCAAAATTCTGAGGCAAATGGTCTCTCAGACACCTTCATTGTACCATCCTCCTACTCCTGCTCTCCGGCTTTCACTCCTCCCTGCTCCTCACCCTTCATCCTCTTCCATGTCTCTGCAGGCAGGCATCCGGGCCCATTGATCCTGTCCCCTCCTCACTCCTTTGGTTTCTGTGGTCGGCAGCCTCCTCCCATGATCCCCAGCGAGCCCCTCACCCTGGTGTTCCCGCCCTTGTCTAATCCCCTCCCCTTGAGTGTGGGCTGGACCCAGTGACTCACTTCTAACAGACAGAATATGACAAAGGCGATGGGCTGTCATTTCCAAGATTATATTGTGAGACTGTGACTCCTGTCTTTCTCTCACTCTCTCACTCTTTCTCTCATTTGCTTGCTTTGAGGAGCCGGCTGCCATCTTGTAAGGTGCCCTTTGGAGAGTTCCACGTGGCAAGGAAGCGAGGGTGGCCAGTAGCTAGCAAGAAACTGAGGCTGTCCGTGCAACAGCCAGTGAACACCTGGAGGCTCTGCCAACAGCCCTGTAAGTGAGCTTGCAAGCAGCTTCTCCCCCCATTGAGCCTTGAGGTGACTGAGCTCTGGCCAACACCTTGATAGCTGCTTGTGAGAGACCGCAAGACAGAGGGTCTGGCTAAGCCGCACCCTGATTTCTGATCCACAGAAACTGTGAAATAAGGAATGCTTGTTGTTTTAAGCCATTAAGTTTTGAGGTAATTAGAAAAGTAAAAATCATTGCTGTTACTTTCCAGCACCTTGGACAACAGGGCTAACCCAATGTCACCAGAAAGAAATCTGGCTGGGCCTGGCTTAGGGAATAAGGCACAATTAAATCAACAGACATGGTGTGTATCCTGCTGCCTGAAAATGAATGATCCCAGGCTCACAGCTGGAGGAGAACAGAAATCCTGTCATTTATTAAATACTATCTGTGTGCCCAGCACCACAGAGCATTGCATCATATTCTGTGAAAGTAGAAACAGCATCCAGGACTTCAAACAACTCCAATTCTCCTAATAGGACAATGAGTACATAAATTGGGGCATATTTATACAATGGAATACTATAAAGTTACATTGAAAGAGCTAGATGTTTCGGTATGATAAATCTCAAAAACCTAATGTGAGCAAAGAAAGAAGTTGCAAAAAGATATGTACAGGATATCATTGGTATTATAGAAAGTTCAAACACCCATAAAGCAAGAGGTTCCAAACCAGCCTCCATGTTCCTACTCCTGTCCCCCTACAGTCTATTCTCAACACAGCAGCTGGGCTAATCACTTACAATCGAAGTCAGATCATGTCAGGCCCTGCTCGGAACCTTCTGGTAGCTCCCCCCTGTCTCCCTCATTACAATGGCAAGTGAGGCCCTATGGGATCTGGTCTCCATTACTTCCTGGTCTCGAGCCCTCCACTGCAAACACACTGGCCTCCTTGTTATTCCTTGTCCACACCAGGCACATTCCTACCTCAGGACCTTTGCACTTGTTCCTCCCTTGGCCCAGAATGTTCTTCTCCTGGACATCAGCCTGGTCTGCTCCCTCACATCCTTCAGTACTTGCTTGAGACATCACCTTCTCAGTAGAACCTTCCCTATTCGCCATACTTAAAATTGCAGACCCTCTCCTTCCTCACTATTCCTCTTTCTTCCTTTACTTTTCATCCATAACACTTAGTACAATGTGTCATATTATACATTTTACTTGTCTATTTATGGTTCTCCTCTCCCCACCCTAGAACGTAAACTCCAGGAAGTAGGGATGTTTATTTGTCATGTTGTCCACTGTATTCCTGGAGCCTGTGAGTTTGACACACAGTAGGCAGGGCCTGGGGGCAGCTTCCACCCAGGAAGTTTTGTCTGTCTGTCGGGGAAGGCTTCCTGCAAGAATCTCAGTCTCACACCCACAGCACAAGTAGCTTCTGGCCCTGCCATACCTGACGGCTTCCCTGGATGGCTGGGTGGGCGGGTGGGAGTGTGACGCGTGTACAGAACCGTGTGGCAATGGGGACGATTGGGAACAGGGTGGCGTGACTCTGGGTGTGTAACTGTGGGGGTAACTGTGTGCACGTGCTCGGGAGGGAGAGGAAAATGATGCCTGGCTGGGGCCTCTGGGGTGTGCCCAAGGCACAGAGGCCTAGTTAGCCCCTCAGATTCCATCTTTGGCCTCAGGCACGCGGCCTAGCCAGACCTTTCCAAGCAGTATCCCTTGAGGGACCGGGAGAGCTGGTGACTATTAGGCCAAGCATCTCTGAGCAGGTGGGGGCGAAGCTTCAGGCATTTCCCGTCATGAGCCAAAGGAATGCCGGAGAAGCCCCAAGAACAATGGGGAGTTGACAGCCCCTCAGAGGACCTGTGACGTGGGCCCCGAGGGGGGGCGCACAGCTGCCTGCCAGAACCTGGGGCAGGGGAGAGGGTTGGCGAGGATACAGAGGAGCCTGTGGAATCCTTGAAGGAGGAAGCCGGAAGCAGCTGGGGAGGACACTGATAGGCATTTCCCGCCTCAGGATGCCCTCCCGCTTTCTTCACTGCCGCTGCAGCTGCAAAAGCAAAGGCTGCAGCTTCCCTCTGGCCTCGAATGTCCGTCCTAGAGGTTGGGAGCTGTAGGGCCCCACGCAGTGCCCCCACTCCCAGCCTCCTTCCCTGTCCCTGAGGATGGGAGGCAGCTCCCTCCACCCACAGCAGGGTGCCCTTTATGCCTGAAGGAAGGCAGGGGGGGAGTGAGGGGGTGGTCTGCAGCTCTTCCCCTGCCTGACCCCAGGCTTGTGCTTTCTTTGCCCAAAGAGGGGCTGGTCCTGAGGGCATTTGGGCCTGGCTCCTGCCTATTCACTGGGGCCCACACCAGGGCAGGCTTAGGGGCACTGCCCAGCTTCCAAGTCTTCTATAGGAGTGTCAGTGAACAGCCTGGGCCCCGGGCAAGTGGAGGCCTCTCATCCTCGAGAGCCTGTCTCACCTCGGTACCCTGTTCCAGGGCTCCTCCATCTTTTCTTGCACTGCAACACACTCTGAGCATGCTCCCAGCGACATAGGCTGTGTGACACCCCCGCCACGCCCCAATTTGTAGTAATCACGGCCACCTCCCCTTTGTGATCCCAGTGGTTGCTCAGGGTTCCAGCATAGGGAAGACAGGCTAAGGTCATGTGTGAATCCCAGCACAGAAGCCATAGCGTCCTTCCCTCCCTTTTTGTCCCATTTAAGAAGGCCTGCTGGAGGGAGAGTGACCTTATTCTAGGAGTAACTCCAACTCCTCCCTTATTTATAATAAGGATAATCCTGAATCCAACCTCATTCATAGTACTAAGTCGCTTATTTGCAAACTTTGGCACTTTATTATTAGTAACACACCTTACATCTGAGCTGCCTTAACTCGGCTGTTCACAGAGATGGCTCCACCCAGAGCCTGCTCTGGAATTCGATTGGATAAGAGGGGTTCCTCTGCCCCTGTGCAGGCGGGGTGGTGGGGACTACTGGTCTAGGTGGCAGGGCTGTGCACACAGCAGCAACAGCAGCAGTAACAGCTGTGCTTGGTTCAAGCCACCTTGAACACTGGGAGGGAGCCTGCTCGCTGCCCGCTAGGTGCACACCAGAAAGCTGGCGCCGCTTCAGAGAGGACTAGCTAAAGTGATCCAGGGACAGAAGGGCGGTGGTGCCTGAAGACCAGAGATGAGGATATGCTTCGGGAGATACAGACACGTGGAGCCCTTCAATGTGAGAGAGGGAAGGGGGCCTAGAAATCGTGTAGACCTCGCTGTCCAGAACCGTCACCACCCGCCACGTGTGGCTGCGGAGCACTTGAAACGTGGCTAGCGCAAAACAAGATGTTCTCTAAGCATAAAATACAACCCGGAATTTGAAGAATGGAAAATATCTCATTAATACTTTTTATATTGATTACATGTTAAAATGATAATATTTAGGATATATTGAGTTAAATTAAAAATGTACTATTAAATATAGATAATTGCAAAGGGGCACAAGGAATCTTTTGGGGGTGATGAATATGCTCACTCAATTGTGATGATGGTTTCACAGGTGCCTACATAGGTTCAAATGTATCAAACTTTACACTTTAAATATGTGCACTTTATTATATGTCAATTATATTTCAATTAATGCTGTTTAAAAAAATTCCTCTGGGAGGCTGAGGCAGGAGGATCACTTGAGGTCAGGAGTTCCAGACCAGCCTGAGCAAGAGCGAGACCCCGTCTCTACTAAAAATAGACAAATTAGCCGGGTGTTGTGGTGTGTGCCTATAGTCCCAGCTACTCAGGAGGCTGAGGCAGGAGGATCGCTTAAGCCCAGGAGTTTGAGGTTGCTGTGAGCTACAATGACGCCACTGCACTCAAGCCCGGGCAATAGAGCAAGACTCTGTCTCAAAAAGAAAAAAAAAATTCCTCAGTAGCTTCCTCATTGCTACCCTAGAGGACAAAAAAGAACTGATTTCATTTTTTCCCCAATGTGGCTACTCAAAAATTTAAAATTACACATGTGGCTTGCATTATATTTCTATTGGACAGGGCCGATCTAATGACTCCAGTCCATTTTACACATCATGAAACTCAGGCCCAGAGAGGAGAAGGGGCTTGCTCATGTAATGAGGTGGAGAACATATTTTCACTTAATGGCCGGCAGGGTAAGAACTACCTTTGTTGGTAAAAATAACTAGGTAAGTTCTTGAGGGTAGAAAGTGATTCCTCTTCCCAACCTTCACATGCTTAATAGGTACCCAGGCTTCAGGGGTGGGAGAAGCATTTGGAGCAAGCTCAGAAAGCCTGGAAGGAAAGGGTGAGGAGCAGAGAGGAAGGGGGACAGAGGAGCCAGAGGGATGGAGGAAGTCTCTTGGCTGTGTGATGTGACCCCCGTGCCAGGATTCCGTCTCACCAAAGATCTTCAGTAAATTTCACTACTCACATTTTCTTGGTGGGTCTAGGCATGAGGAAGGGTCTAAGTTCCATGCTTTGGTCAATGTGGGGAAAGCAGAGACCATGCCCACAGCTGCAGGAACTTGGCTGGCACAGAAGGCCATGAGAACAGAAATCTTCCCTATTCCTCTACCCTGAAAAATTCACAGATATCTTGGGCAGGGATCTTGACATGCACTGATCATGGCATGAGGTTGGGGTGGGGCTCAAAGCATTGTCATTTAGATCTCAAAGCGCATGGAGGACCCCAGTAACTCAGGGATCCGCTTGTAAAGAATTGTAAAAGTTAAGAAAAATATCATCAGAGTGATTGCAGCTTTATTTCCTACCTCCCCCTCATTGATTCAGCAAATGAACTAAAAAGTATTAAGGAATCTTCTACTGCAGACAAGGCTAATGCCCACCCTCCCCATGCTAGGTGCCGTGAAATATACAAAAAAGCCATGGTCACTTGAAGCCCACAGAGAAGTCATTTCAGCAAGAGGTGGCACAGGCAAAGAACAGAGATTGGATGGCAGACTGGTTAACGGTGTGTGGGAATACTTGGGACCACTGACAAAATAGTCCAGCACCCTGGTAGAGCCCGAGTCCAGCCTCCATGGACAATGGGTCTGACTCAGGGAGGTGCTGGATGTGTCTAGAATCCTTGGCCAGGAGGGAAATAAAGGAAAGCAAGTGGGCAGCATTTGGAGGCCCAAGTTCAGCAGGAACTGGGTAAGTCATATGGGAAGGGGACCAGTGGATTGCATTTTGTGGGAAGGAAATGTGTGGGATTTGGCTCTGAGTTCAGGATTGATCTGGCTTTCCTGGGAGCCAGAATCCTGGGAGTAGAGTGGGCATAAAGCAGCCCAGATCTGGTCCAGGGAGCCTCATGGCCACCATCAGAGGACAACATGGTGGAGGCTGCTTGGCCCATCCCTTCACTCTGTTCCTTGTCCAGTTTTCCCCAGCCTTGCTGGTGCTCACAGGGAAGGCCCGATAAGGGTGGAGTGATGTGCCCATGTGAGCCAGCACCAACTGTGACACACATAACTCACTGGTGATGGGTCCCATCCCTCACCTTCCCACGGGTTCTGTTATCACCCCCTCAACTCCATGCAATCCTTCACCAAGGATCTGTTGAGCACCTACTGGGTGTAAGGCTCCATGGAAGGTCCCAGGCCTGGGCTAGCAGATATGTGTGTATACATTGTTATGATACCAGGTAGTTAGTTTGCTGGAGAGATCCAGTTAAAAGGGTATGTGAAGTTCAAGGAGGGAGAGAACATTCCCACTGGGGTAGACCAGGAAGGCTTCATGGAGGAGGTGGCATTTGAGCTGAACCTTGAAAGAGGGTAGGATTTGGATATTAATTCCTAACACTTGGTATAGTGCTTACTATGTACCAGACACTCTTCTAAGTGCATTGCAAATAGTAACTCATTTAGGGCTTACCACAGTCCTACCAAGTAAGTGCCATTGTCACCCTCATTTAACAAATACGGAAATGGAGGCACAGAGATTTTAAATGACTTGCCCAAAGCCACACAGATGGTAATTGATGGAGCTCAGAATCAAACCTAGACAGATTTCATGCTCATAACCACTATGCTATATTGCCTCTGGGATGGGCAGAAATGGGTGGGGGCAGGGTGGTCCAAGCGATAGGAATAGAATCAGGGATGCAAGAAAAAGGCCCCCTCATGGAAAGCAGGGATGCACGTGGTATGGCAGGAGTGTCTGCTGCATGAAGGGAATGGTCCAAGATGGGGTAGAAAAGGAAGGTGGCTTCATGCTAAGTCTTCAGGCACCTGAGGGCAATGGGTCTTGTGGCACTGTGAGGGGTACAGTAGCAACACACCCCAGGACTGACTCCAGGAAGGAGTCATTGCCCTTGGACCAGGCCCAGCCGAGGCAACACTGCCCATTTCCCAGAGGGCCTTGCTGAGCCCCACGGGCCAGCCACTAAGCTCTAAAGCAAGTGTTCATTCAAGGACAAGAATGGAAAATTCATCATGCTCAAGGCAGGAAATTCCACAGTGAAGGCCTCTTGAGCTGCATCATTGCAGCAAGAGCCATCCCCTGTGCAAGACAGGTCCCATTCCTGTTTTGTTTGTTTGGTGACTGAATGTTGTTATTCCTTGCTCTGCCTGTGTTTATGTCGGGAAACATTTGCCATCAGAAAACAAAGTCCAGGCAGGGGCCCCGCCAATGCGGCCAACCACGGAGCCCTTCCCTCCAGCATTTCCGGGCTTGCTCCCACCTGATGGATTTCTCAACTGAACGACATCAAAGATCTTCTCTTCTAGCTAACCTCTCGTCTTAAAGGGGCTGTGGTGCTGAGGGGAAGCCATTTGATACTGGAAGCAAAGCCCCTTCTGGAGTTGGACTTCTCACCCATCTCCAGCCTGGATGAGAAGTGAAACAGGCCAGTGCCACAAGCCCCAGCAAGCAGGAGCAGGGAAGCGAAGGCCTGGACCCTGGGGCCTCTCTGCGGGTGACACGGCTGCATAGGAGCCGGCAGGGCCCAGGCCTGGGAGAGCAGCCCTAAGGCAGCAGTTCTTGCAGGATCAGGTCTCAGAACTGGAATGGCAAGGAGGAGAGGCAACACCACCAGCTTCCAGTAGGAGCACCCTTATCTTGCGGATGAAATAACTGAAACTCAGGAAAAAGGGAGGAAGGTGACAAAGAGACCCAAAGAAGGGAAAGAGTAGGGGAGTGGTGCCTAAAATAAAGGCTAAAAAGAGAACAGAATGAGTCGGCCCTGCAACCATCTGGCCGGAGGTCCCTCTGTGCCTCTCTTGTGGCCCCTGGGCCCCTACCTTGGGTGTCTTGCCTGGGCCTGACTGACATCTCTTTCACCACTCACGGCCCTCAGGTCCCTGCTACCAGCCATCGGACAGTTGAGCACATCCCACTGGGCCCCGAGTGGGGTCTGGCCACCCCATCCCAATCCTTCCTCTCCTTTGAGGTCCAGCCCGAGTCCCCTGTCCTCTGCTGTGGCCCTCACTGCCCTTACCCTCTTCTTAGGCAACATAAATCTAGGCTGCATAGTTTAGCACTGGGCCGTGTACCCAGTGCCCCATGGGGTTCTCTACTCCTTCCTGCATGAGATAACGCCATCCATCCGTCAGGGAAGAGGCCAAGTTCTGTTCTGTCCTGTCTTCTCCTCTCCTTCCAATGGGCCATGCCCTGTGGGCGGGTGAGATGTATTGGTGACCCAGTGAGCCCCCCTCTTGACATGGGGATCAACTGACCACTGAGGCTAGTACTGCCTGAGGACAGGGATTGGGGACTGGGTGGGTGGCACAAAGAACGGGGCACAAAAGATAATAGGAAGAGTCTCTGAAAGGGATGGGAAGCCACTTCTCAAGAAAAAAGACAGAGTGACGATGCATTGCCAATGGCTGAGATGCTGAAGAGGGTAAATATTAATAGACGAATGCTGACTCGGTTTGGACCCCTACCGAGTCCCAAACAGCTCCTTGCATTGGCACCGAGCCCTGTCTGATGCCTTCTGGGGTGGGCCTGGCACTTAGCACTCAGGTGGGATTCTGGCAGCGTGGGGGCTGAGGGGCTGTGGGGGTGGGGGCGTGGGTGCTGCACCAAGCCAGCGACACTCCCTGGCCTGGACCCCGTGGGCCCCACACTAGGCACCAGGTGCTTGCACACTTGGCGGCAAGTTCCCTGGATGAGGCGGCTGGATTGGGGCAGCATCTGGGTGAGGAACAGAGCCAAGCAGGGCCTTGTCTGACTCATCTCTGAATTCCTTCCCCTGACTCTCCTAGAGCCAGCACTGTGTCTGGCACACAGCGGCTGTCCGGCATACTATGTGTCAGACATGGTACTTGGTGCTTTACAAAGATTATCTCATTTAATCTTGATAACCGTATGAGGAAGGTACTGCATTTTAGCCCCATTTTACAGATGAGAAAATGAGGTTCAGAGAGGTTAACAGTGACTTGTCTAAGGTCATACAGCAAGTACATGGTTGGGCTAATATTCAAGTTCAAGTCTATCTGATGCTAGAGTCAGGCTCATAACCCCATGCTATACTGTTGAATGAATGAAAGAACTGGAATCCACGACTATGACTTCATTAGCTCTATGCTTGAAGCAAAAGACATACGAATTGATTAAATGTGAGGGTGTGAGAGCCACTCCCCTTGCAATGCATGCATGCATGTGCACACACACACACACACACACACCCTGGGCTTTGAAAACATCTCTTTGGTGCAAATGTTGCAACTCCTAGCAAGGAAATGACTCTGCAGAACACTGGCTGCTGGGGGTTGGAGGGGGAGGGAAGGCCTGCGCCAGGGCTGCCTTCACACTAAAAATACAAATGCAGAAGGACAAACAACAGCTGAGGTCCCCAGCAGTGCCTGCAGCTGGAAACAGATATGGCACCGGGGAGGGGGTTTATCACTTTGAAACTTTTGGGAGCCTCTTGCGGTTCTTTACCTGTGCCTGTAAGTCACAGGAGGGGCATGGGGATGGGGTCATTTCAGCACAGCTGCTTTCCAAGCCCAGGCGGGGTGGGTAGATGCCACTGGGCTGAACTGCTTGTGCCAAGCCCCACCCAATAGCTGACAAACATGAACAGACTCAGAAGGGATCCACCTAGGGCAAGCCAGGCTGATGCTTCGGTCCCGCGATATACAAGGGCCTCAAGCTAGGCTGCTGGAACTGCGCTCTCCCCTGACTTCACTTTCTCAGTGAGACCTACCCTGCCTCCCCCCATTTAAAATTGCACCCATCCCCCACTCTCCCTACTGCCCTTTTATGCTATATTTGTCTCTAATAGCATTTAACATCAAGTGACACTGTTTTACTTGTTTGTTTTCTTTATTTTCTTTCTCTATTACATCATATGTACCACGAAAGAATGGGGTTTTAGGCTGTTTTCTTCACTGCTGTAGTCCCAGTAGCAAGAATAGTACCTTGCACATAGTTGGAGCTCAGGAAGAATTTGCTGGATGAATGAATTCACAAATTTCAATTACTCGCAAGAAGTGTACAAAATATGAGGATATTTACATTGTAATGCATTTTCAGCCATTCCATGGGGGGAGACATAGTGTTTGGGAACATAGCCTATGCAAAATCTATTAAACTGGCTAGTGTGAGATCCTAACTTAGAACAAAGAAACATTCTTCTAAACATGACTTCCCTGCCAAGATGACTTACTGCAATCTTCACTCTTGAAGAAGGGCCTCACTGACTGAGGTTCAAAATTATTCAATCACATACAAAATCAATGGGAAAACTCAGCGGTGTCTAGGGCATTGTTTGTTTATCACGACTATCAGCAGACAGGATCTAAACTGCGGGAGGATTTGATGTAGCACTTCCTAAGCAACCTGGGTCAACAACAACCACAACAAAAGCGGGAATTCCCCGTTAATGACCAATAATAGCTCACTTTGCACTCACTGGCTGTGTGACCTCGAGCAACTTACTTGACCTCTCTGGGCCTCAGTGTCCGCATCTGTAAAAATGGGGATAATAATGGTGCTTACCTCATAAGGTCACTGTGAGACTTAAATGAGTTAATAGATGCAAGATGTTGGGAGCAATGCATGACACATAATGAATGCTACATAAGTGTCATTTATTATTTGCATTATTTCTAGACAGTGAGTGTGTCTAGAGAGGATCTATAACCTCCCTCCCTGTGCCCAGCACAAAATATGTAAGCACAATATACGTATTAGCCATTACGACTATCCGTATAATGATGATATTGATAATCAAAAGTAGTATTGTAATTAGGTAACTTATGCTTTTTCCATAGGAACTGCAAGCTCCATGAAGGCTGGCAGGACCAACCATGACAGCCTAGAGCTGTAGAACATAGTGAATGCTAAACTTATACACAGGAGGCGCTCAGTTGAACCTTGTGAGTGACTTTTACCCGGGGCTTTGATAGTTTCACTGCTACCTCAAATATCTGTAAACATGAGTCAGCACTGCCTCTCCCTACTGTGGGGGAAACAAAGGCTATAGAGACCTCAGGGCCTTTTTTCCCTTGGGAAACTCATAGTCTCAGGTGTGGCCCAGAGAAATCACTTCTAAGGCACTCATAAGTAAGTAGGTAAGTAATTGAACAAGGTAGGGGCAGATTGTGATCATTGTTAACAAAGAAATAAATTGGGTGGTCATAAAGGGTATATGTGTTTGGGGGGGCAGAGGAGAGGTGGGGAGACTTTGACTTTTTGTGGGTCATCAGACCTCTATGAGCTGGTGGCATTTGAGCTGAGGCCTGAAAGATGAAAAGGAGGCATCGTGCTAAGATCTGTGGGAAGAACATTCCAGGCAGAGGGAACAGCAAGTACAAAAGCCCCTGGGCAGCAAAGGGCTTGGGGTCTCTCGGAGTGGAAGGGAGGCTGGTATGCCTGGGAGGCTAGACCGAGAGAAGAGTTTGGAGAGGCAGGTGTGGGCTGATCCTGCTGGGCTCTTTAAGCCATGGTAAGGGAGGGTCACGAGCATAAGAGCAATTCACACCACTGAGACCTTTCCCTAAAACACTCTGTCACCACACGTTGCTCAAGTAATCTACATTCTATCAGAACAGAGGAAAGATGTGGCACCTGGTCACCCATTTTCCCATCATAGTCACGGACGTGTCGGAACAGCAAAGCTGCTCCATTTTGGACTTCAGCAATGCAAACTTTGAACTAGTTCATACAGAGGCTGGACTATGAGACAGTGCG
The DNA here is from genome assembly GCF_020740605.2 of Lemur catta. Taxonomy (NCBI): domain Eukaryota; kingdom Metazoa; phylum Chordata; class Mammalia; order Primates; family Lemuridae; genus Lemur; species Lemur catta. The sequence goes on along the minus strand of NC_059155.1, from coordinate 29,843,348 downwards.
TTTGCTATACTGTCTCCCATTCATCTGTTTAAAAGAACAGGCTCTCCAGCAAGTTGGAAATCAGCCATGGCTGTGCAGCTTACACGTCAGGCTTATGTCTTCATTAAAGCCAGTTCCTGAAAACTCTTATCTGGCATCGCTTTGTTATCTCTCTTCCTAATGATATGTATTGGAAAATGATTGTTAAAAAAATAAGATACATAGTTTTGGGGGGAAACATTCAATCTATCAAATTTTAAAAATAGAACCAAAAGCCTGGTCTCTGCCCAGTTCATCTGAATTTCCTGAGCATCTACCTATGATGAAACATTTGTGTTCACATGCTAGTCAGGAGACATAGTAAACCTTGAAATACACCAAACACAAGGACAAGTTCCTTACTCCCCTACTCCTCCCAAGAATTCTATTCAGAATCAGGTTCCAGACTTTTGCTCCTTGAACCTGCCTGGCAGACAGTCCCAGGTGTGTGTGTTTCCTACCTTACATCTCAGAGCCGTCATTCTGACCTTCGAGACCTTCCTTCTTCAGCAAGGCTCAGCCCAGAAGACAGTGTGTGACATAGATTGTACTCAACAAATGTTCATTTGCTCCACTACATTTCCCAGCTTTTTTTGCAATTAAGTTTAGGCCATGTGACTAATTCTGACCAATGGAGAGTCAACAGACGTAATGTGTGCCATTTCCGGACTGAGGTAGTTAGCAGTTCATGTGCTGTTATGGACTGAATTGTGTCCCCCCCAAATTCGTATATTGAAGCCCTACCTCCCTAGTGTGGATGTATTTGGAATTAGAATGTAATTAAGGTTAAATTAGGTCATAAGAGTGGGGCCCTGATCTGATAGGATTAGTGCCCTTGTAAGAGGAGATACCAGAGAACTTGCTAGCACTCTCTCTCTCTCTGCCATGTGAGGACACAGTGAGAAGTCAGCCATCTGCAAGCCAGATATAAGGACCTTACCAGTCACTGAATCTGCCACTGCCTTGATCATGGACTTCTCAGCTCCAGAACTGTGAGAAATGAATTCCTATTGTTTAAGCTACCCAGTCTATGATAGTTTGTTATGGCAGCCTGAGCCAGCTAAGACTGTGTGCTTCTCCATCTCTCTCTTCCCCTGCTGTGGAGCTCTTGGAGGCCACATTTTTCAGATGGTTTTGCTACCTGTGGTCCAACCTGCACTAGACTTGGTGTGAACAAGCCTTTCCTGTGTTAAACAACTGAGATTTCAGGGTTTCTATGTTACTGCAGCATAACCCAGCCTATCCTGACCAATGCATAGTGGCAGAGAATAGGCATGGTATACCATTTTTGTCCAAACAAGAGAAAAATCCAATAAGTGTCACCAGCTGTTCTCCCTCTGGCCCAGCTTGCCCCTAAGATTGAGTGTGGCCCTAGGGAGCCCTGGGAATTAAGACAGATGCAAACTGTGGTTCCTGGGTCCTGGATTGAGCAAACAATGAATATTTAAACTGCTCAAGGAATCCATTGAGGTTTCAAGTAAGAAAACAAGAGCTCCAGCTGCTAGAATGTTAGGAAATCCTGGGAGGTAAGGCATTGTTTCTAGAAAGTCCCCATTGAAATGCATACCAGCTCCCTGGAAGGGGTCCTGCATTTACCCACTGACAACCAACAGGCACATTCTTACAGACTGATTTCTCAGGGGAGGGAGGGATGGAGCGACAGGCCCTGGGCCTCAGGGCCACCCTGAGTAGGAGGCTGACCATCCAGCTTGGCCCACAGTTATCCCTCCACTGCCCCATGAGGAGGTTCGAATTTCATCAGGAGTAGGAAGGCCATGTCACTACTTCACTTTCCCCATGACTTCTCACTGTTCTGCCCCTCGTGGGCCAGGCCACCTGAATGACCATCTCTCTACACCATCCATGAGAGAGGGTGGAAGTGAACTTTGAGGCCTTGCTATTTTTTTCAATGCTTGGCAAGACTTACCCTCAAGCATCTTCTTCCATCTGACATTCCAAATTTGTCTCCTCTTCCAAGGCCAAGCTCAAGCCCAATCTCCCCTGGGAAACTTCCCTGACTCCTTCTTCCCTTTGGAACGCCTGCTGATCTCCTAGTAACACTAGCTACAACCAATATTTATCGTGTACCATTATGTACAAGCCCTGGGCTAGTCTTCTTGTATGCTATCTCATCGGACCTGCCCAGATCCCGAGATGGGTGTTGTTGTCATTCCATTACGTCGGAGGAAACTGAGGTTCAGAGAGGGGAAGTGACCTATCCAAAGTCACACAGCTAGCATGTGGCAGAGCTGAAAGCAAGCGTGTCTGATTCCAAGGCCCCTGCTTAATCACTGCTCTCTACTGCCTCCCACAGCCCAGCCCTCTGTTACAATATGTTTTGAACTGCTCCCCAATCCCTGCAAGCTCTTTCAGGGTAGGGACAGCTTCTTCTGACCAATAAATAATTAGTTTCTCTCCTTTAAAACAGTGCTTTATAGTTAATATAGGGCTTCTACATACACAAACTCATTTAATCTTTATTACATTCCTGAGACATTTGTGCTATCCCCACTTTACAGATGAATAAATTGAGGCTCAGAGAGTTCCATGACTTGCATGAGGCATGCATCCAATGAGTGACAATGAGTTGCTCTTTCTGCTACCCCAAGGTCCTCTTACTTGGGAATGGGTCCCAGCTACTCCCTTTGTCCTCCCTTGGCACCTTGGTATTCTAAGCCTCATTTCCACCCAGTTTAAAATAGCTGAGGTCAATAAGCGGCACTCATTTTACCTCTAATGCCCGGGAGCTGGAGCAGAGGCATAAAAAGTTATGCAACTGACATTCAACAGGATGTGAGTGGGACTCTGTAGACCCTAAAACGGGCGACGAGGGCCCAAAGCTGAGGACAGATCCCAAGACATAACTGCCAAGGAACTTCCATCAATAGGGGACCTGCGCTTCCTTAGGGCTTACTGAGAGCCTACAGCACTGCCTCTACTGCGCCCACCTCGCCCACCTTGTCTGTGAAAGCAGAAGGTTGGGGGGCATCATTGAGATCAGGAGCCTTTGGCCTAGTGTTGTGGCCAGGTGAGGGGTTTCAAGAGAATGCTATCAAGATTGGGGTGGGGAGTTGGGCTGAGAAGGGGGGAAGAATGTCATTTCATTCCTGGCTGGACATCTGCTTGGGTGGCTGACTTGTGGCTCTGCCCTGAGCCTCCAAGAGCAAACTAAAGGGGCGTGGAGAGAGGGCAGGGTAGAGAGCGGGGGCAGCAGTGGTGTGGCCAGTGGTGCCAGTCTTCCTTGGAGCAGGTGGATGCCTCAGAAGGTCACGTGTTTGAGTTGTCTTACCTTGTCCCATCCAAGAGGACTGGCTGTTGGGTGAAGGGTCCCTAGGAGCAAAAGCCTTTGGGGATACTGCTGGGGGCAGGTGTATGTATGTGTGGGTGGGGGGCGGTGGTGGTTGGAAGAAGCAGTAGCCGAATAGCTTCTCCCACATCAGGGAACTCGCAAGAACAGAGGCCTCCAGAAGCCTTCCAAGATGGTCAGTGACTGCAGAAAAAGAAAATCATTGTATGTTTGTACCCCACTGAGTTGAGACTGTACAATGAAGCAGTTACACAGTGTTAAACACACTCCCTGATTCCCTGTGACCCATCTCACCTTCCTTCAAAGAGCTTCAGTGGCCCCTGCCTCCATGTGGCCTCTCCGTGGTGAAGCTGGCCTGGCACTTGGAGGAAGGGAGAACTGGGTTTCAGTTTGAAACGTACCCGGAGCTGAGACAAGAATGAGGCAAGTGAGTCCCCTAGGGCACAAGGTGTTGGGAGGTGCCCACTCTCAGGGGCCCACCCTGCCCTTGCATGGTCCTGCAGGGCAGCAATCACCTCCCTAAATTTTGCACCCCAGACACCTCACTTGCCTCGCCATTGTCCTGGCCCTATTTGTAGCTGCCACAGGGCTATTTGTGGCTGGCCGGGGCCCAGTGGTTTCCCCCGGGATTAACTGAACATTTCAGGCCCACAAGGATATTGTGGGCTTGGGTGCTAAGGATCTAGCACAACAGCCAACCTCGACCCCAGAACAGACAGGCTTTCCCACGGGGGAACCCAAGATGATACCTGCAGCAAAGCTCTCCTGGAAATAGCAACCCCACCACCCTCATTCCCCAAAAAGGCCAAACAAATTTCATGAGTGTGAGGGAAGGAAGGGCACTAGAAAGGAAGGCTGGAGACACGCATCCATCCAAGTCCCAGCTCTACCACTGTGTCATCCAGCCAGGTGACAACATCGCCACACCTGTTTCCCATCTGTAAGATGATAGCGCCTTCCTCGTGGGGCTGCAGTGAGGACAAAACGGGATCCTGTCTGCCAAGCACTGGGCCCCAGGCCTCCTTGTACCACCCCCTTGCTGCGTAGCTTGGAGCAAGTCCCCTAACCTCTCTGTCATTTGTCTGCAACAAATCAAAGGATGTTTTCCACAACATGAAAGCAGGTAGTGGAAATGGAAATGGAAAGAATTTTTTGACCATTATACATGAAAGCAGAGGACTTATCCAAATGATTTCTTAAGGTCCCTTCCTGTTTTGTGTTTCCGTGATTTAAAAAAACAAAACAATAAAAATGCCTCTCCTTGGAACTGGAGAAAGGAGCCTAGAGCCAGGGAGTCAGCTTTCTGCACCACTCCCCTTCCCACCAAAGAAAGCTGAGGTTCTTCTGCCCCCTGGTGTTCCATGTTGTCACTGCAGTCACTTCCAGTGGTCCATGCAGGTTTCTGGAGATTGAGAATCACTAATTTTCAGTCATTCCTTCACCTAGTCAATCATGCCTCACAGATTTATGGAGTGCCCCACTCTGGGCCAGGCGCTATGCTGTCCACCTGCTTACAAAGATGAGTAACACTGGGATCCTTCGTTGAAAGAGGCCACAGTCCAGTGGGGGAAGACAGACACATTAGCAGATCATTTGGATACAGTTAAGTGCTCTGTAAAAGGCCACTATACAGTGCAAAAAGGGTGGGCTTGGCTTGGGGGAGGCAGGAACATGTTGGGAAGAGCTCGGCACAAACTGCTGGTGGCTGAGTTTGATGACCGAGCTTGAGTTCTTTGGGTGGCTGGACAGAGATGGGTGTGTGGAGGCGGGGAGGCTTGCTTAAGAGGCTACAGAGTGTTTGGTATGTTTGTGGCATGGTGTGGGTTTGGGGGAACAGTGGGAGATGGAGTTGAGAGCTGGCAGGCGGCCAGGGTGTGGAGGGCCTTGGATCTGATCCCTCAGTGATCGGGAATCAGGAAATCATCAAGGGGCTTTAAGCAAGGCAGTGAGCTGGGTAGATCTGAATTCCTGTAAGTTCATTCTGGCTGCTCCACAGAGAATGGATTATAGAGGTGCAGGGCTGCGGAGGCTCTCGATCGGGTAGCCAGCTTTAGAAACAAAACCCAGGATGCCCAGTTAAATTTGAGTTTCAGATGAACAGACAATTTGCCCTGTGGCCCTCCCCGGCTTTGGTCCAGGTGATCTGCCAGGGGCTGGCGCCTAGGATGAAGCTAGGGCCCCCTTACGTCTCTGTTCCTTGCCTCTCTGCACCGCCCTTCGCAACAGCTAGCATGAGATGCCAAGCCCAGACCCTCCACTGCTGACCAGGACAGATTTTTCATGCCATGCAGGGAAACCCCAGAGTCCCAGAACCCTGCAAGTTTCCCTAGGGGCTTTCTCAGCTCTGGAAGGCTGGTGACTGAAATGGTGGCCCGGCTTCTCCGAGCTTCTTGTCACCCCACAGTGCCTCCCAGTGGCCACACAGAATGCTGCAGGTCGAGGTGAGATGGGAGGCGGATCTATAACCGCTGGGAAAGCTTTTACATTCCTGATTCTCCCCCCGCAGGACACACCGGTCTTACCCCTGCTCTGCCACTGGCCATCCATCAAGAGTGCTGTTGGCGCTCCTCAACTCTAAGGATCTGAGCACCACATTTGTTCAGTGGACCCGGTAAAGAGGTAGCCTAAGATGACATCCAAAGAAGCAAACAGCTAAGCCCTGAGGTCTTTGTTCTTGGCAGAACTCAGGAAGATGCTTCAGATTGAACTGCTCAGAGTCTCCAAAATCCCCAGCCTTCCATATTCCATAGATACCAGCCTACAAATACAGCTGGATGTGTTTGAGAACCCACCCACACCTACTGGTGGACCCCTCCACCCAGAAAACTGGAGTAGGGGAGGGGGGCAGAATTATGCAGTTGGGCTCCCCACAGGGAGCCTGTTGCCAGGTGAGATGGCAGGGTTGGCCACCATGGAGGGTGGCTGCCCAATTCTCCAGCATGCCACCTACCTCTTTGGGGTCCTAGCCAGTTGGAAAGAACCTCCAAATGTCCCATCCATATCCCCTCCACACCAGAACCTGTGTGTGGTGACAGGTGAGGTTCTATGCCCCAGTGAGGGGAGCTGAGAGACAACCAGGCCTCAGATGACCTTGTGGGCTGGAGCTCAACGCTGGTCCGGAGGGACTGAATGAGACTTCTAAAGGAGCCCGGCTCAGGAAACTCAGCTCTCCCCTTGACCTCAGATTCCATGCACTTGCCATGGGGGCCTGGGGACACCTCGGGCTGTGGTGCAGAGGCCGAGGCTATCACTGAGCCACTGCTGGCATCTTCCTTCGGTTTCTAGGGATGGCATGCCCTCTGCCCTCTGCCCTCTGCCTTCTCTCAGGTTTGGCCCATTAGTCTTTGCCATATCTCCTGGGGGCCCTTTCCCCTTTTTTTTCCTGGGCCCAGGACTTTGGAGAATTATACAACTTATCATGTGTGTCTTATCTACAAAATGGAAATAATAAACATATTCACCTCATAAGGTGGACATCCAGGCTAAATGAGTTAATGCATGTAAAGTGCTTTGTGTTTGTTGTTATTTTTATTATTACTAATACTTCTCAGAGTCTGAGATTGAGTCTCTACAGGGATCTGGACAATAACTTGGGTCTGAAGTTCCTCCAACTCTCTTCCTTCCCCCTTCCCTTCAGGGTCTCCTGTTGTCTACTTGAAAAATGAAAGAAATAAGAATTGCCCCATCTTTTCCAGGACTCTCTCAGCTCCTGGACCAGATCCATGGGCTGTGAATCGTGTAGAAGGAGACCTCTGGGGGTTCTGTGGATGAAGGGAGGCCCCACGGTCACGGTCATTGGGTTGTACAACATCCCAGCTATCTTCCAGTAACTGATGAACAGTGCTTTGCCTGATCTCCTTGCTAGGGGCTGTGGCCTGTCTCTGCCATCAAGATGTACTCTTTTTTTTTTTTTTTTTTTTTTTTTTTTTGAGACAGAGTCTCGGTTTGTTGCCCAGCTAGAGTGAGTGCCGTGGCGTCAGCCTAGCTCACAGCAACCTCAAACTCCTGGGCTTAAGTGATCCTACTGCCTCAGCCTCCCGAGTAGCTGGGACTACAGGCATGTGCCACCATGCCCGGCTAATTTTTTCTACATATATTTTAGTTGACCAGATAATTTCTTTCTATTTTTTAGTAGAGACGGGGTCTCGCTCTTGCTCAGGCTGGTCTCGAACTCCTGAGCTCAGAACATCCACCCGCCTCGGCCTCCCAGAATGTTAGGATTACAGGCGTGAGCCACCGCGCCCGGCCTAAGATGTACTCTTTATGTGAGCCACTGGCCTGCTCCCCCCAGACTGTCTGCTTTAGCGCCACTTCCTGGCCAGCTCAGAGAGATACACATTTGGGAGTTTCTGGGCCACCTTCTGTCCTGCTGCAGACCAGCTCCATCAGACCCAAATCCCCTGCAGTCACCGAGTCCCACAAGGCATCAGGCATCTTTCATGTGTCTCCAACCTGGCCATCTTGCCAATGACCTCCTCAGGCAGGGGGAGTTCCTTGGTACCTGATGATTGGAATTTTATCTTGATTTAGGTGTGAGGTATGGATCCAACTTTATATTCTTCCAGATGGCTACCCAGTTGTCCCAGCAGTATTTATTGAATAGTAAACACTAGAATCAAGTCATCATGCACAGTGAGAAGCAGGAACTGAGACAGATGAACAGAGGGGTACATTCACAATTTCTGTTTATCTCACATGCTCATTGAGTGGCAGGGGGTGAAATTGCTGCACTAAATCATTATTTTGATCTCTTTTGTTGCTGTTGTTGTTCTGAGCAGTTGTATGTGAATGCCTGTGAGTTAAATGCTATATAATATGTACCTACTATCAAGGCCAACTTCCAGGCTTGCAGGTGCTGTGCTAAGGGGCCTCAGCCTTCAGTGCTATGAGCTCAGACCACAGTCTAGATGGGGGATTGGCAAACTTTCTGGAAAGAGCTGGATAGTAAGTATTTTAGACTTTGCAGGCCCTACAATCTCTGTAGCAACCACCCAACTCTGCTGTTGTAGCACAAAAGCCACCATAGACAACATGTCAAGAAATGAGTGTGGCTGTGTTCCAATAAAACTTTATTTACAAAAACAGATGGTGGGTTGGATTTGACCTCCAGGCCATAGTGTGCCACCCCCTGAGAGCAACTGAGACATAATCGTACAGGGTTTGTCCAGAGGTGAATTACACCTCAGTCACACAAGAGAGTGTCATATCAAACACAGGGTCATCAAGAGTCCTCATGGCCATCTTCAATGGGCCTTTTGTGGCTAGGTAGGTGGGCGGAGCTTCTGACTCAGGTCTCTCGACAGTATGTCCTGTGTACTGCCTCAGAGTAGGCCATCTTGGCATTCTGGGCCTCCCAAGCTGTCACTGGATTAAGTCTAAATCTCAACTAGGGCCACTGCACATAGGTGTGTCACCCCTGCCTCCACCAAACCATTTAAGTTAGCTCACTGGCTGATCCCAAGCATACCACCAGGCAATGCCGGGCCTCCCGTCACCTGTCTAAGGAGAGACGGGACATGAGGATTGTCAGGGTGGGATGGTGCTGCCATTCCCTGAGAACACAGGAGGAAAAGGAAGTTCATGGGGGCAGGGAGTTCAGTTTGAGATGTGCTGAGTTTAAGACGTCCGTGGGACATCCAAGCAGAAATCTCCAGCAGGTAGTACCATATAGGCATTCAACTATATCGAAATTCAACTCTACCCATGCTTTCAAAGCAAAATAAAATGACAATGGAAAGTGTTCTAGCAACTCCTCCTGCCCTTTGGCCAAGTGAACATGTGCTCTGGAATGAATGTGAGATAGACGAAGTGGGTCTGCTATTTTTTTGGTGGGTCTCCATTCTAACACACCTTTTATGGTATGACCATCTCCCTAGGCGATGGTTCTTGTATTTAAAGATGCTTATTGTGGGGAGAAGGGGAGAGAGTGAGAAAGAGAGGGAGAGGGAGAGGGAGAGGGAGAGGGAGAGGGAGAGAGAGAGAGAGAGAGAGAGAGAGAGAGAGAGAGAGAGAGAGAGAGAGAGAGAGAGAAATGAATGAATGAATATCCTGGGAGCATTATTTCACTTTTAGGGTACTGGTGAGATTTTTTTTTTCTGGGCATATTCAATTTTGCCTTAAGTAATTGTAAACCTGAAGGGGATGAGATGCCACTGGAAGTGAGTCTGAAGTATATGGTGGCAGGGATGGACTCTACTTCAAACGGAGTTTGGGGACTTGCTAGTACATAGGTGGCAACTGCAGAGAAAGGAGTGGGGTTTGTGGGGAGAGAATGTACAGTAGAAGAGAAGGGACCCAAGCCCAAGCCCCAGCCCATGCCATCACTTAGCGGTGGGGACAAGAAGGAAGCGGAGCCTGCAATGGAAACTGACATGTAGTGGGCAGCGAGGGAGGAGGGAAACCAGGAAGAGCGTGGGGTTTTGGCAGCCTGGTGAAGGGAGTGTTCCAGAATGCTGCCAAGAGATCGGATAAGGTGAGGACTCAGAAATGACTTTTGGCTTTGGTGGCATGGAGGTTGCTGAGGCATGTCAGAGGAACAGGCTAGAGAGGGTTGAGGTAGGGACCACAAGGTTGAGGGTTGAAAGTAGGGACAGCAAGAGGAAACACTCTTTCAAGAAGTGTGGCTGTGGAGGTGGTGACAGATTGGTAGAACAGGAAGGTTTTCTCCTTCAGCCAGCACCCCCTCGTATCAGGTCTAACAGTCCTGGGGGCTGAGTGAAGGAATTCCATCCCTGTTTTGCCATCATTTCATTGTCCCAAAGAGCCTCGTATTAGTTTCCTAGGGTTGCCATAACAAAGTACCACAGGGTGGGAGGCCTAGACAACAGATATATATTGTCTCCCAGTTCTGGAGGCCAGAAGTCCGAAGTCAAGGTCAGCAGAGCCTTCCTTCTGAAGGCTGTGAAAGAGAATCTGTCCCATACCTCTCCCCTAGCTTCCAATGGTTTCCTGGCGAGTTTTGGCATTCCTTGGCTTATAGATGCATCACCCTGATCACTGCCTTTATCTTTACAGGTCATTCTCCCTGTGCGCATGTCTCTGTGTCCAAATTTCCTCTTTATATAGGGAAACTAGTTCTATTGGATCAGGGCCCATCCTACTCCAGTCTGACCTCATCTTACTTAACTATTTATATCTGCAACAACCCTATTCCCAAATACAGTCACATTAACAGGTACTGGGGGTTAGGACTTCAACACATCCATTTTGAGGGAATACAATTCAACCCATGACAAGCCCTGTTCCCCTTTGGTCTCCTTTCTTTCCACTTCCCTGTGCAATCTTCTGGTCAGGGATCATTCCGTTTCTTCCCAGCTCCTATCTGCGCCTCCTGCCGCAACCACCGCCCCCCCTCCACCCCCGCGCTCCAGCTGCCTCAGTCGCCTCCATCCTTCTTTCCTAGCTGACCACTCTCCAGAGAAGGTCTAAGTCATTAGCTTTCAGCAGCGAGATAGATACCTCCCAAACGCCATTGACACTTTGTAAATAACTTGAAATACCAAGGAACAGTGAAGGAGGCAAGAGAGGAAAATGTTACTTAATTCTGCCTGGTGTTCAGTGAAAGATAGGGCTAAAACTTCCATGACCTTTGGACAGTTTCAATCTAGTCCTTAAAAAGTGTTTTTGGGCCAGGTGTGGTGGCTCATGCCTGTAATCCTAGCACTCTGGGAGGCCGAGGTGGGTGGATGGGTCGAGGTCAGGAGTTCGAGACCAGCCTGAGCGAGACCCCCATCTCTACTAAAAATAGAAAGAAATTATCTGGCCAACTAAAAATATATAGAGAAAAAATTAGCCAGGCATGGTGGCGCATGCCTGCAGTCCCAGCTACTCGGGAGGCTGAGGCAGGATGATCGCTTGAGCCCAGGAGTCTGAGGTTGCTGTGAGCTAGGCTGACGCCACGGCACTCACTCTAGCCCGGGCAACAAAGCGACACTCTGTCTCAAAAAAAAAAAAAAAAGTGTTTTTGTTGTTGTGCACATTTTAGGCCATAAGTAGGAGACTGTAAGGAGAATAGTCACTCGAATTCCCCAAAATAGAAAGAAATGATCATGAACTAAGAAAAGTAACTGCAGCTTTAAATACCAGTTTTACAACTAGAAACAATCATGCTACTCTGCCATCTACTGGCCACAGCTACAACCAGCAAATGATCCTTGCTCTTCAAAGCCAGGGCCACCGTTAGAGGTAGAGTGGCCCACCGTTGCCAGATGGCCCTTGCAAGTGTGCTTGCTGATGGATGTGCCTCAGAGCTCCACGCTCCATGGAGCTCCCTCCAAGGTGCACGCTCAAGATGGGATCTGGAGGGGAGCCACGAGCGGTGCAGGGGGAGGGCAGGCCTGTGAGATGCGTGCTGGCAAGGCCCTCGCCAGCCGCCTACGTGCCTGAGCAGGACACTGTGTTCATTCATTGCAACACACAGACATTTCTTTCTTTCATGAAATAATGTTTTCCTTAATCTTTTTGCGATTATAATAGTAATACATCTTCACTGTAAAGCATTTAGAAAACCAGACAGATATAAAAGTAAAAAAAAAAAAAAACCATTGAGGTGTCCCCACCAGCACCCTCAAAGCCACTCTGCAATACAAGGCAAAATTCAGCTTGCTGTGCAAAGGCAACTTGCAGCTTCAAGGCAAATTCCCTAGCTTATCTTGTGGCTTCTAAACCTTCCTAGGTAGACATTCTGGAGTCACTATACTGCCCATGATGCCACCATCTAGGGGTGACTAGTATTACCAGTTTGGAGCATCAACTTCCCTATTTTTGTGCCTATGTATTATCTTTATATCTGATTTTTAAAATTTAGGAACATTCGGTCATACATACCTACGTATATCTTGCCTTCTCCACTTAATGTTATATCCCGACATTTTTCCATGTCACTATTCCTCAAAAACAATATTTGTAAAGGCTCCATAATATTATATCCATAAGAATCTACAGTGTGTTTACCCACCTTCTGGTTATGAAGGCTAGGTAAATTGCTTCCAGTTTTTCGTGCTAATAAATAATGCTGGGATGAACATCCGTGGATTTATGCCTTCATGCTTCTCTCGGATCGTCTCCTAGAAGCGGCATTGCTAGTGTAAATGTTTCCAGGCTCTTAATACACATTGCCACATTGCTGCTAGAAAGAAAGGTGACTCTTTTCCAAACAGCAGATGTACGTGTTTTCCCCTGCCTTTGCCAATACACTGGAGTAATCAATGACGAAGATTATTGGGTGCCAGGCATTAGGCTAGATGCTGGAGATACGATAGCAAGGGAACAAAAGATATGGTTTGTGCCTCCGTGGAGTTCCTGACCTGGTGGGAAAGAGCGATCTTGACCCGATAATGACAGTATAATTACAAACTGAAAGAGATGAAAGGATGAGAGGAGAGCATGTCACAAGGATGTGATCTGGTGGGTGGCCAGGGAAGGCTCTTCAGAGAGAGTGATGTTTCTGCTGAGACTGAGGCCTGGGGAGGAGCTGGCTCTGTGGGGAGAGGGAGAAGAGAGTGGTCAAGGACAGAAGTCCAGCTGGCTGAGGCCGTGAGAATGGGGGGCGGCAGCACGTGGGAGGAGGCTTGATCCACGACAATCAGACTAGCCTGGCCTTGTGAGTCCCAGTAAGAATTCTGGGAAGCCACTGGGTGGTTTTAAACAGAGGGGTGATGTGATCAGACCTGACTTTTGAGAGTCACTTAAAACATTTTTTAAAAATTTTAATTGTGGTAAAACCCATAAAACACTGGCCGGGCACAGGGGCTCACGCCTGTAATCCCAGCACTCTGGGAGGCCGACGAGGGTGGATCGTTTGAGCTCAGGAGTTCGAGGCCAGCCTGAGCAAGAGCGAGACCCCGTCTCTACTAAAAATAGAAAGAAATTAGTCAAACAACTAAAATATATACAAAAAATTAGCTGGCCATGGTGGCACATGCCTGTAGTCCCAGCTACTCGGGAAGCTGAGGCAGTAGGATTGCTTGAGCCCAGGAGTTTGAGGTTGCTGTGAGCTAGGCTGACGCCACGGCACTCTAGCCCGGGCAACAGAGTGAGACTCTGTCTCAAAACAAAACAAAACAAAACATAAAACACAAATTTATCATCTTAGCCTGTTTTAAGTGTACAGTTCAAAAGTGTATTCATATTGTTGTGCAACTGATCTCCAAAAATTTTTCATCTCAGAAAACCGAAACTCTATAGCCATTAAACAACTGCCCTTTTCCCCTTCCCCAGATCCTGGCAACCACCATGCTACTTTCTGTCTCTATGAATTTCACTACTCTAGGTACCTCATATGGGTGGAATTATACAGTATTTGTCTTTTGGTCTTTTTGTGACTGGCATATTTCACTTAGCACAATGTCCTCAGGGTTCATCCATGTTGCAACCTGTCAGAATTTCCTTCCTTTTTAAGGCTGAATAATATTCCATTGTATGTAAATTAAACATTTTGTTTTTTCATTCATCCATGAAGGGACATTTGGGTTGCTTCCACCTTTTGGCTATTGAGAATAATGCTGCTACAAATATGGGAATACAAATATATCATTGAAACCCTGCTTTCAATTCTTTTGACTATGCACCAAGAAGTGGGATTGCTGGATCATATGGTAGTTCTATTTTTAATTTTCTGAGGAACTTTGAGAATCACTTTTTTTTTTTTTTGAGACAGAGTCTTGCTCTGTTGCCCTGGCTAGAGTGCCGTGGTGTCATCGTAGCTCACAGCAACCTCAAACTCCTGGGCTCAAGTGATCCTCTTGCCTCAGACTCCCCAGTAGCTGGGACTACAGGCGCCCGCCACCATGCCTGGCTAATTTTTCTATTTTTAGTAAAGACGGGGCCTTGCTCTTGCTCAGGCTGGTCTGGAACTCCTGAGCTCAAGCGATGCTCCTGCCTCAGTCTCCCAGAGTGCTAGAATTACAGGTGTGAGCCACCGTGCCCGGCCTGAGAATCACTTTTAGGAAGCAAATTCAACAAGGCTGAGTTTGTTGCCTATAAAACAATAGAAGATAACAGTACTATATGCTTGCTAAAACTATTATCTTCTTGGACTACATTATTATAATTCACTAAATACACACACACACACACACACACGCGCATGCACATACATGCACACACACACGAACTCCCCTAAACTTAATAGAGCTCAGAATGAATAATTCAATGTATACACATTTACACATTTCAGGGACACATACTGCATACAGATTTATGTCTTTAAGTGTTTTGAGGGATAATCTTTATTTATTAACCAAATATCCTTGAGTACTTGCTCTCTGCAAGGCATCGTGGAGAAATCCAGAATATGTCCAACTTGGTTCCCACACTCTTGAAACCTCCAGTCCCCAAGGGGCAACAACACCCTTGGGTGTGCGGTATGTTAAAATAGTGGCACAAAGGGCAGGTTCTAGGGGTTCACGGGAGGCAGGAGTCGTGGGGAAAGGCTTCCTGGAGGAGGTGACATTTGGCTTTGCTAGTGTTTGGGCAGATGGAGAGGTAGGGTCTAGAGGGTTCCAGGTGGCTGGCACGGACTGAGCCAAAGCAGAGCGTGAGTGAGTTTAGGGAAGGGGAGGGCATGAGGTCAAGAGTGGCAGATTCTGCCAGAGATGTGGGTGGAAGAAACTGGGGATAACTTTGAATGTGGAAGAATTGGAACTTCCATGGTAAGTGGTGGTGGGAGTGATTTCAAAGCAGTGACGTGTAGGGTAGACTGAAAGGGACATAAACTGGCAGCTGAGAAATGAGTTAGAAAGGGGTTAAATCCCCCAGGCCTGAGGTAATGAGGGTTTGAATTTGGTGGTGGGGCTGGATGGAGACTGTGAATGACCTGACCCGCCCCTGTCCCCTTTTCCCTAGAGGTCCCATCACACCTTATCTCCTCTTTCCTTCCTCCCTCCCTCCCTTCTTCCTTCCTCCCTCCCTCCCTCCCTGCTTCCTTCCTTCCTTCCTTCCTTCCTTCCTTCTTCCTTCCTTCCTCTTTCCCTTCCTTCCTCCCTCAACCCCCTTTTCCTCCTTTTCTTTCCTTCTTGTCTGCCTTTCTTCCATTCATCCTTCCTTTTTCCTTCTTTAAAAAAATATGTCTGTCTCATAATGATTGGTCTCCTTTTCTTCAGAACCTTCAGCCTGCACTTAGCAGGTGCTTGATAAATACTTGTTGAATTACAATTGGGAACTGATTAGAAGTGGGGCAGGGTATATGTATACAATGGACTATTACTCAATTATAAGAAACGACAGTGACCTCGCACCTCTTATATTTTCCTGGATTGAGCTTGAGCCCATTATCCGCAGTGAGGTATCACAAGATTGGAGGAATAGGCTCCACATGCACTCGCCGTCAAATTGGCACTGACTGATCAACACTACGGTGCTCACACGGTAGTAATATTCTCCAGGGATTAGAGGGTTGCGGGGGTAAGCTCACAACTAATGGACACGGTGAGCATTGCAGAGGGGAAGGGCATGCCTCTCATCCTCGCTTGGGTGAGGCAAAGACATAAAATGTAACCAAAATATACCCTCATAATATCCTGCGATAAAAATTTAAAAAAAAAGAAAAAGAAAGAAAAAAAAAAGTGGAGCAGGGGCCAAAACTCACTGAAGGTTTAGGTCTGGGTGATGGAGAGAGGAGGATGCCAGGAGAAGCTGGTCAGGGTCAAAGACAGGCTGAGTTTGAGCTGCTGGTAATCAAGCTGACATGAAATGTTGGGATGTAGCTAGAAGAGACAGGGATTTTAAGGAGCATCCCCACCATCACCCCTACTTCAGCTGGGGAGACAGTGGCTGTGTCTAAGAGAACAAATCTGGGCTCTGGGGTCATATTCTGGTCGGCCACTAGCCAAGTACTGAGTTACACTGTCTCTCTGAACCTCAGTTTTCTCATCTGTAAAAGTGGGATAAAGCAATACTTTTCAAGGTTATTGTCAAGGCTAAAGGTGATGTTAAATGTACAGCACTGGGGATAAATGACAGCTAGAGTTATTAGTTATTATTACAAGGAAAGAGAACTGTTAAATCATGTCGCTCCCCTGACTAAAGCCAGCCGTGGCCTCCTGTGGCATGTGGAATATAATGCAGGCTCCTGAGGCCCTATATGATCATGCCCCTGCCCACCTCTCGTCCAGCACATGCTGCCCCTCACTGTGCTCTGCCTGGATGTCCCCTGAATATGGCAAGCTGTTTTGCTGCCTTAGGGCCTTTGCATTTGCTCTTTCCTTTGCTTGGAATGTTCTTTGCCAGATCTTGCATGTCTGGCTCTTTTTTGGGGGGTATGTACAATGTAACTACCATTCAAATCAAGATATAGTGTCTTGTGGGTCGGGCGCGGTGGCTCACGCCTGTAATCTTAGGGCTCTGGGAGGCTGAGGCAGGAGGATTGCTTGAGGCCAGGAGTTCGAGACCAGCCCGAGCAAGAGCAAGACCCCGCCTCTACAAAAACAAATAGAAAAATTAGCTGGACATGGTGGTGCACACCTGTAGTCTCAGCTACTCAGGAAGCTGAGGCAGGAGGATCCCTTGAGCCCAGGAGTTTGAGGTTGCAGTGAGCTATGACGATGCCACTGCACTCTAGCCAGAATGACAGAGTGAGACTGTCTCCCCCGCTCCAAAAAAAGATACGGTGTCTTTTGGCTTCCTGATTTAGGTCTCAGCTCAAACATCACCTCCTCAAAGCAACCTCCCATGACCAAGTGCCCCCTCTGTATTCTCTAGTGCATCTCCCTGCTTTCTTCTCTCCACAGTACTTGTCACGATCCAGAGTTACCTTGGGTACTCTTATTTGCATATCTGCCTACCTAACCTTGTCTCATTTCCTTCTACATCCCCAGCACCTTGAACAGTGCCAGGCACACAGGAGGCACTCAATAAATACTTGTCAAGAGAATAATATTGAAGATGCAAAAGGAGGGGTGATGGTGAGGAGGAAACGTCCAGAGAGGGTGGGAGGAGAAAGGCTCAAAAACACAGGTGGAAGAGCTGGCCATGGCGAGGCGCAGGGCCACTTATTTCTGAGACAGGCGGGCAGCGGGAAGGATGAAGCAAAGCTTAGAGACATTTTGATGCGCAGGGCAGGGCCTTGAGAGGGCTGCTTCTGCAGGATGGCTTTGACATTTTCACAAAGGAAAGGGTGCCATCATCTGCTGAGATCTGAAGGGCAGCAGAAGAGGGGCCTGGGCCTGGAGGCCAACGGAGGGTTTGGGAGTAATTACACTCGCTGCCATTTATTTAGCACTTAGGCATCAGGCACTGTTCCAAGCCCTTTAAATGTATTAACTGATTTCATCCTCAGGATGGTATTATGAGGAAAGGTACTATCATTATTTTTAAGATGTGGATGGATACACCTTCAACATATACAATTTTTATTTGTCAATTACACCACAGTAAAACTGGGGGGAAAGATGTGGAAACCGAGGCACAAGGAGGTCACATAGCTAGGAAGTGGCAGAGCTGGGATTTGAACTCAGGCAGTCTGACCATTGGAGCCTATGGGAAGAACCACTACAGTTTCCTCCCTCCCCAGTCCCTGTGGAGCAGGTATATGAAGGGTCAGCAAGAGATGAAGAGGAAGATTGTGAAGCTGTACGTGGCAGGCCCACGGGCAGTCAGCCAGCGTGCTGTGCCAGGAAGCCCAGGAATGGGAGCAGAGAAAGTAAATGGGAAGGGCCAGGTGACTTAGGATTAGGTACAGCAAAGATGAGGGCCAACTATGTGTGTGAGAGAGAAAACAGCATGTGCAAAGGCCCTGAGGTAGGGAAGAGCTCAGCTCATTGGGCAGAGTAAAACAGTGACGGAGTATAGTGGCAGGGCTGGGGGCGGTTCTGGTAGGCAGGGCTCAGATCTTGGGTGCTTATTTAGAATTCAGACTCCTGTGCCCTATCTCAGACCTACTGAATCAGAATTTCTGGGGGTGGGGCCTAGGAACTTGCTTTTAACATTTCCAGGTGATTCTTCTGCACACTAAGATTTGAGACCCACAGACACAGGGCCTAGTGGGCCATGGGAAAGCTTAGGTTTTATTGTAAATGTACTGGGAAGTCACTGAAGGGCCAGCAACAGGGGAGTGATGAGATTGGGGTAATTAGGTCATGCTGCCTGCTGTGTGGAGACTGGATTGGAGGGCAGCAAAGTCAAAAATGAGAAGACCAGCTAGGAGGCTATCACAACCCTGTGGGAAAGGATGATGGTGGCCTAGAATAAAATTGGCAGTGGAGGTGATGAGAAGTAGATGCATGTGGAGCATGTGGTCAAGGTGGTCGGTAGGAAAGAGAGAAATCAAGGCTAATTGCTACATGCTTAGCCCAAGCAATTGGATGGATGGCATTGACATTCTCTGAGCTGACTGAAGACTGGTAGAGAATCTGGGTTAGGTGGCAGTAAAAGAACTAGGAGTAAAAGAACTCCAGTTTGGACACATGAAGCTCGGCATGCCTGTGAGACACATGAGGGGAGATGTCAGCTAACTAATTGGATATATTGGGCAGAAACTCTGAAGAGAGGTTATGAGCTGGAGATACAGCATTTGGAGTCAGGGGCATTGTAGTAACACATTGTGTTTAAAGCTACAGAAAGTGATGAGATGCTATGAAAGGAATTTGTGGACAAACAGAGAATTGTTTGAAAAAATGCCACTATGCCACATTGTGTCACTAACCTAAGTGACCTTAGGTGAGTCATTGTCCCCTCTGAGGCTTTCCCCACCCAAACAATGAGATTGGATTAAATCATCACTAAGGTTCTTTCTCTAACATTTCATGATTCCACTGTTGCAGTGTGTGGCTTTAGATCATTAGGCTACACCAAGAGCCAGTTCCTCAACTTGCCCTGCAATCAGAAAGGTCCTAATGGGTCTTCTATAACAGACGCCCAGCAGCCGGGGATGCCATTTCCTCTCTAACCTCTGGAAAAAATGGCCACTGTACCTGTATGCCACATTGCCAGCTTCTGGGTAAAAACTTTTGGGTGTCAGTCTCCATCTGCCGGGGGGAAAATCACTCTCAAAAAGAAACCCCTTCTTCTGCCAAGGCTTTGGGTGGGGCTAGAAAAACTGTTCATGACAACATTGAGTCAGCACATTCACCAGGGTCAAGCTCACAGTCGGAGGGAACTGGAAGAGGGCCTTGGTTGAGAAGAAACCTCCAGCTGAGGCCTGTTCAGTCTCAAGGGAACAAAATCAGAATTCATGAATTCATAATGGAGATCGGCAGGGGAAAAATGGAACCATGCTCAAATCAGGGTTTCCTCTTGAAGTGTTAGAGTTCAGATGAGAGCAAAAAAAGTAGTAAATTTATGGACTTCATCACCCCAAAAGGTAATGAAAGTTCAAAATTGGTTTTCAAGAGCTGCAAAATGGATTATGTGAAAACAGGCTCTTTGGGGGACATGTCTAAACTACTGAGGCTATGTCAGCAAGGACAACTGGGTCCTCCCCAAATGTGTATGTTAGTGTTTGTCACATTTCTGGGGCTGGAGGGATCACAGATCTGACCTAGTATGACATTTACATGCACTAAGAATCAACATCCTTTCCTCTAATGGAGTCATTTTGTTGCCTGAATCCTTAGGGTTAAAATGAGGGTATTTGGCTGGCCTCTGAAAATGTATAGCTTCTTTTCATCTCTGAGGGCAAATATACTGAGAAGTCTTATAAATGACATTTCCCTGTAAGACAGGTGATGACAGTATAGGCACAGTTGATGGGGACTGCAGCAAAGTCAAGTGGACCCAGTGGCATAAGCCCACCCTCCTCAGTTATTCCTCACTAAGATCACACTTCACTTTTTCACACAACATATATTTATTCAGAAAAAAAATTCGCAATAAATTATAATAAAAAAGATGACATGAAATACAGAATCCCACTAGCAGCTTTGCTTAGTGATCAAGACGTTTTTGGGAACTATAACAAATGATTACAGAAGAAGAATCAGAAAACAGCGAAAGGGAGACTAATGCAATGTCACCACATGGATTTGAACCATTTCTTCCCTAAAACAACAAGTGCAGAGTCCTTCCCTACCAGTTGGATCTGAAATCCTTACTTCAGAGGAGCTATGAAATAGTACCTTAGAGGACTTAGGAATTAGAGTTTGGGGTACTGGAATAGGCATGGTAGGGAAGCAGATTTCTTCCGTCTAGTCTATGTTTTGTCTCCCCCATCTAGAGATTGTCTAAAACTCTTGACCCTGTATACATCCCATGGTGAGCTGAAAAGATTGCGGCAGTAAACCAATGCAGTGCTTCGATCAGATGGAGAAAGAGCTGGGACACTGTACACATGCTGCACAGAGCCCCCACTAATCACACTCTTGATCACCCAAAGATCCCGGGTTGGCAACATACTAGAAAATGGGCCCAAGAAAGGCACTTCCCCGTGTTATGACCTTGCCCCAGTGTCTATCATCTGCCTCTTTTTGTGATCACTTTCTGGCCTAGTGGAGATGACAAAACTGTTCTGCTCTCAGTCTTCCATTAACTAAGTTCAACACCCAGCCCCTGACCTATCAGATCTTCAGCTATTTGGCACCAGTAATGTGACTCCTATTTCCCCAACTCCCCATCAGGAAAGGGTTTTGCCAGTATATTGCAGAATACGTACCTTCTTTTCGCTAAAGAACTCAACTCTCAAGAGACGGGGATTGGAGACTCATTTGGTAGCAGTGCCTTGGATACGGTAGAAGAGTCATGGAGTCAATGCTCGAGATTGTACACAGAGCTTGTGCATTCTGCTCCTTGCATCTGATGTTACCAGGCAAGAATGAGTCATTTCAGGGTGGTTTTAACTAAAGAAAACCAGGAGGAAGCCAACTGCATCAGGCAGTTCTGCAATCAGTGGCTGGTGGCTTTTTTGTCAACCATCATAGATTTTTTTTTTTAAAGGCTGTCCCACAGAGCTTGAATACATGAAAAGCTCAGAGGGTCATCTTGGGTGGGAAAGGTAAGGTACGCGGTTGGTCACACTGGTGAGTCTTTCGAACAGCACTGGGCACGGTGACCGGGAGCCAAGGGGATTCTCTAAACCCTTTTCTTGCAGGAGCTGGTGGTGGAGCCCAGAGTCAGCCCTGCTGAGGGAGGAGGTGACATCTGCCCCTTGGTACTTCAGAAGACCAGAGAAGGGGTTCTAAGGGTCATCCTTGTTACCCTTGCAGTGAGAAGGAGTGATAGCTCTAGACAGGCCTGAGGTGTACAGACCCCCTTTTATACAGTGGTGCAAGTGTTGTTCTGGATGTGGATTTCTAAGGAGGAGATGGGTCCCACAGACACCCAGGATTAGTCTTCATGTAAAATTTGAATGACAGGAAAGGGATAGTGGGATGCAGGACCTGTCAAACATGAATACTCTCACTCCTGAAATACTCAAAGTGCTTCCATTCTGATCATGATTCTCTCACATCAATGGGATGTCATCTCTAATAGTCCCTTAAGTTATGCTACTAAATGTGATCTGAGATAAGAGAATACGGTTCCACCCAGTATGGAGCCACAAAAAGGCCAATGTTACAGAGACATAAAGATGCCATTGTAGTAGAAATGCACAAACGCATGTATCGACCATATGTAGATGGTGAACTCACCGTTGAGCACACCCAAGGAGTCACTAGCCTCACTCAGACTTCATTCAAAGTGATAGAACGAGGGGAGCGGAGTGCAAAGAGTGATACGGGGAGGGGGTGAGTCAAAAGTGCGTATATGAAGGACTACAGACAAGTCTGAGCTACAGCAAGTAGTGCTTGTAGGCCTAGAATGGAACCATCTCAGAATCTAGGCCTAGGGTACCAAGGACAAACATGAAGATTGGGTAGGAGGGTAACAAACGCATCCCCAGGTAAAGGAGTGTAGATACAGATCTCTTTGCCTTATAAAGAGAAAACACAAAAACACCAAAATATGGTAACTTTGGCTTGGCAATGTAAATCTAAAAGTATTTTGCTGTGTAGGATATGGTAAAGGAGGGATTAGGAAACTCTCTTCCTTTTGCACTATAAACAGAACTTGAAATTCTGCAATAGACCCTTCCTGTGGTATGACTTTTTAAACCATTCTGAAATACTTGGAGCCCGAGATCTTCCACCTCTAGAATCTCGGAGTAGTAAGAGGAAAAACCTTAGTCTTCATCACTCCCAAGCAGAAAGCCCAGAAGAAACTGAATAGCACGCTGGCGGTCACTTGGAGTCTGTCTTGCCATAAAGTTGGGTGGAGGCCTTAGAAGAAGACTAGTGAAGAGAGTAGCTAGACAAAGAAAGAAAAGGGAAAACCTTTGTCAGACATAACCTAAGCAAAACCTCAGGGTTGGTGGTTAGGAGCCCTGGGGATGAGGACAGTAGGAGGGAAGTGACTGCCACGTGCCTGGACATCCAGTAATGTATACACTGCACACAGACTGTCCTTGACAAACAGCCCCATGCAGCCATTCTCATGGGCACTCTTACCAATCATGTTGGCACTGATGTTGTTGTATTCCGAGAATTTTAAGAGTTCTCGAAGGAACGCCATCAAGTAACGGAAAACATTTCTATGGCATCTTGGAAGCTGGGAAATCACCTGTTTTTAATAAAAGGGGTGGGCAGTAAGGAAAACAGGTGGCAGAAGGGAGTAAGAAGAACTTTATAGCTGCTATAAAAGTAGTTTATAATCCAACCCTTACAGGACCCCATTCATCTATCACTACCCTCTTTTGGGTAGTGACAAAATATCTGATCAACACACCACCTGCCAAATTAGTCATACTCTTTGGTTCCAGTCCACTCAGTGCCCAGGCCACGCAGTCATCACACATTCACATGCACACCCTGCCTCACAAGCAGGTTGGTGTTAATCTGTTCTCTTTCCATTTCCCCAGACAGGAAGCCATGGTATCTACCAAGGTGAATGGTTTTCCTTACAATGTCACTTAGCATGGATGGGGACCTCCTCCCAATACTCACTAGTCCGAGTCACAGGTAGTCTCAGCTGTTGTGTACCAAAATCATTTCAGGATTAAAAATACACACTGAGAAGAAAAAAGAAGAAAGGCTCCCAAGTGTCATCCACCCTTCCTGGTAATGTCAGCTGGAATTCCATGTACAATCAGCTTCACCACTTTTACCCTAGAGTAGAGGTATCCACCCTACTATGTTTTCTGTAAACAGAAATATGCTAACTGGGAAAAGGTGGCAAATATAGGAAATAACACAACCTAAAATTTAAGGGTCTCAACTCTCAATGCTGCTGTCTTGCCATGAATAACAGATCCAGACCTATTCTACCTCATAGCTGGCTGCCTACCTGGCCTTGTAAAATTGGTGATTTCTCTATGGGGGGACCTGCACCAAACACATCCTCAGATCAGTAGAACTCACCTGTCGGCAGATCCGGGGATCATGAGCAGAATCAAGACATCGCTGATATAGCTCATAACAGATGACTGGCTCTGGCAGGGCTTCCAGGAAAATGAGCAGTGCTTCAGCCACAGAGTGATTACTACCAGCTGAATCAACTTAAGTCAAGGGAAGGGGGCTCCAGGAGAGAGAGAGCTGAGACCTGACTGGCTCCCTTCCTCAAGGTCCTGCAGGGACTATTTCCCTCCTCCTATTCAGGGCACACTGACCCTAATTGGGGTTTGATATTTTATTGGTCCATGTACTCTGCGGTTCAGTTGTTACAGAACTGGTCAAAGACTCCTGAGAGCTTTAGAGTCAGGGGAATAAAGAATTGGTCAAAGACTCTGGGGCCAAATTTTAGAGTCAGGGGAATACAGCCTACAGAATGGGAGTTCACAGTAGACCAGTCCTATAACCTAACTGCCAGTGTATCCAGTCTTTCTCCCTGCCCTAGTGACAGTACATGTGGTGGCAAGAGTGATTGATCACCTGAAGGAGAACAGCACCAGTGCTGTGGCTCCTATGTTCCATGCCTATTAAAAATCGTTGTTACCTACCTCTTGCTTCCTTTTAGTAAGAACCTGATACAGAGAGAGGCCAAAAGTTCCTGAAAGGAATTAAGAAGCAACTGAATAGGCAGTGATTATCTTATAATAAAAGGCAATTACAAAGAAAATAAATATGGAACCACAAAAATCAAACGTAGGTACAAAGAAGAGTTTGGCCAAGTACTCATGCAGCTTCTTAAGCCTTGGTTAGAAAGGATACGGATTGTCTCAGGAATGCTGGTATCCAGACAATCAATGATCTGCTGTAACTCTTCCTGCATCCCAGGGGTTTGGAACAGGTCCTCCTGGCAAAGAAATCAGAATGACGGGAATAGGCAAGATAATCAGCTCTGAGGTTCTGCAGATAACCCAGGGATCGAAACAGCAGCAGGAAGCAAAAGGGAAGGGTGATATGTGTATTAATGATTAGTAATGGAGGTGTAAAAACCAGTACCTTTTTCCTATATCATCTCAATAATCTGTTGAAATTTTATTTCAAATAAGAAAATGGTCTTCAAAGGTTTTAGCCTATACCTGATAAGGCAGGGGACTAGATGGCTAGATCAGGAAACCAGCTGTTCCACTTCCAGCCTCTTGACAAGAAGTAAAAGGCAGAGTCCAAACGGTATAACCACATTCAAATGCTGATACCACTAAGTCTGGGGAAGGGGTAAATGGCATGCTCATATTAAGCCTTGCTTTCAAGTTATATTACTCTTCAGTAGGTAAGAGAACATTACCCTTCAATTCGGTCCCAAGAAAGTTCTCCTTTTGGTGGGAATGGGTTGGGATGATTAGTATTTTAAATAGGATTTAAAAGAAAAATCAGGACCAAGTTAAAGAAATGGGTTTAAGGTCTGCTTTGGACTTTAAAATCTGTAACAGCCAAAGTAGGCATTATAGACTCAGGTCTGAAGCTGTCCAGGGGAAAAGAGTGTGGAGCCAGGAGACAGGTGTTCTTAGTTCTGGCCCTGGCTCTGCCACCCCATCTAGACCGTGGTCTTAGGTAAACAACTTAGCTTGCATTCTTCAGCTGTCACATCTGTGAATAGGGACATTTTCACCTGCCCAGGCAATCTGACGGTGCTGCTGTGTGGAGGGAGCTTGGGAAAGTTAAAAACACTATGCTGATATGAGGTATCGTCATTTCCTACAGGACTTGCACACCTTCCAAAGTTGTAGGGAAGGTCTAGTGTCACTTACCTGTTTACAGGCGTGTTTGAATAAGTGATCTACTAGAAGCCAGATCTCCTTGGGGACCTGAAGGGGTCTCTCACTGGCACCTTCATCCAAAGGAACCATCTGTAGGAGGGATTTCTCCTAATAGATGAAAAGGGATGAGAATCAAATGGGTCTCAGAATAAAGACTTCTCTGTGTAACTTAATCTCCTTCAAATTCTGGTCATGTGGGTACAATGTGATCTTCATCTCTTAAGATTTTTCATTTCTTCTCACGGGGGACACCCCTGGTCAGAAGGCACTTGACACTGATGCACACAGAGCTAAAGCATCTCCTTTCCTAAATGCTTCACTTAATCGTTCAACATTTCATTTGGGTTTACAATGTTTATCACATGGATGCATTGTGCCTAAATCCTTTCAAGGGTGACACTGAGAGCCAAGGCTCCAGTGATACAATCATAGTAGAGTCTGCACACCACTGGTGACTTCTGGGACCATTAAATTACAATTGTCAATATCATACTTTGAGAGACTAGGGTCTACACTTAGGTTTTTGTTTACTTTTAACTTATTCTTCCTTCAGGTCTTAGCACAAATACTACTGTTTTCACTGTTGATTTAAATGAGGTTTTTTGGCTCTCAGGAACTAAAGAGAATTTTCCACATTAGACCCACATACGTGAATACTTTAGGTTTGACAGAAGTTCTAAACTTAAGGCACCAACACTCATAAGTGTTAAGATCCAAAAACAGTAAACTGAATACAGCAAATCAAGAACCAGAAATACCATGAAAAGTCTAGAGTCTGAGTCCAAAAGTTATTGTCTATATGAATAGCTCAGCACAAATGTCTATGGGCTTTTACTCCTTTCCCCTACCTTTCTACTATCAGATTCTTCTGAAAGAACATAAGAGAAAAATCCAGAAGTGACATAAATTAGACCAAGGAATAATTTGAATCTGAATATGGCTAGGAAATAAACTCAGTTGTCTTATGTTTATGTAGTCAAACATAAATTATATGAAAAAGACGTTTGAAATAGTAAAGGCATCTGAAGGCAGCCTTCAGAAAAATTCCAGTGGAGAAAATCATGACCAAGTTTTTACATCCTCCTCTCTCCCCTATCTCCAGCTTAAGGTCATACATTCTGTATGTTTAACCTTAGGAAATTCTTGCTCAACACTGTGCGACCTGTAAATTCCATCCATGACCCCCAGCCAAGTAGCTTTACGGGAAAGAAAATCAGTATTTCACTACTTTCACAGAGACCACGTACACTAACGCTGAGCTTAGGTCTCTTCTTAACACTGTGTTCCTTAATAAGCACTGATGACCTTTTAAAGCCTTTCTAAGAGAATAAGGAAGAGAAGGGAGCAGGACAGTTGATTACCATTTAAAATCTATTTTTTTCTTACTGTAGCGAGCATGACAGTTGGTTATCACTTAAATTTACTTTTTTATGTTTTTACAGTTCGCTTCCTTTCTTTCCCTGGGATTCTATCACTTGATATTCATGTTCCCTATAGTTGCCAGAACTTCTATCAGTGGCTTATCTACTGACTTTTTTCCACTTGCAAGTATTAAATCCAGGCATCCACATTATATCTGAGCCTAAACACTGTCCATAAAGCACTATGCTAACTTTCTGGACCAAATGAAACACATGTACAGATTCTTTAGCAGATGTCTCCAAACTTACCATATATAAATTATTCACACTGATTCATGTACTTTTTAAAAAATCTGACATCCAACTAGAGGTTTTCCTGTACTAAGGTATTAAGGCAACACAAGGCACTGTCCAAGATAAAAAGACAGAACATGAACTGCTCTTAAGAGAGAAGGGCTGGGAAGCAGAGCTGTCTCAGACCTTAGTGGTTTTAAAAGGTTAATAAAATGTCAGTAGCTTATATACACCACCCACTATCCATTTTCAAATTCATGTGTGATAATACAGAATGCCATACTTGTGTCTCTGAAGTCTAGAGAATAATCATGCACAAGAAATAACTTTAAAAAATTTCACAAATAAGCCTGAACTCTTATTTTCAGAGGGATACCAAGACACTTGGTCTTCTTTATACAAGACACGGTCAGTGCCTGATAAGCCCACACTTTGTAACCTTTCTGCTAGTAACTAAAGCACAAAAACAGTATATCAACCCCATCATCAAAATGCATTAAACTCCACAAGGGGAGAGGTCCCATCAGATGCTCTATCAAAGTACTTCAGGCATGTTTATCAATCCCATGCTCCACTACTTGATGTCCCTGTGTGGAGCCGGGCGCTCTCAGGGTGAATGGAGAGGCAGTGAGGTACTGAGGAAGGGGTGCTGCACTGGGCAATCAGGAGACCTGGGTTCTAGTGCCCTCCAGCTCACACCTCTGCTGTCAGGAACAGTATGATTTTAGCAAGCTTTTCAACTGAAAGGGCCTTGGTTGTCTCATCTGGTAGAAAGAAGAAAATACCTTACCCCATCTGAAGGCAGACGGCTGGACCAGATGATCACTTATGATCTCATTCAGGTCCATGATTCTATTCTATGCTCTGTTTCTTGACTGTATCTGTGTATTCATTCAGTAATTAATTGCTATTATTACTAACCCCAAATCATTTTTAATGCAACAGAAATCTTCTCGTTTTATTGACATTGGAAATAGAGGACAGCTAACTGGTACCCTCCTTTAATTCATGAGCTTTCAGGTACATTAAGACAGCTCCATAGTTACTTCTCATTTCAAAAATACACATATGGAAACTTGAGTCCTATTGTTTTTATTGTACTGAGTCTCAGTGACTTGACTAGTGCAATAAATATCTTTCCTGTACTTCAAATATACTTAACACATTGACTGCCATGAGAGTTGTATTTAACTCACTCTAGTTTTGACCCTGGGGGTGTGAAGCAGATATAAAATCTTACTTGCTGATATTCTTATTGTTACAATTAATATTAACAATTTAATTCTACAAAGGTGGATTAAATGAATAGAAGTCAAAACATTCCATTTTTCTATTTATGTTTACCTTTACATTACACTCAAAGTTTTCATTCCATTTTTGTAATAAAACACTGTGGCCCCAAGGAAAAGTTTCTGGTTTGTATGTGTGTGTGTGTGTGTGTGGCATTCAACATGTTAAAGACAGCTGGCAGGACTTGAGGGGATTCTCACCGACTCTGAGGTCTCTGATATGGGAATGCCTAGGGACAAATTCCAAGGACCACAGTTAAGTGTTAATCAAGCACAGGGTAACTCTCACAACCACCAATGGATTGTATTACCTTTTCTAGGAAGCTGTCTTCGTCCTGAGAGCAGAGCAGGAAAAGAAAGTCAGTGACAGATAGAAAATGATTAGAATTAATATACAGAACTGGAAACAGATCAGTATTAGAACTCACTAGATTATCAGACACATATGCTATAAATAGCTTTGAATTTTTCAAAGAAATTATGACCACTGAAAATGGAACACATTCTCCATATGCAAAGTTCTCTATATAATGCATATTGAATTTCTGTGCAGTTTATTGAGATTATCACTCAAGAAACATGTGCAGCTTTAGACTTCTTTGCCCTTTGGCAGTGGCCAGCTGACCCAGCCAAGTGCCCACTGATGTCTCTTCCTGTTCACCTGCTGCTTGGAGGCAGGCCCTGCCCGCTATACTGCATGGCTTTTCACCTCATCCTAATGCCACCTCAATGAAAGAATGTGGCTGTCGGCCTGACAGTGGCCATTTGGAAGGAGATAGTAAGGCTACTCTCCTTTCCACTGCCATTCTTCTCACCCCAGCTAGTCTCCTAAGCAGCATCCCAGACTCCTTTCCATCTCCTCATACACATTCCCCTCCTCAAAGGCCCCCAGAGTGCCCAGATTTGAAGGTTCCTCTGAACTATAAATAAATTTTATTTCAGATCTTTGTGGATCAGAAGATCATTATCCCCTCTTTTTGTTTTCCTATTGAGTATAAGAGAAAAGAGAAGCAGGGGAGAGGGAGAGGGAAGAAGGTACCTTTTTAATATTCCTGTCTTTTATGCTAATATTATAATCAATAATAACAGCAACAGTAACTACTACTACTACTTAGGGAACATCTGCCATGTACCAGGAACTGTGCAGAGTGCTTACATATAATGTCATTTAATCTGCACATATGTGCAAAGTAGATATTATTACCATTTTACAGATGAAGAAACCTAGGCTCAGAGGTTAAATTATTTGCCCGAGGCCACACTATTAGTAAGTGGCAGAATTAGGATTATAACCCAGGTCTGATCAACTCCCCAGTCATTATCATCTAGGTTCCCTTAAACAACTCAGAAAGGACAATGATTGCTTCCTGGATGCATAGGCAGGCAGAAGCTGAGAGAATGTATTCTCTGTAACAGGTTAACGACAGTAAGATACCACACTTACAAGGCAGCATGGTTAATGGAAAGAGTATAGGCATTTGTGTTAGACAGTCCTGGGTACAAATCTTTATTCTGCCTCTTATTAATTTTGTATAGACCTCACACAAGTTGCCAAACTTTGTAGAGCCTCAAATTCTTCATCTCTAAAACAGGGATAATAATATTTACCTCAGAGGGACAAGGAAGCAGCCTAAAACCAAGCAGTACGCCAGCAGAAGGTATGGGTCTCTCAAAGCTCCTCACACCTCCTCAGTGACTCCCAACTGGATTCCTCCCAGTCCCACTATGGGCCACTAAGAACTCAAGTATAAATCATACATCTCAGGTCTGAGAAGTAAAAGGAGAAATTGCAGTCTTACTGTCTGAGATGTACCAGGGCTGGGGGTGGTAGAGGGGGGTAGTATGTGTTCCCAGACACTCCAAGTGGCAATGCTGAATGCATTTCCCCCAACTATTGTTATATATGGCAATTAGGTTTTTTAGTATTATTAGATACTTTATGAGTTAAACATTCCTTTGTGGGTTTACCTATACTGTTAAATATCACACGAAATAATTGGAGTGGTAGTGCTTTATAAGGTACATGGTATTTACAGTATTATAATTATAATACTTTTTAATGTGCAGTTAATTCTGAATGCCAAACATCTAATTTAATATAATGTTGGACTATAACCTCTTATAAAATTTAGGAACACGTGTTAATAGAGAATTGCCTATCTGATACACTTATACTTTCCCTCCCATGAACATGTGACACATGATATGATGAGTAAAACTAGGCAGAGATTTTATACACTAACTTGCCAAACCAGGTCCTCAAAGAAGTTCTTTGAGCAGTGGCCATCTACCAGAACAAGGCACTGTGCTAATGCCTTTGTGGGGGAGGACAATGAGAAATGAGGATACCTAAAAGAGAAAGACATGGTTTGTCCCTGACCCTGGTCTGCAACTAAGTTGAGGTAAGGAGTTTCAGAATCTACAGTCTGATATTGTTATAATTCACAAATAAAAATTTTCAATAAATGCTTATCAGCCCTTAGGGATATTAAAAGGGTGGAGATGAGGGGTTATATTACAAGTGGAAGAGGCAGAAATAAAGAAAGGCACAGAGAAGGTAATCCTCAACGTGAGATTAGGAAGAAGTTAGTCATCTAGTTTGTGGGGAGCATAGAGAATGTTGCCAAAAACAGTAGGAAATAAATCTGAACAGGTATGTTGAAGTCAGACTTTAGGGGACCTTGAATGACAGGTTAAGGAATTTGGATTGTATTCAGTAGGCATGGGGGAGCCACTGCTACCTTTAAGCAAGGACTTGATAGGCCCCAAAGCAGTAGTACAGAAAGATCAATCTGACAGCCCTGAATAGGAAAAACTGAAGGGCAGAGAGGGAGAAGGGATATAGGTGGGGGAGGGAGGTAAGGGGAGAGAGCGAGAGGGAGAAAGGGAGGGAATCATTCAAAGGCTATCAAGACAAGTCAAGCAGGAGAGGGTAAACACCCTAACTAATAATGGAAAATAATATATTTCTTTTAGATGAATGGATATAAGATGAATGGATATAGGAGATGGATGTAAGAGAAAACTGTAAAAAAAAATCAAAAGGACTTTGATTAAATACTGATGGAGGGGTAGGA
Organism: Lemur catta; assembly: GCF_020740605.2. Classification (NCBI taxonomy): domain Eukaryota; kingdom Metazoa; phylum Chordata; class Mammalia; order Primates; family Lemuridae; genus Lemur; species Lemur catta. Next base: position 29,811,897 of record NC_059155.1, on the reverse strand, counting down.
GATTTACACTGAGAGTTTACTTCTCTGCGTACAGGTATAAAGAAAGTAGATGTAAATTATATTTAATTCAATCCTGGTCTCAATTTTGAAAACAGAAACATCACTTAACCTTCATCAGTAAACAGCCAACTTCTATGGTAGTACTACAGTTACTACTACCAATTATTAATACTTAGTTCAACTGGTATTAAAGGATAGAGATGCCCACTCTCTGCAAAAAGCTATGCATTGATCACATTAAAAAAGAGAACTTAGTTCAGGATTTCCCCAGTGGGGCAACACTGGCATATAGCAAATGCAATGCAACATTTGCTTACAAGAATGTTCCCGGTACTAAATGCAGCTAAAATAATATAAAAGTCATTTAGAGGTGGAAGATTCAAATTTAAAAATGAAAAGCAGAAAATTCATGGAAATTGAAGTTCTAAAAAGGATTAGTTCGTATAAAATACAGAGAGAAGAAACACAAACCATACACCTAACAGGATAAGAAATGGATAGTTCGATTAGTAAAAAGTAAACACATAATGAAAAGATCACAGGGGACAAATTAATCAACAAGTTATTACTTTATTTCAATTTTTTGATATTGTTCTCTCAATAGACACGATGTCCCCAAGCAAATATGGTTTCTCTACCAATTCCTCAACTTTTTTTGTTTCTGTGTTTACAACCAAAATCCTAAACCAGATCTGGTAAATTGAAGCCTGGTCTCCTTTCCATTAGTCCATTCTACAAGAAACACCAGAATGTTCATCCAAATACATCAATTTACAACCTTATACTAATCATCAAAGCCTTCTGATGGTTCTAGACGCCCTCTGGCTCAAGCCTAAGCTCATCTGTTGACTTCAAGACTCTCTATCTCTTGCCCCTATCCTGCCTAGCCAGCTTTACACATTCTTATCCTTAATCTTCACTTTTTCTGGGAAATCACTTTTACCTTCCACCCTTCATTCAAGATGTTCCTTATGCCTGGAAGAGACTGCTCACCCAATATATTAACATATGTTTCTTAAGTACTTGGACTTGACTGAAAATACTTCTATGACTAACCCCAAATCACTTTCCTAGTTTACTTCATTCTTACGTGCTGAACTTATTTCTAAGTCATGTTAATGTAACATGCATCAAATATTCATTAAAACTAAAATAGGCTGATTCTGAGATTGATTTTTACAGGGATTAGCTGGTCAATCAATAAGCTTTTATAGCATATAAGGGCCTGAGTAAACAGCACAGGAAAGGAATCTATTGTTAATACAAATTATAATCTCCATAACATTCACTTTAAATGACCTTCCACAATATTGACTTACCAAACACACTGCACATTAGTCAGTAAAGGTAGTTAATATTCAGATTATCTCTAACCAAACTCCTTATTAACCATGATTTAAGATTTAGCCATATTGTACATGCAAGTATACCTTCATCACTACTAAATTATAGAAACTCACATAAATTCCATAATACTTCATATCCAGTGGGTAATCAATAAATATTGATGATTGCTACTTAATATGTTAGTTAATAAAACAGAAAAATCTTTCTTAATTCTGGAAAAGAATAAAGATGATTAAAAACAGTAGATTCTGTTTCCCACTTGTGCCAATACCAACTCTTCTATGAGTGGCAAAGTCACTCTTATTGAGAAGGGCAGAAGAACGACAAAGGAATTATGCCAGTTATTTCATTCTGCATTTGGTGGGGAGAGGGTGTGGCACAAGAATCTTTCTGAAACAGTACATGGAGAGACAACACATACATTGAACTTACTTCTGGCTTCACCAAAATTTTAGAGTAAGTAACACAATATAGGACAGGTACCATTATTAATAGCATCATCTCATGAGATATGAAATATCTTCGGTCTTGGAAAAAAGCATGAACAAATATTGGACATAAGGAATCATTTTAAAAGGTCATAATCAAGTCAATACAGAGTAGGAGGGTATTAAAGATGGGGTACTCTACTTTAGATTTCTTGTTTACTGTCCCACACTAATACAGGTTGAGTATCCCTAACCCGAAAATCCAAAATCCAAATACTCCAAAATCCGAATCTTTTTGCACGTCCACATGATGCTCAAAGAAAATGCTCATTGTAGCGTTTTGGATTTCAGATTTCTAGATTAGGGATGCTGAACCGGTAAGTATATAATGCAAATATTACCAAATCTGAAAATGTCTGAAATCTGAAACACTTTTGGTACTAAGCATTTTAAATATTCAATCTGTAAAGATAATTTCCTCATCACTGAGATACAGGAATTTAATAACACTGAAATGCAACAGACTGAGAAAAGAATAACGCTAAATTTTACAAAATAAAAACTTTAAAAAAATTAACGATGATTACACACATAGAATTTAATAAGAACTCAGCAATTTTGTAATTAAATAAGATCAGGGTTCTATTTCTTTAAACTTGAATCACTTGTGCACAAAAAAGAAATGGGCTTCCTATAGAGCCATTAATTCCTCTAATGATTTTGGCTACTTTCTATTTATGGACAAACAGGGTGGAATTATCTGATAATATATTTTACAGAAAACAAACTTTTTATGCTTGTTGAACCTCCTTTTGGCCAATCTCAGAATATGGGAAAATTATGGCATTATAATGCCTCCACCAACTTTGACCAAAAATAAAGCTAGGCTGTAGTTTACAGGAAATGAGGGTGAAGGAAATAGTATAAAAGGGATAAGTTAAGAAAACACCAAGAAGAAACAATTAGACAAATTTAGGAAATGGTGGACCCTTGACTGGACAACTGTACTGGACCCTTAAAAAGTCAGTGTTGGCCAGGTGTGGTGGCTCACACCTGTAACCCTAGCACTTTGGGAGGCCAAGGCGGGAGGATCACTTAAGGACAGAGTTTGAGACCAGCCTGAGAAAGACCAAGATTCCATCTCTACAAAAAATAGAAAAATTAGCTGGGCTTGGTGGCATGCACCTGCAGTCCCAGCTACTTGGGAGGCTGAGGCAGGAGGATCGCTCAAGCTCAAGGAATTTGAGGTTGCAGTGAGCTATGATGACAGCACTGCACTCTAGCCCAGGAGATGGAGCAAGACTCTGTCTCAAAAAAAAAAAAAAAGTCAATGTCATTAAAGAAAAAAAGTAGGGAACTGTACTATGCTAAAAGAGACTACAGAGACCTCATTAAATATACTAAATGAACCCAGATTGGATTTTGGTTTAAAAAAAGCTATGAAAGAAATTCTTGGGACAATTGGAGAAATCTGAATATGGACTGGATGTTAAATGATACTATGCATTACTGTTAGCTTTCTTGGGTGTAATAATCGTATTGTGCTATATGGAAGTTTGTCCTTTTTCTTAAGAGATGTAGGCTGATATATCTTATGGTGAGGCAGCATATTACCACTTAATTTCAAATCGCACAGCAAAAAATCTGTGTGTATATATGTACGTAAGGCACGTGGGGGTTTACTGTACTGTTCTTTCAATTTTTCTGCACATTTGACATTTTTCATAATAAAAAGGTGGGACAAAGAAAGCTTGTAGATAGTATTTGGGATGAAAGGAAGGGATTGGAAGAACAAGGAAAACAACTTAATCATTTAGAATGTATTCTAGAATGTGAAATACTAAATTTGAAAGACAGAAATGTGGTGGAAGAAAAAACAATTATCATGAGAAATAGCAGAATGGCAGGATATGAATTTCTGAAGACAATGGTTTTCTCTCGGAGGTGATACACTCAGACATGAGGGCTCTAGGGAAACAAGTATAATTCCAAGAAAGAATGCCGGGGCTGGACTTAAGTGTTTTAATCTGCTATCTGAGTCACAGCTAAAGCAATTCCATGGCAACAGATCAGATCACACTCAGACAAGCCAGTAGCCTGCCTGTTGGTCTAGTCCTCTTTGCTAGATGTTACAATCACTTGCTCTGGCTAGGCCAAAAGGAACAATATCAGTATCAATGGTAATGATAGCGCATGGCTCCCACTTCACCTAATTTTCTTTGGTAAAAGACCAAGAATATACTTCTATAGCCCAAAGAAATTTGCATACAAATCCAACAATATTTTCATTTAGAAGAAAAGTTCCTTTCTTAAATTTTTATTTTCTGTAAAGATGGGGGTCTTGCTATGTTGCCCAGGCTGGTCTCAAACTCCTCCCACCTGGGCCTCCCAAAGTGCTGGGATTACAGGCATGAGCCACCATGCCCAGCCTGAAAAAAAGCTCTTAATAAGATGAACTTGTTACTAAATCAATTTATGTTACTGAAGATAATAAGCACTACTTCCTTCCTAAGATAAGAACATTGATATTATAGCTTGACTTGGGGGAGGGGCGGGAAAATCATCCTTTCCTTTTTCTTAAGTGAATCATATTAAATAAGTATCAAATGTCAATATACATGATAATTATCGGTGACGCTGATAAAATGCAGATTCCTAGGCTCCACACCCTGAGATTCTGATTCCATTGACAGAGGTGAGGGGAGAGGAACCTGTATTTCTAATAAGCATCCCTGTGGAGTCTGATGCAGGGACTCCAAGGTTCCATCATAGATCTGTGCTTCCCTAAGCAGCCAAGTTTTACTTTGATTAGATATAATGTAGTATAGTGAGGAATACTAGACTGTAAATCAGAAAATCTGGGTGACAGATTTGTCACTAACTTATGGTATTTGACTTTGGGCAAGTTAATGTCTCTGTGCCTCAGTTTTCTCATATGCTTAATGAGGATAATACTGCCTGCCCCACTTATTGTACCCGACATACATGCTAATTTATACAAAAGTGACTTGAGAGCATGAAGAGCTTAACAAATAAGCATTATATCTTTGAAAAAGGAGTTGTTAATCTTATTTGGTGAGCTTAGTATTATCTATTATAGTCCTGACAAGAGCCAACTACAGATTAGTCTCTCCTCTTTCCTCTTAGGCTTAATCTAATCAAAGCAGTGCTAGAGTAAAGTGACATTCTTTTTTCTTATCTGACAGCCTCCTCCCTGCCCCACAAAAGAGAGAAAGCACAGAGATAATGAGGACATCATGTAAGTATTGTGAAAATTATATGTAAAGGAGGTTTATGTCTTAGGATGTTTCTTACCAAGTCTATGAGTTTGGTAACAGGAACTTCCCGAATTGGTCTTTTCATTCGGCACAAAGCCTCTAGGGATGTACCAAAACAACTTGGGAGGTAATTTCCACTGATGGTTAAGAAGTAATCTTTGCCTCGATCCAGGTGAAGGACAAGAATATCTTCAATCTTATCTTCCCCAGAGTTCAGGATGGTCACAGAGTCTTTGCTGACATATACATCAAGAGAAATGTCCACTGTCTCATCTGAAACGTAAGAGATGATACATGGTAGTAGAGAAACTTCCAGTGGAAAAGCAAAAAGGGTATGACCGACACAACAAGTGTCCTCTAAAAAATCATTAAGGAACAAAGGGGAAGAGATTGGGCTCACAAAAGAAGTGTCACCAAAATAATGACAGTGAAGGTAAGAGACATATGGTTAGAAAACAGGAAGTTAAACCAAAGGGATGGGAGTCATGAAGAGATGGTACATCGCCAGCAGAGACAATGGTAAAGGGAAAACTCACTTGGCTCCAAGTAGCCCTCAAAAGGTTCAGCCCGAAGCCATGGCTTGCAGTACTGGCTGTCATTAAGCTTAGGGATGAAAGAAAAATGGCAGGGAACCTGTCCATTGTTGCTGATCTGGAACTTCTCCTTTTGTAGTTGCCGAAACTTCACATTCTCAAACACAAACTGGGGAGTAACAGACAGACACAAACATGCATCACTAGTAGGGGAAGTAAGTCAGTTGTATTATTCCATAGAGGATATGAAGAATAAGGTAATTATTAACCAGGTGTGCAACTGCCATATGCATTCACCACCTGAGCCAACTTCACACTATCCACTTGCATATATTATTATACTCATACCAGCAGAGAAGGAGTTAGGTGGCTCTCCCTACTTCTCTAGGCTATTCTGATTATTCCTGGCATCCTAAGAGGGTAACCCGACCTTGGTCCAGGGCATTCATCCTGTGACCAAGTCCTGGTTTCTGAGATATAAATTAACTAGCAACTCTGAAAAATTAAATAAGTGCAGCTAACGAATGAGAGCTTACTATGTGCCAGGCACCATTCTGAGAGCTTCACATGTATTGACTCACATAATCTTTACAACCGTCCCTTAATCCAGAAAAGGGAACTGCAGCTCTGACAGGGTAAGACCCTTGCCTGTGGCCAAGCATCTACTAAATAAATGGCAGTGCTGGGACTGGAATGGAGGCAGTTTGACTCCAACACACACTGTCTTAACCACTTTGCCATGTTGCCATTTCTAAATACCATGGTTTCCTCTGTGCTAACCACAATGGGCAGTGAATGGAGAGGCCAGGTATTTTTGCTTACCTCCCTCCTGCTCAGTTCTAAAGAAGGAAGGAAGTCATTTTCCATTCTGTCCATGATGCGTACAATGTCTTCAAAGACTTTCCGATACCTCCGTTCATCCACAACCTTCACCTGAAAGGAAATGAACTCTCCTTTCAGTCTTATGTGATCCTAGCTCATCTCACTTTGACATTACCTAACAATTTAAAACTGGTCATTACAGCAATCCTTTAAAATAAACTGTAGTGCAAACAACATCCTCAAATACTTTCTGATATCTCACTTCATCCACAACTTTCACCTGAAAGAAACCTTATTTTAGTTTTATGTGTTCTCAATTTCTGTATCTCTAAGGGTCTCTAAAAATTTTTTAAAAGGTCAGTAAAACACACATAAATTGAACAAAGAATTACAGAAGCACATACTTTAAGGTAAAGTTAAGGTTAACTGGCTAACTTCCTGGAAAAGTTAAACTTCTATGTTAAGAAGCTTGGCAAGGCCAGGCACGGTGGCTTATGCCTGTAATCCTAGCACTCTGGGAGGCCGAGGAGTGAAGATTGCTTGAGCTTAGAAGTTTGAGACCAGTCTGAGCAAGAGGGAGACCCCGTCTCTACTAAAAATAGAAAACTTAGCTGGGTGTGGTGGTATGCACCTGTAATCCCAGCTACTCAGAAGGCTGAGGCAGGAGGATCGCTAGAGCCCAGGAATTTGAGGTTTCAGTGAGCTATGATGATGCCACTACACTCTAGCCCAGGTGACAGAGTGAGACCCTGTCACAAAAAAAAAAAAAAAAAGAATATTTTTGTGCTCCATTGTTAAGTCATTTGGTGGTGGACAGAATGTGATGGTTGTGGTAAAAATGATTTCTTGCATTGCAAAAAATGAGTGTCAAAACATACCCAGTACTATTTCTAATAATCATCATAAAATAGTGAAACAGCAGAAAATATGATTAAAGCATTTAACTCTATTAGCTGCTAGGCACAATGCCAAGAATCATACTATCATTGCTCAGATTATATAATAGCAAAGGCATGTTACTAAATGGAACCTATGGCCATTTGAGAAAACAGCTGACACAAAATGTCCTAGAGTAGAGTAAAACCATGACAACAGACAAACAAATCGTCTCAATGAATAGATCAAAAAATTTCCCACCTGACAAAGCACTTTCAGCTTCCTGGTATTGCTGTTTTTTAATATTAGAAGTCCATAAAACTGATGCCAAAGATTAACATAATTAACAAAGAATTTTAACATGGGACATTAGTTTCTTTCTTAGAATAGAAAACTTCAGAAAAATCCATGTTAAAAAAATAAAAAGATAGGCCGGGCGCAGTGGCTCATGCCTATAATCCTAGCACTCTGGGAGGCCGAGGCGGGTGGATTGCTCGAGGTCAGGAGTTCGAGACTAGCCTCAGCAAGAGCGAGACCCCGTCTCTACTAATAAAATAGAAAGAAATTATCTGGCCAACTAAAATATATATATAGAAAAAAATTAGCTGGATATGGTGGCGCATGCCTGTAGTCCCAGCTACTGGGGAGGCTGAGGCAGTAGGATCGCTAGCCCAGGAGTTTGAGGTTGCTGTGAGCTAGGCTGACGCCACGGCACTCACTCTAGCCCGGGCAACACAGTGAGACTCTGTCTCAAAATAAATAAATAAATAAATAAAATAAAAAATAAAAAGATTAATATATGCTGCAAAGGTTATAAACAGATGTGGAAAATAATAACATCAAAGCTGAATCAAGTATCTCAGACTTTCACATATTTGAACCATAATACTCAAGAACTAAAATAAGCAATTATTTTAGTGTCAGCAGGGTCCATACTATAGTGTTAGGTTAAGATGAATTTTATACTTTCACAAAATTTTGTGACTTTTTATTTCCAAATGTATTTTATACATGTCTTTTTATTTTCACAACCTACAAGGCTACCACAGCAAGAGATTTTTTTTTCTGATAATTGAGAACATCAAGATATAAAAGATCGACAAACTTGCTCACTGTCATAGTTAATACTGAAGGTGACTTATGGACTGCTTGTGTTAAGACCCTTTCCAAAATACTAGGTATATGATAGAATAAACTCCAGTATGTCTTAAAAGCACAGCTGCCTGGGCCTATTAATCACAATCTCCAGGGGAGGGGCCCATGCATCTATACTTTTTTAAAAGCTCTCTAGGCAATTCTTATGTCCACTGAAGTCTGAGAACCAATGCAGCAGATCACAGTACCAAATGCAGGGGTGAAACTCTATCTCAGCTTAATCTCAGCCAGCCCACAGCAAGTCTTTTGAAATTAATTGGCCATGGTGCACTTGGCTCCTTTGTTAACAGTCATTGGTGCCAATGGTGGTGAAAATGTAATGTGGTTTTTAAAGCCGTTAATCATAGCATGCCCAGAGTCCAAAATATGGAGTGGTTACTCAATCAAATCAAACCTTTCCTCAGTGGGTTATTATGATCACAGCACTTATGGCACATCAAGGATAATGAGGGGGGGAAAAACCCCAAAGAATTTCACCACCTGATATATCCATTTTAGAAAAGGAAATTACTGACAAAATTAGGAATTCATAAAAAAGTATTAATGAGCTAGATCTTCATGTAATAATATGGATAGCGCTCCAAGAACACCACTGAATTTAAACAAATGCAAGTCGCAGACCAACAAATATATATGAGACCATTTATGACATATACACACTTACATACAAAACAATATTTTGTCTATGGGTAAACAGAAAAGCACATGCAAAGGTTGAGAACTGCCTAATACGACAGCAACTAGCCACACAGGAACATTTAAATTTAAATTACTTCAAATTGAACACAATTAAAAATCCATTCTCAGTCACACTAGCCACACTTGGAGCGCTAAATAGCAACCTGCAGCTAGTAGCTACTAGACTGGACAGCACAGATATAGGACATTTCCATCATCACAGAAAGCTCTATTGGATAGCGCTGGTATAGCAAGATATAAACTCATAAGGGTAGTGGCCTGGCTGGGGAGTGGTGGTTTAGGCAAAGTTGAGAGTAGGAGACAGAACAAGGATTAAAGAACTTCAGCCTTATCTGTAAATTCTGCTTTTGATTTTTTTATTTTAAAGAAAAAGCACTTTTGAATTGATGTACAATTTAAAAATCATTAAATACCAGACAGATAAATCTTTATTAAGAGATACACAAAAATATACAGGAAGCCTGGAAAAGTTTTAAATATCCCACTGGGAGTTCTGGATTAATGTGTATGGAGTATTAAAAATATTCCAAGATTCTGAAAAGAAATACAAAAAAAAAAAAAGCCAAGTATAGCTGATAAACCAAAGAGGTTAGTGTTTCAGTCCCCTTAAAATGGGTTAAGAGAATCAAATGAAAAAAAGAGGACAGCCCCCATGTACAAACTAGAAATTAGATGGGCTGTAAGTAGTATCTAAAGGTATATTTAGTCAATAAGTACTTTAGAACTACAGAGGCACTCTGGGGTAATGGAAAGAGCATAGGGTTGGGAGTTAAGAAGAGTTAAGATTTGAATCTCAGCTCTCCTTCTGGTTTAATGCTCTTAAAGAAGTTATTTAAACTCGCTGGTTCTCCACCTGCTAATCTGTTAAATGGGAAATACAGTTGTCCCTCAGTATACACCGGGGACTGGTTCCAGGACTGCCTGCATATAACCAAATCCGCACATACTCAAGTCTCACAGTTGGCTCTGTGGAACCCAAGGATAGAAAAAGTCAGCCCTCGTCATACTTGGGTTTTGTATCCTGTGAATATTGTATTTTCTATCTGTGTTTGGTTGAAAAAAGTCTGTATATAAGTGGAACTGTGCAGTTCAGACCCGTGTCGTTCAAGGGTCAACTACATTTAACTCAAAGTGTTGTGAGAAGTAAATGAGATGTGTGCAAATTGCCTAGCACAGTCCCTGGCACACAGCTACTAGCTGCTATCTGAGGAATTCTTACTCTTATTGATCATTATTATTTTAAAATTTCAAAATGTTCAAAAGTGAAGCCAAGATTGTCTTGATAAAATTTAAAATCTATTCTAAGACCAAGAACTAATTTTGTTCTTAAATGAAAAGCCCCAAAGTCATTCTTCTTTAAAATAGGAGCAGGATAAGACATGTTGGTGATACCTATCTCAGTAGCCAAAAATATCAACATACACATAGGGGAAAGAAACCTATTCTACTATGCTCTTCACATGTTCAAACTCATTAATCCTCATAAGTAGGCAGTGTTACTACCCACATTTTATAGAGGAGGAAAGCGAGGCACAGGGATATTACATAAATTGTCCGTGATTGCACAGTTAGAAAGTGGTTGAGCTAGGATGCAAATCCAAAAAGTCTCCTACTAAGTCAATCCTATTAAGCACCTCACTATATATGTTCTGACAGATTACATCACCATATGTCTGGAAAATCTGCATGAAATAACCTAAATGTACTGACTGCAATAAATTAAACCAGCAAGATTATTAATATAAGATATAACCTGCATGCTAATAACACATAGTTAAAATACAGTGGGTAAGATTTTATTCATAATAGAGACAAAAAATTAAATAACTGGTTATTAATTCAGTCCAGGATTCAATAGAATTAAAGAAAAAAAGAAAACCTATGCTCCTGGACAAGAAGACTTCATTATAGTAGGGATGACACTACACCACTTAAGGTAATATACAGATTTGGTTGTATTCTGGTCAGTCTGTGCCTTTGTTCCTGCTGTCCTCACCCCTCCACCCAGAACCCCCACCCCCTTTTCTCTCTGTGCTTCCTTTCCTTACCGTTTGTCTGATGAAAGGTGTTCATCCTTTCAAATCTAGCTTTTAATGCTTCCTTAGGCATACTGACTTTAAGCAGCTCAGGTTACCACCCACTCACAATGTACCATGAGAAACATCTGTATCACTAAAAGGCCTGGAGTGTTAAGAGCTATATGATCAGCATTTGGGAAGACTGAGGGCAGCAATTTCTCAACACTGCAAATGATTATTTGGTTATGGGACATTTATGGCTCACTGAATTACCAGTCTGTTCTGAGTCTAAATAATGCTCTAGTAATAGATATTTAACACACAAACGAATGAACAAACAAGTGTTTACCCCAATATGGAAGAGGGCGCTAACAGGCTTGTGGTCACTGGTTTTCAGTTCCATGTGACTCCGATAATTAAGTTGATTAACATTTGTTCCTCTCCAAAGAATTCGGTCACACCAGGCTGGAACTCGACATTTTCCGCTGAAAATAAAGAAATGAGTTATAAAGAAAACATACCACACAAGAACCTACCACACTGGTTTAGACCTGAGTTAGGCCCTCCTGTTATATGCTCCCGAAGAACTGTGTACTTCTCCTTACCCACTATATTGCAAGCTCTGTGAAGGGCCTACAGTCCCCACTGAACTCCTAGTACCCAGCACGGTATCTGGTGCAAAGCTGGTGCTCAATGAATAGCTATCTAATGAATGAATAAACAGTTCTCCTCAGATTAGGATTACATCTTCAACAATGTCACCACAGGGGAAAATGTAATAGTACCTTCTTAAAATATCCTCAGAAGGTCAGGATGATATTCTGAACACTTCCTTTCTCTTTGCTCCATGAACTTCAATGACACTTCACAATAGATAGATAACTAATCAAGTCTAAAACTCCAATCCTCTATTCCTAGACTGGACTTAATCTCTGGAGAGGAATAACAGTAGAGATTTCTCCTTTAAGCCTGGACTTTTAGAGACCAGTCTAGCCTTCTTCTAAAAGAGATTAACTAACATCTAAGCATGGCGAGTCTGAGAAAATAGCCCATAGAATACCAAGGGTAGGGAAAAAAACCCTATTCATCATTCTATTAAAATAAGCAACACCTTGTACACCTGATCCAGGTGACACAAATATTTCTTATCAGTAGCTCTTCAGTTGATTCTCAAGTCAGGTGAGTGAAAGAAACAAGGCAAAGTGCACAAGATCTAGCAGTGTCACTTTTCACTTGCTGACCAGCTCCCTCAGAGCACAGGAATACAGACAGACTACTCCCCACCCCAGTGCTCTCAGAGTCTGAAGCAGCTGAATATGCCGTGGGGTTCTTTCTCTTTCCAGTTTCTGTGCTCAGCCAGCTAGGAAACCATAAGAAACAAATGCATATCAGGTAGAGGACAAATATTAATAGTTACCAAGAACTTAGTGACAGGAGCACTTTACTGGGGTGATTAGGAAATCAAAGGGCCTACGAAACAGCAGTTCTCAGTGTTCTCCAGCAGTGGCAGATGTGGGGTCTCAGCATCAATATTTTTAAAAGCTTCCCAAGAGATTCTAGTGTGTTCTCAGGATTGAGAGCTACTGTGCTAGAAGAACCTTTCATGGCTCTTTCCTTTCATCTTCTGCTAGCCTGAGTTAAATAGTGAGAAGCAGTTTGGAAAAAAGAGACAGAACAGGGCAATAGGTAAGAAAGATCAGGAAGGCAAAAATTTAAGCGAGTCTGCTGAGGCGAGAGAAACAAGGCATTGCAGGCAGCTCATAAAACTTCAACAGCCCTGACGTATAAGCAGTACTTTCCTAAGATAGGCTCACCTTTGAGTACACATGAAGGAAAAACTCTTCTGTAATAGTACTGAGCCATTAGGTTTCCATATCTGCTTATGGCATGACCTAAAATTCCTGGCCCCTTATCAATCAATATGGAAAGAAAGAAAGAAAGAAGATCAAGTCTTAACCTATTCTGTGAGAAAGTTCTTATTCCTTTACCTGGAATCCCACCGGTCTGTTTTAGAGTCATACTTATAAGTGGGGATAAACTTGATTTCCCCTTCATTGAAGTCAACAAAAGCTCTTTTCTGCGTGCGCTGAATATTTAGCTACAGATAGAAAGAAACATCACATAAGCAGGGTAACACCATCTTAATATAACTGACAATCAAGTTGATTAGCCACTTCCCCATTCCTAAGTATCCAGTTCTATAGCCTTTACAACTGTGAGAGTATACACATAAAATTTCTGTGCCTTATGAATTAAATCCCAGCATTCCTACAGCATCTAAACATACCATCAGACAGGATGCTTGTTAATAGCACATCATTAAGTTTTTTATTGCTATAGTGGTCAGGGATAAAATGGAAAAATGAAATCTGAATAATCATAAGTTCCTTGGAGCTGGGAGGGAATCATCCAGCACAATTTTCATTTAAAAACAAAAAAAGCACACAAATGTTGGACGGATAATTCCATAAACCAAATTCAGTGAACAGTTACAAATTGTTTTGAAAGTTATCCTCACTCAAGTATTTTACCAGAGTTACATAAGATTCAGAATTTATTCCAACTGTACCCCTTTTGGAGGCAGGATAGAAAAAGAAAGGCAAAGAAATCAGCCAGCCAACCACAATGTGAAGGTAGACACCGCCAAGAAAGGCTCACTCAAAAATAATTCTACTGCAAGATACTTGAATTCTGACCATGTCTGAGGGTCAAAAAGGCTCTCATAAAGATTTAAAGACGTTCAAATTAAGTCAAAACATTTTCTTTTAGCAGCCAGTATCCACATGTTGAAGTAAAAATTCAAGTCCAATGCCAGGTTCTGAGACAAATTTACTGCCTCAAATATAGGTTCCTATCAGGTTTTATATAAATGTTATGGAATCAAAGTTTTTCCACAAGTTTTAACATTAACAGCTATATACCAGCTTGCTCCAACTTATCAACCAATTCCCATTAGCCCATAGCCTATGCTCTTCATCCCAGACAGACTTCTTTTCTGTGCTTCCCAATCCCCCTCCCCCTCACGGGGCCTCCCTCTTTTACCTCCAAGCTGTTGCTCAGCCTGCCAAATAATCACAGAACAGTTTTCCCTGTTCCATCTGCCAAACCACATCAACATAGCAGAAAAGGCCCACTTCCTCCAGGAAGTGTTCTCCAATTAACCCCACCCATTCACCAATTCATTTATACAAGTCTCTGAAATCTCTTCTTGATAAAGACTTACCAAATGTTTTATTGATTTTTTTATCACTAATGTTATCTCACCTCTTCTCATCCAAGCACTTAATAAAAGCACTATAAATCTTGTATGTAGTCAATGCATCACTGGTCACGCTGTTTTCAGAAGACAATAAGACGTTTCCATCTCTTCCTAGAGTAAGTAAGACATGCCTCCCATGTGTCCACCTCATAACCCTAACAATCTCATCTGCTTATCTATGAAAGTTCCCATAAAACAAAACTTTACTTACCTGGTCAAATTTCAAGAGTCTCTGAAGGTCATTCTTATTAATGAGACTTTTCACCTCATTGGCATCAGGCATGCAAAGTCTGTAATTCAAATCTCCCAACCAAATGACAACGCTGAGGATCAAGAAATACATAAACAGAAGTAGCAGTAATTAGCATAAAAACAGTGAGAAAAGGATAGAAGAAAAATAGGTAGATTATTGATAAGGGTTCATTCACCACTATCCGACAAGTGTTTTAAAGCAGTAACTTAATCCTTTTGGGGCAAGTTTTATCAACATCTCAGAGAAACAATGAAATAAAATAGGTGGGAGAATAGGTACTCCATACGTGAAGAATGAAAAGAGGAAACAAAATATATGTACGGGATTCAGAAGCCAAGGAGTTAATGGACTGAGAAGCATGCAGTTTATTTGCTGGACTAGCTTCAAAATTTTGCCTGGCTGCTTGCCAGGTCTCTAGGGGAAGAGAATCTGAATGTTTTCTCCCTCTCAGAGCCCAGAGGTTCTGCCGGCTCTCCGCTAAGGTCTGCATGCTCTGCATATAGCAACTCTCCCAAGCAGGGCCCACTAGGAAAAGTAGATTCAGGGCTCTCCAGTGTAGCCAATCTGTCTACCCTTTCCCAAAATCTGTAGTCCAAGTTCCAGGCAGGAAGAGCCTGGCATGTTGGGATTCTCAGCTCCCAATTATAGCTACAGGCACCTAAATATGCTGAGAGTCCCACAAAGGAAGACCATGAAATTACCACATCAAAATGGATTCTCCTTTGAGCTATCTCAAGTTCCCAGTGGGTCACTCTGCCATTCTCAAATGCAACATGAAATTTGTGGAATCCTAGGGACATAAATTTATGGAATTTCAGGGCAACTTCATGTCCATAAATTTCAAGGCCTTGACTTTACCACTGTGAAACAGAATTCTACATGTTCCTAATCGTTGAGACAATGTGGAAATAGTCCAATATCACTACCCTTCCCTACTTTCCTCAATTACCCTACTCTCTATTGATCCTAATACCCCTAAATTATCTGTTGCTTTCCTACTAATTCCCATCTCAAACCACTTATTTCAAATCAACCTCTCAGAATTTCAATGACCAGTATTACTTTCTTTACAACTAATCATTTTCTACCACCACTCAATCCATCCTCAATAGATTTCTGCTTCTATAGTTTTTAAGTCCCATTCTTCACTGACCTCTCTCTGCTACCCCTATTTGTAATAAGCACAGCCATTAAAAGGAATAATGCAGATCTACATATACTGGCTTGGAAAGAGATCCACAATAAATAGCATAATAGAGTCCTATACAAGTGTGTGTTTGTATGTGCATGGAGAAAAGTCTAGAACAGCACTGTTCAACAGTATTATATATAATGCACATCAATATAATTTGAAATTTTCTAGTAGCTGAGTTTAAAAAGTAAAAACAAGTGAAAGTAACTAACAATAAATTTCATTTTAACCAGTATATCCAAATTATTTTCATTTCAACATGTGATCAATATTTTAAAAATCGAGATATTTAAAATTTTTCCCTATTAAAAGTCTTTGAAATTCAGTATATAGCTTACGAGTATAGCATATCTCAGTTTGGACTAGCCACTTTCAAGTGCCCAATAGCCACATATGGCTGCTGGCTGTCATATTGAACAGCACAGATCTAGAAGGATATAAACTCTATTGTTAAGAATGGTTTCCTTTGGAGAGAGAGACTGGCTGGGGAGAATAGAGGATAAGGAATGAGGGATTTTTACTTTTAATTTTATCGTTTATTACATTTAAATGAACATTTCTATTATATAATAAAAAACAACAAAAACTGACTCCAACTGACAGACCCCTGCAGCATTATTCTAGATGCCCTACTAATACAACTAACCTTTCCTCTGATGTAAAATCTAATTTCTCTGCTTCAATGAGTCTGCTACTTCTCAAAAACCCTCTCTTCTTTGAGACCCCAATCCCTAACTGGTAATCTTTCACTTTTTGCAGCTCTATAGTTTCTCAACATATTCAATCTCTTCACTATTCAAACTCTCCTGTAGCCACTATTCAAAGGCTACAAGAGTGTTAACCACTCACTCATGTTTCATGATGTTCAGTTGTGGGAGGGTCTGATTTGGGACCACAAAACTCATTCTTGCACAGATGTCCTTATAATCTTGATTCCTTCTCTCAAAGTCCTCCACGTGTGCAGCCAGGTGGGAATTGACGATACAAAAGGTAGTGTTGTGAAACACAAATCTCACAGCTACTCCACCTTTGTTTCCCTGTTAGCAAGAGTAATTATTCACAGTTAGTATATACAACTAGAATTGAACTTCACATGGACATAAATAATAGTCAAGTTCATTTCCAAAGTAACTCACCATTTTCCCCATGACTCCAGTTCCAACTGTTTCTGTAGCAACATCACGGATATGTCGATACTGATCCTTTCTGGCAAATATAAGGAGCATCATCCCAACAAGACGGACTAGTTGAACCTATGAGTTCCGGGGAGTTATAAAAGGTTAATGTTAATACCACTCTTTGCCACATATCTAACTTCCTACAACTAATTTTCCATCAAGGTGACATACCGATGCCCAAATCTGAATCCACATTTCCCAGTGAAGCCCATAAAACAAAACCAAAATTCTCTGGGGAAGCTCTAATCTGACTCTGACCAGTAAGAATTAAAAGCCTTGAGGAAAAGTGAGTATACTCAGCTCTAAATCCTTTCTTTTAATCATTATTAAAAGTTCAAATAATAAAGCCACTCTCCTAGCTTGTTCTTTCCACCTCTCTTTTGTAGTTTCTGATTTCTAATTTTCTAAGAAATTTAAATCTGTGAAACAGCAATCCTTTTTACTTCAATTATTTTTAACCTGTGAACTACAGCTAGAAATGTCTAAGATATGTATTAGGGACCTATATGATAGAAGTAATATTGTCAGGAGTTTTATCACCTATATAACTGTTAAAAGATGTAGAGAAAAATTACTCACATTACTCCTTTTAGAGAGCTTAATATGGTAGCCCTGTAATTAAAATAACTCTTCTGATAGCCAAATGCTTCTACCACATGCCTTCTAAAGACAAACAAATTGGCCCACCTTGCTAAAGTCAACTCTGCTCTCGACTTACAACCAAGTTTAGAACTCGTTTAAATTCTACACCACTGCTATTCTTGCTCTGATTCCAAAGCATACCCTATGCATCCACATACTTCATACTGCTTTTCTGTAAAGCATTCAATTCTGACCGTGTCAGTGAGCAATTTCAATCTTAAATTTTTATTGCACAGCTACCTTATATGTAATTATTTTGAGCTAATTATTGATAAGAGAATAATAAAATTCCTTTTTTCCTCCTAAAAACTACCTAAGAAATGAAAATATAGAATCAGAAAGTTTAGGGCAATTTTTTTTCCTAGGAAATACAGATGAAGGATTGGTTTACCCTATCCATGTATTACACACAGGGAAGAATTCAATTAAACCATTCTTTTGGACCAAGTTATAGATAATGGAATAACTCCTAGTGAGTCCTATTTAGTCATATACTTA
The DNA here is from genome assembly GCF_020740605.2 of Lemur catta. NCBI lineage: Eukaryota > Metazoa > Chordata > Mammalia > Primates > Lemuridae > Lemur > Lemur catta. Next base: position 29,793,719 of record NC_059155.1, on the reverse strand, counting down.
AAAAGATAATTAAATGCGGCTTACTTTCTTATACTTGGCTTTGGAATGCAAACCTCTCTCTACAGCCATGGACCACTCTTGTTCCTTCATAGATTCAAAATAGAAAAAGGCTTCTGTGCTCAAGTCCAGCTCTTGGAATCTGAGGAAAAAAAGGATGTGAGATCTATACATATCACATAATTATCTTCGGCTACCTACCTCCTGTCCCATTTGCCAAGACATTAGACAAAGAAAAGAAGGGGAGAGAGAGAGAGATTTTATAGAACTGCTCCGTTCACCCAGGTTATCAGTAAGGACGAGTAGCTTTCTTTTCTAAAGAATCCCCACCAGCATATTCATAGGCTATGCAAAAACCAAACCAAAAAACCTGCCAGTAACAGTACATAGAGCTTTACCCTTATATTCTAGGAATAGTCACTGTTAGAATTGACCTTGAGTCTCAGTTGCTATGAAGAATACAATTTTCTATGGGTTTTAAGAAAATTAGGTGCTTCCTTACACCATTTTAGGCAGCTCTTCGTTTCTGATCTCACAAATTTGATCCACAAGTTAACTCCCACATATAATCTACGGTAGGTTTTTACCAAATTGTTTTTTTAAAAAGGGAAGGCAAAACATCATGTAGACTAACATCAAACTTATAGCAAAAAGGAAATTCCATAAGTGTTCTTTACCCAATGCAGTAGATATCAGGAGGATTTGGATCACAGTTCAGCCAAGGTTCTAACCCGCTATCTGGAGACTGGCCATTCACGTTCCAAGTTCCAACAAAAAATCTAATACATAATACCAAAAAATAATTTGAAAACAAAGATCAAGTATGAACCAAAAGAAAGCCTCTCTTGTCACTTTTACACAAGGGTATGTTCACAATATGCTAACATAATTCCTCAAAATGTTTTGCCACACAAGTAAGGACACAAAGGCAGTAGGCTTATTTTCTCTAAATTTTACATTAAGTGAAACTACAGAAAGAAATGAAGTCTCTATTTTAAAAAAATGCAAAGTTAATTGCTCTACCATATTTCCTTTCAGTTAAACTCCATCCAAACTCATACTTGAAGGGAGAGCTTATGGTTCGGAAAGAGGTATCATTGTGCTGTAAACTAGTCTAATATGAATAAATGTTCTATAAGGGGCTGTAGTTGAATCCAAAAATTCACTTCCCGAAGGATTACAAGGACATCTGTGTAGGAAATTCTGATGAGACAGATATACTATTAAGGGGGAAAGCAGAAGGGAAAACTCATGACTGTCTTAACTGTTTACACACAAATATAAGCATCATGGGGAATATGAGAAACTGGAGGTTTTAGTATAGGTATATAGCTATGATTGAATTAGAATAAATGAGGCATGACGGGATAGCAGATGGGACTGGAATATTGGATTAGAAGGGTACATTCTGTTCATGAATAACAAAGAAAGGTATTGTTGCTTCGCATGTTGGAGATACATGCCATGCCACATCACGCCTCGCATATGGCACACACGCCAGGTCCAGAAGAGGGGATGCTAACAAGTAACGGTGAAGTAAAAATAATGTAGAGGAAAGAATCTAAGACAGACAGGCCTCCCAATCAAGAGGATTGGGTGAAATTTTCTTTAGTTAAATTACCAAAGTAAGTTGAGAGCTAGGAGTAATGGTGGATTTTTTTTTTTTTTTTTTTTTTTTTTGAGACAGAGTCTCACTTTGTTACCCGGGCTAGAGTGAGTGCCGTGGCATCAGCCTAGCTCACAGCAACCTCAAACTCCTGGGCTTAAGCGATCCTACTGCCTCAGCCTCCCGAGTAGCTGGGACTACAGGCATGAGCCACCATGCCCGGCTAATTTTTTTGTATATATATTTTTTTAGTTGGCCAGATAATTTCTTTCTATTTTTAGTAGAGACGGGGTCTCACTCTTGCTCAGGCTGGTCTCGAACTCCTGACCTCGAGCGATCCACCCGCCTCGGCCTCCCAGAGCTAGGATTACAGGCGTGAGCCACCGCGCCCGGCCTGATTTTTAATTTTCTAATATTGGCTGAAAAGACCCTCAGCAGTCCAGAGACATAAACACACTTTCTTATGGAACGTGCTAGGGGACAATTCTCTAGTACATGTGAACTTGATTTGGTTCTTTAAGACTAGATATGAATATTAGTAGACATGGTATTATCAGTACTTAGAAAATTCAAGGGAAATTGTAGCATCTATCTTATTTGAGATATGCATGCTACTGAACAGTTTTAGAGACAGAGGTTTGAATCAGATAACTATTCCTTTTTATCATGCTTTGATTCATAATTAAGCTAAAATCTTAAATATCGAAAGCCCTTTGTCTGCTGTAGCTACTAACTTTTTAGACTCAGTAAGTAGAAGAGGCTAACCTGAAAGTCTGAATGTTGACATATTCTTTCTCTCGCTTTGCCAGGATATGTTTGATGAGACCCTCCCGCTGCCCAGACTGGGTATTTGGTACAAACAGCTTCCGCATAGTGTTGGTCACTTTGGGCTGTTCCTTGTTTGAAGCTTCTTTTTCACGTGGAAGCCTGGCAAATAAATGAGAAACTCAAAAGTAAAACTGCCTAAAATATAATTCTCCTACAGAAGAAATGTTTTGACATAGGACTTACATTCTATTCACTGAAGAGGGTGGGGGTGGAGGTTCCCGATGAGTCCCTGTAGGCTGATTTTGTGAATTTATTTTCTTGTCCAAATTCATAGACGAAAAATTGTCCTCAAACCCAAGAAGGCCTGAAAGACACAGAACCCAAAGTCAAAGGGAGAAAAAAACTAACATCTAACATATCCAGGGTAGACAGGGCTTTGATTTGATCACGATCTGATCACTGGCATTACTAAACGGAAAGGTGTTATAAGGGTAGGAATTACTTAGACTGGGATTTGAAGAAGCACATCCATCCCTGAAGCACTGACAAACTAACTAGAGCAATAGAAATTTATGATAATCTGGAACCTGAATAATAATAAGTAACATTTCTTGAATTATATCATTATCTCACTTAATCATCACAAAAACTCCACGAGGTAGGTACTATGATTAATAAAATTCTTCCATGTTACAGAAAATGGAGGTTAAGAGTTGTTGAGTAACTTGACAAAGGTCATATAAATAGTGAAGTCCTAGACTTGGGATTCAAACCCAGGCTGTCTGGTTCTGGAGCCTGTAGTTCTTACTACTCTGATAAACTGGCTCCTGAAGAGCTACCATGCCACAGAAAGGATTAGGAATAAACACTGGTCAGTGGGCATGAACTTGCTAAAACCACTCTGCAGGAAAATGTGTCTGACGTTGACTTTAATCCACATCATTGCATCTGGTCTGATAAAATCTACTGACTCCGCAATGATCATAGCAACCAGGGAACCAGCAACCTTTCAGTACCTGAAAAAACAGAAGGTTTGTCCGTAGTGTCTAATTTCTGGTACCAGCTGGATGACTCCTTTTGCTCTGGAACCAGAAGTTGTGACTGAGCTGGGGAGATAAGGGTCATGGTCAGAAATTGGGGAGCCCTTCATTGAATGGAATTTACCATAACCAAAAACCGTTCTTTCAACACTCCTTAAATGCAGGGGCCAGCACCATTTCTGAATGTATGGAAGAGACTAAGGAAATAAGTGCAGCTCTGAGGGTCATCTGGAAACAGGAGAATTCTAGTCTGCGGTAAGCTGTGCTTTATAAAATTCTGGAATTTGGCTCAGTGTCCTTAAAGCTGGATAGATTTGTTCCCTGATCTATTCCTGTGTTCGTTCTTGAAGAAAAAGAAATCAGCTTTTAGGGCTCAAAAGGTGAAGTACTTTGCTAATGGCTAGTTCCCTCTGTATCAGCATGTCAGAATTTCACTCCCATTGAAATAGTAGAAAGAAAATCACTGAGTCTTGAGTTACCTTCCTGAGCAGCAAAGACCTCTGAGAGGAACTTCAAACAGTGTTCCTCATCAGGGATTTCAAAGTGGCGCTCTCTGGTCCAGTCACTCTGAACTCGAATTTTGCAGCCACCTAAAAAGAATTGAAATTCATACACATACAGCTATGGGATACAATGTTTTATTGGGGTCATATTCTCAACTTATCAGGTTAATAGGCAAAGATCCAGATCACAAATATGCCAGACTTCTAGTGTGGGAAGCACATATATAAGATTAAGGGAGTCACTGGAGGGGGTGATGCAGAGAGGGAACCAGTACTCTCAGGGCTGATGAACTGTGTCAATGATCAGCCCAATCTAGGGGTATGATACATACAAAAATAATAGCCTCTTACGTTCTGATCTCTCTCTCAGATATTAATGTAGGGACTTTTCTAGCAAAAGTTAAATTCCTCAATTACCCTCCTCCCATCCCTTAGCTGAAAATTCCTACCATTTCAAATTCAGATCATACAGTAAGAGTATCTGAAGTGTGAAGAGAATAAAGGAAGTAGGATTGTCTGTTCATAGGCACAGATTCAATTAAATTTACAAACTAATTAAAAAAGAAGAGAATAGTGAGATTGGTTCAAAGTATTAAAAAGAAAAGAACAGTGATATTGGTTCAAAGTATTTCAAAAAGAAGCATCTACACTTCATTACCTGAAGTGAAAAATGTATGTCTTGAATAAACTTACAAAAGCAATATAACAACCCAGGTCCAGGGGTGGTTTGGTGCAAATATAGCCAACTCGAAAATAGCAGAATTAGAAGCAAAGTTATCTAGGACTTTAATTTCTTATGTGTATAACATACCGTCTCCCCTTTTCTGATGCCCTATAGTTATAATCTGTATCAACTGTTTGGATATGGTGATTCAGGAAACATACGTACTTGTTTATATTCTTATTCTAAGTGATTTATTACATATGTTGTTTTCTCCTGCACCTGGAAACTATAAACTTCTTAAAGGCAAGAGGAAGGATGCATATACAGGTTACCCAACACTTTCCATGGTCTAGGGTGACCAACTGTTCTGGGGTTGTCTGGGACTGAGGGACTTCCTAGGACTCAGGGCATTCAATGCTAAGACTGGGAAAGTCCAAGGCAAATTGGGCTGGCTGGTCATTCTACTGGTGATAATGACATCAGATTTCATAGGCAGAAGGCATTTAATAAATGTTGAGCTGCACTCTTTCCCACTTGTAAATAACAAAGAAATGAGAAAATGAAATGAAAATCCCGTTTCTTATGGTGGAAATCCACTTCTGAACCTTTGGCTCTCTTTTTGTCCTCTGCATTTCCTGTTGTTTCTATCTTTGTAGAATGAGTTAAAAAAGAAAACAAAATTATTACTCAGAATAAGAGATAAAAATGGAGAAAAAATGTGAAAGACGTGGACTAGAGATAAAATTAATGAGGGTGCCATTGTAAGGAGGAAGAAAACGGAGGGAGAATGAATAAAGTGTCAATTAGGAGCAGCCTTGAAGATACAGGGAAAATACCTTCAGGACCTAATAAGTCCTCCCTTTCTCATATTAAAAGTAGTTTAAAAAAGAACAGTTCCTATCTGACAGAAATTTAGAACAAGAACACATATTTTCTCTGTCCCACAATTCTTGAAAGATATGTTTTAGCAAATATGTAACTGATCTATTTAACAGCCAGAAGATTCCAGAAATTGCTTACAAAATAACACTGGATGTTCTCTCACCATGTTGCTTGGAAAAGAGAATAAATGATCCCATGACACAACCTTCTATTATTCTTCTCTCTTCTAAAAACCCTCTGAACCTCTGTGATCTTCAATATTCCTATATCCTCAACTTCATCTGAATATTTCCTATACTTCTCAGTAGTTCTCAACTATGGATGCACTGAAATAACCAGAGGCACTTTAAAAAACTACTGACACTTGGGTCCCACCCAGGACGATTAAAACAGGATCTCTGGAGGTGAAACCCACGCACTGGTGGTTTTTAAAATACTCCCCAGGCAATTCTACAATGTGTCCAGATTAAAAATCAGAGTCAAATGCAAACTGGTTGGTGCCTGATGGGGGCACTTCCCCTGAATAAGAAACAGTTTAATGCTATGGTTCCTAACCCCCAGTCCATGGCCTGTTAGGAAAAGGACCTTGCATCACCACCTGAGCTCTGCACCCCAACCCCCCATCTCTAGTCCGTGGAAAAATCGTCTGCCATGAAACTCGCCCATGATGCCAAAAAGGTTGGGGACCACTGTCTTAATGGAAGCTGTTTATATTGTCTCACACCTGATGCAATTTAGGTTGTGTCCTTATTTGTCCGAATACCACCTCCAGACCATTCCCTCTCCTCCCTCAGGAAAAATCCCTTTTCCTTTGAGGCTCACCCATTGGGCTATACTATCTTCTTCCCTTTCCTCATCTATGAGATCGTCCACCACCCTCTCAGAAACCTCAGAATCCAGAATTCAATACCTGACTCATAAGACTTCTATTCTACTCAAACTCCTGCCATTATTTTAGGTCCCTTTAAAATTAGCACAGAAAACCCAGTCAACACCTTCCTCTCCACCTCAGCCACCATTCCCTCAGTTCCCACTGGACTCTCTGCTATACCCTGGACTTTTCCATCATAGAAACACCACCACCTCATAAACCTCTAATTCAAACATCCCACTCTGACCTGTTATTCCTTGTGACTTACTTGCTCATCATCCCCACTATAATTGTTCTTCGACCTCATGGGGACTTCCAGCCCATTCCTCTACTTTCTCACTAACCATCAGTTCCCTCCTGCTTTCATTTCCCTTTTTATGAAACAGATGCCATCAGTACACTCTTGCAAAAACCCAGAGCTGCCTTACCTCTGTTCTTCCACGGCATCTACTTGGCTAAATTCCAACCCTCAGGAATCCAACTAATTGCCTTCTCTGTACTTATACCCGAGCAACCAGAAGGAGTAAACCACACACACACACACACACACACACACACACACACACACACACACACACACACAGATTGCTATCATTATAAATTCTTGATTGCCAACCTCAACTGGGCCTTCTATCATAGGAAGCAATCTAACTTTCCACAGTCAACTAGTACTACTATCTGAAACAACTATTAACTATTTCATATCTTCTCATTTATTGTTCAACTTTGGATACCCTTCTTCTCAAGCTCTCTCATTCCAAGCAGACTGCTTCACCTCATACTTCATGGAAACCTACCTATATTTGTACTCATCTTCTCCTTTCCCTTCTGATACAGGAAGAAGATGCCTCCTATCAAGGTCACATTCACTTTGACTTACAACCCCTCCGATCCTCTAAGGAATCTTATACTCACAACCATTCCCTAGACACACCCCAATATCTTTAACCTTTCCCTTTCACTGGCTCCTTTCCATTACCATGCAATCTTAAGTCCTTCCCATCTGAAAAACAAAAACCTTCCTGCACCTCGTATTTCCCTCCAACTCTAGTCCATCTCTATAGTCCATCAATAGGTCAAATAAGGAAGAACAATATAGCCATCTCCAATAAAAACTGAAAAGATATTTTATAACATACAGTATATATTCATGATTTTAAAAAACACACAAGCTTAAAATGAATTCAGTTCTTAATTTAAAAAAAAAAAATCTGTCAAATCAATAGGCGATAATGACCTTAACAGTGAAATACCACTTGAATCATTCCCACTGAAATAAGGAGCTAAACAAGGGTCATCATCATTATTTAACACTGGCCTCTAAATTCTCATTCTCATGGTGAGACATGAAGGAAAACTAATAGTTGTAGCTACTAGAAAGGAGACAAAATCATTATTTGCAGATGATTGAGGCTATCTACCAAGATGAAAAAACAAAACAGCAAAAAATATTAAAAATAAATTTTAGTGAAGTGGCTGGATAAAAGGTAAATATCCACAACTTAATTCTGTATACTAGTAATAAGCAATTAGAAGAAAACAGAAAAAAGTTCCACTCACAATAGTAGCAAATAAATTAAAATTGAACATAAAATACTTAACCTAAAAATATTGTGTATATGTGTGTGTATATATATGAGGAAACTACAAAATTTTACTGAGAGATATAAAAGAGGACCTGAATAGAGAGATGTAACATGTTCCTTGATAGTGACTTAATTTTATAAAGAAGTTAATTTGATAAAATTTAGAACATACCTATGATTTAATATTAGTCATTAAAATGTTATTAAATAATTTTAAATGGCATGGGAAAATGTCACATGTTAAATGAAGATGCATGATAAACACTACACATGAGGATTCCAACTATGTAAAACTATAAATAAAAGATTGGAAGGAAATGCATCAAAATGTTAACCACAGTTACCTCCAGATTGCAGGAGAATAATTTTATTTTGATACTTTAAACTTTTCTGAATTTAATAATTGTATATAACAAAGATATATTACCTCTATAATCAGAAAAAGATTTTTAAAGCATTTAATACCAACATACAATGGGAAAATACATATTTACATTAAAATCAGGCATGCCTGACAAACCCAGGGCCCCCCTCCTGCAATATACTGTGTGCTCTAAAGGTTCATGTATGAAGCTCAAGGATCAAGATAAAATATGGTTTCAGTGCAAATATTACTAAATGGGCAGAAATAACAGGATTTTATTCAAGTGGTCACTTAACTATTTTCCCCCTATAATCTAGTAACTTGAACTCTGGACACACAATCATGGCTAATTTCTACACAGGATTGGTTACAACAAAACTAATGCCAAAAAAATAGGTATTTATAAGAGAAAAGGCATAGCTCACTTTAACCTTTCATCATTGAGTCAAATACCATTCCACACCAACTATAAGACATTTCAGTATCTTGTTTCAGCAGCAATGTCAATTACTGCAGAACTGTCTTTGCTCTAATTTTGCTTTTTTAGTGTTGTTTTTGCCTTCTCCTTTCTATGCACAATAAGACATAGACTTTAAGCATTTTCTTTCTTGGATACCTGTCGCTGGGTTTAGTCTTTCAGGATCAGCCCTTAAAACTTCCAAAATCCATGACCAAAGAAAAGAACGATAAAACCCAAACCAGAAAAAGCCTACCTAAACCATTCAGTACAAATTAATGGTGCCAAGCTCAGGGACTGTGTCTAAACAAAATTATGTTTAACCCATAATCACAAGCTAACTGCCAACTTCCACTCTTCCAAGGACTCAACCAAGAGATAAGGCAACCCATTTGACTTAATTTAATGTGCTCAGATACTCTTTTCCATAGCAACCACACAGTAGTCACAGCAGCAGTGAAGTGCCCATTTTCTCCTCCCAATAACACAGAATATAAAGAACAGCTTGCACAGAAAGTCGATGATGATTTGATTCAAACAGATAAAAATGAGAGAATGGAAACAGTGAAAAGAAAGACTATGTTCCCTCTGATAAGGAGATGCCTTGGGGGGATGGGGCTTAAATAAAAGACCAAAATTATTTTAAGAAAGAAATGGAATGCCTGAACAAGCAATTTAAGGGACTTTACAGACTTCCAAAAGAATATAATAAGGAAAACATTATGATTTAACATACAAATATCAGAGAAGGGAAAGTTTAAAATGTAATGGCAGTTAAAAAAATAACAAAAAACTTCTCATAAACTTTATGTGCTTTAAACATTTTACTAACCCTTCCTAAAATTATCAATTCCACAGCAATGATTTGATAGCAACAATACTGGTAGCTCAAAGAAGCTCAGTATTAGCAAAGCAGATCATATTTTTAATTTTTATAAAGATTCTTACCAGCCACCTGCTTTTTCTTAAGCCTCGTCTAAATGGTTTTGGGAGACAATGCTTATTTGTATGGCTGCCTTAAGAAAATGGAGACTATAGGATAAGATGGTAAAATAAAAAATGGGCCCCAAAAGGTGTCTTAAATATAGTGAGTATTCAATCAAGTAAATATTTGGTGAAAGAAAATCAACTCCATTCACAAATATACTCACTGTTTGAAGCTATGTCAATCAGAAGAGTTTCTTCTGCTTCTGAGGGGGGAAAAAACAGGATCAGGGAAGAGAAAACCATTCATTACAGCAAAAAGAAGACTATTCCTAACTAAATAACTGCTTCTCTCAGTCACTACTCTTAGATCTTAGAAAACATTTTTTTAAAAAATCCTTTGCGTGTTTTTTTTTTTTTTTGCTTAGCATATTTTAAAAAGGATTTTTTTTTTTTTTGAGACAGAGTCTCACTTTGTTGCCTGGACTAGAGTGAGTGCCACGGCATCAGCCTAGCTCACAGCAACCTCAAACTCCTGGGCTTAAGCGATCCTACTGCCTCAGCCTTCCCAGTAGCTGGGACTACAGGCATGCGCCACCATGCCCGGCTAATTTTTTTTTTCTATATATATTTTTAGTTGTCCAGATAATTGATTTCTATTTTTAGTACAGATGGGGTCTCGCTCAGGCTGGTCTCGAACTCCTGACCTCGAGCGACCCACCCGCCTTGGCCTCCCAGAGGGCTAGGATTACAGGCGTGAGCCACCGTGCCCGGCCTAAAAAGGATTTTAATAGCATGAAGTTCTAGGTAACCAAATGGAACTCCTCAAAGCAAATCAAGGAATGGCAAATTAATAGTAGATAACATAACAACATGTTAATTCAAATGAAGGCAAGTTTAATTCCCCTTAACTATAACATACTAATTTAATATAATCTGTGTCCTTTAGATACTTCTTACAGAAAGCCAAGGAAGTGACCCTGAAGACCTAGAGGTGAATTAGTTTCTTAACTCTGTTCTCGGAACATTTCCCAATGATCTCATTACCTCTGCCCCTTCCCCATGTAAGAGCAGAGTATACCTGAAGGTAGCCTGAAGTATACCTGAAGGTGGCCTGAAGTATACCTTCAGGCTACAATTAATACCTGTGGGCCCAAGGCCTACCATACCCAATAAGAAGTACAAAAAAGTTTGCAAGTTCAGAGTTCTCTTTTCTCTTGATGGTTCTCTTGGACTTTCTTCCTTACCTCTAGTGTCTAGACCCAACCTATCTCTTCCTCTCTGATTTCTCTGGATTTGACCAACAGCACCTGTCAGACCTTCTGGGCTAAATGAACTCTGGGTACCCGATTAGCCTGGATCTATGTTGGTCAAATGGAGTAGTGTCAGCCTTTTGTATCTTCCTCCCAAGAGTGAATTGCATATTTGACTCCATTATTCAGGTACAACAGAAACAACTGGTAAGGAACTAAGTTGTCTAATATTAGAAAGTAGTCTCAATACTACACTAGCATGATGAAGCAAGAGAAAATAGGGCATTAGAACACAGGTATTGTATGTTCACCATTGTTCTTCGGTAACTTTTAGTTCTGTAAAACCTGAGTGTTTATAGTTTTCAAAATAGATGCACAGGTTGAGAAATAGAAAGGAGGTGAAAACTAAAAGACATAACTGTTCCTTTCATCATGAGGAACTACGGTATATGTGTATACATATTTTCCCAGATCCCAAGAAGTAGCAGTATAATCTAAATCAGCTGTCTATTTTTTATTAAAAACAATACTAAGAGAAACAGAGTAAAAGAGACCCAAGGACTAGTACAAAAAGGCACAAAGCTAATAGGATACTAATTTAAAGTCACGTTCTTCGGCATTTTTCCTCCATAAAGGGGTATGCCTTGAAAAGTGAGGTAACCACAGCAACTTACTATGGCATGTGGCTTCCTTGTTTAATATGTCTCTCTCACACAGAGCAGGCTTAATAGCTATGACTTCATTCCTCAATACAATGTGGACAATATTCATTGAAGGTATTTTTAATTCTTAATACATGCTGTCTTTTTTTTTTTTTTTTTTGAGACAGAGTCTCACTCTGTTGCCCAGGCTAGAGTGCTGTGGCATCAGCCTATCTCACAGCAACCTCAAACTCCTGGGGTCAAGCGATCCTCCTGCCTCAGCCTCCCAGGTAGCTGGGACTACAGGCACGCGCCACCATGCCCAGCTCATTTTTCTATATATGTTTTTAGCTGTCCACATGATTTCTTTCTATTTTTAGTAGAGACGGGGTCTCGCTCTTGCTCAGGCTGGTACATGCTGTCTTAAAAAGTCATAACCATTGACTTAGTATTTTCACTTACAGGAATAAATCCTGAGGAAATGTGCAGGAAGATTTATGTGGAGAGATGTTCGTCACATTATTATTTATACTAGTGAAAAATAACCCAAATGTCAAACACAGGGGAATAATTACATTATGGACCCTTCACAAAATGGACTAGTATACAGTCATTAGGGTCATGGAAAAGTGTTCATGATATGAGGGCATGTGGAACAGACAAAAAATTATGTAGGATGAGTACCACCACCCTGAAAGTTATATGCAGAAGAAAGGAAAATGTCAGGCATTTATCTCTGAAGGATGGGAATTTAGGTGACTTTTTTTTAATGCTTTTCTGTTCTTTCCAAACTTTATGTGTATATTTTACTTTTGTGGACAAAAAAGTTCAAGGTGGTTCAAGAAAGAATCCATGCAAAGTAGAATATAAGTTTTCCAAGAAGCTATCACTGATACAGAATGTTTCTGCCTGATGAAACCACCAGACCTGCTGGAAACAGGATGCACTTGTTCTCTAGTATCAATTTCCTTTCTAGAGCAATGTGAGATGACAGAAGCAACACCTCCTACACAAACCTCCCAATTTTTAAGCTTCATTGTAGCAGATGAAACAACAGATTTTCTGTGTTCAGGCCCCAAATTTGAGGGCAGGGAGCCAGATATTTCCTCCCCAGAATTGCTTTTCTTATGATTCACCAATGTCAATGTTTGAGAATCAGCACAATTGAATGTAAGATATTACAGTCTAGCAAAGTGTGTTGCCAAATATCTTAATTTCAAATGGTGTGGGGAGAAAGTGCTGAATATATGTGAATCCAAGTGACCTTGATAACTTTACAACGAGTACTGTGTCCGTTAAGCCCAAGAATATCATTTAAATCCATATACAGGTCAGTCAGCATAAAAGACTACCTACATAGGCAACAGTCTACACATATCTCTAACTCCAGCCAGATGAACGGGTGAGACATAAATCCCTGCAAATTAGGCAATATAATAGATATATTTCAATATAACCCTTCAGCACTCTTAGACAAAGCATTTACCATCTTCTCAATGTTATCTTTTTCTGCAAAGAGTAATACATTTCATTTTACATGCAATGACATGTTTAAATACGTATGGTACAATGCAATAATGACAATAATGACCAAGGAAAAACATTATAAAATTAGCTAAGCAATTAAAGCTAGTACCTTGAACACATCTGAAGTGGCTATTTATAGGAATGATATCTTGAACATGCTGTTCCTTCTGGTGCAACTGGATTATTAACCTAGGAAACAGAAGAATAGCTACTGAAAAACCCAAATGTCTAGGAAAAAAATGCTTTGCTGTCTTATTACATAAATCTAGTCTGTATTCATTAGACTCGCTGCATCTAGTTTCCTGGATCTGAGGATCATGACAGCTAGATATTGCTCTAGGTCTAAAAGGATGTTGGTGGTGATCAATATCTGAATTCCCACACTGTTCTATATGCCTTATGTCCTTAAAACATCTTACAAGCTTAACAGCATGAAGTACAGAGTATGCATACCAGATTGAAGAATTAACAGCTAGATGTGAACTCCATGAGGGCAGGGACTATGGCTATCTTTTCACCCTAGTACCTCTAGTTCCTGGCACAGAGCCTGGCACATAGCAGTTGCTCCTGTGTGTTCAATCAATGAATCAGAAAATTCATAAACCAGCTTTCCAATTATATTCCCTGGCTTCTACCAAAGAATGTTTCTATGTCTTCAAACAGGCATGCAGGCTCATGGAGGAGTAAGAGGGGGTGCCTATCCAACTGGATCAGTCAAAATACTGGTGACCAACAAAGTTGCAGACATCAGAATGCCTTCAGATCCCTTGTATTTTTTCTCTGGTTTCTAACTTCATGTTGTATTTCTATGTAAGCACGACTGAACTTGGCTCCCCAGTATGAAATGTGAGATTTCTAAATTCATATTGTACTCTAGAAATATGAGTTTTCATTTATTATTTATCCTTAGTTGCCTAGAATCAAGGTATAACCTACTGGTAAACAGCCATTCTGAATGTCAACTAGCTTTCCTAGTCAAGCACTCTTCAGGTGGTTTTAGTTGTTTGTTTTTGGCAGGAACACTCCTCTATTCTTCCTGAGATCCATCTCAAATATCACCTCCTCCATGAAGCTTTCCTCAACATCCCCCAAGCAGAACCAGTGGCCTTATCCCCTTTCCTTGCCCCTCTAATAGAGCACCTACCCACTCCATTATAATTATATTTATTTCTCCTCACTGATTTGAGCTCCTTGAAAGCAAGGCCTTGATCATATTCAGTTTTGTCTACAGCCTAACAGATGCACAATAAATATTGATCAAATAAATTAACTAGTTTAAGCTACAAGCAGAGGTGAATTTCTAAATATAACTATCCAACTTCTGTCATTGTTTTGAAGGGCTTGATTTCTATTTTGTTGTCTTTTTTGGGTGCTTTCTGTTTTAGCTTCTTGGATTTTTTCCAAATGTGTTAACTTTGAAAGGGATAAGGGGTAAGCAAGTGCTTAGATAGAAGCAAGGGAAATAAAAATATTAATGCTGTTTTTCTGCTTTGATCTTGCTTGTCTAATTTGCAGGAGTTTGTATTTTAAGGTAATTACAAGAATATGGGGCAGGAGCCTTTCAACCTGGAAAGTTCATGAGTTGAGCAGAGTCTTATAAACCCAGATGGAAGCCAGAAACTAGATAAAAGGCTGAGAAAGCAAGGGTCAAGGAAGAAGAGCTTACTTTGAGGATAATGAACAGGGACCACTATAATTTCAAAATATGTAGAGTAGAAATGATGTTGAACATTAGCAATAAAGCTTCAACTGGGCTGTAATGTTAAAAACCATAACAAAACAAAAATAAACTGAAAATTTAAGTGAATTCCACAAATATTTATTGAGTATCTACTATGTGTTAGCCACTAAATAAATTACAGCAAAAGAATAGGGCTCAGATAAGCATAAAAATCCTACCTAAATGTAATTATTCATTTCAGAACAGAAAGATTAAAAATAATAGGTATACAGCAAAACAATGGAAATCAGAATTTGGTTGTTGTTGAACAGAAAAGAATGACAAATTGTGAATGCGGACTCAGCATCATCCCTAGGAAATACTTTGATTTGTTCAAGAAAGCTCAAGAAACAGGTTCTGTCGTAATCTATTATCCTTGAAAAAAATGAATCTTAGTGCTTGATTCCCCATTCCCCCCAAAATCTTATTTTTAATTATAATTTTGGTCTGTCAAGCCAATTTCTCCTACGGTTGATAGTAGGAACCACAGACCTAAAGATCAAGACAGACTTAAAGTTCTAGGAGAAAAAGGCCAAAAGTAAAAAGTTCTAGACACCTAAGTCAGAGAAGACACCCAAGAGATAAGAATTTGAGGATTACAGATGGTATTATGTGTCTCCAATAACTGACTTCAAAAGAAACTTCTCAATCTAATTCTGAGATATGTACATAGGTTCAGAGCTCAGCTATGCTACTTGCTAACTGTGAACAAGCGACTTAACCTCTCTCTGCATCAATTTCTATATCTGTAAAAGGGGGTGATGATAATATTACTATTTCATAGTAATCCCCACATGCAAGTTCAATGAATTAATGAAAAGTGCTTTCAGCAGTACCTGGCACACATCAAGCCATCAAGTATTACTTGTTGCTATACCCCCATAACTTATACAGAATGGGAACACAAGAATTTGATTCCTCTGTGGGGAGGATACAAATAGTCGGGACAGCTACGACACTGCCAAGTTTAAAGGTTATGCTAGTACAAGAACCCAGACAGGACAAGGTAATTCTCTCAAGGCCAGCTGCTCACACCCTTATTAGCTGAACAGAGCTCCAAACCTACTAAGCCAAGGGACCAGACCCTGGGCTGTGGTCATCTCAATAATGTGGCTATTGTATTCAATCTTCATAATTTTGTTTTTACAGAAGAGGAAACCAAGGCACAAAAAATTTACTGGTTTGCCCAAGGGCCACATCTCTCTACGCCATCTTAGCCTTTGGGAATGTTAGTGGTGTTCCACATTTTCAATTCATTTTTCTGTTGAATTTACTTTTATTGAACTGGTCTTCCAGGATTTGATGAAAACTGGGGAAAACAGCATGAACTTCCCAGATCAACAGAGCTGACGTATCAACAGAGCACAATGTAGGGAAGGGCTGTTTCATAGAACCAGACGATATCCAGTTAGAATGCCACCAATAGTCTCAGAGAAGAGCAGGCTAGGCCAGTGGAAATTTCTTCTGTGTAAACTAAGCAGTATAGACACAGAGGATCTAAAATTGGGGACTGAGAAAAATTGCTTTTAGGCAGAATCCAGTGTTGGGAGATGGCAAGATTTAAGTGAACAACTTTTAAACTGGGAAGGACTCTGATATCAAGAAACCAGTGAACAACGAAGGAAAGTGGCTTGGGCACACAAGGATCAGGACCTATGATATGTAATGGTCACCATGGATACTTTTAGGATGAGGCGCTAGCAGCCATGGAGTGAGGCTAGCAGCTATGGTGACAGCTTATCAAAATGATCTTTTGATCAATTAGTCAACAATATTTACTTAGCTCCTATGTCCAAGGCTGAGTGGAAGGTGACACACACTGATAGAATGCCAAATGTCATTTATGTTTCTACACATTTCATTACCTTTTCTTTCCAACAGTCAAGTCAATAAGTGAGGCAGTTACTGGCCTACACTAAACCATTACTGAATTAATGAACATGCCTTGGAGCTAGTGGGATAAGAGGGTGAGGAGACTGGAGGAACCAGTTGAATGGGGTTGGGAAAAACAAGTCTTTAACATTTAAATGAAGCATTTCCACAGCACTTGTGCTTTTTGTAAATCACTTGCGCATTTATTATTCCTTTGGAGTTTTAACTCCTGTGGCTACAAGGTAAGGCAGTTCATATTTTTATTCAACTGATGAGTAAACCGGGGCCCAGAAAGCTTTATTGACTTGGCCAAGGTTACACAACACATGTCAGTTGAAGGGGCAGGAACTAAGGACCCAGGCTTCCTGCTTCCCTGCCCATTGAGTCCCTCCACTGAGCCGCACTGCCAGGCACAATCTAGAGGCTTAGAAGTTGGAGACAAAGCCCCGAGTTGGAGAGCACTGGCACTTCACACCTGGGCCTGAACCTGTTGCCCGCGTGGCCTCAGTGGGAGGCGGGTGGGTGGCTCGTCGCGGTTTGGGGTTGGGAAGTAATGGCAGGCTCCCCTTCTCTGTGGGAATCAGGTGGTTACTTACTCATATTGCCCGTTCCTCTGGGCTAGGGTCAGGGCGCAGGGCTCCCGGAGAGGACCCTTCATCTCCATACCCTCGACAGTATGCAGGAGCTAGTCAAGGATCTCTTTTAGAAGCGCGACAGGGGAGGGGTGGCGCGGCGGCGCGGAGAGGGTCTCCCGCCCCCCCCAGCCACCCTCCCCCGGCCCCCAGGCGTCGCCTCAGCGCCGGCCGCCTCCTCTGCTCTGCTCGGCTTCTGGGCGTAACGGGCCCCCCACCCTGCCGTGTTCCGCAGTCCCCCCCCCGACCCCCACCCCCGGCCCTGCGCGCCCTCCCCTCCCCCTTCTCTCAGGCGGATACAGCAAGGGGCTGGGCTCCAACCGGCAGCGGCGGCTCCATCCCGGCGGCTTCCAGGCTCAGCGGGGCTGCGGACTGCGGGCTGATCAGACGACGCCGCGTCCCGCGTCCTCACGCCCACCCGCCTCGGCTGCGGGTCCTTTGAGCAGCAGCTCCGCGCCGGGCTCCGGGAGCCGGGAGCTGAGAACCTGACTCGAGAGAGAGAGCGGCGCCTGGCGCCTCCGCCAGTTTTCCAGGCCGCCGCAGATTCCGCCCCCTGCGGCCAACCTGAGGAACTGCAGCGAGAGACCCGACGGACGGGGGGCGTCTCTACCACGTCCAGCAAGGAATGTGTCTTAAATGCTACCTGTGACACCAGAATTGTTCTGAGGACTTTGAAGATTACCACAGAAACAAAAAATAATCATACCTATGAGGGAACTAGCCAGTCAAAAAAAAAATAATTTCTCTTAAGGTTATAATGCACCTTGTTGTTCTACTTCTCAGATGTTCTTCCCTTCTTCTTCCTTCTATGCCCTAAATCAGAAAATTCCCCAAAGTGCAGAACTTTGATCCTCCTTTGGGTTCCCTCCAGGTCACCTCTGAGCAGGCAACGTCCAAATATATATCCCTGGCTTCGACCGCCTACCTAATACACCCCACTGTTAGAAGAACACTCTGTGACAAAACTAACTCATCGTTTCACACAGCTACCCAGGGTTGAAACTTCAAAGCAATATGCTTTCTTCTCTCCTATCTAATCTCTGTATCTAATCAATCAGCAGACAAACCGGGTTAATATTTTCTTTGCAATTACTTTTAAATTCCTTGTTTTCCCTCCATTCACACTGCCATCACTCTATTGTGATATCCTATCTGGGTTATTGCATTTTCCCCAAATAAGTCTCATTGGCTCTACTCTCTCCTTTGACCTTTTTACTCTGTTGACAGCCATAAAAATATTCTTCCCAAAGTAATTTTTCAATTGTGTTATTCATTTGCTCCAGAATCTATAATGGACTAGATCTCAAGACTGGTTTAAAATCTATATTAATTATGAAGATAGACCTATGGGACAGAATATAGAGCCCCAAACAGACCCACACATATATGGAAAGTTGATATTTTGCATATGTGACATTTCAAATCAGTGGGAAAAGAATGGATTCTCCACTTAATGGTACTGAGACTACTGATTATCCATATGAAAAATTATAAAATTACATCCCTATCTCAAACCATAGAGGAAAAATCACTCCCAAGTGGATTAAAGATCTAAATGTGAAAAGCAAAACTTTATAACTCTCTGAAGAAAATAGGGAAATATCTTTATGATCCTGGAATAGGGAATGAGAATGATGTATTTAGCTATATTAAATTTCAAAATTCATGTACTTCAAGACAATATAAACAAGTTAAAAGACAAGGCACGGACTGAGAGAAGATATTTTCAATGCATATAATTAACAAAGGATAACCTGTGAGGGTCTATGCTTCTAGCTGTCATCACCTTTCTGACTTCTCCCACCACTCTCTCCAATGCTATGTGCTTAGTCACACTGGCTCATTGCTGTTTCTAGGTATTACCAGGCATATTCTTGCCTCAGGGCCTTTGTACTTGCTGTTCTCTCTGCCTTCACTCTAAACTCCTTCAGGTCTTTGCTCAAATGTCACTTTCTCAGTGAGGCCTTCCTAAACCACTTTATTTAAAATTGCAACTGAACTATCCCCCTCCCTACTCCCATACATACATGTTTCCTATTCCTCTTCCCTATTTGTTTTTCTCCATGGGATTTATTGCTAGCCACTATTCTATCCACTTATCAGTCTTGTTTATCATTTACCTTCCCTCACTAGAATGTAAGTTCCATGAGGGCAAGGATTTTTGTCTATTTTCTTCATAGCTGCATTCTCAGTGCCTAGAATCATTCCTGGAACAAATCAAATGCTAGAAAAATATTGATTAAATGAGTTAATTAGCAACCAGGATGTATAAGAACTCCTATAAATAACTAAGAAAGAAAGAAACATAGTAGAAAAATATCAGAATAAGCAATTCATAGTCAAGGAAACCCAAATGGCCAATAAAGACATGAAAAGATGCCTAACTTTATTACTATTTAGGGAAATTGAGAAATAAAATCATGAGCTATCATTTCACAAACATTAGTCGGGAAAAGTTTTAAAAGTCAGACAATGCCAAGTGTTGTCAAGGATGTAGAAAAGATAGAACTCTAATCTACTGCTAGAAGGAGTGTAAGTTGTTAGAACTATTGTGAAGAGTAATTTAACAATGTCTAATAAAGTTGAGAATGTAACTTCTAATTCTAGTTCTATTTCTAATTATAGATCCTGGCAAAACTCTAACCTTTTATATGCACAAGGAGACATATGAAAGAATGTTCACTGCAGTATATTTGTAATTTCAAAATATGGGAGCAAATTTAATGTTTGTTAGCAGGTGAATGGATAAATAAATCATGGTATTCATGATGAATGAAGTTGAGCTATATATAGTGACAGAGTTAAATCTCAAAAATAGAATGTTGAGCAAAAAGAAAATTGCAAGACATGTATGGTGTACTATTTATATAAAGTCTGAAAGTATCATCTGTTGCTTATAGTTACATAGATATATAGTGCTATAATGGGATATAAAACACAAAAGGGCATGATCACCAAATTTAAGGGAGGTAGAGGATTGAAAATGGGGAGAGACGAACAGGAAATATCAACTATATCTGTAATATTTATTTCTTGAGATACAATCTGAAAATTGCTGTTGCAAGATTGGATAGAACTGGTTGGTGGGTACACATATTGGTTGTGTTATTTCATGTACTTTCCTGCATTGAAAATCATTTGCAGACAATGAAAATGTTAAAAAAAAGAATATATAGGGGAGGTTTAGCAGTGTCAAATGCTGAAAATAGGAGAAGAGAAATGAGAGTCAACAGACTTTCTTTGGATGTGTCAAGGAGTTCACTGGAGACCACTAAGTGTGTGGTTTCAATAAGTGGTAAGGATAGAAATAAGATTACAGGGAATTGAGGAGGGGTTGTATCATGAGGAAATGGAGACAAGAGACCACAAATTGAAAAGGTTTGGAAATAAAAAGGAGCAAAATACAATTTTAACTAAATTAGTTAGAAGGATCAAACAGAGATTCTTGACAAAGCCTGAAGCCACTTTAAAGCAAAGGAGAAGGAGCCAGCAAAGAGGGACTTTTTAAGATGCCAGAAGAAAGAGGCAGAAAGGTTGGAAGCAAAATCCCTCCATAATTGGGAAAGACAAAGATCCAAGGTGGAAATGGAGGAATCAGTCTTACAGAAAAGGTAAGATGCTTCTTCCTCCAAGTATACAGTATCCCCAGTACCTAAAACAGTACCTTGCATATAGTGGGCACTCAATAAATGTTTGCTAAGTAAGGATATAGAGGTTGTGTAGAAATTGAAATATATTGAAGTAAGGACACTAAAAACTGAGGTCTCTTACAGGGGAAATGTGATTGTGTATAAGAGACATCCAATGCAAAGAATTCAATGGTCATTGAAAAAATTCAAATAAATGAAACTCTAGCTTCAAAAAAACATGAATCTCACCACGTTCATCACAACCACCTACACACTCATATACACACATACATGCGATTAAATGGGTGTTCAGTGCTTATCTTTTGGCCATTAGACAACTATCACTAAGTGTCTAGAACTTACATACTTTTCAGAGACAGAATAAAACACTGAAATCTTTAAAAAAGGCTAAAAAATACTAAAACAGCGAACTCACAAATAATAATTTAATTACAAAAGTAAAACATCATATCAAGTTCATTAACAGTTGAATTTAGTATTTATTTAAAAACCCATTATACTGGAAAATAATTTTTAGGTTGAATCTTCTCACTTCCCAAGAATTGCCAAGTATGCATAATTCTTATGGAGAAATCACACCCATTATAAAATAAATTAGTGTTGCATAGACAAATAATTTCAAAAGCAAAATTACAAAAGCCCTTTCAAAAATTTGTAGAAAAATATAAATGTTTAATTCAAGATGTGGATGCATTTTAACATGTTTATTGTGATGCTGGCTGAAGCCTCCACAACTGAGAGTGTTTAGGGCCTGCAAAGGCAAAAACAGGCCTGCCTAACATAGATGAGGCTGGGAAGGAGGATATCGTACAGGTGAGTCAGCAGCCAGGAGCTGAAAGGCAGGCTCAGCAGAGGTATAAATGATTCATTGATTTTTAAATCACTACTAGTTGAAAAGCCTTGCTTTTCATATACACAAATCGATTCCATACAGAGCAACATAAAGAAGAGCTCATTTTTATTTATGCATTTCTATTTTACATTTCTGTGACATATTTCTACTTATGCATTTCTATTTTACTTACACATTTTTATTTTCATTCCTTATAGAATTTGGGATGAGAAAGACTCATTACAGGGGTGGGGGGCGGGCACAGCCTATCACCTACACTCCTGGTGAGATGATGACAAGCACAGCAGGCAGGAGAAACTGGCCTCCCTTGGCACACAATACCCTCCAGGTCCTTCTTCTCCTGCTCTAAGTCTCACCTTCCCTTTGCCACTTTATTCCTATCCTGGCTAGTTTCTTAATTCCCGTTATCTTCCACCCCAATTTCATTCTCCTAGGCTAGACTCTCCTTTCTGCTTAGCAAATTCTATAGGCAGGTCTGGCATTGCCCAGGGCTACTTGCATCCTCCTCTCAGAAATTGGAGATGCTGGCCAGGCATGGTGGCTCACAAATGTAATACTAGCCCTTTGGGAGGCTGAGGTGGGAGGACTCCTTGAGGCCAGGAGTTCAAGACCAGCCTGAGCAACGTAGCGAGATGTTGTCTGTACAAAAAAAATAGAAAACTTAGCTGGGCATGGTGGTGTGTACCTGTAGTTCCAGCTACGCAGGAGGCTGAGGCAGGAGGATCTTTTGAGCCCAGGAGTTTGAGGCTGCACTCTAGCCTGGGCAACAGGGCAAGACTCTGTCTCAAAAAAAAAAAAAAAGCCAAAAATTCCCCAAAAGCAACAACAACAACAACAACAACAAAGAAATTGGGAACGCTGAACTTAAAGAATATGGAGTCAGCCTGGCATGTTAAACCTCAAGGATCTGTCCTGAATGCATCTTTCCAGAGTTATTTCCCAAGAATATTCTTTAAAAACTTTATGCTCTACCCATCATTTCCCTTCAGAATTGAACATGTGGCAATCAGATGGGTGTGCTCATGACTCAAATACTCAGTTGATCATCCAGCTGAACACTACTAGTTTGCCATCTTGGTCTTGACCTTCATAGAGTATTAAATTATAAAAAATGGTCATAATCTGTTTAATATATATCCACAAAGAATCAAAGAGATGCTGATGTTGAAATACAGAGCATAAAAATGATTACAATTCCACAAATTCTCAAGGTGACACTCATCAGGCCCATTTATCTGATCAACATTCTTGCACAGCACATAAAAATTTCTCAGGTATTTCAGAAATCCTTAAAGAGAAAATCGAGTTATGGCTAAGTTCAATTTGGTTTCTCACTTATTGGGATTAAAGGTTATGCACATTTGCAAAGTAAAACGATGAGATCTCTAACCTCATCATTTAGAAACAAAATGCAAAAATTATTAAAGTAAGCATGCTGATATTTTTTAAAGCACTAAATTCAAGAATTCCAAACATCAGGTCTTGAAAGCACTTTTTGTCCATTTGTGAATGCTGCAATGCAAAGTCTAGTGATATTTAATCTATATTGTGATGGATATAGTGGGATGATCTATGAAGATTGCCTGAGCTCACCTCTACCCTCAGCCTCAAACCCTTCTCAGTGCAGGTAGTGAGACATGAGGCTGGTCTCACCTCCAATACAGATGTCGTGAAAGAAGGAGAGAATGAACATATTCTTGGTTTTTAGGTTATCAGTTTAAGTCTCAGCCCAGGGTGCAAGACAGAAAGATTTGGGAAGATTGTTGAGGAAGATGTGTTATGTACCTCACCCCATTCCTCCACCCTCAGTAGACAGGAGCCTCAGAACTGAGAAGAAGGAGGGTAGGAAAATAAGAGAATTTAGACACTGGGGTCTTGTGGTCATGACTGGAAGAAGCTGCACTGGGGAGCAGTAGGGGCCATGCCATTCGGTGGCTGATGGGAAGATGGCAGCAGGGACGGATGACAGAATGACTGTACAACTCAGGAAAGGCCAGTGCAGAATATACCAAGAGCCCAAGAAGTGGGTTCCTCCTCCCCTCTACTGTTATTTCAGTCTTGCATAAACTCTGGAGTTCAAAATTAACACGAGGGGTATGAAGGAGGGAGGGGGTGAATCCTAAATATAATCGAGTTTAAACATGACATGACTGAAAGAATCCAAAACATCACATTTTCTGAGTTTATATGGATGACTCCAGATTGTTTTCTGCTCTCAGGAAGAATGGTGCTTCTAGAAAGAAATTAAGCCCAGGCATAGGTTCCAGAACCTTGTCTGTCTTGCTTATGGCTATATACCTAGCACCTGGCACCTAGCACAGTGGCATTTTAATAGGTATCTGTGGAATGTATAACTATCCCTTACAGAAAATAATATTCATTGTTTTCTAAATTATTCAATTTAGAATTTTCCTACTGTTGTTGAGCATCAAAACAAATTGAAAATGCCACTCTAATCAGTTTGACTATTTAATTTTTGGATCACGTGTAACTTATTTCCATCTCAGTGTTAATGCTATATCTTTTCCCCAACCCCCTCTGCAACTGTATTTGCTGTAATCCTCCACTCTTCAATGCTCACCTCAAATGGTCATTCTTCTTTGAAGCTCTTCTCCTGTCGCCTCTCAGCTGGAAAATAATGCTCTCTCTTCTGAACAACAGTGTCTCTGTGTACCTCTTATAGAAGTTCTTGGAACTTCTCAAGGTCCATTATGTATCATATTGTTACAGAATGAAGAAGCACACGATGAGCTCTGATCATCCTTATCTCCACTCGCCCACCATGTCCTCAGCACCTGACAGTCACAGTTTCTACAGTAAATGTTTATAAAACATTTATTTATATTTTCTTATGGTGTGTCTATTTTTCTCTTTTTAATGTGCATAAAACATATATGCACGGTTTAACAAATAATTATAAAGTGAATGCCTATGTCACCTCTACCCCAATCAAGAAATTGAACATTATTTGCACTTTGGAAGACATCTCCAAACCAGGCATCTCTCTCTGATTACTCCTTCCCCCACCTAGAATTAAACCAGGGCTGGTATTAAGCTAGAATTCCCTGTTAAGGTATAAAATCTGTCCGTTTGAAATGGTCAAGGTCTATGCCATAATGATTGTTAAATTTTTTTGAAGATCATCCCTGGACATAACCACTATCTTGACTTGTGATAATCATTGTCTTGTTTTTCTTTTGTTTTCTTTCTTTCTTTCTTTCTTTCTTTCTTTCTTTCTTTCTTTCTTTCTTTCTTTCTTTCTTTCTTTCTTTCTTTCTTTCTTTCTTTCTTTTTCTTTCTTTCTTTCTTTCTTTCTTTTTCTTTCTTCCTTTCTTTCTTTTCCTTTCTTCCTTTCTTTCTTTTCCTTTCTTCCTTCCTTCCTTCCTTCCTTCCTTCCTTCCTTCCTTCCTTCCTTCCTTCCTTCCTTCCTTCCTTCCTTCCTTCCTTCTTTCTTTCTTTCTTTCTTTCTTTCTTTCTTTCTTTCTTTCTTTCTTTCAGGATATTATGGGGGTACAAACATTTTGGTTACGTGTCATGCTTTTCTTTATAGTTTTATCACTTATGAATGCAGTCATAAATATTTTTGCCTGTTTTTGAACTTTATATGAATGACATCATGCAGTATTTACTTTTTTTTTTTTTTTTTTGAGACAGAGTCTCACTCTGTTGCCTGGGCTAAAGTGAGTGCCATGGCGTTAGCCTAGCTCACAGCAACCTCAAACTCCTGGGCTTAAGCGATCCTACTGCCTCAGCCTCCCGAGTAGCTGGGACTACAGGCATGTGCCACCATGCCCGGCTAATTTTTTCTACACATATTTTTAGTTGTCCAGATAATTTTATTTCTATTTTTAGTAGAGACGGGGTCTCGCTCAGGCTGGTCTCGAACTCCTCACCTCGAGCGATCCACCCACCTTGGCCTCCCAGAGTGCTAGGATTACAGGCGTGAGCCACCGTGCCCGGCCTTATTTACTCTTTATATCTTCTTATTTCATGCAATGTGGCATACATGTGGTCATACATAGATGCCATTCATTTTCATTTATGTATAATATCCCATTGTGTGAATATATCACAATTCATTCATTCTCCTGTTGATGAACATTAGGTGGTTTCCAATGTTTGGATATTACAAACAAAAGCTGATAAGAACATTCTTGTACTTGGTTTTTGTTGCACATATGAATGATTTCCTCTAGGCTGCATTAGCCTAGTGGAATTACTGAGTCAAAGGTGTCACAGGTTGGGGTCTCCAGAAACAAAAGCTGAGATGGGGCATTGGGTAAAATATGTTTATTAGGGATTAATACCCATGAAAGCAAGGCAGAGGAAGTAGGATTGGGAAGGTGAGAAGATGAATTGCAATACAAGTCTGATGTTGCTTGAGCCAACCTGGCATGAAGCTTTGGAACAGGAAGAAGCCATTGGTATGTTCTGCATCAGGACAAAGTGGTTCATTACACCCCTGCTTTGCTCATTCACCTTAGGAAGAGCATGACCTTGGGTGAAGCAGCTCTCTGCAGCCAAGACAGACCCTTAAGGAGCTGACAGCTGGAGGATGTCTGCTGCTTACACTCCCCTGACCTGGGCAAAATGTCCTTCTTTGAAGGAGAAATCTGGATGACACATCTCTGTGTCTGTATCACTAGAGGGTACATATGTGTTAAACTCTAGCAAATAATGCAAAACAGGTTTCCAAAGTAATTGTACAATTCACACTCTCACTTGCACTATATGAGAGTTCCCATTGCTCCCCATCCTCACCAACTCTTTTTATTATCAGTCTTTAAGAATACTAGCTATGCTAGTGGATGTGTAGCAGTATCTCATTGTGGTTTTAATTTGCATTTTCCTGATGACTATTGAGGTTAAACACATTCTCATACGTTTATTGCTTTGTTATGTCTTATTTTGTTCACTTGTGTTTGTCTTCCATAGAAAATGAGTCTCTTTCAGGCACGTGTCAGCAAAACACAGCCTGAAGCTCATTTTTGTATGGCCCTTGACCTAAGAATGGTTTTCACATTCTTAAATTGTTAAAAAAATCAAAAGAATAATAATATGTACTTATATGAGATTCAAATACCAGTGTCCATAAATAAAATTTTATTGGAACTTAGCCATGCTCATATGTTTACCCATCTATGGTTTATGGCTACTTTCATGCTACAAGAGCAGAGTTTAGTTGCAACAGAGACCTTATAGTCAATAAAGCCTCAAATATCGCCCATAAAGCCCCTTTACAGAAAGAGTTCGCTGGTCCTTGTTCTAGATCACTGGTTCTCAAAGTGTGGTCCCTGGATCAGCACCATCAGGATTGCTGGGGGACTTGTTAGAAAGGCAAATTCTTAGCCCCACCCCAATTTACCAGTCCAGAAACTCTGGGAGTGGGGCCAGCCATCTGTGTTTTAGCAAGCCCTCCAGATGATGCTGATATGCTAAAGTATGAAAAACACTGGTTTAGGCACAGAACACAGTCCCAATCTATTTTCTTTGTGAGTCATCATAGTGTTTGGTATATTGTTCTATGCATAGTGGGTAAACTATAAAAGAGCCTTTAAAAATGTTAAATAAATATATTATTATTCTTGTGAAATCTGGAAAAAATGGCCACCCAAGGCAAGATTGAAGGAGGAAAATGGGAGAAACCACAAGAGGGCAACATAGAAACTAAAGAGTATGTATAAACGGTAGAGGGCATGATGTAGCTAGGGAGCTAGTCCTTGGACTCCCTTCCCTCCTACCTCATTTTAACGAAGATGAATCATATATGGTCCCTGTCCTCAAAGAAGTCACAGTCTAAGTAGGTAAGTGTCCTGACCCTCTTCTCCCTCATTTACTGTCTTTCTTCTGAACTTACCTTTGGAGAAGAGTAATTGCGCCAAA
Organism: Lemur catta; assembly: GCF_020740605.2. Lineage (NCBI taxonomy): Eukaryota > Metazoa > Chordata > Mammalia > Primates > Lemuridae > Lemur > Lemur catta. The sequence goes on along the minus strand of NC_059155.1, from coordinate 29,766,026 downwards.
TTGCTGACCCTGATGAATGATAATGAACAGAGAAAATGAACTTGGCAAATAGCATTTCTATCTTATTCCCACTTTAGGTTACCACAGACTTCCAGGCTTACTTCCTCATATCCTTGTTCTTTCCTTGGCTCAGTCTAAAGCTCAAAGTATCACTTTGCTTTTTTCCTTTTGTTAACTACCATTCATTGAGTTAATATTACATGGCTAAAACCATGCTAAATGTTTTACATCTATTTTTACGTTAAATCCTTATAAAACCACTTTGAGTTAGGTATTATTATACCCATTTTACAGATGCAAATCTGAGGATAGAGAGGTTACATAATTTGATAGAATTTGAACTCTAAGTTTTTCTGGTTCTAGAGCCAAAGCTGGTAATAACTGTGCTATTCTGCCTCTGATAATATTCACCATGGGTAATATTGTACCTTTAGCAAAACCAATTCAGATTATTTAACATGTGTCTCATGTTTTAGGGGATGTATGGGTGAGTAGAGTTTCATGCTTGGGAGCATTTAAAAAAATCTCATATTTTTTTCTAGAGCTTGGTTTTGCGTGATAATATTTCAAAGTGGAAAATCCTTTTATATACAACCTAAAACAATCATGTCTAAAACAGTTCTTCAACCAGATGACATTATTGTAAACAGTGTAATAATCAGTAAACAGTATAATAATCATATTGCTTCTATTACATTACGTATTACTACTGCATTGTTTCTTCAGCATAAAATTGTTCTTTTTTTGACTCACCCTATTTACTAGCTCATACTCCTTTGGTCAGAGACTGTTCCAACTTGTCTAGTTTTGAGCAATACTTTTTGATTCAACTTTTAAGATGTTATTTATCTATTATATAGGGAAATGCCTTCATTGAGGAAAACTAGAAGTAATAGAAAAACAAAAATCAGAAAGAAAACATCCATAATCCCACTATCTTGCTGTAACTACTGGTAAATATTTGCAGTAGACCCTTCCGGGCTTTGTCCTTTGTCGAAATACATTTGTGTAAATAGAGTGGGGGTTTTGGGGGCAGAAATTGGAACATTCCATTTTTTGCCTATCTTTTTCACTCTACAGTATGTTAGGAGAATATTTCCATGTCAACAGATATCTATTTACATAATCATTCATAATGCTTGCATAGTATTCCATTTATGAATGTACAAGGTTTTGCCAATCCCTTCTTCTCAGACACCAAAGTTGTTTCTGTTAGGTTCTCCCCCTTTGGACTAACTGTCCTGAGTCCCATTTACTGTTCTGAGAATTTACTTTAGAGGGAACACCATGGAGACAGATGGCAGAAATATTTTTCACTTATTTTCTCAAGATGATTTCTACTGTCAAGGAGGAAGCCCTGTGAAGAACAGAGAACTTATTAAGGATGAGGTGGAAAAATGAGGTTTGGAGCCAGATAGTCCGGGATGTGAATCTGGTTTCTGTCACGTAGTAGCTGTGGAACCTCAGATGGGTTATTTAGCCTCTTTAAGTCTCTGTTTTCTCATCTGTAAAATAGAGATAATATTTATTTCATGGAATTATCAGGAGGATTAGCATTATCATATGTAAAGAGACTGATATAATAGTGATTGTTCAAGAAATGGTAGACATATACTAGCTATTACCATTACATTTTCCTTAACATACAGAACTCCAGGGAAATATCACATTTTCAAAAATGCCATGATCATAAATGTCTTTAAAAAAAATGGTGGGAAAGCTTGCTGATACGAACCAAATTGTTCCTGTAGCTGTGAGCAAGATACTGTGACTAGAATCCTTTGTACTAGCTTCTGCAGAACATTGATTAGCGGGATCACAATGTGGTTTTAAGTTATGCCTTGTTTCAATAACAAATTTCAGATACAGGGTAAGATAGGGAATGCCAAGCCCTTGGCCTTGCCATTATGAACTTTTTTTTTTTTTTTTTTTTTTTGAGACAGAGTCTCACTTTGTTACCCGGGCTAGAGTGAGTGCCGTGGCATCAGCCTAGCTCACAGCAACCTCAAACTCCTGGGCTTAAGCGATCCTACTGCCTCAGCCTCCCGAGTAGCTGGGACTACAGGCATGAACCACCATGCCCGGCTAATTTTTTTGTATATATATTTTTAGTTGGCCAGATAATTTCTTTCTATTTTTAGTAGAGACGGGGTCTCACTCTTGCTCAGGCTGGTCTCGAACTCCTGACCTCGAGCGATCCACCCGCCTCGGCCTCCCAGAGCTAGGATTACAGGCGTGAGCCACCGCGCCCGGCCAAGCCCATTATGAACTTTATAAAAGTGTTTAGTACCACCATTGGGCACGTGTTTTGGTAGCTACTAAATGAGTTTAGCTATGCAAAAATGACTATTAGACAACCTCTACAATCTGCTAAAATGTACATATCGATTAGTAGACTGAGATTAATTTTGAGGTTCCCAGATATGGCCCCAAGGTTCTTTATAAAAATTTGCTTTATTCTCCAACCCCAATGGAGGAGAGCAATAAAAGACCATTTCAAATGAAAGAACAGGAGAAAGTGGTAGTAGACAGAAGCAGATAGAACAAGGTGTTGAGTAGGCTCAGAAATTAGTTAACTCTTGTTGAACAAAGTCTACAGATCATGAAGGTTAGGCAGATTGACAAATAAGGATAGCACATGCTTTGTAAACAGCAGCTATTGCCACAAGCCAAAGGGCAATATTTACATGAATCTTGTGGCAAGGTCTGTTGACCAAGCATTGACTTTTCCAGCCGAATTCATATACTTGGTAGTGCTTTCAGCCTTGCCATCTTGAAAAGGAAGGATCACATTATACATACATGGAAAATTGTCAACATACAAATATGTTCTGTCCCCCAAATCAATTTTTATGTTCTTTTTTTGGAACATGGAACACGTGTTTCTAAAGAAAAGGTGTTATAAAGGAATGTGAGTCTCCCAGATTTCCTCACAAAAGTGTATTTAACCCACTAGGTAACTGAAATAATGTACATTGGTGATGAGAAATACAATAGAATAAAGTACGCTTGCAAGCAGGAACACATCACTACACAACAAATATTTCTTGAGCCTTTCTTCTTTGAAGCTCCAAGCAATAAAAGAGGAATTTTATCTTCCCATAGCTGCAGTTTAGTGGAAAAGAAATCCTTCACTGCCTGGGAGGGACCTTCTCAAGTCAGATGGATACATGTACTGCGGTATCCTTCTCTTTCAGTGCTTCTTGAACTTTCCTGCCAAAGGACGAGTGCTTAATAACTGAGGGGATTGATTGTACAGGTAGTGGGAAAGGGGTAGGATCTCTACTGGAAGTCTCAAGCTTCTCTTTGGAGACACTTCAAATTCTGCAGTTCTTTCCTTAATACATCTGCATATTTTAACAGAAAAAATCCTATTTTGATTGGTCATTTAAGTGACTTAATTCCATCTCATTTTTTATTAAAGTTGATGGTCCAGAAATAGAAGCCATTTTTAAAATGTATGTACGTATGTATGTATTTTACCCTCGTTTCCTCACAAGGGAACAAGCCATGTTTACACTGAGACTCCCCATATCCTTTAGACAGTACATGTGTGTACTTGAGGATGAGAAACATGGGCACCGGGAGAAAAATCCAAAGTAAATGAGGAGAATATAATGAAAGTAAAATTAGAACAAAACTAGCCCCATCAGCCTCTCCTTTCCTCTCTCACTGGCACACCCCTTCACTCACCAGTGTCTGGTTGTCTCTTTTTCTCTGTTAAAACCAGTCCCCGGACAGGATTGCATACATCTTCACACTAAGATGTAAATAACTAATATTAGCTAAAAGGTCACAAGGTTTTTGCGTGTTAAGGATTCATTACTACCACTGGCAAAAAGAGATATATTTGGGAGGGGGCAACTGTGTATTATTTGCAGAAATCACAACTCATTTCAGATTGGTATTTTAGGAAAGTATGCTGAGGGAAACTAATCATGACCTCCTTTCAATTTGGAAAGTACTTGCTTCATTTTGGAAATTGTAGGCTTTGTGGTTGTTGTTTGGTATGTTTTCTGTATGTTTTGTTATCTCTTGTCCCTAATGACTGAAGTTTAAAGTCTAGGATGTAAATCTTCTCATTATTGATCAAAATAAATGGAGAGGAGAAATAGAAGCAATGATATTTAACAATTACATTTGCATACTGTTGCACCCTTTACAAAATGTTTTTCTTTGGTAAATCTAAGCATGCTTGTTTAAAGGTACATTATGTTCTATTTTCTTTCAGTCAATGTAAGAATTTAACTAAAAAAAGAACTTTGTAAGCAAGAGTTGAGAACATGTTATTCCAACATGTTTCTTTTCTGTCTCCATCAGTCTTTATGATGAGTTTGCATATGTAGGTTTAAAGGTAAATCTAAGCATGCTGCTTCTTTTTTTTTTTTTTGACAGAGTCTCACTTTGTTACTTTGTTGCCTGGGCTAGAGTGAGTTTCTATTTTTAGTAGAGACGGGAGGGGGGGGGGGTGGTGTCTCGCTCAGGCTGGTCTCGAACTCCTGACCTCGAGCAATCCACCTGTCTCGGCCTCCCAGAGGGCTAGGATTACAGATTGCAGGTGTTGTGAGCCACCGCGCCCCGGCCAGCATGCTGCTTCTTTATTGATGCATAATATTTGTACATATTTATGGGGTACATATGATATTTTGTTGCATGCATAGAATGTGTAATGATGAATTCAGGGTATTTAGGATATCCATCACCTCGAGTATTTATCATTTCTATGTGTTGGAAACATCTCAAGTCCTCTCTTCTAACTATGGTTTGTTAACTACAGTCACTCTACTCTACTATCAAACATTAGAATTTACTCCTTCTAACTGTATGTTCGTACTCATTAACCAACCCCTCCAACCCCTTTTTATCTCCCACTCCCCTTTCCAGCCTCTGGTACTTATCATTCTACTCTCTATCTCCAGGAGAACCACTTTATTAGCTCCCACATATCAGTGAGAACACGATATTTGTCTTTCTGTGCCCAGTTAATTTCACTTAACATAATAACCTCCAGTTCCATCTATGTTGCTGCAAATGACACGATTTCATTCCTTTTTATGGTCAAATAGCATTCCACTGTGTATATATACCACATTTTCTTTATCCATTGGTCCAGTGATGGACCATGTTGATTCCACGTCACAAAATGTTTTTATATCCACGACCATGCATATTATTGGTGTTGAATTACTACCAAATAGTAATGGGGGTGCTAATACAACATGCACCAAAAAAATCACAGTAATTCAACCCAATTAGTAATAATGGGTGCCTAGTTTTGTTGCTCTAGGTTCTGTGGGGGAACTTGACCTTGTCCCCCAGGAGTTTTACAATTCAGTGGTGAAAGCAAAAGAAAGGTTGGCCAACTGAGACGTACCAGAGTTGAAAACAGAATAAAATATACATAGAACCCAAGAGTAAGATTTGCCTTGTGATTGCAGATGCAATCAAGAGCTTCAAGGCGATTCAGCTGAAGATAATTCCTCCTGTAGAATTTAGGAAAGTGGGAATAGCACCACCAAACCGATCCTTTTAGGGACCTGAGAAAGGGCAGTCCCCAGACAGGTTCTGGGCTTTGCAAATAGTGAGAAAGACCTTCTACAGTACAGTTATAAGCAGAGGAAAAGTTCTTTGTGCAAGGAGGGGAGAGCGCCCAGAGGTACAAAGAGCAGATTTAAGGGAAGGAGGATTCCTTCTGCACACATCTGCAAGGGGAGCTCAGGCTCACTGTTGGGGGCGTGTTCCCACCAGGAGGTTTTTACCCGGCCTCGGGTTGCGGGTTGCGGGTTGTGGGTTCCCGCCTCTACCCCCGTCCGTGCCCCACACTCAGGCAACAGTTGGTCGTGTGGGGCGGCCCGGGCTCTGGGTGGGGAGGGGGAGTCTCGCGATTGTTGAGGGGGGGTGGAGGAAGAGGGGAGGTGACGGGGGGAGGCCATGACGTAGGGTGGGTGGACGGAAGTGGGGCAGGGTTGAGGGTTATTTAAAGAAGGGGGGTGCCGAGCGAAGGGGCTGGAAGCAGAGTGATTCTCCACCCCTGCTCCATCTAGCTCTTCCCGGTGCAGCCACTGCCGCCGCCCAGGAGCCCTCGTCCCCTTTTTCGTCCCCCTCCTTGTTCCCGCTCCAACGCCATGAAGCCGGACACCGCTGCAGTGGCAGCCACCGTGGCAGCGGCTGATGCGACCTCCAGAATCGTGGTCATAGAGGACGATGAGCCGGGGCCGTCCACCTCTAAGGAGGGGGGAGCGGCCGCCAAGGCCACCAAAGGCACCTCGGCCAGGGTGAAGGGCCAGAAGAAGAAGAAGAAGGAGGTAAATAGGAAGGGGGCGTGTGTGTGGTGGACAAATCCTGTGCCGGGCCCCTCTGAGGGGCCCGGACCCTGACCTTTTGGCGCCGACAGGTACTCGGAGCTCTGCAGGGATGGGGGCCGCGGGCGCGCGGGGGGTGGGGTGGCGGAGCGGTCTGGCGTGCGCTCCCCTCCCCCTTTCCTTCTCGCCGCCCGGAGGACGGGGGCGGGGCTGGGGCGCGGGCGGGCGGGCGCGGCGCCGGGTGGTGGGGTGCGCGTTATCCCGGGGCTCGGGGGCTTCGGAGCCCCTCGCCCTCCACAGCCCCGGGCCCCCACCACCTTCCGGGAACTGGGGTAATGGGGTGGGGGATGGGGCCGTGCAGGAAAAAGCCTCCGCCTCTCCCTCTCCTCTCGCTCGCTCCTTCTCCCCCCCTTCCCGTCGGCCTCTGCCTGGGAAATCTGGGCCCTTCAGTCCCACACTGGCGCTAAAGGGCTTTTGCCTGGACTTATTTTTGTAATTTAAATTTCAAGGTGTTAGTAGCCCTGGGGGGGGGGTGGAGGATGTTAGGGAAGACATGTGTTTCTCTGATTGGCAGTGTCAATCTTTTGGATGGCAGAAAAAAAAAAATCATCCCTTGTTCGTTTGAACCCCGCCTGCTGAGGCGGGGATGTCACCCCGAGAAAACGACCTCTCCGCGTTTTACCCCCCCCTTCCGAATCTAGATTCCCATACTGAGGAACCGTGGAGGCTGGTTTAGGAAAATTTCCAACGTCTGCACCCTCACCCTTTCCTGCCCCGCCCCCGACGGTATAGGGTTTCACTCCAGGGCCACCCAAATGGTCCCTCAATCCGGCCCCAAGCCTTCCAGGCTTCCGCCTCCCTCTCCTAGTGGGCGCTGCTGGTTCCTGGACACGCACAGGTTTTTTTTTTTTTTTTTTTTAATTTTTTTTTAAAACTCAGCGTCGCTGGGATGAGTTGCTGCTAACGTAGGGGGGACAGCTCTGGCACCTATTAAAGCCAAATCCAGAAAACATGTATTATCTACATAAGACATATTTCATGTGGACGGAGGCATGCACATAAAACTAAAGTTGGGATTTAACAAATGGGTTGGGGCATAAGAATTTTTGATGTACAATAAAATTGCAGAATGGATCGTTTATAGGTGGATTTTTTTCTGTTTATTAATAAGCATATCACAATTTAGAAAAGGTGGGTAATTAAAATTATACTTCAGAGATCTCAAGTGGCTTTGTCTGAATCATTATATGATGCTATACCACCGTATGAAAAGCTTTTGAGGGAAATTAACAGCTTTTGCCTTGAATTAGAAGAGTAATTTTAAATTCAGTTGCTCAAGTGACATATTTTACTGTTACAAGGTTGACTAAACAATTGTAGTGCAAAGTAAAAACCATAACAAACACACATTTTAAAATCTATGCGGTATTTGGATCAGTAAGACAATATTGATGATTAAAGTTGGGCCAAATACCAAGTATCAATATAAATCAAATGTTGGGAAATTAAGAAATGTGTCTAGGTGCCTTTTTTTCCCCCTAGACTGGGCAAATGTAAGTGCTAAGCTGTCTTTTGTATGGCAATAAAGGTTGTTGAATTTCCAGATTGTATACATTTTTTGAATTGCAATGAAACTGGAGACCAATAAAAAAACTGTATAATAAGCACTGAATTGATACCCAAATATTCATGAACTCTTGTAACCTCATCAGAAATTGCCCTAACAGTAATTCATTTGTCCACTCAGGATAGGGACATGAGGTGCTCCATGGCGGGAACTTCTTGGATATCTGAAGTTTACTAATTATGCACTTCATCTTTTTATTTTTAATTTTCCTTTAAAATCTAAATATGTACATACACCTTTGAGTCTTTAAATGACATACTAAAAGTGCAATTTAGCTTTTTCCTCATGACTATCAGTTATTGTACTCTGACAGTGACACAAAGGCAATTGAGATCCAGCAGATTATTTCCCCTCAATTAAGTAACTACCTCCTGACTCTTTCAGTATTGTGTTGATTTTTTTTTCAATACTTTCTCTGTCCTCTTCCTCAATTGCCAGGCTGTTAGCTATCACTTTTTAAACACCTCTTCTAGTTCCAGTGGAAAGAATTTGTTAGTTTATGCTAAAGAATGTAGATGTAACAAAACCATAAAATCATTTAAAAACAACTGTAAAATACAGAATGTCAGTGATACAGCAGAGGGGGAAATAATTACACCTGAATACCAAGGATCAGAGATACTACTGCGGTGGAACACACATTTTAGTCCTGGGTTTCTGCCATTTCTTTTTGCTGTCGTGTGCCTTCATCTAGTGGTCTTTCCTGTGCCATTTGCTGCTACTTTTAGTCTCTGTGATATGGGTATCTAGATGATCAAACATGATAGAATTGCATATCAAATACAAGAAAATAGGCTTCTGAATGAGAGCACTTTCATGATGAATAAAGTAGATGAGATTTAGTGAATTGACTTGTGACATTTAGCAACTCTAAGGTATTTTTGCTTACCTTCTGATTCTTGAACTTGGTTTAAGTGACAGTTGGATAACCTAATACTGTAGAAATTGGAGATGGTATTTTTGGTAATGAAAACGTCAAGAAAAAGGTCATGGTCTTTCAGACAAGGCATTTTGATGACCTTGTGCTGCATTCTCATGGGCTTGACATTACCAGATGATAAAATCCATAGGAATTCATCAGAGTATCTTAGTCACCTTTTGTCTTTTGTATGAAAACGTGTATTTCTGAAAACATATGTGTACATACACACACAAACACAAATGAGAAGGTTTAGAAGGTAGATATTTTAAAATTAGTTGTGGAAGATAGTGCCAATTAAGTAATCACCCACAGCTTTTTATAGCACTGCTCAAGATTACGAATTTTAATTAGCATATAATTAAATCTTTATGGTATTCTACCACAAGGTAAGCAAAAAAGTAATGAGTAAAACGTTTTTCTAAGATTAAAGCTTTAGTTTTCTGCAAGTGAAGTTTACTTGTCACATTATTAGATATGTACTCGTGTATATGAGGTGAAGTAATTTTCGCCATTTTGAAACTTGAAAACTAGACTTCATATAGCCTTTCAAGGAATGATTAAGGTGTGGATTTTGATACCCGATTTTCCTTGTTGCTTTGAAAATAAAATAAGATTTATAGTATACATGACAGTTTGAAGGTATGGGTTTGAGGGGATCTTTAGCAGTTTTCTATTCCCATCCATCCAGGATTACATTCAAAACATCCCACATAGATGTATAAACATCAGATGATGTAAATCAAGATGGTTGTTATTTAGGTTAGAGTAACTGAATCATATCTGATCAGTGTTCCAAAGTAAGACTCTGACCAGGGTCAAATTTCATAGTCTTAGTTTGGATTTCCTCAAAATGGAAATTTTAGTGAATGGTGGAAGACATAGTGGAACCATGTTTTTCTTATGTTTAAGGTTACATTCTGTTGATTTTTGACTTCAGTTTTCAGAAACAGGTTGACAAAGGTCAGGATAAAATTGACATAGCTTCTTTAGTTTTCACGAACAGATTTGTGTTTTGACTTATGAAAAATCTGTGTTAAAACTGAAATACTTTGATCCTAATGGGTAGATTTGTGTTCTTATTAGTTTATTTGATTTCTTGTAGAGAAGGAGCCTTATTTTATATACCTATTTATATTTACAGATACAAGCTTGTGTTTACAAAGGATAGGATACATGAGATAACCTCCCCAACAGATAATTTCAGTATTAAGTTACTTATTGATGTTAGTTTTCACTAAATGAAAACTTTAAAAATATCAATGATTAATAGTTAATAGCCCTGATAAACTGATTCTACAAAATATTTATCTGATATAAATAGTTTAAAATAGGTTTTTTTCCAGTTAGAGAAAATTAACATAAGCCAAAATTTGAAACCATACTATTAAATAATTTTAAATAAATGTGATCACATTGCATTGCATAAAAAATTTAAATGTTCTAATTTGACTATGAAAACAATAGGAAAAATTGTCATTTTAAGAACAGAAACCACAGTCTTTTCTTCTGAAAGTCTGGCTTGTTTCCATCGCATAAAGAATTCTTTCTAAGAATTAATATTTACTTTCCTTGAATTCTTTTGTTTGTGGTTGACAATATTAGCCTATTCTAGATTTTTAAATCTCTTATTTGATGGTTACACATTTTCTAATGCTTTAAATTAAAAAATGGATGAAAAAGCTCAGTGTTTTACCTTTCGAGTTTTATTCTAATTAATGTCATTTCTCTGGCTTTTATGATTTTTCAGATTTTTTAAAATTGTACCTCAGATGCACAGAACTAGATTAATCATAAGCCCCTCTTCATGACATGCTCTCATCATTGGTCCATGCATGTCCCACATTGATTTGTTTACTTTTCACTTTCTTCAAATGAGAACATTGACCAGTTTAAAGATCTTGCTTTGCAATTTGATGACATCTATTTTCTTTGAAATTCCAGAAAAACATTTCTTCATTTCAACTCAAACTTGCTGCTAAAGCATCTAAATCTGAAAAGAAAATGGACCCAGAATATGAAGAGAAAATGGTAAATATTCTGTTGAGTAGGATAGTGAAGGCTGTAGTTAATTTTTATAGAGGGGATATGAAAGATGAAAAAGTATATGTATAATGAATAGAGAATCATAGATTTTAGAATTTGAAAGTAATTTAATATATAATCAATGACAATAGATTTTTGTTGAATAAATAATCCATTTTCAGATGAGGAAATAAAGGATCAGGGAAACCATATGGAATAGTTGGGACTAGAAGTCACATCTCCTGACATATATTCAGTGCTCTTTACCTCATAATAAGATGCTTTATGCTAGAAATATTTTATCCACTAAGTGAAAATATCAGTTGCAATATTAATGTGGCTTTGTGACCTGAGAAAAAATGAGTCACAAAGCCAGTATGATATATCTTTTTCTCTTTCCATCTTGCTTTGGATATATGAACGAATGTTACACATTCATGAAACATGCAGTGTGGTAATATACTTTATTAAGGGAAGGATCTTTGCCCAATGCATGAAAACATTACATATTTAAGCAGTATAATCTTAGTTATACCCACATGTTGCTTTGTTATACATTTCATTATTTAATTTTTAGTCACTAAAATCTGTATTTTAGCTTCAATTTTAACTAGACTTTTAAACCCTTGGGTCTTTCAAGAAGTTAACAGGTAGTTGAAACTGGTTTTTTTCCCCTGAGGGGTTGTTTTTGCAGCAATATTATGAAAATAATTACTGATCAAGTACATTTTTTTGGTTGTTGATAGCTATTTTACAAGACTCCATGCCTTAGTGTTTAAGGTCACATCCAATGTAGACAGTTAATGTTTTAACAACTCTAAAAACAACATTCCAGCGAGGATAACATTAAATGGAAAGTTTTTGGCCTCCTTCCAGCTAGTGGTCCGAGTATGTTTATCTAACTCTTGTGTTTATGTTAATGAACTCTTCTGTAAGTTTCTGGTGTTTTAATTGTGTAGCCTTTATCAGCAATCAAGTATTCTCTACTCCGTGGTCGGAAAGTGACTTCGAATAAAAAAAATCGTCTTTGTATTTTTCTTTATCTAGAGTGATGTATATTTTGATCTTTTAAGCTTTTTTAGTGAAACAACGTTTTCTTGCATTTATATATGTATATGACCTTTTATAGTTTATTGAGAAATTAGAATACATTCAACTTTTAATGGTTAATGTATATTAACTATTTTGCACATATGTCTCTGTGTATATATTTTTCCCAAATTCTGCTTACTTTGGGGAGAAACTTTATACAGTGCTAGCATAAAATACAATTTTCCAGATCACTGTAATTGAAGAGAGGAATGTTTATTATATTATTGTATCATGACATCGAAAATATTTTGGGACAAGATGACACTGTATTCTAAGATTTCATTTATTTCCAGATGAGGCTTGAAAATTCTTAAGAGTTCTGTTTATGGTTAATTAATTTGTAATTAATGAATTATAGTTAATTTATATTTCTATATTTGGGATACGTTATATTTCATGCTCAGTTTTGTTGCTATTTAGGGAAAGAAGATTGTGTTTTAGAAAGAGGATTTGCTTTTTGATTCTGACTCTTTAAGAAGGGTACTTCTTACTGGGGAATTTGCTAAGTCTGTCAGATCATTTGGCTTCTATCCAAAATACCGTTTTCAAATTCTACTTACTAGTTGTGGCAGCTTGGACAAGTTACTTACCCTCTCTGTGCCTCAGTTTTATCATCTGTAAAATGCGGTAACTACCTCATAGGTTTCTTTTTTTTATTTATTTCAGCTTATTATGGGGGTACAAAAGTTCAGGTTACATATATTGCCCATGCCCCCCCCCACGGTCCCCCGGAGTCAGAGCTTCAAGCGTGTCCATTCCCCAGACAGTGCCCTCATAGGTTTCTTAAGAGAATTAAATGAGTTAATATGTTTAAAGTGTTTAGAACATTATACAAAGTAAGTACAACATGAGTGTGTTGGTTGAATAACTTTGAATAAACAAAAAAAGAAAATCCTTACTTTTTCTTTTGTTTTGTAAAATAGAAAGCAGACCGAGCCAAGAGATTTGAATTTTTACTGAAGCAAACAGAACTTTTTGCACATTTCATTCAGCCCTCAGCACAGAAATCTCCAGCATTTCCTCTGACCATGAAATCGGGACGTCCTCGAATAAAGAAAGCTGGAAAGCAGAGCTTACTTTCTGCTGGAGAGTATGTTGGCATCTCTCTCTCTCTCTGCCTCCTTTCTTCCCTCTCTCCTTCCTTGCCTTCCTCTGGACTGTCCCCCCTTTTTGCCCCCCTTATATGCTCCTTCCTTCTTCACCTATTCAGTATAACTTTATATGAAAAAAATAAGATTATTGCCATTGTAATTACGTTTTAGAGGGAACATGTATTTTTTTTTTTTTCTCACTAGAGGCCAGTCAGTAAAAATGTAGCCTGGTTCTACCAAATTCTAAGTAAGACCCTAGATAACTTACTCTTTTTCCATTAAAGATATTAGCAATGTATGATGACTTAATTGGCATCCTGATATTTGAGTTGAATATGAAGGCATTTCTTTTTTATTTCAGCTACCGCCACAGGCGCACAGAACGAGAAGAAGATGAAGAGCTACTGTCGGAGAGTCGGAAAACATCCAGTGTGTGTATTAGGTTTGAAGTGTCACCTTCGTGTAAGTACATTGGTGATTTCTTTTTCAATTCGGTTTTTGAAAAACTTTTACTTGAATGGATTAACGAAAGTATGAGACATCCTTGATTTTTTTTCCAGATGTGAAAGGAGGACCACTGAGAGATTATCAGATTCGAGGACTGAACTGGTTGATCTCCTTGTATGAAAATGGAGTCAATGGTATTTTGGCTGATGAAATGGTGAGGAGTTGGTAGTGAAAAACACCTTCTCAGTTGTAAACATGTTTTTATGTAAATTTGAAATTCCTGAGCTGACTGGCCCCCCTGATGCTTGGAGGCTTAGTTATTATAATGTAAATGGTATTCTGTAGTCTTAGAATTGTTTTTCTCAGTAACCTTTAGAATGTAGATTTTCACAGGCTGCAAAATTCTTACTGGCATTTCCTCAAATGGTACAAAACACCTTTGAATTTTGTTTTTGTTTGCACTTCGGTTTCCAGAAACCACAGAGCCAAGCTGAATACCAGAATGAAGCCTCTGTGTAACCTTTAATGGTCTGCCCTTTGTGTCCTTTGTGTCTTTTCCTATTTTTTACCTTCTAGTCTTTCTTACTTTCCTTGGCACCTCTTTATTTCTATTTCACTGTTAATTTATGTTCCACGTTTTCATTGTAGGCCACCTGAAACATGTTTGCATTGTACATTATCTGCAATACTTTTGGGAATGAGGCAGGCTATATAAATCAAACAATGAATGAATGAATGCATGCATGTATGAATGTAGCTATCTCAACTTGTGAGCAATTAGAAAGTGCATAAATGGAAAAAAGGAATAAGTAAAGAGTAATGTTGAGTCTTGATACAGTAGAGTGCCAGGTGGGAGGTGGGAAATAAGCTAATGAATCACGAACATGTAAATAAAATAAAAAGAAGAAAAAATAAGGCCATATAAGCGGATAGAGGACTATATAGAGGCCTAGATTTGTATTTTAAGACTAAATTAATACAATTGGATTTAAGAGAGGGCAGGGGAAGTTCTAGATCTATATAACCCAATGAGACTCATATTTATGTGGCTCTGGAGCCGTATTTGCAATCACTATTATCCAGAAAAGCCACATGACGATATGTGCCCTATGGCATCTAATGTAGTGGTCAGTCCCATAGGTTCTCATCCCTGGATGAGCAACGGTTAGGTGTGTTCTAGAAGATCCTTTAAATCAAGGGTCTGTAGCTCCTTATATTTGTGTGTTCTGGTTTGGGGAATATAGTCAGCTCAGAGCGGGAGGAGCTTGGTTAATTGGACCACAGAAGAACCAGGGTTATTTGCCCCAAACACCTCCTGGCTGCAGCCTGTCTAAACATGAAGGATCTAAAGATCTTTAATGTTGAATTTATGCTGACACTAGATATGTTTTAATTACAAGAAAAGAAAGATACATTAAGGAGTATAGAAAATTTGGAAAAAAATAAAGAAAAAACTTATAGTTCTGCTACTTAGAAATAAGCACAGTTAACATTTTGGTATATTTCTCTTTAGTCTTTTTCTTCTGGATGCATTTATTTTACATTGTTGAAATCATATTGTATATATAATTTGGTATTCTGATTTCTTCACATTCATACATATTTTCCACATAATTAAAATGGAAAGATAATTGTTAATTGCTGCATAATAATCTAGAGAGGTACCTCCCTAGGATTATAATTTTATTAAACTTCTCTCTTAATGCTGTTTATTTGGATTGCATCTTGATGTATAGTGTAAATAATGCCATTATGAGAATCTTGCAGTGTGTTTTTTTCTGTACCTCTCGGATAATTTCCATAGGATTCCTAAAAGTGGAATTACTTGGTTAGTGAGTATAAACATTTTAAGGTTTTGATGCATAGCGTCCATGAAACCCATCTCATTTAGTGACATATCAGGTAGGATAAGCCCTATAAAATAGCTTTAAGATTTAGTTTATAAAAGGAAGTATATGCCTTGCTTAGAGATAAAGCCAAAAGGTATTTTAGAAGGCCAAACTGCATAGGGCATATTTCCCTTTTCCATGGATTAGGTAATGGGTTCATGGATATTCAATATATTATTAATATTTTTTAAAAAGTCTACTGGGCTAGGTGATTTCTAAGGTTCTTTTTGGCTGCAAATTTCTGTTCATTTGTGATTCCTAAGGTCTTTAAGAGTGAGATCTAAGACAGAGCCATAAGCCCCTTGAGACACATAGTCTGAATATTTAATCCTGGGCTGTAATAATGTTGAGGGCAACAGGAAAGAAAGACTGGTATCTAAGCAGGCTGGCAAAGGAAATGTGTCTTTGTGAAACAAACACAAAAAAAATTCCTAATTTTGACCAGGTGTGCTGGCTCATGCCTGTAATCCAGCACTTAGGAAGGCAGAGGCAGGAAGATTGCTTGAGGCAAGGAGTTTGAGATCAGCCTGGGCAACAGAGTGAGACCCCCATTTCTAGCAAAAACAAAAAAAAATTCCTGATTTCCAACTAGTATAAAAATTATGTAGTAGATTACTTGCTCCTTTAGGAGTAAAAATGTCTTAAAGAGAAAGCTGCTTTCTTGAGCAACATTCTAACTTCAAATTCTTGGTTTCTTTTTGAGCTCACAGTAAACACAATACTGAATTGGAATGTTTTTTTTGCTTTTTAAAAAAATGGTATTTTTTACTTCTCATTGGCAGAAACATAATTGTCTATATGAGATAGTTGGCAGATATCTTTTGTCATGTTGTTACTAAGAAAATGTTTATTTAATTAAAGAAAAAATGTTTATGGATTTTTTTTTTCCCTTGTGATGATAATGCAGGGTCTTGGTAAGACTTTACAAACGATTGCTTTGCTTGGTTATCTGAAACACTACCGCAACATTCCTGGACCTCACATGGTTTTAGTTCCAAAGTCTACTTTATACAACTGGATGAATGAATTTAAACGATGGGTCCCATCTCTCCGTGTTATTTGTTTCGTTGGAGACAAGGCTGCGAGAGTAAGTGAGAAACAAATTTAAAAAGGCAGTGGAGAATAACATTATTTCTGGAACTGTTTAAGTTACATGCTCTTGTTAAAGACATCTTAAGTCGACTGCTACTAAATGATGCCTAAGTTGTGCTTATTGTAAGCTAGGCTGTGTTGTAAGTGCTTTGCATGTATTAATTAAATTCTCACAACACTCCTATGAGGTAAATGTATTATATTAATAACAGACAATCCATTGTTATACTTCATTTACTTTTAACTAGCTCATTAACCTAAGCAGTTTTGAATTGTACTTTTAAGTGACTTTTTATAAAAAAAATTTATTTTATTGACAGTGTGTCTTATCAGTGGCTCTATCATTTGTGCTATTTTGAAGCCAAAAATATGTACATTTTCATGACTAAAATGTTTTAATTTTTGAAATTTGACTTTATACATGTACCTGTACACATATACAAGTGGAACCTCTTCTTTATGTACAGAGAGCCTAGTGTTCTGTGTTTATGCATAGATACAGCTTTTGGTTTTGGTTTTTGAATAGAAAAATACATGTCTGTATATATTCTCAGATAATATTAGAAACTGGGCATTTTAGGCGGAGTGTTTAAATTAGCCATTTGTCAATCTAGTAGGCTATAATTATTTTAGGAGTGTAGAATTAATCTAAAAATAATAAATTATGCAAAAATACTAAAATGAGTAATCAGCTTAGAAAGAATATTATTAAATTTTCCAGAGAACATAGTTTAAAGATTTATTCTGTTTTACATATTTAGATAAGTTATCAAAAGATATCCTCAAAAGAATAATGGTAGCATAATGAATTATGTAATTTTATCCTCATCATTTTGCTTGAAGAAAAATTACTTATGTTTATTTAAATTTCGCTTATAAATAATTTAAATATTGAAATACTGAGCTCATAAATTTACAATTACAGGCTTGATTCTTCCCTATACCTAATATTTCCCAGTAGCAAGTTAGTCTCTTAGCACTCTTTCTGGTCACAGTTGTTATTTAATGTAATACCATTCCTTGTAGAATTTTGTATTTCTAACATGCTGATCTTTTGTTAAAATTATTTCTTGAAGATCAAAAGCAAAAGAGAAATATCTGGGCTTGTGTTTTTATAATGCCTCAGTAAAAATGTAAATCCATGGCTTTCAGCTATCTTATATGAAATCTAAGGTTTTCGTGGAACAGTATCTCTGGGACTTTTCAAGAAAGTGTGGATGTATTTAATTTACGACTGCCCTATCTCTGCCCCATAGGAGGTTGAGATTCTGGTGGCCTGAAAAATTTCTGAGTCTTGAAAACCAGTCTTCAAAATTAGTGTTTTTCAAATTACGAGTTGCCACACATTAGTGGGTTGTGAATTCAGCTTAGTGGGTGATGACAATTTTTTACAACGTCAAGAGAGAATAAAATAGCAAATAGCAGAGTTTCATGCTGTAGTAAGGATAAATATTGTTTTGAGAAACTTTTAAGTTGTCTCTTTCTGTGTACGTGCACTGAAACATTTATGTGTATGTGGATTGCAGTTTAAAATGTAATGCAACTGTGGGCCATGGTAGGGAGTTTGAAAATCAGTAATTATCAATTACATAAGTAATGAATGTACCATATTCAGCATGTAGAGATTGATGTCAGTATGTATAGAGGAAGTCCACATCATTATTTATAGATAGATTTGAATCTTGGTACTGCATAGGATAGATATTTTGGGTCTTTCTATTTTCCTGGCCTTCTGTAAACATTTTGAGGACAATGTTTTAGTAGTAAAACATTTGACATAGGCTACAGTGGGTATTTAATTAAGTTAAGAGATAATTAGAGATACTCTTGATCCTTTCTGATACCAATGTAGTCCTGAAGTATATAGAGGTATGATTCCCAAACATGGTTTTGTGACCCCTTCCTTTTCCACACTAAAGTTATCAAAGATAGTGGATATAGAAACATATCTGGTTTTAGTTACGGTTTTGCTACTGATTGTGTGATGTTGAGTGAGTCTCAAAAGGCCTTAATTTTGTCACCTTTAAAATGAGAGCTTTTTGGATTATGTGACACCTTTAATGTTTTATCAAGATAGTTAACTCTAAATCTATCTATTAGTAACAAAAATTTCAAAGCAAAGCTAATTAATTAATTAATTAATTTGAGATGGAGTCTTGCTGTGTTGCCCAGGCTGGTCTTGAACTCTTGGGCTCAAGCAATCCTCCCACCTCAGCCTCTCAAGTAGCTGGGATTACAAATGGGAGCCACTGTGCCCAGCTAGCAGAACTAGTTAAATTAAAAATTTGCATCTATTTCATGGAACGTGTAGAAGGAACCATCAAATGGAATGTCTCACAAAATCAAACAAGGATAAGGTATTAGCAGGACTGAATGGGGTCTGGCACCCTGCTTCTCTTTATTTTGTCTCCAATTCCCTAATAACTTAATTAACTTTTTAAATATGACCATTTCCTAAGGTGCAACTGAGATTTCTACAAAGGGTTTTTTTCCTGCCTTCTACTTCTGTCCAGGCTATGCTCTTATGCACAGTGTGCACTCAGTAAATATTTGTTGAATGTGTCAACAGTGTGTTTGGTGCATAGCTGTAAATTATGAAATAAAGACTATGCAGTGAACAGTTAATTTTGTTTATGCATTGTAACTTCAGATTTACAGTAGTAATTGGCCCCTTCTTAATATAGATTTTGCTGCTCCCTATTAACTTTTGTGGTTTTCTTTTGACCTATAACATCTGGAATTTAGTTCATACAAGTTAAAAATGCTCTCAGTCAACCTGGTTACCATGTTGGCCACTGCCCGTGAAGAGTTAAAAATAGTTCTAAGTAGACTCACTGTTTTAAATAGCCTCCTGTATGAGATAGAGCAAGTCCCCTTTACAAAATTACAATTGTAGCCTCATAATAAGAGTAGGAACCTCACAAAAACATTAATGGGCTTCCATGACTTCTTGAGTATATAATTGATCCCTGCAAGAAAATGGAGGAACATATAAGAGTTCTCAAAAGGTTGGAATCATTCATGTATATTGAGTTCTTTCTATTTGTTGAAACTATAGTATGTTGGTAATGGTTGGATCTTGGTAAGAACATGTATTCAGAAAGAGTTACTTTGTCCAGGTCCTTTTGGACTCCTCATGATATGAAGACAAGCCTAGTAATTTAGTGATTTTTTTCTGGCGATAAGAACTTTTCTAGTTCATTGACTATGCTATACATGAAAGGGAAGCCTTTGTTTCTCTTCTGTTGGTGAAAATATTAGCATGTCTTCCAGATAGTTGACCACAAAGGTATCTTTGGGCCTTGGTTTTCCCATCTTTAAAATGAATGAGACTGAATGATCGTCAGATCTCTTACAACTCTTTTTTTTTTATATTCTTATTTCAGCATATTGTGGGGGTACAAAAGTTTAGGTTACGTATATTGCCCTTGCCCTCCCACCCCCACGAGTCAGAGCTTCAAACATGTCCATCCCCTAGACAGTGCGCATCGCACTCATTATGTATGTATACACCCATTCCCTCCCCGACCCACATCTGCCCGACACCCGATCAATGTTATTCCTAAATGTGCTCTTAGGTGATGATCAGTGAAACAATTTGGTGGTGAGTACATGTGGTGCTTATTTTTCCATTCTTGTGATACTTCACTTACTAGAATGGGTTCCAACTCTTTCCAGGAAAATACAAGAGGTGCTATATCACCATTGTTTCTTATAGCTGAGTAGTACTCCATGGGATACATATACCACATTTTATTAATCCACTCATGTATTGATGGGCACTTGGGTTGTCTTACAACTCTTAATATTCTCTTGACAGTTAAATTCTCTGATCATATTGTCACATATTCTAATATAAATGCATATTCTAATATAAAGCACTTTATTTTGCATTAGGCTGCCTTCATTCGTGATGAAATGATGCCAGGAGAATGGGATGTTTGTGTTACCTCTTATGAGATAGTAATTAAAGAAAAATCTGTATTCAAAAAGTTTCATTGGCGATATCTAGTCATTGATGAAGCTCACAGAATAAAGAATGAAAAATCTAAGGTAAGTTCTCAATATAAAGTTTTCATTTAATTACTGGGTCTGTTTGTTAACTTTTCTGTATTCAAAATAAAAAAGTTATGGAAGATTGTGATTTTATTCATGAAATGTGAATGCAAAGCTAAATTATTGAATACAGGGCAAATAAAAATCGAGTATAGTTTTTAATATAAAGAAAATTGTGTTCATTTGCTATACCTCCTGTGTAGCCTAATTCTGTTATGCTACAGTATTTTAATATTGTTGAGAATATTTGGTGTACAAATATCGTTTGCATTGACTTATTTTTTATTGGGGAGCTACCTTATATGTATTTATATGGATTAGAAAAAAATTTCCTGGAATTATCTGACTTGTGTGAATTAGAGTGTGGTGTTAACATTGAAAAATATCAATATTTCTTGCCATTCAACTCCATCAACAGTAGGAAAAGCTTCAATTATTATGATGAACCTCTCTTTGGATCACTGGGCTACTTTGGGAGAAACAGGGACAGAACTGGAGCAAAACCACCAGGTGGATCATACTAATTTCAAATTGGAACTAATACCTGATAAGAGGACGCATGTTAGAGAATAATTGTTTATTTAAGAGCATTAAAAATTTGCATTTTTGTTGATAAGATTACTGTTCTTTTTTTTTTTTTTTTTTGCTTTTTGTGTCTTAATTTCTGTGGTCTTAATATTTAGAAAGTTAACGTAAGGTATTGGGAAAATGGGCTCAATTCTGATGCCTAAAAATTTTGACCCGGCCAAGTTAGAACTTGGCTAGGCATGTAGATGAATGTGGTTGGTGGGGAAGAAGGAGATTTTGTTGTATAAAATGACTACCTGGATTCCATGGAGAAGTTCTGACTTTTTTTTCTGAGCCCAAAATGGAGAAAATAAAGATTTTTGAAGTGGGGGAGGGGTCTCAGGTATAAATATAATCTGTACTCTTTAAAGTGTAGAAATGCCTAGAATATTTTGTTCAGTTGTGTTTCACTGCAGCAATGTCATCTGAGCTAGGCTATTTTTCCATAGGAAATTAATTATCAAGTTTTATTGTAGTCAAGAAATGTATTGGTTGGATAAAGTACAGTATAACTGAATGTTACACATTCTAATAAATAAAACAATGCTTATATAAATATTATTTTTCTAGCTTTCAGAGATTGTTCGTGAGTTCAAGTCGACTAACCGCTTGCTCCTAACTGGAACACCTTTGCAGAATAACCTGCATGAACTCTGGGCATTACTCAACTTTTTATTGCCTGATGTCTTTAATTCTGCAGATGTAAGTTTAAGCCGTACATTTTGAGTATAATTTTATGTTCACAGAACATCCGTTTTCAAAGCATAGAAAGTAGATTGTTATGCTAGGGTAGCAAACTGAATTGAATGATTTAAGGACTTTGGAGCTTGATTTTCCCCATTACAGATACTACTTGATAATAAAACATACAAAGTTCAGCTATCCATTGGTTTGTATACCTTATCTAGCTTTTGTTTGTTTTTATTGTTTGATAAGATTAACATTTTTATTAGCATTATTTGTCTTTGATTTTTATATTCATACTCCTTCTTAACTACATGTGAGATTACTATGGTATAGGGAAGCCTAATAAATGTATTTTAAGGAAAAAATTAAGGCCGGGCGCGGTGGCTCACGCCTGTAATCCTAGCTCTGGGAGGCCGAGGCGGGTAGATCGCTCGAGGTCAGGAGTTCGAGACCAGCCTGAGCAAGAGTGAGACCCCGTCTCTACTAAAAATAGAAAGAAATTATCTGGCCAACTAAAAATATATATACAAAAAAAAAAAATTAGCCGGGCATGGTGGCTCATGCCTGTAGTCCCAGCTACTCGGGAGGCTGAGGCAGTAGGATCGCTTAAGCCCAGGAGTCTGAGGTTGCTGTGAGCTAGGCTGACGCCACGGCACTCACTCTAGCCCGGGCAACAGAGCGAGACTCTGTCTCAAAAAAAAAAAAAAAAAAAAGAAAAAATTGCTGATGGAATTCCTATATAATGGTGTTCAAATTTTGTTAACTGCTCTAGTATTTTACCTGTTTTCCGAAGTAAATAATAATATTGGTCATCACAATTAATATATTTTTGAAAGTACTTTTCAAATGGATCATTTCTATATTGGTTATATAAGAATCTATAGAATATCGAGTTTGTTAAAAAAAAAAAACTGTGTACTTATTGCAGAATTTCTGCTCCTCCACAGGACTTCGATTCTTGGTTTGACACTAAAAATTGCCTTGGTGATCAAAAACTTGTGGAAAGACTTCATGCAGTAAGTAACAGCAGATAAGAAAATTCAGTAATTAAATGGTATATATAACTGAGCCAGAAAACAAACTTCTGCAGAATCCGTTTGCCTCTTGTCTCAATGTTACTGCTTCTCCCTCCCAACCTTTCTGACAGCCTCTTTGATAAACAAATTCTACTATATCCTCAGCCTCTCTGTTGAACAGTTTTCTTGCCTTGGCCCTCCCCTGTGGATAATGTGGTCCTCTCTCCAGTAGAGGTTGTTCACTCTCCCACACCTTACAGGTCCTCGGGATGGTATTAGTATTCTCCCAGTTCCCCAAAGCCACCTCTGAGTCACTGTTTCTCTACTGTCATGTATAAAACTCTTCCTTTGAGGCCCAAACCATCTTGCAGGTTACCCTCCACCCATTCTCTTCCCCATCAATCTCTTCATCCCCAGGTGGCTCCCTCACCTTCACTGAACACCAGCTTTCCGTTCTTTAATAAGAACTTATATCCTTCTAGCTCTTTCAGTCATGTTACTCCTTCTGTACCTGTTCCGTTACCTCACAGAAACCTCCAGTCCCTGGACCCCTGCTTTTTCTCCCTATCTGTCAGCCCATTTCTGTTGTGACTTCTTTCTGTATCTAGCAATGAGCTCATTTTCTATCACTTGAACCACTCTTTGGCCAGTACTGCCAAACTCCCTTGCCCCCTTGTCTGTCTGCCATACCTGCCCCGTAAACCCTGAACTGGAATAATGTAATTGTCTGTCCTCTGGGTTTCAATTTTGCTTCTACCACTTACTAGAAGAGTGAGTGACCTTGTCTGTACTGGGGCTGTTCAACACTGATAAAGAAGATTTCGCAACTGTACAGGTTGGAACTGCTGTGATGTCATGTTCTCTAACGTAAGCTGGGATGTCAAGATACTGGTGATCTTTCGACATGGCCTTCTACTAGCCTCTTTCCCATTTCCTGTTAACAGCTATTTTAGACCTTCCCTGATCTCACCAAGACTTCTATCCCAGGTATTTCCTGCCCTCCTTCTCCCTCAGCAGGTAACATTATTCCTTTCTCAAAGAGAAAATAGAGGTCATTAGGTAGGAATTCTTTCAAGCATGTCTGTCTTCCAATGATATCTGCATCTGTGTTATTTACCTTCTGTCTGAGTGGAAGAGGTGTCCTTTCTCTGGTCAATGGCTAATTCTTCCATGTGAACGCTGGATCTCATCTTTTCCTATTTCCGTATGGACTTTCCCCTATGATATATCCTTTTAATTGTCTACATTTTCTACCTCTCCCTCCATATTGGTTCTTTTCCCTCAACATATAAACACGCTCAGTTATCTCTCTTATTAAATCCAAACCTGAATCCATACCCACCCACTCTCACACAGTCCCTGTCTAGCTGTGATTCTGTTTTCTTCTCTTGATAGCTAAACTTCTTGAAAGAGTACTTTATCCTCTCCATCTCTACTACCTAATCTCCTAGTCACTCTTGAACTCACTGGCTACTGGCTTCTATCCATACAACTGAAACTTTTCAAGATCTTCAATGACTTTCCAGTTGCTGAATTCAGGTTACATGTTTTGGTCAGTATCTTGGCTTCTCTGTACTAGTTTACAGGGCTAGCCACTTCTGCTGCTGGAAACTCTTTCCTGTTTGGTTTCTAGGATACCATTCTCTTCTGGATTTGCTTTTACATCTTTGGCCACTCTTATCAGTCCCCTTTATGGGCTTTTTCCCCCCTCTTTCTGTCCCTTAAAGTTTAGCATTTTATAGGGCTTTGTCTTTGACTTTCATACATGCTCTCCCTGGGGATCCATTCCCATGGTTTCACCTACCGCCTGTATATACTGAGAACTCCCAAAGTTACTTTTCCATAACTCTCTCCTAAGCTTCTATACTTTCACATATCACTGCCCTCTGAGTGTTTCTGCCTAAATGTCTTGCTGGCACTTGAAACTCTTAAGAATATATCTTAGACAAGTTTCAGAGACTCGAACCAAAAACCAGAAGTCTTCTTTTACTCTTCGCTTTTCCTTACCTCCCATAGATATCTAATCATAATAGCTACCATTTATTGAGTGTCTACTGCAGTTAAGCTCTACACATGTACTACTACAAATGTCCACAGCAGCCTTGGAAATAGGTATTATCCCCATTTAAAAATGTTCGGCATACACACATACCATAAATTTTTTTTTTGGATGAACAGATGAGGAAACGGGCTTGGAAACATTAAGAACTTGCCCAGGCTCATGACAGCTAATCAGGAACTGAGCTGATTTTTAGAATAAGCCTGATCTGGGTTTAAATTCTGCATCTACCACTTACTAGCAAGGTGACTTCAGTGAACTTACTAAAATTGAAATAATCACATTTCTGTCAAATATTTATTGTAAGGATTAAATACTATATGTGAAGTTCATATTGCAGTATCTGGCACATTGTAGGTAGGTACTCTATACGTTGAAGCACTTTGATTTTCTTGTGATATAATATGTCTTTCGTGTATACATTGATTATTTTATCTTTTTTCTGCTCATCCATATCTTCCTTCACATTGAACTGTTTTCTTCTCATTCATATATTTAACTATAGTCATGCCCTGCATGACATTTTGGTCAATGACGGACTGCATGTATATGACCATAGTCCCATAAGATTACAGTGAAGCATATATAGAAACCAGATATATGGCACTTGATAATTGGCATCGCAGATCAAGTAGGGAAGTGATGCTGGGATATTTGTTTTTCCATACATATATAATATACATATTATATATATATACACACACACACACACCATTTAGATTTGTGTAAGTACACTTTATGATGTATGCACAATGACAAAGTCACCGAATGATGCATTTCTCAAAATATATCCCCATCATTAAGTGATACATAACTGTATTTTGAAAGGATCTGCATTTGTATTTCATTTCTGGAGACTCTTTGATCGATACTCTGGCTTCAGATTTCTTCTCAGGTTTAAAAATCTTCTTGGATTATAACAGCTTTAAAAAAAAGGGGGTTCTTTGGTGCTTATTCTGTAGTCAGTGATCTTTGTGTGTTAATTTCTTATGTCTTTTGTGCCATCACATCATGAATGTCTACTTTAGGTCCCCTATTCTGATTTTCTAATGGGCCATTACTAGGTTCTTTGCAAAGAAAGTTGGCAATTGGTGTTGGTAGTGTTTGTCAGATTATGCAATGAGAAATAAGTTTCACACTAGAGTGTTGTTAATAAAATACATGGTTGATAATATTAAATGTTTTTATAAACTTTTATAAAAACTATCACTTTTTAGGTTTTAAAACCATTTTTGTTACGTCGTATAAAAACTGATGTAGAGAAGAGTCTGCCTCCTAAAAAGGAAATAAAGATTTATTTGGGACTGAGTAAGATGCAACGAGAGTGGTGAGCTATTTTATTAAAATTTATTTGTGTATCAGAATTTACTAAAAATTAGTTTTATAGTTGTTCAGTTATGCCCTTAGTTCAAAATTACATTTTATATTTCAATGCAGGTTAAGTGTTTCAAATATTTAAAGAGAAAATTTATAAGTATTTTATTTAACCTTTGAGAAAGAGCATAGGCTTTGGAGTTAGAGATCTGTGTTTGAATCCCACGCATTGCCTCTTAGTAGCTATTTAGCTTGGGTAAGTTACATAAGCTAAGTTTCCCTTCTGTAAAATGGGAACAGTACTATTTAGTTTATGAGGATGATGTTGAGATTAAAGGGGATGATGTCACTGGCACACCAGTTAGTTATTCTTGCTTTTTCTATCAGCAAAACATAGTTATAATCATAATAATAGTGATGATGATGAAAACATCCAGAATTGTGGATATTACAAAAATAGAAGCTAGAAACATTTGATAAATACAAGCAAAGCAGGAAATCGACAAGGGGAGTCACAGGAAACATAAATAGGACATGTTAATAATGTGGTAATGCTGCTAAACAAAGCAAAATGTTACTTTTATAAGTAAAATTAGATCATGTGTAAAAATATATAACAATTTCTCTACTATACAAGCCAGTATAGGGTAGAGGTTAAGAGTATATTCTTTGGACTCAGACACAAGATTGAACCTTGGCTTTGTCTCTTGCTGTGACCCTAAGTTGTTTAACTTCTTCTAGCTGCCTGAATTTTCATCTTTAAAATGGGTATGATACTAGTACGTACTTCAGAATAGTTGTGAAGATTTGGTGCATGATTCATATAAAGCCCTTGACATGATACCTGGTACTTGCATTCAGTAAAAGTTGGCAAATATTATAATTAAATATTAGTATTGATCAGGTGTGTACATAAGTCTCTTTTTGTCTGAGTGAAGTTCTAGAAAAGATAAAATATTTATAGGATCAGAAAAAAATGATGTATTTAGGTATAAAAAATAGAACACCTGTAATCCCAGTGCCTTGGGAGGCCAAGGCAGGAATATTGCTGAGGCCAGGTGTTCGAGACCAGCCTGGGGAACATAGTGAGACTCAGTCTCTACAAAAAAAAAAAATAAATAAAAATAAAAAATTTAGCCAGACATGGTGGCACACACCTGTAGTCCTAGCTACTGGGGAGACTAAAGCAGGAGCATCGCTTGAGCCCAGGAGTTCGAGGTTACAGTGAACTATGATCACGCCACTGTGCTGCCTGGGCGACAGAGTGAGAGCCTGTCTCTAAAAACAGGAAAGAAAAGAAAAAAATTGATTTTGTTTTTAGCTCAAACAAGTAAAAGTTGGATGTCAACTTTCAGCAAATTTTGTACTTACTGAATAACTATTGGATAAGTCTCTAAATAATTATAAGCTGGTGGCAATTTATAATAATGGATAAAGCAGGAGGAATCAGGTTTATAAGCAACATACAAGTTACAGTGTTCCAGTCTTCATTAGTTTGCTGGTTTTGGTGATCAGATTTAGTTTCAAATCAAATCTTTTTGTTTATCTTTAAACAGGAATGTAATCTGATGGCCAAAGGAACATTTCTTTATGACATTAACCTTTCTAATAAGTGATGATTAATTATAGTGTAAAATTTTAGGTATACAAAAATCCTGATGAAAGATATTGATGTTTTAAACTCTGCTGGCAAGATGGACAAGATGCGACTCTTAAACATTCTGATGCAGCTTCGAAAGTGTTGCAATCATCCGTATCTGTTTGATGGTGCTGAGCCAGGTCCACCTTACACCACTGATGAGCATGTTGTCAGCAACAGTGGTAAAATGGTAGTTCTGGATAAACTGTTGGCCAAACTCAAAGAACAGGGTGAGTAATCAATTTTTAAAATTAGCATGGAATAAATTCATATTAATGACTTGTATATGAATAAAATTTTCCATATTCATTCATTCATTCACTTGTTCAGCAGACATTGTTGAGTACTTACTATTTGCCAGGAATTGTCCTACGGGCTGGGTGTACAAAGATGAATAAGACAACAGTCTTTGCCTTGGAGAAGCTCACAGTGTAGTGAGGAGGAATAGTTGCAGTTCATTGTGATAAGTGCTATGGTATGTTGAGAAACTGGGAGTTGGGAAGGTCTTCACAGAGATGACAATTTGAGGTGAGCACTGGAGAATGTATAGGAGTGAACCATGGGAAAAAGGAGGGGAAGGGTTTTCCAGGGCAATGCAACAGAAGCATGAAAAAAGGGAATGGGGGAGCTTATGGTATTTGGGGTAGAGTGGCAGTTGATGAATCTGGGAAGATGGATGGACCAAATAGTGAAAAGTCTTTTAAACCATGCTTTAAGGAGTCGGGACTTTTATCTTGAAGGTGGTAGAGGGAGGGTCATAGGATATTTGACTGTGGAGAGTGACAGAATATGTCACTCTTGTGTGTTAGGAAGAGAACTTGGAGGCGGTATAGGGGATCTACTGAGGACAAGAGTCTAGAAATAGGAGACTAGTTGGGAGACCTATTGCAGTAGTCCAGTGAGAGAGCCTGTGGACCCATTACTCATCCTTAGGACAAAGTAAAGGCAGACGTTAAATCATTTCAGTATGTATGGAGGATTTTGAAGACCTTAAAAATGTGTATCTCAACAAATGCATAATTCTATATAGCATCCCTTGAAGGGGTGTGTATGTGTCTCTGTGTGTGTTTGTATGTGTGTAATGGAGTGTTGGTTCATGTACTGTATATTTATATTGCCTATAATGTTTAATTTTATTCTTGTAACTTTTAAGTTAGTTTTATACAAGTTATATAACTTTCTTTTTTGGTGAAATGTTTTAGGTTCGAGGGTTCTCATTTTTAGCCAGATGACTCGCTTGCTGGACATTTTAGAGGATTATTGCATGTGGCGTGGTTACGACTATTGTCGACTGGATGGACAAACCCCCCATGAAGAAAGAGAGGTAAGGAAGAGACAATAAAACAAGACTTCCAAAATCAGAGTTCAATTATGCACTGTTTTTCACCATTAGGTAGTTTTGTTGAACTTTTGCATTTTCTTTAGCTAGGAGCATTGACTTTCTCACTGTTATCTCTCTCTCTTTGATCTTCAATTTGGTTTCCATCGCACTGACTCTTTACAAATCATCCTTTCCAAGGTCTTCAAAGACATTCTCACTTATCTAAAGGACACTATGCCATTCCGTCCTTATCTCCTCTAACCACTGCTGTCTCTGACCTTTGATTACTAACTGATTCTCCGCTTACTTGCTGGCCTCTAATTTTATATCATTTTCTTTTTTGCTTTGCTACTTAAAGCAGACCCTTGCCATTTGTGGAGTTTAATGGTTGAGATTTTGCCAGTTTATAAACAACTTTAAAGACCCATGAAACAGTAATTTGTAAAGGGAATAATCTTGGCCTCATAGAGCTTTTATAAAACTTAAATGTGACAACATAGGTATGTATAGGTGCTTATCATGAATTTGGATCTTGGGATGCTAGAAGGTTGGTGTGCAGAAATGAGTCACTTAGTAAGTCTACCTATTATCTAGTATCTTTCTCAAATTTGGAAATTCTTATAGGTGTTTATATTATCCTTCACAAATGTCACTGATCTCATGTGTTTTCAACCCATTAAAGCACTTTTTTTGGGAAGGCTTTGATAGTTTATCTTCTATTTTCTGTGATCCTCCAGGGCTCTGTCTTTGGCTTCTGTTTTAAGTCTATACAGTAAGTCCTCAGTTAACGTTGTTGATGAATTCTTGGAAACTGCAACTTTAAGTGAAACAACGTGTAGTGAAATCAATTTTACCATAGGCTAATTGATATAAACAAGAGTTAAGTTCCTATGGCATATTTCATCACAAAACATCACCAAACTTCTAAATAAGGACCAAAACACTTCTAATATTAAACATCGAAATAAATGTAAGCTATATATAGATTTCAGAAATATTAATAAAAACAAGATAATCATTTACCCACCTATTCCAGTTCCGGGTCGCAGTGGCCTTAGCCTCTCCTGGCAGCTCAGGGCTCCAGGGGGGAACTGACCCTCGACAGGCCACCATCCATCAAAGGGCGCACTCATATATACACCCACACTCACTCACACTAGGACTGTGTAGACACACCAGTTCACCTAATGGGTACAGCTTTGGGATGGAGGAAACCAGACACCAGGAGAAAACCCACGTTGATGTGGGGAGAACGTGCAAACCACACAGACAGTGGCCCCGGCTGGGAACTGATTTTTCTCTCATCAGCTTTATAACAAAACGATGTTAATTCAAGGACCTGATGTACTCATATTCTGGGCAAAGATCACGATTTTATGGTATAGTCAAAAATGCGCTGAACTTAGTTTCAGAAGACCTGAATTTTAGCACCAACTTTACCACTTTGTAGTGTGTGCAAGCTGTTTAATTCTCTGAACCTCAGTGTCTTTAATTGTATTAAAAGGTTAATACAATTAACACCTGGGCTGTTTTTCTGACAACATTGTTGTGAGGATCAGTGGATATAATAGGTAGGAATACAGGTTTAAACTGAATAGTGCAGTATATGGCACATGTTATGAAATTGCACACAGGCCTTTTTACTTCTTACCTTTAAGGCCCCATTTCAGCCTATAAAGACTCTTAGCATGCTTCCCTCTCCTTCCGTAGCTGCACTGGGAACTCTGTCCCTTGTGGGCCTCCTTTTTTATTTTTATTTTTTATTTATTTTTAATTCAAGCATTTATTAAATGTCTACTATGTACTCAGCACTGTACAAGGGGATGGGCCTCCTTATTGAAGGAGTAAGTGTAGGATAGTGTTCACAGCAAGCACACAGGCCATTTTCATATGAAGGGTTTTACTGCTACCCTATAGGGAAACGGTTGTGATAACATTTAGACATACAGGGACGTTTCAAGGCTTACACTATTCCCTGCCCTATAGTTTTTTTTTTTTAATCTGAGATGGTAACTTGAAGCTTTACTTGCCGACTTACTCTGAGAACTGGTTTCTCCGAATCCACATTAAGCACAGGCCCTATAGTGCCATTCAAGATGATCCTTCTTCCTAGAATGAAGAGCACATACCAAGGCAGAACAGTAAG
The DNA here is from genome assembly GCF_020740605.2 of Lemur catta. NCBI lineage: Eukaryota > Metazoa > Chordata > Mammalia > Primates > Lemuridae > Lemur > Lemur catta. Next base: position 29,734,737 of record NC_059155.1, on the reverse strand, counting down.
TGCTTTCTGATCTCAAGTAGCCAGTTTGCATTTCTGACTGATCTCTCTGCTCATTACCCATATATGTCCAAATTGTTCTGGTTTTTTAAAAATTCCAAATAATGTTCTCCCTTCAGAGACTCTGAATTACATGTATTGACTTTAAACATAGCAAAGTTAGAACTGTTCATTTTTTTTTTTCTTGGAAATTCCCTGCTTTCCCATTACATTGTCGTCCACACCATCATTTCATCTGTTTTCCTAGTAAGAAGAGGAAGACCACATTTGGTATCTGACTCTGATTGTGTGCCAGCTGTCAATAAATAATTCTTTCCCAGTAGCTCTCAGATTTGCCCCTTCTCCGTTACTACAGCTAAATTCAGCTAGCAAAGCTTCTGGTCATCCTCTGACTCAGTTCCTGTAACCTCTACTTAATCGGCCTCCTCACTTTTATAGGGAAAAGAACTAACATTTGTCAAGCAACTACTATAAGCTAGGCAACTTAAAGTTCCAATTGAATTCTCCCAGCAGCCTGGTAAAGTATTGGTATAATTTTCTCCATTTGAAACTGTGTCTCAGAGAGGTTAAATGCTTGCCCAGAATCCCAGATATAATGAATGCTAGAGTTGTGATTCATGCCCAGGTTTTTGCTATTTCCTCTACACCAAGATGCCTCTCACTACACCATGCTGCTTTCTATACTGTCCCCTTTACCTGCTGTGCTGACTGTGGCAGTGGGAGCCACCTTCTCTGCCTATAACTTTGACCATGCCATTCTATTCATTAAAAAAAAACCCTTGCCTGCATTTTGTGATTATACAAGTAATATGTGATTGCTGTAATAGAATAAAGAAATTTGGAAATTTGGAAAATGAAAGTATTTCTGGACAATCTTTTTATGTATATATAACATGTATAAGTAATTGATATCATACTATATATACTATATATGAAGTTCAGTATCCTGATACTTTTTATTCAACATTATATTGTACTTTTCTATGTCCATTAAAAGATCATTGTAAAAATAATGTTAGGGTAATATTTCATCCTATGGATTATATAATTACTTATATACTATAAATAATTTATCTCCCAATTGTTGATCATTTAGGCTGTTTCCAATTTTTCACTATTATAAATAATGCTACAGTGAGAGTCCTTATACATAAATCTTTATGTACATCTCTGATTATTTCCTTAGGATAAATTCCTAGAAGTGGAATTACGGGGTCACAGGGTATGAACAATTTTAAGGCTCTTGATGCATATTGCCAAATTGCTTTCCAGAAAGTTTGTACCAATTTACACTCCCAGCAGCAGTGTATGAGAGTGCCCGTCTCACCACCCCCTCGTCAACATTGAGTATTATCATTTTTTTATCTTCAAAAAATGGTATTATGTTGTTTCAGTTTGCATTTATTTGATTACTGGTGAGACTGAACATTATTATTGTGTTTTTCAGCCATTTGTGTTTGTTGTTCTGTGAATTGTCTGTTCATTTTTTTTGTTCATTTTTCTGTTGGAGTCTTAGTGTTTTTCTAATTAATTTGTATGAGACCTTTATATAGTAAGGATATTAATATTATTTTTTTAAGATTCTTTACTAAATATCCCTAGATTACCTTGTTTTCCTCATTACTTACCTATTTGTCCCTTGTCACCATACTGATAAAAGTCTTCTTACTGTCTCCTTTATCTGTTGTTCTCATTCCCATTTCTAAACTTTTTCTCTCTTGGTTCATCTTCTAAACCATACCTAATCATACCTTCTTTATTAATCCTTTATAAGCTAATGGGAATAAAGTTGAGATTTCTGACATTTTACCCCCAGATACATTTCAGCACTCCATTAAAACATTTTCACTATTTTTTTTAAATAATATAAATGAATTATTGTTTAGTTAAATTTCATTATGTGATTGTTCTAAGTTTGTCTATTGATGTAAGCTTTTAAAGATTAGGAACTTCATTTATGTAATATACTTTTTATAGCAATTCATACAATACAGTATATAGATGTATGCTTAAATTTTTTTGAAGATAGAAGAATATAAAATATATTTATAAAGATGTTATAAAATGTAGATTTTCTGTATGCATGTTAAAATTTGTTTCTTAAGGACTCTGGTGATTATAATTTGATATTTTTTTCTTTTTTTTTCTATCCCTTTGGCAATTAAAAAATAAAGGAAGCAATAGAGGCCTTTAATGCTCCTAATAGTAGCAAATTCATCTTTATGCTGAGTACCAGGGCTGGAGGTCTCGGAATTAACTTGGCAAGTGCTGATGTGGTTATACTATATGATTCAGACTGGAATCCACAGGTTGACCTACAAGCTATGGTTAGTAATCTTCCATGATGTCAGAAATTTATCATACCTCAGAATACTATTATTTATATAGTATAAAGGTAATTTAAAATAAAAGGGTAACAACTTTGGGGACGTTTTGTAAAAGTTGGATTATCCTGGAAAACAAAGTTGCTGTTGTAATTGCAAAAACAAACAAAAAGAATGAAAACAAATAAACATACCTCAGATCCAACTATAGCATTTCTATGTCAATTTTAGCTTTTATCATGAAACAGAAATGTCAGTTTTTTTCCCATTCCTGAAAATTGAAGAGGACACATACATTTGTTTTAATGAAAATGGTTACAGAATTAATCTCTCATTATTAATTATTAATGAAACTGGGACAAGTAGGATTTTTAAGTTTTGTAGTAAAATGATTGGGGAGAGAAGATAAAAAGGTGAGAAGGTAATATATTCCAGGAAAACATTTGCTGCTTAAAAAACTATTCTACACTTTAAAAATATTTTTTTCAGGGAGCTTTTCCTCTTGCCTTTCATCATGACACTAAAGGTAACTCCTTTGATATTTTGGCATCATTTATTGAACTAGAGCTACAGCTTCTCTCAATGTGACTCACATTTTCAAATAAAGAAATATAATTTCAGAAGTAAAAAGATGCAAAATAACTACATATTCAAAATCACAAGAAGTTGTGGAATAATTGACTTCTTTTTGGAAACAATGAAAAGTCATCTGCCGATGAGGTATAACTTAGAAGTCCTCCCTTTATAATAGAGACTTGAAAAAGGTTGACCATTGGGACATTTTAAAATCAATATGCTGTGGCATAATTATTACTACCTTAGCATGGTGTTGAACTACCTGTTTGATGTGACTAAGTAGCAGTAAGCCCCCGGAAATTACAGTGTTACTGAACTGGAAAACCTAATGGTGGTAGCACTTCATTTCCTCAGAAGTGTTAGAGTAGAGCTGATCTTTCAGGATCTGTTAGTTTGGGTTTAAAATTTTAAATATTTGTAGGGTATTACATTCTCTTTTAATGTGCTGTGTTGAAACTTTGTTACTGGCCTCTAGTGTTTTTATATTTAGTACAAGGGCTGCTTTGAACCTTGTTTCTTTGATTTTTTTTCTCTACTACCTTCCTCCCTTTACCTATGTACTCTAGCAGCTTCTGTGTTTTAAAAACACACTCCCTAGATGTTTTTATATTGCTAGAAGTTGCCACCTGTCACCTTTACCAACTATAAGCCATAGGACCAGTTCTAGACTACTGTATAGTAAGGATATTAATACCTCATTAATTTTTATGACCCTTTACTACATATCCCTGAATTGCCTCAGTAAGCAGAGAGAACTGCTTGATGATGAGATAAAGCAGACTTTTGCCACCATAACAACCCTTGCTAACTACTTATAAATCTCCTTGCTAGTTTGGAAGATGTTTGTATTTAGTGGCTTAAAGTTACTTAGTAACTCAATCCAGAAACTTCCAGCTGCCTCTTGTCCTCATCTTAAAGGGGCTTTGCCATTTGTCCTTTTGGAAGTTTCCCATTCATTAATGGTATAATATAATATTTGCCGATTTCTTTGGTCCCAGTGGTCTTTAGGTATTCTTAATATTCATCGTCCTCTTTTCAAAAGTGGCAGGTCTAGAGAGATAAAAAACTAATTTTATTTTCAGAATTTCACGGCATGTGATGGCTATACTCTAAATTTTATCCAGAATATCCAATATCTTATATTAGGACTCTTTCTACTAGGATCGAGCACATCGTATTGGTCAGAAGAAGCCAGTACGTGTATTCCGTCTCATCACTGACAACACTGTTGAAGAAAGGATCGTAGAGAGAGCTGAGATAAAATTGAGACTTGATTCAATTGTTATACAACAAGGTATTTGTACATGTAAACCTAATTAGGTCATTTTTGCAAATACACATGCAGTTTTCTTCAAAGAAGCTTACTTTTAATAGAGGTTGACCAAAATTTGAAAACTTAGAGAAAGAAAATTGAAACATCACTCTCTATCCCATAAATATATATAATTATTATATATCAAGTAAAAATAAAAAATTTTAAAATGCTAATTGAGATGTTTTAAAACAACAAAAGAAATGTTCCTAAGTAAAACCCTTGCATTCAGTACATGGAATAGTTGAACTTCTCTAGCTTATAGTTGAATGCCAATAGCATGTCTTTTGATATGTCTGATATTGTAGCAGATAAAATGTCTAGTTTTTAATTTTTTAAAACATGTATTAGAGGGTACCTTTCCATACAGAGAAGTTTGATCTGAAAAATATAGTCTGAACATGAAAAAAACAAATGTTTCTGTCCTTCTGGGTTTTAACTGAATTTTACAGAAGGAATTTCACACTGAAATAGAAATTCTGGTAGAATAAAAACTTGTAGGGTTGTTCATTAAACAAATAAGTTTAATGCTCACTAATTTTTTGTTCTTATAGAGCTTTATGTATGGTTAACTGTGATAGTGTCTGATTAGAACTATTTGTTGTGCTTTCTTTGGAACATAATTGATTGAATATATACAATTTTCATTTTTATTATTAGGAAGACTCATTGACCAACAGTCTAACAAGCTGGCAAAAGAGGAAATGTTACAAATGATACGGCATGGAGCCACCCATGTTTTTGCTTCTAAAGAGAGTGAGCTGACAGATGAAGACATTACAACTGTTCTGGAAAGAGGGGAAAAGAAGGTTAGTAAAATGGCATTTTGTTTTCATAATAGATTGCTTTAAAATCAACATACTTCAGCATATGTGTTATTTGCATTGCATTGAACTAGATGTTTCAAATAACTCGTATTTTCTCTAACAACTTGTAGATCTATTTCTAGTGGTGGATTTAGGGGTTTAAAAAAATTTTTTGGTGAGAAAGACTAAGAACCAGAGTTTAAAATTGAGTGACCTTATATCTCATGCTTATTGAAAATACTGTACTTAAAAGTCTAGTAAATTTTGTGTTTAAGCACATGTATAAGGACTGCATTTTTTATAGTCTTTTTTTTGCACTGGATTAGGAATTGTCTACTGATGCATTGTGGTAATTGAAAATCTTTTGTAAACATTTCATGAAATACTAAAGCATTATTTGTTAAAGCATAATAAATTGTTTCAGAATATTTTGCATTTAATTTACCTTTTTCACAAATTATGGATAATTTCAAACATAAGCAAAAGTAGACAGAATAGTATAATAAGCTCCTATGCAATCATCACCCATTTTTTAACAACCATCAACCAGTCCTGCCCCATTCATATCCCCAATTCATTTCCACCTTTATAGATTATTTTGAAGGAAATCTCCAACAAATCATTTCAGCTGTAAATATTTCACTATATATTTCTAAAATATAAGGACTCTTTTTAAAAACATAATAATTATAGCATTGTCCCACCTGAAAAACTCCAATAATTCTTTAATAACACCAAATATCCAGTTAGTATTCAAATTCCTAGTTGGTTTATATTTATACTTTTTAAAAACAGTTTCTTTGTTTTTAAAAAATCAGAATGCACATGAAGTCTGCACATTGCCATTGGTTGATATGTCATCTTATCTTTTTAAATCTATAGGTTCCGCCCACATTTATGAATTTTTTGTCATTTATTTGGTAAAGAAACTGGGTCGTTTGCCTTTTGAGTTGCTCACAGTGTGGATTTTGCTGAGTCCATCTCCATGGTGTATTTTATCATGTTTACTATAATATCCGGTAAAATGGTTGACTATGCTTTTCAGAAGATTTTTGTTTTTGAGGTCATATCCTGTATTTTGAACAATCTTTTGATAATATATTTCATATCAGTATGCAAAATGTGTTGCTTTAGTCCAACATTGCCTTTATTTTAGCACTAGCTATTTGTTCAATTAAAGTTATACAATAGAAATTAAAATGTGGCTACATTTTTAATGATAAAAAAATTTTAAAGAAAGCCTGAGAATACTTGGGAAGCACCATTTAAGTATTTAAAATACTTGGGGCAAGTTAAATTTACATTCAAGTTTGATGTTAGAATTGCATTCATACCTTGTAAATGAACAGACTGGATATCTCATGTCAAAACCTGATTTTGTAAGAAGGTAGAGGATTCACAGATTTTTATAATTCAGTGATAATTTTCTCATTTCAATGTATTCAACTTTAGACTGCAGAGATGAATGAACGCTTACAGAAAATGGGAGAGTCTTCTCTTAGAAATTTTAGAATGGACACTGAACAAAGTTTATACAAGTTTGAAGGAGAAGATTATAGAGAAAAACAGAAGGTAACTTTTTACCCTCAAACATTAGATACTCACATTAGCATTTCTCCCCATAATAATTATACAATATTAATAACACTGGCACTTATCTATTACAATACTCTGCTATAGAGTGAAATTTGATGTAGGGCAAAAGATCTCATGCCAGGTATACTTTTCACTTATTTTGCTGGTTTATTATTATTATTATCATCATCATTGTCATCATCATTTTTGCTGCTGCTACTACTACTACTTTTGTTATTGAAGAACAGTATAGGATTGCAGTTGAGTCCCTGAACTTGGGAGCTGAAATCTGAATTCTTTAATAATTGACTCTGGGTATTCAGTTTTCTCACCTGTCAAATGGAGGTTATAGTAGTTATATTGTAGAGTGATTCTGGCAGTGACACGAGTTAATACTCATAAAGTAATTAGAACAATGCCTTGTACATAGTATTAACTATATGAGGAATAATATTATTAGTAACGTTTAGTTGGTTAAATGTCAGAAGGACTTTGTTATATGTGGTCTCATTTATAAAATATTGCCTTGTAATATACTGCATGGACAGCAAGCATCTGTTGAAGAAATCGGGATTTTATCTTGTCTGCTTAAATTGAAATTAAGGCTGTAATTTTAGAATGTTTGATTTGCAATTAGATTTGCAGAATGGTTGCAAAAATAGCCCAGAGTTAACATATATCCTTCACTTAGCTTCCCCTAACAACTTACATGTTAGTATAAATATCAAATCCAGGAAATTAACACCAGTTTTCCCCCCAATGTCCTTTTCCTGTTCTAGAGGATCCAATCTAGGATCCCACATGTATTTTAAAAAATAGCCTTTTTAATTTTTTCTTTTATTTTTAGTTGACACATAGTGTGTATATATTTATGGGATACAGAGTGATAGATATTTCAATACAACAAACATGTTAAAGTTCAAATCAGGGTAATTTAGCATATCCACCTAAAACATTTATCATTTCTTTGTATTGGAAACATTCAAACTCCTTTATTCTAGCTTGTGAAAATATACAATAAATTACTGTTAACTATATTCACCCTTAAAGACTTAAATATAAGACCCCAGACTATAATACCACTAGAAGAAAACGGGGGAAATGCTTCAGGACATTGATCCTAGGCAACAGTTTTATGGGTGAGACTTCAAAAGCACAGGCAACAAAACCAAAAATAGACAATTGAGACTATATCGAACTTAAAAAACATAGCAGAGGAAACAGTCAAAGAGAGGGAAGAGACAACTTGTAGAATGGGAGAAAATATTTGCAAACTATTCATACTACAGGGGATTAACCTGCAGAATATATACAAGGAACTCAAACAACTCAACAGCAAAAAACCCAAATAATTTGATTTAAAAATGGACAAAGGAGATGAATAGACATTTCTCAAAAGAAGACATACAGATGGCCAACAAGTATATGAAGAAATGCTCCATATTACTAATCATCAGGGAAATGCAGATCAAAATCACGAGACAGCGTCTCACCGCAATAAGCATGACAGTTATCAAAAAGACAAACAGTAATGAATGCTGGCAAGGTTGCAGAGAAAAGGGGACTCTTATACACTGTCAGTAGGAATGTAAAGTATTACAGCCATTATGGAAAACAATATGGAGGTTTCTCAGAAAACTAAAAATGGAACTACTGTATGATCCAGCATTCCCACTACTGGGTATTTATCCAAAGGAAAGGAAATCAGTATATACATATTTTGGTTTTTGTTTGTAATGAAGAGATGGCGTCTTACTGTGTTGCCTAGGCTAGATTCAAATTTCTAGATTCAAGTGATCCTCCCGTCTCAGCCTCCCAAGTAGCTGGGACTATAGGTGTGTGCTACTGTGCCTGGATAAAATCAGTATATTGAAGCAATGTCTGTACCCCCACATTTATTGCACTGCTATTCATAATAGCCAAAATATGGAATCAATCTAAATGTCCATCCGCAAATGAATGGCTAAAGAAAATGTGGTACATATACACATGGAACACTATTCAGCCATAAAAATAGACTTTATTTTTAAGTTCACAGCAAAATTGAGTGGAATGGGATGTAGTTCCCATATACATCCCCCTCCCTTATGCACAGCTTCCTCCACTATCAACATGCTGCACCAGAATGGTACATTTGTTACATTCAGTGAACCTACATTGAAATGTCATTATAACCCAAAGTCCATCATTACATTAGGCTTCTTACTTGGTGTAATATATTCTGTGGGTTTTGACAAATGTATAATGGCATATATCTACCATTGTATAATGGTATCATACAGAGTAATTTCACTGCCCTAACAGTCCTCTGTGCTCCACCTATTCATTCATCCCTCCTCTCAACCCCTGGCCACTATTGATTTAGTGTCTCCATAGTTTTGCCTTTTCCAGAATGTCATATAGTTGTATGTAGCCTTATCAGATTGGCTTCTTTCACTTAGTAATATTCATTTAAGTTTCCTCCATGTCTTTTCATGGCTTGATAGCTCATTTCTTTTTAGCACTAATATTCCATTGTCTGGATGTACCACAATTTATTTATCCAGTCACCCACTGAAGGACATCTTGGTTGTTTCTAAGTTTTGACAGTTATGAATAAAGCTTCTGTGAACATCCACGTACAGGTTTTTTTGGGACATAAGTTTTCAACTCCATTGGGTAAATACCAACAAATGTGATTGCTGGATCCTATGGTTTAAGAGTATATTTATTTTTTTATTACACTGCCAAACTGTCTTCCAAAGCTTCTGTACCATTTTGCATTCTCACAAGCAATGAATGAAAGTTCCTGTTTCTCCACATCGTTGCCAGCATTTGGTGTTGTCAATGTTTTGGATTTTCACCATTTTAATAGGTGTGTAGTGGTTTCTCATTGTTTTAATTCATAATTCTTAGACACGTGATGTTGAAGATCTTTTCATGTGCTTATTTGCCGTCTGTATGTCTTCTTTGGTGAAATGCCTATTCAGTTCTTTTGCCCATCTTTCAATCAGATTGTTCCTTGTCTTACTGCTGAGTTTTAAGAGTCTCTTTATATTTTGGATAATGGTCCTTTATCAAATGTATCTTTTGCAAATATTTTCTCCCAGTCTGTGCCTTGTCTTCTCATTTTATTGACTTGCATTGCATTTTTGTTGCTGTGTGTCCTTAGTCTCTTCTAGTCTGTGACAGTTTTTCAATCTTTCCTTTCTTGATCTTCACACTTTTGAAGAGTACTCATCAATTATTTTATAGTTTGTCTCTCACTTTGAGTTTGTGTGACATTTTCACATTATTTGATTGAGATCATGCGTTTTTGACAAGAATACCACAGAAGGAATGATATGTCCTTCTCGGTGCATGTAGGGGAATATGTGATGTTGATGTATCTGTGTACTGGTGATTTTAACCTTGATCACTTAATTGAGGTGGTATTTGCTGGGTCTCTGCACAGTAAAGTTCCCATTTTTCCCTTTGTAATTGATAACTCTCTTGGGGGAGAGATGTTCCTAAAACTTTTACCCACTGACTTTAGCATCTATTGGTAGGGCTTGCCTACAGTAGTTATTGTGGTGTTTTAATAGTAATTTAGTATTTTCCTCATTCCATCTATATGTATTTATTAATTGGGATTTTTCTGTAAGGAAGGGGGGATGCCCCTTCTCCCTCATGTATTTATGTGTTCAGTCATTTATATCAGTATGGACTCATGGGTGTTTATTTTATTTTTTGAGTTATAATCCATTCTGTCATTGTTTATTTTTTTGCTCAGATTGTTCCATAAAACTGTTGTTTTTCAACTGACAAGTCAATTTTATTAAAATTAAAAAAAGCTTATTCTTAGGTATTGATTTTACTGAAAAGTGAGGTGAGCCATTTTGGTTTGCATTGCAGCTAGTATGCTGATAATGCTTTGCTGCTGTCATTGTTTCTGATATTAATAGCTTTTAGTTTCTTGACTTATATCTGTCTGGTGGTTCTGTCTGTAATCTTAGACTGCTTATGTTTTATCCTGGTGAGATGGAGGTGATAACCTCTCTGCAAAGGGTGGAAATTATCTTTCTAATGTGCTTTTTAGAATTCATTATGTGATATAAATTATATTAATTTTATAATTCCTACAGGATTATGGGAATTTAAGAGTGTTTTACAAAGTGAAAAAATTACAGTAAACAATGGAGTCTAAATATCAGTGGAGCTTCTTATCCACATTTGTGGAGGAAAATTAGACTTGTTAAAATACTTGTTGATTTCTAATATAACAGATTTTCTTTGTGCTTCTAATTCTAGCAAAATGATGCACAGATGTAGAGAAATTTTAATAATAATTATGATGACTTGTATTTTTATAAATGTCTGACAGTAACAGTAATGTCCCAAATTAGAATTTTTTCTGAATATTCTGAGCTGAGATTTTATTTTATTTCTATTTGTATTTTCTAGATAGATTATTAAATAGGTTTACATTATCCTTTTATCCTTTGAAGAGAATTAAAAATCTTAAAGAATATTATTTATAAATCATTGGAATTATAATTAAGGAAGATTTTCATATGATTTGTTGAACTAGTTGCATTACTTTATAACCATACCTGGTAAATTAAGTCATGATGATGGCTGACATAGATCCTGAATAAATTAGCTTGAATAAGTTAGTATTAATGTACTCTTGTCTAAAACAAACTAATTCAGAAAGTTCAGGAATTGCCCTTTTTTAATGCTTATTTCAAATTTGAATACCTAGATCATCAAACAAGTATAGGTTAAATGGCCAAATACTTTACTTTTAGAAAGTTAATTTAAACTACTATTAATTTATTTTTACTCCAATTGAGAAAGATAAAATACTGGTTATTTATATATCTCTTTCATTGCTATCACCTCACATTAATCCATGCTCCCCACCAAGAAAAGCAAAATTCATTTCATTGCTCTTGGTATTTTTCATTTTGCTTAAATATCACATCATAATGTCTATATCTCATAGACTCTTAGAGTTAGAAGTGACCTCAAAGGTCATCTACTCTAACTTTCTTATATTAATAATTAAGAAATCCCATCTTTAGCATCTAGGACAGATAGCTAGGCACTGAACACTGTAATATTGAGAAGCTTACCCCTCTTATGATAGTTCATTTCATTGTTTTATATTCTCTGGTTCTTAGAAAACTTTTTGTTTGACTTATTTTATAAGCTCCTTGATGAAAGAGATTATTTTATTCATCTTTATGTCCGTGACAGTGACTTGCACATAATACACTGGGTACTTAATGCATAGTTGTTAAATTATATTGAGTAGCAATCTACTTTCTTACAACTTTCCACATTGATTTTAATCTTATGGATCAACAAAGAACTGTGTTCTTTTCTGTTTAGTAGACTTTTACATATGTAAATACCACCATTATGTCTGTCTTTAGTCTTCTCTGGGCACTGTGAGAATTTGTAGATCTCTAACCATCCTGATCATCTTAGTTTTAAAATATGTCACTCTTAAAATATGCCAAGGTTGGAATCTAGCCTTTAGATAAGATCAAATAGAGTGAGACCATTAATGGCCTATTTTCTGTAGAGGCACTAGGCTAGGCACTGTGAAGTCAACAAAAAATATGAATTAGAAAACCATTCCTCAGACTCCACAACTTTGCATCGTCAGTTTTGTCTGCTGACTGTTAAATTGTATTTTCTAGCTGATAATGGGGTAAAATTCAGTAATGCTACCACATCATTGTTCACACTACTTTGGATGTTTGATAATATCTCATACTTAACTCTTGGTGGTTTACTTAATGCTTTCACATGTATGGTCACATTTAATCCTCAAGGTAGGTATTATTCTTACTTTACAGATGGAAAAAATAATTTACCCAAAGTTATACAACTGGTGAAGTAGCAGAACCTAGATTCAAATCTAGGTCTTTCTGCTTCCACCAGTTTTTCCACTATACCACAGCTACCTTTCCAGAAGATCTCATTTGAACATTTCTCTTGATTTGAAGGGATAAATGCCTGTCATGTTGATATTCCTCATTCACCCCTCTCATCTATTTTCTAATTCACACTCTTACCAGTTACCAGAATCAATGTTATTCTTCCTTCTATATTAACTGCTATTTATATATTTAATTTGACAAAAAAATACTAAGCAGATTTTACAGATTCTCAGTTACTAAGGAAGAACTAATTTTTAAACATACTCCAAAAAGAAGGAAACCATCTTTGCATCTAAACTTGGTGTACACTAAAAGGTTTTGGAACTTTAGAGATATAATTGCGATTTATGAAGCGAGTCTGGATTTTTTTCTAATGGCTTTGGTTTTCTCATGCTTCTGCAGCCTTGATGTACTTGATTTCGATAGAACAGTCTGGACTCATTAAACCCCTGTTCTTGTTTGTTGTGTATAGCCTGGTATGGTGGAATGGATTGAACCTCCTAAACGAGAACGCAAAGCAAACTATGCAGTGGATGCCTACTTTAGAGAGGCTTTGCGTGTCAGTGAGCCAAAGATTGCAAAGGTAAAACTGTACAAGGCCAGTTTTTATGTCCTACAGATTTCTCTTGTAATGTGGTCTGTGATTCAGATTTACTTATATTATTGTCAAATTATAGTCCCAAAAATATAACAAAAGTACTTGATATGGTCCACCTATATAAGTGGATTCCGGTCTGGCGCAGTGGCTCATGCCTGTAATCCTAGTGCTTTGGGAGGCTGAGGCAGGAGGATCGCTTGAGGTCAGAAGTTTGAGACCAGCCTAAGCAAGAGTGAGACCCTGTCTCTACTAAAAATAGAAAAAAAAGTTAGCCAGGCAACTAAAATAGAAAAAAGTAGCTGGGCATTGTGGCACACGCATGTAGTCCCAGCTTCTGGGGAGGCTGAGGCAAGAGGATTGCTTGAGCCCAGGAGTTTGAGGTTACTGTGAGCTAGGCTGACGCCACGGCACTCTAGCCCAGGCAACAGAGCGAGACTCTGTCTCAACAAAGATGGATTCCATTGTATTTAGATTCCTTAAGAAATAGTAAAAGATAAGTATGCTTACTTCATGTACTAAAAAGAAATGTATATGTAATGTATTTTCCCCTCACAGGCTCCACGGCCTCCAAAACAGCCAAATGTTCAGGATTTTCAATTTTTCCCACCACGTTTATTTGAGCTTCTGGAAAAGGAAATTCTTTATTATCGGAAGACAATAGGCTATAAGGTAATTTTTCAATTTTTTAGATTACTGTAATATAATCTATTAAGATAATATCTATAAGCTAGACTAGAAGGTGTCCCATTTTAATGTGAGAGAATGTAAAAGTAAATCGAACAGTGGTGTTTTTAAAAGCTAAGAGGAGGTTTAACTGGAAGTAAAGCATCAAACTACTGAATCACCAATATGATCATGATTAAGATAAGATTAATGGTGAATTAGCCACTATTTCAAAATAGTAATATATTATTTTTAATAAGCTAGTGTTTGGTTAAAAATATGTATCAAGAGCAATAGGTATGTGTTTGATTAGAAGTGAATATAGATATATGAAATTTTTGATCATTTTCTTTAATAGGAACAAGGAATAGTATTTATTGCTCATAGACTGAAAGCTTTGTTGGTGATTAGCAGATTGTGGTCACTTAGGTTTTAAAGATAATGATTAAACATGACAATTATATAATTTTAAAATGATCTTTAGGGATTCAAAAATTTTATTCATATAGGTAGATAGGAACCTATTTTTGGTGAGTGGAACTTAATATTTGTCATATTAAATCTATCCTACTGAGAGATTAAGCATACCAGTTTATTTCTATATGTTGAAATTGACTTCCTAGTGAATGGAGAGGGATGACTAAAGATATAATAATCACTAGCATAAAAATTATAACAATATTAACACCATTGTAATTTTTTATCAAGTTTTCTGCTTTTATGAATCAAAAGCTATATTTTTAAATTTATTTTGCGAACCTTTATCATAATTGTAACTTTGACTAATTATTTTGATTAGTAGCTTGAATGTGCCTAGCAAAGCTCGATGTATATAAGGTATTTAGTTAATTCCTTTATATTTTGGAACTAGAGTGGATTGCTAAAGTCTTTCTACTATTTATTCGGAGTGGGAGTATTGCTATTTGAATCAGAACAACAAAGAAAGCCTTTCTTGCTATTTGTGTATTAAAGTTAAAGATATTTAAATAAGAGCAAAAACTTTGGGGGAATGTAAGTTGTTACATTACAACTAATGTAAAAACATTACAACTAATGTAAGTCATTAGTTGTAATCCAATTAGGGAAATGTGATTAAATTTGAATATATTTAAACCAATAGGACTGGATAAAATCATTTTTAGGAAATTATAGAAGAATAAAGTAAGCATAGTTGAACATTCAGATCAGGCATAAAACTAGTTTCAAAGAAAGTAAAAACAGTGATATGCCAGAAGAAATAGGCAATAATAGATTCAAAATGCAAAATAAAAGTGATAAAATTATAATAAAGTAGTTAAGATTTCATGAGGTAAACAAATATATATCATCTCATTAAGGTTTGTAATAATTTTAGGCTCAGACATTATTTTCTGTTACTTTTATTGACTGTTATTAGGCTTGAAAAGAGAATTAATTGAAATATTAGACCTCAGTAATAAACCAAATGTTTATGTGGAGGATTTTATAATTCACAAAGTTCTTTAATGCATGCTTCATTTGATTCCTAACAACCTTATGAAATAGGTGTTATGATCATCTCCGTATAGTAGGTGAGGAAACTAAAGTTCAGAGATTTTAAATGACCTTGTTCCAGGTCACATAGCTAACAGGGTTGCTATGGGTGCTGGTCTCACACCAGGTTCTCAGTATTCAGATGCTCTGCTCTTTTTGCTCAGACATTCTGGGCTCTTTCTGCATGTGATAGAACCCTGCTTCTTTCTGCAGTCCTAAATAGGGACTGTGTTTATAGTGGTGAGGCATGTTGTTTGGGAGGTGGGCCAAGTGGTAGTCAAGTAGCAGCAATAAAATAATATCATCTGATGATGATATAACTGTTTATGCTCCTTCTTTGGAGATACTGAAATTTTGTTCCCTGTGATAATTATAGTGCCCACCACATTCTGGCCACAGCTCTGGTTTGAATATAAACAGTGCCTTTTATTACAGGCAGTTTGTGGTTAAGGGTGAGGTCTTACAGTGATTCTTTGTGTGGTGGCCAGCTGGAAGGAGACAGAGGGGAGAGGAAACCTCAGAAGACAGAGGGTTGAAAGGACAGCTGCAAAAGGCAATGGAAGGGAAGAGGGAGGAGGAAAAGGTGTAAGAATAGAGGAAAGGGATGAATAGAGAGAGGGAAGATGGCATGGAATTCGTGCTTTTGTATCTTACTGTTTTCTCTTCCTCATCTCCCAGAAAGAAGTGACAGGAGAGGGAGAATGAGTGAAAGAAGATTTATTTTTTTCATTTAATACCTACTTATTGAACACTCCTCTGTGCCAAGTGCTGGGCAAAGCACTTGGGATAAAGTAGTGAATAAGACAGATAAAGGTCCTTCACCTCACGACACTTACATTCTAATGGAGGAGACAGACATTAAACAGATACCACAGTGCAATGATATTATTATTTGTGTATTTCTGTGCTTACAAAGGGTGCTATGAGGGTAACATGGGTATCTCAGGGGGACTGGGAGATCAGAGAAGTATTCCTTAAGGAAGTGTCACTTAAGCTGAGATCTGAGAGATGCGAATCAGCCACGTGAAGCATGGGAGACAAAAGCTGAGGCAGGGGCCATCTCATATGCCAAGGTCTTGAGGTAGGCAGGAGGATGGCCCCTTTTGGGAGCTACAAGAAGGCCAGTGTTGCTAAGGAGTGAGGAGGAGGAGAGCGACTTGAGATGAGACTGGTGAGTGGTAGAGTCAGATCATGTGTAGCTTTTATAGTTCATATTAATGAGGTTGAACTTCAGCTTTAGAGGAAAGGAAAACCATTGAGATGTTTTTAAGGCAGGGAAGTGGGTGGGTGATAAAATGATAATAATAGCAGATACTTATTTAGTCCTTACTTGTGTTACTTATTGTTCCAAGTTCTTTATAAATATTAGGTCATTATCCTCATAACAGCGCTGGAACTACATCCTTATTTTACAGATGAGGAAACTGAGGCATAGAGAGGTTGAGTAATTTTCCCTGAGTAAATTTGCTCAAGGTCATACAACTTGGTAAGTGGTAAAGTATGATCAGATTTACATTTTTAAAAGATCACTCTGGCTGTGATGCAGAGAATGGAGAGTTTATCCAGGGAAACCAGCCAGGAGGCTATTGAAGTATCAAAATGAGAGAAGGTGATGGCAACTTGGACTGTAGTGATGGTGGTGGAAGGAGAACCGATCCCTTCCTTGTATTGTAGCCTTGTGCTCTCTTCTGCCCCATCCTGGATTGCCTCCTTATTGTCTTAAGACTGGCCTTGGTCCTCCCTATGCATACTTAGCTGAGGATTTATAAGACAAGTAAGAATACATTCTGGATATTGGTTCTTTCTGAACCTTGTCTCTTCCATTCTTTACCAGGAACTATGGACCTGAGCTTAAGGTGGGTTCTATAATTGGGTGACTTTTGTGTTTGAGTTCAGAGTGTAGACAGACCAGCATGGCATGTTAATTATCTGAAAAACCTTCCTTTCAAGGATGATGTGATATGTAACTGTTAGACATATCTTCTCAAGGGATATCTAGCATTGATTTTCTTCCTCCCTACACCTCCAGAAAACTCATCAGGGCCACAAACTGATAGAGAACTAGTTTATCTTTGGATAAACAACGCAAAACTACTGTAGTGGGGTTACCTGGTATTCTGTATTATACAGTCAGGTTCTCAAAAAGGAAGAACCTCAAAAAGGTTAAATGATTCTGCTTAAATGATTGCTAGCCAGGGGGAGATAGGTTTTGTCATAGCTGGGAGTACTGTGGTTCGTAGTATTAATCTATTTTGAGTCCCCAAAGTCTTATTCTGTAGTGAGGTGGGGTGGGGCTAGTGAGGGGGTCACTAGTTTTGAAGCAGTTGGTAAAGAGTGGTTTCCTTGAAGACATGCTTATTTGCATTTTTATTTTCTGTTTTGTTTTCTCTCTCCCCCCATGTTCAATACAAAGTCACAACAGTATTGCAGATAATGAGATCTGAAGTTAAAGGGTTTTGTTTTATTTGAGGTTGAGAGAAGTATTTGTTTTGCCCTAACTACTTGGTGGACGGCAGTGCGTTGTGTGCCCATTTTTCCTGCTGTCTAAGCTTTGACCTTGTTGCAAGTTAGGCATATTCAGACACTTCATTGCTCTTTTCACTTAAAGGAGTTGTTATTTACATATGCATTTAATCACTTGTGCATTAAAATCTTTACCTTAGAAGAGGATAACTTAGTTGAAATATTAATTGCAGCATAAAAAATCCAGAGTATCTGGAGGTCCCATTGAGTGTAAGGCCTGTAATGAAAGACTTTTGCCATATTTGAAGCTGAAGAAAGCTGTAGAACATCTTGACATTTATCCCCTATAAAAAATTCTTTAGGGACAAATATAAACATTTGACAAATGGAGGACGTTCCATAATCTTTGTGAGTTTTGGTAATGTGTCATTGTGAGCCACCTATTTTGCAGTGGTAGAACTAAAACTAAAATACGGTGAGCTGATTTCAGGTTACTGCTTTCATTTTGTGTGCTGTCACATTTAATTCAGTATTCCATATTTCTATGAAATACTTGCTAAACTGCTTCTAAGAAACAAGGCCAAAAAAAAAGTTTTCGCTACTTCATGGAACACAGCTCTTAATCACAAATTCCTTAGGGTCTAACTAGAAATAAAAATAATAATTGAGATGTTTCCGTTTGAAAGATAACTTTTTATAACTTATGTCACTGGGGACCATAATAAGACACACAGGGTATGAGTACTTCAGATACTTCAAGGTATCTGTTCAGTATTATTGGTCTATAATTTGTCTACTTAATTCTTATATAGCACTTTGAAATCATTCAAGGAAGCTTAACACTGATAAGAACCTCATGAGGTAAAAAATGAAAGTCTTTTAAAAATGGTGAATATTGAGTTTTTTTGAATGAAGAAATAAAGGAATTTAGAAATTTTGAGTCATTTCTAATTCTAAATATTTTAGCAGCTATGTGTTTCAGTAATTTCTAGAACTAAAACAATAAATGCAGCACGGATGAAGTCATTCTTAAGTTTTGCTTTATTAAATACCGTGACCAGTGGATGTAGTAGAAATTTTCTGTAGTGGATCCTAAAATCTAATGGTATTATAAAATATTCTGATTTTGCTCTTCTTAGAAGTTCAAAGGGGAAGTTTTTAGTATTGGGGATATCTGCATGGGAATAAACATTTTGTGTGGGTATGTTATCTATTTTCTGTCATAAATTAGATGTTTATAAAATATTTTGTTAACACTGTTGGACATGGAAATTTTGAAGATATTTGATATATATCTTGAGATGAAAGAGGTTTTTCTCAATTAAAATTTGAAGCCAAAGTAATTTCACATACCAGCAATTTGAAAGGGTCTGTTAAATTTTCAAAGCTGTGTCTATAACTTTTTAAAATATATTATGAAGAATTTTTTTTAATTTCAGCTCATTATGGGGGTACAAAAGTTCAGGTTATATATATTGCCCAACCCCCCCATCCCCCTGAGTCTGAACTTCAAGCGTGTCCATTCCCTAGACAGTGCTCATCGCACTCCTCACGTAGGTATGCACCCATCCCCTCCCCCCATCCCCCACGGTCAGAACTTCAAGCGTGTCCATTCCCCAGACAGTGCGCATCGCACTCATCAAGTAGGTATACACCCATCCCTTCCCCCCAGCCCCCACCTCTGTCCGATACCCAATTGGTGTTATTCCCAAATGTGCTCTTAGGTGATGATCAGGAAAACCAGTTTGCTGGTGAGTACATGTGGTGCTTATTTTTCCATTTTTGGGATACTTCACTTAATAGAATGGGTTCCAACTCTCTCCAGGAGAACCAAAGAGATGCCATATCACCGTTATTTCTTATAGCTGAGTAATACTCCATGGTATGCATATACCACATTTTGCTAATCCATTCATGAATTGATGGGCATTTGGGTTGTTTCCACATCTTTGCAATTGTGAATTGTGCTGCTATAAACATTCGGGTGCAGGTGTCTTTTTTATTGAATGACTTTTGTTCTTCTGGGTAGATGCCCAATAATGGGATTGCTGGATCGAATGGTAGGTCTACTTGAATCTATTTAAGGTATCTCCATATTGTTTTCCATAGGGGTTGCACTAGTTTACAGTCCCACCAGCAATGTATGAGTGTTCCTGTCTCTCCGCATCCACGCCAACATGTATTGTTTTGGGACTTTTTGATAAAGGCCATTCTCACTGGAGTTATTTAAATGATATCTCATTGTGGTTTTGATTTGCATTTCCCTGATAATTAAAGATGTTGAACATTTTTTCATATGTTTGTTAGCCATTCTTATATCTTCTTTTGAAAAATTTCTATTCATGTCGTTTGCCCACTTTTTGATAGGGTTGTTCGATTTTTTTCTTACTGATTTTCTTGAGTTCTAAATAGATTCTTGTTATCACTCCTTTATCTGATGTGTAGTATGTGAAAATTTTTTCCCATTCTGTAGGTTGTCTGTTTACTCTCATGACTGTTTCTTTGGCTGTGCAGAAGCTTTTTAATTTGATCAGGTCCCATTTATTTATTTTTGTTGTTGCTGTGATTGCCTTAGGGGTCTTCTTCATAAATTCTTTGCCTAGGCCAATGTCTGTAAGAGTCTTTCCTACATTTTCTTCTAGAATTCTAATGGTTTCCCACCTAAGGTTTAAGTCTGTTATCCACTGTGATTTGATTTTTGTGAGAGGTGAAAGCTGTGGGTCCTGTTTCAGTCTTCTACATGTGGGTATCCAGTTTTCCCAGCACCATTTATTAAATAAGGAATCTTTTCCCCGGAGTATGTTTTTGTCTGCTTTGTCAAAGATTAGATGGCTATATGAGGGTGGTTTTATATTTGGATTTTCTGTTCTGTTCCACTGGTCTGTGTCCCTGCACTTGGGCTAATACCAAGCAGTTTTAATAATCACAGCTTTGTAGTATAGTTTGAAGTCTGGCAAATTAATACCTCCCATTTTGTTTTTGTTGCTTAAAATTGCTTTTGCTAAACAGGGTCTTCTCTGGTTCCATACAAAGCGTAAAATTATTTTTTCTGTATCTGTGAAAAATGATGTTGGTAATTTAATAGGGATTGCATTGCATCTGTAGATAAC
This sequence comes from Lemur catta, assembly GCF_020740605.2. Taxonomy (NCBI): domain Eukaryota; kingdom Metazoa; phylum Chordata; class Mammalia; order Primates; family Lemuridae; genus Lemur; species Lemur catta. Next base: position 29,713,889 of record NC_059155.1, on the reverse strand, counting down.
TTTGGGCAGTATAGACATTTTAACAATGTTGATTCTTCCGATTCACGAGCATGGTATGGTTTTCCACCTATTTACATGCTCTGCGATTTCCTTCCTCAGTGTTTCGTAGTTCTACCTATAGGGGTCCTTTACCTCCTTAGTTAAATATATTCCTAAGTATTTTCTTTGTTGCGATTTTGAAGGGTATTGAGTCCTTAATTTGGTTCTCCGTTTGAGTGTTATTGGCATATATGAATGCCTCTGATTTGTGTGTATTGACTTTGTAACCTGAGACTTTACTGAATTCATTGATCAATTCCAGGAGTCTCTTGGTTGAATCCTTGGGGTTTTCTAGATATAAGATCATATCATCAGCAAAGAGTGAGAGTTTGATCTCTTCTTTCCCTATTTGGACTCCCTTGATTCTGCTCTCTTGCCTGATAGCTCTCGCAAGGACTTCCAATACTATGTTGAACAGTAATGAGGACAGTGGGCAGCCTTGTCTGGTTCCAGTTCGAAGTGGGAATGCTTTCATTTTTTCCCCATTCAGTATGATGTTGGCTGTGTGTTTGTCATATAAGGCTTGTATCATTTTTAGATAGGCCCCATCTATGCCTATTTTGTTATGTGTTCTTATCATAAAAGGGTGTTGAATTTTGTCAAATGCTTTTTCTGCATCTATTGAGAGGATCATATGATCTTTATTTTTGCTTCTATTTATGTGGTGAATTACATTTATAGATTTGTGTATGTTAAACCATCCCTGCATCTCTGGGATGAAGCCCACTTGGTCGTGATGGATTATTTTTTTGATAAGCACTTGGATTCGATTTGCTAGGGTTTTATTGAGAATTTTTGCATCTGTATTCATAAGGGATATTGGTCTATAGTTCTCTTTTTTTGTTGCATCCTTTCTTAGTTTTGGTATCAAAATTATGTTGGCTTGGTAAAATGCGTTGGGGAGAATTCCATCCTTCTCTATATTGGAGAAAAGTTTATGTAGGATGGGCACCTTTTCTTTGTAGGTATGATAAAATTCAGGTGTGAACCCATCTGGTCTAGGGCTTTTCTTTTTGGGAAAGTTTTTTATTGCTGTTTTGATTTCAGATCTAGATATTGGTCTATTCAAGAATTCTATTTCTTCCTGGTTGAGCCTGGGAAGGCTGTGTTTTTCTAAAAATTTCTCCATTTCCTCCACATTTTCCAATTTGTGTGCATAAAGATTTTTGTAGAATTCATAGATGATATCATGTATCTCTGTGGCATCGGTCGTGATTTCTCCTTTCATGTTCCTGATGGAGGGTATTAGAGTTTTTTCTTTTCTGCTCTTGGTTAGCCTAGCCAGAGGTATATGAATCTTGTTTATGTTTTCAAAGAACCAACTTTTTGTTTTATTAATCTCCCTTATGGTTTGTTTGTTGTCCTTTTCATTTAGTTCTGATTTGATCTTAATAATTTCTCTCCTTCTGCTGGGTTTGAGGTCGGTCTGTTCTTCCTTCTCCAGCTCTTTGAGTCTATTCATTAGATTGTCTATTTGTAAGTTTTCTGTCTTTTACATATAGGCATTTATGGAAATAAATTTTCCTCTCAGGACTGCTTTAGCTGTGTCCCACAGATTTTGATAAGTTGTATCTCCTTTGTCTTTTAATTCAAAGAATCTTTTGATTTCCGTCTTGATTTCTTCATTTATAAAATAATCGTTCAGGAGAAGGTTGTTTAGCTTCCATGACTTTGAGTAGGAATGAGAATTTCTGTTAGGGTTCATTATTACTTTTATTCCGCTGTGATCTGAGAAGATGCATGGTATAATTTCTATTGTTTTAAATTTTTTAAGACATGCTTTATGTCCTAGGATATGGTCAGTCTTGGAGAATGTTCCATGAGCTGATGAGAAGAAAGTATATTCAGTGGATTTTGGGTAGAATGTCCTGTAGATGTCAGTGAGGCCCATTTGTTCTAGCATTCTATTTAAGACCATTGTTTGTTTGTTTATTTCTTGTTTGGAGGATCTGTCCTGTACTGTCAGCAGCGTGTTAAAGTCTATGACTATTAAAATGTTGTTATCTATCATTTTGTTCAGATCAAGTAGGGTTTGCTTTATGAATCTGTGTGCACCTAAGTTGGGTGCGTATATATTAAGTATAGTTATGTCTTCTTGTTGAATTGTAGCCTTCACCAGTATATAGTAACCATCTTTGTCTTTCCTTGCTTTTGTTGATTTAAAAACTAAGTTATTAGAGATTAAAACTGCCACGCCAGCTTTCTTTTGGCTTCCATTTGCTTGAAACATCGATTTCCACCCTTTTATTTTCAGTCTAAATGCATCCTTGCAGGTTAGATGAGTTTCCTGAAGACAGCAGATACTTGGCTTGTATTTTTTTAACCATTGGGCCAGTCCATGTCTCTTGAGTGGGGAATTCGATCCATTCACATTTAATGAGAGAACTGATAAGTGAGACTGATTTCTGTTCCTCATGTTGGGTTGAATTTCATTATTCTGTTTTCTGCCTTGAGCCATTGTGATAACTGAGTTTTTATCTTCTCTTGAGTAGTTTTATATTCGTGGGTCTTTCTTGTGCTGGTCTGTGTGTAACTCTGTTTTGAGTACTTCTTGGAGAACTGGTCTTGGTGAATTCTCTGAGTTTTTGTTTATCTGAGAATGTCTTAATTTTACCTTCATATATAAAACTGAGCTTAGCTGGGTATAAGATTCTAGGCTGGGCATTATTCTGTTTCAGAAGAGTGAGAATGGGGCCCCAGTCTCTTCTTGCTTGTACGGTTTCAGTTGAGAAATCTGGCGTGATTCAGATGGATTTTCCTTTGTATGTTACTTGTTTCTTCCTCCTTACAGCTCGAAGAAGGGCCTCTTTAGTGGATATTTTGGTCAGTCTGATAACTGCATGATGTGGTGTCTTCCTATTTGGTATGAATCTCCCAGGGGTTCTTTGAGCTTCTTGAATCTGTATATCTAGAGTTTTGGCAAGGCCTGGGAAATTTTCCTCAATTATGTCTTCAAATAGCATATCCAACCCTTGCTTATTATCTTCTTCACCCTCAGGAATGCCGATAACTCTCACGTTAGGCTTCTTCACATAATCCTACATTTCTTGTAGACTCTGGTCTTTTCTCTTATTTCTTTGCTCCATCTCTGTGACTGACTTATTTAATTGGAAAGTGTTATCTTCGATCTCTGAGATTCTTTCTTCTGTTTGATCTACCCTGCTCTTGAGATTTTCCACTGTGTTTTGTAGCTCCCTGAATAAATTCTTCATTTCCAGGAGTTCAGTTTGATTTTTCTTCAATATTTTGATTTCTTTAGTGAATTTTTCTTCCAAATCCTGGATCTTTTTTTTGGTTTCTTTGTGTTGGTTATCCATTTTTTCTTGCATAATATTCAGCTTATTTATGATCCATGTTTGAAATTCTTCCTGTGACATGTTGCTATTTTGAATCAGGTTTGTGTCAATTGGTAGAGAACTAGTAATGCTCTTTGAGGGCAAGATTTCAGCTTGATTCTTTATACTCCCAGAGTTCTTTTGCTGAGCCCTTCCCATCTGGATCAATCTCTAGGTCCCTTCTTTCAGCTTTAGTCTGGATGGAGGCACAAGGTGTGTGCTGATCTTGGGCCGTGCAGCAGCCCAGGTAAGCTGCCTCCTCTGTCACTAGGGGGAGCCCTTCACGTGCTGTTCAGGATTTTGCTACCTCAGCTGGGAGGCTGCTCCTGTTGGGTCCAGCCCTAGAGAATTAATTTGACCCAAAACCGGTTTGAGAGTCCTGTTACTGGGCTGTTCTAATTGCAGACGGAAAGCGACTTTTTCCTTGCCTCTTCCTCTCCCGAGGTGGTTTTCTGCCTCTCTCTGCACGAAAGACAGTGGCTAGGGGGAGGGGAGTTGCCCTTGTTCGCCCAGCGCCTCGGCTGCTGCAGGTCCCGGGGGCGATGGTCCGCCCACCCCAATGTCCGCAAGGTCTACGCTCCGCTCCCTCGCGACTGGGGAAGCACTCAGTGTTCACGCAAAGGCGGATCTCCTAGTGGGGGGCCACAGACTAGGGGAGGGAGCCGCCCAGTTCCCAATCGCTCCGCAGCAGCTAGGCTGGGGACCCTGACAATGGCGGCTGCCCGCCCGCCGGTCGCTGGCGCTGGGGGCAAATGTTCAGCGTCCGGCAGGGACCGGGGGAGCCGGGATTGCTGGAGCTCAGCCGTCCGCGTAAAGGAGACAGTTCGGCGACCCCCAGGTGTCTTTCGCTGCAGCGCAGCGCGAACCCTCTCCTGCGGTTGGCTCTGGGGTCCGAAATGCCCCCCGCTATTGTCACCTCTCCACAGAGCCCCGCGTCTCCCGCGGTGATTCCGCACCGGCTTCAGGCAGTTCCCTAATTGAGTGGGAGTGGGGGTCAGTGGGGAGACAGGCCACTTTCCTGTGGGGCTGAACCCCCCTCACTCGCTGGTGAGGCGGGTACAGCCATCCCACCCTCCCCTCTCTATTGTCCCTCCTGCACTCTCCAGTTTTTCCCAGTAAGATTTCCCGTTCACCTCAGTCTTTTCTTGCTCTCTGTGTCCCACGCTGATTCTCCGTGGATTCACACCACTGTTCTGGTGGGGGAGCGATCCTCTAGCGTCGTGGGAGACTGAGATCCATGCCTTCCTCTCTGGGAGCACGAATCCAGGAGGTCACCTCCACTCCGCTATCTTTCTCTCTCCCATATGAAGAATTTTTAAACATACAAAAATGTTGAAATAATTATACAATGAACATACATATACATACTACATATATTCTACAATTTACATCTTACTGTATTTGCTTTTTAACCTATTTTCCCATTTCTCCAGCCCTCTATAATATGGATGTCTTATTTTTTCTGCATTTCAATGTTGCAGACGTAAGTACATTTTCCCAGAAATACTTCAACATGCATATCATTAGCCAGAGTCCAATATTTATTTATAATTCTTTTTAAAGGTAAAACTTACATACAGTGAAATGTGTAAATCTTGTGTATCATTTGGTATATTTTGACAGGTAGATACACTTATATAACCCAAACTCCCATAAAGATAGAGAGCATTACTGTCACCCCAGAAAGTGCCTCTTCCCAAGTCAGTCCACCATATGTGCACTCTTCAGAGGCAACCACTGTTCTGATACTATTTTCTTCCATGGATTAGGGTATTTTTTGTGTTCTAAAATTTCACATAAATGGAATCATACAGTATGTGTAAGGCTTCTTTCACTTAGCGTAATCTTTTAGAGATTCAGCCGTATTGTCCCATGTATCAGTGGTTCACTCCTTTTTATTGCTGGGCAGTATTCCATTGTATGGATGGCCTACAGTTTACTTATCTATTCTTTTGTTGGTGGACATCTGAACTATCTTCTGGTTTTTGGCTATTATGAGTAAAGCTACTGTGAACATTCTTGTAAAAAGCTTTGTTGAAATATGCTTTCATTTCTTTGGGTAAATACTTAGGAATTAAATTGTTGGTATGCCTGTAATTTTCAAATTGAACCTAGCTATTGAAAAAAGTTATTTTTAATCACACTCATCGCTGGACTACATTTCATTTTTCATTTAGGCTTTTTTTTTTTTTTTTTGAGACAGAGTGTCGCTTTGTTGCCCTGGTTAGAGTGAGTGCCGTGGCGTCAGCCTAGCTCACAGCAACGTCAGACTCCTGGGCTTCAGCAATCCTACTGCCTCAGCCTCCCGAGTAGCTGGGACTACAGGCATGCGCCACCATGCCCGGCTAAATTTTTCTATATATATTTTAGTTGGCCAGATAATTTCTTTCTATGTTTAGTAGAGACGAGGTCTCGCTCTTGCTCAGGATGGTCTCGAACTCCTGACCTCAAGCGATCCACCTGCCTCGGCCTCCGAGAGTGCTAGGATTATAGGCGTGAGCCGCAACGCCCAGCCTTAATTTAGGCTTTTTATCTGTTTCCATTTGCCAACATTCTAGGCCAGATGATCGTACCTCATTTTTAAATTGTGACAGTTTGGCAGGTTGTCTTGTCTCCAGTTGCTTCCCCACTTCAATCCATCCAGAACAAGACTTACTGTGTAGTTTCAAGGCCATCCACCTGGCCTTGTTTCTTATCCCTTCTCAGCATAAACACTATATGCGCAATGAACACACATATATGTGCCTTCCTGCATGTTTCTGTCTTCATGCTTTTGCTCATAGTACTCCAAGCCTAGAACATTCTTTACCCCATCTCTCCAAATCCTTGGAGTTCTTAAGGTCCAGCTCAGGTTTTGAGCTGCTTGTGGGCAAGGACCATGTTTAATACTATACTTCTTTTATATTCCAGTCAGTACTTAGCATAGTGCTAGGAACATAATAGACATTTAGTCAATACACACTAATTTGGTTGCCTGGTACTGATGATTACAAATGAACCTGGTTTTTCAGAATGTCTTTTTAATGCCCAGTTAGGCTTTATATTTGAAGAACTATTGGATGCAATAGTTTTAAAAGTATTTGTTATAATGATATAGTTCCAAACTCTATGAAATATGTATAACAATGAGAAGAATGTGTTCTAATATGTTTTATAATTACATTGTAATAAAACCACAACTATCTCATACCCCTAGGGAAAGAAAGTCATTTATGGTATGTGTGCATTCCAAACAGTGGAAGGCACATTGCCAACTCTTTTATTTTCCTTTGTAATGGAATGCTATAAAATGTACTACACATGTTATGTACCTGCCCTCTTAAATCAATGTGCTGCATTGTCGCAGCAGATGCACATAGTGGTAGTGGTAGATGCACATAGTGGCAGTATGAGGCTTTGGGCTGAGAATCTTTTATCATCCCTCCATACAATGAATGCTGCTCCATATGCTGAACCACACTGGTTGTATATGCTTATTGTGACACACTGATGCCTTTTGGGATACAGTTTTGAGGTAGAGGCTGCTTCCTTGGAGAGCTGAGCTTCTATCTTCAGTCTTTTGAACTTGAGCTCTCTTCTAAGTTGTCAGTATATTTGCAGTGCTCTACCTAAAACACCATTTATAATTTCTGTTGGTCACTGCTGCTATAGTCTTTTTTCATTTCACTTATGGTCCCATCACACCAGTAGTGTACTCTACTACTTCCTTCCCTCTTACATTCTCTATTTCCTCTTTTTTTCTTCTTCATTATCTTGTCACTTCTCCCAGACTTTCCATTTTATATAAAAATGCTCTCCCCTTACATACCCTGGCAGGCAATGAAAGCACTCCTTTCTTTTTGCACATTGAACTGATCAGAGCATTGAATAGGATCTTTAGGTGCATTGCCACTTCTCCACCCTGCTCTAATTTTGCTGGGGGTATAGGGGCTCTCTTCTTTTGTTTTCTTTCTGCCAAACCTTTTGTTTGTTCCATGTATTATAATATTAGAAGGATATACTTTGTTCCACAGTAGAATCAGATCTGGAATATAATGTGGCATTCATTTACAAATGAGTTTTAACTCTGAAATACCATGTGGCACAGGAATGATTTTTGTCTCAGTGGTATCATGGTAGCAGAAATGTGGAGGGGACCATGTGTCATTCTGGTCATGATTTTATCTTGTTTAATGATGAAATAAGTCTAAACATATGTGTATATACACCTTCAATAATTAATTTTTCTCATCAGTTTACTCTTAGCTCATCTCTTGATTTATAGGTCCCAAGGAATCCTGATATCCCCAGTCCAGTTCTGGCTCAAAGGGAAGAGCAAAAAAAGGTTGATGGAGCTGAACCTCTTACAGCAGAAGAGACTGAAGAAAAGGAAAAACTTCTCACACAAGTAAAATGTTTTCAGTGACTGAAATACTTGTAGTCAACCAGTAGAAAAAAAGAAAATATAGACCACACTTAATTTTTATTGTTTGGGCCTACTATCCTGATTTGACACACCAACAAAACTCAGGGCTATTTTGTAAACACACGTTCAGACCAAATATCCCTATTTTTAAAAATCTCTTTTATAGAATATGCTTTTTTGGAAATACTGGAAAATACATATATGTAAAGTAACAATGGCAAGTATTAGAAATATGACATGCATTTTACCAATTATAATAAGATTGGTGAATCCAAATTTGAATCCTGAGAGACGATACTTCTTAATGTACTCTCAAAAATTTAAATTTCTTTTGTTTATTGATGTGAATTGTCCTCTGAAGTTATACTCTACTAATCTTTTATTTATGGAATAATTTCATAATTTTCACAATTCCTTTTATCGTTTCTTAGAACTTTCATACGATGAGAAATTTCTGAAACTGTGAAAGGTGATCGTTGTATAATTAAAAGCTAATAGTTATTAAGTTGGAAAGGTTTCCATTTGAAGAAAATGTTAATGCTTTCAAGTCATTGTTGCTTTAATGAATTTTTATGAGCATTATACTTCCAAAATAAACCGTAGAAGATATAAAAAAGTTTCACCATGAAAGACCCCTGCAAAGTAATAAAAATGTGTACTGTATGACACCACCTGAATATAGAAGGTTGCCAGCAAGATTTATTTATTCAACGATTTTTTGAACAATGTGCAAGGCACAGTAGAAATTTTCCACATTAATTATTGAAAGATAGTTTTTATATTTATGTGTTATTTATTATATAGAAATTTTTTCCTTGTTATAACATGTAATTTTGTTGAATGAATTTTTGCAAATTACATTCATAAGTTTTTGAGCCAAATGCCTGGAAGTCGTAAAGTTTAGTTTGCAAATATAATTGTGGTTGGTTGAACACTAGGACTTGCACAGAATAAAATAAAACATTTAAATATTCATGTTTTATTTTCAAGATTTTTCATGAGCACAAAAATAAAGTTATGGCCTTAGAGTGCTACATGGCTCAGTATATTGTGTATATACAGTATAATGTGATTATACAGTCTCAACTGAAATAATGCTTTAGTTTGTAATGAGAAGTATAATTAATTCTTTTGCCCCTCCTAGTGGTTGAATTCCCTTTTAATTGTCTTTGCTGCCTTAAATAATGAATCTTTTCAGAAATCATGACAGTACAAAGGAAAAAAATATGGGATTGTCTGAAATCTTGATCAACTAAAAACTAGGTTTAGAGTTTTTCAGTGTCTGGAGTATCACATTTATATGAGTTGGGGCATCGGGTGGAAAACAAATTCTTGGTCTTATTACTTCACAGACATGCTAATAATGCCGAAGAGATTTAAAACATTGGCTAAACCGTTCTGTATTTTAGTCAAGAAACTGCATGGGCCCAATAATGTTCCATTTATAGAAATTCTATTTATGAATACAATTTAGAGCAAATTATTTATTCACAGTAGTTTGGAATGATATAAAGAGCTACAAAACAGTTTTTTGCATTCTTTTTTGATTATTCCTCAGTGCTCTTTTCATTTAATACATCTACATTCCTCTCTTTTAATTTACATGGGAACAGATGGGTGAAAAAAAATTATTTAAGTACTGGAATATCAGGACTTCAGCATTTATATTAGCAGTTTTATTTTAATGCATTTGTATTTTAATGTAGTAGGCATCTATAAATATGAAATTAAAAACTATACAGTATCTTAGAACTATAACTCAACTTTAAGTACTTGGTGAGGATTATATTCCCTTTGTAATAGAGAAGTAGTTGTTTCTATAACAACTCTCACTCAAGTTTTGATCCCAACATAAAAAATAATGTGATTTTATAAGGAGGAACATTTTAAGTCTTTGAAAGTGTTTTTAATGTATCATTGTATAGAAGTAAATAGGACAGTAAATGGATTTATTAAGTGAGCTTCTGTTGATGATGCGTAACTTTTTGTTCACAGGGTTTCACAAACTGGACCAAGCGAGATTTTAACCAGTTTATTAAAGCTAATGAGAAGTATGGAAGAGATGACATTGATAATATAGCTCGAGAAGTGGAGGGCAAATCCCCTGAGGATGTCATGGAGTATTCAGGTTTGTATATAATTTGAAACATGATGTTTTATTTTAACTTTATTCATTATTTTAATGTCAGTTTAACACATTAACTGCCATGTGAGTTGTATTTAACTCACGCTAGTTTTGAGCCCGGGGCCTTGTGAAGCATATGTAACTCACACATCTCTTCACCTTGGGAGCCGTGAGAACTATTTTTCAAGTTGCATATAAGTCACGCACAGAAAACAATAAAAAATAACAAAATTTTCATTAAATTAGAAAGGATCATTTTATTTTCGAACTTTTTATTCTAATTTTGTAATAAAACGCTGTGGCCCCAAGGGAAATTCTTTTCCTAGTGTGGCAGTCAGTGTCACACTGTTAATTATACCTTTGTTCAGAGATCTTTTAAACTTTTATGAATAAGATGTAGGTGAAAGTATAAAATTATATTTCTATGAAAATATAAGATTTATCATAACAAACTGACTTTTGTCTCTATTAGTTAGCTAATAGAGCCATTTGATAAAACAAGGGTTTCATACTTTCCCACCTCTGGAATTGGATCCTTTTCTGGTCTAGTCCTGAGATTCAGGTTCACTGGATTAAATTAGTGTCTGTCTTTCTAGGTTGTCCTTGAAGTAGAGAGTTCCTGCCAGGCCCATTTAGAGTCTTAAACACCCTCAGGGTTCCAGTCTACTCCAGACAGATTCATGTGGGTCCCATTAATTTGAGGCAAACTGGAATAGATCTAAAAAGATTGCTTGACTCAGTCTATTGGTTGGTCCTTGAATCATCTCCCTCTCTTGCTCAGCTGTGTCTTTTGTCTTAACCAGAATCAGTTTAGCTGCTGAAGCGTATGGAATTAATACTAATTCTCCTGTCATAGCCCATCCAACCTCAGGCTCTGAAAAGAAATCTTATTAAAAATAGGTAAATATACCTAGCAAGTTTTCTATATGTAGAACATAGGTCTTTTCTAACTTCCAAATAGGTTGAGCTCCCAAATTTAGTCTGTATCTTAGATGTTCAGAATCTAGAGAATTTTCCTCGTTGAAAAAATGTTACAAAGCAGGTTTAGGTTTCTGTGCCAGCCCCCAAAACCTATTTAACCTAACCATTGAAATTCTTTGTTTTTGCAATAGTAGGAAACGTATTACAGTACCAATAAATACACCCAAATTAATACTGACTAGAAGCGGTTTTTAATTGTATCTAGAGTGCTAGTGCCTGAACAATTCCAGATTTAATTATATAAATTATCAGATACTTTTTTTTTCTTCTGGAAATCTGAAAGTGTCTTCTGGGGACTTTAGAGGTCAGTTGTATTTAGTTTTTATTTTATATAATGTCTCATTTATGAACTTCCTTTTGATTGATACCAGCATGATATTACTATTACTCTTAAGGTTTAACACATAAGTTTAGGGCATTTGAGAGCTTAGAGAGGGGAAAAATAGATGGAAGAGAGACATTTTAGCTTCAAGAGTTGAACAAAAAGAGTGTAAAAGGGTATGTGCTGTGAGATTTTTTCTGAAGGAGAATTTTCTTCATAAGATAGGGAGGATAGCATCAGTGTGTGTGAAGTTGCAAGAAAATGTGATTGAAAAAGATGCCATGTTAGATGCTCTCTCAAATTTGATACCAGGCCAGGTGGCATGACTAGCTCAGGACCTTTAAGTTGCTGCCCACCAGGTTGGGGGCCATGTCATAGGGTGGGGAGGTTGGAATGGGTTTATGTAGTTGGTTGCAGTAAGATAAGAAATGTATACCATTGTATGTTCATGAACATATAGTATCTTGTGCATAACAGGCATTTAAATATGTGTTGAATGAATAAGTGAGTGAATGAATAAATAAACACAGGTGTTTATAAAATTCAGAGTGCCAACAGACCTTTCTTGATAGGCTCTAAAAATGAAAAATTTGAGGATGTATGTCATTAAAAGGTATTTTCACTGAAGTCATAGGATGTGACATATTAATTCAGCCAGATTATTTGGCTCATCTATAAAATTTGGTTGAGTGACTCAGTAGTTTGAATATTCTTCCATATGTATCCAATGAAATTCCCGATGAGGATTTTTTTTTAAGAGAAAAGGCTATTCTAAGTAAGCTTGAAAACAAACTATAGATCCTTGGAAATATTGTATGATTAGTGAGTGATTCCAAAAGCAAATAACAGTTTCAGTAGTTGCCACTTCATGGAAAACATTTGAATGACTTGTTGATAATAGTTTTGTTTTGTGCTAGGAAGCTATGTTCACTGTTTATATGCTGCTCTCTCCTGTTTCACTTTATGTGTTAAGTCTCTTCTATATCATGTTGGAGTAAAAAGCCCAGCTTAAATAAGTATCCATAGCATCTTTTGAAATCCTAGTCATTTGGAAAGGATAACTAAAGATTTCATATTTCATGAAAAGAAAATTGCTTGAAACCTTATTCTTATTTTTAAGTGAAACGTTAGTAGTAGTTAATAATTGAACATCTATATACAGATGAATCTGAATCTTAATTAAAAATGTAAGTTGACTATATTATTTACTGTTAATTCTTTATTCTACTATTCCTTAGATTTGTTTGCTTAAATGATAGTCTTTTAAGTAATAACTCTGTTTTTCAGCTGTATTTTGGGAACGTTGCAGTGAATTACAGGACATTGAAAAAATTATGGCTCAAATTGAACGTGGAGAAGCAAGAATTCAACGAAGGATGAGCATCAAGAGAGCCCTGGATGCCAAGGTACTATATTTTATGTTTTCATTGATATGGTGCTCAGCTTTGACTTCTTATCGCACATTCAATTAAAAGCACTGTTTTGTTGAAATACACAGATTGCAAGATACAAGGCGCCATTTCATCAGTTGCGTATTCAGTATGGAACCAGCAAAGGAAAGAACTATACTGAGGAAGAAGATAGATTCTTGATTTGTATGTTACACAAAATGGGCTTTGATAGAGAAAATGTGTATGAAGAATTAAGACAGTGTGTACGGAATGCTCCCCAGTTTAGATTTGACTGGTTTATCAAGTCTAGAACTGCCATGGTATGTATTCCTTTCTTACTTACTTCCTCCAACTTTTTATTTTGAAAAATTTGACACACCATGTATTCTTCACCTAGATTCTCTAGTTGTTAACATTTTGTCACATTGGCTTTCTCTCTCTCTCTTACATGTATACTCGTACATACATACACAGGATCTATATATACATGTAGAATCTATATTTTGTATTCAGAAATATGGAAACCTGTCTATATTCTATATTAAGAATTACATATCTATTTTATGTTCATTTATAATATCTATATTGCTGAACCATTTGAAAATAAATTACAGGTAACATGAGTGTTTACCTCTAAATACTTCAGCATGTATCTCCTAAGAATAAGGACATTTTGCTACATAACCACAATCCCAGCTTAAAATGTTAACATTGACTCAGTAATGTCATTTAGTATACAGTCCATGTACAAACTTTTCCAGTTGTCCCCCAAATGTCTTTTATAGCTGTTTTTTTTTAAAATTGGTGATCCAGCAAGGTTCACAGATTGCATTTGGTTGTTGGGTCTCTTTAGTCTCTTTTAATCCACAACTTTTTGTTTTTCATGACCATGAATTTTTAAGGTGTCCAGGCTAGTCATCTTGGATAATGTCCCACATTGTGGATTTACCTCATTGTTTGCTCATTGTTAAGGTTAGGTTTCACATTTTTTGATAATAATCCTATGGAAGTGATGTGTATTTTTTGTTGCATCACATGAGGAGACACATGTTGTCAGGTGGTCACACTATTGGTGATTCTAAGTTTGGTCACTTAATTAACATGGTGATCTTCAAAGCTTTCCATTCTAGAGATATATTTCCCTCTTTTTAATTAAGCAGGTGATACTTGAGACTATGTGAATGACTTAAAGATTTATTTTAAATGAAAAGGAATTGTTGCCCAAGTTGAATTTTTGTAAGAGTATAATGAAACAGAATAATTAAGTAGAAGAGGCATTTTATTTTACCTTATGCAGTTTTCTCCATTACTTTCTAACATGAATTGTGTTCCTGTTAAATTCTAGTGCTACTTAGCAGTGGTGTTCATAATGATATTGAAATACATGCAACTCATTTTTAATGTTGGCATCATTAGTCTTCTGTCAGCCAGGGTAATTAAGACAAAAATAGATTTATACAGCCTAAAAATTAAAAGCAACTAGAAACTAACAATCCAAACAATGGTTTTGTGACTAGTCATAAAATAGGACACTTTTTTCTTAGTTAGTTGCTATTTGTCATAAAGATGTTTGTCTAAAAGTTCATTGGGGTGTGAAATAGTGCTTAATATTTTGTTTGACTCATATTTCAGTTCAAGTTGAATAAAAAGAAAAGAAAATTTGAGTTGCTATCCTGAAGACATTAATTTGGCAGAGGCTTTAGAAGATCAGATATTTGTTAAAACTTTAATACAAATTTAGAGTGTACATGGATTAAGTCATTGGAATGTGCCCATCAAATTTATGGGTGTCGTAATGCTGGGACAGCTAGCAAATACTTTAGACCAAGCCATGATCCAAAAGAAATTAGAGCAATTAGAATGATGGATTGGTTAAATCTAGCAACATGACATTTAATAGAGATAAATGTAAAGTGCTATACTTACACAAAAGAATATGAAAAGGTGTATATGTGAGCAAGATACAGTAGGAAGTATTGAGAAAAGAATAAAAACGATAAGAGTTAATCTGTAGCATGAAGAACTGAGGTTAGATGTAGAGAAAAGTTGTTTGACAGAGTTTTTTGAATCATTGAAATGGATTATTGAAGAACAATGTAGAATATCGTTTCTATTAGCCTTTGAAAATATTCTATTTTGACTGAAGACTTTGGCCATGAGTTAGTTGGCTTTTTTAGGTGTCTTCTAGCACAGTGCATCTATGACTGTGTTTGGCAGAGAACTCCCTTCAAAAGCCATGCATTAAAGTTTTTAGCCATTTGGGGTTCTATGTGTGTGATGATAAAATTTAGAGCAGCACCAACAGCTTGTAAAAGACAAATGCCTACCTACATTTGTTGGTTAATCACATATTGGAACATACATGCCCTTTTATGCGATAGAGCATTTTTTGGATTTTGAGTTTTATTTCGGTGATATTTTGCTAATTTTTTAAAAGATTGGGAGCTTAAAGGTATTTTTAGTTTCTGGAATCATTAAAGCAGTAGGACGAAAGAGATTTAACGTGCAAGAAAAATCTTATACTATTTGTAATATGAACATGACTATATAACCTTATTTTATTTTCCAAGAAGAAATGCAGTATATCATTAACAACCACTAGATGTCTCTGAACTCCTTTGTAAAAAATCTATTTTTCCTCCATCTTCTTTTTACAAAACATTTACCTTTGTACTCTTTCTTTACTAAGAGATTTAAATCTCTAGTGTATGTTTTCCAAAAAGCAGATATTAACTATATAGGTGATCACAAAATGAAATCTTCATTTTGTCTATTAAAAATGAAGACACCTCTGTCCTTAATTGCCTTCTAGAAGGTGGAATTTATGATTTCTAAAGAATCTTTAAAAACCATGCAATGGCTTATTTTATATTTTTATATTTTAGTTAAAAGTTCTTATTTTTCTGTCATATTAAATTTTCATTTCCCTTCTAGCTGATGGATATGTTTTGTTTACATTTCTGGATTTAGAATATAAGTAATATATTTTAAAATATGTATACATTTAGACTTTTTAGAATATTTCATGATAACATCAATAATTAGGGAATTTTTGAAATGCATTATTAATATTTCTTGATGATTTCTTTCCCTCTTCATTTTTAATGACTGTTCCTGTATAGTGAATGACATTCACAATCTAGGAAGGGAAACTACCCCCCTTGAAAGAGGCGATTCTGATTTCTGAAATAAAAACAATTTGTTTCATTGAAAAATCCCATCTTAGAAATACAGAAGATGTAATTTGATTCATTTTGTGAGTATGTCGCTGTGTTCAAATGAAAATCTTACTAATGATTAAACTTAGCTTACTAAAGAAGTTGTCTTTAAAAACAATCTTGCTTAAAGATGACTCTTTTCTTTCCCAGAGATACCAATAAATAATGTGAAATGCTTCTTAGAAAAAAGGAGAAACCTTAGTAGTTATGTTTTATTCAAAGATCTCAAAGCAAAGTATGGAATTCATGGCTTCTGACTTAACTAACAGTCATAAAGTGCTTAAAGGCACGTACCTCCACTTCTAAATATACCTCCCTTTGAAAGCCTTCAGCTAAAGGTTGAAGATTTCTTTGAAGCTCTTCTCCATTTAAAAATGCTGGCTATACAAAAGAGAAAATGAGTTTCAGTTCCATTTCTCTGTGCTAAAAGGATTGTGATTTCTTTCTCTGAGAACTTGTGTGGTCTTTAAGTAAGTAATCAGTCTCTATTGAGCTACATAAACAAGTAGGAAGGATATGATCAACTTAGCTTTTTAAGCTCAGAGCATATGAATTGCCCTACCATTTTCTTTCTTGCATACCCTTAGTCTTAGGCTATTCAAAAACTTAAAAGGACCTTTACCAAATGACTGTAAGAGGAAATGATAATACTTTGTATGTGTATAGTACCTACCTTTTATATAGTGCTTGCCAGTCCCGTTACCAACATTAGCTTATTAATTTTCTTGCCGTTCCTTTTAGAGAATGTATCTCAAAGTACTATTTCTGTTCATTTAGTGACAGACTAAACTGGGAGATTTGAAAATCTGAGAGGTCCGAAATACCAAGCACATTAGTCAGTTTACTACAAAGGACATGTGGAAAAAGTACCCAGAATTCAATTAGTGTAATTCCTTGGACCTCCTTAGGTCCCTCTAAGCACTTAAAGTAGAACAAGCAGAATCTAACTTTCTGAAATAAAGAACATTTCTTGATAGAACCACTTATCGTATCCTCTGCAGGGTTGCTTTGACTCTTAATTTTAGTTAAAAAAAATTCTTACCTTTTAACCTCTGGGGGGACTTTTCTAGCCAGCTCAAGAAGCTGCATGTGCATTGCCTGTGGCTGTGCACATTAAAGTTAAATCTGAGTATCAGTAATTAGTCATTACAATTACCCTGTATTTTGTGGTAGTTTAAATGAGTTTTTTCTGATAGCATCTCGGAGAGACAATCCTGCAGTGTTGTATACAATGTAATAAAAATTTCATGTTATTACTGTTTGTTTTCATATCACAGCTTTATTATTAATGAAAGTGGTTTTTATTTAAAAATAAGAAAATGATGTTCTGCATTAGAATTATAGGAGAAAAATACTTTTTAGAAAATATTGCCATAACTTTTTATTAACTTGCTTCCCTTTTTATAGGTTTATCAGTGGGCAGTAAATGTTAATTAGGTTATTGGTTCAGTTCAGGATAATTTATAAATTATAGGTCCAGTCAGAAAAGGATTTTCTTCATAGGTACTTTTAAAGTAAAGTCAAATTCAAAAATTTCTAATTTGTTGTGTGGTCACAGTAACACTTCTATTTGTTGCTTATGGAGCATAGTCTAGGAAAATTTATACAGAAAGAAAGAAAGAAAGAAATCATTTCTGATTTTATATGTTAGTACTTAATTGTGTGATAACAGCTAGTATTGATATTTTAGAGTATTACATTCTTACTGGAAGATGAGAAATATGAATTAATACATTATTGGTAAAATTAATAAACCATAAAATGTATTGATGGGTTCTTTTTGACTATAGAATTAAAATATTAAAAACCAAATATATTTATGCTCATAGGGATTTGTTACTTCCCCATGTACTTGAAAGGCTAGAATGTCCCTTTTCAACCTTAATTTTGCAAAGGTCCTATAGCAGAGGTATATACAGAGGAGACAGCACTTAACTTTGCCTTAAGGGTTAGATTAGAGGAATAACTTCACAGAAGTCATTCTTGGAACCGAGTCTTGAAAAACTAGAAGGAGTTGGCCATGAGAGTACATTCCAGGTTGTAGAAACAGCATATGCAAAGGTATAAATAAGTAAAACATATTTAGAAACTGCAAGCAGGTTGATATGAAAGGTGTGAATAGGAAAGTGCTTGAAGATGAGGCTGGAAAGGTAGCTGGTGGCTGAAATATGAAGGGCCCTGTCTTAGACTTTGGCTTTGGTCATTAGTTGGTAGAAAGTGGGGAGTCATTGAAAGATTTTAACCAGGTAGTGACATGATCAGATTTACATTTTAAAAGTACAGTTCTCGGCCGGGCGCGGTGGCTCACGCCTGTAATCCTAGCCCTCTGGGAGGCCGAGGCGGGAGGCGGGTGGATCGCTCGAGGTCAGGAGTTCAAGACCAGCCTCAGCAAGAGCGAGACCCCGTCTCTACTAAAAATAGAAATAAAAAATTATCTGGACAACTAAAAATATATGTAGAAAAAATTAGCCGGGCATGGTGGCACATGCCTGTAGTCCCAGCTTCTCGGGAGGCTGAGGCAGTAGGATCGCTTAAGCCCAGGAGTTTGAGGTTGCTGTGAGCTAGGCTGACGCCACGGCACTCACGCTAGCCCGGGCAACAAAGTGAGACTCTGTCTCAAAAAAAAAAAAAAATACAGTTCTTGTGGAAGTGGGTAAATGTCTACCTCAACTACCAACTAGACTGAAAATTCTCAAATTTGTATCTATATCTTTTCTCTCTTCCTCACCTTTTCCCCCGCTTCCCTTGGTTAATATGCCCAAGAGTAGTGTTTTTTTCCTATTTCTCTCTTAACCTTCATGTGCAATTATTTATATTTAAAGAGACCAGAATAGGACCTTATCTAGAGTAGACACTCAGTGACTCAATGAGCATAGAACTATTGTACTTCAGTTTGCTTTTGTCCCATAGGAATTAGATTCCTATAGTTGGACCAGATTTGGGTAGAATGTAAGGAAATGTGCCAGTGGGTTGGAGTTCATTTCACTTCTTTTGTTTTAATCTACCTTTTTCTAATGATGGACTTTGTTTGGCTGTCATCCCTACATCTTTTATTTATTCATAAGTTTGAACAGCCAGTTGTAAATTTCATGTGTTCTATTAATGTAGCTATAGTGTTTGATTTAGGACCCTGAACTGTTCTAACAATCTGAAATACAATTAATGCACTAACAGGAGTCCATTTTAGGTATTTATACTTATGTGTTATCTTATGAGGAAGTGATATAATGTTTTCTAAATAGCAGTGCTTAAGCAGTAGCAGTTACATAAAAGCATATAACTTGTGATACTTGTTTGGGAAATGCAGGATATATTTATTTGGATATTAACTCTCATTTAACTGCCAGTGTGCTTGGGCCCTGAGATTCTAGTGTAGACTGACGTTGCTTTTTGTTCATATGATAGAGGTTCAAAAGTGACTTGGAACCTGAGAAATACTAATAGACTGCAGAATGTATAGGTGAAGGTATCAGTTAAAAAATTATTTTCTGGAAGTAAAGTATAGGAAGCATATAAAAGAGGAAAAGAGAAAAAAATGTCCATTTTGTTTTACTAAGAACCATGGAAGAAAATTCTGACCGTATAGAACTTTACCTGTAAATCCAGAGGCACAAATATGGAGTGCAATTTTTTTTTTTGCCCTTGCTCATTCAGCAGCTTTTGACTTTCAACCATAACAGGCAGAGACCTTCTATCATGCAGACTTAGGTAGGCTTAGTGTCTAGGATTTTAGTACATAGGAAATGTAATGTGGAGCCTCTTTAATCTCTTTCAATAAGTCACTTGAAGTCTACTGATGCTTTCTGTGCCTTTTGAATTGATGCTTTGAAGCTGAGTATTGGGGCAAAGGATATTTGAACTTAGTGCCTGGGATGATTGATATTCACCGCACACTAAGGGACAGTGCCGCTTACTACAAATATTACATCATTTATTAAAGGTAGAGATAGACATCCTAGTATTCAAAAGTTGAAACTTGAGTGACTTTGCATTGAGTAGAATCATAAACCATTAAGAAGTTATGGAAGAGGCTGGGCGCAGTGACTCATGCCTGTAATCCTAGCACTCTGGGAGGCCAAGGTGGGTGGATCGTTTGAGCTCAGGAGTTTGAGACCAGCCTGAGCAAGAGCGAGACCTCATCTCTACTAAAAATAGAAAGAAATGATCTGGACAGCTAAAAAAAAAATATATATATATATATATAAACTTAGCTGGGCCTGGTGGCACATGCCTGTATAGTCCCAGCTACTAGGGAGGTTGAGGCAGGAGGATTGCTTGAGCCTAGGAGTTTGAGGTTGCTGTGAGCTAGGCTGACGCCACAGCACTCTAGCCCAGGCAACAGAGTGAGACTCTGTCTCAAAAAAGAAAAATAAAATAAAATAAAAATAAAAAGTTATGGAAGATCAAGGGAGCACAATTTTATTTGAAGTAAATCTAAAGTCTATGTTTTTTTAAAAATTTCAGGATATCGTGAGGGTACACATGTTTTGGTTACATGGATTGCTTTTGTACTGCTTGAGACAAAGTTATAAGTGCATCCAACACCCAGATTGTGTACATTGTACCTGTTAGATATGATTTTGCCCATCCGTTCCTCCCTCCTCCCAATTGTTTTTCTGCTGAGTTTTACTTCCTGTTGTGTACATGAGTGCTGTTTGGTTAGTTCTAATTTAATAGTGAGTACATGTGTTTGCTTTTCCATTCTTGGGATACTTCAATTAGGAGAATGGTCTCCAGTTCCATCCAGATTGTTACAAAAGGTATTAATTCATTTTTAATGGCTAAGTAGTACTCCATGGTATACATATACCACATTTTATTAATCCATTCATGTATTGATGGGCACTTGGGTTGATTCCGCATGTTTGCGATTGTGAATTGTGCTGCAATAAATATTTGAGTGCAAGTGTCTTTTTGAACAAATGACTTTTTTTTCCTTTGAGTAAATACCCAGTAGTGGGATTGCTGCATCAAATGGTAGGTCTACTTTTAGTTTTTTGAGGTAACTCCATACTACTTTCCATAGAGGTTGTACTAGTTTGCAGTCCCACCAGCAGAGTGTATAAGTGTTTTTTTGTCTCTGCATCCACTCCAGCATCTGTTGTTTTGGGAGTTTTTGATAAAAGCCATTCTCACTGGAGTTAGGTGATATCTCATTGTGGTTTTGATTTGCATTTCCCCGATGATTAGTGACGTTGAGCATTTTTTCTTATGTTTATCGGCAATTTGTCTATCTTCTTTTGAAAAGCTTCTGTTCATGTCTTTTGCCCACTTTTTAATGGGGTTTGATGTTTCTTTGCTGATGCACTTGAGTTCTTTGTAGATGCTGGCTGGTTATCAGCCCTTTATCGGATATATAGCTTGCAAATATTTTCTCTTATTTTGTAGGTTGTCTGTTCACCCTATTGATCGTCTCCTTGGCTGTACAGAAGCTTTTTAATTTAATCAGGTCCCATTTATTTTTGTTGTTGCTGTCATAGCCACTGGGGTTTTCTTCATAAATTCTTTGCCTAGGCTAATATCTAGAAGAGTTTTTCCAACATTTCTTGTAGAATTCTTATGGCTTCATGTCTTAGGTTTAAGCCTGTTATCCATCTTGAGTTAATTTTAGTGAGTGGTGAGAGATATAGATCCTGTTTCAATCTTCTACATGTGGCTATCCAATTTTCCCAGCACTGTTTATTGAATAGTGATTCTTTTCCCCAGTGTATATTGTTGTCTGCTTTGTCAAAGATCAGATGGCAATATGTAGATGGTTTTATACCTGGATTCTTAGAGTTCTGTTCCATTGGTCTATGTCTCTATTTTTGTGGTAGGACCATGCTGTTTTGGTTCCTGTAGTCTTGTAGTATAGCTTAAAGTCTGGTAAAGTGATGCTTCCAGATTTGTTCCTTTTGCTTAAGGTTGCTTTGGCTATTTGGGCTCTTGTTCCAAATGAAGCATAGAATTGTTTTTTCTAGATCTGCGAAAAATGATGTTGGTATTTTGATGGGGATTGCATTGAATCTGTAAATCACTTTGGGTAGTACGGACATTTTAGCAATGTTGATTCTGCCGATCTATGAGCATTATATATTTTTCCATTTGTTTATGTCATCTGCAGTTTCTGTCCTCAGTGATTGGTTGTTCTCTTTGTAGAGATCTTTTTCTCCTTGGTTAAATATATTGCTAGGTATTATATTTTCTTTGTAGCTATTACGAAAGGTACTGAGTAATTTGATTTGATCCTCAGCTTGACTGTTGTTGGTGTATAGGAATGCTACTGATTTGTGTACATTAATTTTATAATCTGAGACTTTGCTGAATTTATTTGTTGATTCCAGGACTCTCTTGGTGGAATCTTTGGGGTTTTCTAGATGTAAGATCATATCACCAGCAAAGAACGATAGTTTGACTTCCTCTTTCCCCATTTGGATACCTTTAATTTCCTTCTCTTGCCTGATTCCTCTGGCTAGGACCTCCAGCACTATGTTGAATAGAAGTGGTGACAGTGGGCATCCTTGTCTTGTTCCATCTCTGAGTGGAAATGCTTTCAACTTTTCCCCATTCAGTATGATGTTGGCTGTGGGCTTATTGTATATGGCTTTTATAATTTTAAGATGTATTCCATCTATGCCTATTTTGTTAAGAGTTTTTTTTATCATAAAAGAGTGCTGAATTTTGTGAAGTGCTTTTTCTGCATCTATTGAGATGATCATATAACCTTTGTTTCTGCTTCTGTTTATGTGATGAATTACATTTATGGATTTACATATGTTGAACCATCCTTGCATCCTTGGGATACAGCCCACTTGGTTGTGGTGGATTATTTTTTTGGTGTGCTGCTGAATTCCGTTTGCTAGAATTTTATTGATGATTTTTGCATCTGTAGTCTATGGTTTAAAACAGGGCTTGCAAACTGTGGCCCTGTTTTCGTGTGGCCTGCAAGCCAAGAATGATTTTTATATTTTTAAGTGGTTGAAAACAATCAAAAGAAGATGATATTTTATAACATGTGAAATTTATACAAAATTCTCCGTAGGGACGCCCAGGGAGAAGGGAGGAGGATAAAGGAATCTCTGGTCAATGGAACAGTCAGAACACACAAAACATTTATTTACTAAGTTCGCCATCTTATAGGGCATGGTTTGTGGCACCTCAAAACAATTACTATAGTAAAATCGAAGATCACTGATCATAAATCACCATAGGAGATATAATAATAATGAAAAAGTTTGAAATATTGTTAGAATTACCAAAATGTGACACTGAGACATGAAGTGAGCACATCCTCTTGGAAAAATGGTGCCTGTAGACTTGTTCAATGCAAGATTGCCACAAACCTTCAATTTGTAAAGAACACCATATCTGTGAAGCCCAATAAAGTGAAGTGTGATAAAATGAATTATGTCTGTACTTTGATCCTAACTTAACCTTATCTATCAATCTTAAATTGTACATTTCCCAAGTTGATTTCTACTAAACTTTGTTCCAGGATATTCAAATAGATGAGATGCAGAACAAGGGTTCTGTGTTCAAATAGATTTGGGATGTGCTGATAATGAATCTTGCCCTTGACACTTCCACTGTAAATTAGAATGCTAAAAAGCTCTGAGAAGTCCTGCCATGAAGAAATTTATTTAACCTTTTTAAAATCCAACATTGCTCATATGCATTTGAGCACAGAATATAGTTTGCCACAGCTATTAACACCACAGACAGTTTTCCACTTGTTATTTTCCTATTCTCTTCTTTTGCTTTTATTGTTTTTGCATCTCATCTCTTCCTCTTGTGTGCTATTTTTGTTCTTCCAACTTCATTCCTAAATCCAGTGTAGGGAAATGGTGAGAGAAAGAGATAATTAGACTACAGAATTGTGGAAACAGTTTGAGGCCCTGTGAACCATTCCCTATAACTCCTGCAAAATAGGAAGAATAGAGCGGTACAAGAATGTAGGAGAATATATAAAAGAAGAAATTACAGAAAAGGAAAGTCCTTTTGACATCATGAAATTTCTTAGTCATTTCATAGTGACTTAGTTATTCAAAAAGTGAGTCACTGTTTTATTGGTAATCTTACCTTTCTCCTTGTAATTTCTGGTTTTAGCAAGTGTTCTGTTTATGATACCATCTATCTAGTTAGGCAGTCTTGAAGCATGTGAACAAAAAATGGAATTGGTATCTCCAGAGAACATAATATGACCTATGCTAGGAAGATAACATCCGTGCTCGGTCATTCCTTGATGGCTTTCTCTAGAGAGTTAGATTATTTTTCTGTGTCTGGAATAGTCAGTGACAAGGTAAAAGGAATGAAGGTAAGAACTTAGTATATAGTCTATTTATAATCATTTTGAGATATTCTACTTCCCTGCATAGAAGACTGTATCAAAAGTATTAGTTTTATTCCCTGAATCACCCACATGAACCATGAATATGTATCTAAAGACATCTGCAGTCAAGGCAACTATTACTTATTGAGAATAATAATGACCAGAGGGTATAGCTTAATGATTCAAGAATCAGCTTCACATAAAGACTGTATCCAGTCTCCCTAGAAACCAACGATCAAATCTCATCAGGGTCAACTTAGCCCTTTCTATAATAGATAAATTGAATAACATGCTGTTTAATTTGTATGTGTGTTATTGAATGAAGCTATGAAGAGTATTTGGTCTGCACATTAAAGATATCACCATTGTTTTGGTAAGAAAGGAAGATTTCAGTATATATTTTTTCTAAATTATTTAACCTTGAGTAATTGAGGATGCAAAAGGAACTTAATAGTGTTATATAAGATTATTTTTAATAGGTAAACAATAATTTGTTAATGAGTATTTTTTTTCTGATTAGACTCTGGTTTTCTGCCTCTTTTGGAGCTTGCTTTAGAGAGCAGAAAATGCTTGGATTGTTAATATTTTTTTATCTGACATTTCCTATGTTGTATGTCATTTTTTCTGGATTTTATTTGGAAAGATAAAGCTGTATTTTAAAAATACTTACCATTCTTAAATACTTTAAAAATTGCCCAAGACTTAAATGTTCATTGCAGAAAATTTGGAAAATATAGCCTAGTATCAGGAAGAAAATAAAAGTTGCCAGTGGTCCTACTCTCAGAGATAGTTGCTATTAACCAGTACTAACATTGTTGTTAATGTTCTTTCAGTTATTTATGTGTGTATATGTATATAATAAGATGTGTCCATATATTCTATTTCTAAATTACCAAAAAATTAGTTCCCAGTATTTCCCTGTTAACACTGCTTTAAACATTCTTTTGTAAATCCTCATATACATCTCTTATTTCCTTATAGTAAGTTTCTAGGAATGGAATTGTTAGGTTAAAAATTTTAAGACCCTTCATCGATATTTCCAATTTGCATTCTACAAAGGTAGTATAGTAGTCTGCTGTGCTGCCATAACAGAATACCACAGACTGGGTGGCTTAAGCAACAGAAATTTATTTTCTCACAGTTCTGGAGACTAGAAGTCCAAGGTCAGGGTGCTAACAGGGTTGGTTTCTGGTGTGGCCTCTCTTCCTGGCTTACAGATGGCCATCTTCTTCACACAGTGTCCTCACGTGGCCCTTTCTCTGAGTGTGCACAGAGACAGAGAGAGAGAGAGAGATTTTTGATGTCTCTTCCTCTTATAAGGACACCAGTGCTATTGGATTAGGGCCTCACCCGTATGACCTCATTTAAACTTAATTACCTCCTTAAAGGCCCCATCTCCAAATATGGTCACATTGGAGGTTAGGGCTTCAAAATATGAATTTTAGGGAGGCACAGTTCAGTGCATAACAGGTAGTAACATTGACGCTTCATCATCAGTGAATGAGAGTTCCCATTTCACCATCTTATTGCCAACATTGGATATGTACACCACACGCGTGCACACAAACATGCACAATGTTGCTAATTTGATGAAGATGGCATTGTTTTACTTTACATTTCTTTGATCATTAGTGAAGTGAAACTTGTTTTTTAATATTTGGATTTTTTTGTGAGTTTTCTATTCCTGTACTTTGACCTTTTTTTTTTTTATTTTTGGTTGGGATTGTTCTTAGTTGCCAGTAAACCTACACTTCTGCTGAGTATTAAGCTATTTTGTACTGTGTCAGATTTCCTTACACAGAAAAGAAATCATATTTTAAAATGTTATTCTTTGATATTAAGCTATTATTTACCTTTAAAATACAGCAAAGTGTATAGGGTTAATAACATACGAGTTTCCCTATCAATGAATCATGTGTTTAATACTCACCATACATTCATAAAAACTGTTTATAGTTTAGATGCATTGATTTGCTGGCAGTGAAATATAGGTAGTGGCAAGGTTAATGCAAAAGTCTTTTCAGGTATTGTTTACTCTGAATTAACAAATACAGCAATTTTTCCGGAGATATGTTCCCCAGAACTCTGATCCCACAAGATGTCCAGTGAGAAGAGAGTCAGTTGGTTAAATAGCTTTGAAAACTGCTGTAACTTCTATCTGCTGCCTAGTTGTTCACAGTGCATATTAGGAACTGAAAGGTTTCGAGAAGCCCTGTAGGAAAGGAAGCTGTTTAACTTTTGTAAACTGAGTACTTCCAAAGCTTATTTTGACCATAGAACATCCGCTTCTTTTCTTTTCTTTTGTTTGTGATTTATGTTAACTTTACTGAAAGTTGTAAAGAAATGTACAGGGAGGTCACGTGCACCCTTCACCCATTTTCCCCAGTGGTAACATCTTGCAAAAATCTCTTGAAAATATCATAACCAGGAAATGGACATTAGTATGATCCACAGAGCTTGTTCATATTTCATCAGCTATACATGTGCTCATTTGTGTGTGTGTATTGGTACAATGCAGTTTTATCATGTGTAGATTTGTGTCACCACCACCACAAGACTGTTGTGCTAATTTATAGTCACACCTACCCTCTCCCTAGCCCCTGGCAATCATTAATCTGTTCCCCATTGCTATAACTTTCTCATTTAAGAAGGTTATATAAATGGAATAATGTGGTATGTAACCTTTTTGAGATTGGCTTTTTTCACTCAGCATAGTTCCTTTGAGGTTCATTCAGGTTGTTATATGCATTGATAGTTCTTTCCTCTTCATGATATGGATGTATCACAGTTTGTTTAACCATTCACCCACTGAATGACACTTACCCCCACCCTTTATTTTTGGTGAGACCTATTAATATCCTGTATGAATATTGTTCTGAAGAATACCAGTTTTGGAAATTCTGTACCACAGAAATAATACAGTTAAAGAATTGTCACCCTTTTAAAGATTACAACTGGGTTACAGAAGTTAAAAGTCTTTTTGTTATGTTGTTTAGGAATTCCAGAGACGCTGTAACACTCTGATTTCATTGATTGAGAAAGAAAATATGGAAATTGAGGAAAGAGAGAGAGCAGAAAAGAAGAAACGGGCAACTAAAACTCCAATGGTAAAATTTTCAGCATTTTCCTAACTTTTAGGTAGATCTCATTTTTTTTTTACATAATTAAAATGCTTATATTATGTTTAATGCCATACTGATACCTATTATAAAAGCTGGTTTTATAAAATGCTAATTTGTTTTGGACAGAAAAAGAATTATACCTCAACCACATGTTTCCTATTTGTAGAACATATGGTTAGGAACTCCTCCCTAATAACTGAGCTCAGTATTTAAAAATTCCTCATGAATCTAAACAGAAGTATTAATGCAAGTAAAATCCTTTGAATTGAGACTGGAGCTATTGTGGGGGTAGGAGAAGGGTAGGGATGGGATGGGACGGGGCTGAGGTTGAAACTGGGAGTTCCGATTTGATCACATCAGTTTTATGATCTTTGTGGAACCATGAGTGCAAATGAGAACTTTGAACGTACAACAAAGCTTTACATGGTAATAAGTTAACTTTTGAATAATAAGATAACTTGATTTTAATCTAGTCAGGTTGTTTTGTATATGTATAATTTAAAATATTCTTTAAGAGATCATATTATTTGAGCGTGGCTAAGTAAACTGCCATATTTCATCAAATCTAGGATGCCTTCTATTGTAAGACACAGCATTATTTTATATACCACTGAGAAAAAATGCTGCCAGGTATAATTTCTCAATAATTCTAAGATGCATCCTGATTGCACAGATGCTAAAATGTGAAAACAATGTGCATCATAGAAGATATGAAATATGGTATGTTAAAATAGATCATAAGTTTTTTAAAAATTATACACTCAAACTTTTGCCCAGAAAACTTTAAGTATTAAGTAGTTCTTTAAGATAAGAGTACATTTATAATACCATGTGTAAGTAGATACTTCATGACTATTTTTGATGGGTATTTTATGTCTTTTCATAAAAAGAAACATCTTTGAAGGTTATTTTACATTGGGTTATATAGTTTGTTGGGTTATATAGAACATTAACTGTGAGTATAATATTTAAGTGAATATTCATGTTAAAAATTTTTTTTAATGCATTTACATCCTAGATTTAACATTGTTGGGCCATTTAAAAATGTGCATATTGGAGCAGAACATTAAATCTGTTTCCATTTTAGTCACAGAAAAGAAAAGCAGAGTCAGCTACTGAGAGCTCTGGAAAGAAGGATGTCAAGAAGGTGAAATCCTAAAGCCTAGAAATAAAGTTTTAAATGGGAAACTGCTGTTTTCTTGTTCCCATCTTCAAATGCTAATTGCCAGTTCCAGTGTAATCATGGTACTCTAAGAAAAATCTCTTTGATTTTGATTTCTTGCATATTTTATATATTTTACAATGCTTTCTACCTGAAATGTGTAGCTTTATATTTTATGCATTCTAGTATTTTTGTGTACTGTATTTTGTGCATTTCATGTCTTCATCAAAATCCTCTCAGTCCTTGTTCTTTTGAAGCTTGTGCTGAGGTTTTAGCTTTTCTATGTTTTATATGCCGCTGCTTTGAAAGAGAACCTAGATTCTATAGCTGTATTATTGTTGTTTCATACTTTAAATTTATATGGCTGTGGAAAAATCAATTAAAATGATTTGAGGAGAAAGACTTTTTCACTTCTTTGTTGCTTTATTTTCTATTGAGTCTGGGCTTGTATGTGTTACTGCATACTGTGATTAGCATAATAATTGTTTCTTTGAGGTCATCTAAATATTTTTTTCCTACAAGAATAAAGGGTGAGAAAAGAAAATATTAAGAAACCCTAATATTTGATACTGTGCTTGCTGTCAGTATGCATTACATTTAAATTATTCTCTAAATATTCAAGTGGGAAAATATAATAAAGAAATGTCCATAAGAAATTTAATTATTTCCTGTTTTTTTGTGTAGTAGAAAGTAGTTGTGTTTACTGAATTGTATTGCTCACTACTGCGTATTTGGTTGAAAGCTAAAACTTTGCTTGCTGACTTGTGCATGATCTTCTGTCCCATAGAGCCAGTTCAGAGGAGTCTGGGTATAACATGTAGATTTATTAACAACTAAGTTAAGAGTATGAAATAAGTGCTATGCATGCAGAATGGGGGCTGCATTTGTTAAGAAATACAGTTATGCCCAGGTAACAATCTCAAAGTGTCAGAGGTTTTACACACTACATAGCCCATGCAGGTCATAGGGATGTGGGAATGGGAAGGGATCTGTTCCACACGGTCACTCAAGGTTCCAGACTGACTGAGGCTCTGCTCTTTTGTAGCTACACTGTCCAGGACATGTGGCCTTTTCAGTTGGCACTATAGGAGAAAATGAGAGGCTGGAGAATCTCTTGTAGGCTCTTTACCGCCTCAGCCCAGAAGTGACATGTCACATCCATTTACATTTCATTGCTCCAAACTGGTCATGTGGTCCTATGTACTTGCAAGAGGGCTGGCAAATGTAGGGGAAAAATGGAATGTCTTACATTACTGCCTCTGCCACAGGGGCTGTCAGTTCAGGAAAGAACCTGAGTCTGTCACATGAAACTATTAGTGTGGAATTAATCAGAGTTAAGGTCACGTTATAAGAATGAAGAAAATGGATCAGAATCTAGTGTGAAATACACAGCAAATAAGCAAAACTGGGAATGCAGGATAGTGATGTTAATTACCAAAACAAGATTTGTACCATTAAAGAGTAGTCTCTTTCCTCTATGAAGATCTTTTGCATTTCTTATCAGACTCTATTTAGTGTACCACTGGCAAACCCTGGGTAGCCCCTGTGTGTAAATCAGCATCTTTCACATCCTCAGTCTTCTCATAAGGGTTCTGCAGCATAGGAATAGATTGTCTAGAATGACAACCTACAAGTTCTTCTAAGTTTTCATTCATTGTTCAGATTTCATATTTCTAAATGCCATGCTCTTGATTGGATTCCTTTTACTGTTTCCATGATTAGAACTTAGATTTTTGTACTCTGTTGGGGGTTGGGGTGCTATTAAGAGACAAAGTTAGGATGATACTAGATCAAGGGACCCAGAGATACCCAAATCTGTCCTTGGCTTAACTACCTTTTCTGTAAGGCCCACAAAGGAAGCAAAGGTAAGCAAAGTATTTAATAATACTTCACTAGCTGGTGCTTTGGCTCCAAACTCCAATCCAGAGCTCTTAAGCCCAAAATCAAATCTCAGAATTTTCTATTCCACTGTTATGAAAAGCTACAGTCTGTCACCTGAGCTGGAAAAAATACCCAAGAGGTTTTTACTGATAACCCCAAGTTATGTGTACTAGAAATAAGCCCAGTGAGGGTCCTGGATTCTTACCAATCAGTTCATCCTTTCTTAGGGAGGAATGAAGATGGGGTGGGGGCAGGTACAGTTAGGATCTTTGAACTCCTTTGTGAAAATTTAACAGTCTCTACTTAGTGTTTTTTCTCTATTAACCCCAAAGGGCTAATAGCTGAGCTGTATGTGACTTTCTACCTTAGGGGAGAAAATCTGCAGGTAAGTTCTTCCAGCCTTTTCATGGAGCCATTTCCCTGATCAATATCATGGCTATTAGGAGCCTGCCTTGTAACAAAGAGATATGAAATTCAGCTCCCCAACGCCTTCAATGCATGCTTCTGATGCCATCCTTGGAAACTTGTAAAATGATTTCATTGAGGACTTAAAGAGCATTCTGTATTAATATTTAGTGAAACATTTACCACCTATTCTATTTCTCATCTTAAAGTCTGTACAGCTACACAGTTGAACCTAGCCTACCAAGGAGAACCATACGATGAATGCCAGATGATAGCATAGTCCAAATAATACCATGTTGGGAATACAAAATACTTACTGTCAAATTTCCACAAGGAAATTAAACTCCCATAGAAAATTTAAAAGTCCCAACAAAGAAATCTCATTTCAGAAAAGAATCCTAGACTGATATAATAGTATCCTTAAACCTGGCTGCCATGTTGGGGGGAGAAATCTGGATAGTCAATTTATCACATCAGCTGCATGGAGGCCACAGGAAGCAGGAGAGAGTGCTGTATACATAAATGGAATCTTAGAAAAGCACAATGACCCTGCCCACCAGCAAAAATGGTCCAATTAATAATTGTACTGGAATCTGACCCAACCTAATTCCTTGTTTGGATAATGTACATGGAGGAGAGCTAGCAGAGGAACAGGGACCCTGAGTGGATTCCTTCACTCAAGGCTTCTATTTGTAGAAGATAAGGGGTGAATAGGTTTCCCTCAAACCCTAGGGCTTCCACAGAGGCCCTCATAAAGCATCTGTCTTGATCCATTGGATGCTCAGGTCCTAATTTCCTTAGAATCAAAAGAAGGTGAATATAAGAGTTGGAACCCATTCTACTAAGTGAAGTATCCCAAGAATGGAAAAATAAGCACCATATGTACTCACCAGCAAATTGGTTTCCCTGATGATCACCTAAGTGCACATTTGGGAATAACACCAATTGGGTGTCGGGCAGATGTCGGGGGGAGGGGATGGGAGTATACCTACATGATGAGTGCGATGTGCACTGTCTGGGGAATGGACACGCTTGAAGCTCTGACTCGGGGAGATGGGGGGACATGGGCAATATATATAACCTAAACTTTTGTACCCCCATAATAAGCTGAAATAAAAAAAGGTGGTGAGCTCAGTAATCTCATTTTCATCATAGCCATTTGTATCTCAGTCTTTATTGCACAGTTTCTTTTACTTGTCAGATTATAAAATTTTCCCATGAAATATGTCTCCATATTTGGTTCTTTGAGACCTCCCAGTTAAGAGAAGTTATTGAACTAAAATCTTTGCAGCTTTCTTAATTACTGGGTGTTTGGTTTGAAAAACATCTACCCAACTGGTGAAACTATTCACTGATATCAAAATAAAGTGCTTTTATTTCCAAATTACTGGCAAAGGTCCCCACTGTGGTCTGTTAGCCCCCCATCTGTGTTGCAGTAGTCAATGCAGCTAACTAAGATCCCCAGGCCAGTTTCAAAACCCATGATTAATGCTGGTGTCCACATTGCTTTCTCTCCAGGTGTTCTTACCAACTTCTGAAATCCTCAAGTTTCCGTCAAATTTCAAACATCTATAAGCATTCCACCCCATGTCTCCTTCATTTAGTCTGCCTAAGCTACTTTCCCCAATAGACAAGGAGTAAGATTTTTCTGTGGTTCAAATATACATAGCTAACGCTGACTTTCATGTCCCCTATCTTCAGTCTTTTCTGTTTGCTCTAGCTAATCTTTAACTGACAGTATCTCTTTGTCTGAGGGCTTTTCCAGAGGTCTGGAAGGCTTCTCCACTCTCTGCATGATAGACTGGAAGAGCTAACGGTTAACACCTGTGGGAGTGGCTCTCAATAAGAAACTGATGGGAGCTGGTGTTTAAGTACCCTGGCTCTCTCACCCCTTGAGCAAAGTAAAGTGTGTGATTTATATGGTTCCCCATAGTTTACCCATGAGATTAAGCTCCAATCACCTACAGTAGTAGCTTTCTTGATAACATGCTCTTTATTGACCGCTTTCCTTTCCCTATATCACTTCCCTACTCCCCTGTGCATGTTCCCGGAGGCCAATTCCTAAACAACGACTTGATCTGCTTCTAAGAGAACCCAAATTAAGATACTTGTATACCTAGCTCTTCTTAGCCCTTAGTAATTTCATAAAAAGTTGTAGGATGTCTTAGGAGAGTAATAATCTGTTCTTATAAAATCTACACCCTCTGTGAACAGTGGGTGCTATGACTGAATCAGGATATTCTGCACTGATACAAAGTACTAGGTTCTGATTTCTCTCCATTAACAAATGAGATTTTACCATCCATAGCTATGGTATTGGGAATTATTATAAGCCAGAAGTTACAAGGTTCCCAAGTGTTTGGTAAGGCCAAAGCTTGTGCCCAGGCTGCTGTCTCTTTAAATATTTTTGATGCTAGCTGGTACCCCCTTTCTCATACCAGTGGCTCATTTAGATAACTGGACCAAGTGTTGGCCTTTCTCACCAATGGTATATTAACCATTATAGAAGCCTGGTTTTACCAGGTTTTCTGAATCTATTTGCCTAGTGGCTTCATCAGTACATGTGGTTTTTGTTTTTCCATTCTTGTGATACTTCACTTAGAAGAATGGGCTCCAGTTCCATCCAGGTTAATGCAAGAGGTATTAGTTCACCATTTTTTGTGGCTGAGTAGTACTCCATGGTATACATATACCATATTTTATTAATCCATTCATGTATTGATGGGCATTTGGGTTGTTTCCACATCTTTCCAATTGTGAATTGTGCTGCTATAAACATTTGAGTTCAGGTGTCTTTTATAAAATGTCTTTTTTTGCTTTGGGTAAATACCCAGTAGAGGGATTGCTGGATCAAAAGGTAGGTCTACTTTTATTTCTTTGAGGTATCTCCATACTACTTTCCATAGAGGTTGTACTAGTTTGCAGTCCCACGCTTGGTTAATTTCTGATCTTCCTGTGATATAGAGGTTAGAAATCGTCAATATGTTGGATTACCAAATTATGTGGGTTGTTTTTGAGAGTCTCCATATAGCTATGGGAAGTTGATAGCACTATTCATGCACCACTGTCTACCTCCCATCATGAATACAGTTTTTAATTATCATATCTCCTTCAGTGGTGAATATGAAAGCCTGTTTGTTATATCCAAGACAGAAAAGATCTTTATATGAGGTCACACGTTTGCTAGAATATTTGGGATGTGACCATCATCATTATTTGGGATTGGTACCTTATTCAACCCTCTTCTAAAATCAACTGTAATTCTCCACATGCCATTTGTTTTTGTACTGGCCATTACTTTTGTACTGGCAATCAGAGCATTGCTGAAATATGATAATTTACCCCTTTTCTACTAAGATTGCCATGGTATTTCATCTACTGTTTCCCAGTGTGTGTTAGCTATATTGTTTACAGTTGGGTAGATGGCCTTCCTTGCCTTCGTGCCTTCATGAGGGATGGTTGCAATTAGGTCCGAGGTCTGGGTGTATTTTTGTAGGTATATCCCTTTCTCTTTTCATATACATTTATCCTGGTTTCTAAGATCTCAAGCTTTCTTTGTTTCCCAATTTTTTCCTAGTTTGCCTCCCACCACTTCTAAAGCTAAAACTATCTTCTGGACAAGAGTTTTTAGTTCATTTAAAATATCCTATAATCACTACCTGATGACCAAGGGCATTTTAGAATTTCCAGGCCAACCCAATTCTCAAAGCCAAGGCATTCTAGGTATAGCCATTATTTAATGCCTTACTGACTTCTGGTCTTGCTTTTTCTTTCATTAAATTTTCCCCTTCACCTCAGCCCAAGAATAAGCTGCTTTCTCCATGTAGTAAGGGTCTTAATCCCTTTTTATTAGTGAACTCTACTTCCCTTCAGTGATTGTACTAATACTCTAATGTCTCTGAAATCCACAACCGTAATTAGATGCTTGGCCAATATTTACTGAGGATTCCTGATGAGGAAAGCAATTGCAAGGAGCATGTTGTCTCCTAATTAGACCCTGCAAATCACTAAGGGTTGGTTTTTTTAACTCTATTTTCTCTCCAAAAATTCATATATTATGGTTTATACAATGTTCAAATCAGAGTCAATGTGAGAACATATGGTGGGGAAGGGACTCAGAAAACTTTAGAGAAGGCCCATGACACCCCAGAATTTTATCTCACCATCATTCTCTCTTCTTCTCTGGATCCAGGTTAAAACAAGATTCAGAGGAACATAATTGGGCCTGCCATCTAGTTGGCTGTATAAGTATTTGGATCTAATGATCCAATAGGCCCAAAATATCACACACTGGAATTCTGCATATTCTAGGGAAACCTAGCTCATGTGGAAGCTTGCTGTTCCTGCAGTTTGAAGTCATAGACAAGGCTAACCTAGCTCCTAAAATGAATATTTGTACCAATACCAGCATTTGCCTGTTATACATGGGAGGTTATATTGGGCTTACATCAGCAACATTTCACATTTGAGGACTGAACTTCAGTCTCTTTTGTGGGACTTTACTCCCCAAATGTTGGTTCCTGGGGAATATACTTGCTCTGTCTTCTGAGACCATGTCGGTATTAGGGATGGAAGTGAGATCCAGGTACCATTAAGGGATGAATTATGGTGGTAATTGGCCAGGGGACTCAGAAATGTTTAAGTTCTGCCTTGACCCTATCATCCTTGTGTATTCTACATACAAGGGATGCATGTGTACAAAGAATGGCAAAGGAAGCAAAGTAACATTTTATTAACTGGGACATTGGCCCTAAACCCCACTTTAGTACTCTACTAAGCTGGCCTTGACCACAGGAGGCTTAGAGTAGAGACAGCGTGGAGCTCAGAACTGAAACAGGTTGAATGGCTTTGCATTTCCCTTAAGCCAAAATCAAATCTTAGAATTTGCCATTCTAATGAGAAAAACAAGTCACAGCTACCAGCTCCAGAAGGAATGATTCCAGAAAGAGGCTTTCTACCCATATGGGGTTAACATTCTCAAGGCTCCACTCACTACAAATTGTGGTTCAAGAGTGCCCAGGAATCTTACCCATTAATTCAGCACTCCATTACTTGGGTAGGAGGCTGGGGAGCAGACCAGAGAGGAGCTTTGAGCCCCTTCCCTTGGAAGTCAGTATGGACACTATGCTTAGACTGCTCACATGTCTAGTTTCTATAACCAGGTCAGTTCCTACAGCCTATGGTTGATCACATGCTGATATGTGGCTGCAACATTGACTAATACAAAAGGTATCAAAAGAGGTACCATTATAGAATAAAAACTTGATAACTTCTTGGGAGAATTGTATCACCTATGAGATTTCTTATTATCTACCATATTTTGTGATTATTAATAACACTGCTTATCAGTAAACTTCAGTCCTTCAGACAACAGTTTACTGTACTGTAGTATCACAATATTTTGAGTCTTCTGGGAAATGGCAACTATTGCAGGGTATGACATTGGGAGAAAAAAGTGATACTTTCATATGCTATTATAAATGCACAACTGCTGAAATTTGGATATGGATGGACTGTTTTTTTAAAGATTTGCTTTTATACTTAAAAAAAGCAACATAAGCTATATGCAAATAATTTTCATGCCATACTTTTCCTCATGTGGAGACCTTCCACAGTGTGAGGTAGGTACTGTGGCCTGGCAAGCTGTGCTGCCTAAGTCTCATGGAACTGGAACTAGCGATTGTATCTCTCAGGATGCAGGGATTTGCAGTTACTATGCTGAAGGAAAAAATTCAGAGTTGTATTCAGAATCATCAGCTTTAGCCTCTGAAGACAACTATGCTTGGTTTGGCTTTATTTTAGTTAGGCTTTATTATCAGTTAGGTTTTGCTACATAACTAAACACCCTAACTAAAACATAGTGGCTTAAAACAACCATTTATTTAACTCACAATTCTGTGAGTTGGCAATTTGAATTGGGCTCAGCATCTCACGGGCTTAGCTGATTTCTGGGAGTCAACTCTCTATTACATTCAAAGGAATCCTATAAGTTGAAATAGGGGCATTGAATTAAACTATTAGTAAAGTTGATTTTTTTAAAATTTCAGAATATTACAGGGTACAAACGTTTTGGTTACATGAATTACTTTTATACAGTTTGAGTCAAAGTTGTAAGTGTGTCCATCACCCATATAGTGTGCATTGTACCCATTAGGTGTAAATTTACCCATCCCTTCTACTTCCTCCCACCTGCTTGACTTCCATTGAATTTTACTACCATATGTGCACATGAGTATTGATCTATGAGTTTCAGTTTAGTAGTGAGTACATATGGTTTTGGTTCTTCCATTCTTGTGATACTTCGCATAGGGGGATGGTCTCCAGTTCCATCCAGGTTGTTACAAAGGTAATAGTTCACCATTGTTTTTTGTGGCTGAGTAATACTCCATGGTATACATATACCACATTTTATTAATCCACTCATGTATTGATGGGCACTTGGGTTGTTTTCACATCTTTGCAATTGTTTTTTTTTTTTTTTTTGAGACAGAGTGTCACTTTGTTGCCCGGGCTAGAGTGAGTGCCGTGGCATCAGCCTAGCTCACAGCAACCTCAGACTCCTGGGCTTAAGCGATCCTACTGCCTCAGCCTCCCTAGTAGCTGGGACTACAGGCATGAGCCACCATGCCCGGCTAATTTTTTTTTTGTATATATATTTTTTTTAGTTGGCCAGATAATTTCTTTCTATTTTTAGTAGAGACGGGGTCTCACTCTTGCTCAGGCTGGTCTCGAACTCCTGACCTCAAGCGATCCACCCGCCTCGGCCTCCCAGAGCTAGGATTACAGGCGTGAGCCACCGCGCCCGGCCCTTTGCAATTGTTAATTGTGCTTTTATAAACATTTGAGTGCAAATGTCTTTTTTATAAAATGTCTTTTTTTGCTTTGGGTAAATACCTAATAGTGGGATTGCTGGATCAAAAGGTAGGTCTACTTTTAGTTCTTTGAGGTAACTCCATACTACTTTCCATAGAGGTTGTACTAGTTTGCAGTCCCACCAGCAGCGTATGAGTGTTTCTTTGTCTCTGCATCCACTCCAGCATCTGTTGTTAGGGGAGTTTTTGATAAAAGCCATTCTCACTGGAGTTAGGTGATATCTCATTGTGGTTTTGATTTGCATTTCCCCGATGATTAGTGATGTTGAGCATTTTTTTTTTATGTTTATCGGCAATTTGTCTATCTTCTTTTGAAAAGCTTCTGTTCATGTCTTTTGCCCACTTTTTAATGGGGTTTGATGTTTCTTTGCTGATGCACTTGAGTTCTTTGTAGATTCTGGCTGGTTATTAGCCTTTTATCGGATATATAGCTTGCAAATATTTTCTCTTATTTTGTAGGTTGTCTGTTCACCCTATTGATCGTCTCCTTGGCTGTGCAGAAGCTTTTTAATTTAATCAGGTCCCATTTGTTTATTTTTGTTGTTGCTGTGATTGCCTTTGGGGTCTTCTTCATAAATTCTTTGCCTAGGCCATTATTTGTAAGAGTTTTTCCTGACATCTTCTTCTAGAATTCTTATAGTTTCATGCCTCAGGTCTAAGTCTGTTATGCATTATGAATTCTTATAGCCAGGATGGTCCATACTCTGAGTGGAGGAAGGAGCAAAATGCAGAACAAAAATGCCCTTGGAGTTAAAATGGGAGGGCCAAAAACAGGCAGTGAGAATCAAAATGTCCTGTGTTATCTGGGAATACCCTGAGGTCCAACATATTTACTGAGGTCCAGAGAAGGTTCCACTACCCTTATTCCATCACTGGACCAGAACTCAAACAAGTCCTTTCAAGCAGGAGACCTCCACCTTTGCTACCTAGGCTTTTTGCCTCAGAACAGGCTTTCATGTTGCTTTTGCTGCCACCAAAGTTGGCAAGGTCTGTGATCCCTTGATTGCTACTGCTGCTGTGGCTGGTGCTGGACTGTGCATTGTCACCTGTTATGACTAAATTGATGTGTCTGGGGCAAAACACCCCCACTCCTATCTCACTGGGCCCTAAGTGAGATCCCCACTCAGGCCACTATGGAGCAAAGGTGCTTCATCAAAAACTGCTCTGGCATTCAAACACTTGAGCTCTTTAGAAACATTAACTTTTGTTCAGGACATCAGAAGAGCTGGGTTGCTGGGTTTGTCACCTCACAGATCCAGATCTTCTGTTCCTCTTTGAACACATGGCTAGGGACAAGGGCCGTTCTACTATTGTCATCTCTTATCTGCTCTCATAGTGATTTGATCTCAGAAGCTTTGTTGCTCTTTCTGCCATTAGACCTTGGCTAGAGTCACCTTTGTCCATCCTGACAAATGTCATTAACTTTATGGATTCACTTAAAATGTACTTATTTATTTAGTATTTATTCATTTGTGTATTCATTCATTCATTTGTTCATTCATTATTCATTTTTAAATTTTTTTTACTTCAGCATATTACAGGGGTACAAATGTTTAGGTTATGTATATTGCCCTTGCCCCACCCGCGTCAGAGCTTCAAGCGTGTCCATCCCCCAGACGGTGCGTACTGCACCCATTAGGTGTGTATATACCCATCCCCTCCTCCCCCCTCCCATCTGCCTGACACCCGATGAATGTTATTACTGTATGTGCACTTAAGTGTTGATCAGTTAACACCAATTTGATGGTGAGTACATTATTCATTTTTAATTGGACTTCAGGTTAAACCCCAGGGAGAAGGAGTTGTGGCCATGACTCCTTCTCTGACAGAATACTCCTCAAGCTTTGCATCCACAGGGAGTCTTTCTCTGTCTGTGTTTCTTTCATTGTCTTTGCCCCTCTCATTGATTCTGTGTCTCTGTCCCTTTGTTACATGTCCTTACTTGCTCTTACACTGACACTAATTTAAATAGTCCTCTTCTCAGGCACTCTAGTAACTCACTCTGACTACCTAAATAAGAAAAGGTGGGTATCGTAAGGAAATCATCCAGCAGGAATCCAGGCAGTTGTGCTTTCCATCTCTCTCCAGGGCTGCATGATATCTCTCTCAATGTCTCTGTCATTGTCATTCTCTCTCAGCATCTCTGCTTCTCTCTGTTGTGTTCATAGCCTTAATGGATGGCCTACTGATTTTATTTCTTGGAACCCCACGTTGTGCAATGTATTCTGCTTTTGTTGTTACTTTGACTTGCCATCATCCTTCATAGATCCTTCTCTTCCTCAGGGAATTTTTGGTAAACTCTAACTTTCATTTCTAACTGCTGCAGTCTTCAAATTTTTGAGTGGGAGAATCATATGAGTATAGATCATCTTCCGCATCAGGTCACCTTGTAGGTAAGTGCCTCAATTGAGTTGGCTTTACCTGGGCCAGGGGTACACACTGTGGCTAGAGGGCAAGGTCATGTGACATAAAACTTGGCAGCAAGAGCAGCAGAGGTTTAAGGCAGGCAGTGGACTAACAGGCAGTAATTGACATCTCCCTATGGTTTATTTCTTGCTCATTAGTACACTAATCTTTCTCCTATATACAATACTAAAGATCTCTCTACCTAAAATCATCTACCTATTACACCTCAACTACAAACATGTGCTTCCTCCACTTACGGGAGAGAGACAACCCAGTTTCATCTAGAAGTGATGTGAAATGATCACATTAAAAGCTGCTCGTCAGTCTCTGTCCATAATCTTTAGGGGGCATCTTCAAATTTTCAATTCCTGGGGCTGCCTATCATTGTTGGTTCAGAGTGTATATTGTATCCTGCAGCTGCTTGAGGATGGTGAATTATATACTGGAACCAGTAAGCATAAATGTATTGCAGAGGAGCTCCTTCATCAGCAAATCTGACCAACTGGAAGATCTTCCTCTGGGAGGATTACCCCTGAGATGCTCTAAGGGCAGTAGCAGTCCACTTCCAGGTAATGCTGGTACCTTGGGCAAAGTTACCTTGAGGGGTTGGTTCTCAAACTTGATCTTTGATGGGAATCACTTGGAAGGCTTATTAAAACCCAGACTGCTGAGCTCCACCTCTAGAGTTTCTGATTCAGTAGGAATTTGCATTTCTAACAAGTTCCCAGGTGATGTTGATGCTCCCGGTTCAGAAATCACACTGTGCAAGCTGCTGTTCTAGGGCGCTAGTTTGAATCAGGCCTTTGGGGGTTGAGCAGAAGTAGGGTTTTGTTGTTGTATTGCTGTATGATAGTTTCAATCCAGGAGAATTTATTTCTCTAGGTCATCTGCCAGTTGTGTTCCTTGGAACCCCTTGATTGTAAACTCAAAACAGTGGTCTCCCAGTTTTCTGTCTCTCCTGGCACCTGGATTGCCATTCTTCCTCTTGTGCTGATTGTGATGTCCATACTCATTTCTGGGATTAACTGCTACTACTTGTGTCCAACCCTACCTCCTCCCATCCTCTGTGTATTTAGTGATGCTTTTATCACCACTCCCATTCTCATTTCCTGTCAGAAAAGGGCTAACACCACTTGCACCAATCTTTTCATGTTTCCGAACTCAAATTCCCAAGACTGAGAATCTAACTGGCTGGCCAGTTTACTTTTTTGTGCCAGCCATGTCAAGGGTTGCTGGCTGGCATATGGATTTCTGGCCCTTGGGTTGTGAGTCCATTCTGAGTCCTTTTGGCTGTGGCCAGTGAAGGGCAGACTAATATGGTATATAACATGGCTGCCTAGGTAGTAGGGGCTAAGAGTAGAGCAGTTGGACAAAGGGCCTGGCAGGCATTGATGGACATTTTGAGTATAGTGTAGGGACTGGCAGGGTTGATTTTCAGATGGCACTTACCATATTGGTGATTTTTAATTATACTGTTAATATTAATATTAAAATATAATATAAATTATAATATAATACTACTGGTAGTTATTTAATAAACAGCCAAACTTGTTATTAAAATACTGAATACCTCTTAGTGATTGGAAAATCATTCCTTCCCTGAGGCTCTCCAGTGCCTTCCCTCACCCCAGCTGACCTGATCCTCTCCTGGGACCCTCAATGGCTTCATGCTACTCAGCAACTAATGTGTTATTTTGTGGCATAGAAGAGGACTCCAGGCTGCTTCTCCAGGGTTAGGGTTGCCCTCCATTTTGATTGGTTTATGTCTGTGCCATTCTGGTTGTTAAATATTTCAAATGCCATCCCATAACTTGGATGGAAAGAGGATCCAAAACTTACATTACAAAAGGCATATCTACAATATTTTCTATGTGTTCTTTCATCTGTGTAGTTGTAAATAATGTATTTCATAGTTTGGTTGATTTGTTCTAAAGCAATTTCAACATGTCTTGCTATAAATTTTGCATTTTAAAAACACTCACAATTTATTTCTGTAAAAAAAAGAAGAGACTGTGTCTTTAAAAAAGCATTTTAAAAGTGATACTCTTTGCTTGGGTTCACTATCTTCTTGCCAGGAAAATAAATTTTGGTCACAAATCAGAATGATTAGATTGCCTGTAGGTTAGTACTGTGTTCCAGTAAAACTGACCTAAGGAAAAAATTCCCCTTTACTTTACAGAAAAGAACTGATTTCATAGTAGAAACTAATTTATTAGAATCCCCTACAGGGCTGTGATGGAAAACAACCTCAAAGCAAATCAAACATTGTTGAATGTTTTCATTCCTAGTAGGGATTTAGCATTAGTGTGTGGCCATGGTGCTATGCAATGGCTGATAACAAGGATTGAGTAAATAACAGGGTCCCAAAATGAATATATGTTTATAAAACATATGATGTCTTGAAACACTCTAGAATTAATAAACCAATAGGAAAATATGTAGGGTGCAAACAATTGCCCTGAACTTTCACAGAACAAAATTACATTGGGTATATTCTTTAGCAGTTGAGGTGTATTTGCTGAAGGAAACTGCATTATGTAGTTCAAATTTAAAGAATACAGACTTTAGAAAATGCAAAGGGAGTCAGGAGTATTATTCAAGAATTGTCTCCTGTTGCTAAACCCTTCAATGTATAAAGTAATAAAAATGTACTTCTCAGATTTATTAAAATATGCAGCATGACTATAAAGCAACATGACTACTTGTGTATGACTTGTGGAATGAGGGTCATTACTTTAGAGTTATAAATTATGATTATTCCTCTTTGGGGAGGTGAAGTAGTCTAATGAATAGACATTGCACCAGACGTCAAAAAACTTAGATCAAGTTCCCACACTTCTGATAGGCTTTAGAGATGAAGTAGCTGTATCATAGTATGTGGGAAAAAAACACAGGATTTGGGAATCAAACTCATCTGGGATCTTGTCCTAGCTTTTCCACTTAACTAACATCTCTAAGCATTCATTTGCCCATCTGTAATGTGAGATGACACACTCAGGGCTGACATGCAGTTGATACTTACCAGCATGGGTGGAACAGT
The DNA here is from genome assembly GCF_020740605.2 of Lemur catta. Taxonomy (NCBI): domain Eukaryota; kingdom Metazoa; phylum Chordata; class Mammalia; order Primates; family Lemuridae; genus Lemur; species Lemur catta. The sequence goes on along the minus strand of NC_059155.1, from coordinate 29,670,877 downwards.
TGTTTACAGACAAGCTCTGTTCTGATTGGACCAGTGTCCACTCTGATTGGTGGGTGTCCATGTTGTACTGGTTGTTAAATATGTTGAACTATCATTCCTAATAAGACTTAATGGGTACGGTTCTTGAAAGCATAAAAATGAGACTATATATATGAAATTCCTGGCATGCGGATGCTACTCACTAGCTACTCACAGTTTTCTTTCTTTTTTTTTTTTTTTTGCCTGTATGACTTTAAAAAAATGTTTTTCAGCATAAGGGGAGAGAAAAATTTCTGACACTTGTTTTTGCTGTAATGTTAAGAGCTTAAGGAAACTGTTTATATCTTATATTTATTCAGTATCCATTAAACAGACCTTAAGTTCCTACTCTGTGTAAAGCATTGAGGGATGCTGGGGGTGAACACTGCATAGTCACTGCCCTTGATGAGTTCACAGTCTAGGAAGAGCGGTGAATTCTGATTTCAATCCAAACAACTGTAAGAATCAACATGAACCTGTAGGGTACCTTTGTGCAAATATAGTAGAGTCCTCCTGCAGGTGCAGGTGGCTTGGCACCTGAACTCAGGCTGGATTTCAGCTCCCACTTGCTCCCCCATCTGACTGTCCTTGTGTAGTGTGCAACCTGCACGATTATACATGGCAGCCCTGAGAACTGTTATAACAGAGGTATAAACCAAGTGCAATAGACCTGTAGTAGTAGCAGGTACTGAGTTTTGCAGGACAAATGGCATTTGGCCAAATATAGATGAAAGAGAGGCCTTAGTGTGTGTGCAAAGACATAGAGGTATGAAAGAGCTGGGAGATAGGGGAATAGTGGATATTCCTACCAGATAATATATTTGGACTCCTTGTTTTGAAGAAAGGGATGACAATGTAAGTTATATTCACAGCCTCTTAAGTGGACAGGAATGTTAAATATATTTTATGCATAAGTTAATGTTTCTTCATTTTTGTTGGACTAGATAACATTCTTTCTGTTTTTAAATTTTCATTTGTATTCAGAAAACTGCTTTTGGTTGATGAGAACACACTGTCCTCCAAGGTTAATTATCTGAAGTCACCTAGTGCTTTTTCAACAGGCCTTGAGCCTAGACAAAGATCAGTGATCAAAGGAGGCTAGATGACTCAGTGAGATATTATTTTTTTAAAAGAATGTAGAGCCTTTTATAACTGCATTAGGAATCTGTGTTTGCTTCATAGAGCATTAATTAAATCATAAAGTTATAAAGCTTGGAGATCTTTGGAGACCTTTAACTCTAATCCTCTCATTTAAAAATTATTTTATTGTTCTTCTAAACATGGTGCATTCTCATTATAAAAAATTCTAGCAATTCAAAGTAAAAAGTTGACAGCTAAACCTGCTCCAAATCTCATCACCCTGTTACAAGTGCCATTAACATGAGATGAACAGTATTCCAGATATCTCATTGTATGCATATAGACAGGTAATAGATGAATAGAACCAATTTTTGATAAACTTGAATCATATTATATATATTTTTAATCAAAATTATTCAATTTACTTTTACTGGAATTTACCAGAATAAAAAGAAAATAAGGTAAAATGAAAGGAACTATGCACTTTAGAAAAATATTTATTTCTTACCAGGAATATCAGTTTCTAAGAGACCCCTCTAAGGTTGAAGTAAAAAATTGAAAAAAATCAAGAGGTTGGTATTACTGTGTTTTTTGCTTTCTTTTTTCAATTTTAAATAATATTGGTTGACTCTCTGCTTTGAAAGATGAGGAAATCATACGTATTTTTCGCTCTTCCCTTCTAATTTTTGTTTTATACAATAATATATTATATCATCAAGGTCTATATCATTTACTTTTTGTTCTAGGAATCAGTTAGAAATTGTGTTTGACTGCTAGTTAATGGAGACATGACTACAGTGACTTAAACACATAAGGATTTAGTCTCTCAGCTCAAGGAAGACTGGAGGAAGGAGTAAGTCATGGTGAGGGTTCCATGAACTCATCATTAGGGACTCATCTTCCTCTGGCTTCCTTATTTGCCATGCTAAGTGTGTGACTTTCATTTTCAAGGTCATAAGGTGGCTTCTGGAGTTCTACTCATTACGTCTACATTCTAGGCATGAAACAGAAGGAAGGCGGAGAATCTGGTCAAAAACACTTCCAGCAGTCCTAACTGCCATTTGTATTTCATTATCTCCCTTTCTCATCTGCAGGGGAGACTGGGGAATGTAGTTTTTCCCACTGAGCACATTGCCTAAGGTGGGCAGTCCCTTTGACCTCAAATTCCATAGTTGCTTGGTTTTAGTTTCATATTTACATGAATTTAATGCCTGAAACACCAGTCCATTTTACCAAAGAATCTTCATTTAGAACATTTTTATTTTGCTTACCTCTTGCCTGGATGGATTTCATCCATAAGCAGTTCTTTCTAGAGGGCTTCATGGGTACTGTGTTACCTAAATTATCGCTTGCTTGGTTGCTTTCCTAATTCCCAGGCATTGTGTGCCTTTATCATCTCCTTAGGTGGTTCCAGTTTTTTAAGGATAGTGTAAAATTGTTTAATTCCTGTTTTATTCTATGGATACCTCACTCCTAGAGCCCTCCATGACCTTGCTTCAATCCGGCTGATTGCTCTCCAGTCCTAATGGACAGCAGTCATCCTAGGATTTTTCTTCACCATAGTCCTTGGGTGGAGACACTGGTTCTTGGATCTCAATGTCTTCTTTTTTGGTTTACTACTTTTTCTTGCTGGAATAGAACCTCAAGTAAGTTCCTAAGAAAGAATGTGTGAGTGATAAACTTTCTGAGTTTTAAGTGTCTGAAAATGTTTTGATTCTATTCTCACATTTGATTGATAAATTTGTCAGTATGAAATTCTCCTTTGAAAGTACTTTTCTTTCAGAACTTGAAGGCATGGCTCAATTGTCTAGTATCCAATGTTGCTAATGAGCAATATGCCAGTTTAATTCTTGTACCTTTGTAGATCACCATTTTTTTTCTTGTAAGCTTTTAGCATCTTCTCTTTATTTTTGGTGTTCTGGAATTCACAGTGACGTGGCTTACTGTTGGGTATTTTTGATTCATTGCACTGGGCATTTGAGGGGACTCCTTTGAAATAGAAACTATGTTTCATGAAGCTCTGTAAATTTCTCTTGCATTATTTGTTCTGATAATTTCTTCCTATCTTCTTTCTCTATGCTCTTTTCTGAAACTGCTGTTAATCAGATTTGGAATTTTTGGATTGATCTTCTATGCCCTTATCATTTTGCTCAGATTTCCCATCTCTTTGTCTCTTCATTCTGTTTTATGGGAAATTTCCTCAACTTTATGCTCAGCCTTGTCACTAAATTTTATTTTTGAAATCACATTTTGAATTTACACAAGCACACTTTTGTTCACTGATTGGTTCTTTGTCATAGCATTTTGTCCATGTTTTAGGGATGTGATATCTTGAATCCCTGAGGATGCTATTTAAAATTGTTTTGTTCTTATTGATATTAAGTTATTCCATGAACTATTGCTGTTTCCTTTAGGGCCATTTTTGGTTTATTATTGATCCCTTTTCCATTGCAAAATTTCTTCAAATGCCTGATGATCCCTGGGTGTCTTCATATATAAGAATGATGCAATAAAAAATAAAGAACAGCTTGGGACCTCTGTGCTTGGGTACAGCTTGTCAACTGGTGTATTTCACTTTAGAATGATCTGCTAGGGAGCCTCCAACAATCAAAAGGGAGATGGTTTTGCCCTAGAACTGTTTAATTCCTCCAGAGAAGAAGCCACCTTCTCTTGCCTAGGATAGAATTCTGGTGACTGTATTTCCATGCATGGGGAATTGGAGGTTGGGGAGAGTCAGGTTTTCCGTATACAGACTTTTAATTAATCCCTGTGTTCTCAGTTCTACACCTAACCCCTACTTTTTGCTGTCCCTGGTGCTTTTGAACTTTGAACTTTTCTGGGATCCTAGAGGGCATACTGATTCCTTTCTTGCTTGTATTACTTTATATGTTCCCCAGGTTATTGCTTCTTCTGCCCCACTTCATCAGTTACTACATCTACATCTGCTTACTATTTTTAGAAATTCACTGATCACTCTGATCTATGGATGGTTTCTTTACTATTGTCTTCGTTTTGGGGTATATGCCATTTTTTTATTCCATTGTTGCCAGAGCATCAGTCATCTATTACCTGCTACCCGATCATTGTGTTAGCCAACAGTCCCAGGTCATCTATGGGACTGAAGCACCAGAGCGATTATTCATGATTTAGTAAATTTGGAATCTTCCTAAAATGACAATCTGGAGAGGAGCTTCAAGATGGCTGACTTGAGGCATCTGGTACTTGCCTCCTCCACAAAGAAGAACCAAAATAGCAAGTAGATAGTCAGACTTCAAATAGATTACCTAAGAGAGAATGCTGGAATTCAACAGAGAAGTGACAGGAAACACCTAATTCAAGGAAGGAGAGGGAAGGAGGCTGCCTGCTCAGCCAGCTGGGATCAGCTGGGAGCCTGGAGAGGTTCTCAAATGTGGGGAAAAGGTAAGTGAGTGACCCCTCAGTGGTCCACATTCCCACCACAGACTCCTGTAATCCTAGCCATGAAGACAGTCTTTTGACCTATGTGGGACTAACATAGGGAGCTGCTTAGAGACTGCACAATAGCATTACCCCAGAGAGGGAGCTAATGCTGGATCCAATCCCCTCCTGGAGTCCTAAGCAGCTACAGAAAGGCACCATTTTGAGATCCCAGCCCCCATTAGACTGGATCCTGTGCTAGGGTCAACAGCCCCCGTATCTCCACACTCCTAGTCCCATTGACATTCCTGACCTGTGGCCAGGCACCTCTGCTGGCTGCAGCCACCAGGGTCAAAGTGTGAGCCATTGGCAGCAACCCTGTTGACCCCAGTATCAGGGCTGCTCTACATTTACAAACACCTTGAGGACAGGCTGACCCATCTTCAGCTACCACCTGGGGATGAAATGCATACTCCCTAGCCATTTGTTTATGGTTGCTGTCATTGAAAGCAACCCCACCTTCCCCAGCAGCAGGTCCATAGCACAGCAGCTACTCTCCCACCTACACATTCTATGGAGGGCATTGGGATCACCCACCCCTGTCTACCACAACCAGGGCCCACAAGCATCACTGGGGAGCATGAGAGAAGGCTCACCTGGCCTACCTTCATTCCCCTCAGTGCCTGAGCATGCTGTTCAAGGGCCTGGGGAATCTCCCCTGCCCTATCTACCACCATTGGCACTTGAGCACTCCTTCCCAGGGCCTGAAGTTGGGCCTGCTCAACCTGCCATTACCACCACAGCTGGCACCCACCTGCACATGCCATCTGTGGGCCTGGGGACTGGCTTACCCAGTCCATCTCAGTCACTGCCAATACCAGTGCAGACTGCTTGGGAACCAGAGGATTGTCCTGCCACTGCTACTCCCATTACTCATGTCATTTCTGCTGCCCAGGGACCTGAGAACCTGCCTGGCCCACCACTACCATTGCCAGGACCCAAGAAAGCTGCAGGGAGGTCCAAGTCTTATACATGGAAGTGAAATGATGATACCTGTCATCATGCAAACACAAGAAAGCATAAAACCCACTAGTAGGGCAAATAGACAAAGAAGGAAGAGAAAAAACTCAAATGTTACCACTACAGAAAACCACCAAACCATAATGATAAATAGTAAGAGAGAAGGAAATGTATTAATATATAAACATTTGTATATAAATGAATATACAAAACAACCAGATATCAATGGATAAAATGACAGGAATAAGCTCTCACATATCAATAATAACTTTGAATGTAAATAGATTAAACTTTTCTCATAAAAGATGTAGATTGATGGAACAGATAGAAAAAATGACCCAACTGTATGCTGCCTATAAGAAACTCATCTCACCTGTGAAGAGACATATAGATTGAAAATAAAGGGATAGAAAAAGATATTCCATGCAAATATAAACAAGAAATGAGCATAAGTAGCTATACTTATATAGAAAAGACTTTAAGTGAAAAACAATAAAAAGAGACTGTCGCTATATAATGATACAGGAATCAATTCAGCAAGAAGATAATAACAATTCTAAACATATAGTACCCAATGCCAGAGCACTCATGTATAAAGTAAATATCATCAGATCTAAAGGGAGAAATAGACTCCAATACAATAATAGTTTGGGAATTCAACACCCCACTCTCAGCATTAGATAGATCATCTAGATAGAAAATTAACATAAAAAATGGTGTTAAACTGTACTTTATAGCAAATGGACCTAGCAGACATTTACAGAACATTTCACCCAACAAATGCAGAATATACATTTTTCTCATTAGCAAATAGAACAGTCTCCAGGATAGATCATATGTTAGGACACAAAACAAATCTCAACAAATTTTAAAAAATTGAAATCATACCAAGTATTTTCTCAGACAACAATGAAATAAAATTAGAAATCAATAACAAGAACAACTCTGGAAACTGTACTAATACATAAAAATTAAACAACTTGTTCCCGAATGACCATTAGGTCAAGGAAGAAATTAAACAGGAAATAAAAAAAATCGTTAAGTAACATAGCAAACCCTGTGAGATACAGTAAAAACAGTTCTATGAGAGAAGTGTAAAGCAATAAATGCCTATATCAAAAAAGTAGAAAGATTTCATATAAACAATCTAATGATGTACCTCAAGGAACTAAAAATGCAAGAATAAACCAAACCCAAAATTAGTAGAAAGAAAGAAATAATAAAGATCAGAGTAGAACTAAATGAAATAGAACTAAAAAATATAATGGATCAACAAAACAAAAAGTTATTTTTTTAAAAAGGTAAGCAAAATTGATAAACTGATAGCTAGACTAACCAAGAAAAGGAAAGACAAGAATCAGAAATGAAAAAGGAGACATTTTAATTGTTATCACAGAAATATAAAAGATCATCAGAGCGTATTATGAACAACTGTATACTAACAAACTGTAAAACCTAGAGTAAATGGATAATTCTGGACACAACCTACCAAGATTGAATCAGGAAGAAATAGGAAACCTAAACAGAACAATAATGAGTAATGAGATTGAATCAGTAATAAAATGTCTCCCAACAAAGAAAAGTGCAGGACCAATGGCTTCACTGCTGAGTTCCACCAAACTTACAAAGAAGAACTAGTGCCAATTCTTCTCAAACTATTCAGAAAAATTAAAGACAAGGGAATTATCTGTAATTCATTTTACAAAGTCAGCATTATCCTGATACCAAAACCAGATGAGGATGGCCTTTATATGGCCATATATGATAAACCTACAGTTAACACCATACTGAATGGGGAAAGGTTAAAAAGCCTTTCCTGTAAGAACTGGAACAAGATAAGGATGCCCACTTACACCACTCCTATTCAACATAGTACTGGAAGTGCTAGCCAGAGCAATCAGGCAAGAGAAAGAAAGAAAAGGCACCCCAATTGGAAAAGAGGAAGTCAAATTGTCCCTTATTGCAAACAACATGATCTTATATCTAGAAAAATCTAGACACCATGAATAAACTCTTAGTTATGATAAATAAATTCTATAAAGTTGTAGGATACAAAATCAGCATTCAAAAATCAGTAGCCTTTTCATACACCAGTAATGAACTAGCTGAGAAAAAAATCAAGAAGGCAATCCCATTTACAATAGCTACAAAAGAAAATAATATACCTAGAGAAAAATTTAACCAAGGAGGTGAAAGACCTCTATAAGGAAAACTACAAAATTCTGATGAAAGAAATTCAGAGAATGAAACTGGGCTGCTCTCACCATATATTAAATACAAAAATCACCCTAAGGTAGATTAAAGATTTCAACATAAGACCTGAAATTATAATACTACTAGAAAAAAACATAGGAGAAACACATCAGGACATTGGTCTCGACAAAGATTTTATGGCTAAGATCTCAAAAAACACAGGCAGCAAAACCAAAAATAGGCAAATGGGCCTATATTAAACTAAAAAGCTTCTGCACAGCAAAGGAAACAATCAACAGAATGAAGAGACAACCTGTTGAATGGGAGAAAATATTTGCAAACTGTTTATCTGAGAAGGGATTAATAAAATAAATAATCCCATTAAAAAGTGGACAAAGGACGTGAATAGACATTTCTCAAAAGAAAATACACAAATGGCCAACAGGTATATGAAAAAATGCTCAACATCACTAATCATCAAGGAAATGTAAATCAAAACTACAATGAGATATCATCTTACCTCAGGTAGAATGGCTATTATTAAAAAGACAAAAAATAACAGATGAGGAGAAAGGGAACTCATATACTGTTAGTGGGAATGTAGATTAGTTTAGACACTATGGAAAATATTATGGAGATTTCTCAAGAAACTAAAAATAGAACTACCATATGATTGGGCAATCCCACTACTAAGTACTTATCCAAAGGAAAGGAAATCAGTATATCATGTTTATTGCAGCACTATTCACAATAGCAAAGATACGGAATCAACCTAAGTGTCAATGGGTGAATGGATAAATAATATGTGGTACATATACATAATGGAATACTATTTGGCCATAATAAGAATGAAATCATGACATTTTCAACAATATGGATGAAACTGCATGTCATTATATTAAGTGACATAAGCCAGGCACAGAAAGACAAGTATCACATGTTTTCATTCACATGCAGGAGCTAAAAAAGTTGATCTCATGGAGGTAGAGAGTAGAATGATAGATGCTAGAAGCTGGAAAGGGTGTATGGGGGGGGCAATGGAGAGAGCTTGGTTAATGGGTGCAAACGTACAATTAGATAGAAGGAATAAGTTCTAATATTCAATAGCAGAGTATGGTGACTATAGTTAACCACAATCTATTGTCTGTTTCAAAATAGCTAGAAGACTTGAAATATTCCCAACACATAAATATGATAAATACTAGTGGAGATGGATCCCCTAAATTCCCTGACTTGATCATTACACATTCTATGAATGTAACAAAATATCAAAAGTACCCCATAAATATGTACAAATATTATATATTAATTTAAAAAAGACAATATGAGAAACTTTGGCAAAGACAACTGAATTCTCTGGAACCCTGGGTGTTAAAATTACCTGAAGTCATTGGATAAATTCAAAACATAAGATTTTTTCTGACAGCATCAACAAGGACGGCAAACATTCTCCTTCTACCAGATTCTTTATGGCCTGTCCCTGGGTAGAAACTTCTTGATAGGAGCTGCTAAAGTAGAGACACTTGGGCTTTGCCATCAGATCCTTACTAGCTGTTAATTACTCAAGTTCTCTGAGCCTTGTTTTTTCATCCAAGAATGAATCTAAATAACAATATTTATCCCAAAAGGTTATTGTGAAAATTAATTGGCTTGGTGCATAATAAGTCTTCAATAAATGTGAACTGATCAAGCTCCAGAGCTTATACTTTTAATCACTATGTTAAACCATAGATTAATGGAAAAAATGGACTGTTATGCATGTTATGCCTACAGGTATTTGTTTCCTGAGAACATTTTTTTTCCCCAGAGACAATATCATGTAAGTATTTTGAAAATGTTCTATCTTCTGCTACTATTTGGAAGTGAAAATGATGTGTTCTGGAAAATTATGTTTTTTTTTTTTTTTTGAGACAGAGTCTCGCTCTGTTGCCAGGGCTAGAGTGAGTGCCCTGGCGTCAGCCTAGCTCACAGCAACCTCAAACTCCTGGGCTCAAGCGATCCTACTGCCTCAGCCTCCCCAGTAGCTGGGGCTACAGGCATGCGCCACCATGCCCGGCTAATTTTTTCTATAGATATTTTTTGCTGTCCATATAATTTGTTTCTATTTTTAGTAGAGACAGGGTCTCACTCTTGCTCAGGCTGGTCTCGAACTCCTGACCTCAAGCAATCCACCCGCCTCGGCCTCCCAGAGTGCTAGGATTACAGGCGTGAGCCACCGCGCCTGGCCTGGAAAATTATGTTAGATAATGCAAAAAGTGATCCAATAAGATGAAAACATTATTCATCTTTATGAAATGAAAGTGGATAATCAACATGGCTAACTTAACATTTAAATATGCATGTATCTAAATTAATAAATTGAATAATATTAGGTAGCTATTATTATAATTTTAGCAATGATATCTTTAGGTCCCACATTCTTTCTTTTATTTCCAAAAAGCAATTGACTCGAGCCATCATATCTATTGACAAAAACCAGCTACCATGCCCCCTCATTAAAAAATAAAGTTTTTATTGCATATACAAATATTTTTTATATTAATGGAGTCATACAATATAACATTTTATTGTATTTTTTCAGATTTTTAAAAAGTTTATTGAGGTGCAACTTAAATTTAAATACCATAAAATTCACTTTTTAAAGTGTGCAATTCAGTGATTTATAGAGCTGTGCAATCATTACCACAATCCATCTTTTTTTTTATTCCACCACATTATTTATTTTTAAAGGTACATTTTTCCAATTTTCAAAGTCAATAACAAAACAACAATCTTCAATACTGTAGCATGAAGGTACTTAACATGCTTTTCTTTCCTTACTCTACAGGACACTCCCACCTCTGCTCAAATATTCCTGATGAATAGTAATTTAGAGGAGTTGGAAGTTATAGACTTTGCTTATTCTTAGATGTGGGAAGCACTGAGGTAGGGAAGGGCATGGTCCTTTCTGGAGCTGAAAGAAGGTGATAGTGGCTGGAGAATGGAGAACAAGGGGAGAGTGAGATGAATGAGGCAGATGAAGCAGGCAGGGGCTGTTCACAGAGGGCCTATGGGTCACGGTAAAGGTCTTGGATTTTCTAAAAGCAAAGGAAGACATTGACATTTTTTTTTAACGGATGAAAATGTCCATATGTATTTTCAGAAAAAATCATTAGGTTGGAGCCAGATATTACTTATTTACACTTGGAAGGAAGGGTTGTTTCTAAAATTATCCTTCTTATCGTGTGAAGAATCAAAGTGACTATTGAAAAAGGAGATGGGAGTGCCTTCTGCTAGCAATCTTGTGGCAGCAGTTTTCTTTTTTTTCCTTCCTTTTTAAAAAATTTCAATAGATTTGGGGAGTACAAGTGTTTTTTTGTTACATGAATGAATTGTATAGTGATGAAGTTAGGGCTTTCAGTATTCACCTTGCCCAAATATTATACATTGAACCCAATGGATAGTTATTGTTCCCTCCCTCTCCTCCCACTCTCCCCCTTCCAAGTCTCCAAAGTCCTGTAAACCACTTTGTATGACCATGTATATGTGTCATTCAGCTCCCGCTTATAAGTAACTATACGTGGTATTTGTTTTTTCATTCCTGAGATACTTCACTTAGGATTATGGCTTCCAGTTCCATCCAAGTTGCTGTGAAGCACATTATTTCATTCTTTTTTATGAATGAGTACTATTCCATGGTGTGTGTATACACGCACACACACATATATGTGTATATATATCTCACATTTTTCTTTTCCACTCGTCAGTTGATGGGCATTTGGGCTGATTCCAAATCTTTACAATTGCAAATTGTTCTGTGATAAACATGTGCATGTGCCTTTTTGATATAATGACTTATTTTATCAAATGGTAGGTCTATGGTCTTTTAGTTCTTTGAGGAGTCTCCATACTGTTCCCCATAGAGGTTATACTAATTGACAATCCCACCAACAGTGAATAAGCATTCCCTTTTCACTACATCCACACCAACATATATTGTTTTTTTACTTTTTAATAATGACCAATCTGACAGGGGTAAGGTGGTATCTCATTGTGGTTTTACTTTGCATTTCACTGATTATTAGTGATGTTGAACATATTTTCTTATGTTTGTTGGCCATTTGTATCTCTTGTTTTGAAAAATGTCTGTTCATGTCTTTTGCCCAGTTTTTAATGGGGCTATTTATTTTTTTCTTGCTTATTTGTTTGAGTTCCTTGTAGATTCTGGACACTAGTCCTTTGTTATATGCAGTTTGCAAATATTTTCTCCCATTCTGTAGGTTTTCTATTTACTTTGTTTATTATTTCTTTTGATGTGCTGAAACTTTTTAGTCTAATTAAGTCCCATTTATTTATTTTTGTTTTTGTTGCATTTGCTTCTGGGGTCTTAGTCATAAATTCTTTGCCTAGGCCAATCTCTTTTGAAGAGTTTTTCCTACATTTTCTTCTAGAATTTTTATGGTGTTATGTCTTACATTTAAGTCTTTAATCTATCTTGAATTAATTTTTGTATATGGTGAGAGATAGAGGTCCTGTTTCATTCTTCTGCATATGGCTATCCAGTTTTCCCAGCACCGTTTATTGAATAAGGCATCCTTTCCCCAGTGTATGTTGTCTGCTTTATTAAAGAGCAGTTGATTGTAGGTAAATGGTTTTATATCTGGGTTCTCTATTCTGTTCCATTGGTCTATCCATGCTGTTTTGGTTACTATAGCTATGAAGAAAATAAAATACTTATGAATATACTTAACCAAGGAGGTGAAAGATCTCTACAAGAAGAACGATGAAACATTGATGTAAGAAATTGCAGATGACAAAAACAAATGGAAAAACATCTCATGCTCATGGATTGGTAGAATCAACATTGTTAAAATGTCCATACTGCCCAAAGAGATTTACAGATTCAATGCAATCCCCATCAAAATACCAGCATCGTCTTTCACAGATCTAGAAAAAGTAGTCCTAAGTTTAGTTTTAGAACCATGAAAGAGCTCAAATAGCCAAAAACGATCCTAAGCAAAAAGAACAAATCTGGAGCCATCACATTACCAGACTTCAAATTATACTACACAATTCCTACTTTTAACATGTAAAATTCAGTGGCTTTTGTTATATGGTCAGAGTTGTGCAACCAACACTACAATCTAATTTTAGAACACTTTCATCATCCCATAAAGAAACTCCATACACATTAGAAGTCACTTCCAATTCCCCTCTTCTCCCAGCCTCTGGCAACTCTTTATCTACTTTCTGTTGCTATGAATTTGCTTATTCTGGACATTTCATATAAATGGAATCATAAAATATGTGGCCTTTTGTGTTTGGCTTCTTTCACTTACCATAATGTTTTCAAGGTTCATCCATGTTGTAGTATGTATCAACACTTCATTCCTTTTTTTTTTTTCCAGAGACAGGGTCTTTCTCTGTTACCCAGGCTAGAGTGCAGTGGCATGATCATAGATCACTGCAACCTCAAACTCATAGGCTCAGATGATCCTCCTGCCTCAGCCTCCCCAGTATAGGTGCAGGCCACCATACCCAGATAATTTTTTTTAAAAAAATTTTTTGTAGAGATGAGGTCTTTCTATGTTGTCCAAGCTGGTCTTGAACTCCTGGCCTCAAGCAATCTTCCTGCCTCAGCCTCCCAAAGTGCTAGGATTACAGGCGTGAGCCACTGTACCCAGCCACACTTAATTTGTTTTTATAGCTGAATATTATATTATATAGATTTACTGCATTTTGTTAATCCATTCATCTGTTCATCGGCATTTGGGTTGTTTCTACTGTTTGGCTACTGTGAATCATGCTGTTGTGAACGTTCATATATGAGGTTTTGTGTAGACATATGTTTTCAATTCTCTTGGATATATACCTAGGAGAGCTGGGTCATATTGTAGCTCTATGTTTTATTTTTTTAGGAACTGCCAATGATTCTTCTTTTCTTCTTCTTTTCCTTCTCTTTCTCCTTCTCCTTCTTCTTCTTCTTTCTTATTCTTCAACAGGATATTGCTCTGTTGCCCAGGGTGGGGTGCAGTGGTGTCATCATAGCTCACTGCAACCTCAAACTCCTGGGCTCAAGCTACCCTCCTGCCGCAGCCTCCCAAGTAGCTAGGACTACAGGCATGCACCACCATGCTGGCTAATTTTTAAAAAATTATTTTGTAGAGATAGGATCTCTGCTATGTTTCTCAGGCTGATCTTGAACTCCTGGGCTCAAGTGATCCTCTCACTTTGGCCTGCCAAAGTGCTAGGATTATTGAGCCACTGAATCCAGCTTGAGATTCTTCTTATTGATCAAGTTTTCTTTATTTTTGTTTGTACATTCTACTCATTCCAAAGTCATACATTTTACTTCCACTCTTCTAGGAATTTCTTTAAAAATTAAATCAATATGTAATCCATTAAATGTTTACAGATAAATGTGACTTAAAGTCTAATATTAATCACTATATCTATTTTTCTGAAAAATGCAAGACAGTAGAACACAAATACTCATCACCCTTCTTTCTTATTATCTAGTATATTAACTTTATTATTAAATCATCTCGAACTATTATTGTTTATTTTTTAATTCAGTGCTTTTTAAAATTTGTAAACATATATTTCAGTTTCTCTGCTCACCATTGTTTCTTGTGCCCTACATTTTCTTTCTGCAATTATTATTTTTTCCTTACCAAAGTACATAGTTTTTTGCCTTTCGGTAAGGATCTGTGAGTGGAAAATACTCTTAGCTTTATTTATCTGAAAATTCCTTTTGTTACTTTCACTTCTTAATAATAGTTCAACTAAGTATAGGCTTCAGGGTAGCAGATTTTTTTCATCACTTTGAAGCTATCATTCCATTTTATTTAAGCCTCTATTGTCAATCTAATAGTCATTCCTCTGTAGGATCTTTTTTGGTTGTATTTTGTTTTATCTTTGATATTCTGCATAATGAGTTGCCAAAAAACCAATGATTGGTACTTAGGATAGAAGAGTTCATTACTTTGAAGCTAAATATAAAAACTGCTTCCTGAATATTCAACCTACGAAAGAACATTCTGCTGGTTTGTGGTGATCTGGAAAGTTAATTTAAACTTCACATTGGGGTGTGTATTAAATAAAAGACATCTTTATGGCATGTGTGCAATTCAGCCACTGATGCATACTCCATTTCTTAAGCTACAATACGGTGTCAAGTGGGTCAAGTGACTTTTGTTGCAAAGAGAAAGGACCACAGGAGAGAAAAAAAAGGAAGGTTAAAAAAGAAAGGAAATGGAAGGAGTATTATGTTTCAAATTTTAAAAAATATGAAAGGGTAAAGCCATTTTGAACACTTGCCCTGTTGTGCAATAGTATGCTGTACATTTTTAATAGAGGACAGATCAGCGTGAGATTTCTTTAATTTATATCAAAACCAATGGTTTACAAACTACACAAGTCATCTTTGAATAAAAGGCAGAGCAAGAACTAGGACAATGCTGCTTTTCTTTCTTTGGTTAAATGAGACGTAGTTGTTGGCATCACATAGGTTTTATAAAAATACAAATCCTGAAAAGGAGTCCTACATTTACAAGGTATAAGATAAAGGACAAATTAAGTTTAATCCACAAGTGTATTATGTTTCAGCAACTATTAATGTGTTATGTGCCAATTCCTAGTTAGTTCCCATAAGGCTTGGGGAATGACTTCATGTTCCTATAGGAGCTAAGAAGAAATGGGGTGATTTAGTTCCAGTGAGATTTCAAGATGACCAAAAGCATTTCAAGATGGAAGGAGTTAATTTATTTAAAAAATATTTTACTTTTTATTAGGGTCATTTGAAGTTGGGGTCCCATACAAACATGTTCAAAATTGTAAATTAAATGAGTTCAATTCATGGTGGGGAATGTCATCCTTGAGGGCACCTTAGTGATCATGCAAGCCAATCCCTGCATTTTATAAAAGGGAAAATTTAGGCTCACAGAGTTATGAGGAGACTTCAAAAAGTTTGTGGAAAAATGGAATTAAAACATAAAAATAATATAAACTTTATTTCTGAACATAAGCTCCATAAAGTTCAAGACACCTTTGTAAGTGATGATACCAGCCATTTAGTCCATCCCTAAAGTACCGAGGGGTGCTGGGAATTTAACCATGTCAATGCAGTCTTTTCTTATTTTATGAACTGAAGAAAAATGGGTGCCCTTTAAAGATTTTTTTTAAAGATTAGGAAACAAAAAGAAGTCAGGAGAACATAAGAGAATCTATATCACCATTATTTCTTATAGCTGAGTAATACTCCATGGTATACATATACCACATTTTACTAATCCACTCATGTATTGATGGGAATTTGGGTTGTTTCCACATCTTTGTGATTGTGATTTGTGCTGCTATAAACATTCGGGTGCAGGTGTCTTTTTTATAGAATGACTTTTGTTCTTCTGGGTAGATGCCCAATAATGGGATTGCTGGATCGAATGGTAGGTCTACTTGAATCTGTTTAAGGTATCTCCATATTATTTTCCATAGGGGTTGTACTAGTTTACAGTCCCACCAGCAGTGTATGAGTGTTCCTGTGTCTCCGCATCCACGCCAACATGTATTGTTTTGGGACTTTTTGATAAAGGCCATTCTCACTGGAGTTAAGTGATATCTCATTGTGGTTTTGATTTGCATTTCCCTGATGATTAGAGATGTTGAGCATTTTTTCATATGTTTGTTGGCCATTCTTCTATCTTTTGAAAAATTGCTGGATAGAGTTGGAACCCATTCTACTAAGTGAAGTATCCCAAGAACGGAAAAATAAGCACCACGTGTACTCACCAGCAAATTGGTTTCTCTGATCATCACCTAAGTGCATATTTGGTAATAACACCAATTGGGTGTTGGGCAGATGTGGGGGGGATGGGTGTATACCTATATAATGAGTGCGATGTGCACCATCTGGGGAATGGACACGCTTGAAGCTCTGACTCGGGTGGGTGAGGGGGGGCATGGGCAATATACATAACCTAAACTTTTGTACCCCCATAATATGCTGATATAAAAAAAATAAGTCAGAAGGAGCCAACTCAGGACTGTAAGGTTGGATGCCTAATGATTTCCCATTAAAACTCACAATATTGCTGTTGTTTGATGAGAGGAGTGAGCAGAAACATTGTCGTGGTAGAGAAGGACTCTCTGATGAAGCTTTCCCAGGTGTTTTTATGCTAAAGGTTTGTTAACTTTCTCCAAACACTCTCAAGATAAGCAGATATTATTCTTCTTTGGCCCTCCAGAAAGTCAAGAAGCAAAATGCCTTGAGCATCCAAAAAAAAACCTGTTGCCATGACTTTAGCTCTTGACTGGTCCACTTTTGCTTTGACTGGACCACTTCCACTTCTTGGAAGCCATGGATTTGATTGTGCTTTTCCCTCAGGATCATATTGGTAAAGCCACGTTTCATCTCCTGTTACAATGATTCTAAGAAATGCTTCAGGATCTTGATTCAACTTGTTTAAAATTTCCATTGAAAGCTCTGCTCTTGTCTGTTGTAGCTGATCTGGGTGCAATGGTTTTGACATCCATCAAGGGGAAAAGTTGCTCAGCTTTAATTTTTCAATCAGAAATTGTGTAAGCTGAACCATCTCAGATGTCTATGGTACTAGCTATTGTTTCTATTATTAATTGTCACTTCTCTTCAGTTAGGACATGAACAAGATGAATTTTTTCCTTGCAAGTTGATGTGGATAGTCTGCTGCTGCAGACTTCATCTTCAATATCATCTCGTCTTTTCTTAAAATGAGCTATCCATTTGTAAACTGCTGACTTCTTTGGGGTATTGTCCCTGTAAACTTTTCATAAAGCATCATTGATTTCACCATTCTTCCACCCAAGCTTCACCATAAATTTGATGTTTATTCTTGTTTTAATTTTAGCAGAATTCATGTTGCTCTGGTAAGAACTCTTTTCAAACTGACGTCTTATCCTTCTTAGTGCCTCAAACTGGATCCTGTTCAAACATGTTATAAAAAGTTAATAAGAGTTTATTTTGATGCAAAATAATTTTGAAATCCATGCATAGTTTTTTCATAATATACATTTTCCATGAACTCTGAAGACCCCTCTATCAGTGCCCCATCTCCATTTTTAAATCATTTCCTGTTTTCCTTATATTGGCTAAGTTTCAGGAAGGAGATAATTGGCTCCATCAATTTTTATAGCTTAATGGAAGTCTCAACCACGTTTACCTGCTTTTCTTCCAGTGTAAATGCACCACAAGTCAAGGCAAAATCATTCCATAGCCCTAGTTTAGAAAATGTATGATTTTTATATTGTTCCCATTAAAGCAATGCAGTCCACTAACTATGACCTCAAACATGACCTTCTTTGAAAATGAGAGCCTCTCAGTGTGAAATGTTCATTCTTAAGGCCAAGATCATGCTGGGACTTGAGGGTTTGTAACCGAGGTCTCAGGTTCCTGAGCATAGTGCCTAATGTTGCTTTCTTTCCTGTGGCATTTGCTTGTTTTTTGTGCTTTATTGCAACTAAAATATTGACATCACCCTGCCCTGTCCCACTAACCATTGCAAATGCCATAGAATGAAAATCCTTTGCAATAAACCACAAATAACAGGGTTTGGTCTTGTTGCCTTAACAGCTAAAAAGGCAGGCTGCATGCCAAATGATGTTTGTTAGATACTTGCTGAGCATGTAGCCCGTATGAAGCATAGGAGAGCGGGTAGGCAAGCAAATACATGGTCACTTCTCTAGGGGAGTTTACAGTCTCACAGCATGATAAGACTAATGTACCTCAAACACAGAACTATTAAGTTAGAGGTAGTGCATAATGATTTCTAAAACAAGGGCAGAGAAGCACATGGTCAGCGTAAATTGGCATCAAGGAAGGACTTTGGGAGAGGCTAAGGTCTCAAGATTGACTTGGAATAATTTTGATTGGCAGGGGAGTGAAAAGGATGCATAAAAACTAACATGAGGTTGGAAATATAAGGAGCCCACACTGATATGTTTGAAGATCGATATCAAATTATTAGAGTAAGATAAGTCTAGATTGGGGTGTCTTAAATATGTAGAATCGAAGAATATTAGAGCTGAAAGGGCATTGCTAATATTCCAGCTAGAACTGGAATATCTAGTCCAGTGTGTAATTCCTATAGTTTTCATTAGAATTTTTTAATCCATGGAATTCTTTCTTCAAATAGAATCATATATAAAGAAGCCGAATATGTAAAACAGACAAAAGCAAAAGTACTTTGGTTGAATTTGGGCGAGATCAAGATCAGCCCAATTCCTACATTTTTAGAGTGAGAAAACTGAGACTCAGGAACAGAAAATTATCTCCATGTTATTAAATCCAGTGGACACTTAGTCCTTATCTTGCTTGGCTTCTCTGCAGCATACTGCATTGTTCACTACTCCCTCTTGCTAAACATATTCCCTTTCCATGTCTTTCATGGTACAACTCTCCAGGTTTTCCTTTTACTTCTCTGCCTCCTTCCACTCAGTCTCATTTGGGAGTTCATTCTTTTACACCTAGACTTTAAATGCTGGATTTCTCAGGACTTGTGCCTAAGACTGTTTTACTTTTTGTTCTACATTCTCTGCCTATGCAATCTTATCTGATGGTTTCAAGTACAGTTGACCCATGAACATCATGGGAGTTAGGGGTGCTAACCCCCAGTGCAACTGAAAATCCATGTATAACTTTTGACTCCACCCCAAACTTAACCACTAGTAGCCTACTGTTTGGTTTTCTTAAATTTCAAAATATTAATTAAGGGGGTACAAGTGTTTTCATTACATCTATAAGTTTGTATAATGCTTAAGTCAGGGCTTTTGGTGTGCCTATCACCAGAATAGTTTTCATTGTACTCAATAGGTAGTTCTTATCCCACATCCCCTACCACCTTCCCCGCTTCTTGGTTTCTCATGTTCTTTGTATTTCTTTGTGCCTGTGCATACATTAGCTTCCACTTATTGGTGAGAACATATGGTGTTTGGTTTTCCATTCTTGGGATACTTCACTTAGGATAATGGTCTCTAGTTCCATCCATGTTGCTGCAAATGACATTATTTCATTCCTTTTAATGGCTGAGTAGTAATCCATGGTGTATATGTATGTGTGTATGTGTGTGTGTGTATGTATATGTGTGTGTATATTTATAAATATATATATATATATATATCACATTTTTTATCCACTCGTGAATTGATGGGCATTTAGGTTGACTCCATATCTTTGCAATTGTGAATTGTGCTGTGTCTTTTCTTTTTTTAATAAAAGGACTTCATTTCCTTGGGGTAGATATCCAGAAGTGGGATTTCTGGATCAAATGGTAGGTCTACATTTATTTCTTTGAAAAATCTCCATACTGTTTCCATAGAGGTTGTACTGATTTGCAGTCCCACCAACAGTGTATTCCTGTCTCTCTGCATCCACCTCAGCATCTATTGTTTTTTGACTTTCTGATAGTGGCCATTCTGATAGGTGGTATCTCATTGTAGTTTTAACTTGATTTCCTTGATGATTAGTGATGTTGAGCATTTTTCCTATGTTTGTTGGCCATTTTTCTAGCTTCTTTCAAAAAACTTTTGTTCATGTCTTTTGTCCACTTTTTGATAGGGTTGTTTGATTTTTTCTTGCTGATTCTTTGTAGATTCCGGATATTAGTCCTTGTTGGATATATAGTTTGTGAATATTTTCTCCCATTCTGTAGGTTGTATATTCACTCTGTTGATTATCTCCTTTGCAATGCAGAAGCTTTTTAATATAATTAAGTCCCATTTATTTATTTTTGTGGTTGCTATATTTGCCTTTGAGGTCTTAGTCATAAATTCTTTGCCTAGGCTGATGTCTAGAAGAGATTTTCCTATGTTTTCTTTTAGAATTTATAGTTTCAAGCCTTACATTTAAGTCTTTTTAAAAAAATTTCAGACTATTATGGGGGTACAAACGTTCTGATTACATGAATTGCTTTTGTACAGTTTGAGTCAAAGTTACAAGTGTGCGCATCACCCAGGTAGTATGCATTACACCCACTGTGTGTGAATTGACCCACCCTCTCTTCCCCTATCCCACATGCTTGATTTCCGTTGAGTTTTACTTCCATATGTGCATATGAGTGTTGATTTATTAGTTCCAACTTAATAGTGAGTACGTAAGACTATACTTTCAGGGGTCATTTCTATAGTTTGTCACATTTAAGTCTTTAATCCATCTTGAATTAATTTTTGTATATGGTGAGAAATAGAGGTCCTATTTCATTCTTCTGCATGTGGCTATCCAATTTTACCAGCACCATTTATTGCATAGGGCTTTCTTTCCCCAGTGTATGTTGTTGTCTGCTTTGTTGAAGATCAGCTGATTGTAGGTAGGTGGTTTTATATCTGGGTTCTCTATTCTGTTCCATTGGTTTATATCTCCATTTTTATACCAATATCATGCTGTTTTGGTTACTATATCCTTATGGTATAATTTGAAGTCAGGTAATGTGATGCCTCCAGATTTGTTCTTTTTGCTTAAGATTGTTTTTGGCTATTTGGGCTCTTTTGTGGTTCCAAATGAAGTTTAGGATTATTTTTTCTATGTCTGTGAAAGGCAATGCTGGTATTCTGATGGGGATTGCATTGAATCTATAAATCATTTTGGGCAGTATGGACATTTTAACAATGTTGATTCTACCAATCCATGAGCATGAGATGTTTTTCCATTTGTTTGTGTCATCTGTGATTTCTTTCATCGGCATTTTGTAGTTCTCCTTGTAAAGATCTTTCACCTCCTTGGTTAAGTATATTCCTCTGTATTTTATTTTCTTTGTAGCTATTGTGAATCCTTGATTTGACTCTGAGCTTGACTGTTATTAGTATATAGAAATGTTACTGATCTATGTACATTGATTTTGTAACCTGAGATTTTGCTGAATTTATTTGTTAATTCCAGGAGTCTTTTGGTGGAGTCTTTAGGGTTTTCTAGATACAAGATCATATCATTAGTAAACAGGGATAGTTTGACCTCCTCTTTCCTGATTTGGATGCCCTTTACTTCTTTCTCTTGCCTGGGTTTTCCTTTATAAGTTACTGGATATTTTCACCTCATGTCTCATAGGACTTCCTCCTTTGTGTTGACCTTGGCCAGTACGATGACCATATGCCATGTCGATGTCCTTTTTGCAATGAGTCTCCCAGGTGTTTGTTGAACTTCTTGTATCTGGATGTCTAAATCTCTAGCAAGGCCATGGAAATCTTCCTTGATTATTCCCTTAAATATTCCAAGCCTTTTTGCTTTTTCTTCACCCTCAGGGATTCCTATGATTCTTATATTTTTTCTGTTTTACATAATCCCATATTTCTTGTAGGTTTTGTTTGTTCCTCTTGATTGTTCTTTATTTTTGACCAACTGGGTTAATTTAAAAGAGTTGTCTTCAAGCTTTCAAATTCTTTCTTTTGCCTGGTCTAGTCTGTTCTTAAAACTTTCCACTGTGTTTTATATTTCCCTAAATGAATTCTATTTCCAGAAGTTCTATTTGTTTTTTTTAAGTATATCTATCTCTTTAGTAAATTTTCATTCATTTTCTCAATTATTTTTCTTATTTCCTTCAGTTAGTTTTCCATTTTATCTTGGATCTCACTGAGCTTCCTTACAATCCATATTTGGAATTCTTTATCTGTCATTTTAGTATTTTCATTTTTGTTGAGATCCATTGCTAAAGAGCTGGGATGTCCTTTCACTGCGATTTTTTCATGCATATAGAGTTCTGGTGCTGATTCCTTCTCATGTGAGGCAGGTGTTGCTTCTTGTTTTTGGATTTTCTTTTGTTTAGAAGGGGCTTTCTTTCCCCCTCATTCTTAAGGGTGTGTCTTTAGCACATGTTGGATAAGGACCTTTAGCTTTGCTTGTGGGTACTTTGATGGAGGTCTAGGTTCTCCTTGGATACCTTGGTTATAGATATCCTTAATGTGGTGTTTTCTCAATTGCTAGCTTTTTGTAGGGTGTAGAGGTGGTGTATTGTGTGTGTGGGCAGATTTCCTGTCTCTTGTTGACAATGGGAGATGGAACTCTTTGAAATTCTTTCTCTTTCCCAACACTGTGGTCTTCTTAACAGTGTGAATTATTAATATCTTGGGATGCCCAGTTTAATCTCTGACACAGTAGGTGGTGCTTGTGGGTAAGAGCCAGCCATGACCTGTATGATTGAATTAGTAAATGCTATAATGGGCTGTACAAGTTGTTCTCCTTATCAGTAGGTGATGTTTGTAGGGAAGAACCAGCTGTAGTGGTATATTTTTAGGACCTGTGACCAGCTCTAATTGATCAGGAGAAGCACTCAGATGTCCCAGGTGGTAGGCAGGGCCCTGGAGCTCCTGGGGCCAACTTCTTGTGCTCCACCACAGCAGAGGCTGATGCATTGAGTAAGGCTGGGTGAGCTGGGTCATATGAGCCTTTGTTCAGGCTCCATGAAGGTGGGCACAAGAGCTGTCTTGGCAGGGGTTGAGGGTCAGCTCCCAGGCCTCTGAAGAAAGCCACCAAGGAGGGTCTGAAGTGGCCTCACCAAGCCAAAAGTCTGCGCATGGGGGAGGGACCATCCAGGATTCACAGTCTGGAAGTAAGGAGTGTGTTTTGCTCTTCTCCCTCTTCCCTTGCCCCATATCTCCTTATGGCATCTAGTCACAAGCAGCCACCCACACTAGCTAAGCTTACAAACAGTGGTGCTGCAGGATGGGAGCTTCCCTGCCTAGGAACTCATCATGGACCCAAAGCAAGGCTTTTCTGTTGCAGAAGGGGTGCTCTGTGAGTGTGCTGTGGCTCGGACCCACACTGCACTCTCCTTTTATATTTGCCCACATGGGCTCCCTTGCCTCTCAAGATTAGTTCACAAATTTCCCTTCCATGACCATGAGCAACATGATTGAGTCCTGGGGGTACAGGATCCGGCCTTTGGGCCTGTCCTCTGATCCCCCAAGTTCAATGCCTGACCACGCCAAGGAGAAGTGTGCTGGTCCTGAGTTTCCCATAGAATGCTCAAGCAGGCTTAATGTCCCTCTGCTTCAGGGTATGCTCTGTTCTGCTGGAGTAGCCAGGTAAGCAGCCCCAGAGAATGTTGGCAGGCAGGGAGCTCACAGTCCAACACCCCTTGGTCTGCTATAGGTCTTTAAGAGCAAAGGTGTGATTCCTGACTCTCTGTGGAAGCCTCAGTGTGGTGGGCATACCGACCGAAGGGAAGTAGCTGCTCCTGAGAGACCTAGCTCAATCATCCCTTGGGGCACCCATGCCACCTTACATGGGATCTGCCACATAGATGGGGGAATGGAAGGGGAAGTGGAAGAGGAGGGAGTGGAAGGGGAGGAGAAGAGTCTGAATGGAGGAGAGCTGGCACTCTGGTCCCCTTTGTCCCTCTCTTCAGAGGGCAGCCTGCCCTGAATGTCCAAACTCTGGGATCACACAGTTCCCCTGGGACTCACCAGCCCCCTGTGGCCACCATAGTCTGGGCAGGAGTTGGAAAGTGTTTGTATGCAGACTAGTGACAAGAAAACCGAAGGGGTGAAGCTCCCTAGGGAGGACAAAGGCACACACAAAGGGTGGAGAAGCAGTATGGTGCCTATTGCCTCAGCTCAGGCCTGTGGTGAGGGAGATCGACCCCAAGGGGGCTGGCAGCCTGGTGCTTTGTTCTCAAGAAGCTCCCAGTTCACTGGTAGCAGCAGCTTTTGGGCTCAGGAGAATAAAGAAGCTCTCCAGCTAATATTTTTACTATTTTACTCTCATACTAGGGATCAAATTTCTTTACACACCACCATTACAGTCCTGGAGTATTCTGAATATGATGCTGTATTACTTATATGATTGAGTTTTATGCTTTCATATGTTTTACATTATTAATTAGTGATCTTTTGTTTCAGCTTGAAAAACTTCCTTTAGCAATTCCTATAAAGCAGGCCTAGTGGTGATGAACTCTCTTAGCTTATGTCTGAAAAAGTTTTTATTTTTCCCTCATTTCTGAAAGATAGTTTTTCTGAGTACAGTATTCTTGGTTGGCAGCTTTTTTTTTTTTTTTTTTTTTTTTTTTTTTTTTTTTTTTTTTTGAGACAGTCTCAGTCTGTTGCCTGGGCTAGAGTGCCATGGCGTCAGCCCAGCTCACAGCAACCTCAAACTCCTGGGCTCAAGCAATCCTTCCACCTCAGCCTCCTGAGTAGCTGGGACTACAGGCATGTGCCACCGTGCCCAGCTAAATTTTTCCATATATATATTTTTAGCTGTCCAAATCATTTCCCTCTATTTTTTGTTTTAGTAGAGACGGGGTCTCACTCTTGCTCAGGCTGGTCTCGAACTCCTGACCTAGAGTGATCCTCCCGCCTTGGCCTCCCAGTGTGCTAGGATTACAGGCATGAGCCACCACTCCCGGCCTTGGTTGGCAGCTTTTTTTTTTTTCCTTCAGCACTTTGAGTATATTATTCCATTCTCCACTTGCCTGAAGGGTTTCTGCTGAGAAATCCACTGATATCTGTACTGGGACTCCCTTGTATGTGATAAGTTTCTTATCTCTTCCTGCTATCAGAATTTCTTCTTTGTCTTTGATTTTTGATAATTTGATTATTGTGTGTCCTGGTAAACTCTTCTTTTGGTTGAATTTGATTGAAGGCATCTATATTTTCTGTACCTGGATGTTAGCATCATTCCCCATATTTGGGAAGTTTTCAGCCATTATTTCTTTAAATATACTCACTTGCCTTTTTTCAATCTCTTCTTCTGAAACTTTTATTATGCAAAGATTTGTTCTCTTGATGGTGTCCCATAATTACTGTAGGCTTTCTTCATTCCTTTTCATTATTTTTGTCTTTTTCCACATTTGATTGGATAATTTCAAATGTTCTGTCTCCTAGCTCACTGATTTTTTCTTCTGCTTGTTGAGTCTTCTGTAGAAGATTTCTGGGGAATTTTTAAGTTCAGTTGTTACATTCTTCATGTCTAGGATTTATTTTTTATAGTTTCTATTTCTTTGTTAAGCTTCTCATTTTGTTCATCTATTGTTTTCTAAGTTTCATTTAATTTTCTATCCTATGTTTTTACAGTTCACTGAACTTCCTTAAGATGATTATTCTGAATTCTTTGTCAGTCATGATAGATCTTCATTTATTTAGGGTCTATTGTTGAAGTTTTATTGGTTTCTTTTGATGATGTCATGCCTCCCTGATTCATCATAATCCTTTTATCCTTATATTGCTGTCTGCACATTTGAGGAGAGAGCCACTTTTTCTGACCTTGACAGGTATTCTTTGGCAGGGATAGACCTTCACTAGTTAGTATAGCTTGTGATTCTAGGTAGGCCAATTGGTAATAACTCCTGGCCAGCAGAGCTTGCTGCTGTGTTCTGTGCTGTCTTTGCCCTGAAGTCAGGTGGGGATGCTGGCTGGGCAAGACCACTGGCTAGGCTCTGCAATCAGGTGGAGCTGCTGACTGGGCACTGCAATCACCTCTGATTGGGCAGAGTCACAGGTGTATTTTCTTGCTGAGCAGTACTTCTATTTGGGTTCTGAATTTGGGCAAGGCTGTAACCCTCAATTCAAGGTTAAGTGGAGTCACTGCTTGGAATAGACAGATCCAGAGGCTATGATCTGTAGAAATGTGCAGTAGCAGGTGTTTTCCTGCCTGGGAGGGGTTGTGGGGTGGGCTCTGAGCCAGGGCAGAGCTGCTCTTTGGATTCAGAATTGGGCATATCTAGCCTCTGTTCTCTGCCAAAATGCTTAGTGTTTAGTGTTAGGCATTTCCCTGCCTGAGCATGACTTTGGAGTATGCTCTGAGGCTGAGAAGAGCTGCTGTTTGGACTCCTGGGTCTGGAAAGTCTAGTCCCTGTTCTCTGCCAAAATCTGCAGAAATGAGTGTCTCTCTACCTGGGTGGGGCCTTGATGTAGTCTCTGAGGTGGGGCGTGAATGCTGGCCATCTAGTGACTCAAGCCAGGTTGAACTTCTTACCATGCTTCTAGGAGTGACCAGCTTGGCTTTGTGGGCTGGTATTTATGATTGTGTGCCACCACTGGCTGAAGTGCAGAGCTACAATCAAGATTCGTGTGCTGGTCACTATGAGCTCTGACTCCTTTCTTTGTTTCTACTTGACACCAAGTAGAAATGGTAGGTCTAGACCTACCATTACCCCTAATATTCTCCTTGAGGAGAGACAAGGCTTCCTGGAAAGTGTCTTGGAATGCTAGGGAAACTGGATGCCTGCCTCTGGTTCTCTTTTTCCACTGTAGAAACTGTGGGCCCAGGGGAATACTCTCTATGTGGCACTGTGGCTGACTTGGAGGGAGGAGGAGTGATACAGTCAAAGTGAGACCATTCCTCTTACCCTTCTAATGCAGTTTTTATTCAGTTCTATGGTCCACACAGGTGTATCAGTCTCATTTCCAAGTTTTGGGGTTTTCACAAAGGTGTTCTGTGGATAGTTGGTAGTTGGACTTTCTGTTGGGGGAGTGAAGTCTGGGACCTCCTATTCCACCATCTTGCTGACATCACCCTAGTAGGTTCTTAAAAAATATCAGCTGAATGAATAAATGAATGAATGAGTTACAACATGCATTGAGCTTATACTACCTTCCAAAAAAACCTGACAAAATATAATGAAAATGTTAAATTTTCCATAATTCCACCATTTTACTTTATTTGATAAGTCTTCTTGAAGGGATACACTTTTAGATATTGGAAAATATTTGGAAATACCAGGGGCATACTTGGATATGATGATGAGATATTTGGTCAAGATATTTATGGCTGAAAATCTTGCCATAAAGGAGGGCCTTTATTTTGACTTATAATTATGGTTATCTAACTTTTTAAAAGATTCACTGGGGAAATTAAAAAAGCAAAAGATAATTTAAAAAATAATGTGTGACACATTTTAAGTTTATGTAGCCAACTAAGGCACAGGCTCTCTCCCTTCTCAGCTATTTGTCATTTATGAACCTCAAGATGTTTTGCTGAGAAGGGGCTATTTTCTTTGTGTTATGGGCACACCGACAGGAGGCTGGAACAGAGGAAAGCACAGATGGGAAGTAAGAGACCATTAAAGGACAATTCAGCAAATGTGCATTCTAACCCCATGAACTTTTAAATTTCATGAATTTCATTTTTAATGAAAAGAGGGAGCCAACTTTAAGCCCTGGAGAAAGAGTCCTGCACTTTCAACTGCCAGATAGGTCATCAGGGTTACAGGGAAGCTTTCTGGTCAGGCCTCTGTGGCCTCAGTCCCAACTCTTAAACAACAGCTGCTAGATGAACGAAGATCTTCTCGGATTCCTCAGCCTGTGGTCTGTAGTAAGGAAATCATATTAAGGCTAAGACAGAAGTGTCCCTGCCTTCAGCTCTTCTGGGAAAAGGGAATTGAATATCCCAACTCATTCCAGATGCTGTATCTTCAAAGCTCATACCTAATACCCAGGAGAGTCTGCTGTCCTTAAAGACAAAACTCAGACTCCAGTTAAACAACATGTGAGGTGGGCACTAGGCAGTGCTTTATGATGCCAGACTGAGAAGCTTAGAAATAGAAGAGACTACCTTCCCCTCAAGTGCCTATCTGTTCCCAAGAGGCCTTCTCTTGGAATTTTTTTATTTCAGCATATTATGGGGGTACAAAAGTTTAGGTTATGTATATTGCCCATGCCCCCCCCCCCGAGTCAGAGCTTCAAGTGTGTCCATTCCTTCTCTTGGATTAACAACAAAAAATAGCACCAAAAAGGGAGAAATTGTGCATCAGATAGATCCAGAAAAAATATCCTTGGAAATACCAGGAAAATGGCAGCAAATAGGCCTGACTTTTATAGACATTTGGAGTCCTCCACAAACCTAAGACCCTTACGATGTCCCCTACTGTCCATATGCCTCAATTTATGGCTTCTACCTAAGCTAGCCCTCTCCAGAAGTACCCTATAGTCTGGGTAATTTGTTACCAAGAACGATAGAAAATGAATGTACTTCACCAACCCTCCACTGCTCTTTAAAACTTTCCACTACTATTTTCTTGAGTAAATGACAGAATTAGTTTCCTAGGACTGCTATAATAAAGTACCACAAACTGGATAGCTTGGAACAACAGAAATTTATTGTCTGAGTTCTGGATACCAGAAGTCCAAATCAAGGTGTTAGCAAGGCCATGCTCCTGCTAAATGTGCTAAGGAGGGATCTTTTCAAGAACTCTCTCCTAGTTTCTGTTAGTTCATTGGCTTTGGCAGCATAACTCCAGTCTTCCCGTGGCATTCTCCCTGTGTACATCTGTCTCTTCACATGGCATTCTTTTTATAAGGACACCAGTCATATTGGAGTAGGGGGCCCACCCTACTCCAGTATGACTTCATCTTAACATTACATATGTCATGAAGAGATTCCCAAATAAGGTCCCATTCTGAGGTACTGGGGGTTAGGGCTTGAAGATATGAATTCTGGGGGAGATACAATTCAATCCTTAATAGGTTCTGTCTAACCCAGTGAGATAGTTTATGACTTAAAATGGTTCAGTATTCCTGTAAATATGTTTATGTTTCAAAAGAAGCCTTCCATACTTTCATTCAAAGTACTGACTATAAGAGAGCCATCATTCTAGAGGCTTAGAAACTTAGAGGCCACCCAGTCTCAAGGGCTTCAGAAGTGCTAAGTGTCTTTGGAGACAAAGGCTTAGTATCTTTAGGCAGGGAAGAGGTAACTTCAGGAAAAAGAGGTTCCAAAACGGGGAGTTATTATTTTAATGGGTACAGAATTTCAGTTTGGGATGATGAAAAGTTATGGAGATGGATAGTTATGATGGTTACACAACAATGTGAATATACTTAATGCCACTGAACTGTATACTTAAAAATGGTCCAAATGGTAAATTTTATGTTATGTGTATTTTATCACTATAACAAACCAAACAAACAAACATGCAAACAAACAACACAAAAAGGAAACTCCATGTGACTTTCCCTGAACTGGGTCAGAGTTGTGGGTGGGGAGGCAGAGTGAGGCCAATGGTCAGAAATGAGAGTAGATGACAGAATCCTAAAAGGGCTTCCAGTAAATATTGACTCAGGAGGAAGTCAGGAATTACAGACTAGAGATGGTGACCATGAGATCCCTATAAGTTTCTGTAGCCTTTGTAATTCCTTAATATTGTTATTTTATTAATAAATGGTAATGGTGATAATGAACATTTGTTGACCATTTACTATGTGTTAAACACCATGTTAAGCACTTTTCATTGTCTAACTCATTTAATTTAAATTTTTATAACAACCCTATAAGGAAAGTACTATTATATGCCATTTATAGAAGAAATCAAGGCTCAGAGATGTTAAATAATTTGCCAAAGATCCCACAGCTGGTAAGTGGTGGATTGTGAGTCAATGTTGTTAATTTATATAGGAAATTGTCCATTTTATTTAGGTCTTCAATTTAGGTATAAATTGAGACTTTTTGGTGTTAACTTTGTAGGATAATTTCTTAGAAAATTATAAATTATACAAATATTACATGAATACATTCTTATAAAAATGAAAATATTATCTCTTTGTTACCCACAATTTCCACCTTTTTTTTTTTTCCTCTAGAAGTAACCACTATTATCAGTTTGGTTGCATACTTACGGAATTCATTCTATTCATTTATATTTAAGCACTGGTTTCTTTTCTTTTTTTTTTTTTTTTTGAGACCAAGTGTCGCTTTGTTGCCCTGGCTAGAGTGAGTGCCGTGACATCAGCCTAGCTCACAGCAACCTCAAACTCCTGGGCTTAAGCGATCCTACTGTCTCAGCCTGCCAAGTAGCTGGGACTACAGGCATGCGCCACGACGCCCAGCTAATTTTTTCTATATATATTTTTAGTTGTCCAGATAATTTCTTTCTATTTTTAGTAGAGACGGGGTCTCGCTCTTGCTCAGGCTGGTCTCGAACTCCTGACCTTGAGCGAGCCACCCGCCTTGGCCTCCCAGAGTGCTAGGATTACAGGCCTGAGCCACCGCGCCCGGCCATAAACACTGGTTTCTTGAAGCTTTTGTAGAATATGTCAGTAAAACCACTGGGACTTTTTTGGGGAGGGGTTAGAAAATTTTGACTGTTATTAAAATTTCCTCTATAGTTTTTGTTCTATTCAAGATCCTCTGTTTATTCTTATTCTTGGGCCAATTTTGGTATTTTTCTCTGATGATTAATGAAGTTGAGTTCCTATTCCTAAAATTTTGGGATTAGTGCTTTTGTTATAGTTCTATTCTAAATAGTTTATAATTCTCCTTCTACTTATACTTTAGCCCAGGAGTTAGAGCTGTGTTCTTTAAAAATTTCCAGGGGTAAAGTTTTTAAGGAACCATCTTTTGGTAGCTGTTTTCTAGTTTTGAGAAAAGTGAACATGGCCTATGAGACATTATGTTTTAGAAATTTGATATTTCCTTATGTTCTAATGAATGGTCATATTTTTGGTGACTATTTGTGTATGTTTAAAAAGAAGGTATGTTCTCTATTTGTTGAATACAAAGTTCTACATATTGAATTATTCAAATTTTCTATATTCTTAATTTTTGTCTACTTGATTTCTCAATTTCTTAGAGAAATGTGTTAAATTCTCCCATTGAGATTGTGATTTATATAAAGCATAATTTCTTTTTGTACATTTATTAGCTTATGTTTTCTGTATTTCGAGCCTATGTTCATACATGCACAAAAGTTCATAATTGTTTTATCTTCTTGGTAGAATGTTCTTTCTTTTTATCAAAATGATGTTTCTCTCTGCCTCTGAATTATTTTTGCACTGAATTTATATTTTGTATGCTCTTAATATTGCTACACCAGTTTTCCTTTTGTTAGAATTTGTTTGGTATTACCATTTTCTAACTCTTCATTTTCAATCTACATGAGTCATTTTGTTTCCAGTATGTCTCTTCTACACAACATTTACTTGGATAATTTTTACTGTCTTTTAATAGCTAAGTTTAATTCATTCACATTTACTGTGATTACTGATGTGTGTAGAGATATTCCTGTTTTCTTATTTCTAATTAACTTATTATTCTTTCAGTTTCTTTCTTTTTTCCTTCCTACCTTTTGTTTAATGGATTGAGATTTTTTATTCCCCTTCCCTCTTTCAAGTTGGAAAATTGTACATTTTATTTCTATGTTTTATAATCACTCTTTAATTTTAAACATATACACGAAGTATATGTTTAAAGTATTTTTCTAACAATAGAATTAGTAAGTATCTAATTCATCTTCCTGAAAGGATAATAACCTTAGCATGTTTTTACTACTCTCTGCTCTTCATCCCAAATTCTCATATTGATAGTTTTGGATTTTAGTCCTACTATTTCCTCTTGGATTCAATTTTCTTTTTCCTGTAATATATCCACCAGTAAGTCTTTCAGCATGGGTTTGTGATTGGTCAAATTTCTGAGTCTTTGAATGGCTGAAAATGTTTTTATTTTACCCTAACTCTTAATTGATAGAATTCTAGGTTCAGAATTATTTTCCCTTAGCAATATGAAGTGCTCCTTGTCTTCTTGCATCCAGTGTTGCAGATGGATGTCTAATGTTAAATTGATTGTCATTACTTTCTGGTAATCTGACTTATCTAACTACTCATTGGTATCTTGTTAGCACTGACTCTATAACTTTGGTTTCTGAAATTATACTATAATGTGGAGTGTGTGTGTGTGTGTGTGTGTGTGTATGCGTGTATGTATGTGACTGGCCTTTTCAATCAAAGACTCATCGTTCTTCCCTTTTGGGAAATTTTTGGCTATTAGTTCTATTACCTCCTCTCTATTTTGTCTTTTCTCTTCTTTTGGAACTACTATTAGACATGTTAAAACTTCTGGGTCTGTCCTCTATGTCTTTGTACTTTCATACTTTCTAGCTTGTTAATTATTTGGATTCTACTGGATAATTTCTTAGTTCAATCTTGCAGTCTACTTATTTCCTTTTCACCTGAATCTAATCTGCTAGCTATTTATTTCAATAATTATATTCTAATTTTAAGAGCTCTAATTAGCCTTTACAAAGTAATCTTCAGTTCTTATTGAAAGCCATTTATTCTTATTTTATGAACATGATATCCTTCATATCTCTCCTAGGGAATGAATCAAACTCTGTAAAGGTCTTCTTCTGATTACTCTATTAATTTTGGTTCCTCTAACTTAAATTCTTTTGTTTATTGAGTTTGTTATTTCTCTTCAATAGTGTGAGCTTTCCTTAAATGTTTTGACGGTTTTGCCTCTGCACAATCTTCTTGAGGGAATATATGGAAGTTGCTACTGTGTGTTGTGACTATTTTCAAGGAGAGTAGGACATATTGCTAGCTGGGATACATGGGTGGCCATTCTTTTGGATGTGGGTGCTCCCTATTTCTCTCAAGGGTTGCTAGTCTCCTGAATAGGGTTGCTAGATTTAATAAATAAAGAATTTTTACTTAAATTTGAATTTTAAACAATAGATATTTATTAGTATAAGTATGTCCCATGCAATATTTAGGACATATTTATGTGAAAAAATTTATTGCTTATTTGAAATTCAAATTTAACTGAGTGTTCTGTATTTTGCCTGACAATCCTACACCTAAAGCATTGCTATACTGTTCTCATCTGTACATAGACAATACTGTTGGTATTGTGGCTACTATCTTGCCCATGGCTGGAGGAGGTGGGCAGGAATGTGCAGGGCCAATTACCCTTTCTGATTTTGCATAACCATCCCATGTTTATCCCTGAGTTCTTCCTGTTTCCACAACCTGAGGGCATAAAGCACCCTTTGTACTGCTCTCGCCTGCCCCAGCAGTGTTTTACTATATCCTGGGCTGTAATTTTTCTTCAATACTATTCTGCCTGCTTCATGTCTTTCAAAGATTCCTCTATATTTTAGTGGATTTGGTGCTGGAGGGAGATACTGCAGCATGTCTTAGGTCTTTCACCCTGAAATAAGTGATCGTACACCTTTATCTACCAGACTATACTATCTCAATTTATTTCCTGTCTTGATCATTAGTTTCAGGTTGTTTGAGGTCTCATGGAAGGAGGAAACTGTAGTTTGTATTACCCTTATAGCCAGGCTTTAGGGGTTATCAGAACTCCATGAAACAGAATAGAAGGTGGCATCTGGTGAAAGGAAGAGCAAGGCAGCTGGGAAACCTGTGGCAAAGGAAGGAAAGTAAATATGTACTTATAGTCAAGCATAGGCACTGGAGTCAGAAATCTAGGTTTGAATCCCTGTCATCACTTACTAGCATTGTGACCTTGGTTATTTGTGACTGGTTGTTATTTAACTCCACTGGGCTTCAGTTTCCTCCGTAGTAAAATGGAGCTATTATCTTTTTTCCTGATTCTAACATTTTAACACTTCTGTATCTGGTATGTATCAGTGTATACAATTCCTATAGGATTTATTACATTGATAGTGAATCTTAAAA
This sequence comes from Lemur catta, assembly GCF_020740605.2. Lineage (NCBI taxonomy): Eukaryota > Metazoa > Chordata > Mammalia > Primates > Lemuridae > Lemur > Lemur catta. Next base: position 29,636,824 of record NC_059155.1, on the reverse strand, counting down.
TCAATGATGTCTTGGAATCAGAACTAGAGTACTATTACCTGTTTCACAGAATTTTGTAAAGATTCAGTGAGGTAATGCATGTGAAGTGCTTAGCTGAGTGCCTGTCACTTAAGTAAGTGCTCAATGAGAGCTAGTGTTCATGAAAGCATAGGAGACTGGCCTGGGACTGAGAATGGATCCAGGGCTTAAGAGGGGAAAGGCCTTTAGGCATCCTGATGTTGATAAATAGTAACAATTTTGGACGCTATTACAAGTTCATGGGGAAATCCTTCTGATTGTGGGGCAGAGGGAGCTACAGCGGCCACTTAATAATGAAATCAGGTTAGATTTTCCTGAGGGCTCTGCATTAGCATATCCTGCTTAATTTATACTTCCTAGTAGCAATATGATTACTAAACATAAGGAACTGTATTAGTTACTTTCTGGACAAGACAGGAATAGCTGGCCTTACTTTGGTTTATGGATCCTTTTAATTAAAAATCTGGAGGAGTTTGCAGGGGAAAGGAGGCAAAGAGTGAACATGTTTGCATTCTTTGAAGAGTTGACTTGTAACGTTGGGGGGTCACATAAGCCTCAAGCTCAGTGCAGTTGTGTTGGAGATTTATCTGCACGGTACAGAGCCCACAGCGTCAAGAATGATTGGTTTCCTTTCTGCTTTGTGTGATTCCAATCAATAATTACACCTATTGATCAAAGGCATACATTCAAAACATTAATTTACATCGAGCACCTTAACTTCATAAAATGGCAACAACTGAATTGGCTGAAATTGATTTCCCTTTTGTTTTCAAAAGAAAAATTCTCAGTGCTGTGGATATCTTCAGTGTGATTCAGAGGTGAAAGGTGGTTAATTATCCAGCAATTTCACAGAGAAGAGAGTTCTGACAACATTATTAAGGTGCAAATTGGAATCCCAGTGGAGGTTGTTCACATGTTCTTTCTAAAGTTCATCTGCAGAGGTGGATACCTTTTTCTGGCCTTGAGGGAGTTGAACATGAGGAATGGTGCCATGGTAAGTGAGGAAGATACCTTGGCTCACAAGGTGGCTGAGCTAGAGAGTGACTTTTCAAGGGCCAAAGTGCCTACGCTCCAAGCTGTAGTTACTATGCCAAATACCAGTTTTGTATATAATGAACCACAAAGAAACCTCACTAGGTTGGTTTAGTGGTGATAATTCACAAAGCTACTGAAGGACTATCATAGTTTGTCTGTGGGAGCTTACAGGGACTTTTCAACATGGAATAAGTTGTCATAAACTAACATTCCACACTGATTTTTGCCATTCTAAACCTACCTATTTTGAGAATCCACCTCAGACTTTACTTTTCCCAGAAAACCTTCTCTGTCTACCTCAACTTTTACTGGTTTCTTTCCATTCCTGAAGTTAATTCATGTAAGAACAATGTGTTTAATATATTCTTCCATTTCATTTTCTTACCTTGTTGACAATGTCATTTCTCAGAAAGTAGAAGGAATGGCAGGAAAAAATGTTCCTCTGGTATAAATTCTATCCATGAAAGAGAAACTTGATAAAGTAGAAGTGATGGGGTCACTGTAAGAAAGCTACACCTTAAGGATGGAACACTTGGGTTGTTCAGGGGACTGGGGGAATCTCAGAAATGAAATTCTGATGTTAAAACAAATGATTCTGAATTAGTAGATAAGAAGAAGGATCTATAAGACACTAGGGAAGCTTTCTGGTGAGGGTAATTAGAACAGGGAAAGATAGCATCTAAACTAAAAAGAATGGGGAAGCAGAAAATGATGGATTTATCATTATGCTTGTCTTATGAAGCTGAAAGAAGACAGGCTAGATCTGCACCTGTGGCCATGAATGCCCATGCAGAGGTTTACCAACTGTATTTAGTAGAGATTTAGGTTCCATTGGTGAGCTTCAGGAGCTTCTGGGAGCAGAGGTGGGAGAGGTTGAGTTTATGGGATGATGGGCTCCATCCATTCAATGATTCTATATTGTCATTGTGAACATTGTCCCTATGTAAACTCACAGTTATAGCCTTGCCTGGTCTGGTCTTTACTAATGTAACAACCCTCTCAAACGTACATACAGAGTTCATTTGAATGACTCCTCTTTCCCTGCAAGATCTCTCCTAGCCAGCAACCAAAGCCCTCCTTTCTTCAGTCTACAGATCTGAAGGTTACCTGTAACAGCTTTATTGCTTTAATGACCCTAATTCTTCACTTCTCCCATTGAAGGTGCTGTGTTTTGCCTCATTTCTGGACTCTGGGCTAAGGCATGTCATGCTTTGGTCAGCAGGATGTTAGCAAGCATGTTGCAAGCAGAGGCTAGAAAAATGCTTGCATCTTTCTTCCTGCTCACTGTTAAACCTCTGTTCTCGCTCCCTAGCCATATCCATGAGAACATGCTTAGGAGGTATGGAGAAACACATTGAGCAGAGCCACATCATCCCTCACTCAAGCCAAGGCCATTCTGGGTCAGCCAGTAGCCAGCTGATCTCCAAACATCAGTAGGCATAACCAAGACTAGTCACCTGACCCCCAGCTGACCATAGACACATGAGTGAGTCCAGCCAAGATCATCAGAACTTCCCAGCTAACCTCTAGTATCAAGAACAATTATAAATAAATGGTTATTCTTTTGAGACACTAAGGTTTTGGGTGGTTTGTTGTACACCATTATTGTGGCAATAACTAACAGATACACTACCTGATTTTTGAGGCTTACTTCAAACCAGTTCAAAGCTTTCCCTAGCAACTCTTACAGAAGAGGATTCTCCTTCCTCAGAGCTCCTACAGCACTTACTGCTTGTGCTGCTGATTTGGACCTTTTAGTTTTCTGCATTATATTGACACCATATTTCGTTGACCTCAAGATGCCATTGGTTGGAAAACACACCATTATCTTATGAATCACTGAGAAAAATAAAACACCATCAAATATACTACAGCATGTCATTCATTGGAAGATACATTTCAATTTCAGAAAATTTAAAATGTGTTTCTTAGAATCAATGAAATATGGTAATTAACTCTTCACAGTTTTATAGCTTAGTTCTCCAACAAGATTGTCCTTGAGAATGAATACTGGATTTTCATCTTCTTTGAGGAGCAGGACAGGTAGCATAGCTTTAGAGAGAGGCAGACCCTTTTCAGATTCTGGCTCCCTCACTTAAATAATATGAGCTTGGGACAAGTGACCTGAACTCCCTGAACCTCAGTTTTCTCTCTATAAAATAGGGATGATAGCAATACTTATCTCAAAGGGTCGTGAGAATCAATTAGATCACACAAAAAACATGGTGGGCATTTAAAAAATAATGATTAATTTCTTTGATTAGGTAATACAAATATATGATATAAAATTCAAAATGGGCCAGGCGCGGTGGCTCACGCTTGTAATCCTAGCTCTCTTGGAGGCCGAGGTGGGAGGATCGCTCGAGGTCAGGAGTTTGAGCAAGAGCGTGACCCCGTCTCTACTAAAAAAAATAGAAAGAAATTATCTGGACAACTAAAAATATATAGAAAAATTAGCCGGGCATGGTGGTGCATGCCTGTAGTCCCAGCAACTGGAGAGGCTGAGGCAGGAGGATTGCTTGAGCCCAGGAGTTTGAGGTTGCTGTGAGCTAGGCTGACACCAGGGCACTCTAGCCAGGGCAAAAGAGCGAGACTCTGTCTCCAAAATGAATGAATGAATAAATAAATAAATAAATAAAAAATAAAATTCAAAATGTACATAAGGGAATATACTGCAAAATAAGCTTCTTTCTCACTCCTGTCCCCTAGTCACTCACTGTTTTCCTCCCAGGAGACAGCCACAGTCACCAGTTTCTTGAGTATTCGTCCAGAGATATTCATAGTAACCATTTCATAAACATTAGTTTCTTTTTGCCCCTTTTGAACCCCACAGCACCTAATAGAGAGCTGGGCCCTTTGCAAGGGCCAAGGTGCTGATTGCTCATTACTGTCTAGAGCTCTAGATGTAAATAGATGGTACAAGAAATTGGACTGAATAGACCAGTGCCAGAGGCTTCTGAGGAAAAATGTTTGTCAGTCCATCGTTACATAATTGTCTCTTTTTTTTTTCCGTAAGAGCTAAGTGCAGAAAATTTTCAATTAACAGAGGGCTCATTACTTGGGTGCAAGTTAATGTAAGTTTTACTGTTACTGCCACTTCTTCAAAAGTGCTGACACAAGGAATGCAGACTTCACTTACCCCAAGTGAAAAGCCAGCCAAGCAGAGGAAACCAAACTAATAATGTGGCTGATATTGTCAACTGCTATACATACACAGATAGAGGAAACCCATATTGACATAATAATAATAAATATGTCAAGAAAGCTCATGGTTTACCAATGAAATCATTTACCATGTTGCTGACTTTACTGGAAAATGATACTTTATAACCAGTCTCTCCATTTGATTGATACCTAATTAAAAATTCACTAGGCTCAACTTCAAGCACCTCAAGCTATATTAAAGTCACTGCTATACCAGTGAAGTCACAATATCATTTAAAACCAAAGCAAGTATGATCATTTATTTAAAGCTTGGAAATAGTTCTGAAAATTGCAAAGTTGCATAAAATCTGTGGTCATATGCAGAAAAATAGCGGTGTGGTTTCATGGAAAGAACTAGGGAGTCAGGAGGACCTGGGCTCAGATCTGGCTCTGTCATGGTCAGACTGCATGGTCTTGGGTAAGTTACTCCTCTCTGTCCCCTGGTTTCATCATTAGTACCATGAAGATTATAATATCTATTTTTCCTATCTCGCTGGATTTTTGTGAAACTCAATAAGATGATTTACGTAAATCAGTCCAAATGGTATAAAGCAGTACTCAAATGTAGTTTCAAAAACATTTAGTGAGCTCTTATCACGTGCTAAGGACTGCGTGGTGCTAATGATACATAGGTGAACAAACCTGAACCCCTGTCATCAAAGAACTCATAGGTGAGCTGCCAAAGGCAAACATTAGTGCGATATGTCACAAGAGTTGCCAGATAACATGCAGGATGCCTAATTAAGTTTGAATTTGAGATAAACAATAAATTTTTAGTATAAATATGTCCCAAATAACACATGGGATATACTTATACTAAAAATTATTCATTGTTTATCTGAAGTTCTAATTTAACTGGGTGTCCTATATTTTTATTTGCTAAATCTGGCAACCCTATGTGTCACACAACAGTAGAAGCATGTACATCATAGAAAAGTTGTGCAGTGGAGAAATTCATGAATTCTGCCTCAAGGTATCAGGGAAGGCTACATGGAGGAGGTGGAGAGAGGTACAAGCATTTAACAGGTGAACACGATTGTATGGGGTGGGGAGAGGAAGAAAGGGCATTTCAGGTAGAGAGAAAAGCAGCAGCACAAGGCAAAAAACACCTTGGAGAGTGTAAGCAACTCCAGGCTTTTCAGTGTTGCTGACACGTCAAATGTGAGATAGGGAGTGACAAAATTTGAAGTCCCTGAAAAGAGACTTACATGAAATTCATGAAGGGCCTCATATGAACTTTTAAATGTTTACTCTATATCCCACCATGGCACCAGCCAAGGAGAATATGGAAATGAATTCTAGCACAAGGATTGAGGTTAAACAACACACACACACACACACACACACACACACACACACAGAATTTTTGAACCCAACAAGTTTAACCCTGGGCTGTATGGCAGAGAAAATTTGTGGAATCAATTCCTTTGGAAGCCTCTTCAAAGATTCTGTGTGAAGTTGGTCCTGGGCCAAAGGTGCCTGTGTCAACCCTAGAAGGGCTAAAGATTACAACACTAATACAAGCTGGGAAGTTGGAGACACTGCAGTAATTAACCCAGCTCTTTGATATTCCATTTGTCCTCAAAACACCTGCTTCATTGTGAAATGTCCAGATATCACAAGGAAGACACTGGAGGAGGGTTTGGGTAGTGGATAAATTTGACCACAAGGACAAAGAATTAGGCTCCCTCCACATGAAGAAAAGATGGCTGACAGGACAGAGATTTTTGCTATCAGGAAGGTGAGAGGGGATGGTGAGAAGGAGAATGGAGCTGTTGTCTGATGCTAGATCATGGAAAGCTTAGGTAGGGCACTGCTTCTGAAGTTTGAAGACAAATGAGATCAAAATAAACTAAGGAAATATGGACTTCACCCAGTGGGGAGTAGATACAGATTTTGTTACCTAAAAGGGTAGTATAGACTGAAAAGATAAATAGAAGAGATTAAAGAGGGGACAGAGGTCCCATGATATAGGCCAAGCTATAAATCTCAGCTAACTCATACACATCTGGAGGCTGGAGAGGTGGGAGGCTAGGCACTGGTTTACAGGAAGAAGCAAGGAGGTTGCTGAGCAGGTCAAATGACTGGATGATTGGACTGTGACCCTTTGCCAAGGGTGTGCTAGAGACATCTTATACTGGCTTACAAGAGCCAATTGTTAAATTATCAGGAAATTTTGCAAGCCAATTTTTAAACACAGCCATTAAAAAATAAATTTATGTACAATTACAATTAAACAAATTATATTCAAACAAAGATAACAAATACTTGAAATCCTCCACTTCCTAATTATTTTACTACATTTTACTATTATCTATGCTCTTGAGATCAGTTACTTTTATTTGTATGGTAGAAATACTATATAATTGTGTGCTATTGTATATACCTTCCCAACTGCATGTTCAGTAATGTCAAGTTATAGGTTTGAGATTGGCTATGGTGTGAGTACATACACTATGAAAATCAGCAAGCACTACAAATCAGGGCTTTCCCCCACAGAGAGCTGGTTGCTAAACATCTACCATTTAGCCATTGGGGAATAAGGGTGACTGCCCCTTCCCTATTAGTCTGAGTAGCTCTATGGTCGTACAGAGTAATGGTTACTATCACAAGGTCTATAGACAGCCTGGTTTGCAATCCTGGCTGTCCCTGTATTAACTAGCTGTGTGACCTTAGGTAAATCACTTAACACTAAGAAGCTAATTTAGCTATAAAATGGGGCTAATACACAGGGATGTTGCTTGTACATATGCCATTGTAACAGTTAACTATTGCTGTGTAACAAACCACCCCCGAACCTAGGGGCTTAAACAATAGGCGTTTATTATTGCTCTGGAGTCTATGAATCAGCTGGGTGATTCTGGCTTCAGCTGGGCTCACCTGTGTGTCTACAATCAGCTGAGTCAGGCAGGCAGTTCTGTTGATCTCGGCTGAAATCTCATATGTGTTTGAGGGTTGGCTGGCTATAGGATGGTCTAGGATGGCCTTCCTCCAGTGGGCTAGCCTGGGCTTTTTCACATGGTCCTGATAAGTTTCCAAGAGAGAAAGAGGAAACATGTGAGGCCTCTTGAGAGCCCTGGATTTAGCACTGGCACACCTTTATTTGCACATAAACCATAAGGCCAGCCCAGATTTAAGGGTTGAGGAAATCTACTCTACCTCTTGATGGGAAGGGCTGCAAAGTCACATTACAAAGGGCATAGTTACAAGGAAGATGGGCAATCGGGGACATTCGTGCAATCAATCTACCACGGGTACCTTTGCAAAAATTATAAAACGTGTCCTCTCTGAGCAGATGAGTTATTGGGGTTGAACCACATGAAATTGCTGATATTTTATCTTGTTTAGTCAATGAAAACGGCAATTTCATATGGCTCAACCAAATACAAAAAGTCACCCCTTTTTCTGGTCTGATTGAACCTTGAGCTAAGGTGCACTGGTTTTGCTAGTGAGCAAGAGCTAGATTTCATCTCCCTTCTTCCTCTCAGCCCTTTTAAATCTACAAAATGTGCACTCATATGCGGAAGCCTTGTACTTAACCTGTGGTAGATATTGCTAATTGTTCCCCAAAATATATTCCCCCTTCTCCATCAGAAATAGAACCTCAATTCTTTAGCTGGCCATATGTTCATCAAGAATAAGGACCACATTTCCCATCTACCCTTGCAGTTAGGTGTGACTATGTGACTATGTTCTGGCCAATGAATTGTAAATAGAAATGGTGTGTGCAACTTCTAGGAAGTGTTCTTAAAGGGAGACAGGCATGCTCTTCTCATTTCATGATGAATAGGATCATTATAGCTAAAGCCTTAGCAGCAACTAGGACCATGAAATGGCAATGAAAATGGAAGCCACACAAGATGGAGCAATGAAACAGAAGTCCAGGTCTCTGACACAGCGGGGTGTCACACTAGTCCTACTGGAACATGAGAGGAAAATAAGCCCTGTGTCGCTTAAGGTATTATTATTTCCCTGTTATTTCTGCTTTTCTTTCAGGCAAAATTAAGCCTAACCAGGAATTACCTAATAGGGTAGTTTTGAGGATTAAGGGTGATAATACAACAATTATCACAGTGCTTGACCATAGAGCACCTGTACAATACATATCTAATCTTATTAGGAGCTCATCTTGGTAATGGAGAGAGTTGGGGTCCATAAACTTGGTGCAGTGATAATTCTAGGGTGTGCAGAGAGGGATCATCAGGTGCATTGTGGTAGGCTGACATTCAGATAGGCTTCTGGCATATTCCTTTGGGACAAATGTCAGAGTCCAAGGAAAGAGGGCTCCCATGTATCTGGAATGTACCAGCACATTCTGGTGTAGTATTTCTGTATGAGACTAAGAGTGCCAATATAGAAGAGGATTCCCACAAGTCCCTGTGCCCAATCCCTTCACTAGGTGGGTTGCCATGACCATTAGCCCTGGAGCTGCCTGGGTACCACTAAGGCTTTTGTTCTTCTAATCTGTGTTCCTGTACATGGAGTCAGAGAACTACTGTGATCTTTTCCTGTGACTTTCAAGGGCAGCAGGGATCTGGTGTTGGAGTTTCATCCTGTTCTCCTTCTCCAAGTTACATTATACTACAGTTCTTTCATGTTCTACTTGAATGGATTACTTCAGCAAGTTTCCTGTCTTCAGAAATCTCCAGGTGAGGCACAGGCTTAGCCTCAATATTCACATATACTCTCTGCCTTTAGAGAACACACATGCTCTCTTAAGCACTCTCGCCTTCTTTACCCAAAGGTATTAGGGTAAGTCTGCAGGGTCTATGGTGCCATGAGTATCCTGCTGGGTAGCAAGACACCCCGGTGTCCTTTTCTTACAGGCTTTCCCTAAATCAATGAGAGATACTCTTGGGGTACCTCTTCACCCACTTCATACCACCTCATTTGGCTTTGGTGGAGGGGAGAGAAAAATCTCTTCCCCTTTTGCAACAGGATGAAAACTCCAATAACTTCCTCCTTTCCTCTGGGCTTCAGGGGAGTAGTGTGGAGGTGGAGGCTGGTAGAGGATAGAAGATGACAGTATGTCCAGTTAGCCTTGGGGAAAATATATGTCCTATTTGTTGGTGGCTATATTTAGAACATGAGAGAGTCTAGGCTACAAGACATTTCAAGTCTGGAGTTAGAGCACCTGGGGTCAAGTCCTGGCTCTTCCACTTACAAACTGTGTGCCACTGGGCAACTCAGTTAAATTTTCCATGTCTCAGTTTCTTCATCTCAAAAATAGGTATAATAATAATAATATCTACATCACAGAGTTATTATGAGTATTAATTGAATTAAGGGTTGTGAAATGCAGATGCCATGCAAGTGTTCGTTGTTTTTTATTATTATTATCACTTTTTTTTGTCTTCAGTTTTGGATCATAGTCACCAATTTTAGAGTAATAGGAGAAGTCCCCTTCCACATTCTGTTACATTTATTGGATGGATCATGAAACTAATCTGAAGCAAGAAAGTGTATTTGTAATCATTATGATAACAATTGTAGTTAAATTGGAGCTTAGCAAAGGAACAAACTCACTATACCTCCTTGAATGTCCCATTAGAAATATCAGGAAAATAATCCTGGGCGGGTCATTGGTCCATCCATCCCTGGATAGTAAATCAAGCAGGCTCTCTTTCTGGTAGAGGAAATGTTGTGTCAGAGGAATATACTCATTTAAATTAGGAGCCAACACATCTGTGATAAATGTTCCACATGCAATAAAGTGAATTATCATGCTGCGTAAACTCTGGAAGGATTTTTCTAACTTTGCACTGGATAGAAAAGCTTGTTTTATTAATATATTGAATAACAGAGTTGTGTAAACAACTCATACTTTTTAGATTTACTCTTGTTAAAGAATGCCATACTTAAGTGCTTGGAATTGACACTTGAAAATGAAATACTGCTGCAAATAATGGAGAAATTGTAGATGTATTTTATACTTCTCCTTCCCAAATCAAAAGGTCTCATAAATACAGTCTCTAAAAGTGTCAGTGGGGGAGTTAACATAACTGTACAAGCAATAAGCCTGACCTTTCAATGTAATTTATTTTCGATTTGCTCAATCCTTTTTTATTAAAACTAGCACATCTGAAGCAGAATTAAATCCTATTATAACAGGTGTGTGATCATATCAAGTTCTCCCTGCCATCGGCTCACTTTATTAAAAGTTACTTTGTTTCAAGGAGGATAACCTGATCAAGGCAGTGGGATATCTTTGGAAGGCTGGGGACAGCAAGGGAAGGATGGTTTTATTTTCCTGCGAGCAACTGCTGTTACCAGTAAAATCAAAGAATATTTATGAACTTTTTTGTGTGTGTGTTTTTGAAAAGCCATGGTGGGACATAATATCTCCTCTGGGTTTATAAAGGTTATTTCCCTCTGGAGTTATTTAGATCTGGGGACAAAGTAGGTCACTAAGCTATTCTGTATCATGATCCACACATAACTGGCCTGCAATCATTTTAATGTCCAGCATTGTTAGTGTGGTGATCACCGGGGGAATAAAAATACCTTTGAGACAAAACTTAGGTACACGTCCACTTGGTAGAAACTGGCTTTCAGTATTTGGCCTATCTCAGGGAACCTAATTCTACTAGGTTCTTGAAGAGGATTTAGAATTTCAAAAGTCACTCCACTCATTAGTGGTCTGGCCTTTTCTCTTGGTTTCATCTTTTGATTTCTATTTCCTTTTCTCTGCCTGGTCATCTCACTACACAGTTCAATTTTCACCTTCTCCAGGAAGCTATTCCTGACATATTCCTGCCCACAGTGACCTCTTCCTTCCTCCCAAATCTGATAAATTATAATTTATATTAATCAACTCTCCACTGGTATGAATGAATTTGTCATAACTCTCCCATCAAACTGAGAACTCCTGTAGGGCAGAAAGTCAAGCTAGTCTAATTCCCTCTCCTTTGTAGTGAGTTCGAGGGCATATTGGGGCTGATCAAGGAAAAATATATGACCATGAGGTGGCAGTAGCACACAATAAACTCTATTTGGGTGCCACTTGCACAGGTTTGCATGGGGTGGGGGAAAGTTCCTCACAGCATAAGACCTTCCAAAGGCCACAGTGCAGGGGCCACCACCCAGAAAGGGAGAAGAGCAGGGAATGTCCGGGAGAAAGGGGAATTGGAGAGGCAGCTTACATGTCTAAATGATGTCGCTTAGCAGCACAATGGGGAGCTTCTGAGTCAGAGAGATCCAAAGGGCAACGGTAGCTTGGGGTCTTTTATAACTACATAGTTTATCATATCTATGGCTAGCAAATGTTAAGTACAGTTTTGCAGGTTATACAAAGCAGGCAGGCGCTAAAAGGTTAAAAGTCTGCCTATTTGGGCTATATTTGAAAGAACAGGAGGTGTAAAAATTTGAGTTTGGTGCCTATTGGCTTTTGAGCTAACAGTTCTCAGGCTGCTTTGAAGAAGTAAACAACATAGGGCCAATATATAGAGGCCATCTTGGCTCATTTATATAACACCTGCTAGTACTGTTGAAGGCTTTTACTCAGTAACTGAAACAAAAAGCTGAATTCATTGCTTGCTTAAGCAAGAGCTTCACTTATAAGGTAAAGACTCTCTGAGAAAAGCAGGAAATTTACCATATATAGAGCTTTGGAAAACATGTTGTTCAGGGATTGGTGGACTTTCAGAAGCAGAAGGGTTTAGCGACTTTACATTGCAGCCATGGAAACATGGTTACTGGTGTGTGTCTGTTGTTGACTGGTTGGCGCTTTGAAGCATGAGGCTATCACTGATTTGTTGACTTTCAGAAGTAAATTACTGCTACAAAGTGTCACTGACCAAAGAATTGATTTAAAATTGGCTATGGGGATTATTTGTTGCTATGGCCAAAAAATCAGTCTTTTCTTAGGAGGATAAAAATTTTTAATTCTCAGAACCTGGTACCTAGCACAGTGTTTTGCAAATAGGGAGCACTCAGTAAACACTTGCAGAATAAATGAACAGCATATGTGTGTCATTTGAGAACACATTGGCTTCTATTCTCCCTGTTGTTGAAGCTTCTCCCGTGGGTTTAAATGTGGAGAGAATAATAATATCTACCAAGTGTCCTTATCTTTTTTATTTCTAAGCAGAACTTTTACAGCCATCATCTCACTTGATCCTCACTTTACTCTGTAAGTTCAGGAAGAGAAGACATATTTACAATATTTCCATTTGTAAATGAGAGGTGAAATGAAATGTCCAGGGTCACATAGTGTTGGATCTTTGGACTCTGCATTTCTTGGTCTCTCTTAAAGGGAAGTGTTAGACCAATAGAATTTCTATCTGGTGTGCAGAGATACTGGTCCTCTTAACCTAAGGCGGAGCAGGGCTGGGAGTGGCCAGAGCCCTGGCAAATTTCTCTGGCTGCAAGCAGCCTGGTATGTGTCCTTAGTATGTTGAAAAATGTTATCATTTTCTATGCATGTCCTAATATAACAATGTGGGAAGCACTACACAGAAGTGCCACTTAGTGCATATATGGCTCTATACAGATTGTATATAACTCTCCATGAAATAACACTTTCCATACATCATGTTGTTATGTGAGAGTTTACAGAGTGCTTCCATACATGTCATAGTCTCATTTATTCTTCAAACTAAGCCTGTTATGCAGAAAGGGCAGAGTGTAGTATTATTTAAGCCTAATAAAGAATAGTCCATTTGGAAAATGGAAAAAAAAAAGAGAAAAAAAACCCTCAGTTTTGTCATCCCAATTACTCTTATAATTTTGGTAACTTTTTTAATAAACAGGAATATCTTTTTCTAACACAATTAAAATCATATCTGATGGTTGATTTTATGTGTCAACTTGATTGGACTAGGAGATACCCAGATATATGGTTAAACATTATTTTTGGATGTGTTTGTGAAGGTCTTTCCAGAAGAGTTTAGCATTTTAATTGGTGAACTGAATAAAGAAGATGATCCTCCCCTATGTGGGTGGGAATTATCCAATCTGTTGAGAACCTGAAAAGAACAAAATGGCTGAGGAAGGTTGAATTTGCTCTCAGTCTAACTGCTTGAGTTGGAACATCAATCTCCTGCTCTTGGTGCTCATAGTTCTCAGGGCTTCAGACTCAGAATGAAATCTACACCATTATCTCTCTGGCTCTCAGGTCTTCAAACACAACTGGTTTTCCTGGGTTTCCAGCTTGCAGATAGCAGATCATGGGACTTTTCGGCCTCCATAATCACATGAGGCAATACACTATAATAAATCTCTTTATATCTACATCCATCTCTCTCTCTCTCTCTCTCTCTCTCTCTCTCTCTCTCTATATATATATATATATATATATATATGCATATATATATATATGCATCCTATTGGTTCTGTTTGTCTGGAAAGCTCTAATACAGATTTTGGTACTGAGAGTCGTTCTAGAGTGATAGAATTTTAAGGATGTGGTTAGTGAATTGGTTCTGAGGTTTCTGGAATTGGCTCTCAATCTTATTATATTTAAAGATGCTAATGACTCTATTTCCAGTAGTAAAAAGAGCATTGATAGTTCATGCATGATCTGGAAACAGAGACATGCAAAATATCTGCATTGGATACTCCTAATCAACCACTTCTAAGGAGGAAGGGTAGAGAGAGACCCTGTCTCTTAAAAAAAAGGAAGGAGCTGGTTGATTGTGCATGTGATACTTTGGGACATTTTTGGAAAACTAACAAACATAATAAGGTTGGCTGGTTGGTCTTAATGTCACTAGAAAAGTGGTGAAAAAAAAGCATGAGCTCAGGGATTCGAATTCCCAGCTCAAGCTCCATAAAAATTACCTGAAGTCTTTTATATATGCCCTGAAGGAGACTCTTATCTGCTATAGCTGCACAGCTAAGATTGCTGAATATCAAACATATTCTGTCTCTGGCTGAATTTCAACTTACATTGAACTCCCAGCCCTACAGGGTGTCTGCTGTTAAAAGTGAGACCATTGACTGGGGAAGATGGGATCCTGTAAATTGGAATAGGGATGTGTGGGAAGACCCTGATGAAACTGAGGACATCAAACCCCTAAATTCTGATGAATCTTCTTTGTCATTGGAAGAGGTCTCCTCACTGCCAGTGGAAGCAGCCTCTCTACTCCCAAAGGAAGTGGCTTCCCCATCCCAAATGGAAGTGGCCTCTCCACACCCAGTGGCGGCAGCATCCCCACCCCCAGTGGTATTGGCCTTTCTACCCTAGTCTGAGAAGATTAACCTTGCAATGCATGAGGAAACTGTAATTGCCTACCATGAGGCAGTAGCCATGCAAAACAATGCTGATTCTTCTCAGGACCTACTCTTCTACTGCCTCTCTTTGCTTCTAGACCTAGAACTAGAGTCAAGTCCCAATAGGCCCCTAAAAGTGAGGCACAAAGTGTGAACTATAAGGAGGTATGCCAAACTTCACAAGAACTACTTGAGTTTTCTAATTTATACAAGCAGAAATCTGGGGAACATGTGTGGAAATGGATACTAAACTTGTGGGAAAATAGTGGAAGGAACATAAAATTGGATTAGGCAGAATTTATTGATATAGGCTCACTAAGCAGAGATTCTGTATTTAATGTTACAGCTCAGGGAGTTAGAAAGGCCTCTAACTGTTTGGTTGGTTGCCTGGCTGACACATGGACCAAAAGATGGTCCACAGTGAGTGAACTGAAAATGCCACACCTGCCTTGATTTAATGTACAGAAAGAAATTCAAAGGCTTAGGGCGATTGGAATGTAGAGTAGATTTATCATTTAAGATCTACTCAGCCACACTGTGGGGGGGTCCAGAAGATATAACTTTTACCAGTACTGTGAGAAATAAATTTATGAGGGGAGCCCTGTAATCCTTGAAGAACTTCATGAGATTTTTCTCCGTAGGCCAGATCTTACAGTGGAAAATGCAGCCACTGAATTGGGAAGCCTAAATGAAATGGGAGTAATTAGGTGCTGGAGTGGCAAGGGGCCAAGTAACAGCACTCAACTGCCAAAGGCAAAGTGGGTGCAGTTACTGTAATGGACAGCAGAGTCACAGCAGCAAAATAGTCTGAATTGCCATGACCTCTGGTTTTGGCTAGTTAATCATGGTTTTCCTAGAAGTGAAATAGATAGTAAGCCTACTAAATTCTTCCTTGATATGTATAAACATAAAAGTTCTAGGTCAAGACAAAAGTCTAATTCAAATCACAAAAACAGAGCCCTGGCCCCTCAATCAATTCCCATACTTTAGCCAGTTTACAGATCCAGAACCCCTTGAATGAAGGAAAGGCCAGGTCTCCTTGAGGAAGGACCCCAGTACACTACCACAGACTTATACTGTTAATCTTTCTTCTACCTTTCCCCAAAGGGACCAACAGCCTTTTTCCAGGGTAACTGTACATTGGGAAAATAAAATAGTCAGAACTTCTGGGGACTAGTGGACTCTGGTTCTAAACTATACCAACTCCAGGAGATGCCAAATGTCACTGTGGCCTAGGGGCTTACGGAAGTCATGTGATCAATGGAGTTTTAGCTCAGGTCCCTTTCACAGTGGGCCCAGCGGGTCCCTGAACCCATCTTATGTTTATTTGCCCAATTCTGGAATGCATAATTGGAATAGACATATTCAGCAGCGGCAGAATCCCCACTTTGGTTCCCTGACCTGTGGAGTAAGAGCTATTATGGTGGGAAAGGCCAAGTGGAACCCACTGGAACTACTTCTACCTAGGAAATTAGTAAAACAAAAGTAATACCACATTCCTGGAGGGATTTCAGTGATTAGTGCCACCATCAAGGACCTGAAGGATGCAGGGGTGGTAACTCCCACCACATCTGCATTCACCTTGTTTATTTGGTCCATGCAGAATATGTATTTTGGAGAATGACTGTGGATTGTCATAGGCTTAACCAGGTGGTGAATCCAATTGCAGCTGCTGCACCAGATGTAGTTTCATTGCTTGACCAAATTAACACATTCCCTGGTACTTGGTACGCAGTTATCAATCTGGAAAATTCCTTTTTCTCCATCCTCGCCCATAAGGCCCACCAGAAACAGTTTTCTTTTAGCTGGCAAGGCCAGCAATATACATTTACTGTCCTACCTCAGGGGTATATCAACTCTCCAGCCCTATGCCATAACTTAATTCACAGGGATTTTAATCACCTTTCCTTCCAAAAGATATCATGCTGGTCCATTACATTGATGATATTATGCTGATTGGACCTAGTGAGCAAGAAGTAGCAGCTAGTCTAGAATTATTGGTAAGACATGTTTGTGACAGAGGGTGGGAAATAAATCTGACAAAAATTCAGAGGCCTTCTATATTAGTGAAATTTCTAGGGGTTCAGTGGTGTGAGGTCTAGATATCCTCTGTAAGGTGAAGTAAATGTTATTGCATCTGACCCCTCCTTCAACCAAAAAATCGGCACAATGCCTCTTTGTATTTTGGAGGCAACATATTCCTCATTTGGATGTGGATGTGTTACTCTGGCTCATTTACTCAGTGATGCAAAAAGCTGCTAGTTTGGAGTAGGGCCTAGAACAGAAGGTTCTGCAACAGGTCAAGGTTGCTGTGCAGGCTGCTCTAGTCCTTGGCCATATGTTTCAGCAAACCCAGTGGTGTTTGAAGTGTCTGTGGTAGATATGGATGCTGTTTGGAGCCTTTGGCAGGCCCCTATAGGTGAATTGCCATGAAAAATCTCCTTAGAATTTTGGATCAAAGTCCTGCCATCCTCCACAAATAATTACATTCTTTTTGAGAAACAGCTCTTGGCCTGCTACTGGGCCTTAGTAGAGATTGAATGTTTAACCATAGGCCACAAAGTTACCATGGGACCTGAGCTGCCCATCATGAACTGGGTGTTATCTGACTCACCAAACCATAAAGTTTAGTGTGCACAGTAGCACTTCATCATCAAATGGAAGTGGTATACATGTATCAGGCCTAAGCAGGCCCTGAAGGAACAAATAAGTTACATGGAGAAGTGGCCCAAATGCCTATGGTTTCCACTCTTGCCACACTGCCTTCTGTCTTGCAACCTGCACCTATGGCCTCATGGGGAGTTCCCTACAATTAGTTAACTGAGGAAGAGAACATTTTGACCTAGTTTACAGGTGATTCTGCAGAATATTTAGGCACTATCTAAAAGCAGACAGCTGTAGCCCTATAGCTCCTGTTTGGGTCATTCCCAAAGGACAGTGGTGAAAGGAAATTCTCTCAGTGGGCAGAACTTTGAGCAGTGCCCCTGATTATTCACTTTGATTGAAAGGAAATGGCTAGATATGCAATTATATAGTAATTCATGGCCTGTGGCCAGTGGTTTGGCTGTACGACTAAGGACTTGGAAGGAACATGATTGGAAAATTGATGGCAAGGAAATTTTGGGAAGAGGTATGTTGATAGTTCTTTCTGAATGGGCAAAATAAGTGAAGATATTTGTGTCTTATGTAAATGCTCAACAGAAGGTGACATTAGCAGAGGAATATTTTAAAAATCAAATGGATAGGATTACCCATTCTGTGGATACCAGTCAGCCTCTTTCTCCAGCTACCCTTGTCATCACCCTCATAAAAAAGTGACCATAGAAGCAGGGATGGATGTTATGAATGAGCTCAGCAACATGGACTTCTACATACCAAGGCTGACATAGCTATGGTCACTGCTGAGTGCCAAATCTGCCAGCAGCAGAGACCAACATTGAACCTTCAATATGACACCATTCCCTGGGGTGATCAGTCAGCTACTTGGTGGCATGTTGATTACACTTGACAGCTTCCATTGTAGAAAGGGCAGTGTTTTTTTTTTTTTTCTTACTGGAATAGACATTTACTCTGGATAGGGATTTTCTTTCCCTGCATGTCATGCTTCTGCCAAAACTACCATCAAGCAACTCACTTCCCAGAAAAAGAAGTGGAGCAATGGGCCAATGCTCATGGAATTCACTGGTATTACCATGTTATCTACCATCCTGAAGCAGCTGACTTGGTAGAACTGTGGAATGGCCTTTTGAAGATTCAGTTGCTTTGCCATCTAGGTGGCAATACCTTGCAGAGCTGGGGCAAGGTCCTCCAGAAGGCTTCATATGCTCTGAATCAGCATCCAAGTATATGGTGTTTTTTCTCCCATAGCCAAGATTCAAGGGTCCAGGAATTAAGGGCTGCATATGGGAGAGGTACCACTCATGATTACCCCTAGTAAGCCACTAACAAAACCTTTGCTTCCTATTCTCATGACTTCATGCTCTGCTGGTCTAAAGTTCTTAGTTCCAAAGGGAGGAACCCGTTCACTAGGAGACACAGCAATGATTGTCTTGAACTGGAAGATAAGACTGCTGCCCAGCAACTTTGGACTCCTCATTCTTCTGAATCTACAGTCAAAGGAGGAAGTTATAGTGCTGGCTGGGGTGACTGATCCTGACTACCAAAGCGAAATTAGACTACTACTTCACAATGGAGGTAAGGAGGTATGTTTGTAACACAGGAGCTCCTTCAGGATATCTTTTAGTATTACTGTGACTTGTAATTAAGGTCAATGAAAAAGTAAAGCAATTCAATCGGGGCCAAACTACTAATGATCCAGACCTTTCACGAATGAAGGTTTGGGTCACTCCACCAGGTAAAGAACCACGACCAGCTGAGGTGCTGGCTGAAAACAAAAGGAATATTGAAGGGGTAGTGGATGAAGGTAGTTATAAATACCAGCTATGATCATATGATCAGTTATAAAAGCAAGGACTGTAATTGTCATAAACATTTCTTAATTTGTTATGAATACATTTGTGTGTGTGAAAATACATAAGCAAATATCTTTGCTTTCTTTCTTCTCTTATTCCCTTACCATGTAACAAAGATATATTGATTTTATATCATAGTGTTAATTTGATATAGTATTGTTAATTTTATAGCACAGTATTTCAGTTGAGAGATATCAAGGAGAAGGGTAAACCACTCAAGGACTTCTTTATCTTGTCTTCTGGGGAAGAGGCTAATGCATTTTTGATTGTACGCAGGATAGTTGTATCCTGTTAGGCAGAATTATGACCTTGTTATTGTTTTAATTTGAAGATTAAATGTTTTAAGGAGATGTGTGTGTGGGGGGCCAAGTTGACAAAGGATCAACTTGAGATTGTTAATTTTATGTGCCAACTTGATTGGGCTAAGGAATGCCCAGATATTTTGGTTAAATGTGATTCTTTGGTGTGTCTGTGAGAGTGTTTCTGGAAGAGATTAGCATTTTAATTGGTGAACTGAATAAAGCAGATGGTCCTCCCCAACGTGGGTGGGTATTACCCAATCTGTTGAGGGCCTGACTAGAAGAAAAAGGTAAAAGAAGGTTGAATAAACTCTCTCAAACTGCTTCAGCTGGAATATCAACCTTCTTTTCTCCTGGGTGCTCCTGGTTCTCAGGCCTTCAGATTCATACTGGAATCTGTACCAATAGCTCTTTAGCTCTCAGATCTTCAAACTACATTACTGGCTTTCTTGGGTCTCCTGCTTGCAGATGGCACATAAAGGGACTTCTCAGCCTCCATAATCATGTGAGCTGATACCTTATAATAAATGCCTTTATGTATAGGATATACAAATATTTATAGGTCATTTGTATTCTATATAAATATTCTATTTATATTCTATATAAATCTTTATACATATAAATCATCTCTCTTTCTCTCTCTATAAAATATATAAATATATCTTCTATAGGTTCTGTTTCTTTGAAGAACCTTGACTAATACATTATATTATACATATAATTTACTATCTGGTTATTGCATAAGCATTTTATCCATGTTTGAGTATCACCTTTAACACTATCATTTTTAAGAACAGCAAAATATTCCTCTGAGTGAATGTACCTCATAATTTGTTAATACTTAAAAGTTACTCTATTGTTGCTTTTATCTTTCTGTTATTACAGGCATACCTCAGAGATATTGTGGGTTCAGTTCCGTACAATTGTGATAAAGTAAATATCACAATAAAGTGAGTTGCATGAATTGTTTAGTTTTCCAGTGCATACAAAAGTTATTTTTACACTGAACTGTATTCTATTAAGTGTGCAATAGCATTGTGTGTTGAAAAACAATGTATATACCTTAATTAAAAAATACTTTATTGGTAAAAAATGGTAACAATCATCTGAGCCTTCAGCAGCTGTGATGTTTTTGCTGGTGGAGGATCTTGCCTTGATGTTGATGGCTGCTGACTGATCAGGGTGGTGGTTGCTGAAAGTTGGGGTGCCTGTAGCAATTTCTTCAATATGTCGACAATGAAGTTTTCTGCATCGGTTAACTCTTCCTTTCATGAGATATTTCTCTGTCGCATGTGATGTTGTTTGATAGCATTTTACCCACAATAGAACTTCTTTCAAAATTGGAGTAAATCCTTTCAAAATCTACCACTGCTTTATCAACTAAGTTTATGTAATATTCTAAATCCTTTGTTGTTATTTTTAACAGGATCTATAGCATCTTCATCAGGAGAAGATTCTATCTCAAGAAACCACTTTCTTTGCTTATCCATAAGAAGCAATTCATCTGTTCAAGTTTTATCATGAGATTGCAGCAATTCAGTCGTATTTTCAGGCTCCACTTCTAATTCTAGTTCTGTTGCTATTTCCATTACATTTGCAGTTACTTCCTCCACTGAAGTCTTGAACCCCTCAGTCATTGATGAGGGTTAGAATCAACTTCTTTCAAACTCCTGTTAAGGTTGATATTTTGACCTCCTCCCATGAATCATGAGTGTTCTTAATGGCATCTAAAATGGTGAATCCTTTCCAGAAGATTTTCAATTTGATTCACCCAGATCAATCAGAGAAATCACTATGTATGGAAGCTATAGCCTTACAGAACATATTTCTTAAATAATAAGACTTAAAAATCAAAATTACTCCTTGATCCACAGGCTGCAGAATGGATATTGTATTAGTAGGCATGAAAACACATATAACATTTATTTACTAAGTTTGCCATCTTATATGGGCATGGTTTGTGGCACCCCAAAACAATTACAATACTAACATTAAAGATCACTGATCACAGATCACCATAAGAGATACAATAATAATGAAAATATTTGAAATATTGTGGAAATTACCAAAATGTGACACTGAGACATGAAGTGAGCACATCCTCTTGGAAAAATGGTGCCTGTAGACTTGTTCAAAGCAGGATTGCCACAAACCTTCAATTTGTAAAGAGCATAATATCTGCGAAGCTCAATAAAGCAATGTGCAATAAAATGAGGCTTACCTATATAAATATTTTCACACTGACTTTAATAATGGAAAAATACCCACCTCAGACCAATACCATGTTTTGGATTACTTCTGAAGTTGTAGAAATTTGTTTAATTTTAGTTATTCAGTTTTTAAAATTAAACATTTTTATACATAGAGATAAATTGTTTTCCAAAAAGCTGGCTCCAATTTGCACCCCCACCATTAATGTATGACATTAAATGGTGTATGACAGTAAATTTAACCATAGTTTTTAAGTATATAAACTGTCACCTCCATATTTCTGATGAAGATATTGAAACCTAAGGTCTAAGTTAAATATATAAATTGCCAGCTAGTAAGTTTCCCAGCTGAAAATTTATGTATTTAACAAATATATATTATGGATACCATGTGCCAGGAATTCCTCCAAACACTTTATAAGACTTTATAAGGCTGCTCACCTAAGGGAATTTTATAGCTATTTTCATATTAAAATATAATATATAATCCAAGTGACTCTACATTTCCTTTTGGGTCTTGCCTTCCCTGCTCCTTCCTCTCTTTATTTATTCCACAATTATTACTATTATCAAGTATATACTGTATATGCAATAGTCTCATACCCCCTCTACCTTCCCTCCTACAATGTTCTGCTTTGGTCTGCCCTCTCTAGTAGTGTGGCTCTCATAAAAACTAGCTTTTCCCATGTTCCATGGTCTGAGGTATATGAAAGGTAAAGAATAGCTGCAGTATGTTTAAAATTAAGTGTACAATATGCCTCTGTAAAAACCTCTTCAAAATTTTATGTGAGGTTGCTTTGGGGCCAGCAGGGCTTTTGTTAAGAACAAGAAGGCTAACAGATATAGGGTCTTGATCAGCAAGTGGTTAGTGTGGCAAACTCTTTCATGATGAGGTAGTAATGACTTATTATATGTAATTTATTTTCAGTCTTAGAAATTTCCTCTTTATTACTTGACTTCTAAAGACTTAAGGCTTTAGGTCTTTGGTTCTCAAACTGTAGTACACAGACTATGGAATCAGAATATCTGAGGGTGAAGGCTAGAAGTCTACATTTTAAACTAGCTGTAACAAGTGTGTGTGATTCTACTGGTCCAAGGACCATACTTTGGGTTACATTGTCCTAGATATTTAAATGTCATGGGCCTCCAAAAAATATGGTCTGCATTTCATGGAGTTCTCTTTACTCCAGGTCTCTGAGGAGTAAACTGGATTATCTCTGTCTCCATGACCCTTGCTCCTTGAATGAAAGGCTGGACAAAGTTGTCTAAACAACTATGAAAATACTCTGGAAATTGACTAAAGGCATACACTTTGAGAAGCATTTATTCAAGAAAATCTATGGAATCTTGGTAAGAATAGTGTGAGTCTGTGGTGTTTTAACCTGGAACTGCTACCATCCTCTAGCTCCATGGCAAGGAAATTATACCTGGTAAGGCAAGAAAGGCAGTGAGTTCTGCTAGAGGGAGCTGACTTTGGAGCAGGGTATGGAAAAATCCATGTTTAGGAGTTTGTCAAAAACAAGTGTTATCAGTGGCAAACAATCAAGAAGGCCAACATTATGGTTAGCCTGGTAATTCATCATACTGGTTAGAGAGAATCAACAAAAAAATGGACCATCCAGAGATTTTACAGGGAGATTCAGTAACTAGACAAACAATGAGGTCCTTGCTAAGGCCCCACTTATCCCTGATGGTTTGGAAGACTATGCATATTTACAGGGCTGTGCCAACTTAAGAGAGACAAGAGAGGGCTCTGGAAAGATACTCATCCCTTGATGAACATCAGGCCTTGCAAAAGCAAGCTTGTAATTGTTTGAAAGCATTCCCCAAGCTACAAACAAAACCATTGACAAAGGGCCTTCCTGGTTAAAGGTGTTTAAGTATAACCTCTGACCAATCATTGGCTGATCACTAAGGTATGCTTACCTAGGGACAACCCTCAGGAAGACAGATTTTAAAATAAAACCAGTAAAAAATACTGAGCAGAAACAATAGAGGCCATGCACTGCAGTGAAAATAAGTTCCACAGGATTAATCCAGGCACATTAACAAACAAATGAACAAATAAGAACACCAGCAACTTCTTTGTTGTGTGTGGGGGGTATCGAGAATCCAGAGTTGCTATAATATCTAATCTAAAAATGTCATTTTTTTCAATAAAAATTTATGAGCTATTAAAAAAAACCCAGGAAAGTGTTACCTATACACAGGGAAAAAAAAAACCAGTCAATAGAAATTGTCTCTGAAGGAGCCCAAATGTTCAACTTAGCAGACAGATACTTGAAAGCAGCTATTATTAATATGTTCAAATAACTAAAGGAAACCATGTTGAAGAATTAATGGAAAATGTGACAACAATAGCTCATCAAATAGAGAAAATTAATAAAGAGATAGGAATTGAACAAAGGACCAAATAGAAACTCTGGAATTGTTTAGTAACCAAAATGAAAAATTCACTAGAAGGGCCCAACAGCAGATTTGAGCTGGTAGGAAAAAAAATAGTCAACTTGAGGAGAGGAAAATGGAAATTATGGAATCTGAAAAACAGAATCAAAAAAGAACAAAGAGAAATGAGCAGAGCCTCAGAGACCTGTGGGACACCATTATGTGTACCACCATATATGTGATGAATGTACAAGAATCAGATGAGAGAGAGAAAAATGGCAGAAATGTATTTGAAGACATCAAAAGAAGATCAATGAACTCCAAGTAGGATGATGAACCTAAGGAGATCCACACCCAGACATATCATATTTGAATGGTTGAAAGACAAAGACAAAGAAAAATCTTGACAATGGCAAGAGAAAAATGGCTTATGTGTAAAGAAACCATAGTAAGATTAATAGCCAAATTTTCACCAGGAATAGTGTGGGTCAGAAGGCAGTGGGATGGCATTTTCAAAGTGCTAAAAGGAAAAAAAAAACCCTGTAGAATTCTATATCCAGTAAAATTTTCTTCAAAAATGAAAGCAGGATAAATACATTCCCATATAAACTCAAACAAAATATTTGTTGCTTTTAAAGGAAATTCCTTATGCTGAAAGTAAGTGACACAAAAAGTTAACTCAAAGACACACAAAGCAACAAAGTATGTAACTATAAAAAACAGTGCATGTATCTATATATTTACAGTTGACCCTTGAACCACATAGGTTTGAATGGCGTGGATCCACTTATACATGACTTTTTTTCTGCCCCTGCCACTCCTGAGATAGCCAGACCAACCCCTCCTCTGCCTCTTCCACCTCAGCCTACTCAACATGAAAATGACAAGGATGAAGACTTTTATGATAAATCCACTTCCACTTAATAAATAGTAAATATATTTTCTCTTCCTTATGAATTTATTATTTTCTTAATAATATTTTCCTTTCTTTAGCTTACTTTATTGGACAAACGCAGTATATAATACCTGTAACATACAAAATATGTGTTAATTGACTATGTTATTGGTAAAGCTTCTGGTCAACAAGGGGCTATTAGTAGTTAACTTTTAGGGGAGTCAAAAGTTATATGTGTATTTTTCTACTGAGTCGAGGGGGGAGTTCAGTGTCCCTAACTCTTGCATAGTTCAAGGGTCAACTATATATCTATATCTGTATCTAGATATATGTGTGCATGTGTATGTGTGTATTTTTTTCTGTTGGCTCATTTAAAAAATAATTGCATAAAATAATTATAAAATTGTATTGGGATTATAGCATATAAAGATATAACATATATGACAATAATGGCACAAAGGAGGGGGAGAAGGAATAGATCTATATTGGAGCAAGAGAATGACACCAGATAGTAACTCAAGTGTACAGATAAAGAATAGCAGAAATGGCAAATATGTAGGTTAATGTAAAAGACTCTATATGTATATATTTTTCTTTTATTTTCTTAACTACTTTAAAAGACAGAGATTATATAAAGCAATACTTATTATACTATATTCTGTTTACAATACATACAGATGTAATATATACAATAATAATGGCACAAAGAAGGGGGAAGAAGGGAACTGTGTTGGAGCAAAGTTTCTGTATTTTACTGGAATTAAATTAGTATAAATATGTAAGTAGATTCTGATATGTTGAGATGTATATTGTAAACCCTAGAACAACCATTAGGAAAATAACTCAAAAATATAGCTAAAAACATTAAAGAAATTAAAATGGTATACTAGAAAATAATTGTTTAAGACAGAAGAAGGCAGTAAAGTAAAACAGGAACAAAAACAATATGGCATATAAAAATAGTAAAATGGCAGACACACATCCTACCTTCAAAGTAATTACAACAAATGTAAATGTATCACTGTAACCAAAAGGCAGAAATTTAAACTGGATTGAAAAAACAAGATCCAGCTATATACTGTATACAAGAGATCTGCTTTAGATTCAAAGATACAAATAAGTTGAAAGTAAAAGGATGGAAAACATAATACCATGCAAACAACAATCATAAGAGAGCTAAAGTGGTTTTACTAGTATCAGACAAATAGAATTTAAAATAAAAATTATTACTAGAGGTAAAGAGGGGCAGGTTATAATAATAAAAGGGTCAATCTTCCAGGAAGATATAACAGTTATAAACACATATATGGACCTAACAACAGACCTTCAAAACATATTAAGCAAAAATTGACAGAATTAAAAGTGAGAAATAGACAATTCAACAGTAATTTTTAGAGATGTTAATACTCCACTTTTAATAATGGATAGAGCAACAAAGCAGAAAATTAGAAAAGGTTATAGAAAACTTGAACAACATCAACAACCAACTTGACCTAAGTGATATCCAAAAAATAGCCAACAACAGCATAATAATCTTTCTATGCTCAATATTGGGCACCTCAGTCTCCAGTATTTTGCAACTCACCAAGGTCAAGCCTGTTTTTATGCAGTTGACTTTCCAAAACTTCTTTTAAAAAATTTTATTATTATTATTATTTTTTATTTCAGCTTATTATGGGGGTACAAAAGAGTTCAGGTTATATATATTGCCCATGTACCGCCCATCCCCCCGAGTCAGAGCTTCAAGCGTGTCCATTCCCCCGATAGTGTGCATTGCACTCATCATGTAGTTATACCCCATCCCCTCCCCCCCACCCCCCATCCCCCCGAGTCAGCACATTCAAGCGTGACCATTCCCCAGATGGTGCACAACGCACTCATCATGTAGGTATACACCCATCCCCTCTCCCCACCCCCCACCTCAGTCTGATACCCAATTGGTGTCGTTCCCAAATGTGCATTTAGGTGATGATCAGGGAAACCAATTTGCTGGTGAGTACATGTGGTGCTTGTTTTTCCATTCTTGGGATACTTCACTTCATAGAATGGGTTCCAACTCTCTCCAGGAGAACAAAAGGGATTCTATATCGCCATTATTTCTTATAGTTGAGTAATACTCCATGGTATACATATACCACAATTTACTAATCCATTCATAAATTGATGGGCGTTTGGGTTGTTTCCACATCTTTGCAATTGTGAATTGTGCTGCTATAAACATTCGGGTACAGGTGTCTTTGTCATAGAATGACTTTTGTTCCTTTGACTTTCCAAAACTTATGGCTGTTTAATGGACACTTTTCTATTTGTTAATAACATGTTTATAGACTATACTGAGATAACATTTTGCTTTGTTTTGTTTGTTTGTTTATTATTTTAGAGAGGCTTGTGGCTCAGGAATCAGCACTCATTATAGTTACAGGAAAGTGACAAGTTCTAATAGACTATTATCATGTTTCCAGATAGAGTTGAACAGTAGGGAAGGTTTCTTTAAACTCAGTGGAAGACAGTTACATTTGATATCCTTATGTAGAGTTAGGCAAAGGTATGGAATTCCCCCTTTTTGTTTTTGATTTTATAAACAATATTAGTGACAATTTTGAACATATACAAAATTAAAGGGATAGTACCAGAACCCCCATGTATCCATTACCGGCCTCCACAATCATTACTTCATGGTAACTCTTGTTTTATTTATGCCACCCTACCTACTCTTTACAACTTCAACACCAAATTGTTTCCTAGTGAAATTCTAGATATTATATTATGGAATTCCTTTGTAAATTTATCTATTCAGGTAGAGGTAGATGCTGGTAACATGAATTAAGAAGCCCAGATCTAACCTCTGATTATTAAGGAATGCTGGGGAAATCTCTTTTTTTCCGCTTTGCTTGTTATTTTATGTATAAAATGAGGAGGCTTGTCCTCTGTATCAGTGGTTCTTCACCATGAGTGCACTGCACATTAGAATCATCTGGGGAGCTATTAAAAACTATACCACCTCTTGGGAATGAGGCCTGGCTTTAGTATTAAAAACCAAACAAATCTCAGGTGATTCTAATGTGAAGCCAAGGCTGAGAACCAAAGATCTATA
Source organism: Lemur catta (assembly GCF_020740605.2). Classification (NCBI taxonomy): domain Eukaryota; kingdom Metazoa; phylum Chordata; class Mammalia; order Primates; family Lemuridae; genus Lemur; species Lemur catta. The sequence goes on along the minus strand of NC_059155.1, from coordinate 29,609,000 downwards.
ATGGTCTCTGTTAAAATAATTATTTTTATGTGTCAACTTGGCTAGACTATAGTATCCAGTTATTTAATCAAACATGAATTTAAGTGTTGCTATGAAAGAATTTGGTAGATGTGGTTAATATTTACAATCAATTTACTTTAAGTAAAAGAGATTATTCTCAATAATTGAGTGAGAGTCATCAACTCAATTGAAGGCTTTAAGAACAAAAACCAAAGTTTCCTGGAGAAGAAGAAATTCTGCCTCAAGACTGCAGCATCAACTTCTACCAGCCTGCCTTACAGATTTTAGGCTTGCCAGACCCCAGAATCATGTGAGTCAATTCCTTGAAATCTCTCTCTCTCTCTCTCTCTCTCTCTCTCTCTCTCTCTCTCTCTCTCTCTATATATATATATATATATATATATATATATATATATATATATATACACACATTTATTGCCCCCTCATGCTATTGGTTCTGTTTCCCTGGAGAATACTGACTGATAGAGTCTTTCTCTGTATTTCCAAGGGTTTCTGATTCTCATTATGTATCTCTGCTTCTTTCAAAACCAGTCTTGCCTTTATGAAAACTGTCTTTGGCAGTTTTAAGATTTATTGGGAGGTTACTATTTATTGAGCAGTAACTATGTGCCAGGAAGCACACAGGCTGACCACAAGACTCCAAAGAAGTTTCTCCTTGTGAAAGGCACTGCAAACAAGGTCCCCGTATTCCTTCAGGGAAATGTATCTACTCTCCTCTACCATTAGGGGTAGTTAGGTGGACAAGTTTGAGCAACTCTGGGTGTGCCAAAAATTATGCTAGATAGTGGGGATACAGAAATGACTAAAACACAAGCTCTGATCTCCAGGATCTTATAGTGGAGGATATAAAACATTCCCCAGTAAACATTGAGTTCCTGAAGGACAGGGGGCCATCCCCTAATTGTCATTGAATCAATAAAACACACAGCTTTCTCTTCCTCTAATGATCTATCATTTAACAAACATGGGCTGAGTTCCTCGCCCTGGATGCCAGGCTGTGCTGAGTGCTGGAGATACAGCGATAAATCAGACACAGGCCCAGCCCACAGGTGGACCTTCTGGTGAGCAAGACAATCAATGAAGCAGAGACTCATAAGATCCTGAGGGCACTGCACTCGGCTGAGAAGCACTAGAAACAAAGATTTGTGGAGAAAATGAGTTCCACATGGGGTGACATTTAAGACGGAATAACCTTGACTTTGGGAAATATATCACTTTAAACCACAACAGAAAGTTATGTTACCAACTATGAAATGAAAGGAGATGCCCTTTTGTTTTGTCTCGCTAAAGTGAGTTTTATATGTAGAGGAATTTTTTCATGGCACCCCTGACAAACCCATGACAAATAGCACCAGATTGAATTTGTTGGGATAGCAATGGCTCTTAGGATTTCTGTGTTCTCAGTCCACTTCTTTTATTTCAGAGCATTATGGGCGTACAAATATTTTTGGTTACATGGATCACACATAATGCTTGAGCCATGGTTATAGGTGTGCCCGTCACCCAGATAGTGTTCATTGTACCCATGAAGTAAGTTATCACCCATCCCCTCTTTCCCCCTCCCCCTTCCCCCTGCTTGATTTCTCTTGAGTTTTACTTCCTTCTATGCACATGTGTGCTCATTGGTTAGTGCCAATTTAATAGTGAGTACATGTGGTGTTTGTTTTTCTGTTCTTTAGATACTTAGTATAGTGGTCTCCAGTTCCATCTGAATTGTTGCAAAAGGCACTAAGTCATCCTTCCTCATGGATGAGTAGTACTCCATGGTATACATATACCACATTTTGTTAATCCACTCATGAATTGATGGGCACTTGGGCTGATTTCACAAATTCTCAATGTCTCTAATCATCAAGGAAATGCAAATCAAAACCACAATGAGATATCACCTTACCCCTGTTAGAATGGCTTTTATTAAAAACTCAGTCCACTTTAAAAAATTTTTAATTGTAGTAAAAAATACATAACATAAAATTTGCCATTTTAACCAAAGAGGGTTGTAGGAAACTGATTTTGTGACTTTTCTCTAAATGCCCACCTGGAGGATATAAATGTATTGAGATTGAAGGATCCTGAGAGAGCAATTCCTTGGGGAAAGTATACTATGCAACCTTCCCTGCCACTATCATGGCGGAACAGAGGAAGCTTTTTCACCTTAAGCCAAGCAAGAAGGGGTGCTTTAATAAAACAGAGAGCTTAGCATGTGAACCTGGAGTTCATGGGGAGGCATATGTTTGGGTAAGAGAAAATGTGGCTGTGTTGGTCTAGAGTGGAAGATGAGAGTGAGAGCGAGAGAGAGAGAGAGCACGTGCTATACATTCAGAGCAAATTGCATTCTGCATTCTCACTGACAAGAGGGCAAGAATGTGTATTTTCTGTACCAAATTTGAGACACACGTGAAGGTGCTTGCTTGGAGCCATTTTGAATTTTGCCCAAGTATATTTGAATCTACCTGGATTTATGATGGGTTCCCAGCAGATAGTCTGTGTGGGGTAGAATAGTTCAATGTCCAAAAGCTGAGGGTAGAAGCCATTAACAGCCAGCTAGAGAAAATGTATCATCCACAAACAAGTTGAAAGGCCCCAGCAGGGTTATCTCTGAGAAGTATAGGAATGTGCCCCATAAGATAAGAAATCTGTCATATCCTGAATGCACCAATATCATAGAACATCTTTTACCAGTTGTGATTGTTAATTTTATGTGTCAACTTGAGTGGACCACTGTGTCCATATATTTGGTCAAACATTATTCTGGGTGTGTTTATGAGGGTGTTTTGGATGAGATTAATGTTTGAATCTGTAGATGGAGTAAAGCAGATTGCCTTCTCTGATGTGAGTGGGCCCCATCCAATCAGCTGAAGGTCTGAACAGAATAAAAAGGCTGACCTTCCTGTGAGTAAGAGGGGATTTTTCCTGCCTGATTGCCTTTGAGCAGGGACATCAGTTTTTTCCTGTCTTTGGACTTGAACTGAAACATAAGCTTTTTTTGGTCTTGAGCCTGCTGGCCTTCAGACTAGAAACATGTCCTCATGTCTCCTGGGTCTCCTGCAGATCTTGGGATTTGTCGTCCTCTATAATTGGGTGAGCCGATTCTTTATAATAAATATACTGTATATATTATATATAATATGATATGTGTATTATAACATATATTATGTGTAAAACATTCACATATTATATATCTCCTATTGGTTTTGTTTCTCTGGAGAACCCCAATACACCAATCAAGTAAGACCTACCTTGTCTCTTACCTGTTCTTCCTTTCGCAGCTCTAACCTGGATGAGCCATTGGCAATCCAGTGGTGGGTAAAGGAAAAGGAGGAGAAAAAATTCCATGTGGGGAAATAGAGAAGAAACTCCTCTCTCCCGCACCATAACTACCAAGAGATATGATCTGGTCCACTGGAAAATAGTTTAGGATTAGAAGACAAAACCCTCAATTCTGACTACAGCTGTGTTAAATATTAGCTGAGCAATATTTTTTAGCAAAGTGACTCAACTTTCTGAGAACATGTGTTTCCTAATCAGTGAAATAGGGCTAAACGAGGACTGCCTTGCCTCCCTTATGGGTTGTTAAAATAATCAAAAGAGCCAAGATACTGAAAAAAAAAATTAAGGTGCTCAGGCATTTCTATGGTATGATTTCAGAGTAATAAGAAAAGCTCCTGGCCCTCCCCAAACTTCCCTCACCTATGGGTTAATAACAAAACTTGGATTATTTCTTTGGAATAGGGAAAAATGAATATTTATTTAACATCAACTGTGTGACAGGTTCTGGGCTAGGCATTTTAAAAGAACTAAGTTAATCCTCACAATATCTCTGTTTTCATATGTATTATTATCTCCATTTTACAGATAAGTAGCCTGAAGCTCAAAGATCACACATCTAGCAAGCGTTGGAGGCAAGACTATAATTCATGTATGTCTTAAATTCATTCCCTTAATTATCAAGCCATTCTGCTTCTTAAAGTTGATACATGCTAAATTATAATTTTCCCTGGGAGTAATACCTGAATCTTAGTCATTCACTGTCAGACAGCTGAGTGTGAATCAGTTTGTCAACTCTTATCTCAGAGTATGTTGTGACTGGGGTTAAAGGATGGAAACAAAGGGCATTGGATACCACTCAGGGGGACGGGGTAGTATTAAAAATCTAGAAAATGTAGTGGAAAGAGGAAGCATATTGGGAATCGGTCAAGATTGGCTTTAAATTCCCACTCTATTATACAGCTATATGATTTGGGGAAAGTTATTTAACTTATTTGAATTAAATAAGTTGAAGAACTTTAAGGATTGAAGTAATGTTTGTAAAGTCAACATCTGATGTTTTGGTATGTCCAGGCCTCAATGTCCTTTGAAGGACTGTCCCTTCCCCCATTCCATGTGAACCTGGTGGGGTTGTTAATCATGATGTCCCCAACTCTGGCTATCATAGTAATCACATACTCTAGGATGGACCTTTTATAGTATCTATCCCCTGGCAACAGTGATTTGTTCAGGATTGGGCACCAGATCTAGGCACAGCCAATCAGATGCCTTCTTTGGATTGACTTTTGGGTTCTGAGGAGAATATAAACTTCTTTTCTGTTTGGGTTTCTAAACTGGGAGCATGTAAACATGGAGCTATGAGCAATGCACATGGAGAGAATCTGTCTATAGAATGAATCCAATACACAGAAGAGACTTGAGAGAGTTGTGCTCTTGAATCCACCTGTATCTGAAGCAGGTTATCCTTTGAACTTCCCCATTTATGAGTCCCTTCTTTTGCCTAAACAGTTTGAATTGGGTATCTCTCAAATACTTCTGAAATAATCCTGACTTATCCAGTATTATAGCATATATAAAATGCATATAGAATGAATGGTGCTGAATAAATAATACATGTAATAGAAGAACTAGTTTAAAAAATATAAATGTGCTTTTTCATTTGCATTTTGGAGTACATGATTTTTTCTTAGCTTAAGACATTCATCTACTGCTAAATATTAATAAATCAGATTGAGAAAAAAATGAAAGAAAAAATTAACTTTTGTTCTTTCTTTTTTAATTTCAGAATATTTCAGGGGTACAAACATTTTGGTTACATGAATTACTTTTGTATAGTTTGAGTCAAAGTTGTAAGTGTGTCCATCACCCAGATAGTGTACATTGTACCTGTTAGGTGTGAGTTAACCCATCCCCTTCTCCCCCCATCACCTGCTTGATTTCCATTGAATTTTACTACCATATGTGCACATGAGTGTTGATCATTAGGTCCAATTTAATAGTGAGTACATGTGGTGTTTGTTTTTCCATTCTTGTGATACTTCACATAGAAGGATGGTCTCCAGTTCCATCCAGGTTGTTACAAAGGTATTAGCTCACCATTTTTTATGGCTGAGTAATACTTCATGGTACACATATACCACATTTGATTAATCCACTCATGTATTGATAGGCATTAATTAACTTTTAGCTTTTGACATTCAAAATAGAATTCTATACCAGGGAAATAGCTTGAAAGATAGACATTAATGAGAGAAGATTTTTCTAAATTCCCTGATCTTCTCTTTCAGCATATCAGGATCCAGGCTTGGAGAGACAGAAAGTGTAAGGGGGAAAGGTCTTCTGTTTGAAGTCTGCACTGTGAGAAAAATTCAGAGAGGTAGGAGAGGCCATATGTGTGTCCCAGTTTCTCCTCTTCACTATGCAGTGGGTTCTGAGCCAATATGGAGGGCCTCGGTATACTTAAGTGGGTGGAAAATATCACAAGACATAGAAATCTACTTCCTTGTTTCCTTGTGGTATGGACACTGGGTTTAGAGCTACAATCCCTGCAATGGGACCCTTTGTAGTGGAGGGGAATCTTGCAACCTACTGCATGGGCTAGAGAGCTGGAAGAAAGTCATGGAAGATACTCAGAAGAGTCCTAGCCTAGCAAGGAGTCACAGGGAGCACTATTCATACTACATGTATCAATGATGCTGTGATTTGGGTCACACACAGTTTGGCTCTCCAGTGAGTACATAGAAGATGCCAGAAGAAGCAAAGAGTAAAATCATTAGCATTGTCAGCCTGGCACAAATAAAATTGAAATTCTATTTGTGAAGGGACTCAAGAGTGTATAGAATTAAAGTCAAGAATGATCTCAGTTGATTGGGTAACATTGCAAGTTTACAAGTGTTTGTTCTGAAACCCTCTTGGGCATCCTCAGTTTATAGGATCTTAAATATGAACTTAATTGAAGGCTTAGATGATTTTAGGAGTCCCTTTCTTCCAGTGTGATATGGTCCTATGATGTGAGGTTTCTAAGAAAAAAATGAAGTTTTATCTGCAAGATCCTGACTCTTGCTCAGAGATGGGTTGTTCTTGATCTGATGGATCCAAAGAGCCAGAGGTTTCACAGGCAGATGATTGAGCGTCCTGATGTCTAGGGAAAGCATGCTGCTTCAAGGTCCTGACTCCCAGACCCTGTGAGTACACTAAACCCTAAGGGAGGGGTGACACTGCAGATAGAATCCTCCCTTCTGAAGATCTATCCTGCCCTACTTCATTCTCACTCTATTTTTAGACAGTTGCAATTATTTGAAAGTTATTTTTTACTGTATTGAAACTTTTTTAACCCTCAGCCATGCCAATTGCCTCATGTTTGTTCCCTGGGGCCACCCAGACTAAGTAATTTATTACAAATAATAACCCTCCCACATTATGCTAAGTGAAATAAGCCAGATGTAGAAAGACAACCACTTGTGTATAGAATCTTAAAAATTGTCAAACTCATAGTAACAGAGAGTAGAATTATGGTTGCGAGGGGCTGGGTGTTGGTAGGAAAGGGGAGATATTGGTCAAAGAATATAAATTGGAAGTTATAAGATGAATAAGTTCTGGAGATCTAATGCATAGCATGGTGACTATAGTTAATAATGTATTATATACTTGAAATTTCCTAAGAGAGTAAATCTCAAATTTTCCCACCATACACAAGAATATGGTAAATATGTGAGGTGATGGATATGCCAATTAGTTTGATTGTGGTAATCATTCCACATATATATGGCTCAAATAATCATGTTGTACATCTTAAGTATACATAATTTTTATTTGCCAATAATCCCTCAATAAATCTGGAAAAAACAAACAAAAATAGCCCTCCCAAGGTTTGAAGACACTACTAATGGTTTCCCACTAAGTCTTTTGCTGGCTAAACATCCTTGGGCTTCTCAGCTCATTTTCAAAGGCTAAAACTCCAAGTCTCCTAATTATATTGGTTGTTCCTTTCTGGATATACTACAATTTTCAAGGTTCCTTGTTACATATGGTGCCTGCAACTGAACACAGATACTTTGGGTGTGGTCTGTTGGGTGCAATGGGATTATCATTTCCCTTGATCTCAACACTGGTCTTCCATTGAGGTAGTTTATGAAGCCAGAATAAGCTAATTCTTTTTAAGCCATTAACAGGTGGCAATGACTTTTTAGTCAACCTTAGGGCATTGGAAGCCTAGAAAGTGGGAGATTATGGTGGAGGTTGAGGGACATACTTAACTTTGTTCCAAGTTTGGATTTTATATCCCAGTATACTCTCAGTTTTGAAAATAGTTATATTTTCTCATCCTGTAGCCTGATTTGCATACAAAATCAGAAACTCACAAGTAGATTTTCCATTTGTTCAACACTTGCTTCTGACTTTCTGGGTCAGATTTAATGAAATCCAAATCCAACCAGAAAATATATTTAAATCCAATTAACTTTCTTGCTCTGGGATTATAGATTCCCTACAGATGCAAGAAGGTCTATCTCTACTTTGGGTTTTCTTTTAGTACTTTGGATAGTAGTTACATATCCCCCTCATCCGTTCCCACAATTCTGCTGCTATGCAAACTGCGAAGGACCAAAGGTATTCTTAGACAAAGAAGTGTTATTTATGGAACTTGTGAATATGAGAGAAAGTAGCAAAGTACGGACATTAGTAAACAAAGCACTGTGAGTCCTTAGATGGCTTCACTAACTAGTCAGTTCGAGTCGATTATTGCCTTTAAACTCTCAACTCTGGATTAGGATGCTTGCAATGTGGCTTCTTTACAGCACTATTTCATGACTCTATAATTTTCTCTCTTTATCTGAAATGATCTAGTCTGAGACCCCCTGAAAATGCCAGTCATTAAGTATTTCACAATGGTAATTCTTTTGACTGAAGCCTGATTTGATTCAGTGGAAAATGACTCCAGTGTACTGGATTTACAGTTCATTTAATGAGTGCTATAGAGGTCAACACATTAGTGTAAACCTGGTGCAGGTAGTAATTTGGAATCTAATGAGGTTCCCAACCAGCATCCTACTATGAAAAGTAGGATGTTGTTCAGTGGCCACAGAATATACCTGTCTAATCAGACCTAAAAAATGTGCCAGTTATATATCACAATACTACTGTGACTGCTTGGCTTCTCTGGGACTTAGTTTCCATTTATGTAAAATGAGCAGGTTGGACAATGGCCCTTGAAACTCTGAACCTTTTAGTATTTTCTTAGTCATCTTAAGAAATCCTGCATCTTTAGGACAGGTGCTTTGTAATGGAGATGGATTTGCAAGAGCAATTTTGCTGTGAACTGCACCCCCTACCAAAGCCTTGGCTCCATAAAACTTTGTCTGACTACTGAGTTGTGTTTCTGAATGTCTTGTGAGCAAGGGACTGACTGCCCATTGTTTCAGACTATTTTTTAAGGGTGTTTGTATAGGGAAAAGCCTTACAATATAGAGATGGTGTCTCTTTATGGAGCAAAAGGCAAGCATGGGTATTGCCCATTTTAAAAGATTCTATAACTTCGAGTTCCCTAAGCTCAGGGTTCCTCTCCTATAATGCAACCCACTTAACTCATTTCATGGGAAGGTGTCATTTGGCCCTCTTCACATTGTACTGTGGGAACTGGGACTCCGAAACCAATGCAAAAATATTGATACTTTGTCTACTGCTATTGCTGCAATAAATTATCTTTTATCTCTAATTCAGGGATCTCATATTTTCTACCAGTATCCATGAAACTGTGGGAGGCTAACTTGCTAGTTTGCAAGTAGAGTAAAATTGCAGAGCCTTCACAGTTCTTGACAATAACGCTAGTCCACATTCACTTTCCTCTTTTCTTATTGCCATAGCACCTAGCTTCTGAACAAACTCAAAACACATTTTGTCTTTTATCTAACTGTTTTGTATGTTAATTTTATCTCCCACTTATATTGTAAGCATTTGAGACCAGGCATGATGCCAATACTTTTGCTGTCTACCCTATAGCAGCTGGCGCAAGGATGGGTACATAGTTGGGGCTCAGTACATGTTTTTTGAATGACATTGGTTATATGCATGCCAGCCGAGCTAAAATACTCATTACTTTTTATTTTTTTTTTTTTTTTTTTTTTTTTTTTTTTTTTTTTTTTTTTTTTTTTTTTATATATATTTTTTTTATTTCAGCTCATCATGGGGGTACATAAGTTTAGGTTATATACATTTTCCATGTCCCACCCATCCCCCCGAGTCAGAGTCCCAAGCGCGTCCGTTCTCATTCTCCCGACAGTGCACCTGGCACTCATCATGTAGTCATACCTCCATCCCCTCCCCCCCCCACCTCCCCGGGTCTGCACCTTCAAGCATGACCATTCCCCAGAGGGTGTGCAACGCACTCATCATGTAGGCATACACCCATCCCCTCCCCCCACCCCCCATCCCAGTCTGATATCCAATTGGTATCCTTCCCTGATGTACATTTAGGTGATGATCAGGGAAACCAGTTTTCTGGTGAGTACATGTGATGCTTGTTTTTCCATTCTTTGGATACTTCACTTAGTATAATGGGTTCCAGCTCTCTCCAGGAGAACCAAAGAGATGTCGTATCATTGTTATTTCTTATAGCTGAGTAGTACTCCATGGTATACATATACCACAGTTTACTAATCCATTCGTGGATTGATGGGCACTTGGGTTGTTTCCACATCCTTGCGATTGTAAATTGTGCTGCTATAAACATTCGGGTACAGGTGTTTTTGTTAAAGAATGACTTTTGTTCTTCTGGGTATATGCCCAATAATGGGATTGCTGGATCAAATGGTAGGTCTACTTGAATCTGTTTAAGGTATCTCCATATTGCTTTCCATAGGGGTTGCACTAGTTTGCATTCCCACCAGCAGTGTATGAGTGTTCCTGTCTCTCCGCATCCACGCCAACATGTGTTGTTTTGGGATTTTTTGATAAAGGCCATTCTCACCGGAGTTAAGTGGTATCTCATTGTGGTTTTGATTTGCATTTCCCTGATGATTAGGGATGTTGAGCATTTTTTGATATGTTTTTTGGCCATTCTTATGTCTTCTTTTGAAAAATTTCTATTCATGTCCTTTGCCCATTTTTTGATAGGATTGTTTGATTTTTTCCTGCTGATTTTCCTGAGTTCTAAATAGATTCTTGTTATCAGTCTTTTATCTGATGTGTAGTATGCGAAAATTTTTTCCCATTCTGTAGGCTGTCTGTTTATTTTCATGACTATTTCTTTGGCTGTGCAGAAGCTTTTTAATTTAATCAGGTCCCAGTCGTTTATTTTTGTTGTTGCTGCGATTGCCTTAGGGGTTTTCTTCATAAATTCTTTGCCTAGACCAATGTCTGTAAGAGTCTTTCCTACATTTTCTTCTAGAATTCTAATTGTTTCCCATTTAAGGTTTAAATCTGTTATCCACCGTGATTTAATTTTTGTGAGAGGTGAAATCTGTGGGTCCTGTTTCAGTCTTCTACATGTGGCTATCCAGTTTTCCCAGCACCATTTATTGAATAGGGACTCTTGTCCCCAGAGTATGTTTTTGTCTATTTTGTCAAAGATTAGATAGTTATATGAGGATGATTTTATATTTGGGTTTTCTGTTCTGTTCCACTGGTCTGTGTCCCTGCCCTTGTGCCAATACCAAGCAGTTTTAAGAACCACAGCTTTGTAGTATAGTTTGAAGTCTGGCAAATCAATACCTCCCATTTTGTTTTTATTGCTTAAGATTGCTTTTGCTATACGGGGTCTTCTCTGATTCCATACAAAGTGTATAATTATTTTTTCTAAATCTGTGAAAAATGATGTTGGTATTTTAATAGGAATTGCATTGAATCTATAGATTACTTTGGGTAGTATAGACATTTTAACGATGTTAATTCTTCCAATCCATGAGCATGGTATGGATTTCCACTTATTTACGTGTTCTGCAATTTCCTTCCTTAGCGTTTCATAGTTCTCTTTATAGAGGTCCTTTACCTCTTTAGTTAAATATATTCCTAGATATTTTATTTTCTTTGTTGCTATTTTGAAAGGTATTGAGTCCTTAATTTGGTTCTCCGATTGAATGGTATTGGCATATATGAATGCCTCTGATTTGTGTGTATTGACTTTGTAACCTGAGACATTACTGAATTCGTTAATTAATTCCAGGAGTCTCTTGGTTGAGTCCTTGGGGTTTTCCAGATACAACATCATGTCATCAGCAAAGAGTGAGAGTTTGATCTCTTCTGTCCCTATTTGGACACCTTTGATTCTGCTCTCTTGTCTGATAGCTCTCGCAAGGACTTCCAATACTATGTTGAAAAGTAATGGGGACAGTGGGCAGCCTTGTCTGGTTCCAGTTCTGAGTGGGAATGCTTTCAGTTTTTCCCCATTCAGTATGATGTTGGCTGTGGGTTTGTCATATATGGCTTGTATTATTTTTAGGTAGGTCCCATTTATGCCTATGTTGTTAAGTGTTTTTATCATAAAAGGGTGTTGAATTTTGTCAAATGCTTTTTCTGCATCTATTGAGAGGATCATATGGTCTTTATTTTTGCTTCTATTTACGTGGTTAATTACATTTATAGATTTTCGTATGTTAAACCACCCCTGCATCTCTGGGATGAAGCCTACTTGGTCATGATGAATTATTTTTTTAATCAGCACTTGGATACGATTTGCTAGGATTTTATTGAGGATTTTTGCGTCTACGTTCATGAGAGAAATTGGTCTGTAGTTTTCTTTTTTTGTTGCATCCTTTCCTGGTTTTGGTATTAATGTAATATTGGCGTGGTAGAATGTGTTGGGGAGAATTCCATCCTTCTCAATATTGAAGAATAGTTTATGTAGGATGGGCACCAGTTCATCTTTGTATGTATGGTAAAATTCAGGTGTGAACCCATCTGGACCAGGGCTTTTCTTTTTGGGAAGGTTTTTTATTACTGTTTCAATTTCAGTTGTTGATATTGGTCTATTCAGGAATTCTATTTCTTCCTGATTGAGCTTGGGAAGGCTGTGTGATTCTAAAAATTTGTCCATTTCCTCCTCATTCTCCAATTTGTGTGCATAAAGATTTTTGTAATATTCATAGATAATGTCACGTATCTCTGTGGCTTCGGTTGTGATTTCTCCTTTCATGTTCCTGATGGAAGTTATTAAAGATTTTTCTTTTCTGCTCTTGGTTAGTCTAGCCAGTGGTGTGTCTATTTTATTTATCTTTTCAAAGAACCAACTTTTTGTTTTATTAATTTCCCTTATAGTATTTTTGTTGTCTTTTTCATTTAATTCTGATTTGATCTTAATAATTTCTCGCCTTCTGCTGGGTTTGGGGTCAGTCTGTTCTTCTTTCTCCAGCTCTTTGAGTCTATTCATTAAGTTGTCTAGTTGTAAATTGTCTGTCTTTTTGAAATAGGCATTTATGGAAATGAATTTTCCCCTCAGGACTGCTTTAGCTGCATCCCATAGATTTTGATAAGTTGTGTCACCTTTGTCATTTAATTCAAAGAATGTTTTGATTTCTGACTTAATTTCTTCCTTTACAAAATTGTTATTCAGGAGAAGGTTGTTTAGCTTCCATGACTTTGCGTAGGAATGAGAGTTCCTGTTAAGGTTCATTATTATTTTTATTCCATTGTGATCTGAGAAGATGCAGGGTATGATTTCTATTTTTTTAATTTTTTTAAGACTTGCTTTATGACCTAGGATATGGTCAATCTTAGAGAATGTCCCGTGAGCTGATGAGAAGAATGTATATTCAGTGGTTTTCGGGTAGAATGTCCTGTAGATGTCAGTCAGGCCCATTTGTTCTAGCATTCTGTTTAAGTCTACTATGTCTTTACTTATTTTCTGCTTGGAGGATCTGTCCTGTGCTGTCAGTGGGGTATTAAAATCTCCAACTATTAAAGTGTTGTTGCCTATGATTTGATTTAGATCGAGTAGGATTTGCTTTATGAATCTGGGTGCACCTAGATTGGGTGCATATATATTAAGTATGGTTATGTCTTCTTGTTGAATTGTGCCTTTCACCAGTATGTAGTAACCGTCTTTGTCTTTTATTACTTTTGTTGGTTTGAAGACTAAGTTATTGGAAATTAAAACTGCCACACCAGCTTTCTTTTGGCTACCATTTGCTTGAAATATCAGGTTCCATCCTTTTATTTTCAGTCTAAATGCATCTTTGCCGGTTAAGTGAGTTTCCTGAAGGCAGCAGACACTTGGTTTGTGTTTTTTTATCCATTGGCCCAGTCTATGTCTCTTGAGTGGGGAATTCAGGCCATTGACATTTAGTGAGAGAACTGATAATTGGGATAGATTTCTGTTTATCTTATTGGGTAGAACTTCATTGCTATGTTTTCTCTCTTGAGCCATTGTGGTGGCTAGAATTTGATCTTTAGCTCTTGGGTGGTTTTACATTCGTGGGTCTTTGTTGTGATGATCCATGTGTAACTCTCTTTTGAGTACTTCTTGGAGGGGTGGCCTTGTCTTGGTGAATTCCCTCAGTCCTTGTTTATCTGAGAATGTCTTAATTTCTCCTTCATATAGAAAGCTTAGCTTAGCTGGGTACAAGATTCTAGGCTGGGCATTATTCTGTTTCAGAAGAGTGAGAATGGGGCCCCAACTTCTTCTTGCTTGTAAAGTTTCAGTTGAGAAATCTGGCGTAATTCTAATGGGCCTCCCTTTGTATGTTACTTGTTTCTTTCTCCTTACAGCTCGAAGAAGGGTCTCTTTAGTGGATATTTTGGTCAGTCTGACGACTACGTGGCGTGGTGTTTTCCTATTTGCTATGAATCTACCAGGGGTTCTTTGAGCTTCTTGAACCTGTATATCTAAAGTTTTAGCAAGGCCTGGGAAATTTTCTTCTATTATGTCTTCAAATAGTTTATCCAGCCCTTGCTTATTATCTTCTTCACCTTCAGGGATGCCTATAACTCTCACGTTAGGTTTCTTCACATAATCCCACATTTCTTGAAGACTCTGGTCTTTTTTCTTATTTCTTTGCTCTATCTCTGTGACTGTCTTATTTAATTGGAAAGAGTTATCTTCGATTTCTGAGATTCTGTCTTCTATTTGATCTACCCTGTTCTTGAGACTTTCCACTGTGTTTTGTAGCTCCCTGAATAAATCCCTCATTTCTAGGAGTTCAGTTTGGTTTTTTTTCAATACGTCTATTTCTTTAGTGAATTTTTCTTCCAAATCCTGGAATTTTTTTGCGGTTTCTTTGCGGTGGATATCAATTTTTTCTTGTATATCATTCAGCTTATTCATAACCCAAGACTGAAATTCTTCTGGTAACATATTGGTATTCTGAAACTGGCTTGTGCCAATTGGAGGAGAGTTGGTATTTCTCTTTGGGGGCGAGGTTTCCGTTTGGTTTTTTGTGCTCCCCATATTTTTCCGCTGAGCCCTTCCCATCTGGCTCTATCGTTAGATCTTTTCTCACAGCTTTAGTCTAGTTAACAGCACGTCTTGTACTCTGTTCTTAGGCTATGGAACAGTCTAGGAATGTTGCTTCCTTTATCTATAGGGGGAGACTGTTGTGTGCTGTTTAGAGTTTCTTTTTTCTATCTCAGTTGGGGGACTGCTTCTGATGGGTCCACCCCCAGAGGGTTGGCTTGACCTAAGACCAGTTTGGCAAGTTAAATCATTGTGTTGCGGACTTTCAGTTAGTAGGCAGGATTCACACGATTTGCAAGCAGAAAGCCTCTTCTCCCTCTCTCTTTTTTTTTTTTTTTCCCTCCCCCTGGCTTTTTGGTTCTTCCTCTGGATGTGTGGTTTCTGTCTCCTTCAGCAGGAAAGACACTGGCTCGGCGGAGGAGGCGGTGCCCTCACTCCCTCAGTGCCCCAGCTGCTGCAGCTCCCACGGGCAAAGGTCTACACTGTCCCAGTGTTCCCAAGGTCCAGGCTCCACACTCTTGCGACTGGGGAAGCACTCAGTGTTCACACCTGGGAAGGGGACCTGGAGAGGGTCTATGGATCAGGGGATGGAGCCTCCTGAGGAGTCGCCTGGCACCCTATGGCTCTGCAGCAGTTAGACCCTGGCCCGCACAATTGTTCCTGCCCCCCCGCAGATCACTGGCACTGGGGGGTAATTTTCAGGGTCCGATAGGAATCACAGCTGGGGGTCTGGAGCACTCAGGAGTTTACAGTAGCTCCTGGGCTGGAGGGACACCGGAAAGAAGAAAAGAAAAAGAAAGGAAAAAAGAAAAGAAAAAAAAAAAGGAGAGAAACAATATGAATAACAAGAAGAAGAAAGAGAAAACAAGAAAGAAAAGAGAAAGAAAGAAAGAAAGAAAGAGAGAGATAAAAAGAAAAAAAAAAAATCCCACTTTAATATTTCAGGCTCGGGGCCCCTCGCCTCGGTGCAGGTCCGCGTCTGTTCCTTTAAGAGATAGGGCTCCGGCACCGCGGAGGCCTGCCAGAGTTCAAGGTCCTTTCCGCTTAGCTGTGGGAACCGAGATGGCCACCACGCGTCTGTCGGTCGCAGGCGCCAGGGGAAAGCGTTCAGAGCTCGGCAGGCGCCAGGGCCCGCAGCGGCTCCCCAGCCAGAGAGCTGCCGTACGGGAAGAGGAAAGCAAAAATGTCCCGCTTTAATATTTCACGCTCGCGGCCCCTCGCCTCGGTGCCGGTCCGCGTCTGTCTCTTTAAGAGATAGGGTACTGGCACCGCAGAGGCCTGCCAGAGTCCAAGGTCCTTTCCGCTTAGCTGTGGGAACCGAGATGGCGACCACGCGAGAGCGTTCAGAGCTCGGCAGGCGCCAGGGCCCACAGCGGCTCCCCAGCCAGAGAGCTGCCGTACGGGAAGAGGAAAGCAAAAATGTCCCGCTTTAATATTTCACGCTCGCGGCCCCTCGCCTCGGTGCCGGTCCGCGTCTGTCCCTTTAAGAGATAGGGTACTGGCACCGCAGAGGCCTGCCAGAGTCCAAGGTCCTTTCCGCTTAGCTGTGGGAACCGAGATGGCGACCACGCGAGAGCGTTCAGAGCTCGGCAGGCGCCAGGGCCCGCAGCGGCTCCCCAGCCGGAGAGCTGCCGTACGGGAAAGAAAAAAAAAAAAAAAAAGCAAAAATGTCCCGCTTTAATATTTCACGCTCGCGGCCCCTCGCCTCGGTGCAGGTCCGCGTCTGTCCCTTTCAGAGATAGGGCACCACGGAGACCCGCCCGAGTCCAAGCTCTCTCCCGCCTATGTCACCTGTCCTCGGAGCTCCACGTCTCCCGCGGTGATTCTGCACCAATTTCAGCCAGATCCCTGACCGAGTGGATGTGGGGGTCAGTGGGGAGATCAAGCCGCTCTGCTGTGGGGCCGAACCCGCCCCACTCGCCGGTGAGGCAGGCACGGCCGTCCCGCACTCCGCTGTCTGTTTTCCGTCCCGCACTCTCCAAATTATCTCGGTCTGATTTCTCACTCGCCTCTGTTTTTTCCTGTTCCCCGTGTCCCACGGTGATTCTCCGTGGGTTCACACCGCCGTTCCTGTGGAGAAGCAATCCTCTAGCGTTGTGGCAGGTGGAGATCCACGCCTTCCTCTCTGGGAGCACAATTCCAGGAGGTCACCTCCACTCCGCCATCTTCCTCCTCCTCCTCATTACTTTTTAGCACTGAACTTGGTTTGGATGTCATATCACAGATGAAAACTGTAGATTTACTCCCCTAGAGATAGAAAAGCTCTAAAGACAAATGGAGAAACTGTTTTTTTCCCCCAGGCATCTGGGATTCAAGGCACGGGCATTTTTTAATCAATTGAATGTCACTGACTAAGGGGTAAATTCCAAAGCTGTCCTCAGCCCCACATTTTCCAAGATATCAGGGGCAGTTTGTTGTGCTGGGCTGCTAATAATTATCATGTTTTTGCTGCTAAAGAACTAGAATATAGTTTCTATGTTTTTGTAGAAGTCAATAGCCTCTGGAAGTCATCTATACCAGCCTACTGCCTGTGGCATCAGTGGGAGCTCATTTGGCATTTGATACCAATCCCAGAGGAAGATTTGACTCCATATGAGTATATTCCCCAAAGTTATACACTTTCTGCTTATATTCTTATAAGTATCCTATTATTAATGGCCCATTATACCAGAAACAAAAATGTCTATATATGGATTTTCTTTTGGCTTATCATTGTTTTCAATGGTCTGGATTATTTGATTAGTCTCAATTCAGTTTTCTCTGAGGAAATATGAAGGCACAACAGATTTTCTGTCTTTATGTGAAAACATTAGGACTTAGGACTCTTTTTTGTAGCCATAGCCCTGAGATGCACTCCCTAGCCTTATAATAATTTTTTTATTCTTTCTTTTTTTGTAGTTATCGGGACTGCAGCACACTCTCAATGCAGTCTTCCTGAATGCAACTGATACTATTTTACAGATGTGACATGGTTATCATTTTCTAACTTTAGCTTTGCAAATCTGGCATTTTCTAACTTTAGTTTTGTGAATTCAGGCTGTTCTTGCTTGTTTAGAAATATCTCCTCCTATTTGAATTTGAGTATGCTGCCACCAAGTGGTTGCCAGTGTTTTGATTAACATGGTCTCATAATTCAAATTGTAGGCTGCATTGTTTTTGTTGGTGATGGTATATGTGTTAGGATTGGTGTCATGGGATGCCTGTGAATAGGTGAAGGTATCAGGTATTGGAGGGAGTTGGGGTCAACCTTCATGGAGCGGCAGGAAGATATTGAAGAAGAAAAATGGGCCTTAACTTCAGGAGGGGAGAGGAAGGGCAATCTGAAGTTCAAAGAATAAGATCAGGAACAGAGAAGTTGTAGGGTAGAGGGAAGAGGGAGATAATAGGAAAAAAAGAAAATGACCCAGAATTAAGAGAACTTGATCACTAAAACAATTTTCATCTTTTGTTTCTGTACTTTTCTATAGTTCTTGTACTTATTGGGGACTACAAATAGCAAGATAGATGCATTATCTTGAGCAGGATTGTGTCTTGCACATCTTCATATCCCTTGCAGTGTCTAGCATAGTGCTGGACACATACTTGGTCCTGAATAAAGGTCTTCTGAGGGCCCACTTACACATATATTTTCTTCTACCTTTGCCATCCCTGAGACAACAAGACCAACCCTTCCTCTAATTCCTCCTCCTCAGCCTACTCGACATGAAGATGAGGATGAAGACTATTATGATGATCCACTTCCACTTGATAAATAGTAAATATATCTACTCTTCCTTATGATTTTCTTAATAACATTTTCTTGGCTTTAGCTTATTCTTTATAGTAAGAATACAGTAATAATACATACAGAAAAATAAAGGTCTGTTGAATGAATGGCCAAAACCTGCAGGAGTTGAGACAATATATAATGAAGGTGGGGGATGCTGGCTTGAGGCACAGGGGTAGCTCCTGATAAACAAGTCTTGTCAATGTCCTGTCTCTATCAAGCTGAGGCCTTCATGGCTTTAGCTGGCTCTCATGATGAATCTTCCAAATCAGAACCTTCTCCAAATCTTCTGAGTAAGGTACTTACATACCTTCTCGCTCCTCACTCCTCTTCTTTCCTCCTCCCTTCTCTTCTTCTCCTCCTTCTCCTCCTCGTCTTCTTCTTTAACTCTTAGATCCAAGGCTATTGATGTCTTCATACCTCTGAACCAGTCTGAATGGTTGGAAATAGGTGAGATGTGGAAGCTTCTTATTGGAGAACACGAGCTCCTTCCATTCATATGGTATACAGGGATATAGAGAATGACTGGATAGGGTTTTTAAAAATGCATATGAAAAGAAAACTGAGGATTGTTTTATGTAGGATATTTGCTGGAATTTAATACCTTGATCAGGCACAGTTCTTCTCCAGAAAAGGGTTTACCTCTGCATGATGACACATGTACCATGTTATATTTGGCCTTGGCTAGTACATGATCACATATATGCCTGGATCTCAACCTTTACCCAAATATAATTCATGAAAATCTGGTGAAAGTGTCTTAGCTGTGCTTCCCTTAATGCGGAAATTAAATCCTTGAGGGCAGTAGTTTTAGGAGTGAACAGGTATGATGATCTGTTTGGCACCATAAACATCTACATATCTAACGTAGAATTTCCCAGTTGGGGTTCCATGTGGAGCAGTATAACATAGCAGATAAATGTGAGGGCTTGCAATTACTAACTTCTCAAATGTTATCTCTGCCTTGTAGGAATTGTTTGACGTTGGGTAACTCACTTAACCTCTCTGTGCCTCTGGTTACTGACCTGTTAAAGGGGTAAAATTAATTACCTTACATTGTTGTTATGAAGGTTAAGTTAAATGACAAGACACATGTAGTGTGTTTAACACAGTGCTTGGCATATAGTAAGTATACAATCATTGGTAGCTATTATATAAATTTCTTCCTAGAACACAAACCCTAGGAAGTGTTGGCTGTACATAGTGTCACTCTTGCTCACCACTATGTCCCTGCCCTCTGCTTCTGAGGCTTATGAAGATTTCCTGGGCACAGAGACTCAGGGCTATCTCCTGCACCACAGAGTGCTGAACAAGTGGGAGCTTGTAAGTTAAGTAGGATGTCATTTTGAGTCACTGTTGCTCTAATTTCTTTAGACATTTCTGAAGAACAATTGCATTCCCCTCAGTTTTAATTTCCCTTCCTTCCTAGATAAATTTTCCAAATGTCTATTTCCTATCTCCTTGATCAAGGCCAGAGTTGAGGGAAGCTGGTCTTTAGTCTCCAACCAGGCTGAGAGTACCAGTTGAGCTCAAGAGCAAATTGTATTGAAAAAGCAGCACAATCACTGACAGAAATGAATTGGCATGAGACGAGGCTTTAAATGAAAGCACAAGGCCAAGCCTAGGCCTAATTGGCAGTGGAATTAGTTGGGTAGGAGGCCAATTCCAAATGTCCCATTGCAGAACTTTTGTAACTTGCTCCCTGCTGCTCTTACTCCCTGCCCCTAACCACCTCCTTTCACCCTCACACAGCCTCTGGAGAATGATGATCATTGGGCCAAGGTAACACTGAGCTATTTCAAATCTTTTTATGGTCTACAATCCATAAGCTATGTGCAGGCCCAGAAAATGTCTGAACCATGGTACAAGTTTGAAATGTTCCATGTGGTAAGGTAAATAATGTTTTCCCAAGTATTTCCATGTCCTAATCCTTGGAACCTGTGAATATGTCACCTTATATGCAAACGGAACTTTGAAGATGTAAAGACGTATGAGGCATCTTGATATGGGGAGATTATCCTGGATTATCTAGGTGGGCTTAGTGTGGTCACAATGATCCTAATGAGAAAGACGAAGGAGGAGTCAGAGGCAGAAGAGAAGACAATGTGATGACAGATGCAGAGATTGGAGTGATGACCTGGAAGATGGAGGAAAAAGCCAAAAGTGGATGAATACAGGTGGCCACTAGAAGCTGAGAAAGGCAAGTAAATGGATTTTCCCCTCAGAGCCTCCAGAAGAAATCAGCAGTGTCTACACCACAACTTTAAACCAGTGAGACTCATTTCACACATCTGACCTCCAGAACCATGAGAGAATAAGTTTGTGTTGTTTAAAGCCAACCCCCCAAACTCTCCCAGACATGCTGTGGAGCCAGAAATTCCCAATATTAGAATTCTTGTATTGGGTGATATCAATGAAGAATGCAATTGTTAAAAGCTTCCACTAAAACGCAAAGGGAAAATGCATTAGGCACCATTCAGCCTGTTATGCCTCAATCTGACTGGCTGGCAGAGAGCATGGAAGGGGACCCAGGATGCAGAGATTTCTGGGCCTGGGGCATTGTGAAAGGATTTAATTGATGGGTGGGATCTGTGTGGCTGGATGCAGCAAGTGAAACCTGGGATGAGAGGGTGCCAAAAGGGAAGAGAGAGAACCTGAAAACTAAATCCCACTTATCATACCTTTTCCTGGGGCCACTCAGTGAAAAACTCAGTGCTTCAGTTGTTAGCATGCATCATCCATGTGACTAATCCATCTTCAAGCCTGTTCCATAGAGCTCCTGGTGAGCTTAAAGAAAAGTAGCTTTTTGGACTTGCCTAGTCTTATAAACTTTCTGCCTTGGATACTGACTGCTCTTTGGTGTACCCCTGTAGGAACTGGTCTCCTTTTAGTATTCTGACATCCTGCAACTCCTCCTGCCTATTGTGGACTCCCAGTTCCCTCTAACTTGAGGTCTTTGGGCTTCCTGCCAGTCAGTTTTCTATCCTTTCTGAGAGCCTTGAGTTTCCTGCTTCCAAAAATTCTTTGCCCTAACCTGTAAACTCTTGCTACCTGGCCCCTGGCATCAAAGCTACCATCAGGGCCTGATAAGGAGACCTCTCAGATTCTTTATGAGCTGACCCTGAGAGACAATTTTCCTCCCCACTGCACCCCCATGGGCATTTTGGTCTTTAAAATAAGAAGTAGCAGCTTTACAGATGAAGGATTGTCAATCAAAAAACCTGCTCTCTGTGTCTAAAACCAACATACTCTGTCACCTGCCTTCCATACCTCTGATCTCACTGTCAGAGCACTGCAACCAAAGTCTAGAAAAGTGAGGGTCATTGAACCCATTAATAGATCTCCCCGCCCCATGCCAACCTGATCTCCACTTTTAGTTCAATGAATATGAGAATCTTGGATCCTATCAGTTGGGCCTTTAGAGATGCATATCAGACGGTGTGACTAATATGATCTTCAAGCAACCCAGGAAGGAGAGATTTCATGTTTCTCAGGTCTCTTGCCTCAGAATGAATACAGTGATAACATCCAAGAAAGGCCCTGAGTCTAGGATATATAACAGATTTACTCATTAAGCTGCCGGGAGGCCTTAGGCAAATCCATCCAAACGTGAATGCTGACTTCTCAGGAACTAGAAAAATGAGCTCAAGTGTTGTAAACAAGCACCTCTG
The DNA here is from genome assembly GCF_020740605.2 of Lemur catta. NCBI lineage: Eukaryota > Metazoa > Chordata > Mammalia > Primates > Lemuridae > Lemur > Lemur catta. The sequence continues at coordinate 29,586,892 of NC_059155.1, read as the reverse complement.
ACTTGTTTACCAGGCCTAAGTTGTACAATCACAAGAGCCCAGGAATATCAAATAGCGCACATGCAATTCTCAGACAGCAAGACATGATATGGTCTGAATCCCAGGCCATGTTTATTATTATTATTATTATTATTTTTTATTTCAGCTCATTATGGAGGTACAAAAGTTCAGGTTATATATATTGTCCATGCCCCCCCATCCCCCTGAGTCTGAGCTTCAAGCGTGTCCATTCCCTAGACAGTGCTCATCGCACTCATCACGTAGGTATGCACCCATCCCCTCCCCCCATCCCCCCCAGTCAGAACTTCAAGCGTGTCCATTCCCCAGACAGTGCACATCGCATTCATCAAGTAGGTATACACCCATCCCTTCCCCCCGGCCTCCACCTCTGTCTGAAACCCAATTGGTGTTATTCCCAAATGTGCACTTAGGTGATGATCAGGGAAACCAGTTTGCTGGTGAGTACATGTGGTGCTTATTTTTCCATTTTTGGGATACTTCACTTAATAGAATGGGTTCCAACTCTCTCCAGGAGAACCAAAGAGATGCCATATCACCGTTATTTCTTATAGCTGAGTAATATTCCATGGTATACATATACCAAATTTGCTAATCCATTCATGAATTGATGGGCATTTGGGTTGTTTCCACATCTTTGCAATTGTGAATTGTGCTGCTATAAACATTCGGGTGCCAGTGTCTTTTTTATAGAATGACTTTTTTTCTTCTGGGTAGATGCCCAGTAATGGGATTGCTGGATCGAATGGTAGGTCTACTTGAATCTGTTTAAGGTATCTCCATATTATTTTCCATAGGGGTTGCACTAGTTTACAGTCCCACCAGCAGTGTATGAGTGTTCCTGTCTCTCCGCATCCACGCCAACATGTATTGTTTTGGGACTTTTTGATAAAGGCCATTCTCACTGGAGTTAAGTGATATCTCATTGTGGTTTTGATTTGCATTTCCCTGGTGATTAGAGATGTTGAACATTTTTTCATATGTTTGTAAGCCATTCTTATATCTTCTTTTGAAAAATTTCTATTCATGTCGTTTGCCCACTTTTTGATAGGGTTGTTCAATTTTTTCTTACCGATTTTCTTGAGTTCTAAATAGATTCTTGTTATCAGTCCTTTATCTGATGTGTAGTATATGAAAATTTTTTCCCATTCTGTAGGTCGTCTGTTTACTCTCATGACTGTTTCTTTGGCTGTGCAGAAGCTTTTTAATTTGATCAGGTCTGATTTATTTATTTTTGTTGTTGCCGTGATTGCCTTAGGGGTCTTCTTCATAAATTCTTTGCCTAGGCCAATGTCTGTAAGAGTCTTTCCTACATTTTCTTCTAGAATTCTAATGGTTTCCCACCTAAGGTTTAAGTCTGTTATCCACTGTGATTTGATTTTTGTGAGAGGTGAAAGCTGTGGGTCCTGTTTTAGTCTTCTACATGTGGCTATCCAATTTTCCTAGCACCATTTATTAAATAAGGAATCTTTTCCCCAGAGTATGTTTTTGTCTGCTTTGTCAAAGATTAGATAGCTATATGGGGATGGTTTTATATTTGAATTTTCTGTTCTGTTCCACTGGTCTGTGTCCCTACACTTGTGCCAATACCAAGCAGTTTTAATAATCACAGCCTTGTAGTATAGTTTGAAGTCTGGCAAATTAATACCTCCCATTTTGTTTTTGTTGCTTAAAATTGCTTTTGCTAAACGGGGTCTTCTCTGGTTCCATACAAAGCGTAAAATTATTTTTTCTATATCTGTGAAAAATGATGTTGGTAATTTAATAGGGATTGCATTGAATCTGTAGATCACTTTGGGCAGTATAGACATTTTAACAATGTTGATTCTTCCGATCCACGAGCATGGTATGGTTTTCCACCTATTTACATGCTCTGTGATTTCCTTCCTCAGTGTTTCGTAGTTCTCCCTTTAGAGGTCCTTTACCTCCTTAGTTAAATGTATTCCTAGGTATTTTATTTTCTTTGTTGCTATTTTGAAGGGTATTGAGTCCTTAATTTGGTTCTCCGTTTGAGTGTTATTGGCATATATGAATGCCTCTGATTTGTGTGTATTGATTTTGTATCCTGAGACTTTACTGAATTCATTGATCAAGTCCAGGAATCTCTTGGTTGAATCCTTGGGGTTTTCTAGATATAACATCATATCATCAGCAAAGAGTGAGAGTTTGATCTCTTCTTTCCCTATTTGGACTCCTTTGATTCTGCTCTCTTGCCTGATAGCTCTTGCAAGGACTTCCAATACTATGTTGAACAGTAATGGGGACAGTGGGCAGCCTTGTCTGGTTCCAGTTCGAAGTGGGAATGCTTTCAGTTAAATGTAATTCACCACATAAATAGAAGCAAAAATAAAGATCATATGATCCTCTCAGTAGATGCAGAAAAGCATTTGACAAAATTCAACACCCTTTTATGATAAGAACACTTAACAAAATAGGCATAGATGGGGCCTATCTAAAAATGATACAAGCCATATATGACAAACCCACAGCCAACATGTTTATTATTAAATGGTGTTCTAGCCCTTTGACAATACCTGCTAGTAGAACCAGGCTTGTGTGGTGATGGAAGAGGCCATACTGAAATAGACAAGATGGGAATTCAAGAAGGCTTCCTGGGTCAGGGGGACTCTGGGGCTGGGACAAGGACTTAATTCCAAGGTTTAATGATTTGTTATTATAGGCTTGAGTACATGATGATTGGACTCCAAAAGTAGTTTCAGAATAAGATCAGACTTCAGAGGGTTAGGAACAGGTAAGATGTGAGTATAAGTATCTACAGTGACAAACTGAACCAAGAGCCAGGCTATTGATAAGCAGGAGAGAGGCAATTGGTCATCTAAGTAGTTGGCAATTGGCTGAGTCCAGATTAGCTGCTGGTCAGTTATTAAGGAATTAGGCAGTGGATATTAGGGATTCAGATCGAGATGCAGATTAGGAAACAGATTTTTGTATAGGAAATCTAGTTCTACTACTGGGATATCAGGGAAGGAATCAGACACAGGGGAGGAAAGAGATGGAGGGGTTCTGATTATGGAGTTACCTATATTCTGTCAGTAGAAAAATATGACTCAGTGCTGCTGAGTTGCTGAATTCTCTTCTCTAAATTCCTCCTAACTAGTGGTCTCCTCAAGCCTTTATCCACAATATAGCCAGAGTGAGCTTTTGAACATGCTAAGCTGATCTTATTGCTTCTAATTGTTCTTAGGATAAAGACCAGACACTTTATCAATCTCTACAAGGCTCTGCATGGTTTGGCTCCTGCCCACGTCTTTAGCATCATGTCCCACCATTTTTCTCCCTTTCACTCTTGGTGCTTTAGCTGCACTGGTTTTCTATAGGATCCTCAGCTCCCTACTGTCTCAGAGCTGTTGCACATGCAATTCCTTCTGTTCAGAGTGTATGTTACCTCTCTTTTCATCCTTCCAGTTTCAACTTAAATGTCACAACATCAGGAGGGCTTTCTTTGATTGATTTGTTTATCTAAAATAATGTCCCCTTATTCTTTATAATGGTTCCAATCACCACCATCAGTTACACTTAACAAGTCACACCCACTAATTTTGCCTACCATGAGCAGCAAGCCCACCCCCTCATGCACTACTTCCACCAGGCTTTACCTCCCCAATATGCTCATCTCCCCAACATAATTCCCCGCTGTCATGTCCACAGCCACACCCTCTAACCCCATCCACTACCACCAACCTCACCCACTCCTTCTATAACCCATGCTCCCCTTTGCCCCATATCCCTACCACTCCCCATTAGCCACACTCAGAAGCTGTACACACCACCATCAGCCACACCATCCCTTGCCCATCCAGCAGCTCCAAACCCTAGCAGCCGTACCCTACTACCCCTTCTAATGAGCAAGGGCCCTCCTAGTTACAGTTCAGGTATCAGCCTGTGTCAGTAATGTCTTCCTTGACAGTTTAGTCTGGGTTAGGTTTCCTTGTTTTCCCTTCTCAAAGCCCCCTCCCTGCCCTTCTTCATGATACTGATCACAATGCTAATCATACAGTACTTTTGGTGATTGTGTGTAATGGTTGTTACCCCCACAAGGTCTATGTCTATCTTGTTCACTGCTATTTCCCCTCTATCTAGACACACAGTATATCCCCCAAATAATTTCTGAATCTTATATCAAGAAATGCCCATCAATACATGAGTGGATTAATAAAATGTGGTATATGTATACTACGGAACACTACTCAACTACAAAAAGCAATGGTGGTCTAGCACCTCTTAAATTATCCTGGATAGAGCTGGAGCCCATCCTTTGAAGTGAGGTATCACAAGGATGGAAAAACATGCACCACATGTACTCACCATCAAATTGGTACTAACTGACCAGCACTAAGGTGCTCACATGGTAGTAATACTCATTGGGTGCTGGTTAGGTTGGGGGTGGGAGGGGTAAACACACAACTAATGGAAGTGGAGCACACTATATGGGGGAAGGACATGCTTGTAGCCCTGGCTTGCGTGAGGCAAATGCATTACATGTAATCAAAATGTTTGTACCCCATAATATCCTGAATTAAAAAAAAAAAACCCTGAGCCACTAAACAGCTAAATAATGTACTCAGAGCTGTGCAGCTAATAAATGCCAGAGCTAGGATTCAAACCCAGGTCTGGCTGACTATAAATCCTGTGGGTTCTTAACCACCATGCCAGTGGTTTCTGTCAGAGCAGCAGCATCAACCTCACTTGAGAACTCATTAGAAATGCAAATTGTCAGACACTGCCTCAGACTTACTGAATCAGAAACCCTGAAGGTGAGGCCCAGCACTCCATGTTTTAACAAGGCTTCCAGGTGAATCTGAGGCCTGCTCAGGCATGAGAACCACCACTGTATACGACACTGCCCATGATATGGTTCCCACTTGGTAGGAGATCCAAGTTGTTCCCAGTCTATGCAAATAGCCCTAATGCTACCTAGCATGGGGCTCAGCGTACATAGGTGTTTAATACGTCTGCTTTGAATAATAAGTGAATGAAGCTCTTGGGCACATTTGGTTTTGAAAGACATGAATAGGCTTTTTTCATCAAAACCACAGGGAGACAGTGAAAACATCATGAAAAGCCTAATATAAGGGGCATGACACTCACCTGGAGAAAAGTTTTCATGATGGAATTATTTATTACCTCCTCCTTTGTTCCTCCTCCTTTCAGGTCAATCTTTTCCATGAAACTGTCTCTGACCTCTATGGTTCATATTGATAGCTCTCTTATTGGGCTTCTTTATAGCATTTAGAGTATCGCTTAAGCTATCACTGGATTATATGTGATGATGCATTCTTTGAGTGTCTCAGGTACATAAATCATGGTCTCCATTACGAAACTGTATTCTCTTTAGCACACAAAATTTGTCTTTTCTTTTGTGTCCTCTAGTTTCTACCATGGCCTTAAATATATAATAAAATGTTGGGATAGTGTTTTAATTATCTTGTGTGTGTATGTTTTTACACCTAGACCTTTCTATATTTAGCAAAGATAGTCATCATCTGAGAGAAAGGTGGTTATTGTAGAAAAGCAGAAAATAAAACAAGTAAATTCATAGCCTTTGAGTTTTAAAAGCCTATTTAGAGTTTCAGGAACCATAGCTTTTGAGCTTCAAATGCCCAAGTCCTAAAGAACCCAGGAAATACACTTCATGACATACACAATAGATTTCAAAGGATACAGGATCAGTCAAAGCCAGTTTTCCTCTCCTGAAACTAGATGAAGATTCCATGGGATGTGAGAAAAGCAAGAGAACAAAAGAGTAAGTCCTTGGTGAGTCCCTTAACAAAGATGCTGTAACCTGCCCTTGTGGACCAAGACCCAGGTTGAAGAAATAATACAATCCTCAATAGGAGGTTGGGGTAGAGAAATCTAAGAGCAAATAAGACCATGTCTTGCCTCTCCCCACATAGGGGAAGGCAGAAAGCTTTGAACAGTTCCCTTGAACCTATCCTGGCACCAGAATAGTAGAGTTGGCTGCATGTGCTATATCGCAGGAGACAGGGCCTGAGACCACCTCACAATTCCAGGGACCCTGGTGAGGTACTGGAAGAACCAAGTGTTTTCTGAATACCCACAAGGGGCCCTGATACCTGACAGAACTTAAACTCAAGGTTGAGGAGGCACAGCAGTGATCTGAGTGCATCTGTAACTGAGGCCTGGGTGGAATTTGAATATCCCTGCATGTGCAGAAGCAATCAAGGCCACACATGACAAAGGACCTCTCAGTGGATTCCAGGGTGAATAGCAGCAGACAGCTTAAGATCAAATACTTTCTGTTTGTGTGTCCATAATCCTAGAGATTGTGGAGAGAGTTTGAATGGACTGAGATGAAGTTTTATACTACCTAGAGGAACACAGGCTCAAAATAGAATGAAATAAAAGAAAAACATTCTTGTGCATCTGAATTTGTGGATTGACATTTCTATCAAGCCCATCAAGGGGCACTATATGTGGTCAATTGGATTGAATTGATTAATGAGATCTTTTTTCCTGAGGCCAAGATTTGGGAGAAAAGTGAATGAGAAAACAAGAAGCTCTCACTGCGGACTGGGTAAACTATTAAAGTGCTCCCTGAGCAGTCCTTGTCTCAGTGTGCTTCTACCCCAACACTTTTCAACTCCTCTATTCCTTGGTAGTGACAATGGTATTCTAAATACTGAACACTGCAATATCCCTAGTTAGCCAAAGGAGATTCTAGCTAGAGCCACTCTACTTGCTAAGGCAGGAGGATGAGCTCAGGCATTTTAGAGTTTTCATACACATACAGAGGTTGAAACAGGAAGAGGTTTTAAAACAAGCCTTAGACATCCAACTTTGCATGTAGTTACAAATGTATGACTTCATCATTGATTTTTAGCAGGTAAACAGAACTGAACAAGTTCATATTTTTAACTGGGTTACAGCCTGAGTATTGCGTTTCGAAGGGCCACAATATTTATTAAACTGTGTGGGGCTGCTGTGATTATGCTATAGATAGGCAGAGGTCTCCAGAGTCAATTGGGGTTGTCGAATCACATTCAGTGAATGTTCTTGTGCCTCAGTTGAAGAAGCCTGATATTGAAAGACTCTCCTGGAGTAATCAATTAAAAGCAGTAGCATTAAGCAACTACCGGTGCTGGGAAATCAATACCAGTATGGGGAATAACCAATTCCCTGCAATGATTTCTATGCAAATTCTGATTCTTGTACCTAATGACATTATGATTCACTAATGACACATAACTCAAGGAGGTGCTTCTTTCTCAGTTAAGTGTGAAGCATATTTTTGCCCCTACAACCTTGGTGGCCACTTGGGAGGCTTAGTTTCACTGCTGGAAAGCAATAGATTAAGGTAACACAGCCCAACTTTCTATGTGTCTGTCTTGTAGAAGAGGAGGTATAATAGAAAAAATGATATTCTGGAGATTGGAATCGGTTCCTGAAAGGGCCAGGACCATTCATTCTTTCAGTTATTGAGCATTTGTCTGGCATGGCCCTGCACCTTTAACTGCTCCTTCCTCACTGATGACCAAGGGAGTCCTATCAAAGACACCTGTAGCACAGCCCAAACTGCTTTGAGACATTCTCTGGATTCAACTACTTTTCCCCAATATTAAATCTTGTAGTGGGCATGGTTTTTACTCAAAAATATGGAATGAAAGAAATGTTATTATTCTTTATTCTCTAAATATGATTTAATTTCCTTAGGGAACATACCTTCCATTCAAAGTTGATAGAAAATTCAATCTCAGTCATTATTGAGGCCTCCAGGTTCATGGTAAGTTCTGGATGTCTGGACAATCATGGGAAGTCCTAGGTATTAGTCTATACACTGGTCACCACTGACGTGTTCATTATCCAAGCCTGTATGGTCTCTTCAAGGCTAGCAGATCTTCTGATTCTGGACCAAGCTGAGGCACAGTGGTTTATGTCCAGGCTGGGAACTCAGAAATGGCCTGAGGTCTAGTCTTCCTTGGATACCACATTGCCATTTTCGTCTGAAGTCCTAGCTCCTCCCTGGGCACTATTAGGGAACAGGGTGTCTATTTCCTTTACTTGCAGCATCTGTAAAACTCCAGTAGCCCTGCCTGTTTTGAGGATATTGTCTTGAAGCTCTAGGTACCTCTTTATCTCTGTTTTCCAATCGGAGCCACTTCTATTTTAGGACAGTAATTTAGCCCTTTGCTTCCTTTTGCCTTGCCTTTAGAACTCAGCATTCTCTTAACTTTGACCTAGAACAGTTGAATCTCTAGATCATATTGCCCTACATAGTTTGTGTGCATGCATGCATGTATGTGTGTTGGGGAGAGGGGGAGTTCATTCTTTCTGAATTTTCCCTTTATCACCCTCCCTACTCCTCCACCCCTTCACCTGGTAAACTTCTAACTATCCTTCAAGTCTCAGCTTATATGTAGCTCTTTAAGATGTTTTCCATGCCCTTTCAGTCTAATTAGGTCCCCATTATATACATGTATAGCACCCTGTAGCTATTCTATGTAGCACTTGTCATAAAGGTAATGAGTTACTAGGGTAATTGTTAATGTTTGTTTTTCCACTGATTTGCAAGCTCCATGAGGATAAGGACTGTTATTTTTGTTCATTATTATATCCCTATCCCCTCACATAGTATCTGACATTTAGAAGATGTAAACAAATGTTGAATAAATGAAGTGATATCTTTGCATATTTGAGAAGTAACAGCCCAGAGGCCATTTTCTAATTTTTCATTCTTTAAATTTATACAGTGATGACAGCTTATAGGATGAAAATAGTGCATGGGTGATTATCATAGCAAAAGAGGTGAATAGAGTTGTTTCTATTATCCTCTTATTATCTCTTTAACACATAAAATATCTGTAGTGATATCTCCTTTTTCACTCTTTATATTGGTAATTTGAGCCTTCAGAGTTTATTGAAATACAAAATTTATATTCATCTAAAACACCATTAAGATAGTGAAAAGGCAAACTAGAGTGGGACAAAATATTTGCAATATATATAACTGGCAAAGAGCTTGTATCCAGAATATATAAAGAACTCTTTCAGATAAATAAGAAAAGCCAGCTAAAAAATTAAAGACTTGAATAGATATTTCACCAAATAGCATATTAAAGCAGTCAACAAGCATCATCAGTCATCTGGAAAATGCAAATTAAAACCACAATGAGGTACCACTACACACCTGTCAGGATAGATAACATTAAAAAGACAAACAACACCAAGTATTGTCAAAGATGTGGAGCTAGTAGAACTTTCATTCACTGTTGATTGGAGTGAAAATTGGTACAACGACTTTGGAAAACTGGCAGTATCCATTCAAGTTGAATATATGTGTACCCAATGACCTAACAAATCCATTCCTATGTAATAGACCCAACAGAAATATACACATATGTGTACCAAAAGACATGTGAAAAATGTTTACAGCAGCATTATTTATATAATAGCACCAAACTGAAAACAACCTAAATGTTCATCAACATTGGAATGGATAAATAAATTGTGGTATATTCATACAATGGAGTATCATACAGCAATTAAAAAGAACAAAATATTACAACATCAAACAGCATGGATGAATCTCACAGATAGAAGGTTGAGAAAGAAGCCAGATGCAAAAAAAGAGTCCATATATACCAAGTTCAAACACAGACAAAATTAATCTGTGGTGATAGAAATCAGAATAGTGGTAGAAGACCAAGAGGGATGTGAGAAAGGCTTTTGGGATGCTGATAATGTTCTAAGTCTTGATCTAGGTGGTGGTAATATGGGTGTGCTCGTTTTATAAAATTATTCAGCCTGTATAATTAAGATTTACTTTTATTGTATGTTATACTTTAATAAAATGTTTAAAAATAAATAAGAATACATAAGAGAGAGAGAGTTACACTGGATGAATTTTAATGTCCCTTCTAGCTCTAACATGCTATGATTTTATGTGAAAATACTTTGAAAATAATGAAATTCCCTCCAAGTGTAAGGTCTTCTGTGATTTTAAGTGGTAATGGTAGTTAATCTTGAATTCCTAGTGATTTCTTGATTAAACCATGGAAAAGAATTTGCTTAAATTTCTACAAATTTATTTCCCACTTGAAAATTTAAGGTAATTCTCTCCATTTCTGGCTCTTGTTCATTTCCTAGTTTCTTTGAATTTTTTCAGTCAAGATCTTGGATGAGCCACCAGAGACAAATATCACAGAGGGTAATCCTGATCACTCTTAAATTTCGAGTTGGCAATAGCAATGGCAAAGCCTCTGAATGCAAGGCGCAAGCACAATACTTGATGGTTCCTTTGAGTCATCTGTGGCTTTGGGTTTCCCGGACTTGGTTTTCTACTCAAATGCATAATGCAGCAGTGGAAATAATAATGATTTTTTCCAATCACTTGACCCTCTGTTAGGAGTCCATAATTTTAATGTTAAGGGAAAATAATGCTATGGAAGACTGATAAGATACATTTGACTTTCATTTCCAAATGTTGTCATTCAAATGGTATCATTGTTATCATTGTCATCACTCTTTTTTTCCTTAACTTTACCAGTAAAAATCAGTTAATGAGTTTACTATTAGGCGTAATTGATAAAGTGGTTGGCTTATTCGAAGAGATGAGGCTTTGATTTTACTGAGGCCATTGGGCTTGTTTAGAACACACTACATATTTATTTCTTGGAAGCTGTTCTCTCTTTCAGGTGTTCATTAAGAACTCAACTTTCCTGGTGTCTAAATAAAAGTGTCTTTTAAAGGTATATCACCTTTCTAATTCTTGGCCTGGGGAAAAATGTCAGAAAATTCTTTAAACCTATTTAGTGAAGTATTTTAAATGTTCATCTTGCACTTTTGAGTGAAGTGTAATTTACATTTCATAAAAATAGAAGCTGAGCAGCAAGCTGTAAGTAATTATCATATAATTAAATGTCTACTATGAAGGGAATGAAAACGTGGGCTCCTTTGTGCCTTCCGTGACTAGGTTATGCAATGACAAATTAAATTACAGCTCTTTATCTCGGGAAGCCTCCAGGGGACCTACTCAGGGTTTGAAGAGATACCTCTGAGTTGTCAATATATTAGTAGTTTCAGTTGGAAACTGAAGTGATCCCTTCACTGTCCAAGCGGACCATATGAAAATGGATTTTGTAGCTTTGGTTTTAGAAATGGAAACAAAATGTTTACTCCTCTTAGTAACTTAGAAAACTCCTTTTCCCTTGGTTAATATTTGTAAATGGGAAACACCACCATGATAATTAATATTTAATTATTACCATAGATGAGCTTTATTTTTTAATTCACAAAGCAGCTGTATTTGCGGATGATAATCAAATGCTAAATGCATTTATAATTAGTTGAAATGTTCCCTCTAATCTGATTTTGTTTAATATTCTTTTAAAATATGCATTGAGTATTTGCTAAGTTCAAGATGATATAGGGCATCCAAAGGTCAAAAAAGACATGTTCTCTGCAACTGAAGGAGATTATAGTCAGGAAGGGGATAAGAGCAATGCACACAAAAACTACAAAACAAAGCAAAGTTGGATAGTTATCAGAGAATCCAAGGTGTGGAGAAGCTCAGAGGAAAGAGCAATCACTTCTATTTCTAGCTAGGTATAACTGGTCAGGTTTCAAGAAGATAGTATTTAATCTGGTTGATGAAGGTAGGCTTATAAGAGGGGATATTGAGGAGACCATGAGCAATGATAGAGGTGGGAAACCAGCACAGGGTCTTCAGGGAATGAAGTAGACCAATTTGGTTACATATTCAACAGTTACAGTGGCAATTTATTTAAATTTGTGAATACAACTATTGAGTTTCACAGTCCTTCTCAGACAAAAGCTACAATATGATATTATTAACTGTTTACATTGTTTGGAGCATTAGATTCATGTAGGGGTCTAGTGAGTGATATGGATGAAAACGGAGGTTGCAGCTGGATTGCAAAGACTCTTGGGCACCAGGCCAATGGAGATAGACTTTACTCAGAGAACAATTCATTTTTAAAAATTACTGATGGACTATTGTGTACCAGGAATGTGGAATACAGTGATGAATATCTTCCCTGCCCACAAGGAGATGTATTTAGTGGAGGAGATAGGTGAGAGGTGTGAGGGCACTTCTAGATAGGATGTGAGGTGTCAGGAAAGACATGTATTCTAAAGATGGTAATGTCTGAGTTGAAATATGAAGGAGAATATGGGTTTTCTTGAAACGGTGAAAATGGGAAGGTGTTTCAAGCAGAGAGAGTATGGAGAATCACTGAGATGCAGAGAATCTGGAGAGTTCGTGGGAGTGCTAGGCTAGGGTGTCAATCAAGTTATAAAGAATTAAGGCTTGAGGGGTCAATAGGGACCTGATATGAAATGCCCTATAAAAGCTATTGCAGTGATCCAGGTGGAAATGATAAGAACCTGAGTTAAAAATATGGTAGTAAGGAGGAAGAAGAGGGCATATGTTTGTTTGAGAGAGATTTAGGGGGTAATATTGACAGGATTTGCTAACCAATTGCATGTAAGCAATGAGGTGGATAACGAAGACTGAGTATGAATCTCAGGCTTGGATGTGGGTGTAAGGGAATGCCTTTCACTGAGAGGGGCAACAGAGTGGGATAAGATTTGAGGGGGAAGTATTGAGCTTAGTCTTACCTATGTTGAGTGCGAAGTGCTTGTCAGATATCCAAATGGAGATAATGGCAAAATGTTGGATATATTATCTGGATTGCAGAAATACAGTTTGGGTTATATATTTTTTTTATTATTTTTTGTGAGTTTTTTTAAAAAATTAAAAATGTTAAGGGGATACAAATGGTTTTGGTACATGGATAGCTTTTATAATGCTTAAGTCAGGGCTATTAGTGTGCCCATCACCCGAATAGTGTTCATTATACCTGACAGGTAGGTTTTTACCCTTCTCTCTTCCGCCTCTCCCCTCTTGGTTTCTAATGGCTTATACTTCTCTCTGTGCACATGTGTACCCATCAATTAGTTCCAAATTATTAGAGAGTACATGTGGGGTTTGTCTTTTCATTCCTGAGAAACTTCACTTGTGTTCCCTTTATCATTGAGTTTTAAGATTCTTTGATTTCCATCTTAATTTGCTCCTTGAACAAACTATCATTTAGCAGTGGTTTGTTTATTTTCCATGACTTTGTGTGTAGATGAATGTTTCTGTTCAAGTTGATTTCTAATTTTATTCTACTGTGGTCTGAGATCAATCTTAGAGAATATTCCATTAGCTGATGAGAAGATTTGTATATACAGTGGTTTCTGGGTACAATGGTCTATAAATGTCCTTTAGGCCCATTTTTCTAGAATTCTGTTTAAGTCCATTTTTATTTTTATTTCAGCTCATCATGGGGGTACAAAAGCTCAGGTTATATACATTGTCCATGTCCCACCCATCCGCCTGAGTCAGAGCCTCAAGCGTGTCCATTCTCCAGACAGTGCGCCTGGCACTCACCATGTAGTCATACCTCCATCCCCTCCCCAAACCCCCCACCTCCCCGAGTCAGCACCTTCAAGCATGACCATTCCCCAGACGGTGCCCAACGCACTCATCATGTAGGCATACACCCATCCCCTCCCCCCACACCCTGCCTCAGTCTGATATCCAATTGGTATCCTTCCCCAATGTGCATTTAGGTGATGATCAGGGAAACCAATTTTCTGGTGAGTACATGTGATGCTTGTTTTTCCATTCTTTGGATACTTCACTTAATATAATGGGTTCCAACTCTCTCTAGGAGAACCAAAGAGATGTCGTATCACCGTTATTTCTTATAGCTGAGTAATACTCCATGGTATACATTGTAATACTCCATGGTATACCACAATTTACTAATCCATTCATGAATTGATGGGCATTTGGGTTGTTTCCACATCTTTGCAATTGTGAATTGTGCTGCTATAAACATTCGGGTGCAGGTGTCTTTTTTATAGAATGACTTTTTTTCTTCTGGGTAGATGCCCAATAATGGGATTGCTGGATCGAATGGTAGGTCTACTTGAATCTGTTTAAGGTATCTCCATATTGTTTTCCATAGGGGTTGCACTAGTTTACAGTCCCACCAGCAGTGTATGAGTGTTCCTGTCTCTCCGCAACCACGCCAACATGTGTTGTTTTGGGACTTTTTGATAAAGGCCATTCTCAATGAAGTTAAGTAGTATATCATTGTGGTTTTGATTTGCATTTCCCTGATGATTAGAGATGTTGAACGTTCTTTCATATGTTTGTTAGCCATTTTTATATCTTCTTTTGAAAAATTTCTATTCATGTCGTTTGCCCACTTTTTGATAGGGTTGTTCGATTTTTTCTTACTGATTTTCCTGAGTTCTAAATATATTCTTGTTATCAGTCCTTATTCTGTAGGTTGTCTGTTTACTCTCATGACTGTTTCTTTGGCTGTGCAGAAGCTTTTTAATTTGATCAGGTCCCATTTATTTATTTTTGTTGTTGCTGTGATTGCCTTAGGGATCTTCTTCATAAATTCTTTGCCTAGGCCAATGTCTGTAAGAGTCTTTCCTATATTTTCTTCTAGAATTCTAATAGTTTCCCACCTAAGGTTTAAGTTTGTTATCCATCGTGATTTGATTTTTGTGAGAGGTGAAAGCTGTTTTGGTCTTCTGCATGTGGCTATCAAGTTTTCCCAGCACCATTTATTAAATAAGGAATCTTTTCCCCAGAGTATGTTTTTGTCTGCTTTGTCAAAGATGAGATGGATACATGAGGATGGTTTTATATTTGGATTTTCTGTTCTGTTCCACTGGTCTGTGTCCCTGCACTTGTGCCAATACCAAGCAGTTTTAATAATCACAGCTTTGTCGTATAGTTTGAAGTCTGGCAAATTAATACCTCCCATTTTGTTTTTGTTGCTTAAAATTGCTTTTGCTAAACGGGGTCTTCTCTGGTTCCATACAAAGCGTAAAATTATTTTTTCTATATCTGTGAAAAATGATGTTGGTAATTTAATAGGGATTGCATTGAATCTGTAGATCACTTTGGGCAGTATAGACATTTTAGCAATGTTGATTCTTCTGATTCACGAGCATGGTATGGTTTTCCACCTATTTACATGCTCTGCGAATTCCTTCCTCAGTGTTTTGTAGTTCTCCCTGTAGAGATCCTCTACCTCCATAGTTAAATATATTCCTAGGTATTTTATTTTCTTTGTTTCTGTTTTGAAGGGTATTGAGTCCTTAATTTGGTTCTCTGTTTGACTGTTATTGGCATATATGAATGCCTCTGATTTGTGTGTATTGATTTTGTAACCTGACACTTAACTGAATTCATTGATCAATTCCAGGAGTCTCTTGGTTGAATCCTTGGGGTTTTCTAGATATAACATCATATCATCAGCAAAGAGTGAGAGTTTGATCTCTTCTTTCCCTATTTGGACTCCCTTGATTCTGCTCTCTTGCCTGATAGCTCTCGCAAGGACTTCCAATACTATGTTGAACAGTAATGAGGACAGTGGGCAGCCTTGTCTGGTTCCAGTTCGAAGTGGGAATGCTTTCAATTTTTCCCCATTCAGTATGATGTTGGCTGTGTGTTTGTCATATAAGGCTTGTATCATTTTTAGATAGGCCCCATCTATGCCTATTTTGTTATGTGTTCTTATCATAAAAGGGTGTTGAATTTTGTCAAATGCTTTTTCTGCATCTATTGAGAGGATCATATGATCTTTATTTTTGCTTCTATTTATGTGGTGAATTACATTTATAGATTTGTGTATGTTAAACCATCCCTACATCTCTGGGATGAAGCCCACTTGGTCGTGATGGATTATTTTTTTGATAAGCACTCGGATTCGATTTGCTAGGATTTTATTGAGAATTTTTGCATCTATATTCATAAGGGATATTGGTCTGTAGTTTTCTTTTTTTGTTGCATCCTTTCCTGGTTTTGGTATTAAAATTATGTTGGCTTGGTAAAATGCGTTGGGGAGAATTCCATTCTTCTTGATATTGGAGAATAGTTTATGTAGGATGGGCACCAGTTCTTCTTTGTAGGTATGATAAAATTCAGGTGTGAACCCATCTGGTCCAGGGCTTTTCTTTTTGGGAAGGTTTTTTATTGCTGTTTTGATTTCAGATCTAGATATTGGTCTATTCAGGAATTCTATTTCTTCCTGGTTGAGCCTGGGAAGGCTGTGTGTTTCTAAAAATTTGTCCATTTCCTACACATTTTCCAATTTGTGTGCATAAAGATTTTTGTAGAATTCATAGATGATATCATGTATCTCTGTGGCATCGGTCGTGATCTCTCCTTTCATGTTCCTGATGGAAGTTATTAGAGTTTTTTCTTTTTTGCTCTTGGTTAGTCTAGCCAGAGGTGTGTCAATCTTCTTTATTTTCTCAAAGAACCAACTTTTGTTTTATTAATCTCCCTTATGGTTTGTTTGTTGTCCTTTTCATTTAGTTCTGATTTGATCTTAATAATTTCTCTCCTTCTGCTGGGTTTGGGGTCGGTCTGTTCGTCCTTCTCCAGCTCTTCGAGTCTATTCATTAGATTGTCTATTTGTAAGTTTTCTGTCTTTTTGATATAGGCATTTATGGAAATAAATTTTCCTCTCAGGACTGCTTTAGCTGTGTCCCACAGATTTTGATAAGTTGTGTCTCCTTTGTCGTTTAATTCAAAGAATCTTTTGATTTCCGTCTTGATTTCTTCATTTATAAAATAATCATTCAGGAGAAGGTTGTTTAGCTTCCATGACTTTGAGTAGGAATGAGAATTTCTGTTAGGGTTCATTATTACTTTTATTCTGCTGTGATTTGAGAAGATGCATGGTATAATTTCTATATTTTTTAAAATTTTTTAAGACATGCTTTATGTCCTAGGATATGGTCAATCTTGGAGAATGTTCCATGAGCTGATGAGAAGAAAGTATATTCAGTGGATTTTGGGTAGAATGTCCTGTAGATGTCAGTGAGGCCCATTTGTTCTAGCATTCTATTTAAGTCCATTATTTGTTTGTTTATTTTTTGTTTGGAGGATCTGTCCTGTACTGTCAGCGGCGTGTTAAAGTCTCCGACTATTAAAATGTTGTTATCTGTCATTTTGTTCAGATCAAGTAGAGTTTGCTTTATGAATCTGGGTGCACCTAAGTTGGGTGCATATATGTTAAATATAGTTATGTCTTCTTGTTGAATTGTAGCCTTCACCAGTATGTAGTAACCATCTTTATCTTTCCTTACTTTTGTTGATTTAAAAACTAAGTTATCGGAGATTAAAACCACCATGCCAACTTTCTTTTGGCTCCCATTTGCTTGAAATATCGATTTCTACCCTTTTATTTTCAGTCTAAATGCATCCTTGCAGGTTAGATGAGTTTCCTGAAGACAGCAGATACTTGGCTTGTATATTTTTAACCATCGGGCCAGTCTATGTCTCTTGAGTGGGGAATTCAATCCATTCACATTTAATGAGAGAACTGATAAGTGAGACTGATTTCTGGTCCTCATGTTGGGTTGAATTTCATTACTCTGTTTTCTCTCTTGAGCCATTGTGATAACTGTGTTTTTATCTTCTCTTGAGTAGTTTTATATTTGTGGGTCTTTCTTGTGCTGGTCCATTTGTAACTCTGTTTTGAGTACTTCTTGGAGAGCTAGTCTTGTCTTGGTGAATTCTCTGAGTTTTTGTTTATCTCAGAATGTCTTAGTTTCACCTTCATATATAAAGCTGAGCTTAGCTGGGTATAAGATTCTAGGCTGGGCATTATTCTGTTTCAGAAGAGTGAGAATGGGGCCCCAGTCTCTTCTTGCTTGTAAGGTTTCAGTTGAGAAATCTGGTATGATTCAGACGGATTTTCCTTTGTATGTTACTTGTTTATTTCTCCTTACAGCTTGAAGAAGGGCCTCTTTAGTGGAAATTTTGGTCAGTCTGATAACTGCATGATGTGGTGTCTTCCTATTTGGTATGAATCTCTCAGGTGTTTTTTGAGCTTCTTGAACCTGTATATCTAGAGTTTTGGCAAGGCTTGGGAAATTTTCCTCAATTATATCTTCATATAGCTTATCCAACCATTGCTTTTTGTCTTCTTCACCCTCAGGAATGCCAATAACTCTCACGTTAGGCTTCTTCACATAATCCCACATTTCTTGTAGACTCTCGTCTTTTCTCTTATTTCTTTGCTCCATCTCTGTGACTGACTTATTTAATTGCAAAGTGTTATCTTCGATCTCTGAGATTCTTTCTTCTGTTTGATCTACCCTGCTGTTGAGACTTTCCACTGTGTTTTGTAGCTCCCTGAATAAATTCTTCATTTCCAGGAGTTCAGTTTGATTTTTCTTCAATATTTTGATTTCTTTAGTGAATTTTTCTTCCAAGCCCTGGATCTTTTTTTTGGTTTCTTTGTGTTGGTTATCCATTTTTTCTTGCATAATATTCAGCTTATTTATGATCCATGTTTGAAATTCTTCCTGTGACATGTTGCTATTTTGAATCAGGTTTGTGTCAATTGGTAGAGAACTAGTAATCCTCTTTGAGGGAAAGCTTTCTGCTTGATTCTTTATACTCCCAGAGTTCTTTCACTGAGCCCTTCCCATCTGGAACAATAGCTAGGTCCCTTCTTTCAGCTTTAGCCTGGATAGAGCTGCCTCCTCTGTCACTAGGGGGAGCCCTTCATGTGTTGTTCAGGATTTTGCTACGTCAGCTGGGGGGCTGCTCCTGTTGGGTCCAGCCCCAGAGAATTAATTTGACCCAAAACCGGTTTGAGAGTCCCGTCACTGGGCTGTTCTAATTGCAGACGGAAAGCGACTTTTTCCTTGTGTCTTCCTCTCCCGAGGTGGTTTCTGCCTCTCTCTGCGTGAAAGACAGTGGCTAGGGGGAGGGGGGGTTCCCACGTTCGCCCAGTGCCCCAGCTGCTGCAGCTCCTGGGGGAGATGGTCCCCCCGGCTCCAATAGCCACAATGTCCACGCTCCCCTCTCTCGTGCCTGAGGAAGCACTCAGCGTTCACGCAAAGGCAGAGTTCCTGGTGGGGGTCCACGGATTAGGGGAGGGAGCCTCCCAGGGAGCTGCCTGGTTCCCAATCGCTCCGCAGGGGCTAGACTGTGGACCCCAACAATGTCGTCTGCCCACCCGCCGATCGCTGGCGCTGGGGGCGAATGTTCAGGGTCCGGCAGGGGCCGGAGGAGCTGGGGATTGAGGGAGCCCAGCCGCCCATGTAAAGGAGACAGTTCAGCGTTCCCCAGGTGTCTTTCACTGCAGCCCAGTGCGAACCCTCTCCCGCAGGTTGCAGTCCGCCCACAGAGCTCCAGGGTGCAAAATGACCCCGCTATTGTCTCCTCTCCACAGAGCCCCGCATCTCCCGTGGTGATTCTGCACTGGCTTCAGGCAGATCCCTAATTGAGTGGGTGTGGAGGTCAGTGGGGAAACAGGCCTCTTTCCTGTGGGGCTGAACCCCCCTCACTCGCTGGTGAGGTGGGTACAGCCATCCCATGCTCCCCTCTCTATTGTCCATCCCGCTCTCTCCAGATTTTCACGATCTGATTTCCCGTTCACCTCAGTCTTTTCTTGCTCTCTGTGTCCCACGCTGATATTCTGTGGATTCACACCGCTGTTCTGGTGGGGGAGTGATCCTCTAGCATTGTAGCAGACTGAGATCCATGCCTTCCTCTCCAGGAGTACGAATCCAGGAGGTCACCTCCACTCCGCCATCTTTCTCTCCCTCTAGGTTTTTTTTTTTTTTTTTTTTAAGATGAACTTACCCTGGTGGGTATCTGTTGTGCTGATTTGTGTATACTGCTGTTCTTAGTATTTTGTGGGGGCAAGTCTGGTCATGGCAAATTCCTTCAGTATTTGCTTGCCTGGAAAAGACTTAATTTCTCCATCAATTGTGAAACTTAGTTTTTCAGGATACAAAATTCTAGGCTGGCAGTTGGTCTGTTTAAGTCGATTGAAGATGGGGCCCCAATCCCTTCTTGCTTGTAAGGTTTCTGGTGAGAAGTCTGCAGTTAGTCTGATGGGTTTTCCTTTGTAGATTATTTCATGCTTTCGTCTTGCTGCTTGCAGAATTTTCTCCTTTATTTTTACTTTGGCCAGGTTGATTATCATGTGTCTTGGAGGTGACCTATTTCCTATGAATCTTCCTGGTGTTTGATGTCCATCTTGTATCTATATGTATGAATTTCTGGTTATAACAGCATACTTTTCCTCAAAAATTTCCTCAAATAGGGTTTCCGTGCTTTTAGCTCTTTCTTATTCTCCCTCAGGGTTATCTATAATTAAAATGTTAGTTTGCTTCACATAGTCTCATATATCTCTAAGTGGTTGCTTGGACTTTTTATACTCTTCTCTGCCCCTTTGAATGACTGATATATCTCAAGAACCTTGTCTTTAAGCTCTGAGTTTCTTCTCCTTGGTTTAGTCTGTTGTTAAAGCTTCTGCTGCATTTTGAAATTCCCTAAATGACTCTTTCATTTCTTTAAGTTCTACTATATCCTTTCATATGTTGTCTCACTCTCTAGTAACTTTTTAATTTTTTCATTGATTTCCTAAAATTTTCTGGCTTCTTTTTGTTGGTTTTCAACTCTCTCTTCAATTCCATTCATCTTATTTGCCATCCATATTCTCTGAATTCCATTTCTGTCATTTTGGCAATTTCATTGTGGGTGAAGTCCAGTACTGTAGCTCCATTGTGTTGCTTTGGAGGTGTCAAACTATTTTGTTTTCTCATGTTGCCAGGGTTCTTTTGATGATTTCTTATCTGGCTTCCTTTCCTACAGCTCTGGGTTAATAGGATTGCAGGGCATCTGTTCTCCTTTGCTGGGGACTCTTTTGAACCAAGTCCAGTAGTGATGGCTGCTCAGGGCCAGGGGGTCCTAAGTGAAATGTTGGACCTCGGATAGGTTCTGCTGTCCAAGCAGTAGTGGTGGGGACTCAGTAGTGGGGTCTTGGGAGCCAGGCACAATTCTGGAGTCTCAGGGTTGGAGTCACAGGCCTGACAGTAGCCCTGGAGCTACAGGGGCAGAGCCTCAGATACAGGCATAATGAGAGATTCAGAGCTGGTTCTGGGGATTTCTCGGGCAGAGCCACCCTTGTGGGGGGGGGGGCATTCCACCGCTGTGGGGACTGCTAATGCCCTGTCATACAGTCTCAATGGCCTAAGGTTTGCGTAGGCAGGCCGGTGCTTGCTGTTTAGCCAGGTTCTCCCCCCACACCTAGAATCCACTGATGCAGTTTCTGCAGGCTTCCCAATTGGTGCCTGTGTTGTCTGGGGCTATTGTTTTGTTCAGCTCCAATGCCAGGGAGGAGGTGTGCTCAGTCCCCAGTCATAGGGCACTACACAGGGGAGGGTCTGTTCCTTCCTGGCTTGGTGAGTGTGATGCAAAGGCTTTTGCTGAGAGGCTGGGTCCTGTGTAGACCTGGCTCCCTGCACCAGAATGATCAGAAAGGCATTGGTTGCAGAAATCTAGGGTTGACAGGAACCAGCTCTCTGCTGCACCTGCTCTCTGGTGGAATGTTTCTGCACAAACTCTGAGCAGCTGATCAGTCCAGAGGTCTGCAGTGGAGGAGAGAGACCCCTCATAGATTGAGCTGCCTGTAATGTTTGTTTCTCTCCTGAAAAGCAGTGTCCCCAGGGATACTTCTCTCCTGCTGTCTCTCATCTTCAAAGCAGTATGAATTGTATAGGGACACCCCCCCCAGTTTAATCTCCAAGATGGTGGGTGATGCTTGTGAATAAGAATCAGCCACTCCCTGTTTGATTGAGTTGGTAGATGCTGTAATGAACTATAGAGTTGTTCTCCCTGTCAGTGGCTGATGCTTACAAGAGAGAGCCAACTGCTGAGATGTTCTTTTGTGCCTGTGATAAGCTCTAGTCCCTCAGGTTTAGCACTTGAATGCCCCAGACTTTGGGAGGGTCTTTGTAGCTCCTAGGGGATTGCTTGATCTCCCTTAAAGCAGAGGTGGGTGGAGAGGTGAGGCCAGGCGTGGTTAGATTGTACAAGTCTGGAAAGCTTTCCAAAGCCTCAGCAGGGCTCAGAGGTTGTCTTCCCGGCCGCCAGGGGCAGCCCCTGGGAGGAGGGTCAAGGCTGGCTCTCCAAGCTCGAGAAGGTGCTTGTGAGGGAGGGTCCACACTTCCCAGACTGGCTGTGGAGAGTGAGCTCCACCCCTCTTGCATTGCCCCTGTCCTTGGGCCCTGAATGTGTTTCACTCATTTGCTCCAGTGCCACAGGCTGGGATCTTCCCTGCTGGAGGACCCACCCTAATCCAACAGCACAACTTTCCTGTGGGGGAGGATGGGCACTTCCCTATTTTGCCATGTCTCAGACCCCTACAGTTTTCTCCCATAAGTTCCACCCATCTGGGCTCCCTTGCCTCCCAAGTCCACTTCTTAACCGTCTCCCATGTGTCCCAGTGACCTGCTCC
This sequence comes from Lemur catta, assembly GCF_020740605.2. Taxonomy (NCBI): domain Eukaryota; kingdom Metazoa; phylum Chordata; class Mammalia; order Primates; family Lemuridae; genus Lemur; species Lemur catta. Next base: position 29,564,534 of record NC_059155.1, on the reverse strand, counting down.
AGTTCTGGGGGCACAGGATCCAGCCTGTGTGTCTGACCTGCTGGTGTGCATCTCTGCAAAACACCGGTGGGTAGGGAGCTCCCTGATCAGGCACCCTGGGTTCCTTGCAGGTCCCCAAAGAGGGAGGCATGGGCCCCAGTCTCTATGGAAACTTCAGACTGCAAGACATGCCTGCTGGGGGGAGCAGGCTGCTTGCCAAATTCTGCGCTCAAATGACTCTCCCAGTTACAGTGGGTGGTGGAGGGATGGGGAGAGATGAGAGTCTGAATGGACGAAAGCCTGCTTTCTGGCTTCTCGGGTCACTCCCTATGGAGGGGAACCCTGCATATAGTGTCAAAGCTCTGTGATCAGGCAAGTTTTCCTCACAATTCTGTGGTTGCTGCAGTACTTGGGTTTGTGGGGTTAGAAAAGCTTCCTAGTAACTTGGTAGTGCATTGATCACCAAAGGATTGTGAGAGGGAGAATGGGATTCTCCCATAGCCCTTTGCTGGGCTCTGAGCCTCCCTGGGTTGGGTCCTCATCGATATCTTTTTTTTTCCTTTATCCTCTTCCTTCTTTCCTCCATGAGGTTACTGGCAGGCTCTGGCATTTTTCTCACTGAAATTCACCTTCGCTGCATTCCCTCTTCTGTCTCCCCTATTTGAAACCCTTCCTTCTCTCCAGCATGGTCAGCCATCTTCCCTTTGCTCCCCTCTGTATAGCATTTTAAATAATTTCTCTTGGTATTACATTATAAATACTTATCACCGTATACGAGTGGCACCATCTTACCAGTTTCAATGAAGTATAAAAGCTTTACCTGTTTCCCCTCCCTCATTTATAATATAATTGTTTTAAATATTTTCTCTCTACATATAGTTAGAACCACATTAGATAGTGCTTCAATTATAAAACAATTTAGAAAACCCAAAAGAAGGAAGGCCTATTGTATATACCTATATTTTTAATTGCTTGCTCTCTCTCTCTCTCTCTCTTTCCTTCCTTGCTTTCTTTCCTTTCTTCCTTCCTTCCTTTCTTTCTTTTTCTTTCATGTTCCCAGGTTCCTTCTTTTATCATTTCCTGTCTGTTTAGAGAAATTCCTTTAGCCATTCTTGTAGGTAAGTCTGCTTGCAATAATTCCTCTTAGCTTTTTTTTATCTGACAATGTCTTGATTTTCCCTTCATGCCTAAAGGATACTTTTTTGCTGGATATAAGTTTCTTGATTGCCTTTTTTATATATTTTAGCAGTTGAAAAGTATTATGACACTTTATTTTGATGTTCATTATTTCTGATGAGAAATCTACTGTTATTTAAATTGTATTCTCCTATACATAAGGAATCATTCCTCTTTCACTTTTTTCAAGAATTTTTCTTTGACTTTAGTTTAAGAAGTGTGACAATGATGTGTGTTGATATGGATTTTTTTGAGTTTTCCCTGTTTTCAGGGATTTACTCAGCCTCTTGAACCTGTAGATTTGTATCTTTTCAGATATTTGGGAAATTTTTAGCCATTATTTCTTTGAGTGTGTGTGTGTGTGTGTGTGTGTGTGCGCGTGTTTTGGTCCATTTTCTCTCTCTCTTCTCCTTCCAGGGATCCAATAATATAAAGTTAGATCTTTTGTTATAGTCCCACCAGTCCAGGAGGCTTTGTTTATTATTTGTCAATCTAGTTTCTTTCTATTTTTCAGATTGGGTAATTTCTATTGTTATAGCTTCTAGTTAATGGATTCTTTCCTCTATCCCTTTCATTCTGATGTTGCACCCAACAATTGAGTTTTATATTTTGGTGATTCTATTTCTTAGTTCTAAAATTTTCATTTTGTTCTTCTTTATATATTCTATTTCTTTGTTGAGACTCTCCATTTCTTTAATGCATCTCTTTATTTTTTTATTTGTTTCAAGTGTGTTCATACTTGCCCATTAAAACACGTTTATGATGGCTGCTTATAATTTTTGTCAGATAATTCTAACATCTGTGTTAGCTTGGTGTTATCATCTATTGATTGTCATTTCTCATTTAGTTTGAGATCTTCCTAGTTCCTGGCATGACAAGTGAGTTTTGAGTGAAATTTGGACATTTTGACTATTATGTTATGAAGCTTTAAGTCTTATTTAAACCTTCTGTTTTAACTGCATTTTTGACACAAATCTGACGGGGGAAGTGAGATGCAACCTTATTATTGCCAGGTGAAGACAGAAGTCTAGATTCCCCAGTTGGCCTCTGTTGAGACCCAAGGGGAGGATCTTCATTACTGCTGGGGAGGGATGGAATTTCCAGCTCCCTGCTTGGCCTCACTGATATCTCCCTGGGTGGGAAGGGTAGAAATGCCTTGTTATTGCTTCCTATCTGAACCCCACTCCTTTAACACCACCCCAGTGGGGTTGTGTGAAAGTCCGTTAGTGGAGTAGGTGATCTCCTCTAATGGGAGGAGAGCTTATTACCTCCCAGCAGGGATGAAGTCCCAACTCTCTACATGATCTTCTCTGGTACCAATCCAGTGGGGGTTTGTGGGTAGCTCTTTACAGACTTGCAAGAGTAAAAGTTTAGGTTTCACGCTTATCCTTTGGTGGCATGGGTAGAGGTGGCATTTTCTGTGGTATTTGGCTGGAGTAGAGCGGTAATTACCTAAAAGTTTTCTGTCTTGCTGGGCTTTCCTGGTACTTAAGCTAAAGAGAGCAGGCTTTAGTTGGTGCTTTCTTTTTGTCTGCACCTATTGGTGTTTCTGAGTTACCAGCTTCTTCATCTCCAGGTCTGAGATACATGAGGCAAAAAGAAAACTCAAGAAACTCCCCACTATTTTGTTCCTCAGCTCCTAAGGTCCCTAGCTGATCTGCTTTCTTTTCTCTATCTTTAAGAGTCTTCCTATGTTTGTTTTATACATTCTTTTCAGGGTTTTTAATTGTACTTATTCAGGCGGAATAGGACAAAATATATATACTCCATCCTCTGGGAAGTGGAAGTCATATGTTATTTTTTCTTTAATCAAAGCAATGTATTTGCATAGTTTAATAAGTCAAGAGACTTATGACACAAATCTGCAGTCCCTTGCCTTTCCCTTATGTACTCTTGGGTCCCACTCTATGGAAACAACCATTTTCAACATTCTCAGCTGTTTATTCTGTTATTTACTCCCATGTTTCTAGACAATATGCTCACTCTGCTACTTGTTGACTTAACAATTTGATATCTATTGATTTTTTGTTGTAGTCAATAAAGACTTAGCTTTCTCATATATTTTACCTTATTTTCTTTATCCTCTCTATATAGATATGTCACCATTTTTTGTTAAATTGGTATCGGCGTTTATATTATTACAACAGTGTAAGTAGTATTCTTTAATTTTTTTCCAAGTTGCTCCATCAAATGTGCCTTCCATCTGTTCTTTTTTCCCTCTCTAACATTCCATCATATTAACTCATATACCATATGACTGCTTTTCCTGAATATTTCCCTCCTTTAAGGTCTTTTGCTCTCTTATTCCTGTCTGGACTGGTTAATCCCTAGGCCTGCTATACAGATATTATTCTAGGATTCTTCCTTTTCATTCTCCTGGGTTGTATCCACCAGCTTATCTACCTACCTATTGAAATTAAGCAATTGTGGCAGAATACTAGTAATTGGTGAATCTAGGTGGACGATATATGGATATTCCTTTTGCTTGTCTTTCCACTATTCTGGGGGTTTAAAATTTTCAAAATGTTTTGAGAAAAACAGTTCCACATCATTTTGATTCTTTATTATTATTATTAATTTCAGCATATTACGGGGGTACAAATGTTTAGGTTACGTATATTGGCCTTGTCCCCCCCCCCCAGTCAGGGCTTCAAGTGTGTCCATCCCCTAGATGGTGCTCATCGCACTCATTATGTATGTATAAACCAATCCCCTCCTCCCCTCTCCCATCTGCCTGATGCCCGATGAATGTTATTCCTATATGTGCACTTAGGTGTTGATCAGTTAAAACCAGCTTGATGGTGAGTACATGTGGAGCTTGTTTTTCCATTCTTGTGATACTTCACTTAGTAGAATGGGCTCCAGCTGTATCCAGGATAATACAAGAGGTACTAGATTACCATTGTTTTTTGTGGCTGAGTAGAACTCCATGGTATACACACACACACACACACACACACACACACACACACACACACACCCACATTTTATTAATCCACTCATGTACCAATGGGCACTTGGGTTATTTCCACATCTTTGCAACTGTGAATTGTGCTGCTATAAACCTTCTAGTGCAGATGTCTTTTTTATAGAATGTTTTTTGTTCTTTCAGGTAGATGCCCAATAATGGGATTGCTGGATCAAATGGTAGTTCTGCTTGTAGCTCTTTGAGGTATCTCCATATTATTTGCCACAGAGGTTGTATTAGTTTGCAGTCCCACCAGCAGTGTATGAGTGTTCCTATCTCTCCACATCCACACCAACATTTATTGTTTTGGGACTTTGCAAAAAAGGCCATTCTCACTGGAGTTAAGTGGTATCTCATTGTGGTTTTGATTTGCATTTCCCTGATGATTAGAGATGTTGAGCATTTTTTCCTATGTTTGTTGGCCATTAGTCTATCTTCTTTTGAAAAGTTTCTGTTTGTATCCTTTGCCCACTTTTTGATAGGGTTGTTTGATTTTTTCTTTTTCTTTTCTTTTCTTTTTTTTTTTTTTTGAGATAGATTCTCGCTTTGTTGCCCGGACTAGAGTGAGTGCTGTGGCGTCAGCCTAGCTCACAGCAACCTCAAACTCCTGGGCTTAAGTGATCCTACTGCCTCAGCCTCCCAAGTAGCTGGGACTACAGCCATGTGCCACCATGCCCAGCTAATTTTTTCTATATAGATTTTTAGCTGTCCAAATCATTTCTTTCTATTTTTGGTAGAGACGGGGTCTCACTCTTGCTCAGGCTGGTCTCGAACTCCTGACCTCGAGCGATCCACCCGCCTCGGCCTCCCAGAGTGCTAGGATTACAGGCGTGAGCCACTGCGCCCAGCCTGATTTTTTCTTGATGATTTTCCTGAGTTCTATATAGATTCTAGTTATCGGCCCTTTATTGGATGTGTAGCATGCGAAAATTTTCTCCCATTCTGTAGGTTGTGTGTTCGCTCTCGTGATAGTTTCCTTGGCTGTGCAGAAGCTTTTTAATTTGATCAGGTCCCATTTATACATTTTTGTTGTTGCTATGATTGCCTTTGGGGTCTTCTTCAGTAATTCTTTGATTCTTATTCTACTGAGTGTAATGCCCCATCCTCTTCGTTTATGGATGCTTTTAGAATCTTCCCTTTTTTTCTGATGTTCTGACATTTCAATGCTGTGCCCTGGTATAGGGCCTTTTAACATTCATTATATTGGGACCCTTTGTGAGCACTGTTAATCTGTAGACTCACGTTCTTTAGGTGTGGGAAATTCTCTTATAGTATTTATTGATAATTTTCTGTCCTTCATATTTTATTGTATTTCAGAAACTATTATTAATTAATTGGATATTAGACCTCCTAGATTGTTTCTATAAGCTCAATATTTTATTTTCTATTTTCTTATTTCTTATCACTATAATTCTACTTTTTGAGAATTTTCTATGACTTTATTTTCTCACCTTATATTGATTATTTATTTATTTATTTATTTACTTATTTATTTATTGAGATGCGTCTCATTCTGTCATCCTGGGTAGAGTGCCATGGCATTAGTCTAGCTCACAGGAACCTTAAACTCCTGGACTCAAGCGATCCTCTTGCCTTAGCCTCTGGAGTAGCTGGGACTACAGGTGTGTGCCACCATGGCCGGCCAATTTTTTTCTATTTTTAGTAGATAGGGTCTCACTCTTGCTCAGGCTGGTCTCAAACTCCTGACCTCAAGTGATCCTCCCATCTTGGCCTCGCAGAGTGCTAGGATTACAGGTGTGAGCCACTGCACCTGGCCTAATAATTTAATTTTATACAATAAATTAATTACATTAATTTTTATTAAGTTGTAATTTCCAAAAGATATTTCTTTTTACTTTTTCCTGATTTGCTTATAACATTTTATGTCTATTTTATGGAACAATACTTTCTCATAATTTGCAGCTTTATCCCCCATTCCCTGCATTGTTTTCTTCTTTCTTTTTTATTCCTACTTTTCTCATATGTTGAGAGCTTTCCTCAGTGACCTGGTGATCATTGGTTACCTGTTAATATGCATGTTTGCTGCATAAAATGCTGAATGGGAGCTTTCTGTGCTTGGGAAAGGTGTGCAGCCTGGAGAAGTTCACTATTCAGTGTTCACATGGTTCATTGGGGACCCAAAATGTCACCAAGTGGGAATGATTTCTTTCAAGATAAATTTCTCCAGAAAAGGCTATTTCAATTTATTGTCAGGCTTAGTAATCTGGTTGTAAGGCTTTCTGCCCATGGTGTAGAGGAAGGGGTATACATGAGTGTCTGACCATTTCTTATGCAAAGTTTCAGTTAAACACCTTATATTCAATTTACCCTCACCTGTCATCTTGCTTAATGTCCCTGATTCTGAAGACACTCAGTTCAGTTTTTCTAGCCAATAAATATTCAGTGGCTTTTGGCTTATGGTGTAGGTTCTGGCTGATGATGTTCTATGAGTATGGGGAGTAGTGTCTATGTGTATGGGAGTGAACTTTGATAACTTCATATATAGATTTCCAATATATCCCCGATTTTTTAAATCTCATAACTCCGTCCCTACTCTATGCCAAAAATGGTGCCTCCAAGTTCTGAGATTCCTGGATTCTATGGACCTTCTAAGGTATGTTTTCTTTAAAATCTCCCTTCATTAACATTTTAAGTGATGAACTTCTCTACTTTGCCAAATGATTGACTACTCTTTCATTTACTTTCTGTCTTCTAAAAAAGTTCTTGAATTCATTTATCAGGTGATATCTCTTCTCCTGTTTTCCTTGTCCTTATTGCTTCCTATAATTCTGATGAGGAAATAAATATGCTTTAAAAATTTCTATTCCAGTTTTTAAATTTCAGTGTATCTCTGGAACAGCACTTCTCAAACTTCACCATGCATAAGGATCACCAGCAGGTCTTGTTAAAGTGAAGATTCTGATTCACTTGTTCTGGGTGGGACCTGATATTCTGCATTTATCACAAGCCTCCAGAATACACATTGACTAGCAATAGTCTAGAGCATCTTCTCTGGATCTATTCTTTTTATTTTTCCTTCTTCTCATGTTTAAGAGGCAGGTTAAGCTTGGCTGGCTACTGTGCAATGTGCATGTGAGGGACTGAACTTGAAAGGCCATAAAAAACAGGCTCATAACCAAAGGTACTTCTATTAAGAACCTGTATCTATGGTTCCAGCACCCTGCAACATTCCCATATTGACCATTATGCATTTTTTTCAAATAAACCATCTACCTATAGAAGGAATTTTTAAAAGAAAAGGTAAAATATTATAATTTTACAGTCATAATATTATATTTTTATATAAAAGGAAACATGCTACATTGTCATTATAAAAGTGCCCAATCAACAGGTCTATAACCTGATTATGGTGATGGTTAGTCAAATCTCTACATGTAATAAAAATTTATAGAACTGTATGCCAAGTACAGGCAAAAACTGGTGAACTTTGAATAAAGCCTGTACCTCAGTTAATGGTATTATGCCAATGTTAATTTCCTGGTTTTAACAATGCACTATGGTTATATAAGATATTAACATTAGGGGAGAGTGGATGAAGGGTACATGGGAACTCTGAACTATGTTTGCAACTTATTGTGAGTCTTAAACTATTCAAAATAAGATATTATTTTAGAAGTCCATTCAAGAGATAAAACAATTAAAGAAGAAAGTAAAGAATTCCCCAAATCCCACTATCAAGAGATAATTACTGTTAAAACTCTGATGAACATTTTTCCTCATATCTTTATGTTTATTGAGCACTTCTTATATTCCATGAATTCTTTTATATATTATCTCATCAGTTCCTTACAGTAGCCCTCTGTGGTAGATACCATTATTATATTCATTTTACTTATGTAGAAAACAAAGCTCAGAGATTTGTGAACTTTGTTTTTAGGCCATATAGCTAGTAAGTTTCAGAGCTAACATGTAAGCTGAGGTCTGTATGATACATAAACCTAATTCTTTTTCCTGAACTACGTTAATTCTACCTTGATTAAACCCAGCCTGTCTTCTTCCAGACACTGAAATATGAGCTTCCTAAATGTTGGATTTACTATTCCATACAGCTACTTCAATGGCTTCCATGAGGATGACTATACACCAAAAATGTTTGCTCAATCTTACCATATATTCAAATCACTTCCAAACTCTCTATGTTTATTTTTATTTGCTGCCGAACTTTATTTTTATTTATCAAATTCTTCCTGTGTCTTCTTTCCCTGTAAAATAGATGTCAAGAACTTTCACCACTTACAGAATTTTCCTACTAGCATATTTCCTTTTGGTTTCTGTATTTATAACTTTTCACTTTGTCTTACTCCACGTTTTCTGGCCTTCTGTGCATATTGCTAGTGTGATTTCATCAGAAAAATATGTTAACTGGCTATATATAAACCATTTCCTCTTCATCTTTATACTGTGCTTTGCTCAAGCATGGCGTCAGTTTTTGTAAGAGAGGTGTGGCAGACCACACATAAAGATAGCCTTTCCTTGCTCCACTATCACTTCAATTTCTTCCCTTACCCACTCAATGCCATGTGGTATCTTCTTCACTTTCATCAGTACATCTGACATTTTTTATTTCTCTGCAATAGTTTGAGAAGAAAATCATATACCAAAGCTTGTTTGTGATCTAGACATATATCACAGCCTTTGACATTTGAAAAATTTTGGAGAAATCCTAGTACTTGTCAATGAAATACTGGCTATCCCTTTGTTGCTGTTTGTATTACCTTGAATAGTATGCATTCTGCTAGTCTCAGCACCTTCTGCAACTAGATTCAGTGTGTCGCCTTGATGACCATTTCCCCCTCCTTCCAGATGCCACTGAAAACAGCAGCCTTCAAAACTTTGCTAAAGCTCTGTCCTCTAAAGTCTTGTTGAACTTACCAGTGAGGCCAGCAGGGCTGAGAGTATTTCTTTTCTTCAATGGCTGGATACTGCTGCCCACTTCTGGAGCTGTCATGTTAGTTCCCCTATCAACTCTTTCTTTTGCCTTTGATTGGTATCTCAACATAAGACTATGGTCCTTCCCTTCTCTCTGCTCCTAAAAGAGTTCTGAAAAGAACTCCATGATCCAAATTTCTTGTTTTGCACAGTCAATCTGTCCAGCTTGACTATTAAAGCCACTACCAGCCAATATTCTTCTTTCTGACACACCCATTCTCAGATGTTCATAAGTCTTGACTTTGGTTTTGCTTTAGCTTGCTCTTCTTCATTTATCTCTTTGACTGTTTACAACTTCTTATTTGTTCTTTGATTCTTGCTATTTTGCTTTTGTTCCTTCTCCCTCTGCTCACCATTAAACACATCTGGATTTGGAAATATTTATGTTTGGCTTTATAAAGCTATTGGCTTGGCTCTGTTACTTGGGAGCTTTCCTTGAATGTTATTTTGCAGGTCACTCCTATCACATCCCAAAAGTGGCATAAAGCTTCTAAGAATTTATTCTGAGTAAATATTAATAGTAACACACATGCAATGAGATGTATATACATACAAGGTTTTCAGCACAATGCTGTCTAAATTGTGAAAAACTAGGCACAACCAAAATTTCTATCAATGAGGTTAAATAAATTTTGGTACAGTCTTATAATGGAATAGTAAAAATGCATTTAAAATGATAGTGTAGCATTATATTTACTGACATCAGAAGATTCTACAGTGTCTATTGAGTGAAAAGGCAGGTTACGAAGTATAAATACACTATGATATTATATACATATATAGCATATTTGTTAAACATCACTGACTCTCAAGTCAGGCAGATTTGAATGTGAGTATTGGCTCTACCATTTAATAGCTGTCTGGCTTTGGGCAAGTTATTAACTTCCCTGTGTCTTGATTTGCACATTTGTAAAATGGAGATAATAATAGCATCTACCTCATAGGGTTTTTGTGAGAATTAAATGATATAATTCATGTTAAGTGCTCAGGACAGTGACTGGACATCATTTCTAGTATTTGAGAAACTTAAATAAAAATGTACGTTAAAGTGCTTTGAAGAGTGGAAAGTGACTGAGAGGTGGTTGATAAATATTGAAATATATTACAGCCTTGTATGGCAATTTTGAGTGTGGGAGAAAGGTCTCCTAAACCCCGAAATGTTTCATCCCCAAGATATGCCACATAAAGGGGACACTTCCCTTTATAAGAAGTGAGTAGAGCCAAGGGCATTGGTGCTCATGGAAACTTACAGGCGTTTACTCAAAACTCCCAGTGCTACAGCATCTCTAGCCTTTGACGAAATTGTGACTTAAATAGTTTCTTCTGTGTTATCTACCATACTCTTCCCCACTACTGTTTTACAGTACCCAATCAGAAACTCAGGGCCTTCAGTATCATTATAGGACAAGATAAGTAATGGCAGGGATTTCATAAATCCACACATTTATGGTCAATTGGTTTCTGACAAAGGTTCCAAGAACACACAATGGGGAAAGGATGGTCTCTTCAATAAATGGTGCTGGGAAAATTGGATATTCATGTGCAGAAGAGTGAAATTAGACCCTTATCTCATGCAATATACAAAAATCAACTCAAAATGGATTAAAGACTTCAATGTAAGACCTAAAATTGTAAAACTTCTAGAAGAAAACATAGAGGAAAAGGTCTATGACATTGGTCTGTTCCATGATATTTTAGATAAGACCCCAAAAGCATAAGCAACAAAAGTGAAAATGGGATTACATCAAAGTAAAAAGTTTCTGCACAACAAAGGAAAGAATCAACAAAATGAGAGATAACCTATAGAATGGGAGAAAATATTTGTATATCATATATCTGATACCATCATCATCCCCATTTTACTAATGTAGAAACCAAAGCTCATAGAGATATTTAATAAGTATGTGTGGTCCTAAAACTGAAAAGAGACAACTCAGGAAGATGCTCTTCAGTGAATGAAAGGCATACCCAGAAAATAATGGTGCCACTCTAGATAGACTCAGTCGCTACTGTTGGTTAGTCATTTCTAGGGGACTATAAAATAAATCGAATCTTTTGGGCCTGATTTTGGGGGATGTCTCAGTGGCTACTCATAGGAACAAGGAGGCTAAAATTACTTGGTGACTCAGGCAGCAAGAGGTAGAAAGAGGTGCAAATATATCTGTCCAATTGGCAAAAAACCGTGTTACTTCAAGTAGCACGTAAAGTTAGGACTAAAACAAGTGGCCTGATAATAACAGTCCTGTCTTTCCCCTGTCTCTTCTCAGGCTGCCTGTGCCAACTCTTCACCTTTGAGTCAGGGGAGTGCTTGTACACATTTTTCGATTTGCCTCAGGTCCTACTCTTAAGTTGATTGTTCCCTACTTTCCTCTTACCTCAAAAAAGGTCAGAATCATAACAATCTTCTTTCGAGGAGTAATCTGCTGCTTGGTTCATGGACCTCCATAGCAAAGATGATAAATAGGTTTAATCTTTTGGGCCAATTCTGATTGAATGACAGTGGCCACATAGGGCACTATGGTGAGAAGTCATTTGGGGCCTCATCTGAACACAGCAGGAAAGAAGGCCATGGCTGAATAATGATGTCTGCTCTATAGGTAGGAGGTGGGAGACTGACAGCATGCCTCAAAAATGTACTATTCTGGGGGCAGAGGAAAAAGTTGAATATTTCTGCCTAAAACTTTTATTATCTGCACCTTGCCTACGTTAAAGGGTTAGGACACATGGCTACTTTTCCCTAATCCTCATGTATTTTCTTATCATAGCATCAGATATTAAGGTGAGCCTTGATCTTGGCCACAAAATCATTTCCTAATTGAAGTTAAAGCTGAGTCCTGGCCCTGGTCACAGATTGAGCCCCAATCTGGTCACAGATAGCACCCCAACTCCAGGGAGCCATTACACAAATGATCATCAGATTGATTAAGTCAAATGCATCCTCACCTTTGGAGACATAGTTCAAGGTCTACACTTTGCTAGAGGTGGGTCAGTAGCTATGTCTTTTGTCTGCAAAGGACAGCACATTATTGATATAGCAATATGCCTGTCAGTGTTTCTTCTTCAATTATCTAGCAGCAGAAAGCACAAATGCTTTATTGCCATGGTAGACAGTCTTTTCCTCAAGAAGATAAAAATAAAGTGGAAAGAAAGAAATGAAACTCAAGTGAAAGAAGTAATTTCCTGTGACTGTGAAAACGTAAAGCAAATACCCGAACATGATTTTAAATGGGTCTGTGAATGTGGCTGATGGAAGGAAGCTTTCTTGGAAAGGATGTAACTGTGAACACTGCTGGGTATAGAGCACATTAGGGGACAAGAAAGCAAGGAATCGTGCTGGAAATCACTTTCTATTAAATGAATAGACTTCAAACAGCTACTAAATCTGATCCGGATAAATGGGTTTTTAGGATAATAATTTTTTAAAGATCATGAAGTAACTTGATAAAGTAGTAATGAAACTGTCAAAGTCCCTACTTTGACTGAAGCTGAGTTCTAATAGGGGATTTATTTCAATATCTAAATCTTTTCAGAATGTCAGGAGGGAGGAAGCTGAGGAATGACAGCGTCATTTGAATTCCTGTACTGGAAGTGGGGGCTTTGGAATGTGCTAGAGCAGCTCTGTCCAATAGAACTTTCTGCGATGATGAAAATTTTCTGTATCTATTCTTTCTAGTATATTAGCCACTAGCCATGTGTGGTTATTGAGCACTTGAAATGTAGCTAGTGTGATTGAAGAACATAATTTTAAATTCATTTAATTGTAATTAATTTAAAATTAAGTAGCCATAGGTGGCTAGTGGCTACTATACTGGACAGCATAGCAGTAGAATTTAGGTAGTTCTCCAGATACAAGAGCAACAAATAATCCCGAGAACAGGAGAGAACAACCAGCAAATCCATATATCTGTGCTCAATTTTTACATCTATTTAAAAGTATAGTCTTTTAGCTTAGATAAACTTGGCACACTGATTTTAGATGAAAGCATGCCAGTGTTGGTAGAACATTTGCCCCTGTGGCCAACTTAAGAATATGGAAAGTTCAAGCCCATTCTCCTTTACTAATGAGTATTAATAACTTTAATAAAAGTAATTCATCTTGTTTGAAGCAGAGAAATGAATATTTCATGAAAGAAATGTAATTTTAAAAAAGAAATGCAATTAAGATTTTTATTAGAGAATTTGCCAATGTTTCTTGTCTGCTCTAGATATAATAACCAGAGTTCTGTCTTTATATGGGACATATATAATCCAGTCAAAGTCAAGAAACTTAATATCTATTTCAATATCACACTATTGGTGACTTGGACTACAGAATAAAACAAGAAAAAAATGATATATAGTTAGACCTCTGTATCCATGAGTTCCACATCTGTGAATTCAACCAACTGTAGATTGAAAATATCTGATTAAAAAAACAATAAAGAAGCAATACACAATAAAAATAATACAAATAAGAACAATATGGAATAACAACTATTTATATAGCATTTACATTGAATTAGGTAGTATAAGTATTCTAGAGATGATTTAAAGCATGAAGGAGGATGTGCATAGGTTATATGTAAACACTTTGCCATTCTATATAAGAGAGTTGTGCATTCTTGGATTTTGGTATCTTCAAGGGTACCTAGAACCAATTTCCTGCAGATACTGAGGGATGACTGTACCATAAACCAAATGCATTTCTTTGGGCACAGTTTAGGTATGATGAAGCAAATCTTATACTTGATTATCTTCTATTTATCCCCTTGTTCCTTTAATGATTATAATTTTTAAGTATAGCTCTTGAATGTACCACTGTTTTCCAATGTGCTACCTTTATGTTTCTTAATTTTTCCAACTGTATCATAGTGCATTCACTCAAAAAACTTAAAGAAGTCTAGTGTATCTGCTGCATTGAGTATAATGGGATATGGCAAAAGATAATTCTGTGCAAGATCACGAAGGACTTTGAAGTCATGTTGAACTATTTAGACTTTATTTCAAGAGCAGCAGGATTCACATAAGATCTTTATTTTTTTATTTATTGTTATTTCAGGGTATTATGAGGGTAAAAGATTTTGGTTACATTTTATGACTTTGCCTCACCCAAGCGAGGATGAGAGGCATGCCCTTCCCCTCTACAATGCTCACCGCGTCCATTAGTTGTGAGTTTACCCCTCCCCCAACCCCCTAATCCCTGGAGAATATTACTACCGTGTGAGCACCATAGTGTTGATCAGTTAGTGCCAATTTCATGGTGAGTACATGTGGAGCCTATTATTCCATTCTTGTGATACCTCGCTTTGGATAATGGGCTCAAGTTCTATCCAGGAAAATATAAGAGGTGCTAGATCACCGTTGTTTCTTATAATTCGATAATATTCCATTGTATATATATACCAAATTTTAATAATCCACTCATGAATTGACGAGCACTTGGGTTGTTTTCCATCCTTGCAATAGTGAATTTTGCTGCCATAAACATTTGGGTGCAGATGTCTTTATTATAGAATGTCTTTTGCTCTTTTGGGTAGATGCCTAATAGTGCTATTGCTGGATCAAATGGTAGTTTTACTTGTAGCTCTTTGAGGTATCTCCAATTCTTTTCCACAGAGGTTGCACTAATTGGCAATCCCACCAGCAGTGTAAGAGTGTTCCCATCTCTCCACACCCTCACCAGCATTTGTTGTTTTGGGACTTTTTGATAGAGGCCAATCTCACTGGGGTTAGGTGATATCTCATTGTGGTTTTGATTTGCATTTGTCTAATGATTAGAGATGTTGAACATTTTTTAATATGTTTGCTGGCCATTATTCTGTCTTCTTTTGAAAAGTTTTTGTTCATTTATTTTGCCCATTTATTGATGGGGTTATTTGATTTTTTCTTGTTGATTTTTCAAAGTTCTACATAGATTCTTATCAGCCCTTTATTGGATTACATAGACCTTTGGAACAGGACTGATAATCTGGAGATGAAACAATACATATATGGTAATCTAATCTTTGACAAAGCAGACAAAAATATACATTGGGGAAAAGAATCTCTTTTCAATAAATGGTGCTAGGAAAACTGGATAGCTACATGCAGGAGATTGAAACTGGATTCCCATCTCTCACCTCTCACAAAAATCCATTCAAGATGGATAACAGACTTAAACCTAAGGCATGAAACTTTCAGAATTCTAGAAGAAGATGTTGGGAAGACCCTTTCAGACATCGGCTTAGGCAAAGAATTTTTAAAGAAGACCCCCAAAGCAATCACAGCAGCAACAAAAATAAATAAAGGGGATCTGATCAAATTAAAAAGCTTTTGCACAGCCAAGGAAACTATCATTAGAGCGAATAGAGATCCTACAGAATGGGAGAAAATATTTGCTCTCTACACACAAGATCTTTAGAAAGCTTATTTGCTGCAGCATAGAAAATGAACTGGAGAGCAGGGAAGGTGAAACCTTGCTGATTAGTTAGGAGATAAGGTGTTGGTGGCAGTAGAAATGGAAAGACGTAGACAGAATCAAGAAATATTTAGGAGGTAGCATTGATAGAACTTGGTGAGTGATTAAATGAAGAAGGAGCAGATTGTATCTCCCTTGGATAGTCTCTGCTCTTTCCCTATGCCTTTCCTAAGACGAAACACAGAACTTTGTCATTCATCCACTCAAAAAAATCCATTTCCCAAAGCATTGAATGGAAATATGCATTTTGATGAATATTTCATGGGGAAATGGAAGACCTGGTTACACTGCACATAACAGAGGGAAATTAATCCAGTTCCCTCATTGGACATATTTCTCCCAAAGTCTCTTTCCTATCTGATCATCCCATGATCTTTCCCTTCCTCTTTCCTCTACTATGCCTGTCTTTCTAGCTCCTCTTCCCTCCTGCCTCCTCCTAGATTCTTTTCTACTTCTACCGTCTTATATAGAGCAATTTGACTTTCCTCTGGGCTTTTTCAATTTGCATCCTCATGTGGCAACCCAACCTTACCTTTTGCTTGGGATCCATCATGTTTAGAAGGCAGGGGGTACTATAGATAACAATCAATATTCCTAATTTTTTTCTTTTGCCTCAGGCTCCATTACGGCTAGGAACTACACTGTTACTGATTTTATTTAAAATGTTTGTATTTTGTTCACCATATATTTTGACATTAATTTTGACTTTTTAAAATATGGCTTTAAAATATTATCTTGCTTCTGAGTCTTTTGCTGCCCTCCTTACATTTTGTGTCCAAGGAAAGTGCCTCACTTGTTTCACTTGTTCTAGCCTCGGCCTTTGATAACCTGTAGGGATTTTAGAAATAAATTTTTATGTATTTTTCTGACTATAATTTTCCTAAAATACAGGCTTTCTTGGACCACCTAGTGTTATCTTTTATATATTAATGCATATTTCTACCTATTAGAGGTATATTGGATTGGAAGAATTTACTTGTACTCATTCAACATTATTTGAGCTCCTATTATACACCAGGCACTGTATGATGGTCTGGGCTTAGACAGAGAGGAAGCAAATAAATATGCAAAAAAAATCACTTACAACAAATTATTTTTCGACAAATAGGTATTGAGTACCTACTATGGTAAGTGTTGAGGATATAAGATTTCTGGCCCTATGGAGCTCACATTCTTACAGGAGAAGAAAGTCACAAGTTTGATATGTGGCAAGAAAAGGGCTCTAGCAGAAAAAGACAAGGGGAGCTCTGTTTAATAGGTATTGTAGGAGGAAAAGCTAGGAATTGACTTTCCCCCAGAATACATAAGACAAATATTTGGTCATGCAAGCCAGGGTATGACTAAAGTTGTAAATATTTGAAACACTGTTAGAAATGTTAAAAGGCAGTGGGATGGGCCAGGGCAAGAGAGATCAGGAACTGGAAAATAAGCCAGCATGTTGCAATGATCCCAGCTCAGCAACAGACTCAACTCCATGTCCAGAAAGAGCCAGTATAGCAAACAGTTCAGGTAGATGGCCAGCATCAGAGAGATCCATCAAGGGCACAATTATCCTGGAAGGGTGGAAGAGAACGGCACTGAAGAGTTTAGAAGCAGGAAGTAAACACAGATACAAGAAGATATTTGGTGCAGTGGAAGCCTGGCAACTGACAAATGGATTGGGTGGTTTTGAAACTTAAAGGAAGAAGGGGAAATGAAAGTTGGGAATAATTAGCAATTTTTGCCAAACATGGTTGGAGCAGGGACAATCATCAGCTAAACCCTCTGAACTAGTGTTCCTTCAATTCCCTTCTTGATTAGGAACAAGTTGGTCTCAGAGTTTGTGTCTCACTCTGCAGATGACTTCAGCTGTAAGGAGTGGTGCACTGGGAGAGGCAAGGAACCAGGCAAGATGGTTAGAGCTAGTAATGGGAGAATATGGATAATGCCTTATCTATGCTTTGCATGCCTAGAAACAAAAATTTTAAACAGCAATTCTTTGTTAATGATGATGATGATAAGGTGATTTAAATGTAACATTGCTTAGAGAAAAGCATCCAGAATTCTCCTTTGCTTTTATCACTTGAAAAATGGTTTTCTTCCAAAGCTTAACTTAATTAATGTTTTACCTCCCCCAATATGCCAGAGCCACAAATTCTGCAGGGTGTTAGTTATGCATTAAATTCACCTTCTCATATTCACAATGGCTAAATCATTTTTACTTTTATATTGCCTTCTTACTGATATTTTGCCAAATTCACATATGCACAGGAAGAAAGTTGATATTTTATCTCTGTTAGCATGAGATACTTTATTGCTGAACTCAATGGCACCACATTAATTCAAAGGGAGAGAGGCCAATGAGACTGGAAATCAAACCCTTCAATTCTGAATTTCTACATTTATTGCATTTGAGGATGCCAAGGTGTAATGATAAAGCATTCCAGCAGGCAGAACTCACCGTTTTAAACCTATTTACTCTGCTATAGTTGAATGTTGCAGCATTATGACAAATGTTGTGAATAAGTATGTTTCAAGGCCAAAGAGCTCTATAAGAAATCCCATCATTCTAAAGATCACAAAATCATTTCAGAAATTGAACAATATTATAGCAGCTTAATAGCAAATTTGAATCTTGTGTCTCCAACATGTCAAGAGTTCTTTAAAGCACTCTGCGGGTGGTTTGTGCAAAACAGCTAGCACTCCTCTGCTTTGGACCTAGCAGGAACCAAAACTGAAATTCTCCCAAGAAGGCAATGAACTTACTACTTGGTAAGTTCAACCAAATTTTCAAGGTTCTCATGGTCAAGGAATACAGGAAGTCAGGCTTTGTTACTGCAAAAGAATCATTTCAATGGAACAACTGACCCATCATATAATTTGAAATTAGGAAACTCACTTCTGGCTTTTAAAATCTGAATTCTTCAAGTAAACCAGTTACAATTATTGCCTTAAAAGCAACATTTTTATTTTTTTTATTAAAAGCAACATTTGTCCCTTTTCCAAAAAGGCTTAAAAAATCAACTAAAGTCTAATAAAATAAGCACTAAAAAATATCCCTGTTTTTTAAATTTTTTATTGATATATTGTTGTTTTTAATGTATACATCAGCCCTATGTTCTGAATTTTCTTGAGTGAAATCTTTTTATAAACTGTCTTCTTTGGCCCATAAACTATTGATATTTCCAAAACATCCCAAAATGTTCTCATACATACCATGTCACCCTGACAACTTTTTACATTCTGAGGTAGCACAAAACTCCTTTGTAAGATAGTATGAGTCAAAGTCAGTATTGACCTTGTTTACCATAAATCGCATTTTTTTCAGTTTCAGAAAATGTAAGCAAATGTTTGCTTTGGAGCCTCTTTATCAGAGGGACCCAGAAAGAAGGTAATCTGAAATTTACCTGGCCTGCCCAGACTTGCTGTGACCAAAGGGACTCACATTTAAATCTGGTTTTGGGAAGAGGGTAAAACAGAAGGGAAAAATAAAGACACTTGGGAAAAGATATGGCTTTCTCTGTGTGTTTTAATGAACAAAGTTGGCGCATATTCCTCATATGACTTGTTTAAACCCAATTCTAAATCCATTGGTTTGTAAAGTACTCTTTGGATTTTCAGTCCTGATTTTTAAATCTAGTGATAATAAAGTCTCCCCCAGGCCTCATCAGATCTTAATTGTTAAAGCATTTCAGTGTTGCTGGTGCAGTTTGCACAAACCCTAACTGAACTGCTAACATACCCTGAAATCTCAGCAGGATTAATTTTTTCACAGTTTGAATGATTTTCATCAGATTAATTACCACCTCCTGTAGTCCACTTCCTCATTGTCTGCCAACCCACCCCAGGAATGTATATCTATTTCTGGAGCTGTGAGAAATCCAACTGTCATGATGCATTGAGCTGAATTCACTTTTTTTTGAGTCAAATATAGGTTCCTGGAACAATCCTTGCTGAGCTGGTGGTTGAAAATTGAGATGCTACATGTAAATAGGTACAGTGCTTTTAAGCAAACAACAAAGTGTTTGTGTTTGTATTTGGGGTTTATTACAACAAATAGCTGCATTTAATGGGAATTATGTTTGGTTTAACACACCACCAGGATTTTCTATAGGTTTACTAGTTTTTTTTTCCTTTACCTCTGGGTATGCATGCTTTGTTTATCCTTTACAAAACCCCAAACCTTCTGTACATATTTGGAAACTCTGCAGGCTTCTGCCATAATATATTAGCCAGTCCACATTGTGAATGGCACAGCCAGGTGTAGGAACCATTGAAGTGCAATAATAAATAGATCAACAAACAAATGGGGAGAAGGGAGGGTACTTCCTTATAGTAGAGCACTGACTGATATATGTGGAGGCATTAGTGGAGCTAATCAGCATTTTCCTGCCATCAAAGTATAGAAAGGTTTGGGCAAGAATCATCAATAGATACTAATTTTGACAGGGGGGATTTTGATGAAGAACTAGATAAATGCATGGTCTCAAAGTGTTTCTTCATAGATTGCTTTTTAGTTATGAAGAAAAAGAGAGCATACAGTGGAAAAACTGGACAATGCTTTGGGTGATCAAAAGCAATGTCACAGATAGACATCGTGTCCTCCAAATGTGATGCTCTGAGTAGAACATATCATTTATGGAATTTTCTGGCTGGGAATACATAACCTGAATCTAATCATAAGGAAACATCAGACAAACCAAAATTGAGGAACGGGCTATAAAATAACAGGCCTATACCCTTCAAAGATGTCAATGTCATAAAAGACAAAGAAAGGCTGAGGAACCACTTGAGATTAAAGGAAGATAAAGGGACATAACAACTAAATATAATGCATGATACTGAGTTGTGTTTTGTTCCAGAGGAACCAAAATGCCATAAAGGACATTATTGGGACAATTGATGAAATTAGAACATGGGCTGTAGAAAAGATAAAAGTAACAATGCTAAATTTCCTGAATTTAACAAATGTAATGTGGGTATCTAAGAGACTATCTTTGTCCATAGGAGATACAAGCTGAAATATTAAGGGGTAAATGGAACTGATATGTGATCTACTTTCAAATGGTTCATAAATAAAGTATATATAAATATATCGAATAAACATATGATACATAAGTTTGTATATCATATATAACAGTTAATTATGTGTAATAAATTACATATGTGATATATATGTGTATATAGATATAGTCAGTGCATTTAGCCACTATGCTATTAATATCTGCATCCCCAAACAAAGCTGATCTGTGTGTGTGTGTGTGTGTGTGTGTGTGTATAGTCAGAGAGAGAGAGAGAGAGAGAGAGAGAGAGAGAGAAAGCAAATGAGGCAAAATGTTAAAAATTGCTGAACCGGGATAAAGGGTATACAGGAGTTCTCTGTGCTATTCATGCAACTTTTAAGTTTGAATTTAGTTTTTTAAAAAGTTGCCACTCATTGACCTAGGCAAAGAATTTGTGACTAAGACCCCAGAAACAAATATAACAAAAACAAAAATAAATAAATGAGAATTAAACTAAAAATTTTCTGCACAGCAAAAGAAATAATAAACAGAATAGACAACCTACAGAACAGGAGAAAATATTCACAAACTATATATCTGACAAAGGACTAATATCTAGAATCTACAAGGAATTCAAATCAGCCAGAAAAAAAAAAACAATTAACCCCATTAAAAAGTGGGCAATAAAATGTTGTATATGTATAATATGGAGTTCTACTCAGCCACAAAAAACAATGGTGATCTAGCATCTCTTGTAATATCCTGGATAGAGCTGGAGCCCATTCTACTAAGTGAAGTATCCCAAGAATGGAAAAACAAGCACCACATGTACTCACCATCAAATTGGTATTAACTGATCAACACTTATGTGCACATATAGTAATAACATTCATCCGGTGTTGGGCAGATGAGAGGGAGGAGGAGGGGATGGGTATATTCACACCTAGTGGGTGCAGTGTGCACTGTCTGGGGGATGCACATGCTTGAAGCTCTGACTCGGGTACAGCAAAGTCAATATATGTAACCTAAACATTTGTACCCCCATAAGATGCTGAAGTAAAATAAAAACAATTGCCCTTTGGTGTAGAGTTGACAGATAAAACATAGGACATCCTGTTAAATTTTAATTTCAGATAATAAATTAGTATCAATTATGTCTCATGCAAAAAAAGTGGGCAAAAGACATGAACAGACATTTTTCAAAAGAAGATATACAAATGGCCAACAAATGCATGAAAATATGCTCAACATCATTAATCATCAGGGAAATGCAAATTAAAACCACAGTGAGATATTACCTTACCCCTGTCAGAATTGCCATTACTAAAAAGTCAAAAAATAATAGATGCTAGGTGGATGTGGTGAAAAGGGTATGCTTATACATTGGGAATGTAAATTAGTGCATCTTCTACAGAATGGAAATTCCCCAAAGAACTAAAAGTAGACCTACCATTTGATCCAGTAATCCTACTACTGGGGACCTACCCAAAGGAAAATAAGTTATTTTATCAAAACCACATATGCACTCATATGTTTATCACAGCACAATTCACAATTACAAAGGTGTGGAATCAACCTAAGTGATCAGTGGATAAAGAAAATGTGCTATATATATATACCATGGAATACTACTCAGCCATAAAGAGAATGAAATAATGTCTTTTGCAGCAACTTGGATGGAACTGGAAGCTATTATCCTAAGTGAAGTATCTCAGGAATGGGAAAAAAGATACCTCATGTAATCTCTAATAAGTGGGAGCTAAAGGATGGGTATACATGATCATACAGAGTGATATAATGGATTTTGGAGACTGAGAAGCGGGGAGGGTGAGGGATTAAAAATTACCTATCGGGTACAATGTACATTATTATTTGAGTGATGGGTACACTAAAAGCCCTGACTTCACCACTATACAATGCATCCATGTAACAAAAAACCAATTGTACCCCCTAAATCTATTGGAATAAAAACAAACAAACAAAGAAATGGAACATACCAATGGTGGGGGGAAGTTGTTACTGACTTCGTTCTAAAATCTGGTGGGTTCCCATATCCATTTCTTCACTAACATCACTCCCACCACAACTCCCCCTAACCTGGCGAGTCAGTTCTCCAAATCCACCTGGATCTCCAGGTCTAACTTAAATGCAGCTTTCTCCTATGTACAGCTCCCTTGTCTGCATTCCTCTAGCACTGCTGGTCTCGTATCATTTGGCACTAACCCTGATCCTGTTGATCAGCTTTGTTTTGGTATGTAAACAGTATAGTGGCTAAATGCACAGACTGGAGTCAGATTGCCTGGGTTCAAGTCTCAGTTCTGCCACTTGCAAGCTGTGTGACCTTCAGCAAGTTCCTTACCTTGTCTGAGTCTCAGTTCCTTGAACAGGAAGCCTCATTTCATGAGGAGAAAAAGGGCACCCACTGAGAGTCCAGAGGCTTAATTCTAGGTCTAGAATTGCCATACAGTGTGTCACCTTGGATAAAGCATTTCTTTGTGGGTCTTAAATCTCTCACCTATAACATAAAGGGGCTTGGATGAATAAGTGGTTCTCCACTTTAGCTACACATTAGAATTGCCTGGGGAGCTTTAAAAATATACATATAAAACATATCAATGTCCAGACCTCCATCCCTGCCTCCCCACACAAAAAAATTCTAATTTCATTGGTCAGGGGTGAATCCTAGGCATGGTAGTTTTTAAGTGCTCCCAGGTGATTTTAATGTGTGGCCCAGGAGGAGAACCACTAAGGAAGCTGATTCTCAAGGCTGCTTCCAGCTTTAGAATCCTAGGATTCTATGCAAAAGTGCTGCTGTGAATTCTTTGCTATTGGTATTAATCCCTTTTTGTCACCCCACAACGTATGGTTTAGGGCTTGATGACATGGTAGGAACATAAAATACTGATATGTTAACTAAAAGAATGATCAGCTAAGATTTTCCTCTTTTTTCAGCCAGAAAAAGACATCTTTGACGATTTCAGCATCTTGACAAAATGATTATTGCCTCCTAGAATCCCCTACTAGCCATAAGAAATTAGCTCTAGCAATGTATGCTCTTAATGGGAATGGGAATCTGGTATGTCAATGGGCTATTTCTGTCATTGTGGTTTAGCCTGATATTCCAGTATGCCCCTGCTGCTTTTCATGATACCTAGGGTGAAAAAAGGCAATGGTTCCCCCTTGGTTCACATTTGACCAATTGCTATGCTTGAGGCAATCACAAAACACCATAGGTGCTGAAATGATTAGGGACGATTAACATAGTACAGCCTCCGAGGAAGAAACCACCATCGAGCCTTCCGTTTCTCAAATGCACCGGTTGTGTGTTCCTGCAACGGCAATTACCTAAAAATATCCAGTACTTAATTACTTCCAAAGTGTCAGTCTTCATAACTGCGTATTAGAATGTTCTAATTGATAACACAGCTACAGCTTTACTGCCTGACATTGGCATATGGCTTGCAGTATTCTTCTACCTTGATCAGTTTTCTTTCTTCATAAAGCCCAGATTGCAGATTGTAGGAGTGATCTAGCTGGGATTGAAATTACTGTACCTTTTTTGTAATTTACCATTTCCTGATTTGAGTGAGAGGGGAGAACAGTACAAAAAGAAAAACAAACCAAAAAAAAAAAAGAGAAAATAAAATAATAAGAAAAGGAAAAAGAAAACAGCTCAGAGGCCTATGGCAACTAAATTGTATTGGAAAACTTCCTAGTTCCTGTTGTTTTTGCATTTCACTTACAGAAAATCCTATACCTGTGTAATATAGATGTCAGCTAGGATCACCCTCATCATCCTTAACTCTAGATAAGATTCCCTGGAGTCTCCATCCCAGAAATTATGGAAAGTCCAAATCCCTTTTCACATCGTGAATTTCTAGGGTGCTAACACTACTGGAGTCACCTCTAGCTCTGAGCTTTTGGCATTGCTGAGTCTGTTTTATTTCAAGATCTCACTGTGCTGTATGTGCTGTTTCTCTTTTATATCATGTTGACTCAAAAAAATAGCATATTTTACTGAAGCTTGGGGGATATGGAGAGATCTTTACCACAAGCATGCAGACAACTTCAAATGCAGTAGTAGCCAAAGTCCTTCAAAGTCCCTCAGCCATTTCTGCAACCTGAGCACCAGTCTCCCACCAGCCTCCTTGATCCTTCTTTTTTTTTTTTTTAACCTTTTGCTCCTGTCTTCTCAGGAGAAGTATAAATGTATTACAAATGTTCTTATGCAGAGCAATTCAGCTCTTTCTAGTGCCAACTCCAAAACTTAGTCTGGGCCTCTCTTTGCATATTAACAGCTGTACATTTATTGCTTAAAAGGCCCTTTGGATTGGGTTTGCTTTTTAATACACACACAAACCCTCTCCAAATTTATTAAACTTACCAGATGTATCAATTATAACTTATTCTTTTATTTGACAATAGAGTTTCCTTTAAAACAGCCCCCTAATTTGTGTACAGGGTCTGGCTTCTTTCTAGTCCTAATTAATTCTCCATATAGCTGTCAAATGAATCTTCCAGAAAATTTTTTCATCATGTTATTTCTCTGCATACCACCTTTCATTGATATAATGATCTAATGAATATTTGGATGGTAGTGATTGATAATAGATGAAAGTATTACTCCCAGATAACTTAAAATGTCTTAGTTACTCCAAGGGACATACACAATGTCTTAAACTAGAGGAGTGAGTAATAACTTGTGTGATATGTGTAGAATAGATCCTGTAATATAATAAGTGCTCAGTAAAGTTAGTGACTAATGTTTTATTATTGGGATTTCAGGGTGCAGGAGTTGCTGGGTCCTTGGGAGGAGGGTATCAACAAATCATGGGGACTTGCTGGTATGGCTCAGATTCCTATAGCTAAACAGCTTATTATACCTATGAGCAGAGAGCTGGGATTCACAAGTAGCTCTTTCTTTGTCATAGTCACCACTACCCGCTAACTTCTACCGGTCAAATCCAGAATGGCTCTTAAACGAACGTCCAAACTCCTCAGCCTTCCATGTGACATCTTGCAGACTCCTTTATTCTCCAAACTTCAATTCCCCTGAACCCACACAAAATTTTCTGTTCTAGTTATGCTTATCTTATACCCTCACATATTATACTTGCTGAGGTAACCTTAAATGGAAATTCTCACTTGGAACTGAGGGAGTTAAACTGGAATCTACCTAAGGGGTAGTGGTAGTTGAAGGGTGGGAGTTCCAGGAGTTAAATTAATCACTGCTGAAGTCCCCCATCATTATACATTTCCTATTTTCTAAATAGGGCCACGTGGTGATTATCTGCATTTCCCTTTACTTTTCATGAAGGACAATGTTTCCCAAACTTAAAGACTAAAAGTGTTTTCTGAACCCCATTAATGCCTTGCTGTCTTATCAAGTAGGGTTCTTTTCCTCTGCTCTAACTTGAAAACCCTTTGTAGTGAGACCAGATAAGGCCAAGGAGAGTACTCTTCCCTAGAGTGAGGTGGGGTATTTCAGGGGCCAGAGTCAAGCACCAAGTCCTGGTGAACCAGTAGAGACAAGGCCCTCTGGGAAGACCTCCTAGCACTGGCAGGTGGGAGGTGGAGGATCTGGGCATACTTCAGCAGGCTCAGGCTCTACCTGAAGTTTGTTCCAAGGACAGTTACATACTGCAGAAGTCTGGCTCATTTGCTGGTCGACACTTCAATGAATGCTATCAATCAAAAAGCATGTTTGTTGGCCATAACTAAATTTATTGTTGTCTTCCTGAAATGATTTCTTTGGCCGTTCAGTCCCCAAACAGAAATCCATATTGGAGACCATATCGAAAACAATGTTTTTTGTACGATGCAAAATTGTCCCGTCTGTTTTTCTCCCTGCTTACCTGTAGACATGAACATGGTCAGACACACCCCTCATCATGGTCCAGGCTTGTTCTAATGCATTACACCAGCTGGAGAATCTTACTTCATTTATTTCTGGAGATTGTTTCCTTTTACAAGGAGGAAACAAACTGCTTTGGGAAAAGGTCACAGTCCAGTCACAGGGGTTTCTTTGACCAGACCCAGCTAAGGATAGGAAAGTCCTATCCTATATAAGGAAAAGAGAGATAGCTGGGGCACAGAGCCTAGATGGTGCTGGTGTACAACATCAGTATCAGTAAATGAATGTCTTAAAGAGATTGGAGAGGAAATGTATGGAATCTGAATTTCTTAGTTCATACTGCTTATATCTCTCTGTGTGCTAAACGGTCAGTTGGAAAAGGCATTTTTCTCCATTTGCCTGTCCCTTATCCTGACCCAAATTATAAAGCAGTTTCCTCATCTGTATTAATACCTTGACCTGGGAAATCCACAGGGTTCTTGAGGGTGATAATGATTGTGAAAGTCTTTGCAAATGGGAAAAAGCTACACAAACGTAGGGACTTGGCTAGAATACCATAGAATATTAAGATTTGATGAGACTTTAAAGTCATCTAGTCCAATCCCTGTCCTATGCTTGAAGAGTCTGCTATCATTATATTTACTTGAAGATTTACTATGATAAATAAGCCTTAACTGGGGAGTGATCGAATCATCCAGCAAATATTTATTGAGTATCTACTATTTTTTCAGGTGTTGTTCTAGGTACTATAGATACAACAGTGAATGAAACAGACAAGGGATCTGCCCTCACAGAGCTTAAATTTGACTAGAAAGAGATATACAGTAGGTGAGCAAAACAATAAAGATAATTTCTGATAGTGATACACAGTATGCAGGGAATTGAAACAGGGTTATATAACAAAGCAACCTTAGATTAGGTGATCAGGGAAGGTTTCTCTGAGAAGGTGGCACAAATTTAGTTTTGAATGACAAGAAGGAAGCAGACTGCAAAGACCAAGGGGAAAGAGATTCCAGATAGAAGAGACAGCTAGTCAAAAGGCACTGAGGGGGACAGTATATTTGAAGATGGATGTGACTAGAACAGATTTTGGGAAGAGGGGACCATAGAAGTAGCCAGGGTCCAGATCATGAAGGGAATTTTAAACACGCAAAAAGAGCATTTATATTTGATTCTAAATGTGATGGGAAGCCATTGGAGGCAGGGGTAATCAAGGGAGTTACATGATCAGTTATGTGTTTTAATAAGAATTCTCTGGCTGTTGTGTTGAGAAATGAATAAAGACAATAAGGGTAGAAAGTGTGATAGCAGTTGGCAGGCTCCTTGGTAATTGTATATTTGTTCAAAATTACTGTTTATTCCTTGCCAAGATTTCCTGTTGTGTGAATATATTGTCCTTTCCCATTAACTTTGGGTTGGGCCATGTGACTTGATTTGGCCAATAAAATGTGAGAAGATGTAACCTATATATCTTGTCAGAGCAGAGCTTCAAATGTATTTGTAGTGGTTTGGCTCTGCCAACTGTGAACTTCTGCTCTCCACCATAAGAGCATGGTCTTCAACTTGGGTCCTCAGTAGACATGCAAAGCGAAACTTGTCCCAGCAGAGTCCAGTTGAGCTACTGCCCTCATGTAACTTGAGCAAGAAATAAATATTCATTTCTGGCACCCCCCAGAGATTATGGGATTGTTTGAAGCTACAAAAAAACCCAAAAAACAAAACCCCCCCCAAAAAATTAAAAATGAAAACAAAACCAAACCCCCCAAAAATGGAAGCAGTGTAAGTGGTGAGAAGTGGTTAGATCTTACATATATTTTCAAGATGGAATTAACAAGACTTGCTGATATTTGCAAGATGTGGGATGAAAGAGAAGTAGAAGAGGCAAGGATGACTTGGGAGCAATTGAGTGAATGGGGCATGCTCTACTGCAATGGGGAAGAGTTGGAGAAGAGCAAGTATAGGTGGAACCAGGAATTCATTTTTGGCCATCTTAAGTTTGAGGTGATTATGGGAGATTCATACATTGACATATTGTGCCTCTCAAAAAATACTTATTTTATTTGTTTATTGTTTTATTTTACTTCTCTACAAAAATAATATTTGGTAGCTTACATTGAGAATACTGGTAAAAACCATTAACACAACGGGATCCGGAGGGAAAATTATTTTGAGAAATTCTAGCAGAGGAAAACTGCAATTCAGTATAATTAGTTTTGAGCTTCTTAGTAACTAAAATGAAGAGGAAAAAGCAGTGAGTTATAAAGCTTTCATTTTCCAGGGCAGTGGTTCTCAATTTCGGCAGCAGAGTATGTTCCTGGAGTTTGGCCAAGCGCATTGTGAATCCTGGAACTGCAACTCAACAGCTCTGCCCAGTGCCCATCATAGATATTAGAATTTTACTGGTCTGCAATGGAGCTGTGATGCAAATATGTTCACTATTAGGTGATGCAAATATGTTCACTATTAGGTGATTTTAATGTGCAGCCAGAATTAAGAATTACTAGTTTTGTAGGAAAAAGTGTACCCATTGACATGGAAAGATAAACTTGTTTTGAGCACTAATTAAATTTGTCTTAGGCATTTTTATGTAAGGGGTATTGAGGTGTGTAATGAATAATGCTACAGACAGCAGTTTCACACGAGATACAGAAGCCTTCTTCCGTTGCAGCTTATTATATGCACAGTGAGAACTGTTGTGATGTTAACATCATAGTTGTGTAAAATCAGTTCTCTAGGAGAACACAGAGTGATAGGGTCCAGTTATATAGCTTTCTGGCAATTTGGCTTAGCACAGTATTAAGCTTAGGGAATCATGAAGAAGACAGAGTTAATGGAATCCTCATGAACACCAGCAGTTTTGGCAAGACTTTGCTCAGTTTGGCCATCAAGCCACTCCAGAGGATTCCTTAGAGGGCCAAGCCTTCTCGCTGGCTCTTTCCCCCTTTACTGAGGCCTGCCTGTGGTCGGGCACAAAGTGGTTTGTGCTTTCCTTTCCTTTTAGTTTTGTCACTATTATGCTTTCCCATGCCAAGCAGGTTTTTCCTTTGAGGGAAGACACTTAGGCAGAGAATGAAATTAAGAAATAATGTAATGATGATGGCAGCAATTCTTTGCACAGCTTAAGAGCAGTTGGCTGCTAATTGTGGAGTGGTAATAAGGGGGGCCCTGGGCCATAAGGTTTGCATTTGGAACACCTGTAGTTTTCATTTAACACCATGGATCATTAAACAGCTGCTCAGAATGGCCTTATTAAAACAAACACAGTTGCACTGTTTTATGCATGTTATATTGTAGTGAGCACATCAGATGCAAACAGAGGGATCTTGTTAAAAAAAAAGACACCCTAAGCATATTCTAAAGGTGCTTCTTCATGAAGACAAATGTAGTTGAGTATTTTTCTGCCTTTGTGAAACTGAAAATGATTTAACTTGTTGCATTTTGCTTTAAGACCTCTTGCTGTGGTTGAGAGTCATGGAAAGCATGGTGATGAGAGTCTTCTATGGGGAACGCCCTCATTGAAGTCACTGGCATGCTCTAAAACTCACCTGTCATGTGTGTTCTTCACAACTGAAAACAACAATATGTGTTGTCCTCTATAATGTGAAGATGACATTCTAGGACAAAGGGGAGATTTCCAGAGGTATTCCATCACTGGGGATGTGTTTGTTCTATGTTACCTACACTCTCACACTGATATCCCCTTACAAGTTTCATTAGACATTTGTAAGATGGCTAATTAAAATTAGGTACTGAGTTTGGGCCCAGAGTCAGGGTGCAAACTAAAGTTGGGATGTAGAGTTCTTCTTGATTTAAAATTATTTGGCCTTTGGTGGAGATATTTTTAAATTATTTGTCAAAGGATGTTTCTGGATGAAAGATGTAGTTTGGATAGGGAAATTGTGTTTTTTTAGGCATATTTTTTGTAAGAATGACAGTGGAAAATATATGAGAAAGGAGTATGTGTGTGTGTATGTGTGTGTATGTGTATATATATATATATATATATATATAATATATATATATATATATGGAGAGAGATAGAGATCCATCAATAGCATACTCCAAATATGGATTAATCCTAGAAAGAGTTTGATACATCAACATCAAGATCCAAATATGAATTAATCTCTTCTATAATGGCACAAATTTATGACCATAAGTGACACTTTATGTCTTACACTAATCTGTGGAGGAAGTCCTTTATGGACATTATTTGTGGCCTTGATTTCATTAAAGGGCAAGAGTTATACTCCATGTGCCCTCCTGTTTTAATAATCACACAGTCCCAACTGGTCTTCAGACTAGAAAAGAGATCTTGGCAAGGGCATTTTCTTGGTTGTCCGAATTACAGTTACCATAAAGAAAAGTAGGAGCAACCATGTGAATTTTGAGCAGATGAACTTGGCTTTCAGTATCTTCCATGTACTCATTTGTCTCCTTTTCTGTATAGGTACCCCTGGCTCAGGTGTTCTGCTACCCCAACCCATTTCCTGGCACTGGCCTCTATTGCTAAGTCAACCCTTGCAAAATTGTTAAAACTAGCAGTTTTTTCTTGGTGTTTTTCGTCATCAACTGCTGTCTTCATTCCTTTTTTCCCTTGGTGGGCCAGCTTGTCCTCCTTTTCCCACTCCTTTATACTCCCAGATAGGTTTCCAAATCCCATCAACTTTCTTCTATTCCACCCTTATCAAATCCTGCTCTCAGAGAGGATGGGGAACTACTGCAACATGAGGAGGAAATGACTGATGCAGCTCAGAGGGCCACTGCAGCAGGGAACCCGACCTTTCTTTAGCTTATGAGATGAAGTACTAAAATTGGATGTTTAGGCATCTGCTAGCTGGAGGTGAGGTCAGGAACAGGGGTGGGATGGGACAGTTTAGTTCCTTCCTATTATATTTTGAGATCAAATCACAACAAACAAGTGGTCCTTTTTCTGAGTTCTTCTCTCACTAGGTTCAGCTTTGTATCTCCCAGGCAAGAGCCTGGACCAATGGTAGGGTGTCAATACATATTTTTGAATGAATTAACGAGAAGGGGGGCCTTTTCCAGACCTCTGCAAGATCTCTGCTACCTTTCCCAGTAGCTCTGCCTACTTCATAAGCTACACCCTGAATATAAAGAGCGGTGCCTCCAAGTAGAGTAGTATGCTGAAAAGTGCATTGTCTAGGACTCCAGCCCATAGTCAGGGTTCAATGAAAGACACTTCTTTGCTGAGCCTTATAGCCCACAAGATGCATCTGATTCCTCTTCTACCATAGTTGAAAAAGAATTGGCAGAAGCAAGCTTTCCCTACCTCTAAGGAGAAGCAGCTTTTTCTTAATCCCACTTTCAGATTTCCTTAATCCAGCCTTGTCAATAAAGCATCTAATTGACCTAGTCTATTCTATTTTTCAACAGACTTTCTAGAATTCCAGATATAATGGAAGGAAGAAACCATGTTAGTTTCAGTTCTGATTTTTACTTGCATGGAGACTTATTACTTTTAGGTTTATCCTGTTTTTTTCAAGTCCTGAGTCTTTGGTTTCAAGCTAATTTGCATTGTTGAAAATCCAAAGTTTACACATATACATATACCCCTCTCCCAGGGAGGCCAGGCTCAGCTCTATGACTTTATTCTGGGCTTCTAATCTTTAAGGACTGATTTGGCTGTAGGGATAGCTGTAAAAAGACTCAATCCATTTGATATTCCCTTCCCCATATGCTCCTCATCACTTCTGCTTGAAAAGTTCTAGGCCATTTGGGAAATGCTAGGTTGACCACTGAGAAACTGCTGCTCTGGGACTTACTGAAGAACTTCCAGGGAGACAGGTAAATTAAGGTGTGTATGTCCCTGAGGACTTTCTTTGATCCTTAAAGTATCATAAGCAGGGTTGTTTTTAAACAATGCTCTATAAAGAAAATTAGTTATTAGCTTATTTATTTTCTTTCACTCATTTACTCACTCCTGCCAGACCCAAAGTTGAGCACCTAGGTTATAATGGAGAACCAAGCAAACATGGTTTATGCCGTCAGGCCCCTGGGGTTGTCTGTTCATTCTTTTCTGCTTTGGCAGAAAAGTTTGAAAAGCATTGCCACCAGAGGCATGAATTCCCTCTAAACATGCATACTGACTTCAAGTTATTCCTTAAAGAAAACAAATGGCTGGAGGGAGAAAAATTCAGATGTAATAGCCCATCTTCATTTGTAATAATTAAAATGGAAGCAAGTTGCTGTTGGTGAAAAGCCTGATTTAGGGTATAATTTTTAGAGAGCTACATTTTATTTCTTTAGGGTATATGCAATGGATTGACTGTTAAAATAATGTGGGCAGGTAGATGTCCTGCCATATCTGTGATGGATAGGTGATTATTAATATTATGATATTTTATAATAAAAATAATATATGTACTGTATAGAAAGTATTTAAAATACAGCAAAGTTTAAATAAATAAAATGTGTGATTCCAGCACTCAGAGACATCTGCTTTTAATACAGGTATGATGCATTATCTTGTCCTTGGGGCCAATTGTGTTTTGGAATTCAGAGATTTTCAAATTTTAGTAAGGTAATCCAATGCATATATTGTACATTTTATGCTATCCTCAGTGGAGTGTGAGGCAGTGCTTCATAATCAAATGCAGTAATATTTTTGCAACAAAATGTGTAAGTATTCACTCTAAGCAAGATAAAGACTTTAAATAACCTCCCAATTGTTCATGTCAGATTTTGATATCAAATGAGTTATAAAATATTTCTATTTCAGAGTCTTTTGTACTTTAGAATTGCATATAAAGGATTGTGGATTTGTATTTTAACACAACATTTAGACAATTTCTAAGCACTTATGTGGGGTTGGGGCAACAGGGCACTTGAGCAAGGGATACCTACAGGGGAGAGGAGACAGATAAGTACATGGAGGATACTTGCAAGCCAAGTTTATCTGTTCAAAATTTACGTTGTTGTTCTTACTTTTCTTTATGGTAACTGTGATTCAGACCACCAAAAACTGCCCTTGCTAGGCATCATGGGAGGAGTTTAAGGTATACAGAGATTTGTGCTCTTCATACTGATACAGGTATATTTAAAGGACTGGGGTCTTGGCCCTTCAAAAGCTGCCTGATAACAAGGAAATGCTGCCCATCGGGATTTGTCTGTATCCACCCTTGTTGTCAGGCCTTTGATAGCTTTGGCCTCAGTTTTGCCCGTGGAGGTTGACTCTCATATTCATCCACTTGGATCTGTCATCCCCTGCTGGGGATGACCCTACATTTGATCCTAGCTCTGTTCCCAATTCTCTTTAGCTCAAAGGCCAGATTGTGGCAGCCTGCCCATACTCTCCAAGCAAACAAATCCCATCCTATCTCTGGTTTCACTTTAGCAAATCTATTTTGGCACTGACAGTTCACAGTGACCCTTTCCTGCTCTACTTGGTCAAGTTAAGACAAGCATGACCTGAAAAACGGTTGAGAAAAAAATAAAGATGAAGGTTAAGTGCATGCAGCATCTGTTCAAATTGAAGAGATAGCTTGAGAGGCAAGTGTTAGAAATTAAGAAAGTAAATAACAGAGCACTGTGAGTCATTGGTTTGTAAGTTGACGGCTGCCTGTCTGTGCCTCTTACTGTGTCTGTGCTCTAGATTTCAGCATTCTACCAGATAATGAGTATTTTGCGGAAGCGAATGTCAGAACTCTTTCTTCTATGCAAACGAAGACAGGGAATTTGGTGAAATGATAACTAACGGATGAGAAAATATTGAAAACCTGTAATTACCTGTGATAAACAATGTGTTATGCTTTCTTTTCTCTGTTCTGAATCTGCCACTGCAATTTTTTCTTGTCTAATGCAGTATTTCAGGCAGGCATTGCTTTTCAATTATATATCTCAAGCTGAAGTTCCTGCTGACAGGTAGAATGAAAGAACATTTAGGTTATTATGTTTTTCCTTCCCTTCCTCATGGACTCCAAGTGCCTATATGCTAATGTAAGCCCCAATGACAGGAAGTCCAAATGGAAATGTTATTAGAAAGCTATGGATATGTAGTTAATGAAATATGTATGATTACAATATTGCAGGACATGTGTAATATTGATGGGAACTCAACTGATCTCAATATTTAATAAAGGTTTAATTGAAAATGTGGATATTTGGGGGGAGTGAGTTGTTTTATTCTTTTTGTGAATGCGGCATATGTTAATTTCTTGCTGAGAATTTGTCTGGTGGATTCAATTTCCTTCTGTAATTTCTCATTTTGAATTTCCCTTTTTTGGAAGTGTATTTCTGTATGCTGGTCTGGACTCTGGCATTCCTGAATGTCCTAGGGTGAGAGAAAGATTAATCATATGTTTTGAGGCACTCTGGAGCAGTTAAATGGGCTACTAATGATTCCCTATGGTCTGTTTTAATTGGCACTTGAACCTACTCTTTGAAAATTTGGGCCAATAACTTAGCCTTAGACACTGTTCTTAAAGAGGACTGAATGTCTAGTTTAGGCATTGGTTAAAATGGTGGATTCTAGGAAGTGGACTTATGCAGACTGAAATTGCCTGTGTAATTACTAGAGATTGTGCTTGTAGTTTGGTTGAGCTCTGGCCTTTTTTTGAATGCCAAGAAAATCACAGGCCATATATAATAGATCATTCATATTGAGCAGTGGAGAGTCATATATAGACAACTGGAAAGTGTAATCTATCAAAGATACTGTCTCCTTGGATTTACAAGATTATTTTATTATCGTATTTCAACTATTTGTCATTCTAAGAATTTATACAATTTAAAACAAAATGATATATTATTTTCCATCTTTTTTGCCAAATGTTTTATTTTATTTTATTTTTTATTATTATTTCAGCATATTGTGGGGGTACAAAAGTTTAGGTTACGTATATTGCCCTTGCCCTCCCCAACCCCCGAGTCAGAGCTTCAAACGTGTCCATTATATGCCCATTTTTTTCATGAAATCCCTTGTGAAGAGAGATCTGTGTACCCATTTTAAAACTGAGAAAACTAAGTCATAGAAAGGTGAAGTAATTTTCCCAAGTTCACCTATGGAGCTAGGAAATGGCAGAGCTGGGATTATAAGTTAGATCTATCTGTACAAAACAGAAAAGGAAAAATGGTTAGATCCTCAGGTGTACAATATAAAATGATATAAAGCAAGATAAATAGAAGAAACAATTTTTTTTTGGAGACAGGGTTTCACTCTGTCACCTGGGCTAGAGTGCAGTGGTGTCATCATAGTTC
This sequence comes from Lemur catta, assembly GCF_020740605.2. Taxonomy (NCBI): domain Eukaryota; kingdom Metazoa; phylum Chordata; class Mammalia; order Primates; family Lemuridae; genus Lemur; species Lemur catta. Next base: position 29,528,970 of record NC_059155.1, on the reverse strand, counting down.
ACTGCAACCTCAAACTCCTGGGCTCAAGTGATTCTTCTGCCTCAGCCTCCTGAGTAGCTGGAACTACAGGTGTGCATCACCATGCCCAGCTAATTTTTCTATTTTGTGTAGAGACAGGGTCTCGCTCTTGCTCAGGTGGGTCTCGAACTCCTGATCTCAAGCGATCCTCCCACCTAGGCCTCCCAGAGTGCTAGGATTACAGGCATGAGCCACCATGCCTGGCCTAGAAGAAACAATTTAAGAATTGGTTAAAATTTATCTTCGAGATTTATTTACCCTTTATGGCCTATTTCATTGTGAGACTGACTAAGTCTTGGATTAGAGTAGAGAATATGGATGATTTGGCAAGAGAAATCTTTATGTTTGAGAACCAACTTATAACACCCAGTCACAGGGATCATATCTAGTTGTGGGGCATAGCACTTTTGTCCTATGAGCCAGACTAAGTACTTTAAACTGGTGCTGAAAGAATTATTATGCTGCCCATTCATTTACTTAGAGTGAAAGAGCATATATTTCCAATCAAACAACCTACTTATTTGCCCATTGAGGAGTGGGCTGGAGAGACAAGTTCACTAACAGGTACATTTTATTTAGCCTACTTTCCATGTTGTATGAAGATTGCCTGGAAGGGTGTAGGCTGTGGTGCAGTACCACTCTGGGGGACTCTGGAAAGCCAGAGGTGGGATGCCAGCATTAGATGTATATAGAAAGCACTCAAAGTTAGGAGCTTTAGCTCTGACATCAGATTTCCTGGGTTGGAATATTGCCTTTGCCACTCACTATGTAAACTTTCTGAACCTTAATTTGCTCAATTGCAAAACAGGGATAAGAAGTGCTTTCCCAATAGGGATTTTGGGAGGATTGGATGTTTTGTTACACATAAATACTTAGAATGATATCTGGCTCATAATAATCCCTCAATAAATGTTAAATGTTGGCCATTATTCCTTTTAGCTCCTATATGCTGGTCTGGACTCTGGTATTCCTGAACTATGGCCCAAAGTGGAATATAGTTGTCCCTTGGTATTCATGGGTAATTCGTTCCGGGACCTCCTGTGAATACCAAAATCTGTAGATGCTCAAGTTCTTGATATAAAATGGAGCAGTCTTTGCATATAAATTATGCACATTCTCCTGTATGCTTTAAATCATCTCTAGGTTACTTATAATACCTAACACAATGCAAATTCTACATACATAGTTGTTATACTGTATTGTTTAGGAAATAATGATAACAAAGAAAAGTCTTCACATAGTCAATACAGATGTAATTTTTTTTTCTCAAATATTTTCTATCAGCAATTGGTTGAATCCACAAATGCAGAAACCCATGGATACAGGGGGCCAATTATATATGGTCCTTTAGAAAAATGAGTTTGATCTAATTATATTGACAGCATTTTGGGGAGTGTTTTCCTATCTCTGAGAAGCTAGCCAAAGAGATGACTGACATCTCCTGTGACATCCAGCTGGGTTCTATATTTATCCCATTTTTGATGTTTCCTTTCCTTGGGTTTGTATGTGGTTGTAGCACTCCTATTGCAATGTGTCATTTCTGTCCTGGAACTGATGATGAACATGTTCACTAAATATGCCCAAGTGGAAGCAGGTTTTCGAGAAGTGCAGTAACATGCATTGAGAAGGAAATTGATTAGCCAAAGAAGACTTTAATTGACTTGTCCATGTGAGTTTGTAATTTTAATTATTAGGTTTTTAATACTAGAAAGTCAGTTAATGGCATCAAGAAAACAACTGCTATTGTCAGAGAGTAAATAATGGTAGTATAGTCACTCTAGTGTGAAGGTTATTTTTGTATCACATTTCATTGTGCTAGCCTGTCTGATTTATGGCTGTAACTAACTGACCCTGGATCTGGCCCTATCTGCTCACACAGTAATTTTAAGCACGTCTCTCTCAAAAATACCCTGCCAAAGTATTTATGGGAGTTCCCAGGGGTTATCTTATATGAGCTCTGAATTAGCCAGACCACCACCACTGCTGCTGATACTGTGCCCCAGATGCTCTGTGCTGCTGCCTTGCCAGCCTGCTGTGTCCTGATGATTGTCCTGGCTATTGATGTTGTCAATCCTCGTGGAGCAATGAGACCTTGGCAGTCAACTGCAAAGTCAAAAGGGACATAGGTTTCTCCTTCCTGCATTATGCTCCCTTAGGGGAGTCTCATAGCATGGTCATTTGGGCCCTGAAGAGTTGTGAAGTTTAGTCAGCACATTTTTGGCCATTACTCACAGTCCTTACATCCCGGAGCACACATTTGCCCAGTCAGAGGAGTTGGATTGAGATGTCTGAGAGTGTTTTGAAGGATACTTCTGTTGAATACAGGATTCTAGGTGTTTTGTTTTTCTTTTAGTACTTTCAATATTTCACTCCACTGTCTTCTTGCTTGCCTGGCTTCTGATGAGAAGTTGATGTAATTCCTATCCTTGTTCCTCTTGGTTTCTTTCAAAATTTTCCCCTTGTTTTTGGTTTTCCTCACTTTGAATATAATATGCTGAGTTGTAGATTTTATGGTGTTTATCCTGCTTGGTGTCTTCTGAACATCTTGAGTCTGTGGCTTGGTGTTTGTCATTAATTTTGGAAAATCTCAGCTATTATTATTTCAACTATTTCTTCTGCTTCTTTCTATCCAATATTTACATTTTTTTTTTGCTTTTTATTCTTGAGGTTCCACATTTCCTCTTGGTGTTATTTCCCTTCTTTTTTTTCAAAATTATCTTATTTATTTATTTATTTTATTGCAGCATATTATGGGGGTACAAATGTTTAGGTTATATGTATTGCCCTTGCCCCCCGCCCCATGTCAGAGCTTCAAGTGTGTCCATCCCCCAGATGGTGAGCATCGCACCCATTGGGTGTGTATATACCCATCCCCTCCTGCCCACTCCCATCTGCCCGACACCCGATGAATGTTATTACTATATGTGCACTTAGGTGTTGATCAGTTAAAACCAATTTGATGGTGCAAACTAGTACAACCTCTGTGGAAAGCAATATGGAGATACCGCAAAGAGATACAAGTAGATCTACCATTATTTCCCTTCTTTCTGCAGAAATTTCTTTAACAATTAAGAGCAAGCCCCCTACTTATGACTTTATTTTTCTTTGAGAATTTAAAAAACGTTTACCTTCATTCCTAAAGGATATTTTCACTGGATACAGCATTTGAGATGACAATTCCTTTCTTTCAGCACTTTCAAAATGTCATGTCACCTCCTTCTGGTCTTTGTCATTTCCAATAAGAAATCTACAGTCCTTCATAACATTATCCCCTATAGGCAATGCATCATTTTTCTCTGATTGTTTTCAGGATTTTTCCTTTGTCGTTAATTTTCTAAAGTTTGAATATGGTGTATTATATCTTGGCATGAATTTAACTGGATTTATCTGAACTTGGTTCTCTTAGCTTCTTGAATCTGTAGGTTTATGTCCTTTTTTCTTTTTCTTTTCTTTTCTTTTCTTTTTTTTTTTTTTTTGAGACAGTCTCGCTCCATCATCCTGGGTAGAGTGTAGTGGTGTCATTATAGCTCACTGCAACCTCAAACTCCTGGGATCAAGTGATCCTCCTGCCTCAGCCTCCCAAGTAGCTGGGACTACAGGCATGCATCACCACACCTGGCTAATTTTTCTATTTTTAGTAGAGATGGGGTCTTGTTCTTGCTCAGGCTGCTCTGGAACTCCTGAGTTCAAGTGCTTCCCTACCTTGGCCTCTCAGAGTCCTGGGATTACAGGCATGAGCCACCATGCCTGGCTTGTAGGTTTATGTCTTTTGCCAAACTTGAGAAGTATTCAGCCATTATTTGTTCAAATATTGTTGCACTCTACTATTTTTCTTGGTAAACCTTTTGTTGCTGTTCCACAGGTCTCTGAAGCTCTGTTCATTTTATTAAGTATTTTCTTCTCTGCATTGCAGAGTGGCTAATTTCTTTTTTTATATATTATTTATTTCAGCTTATTATGGGGGTACAAAAGTTCAGGTTATATATATTGCCCATGTCCCCCAAAGAGTGGCTAATTTCTTTAGATCGATCTGCAAGTTCACAGAATCTTCTTTCTTCTCCATTCTGCTTTTGAGTCATCTAATGAGTTTTTAAAAATTTCAGTTATTGTATATTTTAGTTCTAAAGTTTCCACTTGGTTCTTTTTTATACCTTTTATTTCTTTGAAGATATCTTTGTATTCTTCTGTTTGTTTCAAGTATTCATAATGGTTCATTTGAGCATTCTTATAACAGCTTCTTTAAAGTCTTTATCAAATAATTCCTAGGCCTTATATTTAGGATTTAGGATTATATCATGGACATTTTGAATATTACACTATGATATTGTGGGTCTTGTTTAAATCCAATGAAGCAAGTCGATTTTTTGTTTTTATCAGGCAATTGATGTGGTTCAGCTCAAACCACAAGTTCTAACACATCTGTGTGCTGAGGTTTCTATATCAGTTTAGTTTCAAAACTTTTGCAGGGTTGTTTGTTTCCTGCATGTGTGCTACCCAGTGGCCAGACTGGGACATGGGTAGTGGTCTATCTGTTTTTCAATACCTGCCATGCCATTGCTACAGGTAAACGATTGCCTTGGGGCTTGGGCAAAACAGAAATGAGAAAGAAGGAAAAGAAACCAGGGGTTTTCCTCCATTTTATGAGTGTTAGAAGTTTCCTTTCCTATTCCTTGAGCCTCAATTAGAGAGCTGCTTCTGGGGCTTTCTCTATGTGTGCCACAGTACTTTTGGGTTTCTGGCTGGCTTGATTTCTGGCCAGGGGATACAGGAGGGGAAAAAATGGTAAACTCACCACAGGATTGATGATACCCCAAATTCTGATGTTCTTACTATCCCTGCTGCTATTTACTTTTCAGAGTCCTTGAATAGATGCTTCATGCATTCTGTCCAGGTTCTATGGTTAATTTCAGTGAGAGAAAAAGTCTAGCATGTGCTTATTCCAATTTATCTGGAGCCAAAACTCAATTCTGCTCTTTAGAGTAATTTTGGTTTGTCACAGGAAATGATTCATTTTCTTTTTGGGAAAAAAGTTTAAAAATTTAAGACAATTAACTGGAACTCTTTGGTACATAAAAATGTTGTTTCTTCTTGGCTACAGCAATTTTAAGTTTTTTTGAGGGGCGATGCCTTAAGTTCAGCAAATGTTCTCCCTAATTTTGACTATATCCTCTCTTGCCATTCCCAAGATTGGAACATAAAAGATGGTGGTTGGGCATATAAAGCCAGTATACTAGCTGGAAAAGCCAGGATTTGAACTCAGGTATGCCTAATGTCATAGCCGAAGATTTTTACCACCATACTCTGCTACCTTCTTAAGTTATATACATACTACCCTATACCCACATTTTTTACTGACTGATACATTATTGTTGTTCAGTCCTTTAACCCTTTCCTCCAACCTCTATGGGAGGAATAGACTTCTCTACCCCATTGGTGATGGGCTTGGCCATATGATTTGCTTTGGCCTAGAGGTGGTTGGAGTGTGGTTCCCTACCTTTTGACTTTGGGCTTGGCCATATGACTAAGTAGACATGGAAAAAGCAGAGACTTGGATTGTGATTTTTGTGGTGGCTTTGCCCTCTTGCCCTTGTGCCCATTGTGAGAAGAGCATGCCCAAGGGATCCTGCCACTTCAAAGAGGATAAGAGACATGTGTGACATGCCTGGACTCAACCCACAGCTTGGAGCCGAACCGATCTACATCTGACCTAGGTGAGTGACATAAGAGTAAATAAAATAATGATTGTTGTTTCAAACTTCTTTTTTTTTTTTTGAGACAGAGTCTCACTCTGTTGCCTGAGCTAGAGTGCCATGGCGTCAGCCTAGCTCACAGCAACCTCAGACTCCTGGGCTCAAGTGATCCTTCTGCCTCAGCCTCCCAAGTAGCCGGGACTATAGGCAAGCGCCACCATGCCTGGCTAATTTTATATATATATATATATATATATATGTATGTGTGTGTGTATATATATACATATATATATTTTAGTTGTCCAGCCAATTTCCTTCTATTTTTTTAGTAGAGACGGGGTCTCGCTCTTGCTCAGGCTGGTCTTGAACTCCTGAGTTCAAACGATCTGCCCACCTCGGCCTCCCAGAGAGCTAGGATTACAGGCATGAGCCACCATGCCAGGCCCAAACTTCTGAGTTTGGAGGTGGTTTGCTTGGTTTGCTATGCAGAATTATTGTGGCAACTGATAGACTGATTATGACCATGTACATATTTAGTTGAGGATTTCTTCTGTTTTCACATGAAATTTAAATGAACATATGATTTTGCTTTAAATCCAAATACGTAGGAATAGACATCTTTCTAATCTCTTCTCTCTTCATTGCTTATTCTATTTTCACCTAGAAGACAGTTCTTACTAAGGAAGGAGTTTTTCTTTAACTCCAGCTCTGCTGGTTCTTCCAAATTCTGCCAGGTCTATTAGGGTCTTCAAAACATGGTGGAGACTTGCTGTGTGAGAAATCAAAGTTTCTACTTCCCCAGCCTGGACTTATTACTCTCGGTTCCCTTTATAAATGCAGCGCCAGCATTTCTGTAGGTCTCTCTGCATGGCTCTTGCTGACAAGGAGCCGCAGATCATAGGGCTGTGTACTGGTGCACTCCTCATGACTTTGTCTTTTCCCATGTGATGTAGTGAACTCTAAGATTTAGACAGACTCAGGCTGGAATACTATTTCTATCCTTTAATGTCTGTGGGACTGAGAGTAAGCTACATACCATCTCTGAGCCTCAGATTTCTCAAATATGAAATGGGTGATAATCTCTGCCCAGCCTCCCTCACAGCATCGTGGTGAGCTTCAGGAGTTCTGTAAAGGTTAAGAAGATCTTATGATTTTTGTTATTTACCTTGGGAATGTTCAGCAAACTAGTAGCTCGTAGCACTCACCCCTGGTGTTCTCTTCTTTATCTTCCTTATGAGAGGAAGTTTTCAGAGAGCTGGAACTTGGCAGTTCCATTTCACCATCTCTGGCTTCTGACACAGCCTGGGCTCAGCAGTCTCACTCTCCCTCTGCACCCTTCTTCCACCATCTGAATAGGAGGATCCTAGCTATTCTCACCATATGCCTAGGACCCAGAGAATCCTGTTTCCTTGACGACAGGAATGAGGATGTCAAAATGAGTCAGCTTTGGGGAGCTGAAGCAGTGGCAGGGATGCTGCCCTTGGCTTACATTGATTTGGGCTTCTTGGGTTTGTTCCCACTAATTTTTCAAATGCAGAATGAGTATGTGACATAAGGACTAAAGAAAAAAACATGTAGCCTACCTGCTTTCTTCCAGTTGCACAGGCCCTAATGCTGCTTTGCAAAAATAGGCAGCTTTTCTATCACACTCTTGGTGGTCTTTTTAGAACCACACAACCTGTGGAGCCTGAATATAATTATTATAATTGTGATTGCATTTACCCTTTGGTTCACAAGCTTAATTGATAGGGCTTTACAGTGGAAGGGAGCTCTCTTGTTGTTATTTACCAAGTGTCAAGTGGTTTACATCTTTATATCATTTGCTCTGATTTAGTCCTGACATCAGTTCTTTCATTCCCATTTTACAAATCAGGAAAGTTAGGGTTAGAGTTAATAATTACCAGAGTCAGAAGTTACACCACATCTGTCTAAATCCAATGTTTTTACTTTTCATGACATCACACAGCCAGTGCTTGCATTTTGCTTAGTTTTGGTCGTTCAGGGAGGATGGTAATATGTTCTCTGCCATCATTTTAATAAGCAGAGGTTAGAGCCAGGATATGGAATCAGACAGCCCTGGGTTTGAATTTTGGCCCTGTCATTTATCTGCTGTATGATCTTAGAAAATTTATTTAACCTTTCCAAGTCTCAGTTTCCTTATGGGAACAATAATAGTTTTTCTCTCATAGGGTTTTGGGGTGATTAAATGAGACGATGCATGTGAAGAGACTTGTGTAGTGCATGGCATAGTGTCTGGCGCATAGCAAACACTTAATAAATATTGGCTTACAAACTATCTGTCTCAAAGTAGAAGTATCATTAGAGCCAAAATCTATTCTGTTTGCTTTTACAGGACATCAGCAGGTTCTTTAGAACTTAGTTATAGGAGGTTAGAATTAGAGGGGTTCTTAGGATTGGTTAGTCCAAGCTCATTTTGCATATGGTGAACTGAGCTTCAGAATAGGGGAGTGACATGTATTTCTGTTATCCTCCACTGCTTCGAATTGCAACTCACAAGGTTTCCCGATAAAGTCAGTGACCTTGGGCAAAGGATTTTATCTTTCTTGGCCTTTCTTTATCCATTTGAAAATTGGCAGTGGTCTATCTCTATCTTTCTACTTAACAGGCCTTGGATTTACTAGGAGAAAATGAGATTTTAGGTACTCGTGATTAGAAAAGTATGCACTTCCTCCAGTATACTCCCATTTCCCACACTCCATGTACACTCATGCTTCCCAGGCCAGGCCTTCAATTCAAGAAGTGTCCTCTGTCTCTGGATATCTCTTTACCTGCTTTGCAACAATTATTGCCCAAACCTCCTTATCCTGTGTTTCATTCCTCTTGGGACCTGTTGTTGTCTGTCAAACTCATGTGATAAAGTAAAATATAGAATAAGGTGTTAATGGTTAATGTATTACCTTTCCCATATATTGTATGTGTATTACCAGAAGCCTTCCATCATAGGAATATTTTTCAGATGGATTTCATGCATGAAAATGTAGGCTTATAAAAGAGAGCAATTTGAGTAAGTGGCTTCTCTTCTCACACCACCTGAGTAGCCATTTGGAAAATATTCATCCTTTTGGGCCTCCTTAGAGAAAAATGGAGAATCTTCTTAGGGCTACAATGAGGTGTGGCCTTGTCTTGGTATCCTTTCCCAGCAGTGGATGGGCAGAAGTAAAACTTACCTCAGCTCTTAGTGATGGGGCCTGACTTGCTTGGGTGCTGAGGTTGGAAGTTGGTATTTGAGACCTTTTAAACAGTATTTAACAGGATGAGGATTGAGATATGTCTCAATCTGTATAAAATCAGCAAGAGAAATCCTGTGGGGATCAAGGCCAGAAGCATCTCCTGCCATTCCTTTGAAGGCTATCAAAATCTAGACATCACAAAATAACTGGTGCTCATTTTCATCATCCTCATTAGTAGAGACACCAGCATACTGACTGATCATAAAGGCTGGCCCAGCGCTGGTAATTGGAATGGGAACAAATTATTTTCAACCAGTATGTACAGTGAGGTGCTGGGACAAAAGCTCTTCCTACCTTGCCATTAGTGCTGTGTCTTTTCCTATTATTAGTCTCAGCGTATAAGAGGAAGAGTTTGTAAGCATCATCTAGTTCACCATCGGTAGGGGTGACTTGTCCAAGGTTGCAGAGTGAGTTCATGGCTTAGTGAAGAGTATAATCCAGGGCTCCTGATGCCCTACTTTGTGCTCTTTCTAGTGTACCACAATGTCTCTCTTGTATAGGTTAAAACAGCACAGATAGGCTCCATGGTCTCTAGAAGACCCCTGTCTAATATATATGTATGTATGTGGGTATACATGTATACACATGACATGTGTATGTAGTTCTTAGAATAGTAGCTGGTGCATAGTTATCCCTGAAACATTTTAACTATTGTTATTCTTACTGATGACATTTCATAGACATGCACAGCATATGCGAGAGTCTTGAGACTCTGTAGCCCACTCTTCTTAGTTCATTGATGAAAGTTTTAAAAATTATTTCACATATTTTAAATATTCATAACAATCACATGGGGTTAGCATTCTTCTTATTGTTGTGGTTTTTGTTATTATCCCCAAGCCACAGATGAAATAATAGGCTCAGAAAAGTTGAGTAGCTTGACCAAAACACACAGGAAATCAGTGATGGAGCTAAGTTGACCAAGGCCAGTGATTATACTCCTACACCAGAGCCTCCTTTCCAACAGCTATAGAGTAAACTTGGATAGCTCAGCCAGTAGAGCCTTGGACATGTAATCTGAGGGCCAAGAGCTATAGAAAAGGTATCAGAGCAGGCTCAAAGTCCTGAACACAGAGAAGGTCAGTAATATATCTGCAATAGCAGGTCCAGGGACAAAGGGGAGCTGTTGTGTAAGTAGCAGATGCCTGGAGAGTAGGAGCTGAGGGGCAGTGGCACCTAAGATAGACCTTTGCTTTTCATCCAATTCTGTAGGATCAGCCATGCTCATGAGAATATCTCTCCTCATCTCAACTCCCTCTCCATTGTGCTCAAGAAGTGCCATCTAACATTTAGTAATAACATTCATCAGGTGTCAGGCAAGTGGGAGGGTGGAGGAGGGTATAGGTACATTCATACCTAATGGGTGCAGTGTGCACCATCTAGGGGATGGACACACTTGAAACTCTGACTTGGGTGGGGCAAAGTCAACATATGCAACCTAAACATTTATAACCCCATAATATGCTGAAATAAAAACAACAATAAAAATAACAAAAAGAAGTGCCATCTAATTGGAATGCAACTGACAAAAATAATGAACTCAGATCAATTTAAGAGGCCCAGCTCCACCATGAGAATAGAATACAGCAATATATTTGAGAAACAGAAGGTAGAGGAAAAGAAAGAGAGAGAACATGAGAGAGGGAGGGAAAGAGACATGAAAGCATTTTACAGGCAGGGTCTAAATGTATAAAATATAGAGGTAAAAAGCAAGCAGCTGTGTGAGAACAAAAGAATATTCTGCTGCTCCTTATTCTGCTTGCTGCCCAGACTCTTCAATTGCAGCTCCTACTAAATAATAATGTGGGCTCTCTCTTTTCTCTTAGCTCAAAGAGAATGGTAAAACAGCAAAATACTCAAAGTTACAGTACAGCCATAGATAAAAGTTGATGACAGATTCCCCCCACCCCTTACTCCCACTTTGGCAGCCCCTACTAGAGACACACAATGATAATGAATATATAGGACAAAGAAGGAAAAGAATATTGAGCCAAGCTGGGGAAGGGAGCTTTTCTTTTGTATTTTGATGATTGCTAATGTCTGTAGTACTCAGTTTTTTGGCAGAAAGTGAGGGTGGAAGGAGAGGCTAGTTACTCTGGTTACTCTCAGTTCTCAATGGGACACATTATCTTAGATGTGAAAGTCACACATCAGGTAGGATCATATACATTAATTTCTAGATTCTTCTGCAGATTAGGAAAGTTAAAGAAGAAGTTGGACTCTGAATTCTAACCATGTACAGGAAGACATGAAATGGTGAAATGATATTCCAGGTTTTAGAAAGGAAGTAATGATGGATTGCATGAACCATAAACTGACAAGCTTGATGTCAATCTTAGACAATGATTCTAGAAATTGCTATTAAAAGATGATGCATAAATCCAAAGAAGAGTTAGCAGTGATTAGTGGGAGTTGAAATGGATTTACTAAGAAGTCATATGATGCTAATATCATGCACTTATTTGATAGGGTTGGTTGAGTAATGGCTCTGGGGAAATGTAACATATACTATGTATGTAACTGTCATTCTGGCATTTAGCAAGACTTTTTATGACATCTTTGTGGAACATATGAAGATCTGTGGACTCACTTATACAATTACGTCAATTAGTTTATTGATGTAACACACTCAAAAGGTATGGGTACAGATCTGAATATTGTTAATGACAGTTTCTACTAACAAGTCACATGGTGCTGTCTTTAACCCTGTCCTATAAAACATTTTTATTAATATAATAACTTGGCTGAAGTTATAAAAAACCCAGGCTCATTAGATTTATAAAGAGATAGTAAACACAATGGATACCAGAATTAGGAGTCTACAGATTTTGACGGGTTTGGTGAATGGGCTGCAAGATGGCATTTAATAGACATATGAATAAAATACTATTGGGGGTGGGAATAATCAAGAAACTGATTTCCAAAATACAGAGTGTGGCTTAGCAGGCTTCATGTAAGAAAAGTTTAGGGATTTGAATGTACAATGAGGTGAAATGTAAGTTAGTTGTGAGATGTGGCTGTGCATTTTGAAGCCACATTAGTACAGTGATTCACACACCTGGTTTCCCAAGCTTCAACCCAGACCAATTGTATCAGAAACTCTGGGGATAGATCCTTTTGTAGTTCCTAAGCATGATGATTGGATTTTACTATGTCTTTGTGAGATGTGTCTCCCTCAAACCCTGCTATGACGTCAGCATGCTACCCATCTGATGTGAAAAAAAAAAAAAAGAAACTCTGGGGGGTAGGACCTAGGAATAAGTATTTTAAAACCCCCTAAGTATGTCCAATGGGAAATCAAGATTGGGAACCACTTGATACGAGAATATGAGGGAATTGATCATCCCGTAGTAATAGATATTGGTCAAACTATCCCTGGAATATTTCAGTTAGATAATACCTTTTAAAAACTGGAACCCATTCATAGCAGAGTGACCAGCATGGTAAGGGGACTTGAAGTCATGCAAACTGTGCCATGTGAGGAATGTTAAATGCTAATTCTCAGGGAAGACACAAAAGTTGTCCTCAGGTGAGTGTGCCAGAAGGATTATCCTTGTCCCATCTGGTTCCAGAGATGAGAACTAGAACAAAGAAAATGAAGTAACATGGACATAAGTTTTATTTACTTATTTTTATTTTTTTTTATTATTTCAGCTTGGACATAAGTTTTAACTCAATAAAAAGAATAATATTTTATCAGGACTGTCTAATGATATAACAGTCTACCTCAGAAATAAATGATTGCCATATACTTTGGGGACTCCAAGGCATTTGACTGGTTAGCCACTTGGTGAGGAGAGTGTGGAGAAGGTTTGTGTTATTCATGACTCTTTTGGTGGCACATGAAAGAAACCTAATTCAAACAGCTTAAAAATAGAGTTTATTGTTTCGTGTAACAGGAAAGTGACTTCAGAAAGGGCTGATTCAAGAAATTAATATCATTAGGCTCTGTCTCTCCATTTTTTGGGCTCCATTTGCCCTTTCTTTGCTTTATTCTGCATGCAAGACTTCTCTATGTGATGCCCCCCATGGAGAGAGGATATTTTTTCTGATACTTCTCAAAAAAAATTCTTGGAGAAACACTGATTAGCACAATCTTAAATGGATCAGTGTGGCCAGAAAGAGTGTGTATATGTGTGTGTGTGTGTGTCTTTTGGGAGCAGTGTGGGGGAACTAGATACGCAAAATAATAGGGGCCTCAGGCACTTATATGGTTAAATGAGGATCCCTCCCAGCCCTGGAATTTTAATAATATTTGATAGTATGGCCAGAATGCCACAATAAATACAGAGCATGACACTTTCTATGGCTCATCAAATGTACTCTTTTCTCTAATCAGGCCCATCTGTCCTTTGTGTCCTTCCCTGTCTTCACACCTTTGTTTGTGCTGCTTAATCTTTCTGAAAAGACCTCCAATTACTGCACCATAACCCATAGTTCAAGACTTGTCTCAAGTCTTGCCTCGTCCTCTGCTAGCCTATACTGATCTGTGCCTCCTTTGAACTGCTACAGCACTCTGCACAGTTAAACATTTTCTTATATCATGTCTTGAATTTTTTTCTATTTCTCAGTATGAGTTAGTCTTGTAATTGTAACTAACTTTATTGCAACTGTGAGTTCCTTGAGAACAGGGGCAATGCCTTATCCTCCCTGTGCCTGGCATAGAGTAGAGGACATCGTATGGGCTTGTTCATTAAAATTTATTGGTTGATGGTCATTTTTATTTATATCCATACCTTTATTACTATGTATAAAATCTCTGAACTAACAATGGATTAGATGGCAAAGATGAGGGTATTGCCATCAGTAGGTCTCTGTGTGAAAAAAGTGACACTATGAAAGTGGGCATTGGAACCCTTTCCCACTGGTATAAGTTCTGTCCCACACTCATGCTGCCAAACGTGTTTCCTTGAATTTTGGGCTTTAGGAATGGGTAGATGTTCCTTGTTACTCCTTTACTCATTCATTTATTACAGAATATTATTATAGAATAATTTATTACTCATATTATTACAGAATAATTTACTAATTGCTAATGTTATGCCAAGCTCTGTTCTAGGTGTGGGGGATACACAAAATCCCTGTTCTCAAGGAGCTCCCAGGAGGAAATAAAAAAGAAAAATTAGATACTTATAGTGCAGCATCAATCGTAGGGTTACAGTTCTGGATTAGATGGAGTAAGCACATTCTACCCTGTCTCCTCCACTGTATACAGCTATAAAACCCAATTAGAATGAATGGTTCATTGAGGAGTCTGAGAAATAAATAGTAACATACTGAGAAAGAACCAGAATTTAAAAGTGCCACTGAACTAGTGGTAAGTATACCATTATTGTTCCTCTTGTATACCGGCCTGAACTCAGCATACCAGAAACCTAGAAGTGGGCATCAGGGACCAGACGGAGAGAGCTCTAGGAGGAGCGATCTAATCTGGCTCAAAGAATGGAAAAGGGAACTCCTAACACTTAATGTGGAAATTTCCCATTTTTTACCTCTTCCTTTTCTCTGAAGAAATCTTGTGGCAATGGTGACAGCCACTGATAATTGGAGCCTGCAGGAGCTAAAACTCTGAGGGTGGAGAATCTTCTCTTTCTGATGGATCTGTGGTTCAAAGAGAGTTGGGCTAGTGCCCATTGATTTTTTCCCCCGTTCCCCACCACTTGGCCCTAAAACAAGGGCACAATTGCAAAACTGCATAGCAGAACAGGGTAACCAAAGCCCCACTTAGGCCAGAGGACTGAAGGGAGGATCTTAGGGAACTAGAAAATACCGAAGAGATCACAGAAAGAGAGAAGCTTGGGAAAGTGGCCCTATAAAGTTGTTTATGAGCTCCTGAGCTTACCCTGAGTGGATATGTGTGGATTAGACCCTATTTGGCAGAATAAAGACTTTGAGAACTAAACAAACAGATGGACCACCACCCAGGTCCCACACCATCCAATGATAGGCAGGCATGTGGGGTATACCTGGAGAGTGCTGGAAAAGCTTTGAAAATGGAATGGACTTCTTTTTTTCTTTTTTTTTTATTTCAGCTCATTATGGGGGTACAAAAGATCAGGTTATATATATTGCCCATGCCCCCCCATCCCCCCGAGTCTGAGCTTCAAGTGTGTCCGTGGAATGGACTTTGGAACCACAACCCATAGAAGGTGGCATGGAATTTGTGCCTGCTAAAACAAAAACATCAACATCAACATTCTCTCTAGGATTTAAACAAGTTCCAGGGTCTCATAAGGTAAAGTCAAAGCATCCAGTATATAATACAACATTATTAGGCATTTGAAAAATCAGGAAAATTTTAACTCACATGGACTTAGCTGAAAAGATTTTAAAGCAGCTATTATAAAAATATGACAAGTAAGGCCGGGCGTGGTGGCTCACACCTGTAATCCTAGCACTCTGGGAGGCCGAGGTGAGTGGATCGCTCGAGGTCAGGAGTTCGAGAGCAGCCTGAGCAATAGTGAGACCCCGTCTCTACTAAAAAATAGAAATTATCTGGCCAACTAAAAAATATATATAGAAAAAAATTAGCCGGGGATGGTGGCGCATGCCTGTAGTCCCAGCTACTCGGAAGGCTGAGGCAGTAGGATCGCTTAAGCCCAGGAGTTTGAGGTTGCTGTGAGCTAGGCTGACGCCACGGCACTTACTCTAGCCTGGCAACAGAGCGAGACTCTGTCTCAAAAAAAAAAAAAAAAAAAAAAGTTACAAGTAAGGGCAAAACCCTGGAAAGGAATGGAAAAATAGAAAGCCTCAGTAAATACATTTTCAAAAAGTATAACAAGAACCAAACGGAAGGAAGTTTAAGAACTGAAAATATACAATAATCCAAACAAACAAAAAAAATCACTGGATGGGCTCAGTAGAACAGTGTCAGGATGATTTCATGGACTGGGTTACACTTCAGGTGCTTGTTAAAGAACAAATATTAGGTTGTTAAGTATGAAATGTCCAATTTCCTTAAGTACTAAGCTTGACAGTTGATATCTCTGACATGTCACTTTGACACTTCTTGTTTTATTTTTATTTTGAGGGTACATCCTCAGTATTTCAGACACACATTATGGTTTGTGATTATCTTTCAATTTTTTTAGAGCAATTTTTGTGAAACCATGGATAAGTCAAAAATTCATGTTATTTTTTAATATGAGTTTCATCCTGGAACCAATGCAGCGCAGACGGCTTGAAATATCAACGAAGTGTTTGGGAAGCATGTGGCTAATGAATGCACAGTACATCAATGGTTTGAAAAGTTCAATTCTGTGATTTTAATTTTGAAAATGAGCCATGTGGGTGACCTGAGACCAAGGTGTATAATGATGAGCCAAAAGCTGTACTGGAAGCGAATCCATCTCAACCTATACGTGAATTAGCAGCAAGGTATGAGGCTACTATTCCAATGATATTGGACCATTTGAAACAAACCGGCAAGGTAGAGAAGCTGGATAGATGAATTTTGCATGAATTAAACAAGTGTTAGAAGAGAAACTGTCTCGAAGCTCGTCTTTCTTTGCTGTCACAACATAAGGGTGAACCATTTCTACACTGTATCCTTATGTGTGATGAAAAATGGATTATTTTTGACAGTCACAAGCGTTTGGCACAATGGTTGTACAAGGAAGTGCTAAAAAAGTACAAAACTGAATATTCATCAAAAAAAGATGATGGTGTCTGATTGGTGGTTCAGGGCTGGTATTATCCACTACAGCTTCATGAAACCTGGTCAGTCAATTATAGTGGATGTCTACTGCAACCAGTTGGATGAAATGATGAGGATGCCTGTGATTAAGCAGCCGAGATTGGTCAACAGAGACAGGCCAATCTTCTTGCAAGACAACACTCGACCACGTGTTGCCCAAACAAAGCTACTAAAACTACAGAGGCTGGACTTGGAAACTCTCTGTCATCCACCATATTCACCAGACCTTGTACCAACAGATCACCACTTCTTCCAGGCTTTGAACCACTTCTTGCACGGGAAAATATTCAATTCTCAACAAGCTGTGGAAAACGCCTTTCGTGATTTCATCGCCACTTGCTTTCCAGGCTTCTCTATTGGCATAAACAAGCTACCATTAAGATGGCCAAACTGCGTCAATAGTTTAGGAAAATACTTTAATTGTACTGCTTCTTGTTTGAGATATAATAAACTACACTTTTGATTTGAAATCGGACATTTCATACTTAATGACTTATAAGTGACCCTAGTGGAGAAGAGTTGTATTAATTATCTATTGCTGTGTAACACATTACCCAAACATGTAGCAGGGTAAAACAACAAACATTTATTATTTCATAGAGTATCTGATGGTCAACAATCTGGGAGTGGGTTAAATGAGTGGACCTGGGGGTTCTCTCATCAGGTTGCAGTCAAACTGTCAGTGGGGGCATAGTCCTCTCCAGACCCAGCTGGGATTGGAGAATCTTATTCCAAGCTCACTCACATGGTTGTTGGCAGGTCTCAGTTTCTTGCCAGATATTGGATGGAGGGCCCCAGTTCCTTGCCATGTGGGCTTCTCCCTAGGGCACTTCACAGCATGGCAGCTGGCTTCCCTCAGAGCAAGTGACCCAACTGGGAGAGAGAGAGAAAATGGAAATGGAAGCCACAGCCCTTTTTCATGACCTAATCTTGGAAATGATCACTCAGTGAGTCACCAAGTCTAGGCCATGCTCAAGGCAAGGGGAATTAAACTCCACCTCTTGAAGTGGGGGAGTATCAGAGAATTTGTAGATGTATTTTTGAAACCACCACAGGAGAGAGATTGTCCTAGGTGGAGGGAATCAGATTCAAAAGTACAACATCAAGAAAAAGAATTAAAAATGGACATTTGGGACTGTTTCTATCTCTATCCAGTTCAGTGGGGCTGCTCATTAAGTGTCAAATGGTCCTTGGAAGCCTCTTCCTTTATCTGTTCTTTCTCTCTGAGGAAGGCAGCAGGTCCAGGGCAGTGCTCTCACACTAGGGGATGATGAGGACCTGTAGCCCGCACAGTATTTTGTTTTAGGATCTTGGAACAAAGGGAAAAATATAAAAAAGATAATTTCCTTTAGTTGTAGGTGTATGCCTGTAGATTTCATTAGAGGCTGATTGTCCTTGATAAGCCTCCATTCTGCCATTGCCTTCCATCTTCTTACTAGCTAAATAACTGTAAGTCAGTTCTGCTGTAACGTCTGTTTTGAAAATGCGAATTTGTTCCAATGCAATTGATATATTAGGGAACAATTTGAGCATGACATGAATTTCGTGTTTGTTTGAGCATGATTCCATCAGCAAGAAACACTAGGTGAATGCAGAAAATTACAGCCAGCTCAACCGAGCTATGTGGCAATACATAAAATGCACACCTCAAACATCTACCAGCCATATCCATCCACATTTAGTGTTACAACTTTCCATCTGATTTCAGATAACCATCTTTCCAACACTTCACAATAACTCACAGGCTGCAACGCCCACATCCACAAACAAACTTTAGGTCTTTTCAAGGTAAAGTGTTATATTTATTGTATTGTTTATGTATTTCTTAACCATTAACACATGTAAAATTGTGCTGCCACTTCTAGCTGGTTTTTAACGTGTCACTGATATTTTTATTGTAGTTCCTCTAACCCCACTTTCCTCATAAGCCCTGCAGTTTTTATTGTGCAATTTTGCATAGTGCAGTAGTTTTTAAAGAATGCATATGTCATGTTGTAGCAAAACTGATTGTATTTTATTTTTTACTTACCCAGCATAGTGAATTTGGGTGGACTTGGCAAGGGATGAAAATCAAGTCATTGAAGATTCTATATTGCAGAGACAAAACGAACAAGGAAGAGAAACAGTCAAATATTCCACATTCAGTGGAGTTGCTTACCTTTGGTGGAGGATCATTCCGAGCTGCTATCTAAAGACTGACCTTTGTGGATTTTCTCACTAATAGTTGTTTGTTATTCCTGCTTCTGAGATTCCTGCTTTTCTGACCTTGAGCATCCTCTTCCACAGCAAGCAGTTCGATTGTTTTGGAGCATAGGACAGTGAATGGGGAGTGAGATATCGTTAAAGAATTTGGATTTTATTCTCTTGCTTTTCTGACCTTGAACAAGGCTACTTAGTTCCTATTGATTTCATATCTCCTCTGAGAACATGCCTTTATGACCTGCTAGTGGTACTTGACTTTGGGTCTGTGGCACCTGGTGCTGAGGTGGTCACAATCAAGTTCCAAAGTGGTCTGGGGCATTTACAATAGGGAACATCTTTCTATTGCCTTTGGGATCACATTTGACTCCATGAAAGGAGGCAGGGATAAGATTAATTATTTATTTCTCTTTCTCTTCCTCATCATTCTTTCAGTTCTTTATCTTCATGAAAGCAGTGCTGTGTAGTAGTTGAGGATTTGGGCTTTGGGTCCACCACTAAATGTTGCATGACCTTGGCCACTTACTTAACCTCTCTGCACTTCAGTTCCTTCATCTTTAAAATTGAGATTATGATAGCATTTACTTCACAGGCTTGTTGTAATGAATGAATGAGATAATGAAAAGCACTCAGAACTGGGCTAGGTGCTTTACGCACATGATCTTAATACCTAAAGTATAAGGAGTCAGTATCTATTTAGACTCAGGTGTAGATAATAAAATGATTCTGCGCTATTAAATTCTGTCAGTGGGGAAATGTAGTTGCATTTATCCACGATTCTTAAGCACTTAGCTCTGGCATTAAAAAGGTGCAATTGTAATTCAGTTTTTGTTTATGAAGCTTATAAGCATTGACCTATTTTTTTTCATTGCCTACATCTCTTACTCTTAGGGTCAAGGTTATCAAGGCAGAGATGCTTCTATATAACTTAGGGTGAAGATTGATATTTAGGTTGTACAACTCTAACAACAGAAACATATATTAGACTGCCAACCAGTACACTAAATGAAATGTTAATTGAGACTGTAATCTCACCAAGGGCAGAGATGTTGTCATTTTTTTTCTTGTATCTCCTCAACATCTAACAGAGTGGTTCTCAACCAAGAGGAATTTTGTCCTACCAGGGGACATTTAGCAATGTTTGCAATCAGTTTGATCATCATGATGTCATGACTTGAGGGCAGGGGTGCTATTGGTATCTAGTGGATAGAGGCCAGGGATGCTGCTAAACATCCTATAATGTGCAGGATAGCCTCTCCCCTCCAGAGAATTATCCTGCCCCAAATGTCAATAGTGCTGAGGTTGAGAGAAACCTTGCTCTAATACAATACTTGAATATTAGGAACATTGAAGCCTCTTGATAAATGTGTATTGAATGAATGAATAAAGTTTTGTGGACAAAAGGTGACGTGATAGCAGAGACAGGGCTTGGCAGACAATCTCATGGAGAAGGAATTGCAAGAAAGACTGGCATTTAGCCAATTGGTGTTAGCATGATATAAAGACCAGTGTTTGCCTTGTTCAAACATCCAGTCATATCTGTCTGGGCTTGGGCCATATGGTTGTTAAATGTTTTGAGTAATAACCCCAAGACGTGGCATATTTTCTAGAGGCTGTAGTCGATCACTTCTAAGTTGTCTTAGAAACCACAGGAAAAGGAAATAAACTGGCTTTGGGGAGTAAACAGGGAGTTATACGGGGATTGGCTGTGGATGAATCACACTATTGTGGTTAACCATAGAAAAATGGAGAAAGAGGGGAAATCAGAACCATCAGTTCCAAAGTTCCTCAGTCCTAGTCAAGGCAACCATCTCTGAAATAGCACATTAGTAGGAGAAAACTGGAAAGTAGAGGAAAGCAAGTTCACAACACATAGGAAACACAAAATCTATTTGAAAGCATATTATTGGAATCTCATTTAAAATGTATGCTATCAAGAATAAGAGATGTTTTAGGAAAATAAATCAACACCTGATTGGTTACCTGACAAAAGAAAAGATGTTATTGTGTATAATAGGGCACCTTTCAGAAATTGCAAGAGTAGCTCAAGTGAAGAGAACATGGGAGCCCACAAAATATGATACATTAGGTATAGAATTTGAGTGTACTAGAAAAAATTTGAGAAGCATGTTACAAGGGACTCTGGATCAAATGCTGATGTTTTCTTTTCAGCTTTATAAAAGAAAGAAAACAGAGGACCTGATGATCACAGAGTCACTCTTTCATGTATTTGTCAGACAGAAGTTGTTTCTCAGGAACATTCACCTGTGCACTCCCCCTAACACTTGTACTTTGGTGATCTCTGATTAAAATAAATTCAAAGAATAGACAGTTCAAAGTTCACTAAGCTTTTGAAAATGTATTAGACTTCAGTAGTAATCAGGAAATTGCAAATTGAAAAAGTGAGATATTATTTCACCCATCAGATTAGCAAAATGGAAAAAGTTGTTTAACATCTAACGTTAGAGAGAGTGAAGAGAAATGGATACTCTAGTTTACTAGTGGCAAGAATAAATTGGCACAGTCTTTTGCATGTATTTTGGCTATATATAATACAGGTCAAGCATCCCTAACTTGAAAATTTGAAATCTGAAATACTCCAAAATTGGAAACCTGTTTGAGTGCAGATATGATGTTCAAAGGAAATGCTCATTGGAGCATTTCAGATTTTCTTTTTTTTTTCTCTTTTTTTTAGATATTTCCACCTTGGCACATTTTAGATTTTCAAATTAGAGATGCTGAACCAGTGATAATGCAAATATTCCAAAATCTGAAAAAAGAAAAAATCAGAAATACTCTGGTTCTGAGCATTTTTGGATAAGGGATACTCAACCTGTATGCATGAGGAGGTATAAGGATGCTCTTTGCAGCATCAAATTGACCTAATTCCCTCCCCTACCAAAGGTAACTGATTAAATAAACAAGGGTGTGGCCCTGTTATAAAATATTATATATCAGTTAAAAAGGATAAGATAGTTCTGTATATACTGATACGGAAAATCTCAAAGGTATCTTGTTAAGAAGAAAAAGTAAGTGGAAAATACACTAAATATGTAGCTTGACACTATTTCTATAAAAGAAAAATCTCACAAAGCTTCATAAATTTAGATATATACACACAATAACAAAGATGAATAAGAAAAGGCACTGAGGGATATAGAGCAAACTGATCTTAGAAGTTCTCTCTGGGGAGGGGAATAGAATGAGGAGGCAGTAGTCAAGGGGGCCTTTTACTATATGTGTACCAATTTCATTTTTATAGGAATACATCCAGGTTGTACTTGTATAATTAAAAAAATATACAATGGAAAAATAGAAAATTTGTGGATATGGTGTGGATGTGCAGAAGAATATTTTTTGCTTCAAAGAAGGATTTACTGCCAGATTCCTGTAAACAGCAATCTTGACTCACAACTTGCTACCTGTTGCATTAGGGTGGGGGTATGACCTAGTAGCCAGTGAGGCCCAGTGCTAAATAAGGGTGGAGAAAGTGGTGGGATTTCTTTGTGCTGAACTGGCTGTCTAATCTCTTCTTTTATCCCTGGAGCCCTCCTGCCGCCTGTATCCTATAGCACTGCCGTCCCTAACCCCTGGGCCCGCTGGCCAGTACTGGTCTGTGGCCTTTTAGGAACCAGAGCACACAGCAGGAGGTGAGTGGCAGGTGAGCAAGCGAAACTTCATCTGTATTTACAGCCACTCCCCATCACTTGCATCATCGCATAAGCTCTGCCTCCTGTCAGATCAGTAGTGGCATTAGATTCTCACAGGAGCACGAACCCTACTGTAAACTGCATGCGAGGGATCTAGGTTGCACACTCCTTATGAGAATCTGATGCCTGATGAGATGAGGTGGAGCTGAGGCAGGGATGCTAGTGCTGAGGAGCACCTGCAAATACAGGTTATCATTAGCAGAGAGATTTGACTGCACAATAAATGTAATGTGCTTGCATCATCCCAAAACCATCCCCTGCCCTGGTCTGTGGAAAAATTGTCTTCCATGAAACCGGTCTCTGGTGCCAAAAGGGTTGGGGACTGCTGCTATAGCATCTGCAGGCCTGGAGGACCTAGGGTCTTGAGAAGGTGTCCTCACTTTGCCGTATCTCTGTGCTCCTTGGCTAAGCACTGTCACAAAGGAATCTCTGAATGTGAGGGCTGTGGAGTGTCCAGGAGGGACCATCTTGGGGCCTAGGTCAAGAGTGCCCTGGACTCCTGTTGGACTGGCTCAGTGATCAATGTTCTTGGTCACCTTATAGAAAATGAAGTCTTGAAACTTAAGAGTTAATTTAGTAATGAGCTGAAAAAAAGGTGGAATTTTCCTTCTTAGTCTATATTAATTAAAAAAAATCCATTATGTATTTCTCAATAAATGTAGTCAATGTTTTAAAATACTCATGTTTTAAAATAATCTCCTAAATAGTCTTACAGTGACTTATTGGCTCATGTTGTACTTATTGAGTTAAAAAAATATGTGATTTTCTTGCACTGTAGAGTGGAAGATCTTCAATGTTTCAGTTGGGAACATGAGTGTAAATAATTTTCTGTTTATGGGCCTTGCCCAAGAAGGATCAGACTGGTTGGTTTGGCAGACTAGTTCAGCTCTGGGCTGAGAGATATCAACGTAGGGCTTGGGGATTTTTGATAAACCACCCAATTTACAGAAACCTAACACTCATAAGGGAAACTAGACCTTCCACTTGCCTCTCACTCTTCTCTCTTGCCTCTGCTTGGCTTCACTTCTCCCAGGTCAACTTTTACTTATCTTTGATTTGTTTAGGATTCAAGAAACAAAGGTGGGAGGGAGAAGGGCATATATGTGTTCATAAAGGGAATAGATTTTGATTTGTTTTTTATTGATTTATTGATATTTTAAGAACCAAAAGAAGTTCATGTTACATAGTAGGTGCTCAACAAATGTTTGTTGAATGATCAAATGATATTACCAACTATATGCATTATAATATCTGGTGTGTTCTAGTAACAGCAAGGAGCCATTCTATGTAAATAGAATGAATTGAGCAAGGGAAGAATGATAGGAAGTGAAATCAGGGAGGTATGTAGAGGCCAATTCATGTAGGATGTTACAGGTCATAGTACAGACTTTGGATTTTATTCTAAGCATTATGGACATCCTTTGAAGGGTTTTGAGCAGGTAAGTGACATGATAACAATAGCTAATATTTATGTTTCCGGGTACTGTTCTAGGTGCTTTGAGTGTATCAACTCAGTAATTCTCAAACATATCTATAATGTAGCTACTAATATTATCTTCATTGTAAAGATGAAGGAAATTACCCAGAGATATTAAGTTCCTTGGCCAAGGTCACACAGGTAGTAAGTGGTGGAGCTGGAATATGAACCATGGCAGTCTGGCTCCAAAGCTGCACTCTTAGCAGTTACATCATACTGCCTTTTTGTACATAATGTAAGTGACCTGGTTTACATTATAAATGGCTCCCTATGGTTGCTTTGTCTAAAGTAGATCACTGGGAGGCAGGAGTGGAGGCAGTGAAACTAGTTAGGCAGCTGCTGTAGTCCACTTGGCAAAAGATAATGGCAGTTTGTACTAGAGTGGTGGAAAAAGAGATAGGAAGCAGAGGGATTCTGGGTATATTTTGAAGGCAGAGTCTAAAGGTTTGCTGAAGGACTGGATGTAGGACATGAGAGAAAAAGAGAGGTCGAGGATGTCCCTGAGATTTGCATATAACATATAAATGACTTTTAAACATGTTTAGCAGTTGTTGACCTAGAAATCTCCAGGTATGCCTGGAAACACTCACTTTCTTCAAAGCGGACACCGGTAGGCATGAGAACTAACTAGTTCTTGATGATGATGAAAACCCCTCTGGTGACTCAGCTTAGAATTGTGGTTCACTCTTGATCAGCCACATGTGAGTTGATTGTTTCGGGAATGACACCTCCCCCTATTCTTTAGTGGTCTTCTGGGCCCCAAACATTTCTCTCTAACACTGGGGACTTATTATTAAGGAATGCTCAATAGTTTCTCCTGCCACTGTTTCATTTTACCTGGTTCAGAATTTTGGGGACCGATTGGGTAAGATTCACCAGTGCCACAGTATTAAGAGTGATAACCATGTCCTGATATTCAACGATAAGACTACTGTTCCTCCCACCCAAATTTTATCACACTATAGTTACGCCTACATCTCAATCCTTCTCTGCTCTCTGTGTTGATTACCTTCTTTGTGTTCTCCACCCTCTGAACCTTTTCCGTCCAGGCTCCAAATTTGGCATCTGTGTTTAACTATATTTAACTGAATCCACTGTACTCCCTAGTTTTCAACTTTTCTTCTCCCTGGCTTGCTCTCAGAAGTTTATCTATCAGTGTGTACTTATAGTAAACCGTTAAGGAAGCTACTGGCAACATAAGTCAACCATTTTGACTCCAATGGATGAAGCTAGGTACTAGCTAGCCCTCAAAGCTGTAAGCTTTTCTCTATATTCACACTTACGTATTCTGTGTCCCATTTCTTGAGTTCTCCCCTAAGATGGATTTGATTCTTGAATATGAGCTAAGGTTTAAATGTGTTTGTGCATGGTTGATTGCCAAGCAAAGTGTTTACATTTAGAAAATAGAAAATCCATAAATTCCTGATTCTAAAGGGCATGTTAGAACCATTTAATGAAGGGCAGGCTGCCTCATACATTGCAAAAGACTTCTTCTCATTATCAACAAAGCTGTAATGTCTCATAGAACATCAATGGCAAGGCCCATAGTTTCAGAACATTTGAGCCATTTTTAATTATACCATTCAGTGGCATTAAGCACATTCACACTGTTGTGCAACCATCACCACCATCCATCCATATCTGTCACTTTTTCATCTTCCCAGACCAAAACTCTTTATACATTAAACAATAACTCCCCATTCCTCCCTCTCCCCAGCTCCTGACAACCCCCATTCTACTTTCTGTTTCTATGAATTTGATTACTCTAGGTATCTCATATAAGTGGAATCATACAGTGTTTATCTTTTTGTGACTGGCTTATTGCACCTAGTATAATGTCCTCAAGGTTCATTCATGTAGTAGCATGTGGCAGAATTTCCTTCCTTTTTAAGGCTGAATAATATTTCATTGTATGTATGTATCGCATTTTATTTATCCATTAATCACTGGCTATTGTAAATGATGTTGCCATGAATATGAGTGTATGAATATCAGGTCGAGTCCCTGCTTTCAATTCTTTTGTGTATGTATCTGGAAGTGGAATTGTTGGATCATATGGTAATTTTATTTTTAATTTTTTGAGGAACCACAATACTGTTTTATACAGCAGCTATACCACTGTACATTTTCATCAGCAATGTATACATTTCTGATATTCTTGCCAATACTTGTTATTCTCTGGGATTTTTTTTGTATGTGTTATTTTTGCTTATTTGGGGTTTTTTTTTGATTTTCTTTTTTTTTAGTGATAGCCATCTTAATGGGTGTGCAGAGGTATCCCATTGTGGTTTTGATTTGCATTTCTCTAATGATTAATGATGTAGAGCATCTTTTCACGTGGTTATTGACCATTTGTATATATTCTTTGGAGAAATGTCCATTCAAGTCATTGGCCCATTTTTAAATTAGGTTGTTTGTCTTTTTGTTGTTTACTTTGCAAATGTTTTAAAATTGTGGGACCTGTTGTTCAAAAAGCTTCTGCACAGGAAAGAAAGTAATCAACAGAGTTAACAGACAACCTACAGAATGGGAGAAAATATTCACAAACTATACATCTGATAAAGGACTAATACCCAGAATCTATAAAGAACTCAAACAAATCAGCAATAAAAAAACCAGACAACCTCATTAAAAAGTGGGCAAAAGACATGAATAGAAGTTTTTCAAAGGAAGATAGACAAATGGCCAACAAATATATGAAAAAATGCTCAGCTTCACTAATCATCAGGGAACTGCAAATTAAAACCACAGTGAGATACCACCTTCCCTTGTCAGAATGGCCATTATTAAAAAGTCAAAAAACAATAGATGCTGATATGTATGCAGAGAGATAGGAATGCTTATATACTGTTGGTGGGACTGCAAATTAGTAAAACTCCTATGGAAAACAGTATGGAGTTTTCTCAAAGAAATAAATGTAGACTTCTGGTTCAATCCAGCAATCCCACTCCTGGGTATCTACCCAAAGGAAAAGAAGTCATTTTACCAAGAAGACACCAGTATTTGAATGTTTATCACAGCAGAATTCACAATTGCAAAGATGTAGAATCAATCTAAGTGCTCATCAGTTCATGAGAGGATTAAGAAAATGTGGTATATATACACCGTGGAGTACTATTCAGCCATAAAAAGGAATGAAATAATGCCTTTTGCAGCAACTGGAGACCATGATCCTAAGTGAAGTATCTCAGGATTGGCAAAACAAACAGCATATGTACTCTCTAATAATTGGGAGCTAAACGATGGGTACACATGGGCACAAAAAGATGTAAAGGACGTTGGAAACCAAGAAGGTGGGAGGGGGATGAGAGGTAAAAACTTACCTATCAGGTACAATGAATATTATTCTGGTGATGGACACACTAAAAACCCCGACTTAAGCCTTATACAAGGTATTCATGTAATAAAAACATTTTTAACCCCTTAATATTTTGAAATAAAAAAATTTAAAATCCTAATATATAAAACAGATTAAAACAGAGATGCTTCAGGTATAGTAGGGGAGGAGATGGAGCCATGTCTTCACTCTTTACTTCCATGGTAGCCTCTGACAGGGCTCCTTACAGCCCCTAATGCTGTTTCTTAGCTCTTTGGAAAAACTACTGCCCTCCTTGGCAGTTAGAAAGGGATCCATGTCTCAGAATATTTGAGGAGACATAGATATGCACAAAGAAAGACTCACCTCTATGTTTCAGCAGCCTCAAATATTGACCATGACAAGAGAAATGTGGTGCTTCTCACTGGAGCATGTTACTGTTGTTTTGTCACTTAGTTCCCAAAGACACGCTCAGCTATTGATCCTTCCACGTATCAAGGGAAGCTCATAAATTATTGGGGAAATGTCAACAAGAATGAAGAAAATGACAGAAATTCTTCTAGACTCAGAGAAAGATACTATTTGCAAATTCATGTCTCCAGTATCAGGCAAATCCCCATAGGCAATAAGGAATTTGTGAGAGCAAATGAGCCACTCATCATATCGTTATTTATCACAGTCACTCAATTCTGCTTCAGCCTTCAGGCCTTGTTGAATCAGGAGAATTTTTAAAAGTGGGTGTTTGTAGGGTTTAAAGGTTTTTTTTTTTTTAGTTTGAAAGTAATGTTCTGAGAATAGTTCTATTATTTTGGGGGCTAAGAGCTGGCCCTCAGCCAAGTGGTTAAGACTCATCTCCCTTTTGGGAGACCTACTCCCTGTTTTGGGTACCCCCCAAGATTTTCATGTTATCTTTGGCCTGATTGTGGCCCCCCCAACCCCTTCTTAATTGGAATTGTCCATTTCCTGTCATCTTGAGAAGCAATCTCTTCATATCTAGACCACTTCTGTTTGTGAGCAAGTGGAAAGACACCCAATAGCACAGCACTTTTATTTACCTGAGTTCTGAACAATTGAAAATTTCAAGGGAATTTGAAGATAGAGTCTAAAATATCATTTTGGATATGGATAAAGGCTAGGGTGGAGGAGATGGTTTATATCTGTGAGAAAGTGGGTTTTCCAGCACTGTGGCCCTGTGTTAGAGAGACTTACCTCCTTGGTCATAGGCTGTGCTGTACCACCACAGGACATTCTTATAGGGCCAGGCCCCTCTCATTGTTGGCAGAAATCAGAACAGAACACAGCTCCTCTGTAGTCAGCCATATCACAAGAAGCAGCAGTATGGATAGAGCTATGCATGTCCCAGTTCCTTGTTTGAAACTCATCAGCCAGGTAAATCACCCCCAACCCTTCTCTTTTCCATAGGAATATCATGCTATCACCATGCAAAGAAACATGTGGAGTGGGGAAGAAGAGTCTCCCCTAATACTCCTTGGTTTATTTTTCTCTTAACCTGCTAAGTTCAACCATCGAGCCATCTCCATGGAGGGAGAAGGTCAGAAGTTTATGATGACAGTCATGCTCCCATTTTGATGAGGTTACTCCCGCAGTAGCAATCACTGGGACTGCTGATGGGCAATATATATGGTGGTGTACCCAGAGGCTGTGAAATGTGCCTGAAGACTATATTAACTAAATTAATATCAAGACCACACATTGCCCAAGTATGAAAATTTGTTACCTACTCTATTTCCCTTCTCAAGTGATGTCCAGCTACATTGTCATAAGTAGCCTATCAGGATATACAATGAGATCAAAAGACAACATAAAAACCCTATAATAATAATGTGCAGCAATAAGATGTCACTCATTTGAATGTAATCTTTTTATCACATTTCTAAAGAGACATTAAAGTTCAAATTCCTTTGTACTTTTCAGTTAAAGTCCAGAGAAATGAAAGTCCAAATTTCTTTAAGTCCAAAGAAATTAAAGTTCAAAATAAAGTTTCCATTCTCTTGTGAGTGAAAGTTCAAAGAAATTAAAGACCAAAATGTATCCTCCCTAGCTTCTTATTCTACTAAATCTTAATGAGAAAAGTTCTAAAGGCCAGTGCAGAGTTTGGGTTCTTGAGCAGTTTTAGCCTGTGCTGTCTCTTACTGGAATGGATGCGATTCCTTCAGGGCCTCAGAATTTGTATTAGTCCAATGCCAAGTCTCTGATGTTTCATTGCTTATGCTGATGAAGCCACCTGCCGCTGCCCTATGGAGAGGCCAATGTGACAGGGAATTTGCCAGAAAGAGATGAGTCCCTTAGTCCAACAGTCTTTCAGGAGCTGAATTCTGCTAACAGCCATGTGAGTGAGCTTGGAAGCAGATCCTCCCCTAGTTGAGCCTTGAGGTGACTGCAGTCCTAGCCTACAGCTTTACTGCCTCCTGTGAAAGACCCTGAGACAGAGAATCCGGCTAAGCCTCAACTGGATTCCTGACTCACAGAAACTGTGAGATAACAAATGTTTTCATTTTAAGCCACTATGTTTTGGGATAATTTGTTATGTAGCAACAATAAGTACATAGGCCAATCCATAGTCCCTAGGGAAGTTAACCTACATAAAATTTCCTTATCCATATTAAGTACTCAGAATTGCTAAAGACTCAATATTATCTGAAGGAAAACTGACAGATGAAAGAAATCTTGATTTTAGCCTTGCCAGGCGGGCCAGTCTACCCAAATATCTGTAGTCCATGATCTGTGAACTTTAATTCAATTTGGAGAAATTTCTTATGAAGAGGTGAATTTTGGCCTTGTGCATTTAAAAGCCAATTGTATAATTACATACACCAGAGTCTTGGCCAAGTGTAAACCTCTATAGACTGCCAAGTTCAAAATACCCTGTTTGTATGCTGAAGTCCAAGGCCTATAGCAATGTGTCCTAGCCCCACCCAGAGATCCTCCTCTTGTTATTTTAGCCTGCTAATTCTAGTTCTTGCTTATTTCTTTGTATTCTGGGTCCACTGCATCAGGTATTTGGACTGGAGGAGGTCCAATAAATGACACCTCAAAATTCAAAACTGACAAATATTTACAAAAAAGAAAGCTAGCTAGATGGGAAATGAAATAGCCCATTTATTCCTAATTAAGCTAATAAAAATGTGGCTTATATCTGTGGATAATTGAACTTCCTGAAACTGCATCCCAGACTTAATCCACCCAGTCAGAGACAGCTCTAGACCATCATATTGTCCTTCCCCTCCTCATGGATATTTATGTTCCTGTAAAAACTCTCTGCATGAAGGAACAGAGCAGGCCACACACTCTCTGTGGAGAGCCTCACTCCCAAGAATGAGAGGAGATAAGGATCTGGGACAACTGGGGTAGGTTTTTTTGACCAGATTCATCACTCAGGTAACTCTCACCTCTCTGGGAAGAAGTAAGTGAGGAAGTAGAGTCATAGAAAGCAATGTCAAGAGTGAGGGAAAAATATTCTATATCCCCACATCTTTCATAAATTCCCATCTCCTGCTCTTGTGTCTCTAGCTTTCTCAGTTACCAGATAAGATGGATTAAAACCCTACTAAGGTAATAATGCCTGGTTATCATTCAGGGAACTTCACGGGCTAGTGTAAAATAAGAAGGCATTGTGTGATGCGTAAAGATGGGGAAAGCCCAGAGGCCTGGCTCTTGGCAATACTGTTTAGTGTTGTTAATGTGCCTGCTCCTCCTCCCACTGCACCCCCAACTCTAGAAACCAGGGCCTGCTTCACACGCACTCTCGACTGGTACAGTTAACACCCAAATGCTCTGGCTCTATCAAAGTACTCAAGCAGGGCTCCTTCCCAAGTAAACTAATATATGCATGCTCCGTTTTTGGAGGGAGACACCTTTTAACCAGCACCTTCTGTGTCTTACTGCAAAGGAATGAATTTTGATACTGCATGGTAAACTGATGAGAAATTATAAACAGTCAATTCCTGGTGAGGCTGGCCCTGGTTTATACTTAAAAATTTCTGAATTGTCTTATTGCCTGACTTAGTACTTTTGACTTCTAAGGCAGATCTCAGCCTGGATCCATGGAAAATTCTACATTCTTAGGTAAAATCATTTCTTGTTGGGAAGGCTTGCACTGTCTCAGCCAAGAGCGTTCAGATTTGGGTCTTTTGGGAAGTTATCAAGAATGACAAACACTCCTGGAAGAGATTACAAATTGAAGAATAGGGTGGCATTCTGTGTTGTCAATTTCATTTGGAAGAACATGTGACATAGCCCTTTGTCTTATACGAAAAAGTTTTTCCAGTGTCTGATTGAAATGTAAAAATCTACAGCAGACAGATACCCTAGCCAGGGTCTTCTGCTCTTCTGGAAAAGATCAACTCACATCTAAAATATTTTATCACTTCTTATGGGCCATCAGGGTGTTCAAAAATAGCCATAGCAAATCCAATATTCTCAGGAAGAGAAGGTTCTGACTCATTTTGTTCTGTGTTCAGCCTTTTAATGTTTATCAATTCTGAGAGGCTCAGAGGTGCTTTTGCACATTTCTGACAAGACCTGTGCTCCACTTTTCATGTGTTATTTCTTATCAAATGCATTTGACTACAACACCACAACGTTTACTCTTGGCCCCATTGTGACAGAATGTTATGATCTTTCATATAGCTTACCTGGTGTCCGGAGATATTTGTTTTATGTGTGTGTTTGTGTTGTGGGGTGGAGAGCTAGGATGCAGGGAAGCAAGGGAATAGGGAGGTTGTCATGACAAAGATTTGTTTGCTTCTGTTCTTTTGTTTTTTGTTTTTTTTCTCAAAATAATATGTTCAAATAGCTTGGCTCAAAAGTCAATTTCTGAAATACCTGGCAACACTCTCTCTCTGTCTCTCTCTCTTTTTTTACATTTGGAGCCAAATACAACCAGTCAGGCTTGGCTCTATACCAGATAGAATAAGGGTCTGCTTACAGAATGTGGAGGAGGCAAAAATAAATATCCCCCAAACCTCTTTCTTTGGGGTACATCCCTTTCATTTTTATTATTCTTTGAGATAAGTATTTCAAGTATCTTGTCAGAATACATGTAAGATATTATCTAGTGGGGATGGTTAATGCATTAAACTATCATCAAAAGGTTAGGAAGTGGTTCAACAAATTAAGCAAGCAGATACGGCCTTGAGGAGAAATGAAATAAATGTTTTGATGGGAAGTGGCAAGGGAATGGTCTGGAAATTCTAATTATAATGAGTACTACCTCTCCAATCACCATTATCCTCATTACATCGTCATCATTTATTGGATGATTAATATATGCTTGGTGTTCTACAAACATTATTTCATTTCCCACAATAGCCCTGAAAAGTAGATACCACCATTATCTCAATTTTGCAGTTGGGAAAACTGAGTGCACATGTTTCACAGATAGAAGATGTGAATTCAGGGTTCTAACCCAAGTCAAGCAGGAGGTAAATACTACCATGGAAGATCAATCTGTTCAGTAGGTATAGAAAAAATATTCCCTTCTGGAATTTTTGCTCATGTATGGCTCAGCTTCTAGTCTTGGATGGGAACAGCACAAACAAACTGAAGAATGCAAATGCTATGTCTCACCAGTTTGGGAGGTAGGCTCAGAATTCACAGAGACCTGTTATACTATAACAGTATAACAGATGGGTCATAATAGAAACTCCATTTCCTGATCAGAGATATACTTTGTTGCTTGAATTCAATGTGTAACACTGAGGACCAAGGAGGAAAAGGAGACTAGTGGCTCTCACAGGTCTTTCTGCTTTGTTTGGTTTGTGCAAGTCTCTTTATCCTGTCAAGTGCAGGCATTCATGTAAACTGGCTTGAGTTTAGTCTCTGATGGAAGCTTTATTCTTCCACAACATGTGAGCATTACGAGTGGCTAACAAAACTGCAGCAACCTTATGGTTTGCATTGTTGGGGCTCAGAAAATGATACCGTAAAATATGGTGCTTTAACATGCTGAACTAATGAAGCAGCTTCAAGGTCTCTCTTCGACCTTCCCTGGCCTTTCTGTCTGTCTATCCTACTCTCTCTGGAATTTGTTTACCTGATTATGAAAACTTCTTTCTAAAAGGAATGCAATTGTTCTAAGACCCCCTCCCTAGGAGTTTTATCAAATAACCAGGAAAGATTAACCACCAGAGAACAGAAGAGACTGGGACTTGTCACCACACACAGACTTTTTATCTATTTTTTTTTTCGAGGGCAGCTCTGAGAGATTAATCTGAGGTTCTTTGAAAAAAATCCAGCAAAGCCAACCTTAAAAA
Organism: Lemur catta; assembly: GCF_020740605.2. Lineage (NCBI taxonomy): Eukaryota > Metazoa > Chordata > Mammalia > Primates > Lemuridae > Lemur > Lemur catta. The sequence continues at coordinate 29,495,338 of NC_059155.1, read as the reverse complement.
AAGCCTATATGATCAATCACTATTGTTGCTGCACTTTATGCAACTAATCAGGCCAAGTTAATGAAACTAATCTTATTTTACAAACAAATTGGTCTTGCTGTGGTTATATTTGTCAGAAATGAGGGGACTAGAGAAAGGAAATTATGTTTTGGAAGAAAACTATAGTATACTTGTTATTAGATTCTAGTCCTGTCCATTGTTTTTGAGTTTTTATTATCTGGACTGAATCCTGAATTCTTAGTTTCTTTTAATATCTGATCATAAATCTCCAAACTAACATTTTCAATTTTTCTCTCACCCTTCTGATTTAGAATCACTAGAAATTAAAACTACCTTTTTTTAAAACCCCTGAGACCCACAAGCCAAAGCTGGTCAACTTGGCTTTAAAGAAAAACCGCAACAGCTTATATTTCCACAAATTTTGTGACATGCAAACTACAGACCAGGAAAATCTGTTGATTGCTGCTACCTGCTTCTGCTCCACACATAGATGCTTCCAACCCAAATCTAAAAATCTTCTCAACAGACTGCCCTCCAGACTTTAAAGAAACTAGCTTATATTTAGGTTGGTGCAAAAGTAATTGTGGTTTCAGACTGTGAATTTTAAATCATTATCACTAGGCTCAAACACATCTTTATTAATCAAAATGGAACCATTACAATCAACACATTTTTGACAATGAGAAACAAGTTTGTTTATTCCCATAGCATAAAAATCTGTGCTTCAAGATTCGATGAACTCTTGGAAAGAATTTTTTGCATCCTGCTGGTTGTAGAAGCGTTTTCCCTGCAAAAAGTTGCCGAAATGCTTGAAGAAGTGGTAGTCGGTTGGCGAGAGTTCAGGTGAATATGGCGGATAAGGCAAAACTTTGTAGCCCCAATTCGTTCAACTTTTGAAGCGTTGATTGTGTGACTTGTGGTCAGGCATTTTCATGGAGAAGAATTGGACGCTTTCTGTTGCCCAATGCTGGCTGCAGGCATTGCAGTTTTCAGTGCATCTCATGGATTTGCTGAGAATACTTCTCAGATGTAATGGTTTCACTGGGATTCAGAAAGCCGTAGTGGATCAGACTGGCAGCAGACCACCAAACAGTGACCATTACGTTTTTTTGGTGCAAGTTTGGCTTTGGGAAGTGCTTTGGAGCTTTTTGGTCCAACCATTGAGCTGGTTTTCTGGTTGTCGTATACAATCCACTTTTCATTGCATGTCACAATCTGATTGAGAAATGGTTTGTTGTTGTGTACAAGAAGAGAAGACAACACTTCAAAACAATGATTTTTTTTTTATTTTTGGTGAGCTCATGATGCAGCCACTTATTGAGCTTTTTCACCTTTCCAATTTGCTTCAAACGCTGGATGACCATAGAATGGCTGACATTGAGTTCTTTGCCAACTTCTCGTGTAGTTGTAAGAGGATCAGCTTTGATGATTGCTCTCAATTGGTCATTGTCAACTTCCAATGGCTGGTCACTGTGCCCCTCATCTTCAAGGCTCTCATCTCCCTTCAAAACTTCTTGAACCACCACTGTACTATATGTTCGTTAGGCATTCCTTGGCTAAATGAGTTTTTGATGTTGTGAGTTGTCTGCACTGCTTTATGACCCATTTTGAACTTGAATAAGAAAATAGCTCGAATTTGCTTTTTGTCTAACATAATTTCCATAGTCTAAAATAAATATAAAATAAACAGCAAGTAGTAAGTCATTAGCAAAAAAACATAAAGTGAGAAATGAGCATTAAAATGATGTATAATATAACCACACTTATTTAAGAATGTATTCCAGTATCAAACAGCAAATTTCAAAAATGCTAAAACCGCAATTACTTTTGCACCAACCTAAATAGATTGCTCTAGACATTAACCTTTATTTTTCTTCTGTTTCCATAGAAATGGCTCTTTTTAGAAACCTGTTTGCCTGTGCCATATAGAGATTAAACTTTGATGAAAGCCCTGCAGATACCACCTGTGAATTGAGACACAACTGTTTAATTGGACTGACCTATTCCCAGAAATGGGAGATAGGTTTAATGGAACACTTTGCCCCTCAGCTACTAATTTGATTTTTTTCTCCTTAGCCATCAACTCAGTTTTTAACATATAAAACTTTTAGGGTAGTTTCAGACAGGGGAATGTTGGTGCTTAGAAAGTGATATCCCAAAATATTGTGCTTTGACATACTGAACTAAAGAAGCAGCCTCAAGGACTCTCTCTGATCTTTCTCTGCCTCCCTGTCTCTCTGATATCCTTTTCTTATTCTTCTGAGGCAATTCTGCGAGGTTACTTGGGGGACTTTATCTGCATAATAAGATAATTTTTATTTATAGTCAAGTTTTGCCCCTCGCCTTCCCACTACCTCCCCCAGAGCTGAGAGGAATTTTTTTTCCTATGGCATTGTTCTTTGGGCTCATTCATTTCCCATGAAAACAATTTACTCCTACACCCCCAACTCCCATACCTCTATAAAGAAGGGTCAATAAGCATATGGACCTCATTAAGTTATTGGGTAATAATTCTCCTGTGATTCCTCTGTGCTATGCATGTTAAATAAATTTTGTATGCTTTTCTCTCCTATCAGTCTGCTTTTTGTCATTTCATTTTCAATGAACCTTCAGTGGGTGAAGAGGGAGCTTTCCCTCCACCCCTACAGAATGAAGATCATTTATATTCTTCTCTGACACTAGTAGATGGAGGATGTCAGAGTCCTGTACACCAGAGATAAGGAGAAACTATGACTGATACTTATAAGCCAAGGGTCTAAGAGAAATATTTGTAACAGTCTACAACTTTATAGAGCACATTCGTTTAGTTTCTGCATTATGGTAAGATGACATACTCTTCTCAGCGCTGTCTCTGAAATAATTTGGGAAGTCATTAAATTTGTTTTTGGCAACTCTAGGCTCCCCTGTTTAGTAATAGTAAGCACGATTTATTGAACATTTTGCATGTGCCAAGAATTGTGTTATTTGCTTTACAAAGGTATATATAATCACATGTAATCTTTATCACAAGGCTGATAGGCTGTTTTTTTTTTTTTTTTGAGTGCTTCCTATTTGTCCTGCACTATGTTATGTACTTTCTGTACATTATCTTATTTAATCTTCACAGTATCTTTATGAGGTTGATGCCACTATTGTCTCTATTTTATAGATAAGGAAACTAAGAACCAGTAGAATGAAATGATTTGCTTAGGATCACACACTTAGAAAGTAGTAGAATTGAAATTTGAAATCTGGCTTTCAAGGAAAAAGTTGAGTCTTATTCACACTAAGATGTAATATTGGGTTTAGGAAGATGGAAAAAAGAATGCAATGTCTGGCTCAGGTGGAATATTTTTCATCCAATCATTCATTCAATTCCTTTCTTCAAGTCATTCAGACCAAAGTTCTTGGAATTATCTTTGACCCTTTCACATCCATATCCAGTCTATCAGAAAATCTTCAAAATATAGCATATACAGAAACCAACCACTCCTCCTTATGTTCACTGTCACGACCTTGGTCCGTGCCACCATCACCTTTCATTTGAATGACTGCAACATCTACCTTCATTTGCTCTAGCTGTCTATGGAAGACATTGCTAGTTGTCCATCAAAACCCATTTGACCTTCTTCTATAGTCAAAGAAATACAGCTGAATGCATAGCTGTCTGTCTGGACTACATACTATACCCTATCCTTTCTTTCAGTTAGATATGGTCATGTGACTAAATTCTCATCAATAGAATGTGAGCAGAAGTGACATGTGTTATTTCTGAGTCAGGGACTTATGACATTTGGGCTTGCTTCCTCTACACCCTTGTCTTCTTTTTCTGTCTGTGAGGGCTAGATGTCTTGACAATATGACTTTGAGCTTGCAGTCCATGACAAGGCCCTAAGCAGTGGCAAGGCAACAACTTGGAAAGAATCTGGGTCCATGAATTATCATGAGCAATAGACCTACCCTATGGATCTGAACCATTCACATCAGGGCTGTTAAGTAAGAGAGAAACAAACTCCTTTCTCTTAAACTACCATAAGGTTGGTTCACTTTGTTACAGTACCTTAGATTTACCCTAACTAATATACTCCCTATAGTCTGTTCTCTACACAGCAGTCAGAGCAAAACATTTAAAAACATAAGTCATATCATTTTGCTCCACTGCTTAAAACCCTCTAGTGATTCCATGTTTCTCACAATGTAAAATCCAAAGTCCTTACAATGACCTGTTCATTCTCCTACACCTATATCACCTCTCTGACTCTTCTCCAATCACTTTCCTGTTGGCCCACTTATTATTCTTTTTTCTGTCTTTGAACCAGGGAGACACACTCTTGCCAAAGGGACTTTGCCCATATTGTTCCTTCTGCCTGGGAAAATCTTTCCCAGATATCTGTATGGCTCATTCCCTCATTTCATTTGGGTCTTGTCTCAATTATCACCTTTATAGAGAGGCCTTTCTGGACCATCCTATATGAAATAGCACCCATATCACTGATTAACTGTTTACCAGGCCTTAGTTTTCTTCATAGCACTTTTTGCTTGTTGACATATATATTTATTTATAATCTGCCTCCTCTATTTAGAATGTACACTTCATGAGAAAGGGGAATTTGGTTCACTGCTATATCCCTAGTGAGTGCCTAAAAGATTGCCTAGCACATAGTAGGGCTCAATAAATATTTGTTGAATGAATAACTTTATTCATTAATCTTCCATAATCCAGAAGTCAGTGATTCTCAAACTTCAGTCTGCATAATAATCACCTGACTACTGACTCCTAGAACTATATCCATTCAGATTCTGATTTAGCCGATCTGGGGTGGGTCCCAGGAATTTGCCTGTTTTAAACATGTACCCACCCCTTGTAATTTTGATGCAGATGGTAAAGTGACACCTTTTTTGTATAAACACTGCACTAGACTGTAAGCTACATTAGGGCTTTCTCAACAATGCCTTGCACAGTGCTTCACATATAGTAGATGCTTAACAAAAATCTTTAAATGGATCAATGAACAAATGATTATTGTAGTTTCTTAGTTTCCAGGCACTTTGCTAGATGGTGAGACTACCCCAGTGGAAGCACCTTAACCTTTAAACCCAGTTGCCCAATAGTCCAAGTCCCTTAGGCCGGGGAGTCACTCAGTGCTGCTATAATGTGGACTAAACTGTTCTTTGATATAGTGTTTCTCAAACTTTAGTAGGCACAAAAGTCATCTGGGTATCTTATTAAAATGCAAATTCTGATTTAGTGGGCCTGGGATGAGCTTGAGACTCTGCATTTCTTACAAAGTTCCAGGTGATTTTGATGCTGATGGTGCTGGCCCATCAACCACACTTTGAGGAGGAAGGCTTTAAGCCAAAAAGGGATAGTGGATTTAGCCCGATGATAACCATTTCCCTGGGGGTACTTCTGTGCTGCAAGGAAAATTCTTTGCCTGAGGCCCAATGGTAGCTGCCTAATTTTCAAGCTCTATAAGAACTGTACATATTTTAATTAAAAAGACCCCAAAACAATTAAGAGAGAGCATCTAGAGTGACTGTAAAACTCATGGATGTAAATTGTGTTGTTGTTGTTTTTCTTAGGGGGAAGAAATGATGTTCCTGTCTTTGCTGAATTAAAAAATGAAACAAGGGAGGTTTTGTAGGTGACAGACAGATGCCTGAAAGTGCTACAGAGAACTTGGATGAAATAATTTTTGTTTGGTGAACAAGACTTAGACATAGTATATTTCTTCACTTAGGCCCCCTGTGTGGGATAATTTGGGAGGATAATTTCTTCCTCACCTTTTCTGGCCTTACAAGAATCCTAAAATTCTGACTGTCATTTAATTCTTTTGCCTTAATGCATTTAGATACCAGAAGTTTCCCCAGGACAATGTAAATGCCCCTGAATTAGGAAAACATTAACTACTTAACAGTCATTAACACCTTAGGGCAGGGGCTTTTAACTCTAGGCCTTCTTGTTTATGTTAGGAGAACTTTGAACTCCTAAAAATTTTATGAAAAATTTATGTATGTACACATATATATGTTTTCTTTGTATTTTTTCTAGGGAGGCAGTCCATAGATTATATAGAATTCTCAGGTGGGTTTTATGATTTCCCACAGGCAAAGAATATTTTTAGATACAAGGAGAACAGAGATTAGGACAGGGCATTTTAAACGGTGAGGGGAAAATGTACAGCACTTTACTGCAGTCTGTTTTCTTTTGTTTTATGTGTTTCTTTCCCTCCATTAGATTATGTCTTCCTTGAGAGAAAGTCATACTCATTTGTTTTATCCCTGATGCCCAGCACAATGTCTAGCACAGAAAAAGTATTCAATACATGGTTTTGAAATAAGGAATGAAACCAGGCCAGGAAGGACAGGGTAAGGAGGGAGCTCAAGAAGGAGGGATCATTGAAGCACTGGGCTCTGGGTGGGTAGGTGGAGGTGAGATGAACGTGAATGGAAAAGACAAGGCTGGAGGGGTGTCCAGAGAAAACTTCAGTGGGTTTGATGCTTTTTGTAGGGCTCAACTCCATATATACATTTTCTTTTTTGGGATCATTCTCGATGGGAGATAAAATCCAAGTCTAACATCTCAGATTTTTCCTCCTTGTTTCCTAGTTAAGACGTGCTGTTAAATCAATAAAAATGAATAATTTAAATTCAATATCTCTCTGTCACTATCAATAATACTTTTGTGAGTGATGTAGTACTATGGTAATTCAATTTGTTAGTCGCTGCTACACTTTCACGTGACAGTCTGCTGAAGTTGTAAACTTAATTTACTCCAGGCACTTGACACAAGTAACATTGATGGGTTTTATCTTTAAAAGTATTGATTTTCACCCCGAAAATATCTCCTCTGTATTTATGTTTATTGTATAAACAGATACCTGTCTGGTTAAGGAAACCTTTTTTAAGCTAAGGAAGCTTCCCCCTTGGTTTTAAGCAGGTCTTTGTCGAACAACTTAAAACTCAGAACCTCAGGGCTGGAAGAGACGTGAGATTTTATGTTGTCCTGTCTGTTTGCCCACTTCCAGGGGCAGCTTTTTATTATCTAGGGCAGCAGAGTCCACTGTTGGACAGCTCTCATGGTTAGAAAGTTCTCTACAGTGGGGAGAAAACCTACTATTCTGCAACTTTGACCCATTATTGGCTTTCCTGAGTGACATATTGTAAATCTATCCACCAACTGCTTGTCAGGCAGGCTTTTCATATATTTCAAGGCTGTTTGCGTGTACATACAAGATTTTTCCTGTCCAGGTTAAACATTCCTAGTATTTTCAACTCCTTTTCATTTGACAGGGTTTCTGGATCACCTCACAGTTGTGGTCATTCTCCTCTGGCTGTACCACAGTAGTTGATATCTCTTTTAAAATGTGGCATCCAAGAACAAACATAGTGCTCCTGATGAGATCTAAAGGGATTGAACTTCACATAGAATTCTTTTTAAAATGATGCTATCAAACCATTGTCCAACTCCCTAAAAGTAAAATTGACAAACTATATATTTTCCATGTCTCTCTTTGTTGTTTGTATCCCTTTATTAAGTTAAATTTATCCACTTGGCTCATTTTTCCATAATGAGTAACTTACATGCAAATAAAATGAGCAACTCAAAAGAAACAAATAAAAAGTATGGATCCACTAACAATTATGTTATAAACAAGTGCAGATCCCCCTTGATATAAGCTCTCATTACACCCTGTTCCTTTCTTTCATAGGAAGGACTTACTATGGCTGTAATTAATTATATCTTTAAGTATCTGAGCATGCTGAGGTTTATAAATTAATTGGGGAGAACTGGAAATTTTAATCAGCTTTATTTTCCTTGTATCATTCTTTAAAATGTTTTTTTTATTTTGGAAAACTTCAAACATTTACCAAAGTATAAAACATGAACTCCCATGAACTCATCACCCAACTTCAAGAAGTATCAGTTCATGTCCAATTTTGTTTCATTTATGTAACCCTACTCCTCTTCAGGATTATTTTGAAGCAAGTCCAAGGCATCATTTCATCTGAAATATTTCAGTATGTATTTCTAAAAGATGTAAGCTCTTTATAAAAATCATATTCTCAGTACAATTATCACATCTAAAAATTTAACAGTTACCATTCAATAATATAGCCAGTGGACAAATTTCCTTGATTGTCTCATAAATTTTCTTTTAAAAGTTTGTTTAAATAAAGACACAAATAAGTTACACATACAGCAATTGGTTGATATGTCTCTTAAGTATCATTTAATCTTTAGGTTCTTCTTTCTTTCTCTCTCTTTCTCTCCTCCTCCTCCCTCCTTCCATCCCTCTCTTATCATTTATTTTGCAGAGCTTCCCAGTATGAATTTTGCTGATTACATCCCAGTACAGTTTCTCTGCCCTCTATTTGTTGTTAAGTGGTAGAGTTAGACACTTGATCAAATTCAAGTTTGATCTTTTCACAAGAATACCTCATAGGAGGGGTTATGTACTTCCATCAGGAAACAAGTAATGTCTGTCTCTCTTTTGTGATGTCAGCAGCCACTGATGCTCATTGCTTAGATCCACAGGGGTTGTGAAATGGTGGTATACTAGTACTATCATAACTTCTTCATTTATTAGTTGGAATACTTTCATAAAGACAAATTTCTTCTCATCAATTGTTTGATTTCAGTGAGGTATATATCACACAAAAAAGGTAGGATGAATTCTTCATTCTTTTTATGTATCAGTTTTCAAAATAATGAGTTGGTTCACTAGCGTCCCCCCATCGTGACCAGTGAATTTTGTTTTACTATCATCAAGACCTCATCTTCGATAAACCTTATGTGTTTCAATATTGCAGTTGCAGTTATTTTTATTGATAATGAAATTGTTCCAACTTTGTTCAGTTGCAGCCTCTTCAAGTTGACTCTTGAGTCCTTTGACATGCCTCTGTTTTGATAGTTTCCTTGCTGTCTAGTATGACAAGAGGACCTAGTCTCAACTTGAACATTTCCTGTCCCAACCTTGTAATTTCTTTCTCCTGGCTCCTTTTAGTGGGAAACGGTATTTAGAGATGACACTCTTGGTGCTAGGGTTGCTCATTGCCATTGGATTGGTTAGTGTTTCTAGGCTTTTTCAGTAGACAAAGCTAGAAGGTATTTTTAATGTAAAACACATCATGAGTTTATAGGATATTTCTGACTCAAATTCAGGACTACAGGGTTTTTACTTGATGTCATTGATCCTATGTCTGTATATCCTTTTTTTCTATGCCAAAAATCCTGCTTACACTAAAAAGTACTTATTTCCTTTATCACAATGATACCAAACTATCACTAATAAGACTAATGAAAACAATTTAAAATTTTAAAAATTAATTCTATACTTAAGATATATCCCACTAGAAATGGAAAGTCAAGTTACTACATTTAAAAGTCATTAGAAATTGTTCCTCTCTGGGTTATTATGGCACCAATTCTATGAGCAAGTCCATTTCTTTTAATTTTATGTTGTCTTTTATAATTATGTAAAATATTAAAAAGAACCAGACTCACAATTCTAAAAAATGAGGTATATTTAGAGAAATTTAATGTCTATCCCTGTCCCCACTACTGTGTTCCCTCTCTTCCTCATAGATAACCATGTCAAAAGTAATTTAAAAAAATTAACATTATAGTCTAATATACATACATAAAAGATAACAAGTCATAGGCATATAGTGCAAAGAGTGAAAACAACAAAATACCCACCAACCACTTGTTAAAGAACTAGAATATCACCAGGACACCCAGACGTTCCCTTCATGTATTCCTCTCGATTGCTATTCCCTCCTTCCTCCCCAAAGTAAATACTGTCCTGACTTCTAAAATTATTGATTAATTTGCCTTGCTATTTGACCTTCAAATAAGTGAATTCAGATGTATTTCTTGGGGTCTAGTTTCTTTCATTCAATATTATGCTTGTGAGATTCAATTATGGTGTTCCATGGAACAGTCATTTGTTCATTTTCATTATTGTGGTGTCCACAATTTATCCATACTAATGTATGGATTTGCTTTAAGTTTTTGCCTATTAAAATTCATGTTTCTATGATCATTGTTATAAATGTATTCTATTTCTGTTCGGTATACACCTAGGAGTAGAATTGCTGATTGATAAGAATATGTCTATGTTTAAATTTAGAACATACTGTCAGTTTTCTAAATAAATTATACCAATTTAGATTCACTCCAGTAGGTATGAGAGTTCTCTTGCTTCACATCCCATTCAGGACAAAATATATCTCTCAAATTATTTAGGCATCCTTTTGTGTGCTTTGGTAAAATTTCAAAGTTTCTGCATATGGATCTTGCATAATTATAGTTATCCCTCTGTATTTAAAATGTGTGTGTGTGTGTTATATCTTTTTCCATAACATTTTCCCATTTTTCCTATCACATATTCTTATTTGAAATAAGAATCTTTTGAATTTTGAATATTTGATTTGTATCTGACCACCACAATGAAGTTCCTAGTCATTTTGATCCTTGTGTTTTCTAGTTACATGTGTTCATAATCTGCAAATAATGGTAATTTAAGTTTCATTGTAAACATTTCAACCTTATCTTTTTCCTTGGCCCTAGTGTTAGTTAGGACTTCCAGAACAATTTGAACAATAATGGTGTCAATGGGCATCCTTGCCTTTGCTGGGAATTCATTTAGTGTTTTAATATTTTGCATTATATTTACTGTTGGGTTTTGATAAATGATCTTCAAGTTAAGGAAGTTCACTTCTATTTCTAGATTGTATAGAGGGTTTTTTGGTCATGAATTGATGCAAGCTTTTATGAAATGCTTTTTTGGAAACTCTTGATACTACTATATGAGTTTTCAAAATAACAGCCTTATGACATACCACACCAAGCCATAAAATATACTTCATATACCATAAAATTCACCCTTTTAAAGTGTAAAATTCAGTAATTTTTAGTATATTCTCAGAGTTGCACAACCATCATCACTATCTAAACCCAGAACACTTTAGTCACCAAAAAGAAATCCTATGTCCATCAGCAGTCACACCCATTGTCCCCTCTCTCCAACCCTGGGCAACCACTAATCTGCTTTCTGTCTTTATGAATTTGTATATTATGAAAACTTTATATAAATGGAATCATACAATATGTTTCTTTTTGTGACTAGCTTTATTCTTTTTCTTTTTTTGGGTGAATGTATCACTGTTTATTTTACTATTATCATTTTTTTAATTCAGGATATTATGGGGGTACAAACATTTTGGTTATACGTAATGCATTTGCCTCACCCAAGCCAAGGCTACAAGCATGTCCCTCCCCCACACAGTGTGCTCTGCTTCTATTAGTTGTGGGTTTACTCCCCTTACCCCCCCACCCTCCACCTGAGCGTCATCCAATGGGTATTACTACCATGTGAACACCTTAGTGTTGATCAGTTAGTACCAATTTGATGGCGAGTACATGTGGTGCATGTTTTTCCATCCTTGTGATACCTCACTTCGAAGGATGGGCTCAATCTCTGTCCAGGATAATATGAGAGGTGCTATCTTACCATTGTTTTTTGTAGTTGAGTAGTATTCCATGGTATACATATAGCACATTTTATTAATCCACTCATGTATTGATGGGCATTTGGGTTGTTTCCACATCTTTGCAATTGTAAATTGTGCTGCTATAAACATTCAAGTGCAGATGTCTTTTCTATAGAATGTTTTTTTTTCCTTTGGATAGATGCATAGTAGTGGGATTACTGGATCAAATGGTATTTCTATTTTTAGCTCTTTCACATGTCTCCATAGTACTTTCCATAGGGGTTGTACTAATTTGCAGACCCACCAGCAGTGTAAGAGTGTTCCTGTCTCTCCACATCCTTGCCAGCATTTGTTATTTTGGGACTTTTTGATAGAGGCCATTCTCACTGGAGTTAGGTGATATCTCATTGTAGTTTTGATTTGCATTTCCCTAATGATTAGAGATGTTGAGCACTTTTTTATATGTTTGCTGGCCGTTAGTCTGTATTTTTGATGCTATTGTAAATAGAACTGTTTTCTTCATTTTATTTTGTATTTTTTGTTGCTAGTGTATAGCAACATAATTGATTTCTATAGATTGATTCCTATATTGATCTTGTATCCTGCAACCTTGATGAAATTGTTTATCACCTCTAATACTCTGTTTAGTGGATACCTTAAATGTTATAGCCAGAAGGTACATTTATGCTACATTTTATATTTACCTATATAGTTACATTTAGTGATGTTCTTTATTTCTACCTGTGGATTTGAGTTACTATTTAGTGCCTTTCCATTTTAGCCTGAAGGACTGCCCCGCCTTTAGAATTTATTTTAGGACAGGTCAACTAATGGCAGAGTATGTTTTTATTTATCTCAAATGTCTTAGTTTCTCCTTCATTTTGAAGGACAGTATTTCTGGATGTAGAATTTTGGTTCATAGCCATTTTCTTTCAGAACTTTGAATCTGCCATTCCACTGTCTTTTGACCACTGTGGTTTCTGATGAGAAGTCAGCACTTAAGCTTACTGAGAATCCCTTATATGCAATAACTTACTTCTCACTTGCTGTTTTCAAGATATTATCTTTGTCTTTGTCTGGGTTAATCATATTTGGGGTTTCTGAACTTCTTGGATGTATAGATTAATGTTTTCATCAAATTTGGGAAGTTTTCAGTCATTGTTTGTTGAAATATTCTTTCTGCCCTTTTCTTTCTCTCAAAGCCCCCTGTGGATGTATCAGTCCTCATTTTTCCCTTTAAGTTTTTCGGTCATCTTGTTTACCCTAACTCCTCTTGCCATGTTAGGCAGCTGTGGTATTAAATAATTGTTTTTTATTATTGATGACAAATGCCCAGGGGAAAAGCTGTTCACAACAATCTCTGAGTTAGTATAAATAATGCAAGCCCTGCAAGTGAGTGTTTCCAGGGTTCTGAGACAGCTCAGATAGTGACAATTCTCAGGGAATAGGGCTTTGGGCAACCCCCAACCCCTTTTGTCACTCTAAGCTGCTAGTTTTCAAGGCTACCATGATTTTAAGGCTATGGGTTGTCAAGGCTACTGAAGAGTTAAGGAAAACAAGGTAGAAATAGGACATATTAAAAATGCCACAAAGCCCATTGTAGTTACTGAGGTTCATTTTTTGAATAAGAGTTTCTTATGCTGTTACAAACCTTTGTTTAATTTTTGGAGTTCTGAAAAAGTTGATTTTGAGAATTTTTTTTTGCCAATAATTTTTTTTTTTTGCTTTTAAGGAGAGGATTTTCAGAGATTCTTAATCCAATGTTCCTATAGTATTCTCCAATTATATGAGTTTTATATGCTTCTAATATTCCTAGAGTCAGGCTCATCCCTAACATTTGTAAGGCCCGGGGTAGAAGAAATATGAATGGAAGCCAACATACTCTTTATCTAAATATTTTAAAGTTACAAACCAAGCTAAAAGACTATTAAATACAAATTGTTCTCTTCTCCTACCTTGACAATTATATCTTTTATGCTGTTCTAGAAGGTCAGGTTTGGATTTAGAATTCTAAAACTCCTCAGATTTTTATGCCAGAGTATGCAGATTTGAGTAGAGCTGACCTCCAACTACAGAATGCTCACTTTATTTCCAACTCCTATCACAGAACTACATATAAAGGGCCTCTTGCCTGGGCATGTGGGCTCTCAATCCACACATTCAAGCTATATCTACATCCTTGGAAAATATTTTTCCCTGGGTAACCCCTTGGGCCTAGGAGTATATATATCAGTATATGGATTATTCTTAGAAGGAAAGACACATGAAATAAGACCGTGCATGCCTTGGAAGCAGAATAGACCTAGAGAAGAAGCCCACTATCATTGAATCTGTTTGGACAGGGAGTTCTGTAGTCCTGAGTAGCTAGGTAATTGTGGAAGCCTCCAAGTGAGCATATTTACTTGTCCCTGTGGATTCTCTGCTTTGTAGGAGGGATATGGTTGGAGGATGGTCAGAGTAGGGCCCTCTAAAGCTCATGCCCAGGACAAAGGCTCCTCTTGCTTAAGTTTAAAGGACGAAATTGTCTGAGATAAAATCTACTTGTTAGATTTGATTTGTTGATATTTTATTGAGAATTTTTACAATGGTATCTGGTAAAACCATGGAATATATCTTTATACATAATTGAAATTTCCTCATAATGCTTGCTCTTACTTTTGTTTGTGATTCTTGTTTGAACCCATTTTGATGGAAATATTTTTATAATGAATTATACATTTCTTTCTTCCATAAAACAATTCTATTAAATATAATTTAATATTTTATTTTAATTTTTAAAAATTCTGTGTCATCATTATGCAAATTCATTCTTGTAATGGGTTTTGACAAAGTGATGGTCTCACAGGCTATGAAGGTGTATAGCATAACATAATAAAATATTTTCTATTTTAAAAATTACACAAATATCATTTTCATGTTAACATTTATTATTAAGATATTCATTTGTAATATTAATGACATGCAGGGCCATGGAATGCTACTACTGTATGTAGTCAGGTAATGTGTTTGTGTATTATGATGTGTATGTATTGTGATGTATTATATGGTTTCCTATTGACAGGAGGTAAAGAAAGCCTAGCCTTCTGTTGCTTTGTGTGCATCAGTTTTTTCTTAAATTGAGTCAAGACCAAGTTGGACTATGCCAAATATTGAAAGCCGTCAAATATTATGATGATGTGGTTTCACTTTCATTTTTGAACATGATGGGTCATAAATAAGGAGTATATGAACAAGGAGAATATCGTCATTTGGTAATTCATTGAATTTATTCAAGAATAAATTAATTATGAAGAAAATTTTTTATTTCAAACTATTAAGGGGATACAAATGTTTTAGGTTACATGGAGTCTCTTTTGCAATGCTTGAGTCTAGTCTATATGTGTGGCTGTCACCCAAATAGTATTCATAGTACCCATTAGGTAGGTTTTCTCCCTCCGGTCCTCCCCACCTCATGGATTTCCACTGAGTTTTATTTCCCTCTGTGCACATGTGCGCTCATTGGTTAGTTCCAATTCCTAAGTGAAGTTATCTCAAGAACGGAAAAAGAAAGTATATATATTTTTTAATTTTGAATCTTTTATTCATTCATTTTTAGATTTCAGAATATTATGGGGGTACAAACATTTTGGTTACATATAATGCCTTTGCCTTGCCCAAGCCAGAGCTACAAGCGTGCCCATCCCCTATACAGTGCGCTCCACACCCACTGGTTGTGAGTTTACCCATCCCCACCACCCCTTCCCTGCCACCCAGCACCTGATGAATATTATTTCCATGTGAGCACCTAAGTGTTGATGAATTAGTATCAATTTGATGGCGAGTACATGTGGTGCTTGTTTTTCCACTCTTGTGATACTTCACTTTGAAGGGTGGGCTGAAGCTCTATCCAGGATAATATAAGAGGTGCTAGTTCACCATTTCTTTTTGTGGTTGAAAATATTTTTGATTGAAGATGTGTTTATGGAGAATATGTTCTTGAATACATTTTAAGTACATTCAATACATTTTGACTATATCCTTGAATATACCTTTGCATATGTTGTTGAATATACTCTTGAATATATTCTTAAATATCTTCTTGAATATAGTGAATATACTTAAAATATGTTCTTAAGTATATCCTTCAATTTATTCTTAACTATACTTGACTATACTTGAATATGAAGAATTCTTGTGAATGTGACCATATTAAGATAATATTCTTGAAAAAAATCTTCTTAGTACTTATTTATATGCAATAGCATATCACTAGGAATTCAGTCTCCTTATGCCCTAAGTCTCCATCTCTTTTTCTGCCTCTCATTCTCCAGCTGTAGCAGTAGAGAGCTGAGACATAAATAAATTGAACATTCTTCAAAATGCTATTATGAAGACAAAAGGAAAAATTAACTAAAATTAGTTAGGGTTTTTAAAAAAAACAGAGTTTAAGTCATTTGGTTAGTCAGCAAGTTGACTGTGAGGCTGATTGGCAGATTTTGGTGATTTGACTTAAATTTGTATGGGGAAGAACTGTATGTGTGGCTGGAGACATGACATGTCCTAATGCTGGCACTGGGCAGTTTATCTCCTCTTTCCTGGCCTCCTCTGTCCCCCAGGGGTGAATTTCTTGCTGCTGTCAATGGGTAAACCCCAAACAATTTCACTGCCCTTTCTTAGCTGTGGGCTGATAAAAACCACTAAATCCTAATTGTTAAAATTATGTCTAGAATAAAAATGGTATCTAAATATTAGGTCATTAAATATGAAATATCCGATTTCGAATCAAAGGTTTAGTTTATTATATCTCAAACAAGAAGCAGTACAATTAATCAAAGTATGCACCTAAACTAGTGACACAGTTTTGTCATCTTAACAGTAGCATGTTTATGTTGGCAGCAAAGAAGCCTGGAGAGTGAGTGGTGATGATATCACAAAAGGTGTTTTCCACAGCTTGTTGAGAATTGCATATTTTTTCTTGTAAGAAGTGTTTCAAAGTCTGGAAGAAGTGGTAGTCAGTTGTTGTATGGTCTGGTGAATATGGTGGGTAACAGAGAGTTTCCAAGTTCAGCCTCCGTAGTTTGAGCAGCGTTGTTTGTGAGACATGTGGTTGAGCATTGTCTTGTAAGAGGATTGGCCTGTCTCTATTAATCAATCTTGGCTGTTTGATCACAAGCATCATCATCATTTTGTCCAACTGATTGTAGTAGATATCCCCTGTAATTGATTGACTAGGTTTTATGAAGCTGTAGTGGATTAATAACAGTACTGGACCACCAGACAGACACCATTAGCTTTTTTTGATGAATATTTGGTTTTGAACTGTGTTTCAGCACTTTATCTTTTTCCAGTCATTGTGCTGAATGCCTCTGATTGTCAAAAAAAATCTATTTTTTATCACATGTAACAATATGGTAGAAATGGTTTGCCTTTATGTCATGACAGCAAAGAAAGGCAAGCTTCGAGACGATTTTTCTTTTGATGTTTGCTTAATTTATGTAGTACCCATCTATCCAGCTTCTTTACCTTGTTGATTTGTTTTAAATTGCCTAATATTGTTGGAATAGTAACATCAAACCTTGTTGTTAATTTATGTATAGGTTGAGATGAATTCACTTCCACTGTAGTTTTTAGTTTATCATTATCCACCTTGGTCTCAGGTCGTCAACGTGGCTCATTTTTAAGATTAAAATTACCAGAATGGAACTCTTTAAACGATCGATGTACTGTGTGTTCATTAGCTACATCCCTTACAAATACTTTGTTGATATTCTGAGCTGTCTTTGTTGTATTGGTTTTATGACAGAACTCATATTTGAAAATAATACGAATTTTTGACTTATCTATGGTTGTACAAAAATTGTTCTAAAAAATTTGAAAGATAATCACAAGTTAAAATGTGCATTTGAAAGAATGAGGATGTACCTTTACAATAAAAATAAAACAAGAAGTGTCAAAGTGAAATGTCACAGATATTAACTGTCAAACTTAGTACTTAAGGGAATCTGACATTTCATACTTAATAACCTAATAACAGCTTAAGAAATTACCCTATGAGTAAATTAAATCATATTAGAGGATAGACATTGTGACATCCAGTTTTGCTTCTTGGAAACTTGTTATTTTGTTTGTTATTTTATTTAGCTTTGTTTTTGTTCATTTTCCTTTTTTCCCTGTTTTTACAGTTAGATGAAGTTTATGGAAAAATGATCTCTGGTTGAATGAAACATGAGATATTATTATATTTGTGTGGTCTTCATTTATACAATAATTTGTTGGGCAGTTATTTCAAAGGCTAAAGATATTCCGAAAATTTGTTATGCTACTGCTAGAATCATTTACACTGTTTGATCCCCAGCTATACTTTTATCTTCAAAACATATCAGTTTACTTTTGAAATTGGGTTTATTATCCCAGGTAATTCTGAAGGCTTGATATGTGCAAAGCATGGAGTTGGCTTTGGGAAATTTGTTTTAGAATATGGCTGTCCCTTTTGGTCCTCTGCTCTAGGAAGCCTTCTGGGGGAGGAGTTGGGATTAAAAGACCAAACATGTCTGAAAACCTAGGCAATCTGGGTTCCCCGCTGGGGAGAAAGAGGTCGAGACCTACATCCCAGCAAGGGGTGGGAGATAAAGATTAGGGATGGGTATTACTAAGCTAGTGGTCCTCAAACATTAGAGTGTGTCAGAATCACCAGAGAGCTTGTTAAAACACGGATTGCTAGGCCCTAGCCCCAAAGTTTCTGGTTGAATAGGTCTGGAATGGGCTCCAAAATTTTTCATATCTAACAAAGTTCCCAGGTGATACAGATGCTGCTTGTTGGGGGACCGCATTTTGCAGGCCACTGCTCTAGATTACTATCCCTGATGTCTCTGGCTGCCTCTAGCCAAAAATAAGCAGTAAGAAAATTTTTTCTTTGGAGCCCTTCCTTTATGAACTCCCTTCAAGCACACTGAATCATATATCTACACATATATACGTATGCACATACACATTTATACCCCACTAAATTTACTGTTTGTTCCTTAAAGTCAGTGACTGAGTCTTAAATTGTTTTTGAATTCCAGGCTGCTGGCTGAGTAAAGATTTGATAAATTATGCTGTCCATTTTTTTTTATAAAAGGATTCACCAAATAATTCTTAGAATTCAGTGCTAGGACAAAGTTAGTTTATCTGATTCTCCTTGTTATTAGATAATGAGTGTTGCATAGTTCACTCCATACTATTAGATACTCTTGCATTTGGCTGCCAGGAAGCTCAGAACTGTTTTGTGCACAACTGCTGTACTTATTATTGATCTATATATTTTTTGAAAATATCTCTATCCTCTCTTCCTTTACTACAAAGTATTGGCTCCATTATTCTGGTTTTAATGGTTCATGTCCTATCTATCATTTTAATTATAATAGGTCTCAATATTTTACCAAATATAAAAATAAATCAATGGGAAAAAAAATCCACTAGTGCCTATAATGCGGAAAAGAGCAGTGGATATGAACATTTTGGCTAAGTGGTCTTTTGCACAGTTGTATGCAGGTACCAATTCCAGAACTCACCTTCCCCATTCATTGGGGAAGAATAAATGTCATCTTGGCATTGTCTGTCTGCTAGAGTGAGTTCAATGTGTCTGCTTGTACAGTAAATGGTACTTATTATATATGACTCCTCCAGCCTAGGGAGGAAAGGGGGCATGAAATAGCTTTCCTGATTGTGAATATTTTAAAATAGTTAGATCATACCTGGGCCTGATTATTCCAGATATACGTTAGTTTTTTTCTTTTTATGGACCTTAAGTTTTGGAGACAAGGTTGAGGGAGACTAAGAGGAACAAATCTTCAGAAAATTTAATATCCTATTTCTATGGAAGAGCTGTACATAATCAGAGACAATGAAAAAAAAAACTGCATTACTCGAAGAGGGCTTTCCATAATACCCTGTAAAGCATCAGATGCTCTTTAAAATTGACTTATTGATGTCAAGGGAGTGAGCATAATGAACACAGTACAGACGTGATCAAGAAATGTGGCCTATGTAAAAAAAAATCTAATTGCTACTTGCTGAACCCTTCAAACAAGATATGTTGTCCCAGTAGGCAGGCTTATAGAAAGAGCATTGCAATAAGCCACCCGATGCCACTTATAACAGAAGCTGAAATGAGACTCTCAGCATCCAACATAAGATGTACAATCTCTATAAGTTCACCCAAATCTCTTATACCTTCATCATTATTATCTATGTCTGGACACTGAGAATTGATGCTCAGATAATGGCCATTCAAGATTCTCCATAAATAAAGGTTCATGAGGTTAGTTAGGCTTGGCAAAGTATCCTGGTTTGTACCACACTCTTAAAATGCAATGAATATTCATTAATCACCTATTGTGTTTAAAGTACCATGCTAGGCACTTTTGGGGATACACATAACTACAGCTGATGTCATAATATGATAAGGGTATTAAGATGAATACACAATGTTATGGGATTTCAGAGGAAAACAAGTTCAGAACTGATTGAAGGAATCAGGGAAGGCTTTTAGAGGGAAGAATAGGCATGGCTTTAAATGAGCAGAAAATAGGGTTTAGTCGGGTGGGGTGGTGGTAGTGGATTTCTTAATAAAAGAGTAACAAATTAAGTAGGATTCCAGATCTTTCCCCAAAGGAAAATTTTGAAATTTTGATTTTGTATTTCCTTTATTTTCCTTTATTTTCCCTTTATTTTCTCAAGAAACCCACTTTGTTTAATACATGTTATTTAATGCAGAATTTCAAAAAAATGTGGTATGTGCAGTATTACCCAAAGTATATAGATGATATTTATATGTTGTACAAAGCTGATATTTTATATATTTTTGCAGTTTTATTTTTATTCAAAAAGTTACTGTTTCAAGACACAAATACAAATCAGAAAGCAGTACAATTAGGACAATAGAATGTGGAGGACAACAGGTTAGAGTAATATAGAAAACATTTTTAGCTGGTTGAAAACAAAGCTGTAAGAACTGCTTTTACAAAGAAGTACTCCTTTTGAGAGTGAGAAAAAAATCAGCTTAGGTTTAAAATCATATATACAGTCCTCTCAGCAGTTCTAGTAAATGCAGTGGTGTGTAAAACAACATAGGCAATACTTTTTCACATAACAATATTTGTTGATGGAAAATCTGTTAGACAAGTCTGGTTTCATTTGTTATTAACCATGATTTAATAAAATAATTGTTTTTTATCATGATCTTTTAGCTAACCTATGGTTTTTGGCTACCACAGCCCAATGCTTGTTGATTCTGAATCTAAAAACTGAAAGCCTTTTGGTATTCTCCCATCTGAAGATATTCTTGCATTGCAAGCATAATAAGGCATGGAATGATTAAAATAATATGCCTTAAGAACTGAGAGATGACTGACAAAAGATAGATACACATGTAATATAAGTTAATATTTTGTTTTAAACGATGTCTAGCTGCCTAAGCCTCGCAAAATGAGTTGATGTCAAAATGGCAAGTAGCCACTTTCTGTTTTAAACTAAATTTATTTGTGAAAGGACATAAAATGAAGTTTAAAGGTTAGCTTTCAAAGCATATTATGGGTTATGTAGAGTCGTGTGTTTAGTTTGATACACAGTTGAAGAGCATTGCAACCCATATATCAACCTATGATTTAATGAGTATTATGGCTTAGGAGGTGTAAAAAGTAAACAAGTGACTTAATTTAAAGAAAATATTGACCAAATAATAATGCATTTCTGAGGAACTCCTTTTTCTAATCAAAAGCAGATGTTCACATATTTAAAAATATTGGGGAATCCTATAAAGTCTATGATGATGAAAATTAATACAAACTTAAGCTCTAAATAAAAGGTACTATACCTACCCATTAAAATAATCATAAGATTTTGTTTTAAATAAGTGTATTATATGGGAAATATAGTGATGAAGAAAAATACAATTTTCAGTCACATTGTCCCTAAACTCCCCAAGTGCCAGACTCATTATTTGGAAGGAACAATGTTACCCGATAATGAACTATTTTCTATTCAAGGCAGCAAGTCAAATATTCGTTTCTCATTAATAATTCAATGTGACAAATTTATTACCTTGAAGGTGCTGCAAGTCAATTAGACAATGGGAAATTGTGTCTTCCTTTCAACCCACTTAATTGGCTTCCAAGTGTGACATTCATCAAAACTTTGACTTTTATTGTAAACTTTATTATATGAGTTGATGTTTGGAGTTGACCCTGGGTACACTTAACCAACCCTCAGAGTTTGGGGGCTCTAGAGCCTTCAGAGAAGCCTAGTCAATCATTGCCAACATTGCCATAGAATATCAGGGCCTGGTTATGCAGTGTCACTATTGCTGATGCTGGGCATGGAGAAATTATCCTTAAGATCTTTTTCAACTGTGTACATTTTTTGGTATTTGCATATTTCTTAATTTTATTGAATCTCATGATCTTCAAAATCATGGGGCCGGACTAGTGTTTCCAAAAGTGTAATATATGTGCCACTAGTAGTACATTAATTCTTTTAGGTAATACACAGATGAACATTTTTATTTCTATATTTATGGATTTTAATGTATATTATAAATATATAGCTAGCACCAGTACCATGATTTTATAGATATTATGGCATAGAATTAAGCTAAATAAAAGCTAATTTGAAGAAAATACTGAATAAATAATAATACTGCTGATATGTGATACAGGTTGAGTATCTGTAATCCAAAAATCTGAAATCTGAAATTCTCCAAAATCTGAAACTTTTTGAGTGCTGACATGATGCCACAAGTGGAAAATTCCACACCTGACCTCATGAACACAAACTTGGTTTCATATACGAAATTATTACAAATATTGCATAAAATTATCATCAGGCTATGTATTTAAAGAATGCATGAAGCATAAATGAATTTCACGTTTAGACTTGGGTTCCATCGCCAAGATATCTCATTATGTATATGTAAATATTCCAAGACTCCCAAAAATCCCAAATCTGAAACCCTTCTGGTCCCAAGCATTTTGGATAAGGAATACTCAACATGAACATGAAAACTCACAGTACTGGCAATTCACGAATATGGAAAGAATTGTGGAGGTGGGCATGGATGGATAAATTTGGGGGGACACTGCAGTCTGTGAGCAGGATTTGCTTTACACATTAGGTAGAATTGACGGATAATGTGAAGAGCATCAAAAGATCTCCTCAATCTGAAGGTCTCTCCCTCAGCAACCCATCTAAAATTGCCATTATTAGTATCTCACCCTAAGACCCAAGGAAATATGCATTTAAACTGGGTGAATACATGGTATATAATAATATACCAATACATCATTAAGAGTTGGTTTAATCTGATTGTCAAATACATTGTTTCCTTTTTACTGCTACAGAGAGTTGGAGCCTGAGTTACAGGGACATAGGATCAGCAAGATCTTGATGTTGGGTTGGGGAAGGAAAAGTCTAGTACATGAATTTCTACCTCTATGTTTGGGTAGGGTGCCTCAAATAGAGACTCTTTGCTTTTAGAATCCTCATGCTATTGCTTTAGTTATTACACTCACTCATATTGGTACTCCTTTAAGAAACTATATACTGTAGTAATCTAACCTGAGAGAACATATAAATTAGGGAAAGATTATTCCCATGATAAAATGATGATCTGGTTTACCAAAGGATTCAGTGCTGGGTTGTCTTAAGTGTAGAGCTATGTTAGCACATTAAATATTTGTTGTCAGATCATAAATACTTAAGAAAAAGACCAAAGAGGACAGCAAAACTTTAGAACAAAAGTGTTAGAATCAAATGTCCACAGATGTTCCATCCAAAATGAATAGAAAATGTCTTGGAGAGTTAAGTGAAGAAAGTAGAATTTGGTTTTCATTTCAGCTTACTTCTAACATATTAAAAAATCCATTTCATTATATGCAACTCATATCATAGGTATTTGATTTTCTTACACCGCATTTTCCACCTTTGTTTTTCTAATGCTTCCTAGGCGATAAAATGAACTTTAGAGGATTTCTTCAAGTCCTTTGCATGTCAGAAGATGCTTTACTTCAGTCATTCCATTTGCACCTTTGCAGAGTGTGTTTGGACATGGAGATTCATACTAGTCTCTGTTGGAGTAGGTGCTGGGTCTATTCTGGATCTGCTGATAGTCTTAATCTTTTAAAAATATAGTTTTTTTTTTTTGTTTTTTGGAGACAGTGTCTCACTCTATTGCCCAGGCTAGAGTGCTGTGGCATCAGCCTAGCTCACAGCAACCTCAAACTCCTAAGCTCAAGCAATCTTTCTGCCTCAGCCTCCCTAGTAGCTGGGACTACAGGCATGTGCCACCATGCCAGGCTAATTTTTTTCTATATATATTTTTAGTTGTCCAGATAATTTCTTTCTATTTTTAGTAGAGACGGGGTCTCACTCTTGCTCAGGCTGGTCTCGAACTCCTGACCTCGAGTGATCCTCTCGCCTCGGCCTCCCGGAGTGCTAGGATTACAGGTGTGAGCCACCATGCCTGGCCTAAAAATATTCTTATACATTGATTCTTTAACCCCAGAGGTCTTTCTCAAACTTCTGAAAGGAATGTGACTATCCTGTCAATACAGCACACATTTAAGTAGTAAGAGTTCCATGAAGGTGGAGCCCACTGATAACAGCAACACAAAAGGCCCCTTGGCTCTCTGTTGCTGCAATGCCTTACCTTGCTGAATAGTGCTTGACTTGGCAGCAAGGCTCAAACTCTTTTCCTCCCAATCTGACAGCTGTTGGATATGTGAATGTGAGGTGGGTAGTGGAGTAGAGTGTACAGTATTCAGGTTGTGAATTGGGAGTGGGAGATAGGAAATTTACATAATAAGGTAAAGAGGAATATTTGGATATCTGGAAACATTTAAAGTCATGGAGCCAGCAAACACTATTTTCTCAATGACATGTTCTTTGAAATAGGTAAAGATTATTAGACATTTGTCTCTGTCTCTCCCACATCTCCATTGTTTGACCTATGGGTTTATCAGGACTGCTACAGTTCTGAGAAAATTCTATCAGAGTCAAGGTATTTATTAATGTATATTTATTTATTTATTTATTTTTATTAACAAGGTATTATTATTCTTTAATACCTGGCACCTCCTGAACACTTCTAAAAAGTTTTGTGAAGCTTAGACTTAGGTCAATCCTCATCCCCAGAGTTCTGGTTACACTGTCCAATACTAGTCTAGTTCTCACTTTTTCTAGGATAAGAATCACAACTTCAATCCTGGCTTAAGAGAAGTTTCCATTGAATGTCTAGGACCATTATCCTTTGGAAACTTTACTGTCTGTCTTACAGGTATGCTCTCTGAACCCAGAATCTGAAGTTAGGCTCTATGCTGCGTCAAAATCTTGAGGACTGTGTCTGCTTGGTATCAGTTTACTCTGGTTCCCTACCTGGCAAAGGATCTGGTGTAGTTTCTATTTAGTATTGTCTACCTAAGCTGTGACAAAAATAAGTGCAGGCAGAGGCTCTAAAATTGTTCTGTTTCAGAACGAAAAAGCTTATTGGAATCAAGTTTATTTTATCTTTGCTTATTTGATTGTGTGTATGTCTGTTTATATATCTGTCTATCTGTCTATGTAGACCTTGGTTCACAGTTTGCTGTATTCAATTAAAATCCTGAAAATTTGCATCTCAATCTGTGCTTAAACAAAACAGAAGATAGGAACAGGAAAAAGTGAGAGGTCAGTGTGTATTAGCAGAAAGCACATTCAAGTCAGAGTCAAGAGACCTGATCTCTGCTGTGGTTTCAATATACTTTCTGTCAAACTTAGAAGTAGAAGGGAACTTTCTCGACCTGAAAAAGGCCATCTATTAAAAACCCACAACTAACATTTAACATTATGTTTAATGGTGAAAGCCAAGATGCTTTAACACCAAGATCAGGAACTTCTGATTCACAACTTCTATTCAACACTGTACTGGTGGCTTTCACCAGGGCAATTAGGCAAGAAAAAGAAATAAATGGCATCCAGATTGGGAAGGAAGGAGTAAAAATATCTCCATATGCAGATGATATAATCTTGTGTATAGAAAATCCTGAGGAATACACACACACACACACATACAAACTATTAGAACATTTAAACAAATTCAGCAAGATTGCAGGATACAAGATCAATATACAAAAATTAAATGTATTTATAAGCACCAACAGTGAACAATACAAAAATGAAATTAAGAAAACTGTTCCATTTATAATAACATAAAAGAGAATAAAATACTTAGAAATAAATCTAACCAAAGAAGTAAAAAATTTGTACACTGAAAACTACAAAGCATCATTGAGAGAAATGAAAGAAAACCCAAGTAAATGAAAAAATATCTCATGTTCATGGATCAGAAGACTTAATATTTTTAAGATGGCCATACTCCACAAACTGATCAATAGTATAATATGATCCTTAAAAAATCCAAGCTAGCTTCTTCTCAGTAATTGACAAACTAATCATAAAATTCATATGAAAATGTAAAAGACTCATAGTAGCAAAAACAATTTTGAAAAAGAAGAACAGTTAAAAAATTCATATTTTCTGACATGAAAACTAACCTCAAGTCTACAGTAATCAAGACAGTATGATATTGACAAAAAATAGACATATAGATTAGTGGAATAGAATTGAGAATCCAGAAATAAACCAACACATTTATGGTCAATTGGTTTTCAGTAAAGTTGCCAAAATAATTTAACAGGGAGAAGAATATTCTTTGCAACAAATGGTGTTGACACAACTGGATATCCTCATGCAAAACAATGAAGTTGTTTCTGCACAGGCAAGGAAACTATCATGAGAGCGAACAGACAACCTACAGAATGGGAGAAAATATTTGCATGTTACACATCTGACAAAAGGCTGATAACTAGAATCTATGTAGAACTCAGGAAAATCAGCAAGAAAAAAATCAAACAACCCTATCAAAAAGTGGGCAAAGGGCATAAACAGATACTTTTCAAAAGAAGGTATAAGAATGGCTAACAAACATATGAAAAAATGCTCAACATCTCTAATGATCAGGGAAATGAAAAATCAAAACCACAATGTGATATCACTTATCTCCAGTGAAAATGGCTTTTTCCAAAAAGTCACAAAACAATAAATGTTGGCATGCATACAGAGATAGAGGAACACTTATACACTGCTGGTGGGACTGCAAACCAGTACAACCTTTGCAGAAAGCAATATGGAGATACCTCAAAGAGATACAAGTAGAACTACCATTTGATCCAGCGATCCCATTACTGACTGCGCATCTACCCAAAAGAACCAAAGACATTCTTTTTTTTTTTTTTTTTTTTTGAGACAGAGTCTCACTCTGTTGCCCGGGCTAGAGTGAGTGCCATGGCATCAGCCTAGCTCACAGCAACCTCAAACTCCCAGGCTTAAGCAATCTTACTGCCTCAGCCTCCCGAGTAGCTGGGACTACAGGCATGCGCCACCATGCCCGACTAATTTTTCTGTATATATTTTTAGCTGTGCATATAATTTCTTTCTATTTTTAGTAGAGACAGGGTCTCACTCTTGCTCAGGCTGGTCTCGAACTCCTGAGCTCAAACAATCCGCACATCTTGGCCTCCCAAAGTGCTAGGATTACAGGCGTGAACCACCGCGCCCGGCCTGAACAAAAGACATTCTATAAAAAAGACATCTGGACTTGAATGTTTATAGCATCACAATTCACAATCGCAAAGATGTAGAAACAACCCAAGTGCCCATCAATACATGAGTGGGTTAATAAAATGTGGTATTATGTATACCATGGAGTTATACTCAGCCACAGAAAACAATGGTGATCTAGTACCTCTTGTATTATCCTGGATAGAACTGGAACCCATTCTACTAAGTGAAGTATATCATGAATGGAAAAACAAGCACCACATGTACTCACCATCAAATTGGTATTAACTGGTCAACATGTAAGTATACATATAATATACAGTATACATATAATATACAGTAATAACATTCATCAGGTGTTGGGCAGATGGGAGGGGGGAGGAGGGGATGGGTATATACAAACCTAATGGGTGCGGTGTGCACCATCTGGGGGATGGACACGCTTGAAGCTCTGACTTGGGTGGGGCAAGGGCAATATATGTAACCTAAACATTTGTATCCCCATAATATGCTGAAGTAAAAAATTAAAAAAAAGAATTAAGTTATTCCCCTACAAAATACCATATATAAATATTAACTCAAAACAGATTAAATACCTAAATCTGTAAAACTCTTGTAAGAAAACATGAGTAAATCTTCATAACCTTGGATTACGCAATGATTTCTTAGATATTAGAGCAAAAGCACAAACAACCAAATAAAAAACAGATAAATTGGACTTCATTGAAATTAAAAGAACTTTTGTGCTTCAAGAAAACCATCAAGAAAGCAAAAAGACAACCTGCAGAATGGGAGAAGATATTTGCAAATCACATGTGTGATAAGGGACTTATACATAGAATATATAAATGACTTTTATAACTCAATAATAAAAAGATGAATAATCCAATTAAAATTGGCAAAGAATTTGAATAGATATTTCTCCAAAGAATTTATACAAATGGCCAATAAGCATAGGAAAAGATGCTCAACGTCATTAGCTATTGCAATTCAAGACCACAATGAGAAACCACTCCATGTCCACTAGGATGGCTATAAAAAAAAACAACAGAGCCAAATAATAATAAGTGTTGACAAGGTTGTGGAGGAATTGGAGTTCTTAATCATTCCATGGTGGAAATGTAAAGTGATGCAGCCACTTTGGGAAACAGTTTGGCCATTCCTCACAAAGTTAAACATAGAATACCACATGACCTAGAAATTCCACTTCCAGGTATATATCCAAGAGAAATAAAAACCCAGGTCTACACAAAAATGTGTATACAAATGTTCATAACAGTACTAGTTATAATAGCCACAAAGCTGGAAACAATCCAAATGTCCAAAAAGAAATGAATGGATACAAAATGTGCTATATATATACAGTGAAATATTATTTGGGCATAGAAAAACATGATGCATGTTACAGCATATATGAACCTTAAAAGCATTATGCTAAATGAAAGGAGCCAAACGCAAAGGGCACATATCGTATGATTCCATTTATATGAAATGTCCAGGACATGCAAATCTACAGAAATGGAAGAAGTTAATGTTTTCCACAGTCTGGGAGGAGCAAAGAGGTGAGGAGTGACTGCTAATGGGTATGGGATTTTTTTTTTGGAGGAGGTAATGAAAATATTCCGGAATTAGATAGCAGTGACACTTGTACAACCTTGTGAATATACTAAAAAACACAGAAGTCTACACTCTAAGATGGCGAATTTTATGGTAGCGAATTATATCTCAATAAAGCTGTTTTAAAAGTATATGGCTTATCTGTGAGATCTTAGGCAAGTCACTCAAATTTTCTTCATTTCGGTTTTTTCCTTTGTCAAATAAAGAAGAAAAGAGTCCCTTCCCTTTCTACCATGCATGGGTAGGATGAGGATCAAATGTGATAAAAGATATAAAGCATAAAATGCTTTATAAATTCAAAGGCTTATTTATTGTATGCTTCTAATTTCTCTCCCGCACTTATGGGCAAGTGCCTCTGCCACCTGCCACTGCAAAATCTGGGGAAATCTGTCTGTATTTAGAGTTGGGATTATGAGGTTTAAAAAGCCAGCCATTCTCGCTGGAGGTAAGTGATATCTCATTGTGCTTTTGATTTGCATTTCCCTGATGATTAGAGATGTTGAGCATTATGTTTCTTGTAACCTAAACATTTGTACCCCCATAATGGTCTAAAATAAAAAAAGGAACATTCAGAGAAGAAAAAGATTTTGGAAATTAAAAAAAAAAAGCCAACCATTTCATTCTCTTATTATGTCCTGATCCCATCACCCCCTGCCCCCCACATACACATACACATTTCCAGCTCAGCAACATTTTCTTTGTTACCATGTAAGGAAAGTCCTGTTTTCTTCCTTCCCAAAGGGAAAATGAATGCAATTGCATTAAAATGTATAGCAAGCTTTTAAGAAACTTGATTTTACGATGAAAAAAATAAATGCAACCCATAGTTGAAAGCACAACACGGGGGCCAGCAAAGTGGCTACATGACTAATCTCTCTTTTCTTGTTAGAGCCTCACTTTTTCATACTATTCAAGTTGTTTTAGATCACATAATGCACAATAAATCCCTCCAAATTGTTGTGTCGTTAATTCTGCCTTCTTGATTGAAGCCAGGAAGACTGAGATGTGGGTGGAACCTGGAACTCCTAACAGAAGCACAGTCAAATGTAGTTGAAGGATGTGTCTATAAACACGTATAGACACATGCAAACTTGTGCACATGTGTCTTCCTTTTTTATTTGATTGTGCCATTTGTGTATAACCCCTCAGGGTATAAATCAGTTTAACATTAATTAAAATGTATGAAGCCTCATAAAATGCTATTAAAATGCCGGGCTTCAGTGGCCACCCCTTTAGAAAAGGTCTATAAAAAAGATAAATCTTGCCCTGCTCATCTTTTTTCACCCTGTCTCTTTTACATTCACTCATGCACACACACAGATTTCACAAACCCCTTTTCTGCTGGACTTTGCATGAATGTCTACAATAGCTCTCTGATGCCATTTGGATCAGCTCTGAATGCTTCAGACTGGTTTTTATAGCGTGCCATATACTGATTCTACCTTACCTACCCAATACATGCCTCCTTTTGCTCCCCAACAAAGATCTCCTGCTTTGGGTCTGTGTCCTCACTGCTTCCTGCCCACTCCGTGTTTATTCTCCTATCCCCACTCCTCATGGCTTACATGTGGTTTTCCTACCTATTTTCTAAATCTTCCTTTGCATCCATGAAGGCCCTGGGTACTACTTCAGCCCATAGTAATCCCTGTTTTCTTTGAGCTCCGATGGCACCTGTAGTCTTTGAAAAGCATTTTCAACCACGGTGTTGCAATAGCAGTTATAAAATGTGTTTTAATTTGGTACAAATAATAATATATATTTAAGTGGATTATATTCAAGTGGATATTGAATGTATATATATTTAAGTTTATTAGCCCTATAACAGACATCCTTTTTAATTACCTGTGTTCAGACAGATTTGATTTCTTGGGTGGGAGAGAAGGGCTGGAATTATTAGAATCTTGGATACTCTTGTATTATTATCTTAAGCATGGGAAGATTCATTTATACATTCATTCAATAAATATTTATTGAGCACCTACTCTATTTCAAGGGTAGGGAACATTATTCATTATATGTGCTGTAGAGGGGAACAAGGTTGAAAACTGCTGGCTTATACTACACAGTTTAGTACCTGACTATTTTCTGATATTTGTCCCTAATTATTTCTTGGGGTTAAGTTTTGTTTCCCCAGCCCCAACTGAAGATTTTTGAAGTCAGTGAAGTCTATTTTAATGCTCTGTAGCAACTAGTACAAGAATGGGCACACTGGATGCTTGATAAGTACCAGCGATGGATTAAAATATTATTAATGAGAGGCAAATATATTGGGAGAATTGAAGTGCACATGAGAAGGCAGCAAAGCTCATATTCATGTCTGTCTATTTAAAATTATAAGCTATTAAGTTTTCATCACCCCAGGTTTTGTTTATTTCATTTTTTTTAGTCTCTACCTGAAATTACATTAATTAATGAAAGGATTGTTAGTCTGAATACTCTAGGGTGTTTAATTACTTCTCTTTTTATGTATCTAAAATTTGATAGTTTAAGAAGTTGAAAGATATATTTAGAAAATAGAATGGGTGTAGGTGGGGAGAGGATTTTAAAGTACAGTGTATAATTTTCTAGTAATTTGAATTAGAATACAAAATAGAATCAGAGAATTTTAGAGCTAGAAGAAACTTTAACAAAAATCTCATCCCAAAAACTTATATGACAGATAAGGAAATTGAGGTCCAGTCAAGGACTTGCTCAAGGTCACACAGTCTGGGGAAACAGATGAATGTTCTCAGTCATCTGGATGCACAAGTACTGCTCCAATACCCTGGTTTCATTTGTTAAGAATGGCAGCAGCATAGAAAGGTAGAATGAATGTATATCTATTACCTGGGAAATAACCTGCAAAATGACAAAGCTGACACACTCATTGACATGGTAAATTATAAGTGGCTTAAAGAAATTGTTAACAATTTTTCTGGCCAAATGGTGCAAAATGAGGAAAGATAATAAATAATCCTGAAATGATTGATGTGGTGATGGTCTCCTGAACAGGACAAAGGGCTAGCTAATCCCATGCTTCTCACTTAATCACACTTAATCATGATTGTTTCTTAAACTTCTGGCATGATTTCAGAATATATGAACAAGGAAGTGTTTTAAATAGGAATGTATGCTATTCTTATGGTTTTCAGCATACGTTTGTCTCAATCCTTTTTATTTTTGTACATCATCCCTCCCATGCTTTAGCAGAAAAGTATTCTTGTCTTCATTATCTAGTCCATAATCATTTGCATTTTTAATTATAGCCTACATTCCACATATGTATGGTACTGTACAATTTTGCTATAACAGCATTCACTAAAGAGTAGCTGTTAATGTAGAGTGGACTAGGATTGTACCTTATTTTAATTCTTTTTTGGTTAATCGAGGTATGATTACATACATGGATCATATCCTTTAATAGAAAATCTGGTACCAACAAACTCTCCCTCTGTGGCACTTGTGCTCATCACAGAACCTTTCAGAGCTGAATGGACCTTAGAGAGCCTCCAGTGCACCATTTCTCTGAGTGTCAAAGTGTACTCCTTGGAATACTATCTCTAGAATATGACCAATCACAAAGGATTCCTTGATCAATTAATTCTTAGAAACACACAGCATAGTCTATTTCCTTCAGAGAGGTTCCCAATCTATGTGAGCAATATTTTAGGGCTCTGAATTCTTTCTCATGATAACTTTCCTTAAAGCAGTTACAGTAACATCCATCATATAATGCCTTTTGGGTCTTTAACTTTCCTCATCAATGTTATAGGCAATAAACTCAGATCTATGTCTCCTGGTTATGTGATTTCACCAGTTATTCATGTGCCTAGATCTTTCTCACCCTTCAGATCTCAGACTGAAGGCTACCTGTTCACTGAGACTTCCCCTGACCACTGTAAGTTGTCGTCTGCCCTCCCACACCATTATTCCCTGTTGCAGCACTAGGTGTCTTTCTTTTGGGTTCTGCACAGTTGTAAGTATCTCAGCTGTTTTACTCACCATGTGCCTTCAGCACAGTGCCTTACCCATAGTAGGTTCTCAACTCCCTCCCCTCACTTTCCTTGACTTCTTGGATTCTTTATAACTATTGGTTAGTTAGAGGATCCACTGGTTAATTTGTGGGATTCCTAACCCATCAATATGACACAATTTGCCTGCATATTTCCTTCATTACATGAAAGATGTGATTCAGTATCCCCTAAGAGAGCCTTTTAGGATCCCTAGAAGTGTAGTGGGGAGATTTAGTGGAAACATTTGCCAGGAATGTAACAGACAAAAGATAGGTTTCCAGCACAAAATTAACAAACACTTTGATGTGGTAGATTAGGCTAGTGTTAAAAAACATTGTCCTCCTCCCAATTCTATGGGATGAGTATACCTTTCCACCTCTTGACTTTGAACTCAACCATGTGGCTTGTCTTGGCCAATAGGATGCTAACAGATGTAATGTAAGCAGAGACATGAAATATGCTTGTTTGATTGAGCTTGACCTCTTGTGCCTCTGCCATCACCATAAGAAAAGCTGCACCTTAAGCCTGGGTCCCAGAATAAATATGTGTATGCAGACTCAAGCCTTTCCTACAGTGAGGAGCAGGCTAAGCTGGACCTGCAGCCTGAAGTAGAACTGCCAGTCTGGCCAAATCTGGTGTAAATCAGCCAACCCCCTGGAAATCTGCAGACTCATGAAAGACAATAAATGATGTTCTTTAGAGCTGTGGTTCCCAAACCCCAGGCCATGGACCAGTGCCAGTCCATGGCCTGTTTGTTAGGAACTGGGCAACACAGCAGGAGGTGAGAATGAGGTGAGTGGGTGAAGCTTCATCTGTATTTACAGCCACTCCCCATTGCTTGTATCATTGTCTGAGTTCTGCTTCCTGTCAGATCAGTGGTGGCATTAGATTCTCATAGGAGCGTGAAACCTACTGTAAACTGTGCATATGAGGGATCTAGATTGTGCGCTCCTTATGAGAATCTAATGCCTGAAGATCTGAGATGGATCTAAGGCAGTGATGCTAGCACCGGGGAGCAGCTGCAAATACAAATTATCATTAGCAGAGAGGTTTGACTACACAGAGATCATAATAAATCAATTGCTTGCAGACTCATATCAAAACCTTATCAGTGAGTGGCAAGTGACAATTAAGCTACATCTGGTGGAAGGCTTTAGAGTGGCAAGTGAGCATCTTACTTCAAGTGTAAAGCTACATGTGGTGGCAGACTTTATAGTGGCAAGTGAGTTGATGTACTTCAATTGTACTGCTGCACCTGGTAGCAGGCTTTAAGTCAGAATCCGACACTTATTTTAGTCTGTGCATGGCCCACTCATTATTTTATTTACCACTTTAGTCTGCACCTCTTTCCTGCGCTGCACACTTGTCGCAGTCACAGTTTTGGTAAGCCCACAAGCTAACTCTAGCAAAAATGAGTAAAAAATAAATGTCGCTGGAGAGCTTCTTTGAAAAGTGGGAAAGACCCAATGATGAGACAGCAGAGGACTCTAAGACTGCCGACAAAATGAAAGCTGCAGTTAAAAGAAAAAAACAAGAGTCCTACTTAAATTACAGGTTCATTGAACAGGTGATTCACATTCTCCAAGCCCACTTTGTATAATATGTGGTGACCAGCTATCCAATGACGCCATGAAGCCATCAAAACTGCTTTGTCACATGGAGACCAAGCACCCTGCATTAAAAGACAAGCCTTCGGAGTTTTTCAAAAGAAAAAAAAAAACCATGAACATGAAGAGCAGAAGCAATTATTGAAGGCCACCACTTCATCAAATGTGTCTGCACTGAGAGCATCATTCTTAGTGACTAACTGCATTGCTACAGCTAAGAAGCCCTTTACTATTGGTGAAGAGTTGATCCTGCCTGCTGCTAATGACATTTGCCATGAACTTTTAGGAGAAACTGCAGTTCAAAAGGTGGCACATGTTCCTCTTTTGGCTAGCACCATAACTAGACGAATTGATGAAATAGCAGAGGATATTGAGGCACAGTTGTTAGAGAGGATTAATGAGTCTCCGTAGTACGCAATGCAATCCAGGCTGACGAGTCTACCGATGTTGACAACAAGGCAACAATGATTGTTTTTGTGCCATATATTTTTCAGCAGAATGTGCATGAGGATATGTTATGTGCACTTATTTTGCCAACCAACGCCACAGCTGCAGAATTATTTAAGTCTTTGAATGATTACATATTAGGAAAACTGAACTGATCATTTTGTGTCGGTATGTGCATGGACAGAGCGGCTGCCATGACTGGACGGCTTTCTGGTTTCACTACTCTGGTCAAGGAGGTTGCTTCTGAATGTGAGTCTACACACTGTGTCATCCATAGCGAAATTCTGCCTAGCCAAAAATATCACCTGAACTAAACAACGTTTTGCAAGATGTGATTAAGATTATTAACCACATTACAGTAGACGCCTTAACTCACGTTTGTTCATGGAGCTCTGTGAAGAGATAGATGCAGAGCACGCACGTCTTCTCTTATACACAGACGTGAGATGGCTTTCTAAAGGTAGATTACTGGCCAGAGTTTTTGAGTTATGAGAGCCACTTCAGAGATTTCTTTTAGAAAAACAGTCACCACTGGCAGTACATTTCAGTGACACAGAATGGGTCGCAAAACTTGCTTACTTGTGTGACATATTCAACCTGCCCAATGAACTCAATCTGTCACTTCAGGGGAGAACAACAACTGTGTTCAAGTCAGCAGATTAAGTGGCTGCATTCTAAGCCAAACTGGAATTATGTGGGTGATGAGTCAACATTGAGATTTTTGAGATGTTTCAAACATTAGCAGAGATTTTGAAAGAGACTGAGCCAAGGGTTTCTTTCTCCCAGCTGGTGCATGATCATCTATCCCAGCTTTCAGAAGAGTTTGAGCATTACTTCCCAACCACAGAAGACCCCCGAACTGGGAAGGAATGGATCCATGACCCATTTGTGAATAAGCCAGGTGAATCAACTTTGTCCGTGTTAGAAGAGGATCAACTGCTTGAGATCACAAATGATGGTGGCCTTAAAAGTATGTTTGAGACAAATTCAAGTCTCCATATGTTCTGTATTAAAGTCAAGGCAGAATATTCTGAGATTGCCATAAAAGCACTGAAAAGCCTGCTTCTGTTCGCAACATCCTATCGTTGTGAAGCAGGGTTTTCTGCAGTGACAGCAACTAAAATGAGATTATAGAGTAGACTGAACATAAGCAATACACTTTGGCTATCACTGTCTCCCATTACCCCCAGATGGGACCATCTAGTTGCAGGAAAACAAGCTCAGGGCTCCTACTGATTCTGCATTATGGTGAGTTGTATAATTATTTCATTATATATTACAATGTAATCATAATAGAAATAAAGTGCACAATAAATGTAATGCACTTGAATCATCCCTAAACCATTCCCACACCACCCTGGTCTGTGGAAAGATTGTCTTCCATGAAATTGGTCCCTGGTGCCAAAAAGGTTGGGGACTGCTGCTTTAGAGCACTGAGTTTGAGGTAATTTATTTATTTATACCAGCAATAACTGACTGATACAATTGATTTCTAGTCAATCTGTTAATTTTATCAGGGTATTTCAAGTATCTTTGAGTACTTCATTATACTCTCTTTAGGATAATGCTTGCTAATGTCTTTCTAGTCTAGGGAGAGATCCAGTTTTGTTTTGATAAGACAGCTGGAAGCTTACCAATTTAGCTGCTTCCTAGTATTGACAGGTGGGATAGAGCTAAATTGATCTGGATAAGAAAGGGGAAGAAAGTTGAATGAGGATAGAAACAAGAAAGAAGAAATCAGCAAACTGGCAGCTGATTGTCGAAGAGAAACTTTGAGGGAAAAATGCCTATTGAGGATTTTGATTAGTTGTTTGCTCTTTGATGTAAACCATTTCCTCCTCCTTACCGTAACATCTTCAGTACAATCCATATCGTCCACTACTGCTTTATAGAGTATTTCTCTTTTGGTGTGGTATAGTTCTAAATCTTGCTTTGAGGATGACATGGGCAGTACCAGAGGCTACCCAAAGGTATAGGTTGTAACACCTAGGCTATAATTGCCAAACTATGGAAACATTGTGGTGTATCTACACAATGCAGGAAGGGGGGCCACTCGTGGAGAAAATGGTTCTAATAACAACTTTGTAAGTGCTAGATGCTCCCAGGCATTCATTATTTCCTTTCATTGCCCATGCTCCCCACCTTGCTTTTTTCCTTTTGTTTCTCTCCTTTCCTTCTTCTGCCCAGATTTTGGTTAGTAATTGAGAGATACCAGGAAGTCTTCTCCTGCTATCTTAACTACTGGTCTGTCCTGGTACCTGAAACACCAATATTAGAGATTTATTCATCTGGATTCAGGCATCATTTGTTTTAAAATGAAATTGACTGGTATATAGTGGCACTCAATGAAAATTTGCTGAATTTATAAATACGTTAGTAGGAATTTGCTTATACGAGAAGTCCGTTAGAGTGGACATTTTGATAGGGGTAGGATACAATAAAATTATTTTATTTTATTTATTTCTATATTATGAAATATTTAAAATAGAAAAGTACAGAGATCAATTTAGTGAGCACCCATGATCCATGACCCAAATTTATTTATTTATTTATTTATTTTTTTGAGACAGAGTCTTACTCTGTTGCCTAGGCTAGAGTGCCGTGGCATCAGCCTAGCTCACAGCAACCTCAAATTCCTGGGCTCTAGCAATCCTACTGCCTCAGCCTCCCGAGTAGCTGGGACTACAGGCATGTGCCACCATGCCCGGCTAATTTTTTCTCTATATGTTTTTGGTTGTCCATATAATTTCTTTCTATTTTTAGTAGAGACAGGGTCTCGCTCTTGCTCAGGCTGGTCTCGAACTCCTGAGCTTAAATGATCCACCCGCCTCGGCCTCCTAGAGTGCTAGGATTACAGGCGTGCCTGGCCCCAAATTTAATAAATGCTAATGTCTTGCCTTTATGTAAGAAATAGTATTATAGGGTTGTAGCCCCCTTTGCACCCTACCTCTCTCTGATTACATTGTTCTCCCCTCTCTCTTGAGAGCTAGCCTGTATCCTGTAGTTGATGTGTGTGCTTCCCTTGCGTATTCCTTCCCTTAGTGTATTTTTAATATATATTAACATGCATACAATATAATATTAAATGTAATATATACATATATTCACAGATAATATACAGTATTATTGTTGTTTTTAAACTTTATATATCCATGTTGATGCATGCATATTTAGATCATTCACTTTACCTGCTGCATATCTTATGCTATATGGCTATAATATTATTTATTTCTCTTTTGATGAATAGATTGTTTCCTATTACAAGGCTGTGGCAACATCCTCAAACATGCTACTTATTCATGTGTGCAAAAGTTTTCTAAGATAGATGACTAAAAGTATAACTACTGGGCATTAGAGAATGTACATCTTCAAATGAGCTAGATATTGTCAAATTGTTCTCCCATGTAATATCCCAAAGTATATTGCCATGACCAGTGTGTAAAATTCTTCTTTTCTCTATTTTCTTGACAACGTTTGGCATTGTCAGACTTGCATTTTGCCAGTAGTAGAAATGGTACCTTGATGTTTAATTTGTATTATCTCAATAACTATTAATATTAAACATATTAATATATTTGTATGTGTACTAAGCATTTGTATTACCTCTTTTGTGAAGTGCCTGTTCAAGTCTTTTGCCCATTTTCCTATTGTTTTTCTTATAGATTTGTAGAAATTCATTATATATTCTATATCTCCATCTTTTGTCAGTTATATATATTGTAAATCCGATGAGTAGTTTGTTTTTTAATATGTTTATGATATATTTTGTAATACAGAAGTCTTAAATTTTCATGTAGTGAAACCTATCCATTTTTTAATTTATAGTTTGTGTGTTTGTATTTTGTTTAAGGAGGTCTAAACATACAGTGTACCTGAAAGAAAAGAGGACTGAATGGGCATATGATAGAGGATGCAAACAAACTTCCCCTTCATTCTCCTTTATCTCTTCTTTCTTCTCACACCATTTCTTCATTTTTAACACGCTGAAAATGATATCTTTAACAAACAAGTTAGGTTGTTTTTTGCTGTGATTTGTTCAATTTCACATCTAGATATCTTTGGCTCTGTTTTGTTGGCTGCTCTCTTTAAAACCTTCTCATCTATGCCAGTGGAGATGATTGGTTTGTGCCTTTAGAAATAAAAGATAAATAAAAACACCTCAGAATTGTAATAATTGTGCCCAATGAAGTAGTTCACATAATAAAAAGCAACAAGCAACATATCTCATTTGGTGAATCTCTATTGTTTTTTGGCGAAGGAAGACGTTTTAAATAATCATTTTCTAAATGATTGTTGCTTTAAATCACTACCGCAGCAATATGATGCCACCTCCATCAACCCCCTCACCATCTAATCAAAATCTTAATCTGGGCAGGGGATCAGAGAAGGACTATGAAAACTGAAGGTCAATGTTGCATCAAGCTTTCTCAGACTCCCCCTAATCCTCTCTCCTTCTACCCTCCACCACACATTGCAGTCTGAATTATTTAGTTACTCAAATCAATCCATTTTTCTCTGTTCAGTGGTTGGACAATAAAAGTAAGATTTACTACAGCAAGTAAATAATAAAAAACGAATTAGCTGAAAACAAACAAAAAGCTGCTTACTTGGCAATCTTCTGTGTTAATCAAAACCTTGAGGACAGGTTGGAGGATCAATATTTGACTACAAGATGAAAAGAAGCAAAGCTTCCACTGAGGGTGGGAGAACAAGGAGATCTGTGGGGGAAAAAAAGACCTAAGGTCAGGGTTCATTAAAAGTGGCCAATGGCAAAATTTCAGTAGGTCTTTTGGTGGGCTGGTTTAGGGAGACAGCCTTTGTGTTTGAGAAATGACAGTGTTTTCTATGCACATATCAAAGTTCAGCTGGATTGTTTTATCTGGGGAAGAAGGACATCTGTCAGTATTCTCCAAATAACCTACATAATTGACTTTCAAACAAGCCTCAAAGAAATGGGCATTTATCACCCTAATTGTGGCAGGCAAGTGTGTGTTGCTGCCATTTTGTCAAGATAATGTAAAAGGCACCAGGTTTCTTCTGTCTTGTCTGCGCCCAGATTTCTTTCAATTCATATATGTAGTTATATTCTCCTTTAAGACCAAATTCAGAAAAAATGCCAGCTAGGCTTTCCTGGGGGAAACTTTGTCTTTCTTTTGACAAGCCCTGGAGTGAGCCATCAGGTACCAGCCATTCTCTAACCTGCTCTTAGTGACTCACTACAGGGGTAGTTAGTTGGAGAGGGTCACCAAGAATCTCTGAACCAGGGCTGGACCCCTGAGAAATTTGATTGTGTGAGCCTGTGTCTCTTAAGTAGGCATAACATGACTTGAAGTTCCCTTTGGGTTTTAGTGGCAGGACAGGGAAGAGACACTCTCAGAACTAGCTTCTCTTTAGCTTCTAGCCCAAGTGAAATGGGCTAATTGACCTCTAGTATAAAGTGTAATATGTTAAGGCATGGTGTCCTTGTTCCTGTAGACTCAGGGTAGGACTGAGGAGGTGCTGAATTTATTATGAAGTTTTCTCTTCCACAACTGAATGCAATAACTCATATCTGTAGGAATTTGCTGCTCCACAAAATATATATTTAAAAAAACATCTAGGACAACTCTGCTATGAATAGACTTTTGTAATTTTCAAGGCAAAGTCTACTTTTTCCTTTACCTTTCCAGATTCTGTGAACTGTGCTTCTTAACCAGGCTAGCTTTAGACATCCTTATCTTTCCTGCATGTACGTTGAGACAAAAGACCTAACACTGTCCAATATTTAGCAGGAAGGAACAGAGAGCAAATTGCTAAACTGGCATTAAGTTGAAACTTTTTTTTAGAGAATTGTAATCACAGAGGAAATGGAAGTGTGTTTGGGTTTCCCAAGAATGTTTGAAAATGTGCATTTGCCTGTCAGTAGCCCCATTTACCCACAGATAAATTAATCAGTAATTTGTTAAGAAGGTGATAGAAATTGAGGCAGAAGGCTCTTGTTAACAAATAAGTCACTAATAACAAAAATATGAATGAAAATAGCAGTCTCGTATCTGAGAATCATTCTCTTTTCTTGTAATATTGAACTAGTTTTTGGTCTCTAGCTATGGTGTACGTATTTGAGAATATGCACATAATATCTGTGTACTTTTATACATATGCAGAATATCATAAAATTATAACTATTAATATTTCCCACTTTTGGAAGAAGGAAAACATATAAGGCTTGAGTCATGGGTATGGTAAGACATTCTTTTTTTTTTCTCTACCCAGTTAACTCCACTATTGAACTGTCTTTTCTGCTCTATTTTCTCTCTGATGCACACAGCATTTGGCATTCTGTATTTTGATTAAAGAGTGGAATGCAACAGCAGCATCTGGGCTGAATGGGGCACAGAAAGTCCAACTTATGATGGGTAGTGCAATTCAGTGACCTAGTAAGGAAATAAAGATATGACAAAAGCTAGTAGTACAGGGAGGCACATGCACTTGTTTCACTTGGCATGGATGTCTCTCTGCAGTGATTCTTGCCAGTGTGCCATGGTACAGTGGTGTCCTTGAAGTCTTCTCAGTTCTGTGGTGAAATTTTGATCATTATGTAAATTGTATTTATGTCACAATTAAAGGATCATACTTTGAGAGTGACATGTGCTGCATGAAAGTAGAGCCATGTACAACATGCTTGAGAAAGACTTAATAATAGCATGTCAGGTTGGCATCAAGGAAAGATTGTGTATGTGTTCTGGGACACAGGAGAATTTTCTTGTGGAGAAAACAGTTTGATTCAAATGACTTAGGGCTTAAAGGCAGCCAAAGGAATATATAACTATGTCTATTTTTATAAACACAATAAGATGCTGAAACACTGTAGTGGGGATTGTATTGTTTGCTTGTTTAATGTAGTTATGAGTCATTTAATCCCTTCAAGTGTGCTGCCCAAATGCTAGTGTGTTGGCCCAGATTCAAAGGAGTAAATACTATATGATTTCTTACACATGAAGTTCAAGAATAGGTAAAACTAATCCATAGTGACATAAAAATTCATAGCAGTGATTGTCTCTGAGTGTGCGTGCATGGAAAGGATTGAAATGAGGCAAGAGGAACTTTCTAGCATGATGGGAATATTCTATATCCTGTTTTGAGTGGTGGTTACAGAGGTATCTACAATTGTCAAAACTTACCAAACTGAAAACTTAAAATCTGTTCATTTTACTATATGATAGTGATCCCTCAATAAAGACAGACAAATGCATAAAAAGAAGCATTACCAGATCTCAGAAATGCTAAGAGGCACTGCTGTTCTTGTGAATTCAAAGTTCAGCTACTTCAGTTTGCGGCTATTTGTCATGGGTTTGTCAGGGGTTCCATGAAAAACTTCCTTTACATATGTA
Source organism: Lemur catta (assembly GCF_020740605.2). NCBI lineage: Eukaryota > Metazoa > Chordata > Mammalia > Primates > Lemuridae > Lemur > Lemur catta. Next base: position 29,453,215 of record NC_059155.1, on the reverse strand, counting down.
ACTCACTTCAAACAAAAGGGCAGCTCCCTATATATTTTGTAACATAACTTTTTGTTGTTAAGTGATATATTTCCCAAAGTCAGGGTTATTCTGTCTTAAATGTCACTCCATGTGGAACTCATTTCCTCTGCAAACCTTTGCTTCTAGTGCTTCTCAGCCACTCTCGGGGTCTTTCTTGTGAGTCTCTGCTTCATTGATTGTCCGTCCCACCAGAAGATCCACCTGTGGGCTGGGCCTGTGTCTGACTTATTGCTTGATCTCCAGCTCCCAGCATAGCCTGGCACACAGGGCGAGGAGCTCAGCCCATGTTTGTTAAGTGATAGATCATTAGAGGAGGAGAAAGGTATATGTTTAAACGACTAATTAATTAGGTCAGAGGGTGCTCTCTGCTTTCTAGGAGCTCACAAAAAAGACATCTGGGTAGGTGGCTAGTTATACAGACTAATTTGATATAGCTTTTAAGAGGCTACATTTGACCCCATGTGTTGCTCTTATTACCCTGTTGCCTGCCTCTCCAACCTGTCTTAGACCTCTCTACCATAGGTAAAAGACGACTACGCAATAAAGGTGGGGATGCTTTCTCCAGGAGGCTGCAGAAAAAGTATATTTATGTTAGTTTCCTACAGTCTCCTTTAGTCCTCTTCCATTATTATACCAGTATGGGTTACCAGGAAAATTTAGTTAGCATATGCATGGAGATCAGACAGTATGAATTACAGGAAATGAAAGCAATTCTGGACTTTACACATTTCCATTCAATGGTTTGCAGTAGTGTGGTATTAAGGTGTTGGGCTAGTGACAGCCAGCCAAGGGAAGAATTGGTCCTTTTAGGGTGGTGTGGTAGAGGACATGCTTCAGTGATATTAAAGCTAAGGATCCCTTTTGAACGTTTGCAAAAGGCAAATTTAGAACAAAGAAAAAACCTCAAAAGGTGTGGTATAGACTGCTGAACCTATCATTTTTGGAAAGGTTCAAAGCCATGGCTAAGGACCCATAATGAGTTAACGAGGGTCATTTGAATACTTGAAGAGCCTCAAACATCTCTAACCTGGGAGGTTGACAGGTTTCAGGTTGAAGAAAACAACCAAATCCTCCAGTACAAAAGGCTCTGAATACAATAAATACATATAATCTAGCTGAATTGGTGAATGTAGACGTGTTTTATAATGGTGAGAAATGTTGGTTAAAAAGTAAGGCTACAGATCACTGGAGCAGGCTCTCTATGGAAACCCAGGACCTTGAAGGATAGTTTGCTCTTTAAGTCTATTATGAACTTATCCTCCTCATGAGTGTCCTGGCTCTCAGCTCCATAAAACCTGCAATAACTGCTGTTTTATGACTTACACCTGGTCATAACACAAAAGATTGATTGGGGCTCCCATCCTATAAGGAGGAAAGACAGCACTTTCAGATATATGGCCTCCCAATAGATTTTTCATGAGAAGAGCCAAAAATGCTTCTTCGAGATTCATGCAAGCAAATGTGGTCAGTGCCCAAGTCGGTAAACAACATACTCAGTCTTTAAAGCTTACATCTTGACCCTTCTGAGTTTGAGTATCCTTCCTAGAGCCAATGATGTGTTAGAGGGATGAACTATGCTTTTAAAAAAATTAGATTGAAATCTTGCAGGGAAAAAATACTGCACCCCTCTCCTATATTCTTCCATTTGTTTATCTGCTCTCCCCACTCTCCACCCAGTTCAGGAAAGTTTCTCTTAAATCAGCCTGATATTTTCAAGACTAGCATAAGCTGTTGACAGTTTTATGCAACTAATAAAGAAGATTAAAAAATAAACAAACTCTGTAACTAACTTTCTGTATTCTGAAGTCCAAGGCAAAAAAAAAAAAAACCCTCTTGTGTGGGAAATGTTAAATGCTGCCTTGTCAGAGGGTGCTGGAAATATGATAGGAAAAAGTGACTTTCATATATCTAAATGACATTTGAAAGAACAAAATTCAGGGGCTGTTAATGTAGCTAGATGTTGGGATTCAGGTAATATGTTCTGTAATTCATTCTGATTGACAGTTGTAAGGAGAAATCAGAGTAGGGGTGGCCAAAATACCATCCCTTGAAAAAAAAATCAGCAATGGGACTTCAAAACTAATTCCTCACATATGAAAACTGGTATCTCCTAGGGGACTCCTTTCCAGCTAAATGCTGAATTTAATTCTGTACATCACATTTCTTTGGAGAGATTTAGTACTTTAATTATATTTTTTATGTGTCACACAACTGTAAACATAAATTATCCTTTTGTTTTCTTTATCTTTAAAGGAGAGCTTAGAAAAATAATAATTAAATGTGTATGTGATTCTTCTTGGAGTCTTTTCATTGCTTGTGTGGATGGGACAATAGTTCTCTGTATTTGTGGCTGAGGAACCCTCTGGCCATACCTCCAGGACATCTCAGCCACCACTGGAAAGTCTACAAGTCATTCAGTCAGCTATTTGTTTGTCTACAGAGATGATGATTGTTTTGACATTTTCCTGTTTCTTCCTGAAATGCTTTGAACTGAGCCCTCATTTCTATATCATATAGATGTTGCTTAGCTATAGCATGGGCTAGAGGAAAATCATTGAAAATATTTTCTTAATTTCTAAATATTTTAATTGGAACATTGTGGCTTAGACCCCCTAAAATCCTTTTCATCCAAATGTTGAAGTCAGTAATATTGGATAATATAGGTAGAGTTAATAATCTAACAGAATTATCTGGGTATTTCTTTGCACTTTAATACCTCATGGAATGGGGTGAAATATTTTAAAATCAATTGGCCATTTAAAAAAATCCTTCGATTATATCATGTCAACAGTTGTTTCTCCTACATATGTAAGAGCTATTTATAATGGTGAATCTTGCCAGAAAGCTGTGCTACGCAAAGACCAACCTCGTCCCAGCCTGCATCTGGCTTGTATAACATGCCAACAATGCTTAATGTAATGGGTCACATCTGTCAAGAAGGATTACGAATTGTACCTGTGATGCCCTGTAATTAGTAACCCTCAAATGGCTCCAGCTGCTATTTCTCTGAGCATTTGTCTTGGTAACATCTTCTAGGAAATATAACTGAGAATCAAGAGTAGGTCCAAAGGATATTGTCTGAAGTGAAATAGGAGCATTTTCCTCTAATCTAAAAATCAGTCTTTTCTTGTCACTCTCACTAAGTTTCATAGAAGTTCTTTCATCTAGAGACCAGTGTGGAATGTGCTTCAGCTTGTTGAGGAAAGATTTAGCTGTTGACTTTGTTTCAGAGCAAAATTCTCCCATGAATCATGTGAAAAGTAAATATGTCTGTTTTCTGTGTGTTAGGGTGATTTGAGAAAGAATATAAGTCTGTGACTGGAGACTTCACACCGGGAAGTTGACCTTTTGCTTGCAAAGTAGATTTGCTATTTGGTTGGCTCATGGGTACATCTGTAAATGCTGGCATGCTGGGTTGTGTTTGCAGATCAGAATCCATTACTTGCTGAGACATTAGATGCATTATGGAAAATACAGGTTTTTCAAAAAATTATTTCACTAGTTTGAGTTCTAGTACACTCTTTCATAGATTAATTTGAGTGAGTTTCCAGTGAAAATTCACTATCTCATAAATGGCTATCTAATAAAATGAACTAAAACCAGACCCTTACCTTATATCATGCAATCAAAACTTGCTAGATGGTTTAAAATTAAAGTGTGAAAATGAAATTATAAAATAATGACAAGATAATGTAGGTATTTATTTTATTTATATGCTCTTATAGTGGCAACATTTTTCTAAGCATAACAGGAAAGGTATAAATCAGGGAGGAAAAGATTGAGTTGATGTTACAAAGACAAATGTATTAAACCCCTTTTCCATGGTAAAAATCCATAATAAACAAAAATTAAAGGAAAACAGTAAATGGGAAAATACACCAATTATACTTAATAATATTAAGTATAATTGGTCTACTTAAACAGTTTTTACAAGTTAATTAAAAAAGATGAAAACTCAAATAGGAAAATGGACAAAGGACATAAATAGGTAAGGTGCAAAGGAAGAAATAAAAATGTTCAATAAATAAATGAAGAAATATTTATCTTCATTCAAAAACAAATACGAACTAAATCCATGTATCACATTGGCAAATTTAATAAATATTGATAATAACTTGTGTTAACGAAGGTTTGAGGAAACTGAACTGTCATATACTGAAGTCAGAATGTAAATAAGTAAATCTCATTATGGGCTAATATAAAAATATGTGTCTAAATCCACCAAAATATGCAATTCCACTTGTACGAAGTTACCTTAAGGAAATAGTTAGAGATGTATGGAAAACTGGTCATAAAAATGTTCGTTGCACCACTGTTTTTAATGGTGAAAAATTATAAGAAAAAGATAGTAGGAGATTAGTTAAATAAATTATATATACTCATAGGTTGAGAAATTATGTAGTCATATAAAATCATATAGTAATAGAATATTTATTGACCTGGAAAAGCAACCGCAATCTGTGCTGTGTTTATCAAAATAAAAACAATTTACAAAATAGTAAATAGAATAAGATACCATATTTTTATAAGTACACATACGGGGAGGGGGGAGAGAGAGATTGAGACACAGACATGGACAGTTATAGACAAAGACAGAGAGAGGACTAGAAGTAATTATTCCGAAATAGCTGATAGTTGTCTTGGGATGATAAGTTTATAGGCATGTGTTTTTTCTTTTCCTTTGAGATGTATTAATTTTGAAATTAGGAAATAGAAATAATAAAAATTACCTGTGAAAAGAGATAAATGCTATTAAAAAGACACATCAGTCCAGTCATGGGGAAGTGTTGGCAATGATCACCTTGCCTTTGGAGCCCTACTGCCAATTTTGTACATTTTACTTTGTTTAAGTCATCATGTCCTACAGATTTCCAGAGTCCTTAGTGTTTCCATTCACTTATCCATTGCTCCATTCAACAAACATTTTCCAGGCTCAGTACTTGTCCCTGGCTCCATTCTGTAAACATTTCCTAGTTATTTCTTATCTACACTTATTTATCAGTCTGGGGGCCTTTCCCTCAGACCCTGTTAGGTGACTGACTAGGACATCTTTCTAACAAGTTCTCTCTCTGTTAAATACATAATACTAGTATGGTACATGAACTTTAAGGCAGACCTTAAATGTCTTAACCTAAAAGAGTATATGAAAATTATGGACAACATTATATGAATATGTCTGCCAGGTGATGCTATTCTGTGCTGCCCACAGATATTCTAACTGGACAGCATGCTCCCGACTATGTTCCACCTTGCAGGGTCTGGGCTTCCCATGTTAGGATTAGTCCCCTAGCCTGATGTTCCATTATCAAGGATGCTTCTTGATATTATTAATGCATATCAGTTCTTCTACATTCTTTGTTCTGACCTTCCTTCTCCTGTGGCTTTCCTAGTTCTTGCCATCTGCCCTGATCTGCCTTCTGGCATTTACATCCTTTTAGTGTATGACCTTCCCTCTTGACCCTGGCTTGCACAAGAGTCCTGATCCAAACATCTGCTCCATTTCCCTGAGGACCTGTATAAGTTTTCTATCAGTGTTGTAACAAATACCCACAAACTTAGTGGCTTAAAACAACACAAATTTATTATCTTATAGTTCTGGAGGTTAGAATTTCAGAATGTATTCCACTGGGATAAAATCAAGGTGTGGGTAGGGATGCATTTTTTTTTGTTCCTGGAGGCTCTAAAAGAGAATCCATTTCCAATGACAAGTGCCTTTATAAAAGAAAGGTAGATAGAGATTTGAGATAGGCCAGAGGGGAGAAGACACAGAGAAGAGGAGACAATGTTATCATAGAGGCAGAGATTGGAGTAATGAAACTACAAATAAAGGGACACCTGGAGCCACCAGGAGCTGGAAAAGGCAAGGAAGGAGTCTCCCCAGAGCCTTCAGAGGGAGTTCAGCCCTGTTGACACCTTGATTATAGATTTGTAGCCTCCAAAACTGTGAGAGAATACATTCCTATTGCTTTAAGCCACTCAGTTTGTAGTAATTTGTTACAACAGCCATGGAAAGATAATATGGGATTCATGTGAGTACACAGGATCCTTCCTGATAATCTAGGATAATCTCCCTCCTCACCTCAAACTCCTTAACCTTAATCACATCTGCAAAACCCCTTTTTACCATGTAAGGTAACATATTCACATGTTCCAGGAATTAGGACACGGACACTTTTAGGGGGGCATTATTCTGCCTACCACAGCACCTGAATAGCCTGACTGTTCACCTCTAAAATCATTTTTTGCTCATACCTTCCATAAGCATAGCCAACTCCCAGGCTATCTTTGATATTTCACTTCCAGTCCTTACTTAATTGTCTAGAATCTGTCTCCTGGGTGTCCATGTGGAATAATAGAAAGCACACAAATGTGGCATCAGGCAGACTTGTGTTTAAACTTTGGCTCTTTATTTATTCTCTGTGTATCCTTGGGCAATTTGTTCAACCTCTATGAGCTTGTTTTCTGATTTGTAAGATCTGGGTAATCACACGCACCCAACAGAATGATTGTGAGGATTAAAGGAAATAGCATACATAACATGCCTGATACATACTAGGCATTCAATGAATGTTGCTTTCCTTTTCCTATCATCCTATAATCTGTGAACCAGTGGTGATCTATAGACTTGAAGTAGATGGTCTAGTAGAGAAGATATTTTTGTATAGGCACTTTCTAATTTTCTTTCAAATTCTTCTGTGTAAATGGATTTATTTTATTTTTTAAAATTTCCCCTGGCTTTATTATGGTATGATTGACTAACAAAAATTATATATAGCACTGTGTAGATAGCTTCATAATCTGATTATGCATAAGGTTTCTTATGAAGTCATTGAATTTTATTTTGTACTACTATTATACCTATATAAGGCTAAAGTTCTCGGTTGAAAAGGGAAAAGTCTTACCAAATAGGCTGCTGGTAATAACACAGCTATAATAACAAATAAACAAATATTTGTTATGTACATACTATGTGTTAAGTGTCATAGGCATTAGGGAATGAGATTGACACAGTGTCTATGCTTATGAAGTGGGGAAGATTGACCAGTAACTAGGTGATTGTAGTACAGTCATCCCTTGGTATCCCCGAGGATTGGCTCCAGGATCCCCAAGGATACCCAAAGCCACAGATGCTCAAGTCCCTGATATATAAGGGCATGACATTTGCATATAACCTACACACATTCTCCCATATACTTTAATGATCTTTGGATTACTTATAAGCTCTGTACAATGTAAATGCTATATACATAGTTGTTATACTGTATTGTTTAGGGAATAATGACAAAAAATAATAGTCTGTACATATTCAATACAGATGCAACCATTGTAGGCCTAACTATGTTTTTGATTTGCAGTTGGGTGAATCCACAGATGCAGAATCCATGGATACAGAGGCCCGACTGTATAGTGTTATTGGTGCCATGATGAGCACAAACACAGGTGGGGCTCGGCAGGAAATAAAGGCTCCCTGGAGTAAGCAGTGTCTTAGTTGAGATCTAAAAGGTGAATACCAGTTGATTATGTAGAGTCTTTCTTACTCTCTACAAAAAGGGAAGGGAGAAAAATAAAAATGAAATCTTGTTTTATTAAATTCAATTGACTGAAACATTAATTTTAGTTTAAAAATCCTGGGTATATAAACATAGCCATTCTTGTTTTTGTTTACATTTTTTTAAAAGTTGGATATAGTTGCAGTACTGAGATGGGAAGGAATGGTCCATTAATAGACATCTTTCAGGTCACTTGGAGAAAAAAAGGGCTTTTATTACATTTTGTACACATGTTCCTGATGGGCAGGCAGGAAGTTAGTCAAGATGTAGGCACTATATCACAAATGTCCCTGGATACAAAACTCTGATTTAGGGAAGAGGGTGGATATGGATCTGGTTGTGGTTGTGGTAGGATGTTGGGTAGGGGTAGTGTCAGATACTTAAAAGACATAGTTCCTGGTCTCTTGGAATAGTAATAGTAACAAAAATATGTTGTGCATTTATTTGTGTAGCAAATACTATTCTAAGCACTTTTTGTGTATTGACTCATCTAATCTTTCCAATGATTTACCAATGAGTCTGTGAGGTAGGCAATACTACTATCCCTATTTTATAGATAGGAAAACTAAAGTACAGAGGTTAAATAACATTGTCTAAAGTTAGTTAGCAAGTGACAGAGCTGGGATCCAAGTCAAGTTGACTTCAAAGCCTGTGCTCTTAATCCCTATAGTAAGTACTTCCTCCTTGGGAAAGAGGGCCTTTGTGAGAACGTAGACACAGAAATGACATATGAGCCTAAATGATATTTTGAGATATCTGTAATACCTATAATGTGATAAGAAAATTTTTATAATTTTTGTTGGCAACACAGTCACAGGAGCTGCTAATATTAACTATGACTTACGCATTCATAGTTGAAGGAAATGCTAAATTATAGAGGTCTGTAAAATGAAGATACAATTTTTTTCCCAACCAAACTCACAGACACACTGAATTCTATCCATGGACCCAGCATAAGAACTCCTGAGCTAGGAGTCTTGATAAACAGTTGAAAATACACATATTAACAATCAAATAAATATTTAACTCAGAATGAATGAAAACCTCTTCTGAGTAAGTTTGGAATAAACACAGATCCTGATCACACATAGCTTTGTGGTGGTGGTGTAGGGTGATGGCAAGAATTGATCACCACAATATTCCACAGCCCATAGTAAAGGATGTCAGAAACAGCAACTAAATAGAAACAAGTCTAGACAGAAGCAAAGAGGGTTGAATACGATTGTTGGGGGCTCAGAGAAGGCATGAGCAGGCAGGGACCTTCCGACAATCTTAAGATTCCAAGGAAGTTGTACAAACTTATTGCACTGGCAAGACTTGAAGGCTTTGATGAGACTGGCTCTGTTGTACCCATGTCTACAATGAGAAGAAACATTATTAAAGAAAGCAGTGGAAAGCCCACGACCTTGGCCAGAAAATGGCAGATCCCTTCCCTATGATTCACACGTTACCCAGAAGCCTCCAACTTCTTAAAATTCCTAGTAAAAAACTCTAAATATCTTAGCAATATCTTTCAAACACCACAATTTTCACTAACACTGCCTCATATCTGATTCTGCTTCATAGTGCTGTTCCAATGTAATTGTAGCTACTGCATTGATTGGGTCAGAGAATCTATGTGGATTTCTAACGAGATCCAAGCAAGAGTTTTTTTAGGACCCAGAAACTTATTGTCCCTTTAAAGTGGTAGTAAAATAAAAAGAAAAAGCCTAGTATTTTGAATTTATGGCAATAATAGAAAAATTGCTAGGTACTTTTGATGAAGGAGTTTAAAGTGAATGTAACACTGCAAATATTGACTTCATATTTCAGTGCACATGCAGATTTATTGATTAGATGAGGACTGACTCAACCAAGATTGATTTGATAGAAATCATAGTTTGCTTATTTATCATGTGGAGAAAATTTACACATCTACCTAGGCATAGGGGTATTACTTTATTGACTTGAATTAAGTCTTGGCTTAGTGTCAAATTTTCACCTGCAGCACGTAGATCCCTTTTAGGAAAAGTCTTGTTTGCATTTGAGCAAGAAATATTTTGGCAGTTTAGACGCCCTGAAGTACTTTGAAATATCAAAATACAGCAAAATATTGTTAACTGGTATTTGTGGTGGTACTAAGATTGTTGGCCAAATGAAGTTTTCTCATTCTGTTTATAGTGAAATCAAATGAAGAATGATGTTAACAAGACAGCATTTCAAGCACTTTAGATATACTTATTTGTAAGTAAATATTAAAATACCAATTAGAAGTCAGTATCTATTTACTAAGGCAGGATGTTAAAGTAACTAGTGTAGGAACAACTATTCAAAGGCTGTCTCCTAAGTGATTCTACTTAGAAACACTTGGTTAGGTAACGTAGCTAATATTTATGAAACACTTAGAGTATGTCAGAGTTGTGCTATGTACTTTTCATAGGTATTTTTTTTAAAGCCTTTACAAAAACCCTATTGAGTATGTATTGGTATTGTTCTCATTTTACATTTGAGAAAACTGAGGTTCAGAGAGGCTAAAAGTGACTTGTCAGAAGTCTCACAGCTAATACATGGAGATGGAACTAAAACTGGCTCCAATGGGTTCTCTTATTTGGAAGTTCTTCAGTGAATTATTCCTCCCACACAGTGAGGAGAGGGTAGGGGCGTAGGGGAAAGAAAGAGTAGATCAAAAGTATTTAACTGAAAATCTAAATTTTCTATCTTTCAGGAATTAATTGTTCAGGGCACGGGTTCCTAACTACAAACCAAGTGCCATTAGATTTTGGAAGACAAGAGGTTAACCCAGTTTGCTACTGGTTATTTCCCTTCAGTGCAACAACTGCATTGCAAGGGAAATGGATGCTGATAAGTGTTAAGGGCCTTATTACTGTTCAAATGCCCTTTTAATACTCTTTATGCTGGCAAAGGTACATTACAAATGAAATACAGGGGAGGAATAATTCAAACTCCTCAGATGGTGGCATTTTGTAAACCTCAAAGCCATAGTACAAATCTCTCTCAAACCTCTGGAAATCCATCTTCATAGCATAGAGTAGGTGGGAAGGGGCTTGCAAATCCTTTTCAACCTGACAGCTCAAAAACTTAACTTGTTTTCTGATTTCTCAGCCATGACAGGTTGTTGGTAGTGTATTTTTCACTTCAGAAGCTAAGGACTCTTGCTGGTATGTGGGGGTCTGAGCAGCTGGGCTTTAATGCTAAATTTTGGGCAGGGAAGACAAAGGAAAGAGAATGCAGTATATGCCATGCCTCTTCTGGTATTTTTGTATGAAAAGCATTTGGTAATAAACATTATATTTTGTGAGTTCCTATACCTTTATACACAGTATCTTCTTGGCAAATTCTCAACATCTTGTCTGCCGTCTGTAGAAATCCATTTGCTTCCCTCAGTCAACCCTTTCCTTAACCCTTCCTCTTCAAGGACATCTATCTCCACAAATTGAGGTGGCAAATAACCTGTCTGCCCCCAAATATTACTCTACCACCTCTCCACTGAGTCTGAAATTTCTACCATAATGTTTTATTTATTTGATTATTTTGTCTATTTATTGCATATGTCCATCCATCCATCCATCCACTCACTGTTCTATCAAAAAATATTTATTGTCTGCTCTGTGCCAAGCACTCTGGAAATTTGTTGGTGATTAATACAGATATGGCCTTTACCTTTGAGTTTATGACCTATTTGAAGAGATATAATAAATAAGTAAAGGAACACTGAAACTGTGCTAAGTGCTTTGATAACTATACATGCAACATGACAGGAGATACCAGGAAAGGATCTGTTTAGTGTATTCAGGTGTCAGTTCAGTTGAAACTTAAGACATTCCACTAGAGGGAACTCTATTTAAAATACAAATACATTAGGTAGCAGGGATAATTCACTAACCCACTAAAATTGTCACTTTCACAGAAGATAGGACTTTGAAGGCATAGGTCTCTGAACAGATCTTTTTTTGGTGGCATGTGTGTCAGGAAGAAAAGTAGACTAACTCAATCCCTTCTGTGTCCTAGGCTCTCTCCTAGGTGCTATTGTTTAAAAGGTTATCTCTTTTCATTATAACCTCATCATTAAGAGGTAGGTATCAATTCCATTATAGGGATGGAAAAACAGGTTCTGAGAGGTCAAGAAACTTGACCAAGGTCAAAAAGTTAGTCTGTGGCAAAGCCTAGGAGTAGGAAGGCTAAGATGTTGGGGTTAGGGTGGGGCTGGATGAAATCTAAGGCCTACCAAAGGGGAAACATGGACAAAAACAAAAAGGATAAAAAGGGTATGTGTCATTGGCCAAAAATGAACTAAAAGACCTGGTTCTGTCTTTAAATTGCTTACAATTCACCTGGAGAAAGATGATGAACTATTGAGAAAGGACAGGCAAATATAATAAGCAGCATTAATAGTCCAGTCCAAACTGTCTGTTATTCCTGAGGAAGATAAACAAGAACATGAATGGGAGGAGTCAGGATACTTTCAAAAGGCTACTGGGAGGAGGTTGTCAAAACTATCTAAAATGGAGACTTCCTTTAAATATAGTGCTTGCTTTCCTTTGCTTGGGTGAAGTGATTTTAGATTTCAAGCAAGTTAGGTACAAAACAGTGATTACTGAACTGTCTAGAAGGTCAACAGACACATTACAATCATTAAGTTATGAATCACTGAAGGCTATATGGGTCCAGGCAACATCTCATCTGTGGACACTATTTCAGGTCGAAATACATAATACCAATCGTTGTCCCCAGCTCCACTTCCTGTCACTAAAATGTGACAGTGATTAAATGCAAAATGTAAATATTACAGTATGTAAGTACAAATTTAAAACAATAATGGCCTCTTGTCAGACAATATGGAAAGGCAAAGTTGCATGGAATTTGTTATTATACTTGCAAATGCAGCAGTATTTACAACGGGTTGACATAGTGCTACATAACCCAATACAAGGTAGGGGAAGAATTATGGAAAGCAGGACTGGAACACTGTGAGCACAGAAGAACACTGCCTTTAAGGTATCATGCAGGAAGGGACAAAGAGGGAGGAAAATAGTTTCAAGGTCAGTGTTCCTTAGACATTTCAGAAGAGCTCCCATGTTCCTAATTTCTTTTATGAATCAAGGCAAGACAAAAATTATCAGGTTACTGAAGTTTGCTTCTGGCTTTATGTCCCTAATCTCAACTTTAATTTCTTAATTCTTTTATATTTCTTTAATCTGTCTTCTATGAGCTATAAGCTCCATGAGGCCAGAAGCCATGTCTGTCTTGTTCACCATTGCATTTCTATCATCTAACAGTACCTGGCACATAGTGTATGCTCAAGAAATATTTTGGTATTTGAATGAATAATTTCTCTTGACTGCCTTGAAAGCTCTTGCAGCCTTCCTCCCCTACTGAGGAATTTCCTCTAGCCTCTGTATCTCTTCTTATCCAATTATTTTTCCCTAAAATCAGGTTATTTTATGTTTTATTTCCTCAGAGTTTCTCTAAAGAGAGATTTTAACAATAAGATTAATAGTTTCAGGCACTGTATTAATCCAGGTCCAACCAGAAAAAGAGAGAACCACTGAAAGTGTTTAAAACAGAGGAAATTTAATGTAAGGAACTGGTTATATGGATCGTGGGGATACATATAAGGACAGTCTTACCTTTCAGATCAAGAGCTCTCTTAATGCATAATTCTGTTACGAGCTCACACAATCTAAGGGTTGGAAAGAATCTTAAACTTCTTTGAATTTCAACTCATCAGATGGCTGTTGTGTCACAGATAGCTATTGCCTATTCCAACATCTCTTCTTTTCTTTCTATTTAGGCATAGAATGCCTACATTCAGATGGACACATTTCTACCCAGAATAAAAGATTCTATTTTCCTACCTTCCTTGCAACTAGTCAAGGCTATGAGACTAACCTTTAGGCAGTGATATGTAAGCAAAGGTGTCATGTGGGACTTCCTTATAAAACGGAGTGAACACATTTAACACATTAACTGCCATGTGAGTTGTATTTAACTCATGCTAGTTTTGAGCCTGGGGTCTCATGAAGCATATGTAACTCACATGTCTCTTCACCTTGGGAGGCATGTGAAGTATTTTTCAAGTTGCACATAACTCACACAGAGAAAACAATGAAAAATAACAAAATTTTCATTAAATTAGAGGAATGACTACATGGTGAATGCCAGGCGCACTGTCTGGAGAATGGACGCGCCTGAGGCTCTGACTCAGGGAGATGGGCGGGACATGGACAATGTATATAACCTGAGCTTTTGTACCCCCATGAAGAGCTGAAATTAAAAAAAAAAATTTCTATTTTTGTAATAAAAAACCATAGCCCCAAGGGAAAAAGAATGTTTTTCTAGCGTGGCAGTCAAAGTGTTAAGAGGGGCCCTTTTGTGTTTTTCTGCCTTTCTTCCTTCAGGCCCAGAGGGGAGGACATGATGGTTGGAACTCCAAGAGACCATGAGGTGTCCTTGAGGATAAAAGACACGTTATAGGATGGTACAACAGGAAGATAAAAACCTGCGTCTGTGATGGCACTGTAGATTTACCTGGCAGATTTGGACTACCCACCTCCAAACCTCTTTCTCATGAAAGAAAAAAAAATATCTATATTATTTAGCTATTGTTGTTTTGTTTTCTGATTTCTTTCTTTCTACAACTGAAACTGATCCTAACTGATCCAGCTATATTGTTTTTATTGCATCTGAGATAAATGGCCATTTGACTCTGGCTTGGATCCTTCTAGTGGTGGGGAACTTTACTAGCCCTTGAGGTGGCCCATTTATCTTTGAACAGCTATTACTAATGGGAACTTTTCTTTACTGAGTGCTAATTTATCTTTATTTAGGTTCCACCTATGAGTCCTAGAATGGTTTTTTGGGTCATGAAGAACTTTCTAATCCTTTTTTCACGTGTCACGTGTTTGAAGATGTGCTCCTGTTCCTCAGAGTCAGCTCATCTGCAGTCGAAATATCTCTAGTTCTTTCAACTACTTCTTGCAAGACATGATTTCTTCCTTTCAACAAGCTTAACCTAGCTTCATGCAACAAGCCCTTATGGAAAAGAGCTCTAGGCTATAAGATTCAGCTGTGTTGCCTGTGGCCCTATTTATTTAATAGATTCAACTGAATGAAGGAAAAGATACTTTCTACTTGTATGCTTAATTAGTAGCTTGCAGTTTTCATAACGGAACTCACTATTTGGGTGGGCTAAAATCGAGGTTAAAACAAACATGATCATTTAATCCTATACTATATTATAATCAGTGTACGCCAAGAAAGATTTTAAGTTTTCCCCGGCTAGAGCATAGTGTCCTCATGACAGCTCACTGAAACCTCAAACTCTTGGGCTCAAGTAATTCTCCTGCCTCAGCCTCCTGAGTAGCTGGGACTACAGGCACATGCCACCATACCCAGCTAATTTTTCTATTTTTAGTAGAGATGGGGTTTTGCTCTTGCTCAGGCTGGTCTTGAACTCCAGACCTCAAGCAATCCTCCCACCTCGGCCTCCCAGACTGCTAGGATTACAGGTGTGAGCCACCTCGCCTGGCCAAAAGATTTAAAGTTTTAAAATTCATTATTAACCACACTGTACACAAACTAGCTTCTCCTTTTATGTAGTAGGAGACAACATTACCAGAATCATTAGCTGTTGCTTAATCTGTTTAAACAAAGCTCCCTTCCTGAACGTTTTCTGTGGAGGTAAATTCACACTGTCAGGCTCTCATCTCTAGGACTATCTGCTTAGCACCTGTCAATCACTTCTAATGGAAAGATACCCAAGGAATCTACTGAGAGAAACCACTTTCTATATGCAATAAAATAAATGTATAACCTTTAAAAATGCATGTCTAAGAGTTATGCTTCTCCCCCCATCACCCCACTAGAACAGTGGCAAAAGTCATTGACTCATGCCTGTCAAATTCAATAAACTAATATTGTCATCTCAGCTGACACTTCTGTTGTATTTGACACTATTGACTACCCTATTTCAAAATTCTCTCCTCCCTTGGTTACTGACATGACACTGCTACTGGTTCTTCTTCATGGCCTTTCTTCACTTTCCTCTGCTAGATCCTTTTCCTCTGATCACCCCTTAATTGTTGCTGTTCTTCAGAGTCCTGAACATGGCCCTCTGCTCTTCTCACTTTTTATCTTTCTCCTGGACAATCCAATCCACTTCTGTGGAATCAGCATAGGCGGATGACTTTTTGGGCTGCATCTCCAGCTCTTACCTCTCTCTTTTGAGCTCTAAACCAATATTTTCAATGGACACAGGGACAGTGCTATCTTGATGACTCACAGGCACCACAAACCATGTATCTTCAAAACTCATCATCTTCCCCTCGAACCCAGATACCCAAGCCAAAATGTGAGAATCAGGCACTTTCTTACCTTGCTATAGTCATTCCTCCCAACAAACATGTCATGTAAGTATCATTATCTCCATTTAGAAATGTGAAAACCAAGGCTCAGAGTGGTTTAATAGCTTGCCCACAAATCTCTCAGCTAGTACAAAGCAAATTCTAACATATTTCAGTCTGACTCTGGAGCTGGAACTCTTAACTACTATGTTAAATTTCCCTTACTAGGTAATCCAGTTATATGATATTTTGTCTTCATCTTAAAAATCAGAGAGCAAGACCCTGAGGGAAGGGAACACTAAAGAAAAAAGTGTTGTTGAGACATTAGTTTAGCAGGGAAGGTGGGATCCCTCAGCAGCTGGGAGAAGCATAGGCTCAAAAAGTGCAGGGAGGAAAAGGCAGTTGAGGGAAACAGTGGGTAGAGCCAAGGCAGGGCAGGAAGGGACTCACGCCAAAGTTGTCTCTCTTAGGTTCTTGTTGACAGACATTTACCTCGGTGAGATTAATTCAGCTTGTAGGTAAGTGGTTTTCAGTCAGGAAAGGGAAAAATCTTTTTTGGTAATTCCAAACCTTGATTTCCACATAATTTGTACTGAAATCAAAAGGGCCTATTAACTGATACACATGACTGGTAAACATGATGAATAGCTGTAGAAGATAATAACTGGCATTACGTTGGAACAAAATCAAAGGTATAATTTTCAGAGCACATTCAGCCATGAAAATTATAAGCAAATTGACAGTAAAATAATTATTCCCAAAATATTTTTTCCAACTCAGTTTGGTTAAGCATCTTTCTACTGCAGTAGTTTTTATTTTCTCCTCTTCAAATTTTGTCAACTATTTTTTTTCTTGCTTTAAACTAAGCATCCCATGCATGAAAGGACAGAAAATTTCTTTAATCTCAACATTCTATCAGTATCCATTGCTTGGCCAATTGATATATTCCAACAATGTTGACTGTAAAACAAATTGTATTTTGCTGTTGTCTTGCATTAGAACACTGGGGATGTGTTGCAGTGTGTTCCCTGCTCTTTGTACCTTGCCAAGTGGAATATGTTAAAAATGCTGACAGACGTAGGTATTGAGAAAACATTTCTTAGATGGCATTGATGCCATGATTTTTTGGGAAGAGAGGTGTTTTGTTTGGGGTCTGTCTTCTGCCATAGATCCACTGTTCCTTTTACACTTTTTCAGGAAAAGAATTTATTCTAAGTCAGCTGACTTCCTGAGCATATGTCTTCATTCTTCTTATGGATCTAAATAGTATCTAGAAAGTATAGGTGTGATGCTGTATCTCACCAGTAAGTGCTATGTTTTAACACAAGGTAATCCAGTATCAAAATTCCTTATGTTACATTCTTAGATATTTTAAAAAGTAAAGTAAATGACCTTCTGTATCAATATCTAGATTAGAGCTCAGGTAAAGTGAATTAATTTAAAACAAGTGAACATTTTACTTAAAGCTCATGTTTCTATTACCTCCTTCTTAATGATATTGTCATTCATGTGGCTTATGGTTTCATTTATAAGTTAGTTAGAAAAAAGCCAACTACTTAACCCTAAATAGCTACTGATTTATTTTTGTGGCAACCAAGGCCATATGGTCTTTATAAATTTATTAAAAGGCAGGACTGAGAATTTCTTTCATGTGTCTCAGCTTCTAAATGCCATGTTTGTTATCCTTAGACAAGGTACATAACCTCTGAGTTGTTATATCTGAAATAAGTTATTGCTATCTGATTTCATTATAGTATTGGAATTTATGGATTAATAATCAGAAATGCTTTCTTGGATGAATCTGGTTTATGATTCAAGGTGTCTCATAGGCACACAGTAACTAGTTTATGAATTCTGAATTTTCATATCCTTTCTCTGAATTATTTTGTCCCTTTCTGAAATTTTTATAAGAGTTTAAGATCTGCTAGATTGGATCATGCCAGTATTCCCTCTAGCCCTGGATCATGACAGTATTCCCTCTAGCCCATGATTCCACCTTTAACTGTGGCAATAAGAAAAGTTTTGTGGTAAGATGGATATGTTTGCTTTTCATGACATCAACTTTAAAAGCTAGGAACAATCCCCAATAATCTTTTCTAACCCGTATTTTTTTTGTTACTTAGCTTTTATTTCATAATCATAAACTTAACTCTGCAATCCAGTTAGATGTGGAGGGGAATAAGGAAAATATGGAACCCAAAGAACTGCAGCAAGAGCACAAAGATTACAGGATATTGCGAGCAAATGGGGTAGAGGGGTGCTCTCCTTGAGCTACAGAAGGAATGGTCTGGTGGTTAAGATAAAACATTTAAGTCAAATTTATTAGAGTTGTCCACAGTCAGCAATGGTGATCTTCTTGCTGGTCTTGCCATTCCTGGACTCAAAGCGCTCCATGGCTTCCACAATATTCATCCCTTCTTTCACCTTGCCAAAGACCACATGCTTGCCATCCAACCACTCAGTCTTGGCAGTGCAGATGAAAAATTGGGAACCGTTTGTGTTGGGTCCAGCATTTGCCATGGACAAGGTGCCAGGACCTGTATGCTTCAGGAAGAAGTTCTCATCATCAAATTTCTCCCCGTAGATAGACTTGCCACCAGTACCATTATGGCGTGTAAAGTCACCACCCTGGCACATAAACCCTGGAATAATTCTGTGAAAGCAGGAACCCTTATAGCCAAATCCTTTCTCACCAGTGCTCAGAACAGGAAAGTTTTCTGCTGTCTTTGGATCTTTGTCTGCAAACAGCTCAAAGGAGATGCTGCCCAAGGGCTCGCTGTCGATGGCGATATAGAAGAACATGGTGGGGTTGACCATGGTTAGTAGCGGGAGACTCCGAGAAGCAGTAGCATCTGCAAAGCCTCTAACCCATATTTTAAAATTCTTCTTCTTATTATTATTATTCTTTTAAAATTGACAAATAAAATTTATACCTATATGTTATACAATATGCTGTTTTGAAATATGTCTACATTGTGGAATGGCTAAATAAAGCTAATTACCATATGCATTACCTCACATATCATTTTTTTGTGGTGAGAACACTTAATATATACTCTTAGTAATTTTCAAGTATACAACAAATTGTTATTAACTATAGTTACCATGTTGTATGATCGATCCCTTGAAATTATTCTTCCTGTCTAGCTATAATTTTGTATCCTTTGAATCTTAATAATCTTAACTACTCTCCAACTTGTTAAAGATCTGTCATACATAAATTTATCTTAACATCATTGTAACCTTCTTGTATTTTACACTTGGGTTATTCAGTTTTTCTACATGTTTATAAAACAACTGAATTGACTAGTCTTTACCCACTGAATTGCCTGGTTTACTGACAGAATAAGCTGGATGTTTTGGCATTTTATAGATGTAGCCAAAGGCACACACTGAAGAAGAAAACTGAATGGGGAAAATGCTTGTGACAGTTTGGCCTGAGGGCACTGTCAAACTCCCCTGGCATTCAACAAGTTCTCTCTTCAGGGAAACCAAAGGGCACAACAAGACCAATTATCATATCAGGTCAGCATCAAATATCAATAACCATGAAAAAATGTGGGGACTGGTGGCAAACCTGAGTCAGGAGCTAAGGACCAGGTGGTATCAGACATACAAAGGGCTGTCTGGAAAGTATTCAGCCATAATTTTCATAATTTTTCATATTACATGGCTGGATACTTTCCAGACAGCCCTTTTATATGTGGGCATAAGTGACCTCTCTGACATTCTTATTACATCTTAACTGGATGGTCAATTGATTTCATGATAAGAGTTACAATAGGAAACGCCTGTGGCCTGGGTCACTTGTTCCCAGATAATTTAGTTACTGACAAAATCACTAATGGGGGGAGGATATTTATAGAACTATAGAATCCCACACTAACAAGGAATGGGCCTGCTTTAATCATTACTGACCAGATTTCACTTGGAGTTTTAGATTCCTTTTTGAAACCCATCCTTTAAAGGGATGGTTTCACATTCCAGTCTGAAAGACTAAAGTCCTTTCAGAAGACGATTACTAGTGCAATGAAAGACTCCAAGCCATGACATAAGGAAGCCAGGATATTTAATTGGGAGTGAAAAAATGTTTAGGGAGGGCTGGTTTGTTGAAGAGGGACTAAATTTGTTCTGTGTGTCTATTTATGACAAATCTAGCAGCAGATTTCAGCTATATAAGAAAGAATTTTCTATCAATTGGAGCAGTCCTAACAAAAATGGGCAGCCTTGATCGTGTTTTTTGTTATCATAGATCTTTGGACACATAGATGTAAACAATGAGCAGAAAGAGGGTAGAGGAGAGTCCTGAAGTCCATGAATGTTTGGGCCGAGTCAGTTAGTTGTTGGTAGAGTACTAGATTTATATGACTAAACAGTGAAGATTCCCCAAAACAAATTGGAAGTACTGATACTGGTTTCCAGCTTCTAATTTTTTTTTAAACAAGAGAGACCTGATAAGGTTTTAGGGAGGCAATGGATAACACTTATATTCTCTTTCTGAGTCGGAAACTCATTGGAATTTGGAGCCAGGATGCCTGGGTTCAGATATACTAGACTCTGCCACTTCCTAGCCGAGTGATCTCAGGAAAATTCCTTGAACTTTCTGTGCTTCAGTTTCCTGATTTGTAAAATGGGGATAATAATTCCTACCTCAAGCGTAAAGCATGTGAACAGTGTAACAGTGTGTTGTTCATCATAAATGCCCTATGTTAGCTATTAACTCTTAATTGAGATACAGATATAGGAGTCAGCTGGGAGATAACATACCGTTAGCACTGATAAAGTTGAAACGGAAATTGTGGCTTTAGATCTGCAGCCAAGTGCGTATGCTAATACTTCATCAGTGATCAACTTACCCATCCAGTCATTGGCCCAGCTGGATAACTATAGGTCTTCTCTGTAGGAGCTGTTCTCTTTCCTGTTTGGGATATAAAGAAATTAAAAAAGAAACAAACTATCATTTCAAACACCATCATTTCACACCCTAAAAGTGGAAGAGACATAATCTCGGAATGAAGCAAAGTCCTTTAATAAATTTAGCTTCCTACCACATTGCCCTTATTTTTTACAGACCTGCAAAATTTCATTAGGATTTGGCACTAGTCCCTGGAAGTGGCCTTTGGGAGCCACTGAACTAGATGACTTTTAAGATCCCTCTAACCATGAGATGCTATAATTCTATGATAGAATTTCATTTGTACATGGTCCACAGAAGAGAACCAAGGGATTGAACCTGGGTCAAGAGACAGGCAGATCCTGAAAATGTGTTTGTGAAAGGGTCGGCAGTCAGGCCCAGAGCAGAGTATTTTTTTCTCCTTGGAAATCTTAATCATATTTCCCAATTCTCAATATGGAGAAAAATTTATCTTAAAAGGCCAGAGGGTTGTTGTGAGGAGAACTTGATGTTGAACCTCTGTGCCCAACTTCGAGCTTTGGGCTTTCTATTGCCAGCCTGTGCACCATGATAGTGGGAAGAAAAGACAGAAATGTCAGTTTCAGCATCTCTCTCAGTAATAACATTTCAAATATGTTTCTTTGTCTTAATATTTTATTACCGGCTTGTAGTTCTCCTCATCCCACGTGTGATCCCATGTCCCCCCTTGTGAACTGATGAAGCTATATTGCAGAAATTGAAATAGAAAACCACATATCCAGGGTGATTTATCATTAATGTGAAATTCTATCCTAACCTGAAAGTCAAGAAGCAGGAATCCCAAGCTATTTCAAAATTCATATTATAAGACAGACAACCAGATGCCCCCAAACCACAACATCTTGTACTCTATTAATCGTACACTGGCAAAGCCCTTTGGTTGCATTTGTATTTCCAAATAAATACAAACATATGTCACCATTTTTTATTGATTTTGGACTTTCCTAGGAAGGAAACGCTGTTAAATTATAATAAATGGTGTCAACTAAAACAAACAGCGTAAAAACCATTAAGAAGGCATTTGTTGCAGAACTTGGTTTGATTTGTTGGCGTCAGATGAAATCATGTCAAAATAATGTCTTCAGAAACCAAATAAAAATTTGTTTGCAAATTTGTCTGCAGCAAGCATTTCTAGAGCATAAAAATCCTTAAGAATCAATATGGTTTTATCCAGTATGCAAATGTACTGAAAATCATTACAGCAAAAATTCCATTGCTGAATTATATGATAGTGTTAGGGAATTAATAAATAATAATAGATGATAAATAATATAGGGGCTGAATTAGATAATACATTTATGAAGAAGTAGAGGGAGTAAAAGATTAAGGGGGATAGTCTTGGGAGAAGATCAATTTTCAGATAAGCTAAAATAATATTTTATATTCAGAAAATTAATGGAGTTTAGTCCTATAACTCAGAAAGTCCTGTTAAACTAAATTTCACTGCAGTCTTTAAAACAGGAGAGGAGATGCAAATTACCTAGTTCTGAAGTGATAACCGCTGGAGTTCTAATATGAGTCAGCCTGCATCTATGATTTGCACGACTGTATTTGCCTTCCAGGTAATTGGGAATTTAATTGCTATTAGGATAAAATTTGAGTCTTATTTGCAAATGATGTCAGTGTGTCACAATGTATCCCAATGGGCACTTTTGGGAGTCAGTGTAATTAGGCAAATGGAAGGGCTGTAGTTGGAGCTGGGCTTCAGTATAGAATCAAAAAAAAAAAAAAAAGAGCTTATCTTCGGTATATCCCAGGTCCTCTTCTGCTGCTACTTCCCTCTTGCTCCTTGCTTCACTGTGGTAGTCCAGCAGAGTCTGACCTTCTTGACCCTCTGTCAATTTCCTCTTCACACCGAAACAGATCCATCCTACTTCCCTCTCACCACCCCTATTCTCATTCCAGGTATGTTTAAAGGAGTTAGTCAATGCCTTTAACCCTTACCTTTCCCAGGTAGTTTCTTTTTTCTTTTTGCAAGGTAAAAAAATAAAAAAACCCTATCTGAACCCCAGTCACCATCTACGATCACCATAGTTTCATAAAAAGGAGAGGTGATTTAATGCCCGCCCCTCCTCCTGCCAAATACAAGCAAGATGGGCATAATCTCAGAATAATGGAAAGCCTTTTAGTTGAATACATTTAGCTTTCTGACAAACTCTCATTACATTGACCTTATTTTTCTAATTTTGTAAAAAAAAAAAAAGCCAAACTTCATCACAGCCAGTACTACTTTGTAAAGTGATGTCTGAAAACGGTTATCCTAAACCAATAGCATTGCCGTGATGTTCAGAAGGGAGGGTGATGTTTCCTGTTGCTGATTTTCTGTGGTGAGGTGAAGTATAGTTATGGAGCAAAACAGATGAGGCTATGAGGTTTATCTTAGGGGTCAGACAGTAACAGCAGGCTCTGGGGTAAAGTAGAAAGAATGCATGGAATAAAGGAAAGACGAGTAAGGCCAGATCAGTGGTGAAGGGTGTCAGGAAAGGCCACAGAGGCTTTGCAAACATGATTGCTCAAGGGAAAATGCCTATAGGTTCTTCCCCTGGATTTAATAACCTCTTTGACATAAATGGTTAGAATTATAGGGCTTTGTATGGTGTACGGACAGCCTTTTGCTGTCCATATCACATTATGCAACTAGATTCCTTGTTGCAATGATTGGTATTGCAATTCCCCTTCCTCTGTAAGGCACCACTGATATAACCCCATTTTGAGTTGGCAAGACAGCATTTTTTTTATTGATTTGAATTTTGCAGTGTTCTGTAAGCAGTCTTCTAGAATCAGGGCAAAGATACTGAATTATGCATATGTACATAGTATATTCGTATGTGTGTATGTATTCCAACTTCCAAAACATCATACCAATTTCTTTTTTTTTTTTCCTTTTCAAAAAAAGGACCAAAAGAGCTAAATCAAAGCTTGAACTAAATGTTGTCAGAGTTCCGGCTTTGGAGGTTGTTAGAAATATCATGAGGAAAAAAAACAATGCCCTGTTGTTAGTTGTGAGTGAAACCTAGAGACCATCAGAGGGAGTACTTTAGCTGCTGTGAAAGGACTCAGAGGGAGACAGATAACAAATGTACAACAAACCATCCAATGTCAGAAATGATTACTATTGCAAAATGAGACTGAAAGCCTCTTTTTTTAGCAATTTCTACAGATGAAGTCCCAACTCTGGCCATGGCCAAATTACCTGGAAAATTCTTTGAATTTGGCTAATGTGGAATCTTGCAAGGACAAAGAGGATTTGCTCACTAACCGGTAAGAGAGGTACTGGTCACGCATGCTTAAATGTGCTAATAGTTCTGGTTTTTAATGGTACCAACTTAATGAAGATTATGTTATGCATTTTAATCGTTCGCCTATCATTTGACATTAGCCATGCCTTTCTGACTAATATGAAGATTCGTTGGCCAGTACTAACATTAGCTGAAAACGAATCTTTAAATTGTTAGTTCCCCCCACATTTCCCTTGCCTTTGCTTTCCCTAGTGCCTTTCAACTCTGTCGATGAGCCCCACTTGTGGGCCCAGGACACCCCTACCCCATTCCTAAATCAATGTTTAAAATGGCACAAAATATATCAGCAACCTCAGACCTTTTTAATGGGGCTTGAAGCATTGAGCCAGGAGTGAGCTTTATGCATTCATTCCACCACTGAATTGCAATGCTCTCCACCCCTCTTTCTAGGTGACTCTTGCTCTGATATCCTACTCCCAGTTGTGCAGTAATTTGGTCTTGTCTCCCTCTAGGGCTGAGTCCCCACCCTGAACCTGGCCTATCTTCTGCCAAACTTTTCTCCCTAGAGTCTGTCCCCATTCACTCCTTGATACCCTATCAGCTGGCAAGATATGGACACATCATGATGATGCATTATGCTTGACTTCTGGGTTGGGACCTTCCTAGAATTTCTTGTTACTGAATTGGATCTCCTTCCTCTGAGTATTGTTTGAGGCTATGGACACTGATCTGGATATCACAACTGTCCTGCCTGAGGTCCTGCCTCTGCATTCTGGTCAAGTTCTCTCAGCACCTAACCTAGTTAATGGGTCTTTGCTTGGCCTAGCTTTCTCTCTTTTCATGCTCTGCTGCTGAAACCATCAATGATTTGTCTTTGCAGATGATGTGAGGAGTACTACAAAAAGCTCTATCTCCAAAATCTCCATCAATGATACCTGAAATTTCTTGCTATGAGATTCAGCCCTTTGAGACAGGGGATTGTCTATAGGCAACATCTGTAAAAATGCATGTATTCTACATATCTTAGAGTGTGCTAGGCTAAACTGTGGTAATAAGTAAACCTAAATATATAATGTTTCAACACAATACTTTATTTCCTGCTCACATAGCAATCCTGTGTGGGTTTTCACATCAGCAAGGTAGTTCTCCTCCCAGTCATTTAGAGATTCAGACTTTTCCCATCTTGTAGCCCCTCAATTCCCTAGGGCCTCATTGGCATCTACACTCCACTGGCAGAAGACAGGTGAGCCTGGAGAATCTGGCCCTTTTCTTAAAAACTTTGACCTAGAGATGGCATCTCACACTTATTCTCACATGTCATTGGTCAGAATTTAATCACATGGTTACATCTAATTGCAAGAGAGGCTGGGGAATGTAGTCATTTTACTAGGAAAAAAATGGGAGCGTGGATTTTGGAGGACAGCTAACAGTCTCTGTCATACCAAATAAGAATATAATGCTAACTTGTTTTCAGTCTTTGATATCTAACACAGTTTTGTTCATTAAATTGCTAATGCCTTGGGAAGCAGACCATAAAATAATAGCATATAGACTAGGTCAGGGGAGTGAAATAGAAAGGGATAAGGGAGTACATTGTGAACATATGGGCCATTGAAGGGAAAGGTCGGGTTTCTTTGAGGTGACAGATTTGCAGGGACAGGACTCTTAGAAAGTGAGGGGCTGATATGAGGGTACTGGGAATAAGAGGGACAAGGTGATAGAAACAAAATAAAGATGAAAAGGATGTCTCAGTTTTTTTCTTTCAGGCTAGCTTTGGTTCTATAGCCAAAATGCTTGCCAAGTGAGGATCTTCAAAACATGAATAATCTAGTGTTGTGCTTATTTCTGTCAGACATCTGTCTTTATGAAGAAAAGGGAGCAAAATGCTCCCAAAGCCCAGCTTCTTAGTGTGTTCCACCAGGTTTCTGCTTCTTATAAGATTTTTCAGCTTAATACTAAACCAGAAGAATTAAAATCCCATCAATTTCATCATTCTTTGTTCTTTGCTCAGGTCACAATGAAATGATAGTTTTCTTACAGCTATTCATTTAGTGTCAGGCTGCCTACTGGGAGCCTTATTATACATGAGGCATAATCTTTTCATACAGGAATGGGTTCTGTTTCCTGTTGGACTGGCCACTTTCCAAGAACAAGGACTGACTTCTAGTTCATTTACATCTTCCCTTCCCCCATAGCTCTATAGATGGTGAGAGATTGACTCATGCTGGTGACTGACCAACACATCCTTAGCCAGCTGGGCTGAAGCATGCATTGATAAAGCAGAGAGCAGGGAGGTGAATGGGAGGGTGGAGGTTGCCAAGCAATGGACCTCAGATGTTTTCTGCAGAACTGTTAATGGGGCTGAATCTGATTTGTGTGTGGCCTGCAAGAACTTTGCAAAGGTAGACCGGAGGCAAAGGTCCGGAGATGCAGAGGCATAGAAACCATAGATTTTGCTTTTTAGCTTGTGTCATGGATATTTTCACTGGATGGCAAAAGAATCATTGAAGGTGAAGAGTCATGGGCAGTCAACCTATTCTGGATGAATAGATTTATAAGAGTCTTAGGGCCTCATTAGTGTAGACAGTTATCCATACAATATGATGTGAGAAGTACTCCAAAATATCATTTTCTTACAGGATCACCCCTTACAAACTTTCTAAAGCAATTTTAATAAACTAAGTTTATTTAATAAACAATTATGTAGCATTTACTGTATACTAGGCACTGTTCTAAGGACCTTCTAGATATTAACACACTTATTGTTAATGACACACTTGTTAACAAGCCTATGAGTTAGGTACTATTTTTACTATCCCTATTTTGCAGATGAGAAAACAGAATAAGAGAGATAGAAGGAGAGAGAATGAGAGAGAGAGAGAGAGAGAGAGAGAGAGAGAGAGGCCCAAGAACACACAGCTAATGAATGGCAGAGCCAGGATTACAAACTCAGCCATTCTGGCTCACATCTATGCTCTTAACCATTATTTTACTCTGCCTGTCATGGCATAGTATGTTACATTTATTTGGGTGAAGTGTAACTCATCATAGCATAAATTCCTTTACTTTATCATACTATCATCCCTTCCACCTAGTAGAGAGCAGCAGAACCTGAATATGTTGAAGGGAAGGGGCTTAAGAGGTCCTGATGAGACTATTGGGGGAACGAGGGTGTCAGGAAGAAGGTGTTACTAAAAGGCTAGATCCCCCTCTCACCTATTCTCCCTAAATATGCATCATTCAAGGAATAGTGCTTTCACTTCTTTCTTCTAGTTTGTATGAATTTGATTCTAGTGATTTGCATTTTCAGTCTCATCTCTTTTTCAAAGCACTGTATTTAGTAGACTCAGAGGTGGTATGGGCTGAACATGAAACTAGGTGGCCTCCTATTCACTCAGGGAACAAAGAATGGTTTGGGCAGGCTGGAAAGCCATGGGCAACCACCTGAAAACCATTTTCTGGTTCTGTATTCAGAGTCGGTGCACCTTGCTGTCCTAGGACAGCTCTGCGGAGGCTGCTCTGACAGGATTACTTCCTTTTGCCTGACTTCCCCGTGGATAATTTGGTGCTGGACGCTGCTCTCTGATCAGTCAGAGCTCCTGTTAGCTTTACCCATCCTGCTTCTTCCTCACACCATTGGCAAAGGGCCACTGCTATCTGTCCAGAATGTTTTCACCTGGTGTCACATAGCCCATGGCTTTCGGTCTACAGCTGGCTCTTTTATACACCTTGCCTGTGGCTCTTCAAATCTTCAATTCTTGTATTCAACTTACCTGTCTTACTATTCGATCTTAATATATATTCTGGAGGAATATCTGATGAAAAAGGCAAGCGAATGATGATTTTGGTGGGTATTACCACACCAGTCCTTGTTCCTGGAACAATTTTCCTAGCCAGTTACTATAACTAAGTTAGTCAGTCAGCAGAAATCCAAGTACCTACTATGCACAGGATGCTAGATGAACCACTGCCTGCCCCAGGCAATCTGAGCTGATCTCACTAAGCCATTGCATTCTCTCCTAGAAAAAGAAAAAGTACTGTATCTTGACTGACAAACCGACTTTGTTCCCTGTGCATAGCTGAGGATCTAGCTTCTACGCTTTGGCGCTGAGCTCGTTGTTTTCATAATTAATGCTAAAAGAGCAGATTTGGAAAGAACACAGGAACAAGAGGCTAAGTATCCAGAGGGAGCCTTAGAAGTGGACTCTGTGCTTTCCCCCCCACACCATTAATCCCCCATGGTCACACTCAGGGAATACAAATGCCCTTCTCAGGCCCTCTGGTTCAATTTCACCATAAGACAATTGACCTATCGCCACTGTGAGGAGCAAAGCCTCGAACAAAGCAGCTGCCGAAAGGACTTTGTCAAGCTGGAAATGAATTATTAATATGGCTCTGAAAGGGAACGGCATTGGAAACCAGGCTCTTTATTATTTACATTAATGAGCTGGAAGACGATGCGATGAGCAAAATCCCAAGTTTGGAGAATGCTACATTTTGAAGTGCAACAATGAGGGAAGAAACAATGAAATCCAACAAATGTAAATTCAGACTAATGTCTTTGAACAAAGAGTGCAAAGAGGGAATATTTTCAGAGCAGGAAAGGGCTAACACAGGGTGGCAAGTCATTACTGAAATTCCCTACTGTCAATTTGTTTGGGAATGAAGCTCAGACTTAGGAAGGCAAGCAAAAATGCCTAAGATTGCCTGCTGGACAGACACAATACAATGCACCTATCAAAGGAGACGGCATTATCTTTATTAGAGATGTGCGCGCAGTACAATATGCCATTCGTTTCTTATCTAGGTTGAAGGGGAAAGTCAATTATTCTAATACAATATCATATTCTGCTTCTAGGAGTGATTCTGAGTTTTCACAGCTTGATTGGCAGAGGAATGTGTGTGTGTGTGCAGGCTTTCTGTATACTTCCTCTAATGCTAATTGCTTTCCTTTTGCTACATGCAGAGCCCTGCTTCCCACCTATACCCCACTCTTCTCCCTGTAATCAGAAATGACTTTTTGCTTAACCCTCTCTTTCTTTACTCTAGCCACATTGTCTAAATATTTCTCCCTGTTAGCCCCAGTCCGGCGATGCTAGGATAGATGCCTGTCATCACAAGAAGCATAATAATCTCCTAAGGTGAGAGATGTGACATTTAGCCCCATTTAATTAGATCTTCCTCCAGACTGGTATTTCTGTTTTGTCAGAATTGTACTTTGTCCTATTATATCTATTCGTTGCTGGAAATTTGGTCACTTACCTTCCTCTGCATTCCACCTCTTACAGAGCTCCCAATTTCTGCCTTTTTCTGTATTCAAGCATTTGTGGCATCTTGGTTGCTGGTTGTTTATCAGGCTTGGGCCCCACTAGTTGCCCTCACTTTCCCTACTCTCCTTTGCTCTGACTTTAGCTTGTCTACTTGGACTAAACCCATTGCTTGCTCTGATTTCCTGAACCTGCATAATCTCTACGAAATTTCCTTACTGCTGTGGCCTGCCTTCTCTCC
Organism: Lemur catta; assembly: GCF_020740605.2. Taxonomy (NCBI): domain Eukaryota; kingdom Metazoa; phylum Chordata; class Mammalia; order Primates; family Lemuridae; genus Lemur; species Lemur catta. The sequence continues at coordinate 29,423,622 of NC_059155.1, read as the reverse complement.
TATGTAGTACTTTGACTTGCTATAATTAACACTTTGGAGTGATGCCATTGTACAACTCTATATCATTATCTTTCAGGAAGGCTTTGGGTCAACTTGGGGAGAGAGAGGAGGATGGCTAAGGTGTGTGTGTATGTGCATAGCCACTTGGATATTACTTTGAATATCTTCTGTTAAATTCTATTGAAGCAAGGCAGGACATTTTAAAATGATCTTGAACAATGTCAATAATATTGGTTCAGAATGATAGACTTGGGCTGTGTCTACCCTAATTCTGAATCCTAAGATAGGAAGGCCTTTGACAATATTTGGGAAAAAGGTTGGATCTGATGTATAATAGCTGCTCCTCTTGGTGGAGCATACTATAATACATATGCATATGGGTGTTTTTGGAAGTACAGCAACAGTTATTCTAATCATAAATGATTTTTGGCATTTTATAGTTTAAAAATTGTTTTAAACAATTAATATATTGTTTAAGTATATTATCTTGTTTAATCCTTTTATTAGGTTGAACTATATGAAATGGCTGATATTTGACCATTTTGACGTACAACAATGAAATGTCAATTTCATACAGCTCACTTTAATAGATTACAGATGAACAAATTGAGGCTTAGAAAGATGAAGTAGCTTCTCCAAGGTCATTCATTTCTACACCAAACAATAGAGCTGGGGCTCAAATTCCCCTCTCACTCAATTTTCTTTCTTGCTCTGTATGTTTGTTTCAAATTCAAGATTCTTTAGAAAGCACTGGCCACAAGTTCCGGAGCTCCAGTATAAGTTTCTATTCACAGTGGCCCACTGGAATAAGTGATTTTGAAATGCCCCCGAACAACTTAAGAATAGTCTCAAAAATCTCAAATTGACGAAGAAAAAAACTTATACAAATAAAACCTCATACAAATAGTGATGTCCCAGGTATGTGTCCTATGCCTTGTAATATGATAGTATCTGGATATCTGTCTCACTCTTGTTTCTTCCTTGCTCTCTACTTTAAAAAAAATTTATTTGTTGTCTCTTTTTTGCCTCATCTTCTCTTCTTAACCTCCCCCACAATCTATTTGTCTTGAGCTTAATCTCTTAAGCATCCTTCTTTCTTTAGTGATCTCTTTCTTGTCCAAGATCTGATTGTGTCACTGACTCAACCTGATTCAATTAATTTCACCAAATAATATTGTGAAACAGGAAGACTGAAGTGTGGAATTAGACATCTCAGCGGGGGAACAGCCACTTGCTCTCTAAGAGCTTCCTGTTTTCTCACCTGCCTGGAAGCTTCTGGAAGAGGCTGACAGGTGCCCAGCCCTACAATGCTGCTAATACTGTCCCGAGGGATCACCCTTCAGGCCTGAACAGCTTCCTCTCTGCTGGGCCACAATACTATTGTGAAGTTGTGCTTCACTTAAGTCAAACTGGCGAGCACCGTGCATATTAATGAGCACCCTAATGAGCATTAATTTTTGATGTTCTTCATTAACAAGCATTATAAACTATGACAAATTTTGGTTTGACTTTGTGCCAAAATGAGGATGAATGCTTGTTTAAAGCTGTAAATCCAAATGCTTCCCCTGGGACTTGGAGGGCTGCTCATTAATACTTCTGGAGCTTACAACGTCAAATAAGACAAATATATGGCTGGATCTGGTTCTCACTGCCCCTTCTCCTGCCTACCTTCGTTGTACCTTTCTTTTCCAAGTGGACTCCCTCCCTAACACACACACACACACACACACACACACACACACACTCAGCCAAAACCACTTTTCACTTTAGACTGTTGGAAAAAAATGCTCACATCTTGGGAGTTACTAGACCTAGTAATTGCCTGCAAATTTCAGATAATGAAACTTCCAGCTTAGAAATGCAAATGCTTGGCAGGGATAAATAGATGGATGGAGAGATGTTTCTTTTAATTGAGAATTGGAAACTTCATTAGAATTTTTTTAAAGAAGCCACATTTTACTCTACTGCTTGTTGTTAAATAAGAAAAGTGCAAGCAATGATGTGTTTAAGGCACACATCAAACCCAGAAGGAAGAAGAAGCATGATAGGAGGGGCATGAAAAGGTCTTTTGGCTCCAAACCTGCTTCCCTTCGGGCCTGCCAAGGTGTCTAAATTCCTGTCATTAAATTTCCTCTTTAGGGGTTTTCTGTTTTAATAGAACTAATGCTTTATATTACCTGGGAGGGGCAGCCTATTAGTTACCTGGTAATAGGATTTGATTAGTTCATTACATTCATTGCCACCCTGTAGGCTGTGGAATTAAGGGCCTGAAATATAGAATGAGTATACTTCGTTGGAAGAATAAGGCTGGGATTTCTTCCCCGCCTGATGAGGTGCCCTGAGTAGCCATAGGATGTTCATGGAGCAGGAGGTTATGAAGCATCTGATTGTGGATGGATACTGGCTAGTAATTTTTTCTCCTTTCCAAATTTCCATGAATCTGTCATAGATCTTCCCATGCATGGTCTACCAAAATGAGGATAAGGGCTAGACTTAGAGTGTAGAGGTTAAGAATACAAGCTTTGGCTTCAGACAATACTTTGTTTAAGTCCCAGCTCAACGAACTCCTAGCTGTGCAGCCTTGGAGAAGTCACTTAACCTTTCTGAGCCTCAGTGTCCTCATCTAGGCCATGGGACTACCCATAGCATCTGTCTCATAGGATAGTTATATGGATTAACACAAGTTGATTTGTGCAAAGTGATTAGCACAATGTCTGACAGGTAGTAAACACTCAAAAATAGTGGATGTTATTCTTTTTAAAAATAGTCTTTATGGTATAATGTGTGGAATATGCAAAGCCTCAGGGTTGTGTCTCCCTCTGTCTGTCTCCATCTCTGTTACTTGTTTTGTTCATTGCCTTTGATATGAGTTATCTATGGAGTATTTATATTTCTCAGGCAGTCTTCCTTCATCAGCCACTGTGTTCTCAGGTCTGTCTCTCCTGGCTGCCTTCTCAATGTGTTCTTGTGGATGATTCATACTGCTCAGGGAGACCCTAATGAGTTCACAGCACACCTGCCTTCTTGATCAAAGAAGGGATTTCAAATCCAAAATGAAATGGCTTTTGGATTAGCTGTGACATTATTTCCCCTTCCATTGCTGCCCATAATAAAAGCTGTCCTCTCAATATGTTACCTTCTTACCTGCCAGTGATGTGGAAAGAATAAATGAGACAGTAACTTGGTATAGAGGAAGGTGACAGGGAAGACGAGGGTAGATTTTGTGAGGATTCTCTCTGTCCCTGTAAAACCCGGGAGTCAATTTTGGCAGTGCTGGTAGGCATGCAGCCACATTGAATGTGACAGGCAGATTCATCCAATTGACACCTGTTTACTCTTTATATACCCAGCCCTGTGCCAGGTGACCTGGAGCTATTAATACTTTATGAGATACTATTCCTGACCTCAAGTTGCTTAAAATTGAGCTTGGAGGTTGAGATTGTGACTCATAAAACTATTAGGTAAAAATGAAGTAGGGAAAGCTTTGTGGGGGTAATGGGACCTGAGCTAGACCTTGAAGGTTGAGTTTGGATAGCAGAGGAGGTGGGGGTGGGGGAAGATATGCTATTTCTATCCATATTGGTGATGGTGGAAAATAAGTGAACATAGTGCTAATAGAAACCCTAGAAACATGAATAAATGTGATGTGCACAGAAGATGGTGAGGCAATCAGGTTGACAGGAGCAGAAAGCGCCTGGTGGAGAGCAGTAAGAATTACAACTGAAAGCATAAATATGGTCAGCTTCCAAAGGATCTTGACAGACAGGCTGAGGATTTTGAGTTTACACAATAGGTAACAGGGAACCATTGTATATTGGGAAACAGGAATGCAATAGGAATTGGAGTAGAGAGATAATTGAAGTAGGGATTGAATAGGAGGCTATTGCAATGGTATAGGGCCTGCTACTCAAGCAAGGTCTAATAGAATTAACATCAGTATCCCCTGGGAGCTTGTTAGAAATACAGAATTTTTCAGGCCCCCACTGTCTAAGTTATCTATTGCTGCATAACAAACTACCTCAAAACTTGATAGTTTAAAACCACAAACATTTATTATCTCATATTTTCTGTGGTCAGGAATCCAGGAGTGGCTTAGCTGAGTGGTTCAGGCTCAGAGGTTATTCGCTCATGAGGTTTTAGTCTGGATTTTGGCCAGAGCTATAGTCATCTGAGGGCTTGACTGGGAGTGGAGGACTTGTTTCCAAGCTCATTCATGTGGCAGTTGGCAGCAGGCTTCACTGTTCATTTGCTGTTGGCTGGAGGCCTCAAGTTGTCACTATGTTGGTCTCTCCATAGGCTGCCTGAATGATTTCTCAATGTGGTAGCTGTCTTCTCCCAGAGTGAAGAGAGAGACAAGAAAGAGAGAAAGAGAGAGAATGAGAGCAACCAAGACAAAAGCCACATTGTCTTCTACAATCTCATCTCAGAAATGATATACTATCACTTATGCCCTTATTTTCTTGATTATGCAGGCCAACCCTGATACAATGTGAGAGGAGACTATACAAGAAAAGAATACCAGGAGATGGGAGTCATTGGAGGCCATTTTATAGGCTGGCTACTATACCTACTGATTCAGAATTTGTATTTTAACAAGCTCTCCAGGGGATACATATGCACATTATGCACATTAAATTTTGAGAAGATCTAGTCTAGGCCACAACACCTGCAACAGCATATAGTGAGAAAAAGACATGTGAAAGGATAAATTGATGGATATATAAGATGAAATAGAGGGAAGAGTCAAAGTTAAGAATGAAGTTTCTAGCTTGGGAGATAAAAAATAGGGAGGTTGAGATGAGAGGGAGATGACATGCTCACTTTGATATGCTAAGTTTGAGGTGATGGGATATCTAGACTTGAAACTTTGAGGATGGGGGTACTGGCATTTGGGTGAAAGGTGGCTTGGGGAGTGAGCAGCAGAAAGAAGGTCGTGAAGTCATAAATGAGTGTAGAAAGTTTGAGACAAATGTGGGGGCTGATGTGTCAGGGAAGGGATACTATAATTAAAAAGAAACTATAGTGGAAGGCATGGAAAATGGAAATGATGGGCCAAAACAGAGGATGTGTAGGGAGGAAATGAGGCCAGGTAAGTTTCGGGTACTAGGGAACAGAAATCATTTCTACTTTAAAAATCATTTAACTTTAAAACATAGGCCAGGCGCGGTGGCTCACTCCTGTAATCCTAGCACTCTGGGAGGCCGAGGCGGGTGGATCGCTCGAGGTCAGGAGTTTGAGACCAGCCTGAGCAAGAGCAAGACCCCATCTCTACTAAAAATAGAAAGAAATTATCTGGCCAACTAAAAATATATATATATAGAAAAAAAAAATTAGCCGGGCATGGTGGCACATGCCTGTAGTCCCAGCTACTGGGGAGGCTGAGGCAGGAGGATTGCTTAAGCCCAGGAGTTTGAGGTTGCTGTGAGCTAGGCTGACGCCACGGCACTCACTCTAGCCCGGGCAACAGAGTGAGACTGTGTCTCAAAAAAAAAAAAAAACCAACCATATAAATGTTAAAACATAGATATTATATAAGCATGTGGTACAATAGTCAAAAGATATAAAAGTAAACCTCCTTTCATTTTTGTCCTTTAGCCAGATGCAACTTCTTATGTAACCTCCCAGGTATATTCTCTACTTATTTATTTCAAAATATTTAAGGGAGTACAAATGTTTTTGATACATGGCTTGAGTCAGGGCTGTGAATGTGCCCATCACCCAAATAGTGTTCATTGTACCCATTAGGTGGGTTTATTTATTTATTTATTTATCAAATGCTTAAATACTACTTTCTGTATGTCTAAGGCACTAAGACTTTGACAAATGTTAACTTATTTAATCCTTAACATGATCTGACAAGGAAGGTAGTATTATTACTTCCACTTCATAGAGGAGAGTGAGGCACAAAGAAGTCACACAGTTATTAAGTGGTAGAGCCAAGATTCAAATCCAGGCTGGTTGGCTTCAGAGTCCATGTTGTTTTTCTTTATGGTCTTCTGCCTTTCACATACACATACATATAGATATATTCTCTTCCCCCAGTTTTTAGCCAAATGGTAGCCTACTATATACTATAAACATTGTTGTGGTCCTTGATTTTCCACTGAAGTATATATTTTGGAGAACATTTTCTTCCAGAAACATATAGATGTCAAATATTTGGATCTATCATAATTTCTAAACAAGTTTCCTATTGATAAACATTTAAGTTATTTCTAATCTGTTGCTATTACAAAAATACTCCAATTAATATCTTTATACATTTGTCATTTATAATGCATGAGCATATCTATAGAATAAATTCCTAAAAATGTAATTGCTAGGTCCAAAGGTAGGTGCATCTCAAATTTTTATAGCTATGGTGAACTTACTCTCCATACAGGTTGTACCAATTTATGCTTCAACAACTTTTGAGAGAGTATTTCCCCACATACTCACCAGCATAACGTGTTAGCAACTTTTTTAAAAAACATCACCAGTCTGACATGTGGCACATCATCTCAATGAGCTTTTAATTTGCATTTCTCTTATTATAAATGAAGTTGAGCAACCATAATATGTTTAATTTGGTATTTCATTTCCTAGAAATAAACTATTATCCTTTGACCATTTTCTATTTGCTTGTTGATCTTTTAAAATTGATTTTCTGGAGATCTTTTTTTCTATTAAGAAAGTTAGCCCTTATTTTATGATATAAATTGCAAATGTTTTCTCAGTTTGCCATTTTTTAACCTCATGAAATTTTTGTCATTAAAGAACTTTTATTAATATTTTTATGTTTTCAGCTTATCTGACTTTTCTTTTTTGGCTTCTGGGTTTTCTGTCATACTTAGGACTTCTTTCTACTCCAAGATTGTTTTAAAAATGACCTAACTCTTTCTTATAATCTTTTTCATGGTTTTATTTTTTATGCTAAAACTTTGTTTTACCTGGAATTTATTTTGGGTCAGGTATGAGTGATGGATTCAACCTTACTCTTTTTCTAGATTTCTGCCCAATTGTCTCAATACCATTTAATCAACTGTCTCTTCCTCATGGATGTAAACACCACTTTTAGCATATACTAAATTCCTGTATGTGTTTAGGTTTACTTCTGGACTTTCTAGTCTCTTCTTTTGAGGAATCACTCACATTTTGAAAGGACTCTTCCTCCTATAAAGAATTCCTAAAGGAGCCTTCTATATATATATTGGGGTTGTCTTTTGTATTTTCAAGTATTTGTTTATACATCATTAAGTACTTGTCAGGAAATATTGAGGGAAAAGGGAGAGGAGGCAGTGAAGCTTAAGACCAATTTGTTAGGAACAAGTACATATTGACAGTCCATCTGAAATTTTCATGTAAATCAGCGAGAAAACAGGAGTTGATTTACAGGAAGAGTAAGGGATCTCTTGTTTATCTAAAATGTGATATGCCTCTACCAAGCTACTCACAAAGTGCTGTTTCAGAATAGCAGATGGAGAGTAGAATAGCAGTAGATGAGAGCACTGGCTCTGGAGTCAGTCTGCCAGAGTTCAAATCCTAGCTATAAATAATACCAATAGTAATACCTTAAGAAAATGCTGTGGCTATTCTCCAAGGGCCTCAATGTACTGTTTTGCCTATACATTCTTTCACAACTCTTTTGGAACATAGCTTGATTTACTTGTTCTAAGTCCAGTTAACTTTGTCTATATCAACACCTGGTAGATTTGAGTTCACACTACCACTACTGCTTGGTTGCTTAGAATTTATCTCCAGCAGTAGTAGCCAAACTACTGCCAGAAGGTCAAATCCACCCTATGGCCTGTTTTTGTACTCATATTTTTAAAATATTGTAAAAAACAAACAAAAGAAGAATATGTGGCAGAAGCAGTATGTGACCTGCAAAGCCTAAAATATTTACTATCTGTTTTTTTTTGTGGAAAATCTTTGCCAATCCCTCTTCTGATTCTGGATTTGTTCTTTATCTTGTAAGATAATACTCAGCTTGCTATAACAAAGTAGGCTGTCTGTTGTATTCTAAGTGCAATTGTAAGGCATTTATATGGTATAGGAAAAGGGTTCTGTTGGTTTATTCCCCACTATGTAGCTGGTCTCACCTTTGTTTTCATGTATCAGCTGATGGAGATTTAAAGACTCACAAGAGAATTTCCTTTGCATGACTTTGAGACAGGATTTGTGGTTGAAAATCTGAGGGAGCTTTCAAAACAGACTTTTCAGGCTGCGACCCATCCCTGTTGGATGGCTTATTTAGAGTAAATCAAAATAACTAGACATCAATTTATTTTTAAACCATCTATTTTCTTCTTATTTGTTTTCTTGTGTGCTCATAATGAATCATTTCCTTCCTTTGCCTTCCCCCTCCTCCCTTGTCTGTGCATACACACATGTACTTACTCTCCTTAACTGAATCTCTGGGGACTGAAAATTCTTTCTTGAGCAGATGGAATCATTGAATCATAGAATATTAAAGCTTTTATGACATTATGTATTTTTAAATAATATTTAGGGACTTTGGAAACATTTCTACACAATTGCATTGTGTACAGAATTACACGATTAAATCCTGGTTCTGGGTTTTACACACCAATTAACTGGAGTCATGAGAGGTTTAATGATGTGCCCAACTTCACATAGCCAAGAAGGGACAAAGCTGGACTAAACAATAGGTCTCCTGACTCTCAGCCTACAGCTTTGCCTATTAGATTATACGGTTTCATTATCAAAATACTAGAGCAGTTTTTCTGCTGTATATGTCTCTTCTCTTCTCTGAGGTGCTAAAAGCAGGCTGGGGTTGGAAAGGAAATATAAGTCAGAGACTGTCCTTCTAGCTTCATCTCTCTTCCTTGGAGTTCAGATTGGGCCTGTCCACGTTACCACTTCCTCTCTCCAGGGTAAGGAGAAAATATTCTACAGAGTTTTATTCTTTTATTCTTACTTGCCTTATTGTACCAGGATGGCTGGGACTGCTCATTTTACAGTTCGTTTGGGGAGCTAAAGCTATTGTTAGTTCTTTAGAGATGGACTCTGTTCTGTTTTTCTTCCCAAATATTTTATTATTTCCAATATTATCTGAGATCTAATGAGTTGGATCATGTCTATTAAGATAGAGAACCCCCTGGTTCTCCTAATCTCAGCCTAGTTATACTTTAGCAAGTAGCAGCTGCTATTTCTAGCCTTCATATTTGGATCTTAACTCACAGTTCCTCCTTGAGCTCAAACTCAATCTCTCTCTCAGCTCTGTTGTTCTCTTTCTCTCTCTCTCTTCCTAGAAATATGTCTTAAAGACTTTTGAGCAAGTTCTTAGGAAAGGCTTTTTTGTCTGTAAATGGGAAGATAAACAGTTTAAACACTTCACTTTAGAAGCTACTTGCTTAATTCTTTCACATCTCTAGAGACCTAAAGTAAATTTTTTGGTTTTGCCCAAGGTAGAGCAGACCCTAGTGATACTTAACAACCAGAAATTGTCTGTAGAGTGATAGATGTAACTGAAGTGGATAAAGATTCTCCTTTTTTCAAACTCATGAGAGTATCCTTGATTGAATTCTGAGAACCCTCCACATTTTGAGCAGCTTCTTAGAGCTTTCAGTCTCAGTTCAAACCTCAAGCTTTTCAGGGAGCACTTAGCATTAGCTATACCTTTATAGCCAAATCATTCTCCATATTTCTTAAACTAAGGTATATAGCATTGATGATTTGAAATAACTGATTGAGATGTTGACAAGAGACCAGTTTGAATTAAGGAAGCATTTTAATGTTGTGTTGCCTGGGGCACTTAAAACATTTAATAAGAAATATTCTTGTGTTTGCCATAAATGGTTAGTTGGATATTTTTTTGAATAGATGAAGCATCCTCCTAATTATCTTGTTTACAATACCCACTGGTTAAGTCATCACCAATTCCATATGTGTAGGGTCCAAATTAGTGGGTCTCTCATGTAAACCAGGCTCATTCTTTGGATTACAAGTAGCCATGCTATAGTCATTTGTAGGTACACCCACACACTCAGATACCATGGAAAGGGATGCATCTCTTAAGTACTTATAAAGGCACAGAAAAGAGACAGTTTTATGTATTTATAAGAAAAAATAGATGCTACAAAATATGGAGGGGAGGCAAATTTTTTTCTCAATAAAGCAAATGTCTACCTCTGGTCACTGGACACCTCTACCTGACCTTATGCTCCTTTGCTGACTTTTCCATTCAACATACAGCAATCCAGTGCCCACTCTGCCCAGGCACTGCCTTTTTCTTTACTAGCCCTTTTCTTTACTGGCCTTTTAGTTAAAGTGAGAGGCGTGAAGGTTGGTTGAAGGCTTCTTTGTAGCTCCTGCTGCTGCTGATCATTGCCGTCACTTTGCTTCACTTCCCCCGTTCATTACTTTGACACTTGGTGAGTTGAGATCCACCTTCCTCCACCCCTCTCACTGCTCTGAAAGGCAGCGGTGTCTTTAACCAAGTAACAGGAATTCACTGAGTAAAGTGACATGTATTCAGCAGATGCTAAACATGAGCTGAGCTTGGGGCCCCTCTGTGGTGATTCAGTCAGTACTATATTTTGAGAGTGGAGAGCCCTGAAGGAGGAAATCTTTGAGATGTATGCAGAGGATGGTGAGGTATCCCAGGCTGGGAAGCTTTGTTGTGATACTGACATTTTTAAGTTTCAGAGCTTTGGTTTACTGCAGATACAATTTAATTAAGCCAGTGTTTCTTACCCTTTGAACTTTTTACACCTCAGCAATTTGATGACAGAAAAATCTTTGAAGCAGATCTCCTGCTAAGATTGCCTTTTGGTGGCCCATTCTCCCATTCATTCATACCCGTGAACAACTGACATAGGGTCACCCACACCCCTCAGGTGGAGTTCTACCTGGGCCTGTTTCCTGTTGCAGACCTTCCTTAATATCCCCACCACCCATCCTCATTTAACTATATCATGAGACCTATTCTTTGAGGGTCCCATTCTACTCAATGAAAAAGGGTAATTGAGGTGCCAGATACATGAACCGATGCTAATCTCTTATTTCTCTCAAGCAAGTGTTCTCAATATAATTTCAATGCACAGGATTCCAGAAGGGCCTAAATATTGAATCTTTGTGAACTATCTCATTGAATAGTAAAACTTTCAGGTGTTGGACAAGCCGGTATAAGAATTTTGGATAGTAGTGGTGGTGGCGGTATTTCTTCTGGTTTTTCTTGAAAATAAGCACCTTTTTAGCCATGTGCAAAAATTCTAGTGAGCATTTTTCCTACACTTGGATGCCATGGCCTAAGTGGTTGAGATTCCTATGATACTGCATATAAACACTGAGGTTCAAATAGGGAGGATCACTGTAGAGCAGAGGGTGGAGAGTGGATGGCCATGTTCTAGCAAAGGCAATGGAAAAGACCCCATTATACAAAAAGAAGTCCCCATTCTGTATGGGAACTGCTGCCAATATTCAATTTTTGTTGCTATTAGAGGCTAGAGATATGCTAGTCCAAGCATAAGAGAAATTAGGACCTTTCCCACTACCACATTAAGTCACCAAGCCTCTTAATTCTGTCTCCTAAATACGTTTTCTATCTTTCATTTACCATTTTCCACAGCCTTAGTTATTTATTGCCTTAAACCTGGATAAGTGTAACAGATAACTCATTATCTCCCCTACTCCCCACCACAGTCTTTAGTTTCTCCCTACTATAATCCTTTCTTTGCAACATGTAAGAGACACTGTAAAATGTTTATTCCATCAAATGAAATGCCACAAATTTAATTTTCCTATAGGTGGATGCAATTGAGCCTATTCTTACTCAAACACATTGTATACTTCTTCATTGCCTGCTGAAATAGGTACAAGCTCCATAAACCTCTCTCCCCAGTCTTTTCAGCTTCATCTCCCACTGTGCTCCAAGATGGACTTGAGGCTCCTACCATACTTAGTCCTTGTTCATTCTTACTCAGCAATGTTTTCTGTGTGTTCGCCCCCACCCTATTTGAGGTTCCTCCACTTATTTCCTTCAGACTAAATCTTAATCATTCTTCAAGACCTATCTCAAATCCTTTGCTTACCTTACATAAAATGGTCACCTCCTTCCAGCACTTCCTATTCCCCCTCTTCCTTGTATTATTTTGCCTAATGGCACTTACCACCATCTGAAATGCACTTTACTAGTTTATTTATTGTGTCCCCTTTCCCCATTAGAATTTAGGTTCTGTGATGGCAGGAGCCTTTGTAGTTTTGTTTATTGTTATATCTATATTACCTAATAGGTTGTTAATAAATATTTTTGAATGAATGAATGAATGTCATGAAATCATACTGAACATCTCAGCTGGAAGTTCTATTTCCCTCTTCTGTGATGTTTTTGCACTTTATTTACATGTACTTTTGATATTTCTTCATTCATTTATTCACTAAAGATTTATTGAGCTCTTAATATGTGTCTACACTGTGCAAGGTACCAGGGTTAGAGAGTTGAGTAAGATGCAGTACTTATGTTAAACCAATATAAGTTCTCAAAGAGCCCACAGTTTGGTGGGCAAAACAATAGGCAAGCAAACAATGACAACAGAGAGTGATAACAACTTTCAGAGTGGGAAGCACAGGTGGCAGAGGGACTCCAGCAGACCATTAAACAGTACTTGGTGCCCTGAAGAGTTGCTGTGCTGCCCCTCATACATAGAGGTAACACTTGGAGACATGTCTCAATTTTCACTGAGCCAACTGCACACTCTTTTGGTGACTCGAGTGACCAGTGGCACAGATCTGTGAGATGACTGGCCAGAGTTCAGGGGTCAGTCGATGGCTATGGAAGAAAGCAGAGCTAATTGGCCCACATGGGTTTCAAGCATGGCCTCATTAGCACTGTGCTCCTCCCTTCTGCGTGCTCTGGCTACCAACTTGGCTTGCCAAAGGGACCTTTAGAATCCAGGTATCTTTGGTCAGCTTTTTGCTCTCCTGGTCTTATAAGCACGCCCAAGAATATTCTTCACTCTTGATTTTCAGAAAAGGAAATAAAGGCACTAAGAAAATCAGAGTGCTCGATCAACAAGCACATGTACTCACCATCAAATTGGTTTTAACTGATCATCACCTAAGTGCACATGTAGGAATAACATTCATCAGGCGTCGGGCAGATGGGAGTGGGGAGCAGGGGATGGGTACATACACACATAATGAGTGTGATGCGCACTGTCTGGGGGATGGACACGATTGAAGCTCTGACTTAGGTGGAGCAAAGGCAATATATGTAACCTAAACATTTGTATCTCCATAATATGCTGAAATAAAAAAGAAAAAACGAAAATCAGATTGAAGTGAAATTGGTGACAATTTGACAAGGAGTTTTCCAGCTTCTTTGGCCAGTTTACATCTTCATGTGATCTGTGCACTCCTAAGGTGGATAATAGTCAGACTTGGCTTCTCCTACCAACACTTGACCTTCTAAGCTGTGGAGGGTTGCTTATTGCAAATTGCAAGGTTAGCTCTGAAAATAAGTCTTTCAAATAGATGGGGAAAAATTCTTCTCTTCATCCCTTTTTCTGTTTCATCTTCGTGTCTTCTCCAAGTTCAAACCACTCAGTTCCTCCAAAATCTCAAATTTTCTCCCCTGCTCTCCCAGTTTTTAACAAGCTGTTGATGTTCCAGGAAATGTCTTCCTATGAAAGACACATCACGGCAGCTAAACAGCTGGAGTCCTCTGACAGCCAATCAGCCAGGCCTTGGGGTATCAGTGTGATGAGCAACTCAGCTAGAAAGTGTCTATTCTCTAGCTGAGCAAATGTCATCTCCACCAGCAAGCTGCAAAAGGATGGCGAGAGACTGCACTGAAGTGTCTGTGAGGCTGAGTTCCAAGGGGAAAAAAAATCTATAAATACAAATATGCTGCAATATAGGAGTACCTGATTGAAGGGTAAATATATGAATGCATCTCTCTTTAGACTGTTCAGGAACACTATTTACATACTCTATACATTAAATGGAATGATTATAAATGGTGTGTCTTAATAGACTTCACACCTTAATATTAATTCATAGATTTTCCTAAGATGGACTCTTGCAAGAAATTCAAGAAAAGGATAAGACTGCTGAATTTGGCTGTTAATTGGAATTGGTTTGCTGTAATTTTTGCATATACTCATTAAGGTTATCAACATCTTTCTGAGCAGGGGTTTCCAGGATAGTTAAAAAAAAAAAAAAAGAAAAAAGTGTGTGTGTGTGTGTGTGTGTATGTGTGTGTGTGTAGATAGATACAGATATATACTAGGAGAACTAATATTAGATGCCAGCATTTTATTTTACAATGTAAGAAACACATACACATCCCTACAAACTACTATTAGTGTTATTTCATAAAAGAAAAGGCAATTTAAAACAAGTAAGCAAGAAGCCTAGAATATTTTATTTTTTTACCAGCCTGACAGTGATTCCAGAATATTAAAATAAAAACAACCCTTTTAGTTGACTACATTAAATTATATGACTAACCTAGTCTTTGTAAAAAGAAGAAAAAAGATAAATGAGAATTAAGAAAAATAGACAAACCAAAAAAATAACAAAAACATAATTAAATCCCCCTTCGTCATAGACTGGTACTGATCCATGAGCTGGCATGTGGGAACCACTGATTGAGAGTTTGGGTTGAACCCAGTTATAGGAACTGGATTAGGGACCAGAACTCTGAATTAGGTCTCTTCACAAAGCATCATTCCAAATGTGGACCTTCCCTACTGATTAGACCACACTCTCTTATTACAGGATATCAACAAGGTTTCTAAGCATTTTTTGAAGATCTAGGTAAAACTTGGATTCTCTAGTCTGCTAACTACCCAGTAAGGGCTCCTCCAAAAGAGCAACAAGATAATTAATGAAATGTGAAAATCTGTTTGATCAGAAAAATTGTTAATACATTACCAAATGAAGCTATTCTTCTGTCTTGGAAGAGAGAGTCAATATTGTTATGTCTCCCAAAATTATATACATACTTCTCACAAATGTCTACTGAAATAATTTGACATTAATCCAGCTGAGCACTTATTATACTGTATTAGGTAGTTAAACTTTCTGTATGGTTTGACTATTCTTTTTCCATTAGTCAGCTTTTCTTGACTTTTCTGTTCTGCCATTTACCAATCTCAATTATTTTATCCTGTTGACTATCATGATGGATTTCCATTGTTCTTTTGACCCTTTGATAGGGATGTTAGCAATTATATGACCTTGTGGTTTTCATCCAGGCACATTCTCATGCCATATGATTCACACCCTTTGCTGTGCAGATTTTTGGTGCTTGTACATATTTTTTTCTTATTTATGTCTTATGCTCTTACAATTCTTACCTCTCTTCCACTTTACATTTTTTCACCATCTTTCACTGTTCATACTAATGTGTACGCATAGATCTTAACTGAAAATTCAATAAACATATATTCCCATCAACTATTTGCAAGGCACTGTAGTAGGCCCTGCAGAAAATTCAGAGATGAATGTGTTTCAATGTCTGCCTCTAAGGAACTTAGGGTTGAGTAAAAGGTGAGGATAAAATAATTACCCCAATATCTACTGTCAAACTAAAGCAAAAAACGAGGCAAGCTTAATATAAGTAGAGAGTTTATTTGAGCTGAGTTTAAGGACCATAACCCCAGAACAGAGATTCAAATTGCCCTGAATATATGCTCCAATTAGGAGCAGTTACAAGTGGTTTTTAAAGGAAAGGAAGAGGTAGTCTAAGTTGTTTACCGAAAGCTATTGATTGGCTATACATTGTTCTTTGTATCACAAATTCCAGGAACATGAAGATAATGATGATGATAATGGGTGAGGCAGCTAGTAAGAAGCAAAATGCCTTTAATCAATTGCCCCTGGGCATAGGTGGTGGGGGGAGAGTGTGACAGGAGTGCCATACTCATGTCTCTCTGGGCCTGATAAATTTTGCAGACCTCACATAGCTCAGACTGCTCTGAGCTATTTTTCTTTTCTCACTACTAGCAGCTAGATCACAACAGTTTCCCAAAAAAGAAATATGAGGAAGAAGAGATTGTATTTAGCTAGGTGACTAGGAAAAGTTCAGGGAGGGGAGAGTATTTGAGATGGACCTTGAAGGTATGTAGGATTTTGACAGGTATAGGTGAAGTTGAGAAAAGAGCATGAGCAGAGATTTAGAAGGATTATTGATGATGGACCACGCCCAGGGAATTTGGAGCAGAGATATCAGCATTTGTCTGACTAAAGCAAACTGTAAGTGCTATGGCAAACATACAAGAATAAAAATGATAGTAAGTAATTAAAAGGCTCTTTTGATTTAAAATCAACAAATTATGATAATTCATTTAACATAGGTATTTTTAATTGTGTTAAGAGTGGTGAGTTAATGAATAAATTAATTTTGAAAAGCCACATAGAATTGAGTTCACACCTGTTAGCTGTGCAATCTTGCATGGTTACTTAGCATATCTGTGCCTCAAATCTCTTAAATGTGAAAAACGAGATAATGGTTTTACAACAGTGCCTGGCATATAGTAAGCATAAAATAAATTGCTGCCATTATTACTTGGAAAGCAGAATCTGGCAATTGGTTAAGTTTCAGTTTGTCTCCTGAGGTTTCTCTGCATTTAGAGCTAATTTTCAGACTGACCGTTGTAATCTATGTATGGGCTCTCTGCACAAAGCCATGATCTGAAAGTCCAGTACCAGGCAGAGTTTAGACTGGAAATATTACCAGGAAGAAGGAACAAATATGTGTATTCCAAATCATATGTATAGCTAGTAGAGAGGTTTGAAGCTTACCTGAAACACTGAAAGTCACTTTGCTTGAAGTAGACAATTTTCCAGATTTAGTCACAGGATTCTTGGCGCTCTTGCCACCTTTGCAAGCACAGGTGTGAGGCAGTTAGGCTTAGACGTGTGATTGCCTTGTTTTTCAGCTGATACAAAGAAAGCCTGATTGTTTGAATTGGTGCCTAACAATAGGCAGCAGCTGTGGGTTCACTCAACAATTGCTAGGAGGGAACGTTTTTTTCCCTCTGGTGTTATATTTAAATCAGGGAGATTGTTTTATGGAAGAGGGGCTGGAAGAAATTGTTCCTACACGTGTTCCTGCTTAAGAAGCCCAGGCATATCAAACTCACCTAAAAGATCAACTACATTATTTGGGTGTTTATATTTTAAAGTATGAAGTGTTTCCTTAAAGTTGAAGGCATTTCCCTAGTGCTTTTACGCCTTGTTAACATACCATAGGTCATTGATTGAGAGGACTCAAAACTAAAGTGTTTACAGCTATCTGTCATTGAAGATCCATTAGGAAAATACACTAGTCTCTGCAGTTAGTGAAAAAGTATGATTCACTTTATTCATCATCCTGCTTGATTGTCATCTGTATTGAGTTTCTACAATGAACCAGCTATTGTAATAAGCACTGGAGATACAAGGATGCTTCCCTTTTGATTTGGGAGGAAGGGATGAGTCCAATAATTGAGATATGTATGAGGTAGAGTATGGGCACCAAGGTGGGGTTATCAGGAATTGTGTTTTCTTCACCTCTGTGGTCACATATCTCTCCCAGTGCCTGCTTGGAAAATAGTAAAAGGCCAAAAAATTTTTTTAAAATTTACAACAGTAAGAGGGAAATTTTACATAATTCTCCTAGAGTCCATAGAATGTATAAGATCTAGCCACTGAGGCAAGTCATAACAGCCGTAGTCTTTTCTGCATCATTGCATCAAGGTCTCTACTCTCTCTGTGATGAATGAGATGAGTTTTTGGATGCTTCTCTCTCTCTCTCTTTCTCTCTCTCTCTCACCCCTCCACCTTCTTTCTCCCTTCTCCTTTATGTGCATGCGCGCGCACACACACACACACACACACACACACACACACACACATTACTCTTCTGATCATTTCTCTACCCTGTGAGGAATCTGTGATCAGTTGAGTCTTTAAGAGTCATCTCACACACTGTTAAGAGCCTGGCTGCACTGGACAGGCAAGGCAGCTCTAGAACCCTTTTATCCCCCTGGCTGCCACTTTTACTTAGGACCAGAAGTGATCACTGTCTTCCGCAAGAAAGATACAAAATAAGGAGACAACCTACAGTTGATCCTAATCTGTTCAGAAGTCTCTGAAGGTGGTATATTTGAGCTAGGAATGAGGTCTGGGGGAAGAAATGACAAGAGAGAAGATGGAAAAGACATAATCTGAGGCAACAATTTTGAGAAATCCATCTTCTTGGCCAGTTGATCTAATTTTTGTTGATATTAAAATAGAATCTTTGAAAGAATTATTTTGCACGTATTGTAATATTGAGGAGCATTCATTATCTTTTTATTACAAGTGTCAGAAAGAACATTGCTCTGCTTGTTTCCTTCCTGATGCGTCCCAAATTTGAGTCTCGATGAGCAAGTAGTTTCTCTCTGCTTGGCACTGTGGAAAAGAGCATAGGCTTTAAAATAAGGCAGACCTGGTCTTGTCACTTAACAGTTGTATGATATTAAACAAGTTCTATCACACTTTTGTGCCTCAGTTTCCTCATCTGTAGGATGTGGATGAAAATACCTAGCTCATGTGGTTGCTGTAAGGATTAAGTGAAGTACTGTAGATAAAGTTCTTGGCTTGGGTGTTAGCACACAGAGTGATCATTTAAGTATTTAGTATTACAAACCAAACACAACCTTATTTGTCACTCCTTTGCTCAGATAACTTCCATGATTCCCTATTGTCCTAGAGAATCAAGTTCCAAACTCTTGTCTTGGCATTTACAACTCTGTAAGATTGGACCTTAAGTTAAAATACTCTCAGAATGCTTCCAATGTTCTCTTTCCATTCATTCTTCAAACTATAGAGTCAGATTCAATTAAGGAAAGGAGAAGGCCTCTCCTGGAGAGCAGTGAGCTGTGTATAAATGTAAGTAAAGCCAGTCCTTATGTGTAGAAAAACATACAGAAATCCAAAATAAGTCCTCTTCAGTTTGGAGTAGGCAGGGATAGGTCATAGGGGCATGTAGGGGAGTACTGGTAATCCAAGAATGGGTAACAGGTTCTGGTTACAATTAAGAATCTGATGCTTAAAGAAAATAAATCACACATCCCAGCTGTAGAGACCTTGAATCAGGATTCTGTTGTCCTTACTGGTAGAATTTTTAGGCCAGCTTTTATTTGCTGTACCATGCTGCCTCCTGTTATCTAGAGTAAAATAGGTGTGGGGCTGAATAACAAAACTCATTTACAGCCATTAACAAATTAGTAGTAATTAATTTCTCAGAGTCACTTGCAATCCCATGTGATATCATAAGGAAAAGGGTCACTTAAATAGATAAGTGTAGGTGAGAGACATGAGGTACTGCAGTGAGGGCAACACCAGATGGTACACAGCAATGGGAGGCAGCGTGAGGACACTGGGCATCTGGAGAGCAGAGAGCCAGAAGGGGAATGAAGGCATGCCCCAGGCAAGATTCTCTTATTTCTTGGCCTTATACATGTACTTCATTTGCCTTTGGGGAAAGCAGGGGTGGGAGTGGGGAATGTATTGATGGCTGAGATTCAGGGTTGACTTGAAATCTGCTAAAGAGAAGTCACCTAATCCTGACCTTCATTCATTGACTGATACTGAATTCTGCATTCAAACAAATTACTCTTTGCAGTTAAAAGCTCCACAGATGAGTCCTTTTGTAAGCCGTGCTTAGTATACTAATGAATCATACTTGTCAATGGATTTACTATTGAAGGGCTTATGAGGCACAGTCTATGAAAAATGGCTTAGATCTTCAATCTGCTTCTAAGATTGTCAACTGGCAGATGCATTTGGATGCTCAGAGTCCCCATCCTGGCACCTCACTAGAGCCTGGCCTATGCCCTAATCTTTAGCTATGGTTGTCTTGTGCTCTGACACCTCAGGAGCCATACTATTCCTAAATTCTATAGAACACAATCAGATTAAAAAATATATACATACACACACACACACACATATTTTTCCCCCCAGAGAATAGAATTCTCATGTCAGCTGACCAAGGAAACATTTCGAGATCTCTATGTACTCAGGAAACCAAACTGGAAAAGCAGCTTCAGTGTATTGAAAAGTACAATTAACTTACTAGCTGTTTGGCCTTGGTTAAGTCACTCACCCTGAGTCTGGTTTTTCCTCCATGCAACTGGGGATGATTTTCTTACCTCATGGGATTGTGGTGTTTATTAAATAACAAAGTATATGAAAGTACACTATAACCTATGAAGTGTAGATATTAACATGTCAGATATCAATATCAGGAGTCAGTAGAGTGTGATGGTTTAGAACATGGGCTCTAAAATCAAACTGCTTGGCTTCACATTCTGGCTCTGCCATTTACTAGCTCTGTCATCTTGAGCATGTTAGACTCTCTGAGACTCAATTTGTTTACCTGTATAAAGGGATAATAACAGAACCCATTTCCACAGGGTAGTAAGTCATTAATGAAGATTAAGTACTTAGCACAGTGCCTGGCACATACTAAGCTACTATTATGAACAAAGAAGTAAAATTGTAAAAATTCCTTACACTGTGCAGGAATGATCAACTTTCACACATACAGTCACATTTGATTATTAAACAACTTTGTGAAGTTGGCAGGACAAGTATTATCATCACCATTTTATAGAGAGGTTGATGGTTCCCTCAAGAACCCTCAGCAAGTAGGTAATAGGCCTTTATTAGAACCCCAGATTCACTTCTTAAGGACTTACGTGAATTCTGAGACTGTCTGGAAAATGGCATCCCTGCAGAAGAAAGCTTTCTGGCTAGGGGTCTCACAGACAGCTGCCTTCCTCCTCTGCCTATGTTTAAGCCCTAACTTATCATATGGAATATTATTGTTATGGTCTGAATGTTTCTGTCCCCCGAGAATTCATATGTTGAAATCCTAACCTCCAATGTGATGGTATTAGAAGGTGGGACCTTTGGGAGATATTTAGGTCAAGAGGGTGGAGCCCTCATGAATAGGATTAGTACCTGAATTAAATAGACCCCGGAGAGCTGCCTTGCCCCTTCTACCATGTGAGGCCATAGTAAGAAGTCACCATCTACGAGCCAGAAAGCAGGCCTTCACCAGACACAAAATCTGCCTTGATCTTGGATGTCTCAGCCTCTAGAACTATATACAAGCCACTCTGCCTATGGTATTTTTCTATAGCAGCCCAAATTGACTAAGATAATTATTACGTTATCAACGCACTTGAATTGAAGCCTCTCATTCTGCTGCTATTACTAATAAATACATTTTATCATGAATTAGGTTGAAGCTTCTTTCTAATGTAAGAATGTTACTATCTATTGTGCCCTGTAAGCCTTTCCCATGCTTATTTCTTCTATGAGGCTATCTTTTTTTAAAAAACTTCTTAGTTAATCACAGCAGATATCTCTGTCATTTGGGGACCCACTCTGTATTAATGAATATGGATTGGACGCTTCCTAATTGTTCTCTGAACACCTCCCAGTTTTCAGGAGGGTAATTGATTTCAATCAACTTCTTTAGTGCACTCTCTACACTCTTGAAGCCTGTAATTTTCAAGTTCAATATTTGTGTGCTCACACCCTCAGGAGTGCTTCAGTTGGATCCCATTATAATCCTGGAATTCTAACCAGTCACCAGCTTGGAGTATATTTATCATGAAACTTATTTATTTTCTAGTATGGCTGAGGCCATACTTTAGAGCATACCGCATGTATAAATATCTAAATTTTCTGAAAAGCAAAATTACAAAAGTATTTTTAAATTTAAAATGTAAACAAACAACTTGGCTTTCGTGAAGAGTATATTGAAATGTGACTCATACCTTTGGGGTATAATAGAGTCTAGGGCAAAGAAAGTAAGGTCAGATGTTAGGTGTTTATTGTAGACAATTAGTCAAAGAGAAACTAGCTCAGAAGTGAGAGGAGCTCATTTGGAAGATAATATTTCATTTATAAAAATTTGCTTTTAGTTTAACTTCTAGAAATGCAAATAAAGAAAAATATGTTTGGATACATTTCCACATAATAGCTTTTTCTGGTTATGAAACCTTTCTCATATTCATATTTTTTCTTTTTTTCCCCAAGTCCACATTCAAAATCTGTGGTGGTTTACTGTATTTGTGTGGCATTTGGGTGACTAATTGTACTCTACATTAGATACTCTACCATTAGTTCTGCCTCTGAGAGCTCAAAGCTCCTTATTAGATTTTATGAGAAAAGTAGCTAAATTGAAAGTATGGACACTTTCATCACTATATTTCTACTAGAATTACTTTCATTGAGGTTCTTATTGCCACTCTTCAGCTTGACTATTGCAAAACCTAACTGGACTTCCTACTTCTCTTATTTGCCCACTTCAACCCATTACACACACTGTTGCCAGAATATTTTCCTCCACACATTGTATCATTCCTTTGTTAGATCTTCAATGGCTCTCTGTCACCACTTGCCTGGAATGCCAAATCACTCATAATTGAATTTTTGAACTCATCTTTCCAATTGCATTTGCTGTTCCAACTTCATATACCATATGCTCCATTCGAACTATTGTGATTCTTCAAACACTCCACGTGCATTGACACATACCTCTCTGTCTACTTATGCTGCTTCCTCAACCAGCAACACCCTTCTCACCATCTTTCTGTATTTACATTTTACATACGTGCATTTGTTAGGGTAACCACAGGCCCTTATAAAAGAGAGACCACAGAGTAGAGTGGCTTAACATTTCAGAAGTTCATTTTTTTCTCATGTAACTGTTCTGTTGTGTTTCAGAATGACAGTGGCTCTCCTTAGTCTGGTCATTCAAAAACTTAGACTCCTTATAAGTTTTCAAATCAAAAAGTTATTGCTCTACCATCCCCTAGGGTGCGGTCATCATCTGAGTAGTCAAAGGTGGTCCACTTGATGCACAATCCAGCTAAAGGAAGAGGGAAGAGTGAATAAGACATGTTCATTCTCTTAGGCTCTGGGTCTGGAAGTGGCAAATGGTTCTTCTGCTTGCGTTCCATTGGAAATAAATTAGTCACACACTCACACATAGCTGTAAGAGGAGGCTAGAAAATGTAGTGTAGCCATGTATGGAAGAAGCAGAGAACAAATTTTGGTGGCCTACTAGAAGTGTACACCACAATGTTGAACTCTGCCTCATCTTCCTTCTTCAGGCCTTTTCTGAACCCCTCAGCTGGAAGCAATTTCTCCTTCCCCTGAAATACTCTAGTTCAGGCTTTCTCAAACTGTGATGTGTTTTAGAATCACCTGTCAATCTAGGTAAACTACAGACTCTGAATCAGTTGGTCAAGGCTGGGGGCCTGAGATTCTGCATTTCTAGCTCACCCATGTAGTCATCTACAGAACATACTTTGTTCTAGCACATCGTCTGTTCTTTTCTTGTGGGATGTAACTTTTCCTACTTCATATTAGCTATTCATGTGCATAATTTAACCTCCTTACTAGATAGTTAACTCCCATAGCAGAATCCAGATCTCTTTGGCATCTGTCACTCTCACCCTGCCTCCCTCCAGCAACAAGAATAGAGCCTTGCACACTTAAAAGTACTTAATAAATATTTGAATAATTGATGAATGGCTCCAACTAATTCAGAATGTTGAGCATAAACTTTTGAAGGGCAACACTACTCATGCTAGGTTCTGGAATATGCTTAGTGCAATTACTTGTTTGAAAATGGTCTGTTGAAAACTCCACTTTTACATAGCCCGGCCAAACTAAGGGAGAGCCTGCCAGAGAGCTGAGCTGAGTTAAGTGGAATTCAGCAAATGGAAACCACATTTTATTGAGGACTTTCCCCATCCATGTGCTATGACCGTTTCAAAGGAAATGCTAATCCCTATGTTTGGAATTCATTTCCAGAGAGTTTCTCTTTTTTACAAGCATTATTTGGTGCCCAGAAAGCTTCATGAGCCAATTTGATCAATTGTGTTGAAGAAGTAGCTTCTTTTTCCACCTGGAAGCACTCAATGACCTTCCATTTGGAGAGTCTCATGTTCAGCACCAATTAAAGCTGGATGAGAATGACTCCTCTCAACTTGGCACCATTTTAGCCTGTTCTTTTCTCAGTCCTGACATAAGTAGTCATGTTCTTGGCCTTGGGGCTTGGAGTGGAAGAAGGGAGAGGAGACAAAGTGGGCTAGGGTTTAAAACTTTGTACTCTATCCTGAGTAACATGGAGCAAAGTAAGAAGACCTGAGGTCTCCTGCCTTGTACCTGCCTGCATGATGAAACTGCTAACTGGAACTGTTTAATACTTGGAATTTATCATAAAGAAAGAGGGCTGAGGTTTCCCTTTTGGACTCTGTTTGGAAAAAGCCTTCACAAGCAGATAAATCATTTTATCAAGATTTCAGAGATTCTTTACCTATTTGAAGAAATTAATTTTAATTTCTATTAGCCTCACTGGTACAATCATCTAATGTACCAATCACAAACCACGGAACTTTGCAGTGGAATCCTTCACTTTTTACCTGTAGGCTCTCTGCATGGCAATATCTTATTAGCTCTTAGTTCCATTACTAGAATTTGGAATTGAGAAAATGATATTCAGATATGCCACAATTTATACCAACTCCCCTCTTTCCTTATTATGACTGTATGTAAGGGTTTGTGGTATTATCTTTTTTTTTTTTTTTTTTGAGACACAGTCTCGCTCTGTTGCCCAGGCTAGAGTGCCGTGCGTCAGCCTAGCTCACAGCAACCTCAAACTCCTGGGCTTAAGCAATTCTTCTGCCTCAGCCTCCCGAGTAGCTGGGACTACAGGCATGCACCACCATGCCTGGCTAATTTTTTTCTATATATATTTTTAGCTGTCCAAATCATTTCTTTCTATTTTTAGTAGAGATGAGGTCTCGCTCTTGCTCAGGCTGGTCTCCAACTCCTGAGCCCAAACGATCCGCCCGCCTCGGCCTCCCAGAGTGCTAGGATTATAGGCATGAGCCACCGCGCCTGGCCGATTTCTTTCTATTTTTAGTAGAGATGGGCTCTCGCTCTTGCTCAGGCTAGCCTCGAACTCCTGACCTTGAGCGATCCACCCACCTCGGCCTCCCAGAGTGCTAGGATTACAGGTGTGAGCCACCCCGCACCCAGCCTGTGGTATTATCTTCACAGTATGCCCTAATAAGTGGTTATTGCACAAGTCTGCATTTGATTTTGTATGTATTTCACATTTTTGGTCTTCCCGCTCTCCTAGTTGAGACCTCATAGCATCACAATTCAAGAACAAAAATATTCCCAACTGGGCTGGGACTAGAGTGAGGTAAGCCAGGCCCTTAGGGAGCAAAATTTAGGGGGACACTAACCTGCACATGCTGACCCTGCACTTGCAGGACTGAGAGTGAGTGTCTCCTTAAATTTTGTGCCCTGGGTGCCTGGCTTGCCTTATCCTAAACCAGGTCCTGATTTCCAAAGCAAAGCCCAAATTACCAGTTTCTGAAATCATTTAGATAATGGAGTCAGCCCCAGTCCTTCACCCCACCATTTTTTTTTTTGGTGTGTATATAGCTGTAGATAACCTACAAATGCAGACAGGAGACAATAAAAATGGAATTCAGCAATCATAATTTTATTAATCACATGGAGGTGAGACTGGTATTCTGTACCTTTGCCCTCTATGCTGCAGCTAAACAAAGCCTGCACATAGATTTTTTAATGAACATGCATTAATTATTGGCTTTGAAGATCTCCTTGAATTTAACTCTTAACATTATTCCTTGGTCTCAAAGGCCCCTGATTTTTCAGACCATCAATGGCACGTCTAAATGTAGACAAACGCATCATTCCTATCCAACTGTCTAGCTAGACCCACTTGCAAGGCATATGTGAATATCACCTAATTAGGTGTGAAGTGCATTTTGGCATATGTCGGAAGTTAAAGCCACTTCCTTAGAGGAACTCAAACTCTGAATTTATCTTTATTAAGGCCTTGTCCAAATGATAAATATACACTGCCGCCTTGCTATCTACTGCTTGGAAATAAATCACTTTAGGATTGATTTGCTAACGGCTTCCTTCACTCTAAGGGTCCTCCTGCCTGAGAGGTCGCACTGTCCTTCTTCACAAACAAATACTGATAACCAAACAGAAGATACCACATACTGACCATATAGTGAACAAAGAAGGAAACCTGGGGCGAGAGGAAGCATGTCCCTGTGCACAGCCTAGAAAATAACAGCCTTACCAATGCACAATATTATATTCTGGAAAAAAGCCTGCCAAACTACATTTTGAGTATATGAGTGAACAGATGGGATGTATTCATCTTTTTATTTTTTCAGCAAAGCACCATGAACTTTGGTACTTCAGTCAGGAATTACAAACTCCTCCAGGAGTCTGCCAGGCAATATAAATAAGTGAAACCGGCTGAGTATGACACATTCAGGAGTGGTGGGGACTCCAGGGAAACAGTGAATACATTTCCCATCCACTCCAGCCCCTTTTTGCCACATGGGAACATGGGCTAAATCTTGTTAGATCTTCTGATTCTTCAAAAGAAGCAGGTAATCTGATTTTTTAAAAACATGATGGTTCTCAGCTTTTAAATGTTAGAAAGTTAGTTTAAGAAATTATTAAAGTCACTGTGTGGGACAAATAAAATATCCCTGAAGGGCAGATTTGCCTCCCTAAGTCTTGAAGTCTAAATCCTTTCCATTTGTGATTCCTTGCTCAGGACCATAACTCTTGATTCACTTGGTGATTTTTAATGGCTCAGCCAGTCATGCTGTATATTCTTAAGATGCCAAGATGTTAAGATTTTATTTTAGATAGTCAAGTTTACAATGATCTTTGTCTCACTTGCCTGCCTGCCTACAGCCTTAGCTTCCTCTCCACATTCCCAGCATAGCACAACGGTGGACACTTGATTTCCATTAGCCAGATGTGACTGATTGACTTACCATCACTTTTAGAATGAGGCCACAAGATCCCCTTGGAACCACCTGCTTCCTGAGGAAAAAGTACATGGAAATAGTGCTGTCTTAACCAGGTTAGCGTTCTTAAATATTTAATATCTTGTTTATCTCAATTGCTTATTTCTTCATCATTGTGACTTCTCCTTGCCTATTTCTGAATTTGGCAGTTGTTGACCAATAGAGGTGGAGCTTGAATTGAGGTGTCTATTTCTTGATGGAATGTGTTCTCTAAATTTATTACTTGTGGGTTCAAGTGAGACTTCTTTGATTTGCCGTGTGCCCTAGATGTTTTAAGTCAGCTTGGAGTTTTCTTGACCTTGTGATTTAGGGTGTGAAATCACTTCAAGGCCTGTTGAAGTTCAAACACATCCCCCAAATTTTGATTAATTTCTAGGGAAGCCTCACATACTTCCTGGGCACTCATGCTGTCCTATCCCACACTATATTTACTTGATGTGAAACATAGCCTTTGCCTCTCCTTCCATTCTTTTGCTCTCCCTTTATTACCTTCAATCCATCCATGAGCTCAGTAGACTTTTCCCAGTATGCTGGCCAGGGTCACATTACCACCCCCGACCAGGCTTCATGCATCTCACTCTGACTGTACCTGTCCCATCTCAGCTCCTCACCCCTGCCTCTCATCTTGCCCTGAGAATGCTAAATTCTTTTCCATCTTTTTGTTTATTTGTAAACTCTTTGATGGCAAGGTCCATGTCTTATTTACTCATGTAGCACCATAGATAAATACATCAATATATCACTGGCACATAACAGGTGCTCTAAATATCCGTAGTTGGAAAGTCTGCCGGAAAAGGAAGATGGCAGTAAGTGTGCAGAGTCAGGCCTGATTAGTAAATGCAATGCCTGTATTGCGTGCTAGCTGATTATAACAGAGCTTTAATAGCTTCTTTTCTGAGTGGGTTATAGAATCTAACAACTAAAGAGGAGGGGCAGGGACAATGAAAGAGCTTTTCTGAGTGTTGTGTGCCCCTGCTGAATGGGCATTTGAATGACCCAGGGAAAATGAGAGGGGCCTAGGAAGTGGGTGCAGATCAACTTGGTCATTTAATTCCTCTATTTCTTGGGAATTGCCCCTTGAGTCTAGCCTAGCAATTTGGAGCAGTGGGTGAATTAAGCGTAGCTAATCTGTAACCAGAGATTATTGTGCTGAACTGTACTGGGGTTTTGCTCTCTTGATGACCAGGTGGGGACCTGTGACCTCTTTGTCTTTTAGTCCCTCTGGGGAACTTTAGGCAGAGAATGCTGTACTTTCACTGTCGGGCAGGCTTAGTTCTATAAGTGGCTCTCCGCTTGTGGGAGTATTTATGGCAACTGCTCTCTTGTGTCTCTTTCTCTCTTTCTTTCTCTCTCTCATATTCTCTCTCTCTCTCTCTCTCTCTCTCTCTCTCTCACACACACACACACACACACACACACACACACACACACACTCTATGGCAGGGCCTAGAAATAAGAACAAGATTCAAGACCTAGGACATGGTAAAAGGGCAATGTTTATTCGACATTCCTTTTCCTCACAAATTCACATCTTTTGGCTTATCTTCCTTTTTCCAGCATCCCAACACCACCTGCCCTCCTTAGTATTCCCCAGTGGGTTACATTTGATGATGATTAAGGTCCCCCTGCGCCTGTGGTGTGCTGATAAACTGGTTCTCTAAGAGAAAAAAGCCTTGATTTGTAGTATTTCCTGATTTCCTTCCTCCTTCCCTTCCTCTCTCTCTTTCTTAGTTCCAGGTAGAATTAGTCCCACTTCCAAACATTCTGCCTAGTTTTTCTTGTTCTTACCTTAGTACACATAACTTGAGTTTCTCAGCTGTGTGTGGCAAAAGTATACACCTTGTTATTTAAAAAAAGGAGTTGTAGAGACAATTGAAATGATTTATTTTTAGTAGTTTTCATCTAATCATTGCTGTAAACCACATGCATGACATCCACAATCCAAGAAGGATTGTTTTGTCATTTTCTTAGAAATACTAGTCAGAGCAATCAGGCAAGAGAAACAAATAAAGGGCATACAAATTGGAAAGGAATAAGTCAAATTATCCTTGTTCACAAATGACATGATCTTTATTTAGAAAACCCTAAGGACTTCACCAAAAACCTGTTAAAATTGATGAACAAATTCAGTAAAGCTGCAGAATACAAAATCAACATATAAAAATCAGTAGCATTTATGCATTCCAACAGTGAATAATCTGAAAAAGAAATTAAGAAAGCAATCCCATTTGCAATAGCTACAATAAGTATAAAATACCTATGAATAAATTCAACCAAAGAAGTGAAAAATTCTACAAGGAAAATATAAAACACTGAGGAAACAAATTGAAGAGAACACACACACAAAAATGGAAAGATATCCCATGCTCATGGATTGGAAGAATATTGTTAAAAATGTCCATACAACTCTCAAAGTGATCTACAGATTCAATGCAATCCCTATCAAAATACCAGTGACATTCTTCACAGAAGTAGGAAAAAAATCTTAAAATTTATATGAAACCATAAAAGACCCCCAATAGCCAAAGCAATCCTGAGCAAAAAGACAAAAGCTGGAGGCAGGCCAGGCATGGTGGCTCACGCCTGTAATCCTAGCACTCTGGGAGGCTGAGGTGGGAGGAACACTTGAGGTCAGGAGTTTGAGACCAGCCTGACCTAGAGTGAGACATCGGTCTCTACTAAAAATAGGAAAAATTAGCCAGGCGTGGTGGTGCGGCACCTGTAGCCCCAGTTACTCAGGAGGCTGAGACAGGAGGATCACTTGAGCCCATGAATTTGAGGTTGCCGTGAGCTAGGCTGATGCCACGGCACTCTAGCCTGGGCAATAGAGCGAGATTCTATCTTAAAAAAATAAAAAGCTGTATCCAGGAAAATACAAGAGGTGCTATATCACCATTGTTTCTTATAGCTGAGTAGTCAGGTGTCTGGCAGATGTTGAGGGGAGGGGATGGGTGTATACATACATAATGAGTGCGATGTGCATCCTCTACGGGATGAACATGCTTGAAGCTCAGATTGGGGGGGGGAAGGGCAATATATGTAACCTAAATTTTGTACCCCCACAATATGCTGAAATTAAAAAAAAGAATATTCTACCTACACTGATAGCTAAAAAAAAAAAAAAGCTGGAGGCAGCACACTGACATTAGTACACTTTAATTTTTAGAGCAGTTTTAGGTTTACAACAAAATTGAGAGAAAGGTACAGAGATATTTCATTGTTAACAAAAGACTACAAGATCTGGGGAGGAAAAAGGGAGAGCTTTATTTTCTATCAAAAAAAGAAATCTGCACATTGGCCAGACGCAGCCTTTGATGTAACAAAACCAAAGTGCGCTCCAAGAACAAAGAGGGAGCCTGCTTTAAATAGGGGAAGTTCCTGCCTCGGCCCTCAATCAGGTCTGTATATGCAAACGAAGGATTTAATCTCAGTCCTAATTGGTTGAAAATAACTGAGTTCTGATTGAGTGGTTTTAAAGCCCCAAACCAGAGGTCTCTGTTGGATGCTCCTTTCAGGCAGTTGGTGGGAGGAGTTTTCCAGCCATGTTGGCTTAGCTCCAGTTCCAGAAACTGTTTTAGCTCAGAGGCCCAAACAGATGTTTGTCTGGAGCTACCCTCTCCAGGAACAAAGGGTGAGTGACTGCTCTTCTCTCACCTTGCCATACCCAGTTGGTTCCTGTTATCTTAATTTGGGCATCTCTATCAGCCACAGAGGGTCCATCTGGTTTAGAGAGCTTGGGGTTTCATTTTACACCACATCCGCTTGCCCCCACATATGTACAGGCTCCCTGTTCTCAACATCTCCCACCAGAGTGGTACATTTGTTACAATTGATGAACCTGCATTCATACATCATTATCACCAAAAGTTCATAGTTTACATTAGGGTTTATTTTTGGTATTGTACATTCTATGGGTTTTGATAAATATGTAATGACATGTATCCACCATTATAGTATCACATACAGTAATTTCACTACTCCTAAAAATCCTCTGTGCTCCACCTATTCATCACCCTGCCCCCAGCTCCCTGGAAACCATTGATCTTTTTACTGTCTCCATAGTTTTGCCTTTTGCAGAATGTCATATAGTTGGAATCATACAATATGTAGCCTTTTCAGATTGACTTTTTTCACTTAGTAATATGCATTTAAGTTCTCTCCATGTCTTCTCATGGCTTGATAGCTTCTTTATTTTTAGTGTTGAATAACATTCCAGTGTCTGGATATACCACAGTTTATTTATCCATTCACCTACTGAAGGACACCTTGGTTGCTTCCCAGTTTGGGTAATTACAAATAAGGCTGCTATAAATATCCGTGTGTAGGTTTATTATGTGGTCATAAGTTTTTAGCTCTGTTGGGTAAATACCAAGGACTGTGATTGCTGGATCCTATGGTAAGAGTATATTTAGTTTTATAATAAACTACCAAACCACCTTCCAAAGTGGCTGTACTATTTTACTTTCTTACCAGCAGTGAATAAATGTTCCTCTTGCTCCACATTCTCACCAGCATTTGGTATTGTGTTCTGGATTTTGTTTATTCTAATAGATGTATAGTGGTATCTCATTTTTGTTTTAATTTGCATTTCACTGATGACATGTGACATGGAGCAAATTTTCATATGCTTGTTTGCCACCTATGTATCTTCTTTGGTGAGGTGTCTGTTAAGGTCTTTGGCCCATGTTTTAATTGAGCTGTTTGTTTTCTTATTGTTGAGTGTTAAGAGTTATTTGTATATTTTG
This sequence comes from Lemur catta, assembly GCF_020740605.2. Classification (NCBI taxonomy): domain Eukaryota; kingdom Metazoa; phylum Chordata; class Mammalia; order Primates; family Lemuridae; genus Lemur; species Lemur catta. The sequence goes on along the minus strand of NC_059155.1, from coordinate 29,391,995 downwards.
TGTAACAGTCCTTTATCTGATTTGTCCTTTGCAAAGGATTTCTTTACATGTCTTTTTTAAAATACAAAGTGGGTCTTCAGGTCTTCAGGTTCCTTTTTTTTCATTTTTGATGAAAGAAAGATCTTTCAATGATATGGGACTTACCTTGTATTTCTCATTTTCCTTTTATCCTCTCCTTCTCCCATCTTGTTAGGTAGCATAATCCTTTTCTGAGCTTATACATTTCTTGACTTATCCTGACAATGACAGTGAAGAACAGGCAAGTCCAGCTACTGATAATCTGTTTCCCTTCCTTCAAAGCATAAAGGAGTATGCCCTATTTTCTGCTTTTCAGGTTTTGTCAGCTGACATAGCTTTACTATACTTTGTAGTTGCATAAGGTGACTTGTGCTCTCTGTCCAGGATTCAATGCAGTTTGGCATCACCCATGGCTTGACCCTGGAGAAGAATTCACCTATATAATTTTTCCTATCATCTCATTGCCCTAAGATAAATTATTTAATGATAAAATAAAATGTGTTCCAGGAGAAACACAATGTACACAAAAGAAGCAAGGCTCTCTGTATTTTCAATAATATGATCACTCATAATAATGAGGAAACAAGAGTACTTGAACATAACAGAGACCAAAATGTTTTGATCTGTAAAAACTAAAGAGCCTAGAATCAATGTCATATTTGGAAAGGTATTATGATAGATGCAAAACTACCTAGTAGCATCTGTACTTCCACCTAACATTCAACTTCTGCTTGCTTCATCTGATTCTTTCAAGGTCTTAGATGTGAAATAAAGGGCTAAAATAGGAAGGTATTTAAGAAATTGGCAAGCCTCTTGGGTCTTGATAAGTCTAATGCTTCTGGGAGCTTCCCAGTTGGACACCAGTCTCTGTGGAATCCATGTCACTCTTCCCAATATGGATTTGAGCAGTACTTCAGTGGTAAGTTCCCGTCAGCCCCTAGAAACCACCATTTTACTCTCCTTTCTTATGAGTTTGATTATTTTAGATGCCTCCTATAAGTGTAACCACACTGTATTTGTCTTACTGTGACTGGCTTATCTCACTTAGTGTAATGTTCTTCAGATTCCATGTTGTCTGAAATGGCAGGATTTCCTTCTTTTTTAAGGCTGAATAATATCCCATTTTATGCATGTACCACATTTTCTTTTTCCATTCAGCCATATGTGGACACTTAGGTTGTTTCCAGATCTTGGATGTTATGAATAATGCTGCAATGAACATGGGAATGCAGATATCACTTTGAGATCCTGATTTCAATTCCTTTGAATATATATCCAGAAGTGGAATTGCTAAATAATATGGTAGTTCTATTTTTAGTTTTGTGAGGAACCTCTATACTGTTCTCCATAGTGGTTGCACCAATTTACATTCCCACTAATAGTGTACAAGGGTTCCAACTTCTCTACATCCTTGCCAATACTTATCTTTTATTGTTCTTGATAATAGCTATCCTAACAGTTGTGATATAATGTCTCATTGTTGTTTTGATTTGCATTTCCCTAATTATTGTGATGTTGAGCATCTTTTCATATTGGCCATTTGTATGTCTTGTTTGTAAAAATGTCTATTCAACTTTTTGCCCGTTTTTAAATTGGGTTATTTGGGTTTTGTTTTGGTTTTGCTATTGAGTTATAGGAGTTCCTTGTATATTTTGGATATTATTTCTGCATTGTTAATACTCCCATCAAGGCCAATTTCAAAGTACCAGCTCAAGGCCACTGAATGCTGTGTTTAGAAGAGATGTGCATGATTGGCTCTTATAAACCAGTTTGTACTGGCCCCAGCGTCATATTGACTTGAGCTCTGACATTTCGACTTTTGGTCTTGATCATGTTTCTTTCCATTTCACATTACAACACACATGCAATAGCTAAAATACCAAAGTTAAACTATAAAACTTCTTCTCAATACTCAAACAGATGGCAAAAAAGGCAGAAGTGTTTCTTGCAGACTTAGTATATACACTATGAAATCAAAGTTGTGTCAAGTATGGGTGCTAGCTGCTAATTTTCAATACAGTATATTCTCACATAACATCATTGATAGGTTCTTAAAAATTGCATCTTTGAGTGAAATGTACAACAAAAACAATCTTTTTCTCATCAACATTATAATGAAATGACATTGAACAAAACATTATTCAAGGACCTAATGTATGTCATTTTGCTCAAAGTTGCACTTTCCAAGAACATATTGAGGATGTTAGGTGAGGACTTACTATAGTAATTAGGGCAGGAACAACAAGAAAGACTATGTTTTTGTGGTTCTGTAATACTTTCTGAATTGACAAGAGCCTTTTTGAAAGTTAAGCTTCAGCTCTGATGATAGTACATCCCCTGAGACACCTCTTCTCACAGACAGAGTCCTCTCTCCATTAGCTATGGTAAAGACAACAGGGAGCAGTATTATCAAAATATAATAAGCAAGTATTACATTATTCACTTTTGCATTTCACCTTTTTTCCATGTCCTCACATGCGCTAAAAAGTGCTTCCCCCTCAATTTAATAAATCAATTTCTGCTGCCAGTAGAAGCTTCTGCAAACTGAATATATTTATTCTAGCTTGGAAGACAAGGATGAATGAAAAGAACTGTGCTTCCTTGCAATTGTTCCAGGTGGGGGAAGCAGAGAGACAGCTAGAGATGAGTTTGGCCAAAACTGCTTAAAATATGTGAGGTTTCGTACTAATTCCTTCAGTTTTCCTAGGTATCTCACGCTCATTCCTCAACCTCTGCCCAGCTGTCTCACACAGTCCCTCCTTTCTTATCTTTGTTTCTTAGGCTGAAGCCCAACAAATATCACTTGGAGAGGCTTGGAAAAAATCTAAGCAATAAACTAGGAGTCTAGTGACTGGTGATATGTATTTATATATACTGTATAGTCTTCCTCAGGCCAGAGGGACAAGGAACCTGTAGTGTGCTGGTAAAAGTTGAACAAATGACTCTCTACAACAAAAGAGTGTGTGTGTGTGTGTGTGTGTATGTGTGTATTCCTACATTTTATTGATACAAACAATGAGTAGTGCACAATTTAAAAAAAAAATACTCATTTTAAATTCAGTAAGGCCAGTTCATTCTTAGAATGTTTTTGTTAATTTTTGTGAGTTCTTGTATCCATAGCCAACCTGTAGTTGTGATTGATGAATGAATGTAGTACCAACATAAATGTGGCTATTTTCATTTATGTTAATGAGTAATAAATGAAATAATAAAGGTGTATGTCAGAACTTCACTTATCATTAGTGATGTGAATAAGTATTTTGTTGAATCACATAACAGTTTTTTAAAATTTTATTTCAAAGTATTATGAGGGTACAAATGTTTTTGGTTACAAGGATTGCTTTCGTAATGCTCGAGTCAGGGTTATAAGTGTGCCTGTCACCCAGATAGTGTTCATTGTACCCGTTAGGTAGGTTTTTGCCCATCCCCTCCTCCCCCATCCCTGCTGATTGATTTCCATTGAGTTTTACTTCCCTCTATGCACATGAGTGCTCATCGGTTAGTTCCAACTTAATAGTGAGTACATGAGGTGTTTGTTTTTCCATTTTTTAGATACATCACTCCACAAAGAACTTAAAGCAGATGATAGTTTTTAAATGTTAGAATAACATATTATTCATTTTTTTGTGTTAGTCACGATGTAATGGCTACAGATAGAACAGTCTTATTTGAATTATTAACACTTTATCCATCATTTGACTATCAACAAAACAATAAATCAAGCCATGATTTTAAGCATTTTTCAATTCCCATGTTGTAAATACCCCCCACCATGGCTGATGTCAACTATAATTGTGATGTCACTGAAGGAGGTGTCTGAAGAGATGCACAACAGCATACCATTATAGGATATTTACACCACACAGATGCAAATAACATCAAGGGCATAGATAAGAGTAAAGTATAGGACAAGAATTAGAAAGTGATATGTTTTGAGGACTACCTTTAGTTTTAATCTGTTTTAATTGTAGGGATACATATTTAATTTTTTAAAATGGCTATTGTTTAACAACCGGCTCATAAAATTTTTGAAGATTTAACAACTGGCTCTTGTGAGCTGGGAGACATCAAATTCCAGCACATTGGCGAGCAACCAAACTTTTGAAGGACGTATTTTAGGCTAGACACTGCATGTTGTAACCTCCAAGATTTCTTATCTCTCAACAGTCTTAATAATAACAGTATGTAATCCAATAACACTGGCTCTTGCTCCACCTATTTCTTGCAGGATCCCAGTACCCTGTTGTGTCTTTCAAATTCTTCTGGAAGTCCTTAGTTGATATCTCTTCTGTGATCTTGAACAAGTTTGCCTGCCATGTGCTGTTGCCGCTTTGTTGGACATTAATTATATATTTATCTGGGACTATAGTCTCCCATCAAGGCACTGTTATTTCTTGGGTGCTGCTACTACTCTGCTGGCCTCCAATGTCTACTACTGACCGTGTGGCCCTTCTGCTGAGCACTGAAAACAAAGCACTGGTGCGTTCATGGTTGCCAGCGTACTTGGGTAGTTTGTCTCAAAGTAGGAGAGAATGAGGAGTCCTTCATTTGTATTATATTTTATTGGAAGGGTTCTCAAAGCAGGACTGCTGATAACCTTACAAGCTTTTTTTGAATAATCTTTTTATTTCAGAATAGTAATCTTTTTAGATTTACTGAAAATAAGATTTACTTCAGGGAGTTGTCACATATCTCATACCCAGTTTCTCCTATTGTTAATATCTTACATTATTATGGTACATTTGTCATAATTAATGAATCAATATTGATACATTATTATTAACTGAAGTCTATGCTATATTCAGATTTCCTGTTTTCCCTAATGTCCTTTCTCTGTTCAAGGATCTCATCCAGGATATCATGTTACATTTAATTGCCATGTCTCCTTGGGTTTCTCTTCACTGTGCCAGTTTCTAAGACTTTACTTGTTTTTGATGACCTTGACAGTTTTGAAGAGTACTGGTCAGGTGCTTTGTAGAATGTCCCTCAATTGAGATTTGTCTAATGTTTCTCTCACAGTTAGACTTGGGTTTAGGGGAGGAAAACTACAGAGGTGGCATTCTCATCACATCATATCAAGGGTACATACTATCAATATGACTTATCACAGTTGATGTTGAACTTGATAACTTGATTGGGGTTATCAACTTTTGCTACTATAATAACTGAAACCTGACTTGTCTACTGTAAAGTTACTTTTTAAAAATGTCCTTTTATATTGTACTCTTTGGAAGGAAGTCACTATGCACAGCTAATGTTTAAGGAGTGAGAAGTATCATGAGGGTGGAGTATTTACATAAATTATTTGGAATCTTCTGCACATGAGATTTGTCTTTTCTCTCCCATCTGTTTGTTTATTTTAAGTCATTTATTTCACTATAGACTCATGAATATTTACTTTAAACTTTGAGTTATACTCTAATGTAGTTGATCCCATTCGTGGATTTCATATTTGTGAATTCACCTACTTTTGAAAATTTATTAGTAACCTGCAAATCAATACTTATGGTGCTTTCACGCTTATTTGCAGACATGTGCAGAATGACAAAAACTTTGAGTAGTTGGATGTACACCTTCCCAGCTGAGGCGGAATGAGGCGATGTTCTGCCTTCTTGTTTCAACTCTTATACTGTAAACAAGTATCCTTTATGTGGTCTATTTATTATCATGTTTTTCCTATTTTTGTGCTTTTTGTTGGTGAATCTATATTAAGGTAAACAGTTCAAACTGACGTCTCCTACTCTGTTACCACCTGGATCATTCTAGCCTCTCCCCTTGATTATATGTAACCTTCCACTCAAAACAGCAAGAAACCTGGCTCCCACCATCTGCAATCTATTTACATAATTGTTCAATTCTAGGATACTGTACATGTATAGAAGTATTAGAAATGTTAACCAATACCCCCTGGAAAACAACTTTCTCAGTAGAGTACTGTGCTTCTGTGCAGTCCTTTTGCCTGTAGTCTTATAATCCCTACTCACCTCCAAAGTTACTTAGCTCAGCACCTTTTTCCCCCTTACAGCTTTTAGTAATATTCTTCAATGTCCTTGACTGTTCAGTTCCTCCCTATTCAGATATAAACTTTGTGGGATTGGGCTAGGAAACAGATCAAAGTAGCAGATACCCCATGGTGCTTAGGATCCCCGAGGACTAAACTGTTTCACCTCTCCCGTTCCATCCCTTGATCAAGGTCAATGTGCCTTATTACTTCCTTTTCCATAATTCTCCTCCAGGAGCCTTCTCAGCTTACATATAAATAGGCTCTTTAGGACTGTTTAAAGACTGTACCAGATGTACCCAAACATGTCTGAGTCCTAATTAGAAACAAGCTGTGACCCCTGCTCTACATGCTCCATCTCATTTAGTCCTCATAGAAATAAGTCCTAAACTTTATTAAGTGCTTACTATTATTGGGCATTTTTCTAAGCATAAGTGTTAACTTGATTAGACCTCAAAATTTTATGAGGTAGGGTCTATTAGTATTCTGCTGCTTTACAGATGGAAAACAGAGGCACAGAGAGGCTTCTCTCCCATCCTTAGCCATTTTTGAGATGCAAACATATTTCAATTCAATAAATACGTATTGAACACTTATTTTCTTCAGGCATTGTGCTAGGCACTAGTGAGAAATAGCGAAATGAGTAAGGGATGTCTCCATAATTCAGGGAGCTTTCAGCTTGGTGGGGAAGAACAATGTGTATTTAAAATATAATTTCAGATAATATGAAAAGGGAGTGAAATTATCTGATTTATTACAAGTGAAACCTGTTCATTTTGGGGGGCCTTATCTTCTGAGCTATGCTTAATTGATCTTAACATTAGAACAACTCTCTTGTGAGTGCCAATGAATGACCTGGGTCTCTCGGGAACATTCTGATACTCAAAAGGAGGGCCAGCCTGGGGTTCCAAAGTGGTTGTGGATAACCCACATTATAGAGCAACACAAGTTGGTTCTGGATCTCTATGGAGGGTTGGTGGGTGCTCCCACTCTAGCAGAGGGTCAAATAGGTGCTTTGTGCTTGCCTGCTTCCTGTTTAACACCCACTGAGGGAATCCATCTGCTTCACCTTATTTCCTTTTGGCTTTTAGACCTCCCAGCCCTCTCAGGTTGGCATTTCCTCACTTCCTCACCATCCGGTCTTCTTCCCCCAAGTCTAATTAGTAGATTGGTGGGAGGTAGCTTCAGAAAGTGAAGGCTTTTCCCTGTGTACCCATTCTTTGCAGCAATCCAGCCATTTGGGCTTTAATTGGCTTCATAGGGCCCCTCAGTGCTCTGTCCTTTGTGCATCAGGAAGTTAATTACTTAATAAACCAAATGGGAGTCTTTCAAAAGTGCAATGTTAGCTCTTTTCTTTCTTAGAGTAAAACTTGGGCTAGGCTGGGGTATTCTAGTCACTGCAAGAACCAGCCAAAGACAAATCTGTGAAGCTGGAGAAATCTATGTTGAGTACTCCAAATTGAGGAGTCCTCTTTCATAGTATGGCTTCTCACAGACCCCTAGGGCCCCTCCCTATGGCTCCTCCGCTGACCTTCCTCTTCCCATGCCTCTCCCTGTACTTTGACCATTTCTTAGTGATTCCTTCTGTCAAAATAGTGGATGTGCTTTGTGTTCTATTTTTGGGAGGCCCTATTTAGTTAATCTGATAAAGCAATTTATAATAATATTGCCAGCCAACATGTACAACGTAAGCCACCACTTACAGGCATTGTGCTAAATACTTGATACATATTTATTAAATCCTTTCAATAACCCTATGAGATTGATAGTTATTCTTACATCCATTATACAGATGAAGAATCCAAGGCCCAGAGAGGTTATGTGACTTGTCTAAGACCACACAACTAAAAAGCAGTTGAGCTGGGATTTGAATCCAGATTGCCTGACACAGGAACCCATGGTCTACAGACTGATAATGGCCTAGTTGCTGAGGCATGTTTGTACAGTTTCCTCACCTTCATCCAGAGTAACAACTTTGTAATTTAACTTGCCATGGATTTATTGAGCACCTATTATGAACTGCATATTTTCATCATAACAGTAACATTTAATGTCCTAATTCTTAAAAGTGATTAATGTAGGTATCATGAAAGGATTAGAGAATAATTAAGTGTTAAATTTCATAGTATTGATAAGTACACTGGGTATGTGGAGAGATGGAATTGTGCTAGGTTTAGATAGGTAGAGATGAAAGAGGGAGAGGGCATTTCAGGTAGGAGGGAATAACATTGCAAGGGATGGGATTGAGAAGAAGATAAGGAGGGGGTAATGAGGAGATGTACCTGACTAGCGTGGTGAGTTTCAACTCTCTATGTAACTAAGATTAGACCCTTTGAAATCTTGTGGCCACAATCCTGCCTGCTGTATCTGCCAAACAATATCTCTAGCAGGCACATTGTTTTGTAATAACAGCTAACATTTATTGAATGCATGTATCTCATATCATCTATGAGAATTTCTTAATTTAAACTTCAAAACAGCCTTGTGAGACTTGAACTGTTAGTCCCCTCATTTTATAGATGAGAAAACAGAGGCTCAGCGATGGGAATAAACTTGTCCAATGTCACAACAGCTAATAAGCAGCAGAGTTGGAAGGTGAACCCAGAGTGTGATCTTAACCAGAAGGCTACAGTTCCTCTATTTGGGAAGTACTACTACTGCCTAGGACCTTGTAACCTCTATGTGAGCTCCTTCCCTGATTTTTTAAAGCCAGACCACATGTTTGAAGGGGCTACTTTTGTTCTTGCCTGTGGCCTAGACCAGAAGCAGAACAAATAGACTCTTTGATTCTCTAGGACTCCATCCTGCTTTTTGGCCCTGAATGTCTTCACTACTCTTGCAAAATGCAGCACAGAAAGACAAAACCAAGGAAAAGAGAGACCTTGAGGAATAGTCACAGTTCAGGGTCAGTAGAGTAAGCAGACAGAAGAGGCTGGGAAGAGAGATGGGAGAAGTAGAAGGAGAACAAGGAAGAAGCAGTGTCAGAGTAAGTGGCCATCACTCACTACCTATGATGTTAGGCCCCTTGGCAAACATATCAAAAAAGGACCACTTACTCTTTGTTAATTACAAAATAAGAAACCCTTTTCCTCTTGAATCAGTGATTTGAGTGGAGGGGGGAAAAGAGACTCCAGGGAGCCCATGGCCCTTCCAAATGGACCCAAGTTTTGTCCCTCTAAGTCTTCCCTGGCCATGCATGCTGTTTCAGTCAAGATGGGGGGGGGGAGCAGAATTTCAAGCAGCTGCTATAATGCTGCCCTAACACTAATAATTAAAAAAACCTGAATGTCACACTATTGCTCTTTAACTCACAAGGAATCTAGCTGCTGTTGTGGTTTAAAGCCTTAAACTGCAGTCCTAGCTGAGAAATGTAACAGGGGGAATTCCCCCTAAACAAGAAAAAGGCAGATTCTATTACATAATCTGATATATTAGAGATCAGCTAATGCTTACATTAGCTTCAGTGACCTGCCTGTTTTGAGGTGAGCCATACCTGACTCAAGTAAGGACTTTGCCCTCTTCCCATGGGATTCTGAAGCTCATGAAAATCCTGTTGCTTTTGTAGTCTAAGGGCCCCATAGTGTTTCTCCTGACTCTGGAGCTCACTTTGATTTCTGCCCAAGACTAAATCCCTATAAGGCCCCTGACATCCCAAATAAAGCTCTTTCCTTGTTAATCATGGCCCCATGCCCAAACCTGAGGACACCAGATAAAGCCACATTTAAGGTTCCAAACACCAATGCTAGTGAGGCTTACCAAAAACTTTGGTCTCTTAACATGGTGCTTTGGTCCCCAAATGCCACTCCCTGTGTTTATTTCCTAAGTTTTCTGGGCCCTGTTGGAGATTCTTGTGCCCAGTCTGTCTACCTGTCTATCCTGCTTGATTCTAACCAATTGAGAACAAACACAAGGAATTAGATGTAGATCAATGTCTCCCCTTTAGTACTTCTTATTAGTAATGATAACTAAAATTTATTAATGGTTTGCTAGATATTTTATTGTATCATATTACCTAATACTCTATGAAGTAAATTGATTAATATTCCCATTTTATAGAGGAGTAAGTTAAGGGACAGAAATGTTGAACAACTGATCCATAGTCACACAGTAGGTGGCAGAGCCAGGATAAAAACCTCAGTGGTCTAAGTCTACTCTACCATCTCTCTGCTTATATCTAAACAACAAGATTCTCTGTTAAAGATGGACCAGAGGAAATGGTTGGAGCATGAGGTAGAATGGGGCTTCTGATTACCCCAAATTAGAATTAGCTAGTCTTAAAAGCTAGAGAATGGAGGACCTCTTCTGCAATTTAGACCCCAGCAAGATGGGCTCACAGAATAGAGACCAGGAGCCAAGAAAATTCTAGAAATAAAAGAGACAGGTCCACATTATCCTTTCAATGAAGCAACCCTACCTTCTGGTTAATATGGCCCAATTAATGTTTGCTCTTCATATGGTAGAGAGGAGCAAATGTGAGATTCTAGTATTGCTCCCTTCTAGGCATTGGAGCAGTAGTCCTTCCCCTCCATGGATATGGGAACTAGGGAATGAATATTCCTTGAAGCCATCAGCATGGTGTTCAATCTTTTGCAAACCCATGATGACAACACAGAAAAAGTGACTGGTATATAGTAGGTATTCAATGAGTGTAGGTACTCAATGCATGTTACTTCCTGTTGACCCCTGCCCATTTAAATAGACCCAGTCTGCTCATACACATACACAAGTCAAGGCATTCCTACCCTGTCTTTCAGCATCTGTCCCTCCCTACAGCCTATGCACTGCTCTAACTTGCAGTTCCTCAATCTCACCTACTGTGGTGCTCTGCCCTGTCTCTGGTGGAGGGAGAATCAGACAATAAACAAAATAGTGCTATAATGTCAGGTACATGCCATGAAGAAAAGAAAACATGGCAACAGGACAGAGAGTGGCTGATGGAGTGAATAACATTAGTAGAAAGAAAGGTCATCAGGGAAGGCCTCTCTGAGGAGATGACATTTGAGCTGAAACCTGAGTGATGGGAAGAACTCCGCCAGGCAAGGGTATTGGAGAAGAGGGTCCCAGACAGACAGAACAATGACAGGTGCAAAGGCTCCAAGCTTGGCATGAGTGGGCAGGTCTATGGAACAGAAAGAAAGCCAGTGTGCATGGAGTGTGTTGAGGTAGGGCAGGGATGAGTGTATGGTTTGAAGTTGGAGAAGCAGGTGAAGTTCAGATTACTCAGGGCCTCGTGGGTCACAATAGGAAGCTTGGATTTCATTCCAAGGACAGAGGGAAGTCCTTGTTGGGCTTACCACTCCAGCTTCTGAAATTGGTCTGGAGAACCCCTTGTTTCCTGGCGTCCTGCTTCTTCTCATAGCGAATGATGCCTGGGTTTCACTGGCTCAGAGAACTTATTACCTCTCCAGTGGTTTAGAACTGCAGTGCCCAACCTGTCCCCCCGCCTGCCCACCACTGACCGCTTCCGGTCCATGGCCTGTTAGGAACAGGCACGCAGAGCTCCGTCTTCCCACTCCCCCAACCCCCCCCCCCGCCACCCTGTTTGTAGAAAAATTGTCTTCCTTGAAACTTAGGAACCGGAATGCACAGCCAATACACAGAGCGCTGCCTCCCTTACCCTAGCTCTGCTTCCTCCCCTCCCCCCTACCCCATCTGCAAAAAAATTGTCTTCCATGAAACCGGTCCCTGGTGCCAAAAAGGTTGGGGACCCCTGATTTAGAACCATCCTTTCTCTGCTGTCACTGATCCTCCCCAATTTCACCTCTCCCTTCCCTGGCTCTGAGTGGGAATTCCTCATTGTTCTCAGCAGAGGGGTATGTCCACAATTTGGGGGGCAGGTCAGAAAAGGACTCTCCCTGAAATGAAGGGCCATATGAGTCTTCCTGATGTAGGTAAGTGCAATTTCTTGGAGCAGCACTTCTCAGACAGATGCCTCAAGGTGTAGCTGCCAGGGTGGGGAAATGTCCCCAGGAATGCATCCATCTCAGAGGGAATTCATTGGAGACACCTGCAGTATAATTGATTTCAACATGTGCTTCATGAGAAGAAGTTAGGGTGATGGAAGTATTTGGTGTCTTATAAAGAATTTTGAAAAAGATGAGCTAGATAGAGATCTGGGATTTCTGCACACCTCCAGCTTGGTCTAAGGGAGACAGACTGTGTGTGGCGGCTTTGAGTCCTTAGAAAGTCAGTCTGTGTCATTTGGAATTTCACCAGAGTCGGGTAAAATTACCTATAGAACTCTCTAGTTCTCCTTTCTTAGATTCTATGTGCACTAACTGCCTTCTGACTGCCAAAAATGACCACTCACATTTGTACCATGCTCTCTGATTTATGAAATGTTTTCAAGTATCATAAAAAATACTAAGTGGTAATATTATTCTCTTTTATACAGATCAGAAAACCAAGGTCCAAAGAATTAAGTTACATGAAATTTTGAACCCATATACATGGATTCAGTTCGTCTTCATTTTCTTTTCTTTAGAATTGTTTTATGAGTTCAGTTTCTTTCCTGGAGACCTAAACAGTGGGCCCAGGTATTCTGGTTGTTAGATAGATCCATACCACCATCATGTATTAATAACTTGGTGGTCTAGATAATCAGTCTGTTTATTGTGAGTTTGGCTATTGTGAATCAGTCCCCAGAGGCTAGGGAAATTGACAGAACCAGGGTCCTGTATGGTAGAGTGCCAGAACTTGGATCATGGTGGCTATATTGAAGTGCAGACACCCTCAAAAGACTTGGCTGAAAAACAGTCTGCTGACCTTTTCCAAGCTGTCTTAACTGCAAGATCACTCAACTGTTTCCACTTTGTTTTCAAGCTGCTTAAAAAGGAGCAAACAACTCTAATCCCTCTCAGCCAGTTTGCCAGCTGGAGACACAGAACGGCATGGGGAGCTGATTAAAAGGAGGTGGTGCTTTAAAAACCAGCAGCCAATTGACCTTAACTGTGTCTCTTCCTGCTTTGTTGAAGCTGCAGGTAAGTGATTTGCTGGCCTCAGCTCTAGAGAGGTTTTATATATTGTTTGTGTGGTCATAATTCTCACCCATTTTCGTTTCATGCTTCTCAGGTTAGGGAATAATTACTGTGTTGGGCTCCTGCTTTTGGGGTATTGTTACATGAGTCACTGAAAAGCCGGTCTGTCTGTCCTTTTTTCTTCCTTCCTTCCTTTCTCCTTTTAATGTCTCTTTGTTTAGAAGAAAGAAATCAATTTTTGAATTGATTTCAAATTGCATTTGAATTTGGAAAATTAAAACAGATGAACAGCAAAATGCCATTATTTTTAGAGCTCATAAGACAAAGCCTGGCTGACTTGGGGTTTTGACTATTGGTTCTTATAACAAATGGCTCCTTTAAGATGGCACCAAAGTCAATACTAATGGTTATTATGATTAAGTACAGTTCCCTTGGCGTCCGTTTCCTGCTCTTTGGCTTCCCTCTCCTCTTGCCAATGCACACACACGGTTTCTGTAAAGTCACGTGTCCGTGAAATACACATAGGCCAAGGAGAGAAAGTTTGTAGCTGGCCCCTCTACCTCCCTTTCTGTATCTTCCCTCTGCTTAAAAACTCAGTGTCCTGGCTCCACCAGGGCCCTGCACTGCAGTTGCCTCCTCTTCCGGTCTGCACAAACTCTCTAAAAGTCTTTCAAACTTAAGTCATTTTAACATTTTTTTCCTATCACCCCTCTTCCTAAACTGCCTAGCCTGGGCCCTGCTTTCTGCCACGTCAATGCTAAAACAGGTCAATGATAAGGTCAAATACTTTAATTAAAGGTCCACAGTGGTTTTCAACGTAGTATGTCTCCGAGATAGCATTAATCCAAGAGTGTGACCAATGGTGGGGTTTTCAGGTGCCTGTGGTGGGCATCCTAGAGAGAAAGCAGTACTGTTTTGGGTGTCTTCATAATATTAAAATACTTAATATTTGTACGGGACTCTACATTGTTATCAAGCACTTTCTTATTCATTATCTTATTTTTTCCCTTCAAACAGCATTGTGAGTTAGATGATGTTAATTCATATAAAAATGAGGAAACAGGCTCAGAGAGGTTAAGCAATTTGTCTGATGTCACACAGCTAGTAAATGACCATACTGAAACTGGCACCCAACTCATCTGTCTTGAAATTTCTTGAAGAAAATTCTGTTTTCTTCTCTGTCACGCTGTCTTATCATTTATTCTAAGATTTTTTGGAGTACCTGTGCTAGGTCCTGTGGGGGGGATACAGTAGGTGAATGAAACAGACATGGCTGTTTCTTCACTGGAGCTTATTATATTCTAAGTGTTGATATCTAGACAAAATATGAGTAAATAATATATTTTAAAAATTATAAATCAAAGGAAATGCTATGAAAGCAAGCTGAAGTAAGGAATATTGGTGGGGGAGCTTCTCTGATAAGTCTCTTGGAGGTGGTGACATTGAGACTGAGGCCTAAAGACTGGAAGAAGCTACTAATAAAGGGTATGAGGGAGAGACCAGACCATGTGGAAGATGGGCAAAAGGCCTTTAGGCATATTCATAGTACACATATGGTTGCCTTTCTCACCGACTTTGTGTCCTCGGGAGCCAGGTTCTTTACACACAGAGGCACTTAGTGCTTGATGAAGTCTCATCAGGAATTGTTACACTATCATTCATTCCAGCCATACACGCAAGCTACCTTACACACTGTGCTCATTTCCTTGCTTACTATTAATATAAGAAGCCCCTTAGAAACCAGGTGAATTATTTGAGAGAACTTCACATGATTTTCTGTTGAAGGTGGGCATTTCTCCCCAAGCTATGCCTCTAACCTCACTGGTCATTTTCGCAAACATCGTGTCTCAAGTATGGGATTGTTATATGGCTCAGGCAAACCCATCTGGCCTGCTGGAGACACAGCTCACAGGGACCACATTGACAAGGGGCCAACAGGATGTGACCAGGTGGACTTTTGTCTGTGAAGAAAAGCATGGTGAAAAACAGATTGTGTGTTCCAGGTTTGCAAGAAAAAGTAGGTGCTCCATGTCTTGATAATGCAGGAATGTTAGGTTAAGCTGTCTACCTGACTCATTCACTGCTAGTCTTCCCTTCTAGATGTTTCTAAACCAAATACCTATTTAATTAAGCCTGGGCTGTGTACTCCTTCCTATGCTAGGTTTTGTAGCAAATGCAGAAGTATCGCCATCACAGTCCCTGCCTTTGAGGAGGCTGCATGAGGAGACAAAACATAAACATGCTTAACAATTAGAAAAGAAAGAAAATCTAATATTCCTTCACATGCTGGGTGTTGGCATAGATACGTATAATAAGAGTTCAGGAAAGGGAGGGAACACTTCCTGGAAGCTGTCAGATTGGACAAGGGGCTTAAAGGGTGGTAGGAGTAGGATTTGTGGAGAGTAAACACAAAAGGACATTCCAGGAGGGCAGCATTGCTATACCCTGGTCAATTGGCCTTTCAGTGGTGGGGTCCACATTGCTGTGTGTGCACTCACAGATATATTAATAAATGGTTCAGGGAGAGAGATGCATGGCTGCTGGCATGCTGATAATGCCCTAAGGCAAGAAGAGTGCCGTGTTTTCACTTTCTTTTTTTCACTCATCCTCCTCAGGCTCTATATTTGTGTTTCCCCCTTCAAGTATACCCTCAAAATTCATTTGTGCTCACATTCACCTAGATACAAAGACTGGTGAGGGAGAGAGGGAGAGAGAGAGAGAGAGAACATGTTATGTATGTACATGTGTGCTGGAGGAATGATGTGGCTGGAGTTCAAGCAGATCACTTTCATCACTGTGGGCATTGCTCAAGGATGGCCATGAACTTTACATTATCCCTCAATGGTAGCCCTGGTATAAGCATAGGGTAGAATTGGAATGAATGTAATTCAGGCTTGAGTGGGGGGATTAGGAGGGGATGGTGGCCACAAGTGAAAAGACTCAGAGCACAACTAAGAACACTAGCCAGCAGCTTTGAAGTTGGCCACCAACACTGTGGCAATGCATAAGAAGCAGGAGACATGATCCATGTTCTCAGAAACCAGCTGGGATAATTGCTAAGACACAGTACACAAATGGAAATGACATCAGGTAGCAAAATCAGCAGACATATTCCATGTAGCTCCACAGGAAATATCGGGAGGCAGATGGGGATAGAGTAAAAGGATGGGCTTTTGATTATTACAGCTGTTCCGCAGTGGAAGGGGCTGCCTCATGGGGTGCTGAGCTTCCTCACAGTAGAGGTGTTCCAAGGTAGGATGCTTCTTCATCTGGGATGCTGCAGTCCAAACAGAGTTTAGACTGCTCCCTCTTGGAGTCTGGGAGTTTGCAGCTTCATGCCTTTTAACTGACCTCAGACTTTGAGAGGTATGTCAGCTACCTATGGTGACAGCAAAAGCTTGACCAGCAGGTTGGAAGGGCTTACTAGACTAAGAATTCATCCCTGGGCTCTGCATTGGGATCTATGCCTGACTAGGAAGAAAGGCTGCTAAAGACTTCACTGACTAGACTGCTTCAGGGCTGCTCTGGGAAAGTGGTTTCAGACATCTCTCTTCATAGGCAGGTGTCAGCCAAATGTGTGGCAAGTCACCTCACCCTGGGAGGCACTTTTATGCCTAAAGCCTGGGGAAGCACTAGAACTAAAACATCGCCTAAGGGAATCTGCTGCAGGTTTGGCTCTGCAAACCTTCCTATCCGGCTAATGAGGAAGGCCTGATTGAAAATGGCAGAGTGAAATTAAACAGAGGAAGCAGCTGTAACTATAGCAACCTCCCACCCACTCCACTAAGGCTAAGGCCTGGGCCCTAACTCCTGTGAGGATAATGAAGCTCAGAGAACTTCAGGGACACCTGCCCAAGGTCTTCTGAATTGAATTCTGGGATCCTTCCCTGGTACCAGAGTTATGTCCTCTAGGCTTGGAAGGATTCTTTTTAATGGTCTCGGGGGACCAGGGCTGCATCTAGAGCAAAAATCACTTTTCATTCCTTCAGGAATCCGGAGTTAAATTCATGGAGCTAGACTGGGCTCCATTAGAAGATGATAAGCCAGTACTTAAATTTCATAGACATCTCAGAAACCATGATAAAGAGGTAGGGAAGCCAAAGACGTCTGCTGCTTGCTGATGCAGTTCTTGGGCAAGGTCTGGTTCTCCACCAGATATGAAGGAACTATCACAATGATTCATATTCACAGCTGGTACAATTTAGCTTTCTGTTGTCAAGTTGCCAAGAGGATCCCCAAGGGACTTACATGGGGGTGAAATGGGGAACTGGACCCTGAATTCAAGCTCAAAGCAAGGGATCTGACATTCATAGAGCGCCTACCTTAAAGTTTAGATATAACCTGGTTTATCTTAGCAGCAGTGAACACTGTTATGGCTCTGCCACGAGTCATACATTTGCTTTCCTTCATGTCCCAGCTTTTAGGGAGAATGTGTTTAGTATGTGGGCGTCTGTATGAGCTAGGACAGCCTTTTATTTGCCTTCAATAGTAAATTGCCTTAGAATTTTTGTTTCTCTTAGCCATGTGCTTTATGTCCTCAACTCTAGCTTGAAATGGCAGTGGAATCTGCTTTGCCTCAGTTTCCCTCACAGGGGATCTTATAGACTGCCAAGGTGCCCAAGATCATCCTGGGGTTGTTCTAGATCAATGAGGTCTTCCTATACTCCCATTGACTTGGGGTGAACTTTTTGTTTATGCTGAAATAAAGGAACTTGACACATTAACTGCTCAGGAGCAGGTGTGGCTTGGATAGCTCTGGCAGCAAGATTACTTAGGTTTCCTCTGCCTGGGAGATATAGCAGAGTGCAACTGCAATTTTGTTAAACTTTTAATAGGATTTCAAAATCTGAGGCTCCCAAGGTTCTGATACATACCCCCATCCTCAGCATCTTCATCATTCTGGGCTCTCCCTTCTCTCTACTCTTTTCTCCTTGTTGAAATATGTTTCTAATCTTCCAGGCCTCTCAAACGCATCGGTGTTTCCTGCTTCAGTGGTCCCGGTGGAGTCACTCATTCTGTATTTAATGTATTCCGCACTTTAAATGGGCCTGTTAATTACTCCCTCCTCACTCTGAATTTACTAATTTATTGATCAAATTTCTTTTTGTGCATGTGAGTTTTATTTTGTATGTGCAAAGAATTTATTTGGATCAATTTTATTGACCCCCTCCCATCCTTGCCTTGTGGGATACTTTCCCAAACTTTAATTAAGTCTCTGGGAAGTCTCTTTGCATAAAAGGGAGGCTTTTGCTTCCTCCTTTTGTGAGCATTGATAACATTTGAGTACTCCGGGCTAAGGTGGGTCTAACCACATTCTCATGCAGGTGGGTATTTTAAAGGATAATTAAGGTGGGTCTAACCACATTCTCAAGCAGGTAGGTATTTTAAAGGATAATTAGAGGGAAAGAACTAGGGCAGGTGCTCTCCAAAGTGTGCTCCCCAGACCAGCAGCCTCAGCATCACCTGGGAACTTGTTAAAATGCAAATTCTCAGACTCCTGCCCCAGACCTACTGAATTGGAAACTGGTGTGGGACCCAGAACTGTGTGTTTTAACAAAGCCTCCAGGGCAGGAGTCGCCAACCTATGGTGAGTTGTATAATTATTTCATTATATATTACAATGTAATAATAATAGAAATAAAGTGCACAACAAATGCAATGTGCTTGAGTCATCCCCAAACCATCCCCCGCCCCGTCCCATGGAAAAATCATCTTCCATGAAAATGATCCCTGGTGCCAAAAAGGTTATGGACCGCTGCTCTAGGGGATTCTGATGCTTCCTCAAGTGTAAGAACCACTGATCTAGTGCAGTTAGTCAACCTCGACATTACGGACATTTTGTACTAAATAATTCTTTGGGGGGGGCTGGGGGGGGCTGTCCTGTGCATTGTAGGATGCTTAGCAGCCCACTGGCTTCTGTTCACTGGATGCCAGTGGAACCCCATCCCCCCCCAGTTGTGACCATAAACATTGTCTCCAGACATTGCCAAATGTTCTAATGGGGACAAAAATCATCCCTGCTTGAGAATCACTGCACTAGGGGTTCGTATCACCCTCGCTTCCCTCTTTAGAATCACCTCCTCTTTATTTCCCTTGGGGACTGCATACATCAGACAAAACCATCTAAGGATAAGTACCTCACAGTCTGTAGCATATGGCCTTGTTTTATGTTTCACATGTATGTATTTCCTATCCCCAAGTATTCTGTGTTGGGCTAGGCAGATGATAAGACCAAAAGACTGATTTGTTTTAACAGGTCATTTAACCACCTAGGATTAATGCCCCATTCCCTGACCTTTATAAAAAAACTCCTTAACCTCTCCAGAGGGTGATCTGATTTTCATTTCCTTCAGAGGCTTGAGATCATTTCCAGGCTCTGAAAAAAAGTGAGTGTGTGTGGGAAGGGATTCAGATAATGTCATCTCTAAGGAGGTAAGTGGCTGTAGGGAACTAGGCAGCAGCTTCTGTTCATGCCCCTCTCCCTTCTGAGAATACCCAAGTGCCACTGTGAAGAAGACAAGTGCAAGTTACACCCAGTGCCCAGATTAAATGGATAAGGGAGAAAGAACTTGCCTTTGGACATTAGCCTTCCTATCCACTATAACGTGCTTCCTCTAGGCATATCTACTGCCTTCTGTCTCACCTCTTTTCCTAGACCATGGCAAGCCTTCCCTTAGCTCCCATACCTGAACGACTCCACTCTACCTCTCATGAAGCATCACTGCATGTACAGGGGCCCGAATGCAGATTTAGGGAGGTGCTTGGCATAAAGTAATGCCATCATCAACTCCAGTATACCTGGTCCACTGAGAGAGGCACTAGTCAAGAGGGGCAGTTATAGAAACTTATCTCCACTGCAGAAATGTGCCAAAAAAATTAGGTTTTTTTCATTAGGCTAATCTGGGAGATAAGTGTCTGCTCCTGAACAGATACTTGTCTCCCACAGGGCATTCTCCCCTCACCCAGGCCAGTCAGCCAATTAAGAGGCAGCCAGCTAGAAGGCTTTCAACGGTGCCAGTCTAGACAGGCATCACTGGAATAAACCAGCAATACAGTGCTAATTTATTCAGTTTTCCATACATGACTTCACAGAACTAGTGACATGTAAATTGGATTTGCTGTTTCCAAAGTTGACAACATCCTCAAGTGAAAATTAGAAAGAAAAATCAAACAACACTGCCACAAACAAACTCACTTTATGGTCACAGCTGAAATTCTGACACCTAATAATGTATGGCATAGTGTTGATAATGGCAACAAAAGATTTATTAATTAAACTTCAAAACCCCTTCATATGACTCTCAAGAAACTGCCTCAGAAATTTGCAAAAGAGAAATAGAAAGAGTGAAGAAAAGTAGGAAATGTGCTGCCAAAATAGCTTCAGCCAGTGAAAGTAAATTAATAAATGACTGTTGTTATTAATATAAAGTCAGTTTTTCCCCACCCCTGTTAAATTAACGGTAAATATTTGAAAAGCACGCCCAAAGCAACCCCAAGTCTCAGGCCTTCCCTGCTCAGGTCTGCAGAAAGCAGCTAAAGATGTACTGTAGCTCAGGGAATTAAATATTTTAGGCCCCTCCTACCTTTTCACTGCCTGCATCGTGCCTTGCTATGTGTGATCTGTATTTTCAGACATCCTTGGGTTCCTGTCCTGGCTCTCCTTTCTCACCTTGCTTTCTTTAAATTTGGTAGCCTGGTTCCCATAGAAGCTGCCACTAGAAATTGCCCCACACTTTCATCTTTAGAAATGCTGTTCACATGCACCTGCAGCAGCAATGAATCTCAGTCCCAAACTCCGGTGTGCATACAATGTAGCTTTCTTAATTTTCTTTAAGTTGTTGTGGTAAAAAAAGAGTGCAGACTCAGAATTTTTAATTAAGTCTTTGCTGTTTATAAGAAGTACATTATAGGAAGGATGTAGAGAAGTACTCAGTAGCTAGAGGCTGGGGCCCACCACACCCCCACATCCTTTAGTCAGAATCACAGGCTGTATTTTACACCTGAGTACAACCTCAGATCCCTTTGTAAGAATTGTCTTATGATAGTAGGGGCTGAGGATTCTTGTGATCCTCAGCTAGAAAAGGAGAAACTTTGTGACATTCAGCAGAGTGCAAGAAGTAGACATAAGTTAGCAAATGTCCAAAAGGCTATTTTAAAGAGGTGCTAGTAACATCCATTTGAAAGGGGGGGGAGTTCACTGTGTTTCTCTAGTGAAACAGTAATGATTTATCATTTTGCTGACACTTTTTCCTTCTAATTATTGACATATGATAATGTCTTTTAATGTAGGAGCTAATTTCCTTCTTGTCGTGTATCTTCTGTGGGTTTGTGAATCCACACATTTTTACTTTACATGAACTTGGCTATGAATAGGCCTTGCCAAGGATGACACTTGTTCACTATCACCATAGGAGACATTCTGGGGAGATAGGCATAGTGGGAGGCAGGAAAGGAAGATCTTCCTGGTGGATGATGGCAAACTACAAAAGTAAGCACAGTGAGGATGGTTAGGAAGATTTGGTTGGTACTAGCTCAGTTATTTCCCAGCTCATAAATCTAGTCCAAAGTTACCTGCCCATGCATTTTTTGAGACTTCATTGTGATCTTCATCTCAGTAAGTCATGGGTGCCAAAAATGACCCCCTTATCTCTTCTAGATAAAGATTATAGGGCTTTAGCAACCTAAGCGTTCCCATCTTAGCCTTTAATATCTTAAATTTTCTCTTTAATTTGCAGAAGAGTTAGGTTTGTCTTGTTTTCATGGGGTTGTGACTTGAATCCTTGGCTCTCTGTTTCATGGGGGGTGGGGAGCAGGCTTGCAATTAGATGTATGTTTCTGTTGGGTTGTCTGGACTCCACATAGTTGTGTAGGTGTGTCTAGGTACGTCAGAGGATCCAGCACCTCTTAGTTTGAGGTAATTTGTTCTCTGGAATTCATTTGCATAGACCTAATCCCCCAGCTGGTATGGATATTTTGGTGTGGAGTCCAGTATTGGTCTACAGCCTGGATATATACTGAGAAGAACTGTAGACATTAGCCCTGGACTATAAAAGACTTCAATGTTTCCTTCAACATTTGAGGGTAACAGTTGCACTACTAGCTGGAGGACAATTTGATGTAGGCTGAGTTCCACAGTCCAATGACTTGCAGCTCATAGGTTCATTCATAATTTCAAGGGCTTTAGGCATCTTACAGCCTGTTCATGGAATAATGTATTTAATCCTTGCTTAATGTTACAGATTTTTCTTTTGCTTCTACTTTGCCAGAGCTTTAAGGGTGGTAAGAAATATGTTTGAATTTTTTTTTTTGCAGCTTTAGGTACATATTGAAAATTTTGTCCCATAAAATAAAAACCTTGGTCTGATTTTATGTTAAGAGGAATTCCTCAGGGAAGAATGTATTTATGGAACATTAAAAAAAAAAAAAAGCAAAACAGTAAAGCATTGTCCTTATTGCAGAGGAAAGCCTTGGGCCATCTAGAAAAAAAAAAAGCACTTTACAACTAAGATGTGGGAGTATCCCACTGTCTGGAAATAGTCAATAAAATCAATTTGCAGGTAGGTGAAGGGCCTTCAACTCCAGTCATGTCCTATATTGCATCGGTTGCAGTTTCCCTGCATTATAAGCAGCACAAAGAGAGTAGCTGACACACGCTGAGAAGATGCTATTTTGGAAAATTCCAGTATAAATTTGACATTTTTTATTTATTCCATCATCCCTCCCCTTCACCTATGTGTACCTTAAAGTGAGAAGCTTGGGCTAGGACTGGAAGGAAGGACTTAGAGGCCACAGCAGTCAGAGTATGGTAAGCAGGATTGAGGAGGCAGGCTGCTGATGTCCAAGCAGCCTTCCTCTCAGTGAGGCCCCACTGTGTGGGCAGGGAAGGTGGAGAGCTGTGCATCTGTGCAGGAAGCAGTGACAGCAGCTGCCTTACCTCAAGCATGTCTCTTTGAAGTATTTTAGCTGTTTAATAAACAAATCTGCTTGGGAACTCAACATTTTTTAAAAAATTAAATAAATCTATAAAAATGACAAGCCTAAAGATCTTAGATGTTTCAATACTGAAAATAACTTATTAAGATTTCACTTTGAAATCATAACTCTAAATTAATTACCCATTTCAAATAATTATAAGGCTGTAACTAACAAGGTTAATTCTCTCATGTGTCACACATATACAAATTATCAAATAGATACAGCTTCCTTCTTAACGCAAAAATATAAATACAATGGTTTGCTTCTTTTAAACGTCTCTATACCTAACTCTAAGTCATCCCAGCTAATGAATTATCATACCAAATTGGTGAGGATACTGCCAGAGATTTAGGCCTAAAGGCCGAATGGATTCTCATTCATGACCCTGATAGGACATACCAAACCCTATTTATGGTGGTTTTAAGAGTGATTTCATAACCTTAGGAGATGAGGGGTCAGTGACTTAGCCCATTTAGCCCACATTAACTCTGTGTTAAGGTTATTCTGTTATGTAATAAGTTTGCAGCTTCCATCCTAGTTGATAAAACCTTATGATATATTAATGCATTTCTCCTTAATCTAAAGAACTTGGAAACTGATGGGATCCTGAGATACGTTAATACCTTTCTCATTCATTCATAAGACCATGCATATCTTAAGGATATTTAAATTTCTACCCAATTGAATTCCAGATATTTCATTTGGCTTTGTGTGATTTGAGACCTGTTTGTGGGGCCATTCTGATATTCCTCTGGAGTCAGAAAATGCCCTTCAACTAATGTATTTACCATTATACTTTTTATATTCTCCACTGATACAATAAATTAATCAGTAATGCCTCATGAATGAGAAATAAAACTCCATAGAAATGCATCCTATTCTATTCACCTACTTTTGTAATAATTTGTTACTGTTTCTTTGTGTATCATTATGAAATCATGGTTTCTCATAGATTTCCTGTATTTTAGGCAAGTATAGTCATTATTCTTTTCTTGATACTCAAATTGTTACTATTTTGGCCAGTGGGATCCTTTTTAAAATTTGCTTTATTGACCTTATAACACGACCCAGTAATCACTGAAAATTTTTTGCTTTCGGGTACAACAAGATTTTCCAGGCTCACCTTGTACATTTCTGCCTCAGACATTGAATCATTCATTTTCCCAAGGAGTTGTGGTTTCTTTGAGTGGAAAAATAGCATCAGAGACCAGAATCTGAGTGCTAGGGGGCACTGTGGAGATATCTGTTCTTGGGTCACTTCAATGAACAGAGCTAGGAAAGACTTGTGCTTTTTCTTACTTCATATTGTTTTTTTCAATTCATTTCTAACGATACAGAATTCCTTTCTAATTTTTTTCATTTCTAACACAGTAAATATAATTCTTTGCTTAATACGGTTAAAAAAGTTCCAAAATAACAAAATAATATTAAAACAAACAATAAAGCTACAGAAGTTCCTTTTGTTCTTAGCTGCATCGCACTAAGAACGTGCCATCAGGTTTCTTTATTCTAAAATCATTCATAACTTCTCATTTTGTGTGGTTAAATAAGTATTTGGCTGATAATTTCATTGAATTATTTGTTTGCTTTCAACTTGAAGGCCTTGTCTTTTAGCAGTTGATATTTCTTAGATTTTAGAAGGTGAAGGCTCTCTACTACCCCTTTTATCCTGGGGGAGATAGGAATTAAAAAGCTAGGATGGTACCCTTACCTGTTTGCCTAGAGATAATGGAAAGATTCAGCTGTTCTGTCTCCAAGGTTCTGTTCCATATATAATGGCATAAGATTCATGTATATGATTTCTGGCTGAATAAAATAATTCTGACTCCTATTTAATTTCTAATATTAGAAATTCAAATTTTCAATTACTTTTAACTCTACTGAATTCTGTATTTATCTTAAAACTTCTTGCTCTTTTCTGAGCTACATGCTCTTCTCTTTGTTATAGCATTGTAACATTCCCTTAACAACTATGTATATCATGCTATGTACCATTAAACAAAGTTGGCAGTTTATAGAATGATTTTTTCAATTAGTGTTATTTTAAATGCAGTCATATTCATAGTCTTTAATTTTCTGCTGGAGATCAAGGATACCTAGAATATTAGAATTCCACATGTTTAACAAAAACAATACCTGTAAATATAAGTTCTGAAGGTTTTGCCCCAAATCCTCTTTGACTTATGGGTCACAACTCAGGTTTTGCTTTGTTATATTTGTCAATATCTTTGTTTTAATTGCATATATTCCTGTAGTATAATTTCAGCTTCTTGGAGGGTTCTGAATTAATACCTTAATGTTAATTCAAACATCTAAAAGCCAATTAAAAATATTGGAAAATATAACCAGAGTATATTAAAATAAGATATAGTAATTGCTGGAAAAATTTATCTTTAAAATTTACACAGAAGATTAAAGTTCATTTTTCCCCATAGATTTGAAACATTTCCAGATTATCTGTTTCTTCTAGAATTTATAAAAAAGAATGTTTTTAGAATTATGACAATTTCCACCAAGATCCCATGATTTGTTTCATTTACATAAAACTCTAGGTATTTTCATTTCAGTGCAGACATCCTAATCCTTGCATTGGGTCAATATGCCATGCCCTCAGTCTCAATTTTGCTTTCTGTAGGTACTGCACAAGATTACATTCTTTAATATTAAGGTAGACCAAAAACATTTCCTACTTTCTTATATAATGTACTTTTCAATCACCTTTTAGAATTTAAAAGTTATTCAATACTAAATAGTGGAGCACAGAGGAATTTTAGGGCAGTGAAACTACTCTATGATACTAAAATTGTGGATACATGTCATTATACATTTGTCCAAACCCATAGACTGTACAACACCAAGAATGAATCCTAATGTAAACTATGGACTCTGGGTGATAATGATGTGCCAATGTAGGTTCATCAGTTGTCACAAATGTACCACTCTGATGGGGGATGTTGCTAGTGAAAGCTGTTGTATGGGGCGAGGGGTGGGTAGGGGTAGGGGGTATATAGGAATTCTGTGTTTACACTTAATTTTGCTGTAAACCTAAAAAAATAAAGTCCATTAATTTTTTTAAATTCCAACATAAATTATACATGTTTAAAAAATACAAGATTCAAAAATGAATATTTTATACCAAATAAGAGATATAAAATGAACTGACTCATTAAGATGAAAAAGCATCTTACAATGTATAGATTTGGTCCATGTCCTATAGTCTATCTCTGCCTTTGGGGGCACTTCCTGTTGGAAAAGTGGGCTATTTATCTCCTCCTATTCCTTAGATTGAGAATCACCCACAGGCAGTCCATCTAGTCGAGAGAAGAGTACATTCAAATTTTTGAGGTCCTAATGGGGAGTATTCATAACAAAATTACACTGGAAGCCTGGATTCCTATCTGAAATGACAAAGCCTTTCTGAGCTGCAAAGGGCTCAGGTACAGGATTCCTGGGCAGCAGAGTGGAGGTAAGGAGGAAGAATAAGGTCTTAGTAGGTGTACACTTATCCCACATTCATGCCTCCATGATTGCCTTTCACTTGGGATCCAAGTTGCCTTTCTTCTATGGGGACTTGCTGTTTCCTCACCTGCGACCAGAAAGTTGGGAGTTCTGGATTCCTCTCCTCTGAAGACCCACAGACCTTACTCTCTGGCACCTTGTTGCTGCCCTGCAGGCAGGGTCAAGAACTGGAATAGAGAACACCCCTCTCTCCTGTCTTTCCTCAATTTGGGGAAAAACTGTTTCTCTTCATAGTTTAGGCTAAGATATTTGTCTTTACAAGAGAATCCCCTTCTCTTGAGGACTTCAGATTTGGGAACTTAAAAGCCAGAATGATTTTCCAGTTTGTTCTGTTTTCCACTCTGCTGCATGCCTTTCCTGAGATGATAAGCAAAGAGCTATTTGCTTCAATGAAGGTAAGGGAAAGAGGAGAAATGCCAGGAAGAATCTATCCCCACACCCTAGATTAATAATAATAAAGGCTATCACAGCCCCATATCAAAGCCCAGGCCCTTAAGAAATGAAGGCTGTGGGGAACATGTCTTCTGAGGATAGCCCAAAACTAAATAAGGTGCTTATTGGCTCCAGAGATCCTGTAGGAACAGTGTTAAAAGGAGCCATTTAGATATAAGAAAGGAGGAAGCAAATTAGCTAGTCAGTTTAGGAAGAATTCAGGAAGACTCTTGCTTCTAAATTTAGAAGTTGTATTTAGCAACTTATTCCAAAAGACCATTTATCTAATTACTCTAAAAGACCGTTATCTGGTGACTCCAAAAGACCATTTATCGCCTCTGCTGTTTTTTTTGTTTTTTTTTCTTTTGGAGGAGGTGGTGGAAAAAGAGAGGATTCCCCAGCTATTGGTGAATTTTTGGAAGAAAATCAAGTTTTCAAATCTCATTCCACCCATCCAGTGATCTTGGGGCAGAGGGGAGGATGATCTTTTGAGATATTCCCAACTTGTGGGAATCTCTACCCTCCCCTACTATCTCCCTCAAAGCCCACTGCCAAACCGTGAGCCTAAAGGAGGACAGAAAGATATCAGTCTAGGAGATGACAAAAGGTAGATAGAAAGAAAGAAGAGATGGTTTTCTTTCCACCTCGAATCTTTTTCTTCATTTTGTGATCAGGGATGAGGAGGCTGGTGGAATAGAGAACCATGGTGGGGGTGGAGTAATCACATATAACCAAATCCTGTGGCCCCAGAGAGGAGCATGTAGTGCAGAGTAATATTCTAAAAGGGATGAGCAAGCCATGGCTAGCCTGGTGAAGCTGTGGACACCTGCTTCGCAATGGAGCTGAGCGGTGCACGGTATATTGCATGTCTCTCAAAAAAAAAAAAAAATCCCTGGATGCCCAGGTGCAGCCACATCCTAGAACAACAATGAAAAACTGAAAGTTAGTGGCATGAAAACAGCAAAAAAAATCCACCTTCAATCCTATGAATTTGTGACTGCAGCATCCAAAAAAAATTGAGTGAGAAAGATTTAAGGACATTTAAGCAAGTAAATTTGCCAACTGGCTAGATTGTCTCTTATGATAATTTTTAAGAAAGATTTCAGAAGACTGATTTGTCAGTAAATGCATATTTTATAATTCATGCCAAAAGATGAAGCTAGACTCTCAGACTAGATAATTAAAAGAAAAAAAACTGGTTAAGAGAGCTTCGTGGAGGTTTGATAGTGACCTGTGTGAAACTTTACCTGTTTCAAAAAAAAAGAAAAAAGTAAAACCAGTATCACTGGCCTGGTGTACAGAACAAAATTGGAAAAAACTCCTTTAGAAGCTCTTGAGCCACCATGTGGGGAGTGGCATTGAGACAGGCTTAATAGTCCAAAAGTCTATTAAAGTCACAAGCACGTACCCTGTGCTTAGTAATTATGGAGTACACTTATGCTAATGAGCCCAGATTTACAGATTAGCAATGCATTTTAACGATTTAATTATAATCCCAAAGTGATATATAAAGAATGAAATTGAACATTGCAGTGCTATTACTGATTGGAGCTGCTTTGTTTTCTTATTATTTTTAAAGGTGTGCACACATGGGTTGGAGGAGAGGGAGGAGATTTATAGGAGTTCTAGGAATGCTTGGGTAATAGATCCCTGGCTTATAATAAAATAACTAGAGCAGAAAAACTGCAGCATTGTACATTCAACAGAAGGAATTTCCAAGAAGTGTTCAGTGTGTAAAAGGATAAACTGAGTAAGGGGCCATCTACCTCCACATGTCACCCCCTAGTAAGAACCAGTCAATGAAGGCTTTTGTTGAAATTAGTATTTAACCAATGTTAAGACATAGTAAGTTGGAGTCAAAGAACATGCATTATAATGGTAAATAGCATTTAAGAAATCCGCTTACCCAAATTGCTTATTTAGCACCCACTGTCATTTAATTGAGAGCAGAGTCTCCAGGGGAGACCAAAAGCTTGATAGGAGTTTAGCACAGAGCAAAGGAGAAAGATTTGGCAGTATTAAACCCTGGTTATGCCTTACCTGGCTTGGGAGTCACAGCATGAGGGCATCAGGGCCAGAAGAGAGAAGATCAAAGACAAACTTTATCCACTTCCAAATTTGGCTTTACTTAGTTTTATTATTCACTTCACCAGGAAACTGGGAACTAGAGAGATAAGCCTTTACATTTTTATAACACTTTCTACCTTGTAATGAGCTCTGTTCGTTATCACTTTTGATCTTCACAGAACCCTGTGAAGTTAGCAGAGTCAGGTTTTATTATATCCATTTGGCAAATAGCCACCTGCATTTTCATCCTCTTCATTTTTGTGGTGGATAATTCTTGAGCAGGGAAAAGGCTCAAGAAAGTAGGTAGGCACTTAAAGAAATAAAGTGCCAACATGAAGCAAAGAGAACATTTAACTATTCTATCACTAAGTGTTTAAAAACAGTGTTTTAAAAATTGCTTTATTGACATAATATGAATGCACATATTGTACATTACTCTTTGATAAGTTTTGAGACATGTATATACCTGTGAAACCATCACCACAATCAAAATGATGAGCCATATCCAATATCCCCCAAAGCATCTTCATGCCTCTTTGTATTCCTGTCCTCCCTGCTCTGATATTTTTTTCTTTCTTCTCCTTAGTTTGAGTTTCATATATTTTTCTTCTAGTTTCCTAAGGTAGAAGCTGAGGTCATTGATTTGAGATATTTCATCTTTTCTAACATAGGCATTCAGTGCTATAAATTTCCCTCTAAGTACTGCCTTGGTGGTAACCCTAAACTTTGATAAGTTGTGTTTTTATTTTTATTCAGTCCAAAATACTTTCTAATTTGCCCTTTGAATTCTTCTTTGACTCATAAGTTATTTAGAAATGTGTTATTTAGTTTCCAGATAATAGGGGATTTTCCAGATATTTTTTCATTACTGATTTATAATTTAATTCCATTGTGGACAATGAATATATTTTTTATGACTTGAATCATTTGAAATGTATTTAGACTTGTTTTATGGCACAGAATATCATCTGTCTTGGTAAATGTTTTATATGTGCCTAAAAATAATTTGTATTCTGCTGTTGGATTGAGTGCTCTGTAAATATCAATTAAGTCAAGTTGGTTGGCAAATTGTTACAATATTTTATATCCTGCTTTTCTGCCTACTTGCTCTATCACTTGTTGAGAGAGGGGTGTTGAGATCTCTAACTATAACTGTGGATTTGTCTATTTCTGCTTGCCGTCATTGCTTTCTGTATATTAAAGCTCTATTAGGTGCATAAATGTTTAGGGTTATGTCATATTGATGAACTGACCCCTTTATCATTAAGAAATGACTTTCTTTATTCCTGATCATATTCTTAAATTGAATTTTTCTGATATTAATATTAATAGTGTTAAAATATATTTTTGCATTCTTTTATTTTTAAACTATTTATATGTTTAGATATGAAATGCATTTCTTCTATGCAGTATATAGTTGAATCTTGCTTCTTTATCCAATAGGACACTCTCTGCCTTTTAATTCAGGCATTTAGATAATTTACACATAATAATACAAAAGTCATCACCCCAGTTTGAAGGGCTATTATAAAAAAAAAAAAAACGAGAACAAAACCAAATGCTGGCAAGGATGTGGAGAAAGGGGAACACTCATACACTGTTGATGGGAATTTAAAGTAGTAGAGCCACTATGGAAAACAATGTGGAAGTTCCTCAAAAAACTACAAATAGAACTACTATATGATTAAGTAATCCCACTGCTAGATATATATTCTAAAGAAAGGAAATCAGTATGTTGAAGAGATATCTGCGTTTTCCTGTTTATTGCAGCACTTTTCACAATAGCCAAGATATGGAACCTAAATATCTACCAACAGATGTATAGATAAAGAAAATGTGGTACATGTACATAATGGAATATTATTCACTTATAAAAAGAATGAAATCCTATCATTTGCAACATCATGGATGAAACTGGAGGACATTATGTTAAGTGAAATAAGCCTGGCACAGAAAGACAAATGTCACATGGTCTCACTTGTGGGAGCTAAAAAAAATTTGATCTCATGGAGGTAGTGAATAGAATGGTAGTTATCAGAGGCTGGGGAGGGTAGTGGGGAGGTAGGTAGAAAGAGGAGTTGGTTAATGGGTACAAAAATACAGTTAGATAAAAGGAATAAGATCTAGTATTCAGCACACTAGGGTAATTACAGTAATTTATATTTTCAAATAACTAGAAGAGTAGATATGGAATGTTCCCAATGCAAAGTAATGATAAATGTTTGAGGTGATGGATATCCCAATTACTAAGATTTGGTCATTACATATTATACGCTTGTATCAAAATATCACATGTACCCATAAATATTTACAACTGTTATATATCCATAAAAATAAAAAGTAAAAATATTGAAAAAAAATTAAGCTGATCTCACAGAGAATAGAAATGTTATCAGAGGCTGGGGAGGGAGGATAGTGAGGAAAGGGGAAAGGGAAGATGTTGCTCAAAGGATACAAAGCTTCACTTAGGAAGAATAAGTTTTAGTGACTTATCACACTGCATGGTGACCACAGTTAATAATAATACTTCAAATTGCTACAATAGATTTTTAACATTCTCACCGCAACAAAATGATAAATTGGTGAGGTGATAGTGCAGGAGTACATATATCTCTTCTTAGTTTGATTGAGTCTTCCTGTAGTGTATATATAGATCAAATATCACATTGTACACTGTAAATATACACAATTATTATTTGTCAATTAAAAAATTAATCTAAAAATAAAAATAGAACAAATTAAAAAATGCAAATATAAAAAAATGAATCTATACTAGTAGAAGTCAGCATGGTTGTTACCCTTGAGTGATAGAGACAGAATGAGAGCTGGAGAGGTTTTGCAGTGCTGGTAATGTTTTATTTTTTGATCTGGGAATCAGATACATGGACATGTTTAGTTTGTAAAAATTTACTGTGCTGGACATTTATGATTTATGCATTCTCCTCTATATTATACTGAAGTTAAAAGCTTTTAAGCCCAACAGAAAAAGAAAAAAGAAAAAGGTCAAGGTTTTTAATGGTGGGATCCAATGAGATATATGATAATGGCCTAAAGGCAGCAAAGATTGTGGTAGGGTGGCTCAACTGGACAATCTGTTCAGGGAAGGGACACGAAATTCCAGCCAGAGAGTTGCCTGGAGTTGGCACTTTGCTCCTTGTCAGGAGATACACAGTATTCCCCAAGCCCTGCATTCAGTACCCAGTAGAAGTGACCTTGAGAGTGCTGCTGTTGATGGATTATCCCCTGTTACCAAGGACACTTTAAAGCAAACTGTCTGTGGACAGGCAAAATGGACCCTCCCTCCCAGACACCTGATAAACTAGTAGCGTGTCCTCAAGAAACCTTCTGTACCTATGAGAAACCCATCTTGGCTGGGTTCCTGAGGGGCCCGTCTTTTTGTGAGCTCACCATAATCTGTCAGCTGATGCTAGGGGAAAGCAGCAGTGCCTAAAATGGGAACAAAAAAACTCACAAACCCTTTCTGAGGCCATTAGTTGCCCCAATGGTGCATTCTGCTTTGTGGCTTCAAGTTGCAGGCTTCATTTGGCCTTCATGGACCTTTTATTTAGTTTTTAGGGCTCTACTTCCCACTGGAGTCCGGAGGAAGTAGCAAGAAAATGGCACAAAGCCAGAGTCCTCCACTAGTGAGCTCTTTATCTTCCTTCTACAGGAGCTCCGTGCAGAAACAGCAACTCAGGCTGTCCCTTAAGCAGCTTCATTGTCAAAGGCTCAATAGAATTCTCCTTCTGAACAAAGGGAGATACATTTCTTTATCTCTCTAATTAATGCTTAGACTTAAAAAAATTGTGTTCAGTCTGCAGGCTAGAGGATGAGCTAACTAAAAAAAAAAAAGTATTTTCCTTTGGAAGAAAAATAAAACGTTGATGCTGTCTTTGCTGTATGGATTTTCACATCAGTTAGGAGGCTTGATAAATAGACATTTAGAAAAAAAATATTCCAGGGGGTTTATTTTACCCTAGCCTAGACATTCAGGCTCCAATTCCTATTATCTAGCAGTCCAGTGGGTTGAAATGGAGCAAATGCAGATCACTGTGAGCTGTACTAAATGTGTGTTGCACCAACCACTGTTTAATATGTGCAATGCTTTTTTCCTTCACAGTTATGCATTTTCTAGTCTTATGCCAAAAGACCAATCATCAAACTATACTATGCTGGTAAGGAGCAGAAACAAGTACAGAATGCATTCAAACTTTCTATCTCCCAGATCAATTCTAAACTGACCCTGCTGGCTTAGGGAGCTAAAGCTAAAGCTTATCTCCCTGAATAAATCTCTTCTCTCCTGTCCCCCTTTCACACCTCTCACCACATTCTATCTCTGCTGTTTCTGCTGCTTTTTGTCTTGCTGCCTGTCTCTTTCCCACTACTTTCTGGGTGATTGGGCCCTGGCATTTTCTTTGCCACATCTCAACAGGTGATCATCTGAGTATCTCACAGGAGCAAAAAAACAAGTAGAAATCATGCTACAGTACAACTAAATGTTTAGTACTTCGTCTTGATGAAATAATATCTCAAAATAGTTTAGCAAAAAGACACGGAATCTTTGTAACATGTACTGACAGAATAATCTAGAAATTAAAATAGCTGTGGCCTTGTATTCTATATGTATTCTAAAGCTTAGCTTTCAACTATGAGAGACACTATGAACATAAAATGATAAGCACAGAAAAAAGAGAAGCCAGGTAGCAGATCAAACTTTTCTATTCTGCTCCCTTGGAAAATAGATGTTTCTATAATTGAAATGAGGCCTGTATTCCCTAGACTCTCTCCTTCTGAGACCAAAGATCCTCTCCAGAGCCAGCAAATTCAGGTTTCATCTATAGATATTATACGTATCAGAATTCCAGAAATATGCCTGTCAGAAATTCCAGTCCTGCCTTCTTCCTTTAGATTGGAATCCCCTTTCTCCAAAGCTCCTGGTGCAGCATGACCCTTCTCTCCCATTCTTGGTTAGCTGCTAGAAGAGTTACCCTGATGCACAGCTTTGGCTTCGGCTTTCCTGTTGGTGTCTACCATAAAAAGTTATCTGGCTGGGAGATTTAAGGCATGAAATTTGATGATCTAACACAGCAGCATTGACTACCCAAGATGCATAATTCCAATGAGGAAAGAGAGAGGAAGTTGACAGAGGAGTGAGAGACTTGGTAGCAGAGAAGTTTGCAGCCCATCATCCATGGAATCACCCCCAGAGTCTATACACTTGGACTCTACCCCAGAGGTGCTATTCTAATTTTCCTAACTGTTCCAGATCCACTCACTTTCTGTATTCACTCATATGAAGTTTTGTTTGTTTGCTTTAAAACCTCTTGTTTTAGTTTGTTGAGCCTGCTATAACAAAATAAAAAATGTTGGCTTATAAACAACAGAAATTTATGTCTCATAGTTTTGGAGGCTAGGAAGTCCAAGATCAAACTGCTGACAAACTCAGTGTCTGGTGAAGGGCCACTTCTTGGTTCATAGATGGCCATCTTTTCACTGTGTCTTGTCATGGCAGAAGGGGTGATGGAGCTCTCTGGGGCGTTTCTGTTTTTTGAGACAGAGTCTCACTCTGTTGCCTGGACTAGAGTGCTGTGACGTCAGCCTAGCTCACAGCAACCTCAAACTCCTGGGCTCAAGTGATCCTCCTGCCTCAGCCTCCCGAGTAGCTGGGACTACAGGCATGCGCCACCATGCCCGGCTAACTTTTTTTTTTCTATATATTTTTAGTTGTCCAGCTAATTTCCTTCTATTTTTAGTAGAGACAGGTTCTCGCTCTTGCTCAGGCTGGTCTCGGACTCCTGAGCTCAAATGATCCTCCCACCTCGGCCTCCCAGAGTGCTAGGATTACAGGCATGAGCCACTGTGCCCGGCCTGGGGCCTCTCTTTTAAGGGCACTAATCTCATTCCCGAGGGCTTCACTCTCATGACCTAATCATCTCCCAAATACCCCACATCCTAATGATATCCCCTTGGGGGCTAGAAATTCAACCTGTGGATTTGGGTTAGGTGAAGGGACACAAACATTCAGACCATAGCAATTCTTTCTTGCCTGAAGCTTCTAGTTGCATTTTTGGATCTTTTTAATTTAATGGTGACTATCACACAGAGTTTACCACCCAAGTCATCTCATGTGGGAATTCAAAGGCATGAATAGTGAAACCTCTATATAAAGACATTAATACTGTGATCCTGAATAACCAAAAGATAGCATTACAAAAAAGAAAAAAGAGCCTTTCCAGCTTTTCCATCTGGTTTTTTCCATCTGGCTGTTAAGTCTTGAAATGATCGCTAGAGCCTGTAATCACATGCTCTAGCCTCACAAC
This sequence comes from Lemur catta, assembly GCF_020740605.2. NCBI lineage: Eukaryota > Metazoa > Chordata > Mammalia > Primates > Lemuridae > Lemur > Lemur catta. The sequence continues at coordinate 29,356,686 of NC_059155.1, read as the reverse complement.
CTCAGAGCCTTTCATATATATATATATATATATATATATATATATATATATATATATATATATATATATGTATATATATACACACACACACACATATATGTATATATATGTATATATATATACACACACACACACACACACACACACTAATCTACTTTTGATTCCTTTTCCTTATACGACTCCCATTCCTGAAAGTTCTATCATCAGTCCCCCACCCCTTACATTCAAGGGAAGTGGTGGGTGTGCCACCCTGGCCCCTCACTCAGTCAGCTCTGACTACTCCCAGGAGGCTGTTTCCTCTCAGGCACTGCGACTACTCCTGTTCAAGCTTCTCTCTGCCCTACAGGCCCAATCTCCTATAAGAATTTTCCTCTGGAAGTTTTATTTTTAAAATCTACCTCTGTACTCTGATAATTTTGTATTTTCCCCCTTTACACCCCTCCCCACTATCATGGAGTCCCAACTAGGTGCACAGTGATAAATATTTTTTCTTCATTAATGTATTATATGTCCTCACTGTTTGGACCAGCTGTAAACCGAATTGTGAAGTATTTATTGAGCATTCATGGTCTCTAAACAGTGTATGACATTATCTCATTTAAGCCCTGAGACATCCCTATAAAGTAGGCATCATTATCCCTGTTGCACAGGTGAGGAAATTGATGTCCAGAAAGGTAATTTCAATTATCTAAGATTAAGTGACAGAGTCAGAAGTCAAAGCTAAGGCTGCCTGACTCCAGAACCCTCCTCTTAACCAGTTCTCTGCCTAGGCCATTTGTCAGAGTCTGGCCCGAGTGGTGCTATCCATCTTTTCCCATTCCCCTGTACCTCCCTCTCAGCTCCCCCCAGGTACCTGGCACCCTCAGGTCTCTCTAAGGCCTTTCTGGAATTGGGGACAGTGATTTTCATCTATTTCACCTCTTCTGGATGAAAATGGGAGCTGGGAAAAGGCACCAAAAAGAGAAATTTCTAGATGGGCTCCTTCAGTTTATATAGTTTTGTGGTCAGGAATGGACTTAGAGTTAAGGAGGTATCCTTTGCTCCTCAGATGATAGGATAGAGACAAATGCCAAATCCGTTCATATGTCAGGCTAGGCTGGAAAGAACATTTTTAAAACCTTGCAGTTTGAAGAAGGAGCTCAAGAAGTGGTGTAGGAGGATGGCATTGGTGCTTCCTCTCATGCTTCTCAGTACTCTGCCACTTGGAAATGCTCTGACATCCTAGGGGAGAGCCCCTGGGCTCTCCCATAAGATGACTATTTTATATCTTTTATTTCCTGTGCTTTTACTAGAGTACCCATTGCATTCCCTTGTGTTCCCCGGTAAATTTTGTCTCTTCCTCATTTCCCTTCTATACCAAATCTTCTTAAAGCCTGGGGACCATATCACCCATGTAGTCTAGCATGGCACCTTACTTTAAGTAGATGTCCTATACATTTTTGCTGAATTGAAATAAAAGTCAAAAGGATGAATGCTGTTTGAAATTTCTGATTTTGGTGCAGACCATAGGGAGCTCCCTATTTGACATAAAGCAGGCTTTAGTTACAAAAACATTGATTCTTCTTTCTTTCACCATTATTCCTCCTCTCTGACTTCTTGCTTTTCCCCCTCCATACCAGACCATCTGATGTGAGGCACAGAGCAGGCCGGAAAAGATAAAGAAATCCCAAAGTGAAATCTTGGCACGGAAGCAGTGTGCTTTGAATCGGCTCTGTACATTAATAAAGGGGACCGGTGAAGGGGCATTCTTCAGGTTGAAAGGAAAGTCCTGAGATTAATAGCTCCTAGGTTCCTGATGGATACCACTGTCTCTTTTTGGGCCTTGGCAAGAAAACAGTCCCTGGATTCATCTGTGATCATAGGCCCACAGAGATCACATCACAGGGAAAGGCTCTGAGAGGAGCTGCCTTAGTGTGCTGTGCTTTCCTGGGTAGGTGAGCCTCTGAGTAATTGTGGGTCATGGTAATTGGGAGCACACAGAGGGTTGCCAAAGCTAGAGATTAAACCTCTGCCAACTGTGTGTTAGTGTCCAATTGTTGGAGGACAGTGGGTGGTATAGCTGTAGTTGGGTCTTGCTTTTGTTAAAATCTACATGCTGAAAGCCTGACAGGGAAAAAATTACTGGGAGAATTGTAGCAAATGGAACAACCCTCAGCCAGCTCACAACATGAACTGAGCATCCATGTGTTGATAGAAACTTAGAGTGTCTAAAATGTACAGTCAGTGAGAGATGCAATATGGACATGTCTACTGACATTGTGTGCTCTTGAATTGAACAGAAAAACGTTGGCTCAGTCACTCTGAGAAAGCATGATGAGATTTTCAGTTGGTGTTTGCTTTTGAGGCTGAGTAGCATGATATGGCCAGTAAAATGCCTGATGAGATGCACAGAATTCAGGACACCACTCTGTTTTGGTCAGCTATCATACTGGGGCCTATTTGATAAGAGAAAACCTGCACCAGCATCCTTTCTTCCTTTTCCTAGAATACCCAACATTCCTGTTACCGATAAATTAGAAAGCAAAAGGCTAGCTGTGGTGTGAGCTCTCCAAAATCCACTGCTACGTGATCATCCTAATAATTAATACTAAAATATCAATGTTATGAATAATAATTATAATATTAATGATAGAATAGTCTAATATTAAGACAGAATTAACTAGAAAGAAAAACTTTTAAACTTTGTTTCCACCCCCATTCTCGGCTAGGATCCTGATTATCAGAAAGTCAGAAAGGCTTTGAATGAACATCCATTTATAGATTCTCTTTGTTCCCTTCTTCCCTATCTAATTGAGCTAAAATACCTGTGTCACACACTCATGGCTTGGATCCTGTTATATCCTCCCATAAACAAGAATAAAGGTTAGAGAAGAGGAGAATTTGTTTTTCCAGTCCAGTACATAAATATCTAGAATTTAAGATTTTTAAAGTTTGGCATGGGTGCCAAGGAGTCCTGTCATGGCCTAGTTTGAAAATCAACAGATTTGGAAAAGATACTATCAGAGTCCACCATGGGCTTGAGTTGAAGGATGTAACCCCAAACTAACTTATACTGTATCTCATGATCTTTTCACCATTACTGCCCCTTGGTCATATGCCTATCATGTTGGGAATGGGATAGATTTAGTGGAAGGGGACAAGGAAATTTGGACTTATAAAAGTGTTGTTAAAGCCTCTTTCCCTAAAATAGTCTTGAAGTGTGGATGTTGACATTTATGAAGAGGAGTTTGCTGTGTGTCCATAATATTTTTAAAGATTCTGCTGAGTCAGTTTCTGTTCTCTGATACCATTTGCATTTTTTTTTAGATTCAGAATATTACAGGGGTACAAATGTTTTGGTTATATGGAATGCTTTTGTACTGCTTCAGACAAAATTATAAGTGTGCCCACTAACCAGATAGTGTACATTGTACCCGTTAAGTATGATTTCACCTATCCCCTCCTTCGCCCTCCCACCTGTTTGACTTCTGTTAAGTTTTTACTTCCTACCCTGCTCATGAGTGTTGTTCAGTTAGTTCCAAATTAATAGTGAGTACATGTGGTATTTGTTTTTCCATTCTTGTGGTCATTCACTTAGGAGAATGGTCTGCAGTTCCATCCAAGTTAATACAAGAGGTATTAGTACACTATTTTTTATGGCTCATTTGCAGTGGATAGGGGAGGTGTAGGGGAGGAAGTGTCTGGATGGGAGAAAGCCAGCCCTCCAGCCTCTCATGGCACTCTCTAGGGGGGAATCCCCTCATGGACCACACAAACTCCTGGGACTCGCTAGTTGACCCCACTGTTCCTTATTTGCCACTGTGCCTGGGCCTGTGGAGAGTGGAACAGCCTTCAGTAAACTTAGTGTCCCGCTGCTCGCCCAAGGCATGTAGAAGGGGGAGGGGAATCCCCTCCTTACCCTTTCACTGGGCTTGGAGCCTCTCTGGGTTTGATCCTCACTGATATCTTCTCTTTATCTTCTTCCTTCTTGGCTTCATAATTTTTCTCTGTGTGGTCTCCCACTGTCTGTCATTTCTCTCTCTGATCCACACCTGAGCTGCAATTTTTCTCCCCTCTCCTCTGTCCAATATCCTGCCTTCCTGCCAGATGGTCCAACAACCAATGTCTCTAGTTGGCCATTTTGCAAGTCTCCTCTCCATTTGCATTTATTACCCCAGGATCCTAGATGCCATGTCTATAGGGGCAATGAGTCTTGGCTAGGGTAAAACTAAATGTTTCTGGATCATCACCTCTTTTCTCATTAGTGTTGTTTAATTGGCCAGATTAATTTAATTATGATCGACTTAACCCAAGATTAGAATGGGGAGGTAGGATAAATGGAAGCCTCTGGGAGTACCCACTAAAGAATTGTTAATACACTGCTTAGAACTTCTGTGCCCTACCTTCTGACATCTAGGTTTTTTTAAACAAAAAATTTATTATATATATTTAAGGTATATAACATGATGTTTTGATATACATATAAGTCATGCACCACATGACTATGTTTTGATAAAAGATGAAATATACAACAGTGGTCCCATAAGATTATAATACTGTATTTTCACTGTATCCTTTCTATGTTTAGATATGTTTAGATCCACAAATGCCATTGTGTTACAGTTGCCTATAGTATTCAGTACACTAGCATGCTGTACAGTTTTGTAGCCTCAGAGCAATAGGCTATGCCATCTAGCCTAGGTGTGTAGTATGCTATACCATCTAGGTTTGTGTAAGTGCACTCTGTGATGTTCACACAGCAATGAAAGCCCTGTCATTAAGTGATGCATGCCTGTACATAGTGAAATTATTACTATAATCAAGCAAATTAACACATTCTTCATCTCACATAGTTACTTTTGTGTGTGATGGTAAAAGTACCTAAAATCTCTTAGGAAATTTTTACTGTACAATACAACTATAGTCCTCATGCTGTACATCAGATCCCTAGACTTATTCATCCCATATAACTGTAACTTTATACCTTTTGACCTATATTTCTCCATTTCTCCCCAACTCCCTGCCCCTGGTAACCACCCTTCTACTCTCTGTCAATTATTCAACTTTTTTTATTTTGATTGAAAGAGCCATTGGTCACTTCACTTTTTTTTTTTTTTTTTTGAGACAGGGTCTCACTTTGTTTTGTAGGCTGGATTGTAGTGGTATAATTACAGCTCACTGCAGCCTTGAACTACTAGGCTTAAGAGATCTTCCTGCCTCAGCCTCCTGAGTAGCTGGGACTATAAGCATGTGCCGCCATGCCCAGCTAATTTTTGTATTTTTTGTAGAGATGGGGTCTCATTACGTTGTCCAGAGTGATGTCAAACTTCTGGCCTCAGTCAATCCTCCTGTCTCAGCCTCCCAAAGTGCTGGGATTACAGGCGTGTGCCACCACAGTCAGCCTAATCATTTCACCTGAAGGGCACTATGTCTTCACTCTAGAAGAGACAGCCCTTCTGAATCCCTCTTTAATTTTGGTCCTTGTGTATTTATAGTTTGCTTGTTTATTCATGTTGCACATGTGATATCTTGTATTGCAGTAGTATTTCCCAGTTTATTACATTGATAGATGGATGAGGTTTAAGGCATTTTCTGACTGCCCAGAGTAGAAGTTTAATTAGACTCCTAATCAGATGCTATACATGTAGTTTTATATGTTAAAAATATATATACTGTACCACTAGTATAAGGGTTATCTATATATAAATACTGCTTTGAACCTTTCAACTTTCTGATTTATCTGTAAAAAATTTTATAAGGTACCAGTTTATCCCCAACAGATGGTTTATTAAGTAAAAATCAGCTTTAAAACAAACATGTCACAATTATTTTATTCTCTGCAGCAGAATTCCTACTGTTGATGAACTCCTGATTGGAATTTGGTTCTGGCAAGGAATGAAAAACAGAGACATACTGTGAGGACACAGTGCCAAAAATAACATACTGAGTAATACAAAGGGCCAGAGCAATTCCACCTTGTGTTTTCTTTAGGCTCTTTTTCTTTCCATTGATACGGAGGAGACCATTTGGCCTTAGTACAATCCCATCTTGTGGACAAGGAGATGGAAACACCAAGAGGCATAGTCAATGCCACCAGTAAGGAAAGAGTCATGATTTTTGATGAGTTCTGCTCTGGTTGTGCTAGAATCAATAAGGTCCCAAGCTCAACTGCCCTTACCACCCCTTCATAGTACCCAGAATGACAGTGCTAATGTGTCCCTAGAACTTCCCTGCTGAAATGGGAACAGTCCTAGAGAGGAGTTGTGTCAGCAGCAATATCAAAATGGCTAAAAACTATTGGACATTTGTTGTAAGATGGGCTCGTGATAAATGCTAGGCATACATTATCTCATTGAATACAGGCAAAACCCCTATAAACCCTGGCAAAACATCTGGCTTACAAATGAAAAAATGGAGGCACACAGTGGTTAAATGACTTGCTCAAGGTCAGGCAGCTAATAAGTGATAGAGCTGGGATCAGAACCCAGCTCAGTATGACTCCTAACCACCTATAACTTATATGACATATTTGTATGTGGTCATTACGATATTAGTGCCTATTAATACATTAGGCTGGACTTGATTATAAAATTAGCAATCACTCACCTATGTGCCTGACTTAATGGCACACAGGACAGGGGAGTTTTAGAATGGGGGCCAAGTGTGTGTCTGCACGTGCATGCACATGAGAATAGAAGAATAAGTCCATAGCAAGGTTCTATACCTCATCTATTGAAGTTATAGTACTAGAAAATCTAATTAGGAGCAATTAAGGATATCAGCCAGGGCATCATGAAAATCCCTGAAATTAGGTTTTATTAATGTTGATTTCTTTTTTTTTATTTCAGCTCATCATGGGGGTACATAAGTTCAGGTCATATACATTGTCCATGTCCCGCCCATCCCCCCGAGTCAGAGTCCCAGGTGCGTCCGCTCTCATTCTCCAGAGGGTGCGCCTGGCACTCATCATATAGTCATACCTCCATCCCCTCCCCCCCCCACCTCCCCGGGTCTGCACCTTCAAGCATGACCATTCCCCAGAGGGTGTGCAACGCACTCGTCATGCAGGCATACACCCAAGTAGCTTTACTGGCCCAAATACCGAAGTCAGTGCAAACTTGTCCTTTAAGCACACAGACTGCCTCATTGTTGGCTGCACTGAAACGTGTCGTTTGAAAAATCCACCTATGTTTGACACATGCTGACACATCTACCAGCCCTTGCTGGGGGAACAATGCAGTGTCAGGTCCCAGGGGATGCCACAGTGAAAGAACCCCAGGTGGTCTGCAATATTATCAGCTTCTGAAAGGTAGCCTTTTCTCTGAGCTGAGGGTGCCAGGCACACTTGGCTTCTAACTCACCATATGGCATGCGTTATTGGGCCTGGCTGCTTTGCTCGGTGTCTGGTGTGATGTGGCACTTAATGCCGTGGAATTATTTCCTTACTCGATTAAAAAATATCCTGTTCTAAATTCTCATCTGTTTCTCCCTACAACCCCCCCCACCCCCGCCCCCGCCAATTCCCTAGGCACTGAATATATTTTCTGCTTTGCTCCTTGCTTGTCCTTTCTTTTTGCTTCTCTATTTTAAACCTTTTTCCCCTCTGACTTTAAAAGTGCAGCAGGAGAATGGAACATGGTTATACACATTGGGCCTGGATTTTCACAAAGCAGCTAATCCCTGAGATCCGTCCATTCCTTTTCTAAGGAAGGCTTTTCATTATTTCTCTCTTGCCATATTTTTCAGGATTTCACTCTCAGTAAAGTTCTTGAAGGCATTAAAGAAAGAAAGAAATATACAAAGAAACAAAACTGAGGTACTTTCTTAGGAGACCCACTGATTTTATTTATATAGCTCCTTATCTTTGGCTTAATTCTTTTGAGTCTCTAATACAGTCTTCTCTGGTTGTATTCATATGTAGTTGCTCAAATTACAAATGATCACTTTCAGTGTTTTTATCACACTGCTCCCTGGCCAGGAACCTCCAAGCCTGTGGGATTTGATGAACTCAGGAAGATTCTCAGGCCGCAAACATGCCCCTATGCATCCACTGTAGAGCTTGAAAGTCCTAAGAATTGAATGGTGTCTCCTGAAGGCCCCAGTGAGCAATGCAAATGGTTCCTGGGATAGATCCCACAGGAATTTATGAGCATTGGTCTATTCAGGTTTTGCATCGGAGTTACCTGGGTATCTTGTTACAATGCATATACACGGGCCCTACCATAAATTTATAGAACTAAAATATTAAAATTATGTGTGATGGAGTGGGGGAAGATGTCAGGCTCAAAAATCTGCATTTAAAAATAGGCTCCCTAGAATAGTGTTCACAGAAATTTGAAGTATTATCAAAAGATTCTTAAGCAGGGAAGAAGCATGATAGACTTTTTTTTTTTTTTGTAAAGAATGATCTGGTGGCAATGTGGAGAATTTCTGGACTGGAGGAAAGTAAAGACTCAGATGGAAAAAGGAATTTAAAAAGCTGATACAAAGGGGGCAAAATAACAGGGAACCTGTAGGAAACCAATAGCAGGTTATGCTTTTAGATGTTAGGAAAGAAGTTGGAAGTCTGAAATGAATGGCTACAGTCTCTGAAATTCCAACCTCGGGCCTGTCCCCTAGCAGTTTCCATTCTTTATTTTAAAAATATTTTATAGGGCTGTTTATTTCTTCTTATCCATCACAGGAAAAGAGCTCACTTCTCCCTTTTAAACTAGAACTTAGAGGTAAAATGCCACATCTGTGTGAAGGAGGATTATGCTACTGAAGCAGTGAATCCAAGTAGCAGTTTTCAAAGTGTAGTCCTTTGATCACCTGTGTCTGAATGAGCAGAGATGTTGGTTAAAATGCAGATTCCTGGCCCTCACCTTGGTCAGAATTCCAGATTCCTGGACCTCACCTAATGAATCAAAACGGCTCCCCCCAAATCTTCATTATAACTGGATTTCCAAGTGACACTGATACATAACATTTGAAAATCAATATTCTACAGTATTTGTGTCTTTGTTCTTATCAGGAAGTCCCCTTCCCTCTATCTCTGCTTGTGGAAATCGTGCTTATCCCTAAAGTCCCAGCCTTCCCTGATCAACTTGCTCCAGCCCCAACAGATACGACCTCTTCTGCTGCTATGGGGATGGGAAATATGAGGAGATATCACAGCTGGGGTGCAGGAGAGAGTTGGGGAGTACTGAGATGCAGCAGCTTGACTGGAAGTGGTGGGAAGGACCCAGGGTTTTTACTTGGAATTTGCACATTTGAATTGAGGTTGCAAAAAGGTAGGGAACCCAGGGCAGACCAACAACAAAATTACCCAGGCTGGTTTCAGCTGTGACTTCAACCCCCACAGCAATCATGCTTAGGGATGATGATTGGAGGTCATGTTAGGGCAGGGGTCTAGAGTGGAAAGTGAGACAAAATGCCTGCCCACCTGCAACTGCACATGGGGGAAGGAAAGTGGGCTAGCCTGGAGTCTCCTTCCCCTCCACCTCGGCCTGTGAGAACCCTGTCTCAACTTCAGCATCACAGTGACCTGCCCAGAGTGCTTGGGCCACCCCACTCTGAGAGTAACAACTGAACCCTGATGCTTTCCTGCCCATTTCATTTGAAGAGCATGTTGGTGCACTTTCCTGGGCTCTTTCACTGAAATCTTCAAAGTCCCTGAGACAGAAAATACTGAGAACAGTCCACATTCCTTGGAAGGCCCAGGTTATAGGGAGATCTATCCAGGGCAAAGTAAAGTTTGAAGACCACCTGCATCAGTGTCTTAGTGAGATTGGGCTGCTATAACAAAATACCAGAGACTGGGTGGTTTAAAACACAGAAATTTATATTCTCACAGTTCTATAGGGTTGGAAGTCTAAGCAGGGTGTCAATATGGTCAGTCTCTGGCGCCGGTTCTCTTCCTGGCTTGAAAATGGCTGCTTTGTCCTCACATGGCCTTTCTTCTGAGTGCTCATAGAGCATGGAGTGGGTGGGGGAGGAGAGGGAGGGGACAGTGGGGAGTGGAGGAAATGGAAGGGGGAGAGGGGAAGGGGGAAGAGGGAGGGAGAAAGCACTCTTCTTCTTATAATACCACCAATCCTATTGAATTAGGGCCCCACTTTTATGACTTCATTTAACATTAATTACTTCCTAACGGCCCTATCTCCAAATACAGTCACATTGGAGATTAGAGTTTCAACATAAGAATTTGGGGGGGGGGACACAATTCAATCCATAGCAATTGGCATCACCTATGTGTGCTTGTTTACGAGGCTCCACCCCACATTTCCTCAATTAGAATCTCAGGGTGGAGCCATAGTCTGCAAGCACTTCAGGTAGTTCTGATGGACACTGGTGTTTAAGAACCACTGCTATAAAGAATATACTTTGTATTTAACACATTAATTGCCATGAGTTTATTTAACTCACAGTAGTTTTGAGCCCGGGGCCTTGTGAAGCATATGTAACTCACACGTCTCTTCACCTTGGGAGCCTTGTGAAGTGTTTTTCAAGTTGCATATAACTCACACAGAAAACAATAAAATAGCAAAATTATCATTAAATGAGAAAGGATTGTTTTGTTTTCGAAGTTTTTATTCTATTTTTGTAATAAAACATTGTGGCCCTAAGGAAAAAAAATTTTTTCTAGTGTGGCAGTCAATGTGTTAATATTTAGTTCACCTTTCACTTGATCTCAACTTTTTTGAAGATTTTATTTCCATCCCGTGCTATCATTTGGTGGGTAGCACAGTCCCTATTTTTAGTTACTCTTGGCAGAAGTAGGACTCTTTTTTCCATGCATCCTAATCAATGGTTCTCAAACTTTAGTGTGCATAAGTATCAACTAAAATCTTGTTAAAATTAAGATTCTAATTTAGTAGGTCTGTGGTGATGCCTGAGAGGCTACATTTTTAACAAACTCCCTGATGATACAGGTGTTGATCCATGGACTGTACTTGGAGTAGCAAGGTCCTAAATAATTTTTCCAAGTTTTAAAGAGGTTAATGTAACTTAGGGAGAGCCAATTTAAATGGCTTCACTGGCCAGGCCAGTAAGTAACTGTAAATGTGTAAAACTATCAGGGGTGATATTAATAGGGCATAACAGAACTTACAGTTGTTCAACTACACATTTTAAAACACACTGGGCTAGCCAACTAGTCTACAAACTGTCTCCATCTGAGGCAACTGGTTTGTAACTCCTTTGCTAATACAACTATTTGATGATTTGTCAATACGTATTTATTTTCCCCTCCACCCATGTTATGGGTGTTTTAGATTTCTACCACAATCTTTCACTCTTCCTTTCCCCACTGTTAATTGGCATGGCTTGATATTGCTTTGTAACCATTTTTAAGAATTATTATTATTTTAAAACGTGTGTGCTGCATAAGCAACCAGGTTGGTACTCTTCAAGGGCAGTGACTGGGCCTTGTTTCTTTTGTTTCCACTCAATAATGGTTAGTTCTGTGTTCAGTTCACAGTGGGCAATCAGTCACCAATGACTAATTGACTCACTGTCAGGACCCAGGACAGTACTTGAGAAGAGAAGTGAGTTCGCTAGGATTGCTGAGGTTTGGAGATAAGGCCCACATCCTATGTGATCAGCATACAGTTTCTCCTAGTTTGAAGAAGGCAAGCCATGAGGGTTTTTTGTTTTGTTTTGTTTTAAGGGAACATTTTATTTTCCCAATATTAAAATACAGGCCAGGCTTGCTCAACTGCTATTGTTTTGAATTTTGCAGGATGTGTTGTGTTTGCAGCTTCTGGACTAACCAATCTGCTATTTTTGGTGTTCTTCATTAAATGGATTGTTGATATGTAAATACACAAGTTGCTATGCAGAATTGCCCTAATTTGCTTGGGAACTTTCTTCCTGCAGTTTGTGCAAAGGCATTATGTTACTTCCCCACATTCAAGAATATTTTAAGTACTTGTAGCAAAATTGTGCTAAACCAATTGTCAAAACTTGGGAGTGTACCGTAAAAGAGAATTGATACAGATAAAATCAACCCATTTGCATGGTCTCCCATTTATTTATATGTATGCAAATATATCTGTATGTGGCATAGATATATGCACACATTGTATTACAGCTAAAGATTCAACTGCAGTTAATGACCATACAAAGGGAAGAACTATTAGCAAATTAATTAAGAACCTGTCTGTCATGCTATTGTAAAAGGAAGTCATTTGCTCGCTTAAAGAGGAACTCTTTTCCATCACTGAAAATTGTGATTCTATAAAATGTTTGCTGACCTCTGCTAGAGAAGACTTTTGTTCAAATAAACAAAAGGCTGTAGATAACTAGCCAACCAGAGAAATGTAATCATGAACTGAATTGAATACTTTTTTGATTATGATTCCCTACTTACTCATTTGTTCAACAAATATTGAAGGATCAGAAATCCTTCTATGTGCCAGACACAGTACTGGGCACAGGGTGAACGAGGGGTCATAGTAGTAAACCAGACACCCACGGTCCTTGCCTTCTTGAAACTAAATTAATTAAAAGTGCTATCATCAGTGTATGTATGTGTATTTGCATATTATAATAATTAGAACAATTTTACATGTTTTCTCTTTGTAATCAAAGAATTGTAGAGTAGAGAAAGTTAAATGGAATGCCATTTAATTTATTCCTTCATCCTTCAGGTATCTGGAAGAATTTGTGGGTTATAGCAGACACTGTTGGAGCCCCACTCATTATCTACCGGGCCCTCATTGTTTCTGCGCACACCCACCTGATAGGCACCTGTGACTCATTGCCTGCATGCTTTCTCTGGTCTCTGAAGCCCACAGGACCTGTGCTGGGAGTTAACATAATACCCCATGCCCCTGCAATGAAGCAGCCTTCAACTAAGGACTGAGGGGAATTAGTAGATAAATACCCCAGCTCCCTGCCCCTCTGTTGGGATAACTCTGAGGTGTTCTACATTCTCTCGCAGAATTCGCTGGTGGGATTGAGCCCCAGTCACCTACAATGGTGATCTCTTCAGTATTGCATCTTACATGGGCTTCCTTCTCTAACCTGCCACACTTCCCTATTTTCCTACGGTGTTTCCTGGGATAACCTTCCAAATACACCACTTGCACTCACTTTCTTTACTCAAGGTCAGCTTCTAGGGGAAACCAACCTATGTCATGTGTCAATCTAGGCTATAAGAAGATATATGATGGAATTGTATATTCAAGGGCAAGACAAAGGCAAATTTATTTTGAAAATCATATCTAATGTAAAATACATGGTTCTCATTCCCAGACAAAATATAAGTAGATCATTTATTTTTCTCAAGCATTTTGATGCAAATGATTAGTTGATTAAGTATATTTGGGGAAGTCCTTATCTTTGTGAATAAGTAAAGTCTTTTGCAATTTTAATAATAGAACCCCACTTTTGGTCAGGTAATTTCACAGTTTTATCTATTAGAGTTTTCAGAAAGGCAGCTGGTACCTTTTAATATTGTGAGCCTTGTTTTAGGATCTGGTCACCTCTTTTAATCTCTTCCCCTGCCTTCTCCCTCCATACCCAGGTCTTCCTGGGATAGCGATAGAGTGTTGGGCTGGGTGGTCACAACATAACCCAAAGCTCAGCTTCCCTTTTGTTTGTTTTGTTTTCTGTTTTCTTTTTGTTGCTGTTTTCTCTCATCCACAGCCTGTGTCTGTTTTCCTCCGACTTGAATGGAATCTTACCCCTAGTTTTATAGAGACTGTGTCCAGAATTTCCCTTTGCAGCCTCATAAACCCAGTGCATATATTTCTCTCTTCCCTTTATTGGTGGTGAGGAAGTCATTTGGTTTTTATCATACTTGGAGTATTCCAGCCTATGAATAATGTAATATTGGAAATGAAAACAGACAAGCAACAAAACTGTTGGGCTTATGGCAGGATGGAAGAAGACTTATAACATGAACTTTTTATACTCGTACATTTTATGTATGTGTGCCAGAATTTATCTTTCTCATTTTAACTTTATTCTTCCATCCAATCACCTGCACCTGTTAAGATTCTTTCATTTGTGAGCTTGAGGGTGGCCATTTGTGGAGAGTGGAGCTTGCCTTAAACAGAAGCATAGAAGAGGCTCCCTGATTAGAAAGGGGGACTTGGCTTCAATTACCAAGGCTATTTGTTGTTAGGACTCCATGTCTCTGCATCAGTCGCTTGTCTGTATACTTCAACTCTTGCCTTTTGCTACAAAGGTCTTGGTTCAGGATGTTTATGTAGGCTTTGGATTTTAAATCTCTGTCTGGTCTTTATTTTCTCTGTCCAATGTACCTACCTAACTCACTGCCTGTTATGAATTCTTGTACTTAGCAGACATTGAATAGATATTTCTTAAACATTGGATATATTCCCTGACTTCCACTTGCATGATCTTTTTATGGCTTCTAGCACCTGAGCCCTTGATTCCTGACTCCAAACTTTGTCCTGAACTCAGGCTCCTGGGTTATTTCACAGGGCTGATAAGTTCCTCTGCCTGGATCCTTCCCTTTACCCCCAGCCCTGCCTCAGTTTCTTGCAGTTCTAGATCCTTACTTTGTACCACAACTTGCTGACTTTCTGTAATGATGACAGTCTAATGTAGATAATGTAGCTAGAATGTTCACAATAAGGAAGCAAGTTAACAAATCTGAGATCCACAATCCTGTTTACACTTTTATTTTGAAGGATAATTATGTATTTGCTTAAGTAAGGCCCTATGTATTGAGTGCAGATGTCAGAGCAAGGAAGTGTTGACTAAGACTGGATTCCTGCTGTGAAGTGCAAGATGCGTGAAATTCTAGCGTATGTGCAGAAATTTAAACCTATCATTTACTGACAGGCAATAATTACTTTAATGAAGTCAGGAGACTATTTCAAACAAGCAGTTAGAGTTAACAATAAAATTGTAAACAGGACCCTAATTAATGAATTTCCAAACTGTACTTCCCACCTCTGTGGATGCTGTGAGCTATAAAAAATGGGAAAAAATAATTAATATTTATTGAGTACTTATGTCATGCTGAGCACTGTGCCAGCCATTTTATATTGTCTCATTTAACCCCACAACAACTCTATGTGGTAAATGCTATTATTATCCCCATTACACAGATGAGGAAACTGAGACTTAGAGGTGAAAAACATTGCCCAAAGCCACATATGTTAGTAAATGGTAGAACTGTGATACAAACACAGGCTAGTTTCACTACAGAACCCAAGCTGTTTACCATGATAATATATTACCCTAGAGTATATAATAAATATATAAAACTCACTTCCAAGTGTGTCAATCAGGACATGCCAATAGGAAACATATAATATAGTCAGATTAGGATAATTTGAAGAGGGTATAGTCATAAAGAGACTATTTATAGGAGTGTGGGTATAAGGGATCTTCTAGGAGTAGCATAGTAATAGCAAAGGTAGCTCTTACTATTTCTAAGCTAAAGGGATAAGAGGTTGGAGCAGTTACTGGCACCCAGAAAAAGAAAGTCATATATTAATAGAGGCTGACTTGAGAAGGAGTAGTGACCTTTGGGCACATCTAGGCCAGAGAAGCCTCAGGATTATATACCCTGACCTTAGTCTCCCCTCCCTATGATCTCCTACTGGGCTCACCATTGGCCAAGTCCATCCAAAATCCAGAAGGAAAGGAGCCAATTGATAAACTCCATGCAGGTCAGCTTCCCAAGGCAGAGAGCAAGATGAGGGCTGGAGAGTGGCTCTAGAGGGGCAAATGGAGGCTATCCATCATACCATGAATTAATAGAACATTCTCATTTACCAGTGTGCTCTGTTGAAGTTCAAGTAGCTTTTCACAGTTTTCAGCTGAGTGGAAAATATAAATCCTTCACCAAATGAGGCTTTTTTTGCCTTACTAAGTGGTTACGGCAAAGTTATCATTTAATGTCTCATGAACACCTAATAATGCAGTCAGTATTTTCTTTATTCTGTTGAATTAAAGTCAGTTAACTTGACATTTACATTACTGTAAGTCTTCTCAGGTTGATAGTTAAGTTATTTACACATGTTCCTAAAGTTTTCCCATAACTTTTTATTTTTATCTCCCACTCCTCAAGACTTTCCAATTTCTATCAAAAAGACCCCAAACTGGAAAACTGGGGTCATCTTTGTCATATCCATCTTGTCATTTAAAATCAAGCCACTTACTGATTACAGTTAATTCTTCCACTAATTTATTTTACAGCCCCAATTTCTTTCCTATTGTAACAACCTTAATACAAATGTTTATCACTTCATATCTGGGTTTTAGTGATGGCTGCTTAATTGCCACATTAATCTTCTTAGATGGCAATTTTGAACATAAAACTCCACTCTCAAAAAACTTCAATGGATTCCCCAATATCAGTAGGAGCAGGGCCATACTCCTTAGTACAGCATTCAAATCCTTCCACAGCTCAGTTGCTACCTTTCTTTCCAAACTTTTTTCACAGTAGTTTCACCAGGCAACTCTACTTCAGTGAAATCATTCAACTTTACTTGAGTCAACACATTGAAGGGGAAATGCATATAGCATTTCCCCTTCAATGTGTTGACTCAAGTTGTTCTTTATTGAAATGGCCTCTTTCTTCTTCAATTGTCTAAATACGATCTTTCATTTGAGGCTCAGCTCAACTCCTGTTTCCTTCAATGCTGCCTGTACTCAGTCGTCAGTGAGTTCTGCATGCCAGTAGCACTATCAACAAATAGACATAGCAGTACTAGTACATATTTTCTAGAGTTGTTAATAATAGTGCTTTTCTCAGGGGTTTGTTGTGAGGCTTATATAACTTGATATATATGAAATTTTTAGAACAATGCCTGGTATGTGGTAAGCTCTCAATAAACTTTAGCTATCAAAATTATTTATTATTTCTATTACAACTCATTTGGCACTTAGCATAGTACTTTGTGTTGCTACTTTGCTTTGAATGTATTTGGAGTATTTCCCTAGTTAAATTACCATCCCCATGAGGGAAGAATGTGGCTTTTTTTAAATCAATTGCTGTATTCTCCACATCTAACACAGAGCTTGGAAGATAATCAATTTGAATAAATACTTATTGTGTGATAGATGATGGTGATGGTGATGATGCTTGCTACTCTATTCTCTGTTTGTGGACAATGGCTACAATATATATCAATTTATAAAATCATTAATTACATTATAAAGCTGGTAAGTACCTTACAGATAATTTAGTTCCACACCATTATCTTCTAGATGAATACAACTGAGGCTCAAGGGAGAGGAAAGGACTTGCCCCAAACCACAAAGTTACTAGTTAATGACAGAGTCAGTACTAGAACTCGGAATGTATTCCAGATCAGTGAATTGAACAAATACTTATTGAGCATTTATGTATTATGTATCAAGTACTGTGCTGGGTGTTGGGGAGATATGTATGACTGGGACAAAGTCCTTGCCTTCATGCCATTCACTTTCTTTTACTGATATATAATATTTGTACATGTACATGTAATATTTTGTTACATGCATAGAATGTATAATTATCAAGTCAGGGTATTTAGGGTATCCCTCATCTCTATCATTTCTATGTTATGTGAACATTTCAATTCTTCTTATAGCAAATTTGAAATATATAATAATACATTGTTCTTCACTATAGTCACTCTACTATTGAAAATTAGAACTTATTCCTTCTATCTAACTGTATGTTTATACCCATTAACCAGCCTCTGTTCATCCCCCCCACCACATACACCCTTCCCAGTCTCTGGTATCTATCATTCTAATCTCTACCTCTATGAGGTCCACATTTTATTTTCACATATGAGTGAGAACATGCAATATTTGTCTTTCTGTGCCTGGCTTATTTCACTTAACATAATGTCCTCTAGTTCCATCCAAGTTGTTGCAAATGTCATGATTGTGTTTTTATTCTTGGCTACATATTCCATTGTATAAATATACCACATTTTCTTCATATATCCATTGATGGAGACACTTAGGTTGACTCAATGCTGTTGTGAATAGTGCTGGAACAAATGTGGGGGTACAGGTATCACTTTGATATACTGATTAATTTTTCTTTGGATTAATACTTAGTGGGATTGCTGCATTGTATGGAAATTCTACTTTTAGTTTTTTGAGAAATCTCTATACAGTTATACTGTTTTCCATAGTGATAGTACTAATTTATATTTCCACCAGCAGCGTATGAGTTCCCTTTTCTCCACATCATAACTGGCATCTGTTGTTTTTTGTCTTTTTAATAATAGTCATTTTAACTGTGGTGAGATTATATCTCATTGTGGTTTTGATTTGCATTTCCCTGTTGATTAGTGATGTTGAACATTTTTCATATATCTGCTGACCATTTGTATGTCTTCTTTTGAGAAATGTATATTCACGTTTTTTGCCCACTTCTTAACAGGATTATATGTTTCTTTATTATTGAGTTGCTTGAGTTCCTCATATATTCTGAATATTGGTCTTTTGTAGGATGAATAGTTTGCAAATATTTTCTCCCATTAAACAGGTTGTTTTTTCACTCTGTTGATTGTTTTCTTTGTGTGCAGAAGCTTTTGTGCAGCTTTGTGTGCAGAACTTTTTAGTTCAGTATAGTCCCACTTGTTTATTTTTGTTTTTTTGCCTGTGTTTTGAGGTCTTAGTCATAAAATCTTTGCCTCTATCAATGTCCTGAAGTGATTTCCCTATGTTTTCTTCTAGAAGTTTTATAGATCTAGGTCTTACATTTAAATCTTTAATGTACTTTGAGTTGATTTTTGTATATGGTCCAGTTTCATTCTTCTGCATATGGATATCCAATTTGCCCAGCATCATTTATTGAAGAGGGTGTCCTTTCCCCAATGTACATTGTTGGTGCCTTTGTTGAAAATAATTTGGTTGTAAATATGTGAATTTTTTTCTGGGTTTTCCATTCTCTTCCATTGATCTATGAGTATGTTTTTATACCAATACCATGCTGTTTTGGTTACTATAGCCTTGTACTATATTGTAAAATCAGGTAGTGTGATGCCACCAGCTTTGCTCTTTTTCTCAGAATTGCTTTTGGCTATTTGGGTTCTTTAATGGTTCCATAAAAAAATTTAGGATGGTTTTTTCTATTTCTGTAAAAATGACATTGGATTTTGATAGGAATTGTACTGAATCTGTAGATTTCTTTGGGTAGTATGGTCATTTTAATAATATTAATTATTCCAATTCATGAATATGAGGTGTATTTTCATTTGTTTGTGTCCTCTTCAATTTCTTTCATCAGAGTTTTGTAGTTTTCCTTGTAGAAGTCTTTTACCTCCTTGGTTAAATTTATTCCTACATATTTTTGGTAGCTATTGTAAATGGAATTGCCTTCTTGATTTTTTTTCTCAGCTAGTTCATTATTGGTGTATAGAAACACTACTGATTTTTGTATGTTAATTTTATATCTTATATTTTTAGTGAATTTATTTTTCAGATCTAAGAGTTTTTTGGTGGTGTCTTTAGGATTTTCTAGGTATAAGATCACATTGTCTGCAAAGAGGGACAATTTGACTTTCTCTTTTCCAATTTGAATGCCTTTTTATTTTTTTGTCTTGCTTAATTGCTCTGGATAGGATTTCCAGTACTATGTTGTATAGGAGTGGTGAAAGTTGGCATCTTTGTCTTGTTCTAGTTTTTGGAGCAAAGGATTTCAGCTTTTCTCCATTCATTAGTGATGTTAGCTGTGGGTTACCATATATGGTCTTTATTATGTGGGAGGCATATTGCTTCTATGCCTTGTTTGTTGAGTTTTTATCTGAAAAGATAATGAATTTTATCAAATGCTTTTTCTGCATGTATGAAGAGGATCGTATCATTTTTCCTTCATTCTGATGATGTGAGGTATCATGGTTACTGATTTACATATGTTGAACCATCCTGGCATCCCTGAGATAAATCCAACCTGATCATGGGTTGATATCTTTTTGATGTATGATTGGATTCAGTACGGTAGTATTTTCCTAATAGGGGAAAGAACAAATGCAATCCCCAGTACCACAAATTATGCAGTGGAGTCTTCATATTTGGAGAAGTTGTAGGGGTCAGTACACTCGGAGTGCCATGGATGAGCCTCACTGCGAGAAAACCACCTTGATGATTATACTATCTCCCCTGTCAGATAAGTATTTTTTAAATGGGATAAAAGCATACAAATTCTTTGAACATTTTTAGGTGTACATGGGAGCCTTCATAGGAAAAATGAAGACCAGAAGTGTTTAGGACCAAGAGCTTATTGTTCATATATCTTTGTAACAAAACAACATAAATTTGTAGTGATAAGACAAAGGAAAGGGAGTTTAAACTTCTAGGGGCAGTAAATTGTGGGAAAGTGACTAGGAAATACATGGGGAATCTAGAGGTATATAAATGTTACTTTAGTATGTTGGTTTGTATAGATCCACTTCAGTGTTGACTCCCAGCCTCTGGCAATAAGAATGTTCTTGTCTTCCTGGCACAGGGAGGGTACATTTCTCATGGGAAATTTTATGACCTGATTTCAGGTAGAAAGGGTGAGGTCAGAGAGCCCTTCCTGCATCTGCTGTTTCATATTTTGTTGAGGATTCAAGTATGCTCATATTTTGTTGAGGATTTTTGTCTCTATGTTCATTAGGGATGTTGGTCTATAGTTTTATTTATTTATTTTTTGTTGCATCCTTCTCTGGTTTTGGTATCAGGGTAATGCAATGCTGGCCTCATAGAATGAATTAAGGAAAATTCCCTCCTCTTCAATTTTTTGAAATAGCTTGAGAATTGGTGTTAGTTCTTATTGTCAGTTTGATAGAATTCAGCAGTGAAGCCATGTAGTCCTGGACTTTTCTTTTTGTTATTGATTTAATCTCATTACTGGTCTGTTCAGGTTTTCTATTTCTATTTCTAGTCTCTGATGATTGTTTGTATTTCAGTGGTATTAGTAGTAATGTCGTCTTTTTCATTTCTGATTTTATTTATTTGGGTCCTCTCTCTCCTCATCTTGGTTACTCTAGCTAGCAGTTAATCAATTTTGTTTATCTTTTCAAAAAACCAACTTTTTGGGTTTTTTTTTTTATGATCTCTATTTAGTTCTACTCCAAGCTTTATTATTTCTTTCATTCTACTAATTTTGGCTTTGGTTTGTTTTTGCTTTTCTAGTTCCTTAAGATAGATTGTTAGATTGATTATTTCAAATCTTTCTACTTTTATAATATAGGCATTTCTTCCAGTAAACTTCCCCTTAGTAGTGCTTTTACTGAATTCTTGGTATTTTGTGTTTCAATTTTCATTTGATTAAAGTTTTAAAAAGAATTTCCCCAATTTCTTCCTTGACCCATTGGTCATTCAGGAGCATATTGTTTAATTTTCATGTATTTGTACAGTTTCAAAAGTTTCACTTGGTATTGATTTCTAGTTTTATTCCATTTTGGTCTGAGAAGATATTTGATGTGAGTTAGATTTTTAAAATATTTCTTGAGACTTGTTTTGTGTCCGAACATATGATCTATCCTAGAGAATGTTCCATGTGCTGATGAAAAGAATATACATTCTGTAGCTGTTGGATGAAATGTTCTGTAAATATCGGATTAGGTCCATTTGGTCTAATGCACAGTTTAAATCCTATGTTTCTTTGTTAATTTTCTGTTTAGATGATTTATCTAATGCTGATAATGGGGTATTAAAGTCCCCAACTGTTACTGTATTGAAGTCTATTTCTCCCTTTATATGTAATAATATTTGCTTATATATCTGGGTGCTCCAGTGTTGAGTGCATATTTGTTTAGAATTATTATATCCTTTTGCTGAATTGATCTGTTTATCATTATATAATGACCTTCTTTTTCTCTTTTTACTGTTTTTGAACTAAAGTCTTCTTCGTCTAACTATTCTTGCTTATTTTTGGTTTCTGTTTGCATGGAATATCTTCTTTCATCCCTTTATTTTAGTCTATATTTGACTTTATAGGTAAGATGAGTTTCTTGTAGGCAACATTTAATTGGGTCACGTTTTTTTAAATTCATTCAGCTAGTCTATATCTTTTAAGTGGAAACTTTAATCTGTTTACATTCAAGGTTATTATCAATATATGAGGGCTTATTCCTGTCATTTTATTAATTGATATCTGTTTTGTATATTCGTCATTCCTTTCTTTCTCTCTTATTGTTTGTCATTGTGGTTTGGTGCATTTCTATAGTGGTAACGTTTGATTCCTTTCTATTCCTCATTTGTGTGTTTCTTCTACCAGTGGGTTTTACACTTTCATGTGTTTTCATGATGGTAGATATTGTCCTTTCACTTTCATGTGTAGGAATGCCTTAAATATTTCTTGTAGGACTGATCTAGTGGTGATGACTTCCCTCAGCTTTTGCTTATCTGGGAAAGACTTTATTTCTCCTTCATTTATGATGGATAACTTTACTTGGTATAATATCCTTGGGTGACAGTTTCTTTTTTCTTTCAGCATGTTTAATATATCATTCCATTCTCTACTGGCCTATAAAGTTTCTGCTGAGAAAACTGCTGTTAGTCTGATGGGGTTCCCTTATAAGTGACTAAATGCTCTTCTCTTACTGTTGTTAGAATTATCTCTTTGTCTTTGAATTTTGGCAGTTTGACTATAATGTACTATGGAGAAAAACTTTTTGAATTATATCTGTTTGGGGATCTCTGAGCTTCCTGTATGTGGATGTCTAAATTTCTTGCTAGACTTGGGAAGTTTTCAGCTATCATTTTATTAAACAAATTTTCAATGCTTTTCATTTTCCCTTTGACTTGGGACAACAAAAATTTGAATATTTGGTCACTTTATGGTATTTCATATGCCACATAGGATTTGCATATTTTTAATTCTTTTTCCTTTATTTTTGTCTGACTGGTTATTTCAAAAGACCTATCTTCAAGTTTTTCAGTTCTTTCTTCTGCTTTATCTAGTCTATTATTTAAGCCTTTGAATGTATTTTATGTTTAATTTAATGAATTCTTCAGTTGTAGAATTTTTTTATGATTCTCTCTTTTTGGTAAATTTCTAATTTATAACCTGAATTGTTTTTATGATTTCTTTGTATTTTTTTTAGTTCTCTTGTATCTCACTGAGCTTCTTTAATATCATTATTTTAATTATTTTTCTAGGATTTCATAAATTCCTTTTCCATTGGAATCTGTTGCTGAAGAATTATTATATACCTTTACAAGTGTCATATTTCCTTTTTAAATGTTTCTTATGGCCTTATGTTGATATATACACATCTAGTATAATAGTCACTTCTTCCACTTTTATGAATTTGCTTTCATAGGGCAGAATTTTTTTCCAGAACATGTATTTATAATGTTGGCAGGGTAGGGCACTTTGGCTTTGATTCTGGGTGCATGCAGTAGTATAGTCTCCATATGATTTCCTCAGCTGTAAACAGTGTCAGTGGTATCTATGATTTTCTTAGTAGCTTATGGTGTAGTTGTTTAGTAGAGGCTGCAGTGAAGTTTTGCTGGGGAGAAGGATGTCAGGTAGGCCTGTCCGTGGACCCCAGTGGTGGTAGCAATAGGCTGAGCATGACTGTCTTTGGGCCTAAGGGTGGCATATGCTGGGTACCAGGGCTAGTGGGTGCAGAGCGGGGTAATTTTTGGGCCTCCAGGTGGCTTGCTCAGGTGCTGGCAGTGGCAGTGGTGGGCCAAGAAGGTTGCGGGGGGGGAATTCTTGGGTTCCTGAGCAGTGGGTTTGGCATGGGTGCTGGCAATAATGGTGGCAGGACAATCCTCTGGGTCCCTAGTAGTCCACACTGGTGTTAGTATTGGCTATGATGGGCTAAGTGGGTTAGTTCTCAGGCCGACGGGTGGTGCATGCTGGTGGATACCAGCTATGGTGATAGTGGCAGGTGAGGCCAGCCCATCTTCAGGCCCCCCATAGGAGTGCTCAGGTGTCAATGTTAGCATATGAGGCAGGGCTACTTCTAGGCCCCCAGACAGCATGCTTGGGCACAGGGAGGTTGGTTGGTGGAGCTGGGCCAGGTGGGCATATTCTCAGGCCCTCTGGTGGTGCATGTGGGCACTGGCTGTGCTAGGCAGGGGTAGGGTGATCCCCAGTCCCCAGCAGAATGTTTGGGTGGGAGTAGCAGCCCTGGTGCTGAGGAAGATGAGTTTGCTTTCAGTGACAGCAGTCATAAACAGGTGGCTGGGGGAGCACATGCTTCAGCCCAGGTGGCAGCCATGAGTGGGATAGATTTTCCTCAGGGTGATTTTAAATGTGGGAGGCCTGCTACTAGGGGTGGCAGGGTTGCTGCCATGGCTCATGCTTTAGCCCTTGGAACAGCTAACAGTGGTCCCTGGCTGCATGTAAGGGATGTCAGTGGGACTCCAGAAATATGGAGAGCAGGATCTGTTGGCCCTAGGGCAGGATTCAGTCTCATGGGGGTTGGGTTTTCAAAATGGCACCTTTCTATAGCTGCTTAGGACTCAGGTTATGTGGGACCCAGTGTGAGCTGCCTCTTTGAAGCAACGCTCAGTCTCCAGGTAGCTTCCAATATTGGTGTCGGAGACCATGTGGGTGGAGGGGGCTCTCCCATAGCTAGGATTGCAAGAGTCTGCAGTGGGAATGTGGACCACTAGGGGTTGCTCATTTACCCTTTCCTTACATTGGGGAGCTTCTCTAGGCTGTCAGCCAATCCTAGCCATTCAGGCTGCCTCACTTCTCTCTCCTTCCTTGCCTTTAATGTTTTCTGTCATCTCCGTGTTGAATTCCAGCATTCTCTTAGATGATCTATTCAAAATGTGATTATCTACTTATTGTTTTGGTTCTTCTTTGTGGAGGAGGCAAGTACCAGATGCCTCCAATCAGCCATCTTGAAACCTATTGCAAAGAAAACTCTTATACAATTTTGGTTTCCTTTTCTCCACATCTTCCCCAGCATCTGTTATTTTTTATCTTTTTAATAATAGCCATTTTAACTGGGGTAGGATAACACTTCATTATGGTTTTGATTTGCATTTCTCTAATGATTGGCGATATCGAGCATTTCTTCATAAATTTCTTGGCCATTTGTAAGTCTTCTTTTAGAAATATCTATTCATGTCCTTTGCCTACTTCTTAATGGGATTATGTTTCTTTTACTGGTGAGTTGTATGAGTTGCTTGTATATTCTGGACTTTTTAATGGTGGGTGGGAGACATAAATAAGCATATAGGCAAACAGAAATAAACAGTGTCAATTGCTATGAAGGAAATAAAAGATGGTGATGAAAAAGACTAACAGAGTGAAGAGGTAGGTAACTTGGATCTTCTAAAGTGATAGTTAACCTGAGTCCTGAATGATGAGAAGGAGACAACCAAGAGAAGATCTCAGGAAAGATTGTTGCAGGCACAAAAAAGAATACTTGCAAAAACCCTAAGGGGGAAATGAGCTTTGTGTGTTTTAGGAACTAACTGTGGCCAGTGTAGCCAAAACATAGTACATAAGTGAGATAGTGGTATAATTTGAGATAAGGAGGCTAGGCAGGGTCCATGTCATATAGAGCTCTGTAGACCATACTAAGGAATTTGTATTTTAGTTTTGTGACCCTGCTTATGCTTTAAAATGATCATTCAGGGGGCTATGTGGAATACTTGTCTGTATAGGGAAGGATAAGTGTAAGAAAAATTAACCAAAACTTGGAACTAGGCAAAATAGGTTACTGAGCCTTTTTCAGTACAGTGCTGGGCTCGACTTTCTATTGTATGCACTATCTTATAACCTTGTTGAGGCAAAGGTTAACTTGTAGATTGTTGTCCGGTAGAGAGGCAAATAATTTTTTTTTCCATTTCCCTTGTAACAGATCACCCCAGTGGTTATAGTTACGGCCTTTTTGGATATTATCTAGTTTTGCATTTAGCCCAGAAATCATATTCTAACATTACCTTCTAACATTAGCTTCTCAAATGGTCTTTGGTCCAGAATTAAAATTATGTTGTTACCTGCATTAGTTAGTGGGTTGACTAAAATCATTGACGTGTGTTTATTTGTCTATGAGAGTCATATATTTACCTTTTTAAATAATAGACATTAACAAGTGGAAGCAGGCAGAATAGTTAGAGGACAATTGCTGTAGTCCAGGTGAGCCATGAGAATGTTTTGGACTAGGGTGGTAATAGAAGACACGGTTGGAAGAGATTGCATTCCTTATAGTTTGGAGGCAGAGTGAACAGGATTTCTGATTGATAGAACATGGAAATTCAGGAAAAGAGTAACTAAGAAAGAGTCCTACATTTTTGACCTAAGAAATGGGTGGTGCTGTTAAGTGAGATGGAGATGATAGGTAGTGAAAAAGTTTGGCAGAGCATGTGAGGTGGAAAATCAAAAGTCCAGTTTTAGATATGCTAAGTAAAAGGTGTCAATCATCCATGTAGAAAAGTGAAATAGGATCTGTGGCACATGAGTCTAGAACTTAAGTGGGAATTCTAGCTAGAGACTAATATTTGGGTGTCAATAGAATTTAGGTAGTGATTAAAGCCTGGGCCTGGACGGAGCTGGAGTTCCTTGAGGGCATTTAGAAAAATGAAGATTAATAGGCCCCCATTATATATTTGGTACATTTGGAGCAGGGCTTGGAAATCTTTATTTCTACCCCATGATCCAAGTGATTTTGACCCTGAGAAACAGTGACCTAGAGCAGGGGTTGGCAAACCTTTTCTCTGTAAAGGGCCAGATAGTAAATATTTTAGGTTTTCTGGGCCATACAGTCTATTTCAGTTCTGCCACTGTGCCAGGAAAGCAGCTACCAACATGTGTGGCTGAGCATGGCTATATTCCAATAAAATTTTATTTATGAACCTAAAATTAGAATTTCATGTGATTTTCATATTTTACAAAATAGTATTTTTCTTGTGATTTTTTTCCAACTATTTTAAATGTAAAAATCAGTCTTAGCTCACGGGCTGTACAAAAACAGGCAGTGGGCTGGATTTGGCCCATGGGCTGTAGTTTGCTTAAACAGGATCTAGATCAGTGATCTCTCAAGAGACATATGGCAATATAATATTAAAGTTGCTCTTTATATTTATTTTACACACATATATCATATATATTTATATTTGACAAATAAATATCCAAATATTAGGAGAACATACTAAAGAAAATTTACCTGTGGGGATGGGATCACAAAAATTTGGAGGCTACTTAGCTAAAACATAGGAACTATATTAGGGTTCTTCAGAAAAACAGAACCAATAGGATATACACACACACGTATGTATATGTATGTTAATAAGGAGTTGGCTCATTTCATGTGATTATGGAGGCCAGTCACATGATCTGCAGTTGGCAAGCTGGAGACCCAGGAGATGTGATAATGTAAATTCTAGTCTGAAAGGTGGGAGGCTAGAGACTCAGGAAGAGCTGATGTTTCCTGTTGATTCTGAAGGCAGGAAAAAACTGTTGTCCCAGCCTGAAGGCAGTCAAGCAGGAGGGAATCCCCTCTTACTCAAAGGAGAGTCAGCCTTTTTGTTCTATTCAGGCCTTCCACTGATTGGATGGGGCCACCCACAGTGGGGAGGGCAATGTGTTTGACCTAGTATACAGATTCAAATGTTAATCTCATCCAGAAATACTTTCATAGACACACTCAGAATAATGTCTGGCCAAATATCTGGGTACACTATTAGTCAAATTGACATTTTCAAAATTAACCATCGCAGGGACTATCTTTATTAGTTAAACCTGTATTTATTGCTCTATGCTGTTGTGAAATCTATCTTCGCCTTCAAACTGAAGCATAATTGGGTCACTGAGGTGGTGGTAGACTTCCAATGATTGGAACTTTCTAGATCTTCATGTAGTGTGCCCCAAGCCACACTCTATGTCTTGGGACACCTCACTATAGTCTGTACTCCCAAGTGCTTTTAGATCTTTAGCTTTATGAAAATTATTTTATATCAACCAACTTTGCTAATTAAAACAATCCTGGTCTTAAACAGAAGCATTTCTGACAAGTATTAATATAAGTACATTGAAATATTTTTGAAATGAAATAGAGCAACCGGTGTTAAAAGGAAAGCATTTTAGAAATCTTCATTTCCTCATATATTTGCTTAAAGGGTGGCAGACCTCAAGCTGCTCACTCACCTTGATCAATGAGGATTTCTGCTTGTTAAGTAAGCAAAATGTCTAATTGTATTTATTTTCTTGTGTGATGCTTTGTGGAAGCAGGGTGAGTCTGAAGGCTAAACTATTTGGGGCCATGTGTCTTTTTAAATTTTTCCTCCTAAATCCTTTTATTAACTCTTGTTCTGAACCTGTTGTGTTTTCTAAAAGATGTGCAGGCAGGAGACATGCAAGGGATATGAGGCAAAGTTCAGCGTGGGTGGAGGCTTAGGGGCTCTTGTTCACAAATGCTTTGCTTCATGTCCTCTGGAGTATGGCAGATGGGAAGGGGCACCATTGTTTCCAGGGTGCAGTCAGAGCCCTGGAGCTATACAGCCAGCAGGAGGAGGCAGGGTTAATACCAGAGAAGATAATTAGTCACAGCCTGTGATCTTTCACCTTCACAATCCCCTGTAGCCTGCTTCCTGTGTATTAAATGGGTATCTGGGGTGTGTGGGCCGCTGGGGATAGAGAAAAAGAGACCTTATACAATGCAATGTGTTTGGCCCTAGCTGGCCCAGAGGAGGGAGGTCTGTGGAGCTTTTGCTAAAAATCTGGGAAGGGGAAGAAGATGTTTGCAGAATGGCAAGTAGTTATAGCGAGCCCTGTCAAGGAAGCCGAGGTCAGAACAAAGGGGAGACCTTGAAATCTATGAAATGCTCTGGGTGCACCTCATTTGACACAACTAACCCACCCCAAAGGGTTGTGCCCATCTCATGCTCATGTACCCTCAATTTAAAGGCATTTGGGTTGGGCTATCATACACTGGAAGCTCACGGTGTAAGAGAAGACAAAGATAAAGCTGGGAGGGTAAGCACAGCAGATCTTACAAAGTGGAGTTGTTTGAATAATAAAAAGCAAAGAAAACAATGTAAGACCAATCACCAGGAATGGGGCACAGCAGAAAAGCCCTGTAACATGGGAAGAGAGATGCAGGAAAGGGCTTACAAAGCAACGGTGGTTTCTCTAAAAGGGGGATTTTGCTTTATTTTTCATCTCTCAAAAGGTGTCAGCTTAAGAAAACCTCACAGTTCCTGTGGGCTGCTTGCTCTCAAAGGAAAATGAATTATTTAGAAGTGTTATGAATAGTTCATGAAACCTCCCTCCAAGAGGGTTGCTGCTTAGGTTCAGAGTAATTGGCCAGGAGCAGAAGGGGTGCGGGCCCTTTCCTCAGTGGTTCTTTCTTCCCCCTCTGGAGGGGTCCCTGAGTGAGAGGGTGAGGATGACTGCCTGGGGTGGATCTTTCATCCCAGGTGAGAAGAACCGAGGCAGATAAAAACACAGGTCATTCCCAGGACAGGCCTGCAGGAGGAGCCAGTGCCCTTCAGTGGAATAAGCTCTCTCAGGAAGGGAGGGCTCTTACCAGGGAGGGCTCCAAGGAGCCTCAGATTTAGGCCTGAATCCCAATCTCCAATCGGTGGAGCAGGCAGCAGGTGCTCCCAGGCCATTTCAGCCTCCGTTTTCCCTGTTGCAGGCCCTGGGGGCTTTTAGGGTCTGCACAAAAGAAGGTTATCTAACAGAAAGAGAAATGTGGTGCAGCATCCAGCCACAAGGCTATGCTTTGATGCTAGCCTCTGAATAGCCTTGTTTTCCGAGCCAGTGTTCCCACCCTCCTTCACCTTCTCCTTGCACACACACACCACCTACCTACCCACACCCACACATTTAATGGAAATGGTCAAAGCGATAAGCCCAGCCTTACAAAAACAGATTCCAGAGTGAAGAGGCTGTATCTTTTTAAAGGCAAAAAGAGAACAGACATGATCAGAGTTTATAAAATCACTGTCAGGATTGGAAGAAGGCAGACAAGAACTATTCCTGACCTCAGCCTGATCGGTACATGAGGTGAGAGGCAATATAATGTAGTGCTTCTATTTAGTCTGTCAAATATGGGTTCAAATCAGGGCTCTGCTACTAAGCTGTTTGACCCTGGACCCTTCACATAACCTGCCTGAGCCTCAGTTTCCTTGTTTGTAAATTAGGGATGGTAGTATATATCTCACAAGGATATTGTAAGGATTAAATAAGCTAACTTTTGTAAAGTGTTGACCTATAGTAAGCATTTGATAAATGCTCACTGTTGTTATTTATGTCATCACCATACTTTTACATTTGTCATAGATCACATGGGGAATTAGGCAGAAGAATTTGAATGGCTCTGGAAAAATCTGCTCCTTACTGTTTGCAGAAAACATTCATGTATCTAGGTCATACATCCTATTTCTTCTAGCAATGGATGGCTTTTCTCATCAAAGTGCTGTTGTCGTGCTAGTGATTTATCTCCAATCTCTCTCTCTGCCTCTCCTCCCCACTTCTCCCCCCCAACTCTCCCCTCCTTTTTCATCCCTTCTTTCCTTCTGCCTCTTCTATTCTAGGGATATTTTTTTCTGAAATGCTGTTTTATTATTGCAACAAGTTTTATTATTAAATGATTTGTATTATATTTTTATACTAAGCTCAGTTGGCAAAAACTTCATTACCTACCATTCCAAACCTAACTCTATTTCACACAAGGAAGAGTAATTTAACTACACACATGCACAAATAATAAGTGTCCCAGTTGATTCCTGTTCTTCCAAAAGATTTAGAAAATCATTTAGTACAATTATTTCTAGTAGGCTGCCCATCAGCTCTGAGACAGTTCTGTGAAAAACAGCTGCAGTAATTTCACTCGAAGTAATGGATTAAGATGATAAATCTGACAAGGCCTGCCTAGCAAAGTTGGCTTTGAACTAACATAGTCCTTTTCCATCGTTTGGAAATGTCTCTTTTGACAGAGGAAGTGTTCTGAGTAGGAGAGTGTTATGTCTCCAAATAAGTAAGAAAAGTTTCAAATTTGGGGCCACCATGTATAGAAAGCTCAAAAGCTCAGCATCAAAAGGCTCCTGGCAACCGTGGCTCAGTGTTTTCTGCTCTGTGCCACAGTGTTCTCTGTGGCTGAGGGGGAGCAAGGTTGTTGTCATCTAAACAGCTCAGGACAAGTGCAGATCATCCTTAGGCTCCTGTACGTGAAGAAGCAAGATCTCTGTGGCTAGGGGTTTCCAAATGACCACTAATAGGTTATGGCTGTGTGTTTGTTCATATATTCACTCAATATATGCATCCACGGTATTCTAGGCAATGGAACTACAGAAAGGACTAAAATATGGTCTTTACCCTCAGGGAGCTTACAATGTAGTCATGGAAACAGGCACATTTAATGGTTCTAAATTAAGAGGCGAATACTGGATATGTAGGGCAAACTGCTGTGGTGGGTCCCCCATGCCATCTGTCTTTAATTATCTGGCCAGCATCATGTGGAAGGATTTGATTTGCTCTCCATAGCTGTTCAGGTCAGAACAAAGAACTAAGAATAAAAATAATTCTACTTTTAGAAAGCTGCCTTTGTGCCAGGCACTTCACACATATTGCCTCATTTAATCCTTACAGCTACTATAATAGTCTGCTTGGACTGCCATGATAAAAATACCATAGACTGGGTGGCTTAAACAACAGAAGTTTATTTTTGCACAGTTCTAGAGGCTGGGAAGTCCAAGATAAAAGTGTAAGTGAGATGGGGCCAAGAAGGTGGACTAGAGAGAGCCTGCACACACTGCTGTCAAGGAAAGGATTGAAAGTTGATTGTAGATGTTCACCTACAGATGGATTGGAAGGTACCTGGGGAAGGAGCCCACACATGGGGAAGGGTTAGAGGAGAGAGCCCCGGGCTTCCACACTCCTCCCACAGACACTGCAACCTGAGCTATGAGAGGCTCCCCATCATAGCAGGCCTCTGGACTGATTGGGGTTCTGCTTGGAGACTGTGCAGCAGCACTGCACCAGAGAGCAAGTGGGTCCCGCTGACTTCTGATCTTGCGTTGCTGCAACTGATGCCATTCTGAGCTCTCAGCTCCAGAGTGCCAGGTGTACATAGGGATTGGCTCCACTGTAGCCCACCCTCTTATCACCTTTGCTGGCCTGAGGAGGGAGCAGGGAGGGCAAGTACTCTCCCACACCCAGTGACTGGTGCCATGTGCCACCCCTCCCACCAGGGGATCCAGGCAAAGCAGGTGCCCCCAGGCTCTACCATCCACTGCCACCATCTGGCTAGCACTGCTGCTGCTACCACCTCAGTAGCACTGCAGCAAATACTAGCACCAGTCCTAGGTGGAGAGAAAGGCCTAGCTACCACGACTTGCCCACAGCATGATGCATACCTCAGTAGCCCTACCAACTTCAAGCAAGACAGCTGCCACAGACAGCTCCATCCACAATGAGCTGCCACGGCAGATGGGTCCCCATCATGCACAGTGTTGAGCAGTGTACAGATGCTGTAGAGGAGTCTCTTGGATGGGGTAGAAAATTGTACTGGAGCAATGGTGCCACATGAAGGGGTTGACTTTGGGATGCCCATCCTCACCCCTCTTTAAATGAGAGCCACTCAGAGTTCATCTACTAAAACAGTACACGAACATTCATTGACAATTTACTAGACACTGTTTTACAAGCTTCCCATGTATTTATTCATTTAACTATCACAACAGCACCATGCAGTAGGCACTATTATTATTGCTACTTTATAGATGGCAAAAACTGAGGCATGGAGAAGTAAAGAAACTTGTCCAAGGTCACACAGGTGGGGTAAATGGCAGAAGCTGGTATTTGAACCCAGAGCTTTTTGGCATAAATGCCTGTATTCAATGAGTAGTATGCCAACCATCTTCTCAATTTTATTAGAAATACTGAGATTCATTGAAAGAATTCATATAAATGAAGAGTGATATGGATCAAAATTTTTGAAAATTATTATCTCTTCTGGAATTTTCCATTTTCACTGGTTCAGTAATCATTCTCCAGGTTGGGCTGGTCAAGAACCTCCTGTGACTCTTCCTACCTATCTAAGACCTTGACTTCAGCCTGTGACTGCAGACTTGAATCTTTCCCTTGGCTTTGCTAAACCATGACTTGCTGGGTTTGGCCAGGGTTTTGCCTATGGATTGGCAAGTTGACACAGCCTGACCTGGTCTCCTGGTTCTGGATTTTGCTGGCTGCTCACAGTGCTTAGCTTGAGTCCATGACATTTCTATACAGTGAGAAAAGCTGATCCGTTTGTCCTGCCCAGCTTGAGCATAGACTAGGATTAAGGTTCATTGGACACAGCTGGTGAACTGATGGAGCATGTGATCCTGAGGAGCCTCCCGAGGAAAGACTTCCCTGGAAAAGAGGGAGCCTTCCAGGAGTGATGAGCTTGATTCAGTAAAAAAATCCCTTGTCATCAGAATAGAGGGGAACAATCACTGTACAGCATGGTTATCTATCTTTCAAATTTGTCTCCCAGCCAAGATCACAATGGACTAATGCTTCAGTGCTATGGGAAGTAGGAAGCATGTACATAAACAACCAAGAGCACCGGTTCATGCAAAACTCTTTAAGACACCTAAGCACCAGCAGTGCTGCTTAAGTATGGCTCTAACAGTCAAACCTCAATAACAAAGTCAGTTATTTAGTTACTATATAGATTGAATACCCATGGTGTTCTGAGTCCAGTGCTTCACTTTCCTCTGAGTAAGGAACATGAGTTTTTATTAGAAAGGAAATATAGAATAGAGGAAGAACATGGTCTTTATCTGGCAGTGTCAAAGGAGGAAGAGGACAAAAGTACATTTTACAGAAGTATGTGTGGCCAGAAGGTACCTAAATATATATGGACTGCATATAACCCTGTTATCAGAGCCTTGGTTTCCATATCTTCCAAATGTGACTATTAATACCTACCTTGCAGGGTAGTTGGGTAGATTAAGGAAGAAACTGTATAAATGAATATAAAATGCCTAGTTAGGTGCCTATCACATAGGGGTACTGATAAATGGGAGACCCTATTTATTATTATTAGTAGTAGTAGTTATAGTAGTAGTAATAGTAGTAGTGAAGGTAGTAGTATTGTTATTATCATTATTATTAGCACCCACAAAATATATTGTTCTAAACAGCAAAGAATATGAATCTAGTGACAGTCTGAATAGTGGTTATGTTTTGTTTGTCAATACCAGCATCAGGAGCTTAATCCATGTGATCTTCTTATTGGATATGGCATGGATGTTATTTCTGTCTTACTGGTTGTATAGGAAATTCCCTGAGAGTAGGAATTTCTGAGCATCACATCTTCCCAGCTCTATTGGCGAGTCTATCATCATATATGAGGCTACCTTAAAATTACATGCAAGCTTCCACCACTGGATTTTAGTTTTTCCCACAGACATACATACCATTTTTTATCTAGAGTGCACAAGTGGTCATTTGGTACACAGTATTCCTGAGTAGAATAAAATAATAGCATTTTCTTTTTTTTATTACTGGTTGGTGTGTTGGTATTATAGTTGGACTGAGCTCGATTGACAAGGCAGGAAAGGAATGGGAGCAGGTAGGGTCTAGAAGCCTCATAATGGTTGAGGTCCTGGGGAATATCAAAAACATTTTACTCTCCAATATTTTGTAGCTGCCAAATGTCCCTGGATACTTCACTGAGATGTTTTCCTTTGTTCTTAAGCCTGGGCATATTTCAGGACCTATTGAATCCATGTGCATACAATTAATTTACATTTAACACATAAAAATGTTGTTTTGTAAGAGATTTAATGTCCAAGAAGCCTGCTGAGCTGCTTTTATGAACATTGTAAAGCTGCTTCCTTTGAAGTGATTGGAACCTGGGTGGTGGTCTCTGTTGTTTCTAGCCTCAGAAGGCCGGAGGGTGCTGGAATAGTAGAGGGTGCCCTGGGATGGCCTGTCTCACGTGGAGTGACTGGTGATCTGAGGGAGATGAGAGACTGAAGAGAGTTGTGGATCAAGTGTGAATGGGGCACATTCTTTGTGCATCATGGCCAGATAGACATCTGAAGCCCCATATAGCACCTGTTAAAACCTAATTCAACTCCTAGTTCTTTCAATGCACTTTTCTCCCTGCTTGTTCAGACTTTATCTTCCTCAATATATTAACTTTTATTGTCCGCACCATAGTCCCAGGCATAGAGAATTTCTTGAGTAAAATGTTACTATGGCCAGGGAATGTGGACTAGGAGGTATCTGTTGAAAGAGTCAAAGAATGTAAAAGACACAAAATGCCACTAGAGTTGAATGAATATTAGGTAGAAAACCCCTAATCTAACAGTCCTAAATGCAAATGCCCATAAATTAAGCTGGTAAGTTGAAGACATTAGGGAATAGTGGGACTTTGGGGTAGTAGAGTATGTATTCTCCATCTAAAATCACTTTCAAAAATTTAAACACTGTGCATGTCAAACAAAACATATCAGTGGGCCCCATTAACCATAGTCTCCAGTTTGCAGAATCTTGGTCTAATTCAAGCCTTAAATTTACCAATGAGGAAACTAAGGCTTGAGAACTCCAAAAGACTTGTCAAAATGCTCCCAGCTAGTAAATGGGAGAAAGAGGCTTGGACTTAAGCTTTTGGAGTGTAAGCACTTCAAGTCCAGGGCTTTTTGCCATTGCCTTTACACTATGCTATCTCCTTAGATTGAACCTTATGAATTAGAAAACATGAGAGAAATACATATAAAACCAATGAAGGGAACTTAGGAACCACCACACTGCCTTGTGCTGGTAGTTTAGTGGGGAGAAGACTGACAAATTGAGAAGAGAAAATACGACAAAGTGGCCTGGCGTCAGAATTGAGGAAATTCAAACTAGGGGCATGCTCGTCAGAAACTGAGGATGGTTCAGAGAAGGTGGGCCTTGAATAATTTCTGGACTGGAAGTGATGAAAAAAACAAACGAGAGCATAGAGGCGGGTGTGAGGAGGGAGGTAGTGGCAATAGGCAGTCTCTCTAAAGATTCAGATGAGGAAGTCTGAGACAAACATTTAATCTAAAGTCACCTATGGTTGATATTTCAGTTAGCAGTTTAAAAGCATATCTGGAGCTGCCTAAGCTAAGACATGGAAAAAAGACTATTTGTATTCACCTAGAGGCTTTGATTTTGAGCAATATGATGTGGCCATGCACACATGTGGGGGGTGTGTGTGCGTGCTTCTGTGTGTCTACAACTGTAAGTTAAATACTACCGTATGTCTAAGATCAGATGTTTGACTGACAAGAAAATGAGTTACACTGTACAAGTATCTGATGTCGCTCCGTATATATAGCTAAATTTTGACAGATAGCTTCTCCTGGGGAAAATTGTACCATTCACAGGCATCATGATCCTCATTTAATTGCTGTCTATTTTTTACCTGCAGTTAGAAATTGATGATATGTGCACCTGTGAGGTGCCATTTAGGGTCCTCTGTTTTTCTAACCAACTGTGTGATACCATTTTGGGGGGTTGACACCATTTAATAACACCCCCAAAGAAGCAACTTTCAGGTAAATTTAAGGAACCCATAAAGTTAATTACTTCAAGGACATCATCTTCTTCTATATATTGGGGTGGTTGGTTTAAGTCTCAGTCCTCAAATTTAGGTTTCTATAGCTCAACTTCTATGTGGGTCCCCAAACCCCTGGGATGGCTGAACTCAATATCATTCAAGGATGTCTCCTTCCTTCTGTAGGATTGTGTGTACTGGGGAGCCATTTTGTCCTCAGTGTCATCTACTAGGCAGGTCACACCTTTGACACCCCTCCACCTGTCCCCTTTAGCTCTAATGGTTCTCTGATATTTCCTTCCTTCATTTGAGGACTTAGAAGTCATTATGCTCCTTCCTGGTCATGATCAGGCACAGAAATTTCTTTTCCTCTTCATTCCTCAAGGCTTTGACCAGGAGGCAAGCTGCAGAGACCCTCTTTCTGGGTTTTAGTCACATCTATAATCTCAAAATTTCTCTGTCTCTTCCCTTCTCACAGTGAAGGGTCTTTTCTAGTCTGAGGAAATACAAAATACTTTCCTTCTCAGTAAACATGTTCACTTTATGCTCTGTCCTCTCTAGTGCCCTTAGAACCTAAGCTTTTGGGAACCAAAATGGAACAACCCTTATTTCTGCTTTTCTTCAGTCATATCGCTTCCTGAAGCAATGAACACAGAAATGCTGAACTGATGGAATTTGGAAGGGGTTGGTCGTCATTTGGGTATAAACTGGGGGCACCAGGAGAAAAATGATTTCAAATAATATTATCCTGATCTAAAATCTAAATGATTTAAAATAATCACCATCATCATTGTTATATCATTATTTATCCTTTGTTACCTCAATATTCCTCTTCATCTATTAGTGTGCTTTGAGTTACTTCTTAAAGTCCAAGATTAAGCTTTTCTGGAGCTAGTCATACCATCATTATTCCCAGGAGCTTTTGTGATTCTGAGATTTAGCAACAGGGGCAGTCTGTGGCCTGGGAACTAGGCAAAGCAGCCCATAGAACAATTGGATGAAGCCAAATCTTCCTTTGTACCCTTTCCCTTCAGTATCTAGTGCAGTTATTTCTCTGCATAAAAATGTTTAATGAATTCACTTTGAAGGGGTGCTAAGATTTAAATGTTTGTCTATTCAAAACTCATGTTGAAACTTAACTACTTTACCATTGTGACAGTATGGGTGGTGGGAAGTTTATGAGGTATTTAACTCATGAGGGTTCCTTCTTCATTAGTGAACTAAAGCTGTTATCACAGGATTGGGTTCATTATCATTATTGCAGGAATGAGTTCACCCCTTCTGGTATGTTCTCTCTCTCTTTTTTTTTTTTTTTTTTTTGCACTTGCACCATGCGATGCCTTCCACCATGTTATGACACAGAAAGAAGTCCCTTGCTAGATGTTCGCGCCTTGATATTGCACTTCCCAGCCTCTAGAATTGCGAGCCAATAAAGTTCTGTTTATTACAAATCACCCAGTCTGTTGTATTCTGTTATGGCAGCACAAAATGGACTAAGACAAGGGACTAAACTACCATTTAACCATCCTGAAGAAGCAGTGTTATACTGCTTGCTAGAAATTTCTAGTTGGAAGTCCAGATATCATTGTAAATATTTTCAAATCTTAACACTTCTGATTTCAAAATGTTTGCGCGCAGAGTCATGTGTTCATATAGGGAGGTGAGTCAAGAGGGAACACAAACAACAGACAAAAGTCAATTAGAGCAGTCAAGTAAAGGAGTCAATAGAAATATATTTGATTTCAAAAAACCAATAAGTACTCAAATTAAGGGTAGGAGCAACAGAAAGGAACTGATGCCTGGAGGGTTAAAGTAGAAACCTTGGCTTGGTATTCAGTGAGAGACAGAAGTTTGCAGGACAGGGGAGAAAAGAAGCTTCTAATGTTAATTCAAACTCATTGCCCCTTCCTTGTTTTCCTCCCACCCTTCCTCATCCCATGGTCAGAAATAGTGATCATGTTCCTCAGTTGGAAGACTTGTTAATGGGAAGCATGGTGAGAGAAAATGACTTTCTCTGCTAATTGTCAGCGGAGGTTGAAGGACCCACAAGTAGTGGCTTCCATGGTACTCTCTTATATACTCTTCCAAAGCAAACTCTGGCTGGTTAACTCAGCTGGTCAGAGCTCTATGGCAATGGGACCAAGGTAGTGGGTTTCTTCTGATTTAGGCCTCGTAGCTTTACTCTGTTCTCCAGTTACAGACTGAACAGAGGGCATAAGCTTTCATTCTGTGGATAGTCTTAGCCTGAGCCTTTACCTTAGTCCTGGAAAAACTCAAATTTTAGTCACAAGTAAAAAAACCCTAATATTGGTCACAGGCTGAGGCCCTAACCCTGGTTATAGGTTGAACTCTAAACCTTTGTTATGGGTTGAACCCCTAACTCCATCTGTAGGTTGAGGGCCCTGATCCTGATTTAGCTACCTAGCCAAAATTTATCAAAAAATAAGATGAGCTCACCATCTCCACTTCCTCACCTACATTTAGGTGTTAATTTAAACTTTATTGAGGTATAATTAACATACAATAAAATGCATATTTTTAAGTGTACATTTAAGAGGTTTTGACAAATTTATAAATGTGTGTCACCATCACTGCACCACTTCCATCACTCCAAATGTCAATTGCTTCTTCCCAGTTAATCCTTCACCTCTCAGCCCCAGACAACCACCTATTTGCTTTTTGTCACTATAGATTTTTGTTCTGGAGTTTCATGTCCATGGAGTCAGTGGCACATAATGCTTATTTTTGAATTTTTATTTATTTTCAGACAATTTGTTTTTCTTCTTTATTGAGATATAATTGACAAATAAAAATTGTATAAATTTAATGTGTACAACACAATGACTTGATATACATTGCAAAATAATCACCACCATCAAGTTAATTAGCACCTCAATCACCTTACATAGTTATCATCTTTTTTTTTTTTGTGGTGAGAGTACTTAAGATCAACTGTTTTAGCAAATTTAACTATACTCACCATGCATTATATTAGAGCTCCAGAACTTACTCATCTTATAACTGAATGTTTATACCCTTTGATCAACATCTCCCTATTTTCTCCCCGCACCACATACTCTCCAGCCTCTGGCAACCATTCTATTCTCTGCTTCTGTGAGTTCAATTTTTTTTAGATTCTACATGTAAGTGATACCATACAGTATTTGTCTTTCTGTATATAGTTTAATTTACTTAGCATAATGTCTTACAGGGTCATCCAAACTGTCACAAATGGCAAGATTTCCTTTATTTTTATGGCTGAATAATATTCCATTTTATATATATATATATATATATATATAAAATATTTGGGTTATTTGTGGTTTTTTTTGGTCTATTGAGTTGTATGAGTTAGTATGCACTTTTTAATATCTGAATTTCTATCAAGTTGAAGAAGTTCCCTTCTGTGCCAACTCTGCTAGGAGTTTTTCACTGGAGCCTGAACTCAGTCTCAGCAGCCCCATTCCCATCCAGTCAGTCCTCAAGTCCTGTTAAGTTCTACCTC
The DNA here is from genome assembly GCF_020740605.2 of Lemur catta. NCBI lineage: Eukaryota > Metazoa > Chordata > Mammalia > Primates > Lemuridae > Lemur > Lemur catta. The sequence goes on along the minus strand of NC_059155.1, from coordinate 29,316,810 downwards.
TTTAACATTTCTTGAAATTATCCATTTTCTATTAATATGTCTATAGAAACCTTAGTTCAGCACTAATAGCCAAAAGCTACCACTTTAAGCTACCCTTCTCTCCTACCTCAACTACTACAAGAGCCTCCTAAGTGATCTCCCTATTTTCACTCTTATCCCACCTTTATTCCAATCCATTCTCAACTCAGCAGCCAAAATTATCTTTGAAAAATGTAAATCAAATCATACCACTACCTGTTTTAAAGCCTTCTAGTGACTCTTCTTTGCTTTTCAAATAAAATCAACACTCCTATAAGGGTCAATAAGGCCCTACATGATCTTGGCACTGCCTGTCTTTCCAGTTTTATCTCGTGCCATGCACCCATCCTTACCATTTTGTCTAGATAATTTCTACTCATCCTTAAGATTCCAACATAAGTGTCACTTCTTCTAAGACTTCTTTCTCTCTAGAGTTGGTTTTGATGATGACTCTCCTCTTTGGTTCCATAGCATCGTAGACTTACCCTATGACAACACTCTTCATTCTTTGATTATAATTGCCTGTTTAGTTGTTTGCCTCTCTGGCTTGACTGTGAACTTCTTGAAAGCAGAGACTCTTTCTTGCTCATCATTATATTCTCAGTGGTGAGTATGATTTCTAGCATATGACATATTTTTGGAACATATGAATGAATGGTAAATTTTAACTATGTTTTAAGAAGATGTAAGATTTTAAAGGTGTTCCAGAACTACACCGAGGTTGTGCTCAGATTCTCTTGTCTATTCCCGAGGAAGGTACAGAGGAGAGAGAGAGAGACTACTTCCTTGTGAAGTGATCAGGGATGGCTTCATTTGAGCTAGATTTGAAAAACAGATGGGAATTTTGACAGGTGATTATAAAGATGGGCATTTTTAAACTCAAGGAACAGTATGAGCAAGGGCATAGAGGGAAGCCTGATTATGCATTGAATGTTTGGGGAAGAGCTTATAGCTTAGTGTCTTTAGGAGAAAGGATTGACATAGGGGTGCAATAGGAGATGAATCTAGAAAGCTATATTAGGACTCTGAAGTTGGAAACTTTAGATGGCATGCTTTGGGGTGTGGACTTCATTCCATAGGCTCCAAGGAGCATTTTTCTGATGTTTACCATGTATTAAGGATTACTTAATGATTTAAAAGATTTGGACTACCTTGAAAACACAATGTTTTTTATCTTTTTCATGGGAATATATCTTAGAAATTGTGTTGTAAGTCAGGGGGGAGAATGATTTACGTTACAAACATCTATTTTTGCAGATAACCTTTTGAGAGTATATGATTTCCTTTAAATGATGTGAATTTTAAACATATATTAAACTCAAATGACTTTTAAATGTACCTATTGTTTGAAGTACCCTTACCATAGTTTCTTTTTTATTAATAGCAGGGGTAATTGACAGTTAACTACATATTAAATAGACAAACTGCCAGCATGGTACATGCACTGACCCCTCTAAACATTTTAAATTATGGTTGTAATTCTTTTAAGATCAAATACAGTAATCAATCATGTCAATTGTTAGCTTTGGCAAGAGAGGGCACTGTGACTTAGTGGGATGAGGGTAGAGGGAGAAGAGAAATCACTGGGCTATAAAGTGGAAGAACTGAGTTCTAGTCTTGCTCTGATTCCGCCTAACCATGTGATTTTGGAGGAGTCACTTCACTTCTTTGGACTCGCATTTCCCCAACTGCAAAATAAACATTTAACTCAAACATCATATACAGCTTTATTTTTATCAACATTATTCAACCCAAACTTCTTTATTTGTTGATAGAATATACTCTTCCTCACACCAGTTTGTTTCTAATGAGTTACTCCCATGATCACTTGGCCAAATTATTTGGTTCTTATTAATAGAAACCAAATAAAAAATAATTTTGCTTCACATAGTATTTTATTGAAAATGGCTCTTCAGTTCCTAAGACAACTGTTTGTCATTTGGTAGCTTTGTCCCAGTCTCCCCATTACTTCTTCCTCTCATTCACTCAGGGAGGGGGGGTGTTATCTAATCCACTCTTGCAAAAGACAGCTTAAATCTGTATCTCTTACTTTTTTGGCTTCTCTCCTGAAATTGGGATCGAACTTCCAACTTCTTATAGTATATTTTCATTTAGATATCCCACAGGCACCTCAAACACAAACTGTCCCAAAGTGAACTCTTCACCTCCAAACAACAATAACAATGACAAAACAAATAAACCCAAATACAGTTCTCTTCTAGTTCCCTAACTGAGTGACTGGTACAAGATGTGCAACTTAACATCACCTGTACCTCCTTTGGATCCCTAATCCTGAAACCCTAAACCTAATCACTTACAGATGCTTTACAGCATGTCTCATTTCTTTCTTGTCCTTTCATCTCCTACTGCCACTGCCCTCAATTGGGCCTTGGTCATTTCTACTCTAGTCTCTTGCAGGAGCCCTCTAAATGGCTTGACTCTTTTCATTTCTATCTGCACTCCTAAGTCCCATCAGAGTCATCTTTCTAAAGCAAAGCTGTCATCATGTCACTCTCCTTCTCATAAACTTCCACTGTCTCCATTCTCATTGCTTACAGGATAAAACCCAAATGGTTCCACTTGGCATCTGAAACCCTCCACAATCTGGCCCTAGCCCTACAGGCTTATCTCGTCTTGCAGGCTATGCTCTCTGTTTGAAACACATCCTATTCTTTCTCTTCTCTATGCCTTTGTTAACGTACATTATTTCCTTCTGCCTGCAATGTATTTTTTTCTATTACTGCCTGGTAAAATGCTTCCCATCCTTCAGTTTGTTGTGTATGCTGCTACTCAAATATTTTGTGATTCTTAGTTATGAAATGATCTCTATTGAGATTCCATGCTAGATCTTTGCTGCCTCTGTATATGTAGTTCCCTGGGAGATGCCTGTGGGGTTTGTACTCTGTTTTCAGTGAGAGGAGAAGATGGATAGAGATGCCTTTAATGTGTCAATGGGCAGGATATTTTAACAGTTGGCAATTATGGCATGACCACTCTCCTTTCCTCCCAGAAGTTGCTAGCCTCCAGGGAAACTGTGCTGTCTTTCTGACTCAAGCATTGCCCCTACCTGAAGACAGAGACCCCTATTGCTATTGCCTGACTCGCTGTGGGGATACAGAAGAGGAATACATACAGGTTGACAAGCTTGGCTGCTACAATCACTTCAGTGACCCTTTTAATCCCCTTGTCAGTTTCCCCTATGCCACACCCTTCTCAGATTTCATGGCCTCTAAATGTGACGTACCCTTTGTGTAGCTTTTACCTTTTGTGAAAGCAGCTCCTGGAACCTAATCTGCGTGTGCCCTAGGCTGTCGTTTCCCTCTTTAGTTTGATTTGTCAGCTTTTTTTTTTTGTTTTATTTCAGCTTATTATGGGGGTATAAAAGTTCAGGTTATATATACTGCCCATGTCCCCCCATCCCCCTGAGTCAGAGCTTCAAGCGTGTCCATTCCCCAGACGGTGCACAATGCACTCATCAAGTAGTTATACCCCCATCCCCTCCCCCCATCCCCCATCACCCCAAGACAGAACATTCAAGCGTGTCCATTCCCCAGACAGTTTTGCAGGGATTCCTCAGATTTTAGTCCTCTAACAATGTATCTTCTTGGTTATGAGCCCAGCTATATATTTACTTCACACACAAACATACACGCATACACACTCCTCTTAGCTTTGGTGGAGAAAGGGAGGTGGAGGGAATGCTGTAAGGAAGTAGGAAAACTACTATGTGCATTTAGTTTGCCATTTTGAAACCAGAAATTTTAATTATCCTTCAGATCTCAGCTCAACTGTGACTTTGTCCATGAAGTCATTCCAAATTGTAATTATTCTCTCCCTTGCCTATTCTCCTACCATATTCATAGAAATAGGAAAAAAAATCATGCATTCATGAGAAATGCTAAAAAGTAAGGATATTCAACATCTATTCCTAACTAAAAAAAATAACTCTCAATAAAATTGGAATAGTTGGATAGTTCTTAAAATGACTTAAAATCACTATATGTACTTACACACACACACACACACACACACACACACACACACACATATATGTATATATATACCCAATAGCAAATATGCTAAATGGTGAAACACTAGAAAGATTTCCATTAAAGCCAGGAAGAAGGTAAGAATTAAGTTTGTTCTGGAGATTTTAGTCAATGTAAGATTTTAGTCAATGTAAGAAGATAAGACAAAGAAATAGGAAGTGTAAAACCTGGAAAGGAGAAGGCAAAATTATCACTTTTGTATGGTGTGATTGAATACCTAGAAAACACAAGAGAATAAACTTAAAAATCATGGACAATAAGGTAACTCAGAGTTTTCAGAACAAAATTAATATACAAAATTGACAAGCTTCCCTTATATACGAATAATCATAACATATAATGAAAAAATTCCTTTTTACAATTGTAAGAAAAATGATAATGGATCTAGAAATAAATTTATTAGGAATGTGCAAGATCTTTTTGAAAACAACTTGGAACACTAAGAGGGAGAATCTAATTGGAGACTTGAACAAATGGAAAATCTATACCATATACTTGGGTTTGAACACTGAACATCATAAATATGTGGATTTGACAACTTCAACGTTATCTAAATACAAATACCTCTAGGAAGCTGAAGTTCATATAGAAAAATAAACAATCAAGAATAGTATGGAAAAACCTGGAAAAAAGTATTAGTGGAGAATTATCCTTATCAATATTAAAATCTATTATAAAGCTATATTAATAATTTAAATGTAAGATACTGGCACATAAATAGATACCTAAATCATTGTAACAGTATAGATAACACAGAAATAAACCCAAATACATGGAAGAAATTAGTATATAATAAGGATGATATTTCAAATAAGAGGAGAAAAGCTGTTTTATTCAACAAGCGTTGTTGGGTAGACTGGGTAGCCATCTGGGAAAAATAAGGTTGGATTCCTCCTTCTATCTATGCCAACTGAACACAGTTACCAGTGTAGGTTATCATTGCCAATGCCCACTGCCATAAGAGGTATCCACCACTAGATCCATGATACACCTATTACACCTGACCACCACTAGATCCATGATACACCTATTACACCTGGTAACTGCCAGACCAACCAGTAGCCACAACCACTGTGCAGCTCTAATCCCACACGTCATGCCTGTCACCACCAACTATATTTATTGGCAATTCTCATCACCAACAGCCATACCTACTGTAAGCAGCCCTATAAATATCCATCAGCAGTAGCTATACCGCTGGTTCCACTCAACACCAACCAAATTCATTACCTTTCCTTGCTATCACCTCTCTCTTATCATGTCCCCTTAAGCTTCTGGGCTGCTTTTGCTCATATGCATTTTCTGCTGCTTCCTCTTATCTCCCCCAGCCACATTCTTCACCTAGATATGACTTCTTTGTTTAATCATTGACTCTTCAGTGATTGGTTGGAACCTGGTTTTATTTGTCCATTTCATTTGCTCATTACATGTTTTAATCATTTAATTGTAGCTATGTAAGTTCTGTTGGAGTACATTTATATTTTGTCATCACTGTATGCCTTAGAGCCTAGCACAGTTCCTGGCATATCATCAGTGTTCAAAAAATATTTGCTGACAGATTCACTGACTAGCTCAGTGACTGTTTATTCTTGGGCTAGTTCTTCAGTTTGCTCTGGTGTTACAGATTAGATTGCATATTAAGGTATTTCTTTTCCCAATATCTCCCTAGCCGTCCGCCAGGGACTTGAAATTCCTACCATTCCTTACTCCTGTGTTTAAGCTTTGAGGATACTGTGAGAATGCAAATATAGTGGCTGTTGTTTATTTCCAGCAAAGAAGCCTAAGCCTAGATCACAGAGCCCTTTGGGATGAGTATTTGGCCAATTGGTTAGGGGATGAGGGGCCTTGGTAGAGAGATCCTACAGTGTAAATCTGGGGAGGGAGCGTGAGGGCGTTGAGGAGCCAGGGTGGGGGTGGAATGAGGAGAAACAGTGATGTGACAAACCAGGCCCTATTTATAGCTCAGCTACCATTAAGACCTGTGCACATTGTTTTGGTTTCTAGATGTGAATTTGTTGGCAAAAAATAGGAACTTTTTTTGTAGGGAAGACAAATTCTAACCTCTTATCAAATGACACTGTGAGATTTATAATTAGATAATAGTAGCTGTCTCCTGAGGGGACTGTCAGTTTGCAAATGATTCTCACCAGATATGGTAGGATCAATAGGAGCTGAATAATTAAAATTCGATACTACTATGTCTCTCTCAATAACACTGTGGAGAATGATGTATGACAGATTTAATTGAATTTGTCAGACACCATGGCTACATGCATAGATCACGGGGGATATTTTTAGAGTTATATATCTGATTTTCTGATGAGACTTGCAATGGGCCTTTTAACATTCGAGGTTCCTCCAGAGCCCTGAGCTTCTGTGCTCTGGGAGTGCTGACAAGGCCAGAGAACACTGACCTGACTTTGTGCTGTACGTCAAAAAGTCTAAACATAAAATGGCACGGTGAAGGTGGCTGCTAACTGAATGCATGGAGAAAAAGTTGATTTAGGGGGAGAGGGAAGGTCATAAAAAAGAAAAAGCACCTATTAACTAATAATTTTCTTTCTCATGGCATTTGTTTAGCCATTGAAGACACAATTCTGGAATAACTCAGGTGACTTTAGTTCTGTTCCTGATGGGGTAATGTCATCTGTTTGCCTTCTCTACTTCCTAATATTATCAGGGACAAATAACATAAAATGTTTAACTGTTTTCAAACTGCGATGTACTATGACACACTATGATTAAATATGTAAAGTGTTATAACATATTTTTGCTAATATTTCCTCCATTTGTTCATATGTTCATTCATTCATTAATCCATTTGCTTATCCATTTAATCACTCATCTGTTCATTAGTTCAGTAGACTTTTAAGTAAGAGTGAACTCTGCTAAGGTCCTTGTCCTTGAGGGGTACGACATCTAGCAGGAGAAAGAAACATGTTGTCTTAGTTTGTGTTACCATAAAGGAATACTTGAGGCTCGGTGAATTATAAAGAAAAGAAGTTTATTTATCTCACAGTTCTACAGGCTGTACAAGAAGTATGGCATCAGCATGTGCTTCTGGTGAGGGTTTCAGACTGTTTCCACTCATGTCAGAGGTGAAGGAGAATCAGGTGTGCAGAGATCACATGACAAGAGAGGAAGCAAGAGGAGGGGAAGAGGTGCCAGGCTCTTTTAACAGGCATCTCTCACAGGAACTAATAGAGAACCCACTCACTATTGTGAGAATGGCACCACTCATGAGGGCTCTGCTCCCATGACCCAAACACCTCCCATTTCAGCCCCTCCTCCAATATTGGGGATCAAATTTCAACATGAGACTTTATGGGGCCAAACAAACCATATCCAAACCATAGCACACGTATACAATTAAGTGCTGTAGGTACTATGGTGGAATCATGTCCTAGTTTTGGGGGAATAAATTTGGCCATGGATTAGATGTCAGGAAAGGCTTCAGAGAGATGGTAAACATAACTTGAGTTGTGAATATTAGGTACGTATTCACTAGGCAAATGGTGGTGCAGGAGAAAGCATTTTAGGTGGAGGAAGCAGCATAAACAAAGGCACAGCCTAGTGTGCTCTAGAAACTCCAGGTAATTTTGGTGTGTTTGGAGAGATAAATCTGGAAAAGTCATTGGAGATGACTCACAAAGTGCTTTGTATGTCATTTGAGGGTGCTGGGTCTTTATGCTAAGGGCAATGGGGAGTCACTGGGGTGGCTTTCAGCAAAGGAGTTGTACAGAGAGGTCTGCCTTTGAGTTATAACCCTCTGGCATAATTGTGGAGGGTGGATTGGAAGGAGCAGGGCTAGAGATGGGGAGACCAGTTAGAAGGTTATTATGACTGTTCTGGGTAGAGATGATGTGGACCCAAATTATAGGTTTAAACACTAGGTGAGTGATAGCTTAACAGTCATTTCAGTGAAGATACCCAAGATAGGGGAGGTTTTTAGATAAACTCCCCTTCTGTGACAACTTATGAATTTCACTCCAGCTATGGCTCTGCATCCAGTATTCACAGTTGCAGGGACTAGCTTTATCATCCTTCCATCCATTCACACAAGTCAGAAACCTGCCCCTTCCTAACCATTGACATCCAATTATGCTGATTGTATCTCCAAAATCTCTTTCTACCCCTGCTGCCACTGTCCAAGTTCAGGCCACTGAAATTATCCCATTATCCCCCTTCAATCTGATACCTACACTATAGCCCAGAAGCCTTAGAGAGCAAGGGGTGAGAGCAGCATAAGATCAGTTATAACCCATCTGAGTCCCAGAGTCTTTAGAATACAAGGAAAACAAAGTTAGTTTTAGAAGTGTTTGGCAATTTTGTTTCAGTTAGTAGGAAAAGATCACACCCATTTTTGGTTCATTAAGCTCTGTGGAGACAGACCAGTTCCTTCCTTCTGTTGAAGGTGGTGTGGGGTAATGATTTACAGAGTCTTAGCTTCCATCTAGCTACTTCCTTTTCTTTCATAGGGCATGACTTACCTATTTTTAAATTTAGCCAACACATTCCTTTAACTATCTTTTATAGACCAATGTGGACCTCCTCTTTTTTTGGTTTACTCACAGTTACATTCAGGCACCAAATACCCTGTGCTCAGTATCTCTCATTTATGCTACCCAACATTCTTTTCACTAATGTTTATGAAACTGGCACCTTAAATAGGTAGAGTAGACAGCTGTGTACATGGTAGGATTTCACAGACTTATAAAGTATTAAAGCTGGAAGAGGCCTTAGAGATCATCTGTACCAAGCATCTGGAAGTAATGCAGTAAGACAGAGATCTGGATGAAAATCCCTCTTCTACCACTCATAAGCTTCATAGATTTGAGCAAGTCACTGTAATCTCTCTGAACCTGACATTCCTTATCTGTAAAGTAAGCATTGTAGTAACTGCTTGGGAAGATTAAGGGAATAATTGATGTAAATAGCCCTGAGCACAGTGTCTAGCACATGGTAAGCGCTCTATACATTTAAGTTCTCTTGATTATCTTACATTTTATTAAAATGATACATTTAGGAGACTGAGTCTCAGCATACTGAGACCAAGGAAGAAGTGACTTCCCAAGGTCATGCAGCTAGATAGAGTTCAGATTGGCGTACATATCTCCTGTTTCCATGCCCATGTTTGTGGTTATGCTCAGAAGCCTCTCTGCTTTGGTTCAGGAATAGGTAGGGGGGAGGGGGTTAGGAAGACCTGGTCATGCTGGCCCAGGAAATAGGGGCAGAGAAAAGTAAGAGGAAGACAGTGAAGCCAGGGAAGACAGACTTTGTCTCCCTCTTCATTTTGCTGAGGGCTACAATTGCTGTGCTCATCCTAGAACATAATGTCATCTCATTTATCATGAATGAATTCTACTTACAATGAGTTTACATGCTGTCAGCATATAGGGCTGCTGGAAACAGGGATACACCTGATTTCAGGGTTAGGGGACTACCTGGCAGCATGTAGGATGGTAGGAGGAGTCAGCTGGGAGGAGCGATCAGCACCTATGGAATAACTGAGAAATGGCTGGATTCAGAAATTGTTAGAAAAAGGTACATGCTTGAGTTTCCAACAATTAATGGCAGGCAGAATTTAGTTGTTTCAGAGTGAACCACCTTGAGGTCATTCAGATATTTTTTCTGTATTTCAAATATGTTGTCATTAGGAGACTGAAATTTATTTTAAGAATTGTTATTTACAACTCAAAGCTACAACAAATGGCAATGATGTTGGATGTTTCACATTTGGATACTCCTAAGGCTATTGCTCTAAGACATTTAGTGTCTGTTCTGCTTATAAATATTTACTTTCATGAATATTCTGGCACCATGGCTCAGTTCCTCTTTTTTCAATATTAGCAGAGTCAGGGTTATGTCAGTAAACACAATAAAAACCACATTGATAATGTTGACCATGAGGCTCTGGGTCTAGGTGGAGTAGGCTCTGTTTACTTCAATTTATTTGTTCACTTACATAAGAGACTCTATTGTTGTCCCTCCCTGCTTCCCACCCTCCATCTCTTACTGGTAGATTATAAATTACAGCTGGCAACTCTTGGTATTTTTCCTACAGCAAGGTAACATTGTTGATTTATAGTCAATTAGACAGGATGTGTCCTTTGAATTGTGTCTCTATTGGTTGGGATTTCTATGAGTCAGTCATTATTCTTTCTTTTTTTCTTCTTAGTGTCCACTTACAAATAGCTATCACATGATGGCTAGAGTTAGAGCTCAGTCTGTGGCCAGTGTTAGAGGTTCAGTCTGGGGTCAGAATTAGGTAGGCACCAGGGACACAGTGAATAGTTAGTTCAGGTTGATCCCCTCTTGAACTTTTCCTGCAGCTCACAAGGGCATGCATTTATATGATCTAGCACCTACCACATTCTACAGAGAGAGAGAGCACAGCCGGGGGGGAAGAGAACCCAGAGTTGGAAGGTGGAGGGCAAAGGAAGAAGGTGGGGGAAGTCAGCAGTGAGTGCAGGGGCAAGATATGGAGCAGCTGCCACTGGGAAGCCCGAGGGCATCAGGCCTTGCCAGATCAACTGTGCGGGAAGAGAACATGGAGGCTGAGGGCCTGGGAGACAAATCTCACATACTTCACAACTTTGTCTTTGACAACTGCTATAGAATCCGGCACTTCTATCTGGAGGGATTTTAAAAGGAAGGCATTTTGGAATATCATATGTGGAATTACAGCTATGATGGCTGTTCTTGCCACCCATGGGCTACCTTTGAAGCGTTATCCACCTTGAACAACCTCTCAGCCCCATTGGTAGTCAGGAACTCTGTATGCAGGGACTTCCAGTCTGGTCACGTAGGATGTTGTTTAACCTGAAGGTCTGAGCCTGCTGCCAGGCCTTTCGCTTGGGAGAGGACAAGTCTTTCACTGGCTGCTGGATGTGCTAATCAAAGAAGGTAAAAGGTCTCAGAGGAAAACCCTTTTAAAGGCATTCAACTTTAGTGTCATCAGAGATACCTAGTGCAGCTTTGTAAAGAAGACAGGAAATGCCCTTGGTGTCTGCCAGGGGACATATGCTAGAATGCAGTTGCAATGGCAGGCAGGTTAACAAGGCACTGGTGAAGAATCTGGCAGTCTGAGAGGACTGTGGCTTAGAAGTGCATTAAAACAGTGATTCCTGAACCAACTGGAGAGTCAATGAGCCTTAAATGTGGAGATTTTGATTCATTCCATGAGGGTGGGACAAGGGAATCTGTGCATTTAATACATGCCTCAGGTAATTCTGATGCCACTGGTGGTCATTACTTCAAATTCTTTGAATTGGACCCGTGGACATTCCGATGTGCGTTGAGCTGAAACTTCTGACAAGAGGTTTGTGACAAGACGGTTGCTTTAGCAGTGGAACACTGCAAACAAGTTTAAAATAGGGAGAATGGTTTAGCTGCATAGAATACTGTAATTCTATGAGAATCAGATGTTTGCAAGCACCATTAGACTATTGTTTTGTGTAGTAAACATTAGTACTTTATGTACATTTCTTCTAAGTCTTTCTTTCTTTGTGGTAAGTTCCATAAAGACCTCTTAATATACAGTGCTTGCTTTTCCAAATTTAAGTTAATGTTGAGTGGAAGAATAAAAATCTATTTCTGGTATATATACCCACACGTGTAAAGTCTATAATTCAGATTGACTTCCTCACAACTTATCTACATGACTAATTTTTGACTGTAGTAGAATCACAGATCATGAAGTAAGGGGTGCAAAGGGGATAATGGTAGTTGAATTGTAAAGAAGGATGGATTTCAAATAAAGGATTTTTGTGCTGCTTAATGGAGAGATTGCTACCAGTTTCTCCCCCAGGAAAATCCTTTTGTCATCAAGCTCAAAGCATTAAAAGCCAGAAAAGAGAGGAGGAGAGTGAAGACATGGCAGGTGAGAAAGTAAGAAAGGGCAAAAGAGAGCCTGAACAAGCCTCTGAGGTCTTTGGATATTTTTGCTTTGGTGAAGTCTAGGGGATTTTGTTAACTTTCTCCAACAGTGACTTCCTCTTAAAGTCTAGACATAGGGTGGGGTATATAGGAAGATTTGGAAACGGAGAAACAGACAGCAGGCAGCCAAAGCCCAGTAAATCCTCCACAGCCCATTCTCCATCAGCATCCCAACTCTGTCCCTGCACCACCCTCAGGGGTGGCTGCACTTTTCATATATATTACCTTAAGCCCACCTGCTCACTACCTCCCTGTCCCTCAGTCGAGGCCCACAGGCCCAATCAGCTACTTGCTCTGCCCTTGGGGGAGGGGTGTCAATGTAGACAATTATGTCTGTAATTAGCTGACAGAAAAATCCATCATATGAAATTGTGATTCTGAAACAGGAGAGCCTAATTAAATCAGGAACTGAGGAATTTGGGGCATCAAGTGACACAAAAGTGGTGGAAGGGACAGGTTGTAGACAAAGATGGTTGGGAAGGTAAAAACTTTCCCAATTCCCTTATTCCTCCATAAGCTAGAAGGAGTACATAGAATAAGATGGGAAATAGAGGGATTTGAGGAAAAAGTCAAGGAGAGTTCCAATGTCTGTGATAATCTGGCAGTCATGAGTATCTTCTTTTCAGAGTATAAATCATAGGATGTTTATCATAGGATCATTACGACAGGGCTTCTCAAACTGTAATGTATATGGGAATCACCTGGGGATATTGTTAAACTACAGATTCTGATTCTGTAGGTCTGGGAAGGGGTCTGATAGTCAGCATTCCATGGTATGGGTTGGAGCAATTGGAGAAGGCTTTAAGGAAGTGGTGGGTCTTGAACAGGGAACTGAATGGTAAGATGAGGTTTGGCTAGACAGAGAAGAGAGGTAAGGGACATCCTGTGGCACAGGGAGTAAGAGTGGCAATGTGAAATAAAAGCACTGAGAATGGAGTAAGCATGACATATACCTGGGACAAGGAAAAACTGATCTTTTCAGGACAAAAGGGTCATTTGAATAAGTAGGTAAAGATAGGGTTGCGTAGGTAGGGTGGGGCCACTGCATGGAGAGCTATGAACACTAGCCTGAGGAGTTTGTTAATAAACAGTGAAAGGTTTTGAGCAGAGGAATAACCTGCTGAAAGCTGTACCTTCAAAGGAACTAATCTTACAGCAGGATGTAGTATGGATCAAGGGGAAGAGAACCTTGGAGGAAGGTAAATGTCAATTGCAATTAAGGCAGGTGTGAGAGGATGAAGCCCTGCATTAGGCTGGCAATACAAGGTTTGGAAAGAAAGTCATCAGACTGGGAAACAGCAAAACTCTGTGACTGATTGAAGGTCCCCCTCCTTCAAATTACCTCATCTGGAAAGGCTAAGAGGCTTTGGGGCCAAGGTTTATCTCACCAATGCATTTCTGAAGCTCTTGTTAAACTCCTGAAAATCAGACTGTGAAGTGAGATGGCTGCTGTGTGTGACCTTGTGGGAGAACCAACCCTCTCTAATACTGCTGGAGGGGCTGAAAGGTGATGTTCTAAATGGTACATAAAATTCTGAAAGGTTGGGACAAATGGATGCCAATAAGCCTTGTGAGACAGTAACTACTGCTGAAACACAAGGTCATAGACAGACCTTGGAGAAGCTAGAAGTGAAGTGGAGCAATTTAGGGTGGATTTTGTTTACAAGGTACATGTAATTGGAGACCACACTGACAGGAGTTCAGCTATAAACATATCTTTCAGCTAGAAGCTATTTGAGGACAATGCCTAATATGCTGTGGGAATGAAGGGTTAAGAGGAAGCAGTAATTGTGGGCTTTTGTCCTTTCAGGATTTGTGAGGCCCAAGGCTGACTGGCCAGATGTTCCTCTGCCCTTTCCAATATCTTCATTGTATCCTCACAGCATGACAATCATCCTGTGTTCATTTCATTGTTCAAAAAGGCAACTGACCTATGCCCCTATTCCTGGGCTGTGAATTGAATGCAGCACCAAAAAGCCCCTTCCTCTGTAAGTTTCTCTAATTATCGGTCTGCCATGTGGCCTGAAATGCCCACTGTGAAAATCACCTTGTTAAGGCACAGGGCCCTGTGAAAAGGCAAGTATGTTAAGCCAGTATAGATTACTTTTGCCTATGCTGCGTCCTTAGTATAGAGAAAGCTTCAAGTGAATGGGGAATATAGGATAGGGAAGTTGTGGGGAAGGGAAGCAGGAAAGTTCTGTATGATGAGGTAGCGCTGGGGGAGAAGTCTCCTCAGTATGCATGTGGGTGGCACTAGATAACAAGAGCCACTGCTGGGTGCAGAAAGATGAGAGACTGTGCTGTGTCAACTTAACAAGTGTTCCTGGATCAGCCCACAGCAGCCCTACACCCGAGGAGCAGCAATCTTCAAAAAGTCTTAAATTGGAAGGTCTGGTGAATGGTAGTTTTCTATTTAGCAGATGTTGGTGGTCTGTGCTGTTTGAGAGGCATCTTGCCAGGCATTAGGCTTTTGGAAAAAAGAGCAGTGATTCATATTATAACTATATGTTTCTGCTGGGATTAAAAATACAACCTGGTAGGCCTTAATAGGAAGAATTCACAGACCCCAGTATTAATATATGCAGGGGACCACACCTCCCCTGGATCCTTTGTAGCTTCAAGAGTTGGCACTGAAGTGTAATTCTAGACTGTGAGCCTTTATTGCCTGGCACAGAGTCAGCACTTGATCCATGTTAGTTGAATGCACTAATAAATGACTGAATGAATAAAATATAAATATTGTACAGAAAGCACTAAATTTAAAGTTATAAGGCTTGAGTTTGAATTTCTGGACTGCTGTTTATAAGCTATTGAAGTTTTGGTAAATTTTTACCTCTCTCTAGGCCTCATTTTCTTAATATATAATAAAACAGGAATAACAATACTTGCCTTGCATCTCTTGCACAGTTGTAGGAGAAGCAATATATAAAAAAGAAATATATTTTAGAAACCACAATCTGTAGAGATGTCCTGCACTGAACAAGGACAGCATTTTGGTGTTTGATAAGTTAAAGGTATCCCTGGAGCTCATAATGGAGGGTCACTATTGCCAATCTCTGGTCCCAGGTACATCCTCCTACAAAGAAACCTCTGTGTTACTTGTGACCCAATCCCAGACTCCTGTGCAACCGGTGTAAGAATCAGATTCCTGTTCCACTTACCCATCCCTCTCTCCTGAGTGACAGAGAGCATTGGAATCATTGTGGGCTTTGTATACACCACCTTTGGAAGCCATTGACCAGATGCCTGCATTATCTCCTCAGCTGGTTACAGCCTTCCCTCCAGAGATGAGAGTTATCTCACCATTTTTTCTCTGTATCCTCAATTGTCTCCATGATGGCACTGTCCCAAGGGGGGGAGAAGGTGGGGGATGGGGCATGAGTGAGAGGACGGGTGGGACACTCTATCCCTTCTCCCCCACCTTGTGATTCTCAAGGAGCAGTTGATTTGACTTTCAATCAGTCTCTTCTTTGTGTCTTTTTCCTTTCATCCGAGGGCTTACTCCTCACCTTGGGCTCTGCTCAGTTGATCTCAAATGAAGCTTCCTCATATTCCCTTTCTTGGATATATTGTGCAGAGTCTCTATTTAAATGGATGCTTTGTTCTCTGGGTTAGGGGAGAGAAGATGGGATGATTTTAAAATCCTGCCGGGAGTCCTTGAGGAAGCAGGCTAGAGTACTGTTTGCAGAAGTCAATAGGCTTGTTGTAAGCAGGCATTGTGTGTTCTAGCACAGGCGGCTGAAACAAATCAATTTCAATTTACTTGTCCGGCAAAAGGAGCCATTATTTAAAACTGAATAGCCAGAGCTCCCATAATATATTGTGAAAACTTATTGTAGTTTTTACTGAGAACTAGCTTATGATGAAATTATTTGTTTAGAAGCAAAGTGTGGATGTTTACAGAATATAAATTCTGGAGGTATTGATTACAGGCAGTTGAAGAATGAGCCACATTTCTTTTCTAAATGTGGTGGTCAGGTGTTATCCTAGGACATTGATATCAAAGTATATTGCTGGCTGGAAACCTGGCAGGATCCTTATTTTGACAATAAGCACAATTAACACCAGGGGAGGGTGTTTGCTAGTTAGGGAGATAACATAGTTAAGTCTGAAGTTCATTCACCTTTAAAGAGCAAGTTGGCTCATAAATTTGCCTCCCTTACGAGAATGTCTGTTGCTGGCTCTGTATTTTACGTTAGCTATATGGCTTGGTATATTACCAATAAATTGTTGAAACTCCCTATAGGAGTAACATTTAAGGCCTGATTCACTGAAGTTTTACATTTCCCTTTTTGAATAGTTTACATTTAAAAAAAAAAGCACTGAGACATCTGGGTTTGAGACATGATTTATGTCTCTCCCCCAAATTGGCTGAATATATATATTTTCCTGTTATCCACAAAGTTCAGATTCATTTACCTATAGAAAAGCATACTGTTACCATCAACACACTCTCAGATCAGTGCAGCAGTGTTTTGGTTTATTGAGTACCAACTCTGTGCCAGGTAGTAGGCCAGGTCTTATGCCTTTACCATTACTGTCGTCTAGCAGAACTTTGGATCCTGTTCAGTTGACTTAGTTGGATAGAACACTGAGTTAAAGAATGATAACTGCAGACAACTTACCATAGTAACCTCAGCTCCTGGTAACCTAGAGGTTATTCTTGCCTCTGCAAGGTATCCTGCTTGGACTTGTCTTTTTTCAGCAATGGTCTCCACCTCAGCTCCCTCCCCTTTCTACCCTGAGTGCTTTATCAATGGTGCCCTACATAGTGCTTGAATTTAGTGAGTGTTCATTAAATATTTATTAACTGAACGAATGGAAGGATGTCTCAAGGGTAAAGAGGGAGATAATTTGATATACTAAATCAAAGTAATGTAATAATGGATGGCCATGACTCGTTATGCTTCCTTGCTCAGATATAATACAGATATAATATCTATATTTAACAGAGACTTTCTATACATCTCATGATAGGAGCTTTAGATACCATAGCTGTCCCCAAGATGGGCCATGTGTGGCAACTAATTCACATCTCATATGTAAATTAAATGTGTATTATTTGGACTTGCCCTGTTTTCAAGCTTTACATTTATTTACATGTGAGCCTTGTTTGGGGAGGAGAAACCAAGTTTAGATCAAATGCAATCAGTGTTCAGTCAATACTAAGTAATGCCTTCAGGCTCTGAAGCCAGGCATTGATTGGTAACCTATGGTAGACTGGCCACTTTAACCTGGTGCTGCTGAATGATCCAGAAAAAGACATGGTTCACATCAATTTGAATTTTCAGACTATAAAGAGCAAAGATCCAATGGTGCTATTTTAATATAGTGCCAACACAAGTGGCTAATTAGAACAGCTCAGTGAGCAGACACTGGTGGCAATCCAGTCAAACTTGTTTGCATGACATATAGAAAAAACCACTAGTTGATCGATCTTTATTCACTTTAGTTGCCTATAGCATTGTCACATAACCACAGAAGATGTTCTTGTGGAGCCTGAGAAAAAAAATCAGCATAATGAGAAATTCAGTTCCTCTTCCTTAAAGTTATGGTTTGAAAGTCACAGCTGGTGAAACAGACCAGATAAACCCTGAACCTTTACTCAGACCAATTTTTGCTTCTTAAATAGCTAGTCAGCTGACTGATTGTGGTAGTCTGGTTTTAATTTGGTTTTGGATTATTTAATGTAAATAGAAATATTCCCATATTTGTTAGAGCCTCTTTTGTAGTTACACCATTTTTGGTTTTGCAGAAGCATCTACCACCTCCATTTAAACAGAACTCTCTCCTTATCTGCCTAACTTACCCAATTTCTCTTGACTTATTATCTTAACCATTCGTTTGCCACTTAGTTACCTTTTGACCTCTCCTGTATTTCCTTCTTTTGTTATTATTTATCATTGTTTTTGGCAGGTTTTGTTTCCCTCAACTCTAGTAAGTGTTCCTCAAGGGATGAGGCTATGTTAAATTCCTTGTTATCCCCCATAGGTACTAACATCTATGAATTAATGACTGCATTGGATTACAAAAACATAGTAATATTTTGCATTAGTGTTGCAAGGAATAAAGTAGCCATGAAAATAGATTATATATGCATAAAATAATAACAGTGGGCATGAACTGAGTCTTTACTGTATAGCATTCTAGAAACTTTGCACGTATTATCTCATTTAATCCTTTCAATGATCCCATGATATAATGCTATTAGTATCAACATTTTATAGATGAAGAAACTGAGGCTCAGAGATGTTAAGTCAGTTTCATAACATTACCCAGCTAATAAGTGGCAGACCTGGGAATTCAGGTTTATGTGATGTGAAAGTTCATGCTAAACTATCCCTCATACCAGATTTTTATGAATTTCTCCATAAAATATTTGAAGACAACTGCCCTGTCTGCCTACTCTGTCACCTTCTCCCCTCTCTCTACATAGAAAGGAATCTTTCAACTTACACCATGGTGAGAACACATTTTTCAGGATTTATGATCTATTCTATGATAATTATTACAATGATGCAATAGGCGAAAGGATGAAGACAGGCTCCAAATAAATATGGACATATGGACTATGTAGGTCTGTTTATTTCCTTCCATGGAACCATAAAGCTCCAAAAAGTTAACATACTATATTATTGGGTATTGAGAGTGGCAGTTTAGAGGTTATCACAAATCTCCTATAGATAATAAGTAAATTGGTTAACAGAGTTGAATTTTCCAAACCGGAAACCTAACTTCATACATCTGCAATGTTGAAAGGAATAAGGGATAGGTGATAGGTGGCTTGGCAGAAAAGTTCCTGTCAAGAAGTCTGCATAATCTGCTTAATTTGCTCTGGAAACAATCACTTCTTGAATTGTATTCAATAGTGTGTGTTTTTTAAAGGCTTTATTGAGATGTAATTCACATACCATATAATTCCTCCATTTAATGAATATCAGTAAATGTTTTTCAGTATATTCACAGGGTTGTGCAACTACCAATACAATCTAATTTTAGAACATCTTCATCATCCCAAAAAGAAACTCTGCACTCATTAGGAGCCACTCTCTATTCTTCGATAGACCCTGCCCCCAAATCCCAGACAGTCACTAATCTAAATTCTGTCTCTAGATTTGTCTATTCTGGACATTTCCTATAAAAAGAATCATGCAATAAGTGGTCATTTGTCATTAGCTTCCTATACTTACCATGTTTTCAGGTTCCTTTGTGTTATAGGATGTATCATATTCCATTCTTTTTCATTGCTGAATAATATTCCATTGTATTATACCATATTTTATATAATTGTTCATCAGTTGATGGACATTTTAGTTGTTTATATTTTTGGCTATTATGAAAAATAAAGCTATGAATTCTCATGTATAAGCTTTTGTATTGATGTATGTTTTCATTTGTCTTGTATATATACCAAGAGTGGAATTGGTGGGTCATTGGGTAACTTTGTCCTTAAAATTTTGAGGAACTACAAAGCTATTTTCCAAAGTGGTGACAACTTTATTTTATATTCCAAAAAGTGTTTGAGCATTCCTATTTCTACACATCATCATCAAAACTTATCCATCTTTTCAATTTTAGCTATTCTAGTGGATGTGAAGTAGTATCTCATTGTAGTTTTAATTTGTATTTCCCTAATGAAAATGATGTTGAGCATCTTTTCATGTGAATTTTTAATGTTTTATATATCTTCTTTGGAGAAATTTTCATTCAAATACTTTGTCCATTTTTAATTTTTTTTTTACTGTTGGGTTGTAATTATAATTTATGTATTCTGTATATCAAGTCCTTATCAGATATATGATTTTCAAATATTTTCTCCCATTCTGGGATGTCTTTTAACTTTCTGGATGGTGTTCTATGGAGCACAGAAGATTTTATTAAGTCAAATTTATCCATTTTTTCTTTCATTGCTTCTGATTTTTGTGTCTTAGCTAAAATTGTATTGCCAAATCCAAAGTAATGAATGTTTATCCCTATGTTTACTCTGAGAGTTTCACGGGGTATGCTCTTATATTTAGGTCATGGATCCAGTTTGATTTAATTTTTCTATACTATATAAAGTAGGGGTCAAATTGCATTATTTTGCACGTTCCAGCTGTTCCAGCACTATTGTTGAAGAGACTATCTTTTCCCCATTGTATTGTCTTGGTACCCTTGGGTAAAGTCAACCATAAATGCAAAGGTTTGTTTATTTCTGGGCTTCCAATTCTATTCCATTGATCCTTATTGCCAGCACCATACTATTTTGATTACTATAGATTTCTAGTAAAATTTGAAATTAGTGACTCTGAATCCTGCAACTTTTTTTTTCTGTTTTTCCAGATTGCTTTTACTATTTTGAGCTCCTTGAATTTCATTATGAATGTTAGAATCAGCATGCCAATTTTTGCAAAAAGAGAAAGCTGGGATTTTGATATGCATTGCATTGAATCTCTAGAAGCTCATGTTCACACAGTAGAGAATGATAGAGGATGGTTATGAAGCCAAACATGTTCAACTTAAATTGCTCTGTGGTATTGTATTTTTCTATAGTTTAGTTACAATTCAGTAAATAAATATTTGGTGAGAGATTATTTCTGTTGGTGATGATTAGAGAAGATTTTATAAAGGAAGTAGGATTTGAGCTGGGCCTTGAAGATAGAGTGGGGCTGAAGTTAGACAGTGGGGATGAATGAAGTACTTGGAATAGGTAAGGGTCAATATCATGTTAGTTTTACATATAGGTAAAAGTCCTGGAGTAATTTGAGGGATGTTGGAAAGCCCACCTACCTTATTTTCTCACCATTTATAACTTTCTTACCTAAGCACCATATTACTGAAATTCCACTGTTTGTGATTTATTCCTTAGGGTTATATTCTCTTCTCTCTTTTGAAATGCAAACATCCCTGGAAAGAGTAACACAATGTCATTAAGCTTTCAATATGAAGGTCTTTATTAGTTCCATTCTTGCCTTAGAGCAGAGGTTCTCCCAAGAGTACAGAGTGCCTGAGCGGGAAGGGGAAAGGATACTCTGGAAGAAGAAAGAAGAGGGGGACTCTTGCCAAGAAGACTCTGCCTGCTTCTGGCTTTGAATCTGAGCCAGTCCCGAGCTCCAAACATTTGAGTTACTAACCAATTAGATGCCTGTACCTTCTCTTAAAAAGGGTGTAGACTAAGAGGTGTATTTTTTATTTCTGCACAAAAGATTCTCTTGAGACTAAATCACTATCCACTGTGAGAATCCAAATCCCTGCATTGTCTTAGTATCATTCTCTCTCTAAATCAGGTCTTAATTTATTTGCTATGAAATAGTCATAGAAATAATCATGTGTTCATGTGAATGTATACATGCACACACACATAATCGTTATTTCTATGGCCAAATATATATAATATATATTTTGTGGGAGAGTATTATGAGTGTCTAATTATTTAGCTTTTCAGTTTTGGTGCTAAGTTAGCAGAGAGTTTCTCTCAATTGTCATTTGAGAGGAAAAAGCCCCTCTGCTGAGAGAGATCCATTTTAGCTTGGAGAACTTATGGCAGTAGGCAGAAAGGAGAAGTGTGATGTGGCATGGGATTGTGAGAATTAATGTGAGATGTGTGGAAGGAAGATCCTCAGATACCTCAATCACCATTGGTAGACTACACTGGGAGAGAAGGGGAGGTAGGGTAAAAAAGGACAATCAGGCAGGGGATTGAACTCTGATGTGTGTCCTCAGAACTTTGTTGGTTAGGAAATGGGGATTTTACAGAACACAGACAGCACCAGCCCTAAAACCACTGTGTGGTTCCACAAAAAAGCCACTTTCTGTGACAGCACCTTTCAGGGTGACTCTTGAGTAGTAAACTTCATAGCAGTCTGAGTTGATCATTTTGACAAAATGTTGTTCTGTTGAGAGAGACAGAAGGAAGGAGGGGGGAGGGGGAGAGAGAGAAAGAGATAGACAGAGATAGATAGAGAAAGAGACAGCTTGAAATCTTTGTGGTCAGGGAGAGCTGGAGGGCCAGGTTTGCTTTGCTAAAACAACTTCCCAAGTTGTAACTGTCACTGAATGTGTTAGCTCAGCAGTCCTCAACGTTTTTGGCACCAGGGACTGGTTTCATGGAAGAAAATTTTTCCACGGATGGGGGTCAGGGGATGGTTTCGGGATGATTCAAGTGCATTACATTTATTACATTTGCAGCCACTCTCCAGCACTAGCATCATTGCCTTAGGTCAACCTCAGATGGTCAGGCATTAGATTGTCATAAGGAGTGTGCAACCTAGATTCCCCTCACATGTATAATTTACAGTAGGGTTCATGTTCCCATGAGAATCTAATGCTGCCCGCTGATCTGATAGGAGGCGGAGCTCAGGCAGTGGTATGAGTGATAGGGAGCGGCTGTAAATACAGATGAAGCTTCTCTTGTGCTCGCCCACTGCTCACCTCCTGCTGTGCAGCCCAGTTCCTAGCAGGCCATAGACTGGTACTGATCCCTGGCCTGAGAGTCAGGGACCACAGTGTTAGCTGACAGGATTGAGAGAATGATAGAAAAGCGATATGTAATCAAAACCTGTTCCACAGGAGTGGTCAGGGCAAATGTTACCTCAGTCTATAACAACTTCAGTTGTATTGACACCCCCTTCTTCTTGTTATATACTAACAAATCAGAGATTACCAATCCTAAAGGAAGGGTAGGGCTTTTTGCAGGCTTGATGGGTAGACAAAGTGACTGGTAGTGTGGGAAGAAGAGGTAGAAAGAGGACTGAGAATGTACCTATAAAATGCTAAGAGAAGGAGGAAGCTTAGGAACCATATGGCTTTTCTTTACCTAATCCTACCAGGTGACCTGAAAAGTATTTTTTTTTTAAGCCCCAGGTTAACTAGTCTCAATTTGAGTTCATATTGCCCCAGGCTTGGGATAAGCCTTATGTCACTGATTTCTAATTATGACTTCATCATACCCCATAGAGATCTCCAGAACAGCCTGGGATCTAAAACAAGTGACACAGTCACTGGAAAACATAAACCCACATAGAACTTGGGAGGTAGGGAAGGGGGTGGCAGTGACAAAATAAATGATGATCTTTGGGGGAATTGTTGGCCAGAAATAGGATATCATGAATTTCATTCTTTCAGTCAGCTTTTCTTTTAGTGTTCCCTAATGTGTGCCTCATGCTGGGTTGGTGGGGAGTGTTCTTCATCTTCCAATCCATTCTCCACACGGCTGTCAGAGTGATGTAAAATTTAATCAAATTATACCACATCCTACATAGAATCAGTCTTCCTAACATGGCATTTAAGGTATTTCATGGTCTTGCCCCTGCCTATCTGTCCAGCCTCTTTTTAATCATGTTATGTCTCTTATGCTGCTTGTAGATACTCACACATATCATTTTGTTTCGTATGTCCATGTCTGTCCTTATTCATGATTTCCTCTCTGTGTGGTATACCTTTCCCACCTGTTAACTCTCTTTTTTCAAGTTTCAGCTCAGGTTCCATCTCCTGCAATAATATTCTCTATACCCCCACGTCCCTCCTCTCTGCTTTGATAGTACCATAAGTTTACCTTTTTTTTAAAAAATATATAACCATGCAATATTCAAATGATCTCATTATGTTTCTGTCTCTTCCCCTAGTTTCTCAGCCAGAGTTGACAGGCTCAGGAGTGATCATCTGAATTAACCTGAGCCAGAGTCTATGCTCCAGAAATTTGAATTGAGACTTTGAGGAAGATCCTGCCTTTCTCCTAATAGCTGGATCAGTAATGCATGCTCAGGGATTACCGGCAGATATACTTCTTACCATTCTGGTCCACAAAGCAGAGGAAACTGGCTTGCAAAGAAAACGAGAATGCTTACAACAGTCCATTCCTCAGACCCAGCTGTATTTCTCTCATTGGGTCACATGGGATACTTCTATATCCTTATAAATAAGTCACTATTTATGCTTATGCTATACAATAGGGTTTCTGTGGTTTACAACCAAACGTGTCCTATTAAACATAATTGAGCATAGTAAGTGCTAGATGATATTTACTGTACTAGACTCAAATGGGAAATCTTGACTTCTATGCTAAGGGAGCTTCCTACTAGTCCAGTGTGGAAAGCAAACAAACAAACAAAAAACTACACAAAACAGGTGCATAACAATACACAACAACATATCATCAAGCCTTCAGTAATGAGATGAAGACTGTTAGCACCATAGATACAGAAGGGTTTGGTCAAGTAGGAGTGGGATTAACCAGGAAAGGATTCATGAAAGTTAGAGAATTTATGCTTGGCCTTTTCTATGTTCTGAATGTTTGTGTCTCTCCCCTCCCCTGCTCCAAATTTATATGTTGAAATCCTAACCCCCAAGGTAGAGCCTTTGGGAGGTGATTAGGTCATAGGGGCAGAGCCCTCATGAATGAGATTAGAGCCCATATAAAATAAGCCTGAGAGAGAGATCCTTTCCCCCTTCTACCATGTGAGCACACAGTAACAAGGCACCGTCTATGAGCCAGAAAGTGGGCCTTCACCAGACACCAAGTCTGCCTTGATCTTGGACTTTCTATCCTTCAGAACTGTGATAAATTAATTTCTGTTTTTTTGTAAGCTACCCACTTTATAGTATTTTGTTTTATCAGCCCAAATGGACTAAAACAGTCTCGAGAGATGGGTAGATTTTGCTTTTGATCTCTGACGTTTTAAAATAAAACTTCCAGAGATATTCCTTGCAGACCCCAGAAATGCCCTGGACAGGCCTAGATGATGATAATCCAGGCAATGATGCAAATAGCTTCAAAGTCACTTGGATGAAGATGGGGATCCCCAAATAAGCTAGATACGGACTGTGTCATAAGGACCTTTGAGCAGAAGTTAGCAAATGATTACTGGATATGACAGTGATGAATGACTTGGCATACCTTGGAGGGGCCCTAGGAAGCTAAAAATCCTGGAGTTATTATTTTCTTAACTACATTCCACTGTGTACCTGGAGGATGACCCTAATGATTCTTAATCTAAATTCTGGGACTAAGTGGCATTTGCTAAATCAGAATCAGTATCTGTGAATTTGAAAGTCCCTGTGCAGAGGATAGGGAGAAAAAGATGCTTCTGTTCTTTTTCTCTGTTATTAGATATGCTAGGCCTGATTCCTTCATGTGACCTGAGAAGATGGCTTGGGATGCTTGCATGAGTATCAGATGGCTGATTCATTGACTGTTGTCAAAATGCATGGTTTGTAGAGGCCTTTTATTTACTTTGTCTTTCTTGCCACATAGATTTGTAACCTTAGATCTGAGAAAAAAAGGTCTGTTTGCCTTAGATTTGGCTGTGTACCAGGGAGGCAAAGTTTTATTCAGCCTTTCAACCAGCAGCATGAAGGTTTATTAGATGTAAAAAAATGCATTTGCTATTCTTTCAGGGCAGTTAATGGAGTTAGTACATATAAAATCTTGATAATATTTTTCATTGCCCAGAGAAAATTATACATAAGTATGCAAGCATTATAGATATATACTATTAATAGTTTATACCCATACACACAATCCATGTTCAATTCACTTCAGACATTTAGTGTTTCCTGTATTCTACTTATGTATGAGGCATTTGGGAAAAAAGATATGTAAGACAAAGTCCTTACCAGAAAATATTTGTAGTATAATGAGTACAATAAAAAGAGAAAATATATAAGCTACAGAGTCGGCACAGAGGGAGCATGGGTGAACTTTATTTAGGAGGTCAGGACAGACTTCTCTGAAGAGGTAACTTCTGGCTGTTCTTTATGAACAAATGAGTATTCACCAGATAGACATAAAGGTGAAGGAGGGAGAGGTAATCTATGTGACAGGACCTGCATATGCAAACTCAAGGAGAAGCAGCAAAGTTTGTTTCAGGAACTCTGCATAGTTCAGAATTGCTAGAGCATGAAATACAAAGGCTTGGGTTGGGGATGATGAGCCTGGAGAGGCAGGCAGAAGCCCAATCATAATGTACCTCATACACTTTATTTTTTACAGGGTAAGGAGCCAGTGATGGGATTTAAGTAAGAGAGTTATATAAACCAATTTGCATTCATTTGTTCATTCAGGCTGTCAGCCAGTTAATGAGAATTTATTGAGCTACTACTATGCACCAAGCTCTCCATCAGGCACCATGGGTATAGTCTTTCTCTGGATGGAGTTTAAGGTCAAGTGGGGAAGACAGATATGAGAAAAACAAATAGAAATGTGATGAGTGCTCTGAAAGAGAAGGAGAGAATGCAAAAGCTACTAATCTATTCTAGAAGGGTGGGGATGGGGAAGAAGTAATAAAATATGAGTAGACATTAACTAAGCAAATGAGGAAGGGGGAAAACATCAAAGATGGAGGGAGGGAGATACACAAAATCCCTGAGGAGAGAAACTAAAAATCTATTTCAGAGTACATGAAAGAACACTAGGGTGGCTGAACTGTGAAGGGCCATGGGGGAAGAGTAGCAAATGAGGCTGGGTTGGTTTGTTAGTCTTTGTTTGTTTTGGTTTAATTAGTTTGGAGAATGTTTTTAGCAGCAGAATAGGGGGTGTAGTTGCAGGAGTGAAAACTGGAGGTGGGAAGAAAAGAGTATTGCAGCAGTCCAAGGGATATGTGATGAGGTCCTGATTTAGAGCAATGGGAATGGTGAGGAAAAAAATGGAATGGAAAGCTGTTTAGGTAGTAGCATCAATAGGACTTAATAACTGGCTAGATATGATGGCTAAGAAAAAGGGAGGAGTGGAGGATAACTTGGATTTCTGGCTTGGTTACTGGGAAAATGGGGGTACCAACCAAGCTAGGGAATGTAGTAGGTTGTTTCAACTCCAGCATAGCTTCTAGTCATTGACTGTTTACATGGACTTTGAACTTCTGGCCTTACTCTGCTGGTCATCTCTTGTGCTTTCTATCAAAAAGCAATGTATATTTATTAAATTAAAAATGGCATATGAATTTAGTAAAACACTTCAAACAGTACAGAAATGTATAAAAGGAAATTTAAAATTCCTCTCCATATAACCTCTCGTCAATCTCCCCACAGGCAACCTGTTAATAATTTCTTCTAGAAAATACTGTATATATCTACCAGCATATATATGTAATCTTTGTAAATTTACACAGAATCTTACAGACTATTTTGCACCTTTTTCCACTTTAATATATCATGGAAATCATTCTATATCAAGATATACCTCATTCATTTTAATGACTGCTTAATACCATCTTCCATTATATGAATGTAGCCTGATTTAATTAACCATTCCCTTACTGAGGAACATTCAGGTAATTTCAAGCTTTTCACTGTCATTCATGTATTAGATAGACATTTGTTGAGGGGCTACTCTGTGCCAGCCATAATCCTTCTGTGGATTAAATAGTTCAGTGGAAAAGATGGTGACTAATTAAATTACAGAAATGTAGAATTGTAACCATGACACATGCTCCAAAGGTGCCTGGAGAACCTATAATAAGGCATTTCACCTAGTCAAGGAAACCCTGAAGGGCTCTCCTGAGGAATTCACACTTGAACTGACTACTGAAAGATGAGTGGAAGATAACAGAGTAAAAGAGCATTCTAGTCAGCATGCGAAAAGTAGATGCATTTTAAATTTTGATATAAAACAGGAAATCCTAATGATCCAAACATTGATTATCTGAGTGCCTAGATTTACAAGATTTTGTGAAGAAGCAGAAGTCATATGTTTGTTAGCCATTAGTCTATCTTCTTTTGAAAAGTTTCTGTTCATGTCCTTTGCCCACTTTTTGATAGGGTTCTTTGATTTTTTTCTTGCTGATTTTCCTGAGTGCTATATAGATTCTAGTTATCAGCCCTTTATCGGATGTGTAGCATGCAAATACTTTCTCCCATTCTGTAGGTTGTCTATTTGCTCTCATGATAGTTTCCTTGACTCTGTGAAGAAGCTTTTTAATTTGATCAGGTCCCAATTATTTATTTTTGTTGTTGCTGTGATTGCCTTTGGAATCTTCTTCAGTAATTCTTTGCCTAGGCCAAGGTCTATAAAAAGTTTTCCAACATTTTCTTCTAAAATTCTTACAGTTTCATGCCTTAGGTTTAAGTCTGTTATCCACTTTGAGTTGATTTTTGTGAGAGGTGAAAGGTGTGGATCCTGTTTCAGCCTTCTACATGTGGCTCTCCAATTTTCTCAGCACCATTTATTGAATTAAGGATTCTTTTCCCCAGTGTTTGTCTGCTTAGTCAAAGATTAGATGGCTATATGATGATGGTTTTATATCAGGGTTCTGAGTTCTCTTCCATTGGTCTATGTCTTTGTTCTTGTGACATTACCATGCTGTTTTAGTTAGTATAGCCTTGTAGTATAGCTTGAAGTCTGGTAAATCGATGCCTCCCAATTTGTTCATTTTGCTTAAGATTGCTTTTGCTATATGGGGTCTTCTCTGGTTCCATATGAAATGTAGAATTATTTTTTCTAGATCTGTAAAAAATGATGTTGGTATTTTACTAAGGATTGCACTGAATCTGTAGATCAATTTGGGTAGTATAGACATTTTAACAATGTTGATTCTGCCGACCCATGAGCATGATATGGTTTTCCACCTGTTTACATGCTCTGCTATTTCTTCCCTCAGTGTTTCATAGTTCTCCCTGTAGAGCTCTCTTACCTCTGTAGTTAAATATATTCCTAAGTATTTTATTTTCCTTGTTGCTACTGGGAAGGGTATTGAGTCTTTGATTTGGTTCTCAATCTGACTGTTGTTGGCATATAGGAATGCTACTGATTTCTGTACACTGACTTTGCTGAATGTGTTTATCAATTCCGGTAGTCTCATGGCAGAATCTTTGGGGTTTTCTAGATAAAAGATCATATCATCAGCAAAGAATGATAGTTTGACCTCTTTTGCCCCCATTTGGATGATGCTCAACATCTCTAATCATCAGGGAAATGCAAATCAAAACCACAATGAGATATCACTTATCTCCAGTAAGAATGGCCTTTATCAAAAAATCCCCAAACAGTAAATGTTGGCATAGATGAGGAGAGATAGGAACACTCATACACTGCTGGTGGGACTGCAAACTAACACAAAGTCTGTGGAAAGTAATATGGAGATACCTCAGAGAGCTACAAGTAGAACTACCATTTGATCTGGCAATCCCATTATTGGGCATCTACTCAAAGGAAAAAAAGACATTCTATAAAAAGACATCTGCACTGGAATGTTTATAGCAGCACAATTCACTATTGCAAAGATGTGTAAACAACCCAAGTTCTCATCAATACATGAGTGAATTAATAAAATGTGGTGTATGTATACCATGGAGTTCTACTCAGCCACAAAAAAACAATGGTGATCCTAGCACCTCTTGTATTATCCTGGATACAGCTGGAGTGCATTCTACTAAATGAAGTATCCCAAGAATGGAAAAACAAGCACCACATGTACTCACCATCAAATTGGTATTAACTGTTCAACACTTAAGTGCACATATATTAACAACATTCATCGGGTGTTGGGCATGTGGGAGGGGGTTGGGGGATGGGTATGTACACAGCTAATTGGTGAGGTGTGCACCGTCTGGGGGATGGATACATTTGAAGCTCGGACTCCGGTGGAAGAAAGGCAATATATGTAACCTAAACATTTGTACCCCCGTAATATGCTGAAAGAACAAAAATAAAAAGGAAAAAAAAAAAGTCATTAGAGCACGTTAGTCTTTAGCAAATAGGCCACTTAGAAAATTGCTTCCTACCTACCCTTCCCTACTTAGCAGTGGAGCTTTTCCTTTCCCATCTTATGGTTACAATGGAAAGAGAGTGCAAGTCAATTGCAAAATGAAATTTATGATATTGTAAAAGACATGAGACTTAATGAAGTTGATGAAATGATAAAAATTTGCTTGAATCCCACAAAGCCATTGACAGATGAGGACCTGGCAACATTAACTTTTGAAGAAAAGAACAAATTCACACAGATTGTGACACCATGGATAGGAAGAAAGAGAATAATTGGAATATCAGGAATCATGAGAGGTCCCTGGGAAAACTGATGAAACCCTTTCATATTTTGGAACACTTACTCTTTGTAATCTTGCTGTGAAATAATGAGAAGGGTATCTTATTGTACTGTCATTCCATTTTGTCAGAAAAGCCACACCAAAAAAGCCCAAAATCAACATTTGATTTATTGTTCAAAGAATGTGTTTATAGTTGCATTAAAACTTTCTTTTTTAAAAATATAAGAAAAAATATGCCTTTGCAGTTTAAAAATTTTAAATATAAAATTCCAATTAAATATTTAAGAAATCAATAATGATATTCTGGTTTGTGTTTTAAGTAGGTTTTCTTTAAGTGGTCCCCTTTCCAGTAGTGGTTTTTCTTGGATACATGCGCTGCCTCTGTTGCACAATTATCCTCCCCAGAGGAGGTACCAGTTTGCATTTCTACCAACAGTGTGTGAGAGTCCTTATTACTCCTCATCTTGGTGAGCTTTTGAGTTATTGACAGTTTTGTGGGCAAAAAAGACATCTTTGCTGTTTTTATTTGCATTTCATTAATCATGAATAAGGTCGAACATCTTTTCATGTGTTTAATGGCCATTTGTATTTCTTTTTCTGAGACCTGCCTGTTACTATTATTTGCCTGGTTTTCTCTGGGGTTGTTGATCCTTTTGTCATTAATTTGTACAAGCTTATTGAAAACAAACAAACAAAACCGCAGTTATTTGTCTGTTGTATGTGCTGCAAACACTTCCAGTCTGTCTTTTGTCTTTGTTTCTGACATTTAAAGTATTTGCACTAAGCAAGGTTTACATTTATATATTGTCAATTTTATATCTTTTTTCTTTTTGGGTTCTGAGGTTTGTATCCTGCTTAGGAATTTCTTCCAACTTCAAGTTTATAAATGAATCCCCTTATGTTTTCATCCAGTAATTTTATGATTTTTTTATTACTGTTGAAATTTTTGATCCATTGAGGATTTATTTTGGTATAATAAATGAGGAATGAATTCAGCCTCTTGGGGAAACAATTACAAGTCCCAGCATCATCAACTGAATTATCCACATTTTCTTTGCTGCTGTGAAATGCTACCTTTGTCATATATTAAATTTTCATATGTATAGCAGTCTAATTCTGGACTCTATTGTGATCCAGCTATTTCTTCTCCATTATCAAACTCTTTCAGTCTTTTCAGGTTCATAATGTTCTTGATTCTACTTGTGCTTCTCTTTCCGAATTTTTCTGGCTATTCTTGCTTATTTTTTTTGCCATTTCGTCTGTCACAGATGACAGAAATGTGTTAAGATCAACTCCTACTACTGTGTTTTTGAAGACTTCTTACATTTTATGTAGTTTATGTTCTATGTCTTCTTATTCTGTAATTTGGTGCATGAATATTTATGGCAGTTATATCATCATTGTGAATGGTGTCCTTTATCAAAACACCTTTTTTCCCCTTGAATTCAATCTTCTCTAATATTAATATCACAACTTGTGCTTTCTTCTGTCATCATTTTCATGGTATATAATACGTTTTATAGTTCAGGATTGCTGTTTTAGTTCTTATGTTTTTTTTTTATTTTTTTACCTCTGTCATCTCCCTTTTCATCTTATTCTTCTCATTCCATTGTTCTATCATTTATCTTTGTCTTGTTTCAATGACTCCATTTTCTCTTTATAATTTTTATCAGGGAATGTTTTCTTCAAATGTGGATTTATTATCTGTATTCCCTTCTCTCCTCCCTACTCTCCCTTGCTTTCTCCCTCTCTCCATTTCTCTCCTGTAGTATTTTTGTGGTGTTGTGATTATGTATCTTTTCATTGTACTCATGTTTATATTAAAGACTTCTCTGAGAAATTCTAGATATAGTGGGATAAAATATTTCTTTACTCCTCTCTCGTTTTGTATCTTCTTCAGAGCTTTAGTTTGAGTGCTAGGCATTGGGTGTTTGAGCCACATTCTGCTGCTCAAGGTAGTCACACTTAGTGGATCCCTACTTTCTTGTCTGTAATTTCTTTAAATGCCTGTAACAAGATTTATTCTACTTGGTTTATTGATTATCCTTACTAGGCATCATGATCAGCTGGAGGGAACTTTTTAAAAGTACCAATGCCTGGGCCTTACCTCCAAAGATTCTGATTCATTTGGCCTGAGGCTCAGGAAATGGCATGTTTCAGCACTTCCCAAGGTGGTAACTCTAATACACAGTTAGGACTCACTGGCCCAAGTGGTGACACAACTGATTACACACAGAGTACCTTTGGCTTCAGGTTGTTCTCTAAGTCAAGATGATGTCCTAGAACCTTTCCTTCCCACAAATACAATGTCAGAGGTCAACTTTTCCCACTTTCTCCTCCCCTCTTACATAATAGAGAAAAGACAATTGAAAACCTTTGGGGTTTTTGCCACAGTGCTTATTGTCCTATATGTCTGGGGCAGGGGGAGAATTCATCAGGGTATGATCTCTAGCCTCTTCTTTCTAAGCCTTTCATTGCTTCAAACAATTTTGTATGATTTGATTTCTTGTTTGCTTTCTATTTTTGCCTACTCTGAGTTATTGCTAGGGAAAATGAGCTGTGGGTGATAATTATTGTTATGTCCATACTAACTTTGGTCCTAAACTGTTAAAAACAAAATGAACCCTCACTGACTTTCTGGTCTTTGGCGAGATACTGAGGTTGGCAAGGAGTGGCTTCCTTTCTTGAGAGATTTTCCAAATGTTTTCCTTTCAATCTACTTTCAGAATTTTTTGGATGCGGTCACATTATTTCCCCTGTACTAATTCATGGGAAAGAGGGGCTTGATGAGAGCTGTATTTGTGAGAACTCTGTTTCTCATTTCCCTTAACTGCAACTTTTCAATGATTGTGGCATGAGTATGAGCCTTCTTTTTTGATTGCTGCTTATTTTTTCCATATTTTATATGAATTTATATGTATTATTCTTTTCATTAAATTTTATGTGAACTAGCTTCACTCTACCATCTTACTCTTAGAATTTTTCTGTTGTCTTCATTTGTTTATCTACTTTATTTATGTTTATGAAGTACTATATTTCTTCATTCTATACCTTCCTCCATACCCATGGTCTAGGGTGGCCCAAAGCCTACGTTTTCTAATCTGTGATGTAGTTTAGAGTTAGTTTGTGAGGATTAGCCACTAGAAATTAACAGTATAAGTAGTCAATTTGGTATTCTGTTTACCAAATGTAGAAGTATCCTATTGTTATATTTTCTAAAGATATAGTACCAGGGTATAAGATATAGAAATAGTTCAGGGAACATTTCAGGATAGAATAAATCTCAAAGGTTTGACTTGGGGAAATGTGATAATTCAGCTGACATTTTAGAGCAGTGTAGTTCAAATCTACTCACAAAGGAGTTAGGAAAGGTTACCTCTATCCCTTAAAAGAATTTACAGATACATTTTCTGCTCTGGATGATATTGGGCAGTAATACTAGTTTGGCCGTTTGGTCTCAAGGTTAATGTTTCTTGGTATCAGGTGACCAAAAGAGAGTTATATCAGATGTTTAATCTGCTTATTCCTTCAACAAATTTTGTTTAGGTGCCTACTATATGCTAGTCTGTTTTAGACACTAGAAATAAAGCATTTGTGTCAAAGAGACACAATCACTGCTCTGTTCTAGTAGGGGAAATAGACAAAAACAGATAGGTAAAAGACCATATTTTTATCAGGTAATGATAAGTGTGAGGGGAGAAATAAAGGTGACAGAAAGGACAGAATTCTGGAGTGGGATTGGGAGCTAGTTATATTAGATAAAATGGTCTGGATAGTCTCTCTAATTTAGGTAACATAAGCACAACTTGTTTGAGTGTCTGTGGTGGTATGTGAGTGGGACTAGGAAACTAACTCATGTAAGATGCCCTATGAAAAAAAGAATCTACAGTTATATAAATTTGTGAGCTGCTACATGCTATGTTTTTCTCCCAGAGATTCTAAATGAAGATTAGTATGGTAAAGGCTCTTGGAAGTTCTACAGGAAAGAAACCAGCTAACTTTGTATACCCCAGCGTTTCTCGAACTTATTCAATCACATTTGTATAGAATTTATATCTCAGGGAGGAGGTATAAGTTTGGGGAAACACTGAAGAAATGTGATAGGGTAGCCACATTAAGTGTCAAATACAGAGAAGACCCTCTTTAACTGAAGCCCAATTATTTAGGACCCATAATTATGGGAATTGTCTGTGCTGAATCTTCTTCCCACTTTCCTGGCCATAACCCACTTTGAGGAAAAAGAGTAAAATGATAATTAAACAGACTGAAATGGAGATATAAAAACATCAGAATTCTTAAAATTAAAATAAAACCAATAAATATGTTTTCATGTAATTCATTGGGCTAGAATACATTCAGCCCAGTCTCTTATAACTGGTGCAGGTTTAGTGTTATGCTATTAATATATGTTCAGGATACCCCGAGGCCCAGCAGAATGGTGGGCACTCAAAGGGGAATTCAGCTATGTTCATTAGTCTAGCCTTTTTTCAGATACGATAAAGGAGCCACATTTTAGGATGATTTTCCATATCGGGGGGTTGAATCCAAATTCTGCATATTCTGTAGTTAACTAGAAATTATAAATGACCCTAAGCCTACCCAATACCTATTCCATCAAGCATTCAGAAGCTTTCACTTCAGCTAAGTGAGTGAGTGGGACCAGGGCCATGCTGGTGGCTACTGTAAGTCATAGTCCCAAGCTTCTCTGCTGAAATGGGCAGGAGCATTTGAAAATAAACTGGGCAGTATCTAGGCTCTGTTGATGGGGAGAAGAAAACTTGTGGTGCTAAAGTTTCTTCCCAAACTCTTGTGCATCTACTCAAATGTCTTTCTATAGTCTTGACTGCCATTTTCAGGGTTTGCTTTATGAGAGAATAAAGTCCTTTTTGAAATGCAAAAAGTCTTTGGAAGATCTATATCTTGGGGTGTTATCCTGCTTTCAAAAACATTAATTTAGTAGTTCCCAAACTTTATTGTACATAATAATCACCTGGGTTGGGGGGAAACTGCTGCAAATGCAGTTTCCGAGGTATCTCCCTGATAGAGATTCTGGTTCAGCAGGTTTGGAGTATGGCTCAGTTATCTGCTTTTGTAACAACTCCCCAGTGATCCAAGGATTGCAGTAAGATAAACATTAGATTGGTTCAAAGCTTTCCCATCCCCATCCCAGAGGCCTACATTTCTTACTTCCATTTTGGCTTTAGGTCTGTGCTCTGGACTGCAGCCATTGAGAATCATCTGGTTCACCAACACTGGCACTGGCACTCCAGCATTTTCTCTTCCATGGTGAAGTTGCTTCTTCCACTGAACTGTGTGCAATAGAAAAGGTATGTCAAAGCTTCTTACTGGGTCTCTAATTTTTGGAGCCAAGAGGTCCCTCTTCCTGACTCTCCATATAATGAATCTTCAAACAGAGACATAGTCACAGCATGCTTCAGTAATTTTTTTGAGAGTCTATGAGGTTCAAGGTCATGAGGAAGATGTTTTATGCTTTCAAAGCAGAGTTATTAATGGAGCCTTTAAGACCTTTATAACTGGAAAAATTTCTAAAAATGTCCTACCCTCAGGAGTTCAGAATCCAACTTCAGAATAAAGATTAAAATGTGTTTTTGCCCTCAAAACTCTAACACGATGCTTGGTAATTTCTATGATGTTGCAAAAAGCAAGTTGAATGTACTTGTACATAAAACATCATTTCGTATTCTGGGCAATTTATTTTTAAAGAGGAACTGTCAGTCTTTTGACAAGCTTCAAACTTAACTTACTCTTACAAATGTCAAGGTCGAGCATCAAGTTTATCTCATCAATCTTTGTAGTTTTACAGCTAGGAAAGGAACTAGCTAACATTATCTTAGGGTCATGAAAACATTAGTTTATTAAGTCAGTAGACATGAAAATCTCTGTCTCTTTGATATTTTAGTACTTGAACATAGGCTACAATGTCTAAATATTGTATCATCTTGAAATTCTAATAAACATTGTAGAAAATCCAATTATTGGGGGAACATACATGAATATCACTTCTACTGTATGAAAAATGCCAAATACCAGGAAATGACTCTTCTTAAACAAGATTTCAGTGATATCTCATAGGTTGAACATTGGGGTGGCTGCACCTCTACTTTCTCTATATTTTTTGTTCTTCCCCCAAACCACTTAGAGTTTTTGTGTAGATTATCTCCTTCTATTAGGCAACCACTGGCTGCTGCTTGCACTGCGTAATCTGAGTATTCTTTTACGAGATTATGGGGAACTGACTGTAGATATAAGATTTCCATTAAGATCTTTATTTTCCTTGTTTAAGATGCAAAACAGTATTTACTGCATTCTGAATCCTAATTGGTAGTAATCCTACCTCTTTTGTTCATTAGGGGCTGTGTCTATACACTTTTGTCCTCAGTCAGTAATTATTCTTAATTTGGTTATTCCATTGTCTGCAATTTAAATTAGATAGTAGGCAAATAGATTACTTGTGCTTGTGTAGGAAGCCTCCTGGTTTTATGGATTAGTCTGGGAATATTTTTAAAATTTTTTGTTTCAAAATATTAAGAGGCACCAATGCTTTTGTTACATGGATAGCTTTAATAATGTTTGAGTCAGGACTAAAAGTGTGCCCATCACCATAATAGTGTTCATTGTGCCTGTTAGGTAGGTTTTTTCCCCTCCCCTATCCCCCTTGCTTGATTTCCAATGACTTTTACTTCCCTTGGTGCACATGTGTGTCCCTTGGTTAGTTCCAATTTATTAGAGAGTACATGTGGTGTTTGTTTTGGAGAAAATATTCACCATCTCGGAAATCAAATTTGAGATTCTAATCACATCTTCTCTTCTAAGTATTCTGTATATTTTTCATATATTTTGTGCTAAAAAGTAAAATTTGTAAATGATACGTATTGTGTGTCAGGCCCTGTGTTAAGTATCTTCACATATATTGTCTCATTTTTAGTTATCAATGACTCCATTTATGCTTCATTTTACAGTAGAGCTCAATACACATTCATTTATTCATTCTTTCAATAAGTAAGCCATTCATATTGAGAGCCATCTATATACAGATTATTCTACTGTGCCTTGGGATGGGGATTGTATTGAAACTAAAGAGATATTATATAAAAGAAATGAAAGCCTTAGCTGAAGGTTACAAGTCAACCTATCAAAAAGTGTGGGTGTACTTATATGTGCCAGGTGTGAATATTGTGGAGTATTGATGCTCAAGAGGACCATTATGCAATCCTTTATTTAAAGCAAATAGAGGAATTTATATTTCCTGTGTTTCTACACTTTACCTATCTTCATCTAAATCATCTACCCTCAGTGCTTTATAAATTTGGATTTTCTTATAGTGGATTTCCTTAATTTAAAATGTGGGCCATGTAAAACCCAGATGGGGAACTTTGTGATATAGAAATAGGATTTAGTATTTGGGCCATTTTAATGTAAGGAAAAAATGGTCCTAGTGTGGTGTTTTAGTGCTGCATGGATGTTTTCCCCACCACAGAACTGGAATTTGTGATTAGGAGTTAGCAGTCTGCAAACTGAAACCCAACTGGGTTGCCGAGAGGCAGGCAGCTGCAAAGGAAAGCTCAGGCAATTATGGGTTTGAAAGAAGAATAAAAGCTTTCCCTAGCCATTCAGGATTGTATAATCAAATCTGTATCTGTCAATTGCTAGAGTCAGATCATGGAGTTTGCCTATGATTACATAATCTGAAACTCAGGATGTGCAAAACCCATTAAAAGGGATACTTGGGAAAATGAGCCTGGTACTGTACAGACTTTGAAATTGCTTTTCATATGTTATCTCCAAATAATCAAATCTAGGGAGGAGAGGAGCAAATCAGGAAGTGACAGGTATTTTGCTAAAGAAGAAAATAGGCATTTCTGTCTTATTGTTTCCTCCCTGAAATGGTGGTTATAATAATAATAATTTTTTAAAAAATCTAGCAAGAGCTTTCGCCTCTACCACTTGCAAGTGAGAAATCAATAGGTAATGTTTCCTAAAACCTCCATCCTTGTCCACACTCTCAAATGCAGCCCCTCTTCCTCTTCTGTTTTTCCCTTTGCTCAAATAGGTTTTATTTAACTAATTCTTCTATTTGGGTTGATACTGATTTTTTTCCCTTTCTCTGGGTTTTGCTACCTATGCAACATAGGTGTGAAAAAGGCACTGTAGATAAGACAGTACCTGGCCTGTTTTGTATCTAATCAGAAGATGAATGCATTTATGCTAATAAAAGCATGCACAAGACAGCCAACCAGGTACTCTGTCCTGTTGACTGTCCTGTGAAGGAAATCATTATCCACGACATATAGAGCTCACTCTCTAGGTCTAAACAAAACTTTTATGGTAGCCATATTGGCAAAACATTGCTGACATAAATTTTATGTGGGGATAAAAATATGCTTGGAGGGGGTGTAAATTTTATATGGATATATAGATTTCAAAATTCAAACTTGACAAATTGATGATACGGCCAGGGAGAGCTGAATTTTCTTTTTTAAAAGATGATAAAAATAACCCAAGGGCTGTAGACTGAGATAAAAATAAATGCGCTACATAATGTATTTGATTTAATTTATGATGTCTTTCCTGTGGCTGTTCTTAACAGACAGGAAGGAAATGGGGCTGTAATGCCACTGGGCTCTGATTTCAGCCAGCAGAGTTAGTTAGTGTTGATTCCTTACCACTGAAGGCTCTTCCTCCAGGGTGAGCCTAACAGGTATAGGGAATGCTGTGAAGCACTGCCCAGGTCCTCCTTCAAGAGAGGACTTGCTGCTCAGCTACCAAGAGTCAGGTCAGCAGACAGCCTCCAGCTATCAATCCCTTCAAGGTTTGCTTTAGTTACAAAGGGTCACCTCACTCTAGCATCACACTTTTTCTCAAAGCACCCACATCCAGTGTGGGGATAAAAAGTGCTGATCATCTCAGTCCACCTGAGAACAACTCTGAAGAGCCATTCTAGCGCACTGCAACTCTGACTTTTCCCTCTATTCCTTTTGGCTTCCTATCCTTCCCTTCTACAAACGTTGGTACTATAGGCACTTCTTAATAAATATGCTGGATGCTAACCTCTTTCTCAGTATCTGCTTCCTTGGAAACACAACCTGGGACCAGGACCATGTTATGACTTTTATGAGCCCTAGGCAGTTTTGCCTCCATGGACCTATTCCTTCATAAAAATATTAAAAATGATATTTTATGGCTGTACTGGTATAAAGATGAATATATTAATATTATATGTTAAAATACTTTTTTTCTACCTGAAAGTTCATTTTTTTTTCTGATTTTAAAGAAAGCAAAACAATTTTGTGGATCCCGGGCACTGTGCCTATTATGTCTAATGGATAAGTCGCTCCTACCTGTGACAGGAGGCAGTTGTGTACCAAGCCCAAGACAAAATTACAAAGCCCGAGAAGATTTTTTTTTCTTGCTCTTTCTCTTCCAACCCTGACTTGTCAGGTCCCCCAACTATTGCGCACTTTTCTGGGAAACCAACTTGTAGCTAGCCCTTTTAGAAAGGATAATTTATACTAAGATATAGATGGTTAAAAAAGCTGAGATTTAATTATTTTAACTCTACAAGAGGGTGGTGGTGGAGGCTTGCTTTGTACGACTGAAGAGTTCTTATTACTGATTGGGTCATTTCATTCCCACTCGCCACCTTCTTTCCCTGTGCACATTTTCTTTTGGCCTTTTAGATCTTCTTAAGGGGGCATAGATTGAGCCTCAGGCCTAGGAGAGGCTAAAATGGCCCTTATCCATGGCCCCATCTGTATGCGGATGGTGTAGGGAGGAATTGAAAGAGGAGTAAGAGATTGCCCTTTTCCTCCTACCTCCCTGATGCCGTAATTCCAGAAGGATCAGCTATCTTCTCTTTTGGCTTGCCTTGTACACTAGATGGTTCTTTTTGTTTGCTTTTGACAATCTAGAAAATGAATATTTTTGAGTGCCTACTGTGTACCAAACACTGCACTGGGGTGCTTTATATTCTCAATTAGATATTGCAGGATATCCTAGCTCAGCCTGATTTTGGATTCATGATCTGGCTGTGTGCTAAATCAGTGGCTCACATGGTATCAAGCTGCATTAACTGAAGAGCTAACCAGGAAGGAGACCTAAGAGAAGTAAACCATTGTGCTTAGGTGACTAGGGGTCAGAGATAGAGAAGGGCTAACACAGAGGACATTTGTCCAGAGAGGCAATAGATCATCGTGGCTAGAAGTGTAGATTCTACACTGGAGTCAATCTGTCTGGATTCGAATGCTGGCTCTACCACTTATTTGCCGAATAACCTTGGGCAAGTTATCTAACCTTTCTGTGCCTCTGTTGCCTTACGTGTAAAATGGGGATAAGTACTAACTTCATTGGGCTGTAGAAAGGATTAAATACATCAATTACAGGATGCCCCCAAAGTTGCCATACATAGGGAAAATGGGAACTTGTGGCTAAATGTACCTTTATTTAGAAAATATTCATTAAAAATATTTCCTTCAAGGTATATGTAGCTACCGTTTCACATTTTCCCTGCCTATGGTGACTTTTGGGGCAGCCTGTATATAAAGCATTTAAAACAATGCCTGATAATTGCCTGAAAATATGCTAGCTGGCTGGGCACGGGGGCTCATGCCTGTAATCCTAGCACTCTTGGAGGCCAAGGAGGGTGGATTGCTTGAGCTCAGGAGTTGAAGACCAGCCTGAGCAAGAGCGAGACCCCATCTATACTAAGAATAGAAAAAATTAGCCAGGTGTGGTGGCATGCACCTGTAGTTTCAGGTACTTGGGAGGCTGAGGCAGGAGGATCGCTTGAGCTCAGGAGTTTGAGGTTGCTATGAGCTATGATGCCACTACATTCTAGCCCCGGGCAACAGAGTGAGACTCTTCCAAAAAAAAAAAAAAAACATGCTAGTTAATGCTATTATATTATCTATTGCCCTTACCCCATGGACTGGTTTTCTCAGCTCCTAGGGACCTAAAGACTATAGACAGAAGTTGTTTTTAGAAGGGTTTTTTGTGAGACTGAGTATTAGTACCACTGTTCTGGGCCTAGGTGACAAAATACAATACACAGCTGGGTAAAGGATCACCTTCCCCTTTTCTGCATGGAAGCAGAAGGTGCCTTGGTATCTTGGGGGTTTGTGAACACTAGGAAATAGTCCCCTGAGCAGGTAAGCTGTACTGTTATCTGGAACCTGCCCCACGAGGTCAGGAGATGAAGGCAGAGGTGACTGCTAACTTGTGGCAACAAATGATCAGGACTGAATCAAGTTGTTATGGCTTGCCATGCTCCCTCCAACACTGCCTGCCCCATTTATATGACTCATACATATGTGAGTAGGCCCAGAATCTAGGGTGGAGTTAGGAAGAGTAGTAGCTATCATTTGTGTGCTGTTGGATTAGATGCTTGGCTGAATGGCCCTTTGCTCAATGGGTACAAGACCCAGTGTGACCAGTACTGTAGCTCCCCTCTATTTAGCCTCTATCTGGAGGTATATGTTTTCTGGAAGGCCTTGACTTTATGACCTTGTCATAAGCAGATTTATTAGGCAGATAATGGGAGATGAAGAGAACTCAGAAGGGGGAAAATGTAGGGGTTATTAAGTGTTAATTTCTAACAAGCATCTTTGCCATAATGAAATAATTACTATATCTAGATAAAGCAGACTAACTTGGAACAAGCACATGTTCTTGGCAGGAAGTCGATCACATGCTGCACAATTCAATTTATGGGAAGCTACAGACAGCTTTAAAATATTTTTTCGTTTAATGTGATGTTGAATTATTGAACCCCCTTTTGTTAAACATTTAGTAACAATCCAAAAATACCAATAAGTGGATCACCAATTTATTTGTCTTATTCTTTTTTTTTTAAATTTTTTTTATTTCAGCTTATTATGGGGGTACAAAAGCTCAGGTTATATATATTGCCCATGTCCCGCCCATCCCCCTGAGTCAGAGCCTTAAGTGTGTCCATTCCCCAGAGAGTGTGCCTGGCACTCATCATGTAGTCATACCTCCGTCCCCTCCCCCCACCCCCCACCTCCCTGAGTCAGCACTTTCAAACATGGCCATTCCCCAGACCGTGCACAACGCACTCATCATGTAGGCATACACTCATCCCCTCCCCCCACCCCCCGCCTCAGTCTGATATCCAGTTGGTATCATTCCCCAATGTGCATTTAGGTGATGATCAGGGAAACCAATTTTCTGGTGAGTACATGTGATGCTTGTTTTTCCATTCTTGGGATACTTCACTTAATATAATGGGTTCCTACTCTCTCCAGGAGAACCAAAGAGATGTCGTATCACTGTTATTTCTTATAGCTGAGTAATACTCCATGGTATACATATACCACAATTTACTAATCCATTCGCGAATTGATGGGCGTTTGGGTTGTTTCCACATCTTTGCGATTGTGACTTGTGATGCTATAAACATTTGGGTGCAAGTGTTTTTTTTATAGAATGACTTTTGTTCTTCTGGGTAGATACCCAATAATGGGATTGCTGGATCGAATGGTAGGTCTACTTGAATCTGTTTAAGGTATCTCCATATTGTTTTCCATAGGAGTTGCACTAGTTTATAGTCCCACCAGCAGTGTATGAGTGTTCCTGTCTCTCCGCATCCATGCCAACATGTATTGTTTTGGGAATTCTTGATAAAGGCCATTCTCACTGGGGTTAAGTGGTATCTCATTGTGGTTTTGATTTGCATTTCCTTGATGATTAGAGATGTTGAACATTTTTTCACATGTTTGTTAGCCATTTTTGTATCTTCTTTTGAAAAATTTCTATTCATGTCCTTTGCCCACTTTTTGGTAGGGTTGTTCGATTTTTTTTCTTACTGATTTTCCTGAGTTCTAAATATATTCTTGTTATCAGTCCTTTATCTGATGTGTAGTATGCGAAAATTTTTTCCCATTCTGTAGGTTTACTCTCATGACTGTTTCTTTGGCTGTGCAGAAGCTTTTTAATTTGATCAGGTCCCATTTATTTATTTTTGTTGTTGCTGTGATTGCCTTAGGGGTCTTCTTCATAAATTCTTTGCCTAGGCCAATGTCTGTAAGAGTCTTTCCTATATTTTCTTCTAGGATTCTAATAGTTTCCCACCTAATGTTTAAGTCTGTTATCCACCGTGATTTGATTTTTGTGAGAGGTGAAAGCTGTGGGTCCTGTTTTAGTCTTTTACATGTCTGGGGAAAAGATTCCTTATTTAACAAATGGTGCTGGGAAAACTGTCTTATTCTTAAATAATTCCTGTCCCTCTCTGTTAATTTCATCTTTCAGAATCATCGTTACTAAATTTCTCAGAACATTGGGCAACTGGACTTCTTTCATACGATCCACTACTAGGGATCTGACTGGTTCATTGTTAATAAGGCTGCCATCTCAATGGTGACCTTGAAAGAGATTGCAAGCAGTATTTAACATAAATCTCTCCTATTCTAAAAACAAAATCTCTTCCTTTATTCCCACAGTCTCATTCTTTCTTCTTTTTTCTCGTCCTAATTTCTCAAGTAGATCACACTCATTATCTTCACTTTCGCACTTCTATTCCCTATTCATTTTGTTGTAAATTGGCTTCTGCTGCCATTATCCATGGAAACTCTACTTACCAAGGTCAACACTCTCACCAGGCAATGCCGTCTACTCATTATCTATGTGCTTATGATTCCCAGATCTATATTTTTAGCCCCAACATCTCCCTGAAATGTCAGCCTTAGATATTTGATGGCCTGCTAGCATCTTCAGCTGGATGTCTCACAGGCAATTCCAACTCTATATGTCTAAAATGGAGCGCATCATCTCCCCCCTTAAATCCATTTCTTCTTCTGATGTCTTATTTTGTCACCCAATTGAAAAGTCATATTTTATTCCTTTCTTTATTTCACTTCCTAAATCTAATAAATCACTATGTCTAGTTGACTGTCTCTCCTAAATATTCCCTGCATCTATCCTTTCTACTCTATTCCTAATAACACTCTCTCACTTTAACTTCTAGGCTATAATAATATTTCCTTAATAGATCTCTCATCTTCTCCCCTTCAGCCCATTCTCCATGCTGCCACCAGGGATATCTTTCTATAATGAAAGCTGACCGTGTCACTTCTCTGGTTAAAACTCTGCAAAGCTCCCCCATTACCCACTAAATAAAGCTCAACCTACCTCATATGGCATATAAGCCCCTTGAGGATCTTATTCTGCCTATTTTTCCAATCTTGCCTTAGGAATATTTTTCATTCCTTCCTTACACTATGCCATTTTTTGCTTTATACTTTGCATATACTACCCACTTTATCTAGAATGCTTTTCTCTCTCTACACCTTTCTGGCCTATATAATTCAACATATATTTAAGATTCACCTTAGTTCTATCTTCATTAGGAAATAGCTTCTGTCTGCCATCTCTACTCCCAGGGTAGGTTAATACTTATTTTTTTGTGGTTCTATAATACCATAATAATTGTGCATACATCTCTCATTTTGTCTCCCCCATCTTATTGTAATTATTTGTTTACATATCTGCTGTTCCTCTAGATCGTGTGCTCCTTAAGGTTAGAGGCTATGTCTGTCTTGCTCACAGCTCTATCCTCTGCATCCAGCACCAACTGTAGTATCTAAACAGGAACTCAATAAATGATCAATAAACAAATTAATAATCACAATAACCATTTATATTCCTATAGCATTGTACTGTTATGAAGTTATTTCCCACGTATTGTCTTATTTGAATCAACAGAATCAGATTCAGCACAAAATGAAAGATATCGTAAAGGGAGGCAATGTTG
Organism: Lemur catta; assembly: GCF_020740605.2. Classification (NCBI taxonomy): domain Eukaryota; kingdom Metazoa; phylum Chordata; class Mammalia; order Primates; family Lemuridae; genus Lemur; species Lemur catta. The sequence continues at coordinate 29,272,062 of NC_059155.1, read as the reverse complement.
CAGAGCAGGCAGGAGTTTAGGTTTTGGAGTCATACAGGTTTACCTTTCAGCCTTGATTCTACTACACACAAGCCCTTGACCAAGTTACTTAAACTCAAAGAGTTGCTCCCCTCCTACATAAAATGGGAATAATAATAGTTCCTACCTCGTAGGGTTGTTATCAGGATCAAATGAGAGAAATAATTCCTGCAAAACACTTAGAACAGTGCTTTGCACATAGTAAATGCCCAATAAGTATTATTTTTACAGTATAATAATTATTGCTATCTCTCATCTTTTTCCATGCCCAGATTTTCTTCTTCAGGCTTGGGCTAGATTATCAAATACCATATATAAAGCACTTAAAATAGTTCCTAGCACGTAGTAAAAATTCAGAAATTGATGCCTATTATAATTATAATAAGTGATGCTATCCTGTGTATCTGCTGGTTTACACATGTGGCAGTAAAAGAATTGCTTTGGATTTGAAAATTATTTATTTTTTGCCTCAAGCTGCGAAGAAGTAATAAATTATTCTGTTCATGTCAACAAAATACAAACTGTGCCTTATTCTGAGTCAGTGGCAAGTACTGAGAAATATTTTTCTCAAAGAATTAAGAAATGCTTGCACCCCCAAAATTCAATGGAAAATTGTCTTTGTTTCCTAGATAATACTAAAAACTCAATTTATTTATTTATTTATTTATTTACCAAATAGTTATCGAATAGTTACTGTGGATCAAGCATTGTGCTGAGAACTGCCCTCAGAGAGTTTAGTGTTTATAGCACAGACCTACTAAGTTAGAGTGTTTAGGTATGGGTACCAGATTTGAGAACTGCTCTAGGGTAAATGTACAAATGCATAGTCATAGGAAATGAAGGTTAAATAGATAGTTTAAACCATAGGTCTAGGCTGCAATGCACATTTAATGTGGCCTTGAAAAAATCCTGTGTAAATTGATTTTCTTTTTCCCACTGCCATTCCAGAGTTACTTTATCTTCATTTCCAATTGATCTTCAGTGGACAGAGTTTTTATTTCCTTTTTCTTTTTTCTTTATTTAAAGCATTAACTATAAGTTTTACTCTATCAAGAGCATCATCTGGCAAAAGAATATGCTGGGGAAAAGGAGTAGATGAAGTCCTGTTTTACATTAGGGTAACCATATGGCCATCCCCACTGTTCCTTCACAGTCTACCCCTTACTAGTTTTCTTTCTTCTTTTCACTTGAGTTATCAGCTACATGGTATAATCAATGTTTACCAAATTATACAGTAGATAATGCACTCACTTCTAAGCTGATTCTGCTGCTTTTCTAGCAAAAATTTCAAGGAAAAATAAAACTGTTTTGATCCTTGGCCTCTTGAGGATGGAAAGCTCAAGCCTGATTCTTTAGAATATAAGCTTCTCTCCCAACCCTTGCCACTATAGCTAGTGACCTGGCTTCTTGATGAAGTTGTATTATTACTGTGTACTGGTTCTGAGCTGCAAGCATCAGAAACGCACTCAGGCTACATGAAGTTAGAGAAGAGATTTGTTAAGGACATCGAGGACTCATAATTGAGAGTGGCTGGAAAACTAGGTTTGAAAAGAACAGAAAGTAGGAAGCTCACAGGAACAGCCTACTTAGGATATTGCTACACTGCTGCCACTACTTTCACTAAAAATAATTGACTTCCACTTTTTTGCTTCTTTTACTAAAAATTCAAACTTCTCATAGAGCATCTGATTGGCTGTGTTTGTCTCATGACTGTTCCCTGGCTGTATGGGGGGCTAGTGGAAGAAAGATCTGGAGTCCTTCGTATTCACAGTGAGAGGTGGGAGTGAGAAGTGAAGCTAAGAACTACTCTCCTGCTAAGCCTATCTACAATGGGGGAGAAATGTTTTCTTTCAAATTGGGGCACTATTAAGACAGTAGATGAATTATGGGGAGTTTCTCTCCTGAAATCATTTTCATTAGGCTTTTAAGCTCACCTCTCCACTAAAATGTTTCATCAGTGTCACTAATATCAATAAATTGCCAAACCCAATGGTTAATTCTCAGTCTTCGTCTCATTTGCCTTTTTAACAGCATTTGTCACTATTGTTATCTCTTTTTTGGACCACTTTGTTTACCTGACTGTCAAGATATTATTCTGTCCTATTTTCTCTTTAGCCCCTCATTAGTAATTTTCTTTGCTGGTTCTTCTTTATCTCTGTGACTTCTAATTGTTGTAGTGTGCTAAGGCTCACTCCTTGGACTTCTCTATCCTTACTCTTTGATGATGTCATCCAGTCTCATGTCTTTAACCGCTATCTATATGTTGATCACCCATAAATTTATATCTTTAGCTCACACACTTCCCTGAAGCCCAGACTCAAATAGCTAACTACTTAATGTTCATTTTCACTTGGATTTCTGAAAAGCATCTCAAATTTAACATATGAAAGATCCAAATCCTGATCCTGCTTCAAACCTATTCTTCTTTCCCATTTTATTAATTGATGATTTCATTCTTTCAGTTTCCCATGCCTAAAACATTGACACCACCTATAGCTCCTCTCTTTCTCTCATACCCCAATCTGTCATGAAATTTTGTTCTTAAATTCAAAATATAGCTAGAACTTGACCACTCCTCAGCACCTCTACTGCTACCATTTTGCTCCAAGGCCTAATCTAGTCACACCTCCATTATTTAAAAAGTCTATTAATTGATCTTCCTGTTTCTACCCACGTATATAGTTTACTTTCCTATAGCAGCCAATGTAATCTTGTTAGAATATAAGTAAAATCACAGTACTCCTAGGGTCAAAATATTTCAGTGGCTGAGCTATTTGAACGAGGATTCTCATGTAACATGGACTGGGAAGTCTCTAGCCACATTGTTATACAAAATACTTGCTACTTAACAAATTTACTGCTTAGAAATGGATAAAAGTTTCTAACAAATGGACTAGGCTCCACAAGGGCTGATCTAATTTTGTATGACATTGATCAGAGAAGGGAAAGAATATACAAAGCAATAAAAAATAATCTGCTCTGATATGACTTGGGGAAGTGAAATGTGTTATGTGTCAGAGGCCAAGAGATTGAAGATAAAGGGATCTGAGAAGAAATAGAGGTTATGGAAATTGTATAAACAGGATAATTACCAACTAATTAGATGATTCTGAGAATGCAGAATTTATGTCTTTGTATACTCTGGGCTCATTTCAATCTTGAAATAGAATATATTGTGGAAAGAGTCATGGAAGTCATGAACATCCAGATGAATAGCTAGAAGACACCTGCCTGAAAATTTGCTAAACTTAGTACACTGACAAAAACCAATTGGGGACTGTATGCTCTGAGTTTACATGTGCATGAGAAAGTAACAGAGTTAGAGACAAGTTATTCAGGTCATCAGAATAGCCACCATTCTTGGATTGTGCAGAAAGGAAAATGAAGCAAATAGAGTTTCCAATGGAGATGTTTAATGAGCTGCCCAATTTGAGAACTGAGTTTGAATTTAGAAGATGTGCTCATTATTGGGTGGCAGGCACATAGGCAGAAATGAAGATAATGGTCCATGTGTCCAGTATCCTGGGGGAAAAGAAGATGTGAGAGCATAAGTGAAGAAACAGGAAATATAGAAGCAGTTATTAGAACAAATAATTTCAGCAGATTAGCAAATTAAGTATATGATTGAAAAAGAAAAATTGAATAGATCATTTGTGACACAATCCTGAGATTTTAATCAGGATATTACCTGACTGCTGTGTTCACATTAGCAGAAGAGAAAGCTAGGAATTGCTTTTTTCTTCTTTCTGATTTATAATGCAAACTTAATTGATTTCATAATAAACTTCTCAAAGAGACAAGCCTGATAAGATTAATATTGAGGTCATTTACTGACATCAGAAAAAATATTGCTAATTGTTTCCTCATATGGTATCAGTGGGAAAGAAAAACCTTGCAGATGATTAGCTTTCAATAAAGGGAAGGCCATTGGATTTAAAGTGACAGTTTCATTCTTTGTCTTTAGCAACAAGGCAAAGGCCAAGTGGAAGGAGAGGGCTGCAGATGTCTGTACTGAATAAAATGGGAAACAGGAGAATAATGCTGATAATGGTACTGACTAGTACAGCTCAATCCAATACATATTTACTGGGCATCTACTGTGTGATAGGCATCATGTTAGAGGCACCAGGGGATACATAAATGACACAGCTTTTGCCTCAAGCTGCTTGCAGTTATATTAATGCAAAAATAGTCATATCTGTAGAATTTATTTATGACCCTAGGAGCACAAGTTATTACTGCCATATGAACTAAAATCAGGTTGTAACTGGTGAATAAAAGGGGTTTCTCCCCATTGATTTCAGCTTGGGGCTTACTGGAATTGACAGGGAAGATGATAAGGAGGAAGCATTTTGCAGTGGTCTGCACATTAGCTGGGCAGCGGTGGTGGCACAGAGGCTTTATGGGAATACCGAGAAAGATTGCTGGTTGTCAGTTGCCCAGGGGCATCACTATTCTTCCTGACTCTAAATTTGGGAAAGAAGGAGTGATCTCTGGAAGAGCTGAAATTTCAGTAGGTCTTGGGATTGTTGTATTTGTAACTGAGCCGTCCTCTTGTTTGTCATCATGTTCAAGGGCTGCCTGACTAATTGCTGGCTTGTTTCCCAAGGGGTCTTTGGCTTTGCTTTCTTTCACCTCCCTCCCTCCCTCCCTCCCTCCCTTCCTTCCTTCCTTCCTTCCTTCCTTCCTTCCTTCCTTCCTTCCTTCCTTCCTTCCTTCCTTCCTTCCTTCCTTCCTTCCTTCCTCTCTCTTTATTTCCTTCCTTCTTTCTTTCAACACAATTATGTTCCCAGACTGGTGGCCCTATAAACACTTGGTACATAGTGTTTACTCTGAATAATAGAAATGTAAAAAGTGTGAATGCTTCAGAAGCCCAGACTCTGCAAACTGCTGCATAATCATTTAAAATCATTCCTATCTATGCATTAAAGCAGAATTCCTAATAGGTGGCTGCTAGAGTTTGAATATGTCCCCCCAAAAGTTCATGTGTTGGAGAATTAATTGCCAGCGTAACAGTATTAAGAGGTGGGGCCTTTAAGTGGGCTCTGCCCTCTTGAGTGCATTAATGTCATTATTGTGGGAGTGAGTGAGTTCTCCAAGGAATGAATTAGTTTTTGCAGGAGTGAGTTCTCTCGAGAGCAGGTTGTTATAAAAGTGAGTTTGGCTTGCTCTTGTGGTCTCTTTCACACATGCTCCCTTGCCCTTTCACCTTTCCACCATGGGATCACGCTTGCCAGAGGCTGGAGCCATGTTCTTGGACTTCACAGCCTCCAGAACTATGAGCTGAATAAACTTTTCTTCATAAATTGCCCAGTCTGTATTCTTTTATAGCAACAGAAAATGGGCTAAGACAGTGACTGAATGGACCAACTGGGCATTGTGCCTAACCCATGGGTGCATTCACATGTTTTATGCTATAGCCACTGTCTCTAGGACAGACAAAGTGAGCTTTTTGGTAAGGGGGAAGTAGTAGGGGGTGATAAGCTAGAGAAAATAATTTCAATAAAAACTAAAGGAAGAAATAGTAGGATAGGATAAGCTAACCCAGAAGGAATGGAAGCTAGTATCAAAGTTAGGAGTGAGTGACAAAAGGAGAAGAGATGATAGATAAGTAAGCCTCTTAAGTAGATAGCAAAGTATGGTTTTAAAAAATAGAAGGAGAGAAGAGAAAGAGCAGAAGCTACTAAGGGAATAAAGAAAAGATGCAGAATGCTTGATTATCTTGGAGTCCATAGACCAAGGCCCTAAGGCTGATATAACATTGCTAAGCTGCCTTTGGTACCAAGGGCAGGATTATAGGGCTCACACACAAACCCTTGGAGCAGCTCCAGTGACATTCTGATTCAACTTAACCCCCATATGATTCCTGGATGACAGCTTTTATTCATTTGAGACATTATTTAAGTTCTCAAAAATCCTTATATAATAGACAATGTTCCTTAGTTGCAGCAAGAAATATGTGTCTGGTATCCCAGGCTGCATAGTCACTCTGTGTTGCCTGGTAGGTCACAGGAGTTTAGAGAGAAGATTGTAAATTGCACTTTTGAACCTGGCCTTGAAGTGCCCATCCAGGCAGCTGTGCCAGGCTGAAGTGAACACGAGTTCCGTGCAGGCGAATTATTATAAAAAATGTCGTTTGTGAGTCTTTTCTGTCAATAACAAAGCTCATCTTTTTGTGCCAGCAAGACATTGCAGGCATCCCACATTTCAAAAATTCAGTTAATCTCAAAATAATTCAAAAATCAAAGAGCTTATTCAACCATCAAGATACACCAGATTGACTCACTGTGTATTCATAGAAGAGACTTTGTTTGGGGGAGGGGAAGGGAAGAATCCAATATCAGAATCAGTCAAAGGAGCACTAGTTTTTGTTCAGTTTAAATTGTTTTCAGACCACACAACTGCACTCTGAATATTAATAAACATTTCCAAAGAATAGTTGATGATGTCATCATTTGCATTTTCAACTGGAATAAAAATAGCACCTTGATCTCTACAATAGGTCCTTGCTTCTCCCCACACTTGGGTGTTTCCATCTCACAGGTTTCCTCAACTTTTAGTTGTTAATTTCACACCCTGTCCTTGCTACAGACTGCTGTGGTATAAAAAGCTAGTGGGTGGGTGGGCAGAGGCATCAGGTTTGTAATTTGTTACAATATTATCACCTTTATAATATTTTGCCTATGTATTGGTTAGCAGTTTGGCTTGTCCCTAGATTTTTCCCACACTATTTTCTCAACTGACATCACCTAACTCTTTGAGGCTCAGTTCCCTCGTCTGTGAAATATGGACAAAAATCATATCCTAGCAGGTTCTTGGTAAATATTAGCTATTCACTCCCTAAATTTACCATTCCTCATTTATCAAGGGGAGATTGCAACTAAGAGAGATAAAGAGTTTTGCCTAAGGTTGCAGCCCTATGAATGGCAGAGTTGCCAGCTCTGCAAATGCACCCACTATCTTTTCTCTGTGTACTATTTAAAGCTAAGTGAATGAGAAGAGGTAGGAGACCTGTCTTCCTTAGAAGGTATATTGAACAGGGAGCATCCATTACTATAAAGTGTACATTGTTCAATTTTTATCTAAAACACAAAAGGCAAACTTGCTGAAGAAGTTAGAGGGGGATAGTTAGCAAAATTTCTGCCTTGAAAGGGGTGCTGAGGCTGAAGACTGTCCTTCACTAACTTATTTATTCAATACAGGTCCACAATCTCTTATCCACAATTCCAAAATACAATGTCTGAAAACCGGAGTATTTTTTTTTTTTTGTAAGTTTGGTGCCCCAACTCATTTGACAGCAAAATCTATCTTTATCGGATATACGAGGCCTTTACATTCTTTATTAATCCAACTTAGAGTATTTGTTTCACTACAGACAGATTAATGTGTTTGATTATAGTATGATACCCCAGATCTTGCTGAGGGTACAATTTACAGTATATGCTCCTCATTACCTTTCTCAAATCTGAAAAGTATTCCAAATTCTGAAGCACTTATGGACCCAAAGGTTTTAGATACATGATTGTGGCCATATAAATACATATTTAGTGCCTTTGATGTGCCAAGCATTGTGATAGGTGCTGGAAATATGACTAGGAATGAAAATGGTGGTGATGCAGCTATCATCTATAGAGCACTTACTCCATGCTGGAGCTGCAGAGTGCTTACGTGAAGCCTTTGATTTACTAATAAGGCTTACAATGACCTTTTGTAGTGAATACTGTTGTAAGTCATGGTTCTTGCCCTCAAGGAGCTCGTAGGCCCAGGAGGGAAAGTAGCAGGTCTATCTGATAGAAGCTAAAATAACTCTCTGAGGGAAATTTATGCACTTTAGCTGCTATTGCTGCCTGGGCCCAGATCTTTTACTGTCCATTGTCACACACCGGTGAATAATGAAGTAGGAAAAAAGTCCAGTACCAAGGGGAGAGGAGGTGGCAAAGATGGAAAAGAAAAGATAAGGCTAAGAAAGGGGTGATAAGGTGGCTCAGTGGATACCAAGGGGAGAGGAGGTGGCAAAGATGGAAAAGAAAAGATAAGGCTAAGAAAGGGGTGATAAGGTGGCTCAGTGGACCAAGAGGTATCAAGCTATAACATATAATGGGACATAATGTCAGCCAACATAGAGAATTGAAATCTAAGAAGTATGTTGCTTGCTGTGGGGTTCTGGTCATGAGTCTTTAATGCTGCAGTGTGGGTAACTGTGACAGATAAGAGTTTATTGGGCAGCCTGGATTATTAGCTTTGGAGGAATGAGTGAGGGGATGTTTTAAGATGTAGCACCTGATATTCCTCAGCAACTCCTTTCAAAGTCACGACTTGAGGTGAAACCGTAGGGCTCCAGATTTTCTATGGAGCAGGAGCCTTTCCACCTAAGGCCTGAGGATGGCTGCTCAATCTCGCCTATGTGAGGGTGTTTTTGCCCATGAATATATCAAATAATGCCTTGCCAGGCTGCAGGGCTAGGATCAATTTCTGAATTGTGTGAGAGAGTCCAACCTGATGTAGCATCTGCCCATTTCTAGTGAAACTTTCTTTTTAATTGCTCATACTTAATGCAACATCTGTGCTGTTCAGGTGACTATCAATTATAGGTCTCCCTTGGCAACAGGCCATGTTTCCTCCCCTCCTTTGCAGGTAATTGATGGGCTGAAGTGATTAAGGGTGATATGCTACATAGCTACTATCATTCCCATACCCAAGAAGACATGAGCACACAAAGCATCCTCAGTCCTTAATTGATAATTCTCATGAGTTGTCCAGACAGGGGCCATTTATATATTTGGTGCCCTCATTTTTCTTTCCTCCCTGGGTTTAGGTACTACAGCTGGTAGGGCCATTAGCCCCTTGTCCCTGCTGGTGAGTTTTGGCTTGCGGCTTGCTTGTCTGTCAGAACATAAGCCTTTAGCATGCAGTGAGTAGTGGGACAGGACAGGTGGGAGGGGAGGGAATCTGGGAACTAGCAATCCCCACCTGGTGAGGCAGAGGCTTTGGGGCTGACCTAACTAGGCCATATGAACAAGCTGGGCCAGGCTACCGGAAGGATAACAGCAACAATTATAATAACATCAGCACAATTACTATTGTTATAATGATTATAGTGACAACTATAATAGCATTGTTTGAACACTTACTCTGTGCTAGGGGCTTTATATTCATCATTTCATTTAATGGTTTCAAGAACCCTGCAAAGTATGAACAACATCCCTCACTTGCCCAATGTTGCACTGCAAAATTGTTGCAAATCCCAGGTCCAACTTCAAGTCTATTTCTGTCCAAAGCACATGCTCTGTTAACTAGACTATATTTCCCCTTCAGAAAAGTGTCATGTAGTGTAGGTAATGTGCTTGGAATTCTCTGGAAGCAGAATTGGATTAAGGGGCAGACCAGCCAGATAGCTGCCCAGAGCATCAGGCTATGGAGATGATGATACAGCACTGGAAAATTCAGATGAGTGGAGCCCATTAACTTAGGTTTCTGTACATGAACCCTTATATTATTGGCTCCACCTCCTTTAAAGCAGCAGAGGCCTCAAAAGAAAATAAAAACCACTCCCTTACTAGATCAAACATATATTCACTGAGTAATTTTGCAATACCTATACAAGTTGCATGATCTGGAGGCCTTGCCACCAATCCTCAGAATAGCCAGTTGCCTAAAGTGATGGTAGCAGTCAGTTGAAAATCTAAAAGAGAATAATGCATGGTCTAGTGCTGTGTGCCAGGAATGAGGGAGTCATTTTCCTATCTAAATTTTAAACACTTTTAATATGCTTTACAATAAATTTTATGGTTCAGAAAATTGCATTCAATAAATCCTTTAATTTGAACATAAAGAGATACTAATTTTATTAACAGAATAAGTTCATGTTTGTTTTCATGTTTCTCTACATTATTTTTCTTTCTTCTTCTTTTCCTCTGCTCTCTTTCCGCTTCCTTTTCTCCCTCCTCCTTCCTGCCTTTCCTTCCCCCCCTTCCCCTGCACTGTCACAGCAGTTTGCCTCTACATTTAGCAATCGAGACGCTACTCAATTCTTCATATATATGGTTTTTGGCATCTCCATTCCAGAAACTGGCACAGTTCTCTGCCCTGGCAGTGGTTAGTCCATGCTGTTTGAGTCTTATGGAAGACAAAGGGCAATCAGCATGGAAAGAAAATGTGTTCTCAGAAAACGGGCTATCAGGTGCTGTAGTAGCATTCTGCTCCTCACAAAGCCAGGCTTTGATGGTGTGAAAGGAGATGTGTGGCTTGTATGTTGCTTAAAATGAAGCCCTACGTCTTGAGGTTTTTCTTTCCTTCCTCCACTCTCACTCCAACCCCCCTGGAGATCTTCACTTGTCAGTAGATGATGCTCTTAAAATCCTTTTAGCCCCCCATGTGGGAAGTACCACTGACAAGATGTCCAGCAGTCTGTGTTAGCAATGCAGCATCCTGGTTTCACCCAGAAACACTGAGTGAAGCCAAGGGACAGGGAACATAAGCAATTCTAATGGAACAGAAGCTGGGAGAGATTGCAGAGAGCCAGTGTATTGCAAAACCTATTGAGGATGGAACCACAAATGTTTAGAGCTAAAAAGAGGTCTTAAAAGTAATTAATCTGACCATCTCTTTGTACAAACAGGAGATTGAGGCCCAGAGAGGAAAAAGGTTTACTAAACTTATATAACGAGTCAGTCTGTGGCAGAATAGGCCTTAAACCCTGATGTCCTAACTCTCAAAGGAGTGTTATTTCCCCTCTCTCATGACCATAGGCGATTTTATGGGTCTGAAGGGCATTACATATAACTATCACCTTAGGCAGCAGCTATTAAAGTCCAGTTGCCTGGATTTTCTTTCCACTTGTGTACTCTGTGTCCTCCTCAGGTCAAAATGTGATCTAAGTAACTCACTGATCTAGCTAGGAAATGGCTTTGCTGTAAAATTATTCTAGAATCCAAGTATATAGGACTCAGACAAACATAATTCTCTCTGCTTTTAAACTGTCATCTCTTAGTAAAAGGGAATGGGGAAGGTTTAAACACAAATTGTTTGTTGGTATTTGCAATATTAATGAAATAGAAAAAAAGCAATATTAATAAAGGATAAAGGCAGTAGTTGTGTGGACAGGGACCTGGCCCCACATGTATTGATTTGTCTCTGAGACCCTGCAGACAATAGGGGAAATGGCATTTATTATCTGACATGGTGTTGTTTCATTGTTGGGGTTCTTTTTTCCCCTATATGCTTAAGTTTGTTACATCAAAGAAGACTGGGGGCCGGGCGCGGTGGCTCATGCCTGTAATCCTAGCACTCTGGGAGGCTGAGGAGGGCAGATTATTTGAACTCAGGAGTTCGAGACCAGCCTGAGCAAGAGTGAGACCCTGTCTCTACTAAAAATAGAAAGAAATTATATGGACAGCTAAAAATATATATAGAAAAATTAGCCGGGCATGGTGGCGCATGCCTGTAGTCCCAGCTACTCGGGAGGCTGAGGCAGGAGGATCGCTTGAGCCCAGGAGTTTGAGGTTGCTGTGAGCTAGGCTGATACCACGGCACTCTAGCCTGGGCAACAGAGTAAGACTCTGTCTCCAAAAAAAAAAAAAAAAAAAAAAGAAGACTGGGTACCTTTGGTTTTCATGTGGTAGGCTATTTATGTTGACTTAAATAATCACAATTCATCATTTTACTTCCACCATCCTTTAAGAAAAATTCCAGAATGAGTGTTTTGGCTTATTAGGCTCATTGTATTAAACAAACAAAAAAATAGAACTGGTAGAAAATTTCAGATTGAGCTCTCCAGGTGCTTCATTTGAGAATGGAGGGCCAGAATGGAAATAAGACTTGTTCAAGGTCACACAATAAATTAGTGCTAAACCAAGATTAAACTCTCAGACCTCATGACTTATATAACAGTATGCTCATTGATAAAAGGAAGTATTTTCATGAATTTTTGGATAACAAATTATCATATTATTTTCAAAATGTTCACAGGGTCTGTGATTATATTGCCCAGTGTATTTCTGGAACATTGTTTAGCTCCAGATGCAGGCTCTAATCCTGAGTCTATTAGTAACTTGTTGTATGACCTTGGGCAAATCATTTAAACTCTGTGTCTCATTTCTCTCCTCTGTCAAAACAGTAAACTAATACCTGCTTCATTTAACTCACCCAATTCTTGGATCTTTCAAACAAGATGATGGACAACAAGGTGCTTTGCAAAGCATAAAATATTGTGGAGATGAGATTATACTAGTTTTAATGCCTTTAAAAAACCCCCAGAAGAGTAGTTTTGCTTTCAGCAATGGCAGACTACTGATTTTTAGGAGCACATGATGACTTTTGTGGGCTCTAGGCATTTTTACCTTCATGAGTCCTTTCCTCCATAAAAATATTCAAAATTATGTTTTATGACTGTATTGGCATAAAGATGAATATATTAATGTTATATATTAAACATCTTCAACCTAAAAATGTATTTTTTTTATTTTTAAAGACATTAAGACATGTTTGTGTGTTCTTATAAAAGTACTGTGGGCCTTAAGCTTGGTGTCTACTATGTCTAAGGAATAAATCAATCCAGCTGATTTGGACCAACCCTCCAAGTTAGAACAATGAGAAAAGCTAGACAAAATATAAATAATATCCATTTTAAGATACTAGAGAATCTAACAGGGCAGTGAAAAATTAGGGGACTCAAGATCATGGTGAGATGAGAAGCCCAGAGAGATGAATCTAACATTTGGTGCCACTTCCCCCCATCAATGTATTTCTTGACTCCAAAGGTGCAGCTGAGAGAGGATGAGAAACTGAATAAAGTTTACTACTCTAGGAACTGGGGGATAAAATGGAAGGTTAGGGCCTGCCAATTAGGAGGGTTTTCTGATAAAGACTCCTGTTTGGATTTGGGGCCCTGAAGGACAACATCTTAGGTGGAAGGGCAAACCAGAAATAGATTAGCTCTTATAGGACCTATCATCTAGTCTTCTTAATATCTGATTGAATTAAAGTGATGTGGGGTTGTCTGTACCCTTAGACTCTTTGCGCCTGCCAAAAACAAACATAAATCATCTCTGGAAGAAGATAACATCATCTAAAGCGTCAAAATAGTTTCATATTTTTTCACATATGATGCTTTGGACATTCAGACAAAAGTAATCAGGCATAGGCAGAGATAAAATCATATGACCAAAAACTAAGGTAAATCATAGATAATAGAAACTCATCCATAAGGGCCTCAGATAATAGAGTTATCAGATAAAGACTTTAAAATAACTGTGAGTTATATGTTTAAAGAATTAAAATGTTTCCAGATGGGATAGTTTGTTCTAGACTGGAAACGAATTATGGAAATATATGTGAATATGAAGTGAGACATTTGTTAGTTTGGAACATTTGCCACACCCATACCCTACGTATGGATCTTACACTTGGAAAGTAGGATCCAGTAAGAGATATTTCGACTTGTGTGATGCTAGGTTTTCCACAGATGCTTATGTCTTCTTTGACTACTTAGGGTTCCAGGTTCCTTTTTAGGTGTACAACATAGCATTCATTTTTATAACTCCCACCAAATTTAGAATGGAAAACACTGGGCTTTGTTTTATCTTTGCATTCAAAAATAAACAGTAAAACATGACTGTAGAAGGAATGCCAAGTCTACTTAAGAGACTGAACTCTTTTTTTAAACAGTTCTTGAATAGTCATTTTCCTTACACCTGCCTTCTCACAAATAATATTCTAATTACAAATGAGTCATCTTTCTTAATTAAAGCTTGTCCAAGGCTTTTTACTAAAGCAGTTTATAAGCAGTTAGTTTACATTTGTACGTAATAATAGATAGCATTATTTTTCTTTAACCTTTGTCTGAAAGTTAGACTCTGCATAAATTCAGATAAATTCTATTCCTGAATAATCTGATTTGTCAAAGGTTTATTCTCATAAAAGACAACTCTGAATATTCCATTCCTTGGATTGCTCCAACTGGCTTTTTAACAAAACAGAAAAAATAATAATGATGTTTCAGTAGGGTCTTGGGGACAAAAGGTAAATGTTTTGAGACATGGTTTCAATTATTCTTATAAGGGAGATTACTTATAGCTGAAGGATGCAATTTGTTTTTCCTTTTTTTTTTTTTTTTAACTAGGCTGGGTATGGCCCAGAGTGTTCAAAAGGAATTAGGCAGAGAGAGGAAGAAGAGTTTAGAATTATCACTTCAGAGACAGTTTCAAATGAATAATGAAACAATTTCCTATTTGACAAAAAACCAAAATGATATTCATAGGCTACCAGCAGCACAGGTTTTCCCTTCCTCTTCTTTCTTCCCTTTAAAGCCTTCCTCTCCTGCCTTCTTCCTTTTTATGGATGTTAAGTTCTCCCCCAGGAAGCTTTCCTTGGTTTGAATAATCCAGTTGCTTTCTGAATGATGCCCTTTTGCTTTATTGTGGCTTCCAATCAGAACAAATTTAGCCCTAAGATATTTTTTATGGACATTTTAGTTCCTTTCCAGGAGTCTCACATCTTTTCCCATGGAACACAATATAGGTACAAACATTCAAATTCAGGAGGGGATCACATCATTAATCCAGAGGAATTTATATTTTCTGGGCTGTTACCTTTTATAAATCATATGTACCCACCTTTCTGAAAGTATACTCAAAACTTTCGTTCACTGTGTGTGACAGAATTCAGCTCACTGTCCTATCTTCTGACAAAAATGACCATGAAATGAATAGCCTTTTACTGAGCACCATCTACATGAGGAGTTCACATTAAGAGCTAAAGGGGGATATATAGAGGAAAGCACAGCAAGGGGTTCTGTCTTTACAGGGGTTTATGAGCAAATAGAAGAGAATAAATCTATGTGAGGAAATGGTGCGAGGCCTTTGCTCTGCTCTATATTTGGACTTCATCTCTTTATCCCCTACTGTGCTTAACATAGTGCTTGGTGTATTTTAGCCACTCAATAAAGGGTGGTTAAATACATTAAAGAAATGAATTAGTGTGGGTACTAATTCAGTATTAAGCCACACACATACTTCCTGGGACAGAGCTCATCTGAGGATAGCTAATGCAGTGCTCACAAGGAGGCAGTGAAATTTGATGGCTCACTGACCATCAACTCAGCAGTAGATCTTAGCTTTTCATGAGGTCATTACTGTTTGATAATATGACAAAAACTATGAACATTTGTTCCAGAAAAAATACATGAATCCACATATACAGTAACTTTTGAGTGCAGTTTAACCTTCCTGTGGATTCCCTAAATGTCCACAGTCCCCTGGTTAGGAGCCCCTACTCTTCTGAGTGCCCATTATGAGTCAGGCACTGTGTGTGGTAAATACTAGGTGCTGTGGGAGCCCAGAATAGTGGTATTTATCCCAACCTGGTGACTTAGAATAGGTTTTCTGGAGATTTGAAGACTAAAGCTGAAACCTGAAGGATGAACAGAATAATAATACTTATTATAATTCACATGACACCACTCAGGGAGACCTTTCCTATGCATCCTGCTGAAAATTACACTCTATTCTGTCTCATTACTCTTTCTTCGCTTTTCATAGCACCTGTCACAATCTGTAATGGTGTTGTTTGTTTTGTTTACGTATTTATCATCAATGGCCCCACTAGAATGTAAGTGCCAGGGAGGTAAGTGAATTCTGTCTCTTGTGTTCACTGCTATATCCTCAGTGCCTGTAACAGTGCAGATATAGTCAATCATTTGTTGAATGAATGAGGGCTTCCTAGGCTGATGAAATAGCTTGAACTAAAGCACAGAGACATAAGAGGTATGTGGAGCCTGAGAAATTCAGTGTACCTGGAGGGCTAAATGTAAATGAGAGTGATGGCAGATGAGACTGAAGAGGAAAGGAGTGTACAGGTGATGGATGACCTTGTTAAGGCAGTGGAACTCTCTGTAGTTCCAATGTGAAGGACAAATCCATATACTCATTCATGGGGACAAGATTCTAACTTCCAGGAGAAAAAACTGAGAGGTGGGGTGGGGCAGAGAATAAGGCAGGATAAAGGAAGTCCAATACAGGCTGACTTAGGGTGTTCCGTCATAGGAAACCTACAACTGTTCCTTGCCTTTGATTCTGTCTTGGGTCTTTAATTATGGTCTGGTACCTTGGATTAGGCTTTGTTAATAAGGATAATGATAATGATGATAAAAGTAAAGTTGATCCAGGGACTGTGCCAAACCTTATACATAGATTTTGTCATTTCATCCTCACATCTGCCTTATAAAGGAGGTGCTATTATATCATAATCCCATGATTTAGACAAGGAAATTGTGACTCAGGTGAAGCAACTTCTCCATGTCATGCTCCAGCAAGTGGAGGAGTAAGGATTTGAATGAAGTCTTAGTCTATCGCCAAGTTCTAACCAGTAAGCGGCAGTCTGAGTCCAGAGCCCAATTCTAACCTGTACCATTTATTTCTATTCTAACCACTAGACTTCTGTCTCTGCCCTGAGACTCCATCTCTGGACTTAGACAGACTCAGTGTTACATCACTGGGCTTATTGTCCTTAATTTCTATCCTCAGTGCCCTAACACTAGCTTAAGGGCCTTTATGGCCAAGTCCTCACACAAAGAATAATCAGATCTCTAATGACATTCAACTCTGAATTCTTTAGAGGCAGTTTGACTGGATTAGAAACTATCTGGGTCAAATCTTGCTTTCAAATCAGTATTGATGTTGTTACTTTAAGTAATTTGTTGACAAAAACGTTATCTTTGATTAGCTTGAGAAGGACTTTTCTGTTAAAGAAGATACTGGCCTGTGCAAGAAAACATAGGAACTGGTATGTCTATGGAGTCGTTTTTTGAATCAGTCTATATCACAATGGATATGTAATGAGGTAATTATACTAATAATCATTAACATTTCTGGGTTGCTTACTATGTGCCAGACACTTTCTATAGCATTTTGCATGTATTTACTTAATTTGTGTAAATTTATGAAGTAGGTGCTATTATTGTCTTCATTTTACAGATGAGGAAACTTAAGTACAAAGAAATAGTTATTTAAATTGCACCAACTAAAAAGCTAGTAAGTAGTAAGGCTTGGATATGAATCCAAGAAAGTCTGGGTCCCAAGCCTGTTCTCTTATTTAGGCTGGTTTCATCAAGTTGTACAAGGGTTTGGGTCATAACCCCAAAGGACACAATTCTGCATGCTATAATCCCAAATGATGAAATCCTGAAAGGTCAAAATTCTAATGTCTAAAATCCCTAGAATCACAATCCTGACAAACTGAAATCCTCAGTGTTGAAATCTTGGAAGTAGAATTCTGGGGAAGGGATTGGTGTGTTTTTAGTTGAATGCAAGAGAGTTACATCATGTTAATTGCATCATGTTAGATGGAACTATTACCTTGTTATTGTCTTTATTTGCATTTGGTGGAAAATTCAGATGAATGGATTGGCCATGCAATAATGGCAACGACAAAAACTTCAGTTTAAAAATGCACCATTTGCCTACATTGGCATTCCTTCCAGCTGATGACATTCTAGGAGCATTTAATGAATTAAAGCCACATTTTCCTGAAGAAGCCAGCAAAGTTACTGACTGGTTAAAAAACAATTATGTGCATGGTGGGATAAGAAGACATTTATGCAATGTTGTTGCTGTTCAATCACCAGTATTGTTTCCACCAAATTTGTGGTCTGTATATGAGTGCACACGGAATAGATTTCCCTGTACCCAAAACAACATAGAAGCACAGCACAGAAGATGAGAAAATTTAATAGGGAATGCTCATTCGTATATCAAATCATAGAAGAATTTCAAAATGAGCAGTACTATGTAGAAAATGAATGTGAACATATTCTCCGAGGACAGCCACATCCTAAACAAACAAAAATGCAGATACTAATTGTGATGCAAGACTCCAAAATATATTAATAGTTAATGATCATGAATATTGGCCAGCTCTTATGGACAATCTCCATACAATTGCCCATAATCTATCCCTGTAATATACTTTTTCATATGTTGAATTGTCTTTTTAGGTTTTCTTCTTTTTTTTTCTTTTCTTGTTCTTTTTTTAGTTTTTTCCCACTATTTTAAATTGTCAACATTAATTTTTATAATTTGTTATGCTATGTATCTCATCTTCACATTATTTCCAATATTGAAGGTATAAATTCTGTAGGGACTTTTATAGAATTCTAATTCATTTTATGCATTTCTTGCAAATTGGACACGATGGAAGTATATTATCAAAATGTTGATATTGATGTAAGCATTGTGCATGTACGTAAACATGTTGAAACTTCCTCAATAAGTAAAGAGATTTCTTTTTTGTACATCTCAATTTGTGAAATGTAAAATTTCTCAAGATCTTGGCTCTTTGAGTAACTGTATATGTGGTGGTGACCCACCTTGGTTTTTGATCGATCTCATCAAAAGACTTAGGTTGTTCATCACAATATTTCAGATGACTGTGGTTATAAAGCTGGGTGCATACAATTACCAACCATAGTGATAAATGTTTATACATTTCCCTTTTTGACCTATTTCTTTATGAATACAATTTATCTGCTCTTAACTATTATACTTGTGCAACTGTTGTTAGTATACCTGAGTGTGTTTGCAAAATATGTATGTTATTATTGCCTATTTTATTCTATAAAGTGGCCAGCCTATGAAGTGTTATGACATGTTTTTATGTTTTTAAAATATTGTTTCCATAATTATATTTTTGAGATTTTGATTTTTCAGGATTTCAACATTTGGGATTATAGTGTTCAGGGTTTTGTTTTTTTGAGTGTTGATTGGCTCCTGTCATGCAACACATTTGAATTGAGAAACATGTACTGGGTACCCATGATGCCTATGGTGCACACAGAATACTTCTAGGAACTGAGTTAGGGTGCATTTGCATAATGCAAGAGATGATGAAGGCTTAAACTAGGGTACTAGAAATAGGTTTGGGACTGAGCAACAGATACACATAACATTTTGGAGATAGAATCAGTAAAATTTAGTGACTTTTGGGATTGCACGTGGGCAAGAACATGTTTGAAGAGTGGCTAAAGGAGGAATCAAAAATAACTTGAAAATTCTTAGCACTTGTGACTAGAAAAATTATGGTCAAATTAGCGGAGATGGCAAGTAGATATTGGGTAGTCAGGTCTGAAGCTCAGAAGAGGTATCAAGACTAGAAGCAAAAGAGGGAATGAGTTCACCTAGATGGTGAGGGTAGTGTAAGAAGATAAAGGAGATAATGAGAGAATTTTTGAAAACCACTACATTTGGAGAGTGGGCAGAGTAAGGAATCAGTGAAGGATATTGAAAAGGAGTAGACAGAATTTAAGATGAGAACTAAAAGAAGGCAGAGTGTCTACACTTTGGGAGGAGCAAATGATAAACATTCTCAGACCTCTTCAATGGTCATTGGGATGAATATTGAGGCCTTGGGCTCTACAATTATGAAAACACTGTTTACCTTTAAAGGCATATTGGTCATGGTGAGGGAAGACTGCAAGTTGGTAAAGACGTGAACAGATACTGAAGAAAAGGAAGCAGCAAATTTAGACTACTCATTCAAGAAGTTGGCAAGAAGGGAATGAGAGAAAATAAATGGTAGTTTTCAGAGGGTATAGATTTATTTATTTTAGGATAGAAGGATAGTAAGTCCATGTCTGGATCAAGGGGTGTGAGTCCTGGGACGATGAAGAATGAAGAAGGTGATAGTGGCAGGAAGAGCAAGATTATGGAGATGATAGGAGATCAGAAGCACAAAGCAAGGTTTAACTTTATAGTGGTGGAGGGCTATGTTTACATGGGAGAGAGAAGTATAAATTAAAAAGTTAGGGAGTTCACATAAAATGGACATATTTTTCTTAGTGAGGCAGGAGGAAAAGCTTATCAGCTAAGAGAGAGGGGACCTGGGATGCCTTCAGAGTTTTGAGAATGGGTTGAGGGAGAAGATTTGAGAAGAGAAAATAGAAAATGACTGAATGTGAAATTCCAGTATTTTAGCAAATGATGGTCCTTAGAACATTATTCCAAGAGACAATAAGAAAAATGTTTCTAGGGAAAATACATTGGAAAAGTAATCATAATATACCTTTCACATTATGTATGAGCATATTAAAGACTCTTAGAATTTCTGTAGTAGAGAAATTACCTACCTTCATTTATTTTGCATTTTCCAACCTATTTATACGTCATTTCATAGTCATTTCTTCACATGAGAACTATTAATATCCTACATCATCGGTGCTCCAAGGAATGCATTTTAGGAAATGCTGATATAGAAGGCTGATTTGTGATAAATTCAAGAACTGAAGTACACTGAGAACCCAAGTGCCCTTTCATAAGACACATGTGTAATGGAGTCATTTAGTAATGTGTTGTGACTTCTGCCAGCTGGAAGCTGGAACAGAGAAAATGGAGAGTTGTGTTTGTCCAAGCTTGGGTTTGGGGCAGGAACAAAAGGGGGAAAAATAATTGAAGATCTAGTGGGAGTGCTGTTGACATGGCTGATGAGGGGGTGCATGCTGGGGAATAAAAAGGGCAAAATAACTGGGAGGGGTAGGAGAAGTTGAGGGCCTGGTTGTTGTAAGGACATCAAAGGATATTTCTGGTGGGAAACAGGGAAGGGGAGAGGTGAAAAGTGGGAGGTTATAGCCAGGGGAGAAGGTATATATAGATACATTCATCATTTATTTAACAAATAGGGCATAATAAACTATAAAATGCTGCTGAGAGATTAAGTAGTATGAAGCTAGAGTACATTTAGCAACTGGGAGATGATTAGTTACTTTTAAGCTTACAGTTCTTACAGTGGTAAGATTTAATAAAGGAATGTGTGGTAAAGAGGTGTACAAAGTGAAACCTACTCATCGGTTTTTGCCAATAAAAGGGTTGAGAAAATGGGGAATTACTTGAAGAATAAAGTGTCAATGTTTTTAAAAAAATTCTTATTTTGTTTGAATAGTGTGCTGAGCATGTGACACTGGGGCCTTTGATAAGTAGGGCATTGACTGGGAGGGTAGGGATAGGCAGAAAGTAAGGAATAAAATAAAATTACCAGCAATATTGAGGGCCCAGCTAAGGAAAGTTGACATAGATTTGTTTTCATGGTGTTTCTCTGGTTTGTGTTATCTGGGAAAAGGAGGGTTAGAGGATCAAGGAAGGGGGTTAAAGCAGGAGGAGCCTCACAGGCTGTGAAAATGGAGAGATGTTGTGAGTGAGGGTCATGATGAGATTAATGATTGATATAGTGGAAGTGAGGAGGCAAAGTCAGTTGCATCTAGAAGGATGAGGGCAGGGTGTTAGTTTGAGTTCCAGTGAGGCTCAGTTACAGATTTTGGTTAAAAGAGAAGGAGGCTTGAAAGGAGTAGAAATTAAGGCCTTCAGAGTAGAAGGTGTCAAGGAATTGCCAGATCAGCATGTGATATGGATGATGCATAGATAAATTGATGTCACCCTGGGTTAGGAGTCTGTGTGGGAGGAAACATCCTTAGAAACACAATATGGGGGAGGGATCTGGGCTGGGCGATGCCACTGTAGAGGATGAGAAGGTGGAGGTATACAGTGTGGGCTTCAATGGAGGAGAGGTAGCTAAAGGAAGGTAATGGAACAATAAAAGGCAAGGAGCTGAGATGAGTGAGGAGAAGGCAGAACTGCTTTCTTGGCCCTGAGAAGAAGAGGAGAAAGAAGGAGAGAAAGAAGAAGAGAAAGAAAAACAAAAAGAAGAAAAGGGGCCTCCTTTTGGAATAGTCATGGGGGATGCAGAGTATTCAAAGGAAATCCTGTAGGCAGCAGGTAAATCACAGGGCAGAGAGAATGTTCTGGGGATAGATAGAAAATACAAGAAATGTTATTGACAGTAGAACAAGACTGCAGAGGGCATAGTGGAGGGGGCCAAGGAGAATGCATAAAGCAGAGACAGATACCACAGGAGATGGACTGAATTGGAGAGGGCTAGAAATAATATAAGCTGGACTAGGTTTGACAGCTTTATTCTGTGATCAAGAGTGATGGTTAGTAATGGGAATGAAGAATGCAAGGCCCTAAGGCTTCAAACTGGGACCCAATCGAGGGGTGGGCATTCCTATCTCAGGAGAAAGAAAACTACCATGATTGACTAGAGCTACTTAGACTTCCCATGAGATCTTGTTGAGACTGAGGGCTGTGCTGGAGTTGAGCAATGCATCAATATGCTTACCTGGGCTTTTGACTAATGATGACAGTACAGCTTTTTTGAGTTGTGACATCCCACATCAAAGACCTTTATTCAAAGAGAAGCATAGAATGTCCTTCCAGTACTATTTCTGGTGATGGATGGATTCCCTATCCCTGTGGATTGGCAGAGCCTCTCAATGCCTTTGTTAAGAGAATGTTTTCAGAAGTACAGGGGGACATAGCAGTGAGGAAAAGGACCTAAGCTCAATTTTTGAGATTTCTTTCAGGGCCAAACTTGGAAAATTGTGACACAGAAGAATCACTCATGGTACATACTATTTCCCTACCTTTCCTGTGCTTAGAGCTCTTGCACCATTTCCAGTTTAACCAGGGCTATTCATAGTAGCCAATCCTGCTCCAAACTTTACCCTTCCCTTATTCCAACACCTAATTCTGTGCCTTCAGGGCCCTACTCTCTTCTCCTCAGGATGTTCCCCTGGTAGCTAACAAGTCAGTTAGTGCTAAAATAGTTAAATCTAATAATAAATTAATGTCTTTATATCCCCAGGTGTTTTTTTCCATTTCACTTGAGTGTCTTAAGCCAAAGAAAAAACTGACTATAATGATGCGAATTGAAAGCTCTAGAGTAGGGGAAGGAAGGTAAGGAAAGGCTTCCTGGCCCTCAAATTAAACCAGCAAGACATTCAGCTCCTGTGGGTTTCACTGGGGTGCCAGACTGATTTTGTTTCTCAGAGCACTTGGGATTAGCTCTGGCTTCCTGTGGACTAGAAATAATGACACCACAAATTTCTTGGGTACAATGACTTGCAGCTGCTAATATTTTCATTCTCTGGCCCATCTATTGAGGCCTTTGTGAACTCTGTGGTAATTTTTTTCTCTTCCTCAGAAACTTTATACTTCAGCTTGCTTGAGGCATAAATAAGCTAAATCTTGCAAAGAGCCGTAGAAAGGTACTTCTCCCTAAAATCAATGCAAAGAAGCTTTGAAAATAGACCCATTAAGTGGTTTTAACTCTGTATGAAAAACTGTATAATCAGAGAAATCTAATTCTTGAACAGGCTGAAACCTGAGTTTTTCCATCCATTTTCTTCCCTCCAGCCAACCAACCCTGGGTGCTCTCTAAGGAATGTAAATGTCAAGGTGGGCTTTTTTTCAATATGTGCCCTGTAGGGAGTGGGAGCTGTGTTAATGGCCATGTTGGCTTCAAGCAGCATCTGGGGCCCTTGCCAGCTATCACAGGCCAAAATGCTCATCATATACAGAGCCTAAAGTGGCACAAAATGCTATCCAGAGCCAGCTCTAAGCATAATGGAGATGACTTGCTTTCTATTCAGGTTATCCATTTAATATCTGTTCTTTAGCAAGTGTGTGCTGTCCATATGCTTCGATGTCAGAGTTGTCTGTTCAAAACAGTAAAATCATAGAAGAATTTTTGTCCATCAGTAGATTTTCCAAACTAATCCCTTCCTCATCCAACTAGCAACCAATTTATTTGACCATCTGCTTTACTATCCACTTCCAAGCACCTTATATATAGAGACATTTACAAGTACACCAGAGTTTCTTCTTTTTCAAGACACTGAGTGCCTTTAGGCAACCCTTAGACAGCTGAGGGACCTCTAATGTGTCCCTTATTATGGACTTGTTGTATTATACTGTGTTCTGTCCTATCCCACCTGCTGGCAGCTGTCATGTTAGAAATCAATCTGGCAAATCAATCTCTGCTAAGGTCCTAATACCTGATAATTGCCAAAGTGTGGCCTCTATCCTTCCCCTCAGGCATATTTGCATTTTAAAAGGAAAACTTTTAGGGGCACAAAACCTTATTCTAAGGAATGGCTTTCTATGGTATGAATTTCAGACATGTATTATCTTAATAACTATTTAATACATACCCACTATGAGATAAAGATTGCATTAGGAACAATTGATATGCAATAATAAAATGTTCCACCCTGAGGAGCTTACAGTATATTACAAGAGATGGTGTGGGGGTGAGGGGAAACTTGTCCTTTCCCCTGAAAATTTGCTGAAAGATGAACTCACAATTAAGGCAGATTAATAAGAGAAAGGCTTATTTATTATGTGCATGGGGAGAAATCACACAGTGATTACCCAATATCTCAAAGAAGGTCAGATATTTTTATACACTCCTTTTAGAGGGGTGGGGGGAAAATGAGGAGTATAGGTAATTCTGTTTAGGGGAAATAAATGGTTGCTAGGGAGGATGAATGCATGGGGGGAACAGATTGACTTGTAAATTAACCTGAGAGACAGGTATTATTTTTTAAGTAATTTGGTCCAGGTGTGGTTGCATTCTGCAATATATTGAGATAACAAGGAGAGGAGGGGAAGTCCATGCCCTCTTTAATCTTTTGATGGGTTTAGTCTGGTTTATGCAGATAGAGGGAAAGCCCCCTCCAATGCTTTGTTGATCTTGAGGGGCCTGCAATTCAAAATAAGGAGTTGTATTTTGAGGTGAAATTTCCCGAGCTCCTTCACTGGGCATGTAAAATAATTACAATGTGGTGTCATAAGTGCTCTATTCATTCATTTATTCTTCATTCAACGTATATTTATTGACTCCCTAATATGTGCCAAGTGCTGTGCTAGATACCAAGAAAACAGCAGTGAACAAAGCAGTCTCTATCCTCACTGAGCTTCTAATCTTTTGTATGTACAAGGCAATATGGTTTGACGCAGGAAAAAAGGACTTAACTGGGAAGGTTGGGGAAGGCTACACAGTCATGACATTTGAGCTAGATCTAGATGAGTAAATATTCATTCAGTCCATGAGAAGGAAAAAAGCATTCTGGGCCAAAGGAATATTATGTATAAAGACCCAAAAGCATGAAGGATGGACATTTGTGTCCTTGAAAAATGGTGAGTAGTTTGGGGTGTCATAAATGCTGGGAATATGCAGGGGAGAATCAGGGACATGAGGTTAGAAAGACAGGTTAGGCAAGATGAAGGATAGATGCTGTATAACCCTGTTTCTGGATCAGATGGAACAGGTCCAAATTTGGGCTCTTCCGCTTATTAGTTATGTGACCTTTGGGCTAATTATTTAATCTCTCTGAGTCTTGGTTGCCTCACCTATAGAATGGTGATAATAATTGTAACAACCTTATGGGACTGGAGTGAGGATTAATTTATGTAAAATATAATGTTTGTCCACTGCTTAGCACAAGGCCTGAGACATAGTAAGTGTTCGATAAGTTGGAACCACTGTTCTTCTGTAAAAGAGACTGAAATGCAACTGTAGGCAGTGGGCACCTGTTTTAGTTGCATTCTTGGTAAGGAAAGTGATTTGATCAAATACGTATTTTAGAAAGACCATGCTGGCTTGAGAAAGGAAGAGAGATCTTAGGGTTTAGAGAGTAGAGGCAGGGTGCATAGTCAATAGACTAGTGCAACAATTCAGAAAAGAGACAAGAAAGGCCTGGATAAAATTGATGTAAAAAAGGAGGCGAGTCTAAGGAGATGGAATTCAATGGAATTTAGGGGATTGTCCTTTTAGTTCTTGATTTGCGGGGGTAAGAAGAGACAGTTGAGGTCAAAGATGTAATCAAATATGATGAGTGATTGGAAGAAATGGTGATTACTAAAGGATGGGTATGGTTGTTTGGGGGTGAGATAATTTTAGGAAAGGAGATTATTGAGTCTGTTTCAGCAAGTTTTGTTAAGTTTATATGTCTGTGAAATATCTATTTATGTAGATATTGATTTAGCAAGCAGATGAAAATAGGTGGTAGCTGATAAAATTATAGTTGATGAAATAGTAGTAGACAAGATTATTTTAAGAGAACATGTAAAATTATAAGAACAAACTTGGAACAGGACCCTGAGCATACCAGCATTTTAGGACTAGGCAGAGGGAAAGGAACAAAGTAAGAGAGTAATAAAAAACAAAGTAAGAAAGAACAGTCAAAGATATAGAAGGCAAGGAATTAGGAGTAAGTGTTACCAGAGCTAAGGGATGAGAGTTTCAAAGGGGATCAGGAGTAGGAAATAGTCTCAAATACAGCTGAGAGGTTCAATTGAACTGGAAATTGGGAGGATACTGGGAACCCTTACCAGAGCTATTGTGTTGGAAAGAGGAAGACACAAGCCAGATTGCCTGGGTTGAGTAGTGGCCTTGACCTCCTTAGCCATCCTGCTGCACAACTGGCAAAGGGATGAGATTGCCCAGGATATTATGAGCCATCAGTTTGGAAAAAGGGGTTAAGACTTGGGTTTTCAGTATATATCTAACCAAATGCTCTGCTGCTTTCACAGAGCAGCTGTACCACAGGCAGTAAGGTCTACGGCTCAGTTTGATGTCTCTTGCAAACAGTGACTCAATCACTGTGTAGACATAGTCTAAGAAAACAATATTTTAGGGGTTTGAAGAGAGGGGAATTGATCTTTTTAGTTTATAATTCAATCAAATCAGAAACCCTTTGGTTATCCTTGTTAAAATTTAATCATAGATTAGTGAATTCTGTTTTCCTTTAATGAAACACAGCATTTTCATCTCTGAATAGTCCTTTAAAGACACTTGCTGCTATATTTGTTTGCCTTTGCAAGGAAAGCTAAGGTACCTCTTAATATCTTTGACTCACATATGAGGCATAGAAATTCACATGGAATACAAAATTCTTCTTTCTTTTTGTAACTGTATAGGATTTTCACAGAATCCAGATGTCTGTATAAGAAAGTATAAGTTCCCCACCCACCCTTCCCACACCACCCTACTACCATTTCCTTCATTTGTACTAGAATATGATTTCTACTTTTCTTCTGTCCTCATAGTA
This sequence comes from Lemur catta, assembly GCF_020740605.2. Taxonomy (NCBI): domain Eukaryota; kingdom Metazoa; phylum Chordata; class Mammalia; order Primates; family Lemuridae; genus Lemur; species Lemur catta. The sequence continues at coordinate 29,245,112 of NC_059155.1, read as the reverse complement.
TATTAAAATAATATATACAGAAGAAAAAAACTTTCTAAAGCCACAATTGCCTTTACTTAAAAGGAAAACCACTTTCAAAAGGACCATTATATAACAGACTTAAAGTGTTCATTATAATACACTCCGGACTTCAGCTTTACAATTTGTTTCCAAAAGGAATAAAAATCACCCAATTCTAGCACTTCTCTGGGAACCCCTAAGCAGAGAGGAAATTGGCTAGCAGATATGCAGATGTGAGGGACTGTGCCACCTAACTGCTGAGGTCTGGTATGGATCTTAATCACAGAGGAAGTTTGTAAGCAATAAAAGAGGGCTCTGTGGAGGCTCTTCAGGTCCCAAAGCTCATTTTATCCTAAGAATATAGGGCTCTGGGGCCTGTGTGTTCACAAGCAATAAAGCAGTCGAATTCTTCCCAAGTTGCTAAAAGAGCACACTAAAAATGATGCCTTCCTCAGCACTTCTTTTCAAATGGTTCAAGAAGAAAAACCATGGCATCTTTTCTAATACCCATATCCTATTTTCAAATCTGCCAAAAATAGTGACTTCAATTCACAAGCTTTAGACAAGAGGGGAAAATGCACTCAAAGGGACAGCTTGATTTTCTGCTAATCTTAACATTTTATAAAAATAAGTTCACTGTGAAACGTTGATGTATAGAAAGTGATCTGATTGGGATGCCCAAGCTTTTTGGCTTGTTTGCTTTGTTTTTGTAATTTTTTTTCAACTGGAATAGCTATCTTTCATCAAACCATCCCGATGTCCTTGGCCCTTGGTGAGCAAGGAAGCTTTCTTCAAAATTTTCTAAACTTCTTTACTGCTGTGGGTGGGCTGCCCCTAATACGGATTGGTATCTGTGTGGATTCCAGTCCCCATTTCTCTTCTTCAGCGTACTATCTGCTCTTCTATTCTGGGCATGGAGTTGACCAGATTCCTCAGTGAGCACCAGGAATCACTCCTATGAAGTCATTTCACAGATCAGGGAATGGGACCCTGTCCCAAGAGGGTGGCCTTGTAAGTGGCTAGCTCCCACTGGCTGATGGAGTATTTTCCTGGGATTGTGCAAGAGTGGGCTGCCAGACTGGTACTGAGGTATTGATTTGGGACAACTCTACTCACATTAAACACAATGATGATTTCAGGATGCCATTGACCTAAGCATTGGCTCTCTCCCATCTGCATTCTAACCATGGATCGGTAGTTTGCCTATAGCACCAGAGGGTTGTGGGGGTAGCTGCAGGCATCTTTCAAACACTTACCCTTCCCACTATTGGCACCCAGGACAGTCACCTCACCCTTTTGCACAGGCTCTGTGTCCTGTCTCAGATCGTAGATGGTTACATCTATGTCCCCTAGGGGCTTTCAAGATTATTGTGTTACACTGCCAACAGGTTCTTCCTGTTGTCATCTCTTCTCTCTGGACTGATGTGGTGATATCATGTTTTTTGAGGCTGGTCTTATCAGACGAGCCACAGACATTCCTTGAATGAGTCAACCACTGCCCATGGGTCCCTTGCCTATCCTCCCAGTTGGTGGTACTCTATGGAAGTCAGGGGTAGTCAATGTTAAAAGCAACCATATTTAAGGAATGTAATAATTGTGGCTGAAGCATTCAAGAGAAGACATGTTTGGAAGATGTGTCGTTCTACCTTTATGCTGTAAAACTCCAAAAGGTAAAAAGTTAACATAACTAGAAAACAAATTATCATTCACATTTTCCTGCATACCCTGGGCAAGGGTTGCATTTGTGGTCATCATGAAGGAAACACAATAACAACTTCTGAAAGATTCATTAGAAGACAGCATTAATAGGGAGTGGGGCATGGATGATGTAGCATCATGAGCAATGATATAATCAATGTTAAATAAATGATACTAGGAAATTGCACAGGCAAGAAGATTTATATCATTTCATCACAAATGGGTTATGAAAAGTCTTGGCATTATGAATAATAGTATTGTTATGTTTCTTTCATGGTGGCCAATGTGAAATTATCCAAGAATGGCATATTTGACAATAAAGAATAAAAAGAGATGGTCCCTGGATACTAAGAAGATTCTTCATGTGCACATATCTGAAAAGAAACAGATACTTAAGTATTGCTTTTTGACCCATTATTCTAAATTTTTATTGATAAGTTACTATACCTCACATGGGCCCATAAATTTTATAATTCATTTAAAAATGAAACTGTTTAAATAGCATAGAGCACCACAAAAAAAATTTCTCATGGTTTTCCCCAGTCTCGGGATGTCACTGACTGGAGACTTGAGAAATTGAACTGCTTGTTACCACAAATACAGTCATGTGTCATTTAACGACAGGGATAAGTTTTGAGAAATGCATCATTAGGCAATTTCATCATGCTGTGAGCATCATAGAGTGTACTTACACAAACCTGGATGGTACAGACTACTACACACCTAAGCTATAAGGTATAGCCTGTTGCTCCTAGCTGCAAACCTGTATACCATATGTTAGTATACTGAATACTATAGGCAATTATAACACAGTGGTAAGTATTTGTATATATAAATATATCTAAACATAGAAAAGGTACAATAAAAATACAATATTATGATCTTATGGCGCAGTCGTTGTATATGTGATCTGTTGTTGACCAAGATGTCATGCAGTGCTTGACTGTACTATCTTTTGATTTCCAAAAAATGTCTTTACCTATCTGCGAAACACCAGAGTCAAATAAGAAAGTTGTAGTTCCTTTAGGTTTATGTGATATTATTTGGAGCTCAACTCCCAAGCTGGAAACTTAATGAGAGACTAAGGTACATATTTTAACAATAATATAGACAAATTTCATTGGCTTAGACAAAATCATTAATACTTATTAATTCAATGTATTAGAAATACTTTGCTAAGCATTGGGTATATAGTGGTGAACAAAAGAAACAGGGACCAAACAAGGACCTCACAGATCTTAGAGTAGCTAGGCAGGCATTAAATAAATATACAAATATTATTATTATTACAAATTTTAATACATTCTAAGGAAAAGAGGAAGTTTCTTTGTAAGACAGCGATGAAAGAAGTCCTGCTTTATATAGGAAGGGAATATATTACTTGTAGAGGTGACAAACTAAAACATGAATAGTCAGAAGGAAGAGATCCTTGCAGAACAAACAGCACTTAAGAAGCACCAAGATGGTTTCTCCTAGGAATGGAAAAATTTAAATGTCGAAGAGAGTGATATAAATGAAGTTGGAAAGTCTGGAAGAAACTGGATCATACAGGGCTTTGCAGGAGTTGGAATCTAATCCTAAAAGCAATCGGGAGCCATTGAAGAATTTCACCTTGGAGAGGATATGGTCTAATATGCTCGTTAGAAGGCCACTCTGAAAAATGTAGGAGGGTGAGAGTGGAGGTGGGAAGACCATGTAAGGGGCTACTGCATAGGTCCAGCTGAGAGTGATGGAAGCTTAAACTAAGGTAGCAACAGTGGGTTGGAGAGAAATAAACCAGTCTGACACATATATTGGAGGCTGAAATGACAGCAATTGCTGATTAACTGGATTTTGTTGATACAGTCATCCTTCTGACAAATATTTGAGTGTTCTCCTCTGTCAGGCATTGTTGTCGGTGCTCCAAATAGAGCAGTAAACAAAATATAAACCCTGCTCTCATCGAATCTACAGTCTAGTGGGAGGATACATACAATAAACAAATAACATGAAATATGACCAATGGAAATAAGAACTATGAGAAATAATGAAGCAGTGTAAGATGTAAAGGAAATACTGGAATGGATTTGAGGTTTCTTTTATATAAAGATTGGTTAGAGAATCTGTTTAAGGTATCTCCATAATGCTTTCCACAGGGGTTGCACTAGTTTGCAGTCCCACCAGCAGTGTATGAGTGTTAAGCTCTCTAAGAAGGTCACCTTTGAACAGATACTTGAAAAAAATAAAGGAGAAACCTATGTGGTTATCTGGGCAAAGTATTCTAGGCAAATAAAACATCAGGAAGTAGAATTGTACATGGTAGTATGAGAAACAGTGGAAAAGCAAGTGTGTCTAGAGTAGAATAGGCAAGGGGGAGAGTAAAGTGAGATTAAAGAGGTTCTTCAATGGGGAAGATCATGTTGGGCCATTGTAAGAACCTTGGTTTTTAAGATAACATGGGAAGCCCTTGGAGGGTTTTGAATAGAAGAGTCATATCATCTGGCTTATGTTTTAACAGGATAATTCTGGTTGCTGTGTTGGTAATAGAATATAGGAGGCAAAAGAGCAAATACAGAGACCATTTAAGGGGCTATTTCAGTAATCTATGCTAGAGATGATGATGGTTTGGACCAGACTGGCAGTAGTGAGGGTATTGCAAAGTGGTTAGATTCTACATAAATTTTGAAGGTGAAGTCGATAGAATTTACCAGTCAATTGTACATGGGTTGTGAGAGAAGAAAGTGGTCCAGTATCATCCTACCATGTGAGTAACTGGAAGGAATTAGAAGTGCCACTTACTGAGATGAGAGAGACTGGGGGGACTGGTTTTAGTAAGGAGGGGTTTTAGATTTGGAGGGTGAGCAAGAAGGAAGAATTCAGAATGGGTCCTATATTTCTGATTTGAACAACTGGGTGGATGGTGGTGCAATATCCATAGGTGAGAAAGATGACAGACTTTAAAATTCTCTGTTCCAACCTCTTTATTTGATAGGCGAAGAACTGAAGCCCTGAGGAAAGAGCCACCTATTTGAGTAGTGGAAGAGCCTAGACTTGGTAGAAGATCCTAGACTTGGTTGAAGGTTTCCTAATCAAAGGATCAAGATTCTTGCCTCTTTTTCACATTTATTTTTTAATTTTTAAAATCTCTGAAATGTGAAAATGAAATTGTAACTTCCTTAAAGGCAAGATCTTCTCTTTAAACTTCTATATGTTATGCTGTAGTGGGCATCTATTGTTTATTGACTGGAACACCCTATTTCCAGGATTTGTTCTTTTCCATATTTCACCCAAAGTCTTACAGGAATCACCATGCCTAGTACAATGTGACCCCACCTCTTTTCCACAGTGGATTGTTTGAGGGATTGGCACCTGACCCAAAGTGGGCTAATTGCCTCTGCCCACTCTGGTGAGAGGGAGAAAGTATTATTCTAATAACTTAGTAAATACCTGTTGACCTGAATTGAAGAATGAGTGAAGCTTTCAGAAACTATACATATATATGAAAATTTTAAACTTATGAATTAGGAGATGATTATTCCCATTTCAAGAAAAATTTTTGCTGTACCAGAAGATTGACTGTAATTTTGCTTTAAATAGTAATCTTTCTAGTGCATTCAAGCATTTTTTTATGATTACTAACTACATGACAGGCTGGGGTTGAAGGGAGAGCATTTTAAAGTTAAGGCCTCAGGAAGTACTTTCCGTTAAATTATTTTTCTGTGGGTCTGGAGCCCGAGCGCTATAAAGGCCTCTCATTTCCAAATATTGAATTTTAAGCTATCAAATGGGTTAGCACCCAATATCAATATTGGCTAAATTTATTGGATAAATAAATTACTGATGCTTTCAATTGTGAGTTCAATTAAGTATATTTTATAGGGTTCTATTTGAAGACTATATTAATTTTAGAATCAACTAATCAAAAACATTGTGCACAGGAAATACTCAGTTTTTGTATATATGTATATGTGTTTATATTAAAGAATATGGTTACCAAAAATGTATGGATAGAATCAAGGGTTAATGATAACAATGAATAAAAATCACCAATACTATATATGTTGTTGAGGAGGAGTTCATTAGCAGAAAAAAGCACATCAATGCCTATCAATGAACTTCTACCTTTCTGGAGGATAAGAAGAAAAAAAAGTGGGACAGTAGCCTGTGGAGCATAAGTTCAAAGTCAGATAACCTATCCAGTATATTTCATAAGCCCATGTTTGTTTTGTGAAGACAGAAGTGATAGTGACCATAACCATAACAAGGTTAATGCTAGATAGTACAATGTAAGCTAAGTTCAAACTCCACTTGAGATTGAAGGAAAAAGAAGGAAGGAAAAAGAAGGAAGAAAAAAGAGGAAGAGGAGGAAAAAAAGAAGAAAGAAGAAATGGTTATTTCACAAGCACATATAGCTGCTAAGGGTTGTGGAACCATAGGAAGGGGTTGAACCATAGGGAGGGGTTGGAGCAAAATAGCCAAACAGAAACTACCAGCGATCATCCCTCCGCACAAACACCAAATTCAACAACTATCCACTCAAGGAAGCACCTTCAGAACCAAAAAGCAGGTGAGTGATCACAGTACCTTGTTTTAACATTATGTCAAGGAAAGAGGCACTGAAGAGGGTAGAAAAGACAGTCTTACATTACCGTTGTCACCCCCCCCCCACCATCCCCTGGCATTGCCATGCCAGAAGGGAGAATCTGTGTGCCCAGGGGAGGAAGAGTAAAGTGATTGTGGTACTTTGCATTGGAACTCAGGGATGCCCTGTCACAGGGAAACACAGCACAGGGCAGAATTCTGCCAGCACCCACAGAGCATTTATACCAGGCCAGTGCCTGGGTCACCCCTCACCCAACTCCAAGGCAGTGTGGCTCAGGGAGAGTCATCTTCTACTTTGGGAAAGGAAAAGGAAGAGTTCAAAGGACTTTGTTTTGCAACTAGGTTATCTAGCTCAGCCACAGTAAAACAAAGTACCAGGCAGACTCCTGAAGCCCGTAATTTTAGGCCTTAGTTCCTGGATGACATTTCTAGACCTACCCTGGGCCAGAAGGAAACACACTGCTCAGAAGGGAAGAACTCAGTCCTGGCAGGATTTACTATCTGCTGGCTAAGGAGCCCTTTGGGCTTTGAATAAACATCAGAAGTAGCCAGGCAACAGTCACCACAGGCATTGGGTGAGACTTGACTGGCTTCAGGTGTGACCTGCCATAGTTTTAGCTGTGGTGGCCGTGAGGGAGTGCCCACATTACTCCTCCCCCAACTCCAGCAGCCCAGCAGAGAGTGAAGGAAGGTAGAGACTTAACCCTCCTTTCTCAACCTTGGAATAATTCCCTTATATTTAACAGTTGCAATTAAATTTCTGTAGAATTTGGGCTTTGATGATTGACAGAATCACTTTTTTTCTGATAGTTTTGGTTTCTAGCAATTTGGTGACAATATAAGAATTTAAGGTAGTGTTTGAAGTAATGTCTTTGGTATTTTAGTAAAAAAATATTTACATAAGTAGGTCTAAGCCTTACCAAGAGAGTTAAATAATTATGCAGGGCAATGATACCTCTTGATTTTCCCAGAACAGTTCTGGTTTATGTCTGTTTTTCTGATGTATGTATTAATAGTACCTTCTTTCACTCCTAAATATGTCCTGGTTTGGAAAATAAGTTATGTTTGCCCTACATATCAATTCCTTGGGTAATCCTCATCTATCTAACATAGAAAGACTCTGCAGGGAACTCAGTTAACTCTCCTGCTCTCTCATGAGGTCTTGTATACAGTTCCTTCTGATCTCCTGCACCCCCCGAAGTGAGAAACCCATATTCACTCACTTCAGTTAAAGAATTTTGTCTGAGAACTAAAATTTCAGCCAAATTATACTGCTTTCTGGTGATCTAAATGGATGTAGATAGATATTACAGAAGACCTTGAGAAATGGATGAATAGCATGTCTTTTATTCGGTCCTCACCTATTAGTTATTTTAACTTGGTTTTTGGCAGGAATTGGATAGCTATTGATTTGAGCTTCAGCTATCTGGCAAGTCCCTTAACCGCAGAGATTTTTTTTTTTTTTGCATTGCTGATTGAAGCAGATACATAAGTTTCAGGTAATGGGAATTGTTTTAGTTAGTATTAGGTCTGGCTGCTAGTAACGGAAAATCCAATCTATGAGGGGCTTGAACAAGACAGCTTATTTCTCACTCATATAAGATACCAGAGCTAGGTTTTACAGAGCTGTTAGATATGTGTTAGCTTCACAGTCTTAAGACCCAAGATCCTTCTATCTCATTGCTCAGTTATGTGCAGCATTCATTCTCAAGGTCATTCTATATTCCTGGGGGGCTGCTGTAGCTCTAGCCAATGCATCCTCATTCCAGACTGCAAGGAAGGGGCAAAGAAGTGAACCCCCTGACTTTGAAGAGTATTTCTTATAAGTTCTCTACCACTTTTGCTTATATCCCTTCGGCCAGAATGCAGTTACATGACCACATTTTGTTGCAAGAGGGTCTTAGGAATGTAGTCTTAATTCTGGATTGCCATGTACTTAGCTAAACCCCTGGGGTATTAAAGGAAGGAAGAAGGTGAAATGGACATTGGGAGACAATTAGCAGTCTTTGCCATAGGACTAAAGGTGGTAAAATTGACATTCTATAAGGGAAAATTAAGACTTGATTTATTTGTCCGGATGAAAAGTGACCCTACCTACTCACAGCAGTGAGTCTGGAAATATGTTTAGTTATTGACATTCTCCCCTAAAATAAAGCTTTGGTTGTGCTTGATGCCATTTAGTACCTCCTTGTCTTATAGCTACATGCCCTTTAATGTGAAAAAATATTTAAAATCAATTCAATTAATTTAAAAGTTATTATGGGGCAAATAAACTTGGAATGTATAAAATTCTAGGATATCTTTGGTCAAGTAATGGTTATTTGGACTACTGCTACCAACACTAGCCTACCTAGCCCAAGCTTGTCCAGCAGCTACATGCAGGGAAGGTGTTCCATGTCACTTTCTAAAGACTGCATTGAACTGTACTGCATGGGTGATGAGAAAAAAGTTATAAACATGGAAATCTTCACATATCTTCCTCCTCCTCTTAAGTACTCTATCCTCCTGGAGCTTGCATTCGATAGACTGATTCTTAGACCTTTGTGACGCGGAATCATAGTGGGCAAAAAGGAAGACTAGATAAAAAAAAATGTGAGGAGAAGGGGAATACGTTATCAAGTGAGGTTAAACCAAGCTATATGAAAGTTGAGGGGAAGTAAAAGCCATGTGAGCTAGAAATGGGGAGAAAGAAAAGTTTTTTGTAAGGAATTCTGAATGAGTGATTCTTAAAGGTATTACATGAACAGTACTTTTAAAATTTCATACCATTTATGGCTTAAAGCAACTGGGTCCCACATACATTCATTAATAAGTGGAGTTACAATTTGGTTGTATTTTGGGCTTTCCTTAGAGTTGATTAATTTTTTTAAGAATCTTATGTTATCAAAAATATAATTAATTTTACTTAATAAATTTCTTGCTCTGATTAATCATTTTGGTGCTTCCATTCACTTAAACACCATGGGGCCACAATCATTCTGACTATTATCTGTGGTCCCTTGGAATTGCTTGCCTAATTAGAGCTAACCATCTTCACAATGATCTCTCTGAGGTTTTCTGGTTCCATTGGACATTAATATGCAGGTGTATTGGGAGGCAATTTGGGGTCTCTAGAGTTGAGATATTGTTATTGCATAACTCTATGTGGCAGTCCTGAATACTGTAAAAGGCAATGATTTCACAGTTGCTCCCTGAAGAAAATAAATGATTCATCACTTTATAGACAAAGATATTTTTTTATTCTTCCTGTATAGAATGAGCAGGATCATTCTGCATAAAAAATGTGAGAGACAAATGTGATGAGATTTTTAAAAATAAGGAAGAGTATCTTATACTTTGGTACTAAAGGCCACATGAGGGTCAACCATGATTGAGGGAGGTTGGATAGTCTAAAAGATGGAACCAGACTTCAATGGTATATAGCAGATAAAGGGCCAAGATTCTCCCCTCCTCCAAGAAAGCAATCCCTCCCCTTTACTGTCAATTATTTACCAGTATTAAAATAGGCAAAACAAGATGGAAGACAGAGCTGCTGGTGCATGTAAGTCCAGGGGTTCTTACCTGTGAAATGAAATTTCCTGAACCCAACAGACCTCATATCCAGACTCTCTCCTCTCCAACCACCCCTGGGCCTGCCTACCATAAACCTTGTCTTTTCCTTTGTCCTCAATAGGGGTTGATGGGGCAGAGAGTTCAGTGTAAGAATCAGGGATGATGCACTTGTAGTCATTCTTCTTAAAAAAATAAAAAAGGACAGAGCTGTCTGATATCTAACAGGCAAGATATCCAGCAAGTATAGTGATAGGCAGTCTGGCATCCAGGTAAGCAATTGGTACCAGGGGATCCAGCCACAGGTAAAAAGGTAATGCCACTGCAATGGGGAATCTAGGAATTTTTAGAGATATAAATAGGTGGGCAATTAGAATTGTACATTGTTTCCATCGCTTGATTGTGAATATTTTCTTACAAGTTTTAGTCATTCTGAGATTACCTTTCCTTGGTAGAATCCTTCTGAAATGATGATTCTTTTCTTTGCATCTATATTATCTACTACTCTTAGAGTAGGGAGTGACGTATGATATCTGGTCTGGCAATCACAAAAGTTCTCTATAGCTTTGGAAGACCAGAGTTAGGCCTGACAAAAGCAACATTGCCCCTTGTGCTCCTTCCCCTATTCCCACCAAAGCAAACCAAAGTATATCTCTTTGTCTGTTTTCTGGGTATGCCATTGATTAAGATGTCCTGCTTCAGGGGTTGGGCTTGAAGCTTGGGTCTGCTGGGACAGGCCTGGATTCTTGGTTCCTGGGAGCCAGCTGTCTTGGTGCCGGAGTCTAATGGTGTGAGCCTACAATCTGAAACTTTTGATATGGGCTTGGAGCCTGTGTCTACGAAGGTCAAGATGAAGCCTGGATCCATGGGGGGCTGACCTGACACTGGGGTGGGCCTTGAAACTGGGGTTGTGGGGGCTAGCCTTGTGTGGATTTTACTGGGGTTGGCCTGGTGCTTGGATTCATGGCAAAGTCAGGTATTTATTTCACTCTCCCTTCCCCCATGGAGGGCATCTCTTTCCACACTGTGCTGCTGGCTTGGAGTGAGGGTGACATAGGTAATGTGAAACTGTTGTCCCTACCCACTTTGATGCATTTTTTCTTACTTGTGTGATACAACCAAATGCTGTAGTCTCTCGCCTGATTCTTTAGTTTGTTTGAAGCTATTTTCCTGCATTGAAAGTTGTTCAAATTGACATTTCTGCAAGGGGACAAGTGCTGGAAAGTTCTATTCCACCATCTTGTTGATTTCACTCCCCAAATTAAAGATATTTCTATCATCAATAAACACCATGCACAAAACTGAAATACAAGCTACATACTGGGAGAAAAGTATGTATTTGTAACACATATAATAAAAAATTCTTAGTATTAATAATATATAAAGAAATCCTACAAAGCAATAGGATGAGGAAAAATGGCCCAATAAAAAATGGAGGAAAAAGATAGGACTAGGTGCTTCAGAGAAAACGAAACATGTATGATCAATAAACATGACAAGATATACAGTCTCACTTATACTCAGAGAAACATAGATCAGGACCACAATGGGATTTCATTTCACATCTAGTTGATTAATAAAATTTAGGGAGCTTAACAATATCAAGTGTTAGGATATGTATGTGAGCTCTCTTATACGTTGTTGATGGGAACATAATTTGGTACAGTTGCTTCAGAAAACAATTTGGTATTCTTTGGTAAAGTTGAACATTTGTGCATTCTATCACCTAGCATCAATATTCTAAGTATATTCTAAGAAAAATTTTAGCATATCTACTGAAGGAGATATGCACTAGAATGTTTTTGGTGACATAGTTTTATAATAGCAAAAACTTAGGAACCACACAAATGCCCACTAACCAGACAATGAGTAAATTTCTTGTGGAATGTTCACTTAATGGGATATAGTGTCAGTGAAAATGAGTGATCTATAGCTATAAGCAGCAATATGAATGGAGCTTAGTACTAAAACCCTGAGTGAAAAAAAGCAAGACTCAAAAGAAAGTACAGACTAGGATACTCTTTTTTAAAATTTGAAAACAAATAAAAAATTTAAGGAATATACATAAATGTAATAAAATGAATAAAAAGGGAATGAGATGGTAAATATAAAATTCAGGTTAGTGGTTACCTCTAGGGGAGGGTCTAGTGAAGGCATACAGGTAATATTCCAGTTTGGGAGTTGGGCAGTGGGTTCATGGATGTTTAATATGGCATTAACATAAATGAATGAAAAGGATGATTTATAAACCAATGGTAGTATAACTTGAACTAAGAATTACGATAATTTCAATTCTCTACACCTGAGGTCTAAGAAAAATTCAGAACAATAAACTCCATGTTGTATTTTACAAGGTCCCTTGTGATCTGGTTTTTGGTTTGCTTTCTGATTTAATCTCATACTTCTCTTATCCTTGTTCATTCAGCTTCAGCTACACTACTTTTCCTGTTGGTCCTTTAACTCTTTAAACATACTCCTGACTCAGGGCCCAAAACATTCTTCTCTAAGATATCCACACATCTTGCTTTCTTACATCATTCAAATCTGCTCAAATATCTCAGCTAGGTCTCTCTGAGCATCCTATTTAAAGCAGCATGACTATTATTCTGTCCATACACCCTGCTCTATTTTTCTTCATACCAGTTACTAAATGACACATTATTATATAGGCATTTTTTTTTTGGAAGAATTGAAATAGCTCAAGTTCTATTTCTTTTCTTTTTTTTTTTAATTTCAGCTCTTCATGGGGGTACAAAACCTCAGGTTATATACATTGTCCGTCCGTGTTCCACCCGTCCCCCTGAGTCAGAGCCTCAAGCGTGTCCATTCTCCAGACAGTGCGCCTGGCACTCACCATGTAGTCATACCTCCATCCCTTCCGCCCACCCCCCACCTCCCCTAGTCAGCACCTTCAAGCATGACCGTCTAGGCATTGTTTTTATTTTATGTCTTTCTCCATACTGAAGATCCATGGGGGTAGGGGTTTTGCTTTTTTTCACTGTTGTATCTTTGTTTAGCTACCTCTTACTCTTCCTTTGTCTCAGATGTTATTTCCTCCAGAAAACTTTCTCTGACTCCTCTAGTCTGTATAAGTTTCTCTTCTGAGCTCCTATTTTACCCCATGATAACACAAAAATAAAGCTCCTCACATTCTTTTCTGATTGGCTGTTTACCTGTCTCTTGCATTATATTTGTGAATGTTTTGAGGACATAGGACCCTGTCATGCACACATGTATGTGTGTATGCATTGAATTCCAAACATGTGTTGCCCATCACACAGTAGATGCTCAATAATGATTATTTAATTAGTGGTAAAACAGATGAAAGAATGAGCAAGCAAGCAAGTGATTCAGCCTTAGGGTTAAGATAGCTAGCTAGAAAAATGAAGGAGATTGGCCATGTGGAAATGATAAATTGTAGTATAAATAGAAGCTGGATGTTTTTTGGGTGAGACTTCATTGTGTTTCTCTAGAAGCCTTCTTTTTATGCAGACCTTGGTGAGCTGTATCACTTTTAGTATAGGGTCTTAAGAGATACACCTCAGGCTGGAGATATACATACATCCCCATGAGGGGCAGAAACTCATGAGCCTCTTAATCATTCAGTATTTCTGCACAGTTACAGTTCAGGGGAAAACTCATAGCATATGATGATGCTGAGATCTTGGAAAATGTTAGAACAAGACTATGCATGATCAGATTCATATTTCCTGCTGCATGAATTTCACTGTGTCCTAATTCTTTCTTTTTAAATTATCTATGTAAGAGCTATATTTCCCTTTCTATTTACTGAAATATAAAATTCACTGGGCTAGTCATTTTCTCTGGCCCTTGAACCCCTGTCTTGTGAATAGCCAAGAGCTTTCAGTTGCCCATAGGTGCTCTCAGTGGCTTTATGTTTTCCCAGTCAAATTACGCTTTCCTCTTTCTATCTCAGTCATTATGGAATCATCTTTCTCATCATTATCAGCATTAATGCTGTGCCATAATTATACACATAATTGGATCACTTGCTTGCTTGCACAGATAATTGCATCAATTTGTTGCCAGCTTTGCCAGCTACCAAGTAATGTACCCAGTAGCCATATGAGAGTATGAATAAATTATTGGAACTTATTTATTCTATATGATGGACCAACTTCAGAGTTCATTGTTTGAGTGTGATTATATGGTATGAGTTGTTCATTAAGTGGATGCTACCTCTCTTTTATTTATGAGTGAGCAGTATTTGGCATCTTGAAACCCCTGGTATGTTTATGGTGGTCCTACTCAACCACTAGTACCTAGAAGTAATGTTTGGTATCCAGATAGAGAAAATAAAGTGCTAATTAGACCAAAGGCATAGATTTTATTTCTGTGGATGAGTGAGCTCTTTGGTTTTGGGTCACAAACTCGACCTCTATTTCAGTAGGCCCTGTCTCTTTCCCCAGATAGAATAGCCATAACTAGAAGATGGTGACAGCCTAAGCAGATGAATATAATTAAAGAAGTCCCTAAAGGACAGAATGGTGTGACAGGCAGATGTCACATGATAATGGAAACTCTGGGAGCAGGTGGTATGCCAAGACCAAGGTGAACAGGGAGATTGTCAGATAAGACTGATAATATTGTCAGATCAGAGGAGGCTGATAACATGCTGGGGTCACTTCTGACGTTCAGAAATGAAACTTTAGTTTGAGAGAAAAATAGGGCCAAAATCTTAGAATTATCAGAATTGAGATACAGGGGGAAACAATAGGGGGAATTACTTAAAGAGGGTTACAAGGTAGAATCTTGGTCATGCAATGGTCTGGTGGAATTGGCCAACTGGCTTGCGAGAGTTGACTATGTGTACTTATCTTCCTAACGACACCTTCAATGACTTCATGTTGGTTGTTTGATATCAGCTATGGTGGGAATAATTGCACCATGGGAATGAGCAAACATTATGAATCAGGCCTTTTATCCCCTGGAGAGCCAGTTTATCAGCACAGCACTGTTAATAGGTATAAGCTAGCAGCAGATGACATTTAGTAAATGCTTACTATGTGCCAGGCATTTGCATTGTCTCATTTAAGTCTCATGCCACCCCAATTTTTGGGAGAGTGATAAAAATGAGGCTAGAGAAGTTTAGTAAGAAGTTCAGTACTAGAATGGGGCATGTGCTCAGAACATGACTACTAGTAGTAAAGGGGGTTTATTGATGGACCGTTTAAGTACTACACTAGGCTTCTTAAATCTTGCCTGATTAGGAATAACTTGGATTTCAGGACTGAGCTTGTAAGAAGAGTAGTGTATTGCTTAGGGAGCCAGGCTAGTCATTATGCCTCACAGAATTCTAAGTAGAACTATGTCCTCAACTTTACTATATCCTCCTGTCTGTAGCTTTTCCAGGATTCACCCAATCCAAGGTGGGAGAGCACTAGAATGACCCTTCCACACTCTGTGTCTTTGTTCTAAGTAATGATTTATTGATGTCTAACTTCTTCTCAAGAGCTTCTCAAGGTATCATACTCTTGACCTTCTCTGTGATCCTAAGTTTCTAGATTATAAAGTGTCTGTACTATTTACAAAAAAAGTTTGAGAACCTATGTCCTTATTTCTGTCTGACATGTTTCAAATTTTTTGTAGCCAGAAAGGACCTTTGATATGGAGCTATTTGGTTTTCTTTGTAATATGTAGTTTTATAAAAGTCAGTTTTTGCTGTCCAGACACATTTCTGCAATAAGATTAAATTTAATTTGCCTTACATTTCTTTCCCAATGAGACTACATAAATAACCAACCAAAAGAAAAATATATTAAACTGTATAAATCCAAATATACAAATATAGAATAGGCCCTGACTAATTATTGGGAATTGTAAATGAGATTTTTGGTGTGGCATGTCTGCAGATTAATGTAAACTTTAAATAAATCAACTTGTTTTTTTTGGAATCCTAATCACGATTTTCTTTTACTTCACTATAGCAATACACAGCAAGTCAACTGTAGGAAGATTTAGCAAAGTGGTAATATCCTTTCTATTACCTTAGACACAATGGGAAACCCAGAGAGTCCAAGAAATCATTTTTGCTCTGCAGTTGGCCCATAATTTATTATAGTTCTGAGAGAAAATAGAGAAAACTCACATTTTAAGCATTTTGCACGCTATGCAAGTCTCCCTGTGCTATGTATAGTAAGGTTCATTTGACTGTAAGAGAAGTTGTGATATTTAGGTAGCTAGATGAATATGACCAATATCATACAGACACAAAACCCCATTATACCTATGGTGTTAGACCAACTGTCTAAATTCTTCTAAAACCAATGCACTAAGGTTTGAACTCTTCAGCTAGTGCATGTATGTATATGTGTGTTTGTGTTGGGGAAAGGGAATTTATGATTGAATGCCATAGACTGAAAGCTCTTTGCATCAGTAAGTTATTGCTTTATAATAAACCATCTTGCAAATTACTGACTTTAAACAGCCACTATATATTATTGCCTGTGAGTCACTGAGTTGGTTGAGCAATTCTTCTGGTCTTGTTTGGTCTCATTCATGCATCTGCAATCATATATGGGTCACCTGTGGGGTGGCTTATTTAGGATGTCCTCAGCTTGATTGACTCGGCTTTCCTCCACATTCTCTTGCATCTCTCTACCAGGTTAAAATAGACATGTTTTTATGGTAATGGCAGAGGTCTAATAGGGCAAGCATATACAAGTAAAGGCTGTGCTTGTGTGTGCCATATTTGCTAACATTTAATTAAGGAAAGAAAGTTACATGTCCAAGCCAAAAATTAGGGGTAAAATATTTTGAAGCAAAATTGATGAGGGTCTGCAAATGTGTTTGCTATCCCATATCCAATGAAAATCAGCTTCTATTCCATCATTGATACACATGACACAGGCTGCTGATGTGTTGAGAAGTGAAATTTGGGACTTTCCAAACTAATGCTATTTGGGTTATAATAATAGAAATGTAGTGTCCAGTACAATGAAAGAAATTATCCTACTGTACTTTGCATTGAACATGGTATGTTGTTTATTCATTTTTAAAATAAAATTTATTTCTCATATAGTATGTGCCACTATACAGTTTAGGAAGGACATTAGCAAACAGGAACATGACCAGATGGGGATAATTGATGCCGTGGACTGAATGTTTACATCCTCTCTTCCCCAAATTCATATGTTGAAGTCTAAATCTTCAGTGAGGCGGTATTTGGAAGTACGACCTTGGGAAGGTAATTAGGTAAAGAGGGTGGAGCCCTCATGAATGAGATCAGTGCCTTTATAAGAAGAGACATATGAGAGATAATATCATTTGTTTGTTTCCTGCCATGTGAGTATATAACAAGACAGCCATCTGCAAACCAAGAATCAGGCCCTCGCCAGATATAAGATCTGCCAAC
This sequence comes from Lemur catta, assembly GCF_020740605.2. Taxonomy (NCBI): domain Eukaryota; kingdom Metazoa; phylum Chordata; class Mammalia; order Primates; family Lemuridae; genus Lemur; species Lemur catta. The sequence goes on along the minus strand of NC_059155.1, from coordinate 29,227,909 downwards.
ACCTTGATCTTGGAATTCCCAACCTCCAGAACTGTGTGAGAAATAAATGGTTGGTATTTAAGCAAGTTAGTCTATGGTAATTTGTTATAGCAGCCAAAAATGACTAGGAAAATGGGAATAGTGAGGAATATGAAAACATTCTGGGGGGAATTGGAAGAATTTCAGTTCAAATGTCACCTCCTTAGAGAGGTCTTCCCCAACCCATCAATCTAATATTTTTATTGATACATAATAGTTGCACATATTTATGGGGTACATGTGAATCTCATATAGAAGCTTGAATGTAAAGTTTGCATTTCATTCATAGAGAGTATATTTTTAGATTAAGGGAAGGATGTGTGTCTATGAGTTAATGGGGATGACAGGCCAAGACATTGGATGACATTGAACCTAACTTAACCCTTTTCTTTTCTTGGAAGGGGAAACTGAGACCTAGAGAGAAGAAATAACTTTCCCAAGGTTATCCAGCCAGTTTACGGAATAGTTAGGGACAGAACTGAAGCTTTCTGATTGCCAACTCAGTGTATTTTCTACTATATCATGAAAACAATAAAGTGAGAATGGTACTTGCAATTATATCTGGCAGTGACTGCTTTGATGAAGAACGGTACCGCAGGGTGTACTATGTTCCTTTGCAAACAAGAAGACCTTCTCTACTGTGTCCACTCTGCATGGCCCAGCTAGGAAGATGATTAAATTTAGACACTAGATGAGAATGATCGAGTACCTCTCACCACCTGCTCCGTGGTTTTCTTTAATTTCCAAATGCTGCATTGGCTAGAATTCTTCTGTTTTAATTGATGGATAATCTATTATTTGGCTGCCCAGTGTGCTCCATTTCCAAAAGCCATCACGATCCATCACTGTTTTGCCATTAGACTAGGGATATTCAGTGTTGTTGGAGCTGCCATATTGATTGGGAAATCCAGACTGGAGGCATGGGTGACAAGGTAACTGCTCAGGTCTAAGTGCCAGCATCATTATTGATGTTTTCTTAGGGGAAGGAAATGAACTATTTCTGATGTGGCTGAGGTTTCCAAAGAACCTGTCCCTTGTGACATGTCCTATAACCCTTCTGTCACCAAGTTGCTCTGAAACTATAAACACTAGTTCTTAAAAGGTTTAGAGTCAGACAGACTTGGTTTCAAATCCTTGTTCCACCATCTAATAGCTGTGTAAATTTAGTATGGAACCTCTTGTTTTCTCACCTATAAAATGAAAATAATAGTAGTATTTTCCTAACAGAATTTTGTTGGGGGTTAAATGAGATATTTCTAAGTGTGTGGGAATATAAGGTCATTATATTAACATCATTATGAATATAGAGACAGATACAACTAAAACTTAACAACTTTGCCCCAGTAACACACATTTTTTAATGGTAAGATTAAGTTTATCCTATCATAGAAAATAGGGCCTTGAGTGAAAGAAATGCTGGGTGGCTAAGTTTAGACAGGATGTAGAAGAATGAAGAATGCAAGTCTGATTCAAAAGAGACTGCGTGGAAAAGGGCAAGCTTGGGTATGGATACCATATGGAGGCCCTGGGTAGTCAGAGAGTATCATGAGGTTATCACGTCATGAAGATAGGTGCCAAAACGGAGATGAATGCAGAAAAGACCCAACAAATTCTATTATGCTAAAGAGCTTTTAAAGTCTATGATAAATCATTTTTCATGGAAGCAGGAAAGAACATAGCAATGGGATTTAAAAGCCGTGACAACTATTTCTAACTGTGTTGTTCACTAGCTCTGTGTCTATACACAAATCAGTTAACATATGTAGGCCTTAATCTCTTGATTTGTAAAATGAGTGTTGGACTAGGCTAGCAGTTGTCAAATATCCAAACCAGAAACTAAGAATGGTTTTTAAAGCATTGTTTAGAAACAAAACAAAAGAAGAAAAAAGAATAGTGAGAGAGACAATAAATGGCCCTCAAAGCCTAAAATATTTGCTATTTAGTTCTTCACAAAGTTTGCCAATCTCTGAAATAGATGGTCAGTTAGGTCCTTTTCATCACCGACAGTCTATGATTCTAGTCCTTGGTTGATTTATAATTGTTTCAATTGGCAGAACTTGTTTTACTTCCATTTAAACAGTTGGATAGAAAGAATAAGTTTTAGTGTTTGATAGTACAGTAGGGTGACTATAGTTAACAATAATTTATTATATATTTCAAAATATCTGGGAGAAAAGATTTGGAATGTTCCCAACACAAAGAAATTGTAAATCTTTGAGGTGTTGTATATCCTAATTACCCTGATTTGATCATTACACATGTTTTGATATGCATGTATCAAAAGTCACATGTACCCCATAAATATGTACAATTATTATATGTCAATTAAAAATAAAATAAACTTTTATATTTATACTAAAATATGTATAATCCATTGAATAATAGAGTTAGAATTAAAAGGGCCTTTGGAAGTCATTTCATCTAGCCCTTTATTTTCAGATGAGGAAATTGAGGGCCAGAGAGGTTATTGTCATTATGTCATATCTTATTAGTGGGAAAACCAAAACCAAAACCTAGATCCTCTGATTTCTCATTTAGTTATTTTGTATTACACTATCATACTTTAATAATAGTCATTTCAAAGAGCTCAAGACTTTTCCATCCCTTCCCTCTTTTACCCACCAAATTAGCTCCCTTATTTTAGTTCCTGGTGCCACTATGTAAAAATATTGGTAGCATATTAACAGCTTGCCAGGACTGCTGTAAAACTGCAAGAATGTGACAGGAACATGCAGGCATTAACAATTAATGATTATCTAAGTGAATTTGATATCCCATCAATTTTACAGCCAGGATTAAGATAGTTCATAATTTTGGGCTGAAGTTTAAAATAGAGTAAGGCTAAAGAAAACTCATGGACTTTGATGGTTAAAGTTTGCTTTGGTATGAATTAATATGTTTAACTGATTTTTATACAACTAGCATAGCAAATATATATCATATTAAATTTTACACAAAGATAACAGATCAGCTCAAATGGGCTGGATAGTTGACTTTTCTGCTATCTGAACACTGTGCTTCCTGTCTCAGAGAGAACAGTCATGTAGAGAAATCACGGAGAGGTTTCCCTGGAGGGAGCTATTGAGAACTTAGCTAAAGTCACCGTTCTCCCATGCCACCACCAATTTTCATTCCTCTTTCAGCACCGTGTTTTCTGTGTTATCTGTCAAATTAATAGCTTTGGGGAGAACTACCATGAGGTACGTGTTCAGATCTCTAAAGATGCCACAAGTGAAATTGTATAGTCTTGACCAGATTTTAAAGTTCTTGAGCACAGACACAATGCCTTCTTTATCACTGTATCCCGTAACACCTGCTCTCACTTAGTCTTTGTTTTATGTTTGCTGAGTTGAAGTCTATACAGCTACAATACAGAAAGCTTCCCCACAGGGCCTATCTCATTCCCTCAAGCTCTATGTGTAGGTTTTTCTTTTTTCTTTTTCTCCGAGACGGAGTCTCACTCTGTCGCCCGGGCTAGAGTGCAGTAGAGTCATCATAGCTCACTACAACCTCAAACGCCTGGGCTCAAGCAATCCTCCTGCCTTGGCCTCCCAAAGTGCTAGGATTACAGGCATTAGCCACAGTGCTCGGTCTCTATCTGCAGTTCTATTTCTCATGGAAATTCCTGGGATAGATGCAACCCTCATTGATTTCTTCCTCATCTTGATTTCTTGTCTTTTGATCACAATTTCATGTTTCTCCACAAGGCTTTCTTCTAAAGCCAGAGTCTACTTAGTTCTTTTTGTTTTTCTACAATGCTAAAGAGTCCCTCAAAAATATTAAATTGATTTGAATCAATTTAAATAGTTAAGTAATTAATTGTGTAACATTTGTTGTCACTGAAAACTTTTGTATATGCCCTGCTTTCTAACTTGATTTAAAGTCAATTATTGGTTGCTGGTGGCCATAAATGCAAATGTAAGATAATAGCATACTTTAGGCTTTCCCAGAATACATCTAAAATTTATTTTTCTGCAATCCTACAAACACTGGATAAGGAGTCAGAAGACTAGGGATTTAATCTTGGATCAGGCTCCAATCAGCAGCATGGCCTTAGGCAAATAACTTGATATCTTAGTGCCTCATCTGTACAATTGAGTTATGAGGTGATCAATCACTCAGGTCCCTTTCCAGTTATGTCATTTGGAGACCGATCAGTCCCCTTTCAAGTGTCAGGCTAAGGTAACAGTCAACTTGTATGCTAAAGCTGACCCAATTCCTGTTTTTGTACTGCCTGTGAGCTAAGAAATATTTTTTTTACAGTTTTAAAGGTTATATAAACAAAACAAAGAAAAATACGTGACAAAGACATATGTATGTGGTACACAAAGCCTAAAATATTTACCATCTTGACACTTACAGAAAAAGTTTTCTGACACATGGTATAAAGGAATGTGAGCTTGGGCTCTCAGCCCAGCTCTACTTACCAATTGCATCACCTAAGATGTATTTTGTCGTGTCTTTATGCCCCAGTTTCTTCTACAAAATGAGGGTGATAATAGTACTTCCACATATGTTTGTTGTGATGATTAAATGAGTTTATATATATATGCATATATATATAATTTAGAAAGATGCCTACAATGGAAATCTTATTCAGTAAATGTTAATTACTGTCATTATTTCCATAATTCCTTGTAAGAGATAATTAGTTGAAAAGCAGGAGTTATGGAAGACAAATAAGAAAACCTTGAACCATAACATTTTAGAATTGGAATGGGACTCAAACACTGTCAGGTAGCTCATTTTTATTAAAGATGCTGTGACTGAGACTCAGGAAATCAGGTGGTTTGTTCACAGTCATATAGTTTGTTATTGGCTGAGCCTATATACTTTACTTTTATCAAATAGTCACATAATGGTTCTTAGCTCCAGACCCTGGCCCATGAGCTCATTTGTTTTTAACTTTTTTATTTTGAAATAACTTTAGACTTATAGAAAAGTTACAAAAATAGTACAAAGAATTCCCATATACTCTTCACCCATATTTCCCGAATGTTAACATTTTACTACATTTGTTCTCTCTCTTCCTATAGATACAGCTTTGAATAGATTTTTTTCCCTGAAGTGTTCTTGCAAATATCATGTCCATTTATACGTAAAACTTCAGTGTGCATTTCCTAAAATCAAGAACAATCTCTTACATAACCACAGTGCAATGATTAAAATAAAAAATAAATGCTGTTAACAGTATTTAATCTATAATTCTTATCTAAACATTGCCAATTGTCCCACTAATGTTCTTTGTAACAAAAGCATTTCTTGACTAGGTCTTTGAGTGCACAAATTTAATTTTTAATGAGGGACTTTTCCCTAGTAGGCTTTGAAAATTCCCTAATGAAATGTGTTTCTAAACTCCTCAGTATGCTGATTCCATGCATTTTAAGGAGAGAGGTGAATTTTCCTTTGAGCTATCTTTTTCTTTCCCTTTGCCTTCATCAATCCAAAGTGGTCAGCAAGATGCAACTAACATTTCCTCATAGACTAGCGGAAGCCATTAGCACAAGTGACATGTTCCTGGGCTTTAAGTGGTTCTGTACTGTGTGGTCCAACATTTAGATGGATGGTTATTTGTGTTTAAACCTTAGAGTGAAAATGAAGTAAGAATTTGGCACATTTTACCTCCTGCTGAAAACAGACAAATAAAACTCATAAAATCAAGACGTAGGTCAAATCTATTTACTTAGTAAATGAGAGGATGATAGGACCATCTCTTGGAACAATTTCAAAGGTTTATCTGAGGCTAATGGAGTTGGCAATACATAAGAGAAAAGGTCTCTCTCTTTTTTTTACATTCCTTTGGTTTATTTTATTTGGCAGCTCCCCAAGTGAAAAAATTAAGATCTAATTCTATTTATTTAGAGAGATGGGCAAAGTACACCTATGTCTCATTCTACCATGGCCGTGGGGTTCCATTCTGAAGGGTCAAGTTGTATTATAAACAGGTTCCTTTGATATGTTTGTTAGGTAAAGGACATTGGAAGGGGGTTCTCAGTGCTCCAGGATATTGAACTCAGCCTTACAAGGTTTATTTCTTCCCAGTGGGGTTATTTTCTTCTTCTTTTTTTCTATTGGAGTGCTTGTCTTACAAATACTTTTTGTTTTGAAATTTCTTTTTTAAGCAAAAGTAGAGCTGAGATATTAATGTTGTTCAAGAAGCCTTCTTTGTCCCTGGCTCCCTGTGTTCATTACTAGTTGGTACTTCCTTGGTCAGCATCTGGTATTTCCTTTTTTCCTTTTCCTAAAAATTTTTTGTTACAAAATAGACATATAGAAAAGCAAACAAAAGAAAACATAGAGCTCATGAATTTTCACAATGTGAACACTCACATGTAACCAACACATGGCATAGATAAAAAGATTGGAGAACTCCCACCCTCTTCCATGTTCTTTTCCAAGTACTTATTCCTCCATGCAGATAGCCATTATCCTAACATTTATGATCATTACTTCCTTAATAATTTTCTTTATAGTTTTATCATTTATTTATACTCCAAAACTCCATAGTGTTGTCTATTTTTTTGAACTTTATATAAATGGAATTCTACAGTATGTATCCTTTTGTTTCTGGCTTTCTTTACTCAATATTATGTTTGTAAGATTTTATCTATGTTGCGTGTCAGTGTAGTTCTTCTCTCTCTTCTCTCTCTCTCTGGTGAAAATACCACATTTTCTCCTATAGGTAGAATCAGGATTCATTCAAGTTTTTTGCTATCATGAATAATGTTCCTGGTGTATAAACACATGAATTTCTGTTGGATATATACCTAAGAGTGAGAATTGTCAGGTAATAGGTAAGAAGACATTATATCCCGGTTTTCTTGATTCAGTCCTGATTGAAACCTATTGTCCTGGGACGATAATTATTCATACTGCCCCATTTCACTCTAAAAATATACTTGTTTGGGTAATAAAATAGGACATCATAATCATGGGATATACCTTAAAGTTAAGATTTAAGATAATGCCAAGTCGTTTTTCAAAGTGATTGTATCTATTTACAGTTCTACCAGCAACATATGAGATTGTCTGTTGCTCCTCATCTTCATCAACATTTTTTATTTTCAGTCTTTTTACTTTCTGGTCTTCTGATAGGTGTGTATCAATGCTTCATTATAATTTTAATTTTCATTTTCTTGAGTGCTATTGAGGTTAAGCACTTTTTCAAATGTTTATTGGCTATTTGGAGTTCTGTTTTGTGTTTGTGTGTATGTGAATTGAGTTTTGTCACACTTGCTTTGCAATATTAAAGGCTGTGCAAAGGACATGAACTGAAACTTTTCAAAACAAGACAGAATAATGGCCAGCAAACATATGAAAAAGTGCTCAACATCTCTAATCATTAGGAAAATGCAAATCAAAACCACAATGATATATCACTTAGCTCCAGTGAGGATGGCCTTTATCAAAAAGTCCGAAAACAGCAAATGCTAGTGTGGATGTGGAGAGCTTGGAACACTCTGACACTGCTGGTGGGACTGAAAATTACTGCAGCCCCTGTGGAAAGTAATTTGTAGATATCTCAAAAAGCTAAAAATAGAAACACCGTTTAATCCAGCTATCCCACTATTAGGCATCTACACAAAGGAAAAAAAGACATTCTATAATAAAGACATCTGCACTTGAATGTTTATGGCAGCACAATTTACAGTTGGAAAGATGTGGAAACAACCCAAGTGCCCATCAATACGTGAGTGGATTAATAAAATGTGGTATATGTATACCATAGCATACTATTCAACTACAAAAAACAATGGTGATCTTGCACCTCTCATATTATCCTGGGTAGAGATTGAGCCCATCCTTCGAAGCAAAGTATCACAAGAATGGAAAAACAAGCACCACATAAAATTGGTACTAACTGATCAACACTAAGGTACTCACATGGAAGTAATATTCATTGGGTGCCAGTAAGGTGGGAGGGGAGTGGTGGGAGTGGGTAAATTCACAACTGATGGGTGCAGAGTGCACTGTGTGGGGAAAGGGCATGCTTGTAGCTCTGGCTTAGGTGAGTAAAAGGCATTATATGTAACCAAAATGTTTGTACCCCCATAATATCCTGAAATTAAAAATAAAAAAAAACTGAAGGCTGTGTTATCATGTAGTATAAGTTTAGAATTGTATAAGTTATTATTGTTTATAACTATAATGGTGATTTTTGCATAAACATTTATTGTATCTAATGTTAATGGGGCACATCTACTTTCTATTGATTATTGTTTCAATAGTATATAATTTTTAATCACTTCACTTTCAACCATTCTGTATTCTTATGACACAGCATTTTTTAAAAATCCAGACTGTGAATATTTTTCTTTTAACTGTGATGCTGAGTTTATTTACTTTCAATGTAGTAACTGATATATTTGGGTTTAAATCTGCTATCTTACTATGTGTTTCTTTTGTTTTTGTTTTTCTTCTTCTATTCTTAGTTTTCTTTCCTTTGTAACCTTATTTTGGGTTGAGTAATTTTTATTTCTATTTTTACCCTGGTAGTTATATATTATTGTTATTCTACTAATATTTAACCTAGAAATTAAAACATCCATCCTTGATTTATTAAAGTTTAAATTAATTGACAGTCTTTCTTTCCTCTGAAAACTCTTAAGATCTCAGAACATTTACTTCTATTTTCTCTGTTCTTGATGTATATGCTATTATTGACATATATTTTAATTTAACTTAATTTTATATATACATATATATGAATACATTTATATACATACATTTAAAAAGCCCAAGTAGATTTTTAAAATATAATCAATTTTTTTTAGATACGCTCATGTATGGACAGTTTTCTTTGGTCTTTTTTCCTTCCTGCACCTCTGACCTTCTATCTGGTATCATTTTCCTTCCTAATTAGTATTTCTTTTAGTGAGGGTCTGCTGGTGTTAAACGCTGAGTTTTTGTCTGTTGGAAAATGTCTTTATTTTATCTTCATTCTTGAAACATATTTTCACTGGGTATAGAATTCTAGGTTGGCAGTTCTCACTACCCCCAACACATTGAAAATATATTTCCATTGCTTTTGGTTTTTACTGTTGTTGAGAATCTTCTATCAGACTAAGTATTTCTTCTTTGAAGGAATTTTTTTGTCTTTGTTTACCTTCAATTTCATAATTATGTGTCTTGTGGATTTATTTTTATTTATTCTTTGGGATAAATATAAATTTATATCTTTCATCAGTTTGGGGCAATTTATAGTTTTTATTTCTTTAAATACTTCTGACCCATCTTAACTTTCTTTCTGGATTTAACATTATACATGTGTTAGATTTTTTTCTTATAGTACCTTATATTTCTTATTTTCTGTTTTTTTTCTTTTCTTTTTTTTTTTTTTTTTTTGACAGTCTTGCTTTGTTGCCTGGGCTAGAGTAAGTGCCGTGGCATCAGCCTAGCTCGCAGCAACCTCAAACTCCTGGGCTCAAGTGATCCTTCTGCTTCAGCCTCCCGGGTAGCTGGGACTACAGGTGTGTGCCACCATGCCTGGTTAATTTTTTGTTTGTTTGTTTCTATTTTTAGTTGACTGGCTATTTTTTTTCTATTTTTAGTAGAGACAGGGTCTCACTCTTGCTCAGGCTTGTCTCAAACTCCTGACCTCAAGCCATCCTCCTGCCTCAGTCTCCCAGAGTGCTAGGATTACAGGTGTGAGCCACTGCACCCTGGCTATTTCTTATTTTCTTTTATTTATTTTTCATTCTTCCTTTCTGTTAGTCTCCTTGTGGATAGGTTTTTAATTTTTTAATTTTTATTTATTTATTTTTTTAATTTTAAAGAGATTTATCCTGAGCGAAATTTGAGGATCATGACCTGGAGCCACGTCTAAGAAGTCTTGAGCAAGTGGACTTGCCGTAGTTGGGTTACAGTTTGGTTTTATACATTTCAGGGAGACGGGTTATGGGTAAAATCTTAAATCAATACATGGAAGGCATACATTGGTTTGGCCTGAAAAGGTGGACTATCTTGAAGTGGAGGGGGGTCTTACAGGTTGTAGGTTAGTTTAAAGATTCTTTGACTTGTAATTGGTTAAAGACATGAAGCTTTGTCTGAAGGATAAGGAGTTATGTTAACCAGAGACAAGCCACCTGACGTATATTTGTTGTGTAAACTGAGGACCTGCAGGTTTGTCTTGAATAGCCTTAGGCCTGTTAATGGGTTACAAAGGATATCTCCTTGTGGCAGGCAATTTAGTTTTAGGATATCCCCTTGGCCAAGAGGGGGTCCATTCAGTCAGCTCATGGCAGGGGGGGGACCTTAAGATTTTCTTTTAGTTCCCCTTTTTTGGCCAAGATCTGCCAGAGGCAGCATCTATGGCCAAACTCTTATTTTGTCCCATCTGTTGCAAGGTGTGTGGCTACCTGCCTTGGGTCCATCCAGTCCCTCGGTGGGACCCTTGTGGCCAAGAGGAGTGAAGAGCAGAAAGGGAAGTTACAGCCAATTAAATATTTGAGGACAAACAGGACTGGAGGTAGACAGGCACTCATCAACACTTTAAAAACTTCTAGGCAACATAAGAGTCAAAACCAAAATGTCAAAGGCAAGGCTACAAAACTAATTTATCTATAAGTATTCAGCTACTGTATTCTTGGGTCTAGTGGTAGACTTATAGCAAACATAAGCATAGTTAGCCTTTAACTGGTTAGTCCAGTGATATGTATCTCCAAAGTTATCAGAAACCTGTATTCAAGAAAACTTGTCAGTCCTTTCCATGACTTTCCTTGAAGAAGTAAACTTTGAACTTAGCCAGAGTAAAAAAAGACTTTCTGAGATGAATCAAAGTAAAACAAAAACTCTTAGACTAGTCATGGTTAAAGAGACAACTGACAAATAAAGTTGCTTATTTTTATGGCATATGGCAATTTAACATAATAACCATAATTATTGTTGATAACACACACAAAGATATATCATTTTATAATATTGGAACATATATTAATAACATAGAAATATAACCCAAGGAAAGTTAAACACCATTTCATATTTTTTTTTACTTCAGCATATTACGGGGGTACAAATGTTTAGATTACATATATTGCCCTTGCCCTGCCCCCGAGTCAGAGCTTCAAGCATGTCCCTCCCCCAGACAGTGCGAATCATACTCATTATGTATGTATGTGCCCATCCCCTCCTCCTCGCTCCCATCTGCCCGACGCCTGATGAATGTTATTCCTATATTTGCACTTAGGTGTTGATCAGTTAAAACCAATTTGATGGTGAGTACATATAGTGCTTATTTTTCCATTCTTGGGATACTTGGACATCTGCACTCAAATGTTTATAGCCATTTCATATTTGACAATATTTCCTGTATAGTTTAACCATGCCAAATAAACCTAATGTCTGTCTTAGACTTTCAGTGACTCTAATATATAAAAAGCCAGTATAAGGTCAAAAGACTGGATTTAGAACTTGGGTTTGGAAAGTTTATCAAATATCAAAGGCTTAAAACATTTGTTCAAATACAATCACAAGCCACTATAAAATAAGGGTCATTTATTTAACCAAGGGAGATAGTCATCAAAAGATTCTAGAGGCGATAAAGTAGGTTATATGATTGTAAACCTTAACCCTTTTCCTATTTGCTATGAATCTACCAGGGGTTCTTTGAGCTTCTTGAACCTGTATATCTAAAGTTTTAGCAAGGCCTGGGAAATTTTCTTCTATTATGTCTTCAAATAGTTTATCCAGCCCTTGGTTATTATCTTCTTCACCTTCAGGGATGCCTATAACTCTCACGTTAGGTTTTTTCACATAATCCCACATTTCTTGAAGACTCTGATCTTTTTTCTTATTTCTTTGCTCTATCTCTGTGACTGTCTTATTTAATTGGAAAGAGTTATCTTCGATCTCTGAGATTCTGTCTTCTATTTGATCTACCCTGTTCTTGAGAGTTTCCACTGTGTTTTGTAGCTCCCTGAATAAATCCCTCATTTCTAGGAGTTCAGTTTGGTTTTTCTTCAATATTTCTATTTCTTTAGTGAATTTTTCTTCCAAATCCTGGAATTTTTTTGCGGTTTCATTGCGTTGGATGTCAATTTTTTCTTGTATATCATTCAGCTTATTTATAACCCAAGACTGAAATTCTTCTGGTAACATGTTGGTATTCTGAAACTGGCTTGTGCCAATTGGAGGAGAGTTGGTATTTCTCTTCGGGGACGAGGTTTCCGTTTGGTTTTTTGTGCTCCCCATATTTTTCTGCTGAGCCCTTCCCATCTGGCTCTATCGTTAGATCTTTTCTCACAGCTTTAGTCTAGTTAACAGCACGTCTTGTACTCTGTTCTTAGGCTGTGAAGCAGTCTAGGTATGTTGCTTCCTTTATCTAGAGGGGGAGACTGTTGTGTGTTGTTTAGAGTTTTTTTTCTATCTCAGTTGGGGGACTGCTTCTGATGGGTCCACCCCCAGAGGGTTGGCTTGACCTAAGACCAGTTTGGAAAGTTAAATCACTGTGTTGTGGACTTTCAGTTAGTAGGCAGGATTCACACTATTTGCAAGCAGAAAGCCTCTTCTCCCTCTCGTTTTCTTTTTCTTTCCCCCCTCCCCCGGCTTTTGGTTCTTCCTCTGGATGTGTGGTTTCTGTCTCTTTCTGCAGGAAAGACACTGGCTAGGTGGAGGAGGCAGTGCTCTCACTCACTCAGTGCCCCAGCTGCTGCAGCTCCCACAGGCAAAGGTCTACACTGTCCCAGTGTTCCCAAGGTCCGGGCTCCACACTCTTGCATCTGGGGAAGCACTCAGTGTTCACACTTGGGAAGGGGACCTGGAGAGGGTCTATGGATCAGGGGATGGAGCCTCCTGGGGAGCCGCCTGGCACCCTATGGCTCTGCAGCAATTAGACCTTGGCCAGCACAATTGTTCCTGCCCATCCGCAGATCACTGGCAGTGGGGGGCAATTTTCAGGGTCCGATAGGAATCAGAGCTGGGGGTCTGAAGCACTCAGGAGTATACAGCAGCTCCTGGGCTGGAGGGCCATCGGAAAGGAGAAAAGAAAAAGAAAGGAAAAAAGAAAAAAAAAAGAGAGAAACAATATGAATAACAAGAAGAAGAAAGAGAAAACAAGAAAGAAAAGAGAAAGAAAGAAAGAAAGAGAGAGATAAAAAAAAAATCCCGCTTTAATATTTCACGCTCATGGCCCCTGGCCTCCATGCAGGTCCACGTCTGTCCCTTTAAGAGATAGGGCACTGGCACCGTGGAGACCCGCCAGACTCCAAGGTCCTTTCCACTTAGCTGTGGGAACCGAGATGGCGACCACGCGTGAGCGCTCAGAGCTCGGCAGGCGCCAGGGCCCACAGCGGCTCCCCGGCTGGAAAGCCGCCGTACGGGAAGAAAAGAGCAAAAAAAGTCCCGCTTTAATATTTCATGCTCGCGGCCCCTCGCCTCGGTGCAGGTCCGCGTCTGTCCCTTTAAGAGATAGGGCACTGGCAGCACCAAGACCCGCCGGAGTCCAAGGTCCTTTCCGCTTAGCTGTGGAAACCGAGATGGTGACCATGCGTGAGCGTTCAGAGCTCAGCAGGCACCAGGGCCCACAGCGGCTCCCCGGCTGGAAAGCCACCGTACGGGAAGAAAAGAGCAAAAAAGTCCCACTTTAATATTTCACGCTCACGGCCCCTCGCCTAGGTGCAGGTCCGCGTCTGTCCCTTTAAGAGATAGGGTACCGGCACCGCGGAGACCCACCCGAGTCCAAGCTCTCTCCCGCCTATGTCACCTGTCCTCGGATCTCCATGTCTCCCGTGGTGATTCTGCACCAATATCAGTCAGATCCCTGACCGAGTGGATGTGGGGGTCAGTGGGGAGATCAAGCCGCTTTGCTGTGGGGCTGAACCCGCCCCACTCGCCGGTGAGGCAGGCACGGCCGTCGCGCACTCCGCTGTCTGTTTTCCGTCCCACACTCTGCAAATTATCTCGGTCTGATTTCCCACTCGCCTCTGTTTTTTCCTGTTCCCCGTGTCCCACGGTGATTCTCCGTGGGTTCACCCCACCGTTCCTGTGGAGAAGCAACCCTCTAGCATTGTGGCAGGTGGAGATCCACGCCTTCCTCTCTGGGAGCACAAATCCAGGAGGTCACCTCCACTCCGCCATCTTCTCTCCGAGGTTCAGCCTTAATTACAGAAACTGGACTTGGTAGAAGGTATTAAGACAATTTCCAAATTTAGGAGAGCTAGGATTACTTCCTTAGCTACAAGAAGAGTATGTTTAGAATCTAACAACATGAGTAAACAGAATAGTGACGGCCCTACCTTGTATGAGGTATGACTATAAACGAATGGTTTGATTTAATTTTTTTAAAAAAATACTGAAGCTGGTATAACCAATTGAATGGTGTTATGCTTTCCATGGATCCCTTGCAGTGCTAACTTTTCTTATAATGAGGCTTCCAGAGCTCTCAACATTGCTGAAACTTAGCCTTGGGAATTGCCTTCTGATACTGTGACTCAATCTTTTAAATCTCCTCCTTTGTGACAAAGCTTCATTCTTTAAGGATAGATTTAAATTTTTGAAATAAATAAAAGCCATTTAATGCAAACTCTATGAATAGTGTGTCTGACTAAACTGAATAAATATCATTTGTGAGTCTAAAAAAAGATTTTCTCGTGTGTTTACAAAATGATGCTGAAATCTCCTCATTAAGCATATATTTAAAACAGAATTTTGAAGGATATCATGGAAATGAGCTGTAGCCTCTCAATCTAACCACTTTGAAAGGGACACCACTTATGTTTGCTGAAAATTAGTCTCAGTATATGGCCATACTTGGCTCAACCTTACTCCAAATCTTTACATTGTAATTTGTCTTTATATTCCCATTTGGCTTTAGTTCATTTCTCTTTTCTTTCTTTCAAATCAATAAGAATGCATTTTAGTATGACTTTCTCTAAGTGAAGCTCAACTGAAAAAATCAAACTAATATATTTTAATGTGCACTTAAGCTACTGTAGACTCAGGCAGAGTTTTCCAGCTGCTGAATCTTGAATCCCTGTATTGGTCAGTGTGTTCCAGTGAATTATCCATTGTGTTAAAGGCAGAGTAATAATTGGCATGTCTTTCAATATCTAATTAACAAGAAACATTATTTTAAAACTTTTCCCCTTAATATAGACCAGCTTGAGAGGCATCTAGCATACATTGGTAAGCATATCTGGTGATAAATAACAATCATATGGGTTCACTTATGTGCTAGTCTCTGTTTTGGCAATCATTTGGGTCAAATATTGTAAACTTCCAAAATAGTTCTGATCAGTTTATACTTTTAATTGTTCTTATTCTTATTCATATATTTACAGAAATGTATTCACTTAATAAAATGCATATACTTAATAAATATATACACTTCATATTAGGTCATTAAATATGAAATATCTGATTTCAAATCAAAAGTTTAGTTTATTATATCTGAAATAAGAAGCAGTACAATTAATGAAAGTATGTACCTAAACTATTGACACAATTTTGCCATCTTAATGGTAGCTTGTTTATGCCAGCAATGGAGAAGCCTGGAGAGCGAGTGACAATGAAACTGCAAAAGGCATTTTCCACAGCTTGTTGAGACTCAAATATTTTTCCTTGCAAGAAATGTTCCAAAGTCTGGAAGAAGTGGTAGTCAGTTGGTGCAAGATCTGGTGAATACAGTGGATGGCAGAGTTTCCACGTTCAGCCTCTGTAGTCTGAGCAGTATTATTTATGCGACATGTGGTAGAGTGTTGTCTTGCAAGAGGATTCGCCTGTCTCTATGGACCAATCTTGGCTGCTTAATCGCAAGCATCCTCATAATTTCATCCAATTGGTTGCAGTAGATACCCACTGTAATGGATTGACCAGATTTCATGAAGTTGTAGTAGATAATACCAGTGCTGGACCACCACACACCTTTAGTTTTTTTTTTTTTTTGACGAATATTCAGTTTTAGACTGTGTTTCAGCACTTCATCTTGATCCAACCGTTGTGCCAAATGCTTGCAATTGTCAAAAAGAATCCATTTTTCATCACACGTAATAATATGGCATAGAAATGGTTCACCTTTGTGTTGTGACAGCAAAGAAAGGCAAGCTTCGAGAGGATTTCTCTTCTGATGCCCATTTAATTCATGCTGTACCCATCTATCCAGCTTCTTTACCTTGCCCATTTTATTTCAAATGGTCCAATATTGTTGGAATAGTCACGTTGAACCTTGCTGCTAATTCCTGCATAGGTTGAGATGGATTCACATCCACTGCAGCTTTCAGCTCATCATTATCCACCTTGGTCTCATGTCTCCCATGTGGCTCATTTTCAAGATTAAAATCACCAGAATGGAACTTCTCAAACCATCGGTACACTGTGCGTTCCTTAGCCACATGCCTCTCAAACACTTTGTTAATATTTCAAGCTGTCTGCACTGCATTGGTTCTACGATAGAACTCATATTAAAAAATAACTTGAATTTTTGTCTTACCGATGGTTTCACAAAAATTCCTGTAAAAACAACTTTGAAAGATAATCACAAGCCAAAGCATGCATTTGAAAGAAGGAGGATGTACCTTCACAATAAAAATAAAACAAGAAGTGTCAAAGTGAAATGTCAGAGATATCAATTGTCAGACTTAGTACTTAGGGAAATCAGACATTTCGTACTTAATAACCTAATAAAATATAATAATGTATTATGTTAATGTGTATACTTAATAAAATGTATATACTTCATAAAGTATCAAATAAAGACATACTAATATGTCAATGAAAAAATACTGCATGTATCTTAAAATGCTTTTTAATAGGTTCAAAACTTGCCTTTATCTGACCAAAATTCTTGTTCACTACACTAAAATTTTTTGAAAGACAGATTAATGTTACATAGAAGAAATAGAATATTAATTATAGCCATGTTTCCTTTTTCTTACATTGGGAATGAAGACTACATGCACTATAAATTATGGGGGCAAGGGGAAGAAAAGCTGGTGAAATACCAAAATCTTATTCCTATAGGTTGTCATTTAGAAAAAGAGCTATAAAATTGTAAAAATAAACCTTTTTTAAATTTTTAAACCTTTTTTTAATTACAAAAAATTTAGAGTGTAAAATTATTTTTAGTTACATGGATAAATTGTATCATGCTGGAGTCAGGGCTTTCTGTGTACCTGTCACCAGAATAATATACATTGTACTTGATAGGTAGATTTTTACCCCTCAGCCCTCTCCCAGTCTCCTCCCCCTTAGCTTCCATGTCCATTACTGCTCTTTATGACCACATGTATCCTTCATTTAGCTCCCAATAATAAATGAGAACATGCGGAATCTATTTTTGCATTTCTAAGATACTTCCCTTAGGATAATGGTCTCTAGTTCTATCCAAGTTGCTGCAAAAGACATTATTTTATTGCTTTTAATGGCTGAATAGTGCTCCGTGCTATATATTTATACCACATTTTCTTTATCCACTCATCAGATGATAGACACTTAGGTTGATTCCATATCTTTGTTATTATGAATTGTGCTGCAATGAACATTCGAGTACAGGTGTCTTTTTTATAAAATGATTTCTTTTAGGTAGACACACAGTAGTGGGATTGCTGGGTCAATGGTAGGTCTACTTTTAGTTCTTTGAGGAATGTGCATACTGTTTTCCACGCTGGTTGTACAAGTTGACATTCTCACCAACAGCATATAAGTGTTGTCTTTGCGCTGCAACTGAGTGAACATCCATTGTTTTTTAACTTTTTCAGTAATGACTATTCTGACAGGGGTCTGGTGGTATCTCATTGTAGTTTTAATTTGCATTTCCCTGAAGATTAGTGATGTTGAACATTTTTTCATATGTTGTCAAGTTGTCTATTTTTTGAGAAGAGTCTGTTCATGTCTTTTGTTCACTTTTGATGGGTTATTTGTGTTTTTCTCACTGATTTGTTTGAGTTCTTTGTAGATTCTGGACATTAGCCCTTTGATGAACACATAGTTTGCAAATATTTATTACTATTCTCTAGGACTTTGTTCATTATTCCCTTTGCTATGCACAAATGTTTTTAGTTTAATTAACTCCCACTTATTTCTTTTTGTTGCTCCTATATTTGCTTTTGGGGACTTATTCATAAATTCTTTGCATAGGTCAATGTCTATATGAGTTTTTCCTATGTTTTCTTATAGAATTTTCATGTTTTCAGGTCTTATATTTCAGTCTTTAATTCATCTTGAATTAGTTTTTATATATGGTGACAGATACAGATTCAGTTTCACTCTTCTGCATGTGGTTACTTGGTTTTGCCAGGACCATTTATTCAATAGGATGTTCTTTTCCCAGTGTATGTTTTTTCTGCTTTGTCAAAAATCAATTGGGTATAGCTATATAGTTATGTTTCTGGTTTCTCTATTCTGTTCCGTTGGTCTATGTCTCTACCATTATAACAGTACCATGTGCTGTTTCGGTTACTACAGCCTTGTAGTATAATTTGAAGTCAGGCTTAAGATTGCCTTTCCTATTCAGGGCCTTTTTTGGTTCCATGTGAAGTTTAGGATTATTTTTTCTAGATATGTGAAAAATGACATTGGAATTTTGATGGAAATTGCATTGAAACTGCACATCACTTTGGGCAGTATGGACATTTTAACAATGTTGATTCTTTCAATACATGAGCATGGGATGTTTTTCCATTTATTTGTGTCATCTCTGATTTCTTTCATCACTGTTATGTTGTTCTCCTTGTATAGCTCTTTCACCTCCTTGGTGAAGTGTATTCCTAGGTATTTTATTTTCATTGTAGCTACTGTAAATGATACTGAGTTCTTAATTTGACTTTCAGCTTTATTGTTATTACTACATAGAAATGCTATTTTGTGTAAATTAATACTATAACCTGAAACTTTACTGAATTTATTTATCAATTATAAGAATCCTTTGGTGGAGTTACTAGAGTTTTTGAGGTGTAAAATCACACATTCAGTGAACAGTGATAGTTGGACTTCCTCTTCCCTGATTTCGATGCCCTTTATTTCTGTCTCTTGCCTGATTGCTCTGGCTGGGACTTCTGGTACTATATTGAATAGAAGTGGTGACAGTGGGCACCCTTGTTTTGTTCTAGTACTTAGGGGAAATGCTTTCAGTATTTCCCCATTTAGTATGATGTTGGTTGTGGGTTTTCATATATGGATTTTATTGATATATTTGAGGTATGTTTCTTCTATGCCTAGTTTGTTTAGGGTTTTTATCATGAGATGATCATATAGTCTTTTTTAAAATTCTGTTTATGTGGTAAATCACATTTATTGATTTGGGTATACTGAAACATCCTACCATCTCTGGAGTGAATCCCACTTGATCATGGTGGACTATTTTTTTGATATCCTGCCAAATTCGATTTGTTAGTATTTTGTTGAGGAGTTTTGCATCTATGTTCATAAGGGATATTGGTCTGTAGTTTTCTATTTTTTATTGTTTCCCATCCTACTTTTGGTATTGGGGTAAAACTGTCTTCGTAGAATGAGTTAGAGAGGATTCCCTCCTTCTTGATGTTTTGGAACAGTTTCAGTAGAATGGGTGCCAATTCTTCTTTGTAGGTCTGGTGGAATTTGGCTGTGAACCCATCTGGTCCAGGGCTTTTTTTATTGGGAGAGTTTTTATTACATTTTCAATCTTGTTATTTATTGTTGATCTGTTCAGGATTTCTATTTCTTCCTGATTCAAGCTTGGGAGGTTGTGTGTTTCCAGAAATTTATCCATTTCCTCTAGATTTTCTAGTTTGTGTGCATAGAGGTTTTCATAGTAGTCATGGATGATATTTTGTATTTCTCTGGTATCAGTTGTAATGTCACCATTTTCATTTCTTTCTTTCTTTTTTTTTTTTGAGACAGAGTCTTGCTCTGTTGCCTGGGCTAGAGTGCTGTGGCATCAGTCAAATTCAAAGCAACCTCAACCTCCTGGGCTCAAGAGATCCTCCTGCCTCAGCCTCCCCAGTAGCTAGGACTACAGGTGTGTGCCACTATGCCTGGCTAATTTTTTTTTTATTTTTAGTTTCCCAGCTAATTTCTTTCTATTTTTCAGGATAAATGGGGTCTCAGTCTTGCCAAGGCTGGTCTCAAACTCCTGACCTCAAGTTATCCTCCTGCCTCGGCCTCCCAGAGTGCTAGGATTGCGGGCATGAGCCACCACACCCGGCTACCTTTTTCATTTCTGATTGAGCTTATTTGGACCCTTTCTCTTGTATTTTGGTTAATCTAGTTAGCGGTCTACTGATATTGTTTATCTTTTCAAAGAACCAACTTTTTGTTTCATTGATTCTTTGTATTTTTTTCCTTTTTAAAAAGTTGATTTGAATAGATTTAGGGGGTATAAGTGGTTTTTTGTTACATGGATGAATTGTATAGTGTTGAAGTTGGGGCTTTCAGTGTACCTGTCACCCAAATTGGATACATTGTACCCAATAGGTAATTTTTCATCCCTTACTGCCCTCTCATCCTCCTTTCTTGTGAGTCTCCAGTGTCCATTGCACCACTTTATGAACCCCTTGTTTAGCTCTACTTATAAGTGAGAACATAGAGTATTTGTTTTTCCATTCCTGAGATACTTCCCTTAAAATAATGTCCTCCACTTCCATCCAAGTTACTGCAAAAGACATTACTTCATTCTTTTTATGGCTAAGTAGTATTCCATGGTCCTATATACCACAGAGAATTCATGTCTTTTATCAATCCTAAAAGTTTCTTAGTTATTTTCTCTTTGCAGGTTATCTTTTTTTTTAATTCTGCTTATTCTCTACTAAGTTTTTTTAGATATATTCTGGACCTTCTTATTCTATTCTCCACATATATCTTACTTTAACTCTTCTATTTTCTGTGTCTTCATTTCTCTGTGCTCCTTTGTGCATAATTTCCTCAGAGCCTTTTTCTAATTTACTAATTATTTCTTCAGCCATGTTTTTAACATGCTGTTTCCCCAGTTCATTGACTTTTTAGCTTCAATGATTACACCTTTCTTCTTGATGTTATAATTGCTCTTTTTCAAATTGCACATTATTTTGTATTTCCATTTTCTTTTTTCTTTATATTTTTCTCTTTTCACCTTTTTAATAGTTTTAATTAATTAATCAATAAATTAATTTTATTTATTTCAGAATATTATTGGAGTACAAATGCGTTGGTTAAATAAATTGCCTTTGCACCATCCATGTCAGAGCTACAAGTGTACCCATCCCCCAGACAGTACACAGTGTACCCATTAGGTGTGACTTTATCCCTCCCCTTTTTCCCCCTCCCACCTGTCTGACACCTGATTAATGTTACTTCCATATGTGCATGTAAGTTTTGGTCGATTAGTACCAATCTAATGGTAAGTACATCTGGTGTTTGTTTTTCCATTCCTGTGATACTTCACTTAGGGAAATGGGCTCCAGCTCCATCCAGAATAATACAAGAGGTATTAGTTCACCATGATTTTTATGGCTAAGTAGTACTCCATGTTATACATATATCACATTTTATTAATCCAGTCATGTACTGATAGGGACTTGTGTTATTTCCACATCTTTGCAGTTGTGAATTGTGCTGTTATAAATATTCGAGTGCATGTATTGTTTTTGTTTGTTTCCACTTCACTTAGTTCTACTCTGAGCTTTGTTATTCCTTTTCTTCTGCTGGCTTTGGGGTTGGTTTGTTATTTTTTTCTAGTTCCTTAAGATGTCACATTGGGTTGTTAATTTATGATTTTCCTGTCTTTTTGATGTAAGCATTTAAGGCCATGGAATTCCCTCGTAACACTGCTTTTGCTGTACTCCCTATGCTTTGGATACTTGTGTTATGATTATCGTTAATTTCAAAAAATCATTTGATTTCCATCTTAATTTTGTTATTGATCCAAGGATCATTCAGCATCAGGTGGTTTAATTTCCATGAATTTTTGTTTTTGTAGATTTGAGAGTTCCTCTTGGAGTTGATTTCTAATTTTATTCCACTGTGATCTAAGAAGATTCATGGAATGATTTCAAATTTTCTGAATTTGCTGAGACTTGCTTTGTGGGCTAACATACTATCTATTTTCAAAAATGTCCCATGTGCTGATGAGAAGTATATTCTTCAGTTTTGGGATGGAATGTTCTATAGATGTTTCTTATATCCATTGGTTCTAGAGTCCTGTTTAAGTCCAGTGTTTCTTTATTGATCTTATACATCAAAGATCTGTTGAGTTCCGTCATTTTAGTGTTGAATTCTCTGACTGTTATGATGTTGCTATTTATTTCTTTGCTTAGATCTAGTAGTATTTAATTGATGAATCTGGGAGCTCCTGTGTTAGGTGCATATACATTTAGAATTATTGTATCTTCTTTCTGAATTGTTCCTTTTATCATTATAAAAGGACAGTTTTTGTCTTTTTTTTTTTACTATTGTTGATTTAAAGTCTCTTTTATGTGATACGAGAATAGCTACTCTTGTTTGCTTTTGGTTTCCATTCACATGGAATATTTTTTTCATCCCTTTATCTTGAGACTATGAAACCTTTGTGAGTTATATGGGTCTCTTTGAGACAACATATACTTGGGGTGTATTTTTTCATCCATTTAGCCAGTCTATATCTTTTAAATGGTGCATTAAGACTATTTACATTCAATGTTAGTATTGATATGTGAGATACTGTTCTGTTCATTGTGTTGAGCTTTAACATTCATGTATTTTTACACTAGTAGGTATTGATTGTTCTGTTCCACGTATAGAGCACTTTTAAACATTTCCTGTAGTGCAGGTCTAGTGGAGACAAATTCTCATATTGTTTGCTTGTCTGGGAAAGACTTTATTTCTCCTTCATTTATGAAACTTATTTTTTCAGGATATGAAATTCTTGGCTGGCAGTTAGTCTATTTGATAAGACTCGAAATGAAACCCCAACCACTTTAGCTCGAAAAGTCTCTACGGAGAGATCTGCTGTTAGTCTGTTGGGTTTTCCTTTATAAGTAACTTGTTGCTTTAATCTTGCAGTTTGTAGTATTTTCTCTTTCACTTTGACATTGGTCAGGCTGATGATTACATGACCTGGTGGTGGCCTATTTGTTGTGAATCTTCCAGGTGTTTGATGAGTATCGTGTGTCTGGATATCTAAACTTCTGGCACTACTAGGGAAGTTTTCCCGTTATTCTATCAAACAGATTGCCAGTGTTTATAGCTTTTTCTTCTTCTCCCTCAGGGATACCTATAATTTCTATAATTTCTATATACTATAATTTCTATAAGACTGAAACAGGATCTGCACTTTTCACCTTTTACCATAAGAATGCTTCTTTGGAGATGTGATATTTTTCTGGGGTGGCAAGTGCACGGCCTCTGTCAGTCCTGGGTTTGTTGGACAACCGCCACACATGAGAAGTGCGCCTTTGTGTGACAGGTGAAAAGTCTAAAGACTGAAACAGGATCCTCGCTTTTCACCGTTCGTTTCAGAATCATTTTATTCATCAGCTAGGAATGGCGCTTCCTTCTCCAGAGAAATCCAAGGCTAGGCCAAAGTAACTCGATCTTTCCATGAGGTGTGTAGCAAAACTTTAGAAACAACCGCTAGGTGGAGAACTACTTGGTATTTTTCCTTAGAACTTTTCACCATAATTGTCATAAGGTTGGTCTTTCAATCCTTAAGCATATGATAGTTTTCACAGACATAAGCATGCTGAGGCCCAGTAAACTTGGCATTTCCAATAGTTGGTACTACAGAATATGAATAAAGTGTTCTTTTAAGTATTATTCCACTGTGGTTTCACCATTATTTTCAGAACCAGAGCGGGTTTCACGCGTTAGCATAAGAATCCCTCCTGGTAGTTGAGATTTCTGTGTGGGGTGTAAGTGTGGGGCTTCTGTCAGCCCTGTGTTTGATTTGTTTGCCTTCAGAGTTGGTAAGGGCATATTTGCTGAGATGGGAAATGTGCGGATCATGCTTCAGATTTCATCCTGACACTTTTGAAATAACCAGTATGTTGGTAATTATTTGCCATTTCCATAGCATTTTGCACCGTAATAGTGATAAGGTTGGTGTCTGCATCCTTCAGCCTATGATGCTTTTCACAGAGAAAACTCTACTGAGGCTCAGGTAACTTGGTATTTCCCATACCTGGCACCAGAGCCTAGGAAGATACGTTTGTTTTCAGTAGTATTTCACGATCCTTTCACCACTGTTTCAAGAACGGGAGCACTTTTCGACCGTTAGCCTAAGAATTCTTCTTTGGAGATGAGATACTTTTCTGGGGTGTAAAGTGCAGGGCCTCTGTCAGTCCAGGGTTTGTTGGACTAGCGCGAGACATGAGAAGTGCGCCTTTATGTGAGAGGTGAACAGTTCCTTTCACAATCATCTGATTCATCAGCTAGGAATGGCGATTCCTTCTCCAGACAAATCGAAGGCTAGGCCAAAGTAACTCAATCTTTCCAAGAGGTGTGTGGCACAAGTTTTGAAATAACCACTAGGTTGAGAACTATTTGGTATTTTTCCGTAGCACTTTTCACCATAATTGTCATAAGGTTGGTCTCTGCATCCTTAAGCGTACTATAGTTTTCACAGACAAAGGCATGCTGAGGCCCAGTAAACTTGGCTTTTTCAATAGTTGGTACTAGAGACTCTAAGGAAAGTGTTCTTTTCAGTATTATTCCACTGTGGTTTCACCATTATTTTCAGATCCAGAGCGGGTTTCACGCATTAGCATAAGAATACTTCCTGGGAGTTGAGATTTCTGTGTTGAGTTTAAGTGCAGGGCTTCTGTCAGCCCTGTGTTAGATTTGTTTACCTCCAGAGTTGGTAAGTGCATAGTTCCGTGAGATGGGAAAAGTGTGGATCCTGCTTCAGATTTCATTTTGACACTTTTGAAATAGCCACTATGTTGGTAATTATTTGCCATTTCCATAGCGTTTTGCACCCTAATAGTGATAAGGTTGGTCTCTGCATCCTTAAGCCTATGATGCTTTTCGCAGAGAAAACTCTACTGAGGCCCAGGTCACTTGGTATTTCCCATACCTGGCTCCAGAGCCTTTGAAGACACGATTGTTTTGAGTACTATTTCAGCATCCTTTCACCACTGTTTCAAGAACGGGAGCACTTTTTAACTGTTAGCGTAAGAATCCTTTGGAGATGAGATATTTCTCTGGGGTGGCAAGTGAAGGTCCTCTGTCAGTCCTGGGTTCGTTGGACTAGCGCCAGACATGAGAAGTGCGCCTTTGTGTGAGAGGTGAATAGTGCGCATCCTGTTTCAGTCTAAAGACTGAAACAGGATCCGCACTTTTCACCGTTCCTTTCAGAATCATTTGATTCATCAGCTAGGAACGGCGATGCCTTCTCCAGACCAAACGAAGGCTAGGCTAAAGTAACTCGCTTTTTCCAAGAGGTGAGAGGCACAACTTTTGAAATAACCGCTAGGTTGAGAACTACTTTGTATTTTTCCGTAGCATTTTTCACCATAATTGTCACAAGGTTGGTCTCTGAATCCTCTAGCATATGATAGTTTTCACAGACAAAAGCATGCTGAGGCCCAGTAAACTTGGCATTTCCAATTGTTGGTACTAGAGACTCTAAAGAAAGTGTTCTTTTAAGTATTATTCCACTGCGGTTTCACCATTATTCTAAAATCCAGAGCTGGTTTCACGCATTAGCATAAGAATACTTCCTGGGAGTTGAGATTTCTCTGTGGGGTGTAAGTGCAGGGCTTCTGTCAGCCCTGTGTTACATTTGTTTACCTCCAGAGTTGGTAAGTGCATATTTGCGTGAGATGGGAAAAGTGTGGATCGTGCTTCAGAATTCCTCCTGACCCTTTTGAAATCACCAGTACGTTGGTAATTATTTGCCATTTCCATAGCGTTTTGAACCCTAACAGTGATAAGGTTGGTCTCTGCATCCCTAAGCCTATGATGCTTTTCAGAGAGAAAACTATACTGAGGCCCAGGAAACTTGGTATTTCCCACTCCTGGCACCAGAGCCTTTGAAGATACGATTGTTTTCAGTATTATTTCACCATCCTTTCACCACTGTTTCAAGAACGGGAGCACTTTTCGACCATTAGCCTAAGAATCCTGCTTTGGAGATGAGATACTTTTCTGGGGTGGCAAGTGCATGGCCTCTGTCAGTCCTGGGTTTGTTGGACTAGTGCCAGACACGAGAAGTGCGCCTTTGTGGGAGAGGTGAATAGTGCGGATCCTCTTTCAGTCTAAAGACTGAAACAGGATCCGCACTGTTCACCGTTCCTTTCACAATCATTTGATTGATCAGCTAGGAATGGCGATTCCTTCTGCAGACCAATCGACGGCTAGGCCAAAGTAACTCGATCTTTCAAGGAGGTGTGTGGCACAAGTTTTGAAACAACTGCTAGGTTGAGAACTACTTGGTAGTTTTCCGTAGCACTTTTCAGCATAATTGTCACAAGGTTGGTCTCTGCATCCTTAAGCATAGGATAGTTTTCACAGACATAAGCATGCTGCGGCACAGTAAACTTGGCATTTCCAATAGTTGGTACTAGAGACTCTAAAGAAAGTGTTCTTTTAAGTATTATTCCACTGTGCTTTCACCATTATTCTCAGACCTAGAGCAGGCTTCACGCATTAGCATAAGAATCCTTCTTGGTAGTTGAGGATTGTGTGTGGGGTGTAAGTGCGGGGCTTCTGACAGCCCTGTGTTTTATTTGATTACCTCCAGAGTTGGTAAGTGCGTATTTGCGTGAAATGGGAATAGTGTGGATCCTGCTTCAGATTTCATCCTGACACTTTTGAAATAGCCAGTATGTTGGTAATTATTTGCCATTTCCATAGCGTTTTGCACCGTAATAGTGATAAGGATGGTCTCTGCATCCTTAAGCGCATGATGCTTTTCGCAGAGATAACTCTACTGAGGCCCAGGTCACTTGGTATTTCCCAAACGTGGCACCAGAGCCTTTGAAGACACGATTGTGTTCAGTATTATTTCACCATCCTTTCACCACTGTTTCTAGAACGGAAGCACTTTTCGAACGTTAGCCTAAGAATCCTTCTTTGGAGATGAGATACTTTTCTGGGGTGGCAAGTGCAGGGCCTCTGTCAGTCCTGGGTTTGTTGGACTAGCGCCAGACATGAGAAGTGCGCCTTTGTGTGAGAGGTGAATATTGCAGATCCTGTTTCAGTCTAAAGACTGAAACAGGATCCGCACTTTTCACCGTTCCTTTCAGAATCATTTGATTCATCAGCTAGGAACGGCGATTCCTTCTCCAGACCAATGAAAGGCTAGGCCAAAGTAACTCTTTCTCTCCAAGAGGTGTGTGGCACAACTTTTGAAATAACCACTAGGTTGAGAACTGCTTGGTAATTTTCCGTAGCACTTTTCACCATAATTGTCATAACGTTGGTCCGTGCATCCTTACGCATAGGATAGTTTTTACAGACAAAAGCATGCTGCGGCCAGTAAACCTGGAATTTCCAATAGTTGGTACTACGGACTCTAAAGAAAGTGTTCTTTTAAGTATTATTCCACTGTGGTTTCACCATTATTTTCAGCACCAGAGCCGGTTTCACGCATTAGCATAAGAATCCTTCCTGGTAGTTGAGGATTGTGTGTGGGGTGTAACTGTGGGGCTTCTGTCAGCCCTGTGTTTGATTTGTTTACCTCCAGAGTTGGTAAGTGCATATTTGTGTGAGATGGGAAAAGTGTGGATCGTGCTTCAGATTTCATCCTGACACTTTTCAAATAACCAGTATGTCGGTAATTATTTGCCATTTCCACAGCGTTTTGCACCCTAATAGTGATAAGTTTGCTCTCTGCATCCTGAAGCCTATGATGCTTTTCGCAGAGAAAGCTCTAATGAGGCTCAGGTAACTTGGTATTTCCCATACCTGGCACCAGAGCCTTTGAAGATACGATTGTTTTGAGTATTATTTCACCATCCTTTCACCACTGTTTGAAGAATGGGAGCACTTTTTGAACGTTAGTGTAAGAATCCTTCTTTGGTGATGAGATATTTCTCTGGGGTGGCAAGTGCAGGGACTCTGTCAGTCCTGGGTTCGTTGGAGTAGCGCCAGACATGAGAAGTGCGCCTTTGTGTGAGAGGTGAATAGTGCAGATCCCGTTTCAGTCTAAAGACTGAAACGGGATCCGCACTTTTAACCGTTCCTTTCAGAATCATTTGATTCATCAGATTGGAATGGCGATTCCTTCTACAGACCAATCGAAGGCTAGGGCAAAGTAACTCGATCTTTCCAAGAGGTGTGTGGCACAACTTTTGAAATAACCGCTAGGTTGATAACTGTTTGGTGTTTTTCCGTAGCACTTTTCACCATAATTGTCATAAGGTTGTTCTCTGCATCCTTAAGTGTACGATAGTTTTCACAGACAAAAGCATGCTGCGGCCCAGTAAATTTGGCATTTCCAATAGTTGGTACTAGAGACTCTAAAGAAAGTGTTCTTTTAACTATTATTCCACTGTGGTTTCACCATTATTTTCAGAACCAGAGCGGGTTTCACGCATTAGCATAAGAATCCTTCCCGGTAGTTGAGATTTCTCTGTGGGGTGTAAGTGCGGGGCTTCTGTCAGCCCTGTGTTTGATTTGTCTACCTCCAGAGTTGGTAAGTGCATATTTGCGTGAGATGGGAAAAGTGTGGATCCTGCTGCAGATTTCATCCTGACACTTCTGAAATAGCCAGTATGTTGGTAATTATTTGCCATTTCCAAAGCGTTTTGCACCCTAATAGTGATAAGGCTGGTCTCTGGATCCTTAAGCCTATGACGCTTTTCGCAGAGAGAACTCTACTGAGGCCCAGGTAACTTGGTATTTCCCATACCTATGACCAGAGCCTTTGAAGATACGATTGTTTTCAGTATTATTTCACCATCTTTTCAACACTGTTTCAAGAACGGGGGCACTTTTAGACCGTTAGCCTAAGAATCCTTCTTTGGAGATGAGATACATTTCTGGGGTGGCAAGTGCAGGTCCTCTGTCAGTCCTGGGTTTGTTGGACTAGCGCCAGATATGAGAAGTGCGCCTTTGTGTGAGAGGTGAATAGTGCTGATCCTGTTTCAGTCTAAAAACTGAAGTAGGATCCGCACTGATCATCGTTCCTTTCACAATCATTTGATTCATCAGCTAGGAATGGCGATTCCTTCTTCAGAGCAATCGAGGGCTAGGCCAAAGTAACTCGATCTTTCCAAGAGGTGTGTGGCACAACTTTTGAAATAGCCGCTAGGTTGAGAAATATTTGGTATTTTCCGTAGCACTTTTCAGCATAATTTTCATAAGGTTGGTCTCTGCATCCTTAAGCGTACTATAGTTTTCACAGACAAAAGCATGCTGAGGCCCAGTAAACTTGTCTTTTTCAATAGTTGGTACTAGAGACTCTAAGGAAAGTGTTCTTTTCAGTATTATTCCACTGTGGTTTCACCATTATTTTCAGATCCAGAGCGGGTTTCACGCATTAGCATAAGAATACTTCCTGGGAGTTGAGATTTCTGTGTGGGGTGTAAGTCCAGGGCTTCTGTCAGCCCTGTGTTAGATTTGTTACCTCCAGTGTTGGTAAGTGATATTTCCGTGAGATGGGAAAAGTGTGGATCGTGCTTCAAATGTCTTCCTGACACTTTTGAAATAGCCAGTATTTGGTAATTATTTGCCATTTCCATACCGTTTTTCACCCTAATAGTGATAAGGTTGGTCTCTGCATCCTTAAGCCTATGAAGATTTTTGCAGAGAGAACTCTACTGAGGCCCAGGTCACTTGGTATTTCCCATACCTGGCACCAGAGGCTTTGAAGATACGATAGTTTTCAGTATTATTTCACCATCCTTTCACCACTGTTTCAAGAACAGGAGCATTTTTCAACCGTTAGCGTAAGAATCCTTCTTTGGAGATGAGATATTTCTCTTGGGTGGCAAGTGCAGGGCCTCTGTCAGTCCTGGGTTTGTTGGACTAGCGCCAGACATGAGAAGTGCGCCTTTGTGTTAGAGGTGAATAGTACGGATCCGTTTTCAGTCTGAAGTCTCAAACAGGATCCGCACTTTTCACCCTCCCTTTCAGAATCATTTGATTCATCAGCTAGGAATGGTGTTTCCTTCTCCAGACCAATCGAAGGCTAGGCCAAAGTAACTTGATCTTTCCAAGAGGTGTGTGGCACAACTTTTGAAACAACCGCTACGTTCAGAACTACTTGGTATTTTCTTGTAGCCCTTTACACCATAATTGTCATAAGGTTGGTCTCTGCATCCTTAAGGGTACGATAGTTTTCACAGAGAAAAGCATGCTGAGGCCCAGTAAACTTGCCTTTTCCGATAGTTGATACTAGAGACTCTGAAGAAAGTGGATCCGCACTTTTGACCATTCCTTTCTCAATCATTTGATTCATCAGCTAGGTATGGCGATTCCTTCTCCAGACCAATCGAAGGCTAGGCCAAAGTAACTCCATCTTTCCAAGAGGTGTGTGGCACAACTTTTGAAATAACCTCTAGGTTGAGAACTGTTTGGTATTTTTCCGTAGCACTTTTCACCATAATTGTCATAGGGTTGGTCTCTGCCTCCTTACGCGTATGATAGTTTTCACAGACAAAAGCATGCTTAGGCCCAGTAAACTTGGCATTTCCAATAGATGCTACTAGAGACTCGAAAGAAAGTGTTCTTTTAAGTATTATTCCACTGTGGTTTCACCATTATTTTCAGAACCAGAGCGGGTTTGATGCATTAGCATAACAGTACTTCCTGGGAGTTGAGATTTCTGTGTGGGGTGTAAGTGCGGGGCATCTGTCAGCCCTGTGTGAGTTTTGTTTACCTCCAGAGTTGGTAAGTGCATATTTGCGTTAGATGGGAAAAGTGTGGATCCTGCTTTAGATTTCATCCTGACACTTTTGAAATAGCCAGTATGGTGGAAATTATTTGCCATTTCCATAGGGTTTTGCTCCCTAATAGTGATAAGGTTGGTGTCTGCATCCTTAAGCCTATGATGCTTTTCGCAGGGAAAACTCTACTGAGGCCCAGGTCACTTGGTATTTCCCATACCTGGCACTGGAGCCTTTGAAGACACTGTTGTTTTCAGTATTTATTCACCATCCTTTCACCACTCTTTCAAGAACGGGAGTACTTTTCAACCGTTAGCGTAAGAATACTCCTTTGGAGATGAGATGTTTCTCTGGGGTGGCAAGTGTATGGCCTCTGTCAGTCCTGGGTTTGTTGGACTAGCGCCACACACGAGAAGTGTGCCTTTGTGGGAGAGGTGAATAGTGCGGATCCTGTTTCAGTCTAAAGACTGAAACAGGATCCGCACTTTTCACCGTTCCTTTCAGAATCATTTGATTCATCAGCTAGGAATGGCGATTCCTTCTCCAGACCAATCGAAGGCCAGGCCAATGTAACTCGATCTTTCCAAGAGGTGTGTGGCACAACTTTTTAAATAACCGCTAGGTTGAGAACTACTTGGTATTTTTCCATAGCACTTTTCACCATAATTGTCATAAGCTTGGTCTCTGCATCCTTAAGCCTACGATTGTTTTCACAGACAAAAGCATGCTGCGGCCCAGTAAACTTGGCATTTCCAATAGTTGGTACAAGAGACTCTAAAGAAAGTGTTCTTTTATGTATTATTCCACTGTGCTTTCAACTTTATTTGCAGAATCAGAGTGGGTTTCACGCATTAGGATAAGAATCCTTTCTGGTAGTTGAGATTTCTGTGTGGGGTGTAAGTGCATGGCTTCTGGCAGCCCTTTGTTTGATTTGTTTACCTCCATAGTTGGTAAGTGAATATTTGCTTGAGATGGGAAAAGTGTGGATCGTGCTTCAGATTTCTTCCTGACTCTTTTGAAATAGCCGGTATGTTGGTAGTTATTTGCTGTTTCCATAGCGTTTTGCACCCTAATAGTGATAAGGTTTTTCTCTGCATGCTTAAGCGTATGATCATTTTCGCAGAGAAAACTCTACTGAGCCCCAGGTCACTTGGTATTTCCCATACCTGGCACCAGAGCGATTGAAGATACGATTGTTTTGAGTATCATTTCACCATCCTTTCCCACTGTTTCAAGAACGGGTGCACTTACCAACCGTTAGCGTAAGAATCCTTCTTTGGAGCCGAGATACTTCTCTTGGGTGGCAAGTGCAGGGCCTCTGTCTGTCCTGGGTTCCTTGGACTAGTGCCAGACATGAGAAGTGCGCCTTTGTGTGAGAGGTGAATAGTGCGGATCCTGTTTCAGTCCAAAGACTGAAACAGGATCCGTACTTTTCACCGTTCCTTTCAGAATCATTTGATTCATCAGCTAAGAATGGCGATTCCTTCCTCAGACCAACCGAATGCTAGGCCAAAGTAACTAGATCTTTCCAAGCGTTGTGTGGCACAACTTTTGAAATAACCGCTAGGTTGAGAACTACTTGGTATTTTTTCGTAGCACTTTTCACCCTAATTGTCATAAGGTTGGTCTCTGCATCCTTAAACATACGATAGTTTTCACAGACAAAAGCATGCTGAGGCCCAGTAAACTTGGCATTTACAATAGTTGGTAGTAGAGACTATAAGGAAAGTGTTCTTTTAAGAATTATTCCACTGTGTTTTCACCATTATTTTAAGAATCAGAGTGGGTTTCACGCATTAGCATAAGTATTCTTCCTGGGATTTGAGATTTCTGTGTGGGGTGTAAGTGCGGGGCTTCTGTCAGCCCTGTGTTTGATTTGTTTACCTCCAGAGTTGGTAAGTGCATATTTGCGTGAGGTGGGAAAAGCGTGGATCCTGACTCAGATTTCATCCTGACACTTTTGAAATAGCCACTTTGTTGGTTATTATTTGCCATTTCCATAGCATTTTGCACCGTAATATTGATAGGGATCGTCTCTGCATCCTTAAGCGCATGATGCTTTTCGCAGAGAAAACTCTACTGAGGCCCAGGTCACTTGGTATTTCCGATACCTGGCACCAGAGCCTTTGAAGATACGATTGGTTTCAGTATTCGTTCACCATCCTTTCACCACTGTTACAAGAACGGGAGCACTTTTCAACCGTTAGCGTAAGAATCCTTCTTTTGAAATGAGATATTTCTCTGGGGTGACAAGTGCAGGGCCTCTGTCAGTCCTAGGTTCGATGGACTAGCGCCAGACATGAGATGTGTGACTTTGAGTGAGAGGTGAATAGCGGGGATCATGTTTCAGTGTAAACACTGAAGCACTTTTCACCGTTTCTTTCAGAATCATTTGATTCATCAGCTAGGAATGGCGATTCATTCTCCAGACAAATTGTAGGCTGGCCAAAGTAACTCGATCTTTCCAAGAGGTGTGTGGCTCAACTTTTGAAATATCCGCTAGATTGAGAACTGCTTGGTATTTTTTTGTAGCACTTTTCACCATAATTGCCATAAGGTTGGTCTCTGCATCCTTAAGCATACGAGAGTTTTCACAGACAAAAGCAGGCTGAGGCCCAGTAAACTTGGCATTTCCAAGAGTTGGACCTAGAGACTACAAAGAAAGTGTTCTTTTAAGTATTATTCCACTGTGGTTTCACCATGATTTTCAGATCCCGAGCAGGTTTCTCGCATTAGCATAAGAATCTTGCTTGGTAGCTGAGATTTCTGGGTGGGGTGTAAGTGCGGGGCTACTGTCAGCGCTGCCTTTGGTTGGTTTACCTCCAGATTTGGTAAGTGCATAATTGTGTGAGATGGGAAAAGTGTGGATCGTCCTTCAGATTTCCTCCTGACCCTTTTGAAATCACCAGTATGTTGGTAATTATTTGCCATTTCCATAGCGTTTTGCACCGTAATAGTCATGACGTCGGTCTCTGCATCCTGAAGTCTATGATGCTTTTCGCAGAGAAACCTTTGATCAGGCCCTGGTAACTTGGTATTTCCCATACCTGGCACCGGAGCCTTGGAAGATAGGATTGTTTTCAGTATTATTTCACCATCCTTTCACCACTGTTTCAAGAACGGGAGCCCTTTTCAACCGTTAGCGTAAGAATCCTTCGTTGGAGGTGAGATATTTTTCTGGGGTAGCAAGTGCAGGACCTCTGTCAGTCCTGGGTTTGTTGGACTAGCGCCAGACAGGAGAAGTGCGCCTTTGTGGGAGAGGTGAATAGTGCGGATCCTGTTTCAGTCTAAAGACTGAAACAGGATCCGCACTTTTCACCGTTCCTTTCAGAATCATTTGATTCATCAGCTAGGAACGGCGATTCCTTCTCCAGAGCAATCGAAGGCTAGGCCAGAGTAACTCGATCTTTCCAAGAGGTGTGTGGCACAACTTTTGAAACGTCCGCTAGGTGGAGAACTATTTGGTATTTTTCCGTAGCACTTTTCACCGTAATTGTCATAAGGTTGGTCTCTGCATCCTTAAGCATACGAGCGTTTTCACAGACGAAAGCAGGCCTAGGCCCAGTAAAGTTGTCATTTCCAAGAGTTGGTCCTAGAGACTACAAAGAAAGTGTTCTTCTAAGTATTATTCCACTGGGGTTTCACCATGATATACAGAACCCGAGCAGGTTTCTCGCATTAGCATAAGAATCCTGCCTGGTAGTTGAGATTTCTGGGTGGGGAGTAAGTGCGGGGCTTCTGTGACCCCTGTGTTTGACTGGTTTAACTCCAGAGTTGGTAAGTGCATATTTGCGTGACATGGGAAAAGTGTGGATCGTGCTTCAGATTTCCTCCTGACGCTTTTGAAATCACCAGTATGTTGGTAATTATTTGCTATTTCCATAGCGTTTTGCACCGTAATAGTCATGAGGTCGGTCTCTGCATCCTGAAGTCCATGATACTTTTCGCAGAGAAACCTCTGGTGAGGCCCAGGTAACTTGGTATTTCCCATACCTGTCACCGTAGCCTAGGAAGATAGGATTGTTTTCAGTATTATTTCACCATCCTTTCACCACTTTTTCAAGAACGGGAGCCCTTTTCAACCGTTAGCGTAGGAATCCTTCTTTGGAGATGAGATATTTTTCTGGGGTTACAAGTGCAGGGCCTCTGTCACTCCTGGGTTTCTTGGACTAGCGCCAGACATGAGAAGTGCGCCTTTGTGGGAGAGGTGAATTGTGCGGATCCTGTTTCAGTCTAAAGACTGAAACAGGATCCGCACTTTTCACCATTCCTTTCAGAATCATTTTATTCATCAGCTAGGAACGGCGATTCCTTCTCCAGACCAATCGAATTCTAGGCCAAGTAACTCGATCTTTCCAAGAGGTGTGTGGCACAACCTTGGAAAGAACCGCTAGGTGGAGAATTAATTGGTATTTTTCTGTAGCACTTTTCACTATAATTGTCATAAGGTTGGTCTCTGCATCCTTAAGCATACGAGCGTTTTCACAGTCGAAAGCAGGCTGAGGCCCAGTAACCTTGGCATTTCCAAGATTTGGTCCTTGAGACTACAAAGAAAGTGTTCTTGTAAGTATTATTCCACTGTGGTTTCACCATGATTTTCAGAACCTGAGCAGGATTCTGGCATTAGCATGAGAATCCTGCCTGGTAGTTGAGATTTCTGGATGGGGTGTAAGTGCGGGGCTTCTGTCAGCCCTGCCTTTGATTGGTTTACCTCCAGAGTTGGTAAGTGCATATTTGCGTGAGATGGGAAAAGTGTGGATCGTGCTTCAGATTTCCTCCTGACCCTTTTGAAATCACCAGTACGTTGGTAATTATTTGCCATTTCCATAGCGTTTTGCACCGTAATAATCATGAGGTCTGTCTCTGCATCCTGAAGCCTATGATGCTTTTCGCAGAGAAACCTCTGCTGAGGCCCTGGTAACTTGGTATTTCCCATACCTGGCACCGGAGCCTTGGAAGATAGGATTGTTTTCAGTATTATTTCACCATCCTTTACCCAGTGTTTCAAGAACGGGAGCCCTTTTCAACCGTTAGTGTAGGAATCTTTCTTTGGAGATGAGATATTTTTCTGGGGTGGGAAGTGCAGGGCAACTGACAGTCCTGGGTTTGTTGGACTGGCCCCAGACATGAGAAGTGCGCCTTTGTGGGAGAGGTGAATAGTGCGGATCCTGCTTCAGTCTAAAGACTGAAACAGGATCCGCACTTTTCACCGTTCCTTTCAGAATCATTGGATTCATCAGCTAGGAACAGCGATTCCTTCTGCAGACCAATCGAAGGGTAGGCCAAAGTAACTTGATCTTTCCAAGAGGTGTGTGGCACAACTTTTGAAAGAACCGCTATGTGGAGAACTATTTGGTATTTTTCCGTAGCACTTTTCACCGTAATTGTCATAAGGTTGGTCTCTGCATCCTTAAGGATACGAGCGTTTTTACAGATGAAAGCAGGCTGAGGCCCAGTAACCTTGGCATTTCCAAGAGTTGGTCCTAGAGACTACAAAGAAAGTGTTCTTTTAAGTATTATTCCACTGGGGTTTCACCATGATTTTCAGAACCCGAGCAGGTTTCTCGCATTAGCGTAAGAATTCTGCCTGGTAGTTGAGATTTCTGGGTGGGGTGTAAGTGCGGGGCTTCTGTCACCCCTGCGTTTGACTGGTTTACCTCCAGAGTTGGTAATTGCATATTTGCGTGACATGGGAAAAGTGTGGATCGTGCTTCAGATTTCCTCCTGACCCTTTTGAAATCACCAGTATGTTGGTAATTAGTTGCCATTTCCATAGCGTGTTGCACCGTAATAGTCATTAGGTCGGTCTCTGCATCCTGAAGCCTATGATGGTTTTCGCAGAGAAACCTCTCCTGAGGCCCAGGTAACTTGGTATTTCCCATACCTGACACCGGAGCCTGGGAAGATAGGATTGTTTTCAGTATTATTTCACCATCCTTTCACCACTGTTTCAAGAACGGGAGCCCTTTTCAACCGTTAGCTTTAGAATACTTCTTTGGAGATGAGATATTTTTCTAGGGTGGCAATTGCAGGCCCTCTGTCTGCCCTGGGTTTGTTGGAATAGCGCCAGACATGAGAAGTGTGCCTTTGTGGGAGAGGTGAATTGTGCGGATCCTGTTTCAGTCTAAAGACTGAAACAGGATCCGCACTTTTCACCGTTCCTTTCAGAATCATTTGATTCATCAGCTAGGAACGGCGATTCCTTCTCCAGACCAGTCGAAGGCTAGGCCAAAGTAACTCGATCTTTCCAAGAGGTGTGTGGCACAACTTTGGAAAGAACCACTAGGTGGAGAAATAATTGGTATGCTTCCATAGCACTTTTCACTGTAATTGTCATAAGGTTGGTGTCTGCATCGTTAAGCATACGAGCATTTTCACAGACGAAAGCAGGCTGAGGCCCAGTAAACTTGGCCTTTCCAAGAGTAGGTCCTAGAGACTACAAAGAAAGTGTTCTTTTAAGTATTATTCCACCGGGGCTTCACCATGATTTTGAGAACCCAAGCAGGTTTCTCACATTAGCGTAAGAATCCTGCCTGGTAGTTGAGATTTCGGGGTGGGGAGTAAGTGCGGGGCTTCTGACAGCCCTGCCTTTGATTGGTTAACCTCCAGAGTTGGTAAGTGCATATTTGCATGAGATGGGAAAAGAGTGGATCGTGCTTCAGATTTCCTCCTGACCCTTTTAAATCACCAATATGTTGGTAATCATTTCCATTTCCATAGCGTTTTGAACCGTAGTAGTCATGAGGTCGGTCTCTGCATCCTGAAGCCTATGATGCTTTTCGCAGAGAAACCTCTGCTGAGGCCCAGGTAACTTGGTATTTCCCGTACCTGGCACCGGAGCCTTGCAAGATAGGGTTGTTTTCAGTATTATTTCACCATCCTTTACCCAGTGTTTCAAGAACGGGAGCCCTTTTCAACCGTTAGCGTAGGAATCCTTCTTTGGAGTTGAGATACTTTTCTGGGGTGGCAAGTGCATGGCCTCTGTCAGTCCTGGGTTTGTTGGACTGGCGCCAGACACGAGAATTGCGCCTTTGTGGGAGAGGTGAATAGTGCGGATCCTGTTTCAGTCTAAAGACTGAAACAGGATCCGCATTTTTCACCGTTCCTTTCAGAATCATTTGATTCATCAGCTGGGAACGGCGATTCCTTCTCCAGACCAATCGAAGGCTAGGCCAAGTAACTCGATCTTTCCAAGAGGTGTGTGGCACAACTTTTGAAAAACCGCTAGGAGGACAACTATTTGGTATTTTCCGTAGCACTTTGCACCGTAATTGTCATAAGGTTGGTCTCTGCATCCTTAAGCATATGAGCGTTTTCACAGACGAAAGCAGGCTGAGGCCCAGTAAACTTGGCCTTTCCAAGAGTTGGTCCTAGAGATTACAAAGAAAGTGTTCTTTCAAGTATTATTCCACTGCGGTTTCACCATCATTTTCAGAACCCGAGCAGGTTTTTCACATTAGCATAAGAATCCTGCCCGGTAGTTGAGATTTCTGGGTGGCGTGTAAGAGCGGGGATCCTGTCAGCCCTGCCTTTGATTGGGTTATCTCCAGAGTTGGTAAGTGCATATTTGCGTGAGATGGGAAAAGTGTGGATGGTGCTTCAGATTTCCTCCTGACCCTTTTGAAATGACTAGTATGTTGGTAATTATTTGCCATTTCCATAGCGTTTTCACCGTAATAGTCAAGAGGTCGGTCTCTGCATCCTGAAGCCTATGATGCTTTTCGCAGAGAAACCTCTGCTGAGGCCCAGGTAACTTGATATTTCCCATACCTGGCACCGGAGCCTGGGAAGATAGGATTGTTTTCAGTATTATTTCACCATCCTTTACCCAGTGTTGCAAGAACGGGAGCCCTTTTCAACCGTTAGCGTAGGAATCCTTCTTGGGAGGCGAGATATTTTTCTGGGGTGGCAAGTGCATGGCCTCTGTCCGTCCTGGGTTTGTTGGACTAGCGCCAGACACGAGAAGTGCGCCTTTGTGGGAGAGGTGAATAGTGCGGATCCTGTTTCAGTCTAAAGACTGAAACAGGATCCGCACTTTTCACCGTTCCTTTCAGAATCATTTGATTCATCAGCTAGGAACGGCGATTCCTTCTCCAGACCAATCGAAGGCTAGGCCAAGTAACTCGATCTTTCCAAGAGGTGTGTGGCACAACTTTTGAAAAACCGCTAGGGGGAGAACTATTTGGTATTTTTCCGTAGCACTTTTCACCGTAATTGTCATAAGGTTGGTCTCTGCATCCTTAAGGATACGAGCGTTTTTACAGATGAAAGCAGGCTGAGGCCCAGTAAACTTGGCCTTTCCAAGAGTTGGTCCTAGAGACTACAAAGAAAGTGTTCCTTTAAGTATTGTTTCACTGTGGTTTCACCATGATTTTCAGAACCCAAGCAGGTTTCTCACATTAGCGTAAGAATCCTGCCTGGTAGTTGAGATTTCGGGGTGGGGAGTAAGTGCGGGGCTTCTGGCAGCCCTGCCTTTGATTGGTTTACCTCCAGAGTTGGTAAGTGCATATTTGCGTGAGATGGGAAAAGTGTGGATCGTGCTTCAGATTTCCTCCTGACCCTTTTAAATCACCAGTATGTTGGTAATTATTTGCCATTTCCGTAGCGTTTTGCCCCGCAGTAGTCATGAGGTCGGTCTCTGCATCCTGAAGCGTATGATGCTTTTCGCAGAGAAACCTCTGTTGAGGCCCAGGTAACTTGGTATTTCCCATACCTGGCACCGGAGCCTGGGAAGATAGGATTGTTTTCAGTATTATTTCACCATCCTTTACCCAGTGTTCAAGAACGGGAGGCCTTTTCAACCGTTAGCGTAGGAATCCTTCTTTGGAGATGAGATATTTTTCTGGGGTGGCAAGTGCATGGCCTCTGTCAGTCCTGGGTTTGTTGGACTAGCGCCAGACACGAGAAGTGCGCCTTTGTGGGAGAGGTGAATAGTGCGGATCCTGATTCAGTCTAAAGACTGAATCAGGATCCGCACTTTTCACCGTTCTTTTCAGAATCATTTGATTCATCAGCTAGGAACGGCGATTTCTTCTCCAGACCAATCGAAGGCAAGGCCAAGTAACTCGATCTTTCCAAGAGGTGTGTGGCACAACTTTTGAAAAACCGCTAGGGGGAGAACTATATGGTATTTTTCCGTAGCCCTTTTCACCGTAATTGTCATAAGGTTGGTCTCTGCATCCTTAAGCATATGAGCGTTTTCACAGACGAAAGCAGGCTGAGGCCCAGTAAACTTGGCCTTTCCAAGAGTTGGTCCTAGACACTATAAAGAAAGTGTTCCTTTAAGTATTATTCCACTGTGTTTTCACCATGATTTTCAGAACCCAAGCAGGTTTCTCACATTAGCGTAAGAATCCTGCCTGGTAGTTGAGATTTCGGGGTGGGGAGTAAGTGCGGGGCTTCTGGCAGCCCTGCCTTTGATTGGTTTCCCTACAGAGTTGGTAAGTGCATATTTGCATGAGATGGGAAAAGTGTCGATCATGCTTCAGATTTCCTCCTGACCCTTTTAAATCACCATTATGTTGGTAATTATTTGCCATTTCCATAGCGTTTTGCACCGTAGTAGTCATGAGGTCGGTCTCTGCATCCTGAAGCCTATGATGCTTTTCGCAGAGAAACCTCTGTTGAGGCCCAGGTAACTTGGTATTTCCCATACCTGGCACCGGAGCCTTGGAAGATAGGATTGTTTTCAGTATTATTTCACCATCCTTTACCCAGTGTTTAAAGAACGGGAGCCCTTTTCAACCGTTAGCGTAGGAATCCTTCTTTGGAGATGAGATATTTTTCTGGGGTGGCAAGTGCATGGCCTCTGTCCGTCCTGGGTTTGTTGGACTAGCGCCAGACATGAGAAGTGCGCCTTTGTGGGAGAGGTGAATAGTGCGGATCCTGTTTCAGTCTAAAGACTGAAACAGGATCCGCACTTTTCACCGTTCCTTTCAGAATCATTTGATTCATCAGCTAGGAACGGCGATTTCTTCTCCAGACCAATGGAAGGCTAGGCCAAGTAACTCGATCTTTCCAAGAGGTGTGTGGCACAACTTTGGAAAAACCGCTAGGGGGAGAACTATTTGGTATTTTTCCGTAGCACTTTTCACCGTAATTGTCATCAGGTTGGTCTCTGCATCCTTAAGCATATGAGGATATTTACAGATGAAAGCAGGCTGAGGCCCAGTAAACTTTGCATTTCCAAGAGTTGGTCCTAGAGACTACAAAGAAAGTGTTCTTTTAAGCATTGTTTCACTGTGTTTTCACCATGATTTTCAGAACCCAAGCAGGTTTCTCACATTAGCGTAAGAATCCTGCCTGGTAGTTGAGATTTCTGGGTGGGGAGTAAGTGCGGGGCTTCTGGCAGCCCTGCCTTTGATTGGTTTACCTCCAGAGTTGGTAAGTGCATATTTGCGTGAGATGGGAAAAGTGTGGATCGTGCTTCAGATTTCCTCCTGACCCTTTTAAATCACCAGTATGTTGGTAATTATTTGCCATTTCTGTAGCGTTTTGCACCGTAGTAGTCATGAGGTCGGTCTCTGCATCCTGAAGCCTATGATGCTTTTCGCAGAGAAACCTCTGTTGAGGCCCAGGTAACTTGGTATTTCCCATACCTGGCACCGGAGCCTGGGAAGATAGGATTGTGTTCAGTATTATTTCACCATCCTTTACCCAGTGTTTCAAGAACGGGAGCCCTTTTCAACCGTTAGCGTAGGAATCCTTCTTTGGAGATGAGATATTTTTCTGGGGTGACAAGTGCATGGCCTCTGTCAGTCCTGGGTTTGTTGGACTAGCGCCAGACATGAGAAGTGCGCCTTTGTGGGATAGGTGAATAGTGCGGATCCTGTTTCAGTCTAAAGAGTGAAACAGGATCCGCACTTTTCACCGTTCCTTTCAGAATCATTTGATTCATCAGCTAGGAACGGCGATTCCTTCTCCAGACCAGTCGAAGGCTAGGCCAAGTAACTCGATCTTTCCAAGAGGTGTGTGGCACAACTTTTGAAAAACCGCTAGGGGGAGAACTATTTGGTATTTTTCCGTAGCACTTTTCACCGTAATTGTCATAAGGTTGGTCTCTGCATCCTTAAGGATACGAGCGTTTTTACAGATGAAAGCAGGCTGAGGCCCAGTAAACTTGGCCTTTCCAAGAGTTCGACCTAGAGACTACAAAGAAAGTGTTCCTTTAAGTATTATTCCACTGTGTTTTCACCATGATTTTCAGAACCCAAGGAGGTTTCTCACATTAGCGTAAGAATCCTGCCTGGTAGTTGAGATTTCGGGGTGGGGAGTAAGTGCGGGGCTTCTGGCAGCCCTGCCTTTGATTGGTTTACCTCCAGAGTTGGTAAGTGCATATTTGCGTGAGATGGGAAAAGTGTGGATCGTGCTTCAGATTTCCTCCTGACCCTTTTAATCACCAGTATGTTGGTAATTATTTGCCATTTCCGTAGCGTTTTGCACCGTAGTAGTCATGAGGTCGGTCTCTGCATCCTGAAGCCTATGATGCTTTTCGCAGAGAAACCTCTGTTGAGGCCCAGGTAACTTGGTATTTCCCATACCTGGCACCGGAGCCTGGGAAGATAGGATTGTTTTCAGTATTATTTCACCATCCTTTACCCAGTGTTCAAGAACGGGAGGCCTTTTCAACCGTTAGCGTAGGAATCCTTCTTTGGAGATGAGATATTTTTCTGGGGTGGCAAGTGCATGGCCTCTGTCAGTCCTGGGTTTGTTGGACTAGCGCCAGACACGAGAAGTGCGCCTTTGTGGGAGAGGTGAATAGTGCGGATCCTGATTCAGTCTAAAGACTGAAACAGGATCCGCACTTTTCACCGTTCTTTTCAGAATCATTTGATTCATCAGCTAGGAACGGCGATTTCTTCTCCAGACCAATCGAAGGCAAGGCCAAGTAACTCGATCTTTCCAAGAGGTGTGTGGCACAACTTTTGAAAAACCGCTAGGGGGAGAACTATTTGGTATTTTTCCGTAGCGCTTTTCACCGTAATTGTCATAAGGTTGGTCTCTGCATCCTTAAGCATATGAGCGTTTTCACAGACGAAAGCAGGCTGAGGCCCAGTAAACTTGGCCTTTTCAAGAGTTGGTCCTAGACACTATAAAGAAAGTGTTCCTTTAAGTATTATTCCACTGTGGTTTCACCATGATTTTCAGAACCCAAGCAGGTTTCTCACATTAGCGTAAGAATCCTGCCTGGTAGTTGAGATTTCGTGGTGGGGAGTAAGTGCGGGGCTTCTGGCAGCCCTGCCTTTGATTGGTTTCCCTACAGAGTTGGTAAGTGCATATTTGCATGAGATGGGAAAAGTGTCGATCATGCTTCAGATTTCCTCCTGACCCTTTTAAATCACCATTATGTTGGTAATTATTTGCCATTTCCATAGCGTTTTGCACCGTAGTAGTCATGAGGTCGGTCTCTGCATCCTGAAGCCTATGATGCTTTTCGCAGAGAAACCTCTGTTGAGGCCCAGGTAACTTGGTATTTCCCATACCTGGCACCGGAGCCTTGGAAGATAGGATTGTTTTCAGTATTATTTCACCATCCTTTACCCAGTGTTTCAAGAACGGGAGCCCTTTTCAACCGTTAGCGTAGGAATCCTTCTTTGGAGATGAGATATTTTTCTGGGGTGGCAAGTGCATGGCCTCTGTCCGTCCTGGGTTTGTTGGACTAGCGCCAGACATGAGAAGTGCGCCTTTGTGGGAGAGGTGAATAGTGCGAATCCTGTTTCAGTCTAAAGACTGAAACAGGATCCGCACTTTTCACCGTTCCTTTCAGAATCATTTGATTCATCAGCTAGGAACGGCGATTTCTTCTCCAGACCAATCCAAGGCTAGGCCAAGTAACTCGATCTTTCCAAGAGGTGTGTGGCACAACTTTGGAAAAACCGCTAGGGGGAGAACTATTTGGTATTTTTCCGTAGAACTTTTCACCGTAATTGTCATCAGGTTGGTCTCTGCATCCTTAAGCATATGAGGATTTTTACAGATGAAAGCAGGCTGAGGCCCAGTAAACTTTGCATTTCCAAGAGTTGGTCCTAGAGACTACAAAGAAAGTGTTCTTTTAAGCATTGTTTCACTGTGTTTTCACCATGATTTTCAGAACCCAAGCAGGTTTCTCACATTAGCGTAAGAATCCTGCCTGGTAGTTGAGATTTCGGGGTGGGGAGTAAGTGCGGGGCTTCTGGCAGCCCTGCCTTTGATTGGTTTACCTCCAGAGTTGGTAAGTGCATATTTGCGTGAGATGGGAAAAGTGTGGATCGTGCTTCAGATTTCCTCCTGACCCTTTTAAATCACCAGTATGTTGGTAATTATTTGCCATTTCTGTAGCGTTTTGCACCGTAGTAGTCATGAGGTCGGTCTCTGCATCCTGAAGCCTATGATGCTTTTCGCAGAGAAACCTCTGTTGAGGCCCAGGTAACTTGGTATTTCCCATACCTGGCACCGGAGCCTGGGAAGATAGGATTGTGTTCAGTATTATTTCACCATCCTTTACCCAGTGTTTCAAGAACGGGAGCCCTTTTCAACCGTTAGCGTAGGAATCCTTCTTTGGAGATGAGATATTTTTCTGGGGTGACAAGTGCATGGCCTCTGTCAGTCCTGGGTTTGTTGGACTAGCGCCAGACATGAGAAGTGCGCCTTTGTGGGATAGGTGAATAGTGCGGATCCTGTTTCAGTCTAAAGAGTGAAACAGGATCCGCACTTTTCACCGTTCCTTTCAGAATCATTTGATTCATCAGCTAGGAACGGCGATTCCTTCTCCAGACCAGTCGAAGGCTAGGCCAAGTAACTCGATCTTTCCAAGAGGTGTGTGGCACAACTTTTGAAAAACCGCTAGGGGGAGAACTATTTGGTATTTTTCCGTAGCACTTTTCACCGTAATTGTCATAAGGTTGGTCTCTGCATCCTTAAGGATACGAGCGTTTTTACAGATGAAAGCAGGCTGAGGCCCAGTAAACTTGGCCTTTCCAAGAGTTCGTCCTAGAGACTACAAAGAAAGTGTTCCTTTAA
The DNA here is from genome assembly GCF_020740605.2 of Lemur catta. Classification (NCBI taxonomy): domain Eukaryota; kingdom Metazoa; phylum Chordata; class Mammalia; order Primates; family Lemuridae; genus Lemur; species Lemur catta. Next base: position 29,183,201 of record NC_059155.1, on the reverse strand, counting down.
GTATTATTCCACTGTGTTTTCACCATGATTTTCAGAACCCAAGGAGGTTTCTCACATTAGCGTAAGAATCCTGCCTGGTAGTTGAGATTTCGGGGTGGGGAGTAAGTGCGGGGCTTCTGGCAGCCCTGCCTTTGATTGGTTTCCCTACAGAGTTGGTAAGTGCATATTTGCGTGAGATGGGAAAAGTGTGGATCGTGCTTCAGATTTCCTCCTGACCCTTTTAATCACCAGTATGTTGGTAATTATTTGCCATTTCCGTAGCGTTTTGCACCGTAGTAGTCATGAGGTCGGTCTCTGCATCCTGAAGCCTATGATGCTTTTCGCAGAGAAACCTCTGTTGAGGCCCAGGTAACTTGGTATTTCCCATACCTGGCACCGGAGCCTGGGAAGATAGGATTGTTTTCAGTATTATTTCACCATCCTTTACCCAGTGTTCAAGAACGGGAGGCCTTTTCAACCGTTAGCGTAGGAATCCTTCTTTGGAGATGAGATATTTTTCTGGGGTGGCAAGTGCATGGCCTCTGTCCGTCCTGGGTTTGTTGGACTAGCGCCAGACACGAGAAGTGCGCCTTTGTGGGAGAGGTGAATAGTGCGGATCCTGATTCAGTCTAAAGACTGAAACAGGATCCGCACTTTTCACCGTTCTTTTCAGAATCATTTGATTCATCAGCTAGGAACGGCGATTTCTTCTCCAGACCAATCGAAGGCAAGGCCAAGTAACTCCATCTTTCCAAGAGGTGTATGGCACAACTTTTGAAAAACCGCTAGGGGGAGAACTATTTGGTATTTTCCCGTAGCGCTTTTCACCGTAATTGTCATAAGGTTGGTCTCTGCATCCTTAAGCATATGAGCGTTTTCACAGACGAAAGCAGGCTGAGGCCCAGTAAACTTGGCCTTTCCAAGAGTTGGTCCTAGACACTATAAAGAAAGTGTTCCTTTAAGTATTATTCCACTGTGGTTTCACCATGATTTTCAGAACCCAAGCAGGTTTCTCACATTAGCGTAAGAATCCTGCCTGGTAGTTGAGATTTCGTGGTGGGGAGTAAGTGCGGGGCTTCTGGCAGCCCTGCCTTTGATTGGTTTCCCTACAGAGTTGGTAAGTGCATATTTGCATGAGATGGGAAAAGTGTCGATCATGCTTCAGATTTCCTCCTGACCCTTTTAAATCACCATTATGTTGGTAATTATTTGCCATTTCCATAGCGTTTTGCACCGTAGTAGTCATGAGGTCGGTCTCTGCATCCTGAAGCCTATGAAGCTTTTCGCAGAGAAACCTCTGTTGAGGCCCAGGTAACTTGGTATTTCCCATACCTGGCACCGGAGCCTTGGAAGATAGGATTGTTTTCAGTATTATTTCACCATCCTTTACCCAGTGTTTCAAGAACGGGAGCCCTTTTTACCCGTTAGCGTAGGAATCCTTCTTTGGAGATGAGATATTTTTCTGGGGTGGCAAGTGCATGGCCTCTGTCCGTCCTGGGTTTGTTGGACTAGCGCCAGACATGAGAAGTGCGCCTTTGTGGGAGAGGTGAATAGTGCGGATCCTGTTTCAGTCTAAAGACTGAAACAGGATCCGCACTTTTCACCGTTCCTTTCAGAATCATTTGATTCATCAGCTAGGAACGGCGATTCCTTCTCCAGACCAATCGAAGGCTAGGCCAAGTAACTCGATCTTTCCAAGAGGTGTGTGGCACAACTTTGGAAAAACCGCTAGGGGGAGAACTATTTGGTATTTTTCCGTAGAACTTTTCACCGTAATTGTCATCAGGTTGGTCTCTGCATCCTTAAGCATATGAGCATTTTTACAGATGAAAGCAGGCTGAGGCCCAGTAAACTTTGCATTTCCAAGAGTTGGTCCTAGAGACTACAAAGAAAGTGTTCTTTTAAGTATTATTCCACTGTGGTTTCACCATGATTTTCAGAACGCAAGCAGGTTTCTCACATTAGCATAAGAATCCTGCCTGTTAGTTGAGATTTCTGGGTGGCCTGTAAGAGCGGGGATCCTGTCAGCCCTGCCTTTGATTGGGTTATCTCCAGAGTTGGTAAGTGCATATTTGCGTGAGATGGGAAAAGTGTGGATCGTGCTTCAGATTTCCTCCTGACCCTTTTGAAATGACCAGTATGTTGGTAACTATTTGCCATTTCCATAGCGTTTTCACCGTAATAGTCAAGAGGTCGGTCTCTGCATCCTGAAGCCTATGATGCTTTTCGCAGAGAAACCTCTGCTGAGGCCCAGGTAACTTGGTATTTCCCATACCTGGCGCCGGAGTCTGGGAAGATAGGATTGTTTTCAGTATTATTTCACCATACTTTACCCAGTGTTTCAAGAACGGGAGCCCTTTTCAACCGTTAGCGTAGGAATCCTTCTTTGGAGATGAGATATTTTTCTGGGGTGGCAAGTGCATGGCCTCTGTCCGTCCTGGGTTGGTTGGACTAGAACCAGACACGAGAAGTGCGCCTTTGTGGGAGAGGTGAATAGTGCGGATCCTGTTTCAGTCTAAAGACTGAAACAGGATCCGCACTTTTCACCGTTCCTTTCAGAATCATTTGAATCATCAGCTAGGAACGGCGATTCCTTCTAAAGACCAATCGAAGGCTAGGCTAAGTAACTCGATTTTTCCAAGAGGTGTGTGTCACAACTTTTGAAAACCGCTAGGGGGAGAACTATTTGGTATTTTTCCGTAGAACTTTTCACCGTAATTGTCATAAGGTTGGTCTCTGCATCCTTAAGGATACGAGCATTTTTACATATGAAAGCAGGCTGAGGCCCAGTAAACTTGGCTTTTCCAAGAGTTGGTCCTAGAGACTACAAAGAAAGTGTTCTTTTAAGCATTGTTTCACTGTGTTTTCACCATGATTTTCAGAACCCAAGCAGGTTTCTCACATTAGCGTAAGAATCCTGCCTGGTAGTTGAGATTTCGGGGTGGGGAGTAAGTGCGGGGCTTCTGGCAGCCCTGCCTTTGATTGGTTTACCTCCAGAGTTGGTAAGTGCATATTTGCGTGAGATGGGAAAAGTGTGGATCATGCTTCAGATTTCTTCCTGACCCTTTTAAGTCACCAGTATGTTGGTAATTATTTGCCATTTCTGTAGCGTTTTGCAACGTAGTAGTCATGAGGTCGGTCTCTGCATCCTGAAGCCTATGATGCTTTTCGCAGAGAAACCTCTGTTGAGGCCGAGGTAACTTGGTATTTCCCATACCTGGCACCGGAGCCTGGGAAGATAGGATTGTGTTCAGTATTATTTCACCATCCTTTACCCAGTGTTTCAAGAACGGGAGCCCTTTTCAACCGTTAGCGTAGGAATCCTTCTTTGGAGATGAGATATTTTTCTGGGGTGGCAAGTGCATGGCCTCTGTCCGTCCTGGGTTTGTTGGACTAGCGCCAGACACGAGAAGTGCGCCTTTGTGGGAGAGGTGAATAGTGCGGATCCTGTTTCAGTCTAAAGACTGAAACAGGATCCGCACTTTTCACCGTTTCTTTCAGAATCATTTGAATCATCAGCTAGGTAACGGCGATTCCTTCTCCAGACCAATCGAAGGCTAGGCCAAGTAAGTCGATCTTTCCAAGAGGTGTGTGGCACAACTTTTGAAAAACCGCTAGGGGGAGAACTATTTGGTATTTTTCCGTAGCACTTTTCACCGTAATTGTCATAAGGTTGGTCTCTGCATCCTTAAGGATACGAGCGTTTTTACAGATGAAAGCAGGCTGAGGCCCAGTAAACTTGGCCTTTCCAAGAGTTGATCCTAGAGACTACAAAGAAAGTGTTCTTTTAAGTATTATTCCACTGTGGTTTCACCATGACTTTCAGAACCCGAGCAGGTTTCTCACATTAGCATAAGAATCCTGCCTGGTAGTTGAGATTTCGGGGTGGGGAGTAAGTGCGGGGCTTCTGGCAGCCCTGCCTTTGATTGGTTTACCTCCAGAGTTGGTAAGTGCATATTTGCGTGAGATGGGAAAAGTGTGGATCGTGCTTCAGATTTCCTCCTGACCCTTTTAAATCACCAGTATGTTGGTAATTATTTGCCATTTCCATAGCGTTTTGCACCGTAGTAGTCATGAGTTCGGTCTCTGCATCCTTAAGCCTATGATGCTTTTCGCAGAGAAACCTCTGTTGAGGCCCAGGTAACTTGGTATTTCCCATACTTGGCACCGGAGCCTTGGAAGATAGGATTGTGTTCAGTATTATTTCACCATCCTTTACCCAGTGTTTCAAGAACGGGAGCCCTCTTCAACCGTTAGCGTAGGAATCGTTCTTTGGAGATGAGATAATTTTCTGGCGTGGCAAGTGCATGGCCTCTGTCCGTCCTGGGTTTGTTGGACTAGCGCCAGACACGAGAAGTGCGCCTTTGTGGGAGAGGTGAATAGTGCGGATCCTGTTTCAGTCTAAAGACTGAAACAGGATCCGCACTTTTCACCGTTCCTTTCAGAATCATTTGATTCATCAGCTAGGAACGGCGATTCCTTCTCCAGAACAATCGAAGGCTAGGCCAAGTAACTCGATCTTTCCAAGAGGTGTGTGGCACAACTTTTGAAACACCGCTAGGGGGAGAACTATTTGGTATTTTTCCGTAGCACTTTTCACCGTAATTGTCATAAGGTTGGTCTCTGCATCCTTAAGCATATGAGCGTTTTCACAGACGAAAGCAGGCTGAGGCCCAGTAAACTTGGCCTTTCCAAGAGTTGGTCCTAGAGACTACAAAGAAAGTGTTCTTTTAGGTATTATTCAACTGGGTTTTCACCATGAGTTTCAGAACCCGAGCAGGTTTCTCACATTAGCAAAAGAATCCTGCCTGGTAGTTGAGATTTCTGGATGGCGTGTAAGAGCGGGGATCCTGTCAGCCCTGCCTTTGATTGGTTTACCTCCAGAGTTGGTAAGTGCATATTTGCGTGAGATGGGAAAAGTGTGGATCGTGCTTCAGATTTCCTCCTGAACCTTTTAAAGCACCAGTATGTTGGTAATTATTTGCCATTTCCATAGCGTTTTGCACCGTAGTAGTCATGAGGTCGGTCTCTGCATCCTTAAGCCTATGATGCTTTTCGCAGAGAAACCTCTGTTGAGGCCCAGGTAACTTGGTATTTCCCATACTTGGCACCGGAGCCTTGGAAGATAGGATTGTGTTCAGTATTATTTCACCATCCTTTACCCAGTGTTTCAAGAACGGGAGCCCTCTTCAACCGTTAGCGTAGGAATCGTTCTTTGGAGATGAGATAATTTTCTGGCGTGGCAAGTGCATGGCCTCTGTCCGTCCTGGGTTTGTTGGACTAGCGCCAGACACGAGAAGTGCGCCTTTTTGGGAGAGGTGAATAGTGCGGATCCTGTTTCAGTCTAAAGACTGAAACAGGATCCGCACTTTTCACCGTTCCTTTCAGAATCATTTGATTCATCAGCTAGGAACGGCGATTCCTTCTCCAGACCAATCGAAGGCTAGGCCAAGTAACTCGATCTTTCCAAGAGGTGTGTGGCACAACTTTTGAAACACCGCTAGGGGGAGAACTATTTGGTATTTTTCCGTAGCACTTTTCACCGTAATTGTCATAAGGTTGGTCTCTGCATCCTTAAGCATATGAGCGTTTTCACAGACGAAAGCAGGCTGAGGCCCAGTAAACTTGGCCTTTCCAAGAGTTGGTCCTAGAGACTACAAAGAAAGTGTTCTTTTAAGTATTATTCAACTGGGTTTTCACCATGATTTTCAGAACCCAAGCAGGTTTCTCACATTAGCGTAAGAATCCTGCCTGGTAGTTGAGATTTCGGGGTGGGGAGTAAGTGCGGGGCTTCTGGCAGCCCTGCCTTTGTTTGGTTTACCTCCAGAGTTGGTAAGTGCATATTTGCGTGAGATGGGAAAAGTGTGGATCGTGCTTCAGATTTCCTCCTGACCCTTTTAAATCACCAGTATGTTGGTAATTATTTGCCATTTCCGTAGCGTTTTGCACCGTAGTAGTCATGAGGTCGGTCTCTGCATCCTTAAGCCTATGATGCTTTTCGCAGAGAAACCTTTGTTGAGGCCCAGGTAACTTGGTATTTCCCATACCTGGCACCGGAGCCTTGGAAGATAGGATTGTGTTCAGTATTATTTCACCGTCCTTTACCCAGTGTTTCAAGAACGGGAGCACTTTTCAACCGTTAGCGTAGGAATCCTTCTTTGGAGATGAGATATTTTTCTGGGGTGGCAAGTGCATGGCCTCTGTCCGTCCTGGGTTTGTTGGACTAGCGCCAGACACGAGAAGTGCGCCTTTGTGGGAGAGGTGAATAGTGCGGATCCTGTTTCAGTCTAAAGACTGAAACAGGATCCGCACTTTTCACCGTTCCTTTCAGAATCATTTGATTCATCAGCTAGGAACGGCGATTCCTTCTCCAGACCAATCGAAGGCTAGGCCAAGTAACTCGATCTTTCCAAGAGGTGTGTGGCACAACTTTTGAAACACCGCTAGGGGGAGAACTATTTGGTATTTTTCCGTAGGACTTTTCACCGTAATTGTCATAAGGTTGTTCTCTGCATCCTTAAGGATACGAGCGTTTTTACAGATGAAAGCAGGCTGAGGCCCAGTAAACTTGGCCTTTCCAAGAGTTGGTCCTTGAGACTACAAAGAAAGTGTTCCTTTAAGTATTATTCCACTGTGGTTTCACCATGATTTTCAGAACCCGAGCAGGTTTCTCACATTAGCATAAGAATCCTGCCTGGTAGTTGATATTTCTGGGTGGCGTGTAAGAGCGGGGATCCTGTCAGCCCTGCCTTTGATTGGGTTATCTCCAGAGTTGGTAAGTGCATATTTGCGTAGATGGGAAAAGTGTGGATCGTGCTTCAGATTTCCTCCTGACCCTTTTGAAATGACCAGTATGTTGGTAATTATTTGCCATTTCCATAGCGTTTTCACCGTAATAGTCAAGAGGTCGGTCTCTGCATCCTGAAGCCTATGATGCTCTTCGCAGAGAAACCTCTGCTGAGGCCCAGGTAACTAGGTATTTCCCATACCTGGCACCAGAGCCTGGGAAAATAGGATTGTTTTCAGTATTATTTCACCATCCTTTACCCAGTGTTTCAAGAACGGGAGCCCTTTTCAACCGTTAGCGTAGGAATCCTTCTTTGGAGATGAGATATTTTTCTGGGGTGGCAAGTGCATGGCCTCTGTCCGTCCTTGGTTTGTTGGACTAGCGCCAGACACGAGAAGTGCGCCTTTGTGGGAGAGGTGAATAGTGCGGATCCTGTTTCAGTGTAAAGACTGAAACAGGATCCGCACTTTTCACCGTTCCTTTCAGAATCATTTGATTCATCAGCTAGGAACGGCGATTCCTTCTCCAGACCAATCGAAGGCTAGGGCAAGTAACTCGATCTTTCCAAGAGGTGTGTGGCACAACTTTTGAAAAACCGCTAGGGGGAGAACTATTTGGTATTTTTCCGTAGGACTTTTCACCGTAATTGTCATAAGGTTGGTCTCTGCATCCTTAAGGATACGAGCATTTTTACAGATGAAAGCAGGCTGAGGCCCAGTAAACTTGGCCTTTCCAAGAGTTGGTCCTTGAGACTACAAAGAAAGTGTTCCTTTAAGTATTATTCCACTGTGGTTTCACCATGATTTTCAGAACCCGAGCAGGTTTCTCACATTAGCATGAGAATCCTGCCTGGTAGTTGATATTTCTGGGTGGCGTGTAAGAGCGGGGATCCTGTCAGCCCTGCCTTTGATTGGGTTATCTCCAGAGTTGGTAAGTGCATATTTGCGTGAGATGGGAAAAGTGTGGATCGTGCTTCAGATTTCCTCCTGACCCTTTTGAAATGACCAGTATGTTGGTAATTATTTGCCATTTCCATAGCGTTTTCACCGTAATAGTCAAGAGGTCGGTCTCTGCATCCTGAAGCCTATGATGCTTTTCGCAGAGAAACCTCTGCTGAGGCCCAGGTAACTAGGTATTTCCCATACCTGGCACCAGAGCCTGGGAAAATAGGATTGTTTTCAGTATTATTTCACCATCCTTTACCCAGTGTTTCAAGAACGGGAGCCCTTTTCAACCGTTAGCGTAGGAATCCTTCTTTGGAGATGAGATATTTTTCTGGGGTGGCAAGTGCATGGCCTCTGTCCGTCCTGGGTTTGTTGGACTAGCGCCAGACACGAGAAGTGCGCCTTTGTGGGAGAGGTGAATAGTGCGGATCCTGTTTCAGTCTAAAGACTGAAAGAGGATCCGCACTTTTCACCGTTCCTTTCAGAATCATTTGAATCATCAGCTAGGAATGGCGATTCCTTCTCCAGACCAATCGAAGGCTAGGCCAAGTAAGTCGATCTTTCCAAGAGGTGTGTGGCACAACTTTTGAAAAACCGCTAGGGGGAGAACTATTTGGTATTTTTCCGTAGCACTTTTCACCGTAATTGTCATAAGGTTGGTCTCTGCATCCTTAAGGATACGAGCGTTTTTACAGATGAAAGCAGGCTGAGGCCCAGTAAACTTGGCCTTTCCAAGAGTTAGTCCTAGAGACTACAAAGAAAGTGTTCCTTTAAGTATTATTCCACTGTGGTTTCACCATGACTTTCAGAACCCGAGCAGGTTTCTCACATTAGCGTAAGAATCCTGCCTGGTAGTTGAGATTTCGGGGTGGGGAGTAAGTGCGGGGCTTCTGGCAGCCCTGCCTTTGATTGGTTTACCTCCAGAGTTGGTAAGTGCATATTTGCGTGAGATGGGAAAAGTGTGGATCGTGCTTCAGATTTCCTCCTGACCCTTTTAAATCACCAGTATGTTGGTAATTATTTGCCATTTCCATAGCGTTTTGCACCGTAGTAGTCATGAGGTCGGTCTCTGCATCCTGAAGTCTATGATGCTTTTCGCAGAGAAACCTCTGTTGAGGCCCAGGTCACTTGGTATTTCCCATACCTGGCACCGGAGCCTGGGAAGATAGGATTGTTTTCAGTATTATTTCACCATCCTTTACCCAGTGTTTCAAGAACGGGAGCCCTTTTCAACCGTTAGCGTAGTAATCCTTCTTTGGAGATGAGATATTTTTCTGGGGTGGCAAGTGCATGGCCTCTGTCAGTCCTGGGTTTGTTGGACTAGCGCCAGACATAAGAAGTGCGCCTTTGTGGGAGAGGTGAATAGTGCGGATCCTGTTTCAGTCTAAAGACTGAAACAGGATCCGCACTTTTCACCGTTCCTTTCAGAATCATTTGATTCATCAGCTAGGAACGGCGATTCCTTCTCCAGACCAATCGAAGGCTACACCAAGTAACTCGATCTTTCCAAGAGGTGTGTGGCACAACTTTTGAAACACCGCTAGGGGGAGAACTATTTGGTATTTTTCCGTAGCACTTTTCACCGTAATTGTCATAAGGTTGGTCTCTGCATCCTTAAGCATATGAGCGTTTTCACAGACGAAAGCAGGCTGAGGCCCAGTAAACTTGGCCTTTCCAAGAGTTGGTCCTAGAGACTACAAAGAAAGTGTTCTTTTAAGTATTATTCAACTGGGTTTTCACCATGATTTTCAGAACCCGAGCAGGTTCTCACATTAGCGTAAGAATCCTGCCTGGTAGTTGAGATTTCGGGGTGGGGAGTAAGTGCGGGGCTTCTGGCAGCCCTGCCTTTGTTTGGTTTTCCTCCAGAGTTGGTAAGTGCATATTTGCGTGAGATGGGAAAAGTGTGGATCGTGCTTCAGATTTCCTCCTGACCCTTTTAAATCACCAGTATGTTGGTAATTATTTGCCATTTCCATAGCGTTTTCACCGTAATAGTCAAGAGGTCGGTCTCTGCATCCTGAAGCCTATGATGCTTTTCGCAGAGAAACCTCTGCTGAGGCCCAGGTAACTAGGTATTTCCCATACCTGGCACCAGAGCCTGGGAAAATAGGATTGTTTTCAGTATTATTTCACCATCCTTTACCCAGTGTTTCAAGAACGGGAGCCCTTTTCAACCGTTAGCGTAGGAATCCTTCTTTGGAGATGAGATATTTTTCTGGGGTGGCAAGTGCATGGCCTCTGTCCGTCCTGGGTTTGTTGGACTAGCGCCAGACACGAGAAGTGCGCCTTTGTGGGAGAGGTGAATAGTGCGGATCCTGTTTCAGTCTAAAGACTGAAACAGGATCCGCACTTTTCACCGTTCCTTTCAGAATCATTTGATTCATCAGCTAGGAACGGCGATTCCTTCTCCAGACCAATCGAAGGCTAGGCCAAGTAACTCGATCTTTCCAAGAGGTGTGTGGCACAACTTTTGAAACACCGCTAGGGGGAGAACTATTTGGTATTTTTCCGTAGCACTTTTCACCGTAATTGTCATAAGGTTGGTCTCTGCATCCTTAAGCATATGAGCGTTTTCACAGACGAAAGCAGGCTGAGGCCCAGTAAACTTGGCCTTTCCAAGAGTTGGTCCTAGAGACTACAAAGAAAGTGTTCTTTTAAGTATTATTCCACTGGGGTTTCAGCATGATTTTCAGAACCCAAGCAGGTTTCTCACATTAGCGTAAGAATCCTGCCTGGTAGTTGAGATTTCTGGGTGGCGTGTAAGAGCGGGGATTCTGTCAGCCCTGCCTTTGATTGGGTTATCTCCAGAGTTGGTAAGTGCATATTTGCGTGAGATGGGAAAAGTGTGGATCGTGCTTCACATTTCCTCCTGACCCTTTTAAATCACCAGTATGTTGGTAATCATTTGCCATTTCCATAGCGTTTTGAACCGTAGTAGTCATGAGGTCGGTCTCTGCATCCTGAAGCCTATGATGCTTTTCGCAGAGAAACCTCTGCTGAGGCCCAGGTAACTTGGTATTTCCCATACCTGGCACCGGAGCCTTGAAAGATAGGGTTGTTTTCAGTATTATTTCACCATCCTTTACCCAGTGTTTCAAGAACGGGAGCCCTTTTCAACCGTTAGCGTAGGAATCCTTCTTTGGAGATGAGATATTTTTCTGGGGTGGCAAGTGCATGGCCTCTGTCAGTCCTGGGTTTGTTGGACTAGCGCCAGACAGGAGAAGTGCGCCTTTGTGGGAGAGGTGAATAGTGCGGATCCTGTTTCAGTCTAAAGACTGAAACAGGATCTGCACTTTTCACCGTTCCTTTCAGAATCATTTGATTCATCAGCTAGGAACGGCGATTCCTTCTCCAGACCAATCGAAGGCTAGGCCAAGTAACTCGGTCTTTCCAAGAGGTGTGTGGCACAACTTTTGAAACACCGCTAGGGGGAGAACTATTTGGTATTTTTCCGTAGCACTTTTCACCGTAATTGTCATAAGGTTGGTCTCTGCATCCTTAAGGATACGAGCGTTTTTACAGATGAAAGCAGGCTGAGGCCCAGTGAACTTGGCCTTTCCAAGAGTTGGTTCTAGAGACTACAAAGAAAGTGTTCCTTTAAGTATTATTCCACTGTGGTTTCACCATGATTTTCAGAACCCGAGCAGGTTTCTCACATTAGCATAAGAATCCTGCCTGGTAGTTGAGATTTCGGGGTGGGGAGTTAGTGCGGGGCTTCTGGCAGCCCTGCCTTTGATTGGTTTACCTCCAGAGTTGGTAAGTGCATATTTGCGTGAGATGGGAAAAGTGTGGATCGTGCTTCAGATTTCCTCCTGACCCTTTTGAAATGTCCACTACGTTGGTAATTATTTGCCATTTCCATAGCGTTTTGCACCGTAGTAGTCCTGAGGTCGGTCTCTGCATCCTGAAGCCTATGATGCTTTTCGCAGAGAAACTTCTGTTGAGGCCCAGGTAACTTGGTATTTCCCATACCTGGCACCGGAGCCTGGGAAGATAGGATTGTTTTCAGTATTATTTCACCATCCTTTACCCAGTGTTTCAAGAACGGGAGCCCTTTTCAACCGTTAGCGTAGGAATCCTTCTTTGGAGATGAGATATTTTTCTGGGGTGGCAAGTGCATGGCCTCTGTCAGTCCTGGGTTTGTTGGACTAACGCCAGACACGAGAAGTGCGCCTTTGTGGGAGAGTTGAACAGTGCGGATCCTGTTTCAGTCTAAAGACTGAAACAGGATCCGCACTTTTCACCGTTCCTTTCAGAATCATTTGATTCATCAGCTAGGAACGGCGATTCCTTCTCCAGACCAATCGAAGGTTAGGCCAAGTAACTCGATCTTTCCAAGAGGTGTGTGGCACAACTTTTGAAACACCGCTAGGGGGAGAACTATTTGGTATTTTTCCGTAGCACTTTTCACCGTAATTGTCATAAGGTTGGTCTCTGCATCCTTAAGGATACGAGCGTTTTTACAGATGAAAGCAGGCTGAGGCCCAGTAAACTTGGCATTTCCAAGAGTTGGTCCTAGAGACTACAAAGAAAGTGTTCCTTTAAGTATTATTCCACTGTGGTTTCACCATGATTTTCAGAACCCGAGCAGGTTTCTCACATTAGCATAAGAATCCTGCCTGGTAGTTGAGATTTCGGGGTGGGGAGTTAGTGCGGGGCTTCGGGCAGCCCTGCCTTTGATTGGTTTACCTCCAGAGTTGGTAAGTGCATATTTGCGTGAGATGGGAAAAGTGTGGATCGTGCTTCAGATTTCCTCCTGACCCTTTTGAAATGACCAGTATGTTGGTAATTATTTGCCATTTCCATAGCGTTTTGCACCGTAGTAGTCCTGAGGTCGGTCTCTGCATCCTGAAGCCTATGATGCTTTTCGCAGAGAAACCTCTGTTGAGGCCCAGGTAACTTGGTATTTCCCATACCTGGCACCGGAGCCTGGGAAGATAGGATTGTTTTCAGTATTATTTCACCATCCTTTACCCAGTGTTTCAAGAACGGGAGCCCTTTTCAACCGTTAGCGTAGGAATCGTTCTTTGGAGATGACATATTTTTCTGGGGTGGCAAGTGCATGGCCTCTGTCCGTCCTGGGTTTGTTGGACTAAGGCCAACACGAGAAGTGCGCCTTTGTGGGAGAGGTGAATAGTGCGGATCCTGTTTCAGTCTAAAGACTGAAACAGGATCCGCACTTTTCACCGTTCCTTTCAGAATCATTTGATTCATCAGCTAGGAACGGCGATTCCTTCTCCAGACCAATCGAAGGCTAGGCCAAGTAACTCGATCTTTCCAAGAGGTGTGTGGCACAACTTTTGAAACACCGCTAGGGGGAGAACTATTTGGTATTTTTCCGTAGCACTTTTCACCGTAATTGTCATAAGGTTGGTCTCTGCATCCTTAAGGATACGAGCGTTTTTACAGATGAAAGCAGGCTGAGGCCCAGTAAACTTGGCCTTTCCAAGAGTTGGTCCTAGAGACTACAAAGAAAGTGTTCCTTTAAGTATTATTCCACTGTGGTTTCACCATGATTTTCAGAACCCGAGCAGGTTTCTCACATTAGCATAAGAATCCTGCCTGGTAGTTGAGATTTCGGGGTGGGGAGTAAGTGCGGGGCTTCTGGCAGCCCTGCCTTTGATTGGTTTACCTCCAGAGTTGGTAAGTGCATATTTGCGTCAGAATGGAAAAGTGTGGATCTTGCTTCAGATTTCCTCCTGACCCTTTTGAAATGACCAGTATGTTGGTAATTATTTGCCATTTCCATAGCGTTTTGCACCGTAGTAGTCATGAGGTCGGTCTCTGCATCCTGAAGCCTATGATGCTTTTCGCAGAGAAACCTCTGTTGAGGCCCAGGTAACTTGGTATTTCCCATACCTGGCACCGGAGCCTGGGAAGATAGGATTGTTTTCAGTATTATTTCACCATCCTTTACCCAGTGTTTCAAGAACGGGAGCCCTTTTCAATCGTTAGCGTAGGAATCCTTCTTTGGAGATGAGATATTTTTCTGGGGTGGCAAGTGCATGGCCTCTGTCCGTCCTGGGTTTGTTGGACTAGCGCCAGACACGAGAAGTGCGCCTTTGTGGGAGAGGTGAACAGTGCGCATCCTGTTTCAGTCTAAAGACTGAAACAGGATCCGCACTTTTCACCGTTCCTTTCAGAATCATTTGATTCATCAGCTAGGAACGGCGATTCCTTCCCAGACCAACCGAAGGCTAGGCCAAGTAAGTCGATCTTTCCAAGAGGTGTGTGGCACAACTTTTGAAAAACCGTTAGGGGGAGAACTATTTGGTATTTTTCCGTAGCACTTTTCACCGTAATTGTCATAAGGTTGGTCTCTGCATCCTTAAGCATATGAGCGTTTTCACAGACGAAAGCAGGCTGAGGCCCAGTAAACTTGGCCTTTCCAAGAGTTGGTCCTAGAGACTACAAAGAAAGTGTTCTTTTAAGTATTATTCCACTGGGGTTTCAGCATGATTTTCAGAACCCGAGCAGGTTTCTCACATTAGCATAAGAATCCTGCCTGGTAGTTGAGATTTCTGGGTGGCGTGTAAGAGCGGGGATTCTGTCAGCCCTGCCTTTGATTGGGTTATCTCCAGAGTTGGTAAGTGCATATTTGCGTGAGATGGGAAAAGTGTGGATCGTGCTTCACATTTCCTCCTGACCCTTTTAAATCACCAGTATGTTGGTAATCATTTGCCATTTCCATAGCGTTTTGAACCGTAGTAGTCATGAGGTCGGTCTCTGCATCCTGAAGCCTATGATGCTTTTCGCAGAGAAACCTCTGCTGAGGCCCAGGTAACTTGGTATTTCCCATACCTGGCACCGGAGCCTTGAAAGATAGGGTTGTTTTCAGTATTATTTCACCATCCTTTACCCAGTGTTTCAAGAACGGGAGCCCTTTTCAACCGTTAGCGTAGGAATCCTTCTTTGGAGATGAGATATTTTTCTGGGGTGGCAAGTGCATGGCCTCTGTCAGTCCTGGGTTTGTTGGACTAGCGCCAGACAGGAGAAGTGCGCCTTTGTGGGAGAGGTGAATAGTGCGGATCCTGTTTCAGTCTAAAGACTGAAACAGGATCCGCACTTTTCACCGTTCCTTTCAGAATCATTTGATTCATCAGCTAGGAATGGCGATTCCTTCTCCAGACCAATCGAAGGCTAGGCCAAGTAACTCGGTCTTTCCAAGAGGTGTGTGGCACAACTTTTGAAAAACCGCTAGGGGGAGAACTATTTGGTATTTTTCCGTAGCACTTTTCACCGTAATTGTCATAAGGTTGGTCTCTGCATCCTTAAGCATATGAGCGTTTTCACAGACGAAAGCAGGCTGAGGCCCAGTAAACTTGGCCTTTCCAAGAGTTGGTCCTAGAGACTACAAAGAAAGTGTTCTTTTAAGTATTATTCCACTGGGGTTTCACCATGATTTTCAGAACCCGAGCAGGTTTCTCACATTAGAAAAAGAATCCTGACTGGTAGTTGAGATTTCTGGATGGCGTGTAAGAGCGGGGATCCTGTCAGCCCTGCCTTTGATTGGGTTATCTCCAGAGTTGGTAAGTGCATATTTGCGTGAGATGGGAAAAGTGTGGATCGTGCTTCAGATTTCCTCCTGACCCTTTTGAAATGACCAGTATGTTGGTAATTATTTGCCATTTCCATAGCGTTTTCACCGTAATAGTCAAGAGGTCGGTCTCTGCATCCTGAAGCCTATGATGCTTTTCGCAGAGAAACCTCTGCTGAGGCCCAGGTAACTTGGTATTTCCCATACCTGGCCCCAGAGCCTAGGAAAATAGGATTGTTTTCAGTATTATTTCACCATCCTTTACCCAGTGTTTCAAGAACGGGAGCCCTTTTCAACCGTTAGCGTAGGAATCCTTCTTTGGAGACGAGATATTTTTCTGGGGTGGCAAGTGCATGGCCTCTGTCCGTCCTGGGTTTGTTGGACTAGCGCCAGACACGAGAAGTGCGCCTTTGTGGGAGAGGTGAATAGTGCGGATCCTGTTTCAGTCTAAAGACTGAAAGAGGATCCGCACTTTTCACCGTTCCTTTCAGAATCATTTGAATCATCAGCTAGGAATGGCGATTCCTTCTCCAGACCAATCGAAGGCTAGGCCAAGTAAGTCGATCTTTCCAAGAGGTGTGTGGCACAACTTTTGAAAAACCGCTAGGGGGAGAACTATTTGGTATTTTTCCGTAGCACTTTTCAC
Organism: Lemur catta; assembly: GCF_020740605.2. Lineage (NCBI taxonomy): Eukaryota > Metazoa > Chordata > Mammalia > Primates > Lemuridae > Lemur > Lemur catta. The sequence goes on along the minus strand of NC_059155.1, from coordinate 29,167,308 downwards.
CGTAATTGTCATAAGGTTGGTCTCTGCATCCTTAAGGATACGAGCGTTTTTACAGATGAAAGCAGGCTGAGGCCCAGTAAACTTGGCCTTTCCAAGAGTTGGTCCTAGAGACTACAAAGAAAGTGTTCCTTTAAGTATTATTCCACTGTGGTTTCACCATGATTTTCAGAACCCGAGCAGGTTTCTCACATTAGCATAAGAATCCTGCCTGGTAGTTGAGATTTCGGGGTGGGGAGTTAGTGCGGGGCTTCTGGCAGCCCTGCCTTTGATTGGTTTACCTCCAGAGTTGGTAAGTGCATATTTGCGTGAGATGGGAAAAGTGTGGATCGTGCTTCAGATTTCCTCCTGACCCTTTTGAAATGTCCAGTATGTTGGTAATTATTTGCCATTTCCATAGCGTTTTGCACCGTAGTAGTCCTGAGGTCGGTCTCTGCATCCTGAAGCCTATGATGCTTTTAGCAGAGAAACCTCTGCTGAGGCCCAGGTAACTTGGTATTTCCCATACCTGGCACCGGAGCCTGGGAAGATAGGATTGTTTTCAGTATTATTTCACCATCCTTTACCCAGTGTTTCAAGAACGGGAGCCCTTTTCAACCGTTAGCGTAGGAATCGTTCTTTGGAGATGACATATTTTTCTGGGGTGGCAAGTGCATGGCCTCTGTCCGTCCTGGGTTTGTTGGACTAACGCCAGACACGAGAAGTGCGCCTTTGTGGGAGAGGTGAATAGTGCGGATCCTGTTTCAGTCTAAAGACTGAAACAGGATCCGCACTTTTCACCGTTCCTTTCAGAATCATTTGATTCATCAGCTAGGAACGGCGATTCCTTCTCCAGACCAATCGAAGGCTAGGCCAAGTAACTCGATCTTTCCAAGAGGTGTGTGGCACAACTTTTGAAAAACCGCTAGGGGGAGAACTATTTGGTATTTTTCCTTAGCACTTTTCACCGTAATTGTCATAAGGTTGGTCTCTGCATCCTTAAGCATATGAGCGTTTTCACAGACGAAAGCAGGCTGAGGCCCAATAAACTTGGCCTTTCCAAGAGTTGGTCCTAGAGACTACAAAGAAAGTGTTCTTTTAAGTATTATTCCACTGGGGTTTCAGCATGATTTTCAGAACCCGAGCAGGTTTCTCACATTAGCGTAAGAATCCTGCCTGGTAGTTGAGATTTCTGGGTGGCGTGTAAGAGCGGGGATTCTGTCAGCCCTGCCTTTGATTGGGTTATCTCCAGAGTTGGTAAGTGCATATTTGCGTGAGATGGGAAAAGTGTGGATCGTGCTTCAGATTTCCTCCTGACCCTTTTAAATCACCAGTATGTTGGTAATCATTTGCCATTTCCATAGCGTTTTGAACCGTAGTAGTCATGAGGTCGGTCTCTGCATCCTGAAGCCTATGATGCTTTTCGCAGAGAAACCTCTGCTGAGGCCCAGGTAACTTGGTATTTCCCATACCTGGCACCGGAGCCTTGAAAGATAGGGTTGTTTTCAGTATTATTTCACCATCCTTTACCCAGTGTTTCAAGAACGGGAGCCCTTTTCAACCGCTAGCGTAGGAATCCTTCTTTGGAGATGAGATATTTTTCTGGGGTGGCAAGTGCATGGCCTCTGTCAGTCCTGGGCTTGTTGGACTAACGCCAGACACGAGAAGTGCGCCTTTGTGGGATAGGTGAATAGTGCGGATCCTGTTTCAGTCTAAAGACTGAAACAGGATCCGCACTTTTCACCGTTCCTTTCAGAATCATTTGATTCATCAGCCAGGAACGGCGATTCCTTCTCCAGACCAATCGAAGGCTAGGCCAAGTAACTCGATCTTTCCAAGAGGTGTGTGGCACAACTTTTGAAACACCGCTAGGGGGAGAACTATTTGGTATTTTTCCGTAGCACTTTTCACCGTAATTGTCATAAGGTTGGTCTCTGCATCCTTAAGCATATGAGCGTTTTCACAGACGAAAGCAGGCTGAGGCCCAGTAAACTTGGCCTTTCCTAGAGTTGGTCCTAGAGACTACAAAGAAAGTGTTCTTTTAAGTATTATTCCACTGGGGTTTCAGCATGATTTTCAGAACCCGAGCAGGTTTCTCACATTAGCATAAGAATCCTGCCTGGTAGTTGAGATTTCTGGGTGGCGTGTAAGAGCGGGGATTCTGTCAGCCCTGCCTTTGATTGGGTTATCTCCAGAGTTGGTAAGTGCATATTTGCGTGAGATGGGAAAAGTGTGGATCGTGCTTCAGATTTCCTCCTGACCCTTTTAAATCACCAGTATGTTGGTAATTATTTGCCATTTCCAGAGCGTTTTGCACCGTAGTAGTCCTGAGGTCGGTGTCTGCATCCTGAAGCCTATGATGCTTTTCGCAGAGAAACCTCTGTTGAGGCCCAGGTAACTTGGTATTTCCCATACCTGGCACCGGAGCCTGGGACGATAGGATTGTGTTCAGTATTATTTCACCATCCTTTACCCAGTGTTTCAAGAACGGGAGCCCTTTTCAACCGTTAGCGTAGGAATCGTTCTTTGGAGATGACATATTTTTCTGGGGTGGCAAGTGCATGGCCTCTGTCCGTCCTGGGTTTGTTGGACTAACGCCAGACACGAGAAGTGCGCCTTTGTGGGAGAGGTGAATAGTGCGGATCCTGTTTCAGTCTAAAGACTGAAACAGGATCCGCACTTTTCACCGTTCCTTTCAGAATCATTTGATTCATCAGCTAGGAACGGCGATTCCTTCTCCAGACCAATCGAAGGCTAGGCCAAGTAACTCGATCTTTCCAAGAGGTGTGTGGCACAACTTTTGAAACACCGCTAGGGGGAGAACTATTTGGTATTTTTCCGTAGCACTTTTCACCGTAATTGTCATAAGGTTGGTCTCTGCATCCTTAAGGATACGAGCGTTTTTACAGATGAAAGCAGGCTGAGGCCCAGTAAACTTGGCCTTTCCAAGAGTTGGTCCTAGAGACTACAAAGAAACTGTTCCTTTAAGTATTATTCCACTGTGGTTTCACCATGATTTTCAGAACCTGAGCAGGTTTCTCACATTAGCATAAGAATCCTGCCTGGTAGTTGAGATTTCGGGGTGGGGAGTAAGTGCGGGGCTTCTGGCAGCCCTGCCTTTGATTGGTTTACCTCCAGAGTTGGTAAGTGCATATTTGCGTCAGATGGGAAAAGTGTGGATCATGCTTCAGATTTCCTCCTGACCCTTTTGAAATGACCAGTATGTTGGTAATTATTTGCCATTTCCATAGCGTTTTGCACCGTAGTAGTCCTGAGGTCGGTCTCTGCATCCTGAAGCCTATGATGCTTTTCGCAGAGAAACCTCTGTTGAGGCCCAGGTAACTTGGTATTTCCCATACCTGGCACCGGAGCCTGGGAAGATAGGATTGTTTTCAGTATTATTTCACCATCCTTTACCCAGTGTTTCAAGAACGGGAGCCCTTTTCAACCGTTAGCGTAGGAATCGTTCTTTGGAGATGACATATTTTTCTGGGGTGGCAAGTGCATGGCCTCTGTCCGTCCTGGGTTTGTTGGACTAACGCCAACACGAGAAGTGCGCCTTTGTGGGAGAGGTGAATAGTGCGGATCCTGTTTCAGTCTAAAGACTGAAACAGGATCCGCACTTTTCACCGTTCCTTTCAGAATCATTTGATTCATCAGCTAGGAACGGCGATTCCTTCTCCAGACCAATCGAAGGCTAGGCCAAGTAACTCGATCTTTCCAAGAGGTGTGTGGCACAACTTTTGAAACACCGCTAGGGGGAGAACTATTTGGTATTTTTCCGTAGCACTTTTCACCGTAATTGTCATAAGGTTGGTCTCTGCATCCTTAAGGATACGAGCGTTTTTACAGATGAAAGCAGGCTGAGGCCCAGTAAACTTGGCCTTTCCAAGAGTTGGTCCTAGAGACTACAAAGAAAGTGTTCCTTTAAGTATTATTCCACTGTGGTTTCACCATGATTTTCAGAACCCGAGCAGGTTTCTCACATTAGCATAAGAATCCTGCCTGGTAGTTGAGATTTCGGGGTGGGGAGTAAGTGCGGGGCTTCTGGCAGCCCTGCCTTTGATTGGTTTACCTCCAGAGTTGGTAAGTGCATATTTGCGTCAGAATGGAAAAGTGTGGATCGTGCTTCAGATTTCCTCCTGACCCTTTTGAAATGACCAGTATGTTGGTAATTATTTGCCATTTCCATAGCGTTTTGCACCGTAGTAGTCATGAGGTCGGTCTCTGCATCCTGAAGCCTATGATGCTTTTCGCAGAGAAACCTCTGTTGAGGCCCAGGTAACTTGGTATTTCCCATACCTGGCACCGGAGCCTGGGAAGATAGGATTGTTTTCAGTATTATTTCACCATCCTTTACCCAGTGTTTCAAGAACGGGAGCCCTTTTCAATCGTTAGCGTAGGAATCCTTCTTTGGAGATGAGATATTTTTCTGGGGTGGCAAGTGCATGGCCTCTGTCCGTCCTGGGTTTGTTGGACTAGCGCCAGACACGAGAAGTGCGCCTTTGTGGGAGAGGTGAACAGTGCGCATCCTGTTTCAGTCTAAAGACTGAAACAGGATCCGCACTTTTCACCGTTCCTTTCAGAATCATTTGATTCATCAGCTAGGAACGGCGATTCCTTCCCAGACCAACCGAAGGCTAGGCCAAGTAAGTCGATCTTTCCAAGAGGTGTGTGGCACAACTTTTGAAAAACCGTTAGGGGGAGAACTATTTGGTATTTTTCCGTAGCACTTTTCACCGTAATTGTCATAAGGTTGGTCTCTGCATCCTTAAGCATATGAGCGTTTTCACAGACGAAAGCAGGCTGAGGCCCAGTAAACTTGGCCTTTCCAAGAGTTGGTCCTAGAGACTACAAAGAAAGTGTTCTTTTAAGTATTATTCCACTGGGGTTTCAGCATGATTTTCAGAACCCGAGCAGGTTTCTCACATTAGCATAAGAATCCTGCCTGGTAGTTGAGATTTCTGGGTGGCGTGTAAGAGCGGGGATCCTGTCAGCCCTGCCTTTGATTGGGTTATCTCCAGAGTTGGTAAGTGCATATTTGCGTGAGATGGGAAAAGTGTGGATCGTGCTTCAGATTTCCTCCTGACCCTTTTAAATCACCAGTATGTTGGTAATTATTTGCCATTTCCATAGCGTTTTGCACTGTAGTAGTCATGAGGTCGGTCTCTGCATCCTTAAGCCTATGATGCTTTTCGCAGAGAAACCTCTGTTGAGGCCCAGGTAACTTGGTATTTCCCATACCTGGCACCGGAGCCTTGGAAGATAGGATTGTGTTCAGTATTATTTCACCATCCTTTACCCAGTGTTTCAAGAACGGGAGCCCTCTTCAACCGTTAGCGTAGGAATCGTTCTTTGGAGATGAGATATTTTTCTGGGGTGGCAAGTGCATGGCCTCTGTCCGTCCTGGGTTTGTTGGCCTAGCGCCAGACACGAGAAGTGCGCCTTTGTGGGAGAGGTGAATGGTGCGGATCCTGTTTGAGTCTAAAGACTGAAACAGGATCCGCACTTTTCACCGTTCCTTTCAGAATCATTTGATTCATCAGCTAGGAAAGGCGATTCCTTCTCCAGACCAATCGAAGGCTAGGCCAAGTAACTCGATCTTTCCAAGAGGTGTGTGGCACAACTTTTGAAAAACCGCTAGGGGGAGAACTATTTGGTATTTTTCCGTAGCACTTTTCACCGTAATTGTCATAAGGTTGGTCTCTGCATCCTTAAGGATACGAGCGTTTTTACAGATGAAAGCAGGCTGAGGCCCAGTAAACTTGGCATTTCCAAGAGTTGGTCCTAGAGACTACAAAGAAAGTGTTCCTTTAAGTATTATTCCACTGTGGTTTCACCATGAATTTCAGAACCCAAGCAGGTTTCTCACATTAGCATAAGAATCCTGCCTGGTAGTTGAGATTTCGGGGTGGGGAGTAAGTGCGGGGCTTTTGGCAGCCCCGCCTTTGTTTGGTTTACCTCCAGAGTTGGTAAGTGCATATTTGCGTCAGATGGGAAAAGTGTGGATCGTGCTTCAGATTTCCTCCTGACCCTTTTAAATCACCAGTATGTTGGTAATTATTTGCCATTTCCGTAGCGTTTTGCACCGTAGTAGTCATGAGGTCGGTCTCTGCATCCTTAAGCCTATGATGCTTTTCGCAGAGAAACCTCTGTTGAGGCCCAGGTAACTTGGTATTTCCCATACCTGGCACCGGAGCCTTGGAAGATAGGATTGTGTTCAGTATTATTTCACCATCCTTTACCCAGTGTTTCAAGAACGGGAGCCCTTTTCAACCGTTAGCGTAGGAATCCTTCTTTGGAGATGAGATATTTTTCTGGGGTGGCAAGTGCATGGCCTCTGTCCGTCCTGGGTTTGTTGGACTAGCGCCAGACACGAGAAGTGCGCCTTTGTGGGAGAGGTGAATAGTGCGGATCCTGTTTCAGTCTAAAGACTGAAACAGGATCCGCACTTTTACCGTTCCTTTCAGAATCATTTGATTCATCAGCTAGGAACGGCGATTCCTTCTCCAGACCAATTGAAGGCTAGGCCAAGTAACTCGATCTTTCCAAGAGGTATGTGGCACAACTTTTGAAAAACCGCTAGGGGGAGAACTATTTGGTATTTTTCCGTAGCACTTTTCACCGTAATTGTCATACGGTTGGTCTCTGCATCCTTAAGGATACGAGCGTTTTTACAGATGAAAGCAGGCTGAGGCCCAGTAAACTTGGCCTTTCCAAGAGTTGGTCCTAGAGACTACAAAGAAAGTGTTCCTTTAAGTATTATTCCACTGTGGTTTCACCATGATTTTCAGAACTCGAGCAGGTTTCTCACATTAGCATAAGAATCCTGCCTGGTAGTTGAGATTTCGGGGTGGGGAGTAAGTGCGGGGCTTCTGGCAGCCCTGCCTTTGATTGGTTTACCTCCAGAGTTGGTAAGTGCATATTTGCGTGAGATGGGGAAAGTGTGGATCGTGCTTCAGGTTTCCTCCTGACCCTTTTGAAATGTCCAGTATGTTGGTAATTATTTGCCATTTCCATAGCGTTTTGCACCGTAGTAGTCCTGAGGTCGGTCTCTGCATCCTGAAGCCTATGATGCTTTTCGCAGAGAAACCTCTGTTGAGGCCCAGGTAACTTGGTATTTCCCATACCTGGCGCCGGAGCCTGGGAAGATAGGATTGTGTTCAGTATTATTTCACCATCCTTTACCCAGTGTTTCAAGAACGGGAGCCCTTTTCAACCGTTAGCGTAGGAATCCTTCTTTGGAGATGAGATATTTTTCTGGGGTGGCAAGTGCATGGCCTCTGTCCGTCCTGGGTTTGTTGGACTAGCGCCAGACACGAGAAGTGCGCCTTTGTGGGAGAGGTGAATAGTGCGGATCCTGTTTCAGTCTAAAGACTGAAACAGGATCCGCACTTTTCACCGTTTCTTTCAGAATCATTTGAATCATCAGCTAGGTAACGGCGATTCCTTCTCCAGACCAATCGAAGGCTAGGCCAAGTAAGTCGATCTTTCCAAGAGGTGTGTGGCACAACATTTGAAAAACCGCTAGGGGGAGAACTATTTGGTATTTTTCCGTAGCACTTTTCACCGTAATTGTCATAAGGTTGGTCTCTGCATCCTTAAGGATACGAGCGTTTTTACAGACGAAAGCAGGCTGAGGCCCAGTAAACTTGGCCTTTCCAAGAGTTGATCCTAGAGACTACAAAGAAAGTGTTCTTTTAAGTATTATTCCACTGTGGTTTCACCATGACTTTCAGAACCCGAGCAGGTTTCTCACATTAGCATAAGAATCCTGCCTGGTAGTTGAGATTTCGGGGTGGGGAGTAAGTGCGGGGCTTCTGGCAGCCCTGCCTTTGATTGGTTTACCTCCAGAGTTGGTAAGTGCATATTTGCGTGAGATGGGAAAAGTGTGGATCGTGCTTCAGATTTCCTCCTGACCCTTTTAAATCACCAGTATGTTGGTAATTATTTGCCATTTCCATAGCGTTTTGCACCGTAGTAGTCATGAGTTCGGTCTCTGCATCCTTAAGCCTATGATGCTTTTCGCAGAGAAACCTCTATTGAGGCCCAGGTAACTTGGTATTTCCCATACTTGGCACCGGAGCCTTGGAAGATAGGATTGTGTTCAGTATTATTTCACCATCCTTTACCCAGTGTTTCAAGAACGGGAGCCCTCTTCAACCGTTAGCGTAGGAATCGTTCTTTGGAGATGAGATAATTTTCTGGCGTGGCAAGTGCATGGCCTCTGTCCGTCCTGGGTTTGTTGGACTAGCGCCAGACACGAGAAGTGCGCCTTTGTGGGAGAGGTGAATAGTGCGGATCCTGTTTCAGTCTAAAGACTGAAACAGGATCCGCACTTTTCACCGTTCCTTTCAGAATCATTTGATTCATCAGCTAGGAACGGCGATTCCTTCTCCAGAACAATCGAAGGCTAGGCCAAGTAACTCGATCTTTCCAAGAGGTGTGTGGCACAACTTTTGAAACACCGCTAGGGGGAGAACTATTTGGTATTTTTCCGTAGCACTTTTCACCGTAATTGTCATAAGGTTGGTCTCTGCATCCTTAAGCATATGAGCGTTTTCACAGACGAAAGCAGGCTGAGGCCCAGTAAACTTGGCCTTTCCAAGAGTTGGTCCTAGAGACTACAAAGAAAGTGTTCTTTTAGGTATTATTCAACTGGGTTTTCACCATGAGTTTCAGAACCCGAGCAGGTTTCTCACATTAGCAAAAGAATCCTGCCTGGTAGTTGAGATTTCTGGATGGCGTGTAAGAGCGGGGATCCTGTCAGCCCTGCCTTTGATTGGTTTACCTCCAGAGTTGGTAAGTGCATATTTGCGTGAGATGGGAAAAGTGTGGATCGTGCTTCAGATTTCCTCCTGAACCTTTTAAAGCACCAGTATGTTGGTAATTATTTGCCATTTCCATAGCGTTTTGCACCGTAGTAGTCATGAGGTCGGTCTCTGCATCCTTAAGCCTATGATGCTTTTCGCAGAGAAACCTCTGTTGAGGCCCAGGTAACTTGGTATTTCCCATACTTGGCACCGGAGCCTTGGAAGATAGGATTGTGTTCAGTATTATTTCACCATCCTTTACCCAGTGTTTCAAGAACGGGAGCCCTCTTCAACCGTTAGCGTAGGAATCGTTCTTTGGAGATGAGATAATTTTCTGGCGTGGCAAGTGCATGGCCTCTGTCCGTCCTGGGTTTGTTGGACTAGCGGCAGACACGAGAAGTGCGCCTTTTTGGGAGAGGTGAATAGTGCGGATCCTGTTTCAGTCTAAAGACTGAAACAGGATCCGCACTTTTCACCGTTCCTTTCAGAATCATTTGATTCATCAGCTAGGAACGGCGATTCCTTCTCCAGACCAATCGAAGGCTAGGCCAAGTAACTCGATCTTTCCAAGAGGTGTGTGGCACAACTTTTGAAACACCGCTAGGGGGAGAACTATTTGGTATTTTTCCGTAGCACTTTTCACCGTAATTGTCATAAGGTTGGTCTCTGCATCCTTAAGCATATGAGCGTTTTCACAGACGAAAGCAGGCTGAGGCCCAGTAAACTTGGCCTTTCCAAGAGTTGGTCCTAGAGACTACAAAGAAAGTGTTCTTTTAAGTATTATTCAACTGGGTTTTCACCATGATTTTCAGAACCCAAGCAGGTTTCTCACATTAGCGTAAGAATCCTGCCTGGTAGTTGAGATTTCGGGGTGGGGAGTAAGTGCGGGGCTTCTGGCAGCCCTGCCTTTGTTTGGTTTACCTCCAGAGTTGGTAAGTGCATATTTGCGTGAGATGGGAAAAGTGTGGATCGTGCTTCAGATTTCCTCCTGACCCTTTTAAATCACCAGTATGTTGGTAATTATTTGCCATTTCCGTAGCGTTTTGCACCGTAGTAGTCATGAGGTCGGTCTCTGCATCCTTAAGCCTATGATGCTTTTCGCAGAGAAACCTTTGTTGAGGCCCAGGTAACTTGGTATTTCCCATACCTGGCACCGGAGCCTTGGAAGATAGGATTGTGTTCAGTATTATTTCACCGTCCTTTACCCAGTGTTTCAAGAACGGGAGCACTTTTCAACCGTTAGCGTAGGAATCCTTCTTTGGAGATGAGATATTTTTCTGGGGTGGCAAGTGCATGGCCTCTGTCCGTCCTGGGTTTGTTGGACTAGCGCCAGACACGAGAAGTGCGCCTTTGTGGGAGAGGTGAATAGTGCGGATCCTGTTTCAGTCTAAAGACTGAAACAGGATCCGCACTTTTCACCGTTCCTTTCAGAATCATTTGATTCATCAGCTAGGAACGGCGATTCCTTCTCCAGACCAATCGAAGGCTAGGCCAAGTAACTCGATCTTTCCAAGAGGTGTGTGGCACAACTTTTGAAACACCGCTAGGGGGAGAACTATTTGGTATTTTTCCGTAGGACTTTTCACCGTAATTGTCATAAGGTTGTTCTCTGCATCCTTAAGGATACGAGCGTTTTTACAGATGAAAGCAGGCTGAGGCCCAGTAAACTTGGCCTTTCCAAGAGTTGGTCCTTGAGACTACAAAGAAAGTGTTCCTTTAAGTATTATTCCACTGTGGTTTCACCATGATTTTCAGAACCCGAGCAGGTTTCTCACATTAGCATAAGAATCCTGCCTGGTAGTTGATATTTCTGGGTGGCGTGTAAGAGCGGGGATCCTGTCAGCCCTGCCTTTGATTGGGTTATCTCCAGAGTTGGTAAGTGCATATTTGCGTAGATGGGAAAAGTGTGGATCGTGCTTCAGATTTCCTCCTGACCCTTTTGAAATGACCAGTATGTTGGTAATTATTTGCCATTTCCATAGCGTTTTCACCGTAATAGTCAAGAGGTCGGTCTCTGCATCCTGAAGCCTATGATGCTCTTCGCAGAGAAACCTCTGCTGAGGCCCAGGTAACTAGGTATTTCCCATACCTGGCACCAGAGCCTGGGAAAATAGGATTGTTTTCAGTATTATTTCACCATCCTTTACCCAGTGTTTCAAGAACGGGAGCCCTTTTCAACCGTTAGCGTAGGAATCCTTCTTTGGAGATGAGATATTTTTCTGGGGTGGCAAGTGCATGGCCTCTGTCCGTCCTTGGTTTGTTGGACTAGCGCCAGACACGAGAAGTGCGCCTTTGTGGGAGAGGTGAATAGTGCGGATCCTGTTTCAGTGTAAAGACTGAAACAGGATCCGCACTTTTCACCGTTCCTTTCAGAATCATTTGATTCATCAGCTAGGAACGGCGATTCCTTCCCAGACCAACCGAAGGCTAGGCCAAGTAAGTCGATCTTTCCAAGAGGTGTGTGGCACAACTTTTGAAAAACCGTTAGGGGGAGAACTATTTGGTATTTTTCCGTAGCACTTTTCACCGTAATTGTCATAAGGTTGGTCTCTGCATCCTTAAGCATATGAGCGTTTTCACAGACGAAAGCAGGCTGAGGCCCAGTAAACTTGGCCTTTCCAAGAGTTGGTCCTAGAGACTACAAAGAAAGTGTTCTTTTAAGTATTATTCCACTGGGGTTTCAGCATGATTTTCAGAACCCGAGCAGGTTTCTCACATTAGCATAAGAATCCTGCCTGGTAGTTGAGATTTCTGGGTGGCGTGTAAGAGCGGGGATCCTGTCAGCCCTGCCTTTGATTGGGTTATCTCCAGAGTTGGTAAGTGCATATTTGCGTGAGATGGGAAAAGTGTGGATCGTGCTTCAGATTTCCTCCTGACCCTTTTAAATCACCAGTATGTTGGTAATTATTTGCCATTTCCATAGCGTTTTGCACTGTAGTAGTCATGAGGTCGGTCTCTGCATCCTTAAGCCTATGATGCTTTTCGCAGAGAAACCTCTGTTGAGGCCCAGGTAACTTGGTATTTCCCATACCTGGCACCGGAGCCTTGGAAGATAGGATTGTGTTCAGTATTATTTCACCATCCTTTACCCAGTGTTTCAAGAACGGGAGCCCTCTTCAACCGTTAGCGTAGGAATCGTTCTTTGGAGATGACATATTTTTCTGGGGTGGCAAGTGCATGGCCTCTGTCCGTCCTGGGTTTGTTGGCCTAGCGCCAGACACGAGAAGTGCGCCTTTGTGGGAGAGGTGAATGGTGCGGATCCTGTTTGAGTCTAAAGACTGAAACAGGATCCGCACTTTTCACCGTTCCTTTCAGAATCATTTGATTCATCAGCTAGGAAAGGCGATTCCTTCTCCAGACCAATCGAAGGCTAGGCCAAGTAACTCGATCTTTCCAAGAGGTGTGTGGCACAACTTTTGAAAAACCGCTAGGGGGAGAACTATTTGGTATTTTTCCGTAGCACTTTTCACCGTAATTGTCATAAGGTTGGTCTCTGCATCCTTAAGGATACGAGCGTTTTTACAGATGAAAGCAGGCTGAGGCCCAGTAAACTTGGCATTTCCAAGAGTTGGTCCTAGAGACTACAAAGAAAGTGTTCCTTTAAGTATTATTCCACTGTGGTTTCACCATGAATTTCAGAACCCAAGCAGGTTTCTCACATTAGCATAAGAATCCTGCCTGGTAGTTGAGATTTCGGGGTGGGGAGTAAGTGCGGGGCTTTTGGCAGCCCCGCCTTTGTTTGGTTTACCTCCAGAGTTGGTAAGTGCATATTTGCGTGAGATGGGAAAAGTGTGGATCGTGCTTCAGATTTCCTCCTGACCCTTTTGAAATGACCAGTATGTTGGTAATTATTTGCCATTTCCATAGCGTTTTCACCGTAATAGTCAAGAGGTCGGTCTCTGCATCCTGAAGCCTATGATGCTTTTCGCAGAGAAACCTCTGCTGAGGCCCAGGTAACTTGGTATTTCCCATACCTGTCACCGTAGCCTAGGAAGATAGGATTGTTTTCAGTATTATTTCACCATCCTTTCACCACTTTTTCAAGAACGGGAGCCCTTTTCAACCGTTAGCATAGGAATCCTTCTTTGGAGATGAGATAATTTTCTGGCGTGGCAAGTGCATGGCCTCTGTCCGTCCTGGGTTTGTTGGACTAGCGGCAGACACGAGAAGTGCGCCTTTTTGGGAGAGGTGAATAGTGCGGATCCTGTTTCAGTCTAAAGACTGAAACAGGATCCGCACTTTTCACCGTTCCTTTCAGAATCATTTGATTCATCAGCTAGGAACGGCGATTCCTTCTCCAGACCAATCGAAGGCTAGGCCAAGTAACTCGATCTTTCCAAGAGGTGTGTGGCACAACTTTTGAAACACCGCTAGGGGGAGAACTATTTGGTATTTTTCCGTAGCACTTTTCACCGTAATTGTCATAAGGTTGGTCTCTGCATCCTTAAGCATATGAGCGTTTTCACAGACGAAAGCAGGCTGAGGCCCAGTAAACTTGGCCTTTCCAAGAGTTGGTCCTAGAGACTACAAAGAAAGTGTTCTTTTAAGTATTATTCCACTGTGGTTTCACCATGATTTTCAGAACCCGAGCAGGTTTCTCACATTAGCATAAGAATCCTGCCTGGTAGTTGAGATTTCGGGGTGGGGAGTTAGTGCGGGGCTTCTGGCAGCCCTGCCTTTGATTGGTTTACCTCCAGAGTTGGTAAGTGCATATTTGCGTGAGATGGGAAAAGTGTGGATCGTGCTTCAGATTTCCTCCTGACCCTTTTGAAATGTCCAGTATGTTGGTAATTATTTGCCATTTCCATAGCGTTTTGCACCGTAGTAGTCCTGAGGTCGGTCTCTGCATCCTGAAGCCTATGATGCTTTTAGCAGAGAAACCTCTGCTGAGGCCCAGGTAACTTGGTATTTCCCATACCTGGCACCGGAGCCTGGGAAGATAGGATTGTTTTCAGTATTATTTCACCATCCTTTACCCAGTGTTTCAAGAACGGGAGCCCTTTTCAACCGTTAGCGTAGGAATCGTTCTTTGGAGATGACATATTTTTCTGGGGTGGCAAGTGCATGGCCTCTGTCCGTCCTGGGTTTGTTGGACTAACGCCAGACACGAGAAGTGCGCCTTTGTGGGAGAGGTGAATAGTGCGGATCCTGTTTCAGTCTAAAGACTGAAACAGGATCCGCACTTTTCACCGTTCCTTTCAGAATCATTTGATTCATCAGCTAGGAACGGCGATTCCTTCTCCAGACCAATCGAAGGCTAGGCCAAGTAACTCGATCTTTCCAAGAGGTGTGTGGCACAACTTTTGAAAAACCGCTAGGGGGAGAACTATTTGGTATTTTTCCGTAGCACTTTTCACCGTAATTGTCATAAGGTTGGTCTCTGCATCCTTAAGCATATGAGCGTTTTCACAGACGAAAGCAGGCTGAGGCCCAATAAACTTGGCCTTTCCAAGAGTTGGTCCTAGAGACTACAAAGAAAGTGTTCTTTTAAGTATTATTCCACTGGGGTTTCAGCATGATTTTCAGAACCCGAGCAGGTTTCTCACATTAGCGTAAGAATCCTGCCTGGTAGTTGAGATTTCTGGGTGGCGTGTAAGAGCGGGGATTCTGTCAGCCCTGCCTTTGATTGGGTTATCTCCAGAGTTGGTAAGTGCATATTTGCGTGAGATGGGAAAAGTGTGGATCGTGCTTCAGATTTCCTCCTGACCCTTTTAAATCACCAGTATGTTGGTAATCATTTGCCATTTCCATAGCGTTTTGAACCGTAGTAGTCATGAGGTCGGTCTCTGCATCCTGAAGCCTATGATGCTTTTCGCAGAGAAACCTCTGCTGAGCCCCAGGTAACTTGGTATTTCCCATACCTGGCACCGGAGCCTTGAAAGATAGGGTTGTTTTCAGTATTATTTCACCATCCTTTACCCAGTGTTTCAAGAACGGGAGCCCTTTTCAACCGCTAGCGTAGGAATCCTTCTTTGGAGATGAGATATTTTTCTGGGGTGGCAAGTGCATGGCCTCTGTCAGTCCTGGGCTTGTTGGACTAACGCCAGACACGAGAAGTGCGCCTTTGTGGGATAGGTGAATAGTGCGGATCCTGTTTCAGTCTAAAGACTGAAACAGGATCCGCACTTTTCACCGTTCCTTTCAGAATCATTTGATTCATCAGCCAGGAACGGCGATTCCTTCTCCAGACCAATCGAAGGCTAGGCCAAGTAACTCGATCTTTCCAAGAGGTGTGTGGCACAACTTTTGAAACACCGCTAGGGGGAGAACTATTTGGTATTTTTCCGTAGCACTTTTCACCGTAATTGTCATAAGGTTGGTCTCTGCATCCTTAAGCATATGAGCGTTTTCACAGACGAAAGCAGGCTGAGGCCCAGTAAACTTGGCCTTTCCTAGAGTTGGTCCTAGAGACTACAAAGAAAGTGTTCTTTTAAGTATTATTCCACTGGGGTTTCAGCATGATTTTCAGAACCCGAGCAGGTTTCTCACATTAGCATAAGAATCCTGCCTGGTAGTTGAGATTTCTGGGTGGCGTGTAAGAGCGGGGATTCTGTCAGCCCTGCCTTTGATTGGGTTATCTCCAGAGTTGGTAAGTGCATATTTGCGTGAGATGGGAAAAGTGTGGATCGTGCTTCAGATTTCCTCCTGACCCTTTTAAATCACCAGTATGTTGGTAATTATTTGCCATTTCCAGAGCGTTTTGCACCGTAGTAGTCCTGAGGTCGGTGTCTGCATCCTGAAGCCTATGATGCTTTTCGCAGAGAAACCTCTGTTGAGGCCCAGGTAACTTGGTATTTCCCATACCTGGCACCGGAGCCTGGGAAGATAGGATTGTGTTCAGTATTATTTCACCATCCTTTACCCAGTGTTTCAAGAACGGGAGCCCTTTTCAACCGTTAGCGTAGGAATCGTTCTTTGGAGATGACATATTTTTCTGGGGTGGCAAGTGCATGGCCTCTGTCCGTCCTGGGTTTGTTGGACTAACGCCAGACACGAGAAGTGCGCCTTTGTGGGAGAGGTGAATAGTGCGGATCCTGTTTCAGTCTAAAGACTGAAACAGGATCCGCACTTTTCACCGTTCCTTTCAGAATCATTTGATTCATCAGCTAGGAACGGCGATTCCTTCTCCAGACCAATCGAAGGCTAGGCCAAGTAACTCGATCTTTCCAAGAGGTGTGTGGCACAACTTTTGAAACACCGCTAGGGGGAGAACTATTTGGTATTTTTCCGTAGCACTTTTCACCGTAATTGTCATAAGGTTGGTCTCTGCATCCTTAAGGATACGAGCGTTTTTACAGATGAAAGCAGGCTGAGGCCCAGTAAACTTGGCCTTTCCAAGAGTTGGTCCTAGAGACTACAAAGAAACTGTTCCTTTAAGTATTATTCCACTGTGGTTTCACCATGATTTTCAGAACCTGAGCAGGTTTCTCACATTAGCATAAGAATCCTGCCTGGTAGTTGAGATTTCGGGGTGGGGAGTAAGTGCGGGGCTTCTGGCAGCCCTGCCTTTGATTGGTTTACCTCCAGAGTTGGTAAGTGCATATTTGCGTCAGATGGGAAAAGTGTGGATCATGCTTCAGATTTCCTCCTGACCCTTTTGAAATGACCAGTATGTTGGTAATTATTTGCCATTTCCATAGCGTTTTGCACCGTAGTAGTCCTGAGGTCGGTCTCTGCATCCTGAAGCCTATGATGCTTTTCGCAGAGAAACCTCTGTTGAGGCCCAGGTAACTTGGTATTTCCCATACCTGGCACCGGAGCCTGGGAAGATAGGATTGTTTTCAGTATTATTTCACCATCCTTTACCCAGTGTTTCAAGAACGGGAGCCCTTTTCAACCGTTAGCGTAGGAATCGTTCTTTGGAGATGACATATTTTTCTGGGGTTGCAAGTGCATGGCCTCTGTCCGTCCTGGGTTTGTTGGACTAACGCCAACACGAGAAGTGCGCCTTTGTGGGAGAGGTGAATAGTGCGGATCCTGTTTCAGTCTAAAGACTGAAACAGGATCCGCACTTTTCACCGTTCCTTTCAGAATCATTTGATTCATCAGCTAGGAACGGCGATTCCTTCTCCAGACCAATCGAAGGCTAGGCCAAGTAACTCGATCATTCCAAGAGGTGTGTGGCACAACTTTTGAAACATCGCTAGGGGGAGAACTATTTGGTATTTTTCCGTAGCACTTTTCACCGTAATTGTCATAAGGTTGGTCTCTGCATCCTTAAGGATACGAGCGTTTTTACAGATGAAAGCAGGCTGAGGCCCAGTAAACTTGGCCTTTCCAAGAGTTGGTCCTAGAGACTACAAAGAAAGTGTTCCTTTAAGTATTATTCCACTGTGGTTTCACCATGATTTTCAGAACCCGAGCAGGTTTCTCACATTAGCATAAGAATCCTGCCTGGTAGTTGAGATTTCGGGGTGGGGAGTAAGTGCGGGGCTTCTGGCAGCCCTGCCTTTGATTGGTTTACCTCCAGAGTTTGTAAGTGCATATTTGCGTCAGAATGGAAAAGTGTGGATCGTGCTTCAGATTTCCTCCTGACCCTTTTGAAATGACCAGTATGTTGGTAATTATTTGCCATTTCCATAGCGTTTTGCACCGTAGTAGTCATGAGGTCGGTCTCTGCATCCTGAAGCCTATGATGCTTTTCGCAGAGAAACCTCTGTTGAGGCCCAGGTAACTTGGTATTTCCCATACCTGGCACCGGAGCCTGGGAAGATAGGATTGTTTTCAGTATTATTTCACCATCCTTTACCCAGTGTTTCAAGAACGGGAGCCCTTTTCAATCGTTAGCGTAGGAATCCTTCTTTGGAGATGAGATATTTTTCTGGGGTGGCAAGTGCATGGCCTCTGTCCGTCCTGGGTTTGTTGGACTAGCGCCAGACACGAGAAGTGCGCCTTTGTGGGAGAGGTGAACAGTGCGCATCCTGTTTCAGTCTAAAGACTGAAACAGGATCCGCACTTTTCACCGTTCCTTTCAGAATCATTTGATTCATCAGCTAGGAACGGCGATTCCTTCCCAGACCAACCGAAGGCTAGGCCAAGTAAGTCGATCTTTCCAAGAGGTGTGTGGCACAACTTTTGAAAAACCGTTAGGGGGAGAACTATTTGGTATTTTTCCGTAGCACTTTTCACCGTAATTGTCATAAGGTTGGTCTCTGCATCCTTAAGCATATGAGCGTTTTCACAGACGAAAGCAGGCTGAGGCCCAGTAAACTTGGCCTTTCCAAGAGTTGGTCCTAGAGACTACAAAGAAAGTGTTCTTTTAAGTATTATTCCACTGGGGTTTCAGCATGATTTTCAGAACCCGAGCAGGTTTCTCACATTAGCATAAGAATCCTGCCTGGTAGTTGAGATTTCTGGGTGGCGTGTAAGAGCGGGGATCCTGTCAGCCCTGCCTTTGATTGGGTTATCTCCAGAGTTGGTAAGTGCATATTTGCGTGAGATGGGAAAAGTGTGGATCGTGCTTCAGATTTCCTCCTGACCCTTTTAAATCACCAGTATGTTGGTAATTATTTGCCATTTCCATAGCGTTTTGCACTGTAGTAGTCATGAGGTCGGTCTCTGCATCCTTAAGCCTATGATGCTTTTCGCAGAGAAACCTCTGTTGAGGCCCAGGTAACTTGGTATTTCCCATACCTGGCACCGGAGCCTTGGAAGATAGGATTGTGTTCAGTATTATTTCACCATCCTTTACCCAGTGTTTCAAGAACGGGAGCCCTCTTCAACCGTTAGCGTAGGAATCGTTCTTTGGAGATGAGATATTTTTCTGGGGTGGCAAGTGCATGGCCTCTGTCCGTCCTGGGTTTGTTGGCCTAGCGCCAGACACGAGAAGTGCGCCTTTGTGGGAGAGGTGAATGGTGCGGATCCTGTTTGAGTCTAAAGACTGAAACAGGATCCGCACTTTTCACCGTTCCTTTCAGAATCATTTGATTCATCAGCTAGGAAAGGCGATTCCTTCTCCAGACCAATCGAAGGCTAGGCCAAGTAACTCGATCTTTCCAAGAGGTGTGTGGCACAACTTTTGAAAAACCGCTAGGGGGAGAACTATTTGGTATTTTTCCGTAGCACTTTTCACCGTAATTGTCATAAGGTTGGTCTCTGCATCCTTAAGGATACGAGCGTTTTTACAGATGAAAGCAGGCTGAGGCCCAGTAAACTTGGCATTTCCAAGAGTTGGTCCTAGAGACTACAAAGAAAGTGTTCCTTTAAGTATTATTCCACTGTGGTTTCACCATGAATTTCAGAACCCAAGCAGGTTTCTCACATTAGCATAAGAATCCTGCCTGGTAGTTGAGATTTCGGGGTGGGGAGTAAGTGCGGGGCTTCTGGCAGCCCTGGCTTTGATTGGTTTACCTCCAGAGTTGGTAAGTGCATATTTGCGTGAGATGGGAAAAGTGTGGATCGTGCTTCAGATTTCCTCCTGACCCTTTTGAAATGACCAGTATGTTGGTAATTATTTGCCATTTCCATAGCGTTTTCACCGTAATAGTCAAGAGGTCGGTCTCTGCATCCTGAAGCCTATGATGCTTTTCGCAGAGAAACCTCTGCTGAGGCCCAGGTAACTTGGTATTTCCCATACCTGGCACCGGAGCCTGGGAAGATAGGATTGTTTTCAGTATTATTTCACCATCCTTTACCCAGTGTTTCAAGAACGGGAGCCCTTTTCAACGGTTAGCGTAGGAATCGTTCTTTGGAGATGAGATATTTTTCTGGGGTGGCAAGTGCATGGCCTCTGTCAGTCCTGGGTTTGTTGGACTACCGCCAGACACGAGAAGTGCGCCTTTGTGGGAGAGGTGAATAGTGCGGATCCTGTTTCAGTCTAAAGACTGAAACAGGATCCGCACTTTTCACCGTTCCTTTCAGAATCATTTGATTCATCAGCTAGGAATTGCGATTCCTTCTCCAGACCAATCGAAGGCTAGGCCAAGTAACTCGATCTTTCCAAGAGATGTGTGGCACAACTTTTGAAACACCGCTAGGGGGAGAACTATTTGGTATTTTTCCGTAGCACTTTTCACCGTAATTGTCATAAGGTTGGTCTCTGCATCCTTAAGCATATGAGCGTTTTCACAGACCAAAGCAGGCTGAGGCCCAGTAAACTTGGCATTTCCAAGAGTTGGTCCTAGAGACTAAAAAGAAAGTGTTCTTTTAAGTATTGTTTCACTGGGGTTTCACCATGATTTTCAAAACCCGAGCAGGTTTCTCACATTAGCATAAGAATCCTGCCTGGTATTTGAGATTTCTGGGTGGCGTGTTAGAGCGGGGATCCTGTCAGCCCTGCCTTTGATTGGGTTATCTCCAGAGTTGGTAAGTGCATATTTGCGTGAGATGGGAAAAGTGTGGATCGTGCTTCAGATTTCCTCCTGACCCTTTTGAAATGACCAGTATGTTGGTAATTATTTGCCATTTCCATAGCGTTTTGCACTGTAGTAGTCATGAGGTCGGTCTCTGCATCCTGAAGCCTATGATGCTTTTCGCAGAGAAACCTCTGTTGAGGCCCAGGTAACTTGGTATTTCCCATACCTGGCACCGGAGCCTTGGAAGATAGGATTGTGTTCAGTATTATTTCACCATCCTTTACCCAGTGTTTCAAGAACGGGAGCCCTCTTCAACCGTTAGCGTAGGAATCGTTCTTTGGAGATGAGATATTTTTCTGGGGTGGCAAGTGCATGGCCTCTGTCCGTCCTGGGTTTGTTGGACTAGCGCCAGACACGAGAAGTGCGCCTTTGTGGGAGAGGTGAATAGTGCGGATCCTGTTTCAGTCTAAGACTGAAACAGGATCCGCACTTTTCACCGTTCCTTTCAGAATCATTTGATTCATCAGCTAGGAATGGCGATTCCTTCTCCAGACCAATCGAAGGCTAGGCCAAGTAACTCGATCTTTCCAAGAGGTGTGTGGCACAACTTTTGAAAAACCGCTAGGGGGAGAACTATTTGGTATTTTTCCGTAGCACTTTTCACCGTAATTGTCATAAGGTTGGTCTCTGCATCCTTAAGCATATCAGCGTTTTCACAGACGAAAGCAGGCTGAGGCCAAGTAAACTTGGCATTTCCAAGAGTTGGTCCTAGAGACTACAAAGATAGTGTTCTTTTAAGTATTATTCCACTGGGGTTTCACCATGATTTTCAGAACCCGAGCAGGTTTCTCACATTAGCATAAGAATCCTGCCTGTTAGTTGATATTTCTGGGTGGCGTGTAAGAGCGGGGATCCTGTCAGCCCTGCCTTTGATTGGCTTATCTCCAGAGTTGGTAAGTGCATATTTGCGTGAGATGGGAAATGTGTGGATCGTGCTTCAGATTTCCTCCTGACCCTTTTGAAATGACCAGTATGTTGGTAATTATTTGCCATTTCCATAGCGTTTTCACCGTAATAGTCAAGAGGTCGGTCTCTGCATCCTGAAGCCTATGATGCTTTTCGCAGAGAAACCTCTGCTGAGGCCCAGGTAACTTGGTATTTCCCATACCTGGCACCAGAGCCTGGGAAGATAGGATTGTTTTCAGTATTATTTCACCATCCTTTACCCAGTGTTTCAAGAACGGGAGCCCTCTTCAACCGTTAGCGTAGGAATCGTTCTTTGGAGATGAGATATTTTTCTGGGGTGGCAAGTGCATGGCCTCTGTCCGTCCTGGGTTTGTTGGACTAGCGCCAGACACGAGAAGTGCGCCTTTGTGGGAGAGGTGAATGGTGCGGATCCTGTTTGAGTCTAAAGACTGAAACAGGATCCGCACTTTTCACCGTTCCTTTCAGAATCATTTGATTCATCAGCTAGGAACGGCGATTCCTTCTCCAGACCAATCGAAGGCTAGGCCAAGTAACTCGATCTTTCCAAGAGGTGTGTGGCACAACTTTTGAAAAACCGCTAGGGGGAGAACTATTTGGTATTTTTCCGTAGCACTTTTCACCGTAATTGTCATAAGGTTGGTCTCTGCATCCTTAAGGATACGAGCGTTTTTACAGATGAAAGCAGGCTGAGGCCCAGTAAACTTGGCATTTCCAAGAGTTGGTCCTAGAGACTAAAAAGAAAGTGTTCTTTGAAGTATTGTTTCACTGTGGTTTCACCATGATTTTCAGAACCCAAGCAGGTTTCTCACATTAGCGTAAGAATCCTGCCTGGTAGTTGAGATTTCGGGGTGGGGAGTAAGTGCGGGGCTTTTGGCAGCCCCGCCTTTGTTTGGTTTACCTCCAGAGTTGGTAAGTGCATATTTGCGTCAGATGGGAAAAGTGTGGATCGTGCTTCAGATTTCCTCCTGACCCTTTTAAATCACCAGTATGTTGGTAATTATTTGCCATTTCCGTAGCGTTTTGCACCGTAGTAGTCATGAGGTCGGTCTCTGCATCCTTAAGCCTATGATGCTTTTCGCAGAGAAACCTCTGTTGAGGCCCAGGTAACTTGGTATTTCCCATACCTGGCACCGGAGCCTTGGAAGATAGGATTGTGTTCAGTATTATTTCACCATCCTTTACCCAGTGTTTCAAGAACGGGAGCCCTTTTCAACCGTTAGCGTAGGAATCCTTCTTTGGAGATGAGATATTTTTCTGGGGTGGCAAGTGCATGGCCTCTGTCCGTCCTGGGTTTGTTGGACTAGCGCCAGACACGAGAAGTGCGCCTTTGTGGGAGAGGTGAATAGTGCGGATCCTGTTTCAGTCTAAAGACTGAAACAGGATCCGCACTTTTCACCGTTCCTTTCAGAATCATTTGATTCATCAGCTAGGAACGGCGATTCCTTCTCCAGACCAATTGAAGGCTAGGCCAAGTAACTCGATCTTTCCAAGAGGTATGTGGCACAACTTTTGAAAAACCGCTAGGGGGAGAACTATTTGGTATTTTTCCGTAGCACTTTTCACCGTAATTGTCATACGGTTGGTCTCTGCATCCTTAAGGATACGAGCGTTTTTACAGATGAAAGCAGGCTGAGGCCCAGTAAACTTGGCCTTTCCAAGAGTTGGTCCTAGAGACTACAAAGAAAGTGTTCCTTTAAGTATTATTCCACTGTGGTTTCACCATGATTTTCAGAACTCGAGCAGGTTTCTCACATTAGCATAAGAATCCTGCCTGGTAGTTGAGATTTCGGGGTGGGGAGTAAGTGCGGGGCTTCTGGCAGCCCTGCCTTTGATTGGTTTACCTCCAGAGTTGGTAAGTGCATATTTGCGTGAGATGGGGAAAGTGTGGATCGTGCTTCAGATTTCCTCCTGACCCTTTTGAAATGTCCAGTATGTTGGTAATTATTTGCCATTTCCATAGCGTTTTGCACCGTAGTAGTCCTGAGGTCGGTCTCTGCATCCTGAAGCCTATGATGCTTTTCACAGAGAAACCTCTGTTGAGGCCCAGGTAACTTGGTATTTCCCATACCTGGCACCGGAGCCTGGCAAGATAGGATTGTTTTCAGTATTATTTCACCATCCTTTACCCAGTGTTTCAAGAACGGGAGCCCTTTTCAACCGTTAGCGTAGGAATCCTTCTTTGGAGATGAGATATTTTTCTGGGGTGGCAAGTGCATGGCCTCTGTCAGTCCTGGGTTTGTTGGACTAACGCCAGACACGAGAAGTGCGCCTCTGTGGGAGAGGTGAATAGTGCGGATCCTGTTTCAGTCTAAAGACTGAAACAGGATCCGCACTTTTCACCGTTCCTTTCAGAATCATTTGATTCATCAGCTAGGAACAGCGATTCCTTCTCCAGACCAATCGAAGGCTAGGCCAAGTAAGTCGATCTTTCCAAGAGGTGTGTGGCACAACTTTTGAAAAACCGCTAGGGGGAGAACTATTTGGTATTTTTCCGTAGCACTTTTCACCGTAATTGTCATAAGGTTGGTCTCTGCATCCTTAAGCATATGAGCGTTTTCACAAACGAAAGCAGGCTGAGGCCCAGTAAACTTGGCATTTCCAAAAGTTGGTCCTAGAGACTACAAAGAAAGTGTTCTTTTAAGTATTATTCCACTGGGGTTTCACCATGATTTTCAGAACCCGAGCAGGTTTCTCACATTAGCATAAGAATCCTGACTGGTAGTTGAGATTTCTGGGTGGCGTGTAAGAGCGGGGATCCTGTCAGCCCTGCCTTTGATTGGGTTATCTCCAGAGTTGGTAAGTGCATATTTGCGTGAGATGGGAAAAGTGTGGATCGTGCTTCAGGTTTCCTCCTGACCCTTTTGAAATGACCAGTATGTTGGTAATTATTTGCCATTTCCATAGCGTTTTCACCATAATAGTCAAGAGGTCGGTCTCTGCATCCTGAAGCCTATGATGCTTTTCGCAGAGAAACCTCTGCTGAGGCCCAGGTAACTTGGTATTTCCCATACCTGGCGCCGGAGCCTGGGAAGATAGGATTGTTTTCAGTATTATTTCACCATCCTTTACCCAGTGTTTCAAGAACGGGAGCACTTTTCAACCGTAAGCGTAGGAATCCTTCCTTGGAGATGAGATATTTTTCTGGGGTGGCAAGTGCATGGCCTCTGTCAGTCCTGGGTTTGTTGGACTAGCGCCAGACACGAGAAGTGCGCCTTTGTGGGAGAGGTGAATAGTGCGGATCCTGTTTCAGTCTAAAGACTGAAACAGGATCTGCACTTTTCACCGTTCCTTTCAGAATCATTTGATTCATCAGCTAGGAACGGCGATTCCTTCTCCAGACCAATCGAAGGCTAGGCCAAGTAACTCGATCTTTCCAAGAGGTGTGTGGCACAACTTTTGAAAAACCGCTAGGGGGAGAACTATTTGGTATTTTTCCGTAGCACTTTTCACCGTAATTGTCATAAGGTTGGTCTCTGCATCCTTAAGGATACGAGCGTTTTTACAGATGAAAGCAGGCTGAGGCCCAGTAAACTTGGCATTTCCAAGAGTTGGTCCTAGAGACTACAAAGAAAGTGTTCCTTTAAGTATTATTCCACTGTGGTTTCACCATGAATTTCAGAACCCAAGCAGGTTTCTCACATTAGCATAAGAATCCTGCCTGGTAGTTGAGATTTCGGGGTGGGGAGTAAGTGCGGGGCTTCTGGCAGCCCTGGCTTTGATTGGTTTACCTCCAGAGTTGGTAAGTGCATATTTGCGTGAGATGGGAAAAGTGTGGATCGTGCTTCAGATTTCCTCCTGACCCTTTTGAAATGACCAGTATGTTGGTAATTATTTGCCATTTCCATAGCGTTTTCACCGTAATAGTCAAGAGGTCGGTCTCTGCATCCTGAAGCCTATGATGCTTTTCGCAGAGAAACCTCTGCTGAGGCCCAGGTAACTTGGTATTTCCCATACCTGGCACCGGAGCCTGGGAAGATAGGATTGTTTTCAGTATTATTTCACCATCCTTTACCCAGTGTTTCAAGAACGGGAGCCCTTTTCAACGGTTAGCGTAGGAATCCTTCTTTGGAGATGAGATATTTTTCTGGGGTGGCAAGTGCATGGCCTCTGTCAGTCCTGGGTTTGTTGGACTACCGCCAGACACGAGAAGTGCGCCTTTGTGGGAGAGGTGAATAGTGCGGATCCTGTTTCAGTCTAAAGACTGAAACAGGATCCGCACTTTTCACCGTTCCTTTCAGAATCATTTGATTCATCAGCTAGGAATGGCGATTCCTTCTCCAGACCAATCGAAGGCTAGGCCAAGTAACTCGATCTTTCCAAGAGGTGTGTGGCACAACTTTTGAAACACCGCTAGGGGGAGAACTATTTGGTATTTTTCCGTAGCACTTTTCACCGTAATTGTCATAAGGTTGGTCTCTGCATCCTTAAGCATATGAGCGTTTTCACAGACCAAAGCAGGCTGAGGCCCAGTAAACTTGGCATTTCCAAGAGTTGGTCCTAGAGACTAAAAAGAAAGTGTTCTTTTAAGTATTGTTTCACTGGGGTTTCACCATGATTTTCAAAACCCGAGCAGGTTTCTCACATTAGCATAAGAATCCTGCCTGGTATTTGAGATTTCTGGGTGGCGTGTAAGAGCGGGGATCCTGTCAGCCCTGCCTTTGATTGGGTTATCTCCAGAGTTGGTAAGTGCATATTTGCGTGAGATGGGAAAAGTGTGGATCGTGCTTCAGATTTCCTCCTGACCCTTTTGAAATGACCAGTATGTTGGTAATTATTTGCCATTTCCATAGCGTTTTGCACTGTAGTAGTCATGAGGTCGGTCTCTGCATCCTGAAGCCTATGATGCTTTTCGCAGAGAAACCTCTGTTGAGGCCCAGGTAACTTGGTATTTCCCATACCTGGCACCGGAGCCTTGGAAGATAGGATTGTGTTCAGTATTATTTCACCATCCTTTACCCAGTGTTTCAAGAACGGGAGCCCTCTTCAACCGTTAGCGTAGGAATCGTTCTTTGGAGATGAGATATTTTTCTGGGGTGGCAAGTGCATGGCCTCTGTCCGTCCTGGGTTTGTTGGACTAGCGCCAGACACGAGAAGTGCGCCTTTGTGGGAGAGGTGAATACTGCGGATCCTGTTTCAGTCTAAAGACTGAAACAGGATCCGCACTTTTCACCGTTCCTTTCAGAATCATTTGATTCATCAGCTAGGAATGGCGATTCCTTCTCCAGACCAATCGAAGGCTAGGCCAAGTAACTCGATCTTTCCAAGAGGTGTGTGGCACAACTTTTGAAAAACCGCTAGGGGGAGAACTATTTGGTATTTTTCCGTAGCACTTTTCACCGTAATTGTCATAAGGTTGGTCTCTGCATCCTTAAGCATATCAGCGTTTTCACAGACGAAAGCAGGCTGAGGCCAAGTAAACTTGGCATTTCCAAGAGTTGGTCCTAGAGACTACAAAGATAGTGTTCTTTTAAGTATTATTCCACTGGGGTTTCACCATGATTTTCAGAACCCGAGCAGGTTTCTCACATTAGCATAAGAATCCTGCCTGTTAGTTGATATTTCTGGGTGGCGTGTAAGAGCGGGGATCCTGTCAGCCCTGCCTTTGATTGGCTTATCTCCAGAGTTGGTAAGTGCATATTTGCGTGAGATGGGAAATGTGTGGATCGTGCTTCAGATTTCCTCCTGACCCTTTTGAAATGACCAGTATGTTGGTAATTATTTGCCATTTCCATAGCGTTTTCACCGTAATAGTCAAGAGGTCGGTCTCTGCATCCTGAAGCCTATGATGCTTTTCGCAGAGAAACCTCTGCTGAGGCCCAGGTAACTTGGTATTTCCCATACCTGGCACCGGAGCCTGGGAAGATAGGATTGTTTTCAGTATTATTTCACCATCCTTTACCCAGTGTTTCAAGAACGGGAACCCTCTTCAACCGTTAGCGTAGGAATCGTTCTTTGGAGATGAGATATTTTTCTGGGGTGGCAAGTGCATGGCCTCTGTCCGTCCTGGGTTTGTTGGACTAGCGCCAGACACGAGAAGTGCGCCTTTGTGGGAGAGGTGAATGGTGCGGATCCTGTTTGAGTCTAAAGACTGAAACAGGATCCGCACTTTTCACCGTTCCTTTCAGAATCATTTCATTCATCAGCTAGGAACGGCGATTCCTTCTCCAGACCAATCGAAGGCTAGGCCAAGTAACTCGATCTTTCCAAGAGGTGTGTGGCACAACTTTTGAAAAACCGCTAGGGGGAGAACTATTTGGTATTTTTCCGTAGCACTTTTCACCGTAATTGTCATAAGGTTGGTCTCTGCATCCTTAAGGATACGAGCGTTTTTACAGATGAAAGCAGGCTGAGGCCCAGTAAACTTGGCATTTCCAAGAGTTGGTCCTAGAGACTAAAAAGAAAGTGTTCTTTGAAGTATTGTTTCACTGTGGTTTCACCATGATTTTCAAACCCAAGCAGGTTTCTCACATTAGCGTAAGAATCCTGCCTGGTAGTTGAGATTTCGGGGTGGGGAGTAAGTGCGGGGCTTTTGGCAGCCCCGCCTTTGTTTGGTTTACCTCCAGAGTTGGTAAGTGCATATTTGCGTCAGATGGGAAAAGTGTGGATCGTGCTTCAGATTTCCTCCTGACCCTTTTAAATCACCAGTATGTTGGTAATTATTTGCCATTTCCGTAGCGTTTTGCACCGTAGTAGTCATGAGGTCGGTCTCTGCATCCTTAAGCCTATGATGCTTTTCGCAGAGAAACCTCTGTTGAGGCCCAGGTAACTTGGTATTTCCCATACCTGGCACCGGAGCCTTGGAAGATAGGATTGTGTTCAGTATTATTTCACCATCCTTTACCCAGTGTTTCAAGAACGGGAGCCCTTTTCAACCGTTAGCGTAGGAATCCTTCTTTGGAGATGAGATATTTTTCTGGGGTGGCAAGTGCATGGCCTCTGTCCGTCCTGGGTTTGTTGGACTAGCGCCAGACACGAGAAGTGCGCCTTTGTGGGAGAGGTGAATAGTGCGGATCCTGTTTGAGTCTAAAGACTGAAACAGGATCCGCACTTTTCACCGTTCCTTTCAGAATCATTTGATTCATCAGCTAGGAACGGCGATTCCTTCTCCAGACCAATTGAAGGCTAGGCCAAGTAACTCGATCTTTCCAAGAGGTATGTGGCACAACTTTTGAAAAACCGCTAGGGGGAGAACTATTTGGTATTTTTCCGTAGCACTTTTCACCGTAATTGTCATAAGGTTGGTCTCTGCATCCTTAAGGATACGAGCGTTTTTACAGATGAAAGCAGGCTGAGGCCCAGTAAACTTGGCCTTTCCAAGAGTTGGTCCTAGAGACTACAAAGAAAGTGTTCCTTTAAGTATTATTCCACTGTGGTTTCACCATGATTTTCAGAACTCGAGCAGGTTTCTCACATTAGCATAAGAATCCTGCCTGGTAGTTGAGATTTCGGGGTGGGGAGTAAGTGCGGGGCTTCTGGCAGCCCTGCCTTTGATTGGTTTACCTCCAGAGTTGGTAAGTCCATATTTGCGTGAGATGGGGAAAGTGTGGATCGTGCTTCAGATTTCCTCCTGACCCTTTTGAAATGTCCAGTATGTTGGTAATTATTTGCCATTTCCATAGCGTTTTGCACCGTAGTAGTCCTGAGGTCGGTCTCTGCATCCTGAAGCCTATGATGCTTTTCGCAGAGAAACCTCTGTTGAGGCCCAGGTAACTTGGTATTTCCCATACCTGGCACCGGAGCCTGGCAAGATAGGATTGTTTTCAGTATTATTTCACCATCCTTTACCCAGTGTTTCAAGAACGGGAGCCCTTTTCAACCGTTAGCGTAGGAATCCTTCTTTGGAGATGAGATATTTTTCTGGGGTGGCAAGTGCATGGCCTCTGTCAGTCCTGGGTTTGTTGGACTAACGCCAGACACGAGAAGTGCGCCTCTGTGGGAGAGGTGAATAGTGCGGATCCTGTTTCAGTCTAAAGACTGAAACAGGATCCGCACTTTTCACCGTTCCTTTCAGAATCATTTGATTCATCAGCTAGGAACAGCGATTCCTTCTCCAGACCAATCGAAGGCTAGGCCAAGTAAGTCGATCTTTCCAAGAGGTGTGTGGCACAACTTTTGAAAAACCGCTAGGGGGAGAACTATTTGGTATTTTTCCGTAGCACTTTTCACCGTAATTGTCATAAGGTTGGTCTCTGCATCCTTAAGCATATGAGCGTTTTCACAAACGAAAGCAGGCTGAGGCCCAGTAAACTTGGCATTTCCAAAAGTTGGTCCTAGAGACTACAAAGAAAGTGTTCTTTTAAGTATTATTCCACTGGGGTTTCACCATGATTTTCAGAACCCGAGCAGGTTTCTCACATTAGCATAAGAATCCTGACTGGTAGTTGAGATTTCTGGGTGGCGTGTAAGAGCGGGGATCCTGTCAGCCCTGCCTTTGATTGGGTTATCTCCAGAGTTGGTAAGTGCATATTTGCGTGAGATGGGAAAAGTGTGGATCGTGCTTCAGGTTTCCTCCTGACCCTTTTGAAATGACCAGTATGTTGGTAATTATTTGCCATTTCCATAGCGTTTTCACCATAATAGTCAAGAGGTCGGTCTCTGCATCCTGAAGCCTATGATGCTTTTCGCAGAGAAACCTCTGCTGAGGCCCAGGTAACTTGGTATTTCCCATACCTGGCGCCGGAGCCTGGGAAGATAGGATTGTTTTCAGTATTATTTCACCATCCTTTACCCAGTGTTTCAAGAACGGGAGCACTTTTCAACCGTAAGCGTAGGAATCCTTCCTTGGAGATGAGATATTTTTCTGGGGTGGCAAGTGCATGGCCTCTGTCAGTCCTGGGTTTGTTGGACTAGCGCCAGACACGAGAAGTGCGCCTTTGTGGGAGAGGTGAATAGTGCGGATCCTGTTTCAGTCTAAAGACTGAAACAGGATCTGAACTTTTCACCGTTCCTTTCAGAATCATTTGATTCTTCAGCTAGGAACGGCGATTCCTTCTCCAGACCAATCGAAGGCTAGGCCAAGTAACTCGATCTTTCCAAGAGGTGTGTGGCACAACTTTTGAAAAACCGCTAGGGGGAGAACTATTTGGTATTTTTCCGTAGCACTTTTCACCGTAATTGTCATAAGGTTGGTCTCTGCATCCTTAAGGATACGAGCGTTTTTACAGATGAAAGCAGGCTGAGGCCCAGTAAACTTGGCCTTTCCAAGAGTTGGTCCTAGAGACTACAAAGAAAGTGTTCCTTTAAGTATTATTCCACTGTGGTTTCACCATGGTTTTCAGAACCCAAGCAGGTTTCTCACATTAGCGTAAGAATCCTGCCTGGTAGTTGAGATTTCGGGGTGGGGAGTAAGTGCGGGGCTTCTGGCAGCCCTGGCTTTGATTGTTTTACCTCCAGAGTTGGTAAGTGCATATCTGCGTGAGATGGGAAAAGTGTGGATCGTGCTTCAGATTTCCTCCTGACCCTTTTAAATCACCAGTATGTTGGTAATTATTTGCCATTTCCATAGCGTTTTGCACCGTAGTAGTCATGAGGTCGGTCTCTGCATCCTGAAGCCTATGATGCTTTTCCCAGAGAAACCTCTGTTGAGGCCCAGGTAACTTGGTATTTCCCATACCTGGCACCGGAGCCTGGGAAGATAGGATTGTGTTCAGTATTATTTCACCATCCTTTACCCAGTGTTTCAAGAACGGGAGCCCTTTTCAACCGTTAGCGTAGGAATCCTTCTTTGGAGATGAGATATTTTTCTGGGGTGGCAAGTGCATGGCCTCTGTCAGTCCTGGGTATGTTGGACTAGCGCCAGACACGAGAAGTGCGCCTTTGTGGGAGAGGTGAATAGTGCGGATCCTGTTTCAGTCTAAAGACTGAAACAGGATCCGCACTTTTCACCGTTCCTTTCAGAATCATTTGATTCATCAGCTAGGAACGGCGATTCCTTCTCCAGACCAATCGAAGGCTAGGCCAAGTAACTCGATCTTTCCAAGAGGTGTGTGGCACAACTTTTGAAACACCGCTAGGGGGAGAACTATTTGGTATTTTTCCGTAGCACTTTTCACCGTAATTGTCATAAGGTTGGTCTCTGCATCCTTAAGGATACGAGCGTTTTTACAGATGAAAGCAGGCTGAGGCCCAGTAAACTTGGCCTTTCCAAGAGTTGGTCCTAGAGACTACAAAGAAAGTGTTCTTTTAAGTATTATTCCACTGGGGTTTCACCATGATTTTCAGAACCCAAGCAGGTTTCTCACATTAGCGTAAGAATCCTGCCTGGTAGTTGAGATTTCGGGGTGGGGAGTAAGTGCGGGGCTTCTGGCAGCCCTGCCTTTGATTGGTTTACCTCCAGAGTTGGTAAGTGCATATTTGTGTGAGATGGGAAAAGTGTGGATCGTGCTTCAGATTTCCTCCTGACCCTTTTAAATCACCAGTATGTTGGTAATTATTTGCCATTTCCGTAGCGTTTTGCACCGTAGTAGTCCTGAGGTCGGTCTCTGCATCCTGAAGCCTATGATGCTTTTCGCAGAGAAACCTCTGTTGAGGCCCAGGTAACTTGGTATTTCCCATACCTGGCACCGGAGCCTGGGAAGATAGGATTGTGTTCAGTATTATTTCACCATCCTTTACCCAGTGTTTCAAGAACGGGAGCCCTTTTCAACCGTTAGCGTAGGAATCCTTCTTTGGAGATGAGATATTTTTCTGGGGTGGCAAGTGCATGGCCTCTGTCAGTCCTGGGTTTGTTGGACTAGCGCCAGACATGAGAAGTGCGCCTTTGTGGGAGAGGTGAATAGTGCGGATCCTGTTTCAGTCTAAAGACTGAAACAGGATCCGCACTTTTCACCGTTCCTTTCAGAATCATTTGATTCATCAGCTAGGAACGGCGATTCCTTCTCCAGACCAATCGAAGGCTAGGCCAAGTAACTCGATCTTTCCAAGAGGTGTGTGGCACAACTTTTGAAAAACCGCTAGGGGGAGAACTATTTGGTATTTTTCCGTAGCACTTTTCACCGTAATTGTCATAAGGTTGGTCTCTGCATCCTTAAGGATACGAGCGTTTTTACAGATGAAAGCAGGCTGAGGCCCAGTAAACTTGGCCTTTCCAAGAATTGGTCCTAGAGACTACAAAGAAAGTGTTCCTTTAAGTATTATTACACTGTGGTTTCACCATGATTTTCAGAACCCAAGCAGGTTTCTCACATTAGCGTAAGAATCCTGCCTGGTAGTTGAGATTTCTGGGTGGCGAGTAAGAGCTGGGATTCTGTCAGCCCTGCCTTTGATTGGGTTATCTCCAGAGTTGGTAAGTGCATATTTGCGTGAGATGGGAAAAGTGTGGATCGTGCTTCAGATTTCCTCCTGACCCTTTTAAATCACCAGTATGTTGGTAATCATTTGCCATTTCCATAGCCTTTTGAACCGTAGTAGTCATGAGGCTGGTCTCTGCATCCTGAAGCCTATGATGCTTTTCGCAGAGAAACCTCTGCTGAGGCCCAGGTAACTTGGTATTTCCCATACCTGGCACCGGAGCCTTGAAAGATAGGGTTGTTTTCAGTATTATTTCACCATCCTTTACCCAGTGTTTCAAGAACGGGAGCCCTTTTCAACCGTTAGCGTAGGAATCCTTCTTTGGAGATGAGATATTTTTCTGGGGTGGCAAGTGCATGGCCTCTGTCAGTCCTGGGTTTGTTGGACTAGCGCCAGACAGGAGAAGTGCGCCTTTGTGGGAGAGGTGAATAGTGCGGATCCTGTTTAAGTCTAAAGACTGAAACAGGATCCGCACTTTTCACCGTTCCTTTCAGAATCATTTGATTCATCAGCTAGGAACGGCGATTCCTTCTCCAGAACAATCGAAGGCTAGGCCAAGTAACTCGATCTTTCCAAGAGGTGTGTGGCACAACTTTTGAAAAACCGCTAGGGGGAGAACTGTTTGGTTTTTTTCTGTAGCACTTTTCACCGTAATTGTCATAAGGTTGGTCTCTGCATCCTTAAGCATATGAGCGTTTTCACAGACGAAAGCAGGCTAAGGCCAAGTAAACTTGGCATTTACAAGAGTTGGTCCTAGAGACTACAAAGAAAGTGTTCTTTTAAGTATTATTCCACTGGGGTTTCACCATGATTTTCAGAACCCGAGCAGGTTTCTCACATTAGCGTAAGAATCCTGCCTGGTAGTTGATATTTCTGGGTGGCGTGTAAGAGCGGGGATCCTGTCAGCCCTGCCTTTGATTGGGTTATCTCCAGAGTAGGTAAGTGCATATTTGCGTGAGATGGGAAAAGTGTGGATCGTGCTTCAGATTTCCTCGTGACCCTTTTGAAATGACCAGTATGTTGGTAATTATTTGCCCTTTCCATAGCGTTTTCACCGTAATAGTCAAGAGGTCGGTCTCTGCATCCTTAAGCCTATGATGCTTTTCACAGCGAAACCTCTGCTGAGGCCCAGGTAACTTGGCATTTCCCATACCTGGCACCGGAGCCTGGGAAGATAGGATTTTTTCAGTATTATTTCACCATCCTTTACCCAGTGTTTCAAGAACGGGAGCCCTCTTCAACCGTTAGCGTAGGAATCCTTCTTTGGAGATGAGATATTTTTCTGGGGTGGCAAGTGCATGGCCTCTGTCCGTCCTGGGTTTGTTGGACTAGCGCCAGACACGAGAAGTGCGCCTTTGTGGGAGAGGTGAATAATGCGGATCCTGTTTCAGTCTAAAGACTGAAACAGGATCCGCACTTTTCACCGTTCCTTTCAGAATCATTTGATTCATCAGCTAGGAACGGCGATTCCTTCTCCAGACCAATCGAAGGCTAGGCCAAGTAACTCGATCTTTCCAAGAGGTGTGTGGCACAACTTTTGAAAAACCGCTAGGGGGAGAACTATTTGGTATTTTTCCGTAGCACTTTTCACCGTAATTGTCATAAGGTTGGTCTCTGCATCCTTAAGGACACGAGCGTTTTTACAGATGAAAGCAGGCTGAGGCCCAGTAAACTTGGCCTTTCCAAGAGTTGGTCCTAGAGACTACAAAGAAAGTGTTCTTTTAAGTATTGTTTCACTGTGGTTTCACCATGATTTTCAGAACCCAAGCAGGTTTCTCACATTAGCGTAAGAATCCTGCCTGGTAGTTGAGATTTCGTGGTGGGGAGTAAGTGCGGGTCTTCTGGCAGCCCTGCCTTTGATTGGTTTACCTCCAGAGTTGGTAAGTGCATATTTGTGTGAGATGGGAAAAGTGTGGATCGTGCTTCAGATTTCCTCCTGACCCTTTTGAAATGTCCAGTATGTTGGTAATTATTTGCCATTTCCATAGCGTTTTGCACCGTAGTAGTCCTGAGGTCGGTCTCTGCATCCTGAAGCCTATGATGCTTTTCGCAGAGAAACCTCTGTTGAGGCCCAGGTAACTTGGTATTTCCCATACCTGGCACCGGAGCCTGGCAAGATAGGATTGTTTTCAGTATTATTTCACCATCCTTTACCCAGTGTTTCAAGAACGGGAGCCCTTTTCAACCGTTAGCGTAGGAATCCTTCTTTGGAGATGAGATATTTTTCTGGGGTGGCAAGTGCATGGCCTCTGTCAGTCCTGGGTTTGTTGGACTAACGCCAGACACGAGAAGTGCGCCTCTGTGGGAGAGGTGAATAGTGCGGATCCTGTTTCAGTCTAAAGACTGAAACAGGATCCGCACTTTTCACCGTTCCTTTCAGAATCATTTGATTCATCATTAGGAACGGCGATTCCTTCTCCAGACCAATCGAAGGCTAGGCCAAGTAAGTCGATCTTTCCAAGAGGTGTGTGGCACAACTTTTGAAAATCCGCTAGGGGGAGAACTATTTGGTATTTTTCCGTAGCACTTTTCACCGTAATTGTCATAAGGTTGGTCTCTGCATCCTTAAGCATATGAGCGTTTTCACAAACGAAAGCAGGCTGAGGCCCAGTAAACTTGGCATTTCCAAAAGTTGGTCCTAGAGACTACAAAGAAAGTGTTCTTTTAAGTATTATTCCACTGGGGTTTCACCATGATTTTCAGAACCCGAGCAGGTTTCTCACATTAGCATAAGAATCCTGACTGGTAGTTGAGATTTCTGGGTGGCGTGTAAGAGCGGGGATCCTGTCAGCCCTGCCTTTGATTGGGTTATCTCCAGAGTTGGTAAGTGCATATTTGCGTGAGATGGGAAAAGTGTGGATCGTGCTTCAGGTTTCCTCCTGACCCTTTTGAAATGACCAGTATGTTGGTAATTATTTGCCATTTCCGTAGCGTTTTCACCATAATAGTCAAGAGGTCGGTCTCTGCATCCTGAAGCCTATGATGCTTTTCGCAGAGAAACCTCTGCTGAGGCCCAGGTAACTTGGTATTTCCCATACCTGGCGCCGGAGCCTGGGAAGATAGGATTGTTTTCAGTATTATTTCACCATCCTTTACCCAGTGTTTCAAGAACGGGAGCACTTTTCAACCGTAAGCGTAGGAATCCTTCTTTGGAGATGAGATATTTTTCTGGGGTGGCAAGTGCATGGCCTCTGTCAGTCCTGGGTTTGTTGGACTAGCGCCAGACACGAGAAGTGCGCCTTTGTGGGAGAGGTGAATAGTGCGGATCCTGTTTCAGTCTAAAGACTGAAACAGGATCTGCACTTTTCACCGTTCCTTTCAGAATCATTTGATTCATCAGCTAGGAACGGCGATTCCTTCTCCAGACCAATCGAAGGCTAGGCCAAGTAACTCGATCTTTCCAAGAGGTGTGTGGCACAACTTTTGAAAAACCGCTAGGGGGAGAACTATTTGGTATTTTTCCGTAGCACTTTTCACCGTAATTGTCATAAGGTTGGTCTCTGCATCCTTAAGGATACGAGCGTTTTTACAGATGAAAGCAGGCTGAGGCCCAGTAAACTTGGCCTTTCCAAGAGTTGGTCCTAGAGACTACAAAGAAAGTGTTCCTTTAAGTATTATTCCACTGTGGTTTCACCATGGTTTTCAGAACCCAAGCAGGTTTCTCACATTAGCGTAAGAATCCTGCCTGGTAGTTGAGATTTCGGGGTGGGGAGTAAGTGCGGGGCTTCTGGCAGCCCTGGCTTTGATTGTTTTACCTCCAGAGTTGGTAAGTGCATATCTGCGTGAGATGGGAAAAGTGTGGATCGTGCTTCAGATTTCCTCCTTACCCTTTTAAATCACCAGTATGTTGGTAATTATTTGCCATTTCCATAGCGTTTTGCACCGTAGTAGTCATGAGGTCGGTCTCTGCATCCTGAAGCCTATGATGCTTTTCCCAGAGAAACCTCTGTTGAGGCCCAGGTAACTTGGTATTTCCCATACCTGGCACCGGAGCCTGGGAAGATAGGATTGTGTTCAGTATTATTTCACCATCCTTTACCCAGTGTTTCAAGAACGGGAGCCCTTTTCAACCGTTAGCGTAGGAATCCTTCTTTGGAGATGAGATATTTTTCTGGGGTGGCAAGTGCATGGCCTCTGTCAGTCCTGGGTATGTTGGACTAGCGCCAGACACGAGAAGTGCGCCTTTGTGGGAGAGGTGAATAGTGCGGATCCTGTTTCAGTCTAAAGACTGAAACAGGATCCGCACTTTTCACCGTTCCTTTCAGAATCATTTGATTCATCAGCTAGGAACGGCGATTCCTTCTCTAGACCAATCGAAGGCTAGGCCAAGTAACTCGATCTTTCCAAGAGGTGTGTGGCACAACTTTTGAAAAACCGCTAGGGGGAGAACTATTTGGTATTTTTCCGTAGCACTTTTCACCGTAAATGTCATAAGGTTGGTCTCTGCATCCTTAAGGATACGAGCGTTTTTACAGATGAAAGCAGGCTGAGGCCCAGTAAACTTGGCCTTTCCAAGAGTTGGTCCTAGAGACTACAAAGAAAGTGTTCTTTTAAGTATTATTCCACTGGGGTTTCACCATGATTTTCAGAACCCAAGCAGGTTTCTCACATTAGCGTAAGAATCCTGCCTGGTAGTTGAGATTTCGGGGTGGGGAGTAAGTGCGGGGCTTCTGGCAGCCCTGCCTTTGATTGGTTTACCTCCAGAGTTGGTAAGTGCATATTTGTGTGAGATGGGAAAAGTGTGGATCGTGCTTCACATTTCCTCCTGACCCTTTTAAATCACCAGTATGTTGGTAATTATTTGCCATTTCCGTAGCGTTTTGCACCATAGTAGTCATGAGGTCGGTCTCTGCATCCTGAAGCCTATGATGCTTTTCGCAGAGAAACCTCTGCTGAGGCCCAGGTAACTTGGTATTTCCCATACCTGGCACCGGAGCCTTGGAAGATAGGATGGTGTTCAGTATTATTTCACCATCCTTTACCCAGTGTTTCAAGAACGGGAGCCCTTTTCAACCGTTAGCGTAGGAATCCTTCTTTGGAGATGAGATATTTTTCTGGGGTGGCAAGTGCATGGCCTCTGTCCGTCCTGGGTTTGTTGGACTAGCGCCAGACACGAGAAGTGCGCCTTTGTGGGAGAGGTGAATAGTGCGGATCCTGTTTCAGTCTAAAGACTGAAACAGGATCCGCACTTTTCACCGTTCCTTTCAGAATCATTTGATTCATCAGCTAGGAACGGCGATTCCTTCTCCAGACCAATTGAAGGCTAGGCCAAGTAACTCGATCTTTCCAAGAGGTATGTGGCACAACTTTTGAAAAACCGCTAGGGGGAGAACTATTTGGTATTTTTCCGTAGCACTTTTCACCGTAATTGTCATAAGGTTGGTCTCTGCATCCTTAAGGATACGAGCGTTTTTACAGATGAAAGCAGGCTGAGGCCCAGTAAACTTGGCCTTTCCAAGAGTTGGTCCTAGAGACTACAAAGAAAGTGTTCCTTTAAGTATTATTCCACTGTGGTTTCACCATGATTTTCAGAACTCGAGCAGGTTTCTCACATTAGCATAAGAATCCTGCCTGGTAGTTGAGATTTCGGGGTGGGGAGTAAGTGCGGGGCTTCTGGCAGCCCTGCCTTTGATTGGTTTACCTCCAGAGTTGGTAAGTGCATATTTGCGTGAGATGGGGAAAGTGTGGATCGTGCTTCAGATTTCCTCCTGACCCTTTTGAAATGTCCAGTATGTTGGTAATTATTTGCCATTTCCATAGCGTTTTGCACCGTAGTCGTCCTGAGGTCGGTCTCTGCATCCTGAAGCCTATGATGCTTTTCGCAGAGAAACCTCTGTTGAGGCCCAGGTAACTTGGTATTTCCCATACCTGGCACCGGAGCCTGGCAAGATAGGATTGTTTTCAGTATTATTTCACCATCCTTTACCCAGTGTTTCAAGAACGGGAGCCCTTTTCAACCGTTAGCGTAGGAATCCTTCTTTGGAGATGAGATATTTTTCTGGGGTGGCAAGTGCATGGCCTCTGTCAGTCCTGGGTTTGTTGGACTAACGCCAGACACGAGAAGTGCGCCTCTGTGGGAGAGGTGAATAGTGCGGATCCTGTTTCAGTCTAAAGACTGAAACAGGATCCGCACTTTTCACCGTTCCTTTCAGAATCATTTGATTCATCAGCTAGGAACAGCGATTCCTTCTCCAGACCAATCGAAGGCTAGGCCAAGTAAGTCGATCTTTCCAAGAGGTGTGTGGCACAACTTTTGAAAAACCGCTAGGGGGAGAACTATTTGGTATTTTTCCGTAGCACTTTTCACCGTAATTGTCATAAGGTTGGTCTCTGCATCCTTAAGCATATGAGCGTTTTCACAAACGAAAGCAGGCTGAGGCCCAGTAAACTTGGCATTTCCAAAAGTTGGTCCTAGAGACTACAAAGAAAGTGTTCTTTTAAGTATTATTCCACTGGGGTTTCACCATGATTTTCAGAACCCGAGCAGGTTTCTCACATTAGCATAAGAATCCTGACTGGTAGTTGAGATTTCTGGGTGGCGTGTAAGAGCGGGGATCCTGTCAGCCCTGCCTTTGATTGGGTTATCTCCAGAGTTGGTAAGTGCATATTTGCGTGAGATGGGAAAAGTGTGGATCGTGCTTCAGGTTTCCTCCTGACCCTTTTGAAATGACCAGTATGTTGGTAATTATTTGCCATTTCCATAGCGTTTTCACCATAATAGTCAAGAGGTCGGTCTCTGCATCCTGAAGCCTATGATGCTTTTCGCAGAGAAACCTCTGCTGAGGCCCAGGTAACTTGGTATTTCCCATACCTGGCGCCGGAGCCTGGGAAGATAGGATTGTTTTCAGTATTATTTCACCATCCTTTACCCAGTGTTTCAAGAACGGGAGCACTTTTCAACCGTAAGCGTAGGAATCCTTCCTTGGAGATGAGATATTTTTCTGGGGTGGCAAGTGCATGGCCTCTGTCAGTCCTGGGTTTGTTGGACTAGCGCCAGACACGAGAAGTGCGCCTTTGTGGGAGAGGTGAATAGTGCGGATCCTGTTTCAGTCTAAAGACTGAAACAGGATCTGCACTTTTCACCGTTCCTTTCAGAATCATTTGATTCATCAGCTAGGAACGGCGATTCCTTCTCCAGACCAATCGAAGGCTAGGCCAAGTAACTCGATCTTTCCAAGAGGTGTGTGGCACAACTTTTGAAAAACCGCTAGGGGGAGAACTATTTGGTATTTTTCCGTAGCACTTTTCACCGTAATTGTCATAAGGTTGGTCTCTGCATCCTTAAGGATACGAGCGTTTTTACAGATGAAAGCAGGCTGAGGCCCAGTAAACTTGGCCTTTCCAAGAGTTGGTCCTAGAGACTACAAAGAAAGTGTTCCTTTAAGTATTATTCCACTGTGGTTTCACCATGGTTTTCAGAACCCAAGCAGGTTTCTCACATTAGCGTAAGAATCCTGCCTGGTAGTTGAGATTTCGGGGTGGGGAGTAAGTGCGGGGCTTCTGGCAGCCCTGGCTTTGATTGTTTTACCTCCAGAGTTGGTAAGTGCATATCTGCGTGAGATGGGAAAAGTGTGGATCGTGCTTCAGATTTCCTCCTGACCCTTTTAAATCACCAGTATGTTGGTAATTATTTGCCATTTCCATAGCGTTTTGCACCGTAGTAGTCATGAGGTCGGTCTCTGCATCCTGAAGACTATGATGCTTTTCCCAGAGAAACCTCTGTTGAGGCCCAGGTAACTTGGTATTTCCCATACCTGGCACCGGAGCCTGGGAAGATAGGATTGTGTTCAGTATTATTTCACCATCCTTTACCCAGTGTTTCAAGAACGGGAGCCCTTTTCAACCGTTAGCGTAGGAATCCTTCTTTGGAGATGAGATATTTTTCTGGGGTGGCAAGTGCATGGCCTCTGTCAGTCCTGGGTTTGTTGGACTAACGCCAGACACGAGAAGTGCGCCTCTGTGGGAGAGGTGAATAGTGCGGATCCTGTTTCAGTCTAAAGACTGAAACAGGATCCGCACTTTTCACCGTTCCTTTCAGAATCATTTGATTCATCAGCTAGGAACAGCGATTCCTTCTCCAGACCAATCGAAGGCTAGGCCAAGTAAGTCGATCTTTCCAAGAGGTGTGTGGCACAACTTTTGAAAAACCGCTAGGGGGAGAACTATTTGGTATTTTTCCGTAGCACTTTTCACCGTAATTGTCATAAGGTTGGTCTCTGCATCTTTAAGCATATGAGCGTTTTCACAAACGAAAGCAGGCTGAGGCCCAGTAAACTTGGCATTTCCAAAAGTTGGTCCTAGAGACTACAAAGAAAGTGTTCTTTTAAGTATTATTCCACTGGGGTTTCACCATGATTTTCAGAACCCGAGCAGGTTTCTCACATTAGCATAAGAATCCTGACTGGTAGTTGAGATTTCTGGGTGGCGTGTAAGAGCGGGGATCCTGTCAGCCCTGCCTTTGATTGGGTTATCTCCAGAGTTGGTAAGTGCATATTTGCGTGAGATGGGAAAAGTGTGGATCGTGCTTCAGGTTTCCTCCTGACCCTTTTGAAATGACCAGTATGTTGGTAATTATTTGCCATTTCCATAGCGTTTTCACCATAATAGTCAAGAGGTCGGTCTCTGCATCCTGAAGCCTATGATGCTTTTCGCAGAGAAACCTCTGCTGAGGCCCAGGTAACTTGGTATTTCCCATACCTGGCGCCGGAGCCTGGGAAGATAGGATTGTTTTCAGTATTATTTCACCATCCTTTACCCAGTGTTTCAAGAACGGGAGCACTTTTCAACCGTAAGCGTAGGAATCCTTCCTTGGAGATGAGATATTTTTCTGGGGTGGCAAGTGCATGGCCTCTGTCAGTCCTGGGTTTGTTGGACTAGCGCCAGACACGAGAAGTGCGCCTTTGTGGGAGAGGTGAATAGTGCGGATCCTGTTTCAGTCTAAAGACTGAAACAGGATCTGCACTTTTCACCGTTCCTTTCAGAATCATTTGATTCATCAGCTAGGAACGGCGATTCCTTTTCCAGACCAATCGAAGGCTAGGCCAAGTAACTCGATCTTTCCAAGAGGTGTGTGGCACAACTTTTGAAAAACCGCTAGGGGGAGAACTATTTGGTATTTTTCCGTAGCACTTTTCACCGTAATTGTCATAAGGTTGGTCTCTGCATCCTTAAGGATACGAGCGTTTTTACAGATGAAAGCAGGCTGAGGCCCAGTAAACTTGGCCTTTCCAAGAGTTGGTCCTAGAGACTACAAAGAAAGTGTTCCTTTAAGTATTATTCCACTGTGGTTTCACCATGGTTTTCAGAACCCAAGCAGGTTTCTCACATTAGCGTAAGAATCCTGCCTGGTAGTTGAGATTTCGGGGTGGGGAGTAAGTGCGGGGCTTCTGGCAGCCCTGGCTTTGATTGTTTTACCTCCAGAGTTGGTAAGTGCATATCTGCGTGAGATGGGAAAAGTGTGGATCGTGCTTCAGATTTCCTCCTGACCCTTTTAAATCACCAGTATGTTGGTAATTATTTGCCATTTCCATAGCGTTTTGCACCGTAGTAGTCATGAGGTCGGTCTCTGCATCCTGAAGCCTATGATGCTTTTCCCAGAGAAACCTCTGTTGAGGCCCAGGTAACTTG
Organism: Lemur catta; assembly: GCF_020740605.2. Taxonomy (NCBI): domain Eukaryota; kingdom Metazoa; phylum Chordata; class Mammalia; order Primates; family Lemuridae; genus Lemur; species Lemur catta. The sequence goes on along the minus strand of NC_059155.1, from coordinate 29,125,322 downwards.
GTATTTCCCATACCTGGCACCGGAGCCTGGGAAGATAGGATTGTGTTCAGTATTATTTCACCATCCTTTACCCAGTGTTTCAAGAACGGGAGCCCTTTTCAACCGTTAGCGTAGGAATCCTTCTTTGGAGATGAGATATTTTTCTGGGGTGGCAAGTGCATGGCCTCTGTCAGTCCTGGGTATGTTGGACTAGCGCCAGACACGAGAAGTGCGCCTTTTTGGGAGAGGTGAATAGTGCGGATCCTGTTTCAGTCTAAAGACTGAAACAGGATCCGCACTTTTCACCGTTCCTTTCAGAATCATTTGATTCATCAGCTAGGAACGGCGATTCCTTCTCCAGACCAATCGAAGGCTAGGCCAAGTAACTCGATCTTTCCAAGAGGTGTGTGGCACAACTTTTGAAACACCGCTAGGGGGAGAACTATTTGGTATTTTTCCGTAGCACTTTTCACCGTAATTGTCATAAGGTTGGTCTCTGCATCCTTAAGGATACGAGCGTTTTTACAGATGAAAGCAGGCTGAGGCCCAGTAAACTTGGCCTTTCCAAGAGTTGGTCCTAGAGACTACAAAGAAAGTGTTCTTTTAAGTATTATTCCACTGGGGTTTCACCATGATTTTCAGAACCCAAGCAGGTTTCTCACATTAGCGTAAGAATCCTGCCTGGTAGTTGAGATTTCGGGGTGGGGAGTAAGTGCGGGGCTTCTGGCAGCCCTGCCTTTGATTGGTTTACCTCCAGAGTTGGTAAGTGCATATTTGTGTGAGATGGGAAAAGTGTGGATCGTGCTTCAGACTTCCTCCTGACCCTTTTAAATCACCAGTATGTTGGTAATTATTTGCCATTTCCGTAGCGTTTTGCACCGTAGTAGTCCTGAGGTCGGTCTCTGCATCCTGAAGCCTATGATGCTTTTCGCAGAGAAACCTCTGTTGAGGCCCAGGTAACTTGGTATTTCCCATACCTGGCACCGGAGCCTGGGAAGATAGGATTGTGTTCAGTATTATTTCACCATCCTTTACCCAGTGTTTCAAGAACGGGAGCCCTTTTCAACCGTTAGCGTAGGAATCCTTCTTTGGAGATGAGATATTTTTCTGGGGTGGCAAGTGCATGGCCTCTGTCAGTCCTGGGTTTGTTGGACTAGCGCCAGACATGAGAAGTGCGCCTTTGTGGGAGAGGTGAATAGTGCGGATCCTGTTTCAGTCTAAAGACTGAAACAGGATCCGCACTTTTCACCGTTCCTTTCAGAATCATTTGATTCATCAGCTAGGAACGGCGATTCCTTCTCCAGACCAATCGAAGGCTAGGCCAAGTAACTCGATCTTTCCAAGAGGTGTGTGGCACAACTTTTGAAAAACCGCTAGGGGGAGAACTATTTGGTATTTTTCCGTAGCACTTTTCACCGTAATTGTCATAAGGTTGGTCTCTGCATCCTTAAGGATACGAGCGTTTTTACAGATGAAAGCAGGCTGAGGCCCAGTAAACTTGGCCTTTCCAAGAATTGGTCCTAGAGACTACAAAGAAAGTGTTCCTTTAAGTATTATTCCACTGTGGTTTCACCATGATTTTCAGAACCCAAGCAGGTTTCTCACATTAGCGTAAGAATCCTGCCTGGTAGTTGAGATTTCTGGGTGGCGAGTAAGAGCGGGGATTCTGTCAGCCCTGCCTTTGATTGGGTTATCTCCACAGTTGGTAAGTGCATATTTGCGTGAGATGGGAAAAGTGTGGATCGTGCTTCAGATTTCCTCCTGACCCTTTTAAATCACCAGTATGTTGGTAATCATTTGCCATTTCCATAGCCTTTTGAACCGTAGTAGTCATGAGGCTGGTCTCTGCATCCTGAAGCCTATGATGCTTTTCGCAGAGAAACCTCTGCTGAGGCCCAGGTAACTTGGTATTTCCCATACCTGGCACCGGAGCCTTGAAAGATAGGGTTGTTTTCAGTATTATTTCACCATCCTTTACCCAGTGTTTCATGAACGGGAGCCCTTTTCAACCGTTAGCGTAGGAATCCTTCTTTGGAGATGAGATATTTTTCTGGGGTGGCAAGTGCATGGCCTCTGTCAGTCCTGGGTTTGTTGGACTAGCGCCAGACAGGAGAAGTGCGCCTTTGTGGGAGAGGTGAATAGTGCGGATCCTGTTTAAGTCTAAAGACTGAAACAGGATCCGCACTTTTCACCGTTCCTTTCAGAATCATTTGATTCATCAGCTAGGAACGGCGATTCCTTCTCCAGAACAATCGAAGGCTAGGCCAAGTAACTCGATCTTTCCAAGAGGTGTGTGGCACAACTTTTGAAAAACCGCTAGGGGGAGAACTGTTTGGTTTTTTTCTGTAGCACTTTTCACCGTAATTGTCATAAGGTTGGTCTCTGCATCCTTAAGCATATGAGCGTTTTCACAGACGAAAGCAGGCTAAGGCCAAGTAAACTTGGCATTTACAAGAGTTGGTCCTAGAGACTACAAAGAAAGTGTTCTTTTAAGTATTATTCCACTGGGGTTTCACCATGATTTTCAGAACCCGAGCAGGTTTCTCACATTAGCGTAAGAATCCTGCCTGGTAGTTGATATTTCTGGGTGGCGTGTAAGAGCGGGGATCCTGTCAGCCCTGCCTTTGATTGGGTTATCTCCAGAGTAGGTAAGTGCATATTTGCGTGAGATGGGAAAAGTGTGGATCGTGCTTCAGATTTCCTCGTGACCCTTTTGAAATGACCAGTATGTTGGTAATTATTTGCCCTTTCCATAGCGTTTTCACCGTAATAGTCAAGAGGTCGGTCTCTGCATCCTTAAGCCTATGATGCTTTTCACAGCGAAACCTCTGCTGAGGCCCAGGAAACTTGGCATTTCCCATACCTGGCACCGGAGCCTGGGAAGATAGGATTTTTTCAGTATTATTTCACCATCCTTTACCCAGTGTTTCAAGAACGGGAGCCCTCTTCAACCGTTAGCGTAGGAATCCTTCTTTGGAGATGAGATATTTTTCTGGGGTGGCAAGTGCATGGCCTCTGTCCGTCCTGGGTTTGTTGGACTAGCGCCAGACACGAGAAGTGCGCCTTTGTGGGAGAGGTGAATAATGCGGATCCTGTTTCAGTCTAAAGACTGAAACAGGATCCGCACTTTTCACCGTTCCTTTCAGAATCATTTGATTCATCAGCTAGGACCGGCGATTCCTTCTCCAGACCAATCGAAGGCTAGGCCAAGTAACTCGATCTTTCCAAGAGGTGTGTGGCACAACTTTTGAAAAACCGCTAGGGGGAGAACTATTTGGTATTTTTCCGTAGCACTTTTCACCGTAATTGTCATAAGGTTGGTCTCTGCATCCTTAAGGACACGAGCGTTTTTACAGATGAAAGCAGGCTGAGGCCCAGTAAACTTGGCCTTTCCAAGAGTTGGTCCTAGAGACTACAAAGAAAGTGTTCTTTTAAGTATTGTTTCACTGTGGTTTCACCATGATTTTCAGAACCCAAGCAGGTTTCTCACATTAGCGTAAGAATCCTGCCTGGTAGTTGAGATTTCGTGGTGGGGAGTAAGTGCGGGTCTTCTGGCAGCCCTGCCTTTGATTGGTTTACCTCCAGAGTTGGTAAGTGCATATTTGTGTGAGATGGGAAAAGTGTGGATCGTGCTTCAGATTTCCTCCTGACCCTTTTGAAATGTCCAGTATGTTGGTAATTATTTGCCATTTCCATAGCGTTTTGCACCGTAGTAGTCCTGAGGTCGGTCTCTGCATCCTGAAGCCTATGATGCTTTTCGCAGAGAAACCTCTGTTGAGGCCCAGGTAACTTGGTATTTCCCATACCTGGCACCGGAGCCTGGCAAGATAGGATTGTTTTCAGTATTATTTCACCATCCTTTACCCAGTGTTTCAAGAACGGGAGCCCTTTTCAACCGTTAGCGTAGGAATCCTTCTTTGGAGATGAGATATTTTTCTGGGGTGGCAAGTGCATGGCCTCTGTCAGTCCTGGGTTTGTTGGACTAACGCCAGACACGAGAAGTGCGCCTCTGTGGGAGAGGTGAATAGTGCGGATCCTCTTTCAGTCTAAAGACTGAAACAGGATCCGCACTTTTCACCGTTCCTTTCAGAATCATTTGATTCATCAGCTAGGAACGGCGATTCCTTCTCCAGACCAATCGAAGGCTAGGCCAAGTAAGTCGATCTTTCCAAGAGGTGTGTGGCACAACTTTTGAAAAACCGCTAGGGGGAGAACTATTTGGTATTTTTCCGTAGCACTTTTCACCGTAATTGTCATAAGGTTGGTCTCTGCATCCTTAAGCATATGAGCGTTTTCACAAACGAAAGCAGGCTGAGGCCCAGTAAACTTGGCATTTCCAAGAGTTGGTCCTAGAGACTACAAAGAAAGTGTTCTTTTAAGTATTATTCCACTGGGGTTTCACCATGATTTTCAGAACCCGAGCAGGTTTCTCACATTAGCATAAGAATCCTGACTGGTAGTTGAGATTTCTGGGTGGCGTGTAAGAGCGGGGATCCTGTCAGCCCTGCCTTTGATTGGGTTATCTCCAGAGTTGGTAAGTGCATATTTGCGTGAGATGGGAAAAGTGTGGATCGTGCTTCAGGTTTCCTCCTGACCCTTTTGAAATGACCAGTATGTTGGTAATTATTTGCCATTTCCGTAGCGTTTTCACCATAATAGTCAAGAGGTCGGTCTCTGCATCCTGAAGCCTATGATGCTTTTCGCAGAGAAACCTCTGCTGAGGCCCAGGTAACTTGGTATTTCCCATACCTGGCGCCGGAGCCTGGGAAGATAGGATTGTTTTCAGTATTATTTCACCATCCTTTACCCAGTGTTTCAAGAACGGGAGCACTTTTCAACCGTAAGCGTAGGAATCCTTCTTTGGAGATGAGATATTTTTCTGGGGTGGCAAGTGCATGGCCTCTGTCAGTCCTGGGTTTGTTGGACTAGCGCCAGACACGAGAAGTGCGCCTTTGTGGGAGAGGTGAATAGTGCGGATCCTGTTTCAGTCTAAAGACTGAAACAGGATCTGCACTTTTCACCGTTCCTTTCAGAATCATTTGATTCATCAGCTAGGAACGGCGATTCCTTCTCCAGACCAATCGAAGGCTAGGCCAAGTAACTCGATCTTTCCAAGAGGTGTGTGGCACAACTTTTGAAAAACCGCTAGGGGGAGAACTATTTGGTATTTTTCCGTAGCACTTTTCACCGTAATTGTCATAAGGTTGGTCTCTGCATCCTTAAGGATACGAGCGTTTTTACAGATGAAAGCAGGCTGAGGCCCAGTAAACTTGGCCTTTCCAAGAGTTGGTCCTAGAGACTACAAAGAAAGTGTTCCTTTAAGTATTATTCCACTGTGGTTTCACCATGGTTTTCAGAACCCAAGCAGGTTTCTCACATTAGCGTAAGAATCCTGCCTGGTAGTTGAGATTTCGGGGTGGGGAGTAAGTGCGGGGCTTCTGGCAGCCCTGGCTTTGATTGTTTTACCTCCAGAGTTGGTAAGTGCATATCTGCGTGAGATGGGAAAAGTGTGGATCGTGCTTCAGATTTCCTCCTGACCCTTTTAAATCACCAGTATGTTGGTAATTATTTGCCATTTCCATAGCGTTTTGCACCGTAGTAGTCATGAGGTCGGTCTCTGCATCCTGAAGCCTATGATGCTTTTCCCAGAGAAACCTCTGTTGAGGCCCAGGTAACTTGGTATTTCCCATACCTGGCACCGGAGCCTGGGAAGATAGGATTGTGTTCAGTATTATTTCACCATCCTTTACCCAGTGTTTCAAGAACGGGAGCCCTTTTCAACCGTTAGCGTAGGAATCCTTCTTTGGAGATGAGATATTTTTCTGGGGTGGCAAGTGCATGGCCTCTGTCAGTCCTGGGTATGTTGGACTAGCGCCAGACACGAGAAGTGCGCCTTTGTGGGAGAGGTGAATAGTGCGGATCCTGTTTCAGTCTAAAGACTGAAACAGGATCCGCACTTTTCACCGTTCCTTTCAGAATCATTTGATTCATCAGCTAGGAACGGCGATTCCTTCTCCAGACCAATCGAAGGCTAGGCCAAGTAACTCGATCTTTCCAAGAGGTGTGTGGCACAACTTTTGAAAAACCGCTAGGGGGAGAACTATTTGGTATTTTTCCGTAGCACTTTTCACCGTAATTGTCATAAGGTTGGTCTCTGCATCCTTAAGGATACGAGCGTTTTTACAGATGAAAGCAGGCTGAGGCCCAGTAAACTTGGCCTTTCCAAGAGTTGGTCCTAGAGACTACAAAGAAAGTGTTCTTTTAAGTATTATTCCACTGGGGTTTCACCATGATTTTCAGAACCCAAGCAGGTTTCTCACATTAGCGTAAGAATCCTGCCTGGTAGTTGAGATTTCGGGGTGGGGAGTAAGTGCGGGGCTTCTGGCAGCCCTGCCTTTGATTGGTTTACCTCCAGAGTTGGTAAGTGCATATTTGTGTGAGATGGGAAAAGTGTGGATCGTGCTTCAGATTTCCTCCTGACCCTTTTAAATCACCAGTATGTTGGTAATTATTTGCCATTTCCGTAGCGTTTTGCACCATAGTAGTCATGAGGTCGGTCTCTGCATCCTGAAGCCTATGATGCTTTTCGCAGAGAAACCTCTGTTGAGGCCCAGGTAACTTGGTATTTCCCATACCTGGCACCGGAGCCTTGGAAGATAGGATGGTGTTCAGTATTATTTCACCATCCTTTACCCAGTGTTTCAAGAACGGGAGCCCTTTTCAACCGTTAGCGTAGGAATCCTTCTTTGGAGATGAGATATTTTTCTGGGGTGGCAAGTGCATGGCCTCTGTCAGTCCTGGGTTTGTTGGACTAGCGCCAGACACGAGAAGTGCGCCTTTGTGGGAGAGGTGAATAGTGCGGATCCTGTTTCAGTCTAAAGACTGAAACAGGATCCGCACTTTTCACCGTTCCTTACAGAATCATTTGATTCATCAGCTAGGAACGGCGATTCCTTCTCCAGACCAATCGAAGGCTAGGCCAAGTAACTCGATCTTTCCAAGAGGTGTGTGGCACAACTTTTGAAAAACCGCTAGGGGGAGAACTATTTGGTATTTTTCCGTAGCACTTTTCACCGTAATTGTCATAAGGTTGGTCTCTGCATCCTTAAGGATACGAGCGTTTTTACAGATGAAAGCAGGCTGAGGCCCAGTAAACTTGGCCTTTCCAAGAGTTGGTCCTAGAGACTACAAAGAAAGTGTTCCTTTAAGTATTATTCCACTGGGGTTTCACGATGATTTTCAGACCCCAAGCAGGTTTCTCACATTAGCAAAAGAATCCTGCCTGGTAGTTGAGATTTCTGGATGGCGTGTAAGAGCGGGGATCCTGTAAGCCCTGCCTTTGATTGGTTTACCTCCAGAGTTGGTAAGTGCATATGTGCGTGAGATGGGAACAGTGTGGATCGTGCTTCAGATTTCCTCCTGACCCTTTTGAAATGACCAGTATGTTGGTAATTATTTGCCATTTCCATAGCGTTTTCACCGTAATAGTCAAGAGGTCGGTCTCTGCATCCTGAAGCCTATGATGCTATTCACAGCGAAACCTCTGCTGAGTCCCAGGTAACTTGGTATTTCCCATACATGGCACCGGTGCCTTGGAAGATAGGATTGTGTTCAGTATTATTTCACCATCCTTTACCCAGTGTTTCAAGAACGGGAGCCCTCTTCAACCGTTAGCGTAGGAATCCTTCTTTGGAGATGAGATATTTTACTGGGGTGGCAAGTGCATGGCCTCTGTCCGTCCTGGGTTTGTTGGACTAGGGCCAGACACGAGAAGTGCGCCTTTGTGGGAGAGGTGAATAGTGCGGATCCTCTTTCAGTCTAAAGACTGAAACAGGATCCGCACTTTTCACCGTTCCTTTCAGAATCATTTGATTCATCAGCTAGGAACGGCGATTCCTTCTCCAGACCAATCGAAGGCTAGGCCAAGTAACTCGATCTTTCCAAGAGGTGTGTGGCACAACTTTTGAAACACCGCTAGGGGGAGAACTATTTGGTATTTTTCCGTAGCACTTTTCACCGTAATTGTCATAAGGTTGGTCTCTGCATCCTTAAGGATACGAGCAATTTTACAGAAGAAAGCAGGCTGAGGCCCGGTAAACTTGGCCTTTCCAAGAGTTGGTCCTAGAGACTACAAAGAAAGTGTTCCTTTAAGTATTATTCCACTGTGGTTTCACCATGATTTTCAGAACCCAAGCAGGTTTCTCACATTAGCGTAAGAATCCTGCCTGGTAGTTGAGATTTCGGGGTGGGGAGTCAGTGCGGGGCTTCTGGCAGCCCTGCCTTTGATTGGTTTACCTCCAGAGTTGGTAAGTGCATATTTGCGTGAGATGGGAAAAGTGTGGATCGTGCTTCAGATTTCCTCCTGACCCTTTTAAATCACCAGTATGTTGGTAATTATTTGCCATTTCCGTAGCGTTTTGCACCGTAGTAGTCATGAGGTCGGTCTCTGCATCCTGAAGCCTATGATGCTTTTCGCAGAGAAACCTCTGTTGAGGCCCAGGTAACTTGGTATTTCCCATACCTGGCACCGGTGCCTTGGAAGATAGGATTGTGTTCAGTATTATTTCACCATCCTTTACCCAGTGTTTCAAGAACGGGAGCCCTCTTCAACCGTTAGCGTAGGAATCGTTCTTTGGAGATGAGATATTTTTCTGGGGTGGCAAGTGCATGGCCTCTGTCCGTCCTGGGTTTGTTGGACTAGCGCCAGACACGAGAAGTGCGCCTTTGTGGGAGAGGTGAATAGTGCGGATCCTGTTTCAGTCTAAAGACTGAAACAGGATCCGCACTTTTCACCGTTCCTTTCAGAATCATTTGATTCATCAGCTAGGAACGGCGATTCCTTCTCCAGACCAATCGAAGGCTAGGCCAAGTAACTCGATCTTTCCAAGAGGTGTGTGGCACAACTTTTGAAAAACCGCTAGGGGGAGAACTATTTGGTATTTTTCCGTAGCACTTTTCACCGTAATTGTCATAAGGTTGGTCTCTGCATCCTTAAGGACACGAGCGTTTTTACAGATGAAAGCAGGCTGAGGCCCAGTAAACTTGGCCTTTCCAAGAGTTGGTCCTAGAGACTACAAAGAAAGTGTTCTTTTAAGTATTGTTTCACTGTGGTTTCACCATGATTTTCAGAACCCGAGCAGGTTTCTCACATTAGCGTAAGAATCCTGCCTGGTAGTTGAGATTTCGTGGTGGGGAGTAAGTGCGGGTCTTCTGGCAGCCCTGCCTTTGATTGGTTTACCTCCAGAGTTGGTAAGTGCATATTTGTGTGAGATGGGAAAAGTGTGGATCGTGCTTCAGATTTCCTCCTGACCCTTTTAAATCACCAGTATGTTGGTAATTATTTGCCATTTCCATAGCGTTTTGCACCGTAGTAGTCCTGAGGTCGGTCTCTGCATCCTGAAGCCTATGATGCTTTTCGCAGAGAAACCTCTGTTGAGGCCCAGGTAACTTGGTATTTCCCATACCTGGCACCGGAGCCTTGGAAGATAGGATTGTGTTCAGTATTATTTCACCATCCTTTACCCAGTGTTTCAAGAACAGGAGCCCTTTTCAACCGTTAGCGTAGGAATCCTTCTTTGGAGATGAGATATTTTTCTGGGGTGGCAAGTGCATGGCCTCTGTCAGTCCTGGGTTTGTTGGACTAGCGCCAGACATGAGAAGTGCGCCTTTGTGGGAGAGGTGAATAGTGCGGATCCTGTTTCAGTCTAAAGACTGAAACAGGATCCGCACTTTTCACCGTTCCTTTCAGAATCATTTGATTCATCAGCTAGGAACGGCGATTCCTTCTCCAGACCAATCGAAGGCTAGGCCAAGTAACTCGATCTTTCCAAGAGGTGTGTGGCACAACTTTTGAAAAACCGCTAGGGGGAGAACTATTTGGTATTTTTCACCGTAATTGTCATAAGGTTGGTCTCTGCATCCTTAAGGATACGAGCGTTTTTACAGATGAAAGCAGGCTGAGGCCCAGTAAACTTGGCCTTTCCAAGAATTGGTCCTAGAGACTACAAAGAAAGTGTTCCTTTAAGTATTATTCCACTGTGGTTTCACCATGATTTTCAGAACCCAAGCAGGTTTCTCACATTAGCGTAAGAATCCTGCCTGGTAGTTGAGATTTCTGGGTGGCGAGTAAGAGCGGGGATTCTGTCAGCCCTGCCTTTGATTGGGTTATCTCCACAGTTGGTAAGTGCATATTTGCGTGAGATGGGAAAAGTGTGGATCGTGCTTCAGATTTCCTCCTGACCCTTTTAAATCACCAGTATGTTGGTAATCATTTGCCATTTCCATAGCCTTTTGAACCGTAGTAGTCATGAGGCTGGTCTCTGCATCCTGAAGCCTATGATGCTTTTCGCAGAGAAACCTCTGCTGAGGCCCAGGTAACTTGGTATTTCCCATACCTGGCACCGGAGCCTTGGAAGATAGGATGGTGTTCAGTTTTATTTCACCATCCTTTACCCAGTGTTTCAAGAACGGGAGCCCTTTTCAACCGTTAGCGTAGGAATCCTTCTTTGGAGATGAGATATTTTTCTGGGGTGGCAAGTGCATGGCCTCTGTCAGTCCTGGGTTTGTTGGACTAGCGCCAGACACGAGAAGTGCGCCTTTGTGGGAGAGGTGAATAGTGCGGATCCTGTTTCAGTCTAAAGACTGAAACAGGATCCGCACTTTTCACCGTTCCTTACAGAATCATTTGATTCATCAGCTAGGAACGGCGATTCCTTCTCCAGACCAATCGAAGGCTAGGCCAAGTAACTCGATCTTTCCAAGAGGTGTGTGGCACAACTTTTGAAAAACCGCTAGGGGGAGAACTATTTGGTATTTTTCCGTAGCACTTTTCACCGTAATTGTCATAAGGTTGGTCTCTGCATCCTTAAGGATACGAGCGTTTTTACAGATGAAAGCAGGCTGAGGCCCAGTAAACTTGGCCTTTCCAAGAGTTGGTCCTAGAGACTACAAAGAAAGTGTTCCTTTAAGTATTATTCCACTGGGGTTTCACGATGATTTTCAGAACCCAAGCAGGTTTCTCACATTAGCAAAAGAATCCTGCCTGGTAGTTCAGATTTCTGGATGGCGTGTAAGAGCGGGGATCCTGTAAGCCCTGCCTTTGATTGGTTTACCTCCAGAGTTGGTAAGTGCATATTTGCGTGAGATGGGAACAGTGTGGATCGTGCTTCAGATTTCCTCCTGACCCTTTTGAAATGACCAGTATGTTGGTAATTATTTGCCATTTCCATAGCGTTTTCACCGTAATAGTCAAGAGGTCGGTCTCTGCATCCTGAAGCCTATGATGCTATTCACAGCGAAACCTCTGCTGAGGCCCAGGTAACTTGGTATTTCCCATACATGGCACCGGTGCCTTGGAAGATAGGATTGTGTTCAGTATTATTTCACCATCCTTTACCCAGTGTTTCAAGAACGGGAGCCCTCTTCAACCGTTAGCGTAGGAATCCTTCTTTGGAGATGAGATATTTTACTGGGGTGGCAAGTGCATGGCCTCTGTCCGTCCTGGGTTTGTTGGACTAGCGCCAGACACGAGAAGTGCGCCTTTGTGGGAGAGGTGAATAGTGCGGATCCTCTTTCAGTCTAAAGACTGAAACAGGATCCGCACTTTTCACCGTTCCTTTCAGAATCATTTGATTCATCAGCTAGGAACGGCGATTCCTTCTCCAGACCAATCGAAGGCTAGGCCAAGTAACTCGATCTTTCCAAGAGGTGTGTGGCACAACTTTTGAAAAACCGCTAGGGGGAGAACTATTTGGTATTTTTCCGTAGCACTTTTCACCGTAATTGTCATAAGGTTGGTCTCTGCATCCTTAAGGATACGAGCGTTTTTACAGATGAAAGCAGGCTGAGGCCCAGTAAACTTGGCCTTTCCAAGAATTGGTCCTAGAGACTACAAAGAAAGTGTTCCTTTAAGTATTATTCCACTGTGGTTTCACCATGATTTTCAGAACCCAAGCAGGTTTCTCACATTAGCGTGAGAATCCTGCCTGGTAGTTGAGATTTCTGGGTGGCGAGTAAGAGCGGGGATTCTGTCAGCCCTGCCTTTGATTGGGTTATCTCCACAGTTGGTAAGTGCATATTTGCGTGAGATGGGAAAAGTGTGGATCGTGCTTCAGATTTCCTCCTGACCCTTTTAAATCACCAGTATGTTGGTAATCATTTGCCATTTCCATAGCCTATTGAACCGTAGTAGTCATGAGGCTGGTCTCTGCATCCTGAAGCCTATGATGCTTTTCGCAGAGAAACCTCTGCTGAGGCCCAGGTAACTTGGTATTTCCCATACCTGGCACCGGAGCCTTGAAAGATAGGGTTGTTTTCAGTATTATTTCGCCATCCTTTACCCAGTGTTTCAAGAACGGGAGCCCTTTTCAACCGTTAGCGTAGGAATCATTCTTTGGAGATGAGATATTTTTCTGGGGTGGCAAGTGCATGGCCTCTGTCCGTCCTGGGTTTGTTGGACTAGCGCCAGACAGGAGAAGTGCGCCTTTGTGGGAGAGGTGAATAGTGCGGATCCTGTTTCACCCTAAAGACTGAAACAGGATCCGCACTTTTCACCATTCCTTTCAGAATCATTTGATTCATCAGCTAGGAACGGCGATTCCTTCTCCAGAACAATCGAAGGCTAGGCCAAGTAACTCGATCTTTCCAAGAGGTGTGTGGCACAACTTTTGAAAAACCGCTAGGGGGAGAACTGTTTGGTTTTTTTCTGTAGCACTTTTCACCGTAATTGTCATAAGGTTGGTCTCTGCATCCTTAAGCATATGAGCGTTTTCACAGACGAAAGCAGGCTAAGGCCAAGTAAACTTGGCATTTACAAGAGTTGGTCCTAGAGACTACAAAGAAAGTGTTCTTTTAAGTATTATTCCACTGGGGTTTCACCATGATTTTCAGAACCCGAGCAGGTTTCTCACATTAGCGTAAGAATCCTGCCTGGTAGTTGATATTTCTGGGTGGCGTGTAAGAGCGGGGATCCTGTCAGCCCTGCCTTTGATTGGGTTATCTCCAGAGTTGGTAAGTGCATATTTGCGTGAGATGGGAAAAGTGTGGATCGTGCTTCAGATTTCCTCGTGACCCTTTTGAAATGACCAGTATGTTGGTAATTATTTGCCATTTCCATAGCGTTTTCACCGTAATAGTCAAGAGGTCGGTCTCTGCATCCTTAAGCCTATGATGCTTTTCACAGAGAAACCTCTGCTGAGGCCCAGGTAACTTGGTATTTCCCATACCTGGCACCGGAGCCTGGGAAGATAGGATTTTTTCAGTATTATTTCACCATCCTTTACCCAGTGTTTCAAGAACGGGAGCCCTCTTCAACCGTTAGCGTAGGAATCCTTCTTTGGAGATGCGATATTTTTCTGGGGTGGCAAGTGCATGGCCTCTGTCCGTCCTGGGTTTGTTGGACTAGCGCCAGACACGAGAAGTGCGCCTTTGTGGGAGAGGTGAATAGTGCGGATCCTGTTTCAGTCTAAAGACTGAAACAGGATCCGCACTTTTCACCGTTCCTTTCAGAATCATTTGATTCATCAGCTAGGAACAGCGATTCCTTCTCCAGACCAATCGAAGGCTAGGCCAAGTAACTCGATCTTTCCATGAGGTGTGTGGCACAACTTTTGAAAATCCGCTAGGGGGAGAACTATTTGGTATTTTTCCGTAGCACTTTTCACCGTAATTGTCATAAGGTTGGTCTCTGCATCCTTAAGGATACGAGCGTTTTTACAGATGAAAGCAGGCTGAGGCCCAGTAAACTTGGCCTTTCCAAGAGTTGGTCCTAGAGACTACAAAGAAAGTGTTCTTTTAAGTATTATTCCACTGGGGTTTCACCATGATTTTCAGAACCCAAGCAGGTTTCTCACATTAGCGTAAGAATCCTGCCTGGTAGTTGAGATTTCGGGGTGGGGAGTAAGTGCGGGGCTTCTGGCAGCCCTGCCTTTGATTGGTTTACCTCCAGAGTTGGTAAGTGCATATTTGCGTGAGATGGGAAAAGTGTGGATCGTGCTTCAGATTTCCTCCTGACCCTTTTAAATCACCAGTATGTTGGTAATTATTTGCCATTTCCGTAGCGTTTTGCACCGTAGTAGTCATGAGGTCGGTCTCTGCATCCTGAAGCCTATGATGCTTTTCGCAGAGAAACCTCTGTTGAGGCCCAGGTAACTTGGTATTTCCCATACCTGGCACCGGAGCCTTGGAAGATAGGATTGTGTTCAGTATTATTTCACCATCCTTTACCCAGTGTTTCAAGAACGGGAGCCCTTTTCAACCGTTAGCGTAGGAATCGTTCTTTGGAGATGAGATATTTTTCTGGGGTGGCAAGTGCATGGCCTCTGTCCGTCCTGGGTTTGTTGGACTAGCGCCAGACACGAGAAGTGCGCCTTTGTGGGAGAGGTGAATAGTGCGGATCCTGTTTCAGTCTAAAGACTGAAACAGGATCCGCACTTTTCACCGTTCCTTTCAGAATCATTTGATTCATCAGCTAGGAACGGCGATTCCTTCTCCAGACCAATCGAAGGCTAGGCCAAGTAACTCGATCTTTCCAAGAGGTGTGTGGCACAACTTTTGAAAAACCGCTAGGAGGAGAACTATTTGGTATTTTTCGGTAGCATTTTTCACCGTAATTGTCATAAGGTTGGTCTCTGCATCCTTAAGGATACGAGCGTTTTTACAGATGAAAGCAGGCTGAGGCCCAGTAAACTTGGCCTTTCCAAGAGTTGGTCCTAGAGACTACAAAGAAAGTGTTCTTTTAAGTATTGTTTCACTGTGGTTTCACCATGATTTTCAGAACCCAAGCAGGTTTCTCACATTAGCGTAAGAATCCTGCCTGGTAGTTGAGATTTGGGGTGGGGAGTAAGTGCGGGGCTTCTGGCAGCCCTGCCTTTGATTGGTTTACCTCCAGAGTTGGTAAGTGCATATTTGTGTGAGATGGGAAAAGTGTGGATCGTGCTTCAGATTTCCTCCTGACCCTTTTAAATCACCAGTATGTTGGTAATTATTTGCCATTTCCGTAGCGTTTTGGACCGTAGTAGTCATGAGGTCGGTCTCTGCATCCTGAAGCCTATGATGCTTTTCGCAGAGAAACCTCTGTTGAGGCCCAGGTAACTTGGTATTTCCCATACCTGGCACCGGAGCCTTGGAAGATAGGATTGTGTTCAGTATTATTTCACCATCCTTTACCCAGTGTTTCAAGAACGGGAGCCCTTTTCAACCGTTAGCGTAGGAATCGTTCTTTGGAGATGAGATATTTTTCTGGGGTGGCAAGTGCATGGCCTCTGTCCGTCCTGGGTTTGTTGGACTAGCGCCAGACACGAGAAGTGCGCCTTTGTGGGAGAGGTGAATAGTGCGGATCCTGTTTCAGTCTAAAGACTGAAACAGGATCCGCACTTTTCACCGTTCCTTTCAGAGTCATTTGATTCATCAGCTAGGAACGGCGATTCCTTCTCCAGACCTATCGAAGGCTGGGCCAAGTAACTCGATCTTTCCAAGAGGTGTGTGGCACAACTTTTGAAAAACCGCTAGGGGGAGAACTATTTGGTATTTTTCCGTAGCACTTTTCACCGTAATTGTCATAAGGTTGGTCTCTGCATCCTTAAGGATACGAGCGTTTTTACAGATGAAAGCAGGCTGAGGCCCAGTAAACTTGGCCTTTCCAAGAGTTGGTCCTAGAGACTACAAAGAAAGTGTTCCTTTAAGTATTATTCCACTGTGGTTTCACCATGATTTTCAGAACCCAAGCAGGTTTCTCACATTAGCGTAAGAATCCTGCCTGGTAGTTGAGATTTCGGGGTGGGGGGTAAGTGCGGGGCTTCTGGAAGCCCTGCCTTTGATTAGTTTACCTCCAGAGTTGGTAAGTGCATATTTGCGTGAGATGGGAAAAGTGTGGATCGTGCTTCAGATTTCCTGCTGACCCTTTTAAATCACCAGTATGTTGGTAATTATTTGCCATTTCCGTAGCGTTTTGCACCGTAGTAGTCATGAGGTCGGTCTCTGCATCCTGAAGCCTATGATGCTTTTCGCAGAGAAACCTCTGTTGAGGCCCAGGTAACTTGGTATTTCCCATACCTGGCACCGGTGCCTTGGAAGATAGGATTGTGTTCAGTATTATTTCACCATCCTTTACCCAGTGTTTCAAGAACGGGAGGCGTTTTCAACCGTTAGCGTAGGAATCCTTCTTTGGAGATGAGATATTTTTCTGGGGTGGCAAGTGCATGGCCTCTGTCCGTCCTGGGTTTGTTGGACTAGCGCCAGACAACAGAAGTGCGCCTTTGTGGGAGAGGTGAAAAGTGCGGATCCTGTTTCAGTCTTTAGACTGAAACAGGATCCGCACTTTTCACCGTTCCTTTCAGAATCATTTGATTCATCAGCTAGGAACGGCGATTCCTTCTCCAGACCAATCGAAGGCTAGGCCAACTAACTCAATCTTTCCAAGAGGTGTGTGGCACAACTTTTGAAAAACCGCTAGGAGGAGAACTATTTGGTATTTTTCCGTAGCACTTTTCACCGTAATTGTCATAAGGTTGGTCTCTGCATCCTTAAGGATACGAGCGTTTTTACAGATGAAAGCAGGCTGAGGCCCAGTAAACTTGGCCTTTCCAAGAGTTGGTCCTAGAGACTACAAAGAAAGTGTTCTTTTAAGTATTATTCCACTGGGGTTTCACGATGATTTTCAGAACCCGAGCAGGTTTCTCACATTAGCAAAAGAATCCTGCCTGGTAGTTGAGATTTCTGGATGGCGTGTAAGAGCGGGGATTCTGTCAGCCCTGCCTTTGATTGGTTTACCTCAAGAGTTGGTAAGTGCATATTTGCGTGAGATGGGAACAGTGTGGATCGTGCTTCAGATTTCCTCCTGACCCTTTTGAAATGACCAGTATGTTGGTAATTATTTGCAATTTCCGTAGCGTTTTCACCGTAATAGTCAAGAGGTCGGTCTCTGCATCCTGAAGCCTATGATGCTATTCACAGCGAAACGTCTGCTGAGGCCCAGGTAACTTGGTATTTCCCATACCTGGCACCGGAGCCTGGGAAGATAGGATTTTTTCAGTATTATTTCACCATCCTTTACCCAGTGTTTCAAGAACGGGAGCCCTCTTCAACCGTTAGCGTAGGAATCCTTCTTTGGAGATGAGATATTTTTCTGGGGTGGCAAGTGCATGGCCTCAGTCCGTCCTGGGTTTGTTGGACTAGCGCCAGACACGAGAAGTGCGCCTTTGTGGGAGAGGTGAATAGTGCGGATCCTGTTTCAGTCTAAAGACTGAAACAGGATCCGCACTTTTCACCGTTCCTTTCAGAATCATTTGATTCATCAGCTAGGAACGGCGATTCCTTCTCCAGACCAATCGAAGGGTAGGCCAAGTAAGTCGATCTTTCCAAGAGGTGTGTGGCACAACTTTTGAAAAACCGCTAGGGGGAGAACTATTTGGTATTTTTCCGTAGCACTTTTCACCGTAATTGTCATAAGGTTGGTCTCTGCATCCTTAAGGATACGAGCGTTTTTACAGATGAAAGCAGGCTGAGGCCCAGTAAACTTGGCCTTTCCAAGAGTTGGTCCTAGAGACTACAAAGAAAGTGTTCTTTTAAGTATTGTTTCACTGTGGTTTCACCATGATTTTCAGAACCCAAGCAGGTTTCTCACATTAGCGTAAGAATCCTGCCTGGTAGTTGAGATTTCGGGGTGGGGAGTAAGTGCGGGGCTTCTGGCAGCCCTGCCTTTTTTTGGTTTACCTCCAGAGTTGGTAAGTGCATATTTGCGTGAGATGGGAAAAGTGTGGATCGTGCTTCAGATTTCCTACTGACCCTTTTAAATCACCAGTATGTTGGTAATTATTTGCCATTTCCGTAGCGTTTTGCACCGTAGTAGTCATGAGGTCGGTCTCTGCATCCTTAAGCCTATGATGCTTTTCGCAGAGAAACCTCTGTTGAAACCCAGGTAACTTGGTATTTCCCATACCTGGCACCGGAGCCTTGGAAGATAGGATTGTGTTCAGTATTATTTCACCATCCTTTACCCAGTGTTTCAAGAACGGGAGCCCTTTTCAACCGTTAGCGTAGGAATCCTTCTTTGGAGATGACATATTTTTCTGGGGTGGCAAGTGCATGGCCTCTGTCCGTCCTGGGTTTGTTGGACTAGCGCCAGACACCAGAAGTGCGCCTTTGTGGGAGAGGTGAATAGTGCGGATCCTGTTTCAGTCTAAAGACTGAAACAGGATCCGCACTTTTCACCGTTCCTTTCAGAATCATTTGATTCATCAGCTAGGAACGGCGATTCCTTCTCCAGACCAATCGAAGGGTAGGCCAAGTAAGTCGATCTTTCCAAGAGGTGTGTGGCACAACTTTTGAAAAACCGCTAGGGGGAGAACTATTTGGTATTTTTCCGTAGCACTTTTCACCGTAATTGTCATAAGGTTGGTCTCTGCATCCTTAAGCATATGAGCGTTTTCACAGACGAAAGCAGGCTGAGGCCCAGTAAACTTGGCCTTTCCAAGAGTTGGTCCTAGAGACTACAAAGAAAGTGTTCTTTTAAGTATTATTCCACTGGGCTTTCACCATGATTTTCAGAACCCGAGCAGGTTTCTCACATTAGCATAAGAATCCTGCCTGGTAGTTGAGATTTCTGGGTGGCGTGTAAGAGCGGGGATTCTGTCAGCCCTGCCTTTGATTGGGTTATCTCCAGAGTTGGTAAGTGCATATTTGCGTGAGATGGGAAAAGTGTGGATCGTGCTTCAGATTTCCTCCTGACCCTTTTAAATCACCAGTATGTTGGTAATCATTTGCCATTTCCATAGCGTTTTGAACCGTAGTAGTCATGAGGTCGGTCTCTGCATCCTGAAGCCTATGATGCTTTTCGCAGAGAAACCTCTGCTGAGGCCCAGGTAACTTGGTATTTCCCATACCTGGCACTGGAGCCTTGAAAGATAGGGTTGTTTTCAGTATTATTTCACCATCCTTTACCCAGTGTTTCAAGAACGGGAGCCCTTTTCAACCGTTAGCGTAGGAATCCTTCTTTGGAGACGAGATATTTTTCTGGGGTGGCAAGTGCATGGCCTCTGTCAGTCCTGGGTTTGTTGGACTAGCGCCAGACACGAGAAGTGCGCCTTTGTGGGAGAGGTGAATAGTGCGGATCCTGTTTCAGTCTAAAGACTGAAACAGGATCCGCACTTTTCACCGTTCCTTTCAGAATCATTTGATTCATCAGCTAGGAACGGCGATTCCTTCTCCAGACCAATCGAAGGCTAGGCCAAGTAACTCGATCTTTCCAAGAGGTGTGTGGCACAACTTTTGAAAAACCGCTAGGAGGAGAACTATTTGGTATTTTTCGGTAGCATTTTTCACCGTAATTGTCATAAGGTTGGTCTCTGCATCCTTAAGGATACGAGCGTTTTTACAGATGAAAGCAGGCTGAGGCCCAGTAAACTTGGCCTTTCCAAGAGTTGGTCCTAGAGACTACAAAGAAAGTGTTGCTTTAAGTATTATTCCACTGTGGTTTCCCCATGATTTTCAGAACCCAAGCAGGTTTCTCACATTAGCGTAAGAATCCTGCCTGGTAGTTGAGATTTCGGGGTGGGGAGTAAGTGCGGGGCTTCTGGCAGCCCTGCTTTTGATTAGTTTACCTCCAGAGTTGGTAAGTGCATATTTGCGTGAGATGGGAAAAGTGTGGATCGTGCTTCAGATTTCCTCCTGACCCTTTTAAATCACCAGTATGTTGGTAATTATTTGCCATTTCCGTAGCGTTTTGCACCGTGGTAGTCATGAGGTCGGTCTCTGCATCCTGAAGCCTATGATGCTTTTCGCAGAGAAACCTCTGTTGAGGCCCAGGTAACTTGGTATTTCCCATACCTGGCACCGGTGCCTTGGAAGATAGGATTGTGTTCAGTATTATTTCACCATCCTTTACCCAGTGTTTCAAGAACGGGAGCCCTCTTCAACCGTTAGCGTAGGAATCCTTCTTTGGAGATGAGATATTTTTCTGGGGTGGCAAGTGCATGGCCTCTGTCCGTCCTGGGTTTGTTGGACTAGCGCCAGACACGAGAAGTGCGCCTTTGTGGGAGAGGTGAATAGTGCGGATCCTGTTTCAGTCTAAAGACTGAAACAGGATCCGCACTTTTACCGTTCCTTTCAGAATCATTTGATTCATCAGCTAGGAACGGCGATTCCTTCTCCAGACCAATGGAAGGCTAGGCCAAGTAACTCGATCTTTCCAAGAGGTATGTGGCACAACTTTTGAAAAACCGCTAGGGGGAGAACTATTTGGTATTTTTCCGTAGCACTTTTCACCGTAATTGTCATAAGGTTGGTCTCTGCATCCTTAAGGATACGAGCGTTTTTACAGATGAAAGCAGGCTGAGGCCCAGTAAACTTGGCATTTCCAAGAGTTGGTCCTAGAGACTACAAAGAAAGTGTTCTTTTAAGTATTGTTTCACTGTGGTTTCACCATGATTTTCAGAACCCAAGCAGGTTTCTCACATTAGCGTAAGAATCCTGCCTGGTAGTTGAGATTTGGGGTGGGGAGTAAGTGCGGGGCTTCTGGCACCCCTGCCTTTGATTGGTTTACCTCCAGAGTTGGTAAGTGCATATTTGTGTGAGATGGGAAAAGTGTGGATCGTGCTTCAGATTTCCTCCTGACCCTTTTAAATCACCAGTATGTTGGTAATTATTTGCCATTTCCGTAGCGTTTTGGACCGTAGTAGTCATGAGGTCGGTCTCTGCATCCTGAAGCCTATGATGCTTTTCGCAGAGAAACCTCTGTTGAGGCCCAGGTAACTTGGTATTTCCCATACCTGGCACCGGAGCCTTGGAAGATAGGATTGTGTTCAGTATTATTTCACCATCCTTTACCCAGTGTTTCAAGAACGGGAGCCCTTTTCAACCGTTAGCGTAGGAATCGTTCTTTGGAGATGAGATATTTTTCTGGGGTGGCAAGTGCATGGCCTCTGTCCGTCCTGGGTTTGTTGGACTAGCGCCAGACACGAGAAGTGCGCCTTTGTGGGAGAGGTGAATAGTGCGGATCCTGTTTCAGTCTAAAGACTGAAACAGGATCCGCACTTTTCACCGTTCCTTTCAGAGTCATTTGATTCATCAGCTAGGAACGGCGATTCCTTCTCCAGACCTATCGAAGGCTAGGCCAAGTAACTCGATCTTTCCAAGAGGTGTGTGGCACAACTTTTGAAAAACCGCTAGGGGGAGAACTATTTGGTATTTTTCCGTAGCACTTTTCACCGTAATTGTCATAAGGTTGGTCTCTGCATCCTTAAGGATACGAGCGTTTTTACAGATGAAAGCAGGCTGAGGCCCAGTAAACTTGGCTTTTCCAAGAGTTGGTCCTAGAGACTACAAAGAAAGTGTTCCTTTAAGTATTATTCCACTGTGGTTTCACCATGATTTTCAGAACCCAAGCAGGTTTCTCACATTAGCGTAAGAATCCTGCCTGGTAGTTGAGATTTCGGGGTGGGGGGTAAGTGCGGGGCTTCTGGAAGCCCTGCCTTTGATTAGTTTACCTCCAGAGTTGGTAAGTGCATATTTGCGTGAGATGGGAAAAGTGTGGATCGTGCTTCAGATTTCCTGCTGACCCTTTTAAATCACCAGTATGTTGGTAATTATTTGCCATTTCCGTAGCGTTTTGCACCGTAGTAGTCATGAGGTCGGTCTCTGCATCCTGAAGCCTATGATGCTTTTCGCAGAGAAACCTCTGTTGAGGCCCAGGTAACTTGGTATTTCCCATACCTGGCACCGGTGCCTTGGAAGATAGGATTGTGTTCAGTATTATTTCACCATCCTTTACCCAGTGTTTCAAGAACGGGAGGCGTTTTCAACCGTTAGCGTAGGAATCCTTCTTTGGAGATGAGATATTTTTCTGGGGTGGCAAGTGCATGGCCTCTGTCCGTCCTGGGTTTGTTGGACTAGCGCCAGACAACAGAAGTGCGCCTTTGTGGGAGAGGTGAAAAGTGCGGATCCTGTTTCAGTCTTTAGACTGAAACAGGATCCGCACTTTTCACCGTTCCTTTCAGAATCATTTGATTCATCAGCTAGGAACGGCGATTCCTTCTCCAGACCAATCGAAGGCTAGGCCAACTAACTCAATCTTTCCAAGAGGTGTGTGGCACAACTTTTGAAAAACCGCTAGGAGGAGAACTATTTGGTATTTTTCCGTAGCACTTTTCACCGTAATTGTCATAAGGTTGGTCTCTGCATCCTTAAGGATACGAGCGTTTTTACAGATGAAAGCAGGCTGAGGCCCAGTAAACTTGGCCTTTCCAAGAGTTGGTCCTAGAGACTACAAAGAAAGTGTTCTTTTAAGTATTATTCCACTGGGGTTTCACGATGATTTTCAGAACCCGAGCAGGTTTCTCACATTAGCAAAAGAATCCTGCCTGGTAGTTGAGATTTCTGGATGGCGTGTAAGAGCGGGGATTCTGTCAGGCCTGCCTTTGATTGGTTTACCTCAAGAGTTGGTAAGTGCATATTTGCGTGAGATGGGAACAGTGTGGATCGTGCTTCAGATTTCCTCCTGACCCTTTTGAAATGACCAGTATGTTGGTAATTATTTGCAATTTCCATAGCGTTTTCACCGTAATAGTCAAGAGGTCGGTCTCTGCATCCTGAAGCCTATGATGCTATTCACAGCGAAACGTCTGCTGAGGCCCAGGTAACTTGGTATTTCCCATACCTGGCACCGGAGCCTGGGAAGATAGGATTTTTTCAGTATTATTTCACCATCCTTTACCCAGTGTTTCAAGAACGGGAGCCCTCTTCAACCGTTAGCGTAGGAATCCTTCTTTGGAGATGAGATATTTTTCTGGGGTGGCAAGTGCATGGCCTCAGTCCGTCCTGGGTTTGTTGGACTAGCGCCAGACACGAGAAGTGCGCCTTTGTGGGAGAGGTGAATAGTGCGGATCCTGTTTCAGTCTAAAGACTGAAACAGGATCCGCACTTTTCACCGTTCCTTTCAGAATCATTTGATTCATCAGCTAGGAACGGCGATTCCTTCTCCAGACCAATCGAAGGGTAGGCCAAGTAAGTCGATCTTTCCAAGAGGTGTGTGGCACAACTTTTGAAAAACCGCTAGGGGGAGAACTATTTGGTATTTTTCCGTAGCACTTTTCACCGTAATTGTCATAAGGTTGGTCTCTGCATCCTTAAGGATACGAGCGTTTTTACAGATGAAAGCAGGCTGAGGCCCAGTAAACTTGGCCTTTCCAAGAGTTGGTCCTAGAGACTACAAAGAAAGTGTTCTTTTAAGTATTGTTTCACTGTGGTTTCACCATGATTTTCAGAACCCAAGCAGGTTTCTCACATTAGCGTAAGAATCCTGCCTGGTAGTTGAGATTTCGGGGTGGGGAGTAAGTGCGGGGCTTCTGGCAGCCCTGCCTTTTTTTGGTTTACCTCCAGAGTTGGTAAGTGCATATTTGCGTGAGATGGGAAAAGTGTGGATCGTGCTTCAGATTTCCTACTGACCCTTTTAAATCACCAGTATGTTGGTAATTATTTGCCATTTCCGTAGCGTTTTGCACCGTAGTAGTCATGAGGTCGGTCTCTGCATCCTGAAGCCTATGATGCTTTTCGCAGAGAAACCTCTGTTGAGGCCCAGGTAACTTGGTATTTCCCATACCTGGCACCGGTGCCTTGGAAGATAGGATTGTGTTCAGTATTATTTCACCATCCTTTACCCAGTGTTTCAAGAACGGGAGCCCTCTTCAACCGTTAGCGTAGGAATCCTTCTTTGGAGATGAGATATTTTTCTGGGGTGGCAAGTGCATGGCCTCTGTCCGTCCTGGGTTTGTTGGACTAGCGCCAGACACGAGAAGTGCGCCTTTGTGGGAGAGGTGAATAGTGCGGATCCTGTTTCAGTCTAAAGACTGAAACAGGATCCGCACTTTTTACCGTTCCTTTCAGAATCATTTGATTCATCAGCTAGGAACGGCGATTCCTTCTCCAGACCAATGGAAGGCTAGGCCAAGTAACTCGATCTTTCCAAGAGGTATGTGGCACAACTTTTGAAAAACCGCTAGGGGGAGAACTATTTGGTATTTTTCCGTAGCACTTTTCACCGTAATTGTCATAAGGTTGGTCTCTGCATCCTTAAGGATACGAGCGTTTTTACAGATGAAAGCAGGCTGAGGCCCAGTAAACTTGGCATTTCCAAGAGTTGGTCCTAGAGACTACAAAGAAAGTGTTCTTTTAAGTATTGTTTCACTGTGGTTTCACCATGATTTTCAGAACCCAAGCAGGTTTCTCACATTAGCGTAAGAATCCTGCCTGGTAGTTGAGATTTGGGGTGGGGAGTAAGTGCGGGGCTTCTGGCAGCCCTGCCTTTGATTGGTTTACCTCCAGAGTTGGTAAGTGCATATTTGTGTGAGATGGGAAAAGTGTGGATCGTGCTTCAGATTTCCTCCTGACCCTTTTAAATCACCAGTATGTTGGTAATTATTTGCCATTTCCGTAGCGTTTTGGACCGTAGTAGTCATGAGGTCGGTCTCTGCATCCTGAAGCCTATGATGCTTTTCGCAGAGAAACCTCTGTTGAGGCCCAGGTAACTTGGTATTTCCCATACCTGGCACCGGAGCCTTGGAAGATAGGATTGTGTTCAGTATTATTTCACCATCCTTTACCCAGTGTTTCAAGAACGGGAGCCCTTTTCAACCGTTAGCGTAGGAATCGTTCTTTGGAGATGAGATATTTTTCTGGGGTGGCAAGTGCATGGCCTCTGTCCGTCCTGGGTTTGTTGGACTAGCGCCAGACACGAGAAGTGCGCCTTTGTGGGAGAGGTGAATAGTGCGGATCCTGTTTCAGTCTAAAGACTGAAACAGGATCCGCACTTTTCACCGTTCCTTTCAGAGTCATTTGATTCATCAGCTAGGAACGGCGATTCCTTCTCCAGACCTATCGAAGGCTAGGCCAAGTAACTCGATCTTTCCAAGAGGTGTGTGGCACAACTTTTGAAAAACCGCTAGGGGGAGAACTATTTGGTATTTTTCCGTAGCACTTTTCACCGTAATTGTCATAAGGTTGGTCTCTGCATCCTTAAGGATACGAGCGTTTTTACAGATGAAAGCAGGCTGAGGCCCAGTAAACTTGGCTTTTCCAAGAGTTGGTCCTAGAGACTACAAAGAAAGTGTTCCTTTAAGTATTATTCCACTGTGGTTTCACCATGATTTTCAGAACCCAAGCAGGTTTCTCACATTAGCGTAAGAATCCTGCCTGGTAGTTGAGATTTCGGGGTGGGGGGTAAGTGCGGGGCTTCTGGAAGCCCTGCCTTTGATTAGTTTACCTCCAGAGTTGGTAAGTGCATATTTGCGTGAGATGGGAAAAGTGTGGATCGTGCTTCAGATTTCCTGCTGACCCTTTTAAATCACCAGTATGTTGGTAATTATTTGCCATTTCCGTAGCGTTTTGCACCGTAGTAGTCATGAGGTCGGTCTCTGCATCCTGAAGCCTATGATGCTTTTCGCAGAGAAACCTCTGTTGAGGCCCAGGTAACTTGGTATTTCCCATACCTGGCACCGGTGCCTTGGAAGATAGGATTGTGTTCAGTATTATTTCACCATCCTTTACCCAGTGTTTCAAGAACGGGAGGCGTTTTCAACCGTTAGCGTAGGAATCCTTCTTTGGAGATGAGATATTTTTCTGGGGTGGCAAGTGCATGGCCTCTGTCCGTCCTGGGTTTGTTGGACTAGCGCCAGACAACAGAAGTGCGCCTTTGTGGGAGAGGTGAAAAGTGCGGATCCTGTTTCAGTCTTTAGACTGAAACAGGATCCGCACTTTTCACCGTTCCTTTCAGAATCATTTGATTCATCAGCTAGGAACGGCGATTCCTTCTCCAGACCAATCGAAGGCTAGGCCAACTAACTCAATCTTTCCAAGAGGTGTGTGGCACAACTTTTGAAAAACCGCTAGGAGGAGAACTATTTGGTATTTTTCCGTAGCACTTTTCACCGTAATTGTCATAAGGTTGGTCTCTGCATCCTTAAGGATACGAGCGTTTTTACAGATGAAAGCAGGCTGAGGCCCAGTAAACTTGGCCTTTCCAAGAGTTGGTCCTAGAGACTACAAAGAAAGTGTTCTTTTAAGTATTATTCCACTGGGGTTTCACGATGATTTTCAGAACCCGAGCAGGTTTCTCACATTAGCAAAAGAATCCTGCCTGGTAGTTGAGATTTCTGGATGGCGTGTAAGAGCGGGGATTCTGTCAGGCCTGCCTTTGATTGGTTTACCTCAAGAGTTGGTAAGTGCATATTTGCGTGAGATGGGAACAGTGTGGATCGTGCTTCAGATTTCCTCCTGACCCTTTTGAAATGACCAGTATGTTGGTAATTATTTGCAATTTCCATAGCGTTTTCACCGTAATAGTCAAGAGGTCGGTCTCTGCATCCTGAAGCCTATGATGCTATTCACAGCGAAACGTCTGCTGAGGCCCAGGTAACTTGGTATTTCCCATACCTGGCACCGGAGCCTGGGAAGATAGGATTTTTTCAGTATTATTTCACCATCCTTTACCCAGTGTTTCAAGAACGGGAGCCCTCTTCAACCGTTAGCGTAGGAATCCTTCTTTGGAGATGAGATATTTTTCTGGGGTGGCAAGTGCATGGCCTCAGTCCGTCCTGGGTTTGTTGGACTAGCGCCAGACACGAGAAGTGCGCCTTTGTGGGAGAGGTGAATAGTGCGGATCCTGTTTCAGTCTAAAGACTGAAACAGGATCCGCACTTTTCACCGTTCCTTTCAGAATCATTTGATTCATCAGCTAGGAACGGCGATTCCTTCTCCAGACCAATCGAAGGGTAGGCCAAGTAAGTCGATCTTTCCAAGAGGTGTGTGGCACAACTTTTGAAAAACCGCTAGGGGGAGAACTATTTGGTATTTTTCCGTAGCACTTTTCACCGTAATTGTCATAAGGTTGGTCTCTGCATCCTTAAGGATACGAGCGTTTTTACAGATGAAAGCAGGCTGAGGCCCAGTAAACTTGGCCTTTCCAAGAGTTGGTCCTAGAGACTACAAAGAAAGTGTTCTTTTAAGTATTGTTTCACTGTGGTTTCACCATGATTTTCAGAACCCAAGCAGGTTTCTCACATTAGCGTAAGAATCCTGCCTGGTAGTTGAGATTTCGGGGTGGGGAGTAAGTGCGGGGCTTCTGGCAGCCCTGCCTTTTTTTGGTTTACCTCCAGAGTTGGTAAGTGCATATTTGCGTGAGATGGGAAAAGTGTGGATCGTGCTTCAGATTTCCTACTGACCCTTTTAAATCACCAGTATGTTGGTAATTATTTGCCATTTCCGTAGCGTTTTGCACCGTAGTAGTCATGAGGTCGGTCTCTGCATCCTTAAGCCTATGATGCTTTTCGCAGAGAAACCTCTGTTGAAACCCAGGTAACTTGGTATTTCCCATACCTGGCACCGGAGCCTTGGAAGATAGGATTGTGTTCAGTATTATTTCACCATCCTTTACCCAGTGTTTCAAGAACGGGAGCCCTTTTCAACCGTTAGCGTAGGAATCCTTCTTTGGAGATGACATATTTTTCTGGGGTGGCAAGTGCATGGCCTCTGTCCGTCCTGGGTTTGTTGGACTAGCGCCAGACACGAGAAGTGCGCCTTTGTGGGAGAGGTGAATAGTGCGGATCCTGTTTCAGTCTAAAGACTGAAACAGGATCCGCACTTTTCACCGTTCCTTTCAGAATCATTTGATTCATCAGCTAGGAACGGCGATTCCTTCTCCAGACCAATCGAAGGGTAGGCCAAGTAAGTCGATCTTTCCAAGAGGTGTGTGGCACAACTTTTGAAAAACCGCTAGGGGGAGAACTATTTGGTATTTTTCCGTAGCACTTTTCACCGTAATTGTCATAAGGTTGGTCTCTGCATCCTTAAGCATATGAGCGTTTTCACAGACGAAAGCAGGCTGAGGCCCAGTAAACATGGCCTTTCCAAGAGTTGGTCCTAGAGACTACAAAGAAAGTGTTCTTTTAAGTATTATTCCACTGGGCTTTCACCATGATTTTCAGAACCCGAGCAGGTTTCTCACATTAGCATAAGAATCCTGCCTGGTAGTTGAGATTTCTGGGTGGCGTGTAAGAGCGGGGATTCTGTCAGCCCTGCCTTTGATTGGGTTATCTCCAGAGTTGGTAAGTGCATATTTGCGTGAGATGGGAAAAGTGTGGATCGTGCTTCAGATTTCCTCCTGACCCTTTTAAATCACCAGTATGTTGGTAATCATTTGCCATTTCCATAGCGTTTTGAACCGTAGTAGTCATGAGGTCGGTCTCTGCATCCTGAAGCCTATGATGCTTTTCGCAGAGAAACCTCTGCTGAGGCCCAGGTAACTTGGTATTTCCCATACCTGGCACTGGAGCCTTGAAAGATAGGGTTGTTTTCAGTATTATTTCACCATCCTTTACCCAGTGTTTCAAGAACGGGAGCCCTTTTCAACCGTTAGCGTAGGAATCCTTCTTTGGAGACGAGATATTTTTCTGGGGTGGCAAGTGCATGGCCTCTGTCAGTCCTGGGTTTGTTGGACTAGCGCCAGACACGAGAAGTGCGCCTTTGTGGGAGAGGTGAATAGTGCGGATCCTGTTTCAGTCTAAAGACTGAAACAGGATCCGCACTTTTCACCGTTCCTTTCAGAATCATTTGATTCATCAGCTAGGAACGGCGATTCCTTCTCCAGACCAATCGAAGGCTAGGCCAAGTAACTCGATCTTTCCAAGAGGTGTGGCACAACTTTTGAAAAACCGCTAGGAGGAGAACTATTTGGTATTTTTCGGTAGCATTTTTCACCGTAATTGTCATAAGGTTGGTCTCTGCATCCTTAAGGATACGAGCGTTTTTACAGATGAAAGCAGGCTGAGGCCCAGTAAACTTGGCCTTTCCAAGAGTTGGTCCTAGAGACTACAAAGAAAGTGTTGCTTTAAGTATTATTCCACTGTGGTTTCCCCATGATTTTCAGAACCCAAGCAGGTTTCTCACATTAGCGTAAGAATCCTGCCTGGTAGTTGAGATTTCGGGGTGGGGAGTAAGTGCGGGGCTTCTGGCAGCCCTGCCTTTGATTGGTTTACCTCCAGAGTTGGTAAGTGCATATTTGCGTGAGATGGGAAAAGTGTGGATCGTGCTTCAGATTTCCTCCTGACCCTTTTAAATCACCAGTATGTTGGTAATTATTTGCCATTTCCGTAGCGTTTTGCACCGTAGTAGTCATGAGGTCGGTCTCTGCATCCTTAAGCCTATGATGCTTTTCGCAGAGAAACCTCTGTTGAGGCCCAGGTAACTTGGTATTTCCCATACCTGGCACCGGAGCCTTGGAAGATAGGAATGTGTTCAGTATTATTTCACCATCCTTTACCCAGTGTTTCAAGAACGGGAGCCCTCTTCAACCGTTAGCGTAGGAATCCTTCTTTGGAGATGAGATATTTTTCTGGGGTGGCAAGTGCATGGCCTCAGTCCGTCCTGGGTTTGTTGGACTAGCGCCAGACACGAGAAGTGCGCCTTTGTGGGAGAGGTGAATAGTGCGGATCCTGTTTCAGTCTAAAGACTGAAACAGGATCCGCACTTTTCACCGTTCCTTTCAGAATCATTTGATTCATCAGCTAGGAACGGCGATTCCTTCTCCAGACCAATCGAAGGGTAGGCCAAGTAAGTCGATCTTTCCAAGAGGTGTGTGGCACAACTTTTGAAAAACCGCTAGGGGGAGAACTATTTGGTATTTTTCCGTAGCACTTTTCACCGTAATTGTCATAAGGTTGGTCTCTGCATCCTTAAGGATACGAGCGTTTTTACAGATGAAAGCAGGCTGAGGCCCAGTAAACTTGGCCTTTCCAAGAGTTGGTCCTAGAGACTACAAAGAAAGTGTTCTTTTAAGTATTGTTTCACTGTGGTTTCACCATGATTTTCAGAACCCAAGCAGGTTTCTCACATTAGCGTAAGAATCCTGCCTGGTAGTTGAGATTTCGGGGTGGGGAGTAAGCGCGGGGCTTCTGGCAGCCCTGCCTTTTTTTGGTTTACCTCCAGAGTTGGTAAGTGCATATTTGCGTGAGATGGGAAAAGTGTGGATCGTGCTTCAGATTTCCTACTGACCCTTTTAAATCACCAGTATGTTGGTAATTATTTGCCATTTCCGTAGCGTTTTGCACCGTAGTAGTCATGAGGTCGGTCTCTGCATCCTTAAGCCTATGATGCTTTTCGCAGAGAAACCTCTGTTGAAACCCAGGTAACTTGGTATTTCCCATACCTGGCACCGGAGCCTTGGAAGATAGGATTGTGTTCAGTATTATTTCACCATCCTTTACCCAGTGTTTCAAGAACGGGAGCCCTTTTCAACCGTTAGCGTAGGAATCCTTCTTTGGAGATGACATATTTTTCTGGGGTGGCAAGTGCATGGCCTCTGTCCGTCCTGGGTTTGTTGGACTAGCGCCAGACACGAGAAGTGCGCCTTTGTGGGAGAGGTGAATAGTGCGGATCCTGTTTCAGTCTAAAGACTGAAACAGGATCCGCACTTTTCACCATTCCTTTCAGAATCATTTGATTCATCAGCTAGGAACGGCGATTCCTTCTCCAGACCAATCGAAGGGTAGGCCAAGTAAGTCGATCTTTCCAAGAGGTGTGTGGCACAACTTTTGAAAAACCGCTAGGGGGAGAACTATTTGGTATTTTTCCGTAGCACTTTTCACCGTAATTGTCATAAGGTTGGTCTCTGCATCCTTAAGCATATGAGCGTTTTCACAGACGAAAGCAGGCTGAGGCCCAGTAAACTTGGCCTTTCCAAGAGTTGGTCCTAGAGACTACAAAGAAAGTGTTCTTTTAAGTATTATTCCACTGGGCTTTCACCATGATTTTCAGAACCCGAGCAGGTTTCTCACATTAGCATAAGAATCCTGCCTGGTAGTTGAGATTTCTGGGTGGCGTGTAAGAGCGGGGATTCTGTCAGCCCTGCCTTTGATTGGGTTATCTCCAGAGTTGGTAAGTGCATATGTGCGTGAGATGGGAAAAGTGTGGATCGTGCTTCAGATTTCCTCCTGACCCTTTTAAATCACCAGTATGTTGGTAATTATTTGCCATTTCCGTAGCGTTTTGCACCGTAGTAGTCATGAGGTCGGTCTCTGCATCCTGAAGCCTATGATGCTTTTCGCAGAGAAACCTCTGTTGAGGCCCAGGTAACTTGGTATTTCCCATACCTGGCACCGGAGCCTTGGAAGATAGGATTGTGTTCAGTATTATTTCACCATCCTTTACCCAGTGTTTCAAGAACGGGAGCCCTCTTCAACCGGTAGCGTAGGAATCGTTCTTTGGAGATGAGATATTTTTCTGGGGTGGCAAGTGCATGGCCTCTGTCCGTCCTGGGTTTGTTGGACTAGCGCCAGACACGAGAAGTGCGCCTTTGTGGGAGAGGTGAATAGTGCGGATCCTGTTTCAGTCTAAAGACTGAAACAGGATCCGCACTTTTCACCGTTCCTTTCAGAATCATTTGATTCATCAGCTAGGAACGGCGATTCCTTCTCCAGACCAATCGAAGCCTAGGCCAAGTAACTCGATCTTTCCAAGAGGTGTGTGGCACAACTTTTGAAAAACCGCTAGGGGGAGAACTATTTGGTATTTTTCCGTAGCACTTTTCACCGTAATTGTCATAAGGTTGGTCTCTGCATCCTTAAGCATATGAGCGTTTTCACAGACGAAAGCAGGCTGAGGCCCAGTAAACTTGGCCTTTCCAAGAGTTGGTCCTAGAGACTACAAAGAAAGTGTTCTTTTAAGTATTATTCCACTGGGGTTTCACGATGATTTTCAGAACCCGAGCAGGTTTCTCACATTAGCCAAAGAATCCTGCCTGGTAGTTGAGATTTCTGGATGGCGTGTAAGAGCGGGGATTCTGTCAGCCCTGCCTTTGATTGGTTTACCTCAAGAGTTGGTAAGTGCATATTTGCGTGAGATGGGAACAGTGTGGATCGTGCTTCAGATTTCCTCCTGACCCTTTTGAAATGACCAGTATGTTGGTAATTATTTGCCATTTCCATAGCGTTTTCACCGTAATAGTCAAGAGGTCGGTCTCTGCATCCTGAAGCCTATGATGCTATTCACAGCGAAACCTCTGCTGAGGCCCAGGTAACTTGGTATTTCCCATACCTGGCACCGGAGCCTGGGAAGATAGGATTTTTTCAGTATTATTTCACCATCCTTTACCCAGTGTTTCAAGAACGGGAGCCCTCTTCAACCGTTAGCGTAGGAATCCTTCTTTGGAGATGAGATATTTTTCTGGGGTGGCAAGTGCATGGCCTCTGTCCGTCCTGGGTTTGTTGGACTAGCGCCAGACACCAGAAGTGGGCCTTTGTGGGGGAGGTGAATAGTGCGGATCCTGTTTCAGTCTAAAGACTGAAACAGGATCCGCACTTTTCACCGTTCCTTTCAGAATCATTTGATTCATCAGCTAGGAACGGCGATTCCTTCTCCAGACCAATCGAAGCCTAGGCCAAGTAACTCGATCTTTCCAAGAGGTGTGTGGCACAACTTTTGAAAAACCGCTAGGGGGAGAACTATTTGGTATTTTTCCGTAGCACTTTTCACCGTAATTGTCATAAGGTTGGTCTCTGCATCCTTAAGCATATGAGCGTTTTCACAGACGGAAGCAGGCTGAGGCCCAGTAAACTTGGCCTTTCCAAGAGTTGGTCCTAGAGACTACAAAGAAAGTGTTCTTTTAAGTATTATTCCACTGGGGTTTCACCATGATTTTCAGAACCCGAGCAGGTTTCTCACATTAGCATAAGAATCCTGCCTGGTAGTTGAGATTTCTGGGAGGCGTGTAAGAGCGGGGATTCTGTCAGCCCTGCCTTTGATTGGGTTATCTCCAGAGTTGGTAAGTGCATATTTGTGTGAGATGGGAAAAGTGTGGATCGTGCTTCAGATTTCCTCCTGACCCTTTTAAATCACCAGTATGTTGGTAATCATTTGCCATTTCCATAGCGTTTTGAACCGTAGTAGTCATGAGTTCGGTCTCTGCATCCTGAAGCCTATGATGCTTTTCGCAGAGAAACCTCTGCTGAGGCCCAGGTAACTTGGTATTTCCCATACCTGGCATCGGAGCCTTGAAAGATAGGGTTGTTTTCAGTATTATTTCACCATCCTTTACCCAGTGTTTCAAGAACGGGAGCCCTCTTCAACCGTTAGCGTAGGAATCGTTCTTTGGAGATGAGATATTTTTCTGGGGTGGCAAGTACATGGCCTCTGTCAGTCCTGGGTTTGTTGGACTAGCGCCAGACACGAGAAGTGCGCCTTTGTGGGAGAGGTGAATAGTGCGGATCCTGTTTCAGTCTAAAGACTGAAACAGGATCCGCACTTTTCACCGTTCCTTTCAGAATCATTTGATTCATCAGCTAGGAACGGCGATTCCTTCTCCAGACCAATCGAAGGCTAGGCCAAGTAACTCGATCTTTCCAACAGGTGTGTGGCACAACTTTTGAAACACCGCTAGGGGGAGAACTATTTGGTATTTTTCCGTAGCACTTTTCACCGTAATTGTCATAAGGTTGGTCTCTGCATCCTTAAGGATACGAGCGTTTTTACAGATGAAAGCAGGCTGAGGCCCAGTAAACTTGGCATTTCCAAGAGTTGGTCCTAGAGACTACAAAGAAAGTGTTCTTTTAAGTATTGTTTCACTGTGGTTTCACCATGATTTTCAGAACCCGAGCAGGTTTCACACATTAGCGTAAGAATCCTGCCTGGTAGTTGAGATTTCGGGGTGGGGAGTAAGTGCGGGGCTTCTGGCAGCCCTGCCTTTGATTCGTTTACCTCCAGAGTTGGTAAGTGCATATTTGTGTGAGATGGGAAAAGTGTGGATCGTGCTTCAGATTTCCTCCTGACCCTTTTAAATCACCAGTATGTTGGTAATTATTTGCCATTTCCGTAGCGTTTTGGACCGTAGTAGTCATGAGGTCGGTCTCTGCATCCTGAAGCCTATGATGCTTTTCGCAGAGAAACCTCTGTTGAGGCCCAGGTAACTTGGTATTTCCCATACCTGGCACCGGAGCCTTGGAAGATAGGATTGTGTTCAGTATTATTTCACCATCCTTTACCCAGTGTTTCAAGAACGGGAGCCCTCTTCAACCGTTAGCGTAGGAATCCTTCTTTGGAGATGAGATATTTTTCTGGGGTGGCAAGTGCATGGCCTCTGTCCGTCCTGGGTTTGTTGGACTAGCGCCAGACACGAGAAGTGCGCCTTTGTGGGAGAGGTGAATAGTGCGGATCCTGTTTCAGTCTAAAGACTGAAACAGGATCCGCACTTTTCACCGTTCCTTTCAGAATCATTTGATTCATCAGCTAGGAACGGCGATTCCTTCTCCAGACCAATCGAAGGCTAGGCCAAGTAACTCGATCTTTCCAAGAGGTGTGTGGCACAACCTTTGAAAAACCGCTAGGAGGAGAACTATTTGGTATTTTTCCGTAGCACTTTTCACCGTAATTGTCATAAGGTTGGTCTCTGCATCCTTAAGGATACGAGCGTTTTTACAGATGAAAGCAGGCTGAGGCCCAGTAAACTTGGCCTTCCCAAGAGTTGGTCCTAGAGACTACAAAGAAAGTGTTGCTTTAAGTATTATTCCACTGTGGTTTCACCATGATTTTCAGAACCCAAGCAGGTTTCTCACATTAGCGTAAGAATCCTGCCTGGTAGTTGAGATTTCGGGGTGGGGAGTAAGTGCGGGGCTTCTGGCAGCCCTGCCTTTGATTAGTTTACCTCCAGAGTTGGTAAGTGCATATTTGCGTGAAATGGGAAAAGTGTGGATCGTGCTTCAGATTTCCTCGTGACCCTTTTAAATCACCAGTATGTTGGTAATTATTTGCCATTTCCATAGCGTTTTGCACCGTAGTAGTCATGAGGTCGGTCTCTGCATCCTTAAGCCTATGATGCTTTTCGCAGAGAAACCTCTGTTGAGGCCCAGGTAACTTGGTATTTCCCATATCTGGCACCGGAGCCTTGGAAGATAGGATTGTGTTCAGTATTATTTCACCATCCTTTACCCAGTGTTTCAAGAACGGGAGCCCTCTTCAACCGTTAGCGTAGGAATCGTTCTTTGGAGATGAGATATTTTTCTGGGGTGGCAAGTGCATGGCCTCTGTCCGTCCTGGGTTTGTTGGACTAGCGCCAGACACCAGAAGTGCGCCTTTGTGGGAGAGGTGAATAGTGCGGATCCTGTTTCAGTCTAAAGACTGAAACAGGATCCGCACTTTTCACCGTTCCTTTCAGAATCATTTGATTCATCAGCTAGGAACGGCGATTCCTTCTCCAGACCAATCGAAGCCTAGGCCAAGTAACTCGATCTTTCCAAGAGGTGTGTGGCACAACTTTTGAAAAACCGCTAGGGGGAGAACTATTTGGTATTTTTCCGTAGCACTTTTCACCGTAATTGTCATAAGGTTGGTCTCTGCATCCTTAAGCATATGAGCGTTTTCACAGACGAAAGCAGGCTGAGGCCCAGTAAACTTGGCCTTTCCAAGAGTTGGTCCTAGAGACTACAAAGAAAGTGTTCTTTTAAGTATTATTCCACTGGGCTTTCACCATGATTTTCAGAACCCGAGCAGGTTTCTCACATTAGCATAAGAATCCTGCCTGGTAGTTGAGATTTCTGGGTGGCGTGTAAGAGCGGGGATTCTGTCAGCCCTGCCTTTGATTGGTTTATCTCCAGAGTGGGTAAGTGCATATTTGCGTGAGATGGGAAAAGTGTGGATCGTGCTTCAGATTTCCTCCTGACCCTTTTAAATCACCAGTATGTTGGTAATCATTTGCCATTTCCATAGCGTTTTGAACCGTAGTAGTCATGAGGTCGGTCTCTGCATCCTGAAGCCTATGATGCTTTTCGCAGAGAAACCTCTGCTGAGGCCCAGGTAACTTGGTATTTCCCATACCTGGCACCGGAGCCTTGAAAGATAGGGTTGTTTTCAGTATTATTTCACCATCCTTTACCCAGTGTTTCAAACACGGGAGCCCTTTTCAACCGTTAGCGTAGGAATCCTTCTTTGGAGATGAGATATTTTTCTGGGGTGGCAAGTGCATGGCCTCTCTCAGTCCTGGGTTTGTTGGACTAGCGCCAGACAGGAGAAGTGCGCCTTTGTGGGAGAGGTGAATAGTGCGCATCCTGTTTCAGTCTAAAGACTGAAACAGGATGCGCACTTTTCACCGTTCCTTTCAGAATCATTTGATTCATCAGCTAGGAACGGCGATTCCTTCTCCAGACCAATCGAAGGCTAGGCCAAGTAACTCGATCTTTCCAAGAGGTGTGTGGCACAACTTTTGAAACACCGCTAGGGGGAGAACTATTTGGTATTTTTCCGTAGCACTTTTCACCGTAATTGTCATAAGGTTGGACTCTGCATCCTTAAGCATATGAGCGTTTTCACAGACGAAAGCAGGCTGAGGCCCAGTAAACTTGGCCTTTCCAAGAGTTGGTCCTAGAGACTACAAAGAAAGTGTTCTTTTAAGTATTATTCCACTGGGGTTTCACGATGATTTTCAGAACCCGAGCAGGTTTCTCACATTAGCAAAAGAATCCTGCCTGGTAGTTGAGATTTCCGGATGGCGTGTAAGAGCGGGGATCCTGTCAGCCCTGCCTTTGATTGGGTTATCTCCAGAGTTGGTAAGTGCATATTTGCGTGAGATGGGAAAAGTGTGGATCGTGCTTCAGATTTCCTCCTGACCCTTTTAAATCACCAGTATGTTGGTAATCA
Organism: Lemur catta; assembly: GCF_020740605.2. Lineage (NCBI taxonomy): Eukaryota > Metazoa > Chordata > Mammalia > Primates > Lemuridae > Lemur > Lemur catta. The sequence goes on along the minus strand of NC_059155.1, from coordinate 29,088,680 downwards.
TTTGCCATTTCCATAGCGTTTTGAACCGTAGTAGTCATGAGGTCGGTCTCTGCATCCTGAAGCCTATGATGCTTTTCGCAGAGAAACCTCTGCTGAGGCCCAGGTAACTTGGTATTTCCCATACCTGGCACCGGAGCCTTGAAAGATAGGGTTGTTTTCAGCATTATTTCACCATCCTTTACCCAGTGTTTCAAGAACGGGAGCCGTTTTCAACCGTTAGCGTAGGAATCCTTCTTTGGAGATGAGATATTTTTCTGGGGTGGCAAGTGCATGGCCTCTGTCAGTCCTGGGTTTGTTGGACTAGCGCCAGACACGAGAAGTGCGCCTTTCTGGGAGAGGTGAATAGTGCGGATCCTGTTTCAGTCTAAAGACTGAAACAGGATCCGCACTTTTCACCGTTCCTTTCAGAATCATTTGATTCATCAGCTAGGAACGGCGATTCCTTCTCCAGACCAATCGAAGCCTAGGCCAAGTAACTCGATCTTTCCAAGAGGTGTGTGGCACAACTTTTGAAAAACCGCTAGGGGGAGAACTATTTGGTATTTTTCCGTAGCACTTTTCACCGTAATTGTCATAAGGTTGGTCTCTGCATCCTTAAGCATATGAGCGTTTTCACAGACGAAAGCAGGCTGAGGCCCAGTAAACTTGGCCTTTCCAAGAGTTGGTCCTAGAGACTACAAAGAAAGTGTTCTTTTAAGTATTATTCCACTGGGGTTTCACGATGATTTTCAGAACCCGAGCAGGTTTCTCACATTAGCCAAAGAATCCTGCCTGGTAGTTGAGATTTCTGGATGGCGTGTAAGAGCGGGGATTCTGTCAGCCCTGCCTTTGATTGGTTTACCTCAAGAGTTGGTAAGTGCATATTTGCGTGAGATGGGAACAGTGTGGATCGTGCTTCAGATTTCCTCCTGACCCTTTTGAAATGACCAGTATGTTGGTAATTATTTGCCATTTCCATAGCGTTTTCACCGTAATAGTCAAGAGGTCGGTCTCTGCATCCTGAAGCCTATGATGCTATTCACAGCGAAACCTCTGCTGAGGCCCAGGTAACTTGGTATTTCCCATACCTGGCACCGGAGCCTGGGAAGATAGGATTTTTTCAGTATTATTTCACCATCCTTTACCCAGTGTTTCAAGAACGGGAGCCCTCTTCAACCGTTAGCGTAGGAATCCTTCTTTGGAGATGAGATATTTTTCTGGGGTGGCAAGTGCATGGCCTCTGTCCGTCCTGGGTTTGTTGGACTAGCGCCAGACACCAGAAGTGGGCCTTTGTGGGGGAGGTGAATAGTGCGGATCCTGTTTCAGTCTAAAGACTGAAACAGGATCCGCACTTTTCACCGTTCCTTTCAGAATCATTTGATTCATCAGCTAGGAACGGCGATTCCTTCTCCAGACCAATCGAAGCCTAGGCCAAGTAACTCGATCTTTCCAAGAGGTGTGTGGCACAACTTTTGAAAAACCGCTAGGGGGAGAACTATTTGGTATTTTTCCGTAGCACTTTTCACCGTAATTGTCATAAGGTTGGTCTCTGCATCCTTAAGCATATGAGCGTTTTCACAGACGGAAGCAGGCTGAGGCCCAGTAAACTTGGCCTTTCCAAGAGTTGGTCCTAGAGACTACAAAGAAAGTGTTCTTTTAAGTATTATTCCACTGGGGTTTCACCATGATTTTCAGAACCCGAGCAGGTTTCTCACATTAGCATAAGAATCCTGCCTGGTAGTTGAGATTTCTGGGAGGCGTGTAAGAGCGGGGATTCTGTCAGCCCTGCCTTTGATTGGGTTATCTCCAGAGTTGGTAAGTGCATATTTGTGTGAGATGGGAAAAGTGTGGATCGTGCTTCAGATTTCCTCCTGACCCTTTTAAATCACCAGTATGTTGGTAATCATTTGCCATTTCCATAGCGTTTTGAACCGTAGTAGTCATGAGTTCGGTCTCTGCATCCTGAAGCCTATGATGCTTTTCGCAGAGAAACCTCTGCTGAGGCCCAGGTAACTTGGTATTTCCCATACCTGGCATCGGAGCCTTGAAAGATAGGGTTGTTTTCAGTATTATTTCACCATCCTTTACCCAGTGTTTCAAGAACGGGAGCCCTCTTCAACCGTTAGCGTAGGAATCGTTCTTTGGAGATGAGATATTTTTCTGGGGTGGCAAGTACATGGCCTCTGTCAGTCCTGGGTTTGTTGGACTAGCGCCAGACACGAGAAGTGCGCCTTTGTGGGAGAGGTGAATAGTGCGGATCCTGTTTCAGTCTAAAGACTGAAACAGGATCCGCACTTTTCACCGTTCCTTTCAGAATCATTTGATTCATCAGCTAGGAACGGCGATTCCTTCTCCAGACCAATCGAAGGCTAGGCCAAGTAACTCGATCTTTCCAAGAGGTGTGTGGCACAACTTTTGAAACACCGCTAGGGGGAGAACTATTTGGTATTTTTCCGTAGCACTTTTCACCGTAATTGTCATAAGGTTGGTCTCTGCATCCTTAAGGATACGAGCGTTTTTACAGATGAAAGCAGGCTGAGGCCCAGTAAACTTGGCATTTCCAAGAGTTGGTCCTAGAGACTACAAAGAAAGTGTTCTTTTAAGTATTGTTTCACTGTGGTTTCACCATGATTTTCAGAACCCGAGCAGGTTTCACACATTAGCGTAAGAATCCTGCCTGGTAGTTGAGATTTCGGGGTGGGGAGTAAGTGCGGGGCTTCTGGCAGCCCTGCCTTTGATTCGTTTACCTCCAGAGTTGGTAAGTGCATATTTGTGTGAGATGGGAAAAGTGTGGATCGTGCTTCAGATTTCCTCCTGACCCTTTTAAATCACCAGTATGTTGGTAATTATTTGCCATTTCCGTAGCGTTTTGGACCGTAGTAGTCATGAGGTCGGTCTCTGCATCCTGAAGCCTATGATGCTTTTCGCAGAGAAACCTCTGTTGAGGCCCAGGTAACTTGGTATTTCCCATACCTGGCACCGGAGCCTTGGAAGATAGGATTGTGTTCAGTATTATTTCACCATCCTTTACCCAGTGTTTCAAGAACGGGAGCCCTCTTCAACCGTTAGCGTAGGAATCCTTCTTTGGAGATGAGATATTTTTCTGGGGTGGCAAGTGCATGGCCTCTGTCCGTCCTGGGTTTGTTGGACTAGCGCCAGACACGAGAAGTGCGCCTTTGTGGGAGAGGTGAATAGTGCGGATCCTGTTTCAGTCTAAAGACTGAAACAGGATCCGCACTTTTCACCGTTCCTTTCAGAATCATTTGATTCATCAGCTAGGAACGGCGATTCCTTCTCCAGACCAATCGAAGCCTAGGCCAAGTAACTCGATCTTTCCAAGAGGTGTGTGGCACAACTTTTGAAAAACCGCTAGGGGGAGAACTATTTGGTATTTTTCCGTAGCACTTTTCACCGTAATTGTCATAAGGTTGGTCTCTGCATCCTTAAGCATATGAGCGTTTTCACAGACGAAAGCAGGCTGAGGCCCAGTAAACTTGGCCTTTCCAAGAGTTGGTCCTAGAGACTACAAAGAAAGTGTTCCTTTAAGTATTATTCCACTGTGGTTTCACCATGATTTTCAGAACCCAAGCAGGTTTCTCACATTAGCGTAAGAATCCTGCCTGGTAGTTGATATTTCTGGGTGGCGTGTAAGAGCGGGGATTCTGTCAGCCCTGCCTTTGATTGGGTTATCTCCAGAGTTGGTAAGTGCATATTTGCGTGAGATGGGAAAAGTGTGGATCGTGCTTCAGATTTCCTCCTGACCCTTTAAAATCACCAGTATGTTGGTAATCATTTGCCATTTCCATAGCGTTTTGAACCGTAGTAGTCATGAGGTCGGTCTCTGCATCCTGAAGCCTATGATGCTTTTCGCAGAGAAACCTCTGCTGAGGCCCAGGTAACTTGGTATTTCCCATACCTGGCACCGGAGCCTTGAAAGATAGGGTTGTTTTAAGTATTATTTCACCATCCTTTACCCAGTGTTTCAAGAACGGGAGCCCTTTTCAACCGTTAGCATAGGAATCCTTCTTTGGAGATGAGATATTTTTCTGGGGTGGCAAGTGCATGGCCTCTGTCAGTCCTGGGTTTGTTGGACTAGCGCCAGACAGGAGAAGTGCGCCTTTGTGGGAGAGGTGAATAGTGCGGATCCTGTTTCAGTCTAAAGACTGAAACAGGATCTGCACTTTTCACCGTTCCTTTCAGAATCATTTGATTCATCAGCTAGGAACGGCGATTCCTTCTCCAGACCAATCGAAGGCTAGGCCAAGTAACTCCATCTTTCCAAGAGGTGTGTGGCACAACTTTTGAAAAACCGCTAGGGGGAGAACTATTTGGTTTTTTTCCGTAGCACTTTTCACCGTAATTGTCATAAGGTTGGTCTCTGCATCCTTAAGCATATGAGCGTTTTCACAGACGAAAGCAGGGTAAGGCCAAGTAAACTTGGCATTTAGAAGAGTTGGTCCTAGAGACTACAAAGAAAGTGTTCTTTTAAGTATTATTCCACTGGGGTTTCACCATGATTTTCAGAACCAGAGCAGGTTTCTCACATTAGCATAAGAATCCTGCCTGGTAGTTGAGATTTCGGGGTGGGGAGTAAGTGCGGGGCTTCTGGCAGCCCTGCCTTTGATTGGTTTACCTCCAGAGTTGGTAAGTGCATATTTGCGTGAGATGGGAAAAGTGTGGATCGTGCTTCAGATTTCCTCCTGACCCTTTTGAAATCACTAGTATGTTGGTAATTATTTGCCGTTTCCATAGCGTTTTGCACCGTAGTAATCATGAGGTCGGTCTCTGCATCCTGAAGCCTATGATGCTTTTCGCAGAGAAACCTCTGCTCAGGCCCTGGTAACTTGGTATTTCCCGTACCTGGCACCGGAGGCTTGTAAGATAGGATTGTTTTCAGTATTATTTCACCATCCTTTACCCAGTGTTTCAAGAACGGGAGCCCTTTTCAACCGTTAGCGTAGGAATCCTTCTTTGGAGATGAGATATTTTTCTGGGGTGGCAAGTGCATGGCCTCTGTCCGTCCTGGGTTTGTTGGACTAGCGCCAGACAAGAGAAGTGAGCCTTTGTGGGAGAGGTGAATAGTGCGGATCCTGTTTCAGTCTAAAGACTGAAACAGGATCCCCACTTTTCACCGTTCCTTTCAGAATCATTTGATTCATCAGCTAGGAACGGCGATTCCTTCTCCAGACCAATCCAAGGCTAGGCCAAGTAACTCGATCTTTCCAAGAGGTGTGTGGCACAACTTTTGAAAAACCGCTAGGGGGAGAACTATTTGGTATTTTTCCGTAGCACTTTTCACCGTAATTGTCATAAGGTTGGTCTCTGCATCCTTAAGCATATGAGCGTTTTCACAGACGAAAGCAGGCTGAGGCCCAGTAAACTTGGCCTTTCCAAGAGTTGGTCCTAGAGACTACAAAGAAAGTGTTCCTTTAAGTATTATTCCACTGGGGTTTCACCATGATTTTCAGAACCCGAGCAGGTTTCTCACATTAGTATAAGAATCCTGCCTGTTAGTTGAGATTTCTGGGTGGCGTGTAAGAGCGGGGATCCTGTCAGCCCTGCCTTTGATTGGGTTATCTCCAGAGTTGGTAAGTGCATATTTGCGTGAGATGGGAAAAGTGTGGATCGTGCTTCAGATTTCCTCCTGACCCTTTTGAAATGACCAGTATGTTGGTAATTATTTGCCATTTCCATAGCGTTTTCACCGTAATAGTCAAGAGGTCGGTCTCTGCATCCTGAAGCCTATGATGCTTTTCGCAGAGAAACCTCTGCTGAGGCCCTGGTAACTTGGTATTTCCCGTACCTGGCACCGGAGCCTTCGAAGATAGGATTGTTTTCAGTATTATTTCACCATCCTTTACCCAGTGTTTCAAGAACGGGAGCCCTTTTCAACCGTTAGCGTAGGAATCCTTCTTTGGAGATGAGATATTTTTCTGGGGTGGCAAGTGCATGGCCTCTGTCCGTCCTGGGTTTGTTGGACTAGCGCCAGACACGAGAAGTGCGCCTTTGTGGGAGAGGTGAATAGTGCGGATCCTGTTTCAGTCTAAAGACTGAAACAGGATCCGCACTTTTCACCGTTCCTTTCAGAATCATTTGATTCATCAGCTAGGAACGGCGATTCCTTCTCCAGACCAATCGAAGGCTAGGCCAAGTAACTCGATCTTTCCAAGAGGTGTGTGGCACAACTTTTGAAAAACCGCTAGGGGGAGAACTATTTGGTATTTTTCCGTAGCACTTTTCACCGTAATTGTCATAAGGTTGGTCTCTGCATCCATAAGCATATGAGCGTTTTCACAGACGAAAGCAGGCTGAGGCCCAGTAAACTTGGCCTTTCCAAGAGTTGGTCCTAGAGACTACAAAGAAAGTGTTCTTTTAAGTATTATTCCACTGGGGTTTCACCATGATTTTCAGAACCCGAGCAGGTTTCTCACATTAGCATAAGAATCCTGCCTGGTAGTTGAGATTTCTGGGTGGCGTGTAAGAGCGGGGATTCTGTCAGCCCTGCCTTTGATTGGGTTATCTCCAGAGTTGGTAAGTGCATATTTGCGTGAGATGGGAAAAGTGTGGATCGTGCTTCAGATTTCCTCCTGACCCTTTAAAATCACCAGTATGTTGGTAATCATTTGCCATTTCCATAGCGTTTTGAACCGTAGTAGTCATGAGGTCGGTCTCTGCATCCTGAAGCCTATGATGCTTTTCGCAGAGAAACCTCTGCTGAGGCCCAGGTAACTTGGTATTTCCCATACCTGGCACCGGAGCCTTGAAAGATAGGGTTGTTTTAAGTATTATTTCACCATCCTTTACCCAGTGTTTCAAGAACGGGAGCCCTTTTCAACCGTTAGCATAGGAATCCTTCTTTGGAGATGAGATATTTTTCTGGGGTGGCAAGTGCATGGCCTCTGTCAGTCCTGGGTTTGTTGGACTAGCGCCAGACAGGAGAAGTGCGCCTTTGTGGGAGAGGTGAATAGTGCGGATCCTGTTTCAGTCTAAAGACTGAAACAGGATCTGCACTTTTCACCGTTCCTTTCAGAATCATTTGATTCATCAGCTAGGAACGGCGATTCCTTCTCCAGACCAATCGAAGGCTAGGCCAAGTAACTCCATCTTTCCAAGAGGTGTGTGGCACAACTTTTGAAAAACCGCTAGGGGGAGAACTATTTGGTTTTTTTCCGTAGCACTTTTCACCGTAATTGTCATAAGGTTGGTCTCTGCATCCTTAAGCATATGAGCGTTTTCACAGACGAAAGCAGGGTAAGGCCAAGTAAACTTGGCATTTAGAAGAGTTGGTCCTAGAGACTACAAAGAAAGTGTTCTTTTAAGTATTATTCCACTGGGGTTTCACCATGATTTTCAGAACCAGAGCAGGTTTCTCACATTAGCATAAGAATCCTGCCTGGTAGTTGAGATTTCGGGGTGGGGAGTAAGTGCGGGGCTTCTGGCAGCCCTGCCTTTGATTGGTTTACCTCCAGAGTTGGTAAGTGCATATTTGCGTGAGATGGGAAAAGTGTGGATCGTGCTTCAGATTTCCTCCTGACCCTTTTGAAATCACTAGTATGTTGGTAATTATTTGCCGTTTCCATAGCGTTTTGCACCGTAGTAATCATGAGGTCGGTCTCTGCATCCTGAAGCCTATGATGCTTTTCGCAGAGAAACCTCTGCTCAGGCCCTGGTAACTTGGTATTTCCCGTACCTGGCACCGGAGGCTTGTAAGATAGGATTGTTTTCAGTATTATTTCACCATCCTTTACCCAGTGTTTCAAGAACGGGAGCCCTTTTCAACCGTTAGCGTAGGAATCCTTCTTTGGAGATGAGATATTTTTCTGGGGTGGCAAGTGCATGGCCTCTGTCCGTCCTGGGTTTGTTGGACTAGCGCCAGACAAGAGAAGTGAGCCTTTGTGGGAGAGGTGAATAGTGCGGATCCTGTTTCAGTCTAAAGACTGAAACAGGATCCCCACTTTTCACCGTTCCTTTCAGAATCATTTGATTCATCAGCTAGGAACGGCGATTCCTTCTCCAGACCAATCCAAGGCTAGGCCAAGTAACTCGATCTTTCCAAGAGGTGTGTGGCACAACTTTTGAAAAACCGCTAGGGGGAGAACTATTTGGTATTTTTCCGTAGCACTTTTCACCGTAATTGTCATAAGGTTGGTCTCTGCATCCTTAAGCATATGAGCGTTTTCACAGACGAAAGCAGGCTGAGGCCCAGTAAACTTGGCCTTTCCAAGAGTTGGTCCTAGAGACTACAAAGAAAGTGTTCCTTTAAGTATTATTCCACTGGGGTTTCACCATGATTTTCAGAACCCGAGCAGGTTTCTCACATTAGTATAAGAATCCTGCCTGTTAGTTGAGATTTCTGGGTGGCGTGTAAGAGCGGGGATCCTGTCAGCCCTGCCTTTGATTGGGTTATCTCCAGAGTTGGTAAGTGCATATTTGCGTGAGATGGGAAAAGTGTGGATCGTGCTTCAGATTTCCTCCTGACCCTTTTGAAATGACCAGTATGTTGGTAATTATTTGCCATTTCCATAGCGTTTTCACCGTAATAGTCAAGAGGTCGGTCTCTGCATCCTGAAGCCTATGATGCTTTTCGCAGAGAAACCTCTGCTGAGGCCCTGGTAACTTGGTATTTCCCGTACCTGGCACCGGAGCCTTCGAAGATAGGATTGTTTTCAGTATTATTTCACCATCCTTTACCCAGTGTTGCAAGAACGGGAGCCCTTTTCAACCGTTAGCGTAGGAATCCTTCTTTGGAGATGAGATATTTTTCTGGGGTGGCAAGTGCATGGCCTCTGTCCGTCCTGGGTTTGTTGGACTAGCGCCAGACACGAGAAGTGCGCCTTTGTGGGAGAGGTGAATAGTGCGGATCCTGTTTCAGTCTAAAGACTGAAACAGGATCCGCACTTTTCACCGTTCCTTTCAGAATCATTTGATTCATCAGCTAGGAACGGCGATTCCTTCTCCAGACCAATCGAAGGCTAGGCCAAGTAACTCGATCTTTCCAAGAGGTGTGTGGCACAACTTTTGAAAAACCGCTAGGGGGAGAACTATTTGGTATTTTTCCGTAGCACTTTTCACCGTAATTGTCATAAGGTTGGTCTCTGCATCCATAAGCATATGAGCGTTTTCACAGACGAAAGCAGGCTGAGGCCCAGTAAACTTGGCCTTTCCAAGAGTTGGTCCTAGAGACTACAAAGAAAGTGTTCTTTTAAGTATTATTCCACTGGGGTTTCACCATGATTTTCAGAACCCGAGCAGGTTTCTCACATTAGCATAAGAATCCTGCCTGGTAGTTGAGATTTCTGGGTGGCGTGTAAGAGCGGGAATCCTGTCAGCCCTGCCTTTGATTGGGTTATCTCCAGAGTTGGTAAGTGCATATTTGCGTGAGATGGGAAAAGTGTGGATCGTGCTTCAGATTTCCTCCTGACCCTTTTAAATCACCAGAATGTTGGTAATCATTTGCAATTTCCATAGCGTTTTGAACCGTAGGAGTCATGAGGTCGGTCTCTGCATCCTGAAGCCTATGATGCTTTTCGCAGAGAAACCTCTGCTGAGGCGCAGGTATCTTGGTATTTCCCGTACCTGGCACCGGAGCCTTGAAAGATAGGGTTGTTTTCAGTATTATTTCACCATCCTTTACCCAGTGTTTCAAGAACGGGAGCCCTTTTCAACCGTTAGCGTAGGAATCCTTCCTTGGAGATGAGATATTTTTCTGTGGTGGCAAGTGCATGGCCTCTGTCCGTCCTGGGTTTGTTGGACTAGCGCCAGACACCAGAAGTGCGCCTTTGTGGGAGAGGTGAATAGTGCGGATCCTGTTTCAGTCTAAAGACTGAAACAGGATCCGCACTTTTCACCGTTCCTTTCAGAATCATTTGATTCATCAGCTAGGAATGGCGATTGCTTCACCAGACCAATCGAAGGCTAGGCCAAAGTAACTCGATCTTTCCAAGAGTTGTGTGGCACAACGATTGAAAGAACCGCTAAGTGGAGAACTATTTGGTATTTTTCCGAAGCACTTTTCACCGTAATTGTCATAAGGTTGGTCTCTGCATCCTTAAGGGTACGAGCGTTTTTACAGATGAAAGCAGGCTGAGGCCCAGTAAACTTGGCCTTTCCAAGAGTTGGTCCTAGAGAGTACAAAGAAAGTGTTCCTTTAAGTATTATTCCACTGTGGTTTCACCATGATTTTCAGAACCCAAGCAGGTTTCTCACATTAGCATAAGAATCCTGCCTGGTAGTTGAGATTTCGGGGTGGGGAGTAAGTGCGGGGCTTCTGGCAGCCCTGCCTTTGATTGGTTTACCTCCAGAGTTGGTAAGTGCATATTTGCGTGAGATGGGAAAAGTGTGGATCGTGCTTCAGATTTCCTCCTGACCCTTTTAAATCACCAGTATGTTGGTAATTATTTGCCATTTCCGTAGCGTTTTGCACCGTAGTAGTCATGAGGTCGGTCTCTGCATCCTTAAGCCTATGATGCTTTTCGCAGAGAAACCTCTGTTGAGGCCCAGGTAACTTGGTATTTCCCATACCTGGCACCGGAGCTTTGGAAGATAGGATTGTGTTCAGTATTATTTCACCATCCTTTACCCAGTGTTTCAAGAACGGGAGCCCTTTTAAACCGTTAGCGTAGGAATCCTTCTTTGGAGATGAGATATTTTTCTGGGGTGGCAAGTGCATGGCCTCTGTCCGTCCTGGGTTTGTTGGACTAGCGCCAGACACCAGAAGTGCGCCTTTGTGGGAGAGGTGAATAGTGCGGATCCTGTTTCAGTCTAAAGACTGAAACAGGATCCGCACTTTTCACCGTTCCTTTCAGAATCATTTGATTCATCAGCTAGGAACGGCGATTCCTTCTCCAGACCAATCGAAGGCTAGGCCAAGTAACTCGATCTTTCCAAGAGGTGTGTGGCACAACTTTTGAAAAACCGCTAGGGGGAGAACTATTTGGTATTTTTCCGTAGCACTTTTCACCGTAATTGTCATAAGGTTGGTCTCTGCATCCTTAAGGATACGAGCGTTTTTCCAGATGAAAGCAGGCTGAAGCCCAGTAAACTTGGCATTTCCAAGAGTTGGTCCTAGAGACTACAAAGAAAGTGTTCTTTTAAGTATTGTTTCACTGTGGTTTCACCATGATTTTCAGAACCCAAGCAGGTTTCTCACATTAGCGTAAGAATCCTGCCTGGTAGTTGAGATTTCGGGGTCGGGAGTAAGTGCGGGGCTTCTGGCAGCCCTGCCTTTGATTGGTTTACCTCCAGAGTTGGTAAGTGCATATTTGTGTGAGATGGGAAAAGTGTGGATCATGCTTCAGATTTCCTCCTGACCCTTTTAAATCACCAGTATGTTGGTAATTATTTGCCATTTCCGTAGCGTTTTGCACCGTAGTAGTCATGAGGTCGGTCTCTGCATCCTTAAGCCTATGATGCTTTTCGCAGAGAAACCTCTGTTGAGGCCCAGGTAACTTGGTATTTCCCATACCTGGCACCGGAGCCTTGGAAGATAGGATTGTGTTCAGTATTATTTCACCATCCTTTACCCAGTGTTTCAAGAACGGGAGCCCTCTTCAACCGTTAGCGTAGGAATCGTTCTTTGGAGATGAGATATTTTTCTGGGGTGGCAAGTGCATGGCCTCTGTCCGTCCTGGGTTTGTTGGACTAGAGCCAGACACCAGAAGTGCGCCTTTGTGGGAGAGGTGAATAGTGCGGATCCTGTTTCAGTCTAAAGACTGAAACAGGATCCGCACTTTTCACCGTTCCTTTCAGAATCATTTGATTCATCAGCTAGGAACGGCGATTCCTTCTCCAGACCAATCGAAGGCTAGGCCAAGTAACTCGATCTTTCCAAGAGGTGTGTGGCACAACTTTTGAAAAACCGCTAGGGGGAGAACTATTTGGTATTTTTCCGTAGCACTTTTCACCGTAATTGTCATAAGGTTGGTCTCTGCATCCTTAAGCATATGAGCGTTTTCACAGACGAAAGCAGGCTGAGGCCCAGTAAACTTGGCCTTTCCAAGAGTTGGTCCTAGAGACTACAAAGAAAGTGTTCTTTTAAGTATTATTCCACTGGGGTTTCACCATGATTTTCAGAACCCGAGCAGGTTTCTCACATTAGCATAAGAATCCTGCCTGGTAGTTGAGATTTCTGGGTGGCGTGTAAGAGCGGGGATCCTGTCAGCCCTGCCTTTGATTGGGTTATCTCCAGAGTTGGTAAGTGCATATTTGCGTGAGATGGGAAAAGTGTGGATCGTGCTTCAGATTTCCTCCTGACCCTTTTGAAATGACCAGTATGTTGGTAATTATTTGCCATTTCCATAGCGTTTTCACCGTAATAGTCAAGAGGTCGGTCTCTGCATCCTGAAGCCTATGATGCTTTTCGCAGAGAAACCTCTGCTGAGGCCCTGGTAACTTGGTATTTCCCGTACCTGGCACCGGAGCCTTCGAAGATAGGATTGTTTTCAGTATTATTTCACCATCCTTTACCCAGTGTTGCAAGAACGGGAGCCCTTTTCAACCGTTAGCGTAGGAATCCTTCTTTGGAGATGAGATATTTTTCTGGGGTGGCAAGTGCATGGCCTCTGTCCGTCCTGGGTTTGTTGGACTAGCGCCAGACACGAGAAGTGCGCCTTTGTGGGAGAGGTGAATAGTGCGGATCCTGTTTCAGTCTAAAGACTGAAACAGGATCCGCACTTTTCACCGTTCCTTTCAGAATCATTTGATTCATCAGCTAGGAACGGCGATTCCTTCTCCAGACCAATCGAAGGCTAGGCCAAGTAACTCGATCTTTCCAAGAGGTGTGTGGCACAACTTTTGAAAAACCGCTAGGGGGAGAACTATTTGGTATTTTTCCGTAGCACTTTTCACCGTAATTGTCATAAGGTTGGTCTCTGCATCCTTAAGCATATGAGCGTTTTCACAGACGAAAGCAGGCTGAGGCCCAGTAAACTTGGCCTTTCCAAGAGTTGGTCCTAGAGACTACAAAGAAAGTGTTCTTTTAAGTATTATTCCACTCGGGTTTCACCATGATTTTCAGAACCCGAGCAGGTTTCTCACATTAGCATAAGAATCCTGCCTGGTAGTTGAGATTTCTGGGTGGCGTGTAAGAGCGGAATCCTGTCAGCCCTGCCTTTGATTGGGTTATCTCCAGAGTTGGTAAGTGCATATTTGCGTGAGATGGGAAAAGTGTGGATCGTGCTTCAGATTTCCTCCTGACCCTTTTAAATCACCAGAATGTTGGTAATCATTTGCAATTTCCATAGCGTTTTGAACCGTAGGAGTCATGAGGTCGGTCTCTGCATCCTGAAGCCTATGATGCTTTTCGCAGAGAAACCTCTGCTGAGGCGCAGGTATCTTGGTATTTCCCGTACCTGGCACCGGAGCCTTGAAAGATAGGGTTGTTTTCAGTATTATTTCACCATCCTTTACCCAGTGTTTCAAGAACGGGAGCCCTTTTCAACCGTTAGCGTAGGAATCCTTCCGTGGAGATGAGATATTTTTCTGTGGTGGCAAGTGCATGGCCTCTGTCCGTCCTGGGTTTGTTGGACTAGCGCCAGACACCAGAAGTGCGCCTTTGTGGGAGAGGTGAATAGTGCGGATCCTGTTTCAGTCTGAAGACTGAAACAGGATCCGCACTTTTCACCGTTCCTTTCAGAATCATTTGATTCATCAGCTAGGAACGGCGATTCCTTCTCCAGACCAATCGAAGGCTAGGCCAAGTAACTCGATCTTTCCAAGAGGTGTGTGGCACAACTTTTGAAAAACCGCTAGGGGGAGAACTATTTGGTATTTTTCCGTAGCACTTTTCACCGTAATTGTCATAAGGTTGGTCTCTGCATCCTTAAGGATACGAGCGTTTTTCCAGATGAAAGCAGGCTGAGGCCCAGTAAACTTGGCATTTCCAAGAGTTGGTCCTAGAGACTACAAAGAAAGTGTTCTTTTAAGTATTGTTTCACTGTGGTTTCACCATGATTTTCAGAACCCAAGCAGGTTTCTCACATTAGCGTAAGAATCCTGCCTGGTAGTTGAGATTTCGGGGTCGGGAGTAAGTGCGGGGCTTCTGGCAGCCCTGCCTTTGATTGGTTTACCTCCAGAGTTGGTAAGTGCATATTTGTGTGAGATGGGAAAAGTGTGGATCGTGCTTCAGATTTCCTCCTGACCCTTTTAAATCACCAGTATGTTGGTAATTATTTGCCATTTCCGTAGCGTTTTGCACCGTAGTAGTCATGAGGTCGGTCTCAGCATCCTTAAGCCTATGATGCTTTTCGCAGAGAAACCTCTGTTGAGGCCCAGGTAACTTGGTATTTCCCATACCTGGCACCGGAGCCTTGGAAGATAGGATTGTGTTCAGTATTATTTCACCATCCTTTACCCCGTGTTTCAAGAACGGGAGCCCTCTTCAACCGTTAGCGTAGGAATCGTTCTTTGGAGATGAGATATTTTTCTGGGGTGGCAAGTGCATGGCCTCTGTCCGTCCTGGGTTTGTTGGACTAGAGCCAGACACCAGAAGTGCGCCTTTGTGGGAGAGGTGAATAGTGCGGATCCTGTTTCAGTCTAAAGACTGAAACAGGATCCGCACTTTTCACCGTTCCTTTCAGAATCATTTGATTCATCAGCTAGGAACGGCGATTGCTTCACCAGACCAATCGAAGGCTAGGCCAAAGTAACTCGATCTTTCCAAGAGTTGTGTGGCACAACGTTTGAAAGAACCGCTAAGTGGAGAACTATTTGGTATTTTTCCGAAGCACTTTTCACCGTAATTGTCATAAGGTTGGTCTCTGCATCCTTAAGGATACGAGCGTTTTTACAGATGAAAGCAGGCTGAGGCCCAGTAAACTTGGCCTTTCCAAGAGTTGGTCCTAGAGACTACAAAGAAAGTGTTCCTTTAAGTATTATTCCACTGTGGTTTCACCATGAGTTTCAGAACCCAAGCAGGTTTCTCACATTAGCATAAGAATCCTGCCTGGTAGTTGAGATTTCGGGGTGGGGAGTAAGTGCGGGGCTTCTGGCAGCCCTGCCTTTGATTGGTTTACCTCCAGAGTTGGTAAGTGCATATTTGCGTGAGATGGGAAAAGTGTGGATCGTGCTTCAGATTTCCTCCTGACCCTTTTAAATCACCAGTATGTTGGTAATTATTTGCCATTTCCGTAGCGTTTTGCACCGTAGTAGTCATGAGGTCGGTCTCTGCATCCTTAAGCCTATGATGCTTTTCGCAGAGAAACCTCTGTTGAGGCCCAGGTAACTTGGTATTTCCCATACCTGGCACCGGAGCCTTGGAAGATAGGATTGTGTTCAGTATTATTTCACCATCCTTTACCCAGTGTTTCAAGAACGGGAGCCCTTTTCAACCGTTAGCGTAGGAATCCTTCTTTGGAGATGAGATATTTTTCTGGGGTGGCAAGTGCATGGCCTCTGTCAGTCCTGGGTTTGTTGGACTAGCGCCAGACACGAGAAGTGCGCCTTTGTGGGAGAGGTGAATAGTGCGGATCCTGTTTCAGTCTAAAGACTGAAACAGGATCCGCACTTTTCACCGTTCCTTTCAGAATCATTTGATTCATCAGCTAGGAACGGCGATTCCTTCTCCAGACCAATCGAAGGCTAGGCCAAGTAACTCGATCTTTCCAAGAGGTGTGTGGCACAACTTTTGAAAAACCGCTAGGGGGAGAACTATTTGGTATTTTTCCGTAGCACTTTTCACCGTAATTGTCATAAGGTTGGTCTCTGCATCCTTAAGGATACGAGCGTTTTTCCAGATGAAAGCAGGCTGAGGCCCAGTAAACTTGGCATTTCCAAGAGTTGGTCCTAGAGACTACAAAGAAAGTGTTCTTTTAAGTATTGTTTCACTGTGGTTTCACCATGATTTTCAGAACCCAAGCAGGTTTCTCACATTAGCGTAAGAATCCTGCCTGGTAGTTGAGATTTCGGGGTCGGGAGTAAGTGCGGGGCTTCTGGCAGCCCTGCCTTTGATTGGTTTACCTCCAGAGTTGGTAAGTGCATATTTGTGTGAGATGGGAAAAGTGTGGATCGTGCTTCAGATTTCCTCCTGACCCTTTTAAATCACCAGTATGTTGGTAATTATTTGCCATTTCCGTAGCGTTTTGCACCGTAGTAGTCATGAGGTCGGTCTCTGCATCCTTAAGCCTATGATGCTTTTCGCAGAGAAACCTCTGTTGAGGCCCAGGTAACTTGGTATTTCCCATACCTGGCACCGGAGCCTTGGAAGATAGGATTGTGTTCAGTATTATTTCACCATCCTTTACCCAGTGTTTCAAGAACGGGAGCCCTCTTCAACCGTTAGCGTAGGAATCGTTCTTTGGAGATGAGATATTTTTCTGGGGTGGCAAGTGCATGGCCTCTGTCCGTCCTGGGTTTGTTGGACTAGAGCCAGACACCAGAAGTGCGCCTTTGTGGGAGAGGTGAATAGTGCGGATCCTGTTTCAGTCTAAAGACTGAAACAGGATCCGCACTTTTCACCGTTCATTTCAGAATCATTTGATTCATCAGCTAGGAACGGCGATTGCTTCACCAGACCAATCGAAGGCTAGGCCAAAGTAACTCGATCTTTCCAAGAGTTGTGTGGCACAACGTTTGAAAGAACCGCTAAGTGGAGAACTATTTGGTATTTTTCCGAAGCACTTTTCACCGTAATTGTCATAAGGTTGGTCTCTGCATCCTTAAGGATACGAGCGTTTTTACAGATGAAAGCAGGCTGAGGCCCAGTAAACTTGGCCTTTCCAAGAGTTGGTCCTAGAGACTACAAAGAAAGTGTTCCTTTAAGTATAATTCCACTGTGGTTTCACCATGAGTTTCAGAACCCAAGCAGGTTTCTCACATTAGCATAAGAATCCTGCCTGGTAGTTGAGATTTCGGGGTGGGGAGTAAGTGCGGGGCTTCTGGCAGCCCTGCCTTTGATTGGTTTACCTCCAGAGTTGGTAAGTGCATATTTGCGTGAGATGGGAAAAGTGTGGATCGTGCTTCAGATTTCCTCCTGACCCTTTTAAATCACCAGTATGTTGGTAATTATTTGCCATTTCCGTAGCGTTTTGCACCGTAGTAGTCATGAGGTCGGTCTCTGCATCCTTAAGCCTATGATGCTTTTCGCAGAGAAACCTCTGTTGAGGCCCAGGTAACTTGGTATTTCCCATACCTGGCACCGGAGCCTTGGAAGATAGGAATGTGTTCAGTATTATTTCACCATCCTTTACCCAGTGTTTCAAGAACGGGAGCCCTTTTCAACCGTTAGCGTAGGAATCCTTCTTTGGAGATGAGATATTTTTCTGGGGTGGCAAGTGCATGGCCTCTGTCAGTCCTGGGTTTGTTGGACTAGCGCCAGACACGAGAAGTGCGCCTTTGTGGGAGAGGTGAATAGTGCGGATCCTGTTTCAGTCTAAAGACTGAAACAGGATCCGCACTTTTCACCGTTCCTTTCAGAATCATTTGATTCATCAGCTAGGAACGGCGATTCCTTCTCCAGACCAATCGAAGGCTAGGCCAAGTAACTCGATCTTTCCAAGAGGTGTGTGGCACAACTTTTGAAAAACCGCTAGGGGGAGAACTATTTGGTATTTTTCCGTAGCACTTTTCACCGTAATTGTCATAAGGTTGGTCTCTGCATCCTTAAGGATACGAGCGTTTTTCCAGATGAAAGCAGGCTGAGGCCCAGTAAACTTGGCATTTCCAAGAGTTGGTCCTAGAGACTACAAAGAAAGTGTTCTTTTAAGTATTGTTTCACTGTGGTTTCACCATGATTTTCAGAACCCAAGCAGGTTTCTCACATTAGCGTAAGAATCCTGCCTGGTAGTTGAGATTTCGGGGTCGGGAGTAAGTGCGGGGCTTCTGGCAGCCCTGCCTTTGATTGGTTTACCTCCAGAGTTGGTAAGTGCATATTTGTGTGAGATGGGAAAAGTGTGGATCGTGCTTCAGATTTCCTCCTGACCCTTTTAAATCACCAGTATGTTGGTAATTATTTGCCATTTCCGTAGCGTTTTGCACCGTAGTAGTCATGAGGTCGGTCTCTGCATCCTTAAGCCTATGATGCTTTTCGCAGAGAAACCTCTGTTGAGGCCCAGGTAACTTGGTATTTCCCATACCTGGCACCGGAGCCTTGGAAGATAGGATTGTGTTCAGTATAATTTCACCATCCTTTACCCAGTGTTTCAAGAACGGGAGCCCTCTTCAACCGTTAGCGTAGGAATCGTTCTTTGGAGATGAGATATTTTTCTGGGGTGGCAAGTGCATGGCCTCTGTCCGTCCTGGGTTTGTTGGACTAGAGCCAGACACCAGAAGTGCGCCTTTGTGGGAGAGGTGAATAGTGCGGATCCTGTTTCAGTCTAAAGACTGAAACAGGATCCGCACTTTTCACCGTTCCTTTCAGAATCATTTGATTCATCAGCTAGGAACGGCGATTCCTTCTCCAGACCAATCGAAGGCTAGGCCAAGTAACTCGATCTTTCCAAGAGGTGTGTGGCACAACTTTTGAAAAACCGCTAGGGGGAGAACTATTTGGTATTTTTCCGTAGCACTTTTCACCGTAATTGTCATAAGGTTGGTCTCTGCATCCTTAAGGATACGAGCGTTTTTCCAGATGAAAGCAGGCTGAGGCCCAGTAAACTTGGCCTTTCCAAGAGTTGGTCCTAGAGACTACAAAGAAAGTGTTCTTTTAAGTATTATTCCACTGGGGTTTCACCATGATTTTCAGAACCCGAGCAGGTTTCTCACATTAGCGTAAGAATCCTGCCTGGTAGTTGAGATTTCGGGGTGGGGAGTAAGTGCGGGGCTTCTGGCAGCCCTGCCTTTGATTGGTTTACCTCCAGAGTTGGTAAGCGCATATTTGCGTGAGATGGGAAAAGTGTGGATCGTGCTTCAGATTTCCTCGTGACCCTTTTGAAATGACCAGTATGTTGGTAATTATTTGCCATTTCCGTAGCGTTTTGCACCGTAGTAGTCATGAGGTCGGTCTCTGCATCCTGAAGCCTATGATGCTTTTCGCAGGGAAACCTCTGCTGAGGCCCAGGTAACTTGGTATTTCCCATACCTGGCACCGGAGCCTTGAAAGATAGGGTTGTTTTCAGTATTATTTCACCATCCTTTACCCAGTGTTTCAAGAACGGGAGCCCTTTTCAACCGTTAGCGTAGGAATCCTTCTTTGGAGATGAGATATTTTTCTGGGGTGGCAAGTGCATGGCCTCTGTCAGTCCTGGGTTTGTTGGACTAGCGCCAGACAGGAGAAGTGCGCCTTTGTGGGAGAGGTGAATAGTGCGGATCCTGTTTCAGTCTAAAGACTGAAACAGGATCCGCACTTTTCACCGTTCCTTTCAGAATCATTTGATTCATCAGCTAGGAACGGCGATTCCTTCTCCAGACCAATCGAAGGCTAGGCCAAGTAACTCGATCTTTCCAAGAGGTGTGTGGCACAACTTTTGAAAAACCGCTAGGGGGAGAACTATTTGGTATTTTTCCGTAGCACTTTTCACCGTAATTGTCATAAGGTTGGTCTCTGCATCCTTAAGCATATGAGCGTTTTCACAGACGAAAGCAGGCTGAGGCCCAGTAAACTTGGCCTTTCCAAGAGTTGGTCCTAGAGACTACAAAGAAAGTGTTCTTTTAAGTATTATTCCACTGGGGTTTCACCATGATTTTCAGAACCCGAGCAGGTTTCTCACATTAGCATAAGAATCCTGCCTGGTAGTTGAGATTTCTGGGTGGCGTGTAAGAGCGGGGATCCTGTCAGCCCTGCCTTTGATTGGGTTATCTCCAGAGTTGGTAAGTGCATATTTGCGTGAGATGGGAAAAGTGTGGATCGTGCTTCAGATTTCCTCCTGACCCTTTTGAAATGACCAGTATGTTGGTAATTATTTGCCATTTCCATAGCGTTTTCACCGTAATAGTCAAGAGGTCGGTCTCTGCATCCTGAAGCCTATGATGCTTTTCGCAGAGAAACCTCTGCTGAGGCCCTGGTAACTTGGTATTTCCCGTACCTGGCACCGGAGCCTTCGAAGATAGGATTGTTTTCAGTATTATTTCACCATCCTTTACCCAGTGTTTCAAGAACGGGAGCCCTTTTCAACCGTTAGCGTAGGAATCCTTCTTTGGAGATGAGATATTTTTCTGGGGTGGCAAGTGCATGGCCTCTGTCCGTCCTGGGTTTGTTGGACTAGCGCCAGACACGAGAAGTGCGCCTTTGTGGGAGAGGTGAATAGTGCGGATCCTGTTTCAGTCTAAAGACTGAAACAGGATCCGCACTTTTCACCGTTCCTTTCAGAATCATTTGATTCATCAGCTAGGAACGGCGATTCCTTCTCCAGACCAATCGAAGGCTAGGCCAAGTAACTCGATCTTTCCAAGAGGTGTGTGGCACAACTTTTGAAAAACCGCTAGGGGGAGAACTATTTGGTATTTTTCCGTAGCACTTTTCACCGTAATTGTCATAAGGTTGGTCTCTGCATCCTTAAGCATATGAGCGTTTTCACAGACGAAAGCAGGCTGAGGCCCAGTAAACTTGGCCTTTCCAAGAGTTGGTCCTAGAGGCTACAAAGAAAGTGTTCTTTTAAGTATTATTCCACTGGGGTTTCACCATGATTTTCAGAACCCGAGCAGGTTTCTCACATTAGCATAAGAATCCTGCCTGGTAGTTGAGATTTCTGGGTGGCGTGTAAGAGCGGGAATCCTGTCAGCCCTGCCTTTGATTGGGTTATCTCCAGAGTTGGTAAGTGCATATTTGCGTGAGATGGGAAAAGTGTGGATCGTGCTTCAGATTTCCTCCTGACCCTTTTAAATCACCAGAATGTTGGTAATCATTTGCAATTTCCATAGCGTTTTGAACCGTAGGAGTCATGAGGTCGGTCTCTGCATCCTGAAGCCTATGATGCTTTTCGCAGAGAAACCTCTGCTGAGGCGCAGGTATCTTGGTATTTCCCGTACCTGGCACCGGAGCCTTGAAAGATAGGGTTGTTTTCAGTATTATTTCACCATCCTTTACCCAGTGTTTCAAGAACGGGAGCCCTTTTCAACCGTTAGCGTAGGAATCCTTCTTTGGAGATGAGATATTTTTCTGGGGTGGCAAGTGCATGGCCTCTGTCAGTCCTGGGTTTGTTGGACTACCGCCAGACACGAGAAGTGCGCCTTTGTGGGAGAGGTGAATAGTGCGGATCCTGTTTCAGTCTAAAGACTGAAACAGGATCCGCACATTTCACCGTTCCTTTCAGAATCATTTGATTCATCAGCTAGGAATGGCGATTCCTTCTCCAGACCAATCGAAGGCTAGGCCAAGTAACTCGATCTTTCCAAGAGGTGTGTGGCACAACTTTTGAAAAACCGCTAGGGGGAGAACTATTTGGTATTTTTCCGTTGCACTTTTCACCGTAATTGTCATAAGGTTGGTCTCTGCATCCTTAAGGATACGAGCGTTTTTAGAGATGAAAGCAGGCTGAGGCCCAGTAAACCTGGCCTTTCCAAGAGTTGGTCCTAGAGACTACAAAGAAAGTGTTCCTTTAAGTATTATTCCACTGTGGTTTCACCATGATTTTCAGAACCCAAGCAGGTTTCTCACATTAGCGTAAGAATCCTGCCTGGTAGTTGAGATTTCGGGGTGGGGAGTAAGTGCGGGGCTTCTGGCAGCCCTGCCTTTGATTGGTTTACCTCCAGAGTTGGTAAGTGCATATTTGCGTAAGATGGGAAAAGTGTGGATCGTGCTTCAGATTTCCTCCTGACCCTTTTAAATCACCAGTATGTTGGTAATTATTTGCCATTTCCGTAGCGTTTTGCACCGTAGTAGTCATGAGGTCGCTCTCTGCATCCTTAAGCCTATGATGCTTTTCGCAGAGAAACCTCTGTTGAGGCCCAGGTAACTTGGTATTTCCCATACCTGGCACCGGAGCCTTGGAAGATAGGATTGTGTTCAGTATTATTTCACCATCCTTTACCCAGTGTTTCAAGAACGGGAGCGCTTTTCAACCGTTAGCGTAGGAATCCTTCTTTGGAGATGAGATATTTTTCTGGGGTGGCAAGTGCATGGCCTCTGTCCGTCCTGGGTTTGTTGGACTAGAGCCAGACACCAGAAGTGCGCCTTTGTGGGAGAGGTGAATAGTGCGGATCCTGTTTCAGTCTAAAGACTGAAACAGGATCCGCACTTTTCACCGTTCCTTTCAGAATCATTTGATTCATCAGCTAGGAATGGCGATTGCTTCACCAGACCAATCGAAGGCTAGGCCAAAGTAACTCGATCTTTCCAAGAGTTGTGTGGCACAACGTTTGAAAGAACCGCTAAGTGGAGAACTATTTGGTATTTTTCCGAAGCACTTTTCACCGTAATTGTCATAAGGTTGGTCTCTGCATCCTTAAGGATACGAGCGTTTTTACAGATGAAAGCAGGCTGAGGCCCAGTAAACTTGGCCTTTCCAAGAGTTGGTCCTAGAGACTACAAAGAAAGTGTTCCTTTAAGTATTATTCCACTGTGGTTTCACCATGATTTTCAGAACCCAAGCATGTTTCTCACATTAGCATAAGAATCCTGCCTGGTAGTTGAGATTTCGGGGTGGGGAGTAAGTGCGGGGCTTCTGGCAGCCCTGCCTTTGATTGGTTTACCTCCAGAGTTGGTAAGTGCATATTTGCGTGAGATGGGAAAAGTGTGGATCGTGCTTCAGATTTCCTCCTGACCCTTTTAAATCACCAGTATGTTGGTAATTATTTGCCATTTCCGTAGCGTTTTGCACCGTAGTAGTCATGAGGTCGGTTTCTGCATCCTTAAGCCTATGATGCTTTTCGCAGAGAAACCTCTGTTGAGGCCCAGGTAACTTGGTATTTCCCATACCTGGCACCGGAGCCTTGGAAGATAGGATTGTGTTCAGTATTATTTCACCATCCTTTACCCAGTGTTTCAAGAACGGGAGCCCTTTTCAACCGTTAGCGTAGGAATCCTTCTTTGGAGATGAGATATTTTTCTGGGGTGGCACGTGCATGGCCTCTGTCAGTCCTGGGTTTGTTGGACTAGCGCCAGACACGAGAAGTGCGCCTTTGTGGGAGAGGTGAATAGTGCGGATCCTGTTTCAGTCTAAAGACTGAAACAGGATCCGAACTTTTCACCGTTCCTTTCAGAATCATTTGATTCATCAGCTAGGAACGGCGATTCCTTCTCCAGACCAATCGAAGGCTAGGCCAAGTAAGTCGATCTTTCCAAGAGGTGTGTGGCACAACTTTTGAAAAACCGCTAGGGGGAGAACTGTTTGGTATTTTTCCGTAGCACTTTTCACCGTAATTGTCATAAGGTTGGTCTCTGCATCCTTAAGGATACGAGCGTTTTTCCAGATGAAAGCAGGCTGAGGCCCAGTAAACTTGGCATTTCCAAGAGTTGGTCCTAGAGACTACAAAGAAAGTGTTCTTTTAAGTATTGTTTCACTGTGGTTTCACCATGATTTTCAGAACCCAAGCAGGTTTCTCACATTAGCGTAAGAATCCTGCCTGGTAGTTGAGATTTCGGGGTCGGGAGTAAGTGCGGGGCTTCTGGCAGCCCTGCCTTTGATTGGTTTACCTCCAGAGTTGGTAAGTGCATATTTGTGTGAGATGGGAAAAGTGTGGATCGTGCTTCAGATTTCCTCCTGACCCTTTTAAATCACCAGTATGTTGGTAATTATTTGCCATTTCCGTAGCGTTTTGCACCGTAGTAGTCATGAGGTCGGTCTCTGCATCCTTAAGCCTATGATGCTTTTCGCAGAGAAACCTCTGTTGAGGCCCAGGTAACTTGGTATTTCCCATACCTGGCACCGGAGCCTTGGAAGATAGGATTGTGTTCAGTATTATTTCACCATCCTTTACCCAGTGTTTCAAGAACGGGAGCCCTCTTCAACCGTTAGCGTAGGAATCGTTCTTTGGAAATGAGATATTTTTCTGGGGTGGCAAGTGCATGGCCTCTGTCCGTCCTGGGTTTGTTGGTCTAGAGCCAGACACCAGAAGTGCGCCTTTGTGGGAGAGGTGAATAGTGGGGATCCTGTTTCAGTCTAAAGACTGAAACAGGATCCGCACTTTTCACCGTTCCTTTCAGAATCATTTGATTCATCAGCTAGGAACGGCGATTCCTTCTCCAGACCAATCGAAGGCTAGGCCAAGTAACTCGATCTTTCCAAGAGGTGTGTGGCACAACTTTTGAAAAACCGCTAGGGGGAGAACTATTTGGTATTTTTCCGTAGCACTTTTCACCGTAATTGTCATAAGGTTGGTCTCTGCATCCTTAAGCATATGAGCGTTTTCACAGACGAAAGCAGGCTGAGGCCCAGTAAACTTGGCCTTTCCAAGAGTTGGTCCTAGAGACTACAAAGAAAGTGTTCTTTTAAGTATTATTCCACTGGGGTTTCACCATGATTTTCAGAACCCGAGCAGGTTTCTCACATTAGCATAAGAATCCTGCCTGGTAGTTGAGATTTCTGGGTGGCGTGTAAGAGCGGGGATCCTGTCAGCCCTGCCTTTGATTGGGTTATCTCCAGAGTTGGTAAGTGCATATTTGCGTGAGATGGGAAAAGTGTGGATCGTGCTTCAGATTTCCTCCTGACCCTTTTGAAATGACCAGTATGTTGGTAATTATTTGCCATTTCCATAGCGTTTTCACCGTAATAGTCAAGAGGTCGGTCTCTGCATCCTGAAGCCTATGATGCTTTTCGCAGAGAAACCTCTGCTGAGGCGCAGGTATCTTGGTATTTCCCGTACCTGGCACCGGAGCCTTGAAAGATAGGGTTGTTTTCAGTATTATTTCACCATCCTTTACCCAGTGTTTCAAGAACGGGAGCCCTTTTCAACCGTTAGCGTAGGAATCCTTCCTTGGAGATGAGATATTTTTCTGTGGTGGCAAGTGCATGGCCTCTGTCCGTCCTGGGTTTGTTGGACTAGCGCCAGACACCAGAAGTGCGCCTTTGTGGGAGAGGTGAATAGTGCGGATCCTGTTTCAGTCTAAAGACTGAAACAGGATCCACACTTTTCACCGTTCCTTTCAGAATCATTTGATTCATCAGCTAGGAACGGCGATTCCTTCTCCAGACCAATCGAAGGCTAGGCCAAGTAACTCGATCTTTCCAAGAGGTGTGTGGCACAACTTTTGAAAAACCGCTAGGGGGAGAACTATTTGGTATTTTTCCGTAGCACTTTTCACCGTAATTGTCATAAGGTTGGTCTCTGCATCCTTAAGGATACGAGCGTTTTTAGAGATGAAAGCAGGCTGAGGCCCAGTAAACCTGGCCTTTCCAAGAGTTGGTCCTAGAGACTACAAAGAAAGTGTTCCTTTAAGTATTATTCCACTGTGGTTTCACCATGATTTTCAGAACCCAAGCAGGTTTCTCACATTAGCGTAAGAATCCTGCCTGGTAGTTGAGATTTCGGGGTGGGGAGTAAGTGCGGGGCTTCTGGCAGCCCTGCCTTTGATTGGTTTACCTCCAGAGTTGGTAAGTGCATATTTGCGTAAGATGGGAAAAGTGTGGATCGTGCTTCAGATTTCCTCCTGACCCTTTTAAATCACCAGTATGTTGGTAATTATTTGCCATTTCCGTAGCGTTTTGCACCGTAGTAGTCATGAGGTCGCTCTCTGCATCCTTAAGCCTATGATGCTTTTTGCAGAGAAACCTCTGTTGAGGCCCAGGTAACTTGGTATTTCCCATACCTGGCACCGGAGCCTTGGAAGATAGGATTGTGTTCAGTATTATTTCACCATCCTTTACCCAGTGTTTCAAGAACGGGAGCGCTTTTCAACCGTTAGCGTAGGAATCCTTCTTTGGAGATGAGATATTTTTCTGGGGTGGCAAGTGCATGGCCTCTGTCCGTCCTGGGTTTGTTGGACTAGAGCCAGACACCAGAAGTGCGCCTTTGTGGGAGAGGTGAATAGTGCGGATCCTGTTTCAGTCTAAAGACTGAAACAGGATCCGCACTTTTCACCGTTCCTTTCAGAATCATTTGATTCATCAGCTAGGAATGGCGATTGCTTCACCAGACCAATCGAAGGCTAGGCCAAAGTAACTCGATCTTTCCAAGAGTTGTGTGGCACAACGTTTGAAAGAACCGCTAAGTGGAGAACTATTTGGTATTTTTCCGAAGCACTTTTCACCGTAATTGTCATAAGGTTGGTCTCTGCATCCTTAAGCATATGAGCGTTTTCACAGACGAAAGCAGGCTGAGGCCCAGTAAACTTGGCCTTTCCAAGAGTTGGTCCTAGAGACTACAAAGAAAGTGTTCTTTTAAGTATTATTCCACTGGGGTTTCACCATGATTTTCAGAACCCGAGCAGGTTTCTCACATTAGCATAAGAATCCTGCCTGGTAGTTGAGATTTCTGGGTGGCGTGTAAGAGCGGGGATCCTGTCAGCCCTGCCTTTGATTGGGTTATCTCCAGAGTTGGTAAGTGCATATTTGCGTGAGATGGGAAAAGTGTGGATCGTGCTTCAGATTTCCTCCTGACCCTTTTGAAATGACCAGTATGTTGGTAATTATTTGCCATTTCCATAGCGTTTTCACCGTAATAGTCAAGAGGTCGGTCTCTGCATCCTGAAGCCTATGATGCTTTTCGCAGAGAAACCTCTGCTGAGGCCCTGGTAACTTGGTATTTCCCGTACCTGGCACCGGAGCCTTCGAAGATAGGATTGTTTTCAGTATTTTTTCACCATCCTTTACCCAGTGTTTCAAGAACGGGAGCCCTTTTCAACCGTTAGCGTAGGAATCCTTCTTTGGAGATGAGATATTTTTCTGGGGTGGCAAGTGCATGGCCTCTGTCCGTCCTGGGTTTGTTGGACTAGCGCCAGACACGAGAAGTGCGCCTTTGTGGGAGAGGTGAATAGTGCGGATCCTGTTTCAGTCTAAAGACTGAAACAGGATCCGCACTTTTCACCGTTCCTTTCAGAATCATTTGATTCATCAGCTAGGAACGGCGATTCCTTCTCCAGACCAATCGAAGGCTAGGCCAAGTAACTCGATCTTTCCAAGAGGTGTGTGGCACAACTTTTGAAAAACCGCTAGGGGGAGAACTATTTGGTATTTTTCCGTAGCACTTTTCACCGTAATTGTCATAAGGTTGGTCTCTGCATCCTTAAGCATATGAGCGTTTTCACAGACGAAAGCAGGCTGAGGCCCAGTAAACTTGGCCTTTCCAAGAGTTGGTCCTAGAGGCTACAAAGAAAGTGTTCTTTTAAGTATTATTCCACTGGGGTTTCACCATGATTTTCAGAACCCGAGCAGGTTTCTCACATTAGCATAAGAATCCTGCCTGGTAGTTGAGATTTCTGGGTGGCGTGTAAGAGCGGGAATCCTGTCAGCCCTGCCTTTGATTGGGTTATCTCCAGAGTTGGTAAGTGCATATTTGCGTGAGATGGGAAAAGTGTGGATCGTGCTTCAGATTTCCTCCTGACCCTTTTAAATCACCAGAATGTTGGTAATCATTTGCAATTTCCATAGCGTTTTGAACCGTAGGAGTCATGAGGTCGGTCTCTGCATCCTGAAGCCTATGATGCTTTTCGCAGAGAAACCTCTGCTGAGGCGCAGGTATCTTGGTATTTCCCATACCTGGCATCGGAGCCTTGAAAGATAGGGTTGTTTTCAGTATTATTTCACCATCCTTTACCCAGTGTTTCAAGAACGGGAGCCCTTTTCAACCGTTAGCGTAGGAATCCTTCCTTGGAGATGAGATATTTTTCTGTGGTGGCAAGTGCATGGCCTCTGTCCGTCCTGGGTTTGTTGGACTAGCGCCAGACACCAGAAGTGCGCCTTTGTGGGAGAGGTGAATAGTGCGGATCCTGTTTCAGTCTAAAGACTGAAACAGGATCCGCACTTTTCACCGTTCCTTTCAGAATCATTTGATTCATCAGCTAGGAATGGCGATTGCTTCACCAGACCAATCGAAGGCTAGGCCAAGTAACTCGATCTTTCCAAGAGTTGTGTGGCACAACGTTTGAAAGAACCGCTAAGTGGAGAACTATTTGGTATTTTTCCGAAGCACTTTTCACCGTAATTGTCATAAGGTTGGTCTCTGCATCCTTAAGGATACGAGCGTTTTTACAGATGAAAGCAGGCTGAGGCCCAGTAAACTTGGCCTTTCCAAGAGTTGGTCCTAGAGACTACAAAGAAAGTGTTCCTTTAAGTATTATTCCACTGTGGTTTCACCATGATTTTCAGAACCCAAGCATGTTTCTCACATTAGCATAAGAATCCTGCCTGGTAGTTGAGATTTCGGGGTGGGGAGTAAGTGCGGGGCTTCTGGCAGCCCTGCCTTTGATTGGTTTACCTCCAGAGTTGGTAAGTGCATATTTGCGTGAGATGGGAAAAGTGTGGATCGTGCTTCAGATTTCCTCCTGACCCTTTTAAATCACCAGTATGTTGGTAATTATTTGCCATTTCCGTAGCGTTTTGCACCGTAGTAGTCATGAGGTCGGTCTCTGCATCCTTAAGCCTATGATGCTTTTCGCAGAGAAACCTCTGTTGAGGCCCAGGTAACTTGGTATTTCCCATACCTGGCACCGGAGCCTTGGAAGATAGGATTGTGTTCAGTATTATTTCACCATCCTTTACCCAGTGTTTCAAGAACGGGAGCCCTCTTCAACCGTTAGCGTAGGAATCGTTCTTTGGAAATGAGATATTTTTCTGGGGTGGCAAGTGCATGGCCTCTGTCCGTCCTGGGTTTGTTGGACTAGAGCCAGACACCAGAAGTGCGCCTTTGTGGGAGAGGTGAATAGTGGAGATCCTGTTTCAGTCTAAAGACTGAAACAGGATCCGCACTTTTCACCGTTCCTTTCAGAATCATTTGATTCATCAGCTAGGAACGGCGATTCCTTCTCCAGACCAATCGAAGGCTAGGCCAAGTAACTCGATCTTTCCAAGAGGTGTGTGGCACAACTTTTGAAAAACCGCTAGGGGGAGAACTATTTGGTATTTTTCCGTAGCACTTTTCACCGTAATTGTCATAAGGTTGGTCTCTGCATCCTTAAGCATATGAGCGTTTTCACAGACGAAAGCAGGCTGAGGCCCAGTAAACTTGGCCTTTCCAAGAGTTGGTCCTAGAGACTACAAAGAAAGTGTTCTTTTAAGTATTATTCCACTGGGGTTTCACCATGATTTTCAGAACCCGAGCAGGTTTCTCACATTAGCATAAGAATCCTGCCTGGTAGTTGAGATTTCTGGGTGGCGTGTAAGAGCGGGGATCCTGTCAGCCCTGCCTTTGATTGGGTTATCTCCAGAGTTGGTAAGTGCATATTTGCGTGAGATGGGAAAAGTGTGGATCGTGCTTCAGATTTCCTCCTGACCCTTTTGAAATGACCAGTATGTTGGTAATTATTTGCCATTTCCATAGCGTTTTCACCGTAATAGTCAAGAGGTCGGTCTCTGCATCCTGAAGCCTATGATGCTTTTCGCAGAGAAACCTCTGCTGAGGCCCTGGTAACTTGGTATTTCCCGTACCTGGCACCGGAGCCTTCGAAGATAGGATTGTTTTCAGTATTTTTTCACCATCCTTTACCCAGTGTTTCAAGAACGGGAGCCCTTTTCAACCGTTAGCGTAGGAATCCTTCTTTGGAGATGAGATATTTTTCTGGGGTGGCAAGTGCATGGCCTCTGTCCGTCCTGGGTTTGTTGGACTAGCGCCAGACACGAGAAGTGCGCCTTTGTGGGAGAGGTGAATAGTGCGGATCCTGTTTCAGTCTAAAGACTGAAACAGGATCCGCACTTTTCACCGTTCCTTTCAGAATCATTTGATTCATCAGCTAGGAACGGCGATTCCTTCTCCAGACCAATCGAAGGCTAGGCCAAGTAACTCGATCTTTCCAAGAGGTGTGTGGCACAACTTTTGAAAAACCGCTAGGGGGAGAACTATTTGGTATTTTTCCGTAGCACTTTTCACCGTAATTGTCATAAGGTTGGTCTCTGCATCCTTAAGCATATGAGCGTTTTCACAGACGAAAGCAGGCTGAGGCCCAGTAAACTTGGCCTTTCCAAGAGTTGGTCCTAGAGGCTACAAAGAAAGTGTTCTTTTAAGTATTATTCCACTGGGGTTTCACCATGATTTTCAGAACCCGAGCAGGTTTCTCACATTAGCATAAGAATCCTGCCTGGTAGTTGAGATTTCTGGGTGGCGTGTAAGAGCGGGAATCCTGTCAGCCCTGCCTTTGATTGGGTTATCTCCAGAGTTGGTAAGTGCATATTTGCGTGAGATGGGAAAAGTGTGGATCGTGCTTCAGATTTCCTCCTGACCCTTTTAAATCACCAGAATGTTGGTAATCATTTGCAATTTCCATAGCGTTTTGAACCGTAGGAGTCATGAGGTCGGTCTCTGCATCCTGAAGCCTATGATGCTTTTCGCAGAGAAACCTCTGCTGAGGCGCAGGTATCTTGGTATTTCCCATACCTGGCATCGGAGCCTTGAAAGATAGGGTTGTTTTCAGTATTATTTCACCATCCTTTACCCAGTGTTTCAAGAACGGGAGCCCTTTTCAACCGTTAGCGTAGGAATCCTTCCTTGGAGATGAGATATTTTTCTGTGGTGGCAAGTGCATGGCCTCTGTCCGTCCTGGGTTTGTTGGACTAGCGCCAGACACCAGAAGTGCGCCTTTGTGGGAGAGGTGAATAGTGCGGATCCTGTTTCAGTCTAAAGACTGAAACAGGATCCACACTTTTCACCGTTCCTTTCAGAATCATTTGATTCATCAGCTAGGAACGGCGATTCCTTCTCCAGACCAATCGAAGGCTAGGCCAAGTAACTCGATCTTTCCAAGAGGTGTGTGGCACAACTTTTGAAAAACCGCTAGGGGGAGAACTATTTGGTATTTTTCCGTAGCACTTTTCACCGTAATTGTCATAAGGTTGGTCTCTGCATCCTTAAGGATACGAGCGTTTTTAGAGATGAAAGCAGGCTGAGGCCCAGTAAACCTGGCCTTTCCAAGAGTTGGTCCTAGAGACTACAAAGAAAGTGTTCTTTTAAGTATTATTCCACTGGGGTTTCACCATGATTTTCAGAACCCGAGCAGGTTTCTCACATTAGCATAAGAATCCTGCCTGGTAGTTGAGATTTCTGGGTGGCGTGTAAGAGCGGGGATCCTGTCAGCCCTGCTTTTGATTGGGTTATCTCCAGAGTTGGTAAGTGCATATTTGCGTGAGATGGGAAAAGTGTGGATCGTGCTTCAGATTTCCTCCTGACCCTTTTGAAATGACCAGTATGTTGGTAATTATTTGCCATTTCCATAGCGTTTTCACCGTAATAGTCAAGAGGTCGGTCTCTGCATCCTGAAGCCTATGATGCTTTTCGCAGAGAAACCTCTGCTGAGGCCCTGGTAACTTGGTATTTCCCGTACCTGGCACCGGAGCCTTCGAAGATAGGATTGTTTTCAGTATTTTTTCACCATCCTTTACCCAGTGTTTCAAGAACGGGAGCCCTTTTCAACCGTTAGCGTAGGAATCCTTCTTTGGAGATGAGATATTTTTCTGGGGTGGCAAGTGCATGGCCTCTGTCCGTCCTGGGTTTGTTGGACTAGCGCCAGACACGAGAAGTGCGCCTTTGTGGGAGAGGTGAATAGTGCGGATCCTGTTTCAGTCTAAAGACTGAAACAGGATCCGCACTTTTCACCGTTCCTTTCAGAATCATTTGATTCATCAGCTAGGAACGGCGATTCCTTCTCCAGACCAATCGAAGGCTAGGCCAAGTAACTCGATCTTTCCAAGAGGTGTGTGGCACAACTTTTGAAAAACCGCTAGGGGGAGAACTATTTGGTATTTTTCCGTAGCACTTTTCACCGTAATTGTCATAAGGTTGGTCTCTGCATCCTTAAGCATATGAGCGTTTTCACAGACGAAAGCAGGCTGAGGCCCAGTAAACTTGGCCTTTCCAAGAGTTGGTCCTAGAGGCTACAAAGAAAGTGTTCTTTTAAGTATTATTCCACTGGGGTTTCACCATGATTTTCAGAACCCGAGCAGGTTTCTCACATTAGCATAAGAATCCTGCCTGGTAGTTGAGATTTCTGGGTGGCGTGTAAGAGCGGGAATCCTGTCAGCCCTGCCTTTGATTGGGTTATCTCCAGAGTTGGTAAGTGCATATTTGCGTGAGATGGGAAAAGTGTGGATCGTGCTTCAGATTTCCTCCTGACCCTTTTAAATCACCAGAATGTTGGTAATCATTTGCAATTTCCATAGCGTTTTGAACCGTAGGAGTCATGAGGTCGGTCTCTGCATCCTGAAGCCTATGATGCTTTTCGCAGAGAAACCTCTGCTGAGGCGCAGGTATCTTGGTATTTCCCATACCTGGCATCGGAGCCTTGAAAGATAGGGTT
The DNA here is from genome assembly GCF_020740605.2 of Lemur catta. Classification (NCBI taxonomy): domain Eukaryota; kingdom Metazoa; phylum Chordata; class Mammalia; order Primates; family Lemuridae; genus Lemur; species Lemur catta. The sequence continues at coordinate 29,056,453 of NC_059155.1, read as the reverse complement.
GTTTTCAGTATTATTTCACCATCCTTTACCCAGTGTTTCAAGAACGGGAGCCCTTTTCAACCGTTAGCGTAGGAATCCTTCCTTGGAGATGAGATATTTTTCTGTGGTGGCAAGTGCATGGCCTCTGTCCGTCCTGGGTTTGTTGGACTAGCGCCAGACACCAGAAGTGCGCCTTTGTGGGAGAGGTGAATAGTGCGGATCCTGTTTCAGTCTAAAGACTGAAACAGGATCCACACTTTTCACCGTTCCTTTCAGAATCATTTGATTCATCAGCTAGGAACGGCGATTCCTTCTCCAGACCAATCGAAGGCTAGGCCAAGTAACTCGATCTTTCCAAGAGGTGTGTGGCACAACTTTTGAAAAACCGCTAGGGGGAGAACTATTTGGTATTTTTCCGTAGCACTTTTCACCGTAATTGTCATAAGGTTGGTCTCTGCATCCTTAAGGATACGAGCGTTTTTAGAGATGAAAGCAGGCTGAGGCCCAGTAAACCTGGCCTTTCCAAGAGTTGGTCCTAGAGACTACAAAGAAAGTGTTCCTTTAAGTATTATTCCACTGTGGTTTCACCATGATTTTCAGAACCCAAGCAGGTTTCTCACATTAGCGAAAGAATCCTGCCTGGTAGTTGAGATTTCGGGGTGGGGAGTAAGTGCGGGGCTTCTGGCAGCCCTGCCTTTGATTGGTTTACCTCCAGAGTTGGTAAGTGCATATTTGCGTAAGATGGGAAAAGTGTGGATCGTGCTTCAGATTTCCTCCTGACCCTTTTAAATCACCAGTATGTTGGTAATTATTTGCCATTTCCGTAGCGTTTTGCACCGTAGTAGTCATGAGGTCGCTCTCTGCATCCTTAAGCCTATGATGCTTTTCGCAGAGAAACCTCTGTTGAGGCCCAGGTAACTTGGTATTTCCCATACCTGGCACCGGAGCCTTGGAAGATAGGATTGTGTTCAGTATTATTTCACCATCCTTTACCCAGTGTTTCAAGAACGGGAGCGCTTTTCAACCGTTAGCGTAGGAATCCTTCTTTGGAGATGAGATATTTTTCTGGGGTGGCAAGTGCATGGCCTCTGTCCGTCCTGGGTTTGTTGGACTAGAGCCAGACACCAGAAGTGCGCCTTTGTGGGAGAGGTGAATAGTGCGGATCCTGTTTCAGTCTAAAGACTGAAACAGGATCCGCACTTTTCACCGTTCCTTTCAGAATCATTTGATTCATCAGCTAGGAATGGCGATTGCTTCACCAGACCAATCGAAGGCTAGGCCAAAGTAACTCGATCTTTCCAAGAGTTGTGTGGCACAACGTTTGAAAGAACCGCTAAGTGGAGAACTATTTGGTATTTTTCCGAAGCACTTTTCACCGTAATTGTCATAAGGTTGGTCTCTGCATCCTTAAGGATACGAGCGTTTTTACAGATGAAAGCAGGCTGAGGCCCAGTAAACTTGGCCTTTCCAAGAGTTGGTCCTAGAGACTACAAAGAAAGTGTTCCTTTAAGTATTATTCCACTGTGGTTTCACCATGATTTTCAGAACCCAAGCATGTTTCTCACATTAGCATAAGAATCCTGCCTGGTAGTTGAGATTTCGGGGTGGGGAGTAAGTGCGGGGCTTCTGGCAGCCCTGCCTTTGATTGGTTTACCTCCAGAGTTGGTAAGTGCATATTTGCGTGAGATGGGAAAAGTGTGGATCGTGCTTCAGATTTCCTCCTGACCCTTTTAAATCACCAGTATGTTGGTAATTATTTGCCATTTCCGTAGCGTTTTGCACCGTAGTAGTCATGAGGTCGGTCTCTGCATCCTTAAGCCTATGATGCTTTTCGCAGAGAAACCTCTGTTGAGGCCCAGGTAACTTGGTATTTCCCATACCTGGCACCGGAGCCTTGGAAGATAGGATTGTGTTCAGTATTATTTCACCATCCTTTACCCAGTGTTTCAAGAACGGGAGCCCTCTTCAACCGTTAGCGTAGGAATCGTTCTTTGGAAATGAGATATTTTTCTGGGGTGGCAAGTGCATGGCCTCTGTCCGTCCTGGGTTTGTTGGACTAGAGCCAGACACCAGAAGTGCGCCTTTGTGGGAGAGGTGAATAGTGGGGATCCTGTTTCAGTCTAAAGACTGAAACAGGATCCGCACTTTTCACCGTTCCTTTCAGAATCATTTGATTCATCAGCTAGGAACGGCGATTCCTTCTCCAGACCAATCGAAGGCTAGGCCAAGTAACTCGATCTTTCCAAGAGGTGTGTGGCACAACTTTTGAAAAACCGCTAGGGGGAGAACTATTTGGTATTTTTCCGTAGCACTTTTCACCGTAATTGTCATAAGGTTGGTCTCTGCATCCTTAAGCATATGAGCGTTTTCACAGACGAAAGCAGGCTGAGGCCCAGTAAACTTGGCCTTTCCAAGAGTTGGTCCTAGAGACTACAAAGAAAGTGTTCTTTTAAGTATTATTCCACTGGGGTTTCACCATGATTTTCAGAACCCGAGCAGGTTTCTCACATTAGCATAAGAATCCTGCCTGGTAGTTGAGATTTCTGGGTGGCGTGTAAGAGCGGGGATCCTGTCAGCCCTGCCTTTGATTGGGTTATCTCCAGAGTTGGTAAGTGCATATTTGCGTGAGATGGGAAAAGTGTGGATCGTGCTTCAGATTTCCTCCTGACCCTTTTGAAATGACCAGTATGTTGGTAATTATTTGCCATTTCCATAGCGTTTTCACCGTAATAGTCAAGAGGTCGGTCTCTGCATCCTGAAGCCTATGATGCTTTTCGCAGAGAAACCTCTGCTGAGGCCCTGGTAACTTGGTATTTCCCGTACCTGGCACCGGAGCCTTCGAAGATAGGATTGTTTTCAGTATTTTTTCACCATCCTTTACCCAGTGTTTCAAGAACGGGAGCCCTTTTCAACCGTTAGCGTAGGAATCCTTCTTTGGAGATGAGATATTTTTCTGGGGTGGCAAGTGCATGGCCTCTGTCCGTCCTGGGTTTGTTGGACTAGCGCCAGACACGAGAAGTGCGCCTTTGTGGGAGAGGTGAATAGTGCGGATCCTGTTTCAGTCTAAAGACTGAAACAGGATCCGCACTTTTCACCGTTCCTTTCAGAATCATTTGATTCATCAGCTAGGAACGGCGATTCCTTCTCCAGACCAATCGAAGGCTAGGCCAAGTAACTCGATCTTTCCAAGAGGTGTGTGGCACAACTTTTGAAAAACCGCTAGGGGGAGAACTATTTGGTATTTTTCCGTAGCACTTTTCACCGTAATTGTCATAAGGTTGGTCTCTGCATCCTTAAGCATATGAGCGTTTTCACAGACGAAAGCAGGCTGAGGCCCAGTAAACTTGGCCTTTCCAAGAGTTGGTCCTAGAGGCTACAAAGAAAGTGTTCTTTTAAGTATTATTCCACTGGGGTTTCACCATGATTTTCAGAACCCGAGCAGGTTTCTCACATTAGCATAAGAATCCTGCCTGGTAGTTGAGATTTCTGGGTGGCGTGTAAGAGCGGGAATCCTGTCAGCCCTGCCTTTGATTGGGTTATCTCCAGAGTTGGTAAGTGCATATTTGCGTGAGATGGGAAAAGTGTGGATCGTGCTTCAGATTTCCTCCTGACCCTTTTAAATCACCAGAATGTTGGTAATCATTTGCAATTTCCATAGCGTTTTGAACCGTAGGAGTCATGAGGTCGGTCTCTGCATCCTGAAGCCTATGATGCTTTTCGCAGAGAAACCTCTGCTGAGGCGCAGGTATCTTGGTATTTCCCATACCTGGCATCGGAGCCTTGAAAGATAGGGTTGTTTTCAGTATTATTTCACCATCCTTTACCCAGTGTTTCAAGAACGGGAGCCCTTTTCAACCGTTAGCGTAGGAATCCTTCCTTGGAGATGAGATATTTTTCTGTGGTGGCAAGTGCATGGCCTCTGTCCGTCCTGGGTTTGTTGGACTAGCGCCAGACACCAGAAGTGCGCCTTTGTGGGAGAGGTGAATAGTGCGGATCCTGTTTCAGTCTAAAGACTGAAACAGGATCCACACTTTTCACCGTTCCTTTCAGAATCATTTGATTCATCAGCTAGGAACGGCGATTCCTTCTCCAGACCAATCGAAGGCTAGGCCAAGTAACTCGATCTTTCCAAGAGGTGTGTGGCACAACTTTTGAAAAACCGCTAGGGGGAGAACTATTTGGTATTTTTCCGTAGCACTTTTCACCGTAATTGTCATAAGGTTGGTCTCTGCATCCTTAAGGATACGAGCGTTTTTAGAGATGAAAGCAGGCTGAGGCCCAGTAAACCTGGCCTTTCCAAGAGTTGGTCCTAGAGACTACAAAGAAAGTGTTCCTTTAAGTATTATTCCACTGTGGTTTCACCATGATTTTCAGAACCCAAGCAGGTTTCTCACATTAGCGTAAGAATCCTGCCTGGTAGTTGAGATTTCGGGGTGGGGAGTAAGTGCGGGGCTTCTGGCAGCCCTGCCTTTGATTGGTTTACCTCCAGAGTTGGTAAGTGCATATTTGCGTAAGATGGGAAAAGTGTGGATCGTGCTTCAGATTTCCTCCTGACCCTTTTAAATCACCAGTATGTTGGTAATTATTTGCCATTTCCGTAGCGTTTTGCACCGTAGTAGTCATGAGGTCGCTCTCTGCATCCTTAAGCCTATGATGCTTTTCGCAGAGAAACCTCTGTTGAGGCCCAGGTAACTTGGTATTTCCCATACCTGGCACCGGAGCCTTGGAAGATAGGATTGTGTTCAGTATTATTTCACCATCCTTTACCCAGTGTTTCAAGAACGGGAGCGCTTTTCAACCGTTAGCGTAGGAATCCTTCTTTGGAGATGAGATATTTTTCTGGGGTGGCAAGTGCATGGCCTCTGTCCGTCCTGGGTTTGTTGGACTAGAGCCAGACACCAGAAGTGCGCCTTTGTGGGAGAGGTGAATAGTGCGGATCCTGTTTCAGTCTAAAGACTGAAACAGGATCCGCACTTTTCACCGTTCCTTTCAGAATCATTTGATTCATCAGCTAGGAATGGCGATTGCTTCACCAGACCAATCGAAGGCTAGGCCAAAGTAACTCGATCTTTCCAAGAGTTGTGTGGCACAACGTTTGAAAGAACCGCTAAGTGGAGAACTATTTGGTATTTTTCCGAAGCACTTTTCACCGTAATTGTCATAAGGTTGGTCTCTGCATCCTTAAGGATACGAGCGTTTTTACAGATGAAAGCAGGCTGAGGCCCAGTAAACTTGGCCTTTCCAAGAGTTGGTCCTAGAGACTACAAAGAAAGTGTTCCTTTAAGTATTATTCCACTGTGGTTTCACCATGATTTTCAGAACCCAAGCATGTTTCTCACATTAGCATAAGAATCCTGCCTGGTAGTTGAGATTTCGGGGTGGGGAGTAAGTGCGGGGCTTCTGGCAGCCCTGCCTTTGATTGGTTTACCTCCAGAGTTGGTAAGTGCATATTTGCGTGAGATGGGAAAAGTGTGGATCGTGCTTCAGATTTCCTCCTGACCCTTTTAAATCACCAGTATGTTGGTAATTATTTGCCATTTCCGTAGCGTTTTGCACCGTAGTAGTCATGAGGTCGGTCTCTGCATCCTTAAGCCTATGATGCTTTTCGCAGAGAAACCTCTGTTGAGGCCCAGGTAACTTGGTATTTCCCATACCTGGCACCGGAGCCTTGGAAGATAGGATTGTGTTCAGTATTATTTCACCATCCTTTACCCAGTGTTTCAAGAACGGGAGCCCTCTTCAACCGTTAGCGTAGGAATCGTTCTTTGGAAATGAGATATTTTTCTGGGGTGGCAAGTGCATGGCCTCTGTCCGTCCTGGGTTTGTTGGACTAGAGCCAGACACCAGAAGTGCGCCTTTGTGGGAGAGGTGAATAGTGGGGATCCTGTTTCAGTCTAAAGACTGAAACAGGATCCGCACTTTTCACCGTTCCTTTCAGAATCATTTGATTCATCAGCTAGGAACGGCGATTCCTTCTCCAGACCAATCGAAGGCTAGGCCAAGTAACTCGATCTTTCCAAGAGGTGTGTGGCACAACTTTTGAAAAACCGCTAGGGGGAGAACTATTTGGTATTTTTCCGTAGCACTTTTCACCGTAATTGTCATAAGGTTGGTCTCTGCATCCTTAAGCATATGAGCGTTTTCACAGACGAAAGCAGGCTGAGGCCCAGTAAACTTGGCCTTTCCAAGAGTTGGTCCTAGAGACTACAAAGAAAGTGTTCTTTTAAGTATTATTCCACTGGGGTTTCACCATGATTTTCAGAACCCGAGCAGGTTTCTCACATTAGCATAAGAATCCTGCCTGGTAGTTGATATTTCTGGGTGGCGTGTAAGAGCGGGGATCCTGTCAGCCCTGCCTTTGATTGGGTTATCTCCAGAGTTGGTAAGTGCATATTTGCGTGAGATGGGAAAAGTGTGGATCGTGCTTCAGATTTCCTCCTGACCCTTTTGAAATGACCAGTATGTTGGTAATTATTTGCCATTTCCATAGCGTTTTCACCGTAATAGTCAAGAGGTCGGTCTCTGCATCCTGAAGCCTATGATGCTTTTCGCAGAGAAACCTCTGCTGAGGCCCTGGTAACTTGGTATTTCCCGTACCTGGCACCGGAGCCTTCGAAGATAGGATTGTTTTCAGTATTTTTTCACCATCCTTTACCCAGTGTTTCAAGAACGGGAGCCCTTTTCAACCGTTAGCGTAGGAATCCTTCTTTGGAGATGAGATATTTTTCTGGGGTGGCAAGTGCATGGCCTCTGTCCGTCCTGGGTTTGTTGGACTAGCGCCAGACACGAGAAGTGCGCCTTTGTGGGAGAGGTGAATAGTGCGGATCCTGTTTCAGTCTAAAGACTGAAACAGGATCCGCACTTTTCACCGTTCCTTTCAGAATCATTTGATTCATCAGCTAGGAACGGCGATTCCTTCTCCAGACCAATCGAAGGCTAGGCCAAGTAACTCGATCTTTCCAAGAGGTGTGTGGCACAACTTTTGAAAAACCGCTAGGGGGAGAACTATTTGGTATTTTTCCGTAGCACTTTTCACCGTAATTGTCATAAGGTTGGTCTCTGCATCCTTAAGCATATGAGCGTTTTCACAGACGAAAGCAGGCTGAGGCCCAGTAAACTTGGCCTTTCCAAGAGTTGGTCCTAGAGGCTACAAAGAAAGTGTTCTTTTAAGTATTATTCCACTGGGGTTTCACCATGATTTTCAGAACCCGAGCAGGTTTCTCACATTAGCATAAGAATCCTGCCTGGTAGTTGAGATTTCTGGGTGGCGTGTAAGAGCGGGAATCCTGTCAGCCCTGCCTTTGATTGGGTTATCTCCAGAGTTGGTAAGTGCATATTTGCGTGAGATGGGAAAAGTGTGGATCGTGCTTCAGATTTCCTCCTGACCCTTTTAAATCACCAGAATGTTGGTAATCATTTGCAATTTCCATAGCGTTTTGAACCGTAGGAGTCATGAGGTCGGTCTCTGCATCCTGAAGCCTATGATGCTTTTCGCAGAGAAACCTCTGCTGAGGCGCAGGTATCTTGGTATTTCCCATACCTGGCATCGGAGCCTTGAAAGATAGGGTTGTTTTCAGTATTATTTCACCATCCTTTACCCAGTGTTTCAAGAACGGGAGCCCTTTTCAACCGTTAGCGTAGGAATCCTTCCTTGGAGATGAGATATTTTTCTGTGGTGGCAAGTGCATGGCCTCTGTCCGTCCTGGGTTTGTTGGACTAGAGCCAGACACCAGAAGTGCGCCTTTGTGGGAGAGGTGAATAGTGCGGATCCTGTTTCAGTCTAAAGACTGAAACAGGATCCACACTTTTCACCGTTCCTTTCAGAATCATTTGATTCATCAGCTAGGAACGGCGATTCCTTCTCCAGACCAATCGAAGGCTAGGCCAAGTAACTCGATCTTTCCAAGAGGTGTGTGGCACAACTTTTGAAAAACCGCTAGGGGGAGAACTATTTGGTATTTTTCCGTAGCACTTTTCACCGTAATTGTCATAAGGTTGGTCTCTGCATCCTTAAGGATACGAGCGTTTTTAGAGATGAAAGCAGGCTGAGGCCCAGTAAACCTGGCCTTTCCAAGAGTTGGTCCTAGAGACTACAAAGAAAGTGTTCCTTTAAGTATTATTCCACTGTGGTTTCACCATGATTTTCAGAACCCAAGCAGGTTTCTCACATTAGCGTAAGAATCCTGCCTGGTAGTTGAGATTTCGGGGTGGGGAGTAAGTGCGGGGCTTCTGGCAGCCCTGCCTTTGATTGGTTTACCTCCAGAGTTGGTAAGTGCATATTTGCGTAAGATGGGAAAAGTGTGGATCGTGCTTCAGATTTCCTCCTGACCCTTTTAAATCACCAGTATGTTGGTAATTATTTGCCATTTCCGTAGCGTTTTGCACCGTAGTAGTCATGAGGTCGCTCTCTGCATCCTTAAGCCTATGATGCTTTTCGCAGAGAAACCTCTGTTGAGGCCCAGGTAACTTGGTATTTCCCATACCTGGCACCGGAGCCTTGGAAGATAGGATTGTGTTCAGTATTATTTCACCATCCTTTACCCAGTGTTTCAAGAACGGGAGCGCTTTTCAACCGTTAGCGTAGGAATCCTTCTTTGGAGATGAGATATTTTTCTGGGGTGGCAAGTGCATGGCCTCTGTCCGTCCTGGGTTTGTTGGACTAGAGCCAGACACCAGAAGTGCGCCTTTGTGGGAGAGGTGAATAGTGCGGATCCTGTTTCAGTCTAAAGACTGAAACAGGATCCGCACTTTTCACCGTTCCTTTCAGAATCATTTGATTCATCAGCTAGGAATGGCGATTGCTTCACCAGACCAATCGAAGGCTAGGCCAAAGTAACTCGATCTTTCCAAGAGTTGTGTGGCACAACGTTTGAAAGAACCGCTAAGTGGAGAACTATTTGGTATTTTTCCGAAGCACTTTTCACCGTAATTGTCATAAGGTTGGTCTCTGCATCCTTAAGGATACGAGCGTTTTTACAGATGAAAGCAGGCTGAGGCCCAGTAAACTTGGCCTTTCCAAGAGTTGGTCCTAGAGACTACAAAGAAAGTGTTCCTTTAAGTATTATTCCACTGTGGTTTCACCATGATTTTCAGAACCCAAGCATGTTTCTCACATTAGCATAAGAATCCTGCCTGGTAGTTGAGATTTCGGGGTGGGGAGTAAGTGCGGGGCTTCTGGCAGCCCTGCCTTTGATTGGTTTACCTCCAGAGTTGGTAAGTGCATATTTGCGTGAGATGGGAAAAGTGTGGATCGTGCTTCAGATTTCCTCCTGACCCTTTTAAATCACCAGTATGTTGGTAATTATTTGCCATTTCCGTAGCGTTTTGCACCGTAGTAGTCATGAGGTCGGTCTCTGCATCCTTAAGCCTATGATGCTTTTCGCAGAGAAACCTCTGTTGAGGCCCAGGTAACTTGGTATTTCCCATACCTGGCACCGGAGCCTTGGAAGATAGGATTGTGTTCAGTATTATTTCACCATCCTTTACCCAGTGTTTCAAGAACGGGAGCCCTCTTCAACCGTTAGCGTAGGAATCGTTCTTTGGAAATGAGATATTTTTCTGGGGTGGCAAGTGCATGGCCTCTGTCCGTCCTGGGTTTGTTGGACTAGAGCCAGACACCAGAAGTGCGCCTTTGTGGGAGAGGTGAATAGTGGGGATCCTGTTTCAGTCTAAAGACTGAAACAGGATCCGCACTTTTCACCGTTCCTTTCAGAATCATTTGATTCATCAGCTAGGAACGGCGATTCCTTCTCCAGACCAATCGAAGGCTAGGCCAAGTAACTCGATCTTTCCAAGAGGTGTGTGGCACAACTTTTGAAAAACCGCTAGGGGGAGAACTATTTGGTATTTTTCCGTAGCACTTTTCACCGTAATTGTCATAAGGTTGGTCTCTGCATCCTTAAGCATATGAGCGTTTTCACAGACGAAAGCAGGCTGAGGCCCAGTAAACTTGGCCTTTCCAAGAGTTGGTCCTAGAGACTACAAAGAAAGTGTTCTTTTAAGTATTATTCCACTGGGGTTTCACCATGATTTTCAGAACCCGAGCAGGTTTCTCACATTAGCATAAGAATCCTGCCTGGTAGTTGAGATTTCTGGGTGGCGTGTAAGAGCGGGGATCCTGTCAGCCCTGCCTTTGATTGGGTTATCTCCAGAGTTGGTAAGTGCATATTTGCGTGAGATGGGAAAAGTGTGGATCGTGCTTCAGATTTCCTCCTGACCCTTTTGAAATGACCAGTATGTTGGTAATTATTTGCCATTTCCATAGCGTTTTCACCGTAATAGTCAAGAGGTCGGTCTCTGCATCCTGAAGCCTATGATGCTTTTCGCAGAGAAACCTCTGCTGAGGCCCTGGTAACTTGGTATTTCCCGTACCTGGCACCGGAGCCTTCGAAGATAGGATTGTTTTCAGTATTTTTTCACCATCCTTTACCCAGTGTTTCAAGAACGGGAGCCCTTTTCAACCGTTAGCGTAGGAATCCTTCTTTGGAGATGAGATATTTTTCTGGGGTGGCAAGTGCATGGCCTCTGTCCGTCCTGGGTTTGTTGGACTAGCGCCAGACACGAGAAGTGCGCCTTTGTGGGAGAGGTGAATAGTGCGGATCCTGTTTCAGTCTAAAGACTGAAACAGGATCCGCACTTTTCACCGTTCCTTTCAGAATCATTTGATTCATCAGCTAGGAACGGCGATTCCTTCTCCAGACCAATCGAAGGCTAGGCCAAGTAACTCGATCTTTCCAAGAGGTGTGTGGCACAACTTTTGAAAAACCGCTAGGGGGAGAACTATTTGGTATTTTTCCGTAGCACTTTTCACCGTAATTGTCATAAGGTTGGTCTCTGCATCCTTAAGCATATGAGCGTTTTCACAGACGAAAGCAGGCTGAGGCCCAGTAAACTTGGCCTTTCCAAGAGTTGGTCCTAGAGGCTACAAAGAAAGTGTTCTTTTAAGTATTATTCCACTGGGGTTTCACCATGATTTTCAGAACCCGAGCAGGTTTCTCACATTAGCATAAGAATCCTGCCTGGTAGTTGAGATTTCTGGGTGGCGTGTAAGAGCGGGAATCCTGTCAGCCCTGCCTTTGATTGGGTTATCTCCAGAGTTGGTAAGTGCATATTTGCGTGAGATGGGAAAAGTGTGGATCGTGCTTCAGATTTCCTCCTGACCCTTTTAAATCACCAGAATGTTGGTAATCATTTGCAATTTCCATAGCGTTTTGAACCGTAGGAGTCATGAGGTCGGTCTCTGCATCCTGAAGCCTATGATGCTTTTCGCAGAGAAACCTCTGCTGAGGCGCAGGTATCTTGGTATTTCCCATACCTGGCATCGGAGCCTTGAAAGATAGGGTTGTTTTCAGTATTATTTCACCATCCTTTACTCAGTGTTTCAAGAACGGGAGCCCTTTTCAACCGTTAGCGTAGGAATCCTTCCTTGGAGATGAGATATTTTTCTGTGGTGGCAAGTGCATGGCCTCTGTCCGTCCTGGGTTTGTTGGACTAGCGCCAGACACCAGAAGTGCGCCTTTGTGGGAGAGGTGAATAGTGCGGATCCTGTTTCAGTCTAAAGACTGAAACAGGATCCACACTTTTCACCGTTCCTTTCAGAATCATTTGATTCATCAGCTAGGAACGGCGATTCCTTCTCCAGACCAATCGAAGGCTAGGCCAAGTAACTCGATCTTTCCAAGAGGTGTGTGGCACAACTTTTGAAAAACCGCTAGGGGGAGAACTATTTGGTATTTTTCCGTAGCACTTTTCACCGTAATTGTCATAAGGTTGGTCTCTGCATCCTTAAGGATACGAGCGTTTTTAGAGATGAAAGCAGGCTGAGGCCCAGTAAACCTGGCCTTTCTAAGAGTTGGTCCTAGAGACTACAAAGAAAGTGTTCCTTTAAGTATTATTCCACTGTGGTTTCACCATGATTTTCAGAACCCAAGCAGGTTTCTCACATTAGCGTAAGAATCCTGCCTGGTAGTTGAGATTTCGGGGTGGGGAGTAAGTGCGGGGCTTCTGGCAGCCCTGCCTTTGATTGGTTTTCCTCCAGAGTTGGTAAGTGCATATTTGCGTAAGATGGGAAAAGTGTGGATCGTGCTTCAGATTTCCTCCTGACCCTTTTAAATCACCAGTATGTTGGTAATTATTTGCCATTTCCGTAGCGTTTTGCACCGTAGTAGTCATGAGGTCGCTCTCTGCATCCTTAAGCCTATGATGCTTTTCGCAGAGAAACCTCTGTTGAGGCCCAGGTAACTTGGTATTTCCCATACCTGGCACCGGAGCCTTGGAAGATAGGATTGTGTTCAGTATTATTTCACCATCCTTTACCCAGTGTTTCAAGAACGGGAGCGCTTTTCAACCGTTAGCGTAGGAATCCTTCTTTGGAGATGAGATATTTTTCTGGGGTGGCAAGTGCATGGCCTCTGTCCGTCCTGGGTTTGTTGGACTAGAGCCAGACACCAGAAGTGCGCCTTTGTGGGAGAGGTGAATAGTGCGGATCCTGTTTCAGTCTAAAGACTGAAACAGGATCCGCACTTTTCACCGTTCCTTTCAGAATCATTTGATTCATCAGCTAGGAATGGCGATTGCTTCACCAGACCAATTGAAGGCTAGGCCAAAGTAACTCGATCTTTCCAAGAGTTGTGTGGCACAACGTTTGAAAGAACCGCTAAGTGGAGAACTATTTGGTATTTTTCCGAAGCACTTTTCACCGTAATTGTCATAAGGTTGGTCTCTGCATCCTTAAGGATACGAGCGTTTTTACAGATGAAAGCAGGCTGAGGCCCAGTAAACTTGGCCTTTCCAAGAGTTGGTCCTAGAGACTACAAAGAAAGTGTTCCTTTAAGTATTATTCCACTGTGGTTTCACCATGATTTTCAGAACCCAAGCATGTTTCTCACATTAGCATAAGAATCCTGCCTGGTAGTTGAGATTTCGGGGTGGGGAGTAAGTGCGGGGCTTCTGGCAGCCCTGCCTTTGATTGGTTTACCTCCAGAGTTGGTAAGTGCATATTTGCGTGAGATGGGAAAAGTGTGGATCGTGCTTCAGATTTCCTCCTGACCCTTTTAAATCACCAGTATGTTGGTAATTATTTGCCATTTCCGTAGCGTTTTGCACCGTAGTAGTCATGAGGTCGGTCTCTGCATCCTTAAGCCTATGATGCTTTTCGCAGAGAAACCTCTGTTGAGGCCCAGGTAACTTGGTATTTCCCATACCTGGCACCGGAGCCTTGGAAGATAGGATTGTGTTCAGTATTATTTCACCATCCTTTACCCAGTGTTTCAAGAACGGGAGCCCTCTTCAACCGTTAGCGTAGGAATCGTTCTTTGGAAATGAGATATTTTTCTGGGGTGGCAAGTGCATGGCCTCTGTCCGTCCTGGGTTTGTTGGACTAGAGCCAGACACCAGAAGTGCGCCTTTGTGGGAGAGGTGAATAGTGCGGATCCTGTTTCAGTCTAAAGACTGAAACAGGATCCGCACTTTTCACCGTTCCTTTCAGAATCATTTGATTCATCAGCTAGGAACGGCGATTCCTTCTCCAGACCAATCGAAGGCTAGGCCAAGTAACTCGATCTTTCCAAGAGGTGTGTGGCACAACTTTTGAAAAACCGCTAGGGGGAGAACTATTTGGTATTTTTCCGTAGCACTTTTCACCGTAATTGTCATAAGGTTGGTCTCTGCATCCTTAAGCATATGAGCGTTTTCACAGACGAAAGCAGGCTGAGGCCCAGTAAACTTGGCCTTTCCAAGAGTTGGTCCTAGAGACTACAAAGAAAGTGTTCTTTTAAGTATTATTCCACTGGGGTTTCACCATGATTTTCAGAACCCGAGCAGGTTTCTCACATTAGCATAAGAATCCTGCCTGGTAGTTGAGATTTCTGGGTGGCGTGTAAGAGCGGGGATCCTGTCAGCCCTGCCTTTGATTGGGTTATCTCCAGAGTTGGTAAGTGCATATTTGCGTGAGATGGGAAAAGTGTGGATCGTGCTTCAGATTTCCTCCTGACCCTTTTGAAATGACCAGTATGTTGGTAATTATTTGCCATTTCCATAGCGTTTTCACCGTAATAGTCAAGAGGTCGGTCTCTGCATCCTGAAGCCTATGATGCTTTTCGCAGAGAAACCTCTGCTGAGGCCCTGGTAACTTGGTATTTCCCGTACCTGGCACCGGAGCCTTCGAAGATAGGATTGTTTTCAGTATTTTTTCACCATCCTTTACCCAGTGTTTCAAGAACGGGAGCCCTTTTCAACCGTTAGCGTAGGAATCCTTCTTTGGAGATGAGATATTTTTCTGGGGTGGCAAGTGCATGGCCTCTGTCCGTCCTGGGTTTGTTGGACTAGCGCCAGACACGAGAAGTGCGCCTTTGTGGGAGAGGTGAATAGTGCGGATCCTGTTTCAGTCTAAAGACTGAAACAGGATCCGCACTTTTCACCGTTCCTTTCAGAATCATTTGATTCATCAGCTAGGAACGGCGATTCCTTCTCCAGACCAATCGAAGGCTAGGCCAAGTAACTCGATCTTTCCAAGAGGTGTGTGGCACAACTTTTGAAAAACCGCTAGGGGGAGAACTATTTGGTATTTTTCCGTAGCACTTTTCACCGTAATTGTCATAAGGTTGGTCTCTGCATCCTTAAGCATATGAGCGTTTTCACAGACGAAAGCAGGCTGAGGCCCAGTAAACTTGGCCTTTCCAAGAGTTGGTCCTAGAGGCTACAAAGAAAGTGTTCTTTTAAGTATTATTCCACTGGGGTTTCACCATGATTTTCAGAACCCGAGCAGGTTTCTCACATTAGCATAAGAATCCTGCCTGGTAGTTGAGATTTCTGGGTGGCGTGTAAGAGCGGGAATCCTGTCAGCCCTGCCTTTGATTGGGTTATCTCCAGAGTTGGTAAGTGCATATTTGCGTGAGATGGGAAAAGTGTGGATCGTGCTTCAGATTTCCTCCTGACCCTTTTAAATCACCAGAATGTTGGTAATCATTTGCAATTTCCATAGCGTTTTGAACCGTAGGAGTCATGAGGTCGGTCTCTGCATCCTGAAGCCTATGATGCTTTTCGCAGAGAAACCTCTGTTGAGGCCCAGGTAACTTGGTATTTCCCATACCTGGCACCGGAGCCTTGGAAGATAGGATTGTGTTCAGTATTATTTCACCATCCTTTACCCAGTGTTTCAAGAACGGGAGCCCTCTTCAACCGTTAGCGTAGGAATACTTCTTTGGAGATGAGATATTTTTCTGGGGTGGCAAGTGCATGGCCTCTGTCCGTCCTGGGTTTGTTGGACTAGAGCCAGACACCAGAAGTGCGCCTTTGTGGGAGAGGTGAATAGTGCGGATCCTGTTTCAGTCTAAAGACTGAAACAGGATCCGCACTTTTCACCGTTCCTTTCAGAATCATTTGATTCATCAGCTAGGAACGGCGATTCCTTCTCCAGACCAATCGAAGGCTAGGCCAAGTAACTCGATCTTTCCAAGAGGTGTGTGGCACAACTTTTGAAAAACCGCTAGGGGGAGAACTATTTGGTATTTTTCCGTAGCACTTTTCACCGTAATTGTCATAAGGTTGGTCTCTGCATCCTTAAGGATACGAGCGTTTTTACAGATGAAAGCAGGCTGAGGCCCAGTAAACTTGGCATTTACAAGAGTTGGTCCTAGAGACTACAAAGAAAGTGTTCTTTTAAGTATTGTTTCACTGTGGTTTCACCATGATTTTCAGAACCCAAGCAGGTTTCTCACATTAGCGTAAGAATCCTGCCTGGTAGTTGAGATTTCGGGGTGGGGAGTAAGTGCGGGGCTTCTGGCAGCCCTGCCTTTGATTGGTTTACCTCCAGAGTTGGTAAGTGCATATTTGCGTGAGATGGGAAAAGTGTGGATCGTGCTTCAGATTTCCTCGTGACCCTTTTAAATCACCAGTATGTTGGTAATTATTTGCCATTTCCGTAGCGTTTTGCACCGTAGTAGTCATGAGGTCGGTCTCTGCATCCTGAAGCCTATGATGCTTTTCGCAGAGAAACCTCTGCTGAGGCCCAGGTAACTTGGTATTTCCCATACCTGGCACCGGAGCCTTGAAAGATAGGGTTGTTTTCAGTATTATTTCACCATCCTTTACCCAGTGTTTCAAGAACGGGAGCCCTTTTCAACCGTTACCGTAGGAATCCTTCTTTGGAGATGAGATATTTTTCTGGGGTGGCAAGTGCATGGCCTCTGTCCGTCCTGGGTTTGTTGGACTAGCGCCAGACAGGAGAAGTGCGCCTTTGTGGGAGAGGTGAATAGTGCGGATCCTGTTTCAGTCTAAAGACTGAAACAGGATCCGCACTTTTCACCGTTCCTTTCAGAATCATTTGATTCATCAGCTAGGAACGGTGATTCCTTCTCCAGACCAATCGAAGCCTAGGCCAAGTAACTCGATCTTTCCAAGAGGTGTGTGGCACAACTTTTGAAAAACCGCTAGGGGGAGAACTATTTGGTATTTTTCCGTAGCACTTTTCACCGTAATTGTCATAAGGTTGGTCTCTGCATCCTTAAGGATACGAGCGTTTTTACAGATGAAAGCAGGCCGAGGCCCAGTAAACTTGGCCTTTCCAAGAGTTGGGCCTAGAGACTACAAAGAAAGTGTTCCTTTAAGTATTATTCCACTGTGGTTTCACCATGATTTTCAGAACCCGAGCAGGTTTCTCACATTAGCATAAGAATCCTGCCTGGTAGTTGAGATTTCGGGGTGGGGAGTAAGTGCGGGGCTTCTGGCAGCCCTGCCTTTGATTGGTTTACCTCCAGAGTTGGTAAGTGCATATTTGCGTGAGATGGGAAAAGTGTGGATCGTGCTTCAGATTTCCTCCTGACCCTTTTGAAATGACCAGTATGTTGGTAATTATTTGCCATTTCCATAGCGTTTTCACCGTAATAGTCAAGAGGTCGGTCTCTGCATCCTGAAGCCTATGATGCTTTTCGCAGAGAAACCTCTGCTGAGGCCCAGGTAACTTGGTATTTCCCGTACCTGGCACCAGAGCCTGGGAAAATAGGATTGTTTTCAGTATTATTTCACCATCCTTTACCCAGTGTTTCAAGAACGGGAGCCCTTTTCAACCGTTAGCGTAGGAATCCTTCTTTGGAGATGAGATATTTTTCTGCGGTGGCAAGTGCATGGCCTCTGTCCGTCCTGGGTTTGTTGGACTAGCGCCAGACACCAGAAGTGCGCCTTTGTGGGAGAGGTGAATAGTGCGGATCCTGTTTCAGTCTAAAGACTGAAACAGGATCCGCACTTTTCACCGTTCCTTTCAGAATCATTTGATTCATCAGCTAGGAACGGCGATTCCTTCTCCAGACCAATCGAAGGCTAGGCCAAGTAACTCAATCTTTCCAAGAGGTGTGTGGCACAACTTTTGAAAAACCGCTAGGGGGAGAACTATTTGGTATTTTTCCGTAGCACTTTTCACCGTAATTGTCATAAGGTTGGTCTCTGCATTCTTAAGCATATGAGCGTTTTCACAGACGAAAGCAGGCTGAGGCCCAGTAAACTTGGCCTTTCCAAGAGTTGGTCCTAGAGACTACAAAGAAAGTGTTCTTTTAAGTATTATTCCACTGGGGTTTCACCATGATTTTCAGAACCCGAGCAGGTTTCTCACATTAGCATAAGAATCCTGCCTGGTAGTTGAGATTTCTGGGTGGCGTGTAAGAGCGGGGATCCTGTCAGCCCTGCCTTTGATTGGGTTATCTCCAGAGTTGGTAAGTGCATATTTGCGTGAGATGGGAAAAGTGTGGATCGTGCTTCAGATTTCCTCCTGACCCTTTTAAATCACCAGAATGTTGGTAATCATTTGCCATTTCCATAGCGTTTTGAACCGTAGTAGTCATGAGGTCGATCTCTGCATCCTGAAGCCTATGATGCTTTTTGCAGAGAAACCTCTGCTGAGGCCCAGGTAACTTGGTATTTCCCGTACCTGGCACCGGAGCCTTGAAAGATAGGGTTGTTTTCAGTATTATTTCACCATCCTTTACCCACTGTTTCAAGAACGGGAGCCCTTTTCAACCGTTAGCGTAGGAATACTTCTTTGGAGATGAGATATTTTTCTGCGGTGGCAAGTGCATGGCCTCTGTCCGTCCTGGGTTTGTTGGACTAGCGCCAGACACGAGAAGTGCGCCTTTGTGGGAGAGGTGAATAGTGCGGATCCTGTTTCAGTCTAAAGACTGAAACAGGATCCGCACTTTTCACCGTTCCTTTCAGAATCATTTGATTCATCAGCTAGGAACGGCGATTCCTTCTCCAGACCAATCGAAGGCTAGGCCAAGTAACTCGATCTTTCCAAGAGGTGTGTGGCACAACTTTTGGAAAACCGCTAGGGGGAGAACTATTTGGTATTTTTCCGTAGCACTTTTCACCGTAATTGTCATAAGGTTGGTCTCTGCATCCTTAAGGATACGAGCGTTTTTACAGATGAAAGCAGGCTGAGGCCCAGTAAACTTGGCATTTCCAAGAGTTGGTCCTAGAGACTACAAAGAAAGTGTTCTTTTAAGTATTGTTTCACTGTGGTTTCACCATGATTTTCAGAACCCAAGCAGGTTTCTCACATTAGTGTAAGAATACTGCCTGGTAGTTGATATTTCTGGGTGGCGTGCAAGAGCGGGGATCCTGTCAGCCCTGCCTTTGATTGGGTTTTCTCCAGAGTTGGTAAGTGCATATTTGCGTGAGATGGGAAAAGTGTGGATCGTGCTTCAGATTTCCTCCTGACCCTTTTGAAATGACCAGTATGTTGGTAATTATTTGCCATTTCCATAGCGTTTTCACCGTAATAGTCAAGAGGTCGGTCTCTGCATCCTGAAGCCTATGATGCTTTTCGCAGAGAAACCTCTGCTGAGGCCCAGGTAACTTGGTATTTCCCATACCTGGCACCAGAGCCTGGGAAAATAGGATTGTTTTCAGTATTATTTCACCATCCTTTACCCAGTGTTTCAAGAACGGGAGCCCTTTTCAACCGTTAGCGTAGGAATCCTTCTTTGGAGATGAGATATTTTTCTGCGGTGGCAAGTGCATGGCCTCTGTTCGTCCTGGGTTTGTTGGACTAGCGCCAGACAGGAGAAGTGCGCCTTTGTGGGAGAGGTGAATAGTGCGGATCCTGTTTCAGTCTAAAGACTGAAACAGGATCCGCACTTTTCACCGTTCCTTTCAGAATCATTTGATTCATCAGCTAGGAACGGCGATTCCTTCTCCAGACCAATCGAAGGCTAGGCCAAGTAACTCGATCATTCCAAGAGGTGTGTGGCACAACTTTTGAAAAACCGCTAGGGGGAGAACTATTTGGTATTTTTCCGTAGCACTTTTCACCGTAATTGTCATAAGGTTGGTCTCTGCATCCTTAAGGATACGAGCGTTTTTACAGATGAAAGCAGGCTGAGGCCCTGTAAACTTGGCATTTCCAAGAGTTGGTCCTAGAGACTACAAAGAAAGTGTTCCTTTAAGTATTATTCCACTGTGGTTTCACCATGATTTTCAGAACCCGAGCAGGTTTCTCACATTAGCATAAGAATCCTGCCTGGTAGTTGAGATTTCGGGGTGGGGAGTAAGTGCGGGGCTTCTGACAGCCCTGCCTTTGATTGGTTTACCTCCAGAGTTGGTAAGTGCATATTTGCGTGAGATGGGAAAAGTGTGGATCGTGCTTCAGATTTCCTCCTGACCCTTTTGAAATCACCAGTATGTTGGTAATTATTTGCCGTTTCCATAGCGTTTTGCACCGTAGTAATCATGAGGTTGGTCTCTGCATCCTGAAGCCTATGATGCTTTTCGCAGAGAAACCTCTGCTGAGGCCCTGGTAACTTGGTATTTCCCGTACCTGGCTCCGGAGCCTTGGAAGATAGGATTGTTTTCAGTATTATTTCACCATCCTTTACCCAGTGTTTCAAGAACGGGAGCCCTTTTCAACCGTTAGCGTAGGAATCCTTCTTTGGAGATGAGATATTTTTCTGGGGTGGCAAGTGCATGGCCTCTGTCAGTCCTGGGTTTGTTGGACTAGCGCCAGACACGAGAAGTGCGCCTTTGTGGGAGAGGTGAATAGTGCGGATCCTGTTTCAGTCTAAAGACTGAAACAGGATCCGCACTTTTCACCGTTCCTTTCAGAATCATTTGATTCATCAGCTAGGAACGGCGATTCCTTCTCCAGACCAATCGAAGGCTAGGCCAAGTAACTCGATCTTTCCAAGAGGTGTGTGGCACAACTTTTGAAACACCGCTAGGGGGAGAACTATTTGGTATTTTTCCGTAGCACTTTTCACCGTAATTGTCATAAGGTTGGTCTCTGCATCCTTAAGCATATGAGCGTTTTCACAGACGAAAGCAGGCTGAGGCCCAGTAAACTTGGCCTTTCCAAGAGTTGGTCCTAGAGACTACAAAGAAAGTGTTCTTTTAAGTATTATTCCACTGGGGTTTCACCATGATTTTCAGAACCCGAGCAGGTTTCTCACATTAGCATAAGAATCCTGCCTGGTAGTTGAGATTTCTGGGTGGCGTGTAAGAGCGGGGATCCTGTCAGCCCTGCCTTTGATTGGGTTATCTCCAGAGTTGGTAAGTGCATATTTGCGTGAGATGGGAAAAGTGTGGATCGTGCTTCAGATTTCCTCCTGACCCTTTTAAATCACCAGAATGTTGGTAATCATTTGCCATTTCCATAGCGTTTTGAACCGTAGTAGTCATGAGGTCGGTCTCTGCATCCTGAAGCCTATGATGCTTTTTGCAGAGAAACCTCTGCTGAGGCCCAGGTAACTTGGTATTTCCCGTACCTGGCACCGGAGCCTTGAAAGATAGGGTTGTTTTCAGTATTATTTCACCATCCTTTACCCAGTGTTTCAAGAACGGGAGCCCTTTTCAACCGTTAGCGTAGGAATCCTTCTTTGGAGATGAGATATTTTTCTGGGGTGGCAAGTGCATGGCCTCTGTCAGTCCTGGGTTTGTTGGACTAGCGCCAGACACGAGAAGTGGGCCTTTGTGGGAGAGGTGAATAGTGCGGATCCTGTTTCAGTCTAAAGACTGAAACAGGATCCGCACTTTTCACCGTTCCTTTCAGAATCATTTGATTCATCAGCTAGGAACGGCGATTCCTTCTCCAGACCAATCGAAGGCTAGGCCAAGTAACTCGATCTTTCCAAGAGGTGTGTGGCACAACTTTTGAAAAACCGCTAGAAGGAGAACTATTTGGTATTTTTCCGTAGCACTTTTCACCGTAATTGTCATAAGGTTGGTCTCTGCATCCTTAAGGATACGAGCGTTTTTACAGATGAAAGCAGGCTGAGGCCCAGTAAACCTGGCCTTTCCAAGAGTTGGTCCTAGAGACTACAAAGAAAGTGTTCCTTTAAGTATTATTCCACTGTGGTTTCACCATGATTTTCAGAACCCAAGCAGGTTTCTCACATTAGCGTAAGAATCCTGCCTGGTAGTTGAGATTTCGGGGTGGGGAGTAAGTGCGGGGCTTCTGGCAGCCCTGCCTTTGATTGGTTTACCTCCAGAGTTGGTAAGTGCATATTTGCGTGAGATGGGAAAAGTGTGGATCGTGCTTCAGATTTCCTCCTGACCCTTTTAAATCACCAGTATGTTGGTAATTATTTGCCATTTCCGTAGCGTTTTGCACCGTAGTAGTCATGAGGTCGGTCTCTGCATCCTTAAGCCTATGATGCTTTTCACAGAGAAACCTCTGTTGAGGCCCAGGTAACTTGGTATTTCCCATACCTGGCACCGGAGCCTTGGAAGATAGGATTGTGTTCAGTATTATTTCACCATCCTTTACCCAGTGTTTCAAGAACGGGAGCCCTCTTCAACCGTTAGCGTAGGAATCCTTCTTTGGAGATGAGATATTTTTCTGGGGTGGCAAGTGCATGGCCTCTGTCCGTCCTGGGTTTGTTGGACTAGCGCCAGACACGAGAAGTGCGCCTTTGTGGGACAGGTGAATAGTGCGGATCCTGTTTCAGTCTAAAGACTGAAACAGGATCCGCACTTTTCACCGTTCCTTTCAGAATCATTTGATTCATCAGCTAGGAACGGCGATTCCTTCTCCAGACCAATCGAAGGCTAGGCCAAGTAACTCGATCTTTCCAAGAGGTGTGTGGCACAACTTTTGAAAAACCGCTAGGGGGAGAACTATTTGGTATTTTTCCGTAGCACTTTTCACCGTAATTGTCATAAGGTTGGTCTCTGCATCCTTAAGCATATGAGCGTTTTCACAGACGAAAGCAGGCTGAGGCCCAGTAAACTTGGCCTTTCCAAGAGTTGGTCCTAGAGACTACAAAGAAAGTGTTCTTTTAAGTATTATTCCACTGGGGTTTCACCATGATTTTCAGAACCCGAGCAGGTTTCTCACATTAGCATAAGAATCCTGCCTGGTAGTTGAGATTTCTGGGTGGCGTGTAAGAGCGGGAATCCTGTCAGCCCTGCCTTTGATTGGGTTATCTCCAGAGTTGGTAAGTGCATATTTGCGTGAGATGGGAAAAGTGTCGATCGTGCTTCAGATTTCCTCCTGAGCCTTTTAAATCACCAGTATGTTGGTAATCATTTGCCATTTCCATAGCGTTTTGAACCGTAGTAGTCATGAGGTCGGTCTCTGCATCCTGAAGCCTATGATGCTTTTCGCAGAGAAACCTCTGCTGAGGCCCAGGTAACTTGGTATTTCCCATACCTGTCACCGGAGCCTTGAAAGATAGGGTTGTTTTCAGTATTATTTCACCATCCTTTACCCAGTGTTTCAAGAACGGGAGCCCTTTTCAACCGTTAGCGTAGGAATCCTTCTTTGGAGATGAGATATTTTTCTGGGGTGGCAAGTGCATGGCCTCTGTCAGTCCTGGGTTTGTTGGACTAGCGCCAGACAGGAGAAGTGCGCCTTTGTGGGAGAGGTGAATAGTGCGGATCCTGTTTCAGTCTAAAGACTGAAACAGGATCCGCACTTTTCACCGTTCCTTTCAGAATCATTTGATTCATCAGCTAGGAACGGCGATTCCTTCTCCAGACCAATCGAAGGCTAGGCCAAGTAACTCGATCTTTCCAAGAGGTGTGTGGCACAACTTTTGAAAAACCGCTAGGGGGAGAACTATTTGGTTTTTTTCCGTAGCACTTTTCACCGTAATTGTCATAAGGTTGGTCTCTGCATCCTTAAGCATATTAGCGTTTTCACAGACGAAAGCAGGCTAAGGCCAAGTAAACTTGGCATTTACAAGAGTTGGTCCTAGAGACTACAAAGAAAGTGTTCTTTTAAGTATTATTCCACTGGGGTTTCACCATGATTTTCAGAACCAGAGCAGGTTTCTCATATTAGCGTAAGAATCCTGCCTGGTAGTTGATATTTCTGGGTGGCGTGTAAGAGCGGGGATCCTGTCAGCCCTGCCTTTGATTGGGTTATCTCCAGAGTTGGTAAGTGCATATTTACGTGAGATGGGAAAAGTGTGGATCGTGCTTCAGATTTCCTCCTGACCCTTTTAAATCACCAGTATGTTGGTAATTATTTGCCATTTCCACAGCGTTTTGCACCGTAGTAGTCATGAGGTCGGTCTCTGCATCCTTAAGCCTATGATGCTTTTCGCAGAGAAACCTCTGTTGAGGCCCAGGTAACTTGGTATTTCCCATACCTGGCACCGGAGCCTTGGAAGATAGGATTGTGTTCAGTATTATTTCACCATCCTTTACCCAGTGTTTCAAGAACGGGAGCCCTTTTCAACCGTTAGCGTAGGAATCCTTCTTTGGAGATGAGATATTTTTCTGGGGTGGCAAGTGCATGGCCTCTGTCCGTCCTGGGTTTGTTGGACTAGCGCCAGACACGAGAAGTGCGCCTTTGTGGGAGAGGTGAATAGTGCGGATCCTGTTTCAGTCTAAAGACTGAAACAGGATCCGCACTTTTCACCGTTCCTTTCAGAATCATTTGATTCATCAGCTAGGAACGGCGATTCCTTCTCCAGACCAATCGAAGGCTAGGCCAAGTAACTCGATCTTTCCAAGAGCTGTGTGGCACAACTGTTGAAAAACCGCTAGGGGGAGAACTATTTGGTATTTTTCCGTAGCACTTTTCACCCTAATTGTCATAAGGTTGGTCTCTGCATCCTTAAGCATATGAGCGTTTTCACAGACGAAAGCAGGCTAAGGCCAAGTAAACTTGGCATTTACAAGAGTTGGTCCTAGAGAGTACAAAGAAAGTGTTCTTTTAAGTATTATTCTACTGGGGTTTCACCATGATTTTCAGAACCCGAGCAGGTTTCTCACATTAGCGTAAGAATCCTGCCTGGTAGTTGATATTTCTGGGTGGCGTGTAAGAGCGGGGATCCTGTCAGCCCTGCCTTTGATTGGGTTATCTCCAGAGTTGGTAAGTGCATATTTGCGTGAGATGGGAAAAGTGTGGATCGTGCTTCAGATTTCCTCCTGAGCCTTTTGAAATGACCAGTATGTTGGTAATTATTTGCCATTTCCATAGCGTTTTCACCGTAATAGTCAAGAGGTCGGTCTCTGTATCCTGAAGCCTATGATGCTTTTCGCAGAGAAACCTCTGCTGAGGCCCAGGTAACTTGGTATTTCCCATACCTGGCACCAGAGCCTGGGAAAATATAATTGTTTTCAGTATTATTTCACCATCCTTTACCCAGTGTTTCAAGAACGGGAGACCTTTTCAACCGTTAGCTTAGGAATCCTTCTTTGGAGACGAGATATTTTTCTGGGGTGGCCAGTGCATGGCCTCTGTCTGTCCTGGGTTTGTTGGACTAGCGCCAGACACCAGAAGTGCGCCTTTGTGGGAGAGGTGAATAGTGCGGATCCTGTTTCAGTCTAAAGACTGAAACAGGATCCGCACTTTTCACCGTTCCTTTCAGAATCATTTGATTCATCAGCTAGGAGCGGCGATTACTTCTCCAGACCAATCGAAGGCTAGGCCAAGTAACTCGATCTTTCCAAGAGGTGTGTGGCACAACTTTTGAAAGAACCGCTAAGTGGAGAACTATTTGGTATTTTTCCGAAGCCCTTTTCACCGTAATTGTCATAAGGTTGGTCTCTGCATCCTTAAGGGTACGAGCGTTTTTACAGATGAAAGCAGGCTGAGGCCCAGTAAACTTGGCCATTCCAAGAGTTGGTCCTAGAGACTACAAAGAAAGTGTTCCTTTAAGTATTATTCCACTGTGGTTTCACCACGATTTTCAGAACCCAAGCAGGTTTCTCACATTAGCATAAGAATCCTGCCTGGTTGTTGAGATTTCGGGGTGGGGAGTAAGTGCGGGGCTTCTGGCAGCCCTGCCTTTGATTGGTTTACCTCCAGAGTTGGTAAGTGCATATTTGCGTGAGATGGGAAAAGTGTGGATCGTGCTTCAGATTTCCTCCTGACCCTTTTAAATCACCAGTATGTTGGTAATTATTTGCCATTTCCATAGCGTTTTGCACCGTAGTAGTCATGAGGTCGGTCTCTGCATCCTTAACCCTATGATGCTTTTCGCAGAGAAACCTCTGTTGAGGCCCAGGTAACTTGGTATTTCCCATACCTGGCACCGGAGCCTTGGAAGATAGGATTGTGTTCAGTATTATTTCACCATCCTTTACCCAGTGTTTCAAGAACGGGAGCCCTTTTCAACCGTTAGCGTAGGAATCCTTCTTTGGAGATGAGATATTTTTCTGGGGTGGCAAGTGCATGGCCTCTGTCCGTCCTGAGTTTGTTGGACTAGCGCCAGACACGAGAAGTGCGCCTTTGTGGGAGAGGTGAATAGTGCGGATCCTGTTTCAGTCTAAAGACTGAAACAGGATCCGCACTTTTCACCGTTCCTTTCAGAATCATTTGATTCATCAGCTAGGAACGGCGATTCCTTGTCCAGACCAATCGAAGGCTAGGCCAAGTAACTCGATCTTTCCAAGAGGTGTGTGGCACAACTGTTGAAAAACCGCTAGGGGGAGAACTATTTGGTATTTTTCCGTAGCACTTTTCACCGTAATTGTCATAAGGTTGGTCTCTGCATCCTTAAGCATATTAGCGTTTTCACAGACGAAAGCAGGCTAAGGCCAAGTAAACTTGGCATTTACAAGAGTTGGTCCTAGAGACTACAAAGAAAGTGTTCTTTTAAGTATTATTCCACTGGGGTTTCACCATGATTTTCAGAACCAGAGCAGGTTTCTCATATTAGCGTAAGAATCCTGC
This sequence comes from Lemur catta, assembly GCF_020740605.2. NCBI lineage: Eukaryota > Metazoa > Chordata > Mammalia > Primates > Lemuridae > Lemur > Lemur catta. The sequence goes on along the minus strand of NC_059155.1, from coordinate 29,030,364 downwards.
CTGGTAGTTGATATTTCTGGGTGGCGTGTAAGAGCGGGGATCCTGTCAGCCCTGCCTTTGATTGGGTTATCTCCAGAGTTGGTAAGTGCATATTTACGTGAGATGGGAAAAGTGTGGATCGTGCTTCAGATTTCCTCCTGACCCTTTTAAATCACCAGTATGTTGGTAATTATTTGCCATTTCCACAGCGTTTTGCACCGTAGTAGTCATGAGGTCGGTCTCTGCATCCTTAAGCCTATGATGCTTTTCGCAGAGAAACCTCTGTTGAGGCCCAGGTAACTTGGTATTTCCCATACCTGGCACCGGAGCCTTGGAAGATAGGATTGTGTTCAGTATTATTTCACCATCCTTTACCCAGTGTTTCAAGAACGGGAGCCCTTTTCAACCGTTAGCGTAGGAATCCTTCTTTGGAGATGAGATATTTTTCTGGGGTGGCAAGTGCATGGCCTCTGTCCGTCCTGGGTTTGTTGGACTAGCGCCAGACACGAGAAGTGCGCCTTTGTGGGAGAGGTGAATAGTGCGGATCCTGTTTCAGTCTAAAGACTGAAACAGGATCCGCACTTTTCACCGTTCCTTTCAGAATCATTTGATTCATCAGCTAGGAACGGCGATTCCTTCTCCAGACCAATCGAAGGCTAGGCCAAGTAACTCGATCTTTCCAAGAGCTGTGTGGCACAACTGTTGAAAAACCGCTAGGGGGAGAACTATTTGGTATTTTTCCGTAGCACTTTTCACCCTAATTGTCATAAGGTTGGTCTCTGCATCCTTAAGCATATGAGCGTTTTCACAGACGAAAGCAGGCTAAGGCCAAGTAAACTTGGCATTTACAAGAGTTGGTCCTAGAGAGTACAAAGAAAGTGTTCTTTTAAGTATTATTCTACTGGGGTTTCACCATGATTTTCAGAACCCGAGCAGGTTTCTCACATTAGCGTAAGAATCCTGCCTGGTAGTTGATATTTCTGGGTGGCGTGTAAGAGCGGGGATCCTGTCAGCCCTGCCTTTGATTGGGTTATCTCCAGAGTTGGTAAGTGCATATTTGCGTGAGATGGGAAAAGTGTGGATCGTGCTTCAGATTTCCTCCTGAGCCTTTTGAAATGACCAGTATGTTGGTAATTATTTGCCATTTCCATAGCGTTTTCACCGTAATAGTCAAGAGGTCGGTCTCTGTATCCTGAAGCCTATGATGCTTTTCGCAGAGAAACCTCTGCTGAGGCCCAGGTAACTTGGTATTTCCCATACCTGGCACCAGAGCCTGGGAAAATATAATTGTTTTCAGTATTATTTCACCATCCTTTACCCAGTGTTTCAAGAACGGGAGACCTTTTCAACCGTTAGCTTAGGAATCCTTCTTTGGAGACGAGATATTTTTCTGGGGTGGCCAGTGCATGGCCTCTGTCTGTCCTGGGTTTGTTGGACTAGCGCCAGACACCAGAAGTGCGCCTTTGTGGGAGAGGTGAATAGTGCGGATCCTGTTTCAGTCTAAAGACTGAAACAGGATCCGCACTTTTCACCGTTCCTTTCAGAATCATTTGATTCATCAGCTAGGAGCGGCGATTACTTCTCCAGACCAATCGAAGGCTAGGCCAAGTAACTCGATCTTTCCAAGAGGTGTGTGGCACAACTTTTGAAAGAACCGCTAAGTGGAGAACTATTTGGTATTTTTCCGAAGCCCTTTTCACCGTAATTGTCATAAGGTTGGTCTCTGCATCCTTAAGGGTACGAGCGTTTTTACAGATGAAAGCAGGCTGAGGCCCAGTAAACTTGGCCATTCCAAGAGTTGGTCCTAGAGACTACAAAGAAAGTGTTCCTTTAAGTATTATTCCACTGTGGTTTCACCACGATTTTCAGAACCCAAGCAGGTTTCTCACATTAGCATAAGAATCCTGCCTGGTTGTTGAGATTTCGGGGTGGGGAGTAAGTGCGGGGCTTCTGGCAGCCCTGCCTTTGATTGGTTTACCTCCAGAGTTGGTAAGTGCATATTTGCGTGAGATGGGAAAAGTGTGGATCGTGCTTCAGATTTCCTCCTGACCCTTTTAAATCACCAGTATGTTGGTAATTATTTGCCATTTCCATAGCGTTTTGCACCGTAGTAGTCATGAGGTCGGTCTCTGCATCCTTAACCCTATGATGCTTTTCGCAGAGAAACCTCTGTTGAGGCCCAGGTAACTTGGTATTTCCCATACCTGGCACCGGAGCCTTGGAAGATAGGATTGTGTTCAGTATTATTTCACCATCCTTTACCCAGTGTTTCAAGAACGGGAGCCCTTTTCAACCGTTAGCGTAGGAATCCTTCTTTGGAGATGAGATATTTTTCTGGGGTGGCAAGTGCATGGCCTCTGTCCGTCCTGAGTTTGTTGGACTAGCGCCAGACACGAGAAGTGCGCCTTTGTGGGAGAGGTGAATAGTGCGGATCCTGTTTCAGTCTAAAGACTGAAACAGGATCCGCACTTTTCACCGTTCCTTTCAGAATCATTTGATTCATCAGCTAGGAACGGCGATTCCTTGTCCAGACCAATCGAAGGCTAGGCCAAGTAACTCGATCTTTCCAAGAGGTGTGTGGCACAACTGTTGAAAAACCGCTAGGGGGAGAACTATTTGGTATTTTTCCGTAGCACTTTTCACCCTAATTGTCATAAGGTTGGTCTCTGCATCCTTAAGGATACGAGCGTTTTTACAGATGAAAGCAGGCTGAGGCCCAGTAAACTTGGCCTTTCCAAGAGTTGGTCCTAGAGACTACAAAGAAAGTGTTCCTTTAAGTATTATTCCACTGTGGTTTCACCATGATTTTCAGAACCCAAGCAGGTTTCTCACATTAGCATAAGAATTCTGCCGGGTAGTTGAGATTTCGGGGTGGGGAGTAAGTGCGGGGCTTCTGGCAGCCCTGCCTTTGATTGGTTTACCTCCAGAGTTGGTAAGTGCATATTTGCGTGAGATGGGAAAAGTGTGGATCGTGCTTCAGATTTCCTCCTGACCCTTTTAAATCACCAGTATGTTGGTAATTATTTGCCATTTCTGTAGCGTTTTGCACCGTAGTAGTCATGAGGTCGGTCTCTGCATCCTTAAGCCTATGATGCTTTTCGCAGAGAAACCTCTGTTGAGGCCCAGGTAACTTGGTATTTCCCATACCTGGCACCGGTGCCTTGGAAGATAGGAGTGTGTTCAGTATTATTTCACAATCCTTTACCCAGTGTTTCAAGAACGGGAGCCCTCTTCAACCGTTAGCGTAGGAATCGTTCTTTGGAGATGAGATATTTTTCTGGGGTGGCAAGTGCATGGCCTCTGTCCGTCCTGGGTTTGTTGGACTAGCGCCAGACACCAGAAGTGCGCCTTTGTGGGAGAGGTGAATAGTGCGGATCCTGTTTCAGTCTAAAGACTGAAACAGGATCCGCACTTTTCACCGTTCCTTTCAGAATCATTTGATTCATCAGCTAGGAACGGCGATTCCTTCTCCAGACCAATCGAAGGCTAGGCCAAGTACCTCGATCTTTCCAAGAGGTGTGTGGCACAACTTTTGAAAAACCGCTAGGGGGAGAACTATTTGGTATTTTTCCGTAGCACTTTTCACCGTAATTGTCATAAGGTTGGTCTCTGCATCCTTAAGGATACGAGCGTTTTTACAGATGAAAGCAGGCTGAGGCCCAGTAAACTTGGCATTTCCAAGAGTTGGTCCTAGAGACTACAAAGAAAGGGTTCTTTTAAGTATTGTTTCACTGTGGTTTCACCATGATTTTCAGAACCCAAGCAGGTTTCTCACAGTAGTGTAAGAATACTGCCTGGTAGTTGATATTTCTGGGTGGCGTGTAAGAGCGGGGATCCTGTCAGCACTGCCTTTGATTGGGTTTTCTCCAGAGTTGGTAAGTGCATATTTGCGTGAGATGGGAAAAGTGTGGATCGTGCTTCAGATTTCCTCCTGACCCTTTTGAAATGACCAGTATGTTGGTAATTATTTGCCATTTCCATAGCGTTTTCACCGTAATAGTCAAGAGGTCGGTCTCTGCATCCTGAGGCCTATGATGCTTTTCGCAGAGAAACCTCTGCTGAGGCCCAGGTAACTTGCTATTTCCCATACCTGGCACCAGAGCCTGGGAAAATAGGATTGTTTTCAGTATTATTTCACCATCCTTTACCCAGTGTTTCAAGAACGGGAGCCCTTTTCAACCGTTAGCGTAGGAATCCTTCTTTGGAGATGAGATATTTTTCTGGGGTGGCAAGTGCATGGCCTCTGTCCGTCCTGAGTTTGTTGGACTAGCGCCAGACACGAGAAGTGCGCCTTTGTGGGAGAGGTGAATAGTGCGGATCCTGTTTCAGTCTAAAGACTGAAACAGGATCCGCACTTTTCACCGTTCCTTTCAGAATCATTTGATTCATCAGCTAGGAACGGCGATTCCTTGTCCAGACCAATCGGAGGCTAGGCCAAGTAACTCGATCTTTCCAAGAGGTGTGTGGCACAACTGTTGAAAAACCGCTAGGGGGAGAACTATTTGGTATTTTTCCGTAGCACTTTTCACCCTAATTGTCATAAGGTTGGTCTCTGCATCCTTAAGGATACGAGCGTTTTTACAGATGAAAGCAGGCTGAGGCCCAGTAAACTTGGCCTTTCCAAGAGTTGGTCCTGGAGACTACAAAGAAAGTGTTCCTTTAAGTATTATTCCACTGTGGTTTCACCATGATTTTCAGAACCCAAGCAGGTTTCTCACATTAGCATAAGAATTCTGCCGGGTAGTTGAGATTTCGGGGTGGGGAGTAAGTGCGGGGCTTCTGGCAGCCCTGCTTTTGATTGGTTTACCTCCAGAGTTGGTAAGTGCATATTTGCGTGAGATGGGAAAAGTGTGGATCGTGATTCAGATTTCCTCCTGACCCTTTTAAATCACCAGTATGTTGGTAATTATTTGCCATTTCTGTAGCGTTTTGCACCGTAGTAGTCATGAGGTCGGTCTCTGCATCCTTAAGCCTATGATGCTTTTCGCAGAGAAACCTCTGTTGAGGCCCAGGTAACTTGGTATTTCCCATACCTGGCACCGGTGCCTTGGAAGATAGGAGTGTGTTCAGTATTATTTCACAATCCTTTACCCAGTGTTTCAAGAACGGGAGCCCTCTTCAACCGTTAGCGTAGGAATCGTTCTTTGGAGATGAGATATTTTTCTGGGGTGGCAAGTGCATGGCCTCTGTCCGTCCTGGGTTTGTTGGACTAGCGCCAGACACCAGAAGTGCGCCTTTGTGGGAGAGGTGAATAGTGCGGATCCTGTTTCAGTCTAAAGACTGAAACAGGATCCGCACTTTTCACCGTTCCTTTCAGAATCATTTGATTCATCAGCTAGGAACGGCGATTCCTTCTCCAGACCAATCGAAGGCTAGGCCAAGTACCTCGATCTTTCCAAGAGGTGTGTGGCACAACTTTTGAAAAACCGCTAGGGGGAGAACTATTTGGTATTTTTCCGTAGCACTTTTCACCGTAATTGTCATAAGGTTGGTCTCTGCATCCTTAAGGATACGAGCGTTTTTACAGATGAAAGCAGGCTGAGGCCCAGTAAACTTGGCATTTCCAAGAGTTGGTCCTAGAGACTACAAAGAAAGGGTTCTTTTAAGTATTGTTTCACTGTGGTTTCACCATGATTTTCAGAACCCAAGCAGGTTTCTCACAGTAGTGTAAGAATACTGCCTGGTAGTTGATATTTCTGGGTGGCGTGTAAGAGCGGGGATCCTGTCAGCCCTGCCTTTGATTGGGTTTTCTCCAGAGTTGGTAAGTGCATATTTGCGTGAGATGGGAAAAGTGTGGATCGTGCTTCAGATTTCCTCCTGACCCTTTTGAAATGACCAGTATGTTGGTAATTATTTGCCATTTCCATAGCGTTTTCACCGTAATAGTCAAGAGGTCGGTCTCTGCATCCTGAGGCCTATGATGCTTTTCGCAGAGAAACCTCTGCTGAGGCCCAGGTAACTTGCTATTTCCCATACCTGGCACCAGAGCCTGGGAAAATAGGATTGTTTTCAGTATTATTTCACCATCCTTTACCCAGTGTTTCAAGAACGGGAGCCCTTTTCAACCGTTAGCGTAGGAATCCTTCTTTGGAGATGAGATATTTTTCTGGGGTGGCAAGTGCATGGCCTCTGTCCGTCCTGAGTTTGTTGGACTAGCGCCAGACACGAGAAGTGCGCCTTTGTGGGAGAGGTGAATAGTGCGGATCCTGTTTCAGTCTAAAGACTGAAACAGGATCCGCACTTTTCACCGTTCCTTTCAGAATCATTTGATTCATCAGCTAGGAACGGCGATTCCTTGTCCAGACCAATCGGAGGCTAGGCCAAGTAACTCGATCTTTCCAAGAGGTGTGTGGCACAACTGTTGAAAAACCGCTAGGGGGAGAACTATTTGGTATTTTTCCGTAGCACTTTTCACCCTAATTGTCATAAGGTTGGTCTCTGCATCCTTAAGGATACGAGCGTTTTTACAGATGAAAGCAGGCTGAGGCCCAGTAAACTTGGCCTTTCCAAGAGTTGGTCCTGGAGACTACAAAGAAAGTGTTCCTTTAAGTATTATTCCACTGTGGTTTCACCATGATTTTCAGAACCCAAGCAGGTTTCTCACATTAGCATAAGAATTCTGCCGGGTAGTTGAGATTTCGGGGTGGGGAGTAAGTGCGGGGCTTCTGGCAGCCCTGCTTTTGATTGGTTTACCTCCAGAGTTGGTAAGTGCATATTTGCGTGAGATGGGAAAAGTGTGGATCGTGATTCAGATTTCCTCCTGACCCTTTTAAATCACCAGTATGTTGGTAATTATTTGCCATTTCTGTAGCGTTTTGCACCGTAGTAGTCATGAGGTCGGTCTCTGCATCCTTAAGCCTATGATGCTTTTCGCAGAGAAACCTCTGTTGAGGCCCAGGTAACTTGGTATTTCCCATACCTGGCACCGGTGCCTTGGAAGATAGGAGTGTGTTCAGTATTATTTCACAATCCTTTACCCAGTGTTTCAAGAACGGGAGCCCTCTTCAACCGTTAGCGTAGGAATCGTTCTTTGGAGATGAGATATTTTTCTGGGGTGGCAAGTGCATGGCCTCTGTCCGTCCTGGGTTTGTTGGACTAGCGCCAGACACCAGAAGTGCGCCTTTGTGGGAGAGGTGAATAGTGCGGATCCTGTTTCAGTCTAAAGACTGAAACAGGATCCGCACTTTTCACCGTTCCTTTCAGAATCATTTGATTCATCAGCTAGGAACGGCGATTCCTTCTCCAGACCAATCGAAGGCTAGGCCAAGTACCTCGATCTTTCCAAGAGGTGTGTGGCACAACTTTTGAAAAACCGCTAGGGGGAGAACTATTTGGTATTTTTCCGTAGCACTTTTCACCGTAATTGTCATAAGGTTGGTCTCTGCATCCTTAAGGATACGAGCGTTTTTACAGATGAAAGCAGGCTGAGGCCCAGTAAACTTGGCATTTCCAAGAGTTGGTCCTAGAGACTACAAAGAAAGGGTTCTTTTAAGTATTGTTTCACTGTGGTTTCACCATGATTTTCAGAACCCAAGCAGGTTTCTCACAGTAGTGTAAGAATACTGCCTGGTAGTTGATATTTCTGGGTGGCGTGTAAGAGCGGGGATCCTGTCAGCCCTGCCTTTGATTGGGTTTTCTCCAGAGTTGGTAAGTGCATATTTGCGTGAGATGGGAAAAGTGTGGATCGTGCTTCAGATTTCCTCCTGACCCTTTTGAAATGACCAGTATGTTGGTAATTATTTGCCATTTCCATAGCGTTTTCACCGTAATAGTCAAGAGGTCGGTCTCTGCATCCTGAGGTCTATGATGCTTTTCGCAGAGAAACCTCTGCTGAGGCCCAGGTAACTTGCTATTTCCCATACCTGGCACCAGAGCCTGGGAAAATAGGATTGTTTTCAGTATTATTTCACCATCCTTTACCCAGTGTTTCAAGAACGGGAGCCCTGTTCAACCGTTAGCGTAGGAATCCTTCTTTGGAGATGAGATATTTTTCTGTGGTGGCAAGTGCATGGCCTCTGTTCGTCCTGGGTTTGTTGGACTAGCGCCAGACACCAGAAGTGCGCCTTTGTGGGAGAGGTGAATAGTGCGGATCCTGTTTCAGTCTAAAGACTGAAACAGGATCCGCACTTTTCACCGTTCCTTTCAGAATCATTTGATTCATCAGCTAGGAACGGCGATTCCTTCTCCAGACCAATCGAAGGCTAGGCCAAGTAACTGGATCATTCCAAGAGGTGTGTGGCACAACTTTTGAAAAACCGCTACGGGGAGAACTATTTGGTATTTTTCCGTAGCACTTTTCACCGTAATTGTCATAAGGTTGGTCTCTGCATCCTTAAGGATACGAGCGTTTTTACAGATGAAAGCAGGCTGAGGCCCTGTAAACTTGGCCTTTCCAAGAGTTGGTCCTAGAGACTACAAAGAAAGTGTTCCTTTAAGTATTATTCCACTGTGGTTTCACCATGATTTTCAGAACCCGAGCAGGTTTCTCACATTAGCGTAAGAATCCTGCCTGGTAGTTGAGATTTCGGGGTGGGGAGTAAGTGCGGGGCTTCTGGCAGCCCTGCCTTTGATTGGTTTACCTCCAGAGTTGGTAAGTGCATATTTGCGTGAGATGGGAAAAGTGTGGATCGTGCTTCAGATTTCCTGCTGACCCTTTTGAAATCACCAGTATGTTGGTAATTATTTGCCGTTTCCATAGCGTTTTGCACCGTAGTAATCATGAGGTCGGTCTCTGCATCCTGAAGCCTATGATGCTTTTCGCAGAGAAACCTCTGCTGAGGCCCTGGTAACTTCGTATTTCCCGTACCTGGCTCCGGAGCCTTGGAAGATAGGATTGTTTTCAGTATTATTTCACCATCCTTTACCCAGTGTTTCAAGAACGGGAGCCCTTTTCAACCGTTAGCGTAGGAATCCTTCTTTGGAGATGAGATATTTTTCTGGGGTGGCAAGTGCATGGCCTCTGTCCGTCCTGGGTTTGTTGGACTAGCGCCAGACACGAGAAGTGCGCCTTTGTGGGAGAGGTGAATAGTGCGGATCCTGTTTCAGTCTAAAGACTGAAACAGGATCCGCACTTTTCACCGTTCCTTTCAGAATCATTTGATTCATCAGCTAGGAACGGCGATTCCTTCTCCAGACCAATCGAAGGCTAGGCCAAGTAACTCGATCTTTCCAAGAAGTGTGTGGCACAACTTTTGAAAAACCGCTAGGGGGAGAACTATTTGGTATTTTTCCGTAGCACTTTTCACCGTAATTGTCATAAGGTTGGTCTCTGCATCCTTAAGCATATGAGCGTTTTCACAGACGAAAGCAGGCTGAGGCCCAGTAAACTTGGCCTTTCCAAGAGTTGGTCCTAGAGACTACAAAGAAAGTGTTCTTTTAAGTATTATTCCACTGGGGTTTCACCATGATTTTCAGAACCCGAGCAGGTTTCTCACATTAGCATAAGAATCCTGCCTGGTAGTTGAGATTTCCGGGTGGCGTGTAAGAGCGGGGATCCTGTCAGCCCTGCCTTTGATTGGGTTATCTCCAGAGTTGGTAAGTGCATATTTGCGTGAGATGGGAAAAGTGTGGATCGTGCTTCAGATTTCCTCCTGACCCTTTTAAATCACCAGAATGTTGGTAATCATTTGCCATTTCCATAGCGTTTTGAACCGTAGTAGTCATGAGGTCGGTCTCTGCATCCTGAAGCCTATGATGCTTTTTGCAGAGAAACCTCTGCTGAGGCCCAGGTAACTTGGTATTTCCCGTACCTGGCACCGGAGCCTTGAAAGATAGGGTTGTTTTCAGTATTATTTCACCATCCATTACCCAGTATTTCAAGAACGGGTGCCCTTTTCAACCGTTAGCGTAGGAATCCTTCTTTGGAGATGAGATATTTTTCTGCGGTGGCAAGTGCATGGCCTCTGTCCGTCCTGGGTTTGTTGGACTAGCGCCAGACACCAGAAGTGCGACTTTGTGGGAGAGGTGAATAGTGCGGATCCTGTTTCAGTCTAAAGACTGAAACAGGATCCGCACTTTTCACCGTTCCTTTCAGAATCATTTGATTCATCAGCTAGGAACGGCGATTCCTTCTCCAGACCAATCGAAGGCTAGGCCAAGTAACTCGATCTTTCCAAGAGGTGTGTGGCACAACTTTTGAAAAACCGCTAGGGGGAGAACTATTTGGTATTTTTCCGTAGCACTTTTCACCGTAATTGTCATAAGGTTGGTCTCTGCATCCTTAAGGATACGAGCGTTTTTACAGAGGAAAGCAGGCTGAGGCCCAGTAAACTTGGCATTTCCAAGAGTTGGTCCTAGAGACTACAAAGAAAGTGTTCTTTTAAGTATTGTTTCACTGTGGTTTCACCATGATTTTCAGAACCCAAGCAGGTTTCTCACATTAGCGTAAGAATACTGCCTGGTAGTTGAGATTTCTGGGTGGCGTGTAAGAGCGGGGATCCTGTCAGCCCTGCCTTTGATTGGGTTATCTCCAGAGTTGGTAAGTGCATATTTGCGTGAGATGGGAAAAGTGTGGATCGTGCTTCAGATTTCCTCCTGACCCTTTTGAAATGACCAGTATGTTGGTAATTATTTGCCATTTCCATAGCGTTTTCACCGTAATAGTCAACAGGTTGGTCTCTGCATCCTGAAGCCTATGATGCTTTTCGCAGAGAAACCTCTGCTGAGGCCCAGGTAACTTGGTATTTCCCATACCTGGCACCAGAGCCTGGGAAAATAGGATTGTTTTCAGTATTATTTCACCATCCTTTACCCAGTGTTTCAAGAACGGGAGCCCTTTTCAACCGTTAGCGTAGGAATCCTTCTTTGGAGACGAGATATTTTTCTGGGGTGGCAAGTGCATGGCCTCTGTCCGTCCTGGGTTTGTTGGACTAGCTCCAGGCACCAGAAGTGCGCCTTTGTGGGAGAGGTGAATAGTGCGGATCCTGTTTCAGTCTAAAGACTGAAACAGGATCCGCACTTTTCACCGTTCCTTTCAGAATCATTTGATTCATCAGCTAGGTATGGCGATTCCTTCTCCAGACCAATCGAAGGCTAGGCCAAGTAACTCGATCTTTCCAAGAGGTGTGTGGCACAACTTTTGAAAAACCGCTAGGGGGAGAACTATTTGGTATTTTTCCGTAGCACTTTTCACCGTAATTGTCATAAAGTTGGTCTCTGCATCCTTAAGGATACGAGCGTTTTTACAGATGAAAGCAGGCTGAGGCCCAGTAAACCTGGCCTTTCCAAGATTTGGTCCTAGAGACTACAAAGAAAGTGTTCCTTTAAGTATTATTCCACTGTGGTTTCACCATGATTTTCAGAACCCAAGCAGGTTTCTCACATTAGCGTAAGAATCCTGCCTGGTAGTTGAGATTTCGGGGTGGGGAGTAAGTGCGGGGTTTCTGGCAGCCCTGCCTTTGATTGGTTTACCTCCAGAGTTGGTAAGTGCATATTTGCGTGAGATGGGAAAAGTGTGGATCGTGCTTCAGATTTCCTCCTGACTCTTTTAAATCACAAGTATGTTGGTAATTATTTGCCATTTCCATAGCGTTTTGCACCGTATTAGTCATGAGGTCGGTCTCTGCATCCTTAAGCCTATGATGCTTTTCGCAGAGAAACCTCTGTTGAGGCCCAGGTAACTTGGTATTTCCCATACCTGGCACCGGAGCCTTGGAAGATAGGATTGTGTTCAGTATTATTTCACCATCCTTTACCCAGTGTTTCAAGAACGGGAGCCCTCTTCAACCGTTAGCGTAGGAATCGTTCTTTGGAGATGAGATATTTTTCTGGGGTGGCAAGTGCATGGCCTCTGTCCGTCCTGGGTTTGTTGGACTAGCGCCAGACACGAGAAGTGCGCCTTTGTGGGAGAGGTGAATAGTGCGGATCCTGTTTCAGTCTAAAGACTGAAACAGGATCCGCACTTTTCACCGTTCCTTTCAGAATCATTTGATTCATCAGCTAGGAACGGCGATTCCTTCTCCAGACCAATCGAAGGCTAGGCCAAGTAACTCGATCTTTCCAAGAGGTGTGTGGCACAACTTTTGAAAAACCGCTAGGGGGAGAACTATTTGGTATTTTTCCGTAGCACTTTTCACCGTAACTGTCATAAGGTTGGTCTCTGCATCCTTAAGCATATGAGCGTTTTCACAGACGAAAGCAGGCTGAGGCCAAGTAAACTTGGCCTTTCCAAGAGTTGGTCCTAGAGACTACAAAGAAAGTGTTCTTTTAAGTATTATTCCACTGGGGTTTCACCATGATTTTCAGAACCCGAGCAGGTTTCTCACATTAGCATAAGAATCCTGCCTGGTAGTTCAGATTTCTGGGTGGCGTGTAAGAGCGGGGATTCTGTCAGCCCTGCCTTTGATTGGGTTATCTCCAGAGTTGGTAAGTGCATATTTGCGTGAGATGGGAAAAGTGTGGATCGTGCTTCAGATTTCCTCCTGACGCTTTTAAATCACCAGTATGTTGGTAATCATTTGCCATTTCCATAGCGTTTTGAACCGTAGTAGTCATGAGGTCGGTCTCTGCATCCTGAAGCCTATGATGCTTTTCGCAGAGAAACCTTTGCTGAGGCCCAGGTAACTTGGTATTTTCCATACCTGGCACCAGAGCCTGGGAAAATAGGATTGTTTTCAGTATTATTTCACCATCCTTTACCCAGTGTTTCAAGGTCGGGAGCCCTTTTCAACCGTTAGCTTAGGAATCCTTCTTTGGAGATGAGATATTTTTCTGGGGTGGCAAGTGCATGGCCTCTGTCCGTCCTGGGTTTGTTGTACAAGCGCCAGACACCAGAAGTGCGCCTTTGTGGGAGAGGTGAATAGTGCGGATCCTGTTTCAGTCTAAAGACTGAAACAGGATCCGCACTTTTCACCGTTCCTTTCAGAATCATTTGATTGATCAGCTAGGAACGGCGATTCCTTCTCCAGACCAATCGAAGGCTAGGCCAAGTAACTCGATCTTTCCAAGAGGTGTGTGGCACAACTTTTGAAAAACCGCTAGGGGGAGAAGTATTTGGTATTTTTCCGTAGCACTTTTCACCGTAATTGTCATAAGGTTGGTCTCTGCATCCTTAAGCATATGAGCGTTTTCACAGACGAAAGCAGGCTGAGGCCCAGTAAACTTGGCATTTCCAAGAGTTGGTCCTAGAGACTACAAAGAAAGTGTTCTTTTAAGTATTATTCCACTGGGGTTTCACCATGATTTTCAGAACCCGAGCAGGTTTCTCACATTAGCATAAGAATCCTGCCTGGTAGTTGATATTTCTGGGTGGCGTGTAAGAGCGGGGATTCTGTCAGCCCTGCCTTTGATTGGGTTATCTCCAGAGTTGGTAAGTGCATATTTGCGTGAGATGGGAAAAGTGTGGATCGTGCTTCAGATTTCCTCCTGACCCTTTTAAATCACCAGTATGTTGGTAATCATTTGCCATTTCCATAGCGTTTTGAACTGTAGTAGTCATGAGGTCGGTCTCTGCATCCTGAAGCCTATGATGCTTTTCGCAGAGAAACCTCTGCTGAGGCCCAGGTAACTTGGTATTTCCCATACCTGGCACCGGAGCCTTGAAAGATAGGGTTGTTTTCAGTATTATTTCACTATCCTTTACCCAGTGTTTCAAGAACGGGAGGCCTTTTCAACCGTTAGCGTAGGAATCCTTCTTTGGAGATGAGATATTTTTCTGGGGTGGCAAGTGCATGGCCTCTGTCCGTCCTGGGTTTGTTGGACTAGCGCCAGACACCAGAAGTGCGCCTTTGTGGGAAAGGTGAACAGTGCGGATCCTGTTTCAGTCTAAAGACTGAAACAGGATCCGCACTTTTCACCGTTCCTTTCAGAATCATTTGATTCATCAGCTAGGAACGGCGATTCCTTCTCCAGACCAATCGAAGGCTAGGCCAAGTAACTCGATCTTTCCAAGAGGTGTGTGGCACAACTTTTGAAAAACCGCTAGGGGGAGAACTATTTGGTATTTTTCCGTAGCACTTTTCACCGTAATTGTCATAAGGTTGGTCTCTGCATCCTTAAGGATACGAGCGTTTTTACAGATGAAAGCAGGCTGAGGCCCAGTAAACTTGGCCTATCCAAGAGTTGGTCCTAGAGACTACAAAGAAAGTGTTCCTTTAAGTATTATTCCACTGTGGTTTCACCATGATTTTCAGAACCCAAGCAGGTTTCTCACATTAGCGTAAGAATCCTGCCTGGTAGTTGAGATTTCGGGGTGGGGAGTAAGTGCGGGGCTTCTGGCAGCCCTGCCTTTGATTGGTTTACCTCCAGAGTTGGTAAGTGCATATTTGCGTGAGATGGGAAAAGTGTGGATCGTGCTTCAGATTTCCTCCTGACCCTTTTAAATCACCAGTATGTTGGTAATTATTTGCCATTTCCATAGCGTTTTGCACCGTAGTAGTCATGAGGTCGGTCTCTGCATCCTTAAGCCTATGATGCTTTTCGCAGAGAAACCTCTGTTGAGGCAAAGGTAACTTGGTATTTCCCATACCTGGCACCGGAGCCTTGGAAGATAGGATTGTGTTCAGTATTATTTCACCATCCTTTACCCAGTGTTTCAAGAACGGGAGCCCTCTTCAACCGTTAGCGTAGGAATCCTTCTTTGGAGACGAGATATTTTTCTGGGGTGGCAACTGCATGGCCTCTGTCCGTCCTGGGTTTGTTGGACTAGCGCCAGAAACGAGAAGTGCGCCTTTGTGGGAGAGGTGAATAGTGCGGATCCTGTTTCAGTCTAAAGACTGAAACAGGATCCGCACTTTTCACCGTTCCTTTCAGAATCATTTGATTCATCAGCTAGGAACGGCGATTCCTTCTCCAGACCAATCGAAGGCTAGGCCAAGTAACTCGATCTTTCCAAGAGGTGTGTGGCACAACTTTTGAAAAACCGCTAGGGGGAGAAATATTTGGTATTTTTCCGTAGCACTTTTCACCGTAATTGTCATAAGGTTGGTCTCTGCATCCTTAAGCATATGAGCGTTTTCACAGACGAAAGCAGGCTGAGGCCCAGTAAACTTGGCCTTTCCAAGAGTTGGTCCTAGAGACTACAAAGAAAGTGTTCTTTTAAGTATTATTCCACTGGGGTTTCACCATGATTTTCAGAACCCGAGCAGGTTTCTCACATTAGCATAAGAATCCTGCCTGGTAGTTGAGATTTCTGGGTGGCGTGTAAGAGCGGGGATCCTGTCAGCCCTGCCTTTGATTGGGTTATCTCCAGAGTTGGTAAGTGCATATTTGCGTGAGATGGGAAAAGTGTGGATCGTGCTTCAGATTTCCTCCTGACCCTTTTGAAATGACCAGTATGTTGGTAATTATTTGCCATTTCCATAGCGTTTTCACCGTAATAGTCAACAGGTTGGTCTCTGCATCCTGAAGCCTATGATGCTTTTCGCAGAGAAACCTCTGCTGAGGCCCAGGTAACTTGGTATTTCCCATACCTGGCACCAGAGCCTGGGAAAATAGGATTGTTTTCAGTATTATTTCACCATCCTTTACCCAGTGTTTCAAGAACGGGAGCCCTTTTCAACCGTTAGCGTAGGAATCCTTCTTTGGAGACGAGATATTTTTCTGGGGTGGCAAGTGCATGGCCTCTGTCCGTCCTGGGTTTGTTGGACTAGCGCCAGAAACGAGAAGTGCGACTTTGTGGGAGAGGTGAATAGTGCGGATCCTGTTTCAGTCTAAACACTGAAACAGGATCCGCACTTTTCACCGTTCCTTTCAGAATCATTTGATTCATCAGCTAGGAATGGCGATTCCTTCTCCAGACCAATCGAAGGCTAGGCCAAGTAACTCGATCTTTCCAAGAGGTGTGTGGCACAACTTTTGAAAAACCGCTAGGGGGAGAAATATTTGGTATTTTTCCGTAGCACTTTTCACCGTAATTGTCATAAGGTTGGTCTCTGCATCCTTAAGCATATGAGCGTTTTCACAGACGAAAGCAGGCTGAGGCCCAGTAAACTTGGCATTTCCAAGAGTTGGTCCTAGAGACTACAAAGAAAGTGTTCTTTTAAGTATTATTCCACTGGGGTTTCACCATGATTTTCAGAATCCCAGCAGGTTTCTCACATTAGCATAAGAATCCTGCCTGGTAGTTGAGATTTCTGGGTGGCGTGTAAGAGCGGAGATTCTGTCAGCCCTGCCTTTGATTGGGTTATCTCCAGAGTTGGTAAGTGCATATTTGCGTGAGATGGGAAAAGTGTGGATCGTGCTTCAGATTTCCTCCTGACCCTTTTAAATCACCAGTATGTTGGTAATCATTTGCCATTTCCATAGCGTTTTGAACCGTAGTAGTCATGAGGTCGGTCTCTGCATCCTGAAGCCTATGATGCTTTTCACAGTGAAACCTCTGCTGAGGCCCAGGTAACGTGGTATTTCCCATACCTGGCACCGGAGCCTTGAAACATAGGGTTGTTTTCAGTATTATTTCACTATCCTTTACCCAGTGTTTCAAGAACGGGAGCACTTTTCAACCGTTAGCGTAGGAATCCTTCTTTGGAGATGAGATATTTTTCTGGGGTGGCAAGTGCATGGCCTCTGTCCGTCCTGGGTTTGTTGGACTAGCTCCAGGCACCAGAAGTGCGCCTTTGTGGGAGAGGTGAATAGTGCGGATCCTGTTTCAGTCTAAAGACTGAAACAGGATCCGCACTTTTCACCGTTCCTTTCAGAATCATTTGATTCATCAGCTAGGTATGGCGATTCCTTCTCCAGACCAATCGAAGGCTAGGCCAAGTAACTCGATCTTTCCAAGAGGTGTGTGGCACAACTTTTGAAAAACCGCTAGGGGGAGAACTATTTGGTATTTTTCCGTAGCACTTTTCACCGTAATTGTCATAAAGTTGGTCTCTGCATCCTTAAGGATACGAGCGTTTTTACAGATGAAAGCAGGCTGAGGCCCAGTAAACCTGGCCTTTCCAAGATTTGGTCCTAGAGACTACAAAGAAAGTGTTCCTTTAAGTATTATTCCACTGTGGTTTCACCATGATTTTCAGAACCCAAGCAGGTTTCTCACATTAGCGTAAGAATCCTGCCTGGTAGTTGAGATTTCGGGGTGGGGAGTAAGTGCGGGGTTTCTGGCAGCCCTGCCTTTGATTGGTTTACCTCCAGAGTTGGTAAGTGCATATTTGCGTGAGATGGGAAAAGTGTGGATCGTGCTTCAGATTTCCTCCTGACTCTTTTAAATCACAAGTATGTTGGTAATTATTTGCCATTTCCATAGCGTTTTGCACCGTATTAGTCATGAGGTCGGTCTCTGCATCCTTAAGCCTATGATGCTTTTCGCAGAGAAACCTCTGTTGAGGCCCAGGTAACTTGGTATTTCCCATACCTGGCACCGGAGCCTTGGAAGATAGGATTGTGTTCAGTATTATTTCACCATCCTTTACCCAGTGTTTCAAGAACGGGAGCCCTCTTCAACCGTTAGCGTAGGAATCGTTCTTTGGAGATGAGATATTTTTCTGGGGTGGCAAGTGCATGGCCTCTGTCCGTCCTGGGTTTGTTGGACTAGCGCCAGACACGAGAAGTGCGCCTTTGTGGGAGAGGTGAATAGTGCGGATCCTGTTTCAGTCTAAAGACTGAAACAGGATCCGCACTTTTCACCGTTCCTTTCAGAATCATTTGATTCATCAGCTAGGAACGGCGATTCCTTCTCCAGACCAATCGAAGGCTAGGCCAAGTAACTCGATCTTTCCAAGAGGTGTGTGGCACAACTTTTGAAAAACCGCTAGGGGGAGAACTATTTGGTATTTTTCCGTAGCACTTTTCACCGTAACTGTCATAAGGTTGGTCTCTGCATCCTTAAGCATATGAGCGTTTTCACAGACGAAAGCAGGCTGAGGCCAAGTAAACTTGGCCTTTCCAAGAGTTGGTCCTAGAGACTACAAAGAAAGTGTTCTTTTAAGTATTATTCCACTGTGGTTTCACCATGATTTTCAGAACCCGAGCAGGTTTCTCACATTAGCATAAGAATCCTGCCTGGTAGTTCAGATTTCTGGGTGGCGTGTAAGAGCGGGGATTCTGTCAGCCCTGCCTTTGATTGGGTTATCTCCAGAGTTGGTAAGTGCATATTTGCGTGAGATGGGAAAAGTGTGGATCGTGCTTCAGATTTCCTCCTGACGCTTTTAAATCACCAGTATGTTGGTAATCATTTGCCATTTCCATAGCGTTTTGAACCGTAGTAGTCATGAGGTCGGTCTCTGCATCCTGAAGCCTATGATGCTTTTCGCAGAGAAACCTTTGCTGAGGCCCAGGTAACTTGGTATTTTCCATACCTGGCACCAGAGCCTGGGAAAATAGGATTGTTTTCAGTATTATTTCACCATCCTTTACCCAGTGTTTCAAGGTCGGGAGCCCTTTTCAACCGTTAGCGTAGGAATCCTTCTTTGGAGATGAGATATTTTTCTGGGGTGGCAAGTGCATGGCCTCTGTCCGTCCTGGGTTTGTTGTACAAGCGCCAGACACCAGAAGTGCGCCTTTGTGGGAGAGGTGAATAGTGCGGATCCTGTTTCAGTCTAAAGACTGAAACAGGATCCGCACTTTTCACCGTTCCTTTCAGAATCATTTGATTGATCAGCTAGGAACGGCGATTCCTTCTCCAGACCAATCGAAGGCTAGGCCAAGTAACTCGATCTTTCCAAGAGGTGTGTGGCACAACTTTTGAAAAACCGCTAGGGGGAGAAGTATTTGGTATTTTTCCGTAGCACTTTTCACCGTAATTGTCATAAGGTTGGTCTCTGCATCCTTAAGCATATGAGCGTTTTCACAGACGAAAGCAGGCTGAGGCCCAGTAAACTTGGCATTTCCAAGAGTTGGTCCTAGAGACTACAAAGAAAGTGTTCTTTTAAGTATTATTCCACTGGGGTTTCACCATGATTTTCAGAACCCGAGCAGGTTTCTCACATTAGCATAAGAATCCTGCCTGGTAGTTGATATTTCTGGGTGGCGTGTAAGAGCGGGGATTCTGTCAGCCCTGCCTTTGATTGGGTTATCTCCAGAGTTGGTAAGTGCATATTTGCGTGAGATGGGAAAAGTGTGGATCGTGCTTCAGATTTCCTCCTGACCCTTTTAAATCACCAGTATGTTGGTAATCATTTGCCATTTCCATAGCGTTTTGAACTGTAGTAGTCATGAGGTCGGTCTCTGCATCCTGAAGCCTATGATGCTTTTCGCAGAGAAACCTCTGCTGAGGCCCAGGTAACTTGGTATTTCCCATACCTGGCACCGGAGCCTTGAAAGATAGGGTTGTTTTCAGTATTATTTCACTATCCTTTACCCAGTGTTTCAAGAACGGGAGGCCTTTTCAACCGTTAGCGTAGGAATCCTTCTTTGGAGATGAGATATTTTTCTGGGGTGGCAAGTGCATGGCCTCTGTCCGTCCTGGGTTTGTTGGACTAGCGCCAGACACCAGAAGTGCGCCTTTGTGGGAAAGGTGAACAGTGCGGATCCTGTTTCAGTCTAAAGACTGAAACAGGATCCGCACTGTTCACCGTTCCTTTCAGAATCATTTGATTCATCAGCTAGGAACGGCGATTCCTTCTCCAGACCAATCGAAGGCTAGGCCAAGTAACTCGATCTTTCCAAGAGGTGTGTGGCACAACTTTTGAAAAACCGCTAGGGGGAGAACTATTTGGTATTTTTCCGTAGCACTTTTCACCGTAATTGTCATAAGGTTGGTCTCTGCATCCTTAAGGATACGAGCGTTTTTACAGATGAAAGCAGGCTGAGGCCCAGTAAACTTGGCCTATCCAAGAGTTGGTCCTAGAGACTACAAAGAAAGTGTTCCTTTAAGTATTATTCCACTGTGGTTTCACCATGATTTTCAGAACCCAAGCAGGTTTCTCACATTAGCGTAAGAATCCTGCCTGGTAGTTGAGATTTCGGGGTGGGGAGTAAGTGCGGGGCTTCTGGCAGCCCTGCCTTTGATTGGTTTACCTCCAGAGTTGGTAAGTGCATATTTGCGTGAGATGGGAAAAGTGTGGATCGTGCTTCAGATTTCCTCCTGACCCTTTTAAATCACCAGTATGTTGGTAATTATTTGCCATTTCCATAGCGTTTTGCACCGTAGTAGTCATGAGGTCGGTCTCTGCATCCTTAAGCCTATGATGCTTTTCGCAGAGAAACCTCTGTTGAGGCAAAGGTAACTTGGTATTTCCCATACCTGGCACCGGAGCCTTGGAAGATAGGATTGTGTTCAGTATTATTTCACCATCCTTTACCCAGTGTT
Source organism: Lemur catta (assembly GCF_020740605.2). Lineage (NCBI taxonomy): Eukaryota > Metazoa > Chordata > Mammalia > Primates > Lemuridae > Lemur > Lemur catta. The sequence goes on along the minus strand of NC_059155.1, from coordinate 29,010,197 downwards.
TCAAGAACGGGAGCCCTCTTCAACCGTTAGCGTAGGAATCCTTCTTTGGAGATGAGATATTTTTCTGGGGTGGCAAGTGCATGGCCTCTGTCCGTCCTGGGTTTGTTGGACTAGCGCCAGACACGAGAAGTGCGCCTTTGTGGGAGAGGTGAATAGTGCGGATCCTGTTTCTGTCTAAAGACTGAAACAGGATCCGCACTTTTCACCGTTCCTTTCAGAATCATTTGATTCATCAGCTAGGAACGGCGATTCCTTCTCCAGACCAATCGAAGGCTAGGCCAAGTAACTCGATCTTTCCAAGAGGTGTGTGGCACAACTTTTGAAAAACCGCTAGGGGGAGAACTATTTGGTATTTTTCCGTAGCACTTTTCACCGTAATTGTCATAAGGTTGGTCTCTGCATCCTTAAGGATACGAGCGTTTTTACAGATGAAAGCAGGCTGAGGCCCAGTAAACTTGGCCTTTCCAAGAGTTGGTCCTAGAGACTACAAAGAAAGTGTTCCTTTAAGTATTATTCCACTGGGGTTTCACGATGATTTTCAGACCCCAAGCAGGTTTCTCACATTAGCAAAAGAATCCTGCCTGGTAGTTGAGATTTCTGGATGGCGTGTAAGAGCGGGGATCCTGTAAGCCCTGCCTTTGATTGGTTTACCTCCAGAGTTGGTAAGTGCATATTTGCGTGAGATGGGAACAGTGTGGATCGTGCTTCAGATTTCCTCCTGACCCTTTTGAAATGACCAGTATGTTGGTAATTATTTGCCATTTCCATAGCGTTTTCACCGTAATAGTCAAGAGGTCGGTCTCTGCATCCTGAAGCCTATGATGCTATTCACAGCGAAACCTCTGCTGAGTCCCAGGTAACTTGGTATTTCCCATACATGGCACCGGTGCCTTGGAAGATAGGATTGTGTTCAGTATTATTTCACCATCCTTTACCCAGTGTTTCAAGAACGGGAGCCCTCTTCAACCGTTAGCGTAGGAATCCTTCTTTGGAGATGAGATATTTTACTGGGGTGGCAAGTGCATGGCCTCTGTCCGTCCTGGGTTTGTTGGACTAGCGCCAGACACGAGAAGTGCGCCTTTGTGGGAGAGGTGAATAGTGCGGATCCTCTTTCAGTCTAAAGACTGAAACAGGATCCGCACTTTTCACCGTTCCTTTCAGAATCATTTGATTCATCAGCTAGGAACGGCGATTCCTTCTCCAGACCAATCGAAGGCTAGGCCAAGTAACTCGATCTTTCCAAGAGGTGTGTGGCACAACTTTTGAAACACCGCTAGGGGGAGAACTATTTGATATTTTTCCGTAGCACTTTTCACCGTAATTGTCATAAGGTTGGTCTCTGCATCCTTAAGGATACGAGCAATTTTACAGAAGAAAGCAGGCTGAGGCCCGGTAAACTTGGCCTTTCCAAGAGTTGGTCCTAGAGACTACAAAGAAAGTGTTCCTTTAAGTATTATTCCACTGTGGTTTCACCATGATTTTCAGAACCCAAGCAGGTTTCTCACATTAGCGTAAGAATCCTGCCTGGTAGTTGAGATTTCGGGGTGGGGAGTCAGTGCGGGGCTTCTGGCAGCCCTGCCTTTGATTGGTTTACCTCCAGAGTTGGTAAGTGCATATTTGCGTGAGATGGGAAAAGTGTGGATCGTGCTTCAGATTTCCTCCTGACCCTTTTAAATCACCAGTATGTTGGTAATTATTTGCCATTTCCGTAGCGTTTTGCACCGTAGTAGTCATGAGGTCGGTCTCTGCATCCTGAAGCCTATGATGCTTTTCGCAGAGAAACCTCTGTTGAGGCCCAGGTAACTTGGTATTTCCCATACCTGGCACCGGTGCCTTGGAAGATAGGATTGTGTTCAGTATTATTTCACCATACTTTACCCAGTGTTTCAAGAACGGGAGCCCTCTTCAACCGTTAGCGTAGGAATCGTTCTTTGGAGATGAGATATTTTTCTGGGGTGGCAAGTGCATGGCCTCTGTCCGTCCTGGGTTTGTTGGACTAGCGCCAGACACGAGATGTGCGCCTTTGTGGGAGAGGTGAATAGTGCGGATCCTGTTTCAGTCTAAAGACTGAAACAGGATCCGCACTTTTCACCGTTCCTTTCAGAATCATTTGATTCATCAGCTAGGAACGGCGATTCCTTCTCCAGACCAATCGAAGGCTAGGCCAAGTAACTCGATCTTTCCAAGAGGTGTGTGGCACAACTTTTGAAAAACCGCTAGGGGGAGAACTATTTGGTATTTTTCCGTAGCACTTTTCACCGTAATTGTCATAAGGTTGGTCTCTGCATCCTTAAGGATACGAGCGTTTTTACAGATGAAAGCAGGCTGAGGCCCAGTAAACTTGGCCTTTCCAAGAGTTGGTCCTAGAGACTACAAAGAAAGTGTTCTTTTAAGTATTATTCCACTGGGGTTTCACCATGATTTTCAGAACCCAAGCAGGTTTCTCACATTAGCGTAAGAATCCTGCCTGGTAGTTGAGATTTCGGGGTGGGGAGTAAGTGCGGGGCTTCTGGCAGCCCTGCCTTTGATTGGTTTACCTCCAGAGTTGGTAAGTGCATATTTGCGTGAGATGGGAAAAGTGTGGATCGTGCTTCACATTTCCTCCTGACCCTTTTAAATCACCAGTATGTTGGTAATTATTTGCCATTTCCGTAGCGTTTTGCACCATAGTAGTCATGAGGTCGGTCTCTGCATCCTGAAGCCTATGATGCTTTTCGCAGAGAAACCTCTGTTGAGGCCCAGGTAACTTGGTATTTCCCATACCTGGCACCGGAGCCTTGGAAGATAGGATGGTGTTCAGTTTTATTTCACCATCCTTTACCCAGTGTTTCAAGAACGGGAGCCCTTTTCAACCGTTAGCGTAGGAATCCTTCTTTGGAGATGAGATATTTTTCTGGGGTGGCAAGTGCATGGCCTCTGTCAGTCCTGGGTTTGTTGGACTAGCGCCAGACACGAGAAGTGCGCCTTTGTGGGAGAGGTGAATAGTGCGGATCCTGTTTCAGTCTAAAGACTGAAACAGGATCCGCACTTTTCACCGTTCCTTACAGAATCATTTGATGCATCAGCTAGGAACGGCGATTCTTTCTCCAGACCAATCGAAGGCTAGGCCAAGTAACTCGATCTTTCCAAGAGGTGTGTGGCACAACTTTTGAAAAACCGCTAGGGGGAGAACTATTTGGTATTTTTCCGTAGCACTTTTCACCGTAATTGTCATAAGGTTGGTCTCTGCATCCTTAAGGATACGAGCGTTTTTACAGATGAAAGCAGGCTGAGGCCCAGTAAACTTGGCCTTTCCAAGAGTTGGTCCTAGAGACTACAAAGAAAGTGTTCCTTTAAGTATTATTCCACTGGGGTTTCACGATGATTTTCAGAACCCAAGCAGGTTTCTCACATTAGCAAAAGAATCCTGCCTGGTAGTTCAGATTTCTGGATGGCGTGTAAGAGCGGGGATCCTGTAAGCCCTGCCTTTGATTGGTTTACCTCCAGAGTTGGTAAGTGCATATTTGCGTGAGATGGGAACAGTGTGGATCGTGCTTCAGATTTCCTCCTGACCCTTTTGAAATGACCAGTATGTTGGTAATTATTTGCCATTTCCATAGCGTTTTCACCGTAATAGTCAAGAGGTCGGTCTCTGCATCCTGAAGCCTATGATGCTATTCACAGCGAAACCTCTGCTGAGGCCCAGGTAACTTGGTATTTCCCATACATGGCACCGGTGCCTTGGAAGATAGGATTGTGTTCAGTATTATTTCACCATCCTTTACCCAGTGTTTCAAGAACGGGAGCCCTCTTCAACCGTTAGCGTAGGAATCCTTCTTTGGAGATGAGATATTTTACTGGGGTGGCAAGTGCATGGCCTCTGTCCGTCCTGGGTTTGTTGGACTAGAGCCAGACACGAGAAGTGCGCCTTTGTGGGAGAGGTGAATAGTGCGGATCCTCTTTCAGTCTAAAGACTGAAACAGGATCCGCACTTTTCACCGTTCCTTTCAGAATCATTTGATTCATCAGCTAGGAACGGCGATTCCTTCTCCAGACCAATCGAAGGCTAGGCCAAGTAACTCGATCTTTCCAAGAGGTGTGTGGCACAACTTTTGAAAAACCGCTAGGGGGAGAACTATTTGGTATTTTTCCGTAGCACTTTTCACCGTAATTGTCATAAGGTTGGTCTCTGCATCCTTAAGGATACGAGCGTTTTTACAGATGAAAGCAGGCTGAGGCCCAGTAAACTTGGCCTTTCCAAGAATTGGTCCTAGAGACTACAAAGAAAGTGTTCCTTTAAGTATTATTCCACTGTGGTTTCACCATGATTTTCAGAACCCAAGCAGGTTTCTCACATTAGCGTGAGAATCCTGCCTGGTAGTTGAGATTTCTGGGTGGCGAGTAAGAGCGGGGATTCTGTCAGCCCTGCCTTTGATTGGGTTATCTCCACAGTTGGTAAGTGCATATTTGCGTGAGATGGGAAAAGTGTGGATCGTGCTTCAGATTTCCTCCTGACCCTTTTAAATCACCAGTATGTTGGTAATCATTTGCCATTTCCATAGCCTTTTGAACCGTAGTAGTCATGAGGCTGGTCTCTGCATCCTGAAGCCTATGATGCTTTTCGCAGAGAAACCTCTGCTGAGGCCCAGGTAACTTGGTATTTCCCATACCTGGCACCGGAGCCTTGAAAGATAGGGTTGTTTTCAGTATTATTTCGCCATCCTTTACCCAGTGTTTCAAGAACGGGAGCCCTTTTCAACCGTTAGCGTAGGAATCATTCTTTGGAGATGAGATATTTTTCTGGGGTGGCAAGTGCATGGCCTCTGTCAGTCCTGGGTTTGTTGGACTAGCGCCAGACAGGAGAAGTGCGCCTTTGTGGGAGAGGTGAATAGTGCGGATCCTGTTTCACCCTAAAGACTGAAACAGGATCCGCACTTTTCACCATTCCTTTCAGAATCATTTGATTCATCAGCTAGGAACGGCGATTCCTTCTCCAGAACAATCGAAGGCTAGGCCAAGTAACTCGATCTTTCCAAGAGGTGTGTGGCACAACTTTTGAAAAACCGCTAGGGGGAGAACTGTTTGGTTTTTTTCTGTAGCACTTTTCACCGTAATTGTCATAAGGTTGGTCTCTGCATCCTTAAGCATATGAGCGTTTTCACAGACGAAAGCAGGCTAAGGCCAAGTAAACTTGGCATTTACAAGAGTTGGTCCTAGAGACTACAAAGAAAGTGTTCTTTTAAGTATTATTCCACTGGGGTTTCACCATGATTTTCAGAACCCGAGCAGGTTTCTCACATTAGCGTAAGAATCCTGCCTGGTAGTTGATATTTCTGGGTGGCGTGTAAGAGCGGGGATCCTGTCAGCCCTGCCTTTGATTGGGTTATCTCCAGAGTTGGTAAGTGCATATTTGCGTGAGATGGGAAAAGTGTGGATCGTGCTTCAGATTTCCTCGTGACCCTTTTGAAATGACCAGTATGTTGGTAATTATTTGCCATTTCCATAGCGTTTTCACCGTAATAGTCAAGAGGTCGGTCTCTGCATCCTTAAGCCTATGATGCTTTTCACAGCGAAACCTCTGCTGAGGCCCAGGTAACTTGGTATTTCCCATACCTGGCACCGGAGCCTGGGAAGATAGGATTTTTTCAGTATTATTTCACCATCCTTTACCAGTGTTTCAAGAACGGGAGCCCTCTTCAACCGTTAGCGTAGGAATCCTTCTTTGGAGATGCGATATTTTTCTGGGGTGGCAAGTGCATGGCCTCTGTCCGTCCTGGGTTTGTTGGACTAGCGCCAGACACGAGAAGTGCGCCTTTGTGGGAGAGGTGAATAGTGCGGATCCTGTTTCAGTCTAAAGACTGAAACAGGATCCGCACTTTTCACCGTTCCTTTCAGAATCATTTGATTCATCAGCTAGGAACGGCGATTCCTTCTCCAGACCAATCGAAGCCTAGGCCAAGTAACTCGATCTTTCCAAGAGGTGTGTGGCACAACTTTTGAAAAACCGCTAGGGGGAGAACTATTTGGTATTTTTCCGTAGCACTTTTCACCGTAATTGTCATAAGGTTGGTCTCTGCATCCTTAAGGATACGAGCGTTTTTACAGATGAAAGCAGGCTGAGGCCCAGTAAACTTGGCCTTTCCAAGAGTTGGTCCTAGAGACTACAAAGAAAGTGTTCCTTTAAGTATTATTCCACTGTGGTTTCACCATGATTTTCAGAACCCAAGCAGGTTTCTCACATTAGCGTAAGAATCCTGACTGGTAGTTGAGATTTCGGGGTGGGGAGTAAGTGCGGGGCTTCTGGCAGCCCTGCCTTTGATTAGTTTACCTCCAGAGTTGGTAAGTGCATATGTGCGTGAGATGGGAAAAGTGTGGATCGTGCTTCAGATTTCCTCCTGACCCTTTTAAATCACCAGTATGTTGGTAATTACTTGCCATTTCCGTAGCGTTTTGCACCGTAGTAGTCATGAGATCGATCTCTGCATCCTGAAGCCTATGATGCTTTTCGCAGAGAAACCTCTGTTGAGGCCCAGGTAACTTGGTATTTCCCATACCTGGCACCGGAGCCTTGGAAGATAGGATTGTGTTCAGTATTATTTCACCATCCTTTACCCAGTGTTTCAAGAACGGGAGCCCTCTTCAACCATTAGCGTAGGAATCGTTCTTTGGAGATGAGATATTTTTCTGGGGTGGCAAGTGCATGGCCTCTGTCCGTCCTGGGTTTGTTGGACTAGCGCCAGACACCAGAAGTGCGCCTTTGTGGGAGAGGTGAATAGTGCGGATCCTGTTTCAGTCTAAAGACTGAAACAGGATCCGCACTTTTCACCGTTCCTTTCAGAATCATTTGATTCATCAGCTAGGAACGGCGATTCCTTCTCCAGACCAATCGAAGCCTAGGCCAAGTAACTCGATCTTTCCAAGAGGTGTGTGGCACAACTTTTGAAAAACCGCTAGGGGGAGAACTATTTGGTATTTTTCCGTAGCACTTTTCACCGTAATTGTCATAAGGTTGGTCTCTGCATCCTTAAGCATATGAGCGTTTTCACAGACGAAAGCAGGCTGAGGCCCAGTAAACTTGGCCTTTCCAAGAGTTGGTCCTAGAGACTACAAAGAAAGTGTTCTTTTAAGTATTATTCCACTGGGGTTTCACCATGATTTTCAGAACCCAAGCAGGTTTCTCACATTAGCGTAAGAATCCTGCCTGGTAGTTGAGATTTCGGGGTGGGGAGTAAGTGCGGGGCTTCTGGCAGCCCTGCCTTTGATTGGTTTACCTCCAGAGTTGGTAAGTGCATATTTGTGTGAGATGGGAAAAGTGTGGATCGTGCTTCAGATTTCCTCCTGACCCTTTTAAATCACCAGTATGTTGGTAATTATTTGCCATTTCCGTAGCGTTTTGCACCGTAGTAGTCATGAGGTCGGTCTCTGCATCCTGTAGCCTATGATGCTTTTCGCAGAGAAACCTCTGTTGAGGCCCAGGTAACTTGGTATTTCCCATACCTGGCACCGGAGCCTTGGAAGATAGGATTGTGTTCAGTATTATTTCACCATCCTTTACCCAGTGTTTCAAGAACGGGAGCCCTTTTCAACCGTTAGCGTAGGAATCGTTCTTTGGAGATGAGATATTTTTCTGGGGTGGCAAGTGCATGGCCTCTGTCCGTCCTGGGTTTGTTGGACTAGCGCCAGACACGAGAAGTGCGCCTTTGTGGGAGAGGTGAATAGTGCGGATCCTGTTTCAGTCTAAAGACTGAAACAGGATCCGCACTTTTCACCGTTCCTTTCAGAATCATTTGATTCATCAGCTAGGAACGGCGATTCCTTCTCCAGACCAATCGAAGGCTAGGCCAAGTAACTCGATCTTTCCAAGAGGTGTGTGGCACAACTTTTGAAAAACCGCTAGGAGGAGAACTATTTGGTATTTTTCGGTAGCATTTTTCACCGTAATTGTCATAAGGTTGGTCTCTGCATCCTTAAGGATACGAGCGTTTTTACAGATGAAAGCAGGCTGAGGCCCAGTAAACTTGGCCTTTCCAAGAGTTGGTCCTAGAGACTACAAAGAAAGTGTTGCTTTAAGTATTATTCCACTGTGGTTTCACCATGATTTTCAGAACCCAAGCAGGTTTCTCACATTAGCGTAAGAATCCTGCCTGGTAGTTGAGATTTCGGGGTGGGGAGTAAGTTCGGGGCTTCTGGCAGCCCTGCTTTTGATTAGTTTACCTCCAGAGTTGGTAAGTGCATATTTGCGTGAGATGGGAAAAGTGTGGATCGTGCTTCAGATTTCCTCCTGACCCTTTTAAATCACCAGTATGTTGGTAATTATTTGCCATTTCCGTAGCGTTTTGCACCGTGGTAGTCATGAGGTCGGTCTCTGCATCCTGAAGCCTATGATGCTTTTCGCAGAGAAACCTCTGTTGAGGCCCAGGTAACTTGGTATTTCCCATACCTGGCACCGGTGCCTTGGAAGATAGGATTGTGTTCAGTATTATTTCACCATCCTTTACCCAGTGTTTCAAGAACGGGAGCCCTCTTCAACCGTTAGCGTAGGAATCCTTCTTTGGAGATGAGATATTTTTCTGGGGTGGCAAGTGCATGGCCTCTGTCCGTCCTGGGTTTGTTGGACTAGCGCCAGACACGAGAAGTGCGCCTTTGTGGGAGAGGTGAATAGTGCGGATCCTGTTTCAGTCTAAAGACTGAAACAGGATCCGCACTTTTACCGTTCCTTTCAGAATCATTTGATTCATCAGCTAGGAACGGCGATTCCTTCTCCAGACCAATTGAAGGCTAGGCCAAGTAACTCGATCTTTCCAAGAGGTATGTGGCACAACTTTTGAAAAACCGCTAGGGGGAGAACTATTTGGTATTTTTCCGTAGCACTTTTCACCGTAATTGTCATAAGGTTGGTCTCTGCATCCTTAAGGATACGAGCGTTTTTACAGATGAAAGCAGGCTGAGGCCCAGTAAACTTGGCCTTTCCAAGAGTTGGTCCTAGAGACTACAAAGAAAGTGTTCTTTTAAGTATTGTTTCACTGTGGTTTCACCATGATTTTCAGAACCCAAGCAGGTTTCTCACATTAGCGTAAGAATCCTGCCTGGTAGTTGAGATTTGGGGTGGGGAGTAAGTGCGGGGTTTCTGGCAGCCCTGCCTTTGATTGGTTTACCTCCAGAGTTGGTAAGTGCATATTTGTGTGAGATGGGAAAAGTGTGGATCGTGCTTCAGATTTCCTCCTGACCCTTTTAAATCACCAGTATGTTGGTAATTATTTGCCATTTCCGTAGCGTTTTGGACCGTAGTAGTCATGAGGTCGGTCTCTGCATCCTGAAGCCTATGATGCTTTTCGCAGAGAAACCTCTGTTGAGGCCCAGGTAACTTGGTATTTCCCATACCTGGCACCGGAGCCTTGGAAGATAGGATTGTGTTCAGTATTATTTCACCATCCTTTACCCAGTGTTTCAAGAACGGGAGCCCTTTTCAACCGTTAGCGTAGGAATCCTTCTTTGGAGATGAGATATTTTTCTGGGGTGGCAAGTGCATGGCCTCTGTCAGTCCTGGGTTTGTTGGACTAGCGCCAGACAGGAGAAGTGCGCCTTTGTGGGAGAGGTGAATAGTGCGGATCCTGTTTCACCCTAAAGACTGAAACAGGATCCGCACTTTTCACCATTCCTTTCAGAATCATTTGATTCATCAGCTAGGAACGGCGATTCCTTCTCCAGAACAATCGAAGGCTAGGCCAAGTAACTCGATCTTTCCAAGAGGTGTGTGGCACAACTTTTGAAAAACCGCTAGGGGGAGAACTGTTTGGTTTTTTTCTGTAGCACTTTTCACCGTAATTGTCATAAGGTTGGTCTCTGCATCCTTAAGCATATGAGCGTTTTCACAGACGAAAGCAGGCTAAGGCCAAGTAAACTTGGCATTTACAAGAGTTGGTCCTAGAGACTACAAAGAAAGTGTTCTTTTAAGTATTATTCCACTGGGGTTTCACCATGATTTTCAGAACCCGAGCAGGTTTCTCACATTAGCGTAAGAATCCTGCCTGGTAGTTGATATTTCTGGGTGGCGTGTAAGAGCGGGGATCCTGTCAGCCCTGCCTTTGATTGGGTTATCTCCAGAGTTGGTAAGTGCATATTTGCGTGAGATGGGAAAAGTGTGGATCGTGCTTCAGATTTCCTCGTGACCCTTTTGAAATGACCAGTATGTTGGTAATTATTTGCCATTTCCATAGCGTTTTCACCGTAATAGTCAAGAGGTCGGTCTCTGCATCCTTAAGCCTATGATGCTTTTCACAGCGAAACCTCTGCTGAGGCCCAGGTAACTTGGTATTTCCCATACCTGGCACCGGAGCCTGGGAAGATAGGATTTTTTCAGTATTATTTCACCATCCTTTACCCAGTGTTTCAAGAACGGGAGCCCTCTTCAACCGTTAGCGTAGGAATCCTTCTTTGGAGATGCGATATTTTTCTGGGGTGGCAAGTGCATGGCCTCTGTCCGTCCTGGGTTTGTTGGACTAGCGCCAGACACGAGAAGTGCGCCTTTGTGGGAGAGGTGAATAGTGCGGATCCTGTTTCAGTCTAAAGACTGAAACAGGATCCGCACTTTTCACCGTTCCTTTCAGAATCATTTGATTCATCAGCTAGGAACGGCGATTCCTTCTCCAGACCAATCGAAGCCTAGGCCAAGTAACTCGATCTTTCCAAGAGGTGTGTGGCACAACTTTTGAAAAACCGCTAGGGGGAGAACTATTTGGTATTTTTCCGTAGCACTTTTCACCGTAATTGTCATAAGGTTGGTCTCTGCATCCTTAAGGATACGAGCGTTTTTACAGATGAAAGCAGGCTGAGGCCCAGTAAACTTGGCCTTTCCAAGAGTTGGTCCTAGAGACTACAAAGAAAGTGTTCCTTTAAGTATTATTCCACTGTGGTTTCACCATGATTTTCAGAACCCAAGCAGGTTTCTCACATTAGCGTAAGAATCCTGACTGGTAGTTGAGATTTCGGGGTGGGGAGTAAGTGCGGGGCTTCTGGCAGCCCTGCCTTTGATTAGTTTACCTCCAGAGTTGGTAAGTGCATATGTGCGTGAGATGGGAAAAGTGTGGATCGTGCTTCAGATTTCCTCCTGACCCTTTTAAATCACCAGTATGTTGGTAATTACTTGCCATTTCCGTAGCGTTTTGCACCGTAGTAGTCATGAGATCGATCTCTGCATCCTGAAGCCTATGATGCTTTTCGCAGAGAAACCTCTGTTGAGGCCCAGGTAACTTGGTATTTCCCATACCTGGCACCGGAGCCTTGGAAGATAGGATTGTGTTCAGTATTATTTCACCATCCTTTACCCAGTGTTTCAAGAACGGGAGCCCTCTTCAACCATTAGCGTAGGAATCGTTCTTTGGAGATGAGATATTTTTCTGGGGTGGCAAGTGCATGGCCTCTGTCCGTCCTGGGTTTGTTGGACTAGCGCCAGACACCAGAAGTGCGCCTTTGTGGGAGAGGTGAATAGTGCGGATCCTGTTTCAGTCTAAAGACTGAAACAGGATCCGCACTTTTCACCGTTCCTTTCAGAATCATTTGATTCATCAGCTAGGAACGGCGATTCCTTCTCCAGACCAATCGAAGCCTAGGCCAAGTAACTCGATCTTTCCAAGAGGTGTGTGGCACAACTTTTGAAAAACCGCTAGGGGGAGAACTATTTGGTATTTTTCCGTAGCACTTTTCACCGTAATTGTCATAAGGTTGGTCTCTGCATCCTTAAGCATATGAGCGTTTTCACAGACGAAAGCAGGCTGAGGCCCAGTAAACTTGGCCTTTCCAAGAGTTGGTCCTAGAGACTACAAAGAAAGTGTTCTTTTAAGTATTATTCCACTGGGGTTTCACCATGATTTTCAGAACCCAAGCAGGTTTCTCACATTAGCGTAAGAATCCTGCCTGGTAGTTGAGATTTCGGGGTGGGGAGTAAGTGCGGGGCTTCTGGCAGCCCTGCCTTTGATTGGTTTACCTCCAGAGTTGGTAAGTGCATATTTGTGTGAGATGGGAAAAGTGTGGATCGTGCTTCAGATTTCCTCCTGACCCTTTTAAATCACCAGTATGTTGGTAATTATTTGCCATTTCCGTAGCGTTTTGCACCGTAGTAGTCATGAGGTCGGTCTCTGCATCCTGTAGCCTATGATGCTTTTCGCAGAGAAACCTCTGTTGAGGCCCAGGTAACTTGGTATTTCCCATACCTGGCACCGGAGCCTTGGAAGATAGGATTGTGTTCAGTATTATTTCACCATCCTTTACCCAGTGTTTCAAGAACGGGAGCCCTTTTCAACCGTTAGCGTAGGAATCGTTCTTTGGAGATGAGATATTTTTCTGGGGTGGCAAGTGCATGGCCTCTGTCCGTCCTGGGTTTGTTGGACTAGCGCCAGACACGAGAAGTGCGCCTTTGTGGGAGAGGTGAATAGTGCGGATCCTGTTTCAGTCTAAAGACTGAAACAGGATCCGCACTTTTCACCGTTCCTTTCAGAATCATTTGATTCATCAGCTAGGAACGGCGATTCCTTCTCCAGACCAATCGAAGGCTAGGCCAAGTAACTCGATCTTTCCAAGAGATGTGTGGCACAACTTTTGAAAAACCGCTAGGAGGAGAACTATTTGGTATTTTTCGGTAGCATTTTTCACCGTAATTGTCATAAGGTTGGTCTCTGCATCCTTAAGGATACGAGCGTTTTTACAGATGAAAGCAGGCTGAGGCCCAGTAAACTTGGCCTTTCCAAGAGTTGGTCCTAGAGACTACAAAGAAAGTGTTGCTTTAAGTATTATTCCACTGTGGTTTCACCATGATTTTCAGAACCCAAGCAGGTTTCTCACATTAGCGTAAGAATCCTGCCTGGTAGTTGAGATTTCGGGGTGGGGAGTAAGTGCGGGGCTTCTGGCAGCCCTGCTTTTGATTAGTTTACCTCCAGAGTTGGTAAGTGCATATTTGCGTGAGATGGGAAAAGTGTGGATCGTGCTTCAGATTTCCTCCTGACCCTTTTAAATCACCAGTATGTTGGTAATTATTTGCCATTTCCGTAGCGTTTTGCACCGTGGTAGTCATGAGGTCGGTCTCTGCATCCTGAAGCCTATGATGCTTTTCGCAGAGAAACCTCTGTTGAGGCCCAGGTAACTTGGTATTTCCCATACCTGGCACCGGTGCCTTGGAAGATAGGATTGTGTTCAGTATTATTTCACCATCCTTTACCCAGTGTTTCAAGAACGGGAGCCCTCTTCAACCGTTAGCGTAGGAATCCTTCTTTGGAGATGAGATATTTTTCTGGGGTGGCAAGTGCATGGCCTCTGTCCGTCCTGGGTTTGTTGGACTAGCGCCAGACACGAGAAGTGCGCCTTTGTGGGAGAGGTGAATAGTGCGGATCCTGTTTCAGTCTAAAGACTGAAACAGGATCCGCACTTTTACCGTTCCTTTCAGAATCATTTGATTCATCAGCTAGGAACGGCGATTCCTTCTCCAGACCAATTGAAGGCTAGGCCAAGTAACTCGATCTTTCAAAGAGGTATGTGGCACAACTTTTGAAAAACCGCTAGGGGGAGAACTATTTGGTATTTTTCCGTAGCACTTTTCACCGTAATTGTCATAAGGTTGGTCTCTGCATCCTTAAGGATACGAGCGTTTTTACAGATGAAAGCAGGCTGAGGCCCAGTAAACTTGGCCTTTCCAAGAGTTGGTCCTAGAGACTACAAAGAAAGTGTTCTTTTAAGTATTGTTTCACTGTGGTTTCACCATGATTTTCAGAACCCAAGCAGGTTTCTCACATTAGCGTAAGAATCCTGCCTGGTAGTTGAGATTTGGGGTGGGGAGTAAGTGCGGGGCTTCTGGCAGCCCTGCCTTTGATTGGTTTACCTCCAGAGTTGGTAAGTGCATATTTGTGTGAGATGGGAAAAGTGTGGATCGTGCTTCAGATTTCCTCCTGACCCTTTTAAATCACCAGTATGTTGGTAATTATTTGCCATTTCCGTAGCGTTTTGGACCGTAGTAGTCATGAGGTCGGTCTCTGCATCCTGAAGCCTATGATGCTTTTCGCAGAGAAACCTCTGTTGAGGCCCAGGTAACTTGGTATTTCCCATACCTGGCACCGGAGCCTTGGAAGATAGGATTGTGTTCAGTATTATTTCACCATCCTTTACCCAGTGTTTCAAGAACGGGAGCCCTTTTCAACCGTTAGCGTAGGAATCCTTCTTTGGAGATGAGATATTTTTCTGGGGTGGCAAGTGCATGGCCTCTGTCAGTCCTGGGTTTGTTGGACTAGCGCCAGACACGAGAAGTGCGCCTTTGTGGGAGAGGTGAATAGTGCGGATCCTGTTTCAGTCTAAAGACTGAAACAGGATCCGCACTTTTCACCGTTCCTTTCAGAGTCATTTGATTCATCAGCTAGGAACGGCGATTCCTTCTCCAGACCTATCGAAGGCTAGGCCAAGTAACTCGATCTTTCCAAGAGGTGTGTGGCACAACTTTTGAAAAACCGCTAGGGGGAGAACTATTTGGTATTTTTCCGTAGCACTTTTCACCGTAATTGTCATAAGGTTGGTCTCTGCATCCTTAAGGATACGAGCGTTTTTACAGATGAAAGCAGGCTGAGGCCCAGTAAACTTGGCCTTTCCAAGAGTTGGTCCTAGAGACTACAAAGAAAGTGTTCCTTTAAGTATTATTCCACTGTGGTTTCACCATGATTTTCAGAACCCAAGCAGGTTTCTCACATTAGTGTAAGAATCCTGCCTGGTAGTTGAGATTTCGGGGTGGGGAGTAAGTGCGGGGCTTCTGGAAGCCCTGCCTTTGATTAGTTTACCTCCAGAGTTGGTAAGTGCATATTTGCGTGAGATGGGAAAAGTGTGGATCGTGCTTCAGATTTCCTGCTGACCCTTTTAAATCACCAGTATGTTGGTAATTATTTGCCATTTCCGTAGCGTTTTGCACCGTAGTAGTCATGAGGTCGGTCTCTGCATCCTGAAGCCTATGATGCTTTTCGCAGAGAAACCTCTGTTGAGGCCCAGGTAACTTGGTATTTCCCATACCTGGCACCGGTGCCTTGGAAGATAGGATTGTGTTCAGTATTATTTCACCATCCTTTACCCAGTGTTTCAAGAACGGGAGCCGTTTTCAACCGTTAGCGTAGGAATCCTTCTTTGGAGATGAGATATTTTTCTGGGGTGGCAAGTGCATGGCCTCTGTCCGTCCTGGGTTTGTTGGACTAGCGCCAGACAACAGAAGTGCGCCTTTGTGGGAGAGGTGAATAGTGCGGATCCTGTTTCAGTCTAAAGACTGAAACAGGATCCGCACTTTTACCGTTCCTTTCAGAATCATTTGATTCATCAGCTAGGAACGGCGATTCCTTCTCCAGACCAATTGAAGGCTAGGCCAAGTAACTCGATCTTTCAAAGAGGTATGTGGCACAACTTTTGAAAAACCGCTAGGGGGAGAACTATTTGGTATTTTTCCGTAGCACTTTTCACCGTAATTGTCATAAGGTTGGTCTCTGCATCCTTAAGGATACGAGCGTTTTTACAGATGAAAGCAGGCTGAGGCCCAGTAAACTTGGCCTTTCCAAGAGTTGGTCCTAGAGACTACAAAGAAAGTGTTCTTTTAAGTATTGTTTCACTGTGGTTTCACCATGATTTTCAGAACCCAAGCAGGTTTCTCACATTAGCGTAAGAATCCTGCCTGGTAGTTGAGATTTGGGGTGGGGAGTAAGTGCGGGGCTTCTGGCAGCCCTGCCTTTGATTGGTTTACCTCCAGAGTTGGTAAGTGCATATTTGTGTGAGATGGGAAAAGTGTGGATCGTGCTTCAGATTTCCTCCTGACTCTTTTAAATCACCAGTATGTTGGTAATTATTTGCCATTTCCGTAGCGTTTTGGACCGTAGTAGTCATGAGGTCGGTCTCTGCATCCTGAAGCCTATGATGCTTTTCGCAGAGAAACCTCTGTTGAGGCCCAGGTAACTTGGTATTTCCCATACCTGGCACCGGAGCCTTGGAAGATAGGATTGTGTTCAGTATTATTTCACCATCCTTTACCCAGTGTTTCAAGAACGGGAGCCCTTTTCAACCGTTAGCGTAGGAATCCTTCTTTGGAGATGAGATATTTTTCTGGGGTGGCAAGTGCATGGCCTCTGTCAGTCCTGGGTTTGTTGGACTAGCGCCAGACACGAGAAGTGCGCCTTTGTGGGAGAGGTGAATAGTGCGGATCCTGTTTCAGTCTAAAGACTGAAACAGGATCCGCACTTTTCACCGTTCCTTTCAGAGTCATTTGATTCATCAGCTAGGAACGGCGATTCCTTCTCCAGACCTATCGAAGGCTAGGCCAAGTAACTCGATCTTTCCAAGAGGTGTGTGGCACAACTTTTGAAAAACCGCTAGGGGGAGAACTATTTGGTATTTTTCCGTAGCACTTTTCACCGTAATTGTCATAAGGTTGGTCTCTGCATCCTTAAGGATACGAGCGTTTTTACAGATGAAAGCAGGCTGAGGCCCAGTAAACTTGGCCTTTCCAAGAGTTGGTCCTAGAGACTACAAAGAAAGTGTTCCTTTAAGTATTATTCCACTGTGGTTTCACCATGATTTTCAGAACCCAAGCAGGTTTCTCACATTAGTGTAAGAATCCTGCCTGGTAGTTGAGATTTCGGGGTGGGGAGTAAGTGCGGGGCTTCTGGAAGCCCTGCCTTTGATTAGTTTACCTCCAGAGTTGGTAAGTGCATATTTGCGTGAGATGGGAAAAGTGTGGATCGTGCTTCAGATTTCCTGCTGACCCTTTTAAATCACCAGTATGTTGGTAATTATTTGCCATTTCCGTAGCGTTTTGCACCGTAGTAGTCATGAGGTCGGTCTCTGCATCCTGAAGCCTATGATGCTTTTCGCAGAGAAACCTCTGTTGAGGCCCAGGTAACTTGGTATTTCCCATACCTGGCACCGGTGCCTTGGAAGATAGGATTGTGTTCAGTA
Source organism: Lemur catta (assembly GCF_020740605.2). Taxonomy (NCBI): domain Eukaryota; kingdom Metazoa; phylum Chordata; class Mammalia; order Primates; family Lemuridae; genus Lemur; species Lemur catta. The sequence goes on along the minus strand of NC_059155.1, from coordinate 28,993,259 downwards.
TTATTTCACCATCCTTTACCCAGTGTTTCAAGAACGGGAGCCGTTTTCAACCGTTAGCGTAGGAATCCTTCTTTGGAGATGAGATATTTTTCTGGGGTGGCAAGTGCATGGCCTCTGTCCGTCCTGGGTTTGTTGGACTAGCGCCAGACACGAGAAGTGCGCCTTTGTGGGAGAGGTGAATAGTGCGGATCCTGTTTCAGTCTAAAGACTGAAACAGGATCCGCACTTTTCACCGTTCCTTTCAGAATCATTTGATTCATCAGCTAGGAACGGCGATTCCTTCTCCAGACCAATCGAAGGGTAGGCCAAGTAAGTCGATCTTTCCAAGAGGTGTGTGGCACAACTTTTGAAAAACCGCTAGGGGGAGAACTATTTGGTATTTTTCCGTAGCACTTTTCACCGTAATTGTCATAAGGTTGGTCTCTGCATCCTTAAGGATACGAGCGTTTTTACAGATGAAAGCAGGCTGAGGCCCAGTAAACTTGGCCTTTCCAAGAGTTGGTCCTAGAGACTACAAAGAAAGTGTTCTTTTAAGTATTGTTTCACTGTGGTTTCACCATGATTTTCAGAACCCAAGCAGGTTTCTCACATTAGCGTAAGAATCCTGCCTGGTAGTTGAGATTTCGGGGTGGGGAGTAAGTGCGGGGCTTCTGGCAGCCCTGCCTTTTTTTGGTTTACCTCCAGAGTTGGTAAGTGCATATTTGCGTGAGATGGGAAAAGTGTGGATCGTGCTTCAGATTTCCTCGTGACCCTTTTAAATCACCAGTATGTTGGTAATTATTTGCCATTTCCGTAGCGTTTTGCACCGTAGTAGTCATGAGGTCGGTCTCTGCATCCTTAAGCCTATGATGCTTTTCGCAGAGAAACCTCTGTTGAAACCCAGGTAACTTGGTATTTCCCATACCTGGCACCGGTGCCTGGGAAGATAGGATTGTGTTCAGTATTATTTCACCATCCTTTACCCAGTGTTTCAAGAACGGGAGCCCTCTTCAACCGTTAGCGTAGAAATCCTTCCTTGGAGATGACATATTTTTCTGGGGTGGCAAGTGCATGGCCTCTGTCCGTCCTGGGTTTGTTGGACTAGCGCCAGACACGAGAAGTGCGCCTTTGTGGGAGAGGTGAATAGTGCGGATCCTGTTTCAGTCTAAAGACTGAAACAGGATCCGCACTTTTCACCGTTCCTTTCAGAATCATTTGATTCATCAGCTAGGAACGGCGATTCCTTCTCCAGACCAATCGAAGGGTAGGCCAAGTAAGTCGATCTTTCCAAGAGGTGTGTGGCACAACTTTTGAAAAACCGCTAGGGGGAGAACTATTTGGTATTTTTCCGTAGCACTTTTCACCGTAATTGTCATAAGGTTGGTCTCTGCATCCTTAAGCATATGAGCGTTTTCACAGACGAAAGCAGGCTGAGGCCCAGTAAACTTGGCCTTTCCAAGAGTTGGTCCTAGAGACTACAAAGAAAGTGTTCTTTTAAGTATTATTCCACTGGGCTTTCACCATGATTTTCAGAACCCGAGCAGGTTTCTCACATTAGCATAAGAATCCTGCCTGGTAGTTGAGATTTCTGGGTGGCGTGTAAGAGCGGGGATTCTGTCAGCCCTGCCTTTGATTGGGTTATCTCCAGAGTTGGTAAGTGCATATTTGCGTGAGATGGGAAAAGTGTGGATCGTGCTTCAGATTTCCTCCTGACCCTTTTAAATCACCAGTATGTTGGTAATCATTTGCCATTTCCATAGCGTTTTGAACCGTAGTAGTCACGAGGTCGGTCTCTGCATCCTGAAGCCTATGATGCTTTTCGCAGAGAAACCTCTGCTGAGGCCCAGGTAACTTGGTATTTCCCATACCTGGCACTGGAGCCTGGGAAGATAGGGTTGTTTTCAGTATTATTTCACCATCCTTTACCCAGTGTTTCAAGAACGGGAGCCCTTTTCAACCGTTAGCGTAGGAATCCTTCTTTGGAGATGAGATATTTTTCTGGGGTGGCAAGTGCATGGCCTCTGTCCGTCCTGGGTTTGTTGGACTAGCGCCAGACACGAGAAGTGCGCCTTTGTGGGAGAGGTGAATAGTGCGGATCCTGTTTCAGTCTAAAGACTGAAACAGGATCCACACTTTTCACCGTTCCTTTCAGAATCATTTGATTCATCAGCTAGGAACGGCGATTCCTTCTCCAGACCAATCGAAGCCTAGGCCAAGTAACTCGATCTTTCCAAGAGGTGTGTGGCACAACTTTTGAAAAACCGCTAGGGGGAGAAGTATTTGGTACTTTTCCGTAGCACTTTTCACCGTAATTGTCATAAGGTTGGTCTCTGCATCCTTAAGGATACGAGCGTTTTTACAGATGAAAGCAGGCTGAGGCCCAGTAAACTTGGCCTTTCCAAGAGTTGGTCCTAGAGACTACAAAGAAAGTGTTCCTTTAAGTATTATTCCACTGTGGTTTCACCATGATTTTCAGAACCCAAGCAGGTTTCTCACATTAGCGTAAGAATCCTGCCTGGTAGTTGAGATTTCGGGGTGGGGAGTAAGTGCGGGGCTTCTGGGAGCCCTGCCTTTGATTAGTTTACCTCCAGAGTTGGTAAGTGCATATGTGCGTGAGATGGGAAAAGTGTGGATCGTGCTTCAGATTTCCTCCTGACCCTTTTAAATCACCAGTATGTTGGTAATTATTTGCCATTTCCGTAGCGTTTTGCACCGTAGTAGTCATGAGGTCGGTCTCTGCATCCTGAAGCCTATGATGCTTTTCGCAGAGAAACCTCTGTTGAGGCCCAGGTAACTTGGTATTTCCCATACCTGGCACCGGAGCCTTGGAAGATAGGATTGTGTTCAGTATTATTTCACCATCCTTTACCCAGTGTTTCAAGAACGGGAGCCCTCTTCAACCGGTAGCGTAGGAATCGTTCTTTGGAGATGAGATATTTTTCTGGGGTGGTAAGTGCATGGCCTCTGTCCGTCCTGGGTTTGTTGGACTAGCGCCAGACACGAGAAGTGCGCCTTTGTGGGAGAGGTGAATAGTGCGGATCCTGTTTCAGTCTAAAGACTGAAACAGGATCCGCACTTTTCACCGTTCCTTTCAGAATCATTTGATTCATCAGCTAGGAACGGCGATTCCTTCTCCAGACCAATCGAAGCCTAGGCCAAGTAACTCGATCTTTCCAAGAGGTGTGTGGCACAACTTTTGAAAAACCGCTAGGGGGAGAACTATTTGGTATTTTTCCGTAGCACTTTTCACCGTAATTGTCATAAGGTTGGTCTCTGCATCCTTAAGCATATGAGCGTTTTCACAGACGAAAGCAGGCTGAGGCCCAGTAAACTTGGCCTTTCCAAGAGTTGGTCCTAGAGACTACAAAGAAAGTGTTCTTTTAAGTATTATTCCACTGGGGTTTCACGATGATTTTCAGAACCCGAGCAGGTTTCTCACATTAGCCAAAGAATCCTGCCTGGTAGTTGAGATTTCTGGATGGCGTGTAAGAGCGGGGATTCTGTCAGCCCTGCCTTTGATTGGTTTACCTCAAGAGTTGGTAAGTGCATATTTGCGTGAGATGGGAACAGTGTGGATCGTGCTTCAGATTTCCTCCTGACCCTTTTGAAATGACCAGTATGTTGGTAATTATTTGCCATTTCCATAGCGTTTTCACCGTAATAGTCAAGAGGTCGGTCTCTGCATCCTGAAGCCTATGATGCTATTCACAGCGAAACCTCTGCTGAGGCCCAGGTAACTTGGTATTTCCCATACCTGGCACCGGAGCCTGGGAAGATAGGATTTTTTCGGTATTATTTCACCATCCTTTACCCAGTGTTTCAAGAACGGGAGCCCTCTTCAACCGTTAGCGTAGGAATCCTTCTTTGGAGATGAGATATTTTTCTGGGGTGGCAAGTGCATGGCCTCTGTCCGTCCTGGGTTTGTTGGACTAGCGCCAGACACCAGAAGTGGGCCTTTGTGGGGGAGGTGAATAGTGCGGATCCTGTTTCAGTCTAAAGACTGAAACAGGATCCGCACTTTTCACCGTTCCTTTCAGAATCATTTGATTCATCAGCTAGGAACGGCGATTCCTTCTCCAGACCAATCGAAGCCTAGGCCAAGTAACTCGATCTTTCCAAGAGGTGTGTGGCACAACTTTTGAAAAACCGCTAGGGGGAGAACTATTTGGTATTTTTCCGTAGCACTTTTCACCGTAATTGTCATAAGGTTGGTCTCTGCATCCTTAAGCATATGAGCGTTTTCACAGACGGAAGCAGGCTGAGGCCCAGTAAACTTGGCCTTTCCAAGAGTTGGTCCTAGAGACTACAAAGAAAGTGTTCTTTTAAGTATTATTCCACTGGGGTTTCACCATGATTTTCAGAACCCGAGCAGGTTTCTGACATTAGCATAAGAATCCTGCCTGGTAGTTGAGATTTCTGGGAGGCGTGTAAGAGCGGGGATTCTGTCAGCCCTGCCTTTGATTGGGTTATCTCCAGAGTTGGTAAGTGCATATTTGTGTGAGATGGGAAAAGTGTGGATCGTGCTTCAGATTTCCTCCTGACCCTTTTAAATCACCAGTATGTTGGTAATCATTTGCCATTTCCATAGCGTTTTGAACCGTAGTAGTCATGAGTTCGGTCTCTGCATCCTGAAGCCTATGATGCTTTTCGCAGAGAAACCTCTGCTGAGGCCCAGGTAACTTGGTATTTCCCATACCTGGCATCGGAGCCTTGAAAGATAGGGTTGTTTTCAGTATTATTTCACCATCCTTTACCCAGTGTTTCAAGAACGGGAGCCCTCTTCAACCGTTAGCGTAGGAATCGTTCTTTGGTGATGAGATATTTTTCTGGGGTGGCAAGTACATGGCCTCTGTCAGTCCTGGGTTTGTTGGACTAGCGCCAGACACGAGAAGTGCGCCTTTGTGGGAGAGGTGAATAGTGCGGATCCTGTTTCAGTCTAAAGACTGAAACAGGATCCGCACTTTTCACCGTTCCTTTCAGAATCATTTGATTCATCAGCTAGGAACGGCGATTCCTTCTCCAGACCAATCGAAGGCTAGGCCAAGTAACTCGATCTTTCCAACAGGTGTGTGGCACAACTTTTGAAACACCGCTAGGGGGAGAACTATTTGGTATTTTTCCGTAGCACTTTTCACCGTAATTGTCATAAGGTTGGTCTCTGCATCCTTAAGGATACGAGCGTTTTTACAGATGAAAGCAGGCTGAGGCCCAGTAAACTTGGCATTTCCAAGAGTTGGTCCTAGAGACTACAAAGAAAGTGTTCTTTTAAGTATTGTTTCACTGTGGTTTCACCATGATTTTCAGAACCCGAGCAGGTTTCACACATTAGCGTAAGAATCCTGCCTGGTAGTTGAGATTTCGGGGTGGGGAGTAAGTGCGGGGCTTCTGGCAGCCCTGCCTTTGATTGGTTTACCTCCAGAGTTGGTAAGTGCATATTTGTGTGAGATGGGAAAAGTGTGGATCGTGCTTCAGATTTCCTCCTGACCCTTTTAAATCACCAGTATGTTGGTAATTATTTGCCATTTCCGTAGCGTTTTGCACCGTAGTAGTCATGAGGTCGGTCTCTGCATCCTGAAGCCTATGATGCTTTTCGCAGAGAAACCTCTGTTGAGGCCCAGGTAACTTGGTATTTCCCATACCTGGCACCGGAGCCTTGGAAGATAGGATTGTGTTCAGTATTATTTCACCATCCTTTACCCAGTGTTTCAAGAACGGGAGCCCTCTTCAACCGTTAGCGTAGGAATCCTTCTTTGGAGATGAGATATTTTTCTGGGGTGGCAAGTGCATGGCCTCTGTCAGTCCTGGGTTTGTTGGACTAGCGCCAGACAGGAGAAGTGCGCCTTTGTGGGAGAGGTGAATAGTGCGGATCCTGTTTCAGTCTAAAGACTGAAACAGGATCCGCACTTTTCACCGTTCCTTTCAGAATCATTTGATTCATCAGCTAGGAACGGCGATTCCTTCTCCAGACCAATCGAAGGCTAGGCCAAGTAACTCGATCTTTCCAAGAGGTGTGTGGCACAACCTTTGAAAAACCGCTAGGAGGAGAACTATTTGGTATTTTTCCGTAGCACTTTTCACCGTAATTGTCATAAGGTTGGTCTCTGCATCCTTAAGGATACGAGCGTTTTTACAGATGAAAGCAGGCTGAGGCCCAGTAAACTTGGCCTTCCCAAGAGTTGGTCCTAGAGACTACAAAGAAAGTGTTGCTTTAAGTATTATTCCACTGTGGTTTCACCATGATTTTCAGAACCCAAGCAGGTTTCTCACATTAGCGTAAGAATCCTGCCTGGTAGTTGAGATTTCGGGGTGGGGAGTAAGTGCGGGGCTTCTGGCAGCCCTGCCTTTGATTAGTTTACCTCCAGAGTTGGTAAGTGCATATTTGCGTGAAATGGGAAAAGTGTGGATCGTGCTTCAGATTTCCTCGTGACCCTTTTAAATCACCAGTATGTTGGTAATTATTTGCCATTTCCATAGAGTTTTGCACCGTAGTAGTCATGAGGTCGGTCTCTGCATCCTTAAGCCTATGATGCTTTTCGCAGAGAAACCTCTGTTGAGGCCCAGGTAACTTGGTATTTCCCATATCTGGCACCGGAGCCTTGGAAGATAGGATTGTGTTCAGTATTATTTCACCATCCTTTACCCAGTGTTTCAAGAACGGGAGCCCTCTTCAACCGTTAGCGTAGGAATCGTTCTTTGGAGATGAGATATTTTTCTGGGGTGGCAAGTGCATGGCCTCTGTCCGTCCTGGGTTTGTTGGACTAGCGCCAGACACCAGAAGTGCGCCTTTGTGGGAGAGGTGAATAGTGCGGATCCTGTTTCAGTCTAAAGACTGAAACAGGATCCGCACTTTTCACCGTTCCTTTCAGAATCATTTGATTCATCAGCTAGGAACGGCGATTCCTTCTCCAGACCAATCGAAGCCTAGGGCAAGTAACTCGATCTTTCCAAGAGGTGTGTGGCACAACTTTTGAAAAACCGCTAGGGGGAGAACTATTTGGTATTTTTCCGTAGCACTTTTCACCGTAATTGTCATAAGGTTGGTCTCTGCATCCTTAAGCATATGAGCGTTTTCACAGACGAAAGCAGGCTGAGGCCCAGTAAACTTGGCCTTTCCAAGAGTTGGTCCTAGAGACTACAAAGAAAGTGTTCTTTTAAGTATTATTCCACTGGGCTTTCACCATGATTTTCAGAACCCGAGCAGGTTTCTCACATTAGCATAAGAATCCTGCCTGGTAGTTGAGATTTCTGGGTGGCGTGTAAGAGCGGGGATTCTGTCAGCCCTGCCTTTGATTGGTTTATCTCCAGAGTGGGTAAGTGCATATTTGCGTGAGATGGGAAAAGTGTGGATCGTGCTTCAGATTTCCTCCTGACCCTTTTAATTCACCAGTATGTTGGTAATCATTTGCCATTTCCATAGCGTTTTGAACCGTAGTAGTCATGAGGTCGGTCTCTGCATCCTGAAGCCTATGATGCTTTTCGCAGAGAAACCTCTGCTGAGGCCCAGGTAACTTGGTATTTCCCATACCTGGCACCGGAGCCTTGAAAGATAGGGTTGTTTTCAGTATTATTTCACCATCCTTTACCCAGTGTTTCAAACACGGGAGCCCTTTTCAACCGTTAGCGTAGGAATCCTTCTTTGGAGATGAGATATTTTTCTGGGGTGGCAAGTGCATGGCCTCTCTCAGTCCTGGGTTTGTTGGACTAGCGCCAGACAGGAGAAGTGCGCCTTTGTGGGAGAGGTGAATAGTGCGGATCCTGTTTCAGTCTAAAGACTGAAACAGGATGCGCACTTTTCACCGTTCCTTTCAGAATCATTTGATTCATCAGCTAGGAACGGCGATTCCTTCTCCAGACCAATCGAAGGCTAGGCCAAGTAACTCGATCTTTCCAAGAGGTGTGTGGCACAACTTTTGAAACACCGCTAGGGGGAGAACTATTTGGTATTTTTCCGTAGCACTTTTCACCGTAATTGTCATAAGGTTGGACTCTGCATCCTTAAGCATATGAGCGTTTTCACAGACGAAAGCAGGCTGAGGCCCAGTAAACTTGGCCTTTCCAAGAGTTGGTCCTAGAGACTACAAAGAAAGTGTTCCTTTAAGTATTATTCCACTGTGTTTTCACCATGATTTTCAGAACCCAAGCAGGTTTCTCACATTAGCATAAGAATCCTGCCTGGTAGTTGAGATTTCGGGGTGGCGTGTAAGAGCGGGGCTTCTGGCAGCCCTGCCTTTGATGGGTTTACCTCCAGAGTTGGTAAGTGCATATTTGCGTGAGATGGGAAAAGTGTGGATCGTGCTTCAGATTTCCTCGTGACCCTTTTAAATCACCAGTATGTTGGTAATTATTTGCCATTTCCGTAGCGTTTTGCACCGTAGTAATCATGAGATCGGTCTCTGCATCCTTAAGCCTATGATGCTTTTCGCAGAGAAACCTCTGTTGAGGCCCAGGTAACTTGGTATTTCCCATACCTGGCACCGGTGCCCTGGAAGATAGGATTGTGTTCAGTATTATTTCACCATCCTTTACCCAGTGTTTCAAGAACGGGAGCCCTCTTCAACCGTTAGCGTAGGAATCCTTCTTTGGAGATGAGATATTTTTCTGGGGTGGCAAGTGCTTGGCCTCTGTCCGTCCTGGGTTTGTTGGACTAGCGCCAGACACCAGAAGTGCGCCTTTGTGGGAGAGGTGAATAATGCGGATCCTGTTTCAGACTAAAGACTGAAACAGGATCCGCACTTTTCACCGTTCCTTTCAGAATCATTTGATTCATCAGCTAGGAACGGCGATTCCTTCTCCAGACCAATTGAAGGCTAGGCCAAGTAACTCGATCTTTCCAAGAGGTGTGTGGCACAACTTTTGAAAAACCGCTAGGGGGAGAACTATTTGGTATTTTTCCGTAGCACTTTTCACCGTAATTGTCATAAGGTTGGTCTCTGCATCCTTAAGGATATGAGCGTTTTTACAGATGAAAGCAGGCTGAGGCCCAGTAAACTTGGGCTTTCCAAGAGTTGGTCCTAGAGACTACAAAGAAAGTGTTCTTTTAAGTATTGTTTCACTGTGGTTTTACCATGATTTTCAGAACCAAAGCAGGTTTCTCACATTAGCGTAAGAATCCTGGCTGGTAGTTGAGATTTCGGGGTGGGGAGTAAGTGCGGGGCTTCTGGCAGCCCTGCCTTTGATTGGTTTACCTCCAGAGTTGGTAAGTGCATATTTGCGTGAGATGGGAAAAGTGTGGATTGTGCTTCAGGTTTCCTCCTGACCCTTTTAAATCACCAGTATGTTGGTAATCATTTGCCATTTCCATAGCGTTTTGAACCGCAGTAGTCATGAGGTCGGTCTCTGCATCCTGAAGCCTATGATGCTTTTCGCAGAGAAACCTCTGCTGAGGCCCAGGTAACTTGGTATTTGCCATACCTGGCACCGGAGCCTTGAAAGATAGGGTTGTTTTCAGTATTATTTCACCATCCTTTACCCAGTGTTTCAAGAACGGGAGCCCTTTTCAACCGTTAGCGTAGGAATCCTTCTTTGGAGATGAGATATTTTTCTGGGGTGGCAAGTGCATGGCCTCTGTCAGTCCTGGGTTTGTTGGACTAGCGCCAGACACGAGAAGTGCGCCTTTGTGGGAGAGGTGAATAGTGCGGATCCTGTTTCAGTCTAAAGACTGAAACAGGATCCGCACTTTTCACCGTTCCTTTCAGAATCATTTGATTCATCAGCTAGGAACGGCGATTCCTTCTACAGACCAATCGAAGGCTAGGCCAAGTAACTCGATCTTTCCAAGAGGTGTGTGGCACAACTTTTGAAAAACCGCTAGGGGGAGAACTATTTGGTTTTTTTCCGTAGCACTTTTCACCGTAATTGTCATAAGGTTGGTCTCTGCATCCTTAAGCATATGAGCGTTTTCACAGACGAAAGCAGGCTAAGGCCAAGTAAAATTGGCATTTACAAGAGTTGGTCCTAGAGACTACAAAGAAAGTATTCTTTTAAGTATTATTCCACTGGGGTTTCACCATGATTTTCAGACCCCGAGCAGGTTTCTCACATTAGCGTAAGAATCCTGCCTGGTAGTTGATATTTCTGCGTGGCGAGTAAGAGCGGGGATCCTGTCAGCCCTGCCTTTGATTGGGTTATCTCCAGAGTTGGTAAGTGCATATTTGCGTGAGATGGGAAAAGTGTGGATCGTGCTTCAGATTTCCTCCTGACCCTTTTGAAATGACCAGTATGTTGGTAATTATTTGCCATTTCCATAGCGTTTTCACCGTAATAGTCAAGAGGTCGGTCTCTGCATCCTGAAGCCTATGATGCTTTTCGCAGAGAAACCTCTGCTGAGGCCCAGGTAACTTGGTATTTCCCATACCTGGCACCAGAGCCTGGGAAAATAGGATTGTTTTCAGTATTATTTCACCATCCTTTACCCAGTGTTTCAAGAACGGGAGCCCTTTTCAACCGTTAGCTTAGGAATCCTTCTTTGGAGACGAGATATTTTTCTGGGGTGGCAAGTGCATGGCCTCTGTCCGTCCTGGGTTTGTTGGACTAACGCCAGACACCAGAAGTGCGCCTTTGTGGGAGAGGTGAATAGTGCGGATCCTGTTTCAGTCTAAAGACTGAAACAGGATCCGCACTTTTCACCGTTCCTTTCAGAATCATTTGATTCATCAGCTAGGAACGGCGATTCCTTCTCCAGACCAATCGAAGCCTAGGCCAAGTAACTCGATCTTTCCAAGAGGTGTGTGGCACAACTTTTGAAAAACCGCTAGGGGGAGAACTATTTGGTATTTTTCCGTAGCACTTTTCACCGTAATTGTCATAAGGTTGGTCTCTGCATCCTTAAGGATACGAGCGTTTTTACAGATGAAAGCAGGCTGAGGCCCTGTAAACTTGGCCTTTCCAAGAGTTGATCCTAGAGACTACAAAGAAAGTGTTCCTTTAAGTATTATTCCACTGTGGTTTCACCATGATTTTCAGAACCCGAGCAGGTTTCTCACATTAGCATAAGAATCCTGCCTGGTAGTTGAGATTTCGGGGTGGGGAGTAAGTGCGGGGCTTCTGGCAGCCCTGCCTTTGATTGGTTTACCTCCAGAGTTGGTAAGTGCATATTTGCGTGAGATGGGAAAAGTGTGGATCGTGCTTCAGATTTCCTCCTGACCCTTTTAAATCACCAGTATGTTGGTAATTACTTGCCATTTCCATAGCGTTTTGCACCGTAGTAGTCATGAGGTCGGTCTCTGCATCCTTAAGCCTATGATGCTTTTCGCAGAGAAACCTCTGTTGAGGCCCAGGTAACTTGGTATTTCCCATACCTGGCACCGGAGCCTGGGAAGATAGGATTGTTTTCAGTATTATTTCACCATCCTTTACCCAGTGTTTCAAGAACGGGAGCCCTTTTCAACCGTTAGCGTAGGAATCCTTCTTTGGAGATGAGATATTTTTCTGGGGTGGCAAGTGCATGGCCTCTGTCAGTCCTGGGTTTGTTGGACTAGCGCCAGACACGAGAAGTGCGCCTTTGTGGGAGAGGTGAATAGTGCGGATCCTGTTTCAGTCTAAAGACTGAAACAGGATCCGCACTTTTCACCGTTCCTTTCAGAATCATTTGATTCATCAGCTAGGAACGGCGATTCCTTCTCCAGACCAATCGAAGGCTAGGCCAAGTAACTCGATCTTTCCAAGAGGTGTGTGGCACAACTTTTGAAACACCGCTAGGGGGAGAACTAATTGGTATTTTTCCGTAGCACTTTTCACCGTAATTGTCATAAGGTTGGTCTCTGCATCCTTAAGGATACGAGCGTTTTTACAGATGAAAACAGGCTGAGGCCCAGTAAACTTGGGCTTTCCAAGAGTTGGTCCTAGAGACTACAAAGAAAGTGTTCCTTTAAGTATTATTCCACTGTGGTTTCACCATGATTTTCAGAACCCAAGCAGGTTTCTCACATTAGCATAAGAATCCTGCCTGGTAGTTGAGATTTCGGGGTCGGGAGTAAGTGCGGGGCTTCTGGCAGCCCTGCCTTTGATTGGTTTACCTCCAGAGTTGGTAAGTGCATATTTGCGTGAGATGGGAAAAGTGTGGATCGTGCTTCAGATTTCCTCGTGACCCTTTTAAATCACCAGTATGTTGGTAATTATTTGCCATTTCCATAGCGTTTTGAACCGTAGTAGTCATGAGGTCGGTCTCTGCATCCTGAAGCCTATGATGCTTTTCGCAGAGAAACCTCTGCTGAGGCCCAGGTATCTTGGTATTTCCCGTACCTGGCACCGGAGCCTTGAAAGATAGGGTTGTTTTCAGTATTATTTGACCATCCTTTACCCAGTGTTTCAAGAACGGGAGCCCTTTTCAACCGTTAGCGTAGGAATCCTTCTTTGGAGATGAGATATTTTTCTGGGGTGGCAAGTGCATGGCCTCTGTCAGTCCTGGGTTTGTTGGACTAGCGCCAGACACGAGAAGTGCGCCTTTGTGGGAGAGGTGAATAGTGCGGATCCTGTTTCAGTCTAAAGACTGAAACAGGATCCGCACTTTTCACCGTTCCTTTCAGAATCATTTGATTCATCAGCTAGGAACGGCGATTCCTTCTCCAGACCAATCGAAGGCTAGGCCAAGTAACTCGATCTTTCCAAGAGGTGTGTGGCACAACTTTTGAAAAACCGCTAGGGGGAGAACTATTTGGTATTTTTCCGTAGCACTTTTCACCGTAATTGTCATAAGGTTGGTCTCTGCATCCTTAAGGATACGAGCGTTTTTACAGATGAAAGCAGGCTGAGGCCCAGTAAACCTGGCCTTTCCAAGAGTTGGTCCTAGAGACTACAAAGAAAGTGTTCCTTTAAGTATTATTCCACTGTGGTTTCACCATGATTTTCAGAACCCAAGCAGGTTTCTCACATTAGCGTAAGAATCCTGCCTGGTAGTTGAGATTTCGGGGTGGGGAGCAAGTGCGGGATTTCAGGCAGCCCTGCCTTTGATTGGTTTACCTCCAGAGTTGGTAAGTGCATATTTGCGTGAGATGGGAAAAGTGTGGATCGTGCTTCAGATTTCCTCCTGACCCTTTCAAATCACCAGTATGTTGGTAATTATTTGCCATTTCCATAGCGTTTTGCACCGTAATAGTCATGAGGTCGGTCTCTGCATCCTTAAGCCTATGATGCTTTTCGCAGAGAAACCTCTGCTGAGGCCCAGGTAACTTGGTATTTCCCATACCTGGCACCGGAGCCTTGGAAGATAGGATTGTGTTCAGTATTATTTCACCATCCTTTACCCAGTGTTTCAAGAACGGGAGCCCTCTTCAACCGTTAGCGTAGGAATCCTTCTTTGGAGATGAGATATTTTTCTGGGGTGGCAAGTGCATGGCCTCTGTCCGTCCTGGGTTTGTTGGACTAGCGCCAGACACGAGCAGTGCGCCTTTGTGGGACAGGTGAATAGTGCGGATCCTGTTTCAGTCTAAAGACTGAAACAGGATCCGCACTTTTCACCGTTCCTTTCAGAATCATTTGATTCATCAGCTAGGAATGGCGATTGCTTCACCAGACCAATCGAAGGCTAGGCCAAAGTAACTCGATCTTTCCAAGAGTTGTGTGGCACAACGTTTTAAAGAACCGCTAAGTGGAGAACTATTTGGTATTTTTCCGAAGCACTTTTCACAGTAATTGTCATAAGGTTGGTCTCTGCATCCTTAAGGATACGAGCGTTTTTACAGATGAAAGCAGGCTGAGGCGCAGTAAACTTGGCCTTTCCAAGAGTTGGTCCTAGAGACTACAAAGAAAGTGTTCTTTTAAGTATTGTTTCACTGTGGTTTCACCATGATTTTCAGAACCCAAGCAGGTTTCTCACATTAGCGTAAGAATCCTGCCTGGTAGTTGAGATTTCGGGGTGGGGAGTAAGTGCGGGGCTTCTGGCAGCCCTGCCTTTGATTGGTTTACCTCCAGAGTTGGTAAGTGCATATTTGTGTGAGATGGGAAAAGTGTGGATCGTGCTTCAGATTTCCTCCTGACCCTTTTAAATCACCAGTATGTTGGTAATCATTTGCCATTTCCATAGCGTTTTGAACCGTAGTAGTCATGAGGTCGGTCTCTGCATCCTGAAGCCTATGATGCTTTTCGCAGAGAAACCTCTGCTGAGGCCCAGGTAACTTGGTATTTCCCATACCTGGCACCGGAGCCTTGAAAGATAGGGTTGTTTTCAGTATTATTTCACCATCCTTTACCCAGTGTTTCAAGAACGGGAGCCCTTTTCAACCGTTAGCGTAGGAATCCTTCTTTGGAGATGAGATATTTTTCTGGGGTGGCAAGTGCATGGCCTCTGTCAGTCCTAGGTTTGTTGGACTAGCGCCAGACACGAGAAGTGCGCCTTTGTGGAAGAGGTGAATAGTGCGGATCCTGTTTCAGTCTAAAGACTGAAACAGGATCCGCACTTTTCACCGTTCCTTTCAGAATCATTTGATTCATCAGCTAGGAACGGCGATTCCTTCTCCAGACCAATCGAAGGCTAGGCCAAGTAACTCGATCTTTCCAAGAGGTGTGTGGCACAACTTTTGAAAAACCGCTAGGGGGAGAACTATTTGGTATTTTTCCGTAGCACTTTTCACCGTAATTGTCATAAGGTTGGTCTCTGCATCCTTAAGGATACGAGCGTTTTTACAGATGAAAGCAGGCTGAGGCCCAGTAAACTTGGGCTTTCCAAGAGTTGGTCCTAGAGACTACAAAGAAAGTGTTCCTTTAAGTATTATTCCACTGTGGTTTCACCATGATTTTCAGAACCCAAGCAGGTTTCTCACATTAGCGTAAGAATCCTGCCTGGTAGTTGAGATTTCGGGGTGGGGAGTAAGTGCGGGGCTTCTGGCAGCCCTGCCTTTGATTAGTTTACCTCCAGAGTTGGTAAGTGCATATGTGTGTGAGATGGGAAAAGTGTGGATCGTGCTTCAGATTTCCTCCTGACCCTTTTAAATCACCAGTATGTTGGTAATTATTTGCCATTTCCGTAGCGTTTTGCACCGTAGTAGTCATGAGGTCGGTCTCTGCATCCTGAAGCCTATGATGCTTTTCGCAGAGAAACCTCTGTTGAGGCCCAGGTAACTTGGTATTTCCCATACCTGGCACCGGAGCCTTGGAAGATAGGATTGTGTTCAGTATTATTTCACCATCCTTTACCCAGTGTTTCAAGAACGGGAGCCCTCTTCAACCGTTAGCGTAGGAATCGTTCTTTGGAGATGAGATATTTTTCTGGGGTGGCAAGTGCATGGCCTCTGTCCGTCCTGGGTTTGTTGGACTAGCGCCAGACACCAGAAGTGCGCCTTTGTGGGAGAGGTGAATAGTGCGAATCCTGTTTCAGTCTAAAGACTGAAACAGGATCCGCACTTTTCACCGTTCATTTCAGAATCATTTGATTCATCAGCTAGGAACGGCGATTCCTTCTCCAGACCAATCGAAGCCTAGGCCAAGTAACTCGATCTTTCCAAGAGGTGTGTGGCACAACTTTTGAAAAACCGCTAGGGGGAGAACTATTTGGTATTTTTCCGTAGCACTTTTCACCGTAATTGTCATAAGGTTGGTCTCTGCATCCTTAAGCATATGAGCGTTTTCACAGAGGAAAGCAGGCTGAGGCCCAGTAAACTTGGCCTTTCCAAGAGTTGGTCCTAGAGACTACAAAGAAAGTGTTCTTTTAAGTATTATTCCACTGGGGTTTCACCATGATTTTCAGAACCCGAGCAGGTTTCTCACATTAGCATAAGAATCCTGCCTGGTAGTTGAGATTTCTGGGAGGCGTGTAAGAGCGGGGATTCTGTCAGCCCTGCCTTTGATTGGGTTATCTCCAGAGTTGGTAAGTGCATATTTGCGTGAGATGGGAAAAGTGTGGATCGTGCTTCAGATTTCCTCGTGACCCTTTTAAATCACCAGTATGTTGGTAATTATTTGCCATTTCCGTAGCGTTTTGCACCGTAGTAGTCATGAGGTCGGTCTCTGCATCCTTAAGCCTATGATGCTTTTCGCAGAGAAACCTCTGTTGAGGCCCAGGTAACTTGGTATTTCCCATACCTGGCACCGGTGCCTTGGAAGATAGGATTGTGTTCAGTATTATTTCACCATCCTTTACCCAGTGTTTCAAGAACGGGAGCCCTCTTCAACCGTTAGCGTAGGAATCCTTCTTTGGAGATGAGATATTTTTCTGGGGTGGCAAGTGCATGGCCTCTGTCCGTCCTGGGTTTGTTGGACTAGCGCCAGACACCAGAAGTGCGCCTTTGTGGGAGAGGTGAATAGTGCGGATCCTGTTTCAGACTAAAGACTGAAACAGGATCCGCACTTTTCACCGTTCCTTTCAGAATCATTTGATTCATCAGCTAGGAACGGCGATTCCTTCTCCAGACCAATCGAAGGCTAGGCCAAGTAACTCGATCTTTCCAAGAGGTGTGTGGCAAAACTTTTGAAAAACCGCTAGGGGGAGAACTATTTGGTATTTTTCCGTAGCACTTTTCACCGTAATTGTCATAAGGTTGGTCTCTGCATCCTTAAGGATAGGAGCGTTTTTACAGATGAAAGCAGGCAGAGGCCCAGTAAACTTGGCCTTTCCAAGAGTTGGTCCTAGAGACTACAAAGAAAGTGTTCTTTTAAGTATTGTTTCACTGGGGTTTCACCATGATTTTCAGAACCCAAGCAGGTTTCTCACATTAGCGTAAGAATCCTGCCTGGTAGTTGAGATTTCGGGGTGGGGAGTAAGTGCGGGGCTTCTGGCACCCCTGCCTTTGATTGGTTTACCTCCAGAGTTGGTAAGTGCATATTTGTGTGAGATGGGAAAAGTGTGGATCGTGCTTCAGATTTACTCCTGACCCTTTTAAATCACCAGTATGTTGGTAATTATTTGCCATTTCCGTAGCGTTTTGCACCGTAGTAGTCATGAGGTCGGTCTCTGCATCCTGAAGCCTATGATGCTTTTCGCAGAGAAACCTCTGTTGAGGCCCAGGTAACTTGGTATTTCCCATACCTGGCACCGGAGCCTTGGAAGATAGGATTGTGTTCAGTATTATTTCACCATCCTTTACCCAGTGTTTCAAGAACGGGAGCCCTCTTCAACCGGTAGCGTAGGAATCGTTCTTTGGAGATGAGATATTTTTCTGGGGTGGTAAGTGCATGGCCTCTGTCCGTCCTGGGTTTGTTGGACTAGCGCCAGACACGAGAAGTGCGCCTTTGTGGGAGAGGTGAATAGTGCGGATCCTGTTTCAGTCTAAAGACTGAAACAGGATCCGCACTTTTCACCGTTCCTTTCAGAATCATTTGATTCATCAGCTAGGAACGGCGATTCCTTCTCCAGACCAATCGAAGCCTAGGCCAAGTAACTCGATCTTTCCAAGAGGTGTGTGGCACAACTTTTGAAAAACCGCTAGGGGGAGAACTATTTGGTATTTTTCCGTAGCACTTTTCACCGTAATTGTCATAAGGTTGGTCTCTGCATCCTTAAGCATATGAGCGTTTTCACAGACGAAAGCAGGCTGAGGCCCAGTAAACTTGGCCTTTCCAAGAGTTGGTCCTAGAGACTACAAAGAAAGTGTTCTTTTAAGTATTATTCCACTGGGGTTTCACGATGATTTTCAGAACCCGAGCAGGTTTCTCACATTAGCCAAAGAATCCTGCCTGGTAGTTGAGATTTCTGGATGGCGTGTAAGAGCGGGGATTCTGTCAGCCCTGCCTTTGATTGGTTTACCTCAAGAGTTGGTAAGTGCATATTTGCGTGAGATGGGAACAGTGTGGATCGTGCTTCAGATTTCCTCCTGACCCTTTTGAAATGACCAGTATGTTGGTAATTATTTGCCATTTCCATAGCGTTTTCACCGTAATAGTCAAGAGGTCGGTCTCTGCATCCTGAAGCCTATGATGCTATTCACAGCGAAACCTCTGCTGAGGCCCAGGTAACTTGGTATTTCCCATACCTGGCACCGGAGCCTGGGAAGATAGGATTTTTTCGGTATTATTTCACCATCCTTTACCCAGTGTTTCAAGAACGGGAGCCCTCTTCAACCGTTAGCGTAGGAATCCTTCTTTGGAGATGAGATATTTTTCTGGGGTGGCAAGTGCATGGCCTCTGTCCGTCCTGGGTTTGTTGGACTAGCGCCAGACACCAGAAGTGGGCCTTTGTGGGGGAGGTGAATAGTGCGGATCCTGTTTCAGTCTAAAGACTGAAACAGGATCCGCACTTTTCACCGTTCCTTTCAGAATCATTTGATTCATCAGCTAGGAACGGCGATTCCTTCTCCAGACCAATCGAAGCCTAGGCCAAGTAACTCGATCTTTCCAAGAGGTGTGTGGCACAACTTTTGAAAAACCGCTAGGGGGAGAACTATTTGGTATTTTTCCGTAGCACTTTTCACCGTAATTGTCATAAGGTTGGTCTCTGCATCCTTAAGCATATGAGCGTTTTCACAGACGGAAGCAGGCTGAGGCCCAGTAAACTTGGCCTTTCCAAGAGTTGGTCCTAGAGACTACAAAGAAAGTGTTCTTTTAAGTATTATTCCACTGGGGTTTCACCATGATTTTCAGAACCCGAGCAGGTTTCTGACATTAGCATAAGAATCCTGCCTGGTAGTTGAGATTTCTGGGAGGCGTGTAAGAGCGGGGATTCTGTCAGCCCTGCCTTTGATTGGGTTATCTCCAGAGTTGGTAAGTGCATATTTGTGTGAGATGGGAAAAGTGTGGATCGTGCTTCAGATTTCCTCCTGACCCTTTTAAATCACCAGTATGTTGGTAATCATTTGCCATTTCCATAGCGTTTTGAACCGTAGTAGTCATGAGTTCGGTCTCTGCATCCTGAAGCCTATGATGCTTTTCGCAGAGAAACCTCTGCTGAGGCCCAGGTAACTTGGTATTTCCCATACCTGGCATCGGAGCCTTGAAAGATAGGGTTGTTTTCAGTATTATTTCACCATCCTTTACCCAGTGTTTCAAGAACGGGAGCCCTCTTCAACCGTTAGCGTAGGAATCGTTCTTTGGTGATGAGATATTTTTCTGGGGTGGCAAGTACATGGCCTCTGTCAGTCCTGGGTTTGTTGGACTAGCGCCAGACACGAGAAGTGCGCCTTTGTGGGAGAGGTGAATAGTGCGGATCCTGTTTCAGTCTAAAGACTGAAACAGGATCCGCACTTTTCACCGTTCCTTTCAGAATCATTTGATTCATCAGCTAGGAACGGCGATTCCTTCTCCAGACCAATCGAAGGCTAGGCCAAGTAACTCGATCTTTCCAACAGGTGTGTGGCACAACTTTTGAAAAACCGCTAGGGGGAGAACTATTTGGTATTTTTCCGTAGCACTTTTCACCGTAATTGTCATAAGGTTGGTCTCTGCATCCTTAAGGATACGAGCGTTTTTACCGATGAAAGCAGGCTGAGGCCCTGTAAACTTGGCCTTTCCAAGAGTTGGTCCTAGAGACTACAAAGAAAGTGTTCCTTTAAGTATTATTCCACTGTGGTTTCACCATGATTTTCAGAACCCGAGCAGGTTTCTCACATTAGCATAAGAATCCTGCCTGGTAGTTGTGATTTCGGGGTGGGGAGTAAGTGCGGGGCTTCTGGCAGCCCTGCCTTTGATTGGTTTACCTCCAGAGTTGGTAAGTGCATATTTGCGTGAGATGGGAAAACAGTGGATCGTGCTTCAGATTTCCTCCTGACCCTTTTAAATCACCAGTATGTTGGTAATTACTTGCCATTTCCATAGCGTTTTGCACCGTAGTAGTCATGAGGTCGGTCTCTGCATCCTTAAGCCTATGATGCTTTTCGCAGAGAAACCTCTGTTGAGGCCCAGGTAACTTGGTATTTCCCATACCTGGCACCGGAGCCTGGGAAGATAGGATTGTTTTCAGTATTATTTCACCATCCTTTACCCAGTGTTTCAAGAACGGGAGCCCTTTTCAACCGTTAGCGTAGGAATCCTTCTTTGGAGATGAGATATTTTTCTGGGGTGGCAAGTGCATGGCCTCTGTCAGTCCTGGGTTTGTTGGACTAGCGACAGACACGAGAAGTGCGCCTTTGTGGGAGAGGTGAATAGTGCGGATCCTGTTTCAGTCTAAAGACTGAAACAGGATCCGCACTTTTCACCGTTCCTTTCAGAATCATTTGATTCATCAGCTAGGAACGGCGATTCCTTCTCCAGACCAATCGAAGGCTAGGCCAAGTAACTCGATCTTTCCAAGAGGTGTGTGGCACAACTTTTGAAACACCGCTAGGGGGAGAACTATTTGGTATTTTTCCGTAGCACTTTTCACCGTAATTGTCATAAGGTTGGTCTCTGCATCCTTAAGGATACGAGCGTTTTTCCAGATGAAAGCAGGCTGAGGCCCAGTAAACTTGGCATTTCCAAGAGTTGGTCCTAGAGACTACAAAGAAAGTGTTCTTTTAAGTATTGTTTCATTGTGGTTTCACCATGATTTTCAGAACCCAAGCAGGTTTCTCACATTAGCGTAAGAATCCTGCCTGGTAGTTGAGATTTCGGGGTGGGGAGTAAGTGCGGGGCTTCTGGCAGCCCTGCCTTTGATTGGTTTACCTCCAGAGTTGGTAAGTGCATATTTGTGTGAGATGGGAAAAGTGTGGATCGTGCTTCAGATTTCCTCCTGACCCTTTTAAATCACCAGTATGTTGGTAAATATTTGCCATTTCCGTAGCGTTTTGCACCGTAGTAGTCATGAGGTCGGTCTCTGCATCCTGAAGCCTATGATGCTTTTCGCAGAGAAACCTCTGTTGAGGCCCAGGTAACTTGGTATTTCCCATAACTGGCACTGGAGCCTTGGAAGATAGGATTGTGTTCAGTATTATTTCACCATCCTTTACCCAGTGTTTCAAGAACGGGAGCCCTGTTCAACCGTTAGCGTAGGAATCCTTCTTTGGAGATGAGATATTTTTCTGGGGTGGCAAGTACATGGCCTCTGTCAGTCCTGGGTTTGTTCGACTAGCGCCAGACACCAGAAGTGCGCCTTTGTGGGAGAGGTGAATAGTGCGGATCCTGTTTCAGTCTAAAGACTGAAACAGGATCCGCACTTTTCACCGTTCCTTTCAGAATCATTTGATTCATCAGCTAGGAACGGCAATTCCTTCTCCAGACCAATCAAAGGCTAGGCCAAGTAACTCGATCTTTCCAAGAGGTGTGTGGCACAACTTTTGAAAAACCGCTAGGGGGAGAACTATTTGGTATTTTTCCGTAGCACTTTTCACCGTAATTGTCATAAGGTTGTTCTCTGCATCCTTAAGGATACGAGCGTTTTTACAGATGAAAGCAGGCTGAGGCCCAGTGAACTTGGCATTTCCAAGAGTTGGTCCTAGAGGCTACAAAGAAAGTGTTCTTTTAAGTATTGTTTCACTGTGGTTTCACCATGATTTTCAGAACCCAAGTAGGTTTCTCACATTAGCGTAAGAATCCTGCCTGGTAGTTGAGATTTCGGGGTGGGGAGTAAGTGCGGGGCTTCTGGCAGCCCTGCCTTTGATTGGTTTACCTCCAGAGTTGGTAAGTGCATATTTGTGTGAGATGGGAAAAGTGTGGATCGTGCTTCAGATTTCCTCCTGACCCTTTTGAAATGACCAGTATGTTGGTAATTATTTGCCATTTCCATAGCGTTTTCACCGTAATAGTCAAGAGGTCGGTCTCTGCATCCTGAAGCCTATGATGCTTTTCGCAGAGAAACCTCTGCTGAGGCCCTGGTAACTTGGTATTTCCCGTACCTGGCACCGGAGCCTTCGAAGATAGGATTGTTTTCAGTATTATTTCACCATCCTTTACCCAGTGTTTCAAGAACGGGAGCCCTTTTCAACCGTTAGCGTAGGAATCCTTCTTTGGAGATGAGATATTTTTCTGGGGTGGCAAGTGCATGGCCTCTGTCCGTCCTGGGTTTGTTGGACTAGCGCCAGACACGAGAAGTGCGCCTTTGTGGGAGAGGTGAATAGTGCGGATCCTGTTTCAGTCTAAAGACTGAAACAGGATCCGCACTTTTCACCGTTCCTTTCAGAATCATTTGATTCATCAGCTAGGAACGGCGATTCCTTCTCCAGACCAATCGAAGGCTAGGCCAAGTAACTCGATCTTTCCAAGAGGTGTGTGGCACAACTTTTGAAAAACCGCTAGGGGGAGAACTATTTGGTATTTTTCCGTAGCACTTTTCACCGTAATTGTCATAAGGTTGGTCTCTGCATCCATAAGCATATGAGCGTTTTCACAGACGAAAGCAGGCTGAGGCCCAGTAAACTTGGCCTTTCCAAGAGTTGGTCCTAGAGACTACAAAGAAAGTGTTCCTTTAAGTATTATTCCACTGGGGTTTCACCATGATTTTCAGAACCCGAGCAGGTTTCTCACATTAGTATAAGAATCCTGCCTGGTAGTTGAGATTTCTGGGTGGCGTGTAAGAGCGGGGATCCTGTCAGCCCTGCCTTTGATTGGGTTATCTCCAGAGTTGGTAAGTGCATATTTGCGTGAGATGGGAAAAGTGTGGATCGTGCTTCAGATTTCCTCCTGACCCTTTTGAAATGACCAGTATGTTGGTAATTATTTGCCATTTCCATAGCGTTTTCACCGTAATAGTCAAGAGGTCGGTCTCTGCATCCTGAAGCCTATGATGCTTTTCGCAGAGAAACCTCTGCTGAGGCCCTGGTAACTTGGTATTTCCCATACCTGGCACCGGAGCCTTCGAAGATAGGATTGTTTTCAGTATTATTTCACCATCCTTTACCCAGTGTTTCAAGAACGGGAGCCCTTTTCAACCGTTAGCGTAGGAATCCTTCTTTGGAGATGAGATATTTTTCTGGGGTGGCAAGTGCATGGCCTCTGTCCGTCCTGGGTTTGTTGGACTAGCGCCAGACACGAGAAGTGCGCCTTTGTGGGAGAGGTGAATAGTGCGGATCCTGTTTCAGTCTAAAGACTGAAACAGGATCCGCACTTTTCACCGTTCCTTTCAGAATCATTTGATTCATCAGCTAGGAACGGCGATTCCTTCTCCAGACCAATCGAAGGCTAGGCCAAGTAACTCGATCTTTCCAAGAGGTGTGTGGCACAACTTTTGAAAAACCGCTAGGGGGAGAACTATTTGGTATTTTTCCGTAGCACTTTTCACCGTAATTGTCATAAGGTTGGTCTCTGCATCCTTAAGCATATGAGCGTTTTCACAGACAAAAGCAGGCTGAGGCCCAGTAAACTTGGCCTTTCCAAGAGTTGGTCCTAGAGACTACAAAGAAAGTGTTCTTTTAAGTATTATTCCACTGGGGTTTCACCATGATTTTCAGAACCCGAGCAGGTTTCTCACATTAGCATAAGAATCCTGCCTGGTAGTTGAGATTTCTGGGTGGCGTGTAAGAGCGGGAATCCTGTCAGCCCTGCCTTTGATTGGGTTATCTCCAGAGTTGGTAAGTGCATATTTGCGTGAGATGGGAAAAGTGTGGATCGTGGTTCAGATTTCCTCCTGACCCTTTTAAATCACCAGAATGTTGGTAATCATTTGCAATTTCCATAGCGTTTTGAACCGTAGGAGTCATGAGGTCGGTCTCTGCATCCTGAAGCCTATGATGCTTTTCGCAGAGAAACCTCTGCTGAGGCGCAGGTATCTTGGTATTTCCCGTACCTGGCACCGGAGCCTTGAAAGATAGGGTTGTTTTCAGTATTATTTCACCATCCTTTACCCAGTGTTTCAAGAACGGGAGCCCTTTTCAACCGTTAGCGTAGGAATCCTTCCTTGGAGATGAGATATTTTTCTGTGGTGGCAAGTGCATGGCCTCTGTCCGTCCTGGGTTTGTTGGACTAGCGCCAGACACCAGAAGTGCGCCTTTGTGGGAGAGGTGAATAGTGCGGATCCTGTTTCAGTCTAAAGACTGAAACAGGATCCGCACTTTTCACCGTTCCTTTCAGAATCATTTGATTCATCAGCTAGGAATGGCGATTGCTTCACCAGACCAATCGAAGGCTAGGCCAAAGTAACTCGATCTTTCCAAGAGTTGTGTGGCACAACGATTGAAAGAACCGCTAAGTGGAGAACTATTTGGTATTTTTCCGAAGCACTTTTCACCGTAATTGTCATAAGGTTGGTCTCTGCATCCTTAAGGGTACGAGCGTTTTTACAGATGAAAGCAGGCTGAGGCCCAGTAAACTTGGCCTTTCCAAGAGTTGGTCCTAGAGAGTACAAAGAAAGTGTTCCTTTAAGTATTATTCCACTGTGGTTTCACCATGATTTTCAGAACCCAAGAAGGTTTCTCACATTAGCGTAAGAATCCTGCCTGGTAGTTGAGATTTCGGGGTGGGGAGTAAGTGCGGGGCTTCTGGCAGCCCTGCCTTTGATTGGTTTACCTCCAGAGTTGGTAAGTGCATATTTGCGTGAGATGGGAAAAGTGTGGATCGTGCTTCAGATTTCCTCCTGACCCTTTTAAATCACCAGTATGTTGGTAATTATTTGCCATTTCCGTAGCGTTTTGCACCGTAGTAGTCATGAGGTCGGTCTCTGCATCCTTAAGCCTATGATGCTTTTCGCAGAGAAACCTCTGTTGAGGCCCAGGTAACTTGGTATTTCCCATACCTGGCACCGGAGCTTTGGAAGATAGGATTGTGTTCAGTATTATTTCACCATCCTTTACCCAGTGTTTCAAGAACGGGAGCACTTTTCAACCGTTAGCGTAGGAATCCTTCTTTGGAGATGAGATATTTTTCTGGGGTGGCAAGTGCATGGCCTCTGTCCGTCCTGGGTTTGTTGGACTAGCGCCAGACACCAGAAGTGCGCCTTTGTGGGAGAGGTGAATAGTGCGGATCCTGTTTCAGTCTAAAGACTGAAACAGGATCCGCACTTTTCACCGTTCCTTTCAGAATCATTTGATTCATCAGCTAGGAACGGCGATTCCTTCTCCAGACCAATCGAAGGCTAGGCCAAGTAACTCGATCTTTCCAAGAGGTGTGTGGCACAACTTTTGAAAAACCGCTAGGGGGAGAACTATTTGGTATTTTTCCGTAGCACTTTTCACCGTAATTGTCATAAGGTTGGTCTCTGCATCCTTAAGGATACGAGCGTTTTTCCAGATGAAAGCAGGCTGAGGCCCAGTAAACTTGGCATTTCCAAGAGTTGGTCCTAGAGACTACAAAGAAAGTGTTCTTTTAAGTATTGTTTCACTGTGGTTTCACCATGATTTTCAGAACCCAAGCAGGTTTCTCACATTAGCGTAAGAATCCTGCCTGGTAGTTGAGATTTCGGGGTCGGGAGTAAGTGCGGGGCTTCTGGCAGCCCTGCCTTTGATTGGTTTACCTCCAGAGTTGGTAAGTGCATATTTGCGTGAGATGGGAAAAGTGTGGATCGTGCTTCAGATTTCCTCCTGACCCTTTTAAATCACCAGTATGTTGGTAATTATTTGCCATTTCCGTAGCGTTTTGCACCGTAGTAGTCATGAGGTCGGTCTCTGCATCCTTAAGCCTATGATGCTTTTCGCAGAGAAACCTCTGTTGAGGCCCAGGTAACTTGGTATTTCCCATACCTGGCACCGGAGCCTTGGAAGATAGGATTGTGTTCAGTATTATTTCACCATCCTTTAACCAGTGTTTCAAGAACGGGAGCCCTTTTCAACCGTTAGCGAAGGAATCCTTCTTTGGAGATGAGATATTTTTCTGGGGTGGCAAGTGCATGGCCTCTGTCCGTCCTGGGTTTGTTGGACTAGAGCCAGACACCAGAAGTGCGCCTTTGTGGGAGAGGTGAATAGTGCGGATCCTGTTTCAGTCTAAAGACTGAAAAAGGATCCGCACTTTTCACCGTTCCTTTCAGAATCATTTGATTCATCAGCTAGGAATGGCGATTGCTTCACCAGACCAATCGAAGGCTAGGCCAAAGTAACTCGATCTTTCCAAGAGTTGTGTGGCACAACGTTTGAAAGAACCGCTAAGTGGAGAACTATTTGGTATTTTTCCGAAGCACTTTTCACCGTAATTGTCATAAGGTTGGTCTCTGCATCCTTAAGGATACGAGCGTTTTTACAGATGAAAGCAGGCAGAGGCCCAGTAAACTTGGCCTTTCCAAGAGTTGGTCCTAGAGACTAAAAAGAAAGTGTTCCTTTAAGTATTATTCCACTGTGGTTTCACCATGATTTTCAGAACCCAAGCAGGTTTCTCACATTAGCATAAGAATCCTGCCTGGTAGTTGAGATTCCGGGGTGGGGAGTAAGTGCGGGGCTTCTGGCAGCCCTGCCTTTGATTGGTTTACCTCCAGAGTTGGTAAGTGCATATTTGCGTGAGAGGGGAAAAGTGTGGATCGTGCTTCAGATTTCCTCCTGACCCTTTTAAATCACCAGTATGTTGGTAATTATTTGCCATTTCCGTAGCGTTTTGCACCGTAGTAGTCATGAGGTCGGTCTCTGCATCCTTAAGCCTATGATGCTTTTCGCAGAGAAACCTCTGTTGAGGCCCAGGTAACTTGGTATTTCCCATACCTGGCACCGGAGCCTTGAAAGATAGGGTTGTTTTCAGTATTATTTCACCATCCTTTACCCAGTGTTTCAAGAATGGGAGCCCTTTTCAACCGTTAGCGTAGGAATCCTTCTTTGGAGATGAGATATTTTTCTGGGGTGGCAAGTGCATGGCCTCTGTCAGTCCTGGGTTTGTTGGACTAGCGCCAGACACCAGAAGTGCGCCTTTGTGGGAGAGGTGAATAGTGCGGATCCTGTTTCAGTCTAAAGACTGAAACAGGATCCGCACTTTTCACCGTTCCTTTCAGAATCATTTGATTCATCAGCTAGGAACGGCGATTCCTTCTCCAGACCAATCGAAGGCTAGGCCAAGTAACTCGATCTTTCCAAGAGGTGTGTGGCACAACTTTTGAAAAACCGCTAGGGGGAGAACTATTTGGTATTTTTCCGTAGCACTTTTCACCGTAATTGTCATAAGGTTGGTCTCTGCATCCTTAAGCATATGAGCGTTTTCACAGACGAAAGCAGGCTGAGGCCCAGTAAACTTGGCCTTTCCAAGAGTTGGTCCTAGAGACTACAAAGAAAGTGTTCTTTTAAGTATTATTCCACTGGGGTTTCACCATGATTTTCAGAACCCGAGCAGGTTTCTCACATTAGCATAAGAATCCTGCCTGGTAGTTGAGATTTCTGGGTGGCGTGTAAGAGCGGGGATCCTGTCAGCCCTGCCTTTGATTGGGTTATCTCCAGAGTTGGTAAGTGCATATTTGCGTGAGATGGGAAAAGTGTGGATCGTGCTTCAGATTTCCTCCTGACCCTTTTGAAATGACCAGTATGTTGGTAATTATTTGCCATTTCCATAGCGTTTTCACCGTAATAGTCAAGAGGTCGGTCTCTGCATCCTGAAGCCTATGATGCTTTTCGCAGAGAAACCTCTGCTGAGGCCCTGGTAACTTGGTATTTCCCGTACCTGGCACCGGAGCCTTCGAAGATAGGATTGTTTTCAGTATTATTTCACCATCCTTTACCCAGTGTTTCAAGAACGGGAGCCCTTTTCAACCTTTAGCGTAGGAATCCTTCTTTGGAGATGAGATATTTTTCTGGGGTGGCAAGTGCATGGCCTCTGTCCGTCCTGGGTTTGTTGGACTAGCGCCAGACACGAGAAGTGCGCCTTTGTGGGAGAGGTGAATAGTGCGGATCCTGTTTCAGTCTAAAGACTGAAACAGGATCCGCACTTTTCACCGTTCCTTTCAGAATCATTTGATTCATCAGCTAGGAACGGCGATTCCTTCTCCAGACCAATCGAAGGCTAGGCCAAGTAACTCGATCTTTCCAAGAGGTGTGTGGCACAACTTTTGAAAAACCGCTAGGGGGAGAACTATTTGGTATTTTTCCGTAGCACTTTTCACCGTAATTGTCATAAGGTTGGTCTCTGCATCCTTAAGCATATGAGCGTTTTCACAGACGAAAGCAGGCTGAGGCCCAGTAAACTTGGCCTTTCCAATAGTTGGTCCTAGAGACTACAAAGAAAGTGTTCTTTTAAGTATTATTCCACTGGGGTTTCACCATGATTTTCAGAACCCGAGCAGGTTTCTCACATTAGCATAAGAATCCTGCCTGGTAGTTGAGATTTCTGGGTGGCGTGTAAGAGCGGAAATCCTGTCAGCCCTGCCTTTGATTGGGTTATCTCCAGAGTTGGTAAGTGCATATTTGCGTGAGATGGGAAAAGTGTGGATCGTGCTTCAGATTTCCTCCTGACCCTTTTAAATCACCAGAATGTTGGTAATCATTTGCAATTTCCATAGCGTTTTGAACCGTAGGAGTCATGAGGTCGGTCTCTGCATCCTGAAGCCTATGATGCTTTTCGCAGAGAAACCTCTGCTGAGGCGCAGGTATCTTGGTATTTCCCGTACCTGGCACCGGAGCCTTGAAAGATAGGGTTGTTTTCAGTATTATTTCACCATCCTTTACCCAGTGTTTCAAGAACGGGAGCCCTTTTCAACCGTTAGCGTAGGAATCCTTCCTTGGAGATGAGATATTTTTCTGTGGTGGCAAGTGCATGGCCTCTGTCCGTCCTGGGTTTGTTGGACTAGCGCCAGACACGAGAAGTGCGCCTTTGTGGGAGAGGTGAATAGTGCGGATCCTGTTTCAGTCTAAAGACTGAAACAGGATCCGCACTTTTCACCGTTCCTTTCAGAATCATTTGATTCATCAGCTAGGAACGGCGATTCCTTCTCCAGACCAATCGAAGGCTAGGCCAAGTAACTCGATCTTTCCAAGAGGTGTGTGGCACAACTTTTGAAAAACCGCTAGGGGGAGAACTATTTGGTATTTTTCCGTAGCACTTTTCACCGTAATTGTCATAAGGTTGGTCTCTGCATCCTTAAGGATACGAGCGTTTTTAGAGATGAAAGCAGGCTGAGGCCCAGTAAACCTGGCGTTTCCAAGAGTTGGCCCTAGAGACTACAAAGAAAGTGTTCCTTTAAGTATTATTCCACTGTGGTTTCACCATGATTTTAAGAACCCAAGCAGGTTTCTCACATTAGCGTAAGAATCCTGCCTGGTAGTTGAGATTTCGGGGTGGGGAGTAAGTGCGGGACTTCTGGCAGCCCTGCCTTTGATTGGTTTACCTCCAGAGTTGGTAAGTGCATATTTGCGTGAGATGGGAAAAGTGTGGATCGTGCTTCAGATTTCCTCGTGACCCTTTTAAATCACCAGTATGTTGGTAATTATTTGCCATTTCCGTAGCGTTTTGCACTGTAGTAGTCATGAGGTCGGTCTCTGCATCCTTAAGCCTATGATGCTTTTCGCAGAGAAACCTCTGTTGAGGCCCAGGTAACTTGGTATTTCCCATACCTGGCACCGGAGCCTTGGAAGATAGGATTGTGTTCAGTATTATTTCACCATCCTTTACCCAGTGTTTCAAGAACGGGAGCCCTTTTCAACCGTTAGCGTAGGAATCCTTCTTTGGAGATGAGATATTTTTCTGGGGTGGCAAGTGCATGGCCTCTGTCAGTCCTGGGCTTGTTGGACTAGCGCCAGACACCAGAAGTGCGCCTTTGTGGGAGAGGTGAATAGTGCGGATCCTGTTTCAGTCTAAAGACTGAAACAGGATCCGCACTTTTCACCGTTCCTTTCAGAATCATTTGATTCATCAGCTAGGAACGGCGATTCCTTCTCCAGACCAATCGAAGGCTAGGCCAAGTAACTCGATCTTTCCAAGAGGTGTGTGGCACAACTTTTGAAAAACCGCTAGGGGGAGAACTATTTGGTATTTTTCCGTAGCACTTTTCACCGTAATTGTCATAAGGTTGGTCTCTGCATCCTTAAGGATACGAGCGTTTTTCCAGATGAAAGCAGGCTGAGGCCCAGTAAACTTGGCATTTCCAAGAGTTGGTCCTAGAGACTACAAAGAAAGTGTTCTTTTAAGTATTGTTTCACTGTGGTTTCACCATGATTTTCAGAACCCAAGCAGGTTTCTCACATTAGCGTAAGAATCCTGCCTGGTAGTTGAGATTTCAGGGTCGGGAGTAAGTGCGGGGCTTCTGGCAGCCCTGCCTTTGATTGGTTTACCTCCAGAGTTGGTAAGTGCATATTTGTGTGAGATGGGAAAAGTGTGGATCGTGCTTCAGATTTCCTCCTGACCCTTTTAAATCACCAGTATGTTGGTAATTATTTGCCATTTCCGTAGCGTTTTGCACCGTAGTAGTCATGAGGTCGGTCTCTGCATCCTTAAGCCTATGATGCTTTTCGCAGAGAAACCTCTGTTGAGGCCCAGGTAACTTGGTATTTCCCATACCTGGCACCGGAGCCTTGGAAGATAGGATTGTGTTCAGTATTATTTCACCATCCTTTACCCAGTGTTTCAAGAACGGGAGCCCTCTTCAACCGTTAGCGTAGGAATCGTTCTTTGGAGATGAGATATTTTTCTGGGGTGGCAAGTGCATGGCCTCTGTCCGTCCTGGGTTTGTTGGACTAGAGCCAGACACCAGAAGTGCGCCTTTGTGGGAGAGGTGAATAGTGCGGATCCTGTTTCAGTCTAAGGACTGAAACAGGATCCGCACTTTTCACCGTTCCTTTCAGAATCATTTGATTCATCAGCTAGGAACGGCGATTGCTTCACCAGACCAATCGAAGGCTAGGCCAAAGTAACTCGATCTTTCCAAGAGTTGTGTGGCACAACGTTTGAAAGAACCACTAAGTGGAGAACTATTTGGTATTTTTCCGAAGCACTTTTCACCGTAATTGTCATAAGGTTGGTCTCTGCATCCTTAAGGATACGAGCGTTTTTACAGATGAAAGCAGGCTGAGGCCCAGTAAACTTGGCCTTTCCAAGAGTTGGTCCTAGAGACTACAAAGAAAGTGTTCCTTTAAGTATTATTCCACTGTGGTTTCACCATGAGTTTCAGAACCCAAGCAGGTTTCTCACATTAGCATAAGAATCCTGCCTGGTAGTTGAGATTTCGGGGTGGGGAGTAAGTGCGGGGCTTCTGGCAGCCCTGCCTTTGATTGGTTTACCTCCAGAGTTGGTAAGTGCATATTTGCGTGAGATGGGAAAAGTGTGGATCGTGCTTCAGATTTCCTCCTGACCCTTTTAAATCACCAGTATGTTGGTAATTATTTGCCATTTCCGTAGCGTTTTGCACCGTAGTAGTCATGAGGTCGGTCTCTGCATCCTTAAGCCTATGATGCTTTTCGCAGAGAAACCTCTGTTGAGGCCCAGGTAACTTGGTATTTCCCATACCTGGCACCGGAGCCTTGGAAGATAGGAATGTGTTCAGTATTATTTCACCATCCTTTACCCAGTGTTTCAAGAACGGGAGCCCTTTTCAACCGTTAGCGTAGGAATCCTTCTTTGGAGATGAGATATTTTTCTGGGGTGGCAAGTGCATGGCCTCTGTCAGTCCTGGGTTTGTTGGACTAGCGCCAGACACCAGAAGTGCGCCTTTGTGGGAGAGGTGAATAGTGCGGATCCTGTTTCAGTCTAAAGACTGAAACAGGATCCGCACTTTTCACCGTTCCTTTCAGAATCATTTGATTCATCAGCTAGGAACGGCGATTCCTTCTCCAGACCAATCGAAGGCTAGGCCAAGTAACTCGATCTTTCCAAGAGGTGTGTGGCACAACTTTTAAAAAACCGCTAGGGGGAGAACTATTTGGTATTTTTCCGTAGCACTTTTCACCGTAATTGTCATAAGGTTGGTCTCTGCATCCTTAAGGATACGAGCGTTTTTCCAGATGAAAGCAGGCTGAGGCCCAGTAAACTTGGCATTTCCAAGAGTTGGTCCTAGAGACTACAAAGAAAGTGTTCTTTTAAGTATTGTTTCACTGTGGTTTCACCATGATTTTCAGAACCCAAGCAGGTTTCTCACATTAGCGTAAGAATCCTGCCTGGTAGTTGAGATTTCGGGGTCGGGAGTAAGTGCGGGGCTTCTGGCAGCCCTGCCTTTGATTGGTTTACCTCCAGAGTTGGTAAGTGCATATTTGTGTGAGATGGGAAAAGTGTGGATCGTGCTTCAGATTTCCTCCTGACCCTTTTAAATCACCAGTATGTTGGTAATTATTTGCCATTTCCGTAGCGTTTTGCACCGTAGTAGTCATGAGGTCGGTCTCTGCATCCTTAAGCCTATGATGCTTTTCGCAGAGAAACCTCTGTTGAGGCCCAGGTAACTTGGTATTTCCCATACCTGGCACCGGAGCCTTGGAAGATAGGATTGTGTTCAGTATTATTTCACCATCCTTTACCCAGTGTTTCAAGAACGGGAGCCCTCTTCAACCGTTAGCGTAGGAATCGTTCTTTGGAGATGAGATATTTTTCTGGGGTGGCAAGTGCATGGCCTCTGTCCGTCCTGGGTTTGTTGGACTAGAGCCAGACACCAGAAGTGCGCCTTTGTGGGAGAGGTGAATAGTGCGGATCCTGTTTCAGTCTAAAGACTGAAACAGGATCCGCACTTTTCACCGTTCCTTTCAGAATCATTTGATTCATCAGCTAGGAACGGCGATTCCTTCTCCAGACCAATCGAAGGCTAGGCCAAGTAACTCGATCTTTCCAAGAGGTGTGTGGCACAACTTTTGAAAAACCGCTAGGGGGAGAACTATTTGGTATTTTTCCGTAGCACTTTTCACCGTAATTGTCATAAGGTTGGTCTCTGCATCCTTAAGCATATGAGCGTTTTCACAGACGAAAGCAGGCTGAGGCCCAGTAAACTTGGCCTTTCCAAGAGTTGGTCCTAGAGACTACAAAGAAAGTGTTCTTTTAAGTATTATTCCACTGGGGTTTCACCATGATTTTCAGAACCCGAGCAGGTTTCTCACATTAGCATAAGAATCCTGCCTGGTAGTTGAGATTTCTGGGTGGCGTGTAAGAGCGGGGATCCTGTCAGCCCTGCCTTTGATTGGGTTATCTCCAGAGTTGGTAAGTGCATATTTGCGTGAGATGGGAAAAGTGTGGATCGTGCTTCAGATTTCCTCCTGACCCTTTTGAAATGACCAGTATGTTGGTAATTATTTGCCATTTCCATAGCGTTTTCACCGTAATAGTCAAGAGGTCGGTCTCTGCATCCTGAAGCCTATGATGCTTTTCGCAGAGAAACCTCTGCTGAGGCCCAGGTAACTTGGTATTTCCCGTACCTGGCACCGGAGCCTTCGAAGATAGGATTGTTTTCAGTATTATTTCACCATCCTTTACCCAGTGTTTCAAGAACGGGAGCCCTTTTCAACCGTTAGCGTAGGAATCCTTCTTTGGAGATGAGATATTTTTCTGGGGTGGCAAGTGCATGGCCTCTGTCAGTCCTGGGCTTGTTGGACTAGCGCCAGACACCAGAAGTGCGCCTTTGTGGGAGAGGTGAATAGTGCGGATCCTGTTTCAGTCTAAAGCTGAAACAGGATCCGCACTTTTCACCGTTCCTTTCAGAATCATTTGATTCATCAGCTAGGAACGGCGATTCCTTCTCCAGACCAATCGAAGGCTAGGCCAAGTAACTCGATCTTTCCAAGAGGTGTGTGGCACAACTTTTGAAAAACCGCTAGGGGGAGAACTATTTGGTATTTTTCCGTAGCACTTTTCACCGTAATTGTCATAAGGTTGGTCTCTGCATCCTTAAGGATACGAGCGTTTTTCCAGATGAAAGCAGGCTGAGGCCCAGTAAACTTGGCATTTCCAAGAGTTGGTCCTAGAGACTACAAAGAAAGTGTTCTTTTAAGTATTGTTTCACTGTGGTTTCACCATGATTTTCAGAACCCAAGCAGGTTTCTCACATTAGCGTAAGAATCCTGCCTGGTAGTTGAGATTTCAGGGTCGGGAGTAAGTGCGGGGCTTCTGGCAGCCCTGCCTTTGATTGGTTTACCTCCAGAGTTGGTAAGTGCATATTTGTGTGAGATGGGAAAAGTGTGGATCGTGCTTCAGATTTCCTCCTGACCCTTTTAAATCACCAGTATGTTGGTAATTATTTGCCATTTCCGTAGCGTTTTGCACCGTAGTAGTCATGAGGTCGGTCTCTGCATCCTTAAGCCTATGATGCTTTTCGCAGAGAAACCTCTGTTGAGGCCCAGGTAACTTGGTATTTCCCATACCTGGCACCGGAGCCTTGGAAGATAGGATTGTGTTCAGTATTATTTCACCATCCTTTACCCAGTGTTTCAAGAACGGGAGCCCTCTTCAACCGTTAGCGTAGGAATCGTTCTTTGGAGATGAGATATTTTTCTGGGGTGGCAAGTGCATGGCCTCTGTCCGTCCTGGGTTTGTTGGACTAGAGCCAGACACCAGAAGTGCGCCTTTGTGGGAGAGGTGAATAGTGCGGATCCTGTTTCAGTCTAAGGACTGAAACAGGATCCGCACTTTTCACCGTTCCTTTCAGAATCATTTGATTCATCAGCTAGGAACGGCGATTGCTTCACCAGACCAATCGAAGGCTAGGCCAAAGTAACTCGATCTTTCCAAGAGTTGTGTGGCACAACGTTTGAAAGAACCACTAAGTGGAGAACTATTTGGTATTTTTCCGAAGCACTTTTCACCGTAATTGTCATAAGGTTGGTCTCTGCATCCTTAAGGATACGAGCGTTTTTACAGATGAAAGCAGGCTGAGGCCCAGTAAACTTGGCCTTTCCAAGAGTTGGTCCTAGAGACTACAAAGAAAGTGTTCCTTTAAGTATTATTCCACTGTGGTTTCACCATGAGTTTCAGAACCCAAGCAGGTTTCTCACATTAGCATAAGAATCCTGCCTGGTAGTTGAGATTTCGGGGTGGGGAGTAAGTGCGGGGCTTCTGGCAGCCCTGCCTTTGATTGGTTTACCTCCAGAGTTGGTAAGTGCATATTTGCGTGAGATGGGAAAAGTGTGGATCGTGCTTCAGATTTCCTCCTGACCCTTTTAAATCACCAGTATGTTGGTAATTATTTGCCATTTCCGTAGCGTTTTGCACCGTAGTAGTCATGAGGTCGGTCTCTGCATCCTTAAGCCTATGATGCTTTTCGCAGAGAAACCTCTGTTGAGGCCCAGGTAACTTGGTATTTCCCATACCTGGCACCGGAGCCTTGGAAGATAGGAATGTGTTCAGTATTATTTCACCATCCTTTACCCAGTGTTTCAAGAACGGGAGCCCTTTTCAACCGTTAGCGTAGGAATCCTTCTTTGGAGATGAGATATTTTTCTGGGGTGGCAAGTGCATGGCCTCTGTCAGTCCTGGGTTTGTTGGACTAGCGCCAGACACCAGAAGTGCGCCTTTGTGGGAGAGGTGAATAGTGCGGATCCTGTTTCAGTCTAAAGACTGAAACAGGATCCGCACTTTTCACCGTTCCTTTCAGAATCATTTGATTCATCAGCTAGGAACGGCGATTCCTTCTCCAGACCAATCGAAGGCTAGGCCAAGTAACTCGATCTTTCCAAGAGGTGTGTGGCACAACTTTTAAAAAACCGCTAGGGGGAGAACTATTTGGTATTTTTCCGTAGCACTTTTCACCGTAATTGTCATAAGGTTGGTCTCTGCATCCTTAAGGATACGAGCGTTTTTCCAGATGAAAGCAGGCTGAGGCCCAGTAAACTTGGCATTTCCAAGAGTTGGTCCTAGAGACTACAAAGAAAGTGTTCTTTTAAGTATTGTTTCACTGTGGTTTCACCATGATTTTCAGAACCCAAGCAGGTTTCTCACATTAGCGTAAGAATCCTGCCTGGTAGTTGAGATTTCGGGGTCGGGAGTAAGTGCGGGGCTTCTGGCAGCCCTGCCTTTGATTGGTTTACCTCCAGAGTTGGTAAGTGCATATTTGTGTGAGATGGGAAAAGTGTGGATCGTGCTTCAGATTTCCTCCTGACCCTTTTAAATCACCAGTATGTTGGTAATTATTTGCCATTTCCGTAGCGTTTTGCACCGTAGTAGTCATGAGGTCGGTCTCTGCATCCTTAAGCCTATGATGCTTTTCGCAGAGAAACCTCTGTTGAGGCCCAGGTAACTTGGTATTTCCCATACCTGGCACCGGAGCCTTGGAAGATAGGATTGTGTTCAGTATTATTTCACCATCCTTTACCCAGTGTTTCAAGAACGGGAGCCCTCTTCAACCGTTAGCGTAGGAATCGTTCTTTGGAGATGAGATATTTTTCTGGGGTGGCAAGTGCATGGCCTCTGTCCGTCCTGGGTTTGTTGGACTAGAGCCAGACACCAGAAGTGCGCCTTTGTGGGAGAGGTGAATAGTGCGGATCCTGTTTCAGTCTAAAGACTGAAACAGGATCCGCACTTTTCACCGTTCCTTTCAGAATCATTTGATTCATCAGCTAGGAACGGCGATTCCTTCTCCAGACCAATCGAAGGCTAGGCCAAGTAACTCGATCTTTCCAAGAGGTGTGTGGCACAACTTTTGAAAAACCGCTAGGGGGAGAACTATTTGGTATTTTTCCGTAGCACTTTTCACCGTAATTGTCATAAGGTTGGTCTCTGCATCCTTAAGCATATGAGCGTTTTCACAGACGAAAGCAGGCTGAGGCCCAGTAAACTTGGCCTTTCCAAGAGTTGGTCCTAGAGACTACAAAGAAAGTGTTCTTTTAAGTATTATTCCACTGGGGTTTCACCATGATTTTCAGAACCCGAGCAGGTTTCTCACATTAGCATAAGAATCCTGCCTGGTAGTTGAGATTTCTGGGTGGCGTGTAAGAGCGGGGATCCTGTCAGCCCTGCCTTTGATTGGGTTATCTCCAGAGTTGGTAAGTGCATATTTGCGTGAGATGGGAAAAGTGTGGATCGTGCTTCAGATTTCCTCCTGACCCTTTTGAAATGACCAGTATGTTGGTAATTATTTGCCATTTCCATAGCGTTTTCACCGTAATAGTCAAGAGGTCGGTCTCTGCATCCTGAAGCCTATGATGCTTTTCGCAGAGAAACCTCTGCTGAGGCCCAGGTAACTTGGTATTTCCCGTACCTGGCACCGGAGCCTTCGAAGATAGGATTGTTTTCAGTATTATTTCACCATCCTTTACCCAGTGTTTCAAGAACGGGAGCCCTTTTCAACCGTTAGCGTAGGAATCCTTCTTTGGAGATGAGATATTTTTCTGGGGTGGCAAGTGCATGGCCTCTGTCCGTCCTGGGTTTGTTGGACTAGCGCCAGACACGAGAAGTGCGCCTTTGTGGGAGAGGTGAATAGTGCGGATCCTGTTTCAGTCTAAAGACTGAAACAGGATCCGCACTTTTCACCGTTCCTTTCAGAATCATTTGATTCATCAGCTAGGAACGGCGATTCCTTCTCCAGACCAATCGAAGGCTAGGCCAAGTAACTCGATCTTTCCAAGAGGTGTGTGGCACAACTTTTGAAAAACCGCTAGGGGGAGAACTATTTGGTATTTTTCCGTAGCACTTTTCACCGTAATTGTCATAAGGTTGGTCTCTGCATCCTTAAGGATACGAGCGTTTTTCCAGATGAAAGCAGGCTGAGGCCCAGTAAACTTGGCCTTTCCAAGAGTTGGTCCTAGAGACTACAAAGAAAGTGTTCTTTTAAATATTGTTTCACTGTGGTTTCACCATGATTTTCAGAACCCGAGCAGGTTTCTCACATTAGCGTAAGAATCCTGCCTGGTAGTTGAGATTTCGGGGTGGGGAGTAAGTGCGGGGCTTCTGGCAGCCCTGCCTTTGATTGGTTTACCTCCAGAGTTGGTAAGCGCATATTTGCGTGAGATGGGAAAAGTGTGGATCGTGCTTCAGATTTCCTCGTGACCCTTTTAAATCACCAGTATGTTGGTAATTATTTGCCATTTCCGTAGCGTTTTGCACCGTAGTAGTCATGAGGTCGGTCTCTGCATCCTGAAGCCTATGATGCTTTTCGCAGGGAAACCTCTGCTGAGGCCCAGGTAACTTGGTATTTCCCGTACCTGGCACCGGAGCCTTGAAAGATAGGGTTGTTTTCAGTATTATTTCACCATCCTTTACCCAGTGTTTCAAGAACGGGAGCCCTTTTCAACCGTTAGCGTAGGAATCCTTCTTTGGAGATGAGATATTTTTCTGGGGTGGCAAGTGCATGGCCTCTGTCAGTCCTGGGTTTGTTGGACTAGCGCCAGACAGGAGAAGTGCGCCTTTGTGGGAGAGGTGAATAGTGCGGATCCTGTTTCAGTCTAAAGACTGAAACAGGATCCGCACTTTTCACCGTTCCTTTCAGAATCATTTGATTCATCAGCTAGGAACGGCGATTCCTTCTCCAGACCAATCGAAGGCTAGGCCAAGTAACTCGATCTTTCCAAGAGGTGTGTGGCACAACTTTTGAAAAACCGCTAGGGGGAGAACTATTTGGTATTTTTCCGTAGCACTTTTCACCGTAATTGTC
Organism: Lemur catta; assembly: GCF_020740605.2. Classification (NCBI taxonomy): domain Eukaryota; kingdom Metazoa; phylum Chordata; class Mammalia; order Primates; family Lemuridae; genus Lemur; species Lemur catta. Next base: position 28,955,122 of record NC_059155.1, on the reverse strand, counting down.
ATAAGGTTGGTCTCTGCATCCTTAAGCATATGAGCGTTTTCACAGACGAAAGCAGGCTGAGGCCCAGTAAACTTGGCCTTTCCAAGAGTTGGTCCTAGAGACTACAAAGAAAGTGTTCTTTTAAGTATTATTCCACTGGGGTTTCACCATGATTTTCAGAACCCGAGCAGGTTTCTCACATTAGCATAAGAATCCTGCCTGGTAGTTGAGATTTCTGGGTGGCGTGTAAGAGCGGGGATCCTGTCAGCCCTGCCTTTGATTGGGTTATCTCCAGAGTTGGTAAGTGCATATTTGCGTGAGATGGGAAAAGTGTGGATCGTGCTTCAGATTTCCTCCTGACCCTTTTGAAATGACCAGTATGTTGGTAATTATTTGCCATTTCCATAGCGTTTTCACCGTAATAGTCAAGAGGTCGGTCTCTGCATCCTGAAGCCTATGATGCTTTTCGCAGAGAAACCTCTGCTGAGGCCCAGGTAACTTGGTATTTCCCGTACCTGGCACCGGAGCCTTCGAAGATAGGATTGTTTTCAGTATTATTTCACCATCCTTTACCCAGTGTTTCAAGAACGGGAGCCCTTTTCAACCGTTAGCGTAGGAATCCTTCTTTGGAGATGAGATATTTTTCTGGGGTGGCAAGTGCATGGCCTCTGTCCGTCCTGGGTTTGTTGGACTAGCGCCAGACACGAGAAGTGCGCCTTTGTGGGAGAGGTGAATAGTGCGGATCCTGTTTCAGTCTAAAGACTGAAACAGGATCCGCACTTTTCACCGTTCCTTTCAGAATCATTTGATTCATCAGCTAGGAACGGCGATTCCTTCTCCAGACCAATCGAAGGCTAGGCCAAGTAACTCGATCTTTCCAAGAGGTGTGTGGCACAACTTTTGAAAAACCGCTAGGGGGAGAACTATTTGGTATTTTTCCGTAGCACTTTTCACCGTAATTGTCATAAGGTTGGTCTCTGCATCCTTAAGGATACGAGCGTTTTTCCAGATGAAAGCAGGCTGAGGCCCAGTAAACTTGGCCTTTCCAAGAGTTGGTCCTAGAGACTACAAAGAAAGTGTTCTTTTAAATATTGTTTCACTGTGGTTTCACCATGATTTTCAGAACCCGAGCAGGTTTCTCACATTAGCGTAAGAATCCTGCCTGGTAGTTGAGATTTCGGGGTGGGGAGTAAGTGCGGGGCTTCTGGCAGCCCTGCCTTTGATTGGTTTACCTCCAGAGTTGGTAAGCGCATATTTGCGTGAGATGGGAAAAGTGTGGATCGTGCTTCAGATTTCCTCGTGACCCTTTTAAATCACCAGTATGTTGGTAATTATTTGCCATTTCCGTAGCGTTTTGCACCGTAGTAGTCATGAGGTCGGTCTCTGCATCCTGAAGCCTATGATGCTTTTCGCAGGGAAACCTCTGCTGAGGCCCAGGTAACTTGGTATTTCCCGTACCTGGCACCGGAGCCTTGAAAGATAGGGTTGTTTTCAGTATTATTTCACCATCCTTTACCCAGTGTTTCAAGAACGGGAGCCCTTTTCAACCGTTAGCGTAGGAATCCTTCTTTGGAGATGAGATATTTTTCTGGGGTGGCAAGTGCATGGCCTCTGTCAGTCCTGGGTTTGTTGGACTAGCGCCAGACAGGAGAAGTGCGCCTTTGTGGGAGAGGTGAATAGTGCGGATCCTGTTTCAGTCTAAAGACTGAAACAGGATCCGCACTTTTCACCGTTCCTTTCAGAATCATTTGATTCATCAGCTAGGAACGGCGATTCCTTCTCCAGACCAATCGAAGGCTAGGCCAAGTAACTCGATCTTTCCAAGAGGTGTGTGGCACAACTTTTGAAAAACCGCTAGGGGGAGAACTATTTGGTATTTTTCCGTAGCACTTTTCACCGTAATTGTCATAAGGTTGGTCTCTGCATCCTTAAGCATATGAGCGTTTTCACAGACGAAAGCAGGCTGAGGCCCAGTAAACTTGGCCTTTCCAAGAGTTGGTCCTAGAGACTACAAAGAAAGTGTTCTTTTAAGTATTATTCCACTGGGGTTTCACCATGATTTTCAGAACCCGAGCAGGTTTCTCACATTAGCATAAGAATCCTGCCTGGTAGTTGAGATTTCTGGGTGGCGTGTAAGAGCGGGGATCCTGTCAGCCCTGCCTTTGATTGGGTTATCTCCAGAGTTGGTAAGTGCATATTTGCGTGAGATGGGAAAAGTGTGGATCGTGCTTCAGATTTCCTCCTGACCCTTTTGAAATGACCAGTATGTTGGTAATTATTTGCCATTTCCATAGCGTTTTCACCGTAATAGTCAAGAGGTCGGTCTCTGCATCCTGAAGCCTATGATGCTTTTCGCAGAGAAACCTCTGCTGAGGCCCTGGTAACTTGGTATTTCCCGTACCTGGCACCGGAGCCTTCGAAGATAGGATTGTTTTCAGTATTTTTTCACCATCCTTTACCCAGTGTTTCAAGAACGGGAGCCCTTTTCAACCGTTAGCGTAGGAATCCTTCTTTGGAGATGAGATATTTTTCTGCGGTGGCAAGTGCATGGCCTCTGTCCGTCCTGGGTTTGTTGGACTAGAGCCAGACACCAGAAGTGCGCCTTTGTGGGAGAGGTGAATAGTGCGGATCCTGTTTCAGTCTAAAGACTGAAACAGGATCCGCACTTTTCACCGTTCCTTTCAGAATCATTTGATTCATCAGCTAGGAATGGCGATTGCTTCACCAGACCAATCGAAGGCTAGGCCAAAGTAACTCGATCTTTCCAAGAGTTGTGTGGCACAACGTTTGAAAGAACCGCTAAGTGGAGAACTATTTGGTATTTTTCCGAAGCACTTTTCACCGTAATTGTCATAAGGTTGGTCTCTGCATCCTTAAGGATACGAGCGTTTTTACAGATGAAAGCAGGCTGAGGCCCAGTAAACTTGGCCTTTCCAAGAGTTGGTCCTAGAGACTACAAAGAAAGTGTTCCTTTAAGTATTATTCCACTGTGGTTTCACCATGATTTTCAGAACCCAAGCATGTTTCTCACATTAGCATAAGAATCCTGCCTGGTAGTTGAGATTTCGGGGTGGGGAGTAAGTGCGGGGCTTCTGGCAGCCCTGCCTTTGATTGGTTTACCTCCAGAGTTGGTAAGTGCATATTTGCGTGAGATGGGAAAAGTGTGGATCGTGCTTCAGATTTCCTCCTGACCCTTTTAAATCACCAGTATGTTGGTAATCATTTGCCATTTCCGTAGCGTTTTGCACCGTAGTAGTCATGAGGTCGGTTTCTGCATCCTTAAGCCTATGATGCTTTTCGCAGAGAAACCTCTGTTGAGGCCCAGGTAACTTGGTATTTCCCATACCTGGCACCGGAGCCTTGGAAGATAGGATTGTGTTCAGTATTATTTCACCATCCTTTACCCAGTGTTTCAAGAACGGGAGCCCTTTTCAACCGTTAGCGTAGGAATCCTTCTTTGGAGATGAGATATTTTTCTGGGGTGGCACGTGCATGGCCTCTGTCAGTCCTGGGTTTGTTGGACTAGCGCCAGACACGAGAAGTGCGCCTTTGTGGGAGAGGTGAATAGTGCGGATCCTGTTTCAGTCTAAAGACTGAAACAGGATCCGAACTTTTCACCGTTCCTTTCAGAATCATTTGATTCATCAGCTAGGAACGGCGATTCCTTCTCCAGACCAATCGAAGGCTAGGCCAAGTAAGTCGATCTTTCCAAGAGGTGTGTGGCACAACTTTTGAAAAACCGCTAGGGGGAGAACTGTTTGGTATTTTTCCGTAGCACTTTTCACCGTAATTGTCATAAGGTTGGTCTCTGCATCCTTAAGGATACGAGCGTTTTTCCAGATGAAAGCAGGCTGAGGCCCAGTAAACTTGGCATTTCCAAGAGTTGGTCCTAGAGACTACAAAGAAAGTGTTCTTTTAAGTATTGTTTCACTGTGGTTTCACCATGATTTTCAGAACCCAAGCAGGTTTCTCACATTAGCGTAAGAATCCTGCCTGGTAGTTGAGATTTCGGGGTCGGGAGTAAGTGCGGGGCTTCTGGCAGCCCTGCCTTTGATTGGTTTACCTCCAGAGTTGGTAAGTGCATATTTGTGTGAGATGGGAAAAGTGTGGATCGTGCTTCAGATTTCCTCCTGACCCTTTTAAATCACCAGTATGTTGGTAATTATTTGCCATTTCCGTAGCGTTTTGCACCGTAGTAGTCATGAGGTCGGTCTCTGCATCCTTAAGCCTATGATGCTTTTCGCAGAGAAACCTCTGTTGAGGCCCAGGTAACTTGGTATTTCCCATACCTGGCACCGGAGCCTTGGAAGATAGGATTGTGTTCAGTATTATTTCACCATCCTTTACCCAGTGTTTCAAGAACGGGAGCCCTCTTCAACCGTTAGCGTAGGAATCGTTCTTTGGAAATGAGATATTTTTCTGGGGTGGCAAGTGCATGGCCTCTGTCCGTCCTGGGTTTGTTGGTCTAGAGCCAGACACCAGAAGTGCGCCTTTGTGGGAGAGGTGAATAGTGGGGATCCTGTTTCAGTCTAAAGACTGAAACAGGATCCGCACTTTTCACCGTTCCTTTCAGAATCATTTGATTCATCAGCTAGGAACGGCGATTCCTTCTCCAGACCAATCGAAGGCTAGGCCAAGTAACTCGATCTTTCCAAGACGTGTGTGGCACAACTTTTGAAAAACCGCTAGGGGGAGAACTATTTGGTATTTTTCCGTAGCACTTTTCACCGTAATTGTCATAAGGTTGGTCTCTGCATCCTTAAGCATATGAGCGTTTTCACAGACGAAAGCAGGCTGAGGCCCAGTAAACTTGGCCTTTCCAAGAGTTGGTCCTAGAGACTACAAAGAAAGTGTTCTTTTAAGTATTATTCCACTGGGGTTTCACCATGATTTTCAGAACCCGAGCAGGTTTCTCACATTAGCATAAGAATCCTGCCTGGTAGTTGAGATTTCTGGGTGGCGTGTAAGAGCGGGGATCCTGTCAGCCCTGCCTTTGATTGGGTTATCTCCAGAGTTGGTAAGTGCATATTTGCGTGAGATGGGAAAAGTGTGGATCGTGCTTCAGATTTCCTCCTGACCCTTTTGAAATGACCAGTATGTTGGTAATTATTTGCCATTTCCATAGCGTTTTCACCGTAATAGTCAAGAGGTCGGTCTCTGCATCCTGAAGCCTATGATGCTTTTCGCAGAGAAACCTCTGCTGAGGCCCTGGTAACTTGGTATTTCCCGTACCTGGCACCGGAGCCTTCGAAGATAGGATTGTTTTCAGTATTTTTTCACCATCCTTTACCCAGTGTTTCAAGAACGGGAGCCCTTTTCAACCGTTAGCGTAGGAATCCTTCTTTGGAGATGAGATATTTTTCTGGGGTGGCAAGTGCATGGCCTCTGTCCGTCCTGGGTTTGTTGGACTAGCGCCAGACACCAGAAGTGCGCCTTTGTGGGAGAGGTGAATAGTGCGGATCCTGTTTCAGTCTAAAGACTGAAACAGGATCCGCACTTTTCACCGTTCCTTTCAGAATCATTTGATTCATCAGCTAGGAACGGCGATTCCTTCTCCAGACCAATCGAAGGCTAGGCCAAGTAACTCGATCTTTCCAAGAGGTGTGTGGCACAACTTTTGAAAAACCGCTAGGGGGAGAACTATTTGGTATTTTTCCGTAGCACTTTTCACCGTAATTGTCATAAGGTTGGTCTCTGCATCCTTAAGCATATGAGCGTTTTCACAGACGAAAGCAGGCTGAGGCCCAGTAAACTTGGCCTTTCCAAGAGTTGGTCCTAGAGGCTACAAAGAAAGTGTTCTTTTAAGTATTATTCCACTGGGGTTTCACCATGATTTTCAGAACCCGAGCAGGTTTCTCACATTAGCATAAGAATCCTGCCTGGTAGTTGAGATTTCTGGGTGGCGTGTAAGAGCGGGAATCCTGTCAGCCCTGCCTTTGATTGGGTTATCTCCAGAGTTGGTAAGTGCATATTTGCGTGAGATGGGAAAAGTGTGGATCGTGCTTCAGATTTCCTCCTGACCCTTTTAAATCACCAGAATGTTGGTAATCATTTGCAATTTCCATAGCGTTTTGAACCGTAGGAGTCATGAGGTCGGTCTCTGCATCCTGAAGCCTATGATGCTTTTCGCAGAGAAACCTCTGCTGAGGCGCAGGTATCTTGGTATTTCCCATACCTGGCATCGGAGCCTTGAAAGATAGGGTTGTTTTCAGTATTATTTCACCATCCTTTACCCAGTGTTTCAAGAACGGGAGCCCTTTTCAACCGTTAGCGTAGGAATCCTTCCTTGGAGATGAGATATTTTTCTGTGGTGGCAAGTGCATGGCCTCTGTCCGTCCTGGGTTTGTTGGACTAGCGCCAGACACCAGAAGTGCGCCTTTGTGGGAGAGGTGAATAGTGCGGATCCTGTTTCAGTCTAAAGACTGAAACAGGATCCACACTTTTCACCGTTCCTTTCAGAATCATTTGATTCATCAGCTAGGAACGGCGATTCCTTCTCCAGACCAATCGAAGGCTAGGCCAAGTAACTCGATCTTTCCAAGAGGTGTGTGGCACAACTTTTGAAAAACCGCTAGGGGGAGAACTATTTGGTATTTTTCCGTAGCACTTTTAACCGTAATTGTCATAAGGTTGGTCTCTGCATCCTTAAGGATACGAGCGTTTTTCGAGATGAAAGCAGGCTGAGGCCCAGTAAACCTGGCCTTTCCAAGAGTTGGTCCTAGAGACTACAAAGAAAGTGTTCCTTTAAGTATTATTCCACTGTGGTTTCACCATGATTTTCAGAACCCAAGCAGGTTTCTCACATTAGCGTAAGAATCCTGCCTGGTAGTTGAGATTTCGGGGTGGGGAGTAAGTGCGGGGCTTCTGGCAGCCCTGCCTTTGATTGGTTTACCTCCAGAGTTGGTAAGTGCATATTTGCGTGAGATGGGAAAAGTGTGGATCGTGCTTCAGATTTCCTCCTGACCCTTTTAAATCACCAGTATGTTGGTAATTATTTGCCATTTCCGTAGCGTTTTGCACCGTAGTAGTCATGAGGTCGCTCTCTGCATCCTTAAGCCTATGATGCTTTTTGCAGAGAAACCTCTGTTGAGGCCCAGGTAACTTGGTATTTCCCATACCTGGCACCGGAGCCTTGGAAGATAGGATTGTGTTCAGTATTATTTCACCATCCTTTACCCAGTGTTTCAAGAACGGGAGCGCTTTTCAACCGTTAGCGTAGGAATCCTTCTTTGGAGATGAGATATTTTTCTGGGGTGGCAAGTGCATGGCCTCTGTCCGTCCTGGGTTTGTTGGACTAGAGCCAGACACCAGAAGTGCGCCTTTGTGGGAGAGGTGAATAGTGCGGATCCTGTTTCAGTCTAAAGACTGAAACAGGATCCGCACTTTTCACCGTTCCTTTCAGAATCATTTGATTCATCAGCTAGGAATGGCGATTGCTTCACCAGACCAATCGAAGGCTAGGCCAAAGTAACTCGATCTTTCCAAGAGTTGTGTGGCACAACGTTTGAAAGAACCGCTAAGTGGAGAACTATTTGGTATTTTTCCGAAGCACTTTTCACCGTAATTGTCATAAGGTTGGTCTCTGCATCCTTAAGGATACGAGCGTTTTTACAGATGAAAGCAGGCTGAGGCAAAGTAAACTTGGCCTTTCCAAGAGTTGGTCCTAGAGACTACAAAGAAAGTGTTCCTTTAAGTATTATTCCACTGTGGTTTCACCATGATTTTCAGAACCCAAGCATGTTTCTCACATTAGCATAAGAATCCTGCCTGGTAGTTGAGATTTCGGGGTGGGGAGTAAGTGCGGGGCTTCTGGCAGCCCTGCCTTTGATTGGTTTACCTCCAGAGTTGGTAAGTGCATATTTGCGTGAGATGGGAAAAGTGTGGATCGTGCTTCAGATTTCCTCCTGACCCTTTTAAATCACCAGTATGTTGGTAATTATTTGCCATTTCCGTAGCGTTTTGCACCGTAGTAGTCATGAGGTCGGTCTCTGCATCCTTAAGCCTATGATGCTTTTCGCAGAGAAACCTCTGTTGAGGCCCAGGTAACTTGGTATTTCCCATACCTGGCACCGGAGCCTTGGAAGATAGGATTGTGTTCAGTATTATTTCACCATCCTTTACCCAGTGTTTCAAGAACGGGAGCCCTCTTCAACCGTTAGCGTAGGAATCGTTCTTCGGAAATGAGATATTTTTCTGGGGTGGCAAGTGCATGGCCTCTGTCCGTCCTGGGTTTGTTGGACTAGAGCCAGACACCAGAAGTGCGCCTTTGTGGGAGAGGTGAATAGTGGGGATCCTGTTTCAGTCTAAAGACTGAAACAGGATCCGCACTTTTCACCGTTCCTTTCAGAATCATTTGATTCATCAGCTAGGAACGGCGATTCCTTCTCCAGACCAATCGAAGGCTAGGCCAAGTAACTCGATCTTTCCAAGAGGTGTGTGGCACAACTTTTGAAAAACCGCTAGGGGGAGAACTATTTGGTATTTTTCCGTAGCACTTTTCACCGTAATTGTCATAAGGTTGGTCTCTGCATCCTTAAGCATATGAGCGTTTTCACAGACGAAAGCAGGCTGAGGCCCAGTAAACTTGGCCTTTCCAAGAGTTGGTCCTAGAGACTACAAAGAAAGTGTTCTTTTAAGTATTATTCCACTGGGGTTTCACCATGATTTTCAGAACCCGAGCAGGTTTCTCACATTAGCATAAGAATCCTGCCTGGTAGTTGAGATTTCTGGGTGGCGTGTAAGAGCGGGGATCCTGTCAGCCCTGCCTTTGATTGGGTTATCTCCAGAGTTGGTAAGTGCATATTTGCGTGAGATGGGAAAAGTGTGGATCGTGCTTCAGATTTCCTCCTGACCCTTTTGAAATGACCAGTATGTTGGTAATTATTTGCCATTTCCATAGCGTTTTCACCGTAATAGTCAAGAGGTCGGTCTCTGCATCCTGAAGCCTATGATGCTTTTCGCAGAGAAACCTCTGCTGAGGCCCTGGTAACTTGGTATTTCCCGTACCTGGCACCGGAGCCTTCGAAGATAGGATTGTTTTCAGTATTTTTTCACCATCCTTTACCCAGTGTTTCAAGAACGGGAGCCCTTTTCAACCGTTAGCGTAGGAATCCTTCTTTGGAGATGAGATATTTTTCTGGGGTGGCAAGTGCATGGCCTCTGTCCGTCCTGGGTTTGTTGGACTAGCGCCAGACACGAGAAGTGCGCCTTTGTGGGAGAGGTGAATAGTGCGGATCCTGTTTCAGTCTAAAGACTGAAACAGGATCCGCACTTTTCACCGTTCCTTTCAGAATCATTTGATTCATCAGCTAGGAACGGCGATTCCTTCTCCAGACCAATCGAAGGCTAGGCCAAGTAACTCGATCTTTCCAAGAGGTGTGTGGCACAACTTTTGAAAAACCGCTAGGGGGAGAACTATTTGGTATTTTTCCGTAGCACTTTTCACCGTAATTGTCATAAGGTTGGTCTCTGCATCCTTAAGCATATGAGCGTTTTCACAGACGAAAGCAGGCTGAGGCCCAGTAAACTTGGCCTTTCCAAGAGTTGGTCCTAGAGGCTACAAAGAAAGTGTTCTTTTAAGTATTATTCCACTGGGGTTTCACCATGATTTTCAGAACCCGAGCAGGTTTCTCACATTAGCATAAGAATCCTGCCTGGTAGTTGAGATTTCTGGGTGGCGTGTAAGAGCGGGAATCCTGTCAGCCCTGCCTTTGATTGGGTTATCTCCAGAGTTGGTAAGTGCATATTTGCGTGAGATGGGAAAAGTGTGGATCGTGCTTCAGATTTCCTCCTGACCCTTTTAAATCACCAGAATGTTGGTAATCATTTGCAATTTCCATAGCGTTTTGAACCGTAGGAGTCATGAGGTCGGTCTCTGCATCCTGAAGCCTATGATGCTTTTCGCAGAGAAACCTCTGCTGAGGCGCAGGTATCTTGGTATTTCCCATACCTGGCATCGGAGCCTTGAAAGATAGGGTTGTTTTCAGTATTATTTCACCATCCTTTACCCAGTGTTTCAAGAACGGGAGCCCTTTTCAACCGTTAGCGTAGGAATCCTTCCTTGGAGATGAGATATTTTTCTGTGGTGGCAAGTGCATGGCCTCTGTCCGTCCTGGGTTTGTTGGACTAGCGCCAGACACCAGAAGTGCGCCTTTGTGGGAGAGGTGAATAGTGCGGATCCTGTTTCAGTCTAAAGACTGAAACAGGATCCACACTTTTCACCGTTCCTTTCAGAATCATTTGATTCATCAGCTAGGAACGGCGATTCCTTCTCCAGACCAATCGAAGGCTAGGCCAAGTAACTCGATCTTTCCAAGAGGTGTGTGGCACAACTTTTGAAAAACCGCTAGGGGGAGAACTATTTGGTATTTTTCCGTAGCACTTTTCACCGTAATTGTCATAAGGTTGGTCTCTGCATCCTTAAGGATACGAGCGTTTTTAGAGATGAAAGCAGGCTGAGGCCCAGTAAACCTGGCCTTTCCAAGAGTTGGTCCTAGAGACTACAAAGAAAGTGTTCCTTTAAGTATTATTCCACTGTGGTTTCACCATGATTTTCAGAACCCAAGCAGGTTTCTCACATTAGCGTAAGAATCCTGCCTGGTAGTTGAGATTTCGGGGTGGGGAGTAAGTGCGGGGCTTCTGGCAGCCCTGCCTTTGATTGGTTTACCTCCAGAGTTGGTAAGTGCATATTTGCGTGAGATGGGAAAAGTGTGGATCGTGCTTCAGATTTCCTCCTGACCCTTTTAAATCACCAGTATGTTGGTAATTATTTGCCATTTCCGTAGCGTTTTGCACCGTAGTAGTCATGAGGTCGGTCTCTGCATCCTTAAGCCTATGATGCTTTTCGCAGAGAAACCTCTGTTGAGGCCCAGGTAACTTGGTATTTCCCATACCTGGCACCGGAGCCTTGGAAGATAGGATTGTGTTCAGTATTATTTCACCATCCTTTACCCAGTGTTTCAAGAACGGGAGCCCTCTTGAACCGTTAGCGTAGGAATCGTTCTTTGGAAATGAGATATTTTTCTGGGGTGGCAAGTGCATGGCCTCTGTCCGTCCTGGGTTTGTTGGACTAGAGCCAGACACCAGAAGTGCGCCTTTGTGGGAGAGGTGAATAGTGGGGATCCTGTTTCAGTCTAAAGACTGAAACAGGATCCGCACTTTTCACCGTTCCTTTCAGAATCATTTGATTCATCAGCTAGGAACGGCGATTCCTTCTCCAGACCAATCGAAGGCTAGGCCAAGTAACTCGATCTTTCCAAGAGGTGTGTGGCACAACTTTTGAAAAACCGCTAGGGGGAGAACTATTTGGTATTTTTCCGTAGCACTTTTCACCGTAATTGTCATAAGGTTGGTCTCTGCATCCTTAAGCATATGAGCGTTTTCACAGACGAAAGCAGGCTGAGGCCCAGTAAACTTGGCCTTTCCAAGAGTTGGTCCTAGAGACTACAAAGAAAGTGTTCTTTTAAGTATTATTCCACTGGGGTTTCACCATGATTTTCAGAACCCGAGCAGGTTTCTCACATTAGCATAAGAATCCTGCCTGGTAGTTGAGATTTCTGGGTGGCGTGTAAGAGCGGGGATCCTGTCAGCCCTGCTTTTGATTGGGTTATCTCCAGAGTTGGTAAGTGCATATTTGCGTGAGATGGGAAAAGTGTGGATCGTGCTTGAGATTTCCTCCTGACCCTTTTGAAATGACCAGTATGTTGGTAATTATTTGCCATTTCCATAGCGTTTTCACCGTAATAGTCAAGAGGTCGGTCTCTGCATCCTGAAGCCTATGATGCTTTTCGCAGAGAAACCTCTGCTGAGGCCCTGGTAACTTGGTATTTCCCGTACCTGGCACCGGAGCCTTCGAAGATAGGATTGTTTTCAGTATTTTTTCACCATCCTTTACCCAGTGTTTCAAGAACGGGAGCCCTTTTCAACCGTTAGCGTAGGAATCCTTCTTTGGAGATGAGATATTTTTCTGGGGTGGCAAGTGCATGGCCTCTGTCCGTCCTGGGTTTGTTGGACTAGCGCCAGACACGAGAAGTGCGCCTTTGTGGGAGAGGTGAATAGTGCGGATCCTGTTTCAGTCTAAAGACTGAAACAGGATCCGCACTTTTCACCGTTCCTTTCAGAATCATTTGATTCATCAGCTAGGAACGGCGATTCCTTCTCCAGACCAATCGAAGGCTAGGCCAAGTAACTCGATCTTTCCAAGAGGTGTGTGGCACAACTTTTGAAAAACCGCTAGGGGGAGAACTATTTGGTATTTTTCCGTAGCACTTTTCACCGTAATTGTCATAAGGTTGGTCTCTGCATCCTTAAGCATATGAGCGTTTTCACAGACGAAAGCAGGCTGAGGCCCAGTAAACTTGGCCTTTCCAAGAGTTGGTCCTAGAGGCTACAAAGACAGTGTTCTTTTAAGTATTATTCCACTGGGGTTTCACCATGATTTTCAGAACCCGAGCAGGTTTCTCACATTAGCATAAGAATCCTGCCTGGTAGTTGAGATTTCTGGGTGGCGTGTAAGAGCGGGAATCCTGTCAGCCCTGCCTTTGATTGGGTTATCTCCAGAGTTGGTAAGTGCATATTTGCGTGAGATGGGAAAAGTGTGGATCGTGCTTCAGATTTCCTCCTGACCCTTTTAAATCACCAGAATGTTGGTAATCATTTGCAATTTCCATAGCGTTTTGAACCGTAGGAGTCATGAGGTCGGTCTCTGCATCCTGAAGCCTATGATGCTTTTCGCAGAGAAACCTCTGCTGAGGCGCAGGTATCTTGGTATTTCCCATACCTGGCATCGGAGCCTTGAAAGATAGGGTTGTTTTCAGTATTATTTCACCATCCTTTACCCAGTGTTTCAAGAACGGGAGCCCTTTTCAACCGTTAGCGTAGGAATCCTTCCTTGGAGATGAGATATTTTTCTGTGGTGGCAAGTGCATGGCCTCTGTCCGTCCTGGGTTTGTTGGACTAGCGCCAGACACCAGAAGTGCGCCTTTGTGGGAGAGGTGAATAGTGCGGATCCTGTTTCAGTCTAAAGACTGAAACAGGATCCACACTTTTCACCGTTCCTTTCAGAATCATTTGATTCATCAGCTAGGAACGGCGATTCCTTCTCCAGACCAATCGAAGGCTAGGCCAAGTAACTCGATCTTTCCAAGAGGTGTGTGGCACAACTTTTGAAAAACCGCTAGGGGGAGAACTATTTGGTATTTTTCCGTAGCACTTTTCACCGTAATTGTCATAAGGTTGGTCTCTGCATCCTTAAGGATACGAGCGTTTTTAGAGATGAAAGCAGGCTGAGGCCCAGTAAACCTGGCCTTTCCAAGAGTTGGTCCTAGAGACTACAAAGAAAGTGTTCCTTTAAGTATTATTCCACTGTGGTTTCACCATGATTTTCAGAACCCAAGCAGGTTTCTCACATTAGCGTAAGAATCCTGCCTGGTAGTTGAGATTTCGGGGTGGGGAGTAAGTGCGGGGCTTCTGGCAGCCCTGCCTTTGATTGGTTTACCTCCAGAGTTGGTAAGTGCATATTTGCGTAAGATGGGAAAAGTGTGGATCGTGCTTCAGATTTCCTCCTGACCCTTTTAAATCACCAGTATGTTGGTAATTATTTGCCATTTCCGTAGCGTTTTGCACCGTAGTAGTCATGAGGTCGCTCTCTGCATCCTTAAGCCTATGATGCTTTTCGCAGAGAAACCTCTGTTGAGGCCCAGGTAACTTGGTATTTCCCATACCTGGCACCGGAGCCTTGGAAGATAGGATTGTGTTCAGTATTATTTCACCATCCTTTACCCAGTGTTTCAAGAACGGGAGCGCTTTTCAACCGTTAGCGTAGGAATCCTTCTTTGGAGATGAGATATTTTTCTGGGGTGGCAAGTGCATGGCCTCTGTCCGTCCTGGGTTTGTTGGACTAGAGCCAGACACCAGAAGTGCGCCTTTGTGGGAGAGGTGAATAGTGCGGATCCTGTTTCAGTCTAAAGACTGAAACAGGATCCGCACTTTTCACCGTTCCTTTCAGAATCATTTGATTCATCAGCTAGGAATGGCGATTGCTTCACCAGACCAATCGAAGGCTAGGCCAAAGTAACTCGATCTTTCCAAGAGTTGTGTGGCACAACGTTTGAAAGAACCGCTAAGTGGAGAACTATTTGGTATTTTTCCGAAGCACTTTTCACCGTAATTGTCATAAGGTTGGTCTCTGCATCCTTAAGGATACGAGCGTTTTTACAGATGAAAGCAGGCTGAGGCCCAGTAAACTTGGCCTTTCCAAGAGTTGGTCCTAGAGACTACAAAGAAAGTGTTCCTTTAAGTATTATTCCACTGTGGTTTCACCATGATTTTCAGAACCCAAGCATGTTTCTCACATTAGCATAAGAATCCTGCCTGGTAGTTGAGATTTCGGGGTGGGGAGTAAGTGCGGGGCTTCTGGCAGCCCTGCCTTTGATTGGTTTACCTCCAGAGTTGGTAAGTGCATATTTGCGTGAGATGGGAAAAGTGTGGATCGTGCTTCAGATTTCCTCCTGACCCTTTTAAATCACCAGTATGTTGGTAATTATTTGCCATTTCCGTAGCGTTTTGCACCGTAGTAGTCATGAGGTCGGTCTCTGCATCCTTAAGCCTATGATGCTTTTCGCAGAGAAACCTCTGTTGAGGCCCAGGTAACTTGGTATTTCCCATACCTGGCACCGGAGCCTTGGAAGATAGGATTGTGTTCAGTATTATTTCACCATCCTTTACCCAGTGTTTCAAGAACGGGAGCCCTCTTCAACCGTTAGCGTAGGAATCGTTCTTTGGAAATGAGATATTTTTCTGGGGTGGCAAGTGCATGGCCTCTGTCCGTCCTGGGTTTGTTGGACTAGAGCCAGACACCAGAAGTGCGCCTTTGTGGGAGAGGTGAATAGTGGGGATCCTGTTTCAGTCTAAAGACTGAAACAGGATCCGCACTTTTCACCGTTCCTTTCAGAATCATTTGATTCATCAGCTAGGAACGGCGATTCCTTCTCCAGACCAATCGAAGGCTAGGCCAAGTAACTCGATCTTTCCAAGAGGTGTGTGGCACAACTTTTGAAAAACCGCTAGGGGGAGAACTATTTGGTATTTTTCCGTAGCACTTTTCACCGTAATTGTCATAAGGTTGGTCTCTGCATCCTTAAGCATATGAGCGTTTTCACAGACGAAAGCAGGCTGAGGCCCAGTAAACTTGGCCTTTCCAAGAGTTGGTCCTAGAGACTACAAAGAAAGTGTTCTTTTAAGTATTATTCCACTGGGGTTTCACCATGATTTTCAGAACCCGAGCAGGTTTCTCACATTAGCATAAGAATCCTGCCTGGTAGTTGAGATTTCTGGGTGGCGTGTAAGAGCGGGGATCCTGTCAGCCCTGCCTTTGATTGGGTTATCTCCAGAGTTGGTAAGTGCATATTTGCGTGAGATGGGAAAAGTGTGGATCGTGCTTCAGATTTCCTCCTGACCCTTTTGAAATGACCAGTATGTTGGTAATTATTTGCCATTTCCATAGCGTTTTCACCGTAATAGTCAAGAGGTCGGTCTCTGCATCCTGAAGCCTATGATGCTTTTCGCAGAGAAACCTCTGCTGAGGCCCTGGTAACTTGGTATTTCCCGTACCTGGCACCGGAGCCTTCGAAGATAGGATTGTTTTCAGTATTTTTTCACCATCCTTTACCCAGTGTTTCAAGAACGGGAGCCCTTTTCAACCGTTAGCGTAGGAATCCTTCTTTGGAGATGAGATATTTTTCTGGGGTGGCAAGTGCATGGCCTCTGTCCGTCCTGGGTTTGTTGGACTAGCGCCAGACACGAGAAGTGCGCCTTTGTGGGAGAGGTGAATAGTGCGGATCCTGTTTCAGTCTAAAGACTGAAACAGGATCCGCACTTTTCACCGTTCCTTTCAGAATCATTTGATTCATCAGCTAGGAACGGCGATTCCTTCTCCAGACCAATCGAAGGCTAGGCCAAGTAACTCGATCTTTCCAAGAGGTGTGTGGCACAACTTTTGAAAAACCGCTAGGGGGAGAACTATTTGGTATTTTTCCGTAGCACTTTTCACCGTAATTGTCATAAGGTTGGTCTCTGCATCCTTAAGGATACGAGCGTTTTTACAGATGAAAGCAGGCTGAGGCCCAGTAAACTTGGCATTTACAAGAGTTGGTCCTAGAGACTACAAAGAAAGTGTTCTTTTAAGTATTGTTTCACTGTGGTTTCACCATGATTTTCAGAACCCAAGCAGGTTTCTCACATTAGCGTAAGAATCCTGCCTGGTAGTTGAGATTTCGGGGTGGGGAGTAAGTGCGGGGCTTCTGGCAGCCCTGCCTTTGATTGGTTTACCTCCAGAGTTGGTAAGTGCATATTTGCGTGAGATGGGAAAAGTGTGGATCGTGCTTCAGATTTCCTCGTGACCCTTTTAAATCACCAGTATGTTGGTAATTATTTGCCATTTCCGTAGCGTTTTGCACCGTAGTAGTCATGAGGTCGGTCTCTGCATCCTGAAGCCTATGATGCTTTTCGCAGAGAAACCTCTGCTGAGGCCCAGGTAACTTGGTATTTCCCATACCTGGCACCGGAGCCTTGAAAGATAGGGTTGTTTTCAGTATTATTTCACCATCCTTTACCCAGTGTTTCAAGAACGGGAGCCCTTTTCAACCGTTACCGTAGGAATCCTTCTTTGGAGATGAGATATTTTTCTGGGGTGGCAAGTGCATGGCCTCTGTCCGTCCTGGGTTTGTTGGACTAGAGCCAGACACCAGAAGTGCGCCTTTGTGGGAGAGGTGAATAGTGCGGATCCTGTTTCAGTCTAAAGACTGAAACAGGATCCGCACTTTTCACCGTTCCTTTCAGAATCATTTGATTCATCAGCTAGGAACGGTGATTCCTTCTCCAGACCAATCGAAGCCTAGGCCAAGTAACTCGATCTTTCCAAGAGGTGTGTGGCACAACTTTTGAAAAACCGCTAGGGGGAGAACTATTTGGTATTTTTCCGTAGCACTTTTCACCGTAATTGTCATAAGGTTGGTCTCTGCATCCTTAAGGATACGAGCGTTTTTACAGATGAAAGCAGGCCGAGGCCCAGTAAACTTGGCCTTTCCAAGAGTTGGGCCTAGAGACTACAAAGAAAGTGTTCCTTTAAGTATTATTCCACTGTGGTTTCACCATGATTTTCAGAACCCGAGCAGGTTTCTCACATTAGCATAAGAATCCTGCCTGGTAGTTGAGATTTCGGGGTGGGGAGTAAGTGCGGGGCTTCTGGCAGCCCTGCCTTTGATTGGTTTACCTCCAGAGTTGGTAAGTGCATATTTGCGTGAGATGGGAAAAGTGTGGATCGTGCTTCAGATTTCCTCCTGACCCTTTTGAAATGACCAGTATGTTGGTAATTATTTGCCATTTCCATAGCGTTTTCACCGTAATAGTCAAGAGGTCGGTCTCTGCATCCTGAAGCCTATGATGCTTTTCGCAGAGAAACCTCTGCTGAGGCCCAGGTAACTTGGTATTTCCCGTACCTGGCACCAGAGCCTGGGAAAATAGGATTGTTTTCAGTATTATTTCACCATCCTTTACCCAGTGTTTCAAGAACGGGAGCCCTTTTCAACCGTTAGCGTAGGAATCCTTCTTTGGAGATGAGATATTTTTCTGCGGTGGCAAGTGCATGGCCTCTGTCCGTCCTGGGTTTGTTGGACTAGCGCCAGACACCAGAAGTGCGCCTTTGTGGGAGAGGTGAATAGTGCGGATCCTGTTTCAGTCTAAAGACTGAAACAGGATCCGCACTTTTCACCGTTCCTTTCAGAATCATTTGATTCATCAGCTAGGAACGGCGATTCCTTCTCCAGACCAATCGAAGGCTAGGCCAAGTAACTCGATCATTCCAAGAGGTGTGTGGCACAACTTTTGAAAAACCGCTAGGGGGAGAACTATTTGGTATTTTTCCGTAGCACTTTTCACCGTAATTGTCATAAGGTTGGTCTCTGCATCCTTAAGGATACGAGCGTTTTTACAGATGAAAGCAGGCTGAGGCCCTGTAAACTTGGCCTTTCCAAGAGTTGGTCCTAGAGACTACAAAGAAAGTGTTCCTTTAAGTATTATTCCACTGTGGTTTCACCATGATTTTCAGAACCCGAGCAGGTTTCTCACATTAGCATAAGAATCCTGCCTGGTAGTTGAGATTTCGGGGTGGGGAGTAAGTGCGGGGCTTCTGGCAGCCCTGCCTTTGATTGGTTTACCTCCAGAGTTGGTAAGTGCATATTTGCGTGAGATGGGAAAAGTGTGGATCGTGCTTCAGATTTCCTCCTGACCCTTTTGAAATCACCAGTATGTTGGTAATTATTTGCCGTTTCCATAGCGTTTTGCACCGTAGTAATCATGAGGTCGGTCTCTGCATCCTGAAGCCTATGATGCTTTTCGCAGAGAAACCTCTGCTGAGGCCCTGGTAACTTGGTATTTCCCGTACCTGGCTCCGGAGCCTTGGAAGATAGGATTGTTTTCAGTATTATTTCACCATCCTTTACCCAGTGTTTCAAGAACGGGAGCCCTTTTCAACCGTTAGCGTAGGAATCCTTCTTTGGAGATGAGATATTTTTCTGGGGTGGCAAGTGCATGGCCTCTGTCAGTCCTGGGTTTGTTGGACTAGCGCCAGACACGAGAAGTGCGCCTTTGTGGGAGAGGTGAATAGTGCGGATCCTGTTTCAGTCTAAAGACTGAAACAGGATCCGCACTTTTCACCGTTCCTTTCAGAATCATTTGATTCATCAGCTAGGAACGGCGATTCCTTCTCCAGACCAATCGAAGGCTAGGCCAAGTAACTCAATCTTTCCAAGAGGTGTGTGGCACAACTTTTGAAAAACCGCTAGGGGGAGAACTATTTGGTATTTTTCCGTAGCACTTTTCACCGTAATTGTCATAAGGTTGGTCTCTGCATCCTTAAGCATATGAGCGTTTTCACAGACGAAAGCAGGCTGAGGCCCAGTAAACTTGGCCTTTCCAAGAGTTGGTCCTAGAGACTACAAAGAAAGTGTTCTTTTAAGTATTATTCCACTGGGGTTTCACCATGATTTTCAGAACCCGAGCAGGTTTCTCACATTAGCATAAGAATCCTGCCTGGTAGTTGAGATTTCTGGGTGGCGTGTAAGAGCGGGGATCCTGTCAGCCCTGCCTTTGATTGGGTTATCTCCAGAGTTGGTAAGTGCATATTTGCGTGAGATGGGAAAAGTGTGGATCGTGCTTCAGATTTCCTCCTGACCCTTTTAAATCACCAGAATGTTGGTAATCATTTGCCATTTCCATAGCGTTTTCAACCGTAGTAGTCATGAGGTCGGTCTCTGCATCCTGAAGCCTATGATGCTTTTTGCAGAGAAACCTCTGCTGAGGCCCAGGTAACTTGGTATTTCCCGTACCTGGCACCGGAGCCTTGAAAGATAGGGTTGTTTTCAGTATTATTTCACCATCCTTTACCCAGTGTTTCAAGAACGGGAGCCCTTTTCAACCGTTAGCGTAGGAATCCTTCTTTGGAGATGAGATATTTTTCTGGGGTGGCAAGTGCATGGCCTCTGTCCGTCCTGGGTTTGTTGGACTAGCGCCAGACACGAGAAGTGCGCCTTTGTGGGAGAGGTGAATAGTGCGGATCCTGTTTCAGTCTAAAGACTGAAACAGGATCCGCACTTTTCACCGTTCCTTTCAGAATCATTTGATTCATCAGCTAGGAACGGCGATTCCTTCTCCAGACCAATCGAAGGCTAGGCCAAGTAACTCGATCTTTCCAAGAGGTGTGTGGCACAACTTTTCGAAAACCGCTAGGGGGAGAACTATTTGGTATTTTTCCGTAGCACTTTTCACCGTAATTGTCATAAGGTTGGTCTCTGCATCCTTAAGGATACGAGCGTTTTTACAGATGAAAGCAGGCTGAGGCCCAGTAAACTTGGCATTTCCAAGAGTTGGTCCTAGAGACTACAAAGAAAGTGTTCTTTTAAGTATTGTTTCACTGTGGTTTCACCATGATTTTCAGAACCCAAGCAGGTTTCTCACATTAGTGTAAGAATACTGCCTGGTAGTTGATATTTCTGGGTGGCGTGCAAGAGCGGGGATCCTGTCAGCCCTGCCTTTGATTGGGTTTTCTCCAGAGTTGGTAAGTGCATATTTGCGTGAGATGGGAAAAGTGTGGATCGTGCTTCAGATTTCCTCCTGACCCTTTTGAAATGACCAGTATGTTGGTAATTATTTGCCATTTCCATAGCGTTTTCACCGTAATAGTCAAGAGGTCGGTCTCTGCATCCTGAAGCCTATGATGCTTTTCGCAGAGAAACCTCTGCTGAGGCCCAGGTAACTTGGTATTTCCCATACCTGGCACCAGAGCCTGGGAAAATAGGATTGTTTTCAGTATTATTTCACCATCCTTTACCCAGTGTTTCAAGAACGGGAGCCCTTTTCAACCGTTAGCGTAGGAATCCTTCTTTGGAGATGAGATATTTTTCTGCGGTGGCAAGTGCATGGCCTCTGTTCGTCCTGGGTTTGTTGGACTAGCGCCAGACACCAGAAGTGCGCCTTTGTGGGAGAGGTGAATAGTGCGGATCCTGTTTCAGTCTAAAGACTGAAACAGGATCCGCACTTTTCACCGTTCCTTTCAGAATCATTTGATTCATCAGCTAGGAACGGCGATTCCTTCTCCAGACCAATCGAAGGCTAGGCCAAGTAACTCGATCATTCCAAGAGGTGTGTGGCACAACTTTTGAAAAACCGCTAGGGGGAGAACTATTTGGTATTTTTCCGTAGCACTTTTCACCGTAATTGTCATAAGGTTGGTCTCTGCATCCTTAAGGATACGAGCGTTTTTACAGATGAAAGCAGGCTGAGGCCCTGTAAACTTGGCATTTCCAAGAGTTGGTCCTAGAGACTACAAAGAAAGTGTTCCTTTAAGTATTATTCCACTGTGGTTTCACCATGATTTTCAGAACCCGAGCAGGTTTCTCACATTAGCATAAGAATCCTGCCTGGTAGTTGAGATTTCGGGGTGGGGAGTAAGTGCGGGGCTTCTGACAGCCCTGCCTTTGATTGGTTTACCTCCAGAGTTGGTAAGTGCATATTTGCGTGAGATGGGAAAAGTGTGGATCGTGCTTCAGATTTCCTCCTGACCCTTTTGAAATCACCAGTATGTTGGTAATTATTTGCCGTTTCCATAGCGTTTTGCACCGTAGTAATCATGAGGTTGGTCTCTGCATCCTGAAGCCTATGATGCTTTTCGCAGAGAAACCTCTGCTGAGGCCCTGGTAACTTGGTATTTCCCGTACCTGGCTCCGGAGCCTTGGAAGATAGGATTGTTTTCAGTATTATTTCACCATCCTTTACCCAGTGTTTCAAGAACGGGAGCCCTTTTCAACCGTTAGCGTAGGAATCCTTCTTTGGAGATGAGATATTTTTCTGGGGTGGCAAGTGCATGGCCTCTGTCAGTCCTGGGTTTGTTGGACTAGCGCCAGACACGAGAAGTGCGCCTTTGTGGGAGAGGTGAATAGTGCGGATCCTGTTTCAGGCTAAAGACTGAAACAGGATCCGCACTTTTCACCGTTCCTTTCAGAATCATTTGATTCATCAGCTAGGAACGGCGATTCCTTCTCCAGACCAATCGAAGGCTAGGCCAAGTAACTCGATCTTTCCAAGAGGTGTGTGGCACAACTTTTGAAACACCGCTAGGGGGAGAACTATTTGGTATTTTTCCGTAGCACTTTTCACCGTAATTGTCATAAGGTTGGTCTCTGCATCCTTAAGCATATGAGCGTTTTCACAGACGAAAGCAGGCTGAGGCCCAGTAAACTTGGCCTTTCCAAGAGTTGGTCCTAGAGACTACAAAGAAAGTGTTCTTTTAAGTATTATTCCACTGGGGTTTCACCATGATTTTCAGAACCCGAGCAGGTTTCTCACATTAGCATAAGAATCCTGCCTGGTAGTTGAGATTTCTGGGTGGCGTGTAAGAGCGGGGATCCTGTCAGCCCTGCCTTTGATTGGGTTATCTCCAGAGTTGGTAAGTGCATATTTGCGTGAGATGGGAAAAGTGTGGATCGTGCTTCAGATTTCCTCCTGACCCTTTTAAATCACCAGAATGTTGGTAATCATTTGCCATTTCCATAGCGTTTTGAACCGTAGTAGTCATGAGGTCGGTCTCTGCATCCTGAAGCCTATGATGCTTTTTGCAGAGAAACCTCTGCTGAGGCCCAGGTAACTTGGTATTTCCCGTACCTGGCACCGGAGCCTTGAAAGATAGGGTTGTTTTCAGTATTATTTCACCATCCTTTACCCAGTGTTTCAAGAACGGGAGCCCTTTTCAACCGTTAGCGTAGGAATCCTTCTTTGGAGATGAGATATATTTCTGGGGTGGCAAGTGCATGGCCTCTGTCAGTCCTGGGTTTGTTGGACTAGCGCCAGACACGAGAAGTGGGCCTTTGTGGGAGAGGTGAATAGTGCGGATCCTGTTTCAGTCTAAAGACTGAAACAGGATCCGCACTTTTCACCGTTCCTTTCAGAATCATTTGATTCATCAGCTAGGAACGGCGATTCCTTCTCCAGACCAATCGAAGGCT
The DNA here is from genome assembly GCF_020740605.2 of Lemur catta. Lineage (NCBI taxonomy): Eukaryota > Metazoa > Chordata > Mammalia > Primates > Lemuridae > Lemur > Lemur catta. The sequence continues at coordinate 28,932,590 of NC_059155.1, read as the reverse complement.
AGGCCAAGTAACTCGATCTTTCCAAGAGGTGTGTGGCACAACTTTTGAAAAACCGCTAGAAGGAGAACTATTTGGTATTTTTCCGTAGCACTTTTCACCGTAATTGTCATAAGGTTGGTCTCTGCATCCTTAAGGATACGAGCGTTTTTACAGATGAAAGCAGGCTGAGGCCCAGTAAACCTGGCCTTTCCAAGAGTTGGTCCTAGAGACTACAAAGAAAGTGTTCCTTTAAGTATTATTCCACTGTGGTTTCACCATGATTTTCAGAACCCAAGCAGGTTTCTCACATTAGCGTAAGAATCCTGCCTGGTAGTTGAGATTTCGGGGTGGGGAGTAAGTGCGGGGCTTCTGGCAGCCCTGCCTTTGATTGGTTTACCTCCAGAGTTGGTAAGTGCATATTTGCGTGAGATGGGAAAAGTGTGGATCGTGCTTCAGATTTCCTCCTGACCCTTTTAAATCACCAGTATGTTGGTAATTATTTGCCATTTCCGTAGCGTTTTGCACCGTAGTAGTCATGAGGTCGGTCTCTGCATCCTTAAGCCTATGATGCTTTTCACAGAGAAACCTCTGTTGAGGCCCAGGTAACTTGGTATTTCCCATACCTGGCACCGGAGCCTTGGAAGATAGGATTGTGTTCAGTATTATTTCACCATCCTTTACCCAGTGTTTCAAGAACGGGAGCCCTCTTCAACCGTTAGCGTAGGAATCCTTCTTTGGAGATGAGATATTTTTCTGGGGTGGCAAGTGCATGGCCTCTGTCCGTCCTGGGTTTGTTGGACTAGCGCCAGACACGAGAAGTGCGCCTTTGTGGGACAGGTGAATAGTGCGGATCCTGTTTCAGTCTAAAGACTGAAACAGGATCCGCACTTTTCACCGTTCCTTTCAGAATCATTTGATTCATCAGCTAGGAACGGCGATTCCTTCTCCAGACCAATCGAAGGCTAGGCCAAGTAACTCGATCTTTCCAAGAGGTGTGTGGCACAACTTTTGAAAAACCGCTAGGGGGAGAACTATTTGGTATTTTTCCGTAGCACTTTTCACCGTAATTGTCATAAGGTTGGTCTCTGCATCCTTAAGCATATGAGCGTTTTCACAGACGAGAGCAGGCTGAGGCCCAGTAAACTTGGCCTTTCCAAGAGTTGGTCCTAGAGACTACAAAGAAAGTGTTCTTTTAAGTATTATTCCACTGGGGTTTCACCATGATTTTCAGAACCCGAGCAGGTTTCTCACATTAGCATAAGAATCCTGCCTGGTAGTTGAGATTTCTGGGTGGCGTGTAAGAGCGGGAATCCTGTCAGCCCTGCCTTTGATTGGGTTATCTCCAGAGTTGGTAAGTGCATATTTGCGTGAGATGGGAAAAGTGTCGATCGTGCTTCAGATTTCCTCCTGAGCCTTTTAAATCACCAGTATGTTGGTAATCATTTGCCATTTCCATAGCGTTTTGAACCGTAGTAGTCATGAGGTCGGTCTCTGCATCCTGAAGCCTATGATGCTTTTCGCAGAGAAACCTCTGCTGAGGCCCAGGTAACTTGGTATTTCCCATACCTGTCACCGGAGCCTTGAAAGATAGGGTTGTTTTCAGTATTATTTCACCATCCTTTACCCAGTGTTTCAAGAACGGGAGCCCTTTTCAACCGTTAGCGTAGGAATCCTTCTTTGGAGATGAGATATTTTTCTGGGGTGGCAAGTGCATGGCCTCTGTCAGTCCTGGGTTTGTTGGACTAGCGCCAGACACGAGAAGTGCGCCTTTGTGGGAGAGGTGAATAGTGCGGATCCTGTTTCAGTCTAAAGACTGAAACAGGATCCGCACTTTTCACCGTTCCATTCAGAATCATTTGATTCATCAGCTAGGAACGGCGATTCCTTCTCCAGACCAATCGAAGGCTAGGCCAAGTAACTCGATCTTTCCAAGAGGTGTGTGGCACAACTTTTGAAAAACCGCTAGGGGGAGAACTATTTGGTTTTTTTCCGTAGCACTTTTCACCGTAATTGTCATAAGGTTGGTCTCTGCATCCTTAAGCATATTAGCGTTTTCACAGACGAAAGCAGGCTAAGGCCAAGTAAACTTGGCATTTACAAGAGTTGGTCCTAGAGACTACAAAGAAAGTGTTCTTTTAAGTATTATTCCACTGGGGTTTCACCATGATTTTCAGAACCAGAGCAGGTTTCTCATATTAGCGTAAGAATCCTGCCTGGTAGTTGATATTTCTGGGTGGCGTGTAAGAGCGGGGATCCTGTCAGCCCTGCCTTTGATTGGGTTATCTCCAGAGTTGGTAAGTGCATATTTACGTGAGATGGGAAAAGTGTGGATCGTGCTTCAGATTTCCTCCTGACCCTTTTAAATCACCAGTATGTTGGTAATTATTTGCCATTTCCACAGCGTTTTGCACCGTAGTAGTCATGAGGTCGGTCTCTGCATCCTTAAGCCTATGATGCTTTTCGCAGAGAAACCTCTGTTGAGGCCCAGGTAACTTGGTATTTCCCATACCTGGCACCGGAGCCTTGGAAGATAGGATTGTGTTCAGTATTATTTCACCATCCTTTACCCAGTGTTTCAAGAACGGGAGCCCTTTTCAACCGTTAGCGTAGGAATCCTTCTTTGGAGATGAGATATTTTTCTGGGGTGGCAAGTGCATGGCCTCTGTCCGTCCTGGGTTTGTTGGACTAGCGCCAGACACGAGAAGTGCGCCTTTGTGGGAGAGGTGAATAGTGCGGATCCTGTTTCAGTCTAAAGACTGAAACAGGATCCGCACTTTTCACCGTTCCTTTCAGAATCATTTGATTCATCAGCTAGGAACGGCGATTCCTTCTCCAGACCAATCGAAGGCTAGGCCAAGTAACTCGATCTTTCCAAGAGCTGTGTGGCACAACTGTTGAAAAACCGCTAGGGGGAGAACTATTTGGTATTTTTCCGTAGCACTTTTCACCCTAATTGTCATAAGGTTGGTCTCTGCATCCTTAAGCATATGAGCGTTTTCACAGACGAAAGCCGGCTAAGGCCAAGTAAACTTGGCATTTACAAGAGTTGGTCCTAGAGAGTACAAAGAAAGTGTTCTTTTAAGTATTATTCTACTGGGGTTTCACCATGATTTTCAGAACCCGAGCAGGTTTCTCACATTAGCGTAAGAATCCTGCCTGGTAGTTGATATTTCTGGGTGGCGTGTAAGAGCGGGGATCCTGTCAGCCCTGCCTTTGATTGGGTTATCTCCAGAGTTGGTAAGTGCATATTTGCGTGAGATGGGAAAAGTGTGGATCGTGCTTCAGATTTCCTCCTGAGCCTTTTGAAATGACCAGTATGTTGGTAATTATTTGCCATTTCCATAGCGTTTTCACCGTAATAGTCAAGAGGTCGGTCTCTGTATCCTGAAGCCTATGATGCTTTTCGCAGAGAAACCTCTGCTGAGGCCCAGGTAACTTGGTATTTCCCATACCTGGCACCAGAGCCTGGGAAAATATAATTGTTTTCAGTATTATTTCACCATCCTTTACCCAGTGTTTCAAGAACGGGAGACCTTTTCAACCGTTAGCTTAGGAATCCTTCTTTGGAGACGAGATATTTTTCTGGGGTGGCTAGTGCATGGCCTCTGTCTGTCCTGGGTTTGTTGGACTAGCGCCAGACACCAGAAGTGCGCCTTTGTGGGAGAGGTGAATAGTGCGGATCCTGTTTCAGTCTAAAGACTGAAACAGGATCCGCACTTTTCACCGTTCCTTTCAGAATCATTTGATTCATCAGCTAGGAGCGGCGATTACTTCTCCAGACCAATCGAAGGCTAGGCCAAGTAACTCGATCTTTCCAAGAGGTGTGTGGCACAACTTTTGAAAGAACCGCTAAGTGGAGAACTATTTGGTATTTTTCCGAAGCCCTTTTCACCGTAATTGTCATAAGGTTGGTCTCTGCATCCTTAAGGGTACGAGCGTTTTTACAGATGAAAGCAGGCTGAGGCCCAGTAAACTTGGCCATTCCAAGAGTTGGTCCTAGAGACTACAAAGAAAGTGTTCCTTTAAGTGTTATTCCACTGTGGTTTCACCACGATTTTCAGAACCCAAGCAGGTTTCTCACATTAGCATAAGAATCCTGCCTGGTTGTTGAGATTTCGGGGTGGGGAGTAAGTGCGGGGCTTCTGGCAGCCCTGCCTTTGATTGGTTTACCTCCAGAGTTGGTAAGTGCATATTTGCGTGAGATGGGAAAAGTGTGGATCGTGCTTCAGATTTCCTCCTGACCCTTTTAAATCACCAGTATGTTGGTAATTATTTGCCATTTCCATAGCGTTTTGCACCGTAGTAGTCATGAGGTCGGTCTCTGCATCCTTAACCCTATGATGCTTTTCGCAGAGAAACCTCTGTTGAGGCCCAGGTAACTTGGTATTTCCCATACCTGGCACCGGAGCCTTGGAAGATAGGATTGTGTTCAGTATTATTTCACCATCCTTTACCCAGTGTTTCAAGAACGGGAGCCCTTTTCAACCGTTAGCGTAGGAATCCTTCTTTGGAGATGAGATATTTTTCTGGGGTGGCAAGTGCATGGCCTCTGTCCGTCCTGAGTTTGTTGGACTAGCGCCAGACACGAGAAGTGCGCCTTTGTGGGAGAGGTGAATAGTGCGGATCCTGTTTCAGTCTAAAGACTGAAACAGGATCCGCACTTTTCACCGTTCCTTTCAGAATCATTTGATTCATCAGCTAGGAACGGCGATTCCTTGTCCAGACCAATCGAAGGCTAGGCCAAGTAACTCGATCTTTCCAAGAGGTGTGTGGCACAACTGTTGAAAAACCGCTAGGGGGAGAACTATTTGGTATTTTTCCGTAGCACTTTTCACCCTAATTGTCATAAGGTTGGTCTCTGCATCCTTAAGGATACGAGCGTTTTTACAGATGAAAGCAGGCTGAGGCCCAGTAAACTTGGCCTTTCCAAGAGTTGGTCCTAGAGACTACAAAGAAAGTGTTCCTTTAAGTATTATTCCACTGTGGTTTCACCATGATTTTCAGAACCCAAGCAGGTTTCTCACATTAGCATAAGAATTCTGCCGGGTAGTTGAGATTTCGGGGTGGGGAGTAAGTGCGGGGCTTCTGGCAGCCCTGCCTTTGATTGGTTTACCTCCAGAGTTGGTAAGTGCATATTTGCGTGAGATGGGAAAAGTGTGGATCGTGCTTCAGATTTCCTCCTGACCCTTTTAAATCACCAGTATGTTGGTAATTATTTGCCATTTCTGTAGCGTTTTGCACCGTAGTAGTCATGAGGTCGGTCTCTGCATCCTTAAGCCTATGATGCTTTTCGCAGAGAAACCTCTGTTGAGGCCCAGGTAACTTGGTATTTCCCATACCTGGCACCGGTGCCTTGGAAGATAGGATTGTGTTCAGTATTATTTCACAATCCTTTACCCAGTGTTTCAAGAACGGGAGCCCTCTTCAACCGTTAGCGTAGGAATCGTTCTTTGGAGATGAGATATTTTTCTGGGGTGGCAAGTGCATGGCCTCTGTCCGTCCTGGGTTTGTTGGACTAGCGCCAGACACCAGAAGTGCGCCTTTGTGGGAGAGGTGAATAGTGCGGATCCTGTTTCAGTCTAAAGACTGAAACAGGATCCGCACTTTTCACCGTTCCTTTCAGAATCATTTGATTCATCAGCTAGGAACGGCGATTCCTTCTCCAGACCAATCGAAGGCTAGGCCAAGTACCTCGATCTTTCCAAGAGGTGTGTGGCACAACTTTTGAAAAACCGCTAGGGGGAGAACTATTTGGTATTTTTCCGTAGCACTTTTCACCGTAATTGTCATAAGGTTGGTCTCTGCATCCTTAAGGATACGAGCGTTTTTACAGATGAAAGCAGGCTGAGGCCCAGTAAACTTGGCATTTCCAAGAGTTGGTCCTAGAGACTACAAAGAAAGGGTTCTTTTAAGTATTGTTTCACTGTGGTTTCACCATGATTTTCAGAACCCAAGCAGGTTTCTCACAGTAGTGTAAGAATACTGCCTGGTAGTTGATATTTCTGCGTGGCGTGTAAGAGCGGGGATCCTGTCAGCCCTGCCTTTGATTGGGTTTTCTCCAGAGTTGGTAAGTGCATATTTGCGTGAGATGGGAAAAGTGTGGATCGTGCTTCAGATTTCCTCCTGACCCTTTTGAAATGACCAGTATGTTGGTAATTATTTGCCATTTCCATAGCGTTTTCACCGTAATAGTCAAGAGGTCGGTCTCTGCATCCTGAGGCCTATGATGCTTTTCGCAGAGAAACCTCTGCTGAGGCCCAGGTAACTTGGTATTTCCCATACCTGGCACCAGAGCCTGGGAAAATAGGATTGTTTTCAGTATTATTTCACCATCCTTTACCCAGTGTTTCAAGAACGGGAGCCCTTTTCAACCATTAGCGTAGGAATCCTTCTTTGGAGATGAGATATTTTTCTGGGGTGGCAAGTGCATGGCCTCTGTCCGTCCTGAGTTTGTTGGACTAGCGCCAGACACGAGAAGTGCGCCTTTGTGGGAGAGGTGAATAGTGCGGATCCTGTTTCAGTCTAAAGACTGAAACAGGATCCGCACTTTTCACCGTTCCTTTCAGAATCATTTGATTCATCAGCTAGGAACGGCGATTCCTTGTCCAGACCAATCGGAGGCTAGGCCAAGTAACTCGATCTTTCCAAGAGGTGTGTGGCACAACTGTTGAAAAACCGCTAGGGGGAGAACTATTTGGTATTTTTCCGTAGCACTTTTCACCCTAATTGTCATAAGGTTGGTCTCTGCATCCTTAAGGATACGAGCGTTTTTACAGATGAAAGCAGGCTGAGGCCCAGTAAACTTGGCCTTTCCAAGAGTTGGTCCTGGAGACTACAAAGAAAGTGTTCCTTTAAGTATTATTCCACTGTGGTTTCACCATGATTTTCAGAACCCAAGCAGGTTTCTCACATTAGCATAAGAATTCTGCCGGGTAGTTGAGATTTCGGGGTGGGGAGTAAGTGCGGGGCTTCTGGCAGCCCTGCTTTTGATTGGTTTACCTCCAGAGTTGGTAAGTGCATATTTGCGTGAGATGGGAAAAGTGTGGATCGTGATTCAGATTTCCTCCTGACCCTTTTAAATCACCAGTATGTTGGTAATTATTTGCCATTTCTGTAGCGTTTTGCACCGTAGTAGTCATGAGGTCGGTCTCTGCATCCTTAAGCCTATGATGCTTTTCGCAGAGAAACCTCTGTTGAGGCCCAGGTAACTTGGTATTTCCCATACCTGGCACCGGTGCCTTGGAAGATAGGAGTGTGTTCAGTATTATTTCACAATCCTTTACCCAGTGTTTCAAGAACGGGAGCCCTCTTCAACCGTTAGCGTAGGAATCGTTCTTTGGAGATGAGATATTTTTCTGGGGTGGCAAGTGCATGGCCTCTGTCCGTCCTGGGTTTGTTGGACTAGCGCCAGACACCAGAAGTGCGCCTTTGTGGGAGAGGTGAATAGTGCGGATCCTGTTTCAGTCTAAAGACTGAAACAGGATCCGCACTTTTCACCGTTCCTTTCAGAATCATTTGATTCATCAGCTAGGAACGGCGATTCCTTCTCCAGACCAATCGAAGGCTAGGCCAAGTACCTCGATCTTTCCAAGAGGTGTGTGGCACAACTTTTGAAAAACCGCTAGGGGGAGAACTATTTGGTATTTTTCCGTAGCACTTTTCACCGTAATTGTCATAAGGTTGGTCTCTGCATCCTTAAGGATACGAGCGTTTTTACAGATGAAAGCAGGCTGAGGCCCAGTAAACTTGGCATTTCCAAGAGTTGGTCCTAGAGACTACAAAGAAAGGGTTCTTTTAAGTATTGTTTCACTGTGGTTTCACCATGATTTTCAGAACCCAAGCAGGTTTCTCACAGTAGTGTAAGAATACTGCCTGGTAGTTGATATTTCTGGGTGGCGTGTAAGAGCGGGGATCCTGTCAGCCCTGCCTTTGATTGGGTTTTCTCCAGAGTTGGTAAGTGCATATTTGCGTGAGATGGGAAAAGTGTGGATCGTGCTTCAGATTTCCTCCTGACCCTTTTGAAATGACCAGTATGTTGGTAATTATTTGCCATTTCCATAGCGTTTTCACCGTAATAGTCAAGAGGTCGGTCTCTGCATCCTGAGGCCTATGATGCTTTTCGCAGAGAAACCTCTGCTGAGGCCCAGGTAACTTGGTATTTCCCATACCTGGCACCAGAGCCTGGGAAAATAGGATTGTTTTCAGTATTATTTCACCATCCTTTACCCAGTGTTTCAAGAACGGGAGCCCTTTTCAACCGTTAGCGTAGGAATCCTTCTTTGGAGATGAGATATTTTTCTGTGGTGGCAAGTGCATGGCCTCTGTTCGTCCTGGGTTTGTTGGACTAGCGCCAGACACCAGAAGTGCGCCTTTGTGGGAGAGGTGAATAGTGCGGATCCTGTTTCAGTCTAAAGACTGAAACAGGATCCGCACTTTTCACCGTTCCTTTCAGAATCATTTGATTCATCAGCTAGGAACGGCGATTCCTTCTCCAGACCAATCGAAGGCTAGGCCAAGTAACTGGATCATTCCAAGAGGTGTGTGGCACAACTTTTGAAAAACCGCTAGGGGGAGAACTATTTGGTATTTTTCCGTAGCACTTTTCACCGTAATTGTCATAAGGTTGGTCTCTGCATCCTTAAGGATACGAGCGTTTTTACAGATGAAAGCAGGCTGAGGCCCTGTAAACTTGGCCTTTCCAAGAGTTGGTCCTAGAGACTACAAAGAAAGTGTTCCTTTAAGTATTATTCCACTGTGGTTTCACCATGATTTTCAGAACCCGAGCAGGTTTCTCACATTAGCGTAAGAATCCTGCCTGGTAGTTGAGATTTCGGGGTGGGGAGTAAGTGCCGGGCTTCTGGCAGCCCTGCCTTTGATTGGTTTACCTCCAGAGTTGGTAAGTGCATATTTGCGTGAGATGGGAAAAGTGTGGATCGTGCTTCAGATTTCCTGCTGACCCTTTTGAAATCACCAGTATGTTGGTAATTATTTGCCGTTTCCATAGCGTTTTGCACCGTAGTAGTCATGAGGTCGGTCTCTGCATCCTGAAGCCTATGATGCTTTTCGCAGAGAAACCTCTGCTGAGGCCCTGGTAACTTCGTATTTCCCGTACCTGGCTCCGGAGCCTTGGAAGATAGGATTGTTTTCAGTATTATTTAACCATCCTTTACCCAGTGTTTCAAGAACGGGAGCCCTTTTCAACCGTTAGCGTAGGAATCCTTCTTTGGAGATGAGATATTTTTCTGGGGTGGCAAGTGCATGGCCTCTGTCCGTCCTGGGTTTGTTGGACTAGCGCCAGACACGAGAAGTGCGCCTTTGTGGGAGAGGTGAATAGTGCGGATCCTGTTTCAGTCTAAAGACTGAAACAGGATCCGCACTTTTCACCGTTCCTTTCAGAATCATTTGATTCATCAGCTAGGAACGGCGATTCCTTCTCCAGACCAATCGAAGGCTAGGCCAAGTAACTCGATCTTTCCAAGAAGTGTGTGGCACAACTTTTGAAAAACCGCTAGGGGGAGAACTATTTGGTATTTTTCCGTAGCACTTTTCACCGTAATTGTCATAAGGTTGGTCTCTGCATCCTTAAGCATATGAGCGTTTTCACAGACGAAAGCAGGCTGAGGCCCAGTAAACTTGGCCTTTCCAAGAGTTGGTCCTAGAGACTACAAAGAAAGTGTTCTTTTAAGTATTATTCCACTGGGGTTTCACCATGATTTTCAGAACCCGAGCAGGTTTCTCACATTAGCATAAGAATCCTGCCTGGTAGTTGAGATTTCCGGGTGGCGTGTAAGAGCGGGGATCCTGTCAGCCCTGCCTTTGATTGGGTTATCTCCAGAGTTGGTAAGTGCATATTTGCGTGAGATGGGAAAAGTGTGGATCGTGCTTCAGATTTCCTCCTGACCCTTTTAAATCACCAGAATGTTGGTAATCATTTGCCATTTCCATAGCGTTTTGAACCGTAGTAGTCATGAGGTCGGTCTCTGCATCCTGAAGCCTATGATGCTTTTTGCAGAGAAACCTCTGCTGAGGCCCAGGTAACTTGGTATTTCCCGTACCTGGCACCGGAGCCTTGAAAGATAGGGTTGTTTTCAGTATTATTTCACCATCCATTACCCAGTATTTCAAGAACGGGTGCCCTTTTCAACCGTTAGCGTAGGAATCCTTCTTTGGAGATGAGATATTTTTCTGCGGTGGCAAGTGCATGGCCTCTGTCCGTCCTGGGTTTGTTGGACTAGCGCCAGACACCAGAAGTGCGACTTTGTGGGAGAGGTGAATAGTGCGGATCCTGTTTCAGTCTAAAGACTGAAACAGGATCCGCACTTTTCACCGTTCCTTTCAGAATCATTTGATTCATCAGCTAGGAACGGCGATTCCTTCTCCAGACCAATCGAAGGCTAGGCCAAGTAACTCGATCTTACCAAGAGGTGTGTGGCACAACTTTTGAAAAACCGCTAGGGGGAGAACTATTTGGTATTTTTCCGTAGCACTTTTCACCGTAATTGTCATAAGGTTGGTCTCTGCATCCTTAAGGATACGAGCGTTTTTACAGATGAAAGCAGGCTGAGGCCCAGTAAACCTGGCCTTTCCAAGAGTTGGTCCTAGAGACTACAAAGAAAGTGTTCCTTTAAGTATTATTCCACTGTGGTTTCACCATGATTTTCAGAACCCAAGCAGGTTTCTCACATTAGCGTAAGAATCCTGCCTGGTAGTTGAGATTTCGGGGTGGGGAGTAAGTGCGGGACTTCTGGCAGCCCTGCCTTTGATTGGTTTACCTCCAGAGTTGGTAAGTGCATATTTGCGTGAGATGGCAAAAGTGTGGATCGTGCTTCAGATTTCCTCCTGACCCTTTTAAATCACCAGTATGTTGGTAATTATTTCCCATTTCCATAGCGTTTTGCACCGTAGTAGTCATGAGGTCGGTCTCTGCATCCTTAAGCCTATGATGCTTTTCGCAGAGAAACCTCTGTTGAGGCCCAGGTAACTTGGTATTTCCCATACCTGGCACCGGAGCCTTGGAAGATAGGATTGTGTTCAGTATTATTTCACCATCCTTTACCCAGTGTTTCAAGAACGGGAGCCCTCTTAAACCGTTAGCGTAGGAATCCTTCTTTGGAGATGAGATATTTTTCTGGGGTGGCAAGTGCATGGCCTCTGTCCGTCCTGGGTTTGTTGGACTAGCGCCAAACACGAGAAGTGCGCCTCTGTGGGACAGGTGAATAGTGCGGATCCTGTTTCAGTCTAAAGACTGAAACAGGATCCGCACATTTCACCGTTCCTTTCAGAATCATTTGATTCATCAGCTAGGAACGGCGATTCCTTGTCCAGACCAATCGAAGGCTAGGCCAAGTAACTCGATCTTTCCAAGAGGTGTGTGGCACAACTGTTGAAAAACCGCTAGGGGGAGAACTATTTGGTATTTTTCCGTAGCACTTTTCACCCTAATTGTCATAAGGTTGGTCTCTGCATCCTTAAGGATACGAGCGTTTTTACAGATGAAAGCAGGCTGAGGCCCAGTAAACTTGGCCTTTCCAAGAGTTGGTCCTAGAGACTACAAAGAAAGTGTTCCTTTAAGTATTATTCCACTGTGGTTTCACCATGATTTTCAGAACCCAAGCAGGTTTCTCACATTAGCATAAGAATTCTGCCGGGTAGTTGAGATTTCGGGGTGGGGAGTAAGTGCGGGGCTTCTGGCAGCCCTGCCTTTGATTGGTTTACCTCCAGAGTTGGTAAGTGCATATTTGCGTGAGATGGGAAAAGTGTGGATCGTGCTTCAGATTTCCTCCTGACCCTTTTAAATCACCAGTATGTTGGTAATTATTTGCCATTTCTGTAGCGTTTTGCACCGTAGTAGTCATGAGGTCGGTCTCTGCATCCTTAAGCCTATGATGCTTTTCGCAGAGAAACCTCTGTTGAGGCCCAGGTAACTTGGTATTTCCCATACCTGGCACCGGTGCCTTGGAAGATAGGATTGTGTTCAGTATTATTTCACAATCCTTTACCCAGTGTTTCAAGAACGGGAGCCCTCTTCAACCGTTAGCGTAGGAATCGTTCTTTGGAGATGAGATATTTTTCTGGGGTGGCAAGTGCATGGCCTCTGTCCGTCCTGGGTTTGTTGGACTAGCGCCAGACACCAGAAGTGCGCCTTTGTGGGAGAGGTGAATAGTGCGGATCCTGTTTCAGTCTAAAGACTGAAACAGGATCCGCACTTTTCACCGTTCCTTTCAGAATCATTTGATTCATCAGCTAGGAACGGCGATTCCTTCTCCAGACCAATCGAAGGCTAGGCCAAGTACCTCGATCTTTCCAAGAGGTGTGTGGCACAACTTTTGAAAAACCGCTAGGGGGAGAACTATTTGGTATTTTTCCGTAGCACTTTTCACCGTAATTGTCATAAGGTTGGTCTCTGCATCCTTAAGGATACGAGCGTTTTTACAGATGAAAGCAGGCTGAGGCCCAGTAAACTTGGCATTTCCAAGAGTTGGTCCTAGAGACTACAAAGAAAGGGTTCTTTTAAGTATTGTTTCACTGTGGTTTCACCATGATTTTCAGAACCCAAGCAGGTTTCTCACAGTAGTGTAAGAATACTGCCTGGTAGTTGATATTTCTGCGTGGCGTGTAAGAGCGGGGATCCTGTCAGCCCTGCCTTTGATTGGGTTTTCTCCAGAGTTGGTAAGTGCATATTTGCGTGAGATGGGAAAAGTGTGGATCGTGCTTCAGATTTCCTCCTGACCCTTTTGAAATGACCAGTATGTTGGTAATTATTTGCCATTTCCATAGCGTTTTCACCGTAATAGTCAAGAGGTCGGTCTCTGCATCCTGAGGCCTATGATGCTTTTCGCAGAGAAACCTCTGCTGAGGCCCAGGTAACTTGGTATTTCCCATACCTGGCACCAGAGCCTGGGAAAATAGGATTGTTTTCAGTATTATTTCACCATCCTTTACCCAGTGTTTCAAGAACGGGAGCCCTTTTCAACCATTAGCGTAGGAATCCTTCTTTGGAGATGAGATATTTTTCTGGGGTGGCAAGTGCATGGCCTCTGTCCGTCCTGAGTTTGTTGGACTAGCGCCAGACACGAGAAGTGCGCCTTTGTGGGAGAGGTGAATAGTGCGGATCCTGTTTCAGTCTAAAGACTGAAACAGGATCCGCACTTTTCACCGTTCCTTTCAGAATCATTTGATTCATCAGCTAGGAACGGCGATTCCTTGTCCAGACCAATCGGAGGCTAGGCCAAGTAACTCGATCTTTCCAAGAGGTGTGTGGCACAACTGTTGAAAAACCGCTAGGGGGAGAACTATTTGGTATTTTTCCGTAGCACTTTTCACCCTAATTGTCATAAGGTTGGTCTCTGCATCCTTAAGGATACGAGCGTTTTTACAGATGAAAGCAGGCTGAGGCCCAGTAAACTTGGCCTTTCCAAGAGTTGGTCCTGGAGACTACAAAGAAAGTGTTCCTTTAAGTATTATTCCACTGTGGTTTCACCATGATTTTCAGAACCCAAGCAGGTTTCTCACATTAGCATAAGAATTCTGCCGGGTAGTTGAGATTTCGGGGTGGGGAGTAAGTGCGGGGCTTCTGGCAGCCCTGCTTTTGATTGGTTTACCTCCAGAGTTGGTAAGTGCATATTTGCGTGAGATGGGAAAAGTGTGGATCGTGATTCAGATTTCCTCCTGACCCTTTTAAATCACCAGTATGTTGGTAATTATTTGCCATTTCTGTAGCGTTTTGCACCGTAGTAGTCATGAGGTCGGTCTCTGCATCCTTAAGCCTATGATGCTTTTCGCAGAGAAACCTCTGTTGAGGCCCAGGTAACTTGGTATTTCCCATACCTGGCACCGGTGCCTTGGAAGATAGGAGTGTGTTCAGTATTATTTCACAATCCTTTACCCAGTGTTTCAAGAACGGGAGCCCTCTTCAACCGTTAGCGTAGGAATCGTTCTTTGGAGATGAGATATTTTTCTGGGGTGGCAAGTGCATGGCCTCTGTCCGTCCTGGGTTTGTTGGACTAGCGCCAGACACCAGAAGTGCGCCTTTGTGGGAGAGGTGAATAGTGCGGATCCTGTTTCAGTCTAAAGACTGAAACAGGATCCGCACTTTTCACCGTTCCTTTCAGAATCATTTGATTCATCAGCTAGGAACGGCGATTCCTTCTCCAGACCAATCGAAGGCTAGGCCAAGTACCTCGATCTTTCCAAGAGGTGTGTGGCACAACTTTTGAAAAACCGCTAGGGGGAGAACTATTTGGTATTTTTCCGTAGCACTTTTCACCGTAATTGTCATAAGGTTGGTCTCTGCATCCTTAAGGATACGAGCGTTTTTACAGATGAAAGCAGGCTGAGGCCCAGTAAACTTGGCATTTCCAAGAGTTGGTCCTAGAGACTACAAAGAAAGGGTTCTTTTAAGTATTGTTTCACTGTGGTTTCACCATGATTTTCAGAACCCAAGCAGGTTTCTCACAGTAGTGTAAGAATACTGCCTGGTAGTTGATATTTCTGGGTGGCGTGTAAGAGCGGGGATCCTGTCAGCCCTGCCTTTGATTGGGTTTTCTCCAGAGTTGGTAAGTGCATATTTGCGTGAGATGGGAAAAGTGTGGATCGTGCTTCAGATTTCCTCCTGACCCTTTTGAAATGACCAGTATGTTGGTAATTATTTGCCATTTCCATAGCGTTTTCACCGTAATAGTCAAGAGGTCGGTCTCTGCATCCTGAGGCCTATGATGCTTTTCGCAGAGAAACCTCTGCTGAGGCCCAGGTAACTTGGTATTTCCCATACCTGGCACCAGAGCCTGGGAAAATAGGATTGTTTTCAGTATTATTTCACCATCCTTTACCCAGTGTTTCAAGAACGGGAGCCCTTTTCAACCGTTAGCGTAGGAATCCTTCTTTGGAGATGAGATATTTTTCTGTGGTGGCAAGTGCATGGCCTCTGTTCGTCCTGGGTTTGTTGGACTAGCGCCAGACACCAGAAGTGCGCCTTTGTGGGAGAGGTGAATAGTGCGGATCCTGTTTCAGTCTAAAGACTGAAACAGGATCCGCACTTTTCACCGTTCCTTTCAGAATCATTTGATTCATCAGCTAGGAACGGCGATTCCTTCTCCAGACCAATCGAAGGCTAGGCCAAGTAACTGGATCATTCCAAGAGGTGTGTGGCACAACTTTTGAAAAACCGCTAGGGGGAGAACTATTTGGTATTTTTCCGTAGCACTTTTCACCGTAATTGTCATAAGGTTGGTCTCTGCATCCTTAAGGATACGAGCGTTTTTACAGATGAAAGCAGGCTGAGGCCCTGTAAACTTGGCCTTTCCAAGAGTTGGTCCTAGAGACTACAAAGAAAGTGTTCCTTTAAGTATTATTCCACTGTGGTTTCACCATGATTTTCAGAACCCGAGCAGGTTTCTCACATTAGCGTAAGAATCCTGCCTGGTAGTTGAGATTTCGGGGTGGGGAGTAAGTGCCGGGCTTCTGGCAGCCCTGCCTTTGATTGGTTTACCTCCAGAGTTGGTAAGTGCATATTTGCGTGAGATGGGAAAAGTGTGGATCGTGCTTCAGATTTCCTGCTGACCCTTTTGAAATCACCAGTATGTTGGTAATTATTTGCCGTTTCCATAGCGTTTTGCACCGTAGTAGTCATGAGGTCGGTCTCTGCACCCTGAAGCCTATGATGCTTTTCGCAGAGAAACCTCTGCTGAGGCCCTGGTAACTTCGTATTTCCCGTACCTGGCTCCGGAGCCTTGGAAGATAGGATTGTTTTCAGTATTATTTCACCATCCTTTACCCAGTGTTTCAAGAACGGGAGCCCTTTTCAACCGTTAGCGTAGGAATCCTTCTTTGGAGATGAGATATTTTTCTGGGGTGGCAAGTGCATGGCCTCTGTCCGTCCTGGGTTTGTTGGACTAGCGCCAGACACGAGAAGTGCGCCTTTGTGGGAGAGGTGAATAGTGCGGATCCTGTTTCAGTCTAAAGACTGAAACAGGATCCGCACTTTTCACCGTTCCTTTCAGAATCATTTGATTCATCAGCTAGGAACGGCGATTCCTTCTCCAGACCAATCGAAGGCTAGGCCAAGTAACTCGATCTTTCCAAGAAGTGTGTGGCACAACTTTTGAAAAACCGCTAGGGGGAGAACTATTTGGTATTTTTCCGTAGCACTTTTCACCGTAATTGTCATAAGGTTGGTCTCTGCATCCTTAAGCATATGAGCGTTTTCACAGACGAAAGCAGGCTGAGGCCCAGTAAACTTGGCCTTTCCAAGAGTTGGTCCTAGAGACTACAAAGAAAGTGTTCTTTTAAGTATTATTCCACTGGGGTTTCACCATGATTTTCAGAACCCGAGCAGGTTTCTCACATTAGCATAAGAATCCTGCCTGGTAGTTGAGATTTCCGGGTGGCGTGTAAGAGCGGGGATCCTGTCAGCCCTGCCTTTGATTGGGTTATCTCCAGAGTTGGTAAGTGCATATTTGCGTGAGATGGGAAAAGTGTGGATCGTGCTTCAGATTTCCTCCTGACCCTTTTAAATCACCAGAATGTTGGTAATCATTTGCCATTTCCATAGCGTTTTGAACCGTAGTAGTCATGAGGTCGGTCTCTGCATCCTGAAGCCTATGATGCTTTTTGCAGAGAAACCTCTGCTGAGGCCCAGGTAACTTGGTATTTCCCATACCTGGCACCGGAGCCTTGAAAGATAGGGTTGTTTTCAGTATTATTTCACCATCCATTACCCAGTATTTCAAGAACGGGTGCCCTTTTCAACCGTTAGCGTAGGAATCCTTCTTTGGAGACGAGATATTTTTCTGGGGTGGCAAGTGCATGGCCTCTGTCCGTCCTGGGTTTGTTGGACTAGCGCCAGACACCAGAAGTGCGCCTTTGTGGGAGAGGTTTATAGTGCGGATCCTGTTTCAGTCTAAAGACTGAAACAGGATCCGCACTTTTCACCGTTCCTTTCAGAATCATTTGATTCATCAGCTAGGAACG
Organism: Lemur catta; assembly: GCF_020740605.2. Taxonomy (NCBI): domain Eukaryota; kingdom Metazoa; phylum Chordata; class Mammalia; order Primates; family Lemuridae; genus Lemur; species Lemur catta. The sequence goes on along the minus strand of NC_059155.1, from coordinate 28,915,643 downwards.
GCGATTCCTTCTCCAGACCAGTCGAAGGCTAGGCCAAGTAACTCGATCTTTCCAAGAGGTGTGTGGCACAACTTTTGAAAAACCGCTAGGGGGAGAACTATTTGGTATTTTTCCGTAGCACTTTTCACCGTAATTGTCATAAGGTTGGTCTCTGCATCCTTAAGGATACGAGCGTTTTTACAGATGAAAGCAGGCTGAGGCCCAGTAAACCTGGCCTTTCCAAGAGTTGGTCCTAGAGACTACAAAGAAAGTGTTCCTTTAAGTATTATTCCACTGTGGTTTCACCATGATTTTCAGAACCCAAGCAGGTTTCTCACATTAGCGTAAGAATCCTGCCTGGTAGTTGAGATTTCGGGGTGGGGAGTAAGTGCGGGGTTTCTGGCAGCCCTGCCTTTGATTGGTTTACCTCCAGAGTTGGTAAGTGCATATTTGCGTGAGATGGGAAAAGTGTGGATCGTGCTTCAGATTTCCTCCTGACTCTTTTAAATCACAAGTATGTTGGTAATTATTTGCCATTTCCATAGCGTTTTGCACCGTATTAGTCATGAGGTCGGTCTCTGCATCCTTAAGCCTATGATGCTTTTCGCAGAGAAACCTCTGTTGAGGCCCAGGTAACTTGGTATTTCCCATACCTGGCACCGGAGCCTTGGAAGATAGGATTGTGTTCAGTATTATTTCACCATCCTTTACCCAGTGTTTCAAGAACGGGAGCCCTCTTCAACCGTTAGCGTAGGAATCGTTCTTTGGAGATGAGATATTTTTCTGGGGTGGCAAGTGCATGGCCTCTGTCCGTCCTGGGTTTGTTGGACTAGCGCCAGACACGAGAAGTGCGCCTTTGAGGGAGAGGTGAATAGTGCGGATCCTGTTTCAGTCTAAAGACTGAAACAGGATCCGCACTTTTCACCGTTCCTTTCAGAATCATTTGATTCATCAGCTAGGAACGGCGATTCCTTCTCCAGACCAGTCGAAGGCTAGGCCAAGTAACTCGATCTTTCCAAGAGGTGTGTGGCACAACTTTTGAAAAATCGCTAGGGGGAGAACTATTTGGTATTTTTCCGTAGCACTTTTCACCGTAATTGTCATAAGGTTGGTCTCTGCATCCTTAAGCATATGAGCGTTTTCACAGACGAAAGCAGGCTGAGGCCCAGTAAACTTGGCATTTCCAAGAGTTGGTCCTAGAGACTACAAAGAAAGTGTTCTTTTAAGTATTATTCCACTGGGGTTTCACCATGATTTTCAGAAACCGAGCAGGTTTCTCACATTAGCATAAGAATCCTGCCTGGTAGTTGAGATTTCTGGGTGGCGTGTAAGAGCGGGGATCCTGTCAGCCCTGCCTTTGATTGGTTTATCTCCAGAGTTGGTAAGTGCATATTTGCGTGAGATGGGAAAAGTGTGGATCGTGCTTCAGATTTCCTCCTGACCCTTTTGAAATGACCAGTATGTTGGTAATTATTTGCCATTTCCATAGCGTTTTCACCGTAATAGTCAAGAGGTTGGTCTCTGCATCCTGAAGCCTATGATGCTTTTCGCAGAGAAACCTCTGCTGAGGCCCAGGTAACTTGGTATTTCCCATACCTGGCACCAGAGCCTGGGAAAATAGGATTGTTTTCAGTATTATTTCACCATCCTTTACCCAGTGTTTCAAGAACGGGAGCCCTTTTCAACCGTTAGCGTAGGAATCCTTCTTTGGAGACGAGATATTTTTCTGGGGTGGCAACTCCATGGCCTCTGTCCGTCCTGGGTTTGTTGGACTAGCGCCAGAAACGAGAAGTGCGCCTTTGTGGGAGAGGTGAATAGTGCGGATCCTGTTTCAGTCTAAAGACTGAAACAGGATCCGCACTTTTCACCGTTCCTTTCAGAATCATTTGATTCATCAGCTAGGAACGGCGATTCCTTCTCCAGACCAATCGAAGGCTAGGCCAAGTAACTCGATCTTTCCAAGAGGTGTGTGGCACAACTTTTGAAAAACCGCTAGGGGGAGAACTATTTGGTATTTTTCCGTAGCACTTTTCACCGTAATTGTCATAAGGTTGGTCTCTGCATCCTTAAGCATATGAGCGTTTTCACAGACGAAAGCAGGCTGAGGCCCAGTAAACTTGGCCTTTCCAAGAGTTGGTCCTAGAGACTACAAAGAAAGTGTTCTTTTAAGTATTATTCCACTGGGGTTTCACCATGATTTTCAGAACCCGAGCAGGTTTCTCACATTAGCATAAGAATCCTGCCTGGTAGTTGAGATTTCTGGGTGGCGTGTAAGAGCGGGGATCCTGTCAGCCCTGCCTTTGATTGGGTTATCTCCAGAGTTGGTAAGTGCATATTTGCGTGAGATGGGAAAAGTGTGGATCGTGCTTCAGATTTCCTCCTGACCCTTTTGAAATGACCAGTATGTTGGTAATTATTTGCCATTTCCATAGCGTTTTCACCGTAATAGTCAACAGGTTGGTCTCTGCATCCTGAAGCCTATGATGCTTTTCGCAGAGAAACCTCTGCTGAGGCCCAGGTAACTTGGTATTTCCCATACCTGGCACCAGAGCCTGGGAAAATAGGATTGTTTTCAGTATTATTTCACCATCCTTTACCCAGTGTTTCAAGAACGGGAGCCCTTTTCAACCGTTAGCGTAGGAATTCTTCTTTGGAGACGAGATATTTTTCTGGGGTGGCAAGTGCATGGCCTCTGTCCGTCCTGGGTTTGTTGGACTAGCGCCAGAAACGAGAAGTGCGACTTTGTGGGAGAGGTGAATAGTGCGGATCCTGTTTCAGTCTAAAGACTGAAACAGGATCCGCACTTTTCACCGTTCCTTTCAGAATCATTTGATTCATCAGCTAGGAATGGCGATTCCTTCTCCAGACCAATCGAAGGCTAGGCCAAGTAACTCGATCTTTCCAAGAGGTGTGTGGCACAACTTTTGAAAAACCGCTAGGGGGAGAAATATTTGGTATTTTTCCGTAGCACTTTTCACCGTAATTGTCATAAGGTTGGTCTCTGCATCCTTAAGCATATGAGCGTTTTCACAGACGAAAGCAGGCTGAGGCCCAGTAAACTTGGCATTTCCAAGAGTTGGTCCTAGAGACTACAAAGAAAGTGTTCTTTTAAGTATTATTCCACTGGGGTTTCACCATGATTTTCAGAATCCCAGCAGGTTTCTCACATTAGCATAAGAATCCTGCCTGGTAGTTGAGATTTCTGGGTGGCGTGTAAGAGCGGAGATTCTGTCAGCCCTGCCTTTGATTGGGTTATCTCCAGAGTTGGTAAGTGCATATTTGCGTGAGATGGGAAAAGTGTGGATCGTGCTTCAGATTTCCTCCTGACCCTTTTAAATCACCAGTATGTTGGTAATCATTTGCCATTTCCATAGCGTTTTGAACCGTAGTAGTCATGAGGTCGGTCTCTGCATCCTGAAGCCTATGATGCTTTTCACAGTGAAACCTCTGCTGAGGCCCAGGTAACGTGGTATTTCCCATACCTGGCACCGGAGCCTTGAAACATAGGGTTGTTTTCAGTATTATTTCACTATCCTTTACCCAGTGTTTCAAGAACGGGAGCACTTTTCAACCGTTAGCGTAGGAATCCTTCTTTGGAGATGAGATATTTTTCTGGGGTGGCAAGTGCATGGCCTCTGTCCGTCCTGGGTTTGTTGGACTAGCTCCAGGCACCAGAAGTGCGCCTTTGTGGGAGAGGTGAATAGTGCGGATCCTGTTTCAGTCTAAAGACTGAAACAGGATCCGCACTTTTCACCGTTCCTTTCAGAATCATTTGATTCATCAGCTAGGTATGGCGATTCCTTCTCCAGACCAATCGAAGGCTAGGCCAAGTAACTCGATCTTTCCAAGAGGTGTGTGGCACAACTTTTGAAAAACCGCTAGGGGGAGAACTATTTGGTATTTTTCCGTAGCACTTTTCACCGTAATTGTCATAAAGTTGGTCTCTGCATCCTTAAGGATACGAGCGTTTTTACAGATGAAAGCAGGCTGAGGCCCAGTAAACCTGGCCTTTCCAAGAGTTGGTCCTAGAGACTACAAAGAAAGTGTTCCTTTAAGTATTATTCCACTGTGGTTTCACCATGATTTTCAGAACCCAAGCAGGTTTCTCACATTAGCGTAAGAATCCTGCCTGGTAGTTGAGATTTCGGGGTGGGGAGTAAGTGCGGGGTTTCTGGCAGCCCTGCCTTTGATTGGTTTACCTCCAGAGTTGGTAAGTGCATATTTGCGTGAGATGGGAAAAGTGTGGATCGTGCTTCAGATTTCCTCCTGACCCTTTTAAATCACCAGTATGTTGGTAATCATTTGCCATTTCCATAGCGTTTTGAACTGTAGTAGTCATGAGGTCGGTCTCTGCATCCTGAAGCCTATGATGCTTTTCGCAGAGAAACCTTTGCTGAGGCCCAGGTAACTTGGTATTTCCCATACCTGGCACCGGAGCCTTGAAAGATAGGGTTGTTTTCAGTATTATTTCACTATCCTTTACCCAGTGTTTCAAGAACGGGAGGCCTTTTCAACCGTTAGCGTAGGAATCCTTCTTTGGAGATGAGATATTTTTCTGGGGTGGCAAGTGCATGGCCTCTGTCCGTCCTGGGTTTGTTGGACTAGCGCCAGACACCAGAAGTGCGCCTTTGTGGGAAAGGTGAACAGTGCGGATCCTGTTTCAGTCTAAAGACTGAAACAGGATCCGCACTTTTCACCGTTCCTTTCAGAATCATTTGATTCATCAGCTAGGAACGGCGATTCCTTCTCCAGACCAATCGAAGGCTAGGCCAAGTAACTCGATCTTTCCAAGAGGTGTGTGGCACAACTTTTGAAAAACCGCTAGGGGGAGAACTATTTGGTATTTTTCCGTAGCACTTTTCACCGTAATTGTCATAAGGTTGGTCTCTGCATCCTTAAGGATACGAGCGTTTTTACAGATGAAAGCAGGCTGAGGCCCAGTAAACTTGGCCTATCCAAGAGTTGGTCCTAGAGACTACAAAGAAAGTGTTCCTTTAAGTATTATTCCACTGTGGTTTCACCATGATTTTCAGAACCCAAGCAGGTTTCTCACATTAGCGTAAGAATCCTGCCTGGTAGTTGAGATTTCGGGGTGGGGAGTAAGTGCGGGGCTTCTGGCAGCCCTGCCTTTGATTGGTTTACCTCCAGAGTTGGTAAGTGCATATTTGCGTGAGATGGGAAAAGTGTGGATCGTGCTTCAGATTTCCTCCTGACCCTTTTAAATCACCAGTATGTTGGTAATTATTTGCCATTTCCATAGCGTTTTGCACCGTAGTAGTCATGAGGTCGGTCTCTGCATCCTTAAGCCTATGATGCTTTTCGCAGAGAAACCTCTGTTGAGGCAAAGGTAACTTGGTATTTCCCATACCTGGCACCGGAGCCTTGGAAGATAGGATTGTGTTCAGTATTATTTCACCATCCTTTACCCAGTGTTTCAAGAACGGGAGCCCTCTTCAACCGTTAGCGTAGGAATCCTTCTTTGGAGATGAGATATTTTTCTGGGGTGGCAAGTGCATGGCCTCTGTCCGTCCTGGGTTTGTTGGACTAGCGCCAGACACGAGAAGTGCGCCTTTGTGGGAGAGGTGAATAGTGCGGATCCTGTTTCTGTCTAAAGACTGAAACAGGATCCGCACTTTTCACCGTTCCTTTCAGAATCATTTGATTCATCAGCTAGGAACGGCGATTCCTTCTCCAGACCAATCGAAGGCTAGGCCAAGTAACTCGATCTTTCCAAGAGGTGTGTGGCACAACTTTTGAAAAACCGCTAGGGGGAGAACTATTTGGTATTTTTCCGTAGCACTTTTCACCGTAATTGTCATAAGGTTGGTCTCTGCATCCTTAAGGATACGAGCGTTTTTACAGATGAAAGCAGGCTGAGGCCCAGTAAACTTGGCCTTTCCAAGAGTTGGTCCTAGAGACTACAAAGAAAGTGTTCCTTTAAGTATTATTCCACTGGGGTTTCACGATGATTTTCAGACCCCAAGCAGGTTTCTCACATTAGCAAAAGAATCCTGCCTGGTAGTTGAGATTTCTGGATGGCGTGTAAGAGCGGGGATCCTGTAAGCCCTGCCTTTGATTGGTTTACCTCCAGAGTTGGTAAGTGCATATTTGCGTGAGATGGGAACAGTGTGGATCGTGCTTCAGATTTCCTCCTGACCCTTTTGAAATGACCAGTATGTTGGTAATTATTTGCCATTTCCATAGCGTTTTCACCGTAATAGTCAAGAGGTCGGTCTCTGCATCCTGAAGCCTATGATGCTATTCACAGCGAAACCTCTGCTGAGTCCCAGGTAACTTGGTATTTCCCATACATGGCACCGGTGCCTTGGAAGATAGGATTGTGTTCAGTATTATTTCACCATCCTTTACCCAGTGTTTCAAGAACGGGAGCCCTCTTCAACCGTTAGCGTAGGAATCCTTCTTTGGAGATGAGATATTTTACTGGGGTGGCAAGTGCATGGCCTCTGTCCGTCCTGGGTTTGTTGGACTAGCGCCAGACACGAGAAGTGCGCCTTTGTGGGAGAGGTGAATAGTGCGGATCCTCTTTCAGTCTAAAGACTGAAACAGGATCCGCACTTTTCACCGTTCCTTTCAGAATCATTTGATTCATCAGCTAGGAACGGCGATTCCTTCTCCAGACCAATCGAAGGCTAGGCCAAGTAACTCGATCTTTCCAAGAGGTGTGTGGCACAACTTTTGAAACACCGCTAGGGGGAGAACTATTTGGTATTTTTCCGTAGCACTTTTCACCGTAATTGTCATAAGGTTGGTCTCTGCATCCTTAAGGATACGAGCAATTTTACAGAAGAAAGCAGGCTGAGGCCCGGTAAACTTGGCCTTTCCAAGAGTTGGTCCTAGAGACTACAAAGAAAGTGTTCCTTTAAGTATTATTCCACTGTGGTTTCACCATGATTTTCAGAACCCAAGCAGGTTTCTCACATTAGCGTAAGAATCCTGCCTGGTAGTTGAGATTTCGGGGTGGGGAGTCAGTGCGGGGCTTCTGGCAGCCCTGCCTTTGATTGGTTTACCTCCAGAGTTGGTAAGTGCATATTTGCGTGAGATGGGAAAAGTGTGGATCGTGCTTCAGATTTCCTCCTGACCCTTTTAAATCACCAGTATGTTGGTAATTATTTGCCATTTCCGTAGCGTTTTGCACCGTAGTAGTCATGAGGTCGGTCTCTGCATCCTGAAGCCTATGATGCTTTTCGCAGAGAAACCTCTGTTGAGGCCCAGGTAACTTGGTATTTCCCATACCTGGCACCGGAGCCTTGGAAGATAGGATGGTGTTCAGTTTTATTTCACCATCCTTTACCCAGTGTTTCAAGAACGGGAGCCCTTTTCAACCGTTAGCGTAGGAATCCTTCTTTGGAGATGAGATATTTTTCTGGGGTGGCAAGTGCATGGCCTCTGTCAGTCCTGGGTTTGTTGGACTAGCGCCAGACACGAGAAGTGCGCCTTTGTGGGAGAGGTGAATAGTGCGGATCCTGTTTCAGTCTAAAGACTGAAACAGGATCCGCACTTTTCACCGTTCCTTACAGAATCATTTGATTCATCAGCTAGGAACGGCGATTCCTTCTCCAGACCAATCGAAGGCTAGGCCAAGTAACTCGATCTTTCCAAGAGGTGTGTGGCACAACTTTTGAAAAACCGCTAGGGGGAGAACTATTTGGTATTTTTCCGTAGCACTTTTCACCGTAATTGTCATAAGGTTGGTCTCTGCATCCTTAAGGATACGAGCGTTTTTACAGATGAAAGCAGGCTGAGGCCCAGTAAACTTGGCCTTTCCAAGAGTTGGTCCTAGAGACTACAAAGAAAGTGTTCCTTTAAGTATTATTCCACTGGGGTTTCACGATGATTTTCAGAACCCAAGCAGGTTTCTCACATTAGCAAAAGAATCCTGCCTGGTAGTTCAGATTTCTGGATGGCGTGTAAGAGCGGGGATCCTGTAAGCCCTGCCTTTGATTGGTTTACCTCCAGAGTTGGTAAGTGCATATTTGCGTGAGATGGGAACAGTGTGGATCGTGCTTCAGATTTCCTCCTGACCCTTTTGAAATGACCAGTATGTTGGTAATTATTTGCCATTTCCATAGCGTTTTCACCGTAATAGTCAAGAGGTCGGTCTCTGCATCCTGAAGCCTATGATGCTATTCACAGCGAAACCTCTGCTGAGGCCCAGGTAACTTGGTATTTCCCATACATGGCACCGGTGCCTTGGAAGATAGGATTGTGTTCAGTATTATTTCACCATCCTTTACCCAGTGTTTCAAGAACGGGAGCCCTCTTCAACCGTTAGCGTAGGAATCCTTCTTTGGAGATGAGATATTTTACTGGGGTGGCAAGTGCATGGCCTCTGTCCGTCCTGGGTTTGTTGGACTAGCGCCAGACACGAGAAGTGCGCCTTTGTGGGAGAGGTGAATAGTGCGGATCCTCTTTCAGTCTAAAGACTGAAACAGGATCCGCACTTTTCACCGTTCCTTTCAGAATCATTTGATTCATCAGCTAGGAACGGCGATTCCTTCTCCAGACCAATCGAAGCCTAGGCCAAGTAACTCGATCTTTCCAAGAGGTGTGTGGCACAACTTTTGAAAAACCGCTAGGGGGAGAACTATTTGGTATTTTTCCGTAGCACTTTTCACCGTAATTGTCATAAGGTTGGTCTCTGCATCCTTAAGGATACGAGCGTTTTTACAGATGAAAGCAGGCTGAGGCCCAGTAAACTTGGCCTTTCCAAGAATTGGTCCTAGAGACTACAAAGAAAGTGTTCCTTTAAGTATTATTCCACTGTGGTTTCACCATGATTTTCAGAACCCAAGCAGGTTTCTCACATTAGCGTGAGAATCCTGCCTGGTAGTTGAGATTTCTGGGTGGCGAGTAAGAGCGGGGATTCTGTCAGCCCTGCCTTTGATTGGGTTATCTCCACAGTTGGTAAGTGCATATTTGCGTGAGATGGGAAAAGTGTGGATCGTGCTTCAGATTTCCTCCTGACCCTTTTAAATCACCAGTATGTTTTAATCATTTGCCATTTCCATAGCCTTTTGAACCGTAGTAGTCATGAGGCTGGTCTCTGCATCCTGAAGCCTATGATGCTTTTCGCAGAGAAACCTCTGCTGAGGCCCAGGTAACTTGGTATTTCCCATACCTGGCACCGGAGCCTTGAAAGATAGGGTTGTTTTCAGTATTATTTCGCCATCCTTTACCCAGTGTTTCAAGAACGGGAGCCCTTTTCAACCGTTAGCGTAGGAATCATTCTTTGGAGATGAGATATTTTTCTGGGGTGGCAAGTGCATGGCCTCTGTCAGTCCTGGGTTTGTTGGACTAGCGCCAGACAGGAGAAGTGCGCCTTTGTGGGAGAGGTGAATAGTGCGGATCCTGTTTCACCCTAAAGACTGAAACAGGATCCGCACTTTTCACCATTCCTTTCAGAATCATTTGATTCATCAGCTAGGAACGGCGATTCCTTCTCCAGAACAATCGAAGGCTAGGCCAAGTAACTCGATCTTTCCAAGAGGTGTGTGGCACAACTTTTGAAAAACCGCTAGGGGGAGAACTGTTTGGTTTTTTTCTGTAGCACTTTTCACCGTAATTGTCATAAGGTTGGTCTCTGCATCCTTAAGCATATGAGCGTTTTCACAGACGAAAGCAGGCTAAGGCCAAGTAAACTTGGCATTTACAAGAGTTGGTCCTAGAGACTACAAAGAAAGTGTTCTTTTAAGTATTATTCCACTGGGGTTTCACCATGATTTTCAGAACCCGAGCAGGTTTCTCACATTAGCGTAAGAATCCTGCCTGGTAGTTGATATTTCTGGGTGGCGTGTAAGAGCGGGGATCCTGTCAGCCCTGCCTTTGATTGGGTTATCTCCAGAGTTGGTAAGTGCATATTTGCGTGAGATGGGAAAAGTGTGGATCGTGCTTCAGATTTCCTCGTGACCCTTTTGAAATGACCAGTATGTTGGTAATTATTTGCCATTTCCATAGCGTTTTCACCGTAATAGTCAAGAGGTCGGTCTCTGCATCCTTAAGCCTATGATGCTTTTCACAGCGAAACCTCTGCTGAGGCCCAGGTAACTTGGTATTTCCCATACCTGGCACCGGAGCCTGGGAAGATAGGATTTTTTCAGTATTATTTCACCATCCTTTACCCAGTGTTTCAAGAACGGGAGCCCTCTTCAACCGTTAGCGTAGGAATCCTTCTTTGGAGATGCGATATTTTTCTGGGGTGGCAAGTGCATGGCCTCTGTCCGTCCTGGGTTTGTTGGACTAGCGCCAGACACGAGAAGTGCGCCTTTGTGGGAGAGGTGAATAGTGCGGATCCTGTTTCAGTCTAAAGACTGAAACAGGATCCGCACTTTTCACCGTTCCTTTCAGAATCATTTGATTCATCAGCTAGGAACAGCGATTCCTTCTCCAGACCAATCGAAGGCTAGGCCAAGTAACTCGATCTTTCCAAGAGGTGTGTGGCACAACTTTTGAAAAACCGCTAGGGGGAGAACTATTTGGTATTTTTCCGTAGCACTTTTCACCGTAATTGTCATAAGGTTGGTCTCTGCATCCTTAAGGATACGAGCGTTTTTACAGATGAAAGCAGGCTGAGGCCCAGTAAACTTGGCCTTTCCAAGAGTTGGTCCTAGAGACTACAAAGAAAGTGTTCCTTTAAGTATTATTCCACTGTGGTTTCACCATGATTTTCAGAACCCAAGCAGGTTTCTCACATTAGCGTAAGAATCCTGACTGGTAGTTGAGATTTCGGGGTGGGGAGTAAGTGCGGGGCTTCTGGCAGCCCTGCCTTTGATTAGTTTACCTCCAGAGTTGGTAAGTGCATATGTGCGTGAGATGGGAAAAGTGTGGATCGTGCTTCAGATTTCCTCCTGACCCTGTTAAATCACCAGTATGTTGGTAATTACTTGCCATTTCCGTAGCGTTTTGCACCGTAGTAGTCATGAGATCGATCTCTGCATCCTGAAGGCTATGATGCTTTTCGCAGAGAAACCTCTGTTGAGGCCCAGGTAACTTGGTATTTCCCATACCTGGCACCGGAGCCTTGGAAGATAGGATTGTGTTCAGTATTATTTCACCATCCTTTACCCAGTGTTTCAAGAACGGGAGCCCTCTTCAACCATTAGCGTAGGAATCGTTCTTTGGAGATGAGATATTTTTCTGGGGTGGCAAGTGCATGGCCTCTGTCCGTCCTGGGTTTGTTGGACTAGCGCCAGACACCAGAAGTGCGCCTTTGTGGGAGAGGTGAATAGTGCGGATCCTGTTTCAGTCTAAAGACTGAAACAGGATCCGCACTTTTCACCGTTCCTTTCAGAATCATTTGATTCATCAGCTAGGAACGGCGATTCCTTCTCCAGACCAATCGAAGCCTAGGCCAAGTAACTCGATCTTTCCAAGAGGTGTGTGGCACAACTTTTGAAAAACCGCTAGGGGGAGAACTATTTGGTATTTTTCCGTAGCACTTTTCACCGTAATTGTCATAAGGTTGGTCTCTGCATCCTTAAGCATATGAGCGTTTTCACAGACGAAAGCAGGCTGAGGCCCAGTAAACTTGGCCTTTCCAAGAGTTGGTCCTAGAGACTACAAAGAAAGTGTTCTTTTAAGTATTATTCCACTGGGGTTTCACCATGATTTTCAGAACCCAAGCAGGTTTCTCACATTAGCGTAAGAATCCTGCCTGGTAGTTGAGATTTCGGGGTGGGGAGTAAGTGCGGGGCTTCTGGCAGCCCTGCCTTTGATTGGTTTACCTCCAGAGTTGGTAAGTGCATATTTGTGTGAGATGGGAAAAGTGTGGATCGTGCTTCAGATTTCCTCCTGACCCTTTTAAATCACCAGTATGTTGGTAATTATTTGCCATTTCCGTAGCGTTTTGCACCGTAGTAGTCATGAGGTCGGTCTCTGCATCCTGAAGCCTATGATGCTTTTCGCAGAGAAACCTCTGTTGAGGCCCAGGTAACTTGGTATTTCCCATACCTGGCACCGGAGCCTTGGAAGATAGGATTGTGTTCAGTATTATTTCACCATCCTTTACCCAGTGTTTCAAGAACGGGAGCCGTTTTCAACCGTTAGCGTAGGAATCCTTCTTTGGAGATGAGATATTTTTCTGGGGTGGCAAGTGCATGGCCTCTGTCCGTCCTGGGTTTGTTGGACTAGCGCCAGACAACAGAAGTGCGCCTTTGTGGGAGAGGTGAATAGTGCGGATCCTGTTTCAGAAAGACTGAAACAGGATCCGCACTTTTCACCGTTCCTTTCAGAATCATTTGATTCATCAGCTAGGAACGGCGATTCCTTCTCCAGACCAATCGAAGCCTAGGCCAAGTAACTCGATCTTTCCAAGAGGTGTGTGGCACAACTTTTGAAAAACCGCTAGGGGGAGAACTATTTGGTATTTTTCCGTAGCACTTTTCACCGTAATTGTCATAAGGTTGGTCTCTGCATCCTTAAGGATACGAGCGTTTTTACAGATGAAAGCAGGCTGAGGCCCAGTAAACTTGGCCTTTCCAAGAGTTGGTCCTAGAGACTACAAAGAAAGTGTTCCTTTAAGTATTATTCCACTGTGGTTTCACCATGATTTTCAGAACCCAAGCAGGTTTCTCACATTAGCGTAAGAATCCTGCCTGGTAGTTGATATTTCGGGGTGGGGAGTAAGTGCGGGGCTTCTGGCAGCCCTGCCTTTGATTTGTTTACCTCCAGAGTTGGTAAGTGCATATTTGCGTGAGATGGGAAAAGTTTGGATCGTGCTTCAGATTTCCTCGTGACCCTTTTAAATCACCAGTATGTTGGTAATTATTTGCCATTTCCGTAGCGTTTTGCACCGTAGTAGTCATGAGGTCGGTCTCTGCATCCTTAAGCCTATGATGCTTTTCGCAGAGAAACCTCTGTTGAGGCCCAGGTAACTTGGTATTTCCCATACCTGGCACCGGTGCCTGGGAAGATAGGATTGTGTTCAGTATTATTTCACCATCCTTTACCCAGTGTTTCAAGAACGGGAGCCCTCTTCAACCGTTAGCGTAGAAATCCTTCTTTGGAGATGAGATATTTTTCTGGGGTGGCAAGTGCATGGCCTCTGTCCGTCCTGGGTTTGTTGGACTAGCGCCAGACACCAGAAGTGCGCCTTTGTGGGAGAGGTGAATAGTGCGGATCCTGTTTCAGTCTAAAGACTGAAACAGGATCCGCACTTTTCACCGTTCCTTTCAGAATCATTTGATTCATCAGCTAGGAACGGCGATTCCTTCTCCAGACCAATCGAAGCCTAGGCCAAGTAACTCGATCTTTCCAAGAGGTGTGTGGCACAACTTTTGAAAAACCGCTAGGGGGAGAAGTATTTGGTACTTTTCCGTAGCACTTTTCACCGTAATTGTCATAAGGTTGGTCTCTGCATCCTTAAGGATACGAGCGTTTTTACAGATGAAAGCAGGCTGAGGCCCAGTAAACTTGGCCTTTCCAAGAGTTGGTCCTAGAGACTACAAAGAAAGTGTTCCTTTAAGTATTATTCCACTGTGGTTTCACCATGATTTTCAGAACCCAAGCAGGTTTCTCACATTAGCGTAAGAATCCTGCCTGGTAGTTGAGATTTCGGGGTGGGGAGTAAGTGCGGGGCTTCTGGGAGCCCTGCCTTTGATTAGTTTACCTCCAGAGTTGGTAAGTGCATATGTGCGTGAGATGGGAAAAGTGTGGATCGTGCTTCAGATTTCCTCCTGACCCTTTTAAATCACCAGTATGTTGGTAATTATTTGCCATTTCCGTAGCGTTTTGCACCGTAGTAGTCATGAGGTCGGTCTCTGCATCCTGAAGCCTATGATGCTTTTCGCAGAGAAACCTCTGTTGAGGCCCAGGTAACTTGGTATTTCCCATACCTGGCACCGGAGCCTTGGAAGATAGGATTGTGTTCAGTATTATTTCACCATCCTTTACCCAGTGTTTCAAGAACGGGAGCCCTCTTCAACCGGTAGCGTAGGAATCGTTCTTTGGAGATGAGATATTTTTCTGGGGTGGCAAGTGCATGGCCTCTGTCCGTCCTGGGTTTGTTGGACTAGCGCCAGACACGAGAAGTGCGCCTTTGTGGGAGAGGTGAATAGTGCGGATCCTGTTTCAGTCTAAAGACTGAAACAGGATCCGCACTTTTCACCGTTCCTTTCAGAATCATTTGATTCATCAGCTAGGAACGGCGATTCCTTCTCCAGACCAATCGAAGCCTAGGCCAAGTAACTCGATCTTTCCAAGAGGTGTGTGGCACAACTTTTGAAAAACCGCTAGGGGGAGAACTATTTGGTATTTTTCCGTAGCACTTTTCACCGTAATTGTCATAAGGTTGGTCTCTGCATCCTTAAGCATATGAGCGTTTTCACAGACGAAAGCAGGCTGAGGCCCAGTAAACTTGGCCTTTCCAAGAGTTGGTCCTAGAGACTACAAAGAAAGTGTTCTTTTAAGTATTATTCCACTGGGGTTTCACGATGATTTTCAGAACCCGAGCAGGTTTCTCACATTAGCCAAAGAATCCTGCCTGGTAGTTGAGATTTCTGGATGGCGTGTAAGAGCGGGGATTCTGTCAGCCCTGCCTTTGATTGGTTTACCTCAAGAGTTGGTAAGTGCATATTTGCGTGAGATGGGAACAGTGTGGATCGTGCTTCAGATTTCCTCCTGACCCTTTTGAAATGACCAGTATGTTGGTAATTATTTGCCATTTCCATAGCGTTTTCACCGTAATAGTCAAGAGGTCGGTCTCTGCATCCTGAAGCCTATGATGCTATTCACAGCGAAACCTCTGCTGAGGCCCAGGTAACTTGGTATTTCCCATACCTGGCACCGGAGCCTGGGAAGATAGGATTTTTTCGGTATTATTTCACCATCCTTTACCCAGTGTTTCAAGAACGGGAGCCCTCTTCAACCGTTAGCGTAGGAATCCTTCTTTGGAGATGAGATATTTTTCTGGGGTGGCAAGTGCATGGCCTCTGTCCGTCCTGGGTTTGTTGGACTAGCGCCAGACACCAGAAGTGGGCCTTTGTGGGGGAGGTGAATAGTGCGGATCCTGTTTCAGTCTAAAGACTGAAACAGGATCCGCACTTTTCACCGTTCCTTTCAGAATCATTTGATTCATCAGCTAGGAACGGCGATTCCTTCTCCAGACCAATCGAAGCCTAGGCCAAGTAACTCGATCTTTCCAAGAGGTGTGTGGCACAACTTTTGAAAAACCGCTAGGGGGAGAACTATTTGGTATTTTTCCGTAGCACTTTTCACCGTAATTGTCATAAGGTTGGTCTCTGCATCCTTAAGCATATGAGCGTTTTCACAGACGGAAGCAGGCTGAGGCCCAGTAAACTTGGCCTTTCCAAGAGTTGGTCCTAGAGACTACAAAGAAAGTGTTCTTTTAAGTATTATTCCACTGGGGTTTCACCATGATTTTCAGAACCCGAGCAGGTTTCTCACATTAGCATAAGAATCCTGCCTGGTAGTTGAGATTTCTGGGAGGCGTGTAAGAGCGGGGATTCTGTCAGCCCTGCCTTTGATTGGGTTATCTCCAGAGTTGGTAAGTGCATATTTGTGTGAGATGGGAAAAGTGTGGATCGTGCTTCAGATTTCCTCCTGACCCTTTTAAATCACCAGTATGTTGGTAATCATTTGCCATTTCCATAGCGTTTTGAACCGTAGTAGTCATGAGTTCGGTCTCTGCATCCTGAAGCCTATGATGCTTTTCGCAGAGAAACCTCTGCTGAGGCCCAGGTAACTTGGTATTTCCCATACCTGGCATCGGAGCCTTGAAAGATAGGGTTGTTTTCAGTATTATTTCACCATCCTTTACCCAGTGTTTCAAGAACGGGAGCCCTCTTCAACCGTTAGCGTAGGAATCGTTCTTTGGTGATGAGATATTTTTCTGGGGTGGCAAGTACATGGCCTCTGTCAGTCCTGGGTTTGTTGGACTAGCGCCAGACACGAGAAGTGCGCCTTTGTGGGAGAGGTGAATAGTGCGGATCCTGTTTCAGTCTAAAGACTGAAACAGGATCCGCACTTTTCACCGTTCCTTTCAGAATCATTTGATTCATCAGCTAGGAACGGCGATTCCTTCTCCAGACCAATCGAAGGCTAGGCCAAGTAACTCGATCTTTCCAACAGGTGTGTGGCACAACTTTTGAAACACCGCTAGGGGGAGAACTATTTGGTATTTTTCCGTAGCACTTTTCACCGTAATTGTCATAAGGTTGGTCTCTGCATCCTTAAGGATACGAGCGTTTTTACAGATGAAAGCAGGCTGAGGCGCAGTAAACTTGGCATTTCCAAGAGTTGGTCCTAGAGACTACAAAGAAAGTGTTCTTTTAAGTATTGTTTCACTGTGGTTTCACCATGATTTTCAGAACCCGAGCAGGTTTCACACATTAGCGTAAGAATCCTGCCTGGTAGTTGAGATTTCGGGGTGGGGAGTAAGTGCGGGGCTTCTGGCAGCCCTGCCTTTGATTGGTTTACCTCCAGAGTTGGTAAGTGCATATTTGTGTGAGATGGGAAAAGTGTGGATCGTGCTTCAGATTTCCTCCTGACCCTTTTAAATCACCAGTATGTTGGTAATTATTTGCCATTTCCGTAGCGTTTTGCACCGTAGTAGTCATGAGGTCGGTCTCTGCATCCTGAAGCCTATGATGCTTTTCGCAGAGAAACCTCTGTTGAGGCCCAGGTAACTTGGTATTTCCCATACCTGGCACCGGAGCCTTGGAAGATAGGATTGTGTTCAGTATTATTTCACCATCCTTTACCCAGTGTTTCAAGAACGGGAGCCCTCTTCAACCGTTAGCGTAGGAATCCTTCTTTGGAGATGAGATATTTTTCTGGGGTGGCAAGTGCATGGCCTCTGTCCGTCCTGGGTTTGTTGGACTAGCGCCAGACACGAGAAGTGCGCCTTTGTGGGAGAGGTGAATAGTGCGGATCCTGTTTCAGTCTAAAGACTGAAACAGGATCCGCACTTTTCACCGTTCCTTTCAGAATCATTTGATTCATCAGCTAGGAACGGCGATTCCTTCTCCAGACCAATCGAAGGCTAGGCCAAGTAACTCGATCTTTCCAAGAGGTGTGTGGCACAACCTTTGAAAAACCGCTAGGAGGAGAACTATTTGGTATTTTTCCGTAGCACTTTTCACCGTAATTGTCATAAGGTTGGTCTCTGCATCCTTAAGGATACGAGCGTTTTTACAGATGAAAGCAGGCTGAGGCCCAGTAAACTTGGCCTTCCCAAGAGTTGGTCCTAGAGACTACAAAGAAAGTGTTGCTTTAAGTATTATTCCACTGTGGTTTCACCATGATTTTCAGAACCCAAGCAGGTTTCTCACATTAGCGTAAGAATCCTGCCTGGTAGTTGAGATTTCGGGGTGGGGAGTAAGTGCGGGGCTTCTGGCAGCCCTGCCTTTGATTAGTTTACCTCCAGAGTTGGTAAGTGCATATTTGCGTGAAATGGGAAAAGTGTGGATCGTGCTTCAGATTTCCTCGTGACCCTTTTAAATCACCAGTATGTTGGTAATTATTTGCCATTTCCATAGAGTTTTGCACCGTAGTAGTCATGAGGTCGGTCTCTGCATCCTTAAGCCTATGATGCTTTTCGCAGAGAAACCTCTGTTGAGGCCCAGGTAACTTGGTATTTCCCATATCTGGCACCAGAGCCTTGGAAGATAGGATTGTGTTCAGTATTATTTCACCATCCTTTACCCAGTGTTTCAAGAACGGGAGCCCTCTTCAACCGTTAGCGTAGGAATCGTTCTTTGGAGATGAGATATTTTTCTGGGGTGGCAAGTGCATGGCCTCTGTCCGTCCTGGGTTTGTTGGACTAGCGCCAGACACCAGAAGTGCGCCTTTGTGGGAGAGGTGAATAGTGCGGATCCTGTTTCAGTCTAAAGACTGAAACAGGATCCGCACTTTTCACCGTTCCTTTCAGAATCATTTGATTCATCAGCTAGGAACGGCGATTCCTTCTCCAGACCAATCGAAGCCTAGGCCAAGTAACTCGATCTTTCCAAGAGGTGTGTGGCACAACTTTTGAAAAACCGCTAGGGGGAGAACTATTTGGTATTTTTCCGTAGCACTTTTCACCGTAATTGTCATAAGGTTGGTCTCTGCATCCTTAAGCATATGAGCGTTTTCACAGACGAAAGCAGGCTGAGGCCCAGTAAACTTGGCCTTTCCAAGAGTTGGTCCTAGAGACTACAAAGAAAGTGTTCTTTTAAGTATTATTCCACTGGGCTTTCACCATGATTTTCAGAACCCGAGCAGGTTTCTCACATTAGCATAAGAATCCTGCCTGGTAGTTGAGATTTCTGGGTGGCGTGTAAGAGCGGGGATTCTGTCAGCCCTGCCTTTGATTGGTTTATCTCCAGAGTGGGTAAGTGCATATTTGCGTGAGATGGGAAAAGTGTGGATCGTGCTTCAGATTTCCTCCTGACCCTTTTAATTCACCAGTATGTTGGTAATCATTTGCCATTTCCATAGCGTTTTGAACCGTAGTAGTCATGAGGTCGGTCTCTGCATCCTGAAGCCTATGATGCTTTTCGCAGAGAAACCTCTGCTGAGGCCCAGGTAACTTGGTATTTCCCATACCTGGCACCGGAGCCTTGAAAGATAGGGTTGTTTTCAGTATTATTTCACCATCCTTTACCCAGTGTTTCAAACACGGGAGCCCTTTTCAACCGTTAGCGTAGGAATCCTTCTTTGGAGATGAGATATTTTTCTGGGGTGGCAAGTGCATGGCCTCTCTCAGTCCTGGGTTTGTTGGACTAGCGCCAGACAGGAGAAGTGCGCCTTTGTGGGAGAGGTGAATAGTGCGCATCCTGTTTCAGTCTAAAGACTGAAACAGGATGCGCACTTTTCACCGTTCCTTTCAGAATCATTTGATTCATCAGCTAGGAACGGCGATTCCTTCTCCAGACCAATCGAAGGCTAGGCCAAGTAACTCGATCTTTCCAAGAGGTGTGTGGCACAACTTTTGAAACACCGCTAGGGGGAGAACTATTTGGTATTTTTCCGTAGCACTTTTCACCGTAATTGTCATAAGGTTGGACTCTGCATCCTTAAGCATATGAGCGTTTTCACAGACGAAAGCAGGCTGAGGCCCAGTAAACTTGGCCTTTCCAAGAGTTGGTCCTAGAGACTACAAAGAAAGTGTTCTTTTAAGTATTATTCCACTGGGGTTTCACGATGATTTTCAGAACCCGAGCAGGTTTCTCACATTAGCAAAAGAATCCTGCCTGGTAGTTGAGATTTCCGGATGGCGTGTAAGAGCGGGGATCCTGTCAGCCCTGCCTTTGATTGGGTTATCTCCAGAGTTGGTAAGTGCATATTTGCGTGAGATGGGAAAAGTGTGGATCGTGCTTCAGATTTCCTCCTGACCCTTTTAAATCACCAGTATGTTGGTAATCATTTGCCATTTCCATAGCGTTTTGAACCGTAGTAGTCATGAGGTCGGTCTCTGCATCCTGAAGCCTATGATGCTTTTCGCAGAGAAACCTCTGCTGAGGCCCAGGTAACTTGGTATTTCCCATACCTGGCACCGGAGCCTTGAAAGATAGGGTTGTTTTCAGCATTATTTCACCATCCTTTACCCAGTGTTTCAAGAACGGGAGCCGTTTTCAACCGTTAGCGTAGGAATCCTTCTTTGGAGATGAGATATTTTTCTGGGGTGGCAAGTGCATGGCCTCTGTCAGTCCTGGGTTTGTTGGACTAGCGCCAGACACGAGAAGTGCGCCTTTCTGGGAGAGGTGAATAGTGCGGATCCTGTTTCAGTCTAAAGACTGAAACAGGATCCGCACTTTTCACCGTTCCTTTCAGAATCATTTGATTCATCAGCTAGGAACGGCGATTCCTTCTCCAGACCAATCGAAGGCCGGGCCAAGTACCTCGATCTTTCCAAGAGGTGTGTGGCACAACTTTTGAAAAACCGCTAGGGGAAGAACTATTTGGTATTTTTCCGTAGCACTTTTCACCGTAATTGTCATAAGGTTGGTCTCTGCATCCTTAAGGATACGAGCGTTTTTACAGATGAAAGCAGGCTGAGGCCCAGTAAACTTGGGCTTTCCAAGAGTTGGTCCTAGAGACTACAAAGAAAGTGTTCCTTTAAGTATTATTCCACTGTGGTTTCACCATGATTTTCAGAACCCAAGCAGGTTTCTCACATTAGCGTAGGAATCCTGCCTGGTAGTTGAGATTTCGGGGTGGGGAGTAAGTGCGGGGCTTCTGGCAGCCCTGCCTTTGATTGGTTTACCTCCAGAGTTGGTAAGTGCATATTTGCGTGAGATGGGAAAAGTGTGGATCGTGCTTCAGATTTCCTCCTGACCCTTTTAAATCACCAGTATGTTGGTAATTACTTGCCATTTCCATAGCGTTTTGCACCGTAGTAGTCATGAGGTCGGTCTCTGCATCCTTAAGCCTATGATGCTTTTTGCAGAGAAACCTCTGTTGAGGCCCAGGTAACTTGGTATTTCCCATACCTGGCACCGGAGCCTGGGAAGATAGGATTGTTTTCAGTATTATTTCACCATCCTTTACCCAGTGTTTCAAGAACGGGAGCCCTTTTCAACCGTTAGCGTAGGAATCCTTCTTTGGAGATGAGATATTTTTCTGGGGTGGCAAGTGCATGGCCTCTGTCAGTCCTGGGTTTGTTGGACTAGCGCCAGACAGGAGAAGTGCGCCTTTGTGGGAGAGGTGAATAGTGCGGATCCTGTTTCAGTCTAAAGACTGAAACAGGATCCGCACTTTTCACCGTTCCTTTCAGAATCATTTGATTCATCAGCTAGGAACGGCGATTCCTTCTCCAGACCAATCGAAGGCTAGGCCAAGTAACTCGATCTTTCCAACAGGTGTGTGGCACAACTTTTGAAACACCGCTAGGGGGAGAACTATTTGGTATTTTTCCGTAGCACTTTTCACCGTAATTGTCATAAGGTTGGTCTCTGCATCCTTAAGGATACGAGCGTTTTTACAGATGAAAGCAGGCTGAGGCCCAGTAAACTTGGCATTTACAAGAGTTGGTCCTAGAGACTACAAAGAAAGTGTTCTTTTAAGTATTGTTTCACTGTGGTTTCACCATGATTTTCAGAACCCAAGCAGGTTTCTCACATTAGCATAAGAATCCTGCCTGGTAGTTGAGATTTCGGGGTGGCGTGTAAGAGCGGGGCTTCTGGCAGCCCTGCCTTTGATGGGTTTACCTCCAGAGTTGGTAAGTGCATATTTGCGTGAGATGGGAAAAGTGTGGATCGTGCTTCAGATTTCCTCGTGACCCTTTTAAATCACCAGTATGTTGGTAATTATTTGCCATTTCCGTAGCGTTTTGCACCGTAGTAATCATGAGATCGGTCTCTGCATCCTTAAGCCTATGATGCTTTTCGCAGAGAAACCTCTGTTGAGGCCCAGGTAACTTGGTATTTCCCATACCTGGCACCGGTGCCCTGGAAGATAGGATTGTGTTCAGTATTATTTCACCATCCTTTACCCAGTGTTTCAAGAACGGGAGCCCTCTTCAACCGTTAGCGTAGGAATCCTTCTTTGGAGATGAGATATTTTTCTGGGGTGGCAAGTGCTTGGCCTCTGTCCGTCCTGGGTTTGTTGGACTAGCGCCAGACACCAGAAGTGCGCCTTTGTGGGAGAGGTGAATAATGCGGATCCTGTTTCAGACTAAAGACTGAAACAGGATCCGCACTTTTCACCGTTCCTTTCAGAATCATTTGATTCATCAGCTAGGAACGGCGATTCCTTCTCCAGACCAATCGAAGGCTAGGCCAAGTAACTCGATCTTTCCAAGAGGTGTGTGGCACAACTTTTGAAAAACCGCTAGGGGGAGAACTATTTGGTATTTTTCCGTAGCACTTTTCACCGTAATTGTCATAAGGTTGGTCTCTGCATCCTTAAGGATATGAGCGTTTTTACAGATGAAAGCAGGCTGAGGCCCAGTAAACTTGGGCTTTCCAAGAGTTGGTCCTAGAGACTACAAAGAAAGTGTTCTTTTAAGTATTGTTTCACTGTGGTTTTACCATGATTTTCAGAACCAAAGCAGGTTTCTCACATTAGCGTAAGAATCCTGGCTGGTAGTTGAGATTTCGGGGTGGGGAGTAAGTGCGGGGCTTCTGGCAGCCCTGCCTTTGATTGGTTTACCTCCAGAGTTGGTAAGTGCATATTTGCGTGAGATGGGAAAAGTGTGGATTGTGCTTCAGATTTCCTCCTGACCCTTTTAAATCACCAGTATGTTGGTAATCATTTGCCATTTCCATAGCGTTTTGAACCGTAGTAGTCATGAGGTCGGTCTCTGCATCCTGAAGCCTATGATGCTTTTCGCAGAGAAACCTCTGCTGAGGCCCAGGTAACTTGGTATTTGCCATACCTGGCACCGGAGCCTTGAAAGATAGGGTTGTTTTCAGTATTATTTCACCATCCTTTACCCAGTGTTTCAAGAACGGGAGCCCTTTTCAACCGTTAGCGTAGGAATCCTTCTTTGGAGATGAGATATTTTTCTGGGGTGGCAAGTGCATGGCCTCTGTCAGTCCTGGGTTTGTTGGACTAGCGCCAGACACGAGAAGTGCGCCTTTGTGGGAGAGGTGAATAGTGCGGATCCTGTTTCAGTCTAAAGACTGAAACAGGATCCGCACTTTTCACCGTTCCTTTCAGAATAATTTGATTCATCAGCTAGGAACGGCGATTCCTTCTCCAGACCAATCGAAGGCTAGGCCAAGTAACTCGATCTTTCCAAGAGGTGTGTGGCACAACTTTTGAAAAACCGCTAGGGGGAGAACTATTTGGTTTTTTTCCGTAGCACTTTTCACCGTAATTGTCATAAGGTTGGTCTCTGCATCCTTAAGCATATGAGCGTTTTCACAGACGAAAGCAGGCTAAGGCCAAGTAAAATTGGCATTTACAAGAGTTGGTCCTAGAGACTACAAAGAAAGTATTCTTTTAAGTATTATTCCACTGGGGTTTCACCATGATTTTCAGACCCCGAGCAGGTTTCTCACATTAGCGTAAGAATCCTGCCTGGTAGTTGATATTTCTGCGTGGCGAGTAAGAGCGGGGATCCTGTCAGCCCTGCCTTTGATTGGGTTATCTCCAGAGTTGGTAAGTGCATATTTGCGTGAGATGGGAAAAGTGTGGATCGTGCTTCAGATTTCCTCCTGACCCTTTTGAAATGACCAGTATGTTGGTAATTATTTGCCATTTCCATAGCGTTTTCACCGTAATAGTCAAGAGGTCGGTCTCTGCATCCTGAAGCCTATGATGCTTTTCGCAGAGAAACCTCTGCTGAGGCCCAGGTAACTTGGTATTTCCCATACCTGGCACCAGAGCCTGGGAAAATAGGATTGTTTTCAGTATTATTTCACCATCCTTTACCCAGTGTTTCAAGAACGGGAGCCCTTTTCAACCGTTAGCTTAGGAATCCTTCTTTGGAGACGAGATATTTTTCTGGGGTGGCAAGTGCATGGCCTCTGTCCGTCCTGGGTTTGTTGGACTAACGCCAGACACCAGAAGTGCGCCTTTGTGGGAGAGGTGAATAGTGCGGATCCTGTTTCAGTCTAAAGACTGAAACAGGATCCGCACTTTTCACCGTTCCTTTCAGAATCATTTGATTCATCAGCTAGGAACGGCGATTCCTTCTCCAGACCAATCGAAGCCTAGGCCAAGTAACTCGATCTTTCCAAGAGGTGTGTGGCACAACTTTTGAAAAACCGCTAGGGGGAGAACTATTTGGTATTTTTCCGTAGCACTTTTCACCGTAATTGTCATAAGGTTGGTCTCTGCATCCTTAAGGATACGAGCGTTTTTACAGATGAAAGCAGGCTGAGGCCCTGTAAACTTGGCCTTTCCAAGAGTTGATCCTAGAGACTACAAAGAAAGTGTTCCTTTAAGTATTATTCCACTGTGGTTTCACCATGATTTTCAGAACCCGAGCAGGTTTCTCACATTAGCATAAGAATCCTGCCTGGTAGTTGAGATTTCGGGGTGGGGAGTAAGTGCGGGGCTTCTGGCAGCCCTGCCTTTGATTGGTTTACCTCCAGAGTTGGTAAGTGCATATTTGCGTGAGATGGGAAAAGTGTGGATCGTGCTTCAGATTTCCTCCTGACCCTTTTAAATCACCAGTATGTTGGTAATCATTTGCCATTTCCATAGCGTTTTGAACCGTAGTAGTCATGAGGTCGGTCTCTGCATCCTGAAGCCTATGATGCTTTTCGCAGAGAAACCTCTGCTGAAGCCCAGGTAACTTGGTATTTCCCATACCTGGCACCGGAGCCTTGAAAGATAGGGTTGTTTTCAGTATTATTTCACCATCCTTTACCCAGTGTTTCAAGAACGGGAGCCCTTTTCAACCGTTAGCGTAGGAATCCTTCTTTGGAGATGAGATATTTTTCTGGGGTGGCAAGTGCATGGCCTCTGTCAGTCCTAGGTTTGTTGGACTAGCGCCAGACACGAGAAGTGCGCCTTTGTGGAAGAGGTGAATAGTGCGGATCCTGTTTCAGTCTAAAGACTGAAACAGGATCCGCACTTTTCACCGTTCCTTTCAGAATCATTTGATTCATCAGCTAGGAACGGCGATTCCTTCTCCAGACCAATCGAAGGCTAGGCCAAGTAACTCGATCTTTCCAAGAGGTGTGTGGCACAACTTTTGAAAAACCGCTAGGGGGAGAACTATTTGGTATTTTTCCGTAGCACTTTTCACCGTAATTGTCATAAGGTTGGTCTCTGCATCCTTAAGGATACGAGCGTTTTTACAGATGAAAGCAGGCTGAGGCCCAGTAAACTTGGGCTTTCCAAGAGTTGGTCCTAGAGACTACAAAGAAAGTGTTCCTTTAAGTATTATTCCACTGTGGTTTCACCATGATTTTCAGAACCCAAGCAGGTTTCTCACATTAGCGTAAGAATCCTGCCTGGTAGTTGAGATTTCGGGGTGGGGAGTAAGTGCGGGGCTTCTGGCAGCCCTGCCTTTGATTAGTTTACCTCCAGAGTTGGTAAGTGCATATGTGTGTGAGATGGGAAAAGTGTGGATCGTGCTTCAGATTTCCTCCTGACCCTTTTAAATCACCAGTATGTTGGTAATTATTTGCCATTTCCGTAGCGTTTTGCACCGTAGTAGTCATGAGGTCGGTCTCTGCATCCTGAAACCTATGATGCTTTTCGCAGAGAAACCTCTGTTGAGGCCCAGGTAACTTGGTATTTCCCATACCTGGCACCGGAGCCTTGGAAGATAGGATTGTGTTCAGTATTATTTCACCATCCTTTACCCAGTGTTTCAAGAACGGGAGCCCTCTTCAACCGTTAGCGTAGGAATCGTTCTTTGGAGATGAGATATTTTTCTGGGGTGGCAAGTGCATGGCCTCTGTCCGTCCTGGGTTTGTTGGACTAGCGCCAGACACCAGAAGTGCGCCTTTGTGGGAGAGGTGAATAGTGCGGATCCTGTTTCAGTCTAAAGACTGAAACAGGATCCGCACTTTTCACCGTTCATTTCAGAATCATTTGATTCATCAGCTAGGAACGGCGATTCCTTCTCCAGACCAATCGAAGCCTAGGCCAAGTAACTCGATCTTTCCAAGAGGTGTGTGGCACAACTTTTGAAAAACCGCTAGGGGGAGAACTATTTGGTATTTTTCCGTAGCACTTTTCACCGTAATTGTCATAAGGTTGGTCTCTGCATCCTTAAGCATATGAGCGTTTTCACAGAGGAAAGCAGGCTGAGGCCCAGTAAACTTGGCCTTTCAAAGAGTTGGTCCTAGAGACTACAAAGAAAGTGTTCTTTTAAGTATTATTCCACTGGGGTTTCACCATGATTTTCAGAACCCGAGCAGGTTTCTCACATTAGCATAAGAATCCTGCCTGGTAGTTGAGATTTCTGGGAGGCGTGTAAGAGCGGGGATTCTGTCAGCCCTGCCTTTGATTGGGTTATCTCCAGAGTTGGTAAGTGCATATTTGCGTGAGATGGGAAAAGTGTGGATCGTGCTTCAGATTTCCTCGTGACCCTTTTAAATCACCAGTATGTTGGTAATTATTTGCCATTTCCGTAGCGTTTTGCACCGTAGTAGTCATGAGGTCGGTCTCTGCATCCTTAAGCCTATGATGCTTTTCGCAGAGAAACCTCTGTTGAGGCCCAGGTAACTTGGTATTTCCCATACCTGGCACCGGTGCCTTGGAAGATAGGATTGTGTTCAGTATTATTTCACCATCCTTTACCCAGTGTTTCAAGAACGGGAGCCCTCTTCAACCGTTAGCGTAGGAATCCTTCTTTGGAGATGAGATATTTTTCTGGGGTGGCAAGTGCATGGCCTCTGTCCGTCCTGGGTTTGTTGGACTAGCGCCAGACACCAGAAGTGCGCCTTTGTGGGAGAGGTGAATAGTGCGGATCCTGTTTCAGACTAAAGACTGAAACAGGATCCGCACTTTTCACCGTTCCTTTCAGAATCATTTGATTCATCAGCTAGGAACGGCGATTCCTTCTCCAGACCAATCGAAGGCTAGGCCAAGTAACTCGATCTTTCCAAGAGGTGTGTGGCAAAACTTTTGAAAAACCGCTAGGGGGAGAACTATTTGGTATTTTTCCGTAGCACTTTTCACCGTAATTGTCATAAGGTTGGTCTCTGCATCCTTAAGGATAGGAGCGTTTTTACAGATGAAAGCAGGCTGAGGCCCAGTAAACTTGGCCTTTCCAAGAGTTGGTCCTAGAGACTACAAAGAAAGTGTTCTTTTAAGTATTGTTTCACTGGGGTTTCACCATGATTTTCAGAACCCAAGCAGGTTTCTCACATTAGCGTAAGAATCCTGCCTGGTAGTTGAGATTTCGGGGTGGGGAGTAAGTGCGGGGCTTCTGGCAGCCCTGCCTTTGATTGGTTTACCTCCAGAGTTGGTAAGTGCATATTTGTGTGAGATGGGAAAAGTGTGGATCGTGCTTCAGATTTACTCCTGACCCTTTTAAATCACCAGTATGTTGGTAATTATTTGCCATTTCCGTAGCGTTTTGCACCGTAGTAGTCATGAGGTCGGTCTCTGCATCCTGAAGCCTATGATGCTTTTCGCAGAGAAACCTCTGTTGAGGCCCAGGTAACTTGGTATTTCCCATACCTGGCACCGGAGCCTTGGAAGATAGGATTGTGTTCAGTATTATTTCACCATCCTTTACCCAGTGTTTCAAGAACGGGAGCCCTTTTCAACCGTTAGCGTAGGAATCCTTCTTTGGAGATGAGATATTTTTCTGGGGTGGCAAGTGCATGGCCTCTGTCCGTCCTGGGTTTGTTGGACTAGCGCCAGACACCAGAAGTGCGCCTTTGTGGGAGAGGTGAATAGTGCGGATCCTGTTTCAGTCTAAAGACTGAAACAGGATCCGCACTTTTCACCGTTCCTTTCAGAATCATTTGATTCATCAGCTAGGAACGGCGATTCCTTCTCCAGACCAATCGAAGGCTAGGCCAAGTAACTCGATCTTTCCAAGAGGTGTGTGGCACAACTTTTGAAAAACCGCTAGGAGGAGAACTATTTGGTATTTTTCCGTAGCACTTTTCACCGTAATTGTCATAAGGTTGGTCTCTGCATCCTTAAGGATACGAGCGTTTTTACAGTTGAAAGCAGGCTGAGGCCCAGTAAACTTGGCCTTTCCAAGAGTTGGTCCTAGAGACTACAAAGAAAGTGTTGCTTTAAGTATTATTCCACTGTGGTTTCACCATGATTTTCAGAACCCAAGCAGGTTTCTCACATTAGCGTAAGAATCCTGCCTGGTAGTTGAGATTTCGGGGTGGGGAGTAAGTGCGGGGCTTCTGGCAGCCCTGCCTTTGATTAGTTTACCTCCATAGTTGGTAAGTGCATATTTGCGTGAGATGGGAAAAGTGTGGATCGTGCTTCAGATTTCCTCGTGACCCTTTTAAATCACCAGTATGTTGGTAATTATTTGCCATTTCCCTAGCGTTTTGCACCGTAGTAGTCATGAGGTCGGTCTCTGCATCCTTAAGCCTATGATGCTTTTCGCAGAGAAACCTCTGTTGAGGCCCAGGTAACTTGGTATTTCCCATACCTGGCACCGGAGCCTGGGAAGATAGGATTGTTTTCAGTATTATTTCACCATCCTTTACCCAGTGTTTCAAGAACGGGAGCCCTTTTCAACCGTTAGCGTAGGAATCCTTCTTTGGAGATGAGATATTTTTCTGGGGTGGCAAGTGCATGGCCTCTGTCAGTCCTGGGTTTGTTGGACTAGCGACAGACACGAGAAGTGCGCCTTTGTGGGAGAGGTGAATAGTGCGGATCCTGTTTCAGTCTAAAGACTGAAACAGGATCCGCACTTTTCACCGTTCCTTTCAGAATCATTTGATTCATCAGCTAGGAACGGCGATTCCTTCTCCAGACCAATCGAAGGCTAGGCCAAGTAACTCGATCTTTCCAAGAGGTGTGTGGCACAACTTTTGAAACACCGCTAGGGGGAGAACTATTTGGTATTTTTCCGTAGCACTTTTCACCGTAATTGTCATAAGGTTGGTCTCTGCATCCTTAAGGATACGAGCGTTTTTCCAGATGAAAGCAGGCTGAGGCCCAGTAAACTTGGCATTTCCAAGAGTTGGTCCTAGAGACTACAAAGAAAGTGTTCTTTTAAGTATTGTTTCATTGTGGTTTCACCATGATTTTCAGAACCCAAGCAGGTTTCTCACATTAGCGTAAGAATCCTGCCTGGTAGTTGAGATTTCGGGGTGGGGAGTAAGTGCGGGGCTTCTGGCAGCCCTGCCTTTGATTGGTTTACCTCCAGAGTTGGTAAGTGCATATTTGTGTGAGATGGGAAAAGTGTGGATCGTGCTTCAGATTTCCTCCTGACCCTTTTAAATCACCAGTATGTTGGTAATTATTTGCCATTTCCGTAGCGTTTTGCACCGTAGTAGTCATGAGGTCGGTCTCTGCATCCTGAAGCCTATGATGCTTTTCGCAGAGAAACCTCTCTTGAGGCCCAGGTAACTTGGTATTTCCCATAACTGGCACCGGAGCCTTGGAAGATAGGATTGTGTTCAGTATTATTTCACCATCCTTTACCCAGTGTTTCAAGAACGGGAGCCCTGTTCAACCGTTAGCGTAGGAATCCTTCTTTGGAGATGAGATATTTTTCTGGGGTGGCAAGTACATGGCCTCTGTCAGTCCTGGGTTTGTTCGACTAGCGCCAGACACCAGAAGTGCGCCTTTGTGGGAGAGGTGAATAGTGCGGATCCTGTTTCAGTCTAAAGACTGAAACAGGATCCGCACTTTTCACCGTTCCTTTCAGAATCATTTGATTCATCAGCTAGGAACGGCAATTCCTTCTCCAGACCAATCAAAGGCTAGGCCAAGTAACTCGATCTTTCCAAGAGGTGTGTGGCACAACTTTTGAAAAACCGCTAGGGGGAGAACTATTTGGTATTTTTCCGTAGCACTTTTCACCGTAATTGTCATAAGGTTGTTCTCTGCATCCTTAAGGATACGAGCGTTTTTACAGATGAAAGCAGGCTGAGGCCCAGTGAACTTGGCATTTCCAAGAGTTGGTCCTAGAGACTACAAAGAAAGTGTTCTTTTAAGTATTGTTTCACTGTGGTTTCACCATGATTTTCAGAACCCAAGTAGGTTTCTCACATTAGCGTAAGAATCCTGCCTGGTAGTTGAGATTTCGGGGTGGGGAGTAAGTGCGGGGCTTCTGGCAGCCCTGCCTTTGATTGGTTTACCTCCAGAGTTGGTAAGTGCATATTTGTGTGAGATGGGAAAAGTGTGGATCGTGCTTCAGATTTCCTCCTGACCCTTTTGAAATGACCAGTATGTTGGTAATTATTTGCCATTTCCATAGCGTTTTCACCGTAATAGTCAAGAGGTCGGTCTCTGCATCCTGAAGCCTATGATGCTTTTCGCAGAGAAACCTCTGCTGAGGCCCTGGTAACTTGGTATTTCCCGTACCTGGCACCGGAGCCTTCGAAGATAGGATTGTTTTCAGTATTATTTCACCATCCTTTACCCAGTGTTTCAAGAACGGGAGCCCTTTTCAACCGTTAGCGTAGGAATCCTTCTTTGGAGATGAGATATTTTTCTGGGGTGGCAAGTGCATGGCCTCTGTCCGTCCTGGGTTTGTTGGACTAGCGCCAGACACCAGAAGTGCGCCTTTGTGGGAGAGGTGAATAGTGCGGATCCTGTTTCAGTCTAAAGACTGAAACAGGATCCGCACTTTTCACCGTTCCTTTCAGAATCATTTGATTCATCAGCTAGGAATGGCGATTGCTTCACCAGACCAATCGAAGGCTAGGCCAAAGTAACTCGATCTTTCCAAGAGTTGTGTGGCACAACGATTGAAAGAACCGCTAAGTGGAGAACTATTTGGTATTTTTCCGAAGCACTTTTCACCGTAATTGTCATAAGGTTGGTCTCTGCATCCTTAAGGGTACGAGCGTTTTTACAGATGAAAGCAGGCTGAGGCCCAGTAAACTTGGCCTTTCCAAGAGTGGGTCCTAGAGAGTACAAAGAAAGTGTTCCTTTAAGTATTATTCCACTGTGGTTTCACCATGATTTTCAGAACCCAAGCAGGTTTCTCACATTAGCATAAGAATCCTGCCTGGTAGTTGAGATTTCGGGGTGGGGAGTAAGTGCGGGGCTTCTGGCAGCCCTGCCTTTGATTGGTTTACCTCCAGAGTTGGTAAGTGCATATTTGCGTGAGATGGGAAAAGTGTGGATCGTGCTTCAGATTTCCTCCTGACCCTTTTAAATCACCAGTATGTTGGTAATTATTTGCCATTTCCGTAGCGTTTTGCACCGTAGTAGTCATGAGGTCGGTCTCTGCATCCTTAAGCCTATGATGCTTTTCGCAGAGAAACCTCTGTTGAGGCCCAGGTAACTTGGTATTTCCCATACCTGGCACCGGAGCTTTGGAAGATAGGATTGTGTTCAGTATTATTTCACCATCCTTTACCCAGTGTTTCAAGAACGGGAGCCCTTTTCAACCGTTAGCGTAGGAATCCTTCTTTGGAGATGAGATATTTTTCTGGGGTGGCAAGTGCATGGCCTCTGTCCGTCCTGGGTTTGTTGGACTAGCGCCAGACACCAGAAGTGCGCCTTTGTGGGAGAGGTGAATAGTGCGGATCCTGTTTCAGTCTAAAGACTGAAACAGGATCCGCACTTTTCACCGTTCCTTTCAGAATCATTTGATTCATCAGCTAGGAACGGCGATTCCTTCTCCAGACCAATCGAAGGCTAGGCCAAGTAACTCGATCTTTCCAAGAGGTGTGTGGCACAACTTTTGAAAAACCGCTAGGGGGAGAACTATTTGGTATTTTTCCGTAGCACTTTTCACCGTAATTGTCATAAGGTTGGTCTCTGCATCCTTAAGGATACGAGCGTTTTTCCAGATGAAAGCAGGCTGAGGCGAAGTAAACTTGGCATTTCCAAGAGTTGGTCCTAGAGACTACAAAGAAAGTGTCCTTTTAAGTATTGTTTCACTGTGGTTTCACCATGATTTTCAGAACCCAAGCAGGTTTCTCACATTAGCGTAAGAATCCTGCCTGGTAGTTGAGATTTCGGGGTCGGGAGTAAGTGCGGGGCTTCTGGCAGCCCTGCCTTTGATTGGTTTACCTCCAGAGTTGGTAAGTGCATATTTGCGTGAGATGGGAAAAGTGTGGATCGTGCTTCAGATTTCCTCCTGACCCTTTTAAATCACCAGTATGTTGGTAATTATTTGCCATTTCCGTAGCGTTTTGCACCGTAGTAGTCATGAGGTCGGTCTCTGCATCCTTAAGCCTATGATGCTTTTCGCAGAGAAACCTCTGTTGAGGCCCAGGTAACTTGGTATTTCCCATACCTGGCACCGGAGCCTTGGAAGATAGGATTGTGTTCAGTATTATTTCACCATCCTTTACCCAGTGTTTCAAGAACGGGAGCCCTTTTCAACCGTTAGTGAAGGAATCCTTCTTTGGAGATGAGATATTTTTCTGGGGTGGCAAGTGCATGGCCTCTGTCCGTCCTGGGTTTGTTGGACTAGAGCCAGACACCAGAAGTGCGCCTTTGCGGGAGAGGTGAATAGTGCGGATCCTGTTTCAGTCTAAAGACTGAAACAGGATCCGCACTTTTCACCGTTCCTTTCAGAATCATTTGATTCATCAGCTAGGAATGGCGATTGCTTCACCAGACCAATCGAAGGCTAGGCCAAAGTAACTCGATCTTTCCAAGAGTTGTGTGGCACAACGTTTGAAAGAACCGCTAAGTGGAGAACTATTTGGTATTTTTCCGAAGCACTTTTCACCGTAATTGTCATAAGGTTGGTCTCTGCATCCTTAAGGATACGAGCGTTTTTACAGATGAAAGCAGGCAGAGGCCCAGTAAACTTGGCCTTTCCAAGAGTTGGTCCTAGAGACTAAAAAGAAAGTGTTCCTTTAAGTATTATTCCACTGTGGTTTCACCATGATTTTCAGAACCCAAGCAGGTTTCTCACATTAGCATAAGAATCCTCCCTGGTAGTTGAGATTCCGGGGTGGGGAGTAAGTGCGGGGCTTCTGGCAGCCCTGCCTTTGATTGGTTTACCTCCAGAGTTGGTAAGTGCATATTTGCATGAGATGGGAAAAGTGTGGATCGTGCTTCAGATTTCCTCCTGACCCTTTTAAATCACCAGTATGTTGGTAATTATTTGCCATTTCCGTAGCGTTTTGCACCGTAGTAGTCATGAGGTCGGTCTCTGCATCCTTAAGCCTATGATGCTTTTCGCAGAGAAACCTCTGTTGAGGCCCAGGTAACTTGGTATTTCCCATACCTGGCACCGGAGCCTTGAAAGATAGGGTTGTTTTCAGTATTATTTCACCATCCTTTACCCAGTGTTTCAAGAATGGGAGCCCTTTTCAACCGTTAGCGTAGGAATCCTTCTTTGGAGATGAGATATTTTTCTGGGGTGGCAAGTGCATGGCCTCTGTCAGTCCTGGGTTTGTTGGACTAGCGCCAGACACCAGAAGTGCGCCTTTGTGGGAGAGGTGAATAGTGCGGATCCTGTTTCAGTCTAAAGACTGAAACAGGATCCGCACTTTTCACCGTTCCTTTCAGAATCATTTGATTCATCAGCTAGGAACGGCGATTCCTTCTCCAGACCAATCGAAGGCTAGGCCAAGTAACTCGATCTTTCCAAGAGGTGTGTGGCACAACTTTTGAAAAACCGCTAGGGGGAGAACTATTTGGTATTTTTCCGTAGCACTTTTCACCGTAATTGTCATAAGGTTGGTCTCTGCATCCTTAAGCATATGAGCGTTTTCACAGACGAAAGCAGGCTGAGGCCCAGTAAACTTGGCCTTTCCAAGAGTTGGTCCTAGAGACTACAAAGAAAGTGTTCTTTTAAGTATTATTCCACTGGGGTTTCACCATGATTTTCAGAACCCGAGCAGGTTTCTCACATTAGCATAAGAATCCTGCCTGGTAGTTGAGATTTCTGGGTGGCGTGTAAGAGCGGGGATCCTGTCAGCCCTGCCTTTGATTGGGTTATCTCCAGAGTTGGTAAGTGCATATTTGCGTGAGATGGGAAAAGTGTGGATCGTGCTTCAGATTTCCTCCTGACCCTTTTAAATCACCAGAATGTTGGTAATCATTTGCAATTTCCATAGCGTTTTGAACCGTAGGAGTCATGAGGTCGGTCTCTGCATCCTGAAGCCTATGATGCTTTTCGCAGAGAAACCTCTGCTGAGGCGCAGGTATCTTGGTATTTCCCGTACCTGGCACCGGAGCCTTGAAAGATAGGGTTGTTTTCAGTATTATTTCACCATCCTTTACCCAGTGTTTCAAGAACGGGAGCCCTTTTCAACCGTTAGCGTAGGAATCCTTCCTTGGAGATGAGATATTTTTCTGTGGTGGCAAGTGCATGGCCTCTGTCCGTCCTGGGTTTGTTGGACTAGCGCCAGACACGAGAAGTGCGCCTTTGTGGGAGAGGTGAATAGTGCGGATCCTGTTTCAGTCTAAAGACTGAAACAGGATCCGCACTTTTCACCGTTCCTTTCAGAATCATTTGATTCATCAGCTAGGAACGGCGATTCCTTCTCCAGACCAATCGAAGGCTAGGCCAAGTAACTCGATCTTTCCAAGAGGTGTGTGGCACAACTTTTGAAAAACCGCTAGGGGGAGAACTATTTGGTATTTTTCCGTAGCACTTTTCACCGTAATTGTCATAAGGTTGGTCTCTGCATCCTTAAGCATATGAGCGTTTTCACAGACAAAAGCAGGCTGAGGCCCAGTAAACTTGGCCTTTCCAAGAGTTGGTCCTAGAGACTACAAAGAAAGTGTTCTTTTAAGTATTATTCCACTGGGGTTTCACCATGATTTTCAGAACCCGAGCAGGTTTCTCACATTAGCATAAGAATCCTGCCTGGTAGTTGAGATTTCTGGGTGGCGTGTAAGAGCGGGAATCCTGTCAGCCCTGCCTTTGATTGGGTTATCTCCAGAGTTGGTAAGTGCATATTTGCGTGAGATGGGAAAAGTGTGGATCGTGCTTCAGATTTCCTCCTGACCCTTTTAAATCACCAGAATGTTGGTAATCATTTGCAATTTCCATAGCGTTTTGAACCGTAGGAGTCATGAGGTCGGTCTCTGCATCCTGAAGCCTATGATGCTTTTCGCAGAGAAACCTCTGCTGAGGCGCAGGTATCTTGGTATTTCCCGTACCTGGCACCGGAGCCTTGAAAGATAGGGTTGTTTTCAGTATTATTTCACCATCCTTTACCCAGTGTTTCAAGAACGGGAGCCCTTTTCAACCGTTAGCGTAGGAATCCTTCCTTGGAGATGAGATATTTTTCTGTGGTGGCAAGTGCATGGCCTCTGTCCGTCCTGGGTTTGTTGGACTAGCGCCAGACACCAGAAGTGCGCCTTTGTGGGAGAGGTGAATAGTGCGGATCCTGTTTCAGTCTAAAGACTGAAACAGGATCCGCACTTTTCACCGTTCCTTTCAGAATCATTTGATTCATCAGCTAGGAATGGCGATTGCTTCACCAGACCAATCGAAGGCTAGGCCAAAGTAACTCGATCTTTCCAAGAGTTGTGTGGCACAACGATTGAAAGAACCGCTAAGTGGAGAACTATTTGGTATTTTTCCGAAGCACTTTTCACAGTAATTGTCATAAGGTTGGTCTCTGCATCCTTAAGGGTACGAGCGTTTTTACAGATGAAAGCAGGCTGAGGCCCAGTAAACTTGGCCTTTCCAAGAGTTGGTCCTAGAGAGTACAAAGAAAGTGTTCCTTTAAGTATTATTCCACTGTGGTTTCACCATGATTTTCAGAACCCAAGCAGGTTTCTCACATTAGCATAAGAATCCTGCCTGGTAGTTGAGATTTCGGGGTGGGGAGTAAGTGCGGGGCTTCTGGCAGCCCTGCCTTTGATTGGTTTACCTCCAGAGTTGGTAAGTGCATATTTGCGTGAGATGGGAAAAGTGTGGATCGTGCTTCAGATTTCCTCCTGACCCTTTTAAATCACCAGTATGTTGGTAATTATTTGCCATTTCCGTAGCGTTTTGCACCGTAGTAGTCATGAGGTCGGTCTCTGCATCCTTAAGCCTATGATGCTTTTCGCAGAGAAACCTCTGTTGAGGCCCAGGTAACTTGGTATTTCCCATACCTGGCACCGGAGCTTTGGAAGATAGGATTGTGTTCAGTATTATTTCACCATCCTTTACCCAGTGTTTCAAGAACGGGAGCCCTTTTCAACCGTTAGCGTAGGAATCCTTCTTTGGAGATGAGATATTTTTCTGGGGGGGCAAGTGCATGGCCTCTGTCCGTCCTGGGTTTGTTGGACTAGCGCCAGACACCAGAAGTGCGCCTTTGTGGGAGAGGTGAATAGTGCGGATCCTGTTTCAGTCTAAAGACTGAAACAGGATCCGCACTTTTCACCGTTCCTTTCAGAATCATTTGATTCATCAGCTAGGAACGGCGATTCCTTCTCCAGACCAATCGAAGGCTAGGCCAAGTAACTCGATCTTTCCAAGAGGTGTGTGGCACAACTTTTGAAAAACCGCTAGGGGGAGAACTATTTGGTATTTTTCCGTAGCACTTTTCACCGTAATTGTCATAAGGTTGGTCTCTGCATCCTTAAGGATACGAGCGTTTTTCCAGATGAAAGCAGGCTGAGGCCCAGTAAACTTGGCATTTCCAAGAGTTGGTCCTAGAGACTACAAAGAAAGTGTTCTTTTAAGTATTGTTTCACTGTGGTTTCACCATGATTTTCAGAACCCAAGCAGGTTTCTCACATTAGCGTAAGAATCCTGCCTGGTAGTTGAGATTTCGGGGTCGGGAGTAAGTGCGGGGCTTCTGGCAGCCCTGCCTTTGATTGGTTTACCTCCAGAGTTGGTAAGTGCATATTTGCGTGAGATGGGAAAAGTGTGGATCGTGCTTCAGATTTCCCCCTGACCCTTTTAAATCACCAGTATGTTGGTAATTATTTGCCATTTCCGTAGCGTTTTGCACCGTAGTAGTCATGAGGTCGGTCTCTGCATCCTTAAGCCTATGATGCTTTTCGCAGAGAAACCTCTGTTGAGGCCCAGGTAACTTGGTATTTCCCATACCTGGCACCGGAGCCTTGGAAGATAGGATTGTGTTCAGTATTATTTCACCATCCTTTACCCAGTGTTTCAAGAACGGGAGCCCTTTTCAACCGTTAGCGAAGGAATCCTTCTTTGGAGATGAGATATTTTTCTGGGGTGGCAAGTGCATGGCCTCTGTCCATCCTGGGTTTGTTGGACTAGAGCCAGACACCAGAAGTGCGCCTTTGTGGGAGAGGTGAATAGTGCGGATCCTGTTTCAGTCTAAAGACTGAAACAGGATCCGCACTTTTCACCGTTCCTTTCAGAATCATTTGATTCATCAGCTAGGAATGGCGATTGCTTCACCAGACCAATCGAAGGCTAGGCCAAAGTAACTCGATCTTTCCAAGAGTTGTGTGGCACAACGTTTGAAAGAACCGCTAAGTGGAGAACTATTTGGTATTTTTCCGAAGCACTTTTCACCGTAATTGTCATAAGGTTGGTCTCTGCATCCTTAAGGATACGAGCGTTTTTACAGATGAAAGCAGGCAGAGGCCCAGTAAACTTGGCCTTTCCAAGAGTTGGTCCTAGAGACTAAAAAGAAAGTGTTCCTTTAAGTATTATTCCACTGTGGTTTCACCATGATTTTCAGAACCCAAGCAGGTTTCTCACATTAGCATAAGAATCCTCCCTGGTAGTTGAGATTCCGGGGTGGGGAGTAAGTGCGGGGCTTCTGGCAGCCCTGCCTTTGATTGGTTTACCTCCAGAGTTGGTAAGTGCATATTTGCGTGAGATGGGAAAAGTGTGGATCGTGCTTCAGATTTCCTCCTGACCCTTTTAAATCACCAGTATGTTGGTAATTATTTGCCATTTCCGTAGCGTTTTGCACCGTAGTAGTCATGAGGTCGGTCTCTGCATCCTTAAGCCTATGATGCTTTTCGCAGAGAAACCTCTGTTGAGGCCCAGGTAACTTGGTATTTCCCATACCTGGCACCGGAGCCTTGAAAGATAGGGTTGTTTTCAGTATTATTTCACCATCCTTTACCCAGTGTTTCAAGAATGGGGGCCCTTTTCAACCGTTAGCGTAGGAAT
Organism: Lemur catta; assembly: GCF_020740605.2. Classification (NCBI taxonomy): domain Eukaryota; kingdom Metazoa; phylum Chordata; class Mammalia; order Primates; family Lemuridae; genus Lemur; species Lemur catta. The sequence continues at coordinate 28,878,127 of NC_059155.1, read as the reverse complement.
CCTTCTTTGGAGATGAGATATTTTTCTGGGGTGGCAAGTGCATGGCCTCTGTCAGTCCTGGGTTTGTTGGACTAGCGCCAGACACCAGAAGTGCGCCTTTGTGGGAGAGGTGAATAGTGCGGATCCTGTTTCAGTCTAAAGACTGAAACAGGATCCGCACTTTTCACCGTTCCTTTCAGAATCATTTGATTCATCAGCTAGGAACGGCGATTCCTTCTCCAGACCAATCGAAGGCTAGGCCAAGTAACTCGATCTTTCCAAGAGGTGTGTGGCACAACTTTTGAAAAACCGCTAGGGGGAGAACTATTTGGTATTTTTCCGTAGCACTTTTCACCGTAATTGTCATAAGGTTGGTCTCTGCATCCTTAAGCATATGAGCGTTTTCACAGACGAAAGCAGGCTGAGGCCCAGTAAACTTGGCCTTTCCAAGAGTTGGTCCTAGAGACTACAAAGAAAGTGTTCTTTTAAGTATTATTCCACTGGGGTTTCACCTTGATTTTCAGAACCCGAGCAGGTTTCTCACATTAGCATAAGAATCCTGCCTGGTAGTTGAGATTTCTGGGTGGCGTGTAAGAGCGGGGATCCTGTCAGCCCTGCCTTTGATTGGGTTATCTCCAGAGTTGGTAAGTGCATATTTGCGTGAGATGGGAAAAGTGTGGATCGTGCTTCAGATTTCCTCCTGACCCTTTTGAAATGACCAGTATGTTGGTAATTATTTGCCATTTCCATAGCGTTTTCACCGTAATAGTCAAGAGGTCGGTCTCTGCATCCTGAAGCCTATGATGCTTTTCGCAGAGAAACCTCTGCTGAGGCCCTGGTAACTTGGTATTTCCCGTACCTGGCACCGGAGCCTTCGAAGATAGGATTGTTTTCAGTATTATTTCACCATCCTTTACCCAGTGTTTCAAGAACGGGAGCCCTTTTCAACCGTTAGCGTAGGAATCCTTCTTTGGAGATGAGATATTTTTCTGGGGTGGCAAGTGCATGGCCTCTGTCCGTCCTGGGTTTGTTGGACTAGCGCCAGACACGAGAAGTGCGCCTTTGTGGGAGAGGTGAATAGTGCGGATCCTGTTTCAGTCTAAAGACTGAAACAGGATCCGCACTTTTCACCGTTCCTTTCAGAATCATTTGATTCATCAGCTAGGAACGGCGATTCCTTCTCCAGACCAATCGAAGGCTAGGCCAAGTAACTCGATCTTTCCAAGAGGTGTGTGGCACAACTTTTGAAAAACCGCTAGGGGGAGAACTATTTGGTATTTTTCCGTAGCACTTTTCACCGTAATTGTCATAAGGTTGGTCTCTGCATCCTTAAGCATATGAGCGTTTTCACAGACGAAAGCAGGCTGAGGCCCAGTAAACTTGGCCTTTCCAATAGTTGGTCCTAGAGACTACAAAGAAAGTGTTCTTTTAAGTATTATTCCACTGGGGTTTCACCATGATTTTCAGAACCCGAGCAGGTTTCTCACATTAGCATAAGAATCCTGCCTGGTAGTTGAAATTTCTGGGTGGCGTGTAAGAGCGGAAATCTTGTCAGCCCTGCCTTTGATTGGGTTATCTCCAGAGTTGGTAAGTGCATATTTGCGTGAGATGGGAAAAGTGTGGATCGTGCTTCAGATTTCCTCCTGACCCTTTTAAATCACCAGAATGTTGGTAATCATTTGCAATTTCCATAGCGTTTTGAACCGTAGGAGTCATGAGGTCGGTCTCTGCATCCTGAAGCCTATGATGCTTTTCGCAGAGAAACCTCTGCTGAGGCGCAGGTATCTTGGTATTTCCCGTACCTGGCACCGGAGCCTTGAAAGATAGGGTTGTTTTCAGTATTATTTCACCATCCTTTACCCAGTGTTTCAAGAACGGGAGCCCTTTTCAACCGTTAGCGTAGGAATCCTTCCTTGGAGATGAGATATTTTTCTGTGGTGGCAAGTGCATGGCCTCTGTCCGTCCTGGGTTTGTTGGACTAGCGCCAGACACGAGAAGTGCGCCTTTGTGGGAGAGGTGAATAGTGCGGATCCTGTTTCAGTCTAAAGACTGAAACAGGATCCGCACTTTTCACCGTTCCTTTCAGAATCATTTGATTCATCAGCTAGGAACGGCGATTCCTTCTCCAGACCAATCGAAGGCTAGGCCAAGTAACTCGATCTTTCCAAGAGGTGTGTGGCACAACTTTTGAAAAACCGCTAGGGGGAGAACTATTTGGTATTTTTCCGTAGCACTTTTCACCGTAATTGTCATAAGGTTGGTCTCTGCATCCTTAAGGATACGAGCGTTTTTAGAGATGAAAGCAGGCTGAGGCCCAGTAAACCTGGCCTTTCCAAGAGTTGGCCCTAGAGACTACAAAGAAAGTGTTCCTTTAAGTATTATTCCACTGTGGTTTCACCATGATTTTAAGAACCCAAGCAGGTTTCTCACATTAGCGTAAGAATCCTGCCTGGTAGTTGAGATTTCGGGGTGGGGAGTAAGTGCGGGACTTCTGGCAGCCCTGCCTTTGATTGGTTTACCTCCAGAGTTGGTAAGTGCATATTTGCGTGAGATGGGAAAAGTGTGGATCGTGCTTCAGATTTCCTCGTGACCCTTTTAAATCACCAGTATGTTGGTAATTATTTGCCATTTCCGTAGCGTTTTGCACTGTAGTAGTCATGAGGTCGGTCTCTGCATCCTTAAGCCTATGATGCTTTTCGCAGAGAAACCTCTGTTGAGGCCCAGGTAACTTGGTATTTCCCATACCTGGCACCGGAGCCTTGGAAGATAGGATTGTGTTCAGTATTATTTCACCATCCTTTACCCAGTGTTTCAAGAACGGGAGCCCTTTTCAACCGTTAGCGTAGGAATCCTTCTTTGGAGATGAGATATTTTTCTGGGGTGGCAAGTGCATGGCCTCTGTCAGTCCTGGGCTTGTTGGACTAGCGCCAGACACCAGAAGTGCGCCTTTGTGGGAGAGGTGAATAGTGCGGATCCTGTTTCAGTCTAAAGACTGAAACAGGATCCGCACTTTTCACCGTTCCTTTCAGAATCATTTGATTCATCAGCTAGGAACGGCGATTCCTTCTCCAGACCAATCGAAGTCTAGGCCAAGTAACTCGATCTTTCCAAGAGGTGTGTGGCACAACTTTTGAAAAACCGCTAGGGGGAGAACTATTTGGTATTTTTCCGTAGCACTTTTCACCGTAATTGTCATAAGGTTGGTCTCTGCATCCTTAAGGATACGAGCGTTTTTCCAGATGAAAGCAGGCTGAGGCCCAGTAAACTTGGCATTTCCAAGAGTTGGTCCTAGAGACTACAAAGAAAGTGTTCTTTTAAGTATTGTTTCACTGTGGTTTCACCATGATTTTCAGAACCCAAGCAGGTTTCTCACATTAGCGTAAGAATCCTGCCTGGTAGTTGAGATTTCAGGGTCGGGAGTAAGTGCGGGGCTTCTGGCAGCCCTGCCTTTGATTGGTTTACCTCCAGAGTTGGTAAGTGCATATTTGTGTGAGATGGGAAAAGTGTGGATCGTGCTTCAGATTTCCTCCTGACCCTTTTAAATCACCAGTATGTTGGTAATTATTTGCCATTTCCGTAGCGTTTTGCACCGTAGTAGTCATGAGGTCGGTCTCTGCATCCTTAAGCCTATGATGCTTTTCGCAGAGAAACCTCTGTTGAGGCCCAGGTAACTTGGTATTTCCCATACCTGGCACCGGAGCCTTGGAAGATAGGATTGTGTTCAGTATTATTTCACCATCCTTTACCCAGTGTTTCAAGAACGGGAGCCCTCTTCAACCGTTAGCGTAGGAATCGTTCTTTGGAGATGAGATATTTTTCTGGGGTGGCAAGTGCATGGCCTCTGTCCGTCCTGGGTTTGTTGGACTAGAGCCAGACACCAGAAGTGCGCCTTTGTGGGAGAGGTGAATAGTGCGGATCCTGTTTCAGTCTAAAGACTGAAACAGGATCCGCACTTTTCACCGTTCCTTTCAGAATCATTTGATTCATCAGCTAGGAACGGCGATTGCTTCACCAGACCAATCGAAGGCTAGGCCAAAGTAACTCGATCTTTCCAAGAGTTGTGTGGCACAACGTTTGAAAGAACCGCTAAGTGGAGAACTATTTGGTATTTTTCCGAAGCACTTTTCACCGTAATTGTCATAAGGTTGGTCTCTGCATCCTTAAGGATACGAGCGTTTTTACAGATGAAAGCAGGCTGAGGCCCAGTAAACTTGGCCTTTCCAAGAGTTGGTCCTAGAGACTACAAAGAAAGTGTTCCTTTAAGTATTATTCCACTGTGGTTTCACCATGAGTTTCAGAACCCAAGCAGGTTTCTCACATTAGCATAAGAATCCTGCCTGGTAGTTGAGATTTCGGGGTGGGGAGTAAGTGCGGGGCTTCTGGCAGCCCTGCCTTTGATTGGTTTACCTCCAGAGTTGGTAAGTGCATATTTGCGTGAGATGGGAAAAGTGTGGATCGTGCTTCAGATTTCCTCCTGACCCTTTTAAATCACCAGTATGTTGGTAATTATTTGCCATTTCCGTAGCGTTTTGCACCGTAGTAGTCATGAGGTCGGTCTCTGCATCCTTAAGCCTATGATGCTTTTCGCAGAGAAACCTCTGTTGAGGCCCAGGTAACTTGGTATTTCCCATACCTGGCACCGGAGCCTTGGAAGATAGGATTGTGTTCAGTATTATTTCACCATCCTTTACCCAGTGTTTCAAGAACGGGAGCCCTTTTCAACCGTTAGCGTAGGAATCCTTCTTTGGAGATGAGATATTTTTCTGGGGTGGCAAGTGCATGGCCTCTGTCAGTCCTGGGTTTGTTGGACCAGCGCCAGACACCAGAAGTGCGCCTTTGTGGGAGAGGTGAATAGTGCGGATCCTCTTTCAGTCTAAAGACTGAAACAGGATCCGCACTTTTCACCGTTCCTTTCAGAATCATTTGATTCATCAGCTAGGAACGGCGATTCCTTCTCCAGACCAATCGAAGGCTAGGCCAAGTAACTCGATCTTTCCAAGAGGTGTGTGGCACAACTTTTGAAAAACCGCTAGGGGGAGAACTATTTGGTATTTTTCCGTAGCACTTTTCACCGTAATTGTCATAAGGTTGGTCTCTGCATCCTTAAGGATACGAGCGTTTTTCCAGATGAAAGCAGGCTGAGGCCCAGTAAACTTGGCATTTCCAAGAGTTGGTCCTAGAGACTACAAAGAAAGTGTTCTTTTAAGTATTGTTTCACTGTGGTTTCACCATGATTTTCAGAACCCAAGCAGGTTTCTCACATTAGCGTAAGAATCCTGCCTGGTAGTTGAGATTTCGGGGTCGGAAGTAAGTGCGGGGCTTCTGGCAGCCCTGCCTTTGATTGGTTTACCTCCAGAGTTGGTAAGTGCATATTTGTGTGAGATGGGAAAAGTGTGGATCGTGCTTCAGATTTCCTCCTGACCCTTTTAAATCACCAGTATGTTGGTAATTATTTGCCATTTCCGTAGCGTTTTGCACCGTAGTAGTCATGAGGTCGGTCTCTGCATCCTTAAGCCTATGATGCTTTTCGCAGAGAAACCTCTGTTGAGGCCCAGGTAACTTGGTATTTCCCATACCTGGCACCGGAGCCTTGGAAGATAGGATTGTGTTCAGTATTATTTCACCATCCTTTACCCAGTGTTTCAAGAACGGGAGCCCTCTTCAACCGTTAGCATAGGAATCGTTCTTTGGAGATGAGATATTTTTCTGGGGTGGCAAGTGCATGGCCTCTGTCCGTCCTGGGTTTGTTGGACTAGAGCCAGACACCAGAAGTGCGCCTTTGTGGGAGAGGTGAATAGTGCGGATCCTGTTTCAGTCTAAAGACTGAAACAGGATCCGCACTTTTCACCGTTCCTTTCAGAATCATTTGATTCATCAGCTAGGAACGGCGATTCCTTCTCCAGACCAATCGAAGGCTAGGCCAAGTAACTCGATCTTTCCAAGACGTGTGTGGCACAACTTTTGAAAAACCGCTAGGGGGAGAACTATTTGGTATTTTTCCGTAGCACTTTTCACCGTAATTGTCATAAGGTTGGTCTCTGCATCCTTAAGCATATGAGCGTTTTCACAGACGAAAGCAGGCTGAGGCCCAGTAAACTTGGCCTTTCCAAGAGTTGGTCCTAGAGACTACAAAGAAAGTGTTCTTTTAAGTATTATTCCACTGGGGTTTCACCATGATTTTCAGAACCCGAGCAGGTTTCTCACATTAGCATAAGAATCCTGCCTGGTAGTTGAGATTTCTGGGTGGCGTGTAAGAGCGGAATCCTGTCAGCCCTGCCTTTGATTGGGTTATCTCCAGAGTTGGTAAGTGCATATTTGCGTGAGATGGGAAAAGTGTGGATCGTGCTTCAGATTTCCTCCTGACCCTTTTAAATCACCAGTATGTTGGTAATTATTTGCCATTTCCGTAGCGTTTTGCACCGTAGTAGTCATGAGGTCGGTCTCTGCATCCTTAAGCCTATGATGCTTTTCGCAGAGAAACCTCTGTTGAGGCCCAGGTAACTTGGTATTTCCCATACCTGGCACCGGAGCCTTGGAAGATAGGAATGTGTTCAGTATTATTTCACCATCCTTTACCCAGTGTTTCAAGAACGGGAGCCCTTTTCAACCGTTAGCGTAGGAATCCTTCTTTGGAGATGAGATATTTTTCTGGGGTGGCAAGTGCATGGCCTCTGTCAGTCCTGGGTTTGTTGGACTAGCGCCAGACACGAGAAGTGCGCCTTTGTGGGAGAGGTGAATAGTGCGGATCCTGTTTCAGTCTAAAGACTGAAACAGGATCCGCACTTTTCACCGTTCCTTTCAGAATCATTTGATTCATCAGCTAGGAACGGCGATTCCTTCTCCAGACCAATCGAAGGCTAGGCCAAGTAACTCGATCTTTCCAAGAGGTGTGTGGCACAACTTTTGAAAAACCGCTAGGGGGAGAACTATTTGGTATTTTTCCGTAGCACTTTTCACCGTAATTGTCATAAGGTTGGTCTCTGCATCCTTAAGGATACGAGCGTTTTTCCAGATGAAAGCAGGCTGAGGCCCAGTAAACTTGGCATTTCCAAGAGTTGGTCCTAGAGACTACAAAGAAAGTGTTCTTTTAAGTATTGTTTCACTGTGGTTTCACCATGATTTTCAGAACCCAAGCAGGTTTCTCACATTAGCGTAAGAATCCTGCCTGGTAGTTGAGATTTCGGGGTCGGGAGTAAGTGCGGGGCTTCTGGCAGCCCTGCCTTTGATTGGTTTACCTCCAGAGTTGGTAAGTGCATATTTGTGTGAGATGGGAAAAGTGTGGATCGTGCTTCAGATTTCCTCCTGACCCTTTTAAATCACCAGTATGTTGGTAATTATTTGCCATTTCCGTAGCGTTTTGCACCGTAGTAGTCATGAGGTCGGTCTCTGCATCCTTAAGCCTATGATGCTTTTCGCAGAGAAACCTCTGTTGAGGCCCAGGTAACTTGGTATTTCCCATACCTGGCACCGGAGCCTTGGAAGATAGGATTGTGTTCAGTATTATTTCACCATCCTTTACCCAGTGTTTCAAGAACGGGAGCCCTCTTCAACCGTTAGCGTAGGAATCGTTCTTTGGAGATGAGATATTTTTCTGGGGTGGCAAGTGCATGGCCTCTGTCCGTCCTGGGTTTGTTGGACTAGAGCCAGACACCAGAAGTGCGCCTTTGTGGGAGAGGTGAATAGTGCGGATCCTGTTTCAGTCTAAAGACTGAAACAGGATCCGCACTTTGCACCGTTCCTTTCAGAATCATTTGATTCATCAGCTAGGAACGGCGATTCCTTCTCCAGACCAATCGAAGGCTAGGCCAAGTAACTCGATCTTTCCAAGAGGTGTGTGGCACAACTTTTGAAAAACCGCTAGGGGGAGAACTATTTGGTATTTTTCCGTAGCACTTTTCACCGTAATTGTCATAAGGTTGGTCTCTGCATCCTTAAGCATATGAGCGTTTTCACAGACGAAAGCAGGCTGAGGCCCAGTAAACTTGGCCTTTCCAAGAGTTGGTCCTAGAGACTACAAAGAAAGTGTTCTTTTAAGTATTATTCCACTGGGGTTTCACCATAATTTTCAGAACCCGAGCAGGTTTCTCACATTAGCATAAGAATCCTGCCTGTTAGTTGAGATTTCTGGGTGGCGTGTAAGAGCGGGGATCCTGTCAGCCCTGCCTTTGATTGGGTTATCTCCAGAGTTGGTAAGTGCATATTTGCGTGAGATGGGAAAAGTGTGGATCGTGCTTCAGATTTCCTCCTGACCCTTTTGAAATGACCAGTATGTTGGTAATTATTTGCCATTTCCATAGCGTTTTCACCGTAATAGTCAAGAGGTCGGTCTCTGCATCCTGAAGCCTATGATGCTTTTCGCAGAGAAACCTCTGCTGAGGCCCTGGTAACTTGGTATTTCCCGTACCTGGCACCGGAGCCTTCGAAGATAAGATTGTTTTCAGTATTATTTCACCATCCTTTACCCAGTGTTTCAAGAACGGGAGCCCTTTTCAACCGTTAGCGTAGGAATCCTTCTTTGGAGATGAGATATTTTTCTGGGGTGGCAAGTGCATGGCCTCTGTCCGTCCTGGGTTTGTTGGACTAGCGCCAGACACGAGAAGTGCGCCTTTGTGGGAGAGGTGAATAGTGCGGATCCTGTTTCAGTCTAAAGACTGAAACAGGATCCGCACTTTTCACCGTTCCTTTCAGAATCATTTGATTCATCAGCTAGGAACGGCGATTCCTTCTCCAGACCAATCGAAGGCTAGGCCAAGTAACTCGATCTTTCCAAGAGGTGTGTGGCACAACTTTTGAAAAACCGCTAGGGGGAGAACTATTTGGTATTTTTCCGTAGCACTTTTCACCGTAATTGTCATAAGGTTGGTCTCTGCATCCTTAAGCATATGAGCGTTTTCACAGACGAAAGCAGGCTGAGGCCCAGTAAACTTGGCCTTTCCAAGAGTTGGTCCTAGAGACTACAAAGAAAGTGTTCTTTTAAGTATTATTCCACTGGGGTTTCACCATGATTTTCAGAACCCGAGCAGGTTTCTCACATTAGCATAAGAATCCTGCCTGGTAGTTGAGATTTCTGGGTGGCATGTAAGAGCGGGAATCCTGTCAGCCCTGCCTTTGATTGGGTTATCTCCAGAGTTGGTAAGTGCATATTTGCGTGAGATGGGAAAAATGTGGATCGTGCTTCAGATTTCCTCCTGACCCTTTTAAATCACCAGAATGTTGGTAATCATTTGCAATTTCCATAGCGTTTTGAACCGTAGGAGTCATGAGGTCGGTCTCTGCATCCTGAAGCCTATGATGCTTTTCGCAGAGAAACCTCTGCTGAGGCGCAGGTATCTTGGTATTTCCCGTACCTGGCACCGGAGCCTTGAAAGATAGGGTTGTTTTCAGTATTATTTCACCATCCTTTACCCAGTGTTTCAAGAACGGGAGCCCTTTTCAACCGTTAGCGTAGGAATCCTTCCTTGGAGATGAGATATTTTTCTGTGGTGGCAAGTGCATGGCCTCTGTCCGTCCTGGGTTTGTTGGACTAGCGCCAGACACGAGAAGTGCGCCTTTGTGGGAGAGGTGAATAGTGCGGATCCTGTTTCAGTCTAAAGACTGAAACAGGATCCGCACTTTTCACCGTTCCTTTCAGAATCATTTGATTCATCAGCTAGGAACGGCGATTCCTTCTCCAGACCAATCGAAGGCTAGGCCAAGTAACTCGATCTTTCCAAGAGGTGTGTGGCACAACTTTTGAAAAACCGCTAGGGGGAGAACTATTTGGTATTTTTCCGTAGCACTTTTCACCGTAATTGTCATAAGGTTGGTCTCTGCATCCTTAAGGATACGAGCGTTTTTAGAGATGAAAGCAGGCTGAGGCCCAGTAAACCTGGCCTTTCCAAGAGTTGGCCCTAGAGACTACAAAGAAAGTGTTCCTTTAAGTATTATTCCACTGTGGTTTCACCATGATTTTAAGAATCCAAGCAGGTTTCTCACATTAGCGTAAGAATCCTGCCTGGTAGTTGAGATTTCGGGGTGGGGAGTAAGTGCGGGACTTCTGGCAGCCCTGCCTTTGATTGGTTTACCTCCAGAGTTGGTAAGTGCATATTTGCGTGAGATGGGAAAAGTGTGGATCGTGCTTCAGATTTCCTCGTGACCCTTTTAAATCACCAGTATGTTGGTAATTATTTGCCATTTCCGTAGCGTTTTGCACCGTAGTAGTCATGAGGTCGGTCTCTGCATCCTGAAGCCTATGATGCTTTTCGCAGAGAAACCTCTGCTGAGGCCCAGGTAACTTGGTATTTCCCATACCTGGCACCGGAGCCTTGAAAGATAGGGTTGTTTTCAGTATTATTTCACCATCCTTTACCCAGTGTTTCAAGAACGGGAGCCCTTTTCAACCGTTAGCGTAGGAATCCTTCTTTGGAGATGAGATATTTTTCTGGGGTGGCAAGTGCATGGCCTCTGTCAGTCCTGGGTTTGTTGGACTAGCGACAGACAGGAGAAGTGCGCCTTTGTGGGAGAGGTGAATAGTGCGGATCCTGTTTCAGTCTAAAGACTGAAACAGGATCCGCACTTTTCACCGTTCCTTTCAGAATCATTTGATTCATCAGCTAGGAACGGCGATTCCTTCTCCAGACCAATCGAAGGCTAGGCCAAGTAACTCGATCTTTCCAAGAGGTGTGTGGCACAACTTTTGAAAAACCGCTAGGGGGAGAACTATTTGGTATTTTTCCGTAGCACTTTTCACCGTAATTGTCATAAGGTTGGTCTCTGCATCCTTAAGGATACGAGCGTTTTTCCAGATGAAAGCAGGCTGAGGCCCAGTAAACTTGGCCTTTCCAAGAGTTGGTCCTAGAGACTACAAAGAAAGTGTTCTTTTAAGTATTGTTTCCCTGTGGTTTCACCATGATTTTCAGAACCCGAGCAGGTTTCTCACATTAGCGTAAGAATCCTGCCTGGTAGTTGAGATTTCGGGGTGGGGAGTAAGTGCGGGGCTTCTGGCAGCCCTGCCTTTGATTGGTTTACCTCCAGAGTTGGTAAGCGCATATTTGCGTGAGATGGGAAAAGTGTGGATCGTGCTTCAGATTTCCTCGTGACCCTTTTAAATCACCAGTATGTTGGTAATTATTTGCCATTTCCGTAGCGTTTTGCACCGTAGTAGTCATGAGGTCGGTCTCTGCATCCTGAAGCCTATGATGCTTTTCGCAGGGAAACCTCTGCTGAGGCCCAGGTAACTTGGTATTTCCCGTACCTGGCACCGGAGCCTTGAAAGATAGGGTTGTTTTCAGTATTATTTCACCATCCTTTACCCAGTGTTTCAAGAACGGGAGCCCTTTTCAACCGTTAGCGTAGGAATCCTTCTTTGGAGATGAGATATTTTTCTGGGGTGGCAAGTGCATGGCCTCTGTCAGTCCTGGGTTTGTTGGACTAGCGCCAGACACGAGAAGTGCGCCTTTGTGGGAGAGGTGAATAGTGCGGATCCTGTTTCAGTCTAAAGACTGAAACAGGATCCGCACTTTTCACCGTTCCTTTCAGAGTCATTTGATTCATCAGCTAGGAACGGCGATTCCTTCTCCAGACCAATCGAAGGCTAGGCCAAGTAACTCGATCTTTCCAAGAGGTGTGTGGCACAACTTTTGAAAAACCGCTAGGGGGAGAACTATTTGGTATTTTTCCGTAGCACTTTTCACCGTAATTGTCATAAGGTTGGTCTCTGCATCCTTAAGGATACGAGCGTTTTTCCAGATGAAAGCAGGCTGAGGCCCAGTAAACTTGGCATTTCCAAGAGTTGGTCCTAGAGACTACAAAGAAAGTGTTCTTTTAAGTATTGTTTCACTGTGGTTTCACCATGATTTTCAGAACCCAAGCAGGTTTCTCACATTAGCGTAAGAATCCTGCCTGGTAGTTGAGATTTCGGGGTCGGGAGTAAGTGCGGGGCTTCTGGCAGCCCTGCCTTTGATTGGTTTACCTCCAGAGTTGGTAAGTGCATATTTGTGTGAGATGGGAAAAGTGTGGATCGTGCTTCAGATTTCCTCCTGACCCTTTTAAATCACCAGTATGTTGGTAATTATTTGCCATTTCCGTAGCGTTTTGCACCGTAGTAGTCATGAGGTCGGTCTCTGCATCCTTAAGCCTATGATGCTTTTCGCAGAGAAACCTCTGTTGAGGCCCAGGTAACTTGGTATTTCCCATACCTGGCACCGGAGCCTTGGAAGATAGGATTGTGTTCAGTATTATTTCACCATCCTTTACCCAGTGTTTCAAGAACGGGAGCCCTCTTCAACCGTTAGCGTAGGAATCCTTCTTTGGAGATGAGATATTTTTCTGGGGTGGCAAGTGCATGGCCTCTGTCCGTCCTGGGTTTGTTGGACTAGAGCCAGACACCAGAAGTGCGCCTTTGTGGGAGAGGTGAATAGTGCGGATCCTGTTTCAGTCTAAAGACTGAAACAGGATCCGCACTTTTCACCGTTCCTTTCAGAATCATTTGATTCATCAGCTAGGAACGGCGATTCCTTCTCCAGACCAATCGAAGGCTAGGCCAAGTAACTCGATCTTTCCAAGAGGTGTGTGGCACAACTTTTGAAAAACCGCTAGGGGGAGAACTATTTGGTATTTTTCCGTAGCACTTTTCACCGTAATTGTCATAAGGTTGGTCTCTGCATCCTTAAGCATATGAGCGTTTTCACAGACGAAAGCAGGCTGAGGCCCAGTAAACTTGGCCTTTCCAAGAGTTGGTCCTAGAGACTACAAAGAAAGTGTTCTTTTAAGTATTATTCCACTGGGGTTTCACCATGATTTTCAGAACCCGAGCAGGTTTCTCACATTAGCATAAGAATCCTGCCTGTTAGTTGAGATTTCTGGGTGGCGTATAAGAGCGGGGATCCTGTCAGCCCTGCCTTTGATTGGGTTATCTCCAGAGTTGGTAAGTGCATATTTGCGTGAGATGGGAAAAGTGTGGATCGTGCTTCAGATTTCCTCCTGACCCTTTTGAAATGACCAGTATGTTGGTAATTATTTGCCATTTCCATAGCGTTTTCACCGTAATAGTCAAGAGGTCGGTCTCTGCATCCTGAAGCCTATGATGCTTTTCGCAGAGAAACCTCTGCTGAGGCCCTGGTAACTTGGTATTTCCCGTACCTGGCACCGGAGCCTTCGAAGATAGGATTGTTTTCAGTATTATTTCACCATCCTTTACCCAGTGTTTCAAGAACGGGAGCCCTTTTCAACCGTTAGCGTAGGAATCCTTCTTTGGAGATGAGATATTTTTCTGGGGTGGCAAGTGCATGGCCTCTGTCCGTCCTGGGTTTGTTGGACTAGTGCCAGACACGAGAAGTGCGCCTTTGTGGGAGAGGTGAATAGTGCGGATCCTGTTTCAGTCTAAAGACTGAAACAGGATCCGCACTTTTCACCGTTCCTTTCAGAATCATTTGATTCATCAGCTAGGAACGGCGATTCCTTCTCCAGACCAATCGAAGGCTAGGCCAAGTAACTCGATCTTTCCAAGAGGTGTGTGGCACAACTTTTGAAAAACCGCTAGGGGGAGAACTATTTGGTATTTTTCCGTAGCACTTTTCACCGTAATTGTCATAAGGTTGGTCTCTGCATCCTTAAGCATATGAGCGTTTTCACAGACGAAAGCAGGCTGAGGCCCAGTAAACTTGGCCTTTCCAAGAGTTGGTCCTAGAGACTACAAAGAAAGTGTTCTTTTAAGTATTATTCCACTGGGGTTTCACCATGATTTTCAGAACCCGAGCAGGTTTCTCACATTAGCATAAGAATCCTGCCTGGTAGTTGAGATTTCTGGGTGGCATGTAAGAGCGGGAATCCTGTCAGCCCTGCCTTTGATTGGGTTATCTCCAGAGTTGGTAAGTGCATATTTGCGTGAGATGGGAAAAATGTGGATCGTGCTTCAGATTTCCTCCTGACCCTTTTAAATCACCAGAATGTTGGTAATCATTTGCAATTTCCATAGCGTTTTGAACCGTAGGAGTCATGAGGTCGGTCTCTGCATCCTGAAGCCTATGATGCTTTTCGCAGAGAAACCTCTGCTGAGGCGCAGGTATCTTGGTATTTCCCGTACCTGGCACCGGAGCCTTGAAAGATAGGGTTGTTTTCAGTATTATTTCACCATCCTTTACCCAGTGTTTCAAGAACGGGAGCCCTTTTCAACCGTTAGCGTAGGAATCCTTCCTTGGAGATGAGATATTTTTCTGTGGTGGCAAGTGCATGGCCTCTGTCCGTCCTGGGTTTGTTGGACTAGCGCCAGACACGAGAAGTGCGCCTTTGTGGGAGAGGTGAATAGTGCGGATCCTGTTTCAGTCTAAAGACTGAAACAGGATCCGCACTTTTCACCGTTCCTTTCAGAATCATTTGATTCATCAGCTAGGAACGGCGATTCCTTCTCCAGACCAATCGAAGGCTAGGCCAAGTAACTCGATCTTTCCAAGAGGTGTGTGGCACAACTTTTGAAAAACCGCTAGGGGGAGAACTATTTGGTATTTTTCCGTAGCACTTTTCACCGTAATTGTCATAAGGTTGGTCTCTGCATCCTTAAGGATACGAGCGTTTTTAGAGATGAAAGCAGGCTGAGGCCCAGTAAACCTGGCCTTTCCAAGAGTTGGCCCTAGAGACTACAAAGAAAGTGTTCCTTTAAGTATTATTCCACTGTGGTTTCACCATGATTTTAAGAATCCAAGCAGGTTTCTCACATTAGCGTAAGAATCCTGCCTGGTAGTTGAGATTTCGGGGTGGGGAGTAAGTGCGGGACTTCTGACAGCCCTGCCTTTGATTGGTTTACCTCCAGAGTTGGTAAGTGCATATTTGCGTGAGATGGGAAAAGTGTGGATCGTGCTTCAGATTTCCTCGTGACCCTTTTAAATCACCAGTATGTTGGTAATTATTTGCCATTTCCGTAGCGTTTTGCACCGTAGTAGTCATGAGGTCGGTCTCTGCATCCTGAAGCCTATGATGCTTTTCGCAGAGAAACCTCTGCTGAGGCCCAGGTAACTTGGTATTTCCCATACCTGGCACCGGAGCCTTGAAAGATAGGGTTGTTTTCAGTATTATTTCACCATCCTTTACCCAGTGTTTCAAGAACGGGAGCCCTTTTCAACCGTTAGCGTAGGAATCCTTCTTTGGAGATGAGATATTTTTCTGGGGTGGCAAGTGCATGGCCTCTGTCCGTCCTGGGTTTGTTGGACTAGCGCCAGACAGGAGAAGTGCGCCTTTGTGGGAGAGGTGAATAGTGCGGATCCTGTTTCAGTCTAAAGACTGAAACAGGATCCGCACTTTTCACCGTTCCTTTCAGAATCATTTGATTCATCAGCTAGGAACGGCGATTCCTTCTCCAGACCAATCGAAGGCTAGGCCAAGTAACTCGATCTTTCCAAGAGGTGTGTGGCACAACTTTTGAAAAACCGCTAGGGGGAGAACTATTTGGTATTTTTCCGTAGCACTTTTCACCGTAATTGTCATAAGGTTGGTCTCTGCATCCTTAAGGATACGAGCGTTTTTCCAGATGAAAGCAGGCTGAGGCCCAGTAAACTTGGCCTTTCCAAGAGTTGGTCCTAGAGACTACAAAGAAAGTGTTCTTTTAAGTATTGTTTCACTGTGGTTTCACCATGATTTTCAGAACCCGAGCAGGTTTCTCACATTAGCGTAAGAATCCTGCCTGGTAGTTGAGATTTCGGGGTGGGGAGTAAGTGCGGGGCTTCTGGCAGCCCTGCCTTTGATTGGTTTACCTCCAGAGTTGGTAAGCGCATATTTGCGTGAGATGGGAAAAGTGTGGATCGTGCTTCAGATTTCCTCGCGACCCTTTTAAATCACCAGTATGTTGGTAATTATTTGCCATTTCCGTAGCGTTTTGCACCGTAGTAGTCATGAGGTCGGTCTCTGCATCCTGAAGCCTATGATGCTTTTCGCAGGGAAACCTCTGCTGAGGCCCAGGTAACTTGGTATTTCCCGTACCTGGCACCGGAGCCTTGAAAGATAGGGTTGTTTTCAGTATTATTTCACCATCCTTTACCCAGTGTTTCAAGAACGGGAGCCCTTTTCAACCGTTAGCGTAGGAATCCTTCTTTGGAGATGAGATATTTTTCTGGGGTGGCAAGTGCATGGCCTCTGTCAGTCCTGGGTTTGTTGGACTAGCGCCAGACAGGAGAAGTGCGCCTTTGTGGGAGAGGTGAATAGTGCGGATCCTGTTTCAGTCTAAAGACTGAAACAGGATCCGCACTTTTCACCGTTCCTTTCAGAATCATTTGATTCATCAGCTAGGAACGGCGATTCCTTCTCCAGACCAATCGAAGGCTAGGCCAAGTAACTCGATCTTTCCAAGAGGTGTGTGGCACAACTTTTGAAAAACCGCTAGGGGGAGAACTATTTGGTATTTTTCCGTAGCACTTTTCACCGTAATTGTCATAAGGTTGGTCTCTGCATCCTTAAGCATATGAGCGTTTTCACAGACGAAAGCAGGCTGAGGCCCAGTAAACTTGGCCTTTCCAAGAGTTGGTCCTAGAGACTACAAAGAAAGTGTTCTTTTAAGTATTATTCCACTGGGGTTTCACCATGATTTTCAGAACCCGAGCAGGTTTCTCACATTAGCATAAGAATCCTGCCTGGTAGTTGAGATTTCTGGGTGGCGTGTAAGAGCGGGGATCCTGTCAGCCCTGCCTTTGATTGGGTTATCTCCAGAGTTGGTAAGTGCATATTTGCGTGAGATGGGAAAAGTGTGGATCGTGCTTCAGATTTCCTCCTGACCCTTTTGAAATGACCAGTATGTTGGTAATTATTTGCCATTTCCATAGCGTTTTCACCGTAATAGTCAAGAGGTCGGTCTCTGCATCCTGAAGCCTATGATGCTTTTCGCAGAGAAACCTCTGCTGAGGCCCTGGTAACTTGGTATTTCCCGTACCTGGCACCGGAGCCTTCGAAGATAGGATTGTTTTCAGTATTTTTTCACCATCCTTTACCCAGTGTTTCAAGAACGGGAGCCCTTTTCAACCGTTAGCGTAGGAATCCTTCTTTGGAGATGAGATATTTTTCTGGGGTGGCAAGTGCATGGCCTCTGTCCGTCCTGGGTTTGTTGGACTAGCGCCAGACACGAGAAGTGCGCCTTTGTGGGAGAGGTGAATAGTGCGGATCCTGTTTCAGTCTAAAGACTGAAACAGGATCCGCACTTTTCACCGTTCCTTTCAGAATCATTTGATTCATCAGCTAGGAACGGCGATTCCTTCTCCAGACCAGTCGAAGGCTAGGCCAAGTAACTCGATCTTTCCAAGAGGTGTGTGGCACAACTTTTGAAAAACCGCTAGGGGGAGAACTATTTGGTATTTTTCCGTAGCACTTTTCACCGTAATTGTCATAAGGTTGGTCTCTGCATCCTTAAGCATATGAGCGTTTTCACAGACGAAAGCAGGCTGAGGCCCAGTAAACTTGGCCTTTCCAAGAGTTGGTCCTAGAGGCTACAAAGAAAGTGTTCTTTTAAGTATTATTCCACTGGGGTTTCACCATGATTTTCAGAACCCGAGCAGGTTTCTCACATTAGCATAAGAATCCTGCCTGGTAGTTGAGATTTCTGGGTGGCGTGTAAGAGCGGGAATCCTGTCAGCCCTGCCTTTGATTGGGTTATCTCCAGAGTTGGTAAGTGCATATTTGCGTGAGATGGGAAAAGTGTGGATCGTGCTTCAGATTTCCTCCTGACCCTTTTAAATCACCAGAATGTTGGTAATCATTTGCAATTTCCATAGCGTTTTGAACCGTAGGAGTCATGAGGTCGGTCTCTGCATCCTGAAGCCTATGATGCTTTTCGCAGAGAAACCTCTGCTGAGGCGCAGGTATCTTGGTATTTCCCGTACCTGGCACCGGAGCCTTGAAAGATAGGGTTGTTTTCAGTATTATTTCACCATCCTTTACCCAGTGTTTCAAGAACGGGAGCCCTTTTCAACCGTTAGCGTAGGAATCCTTCCTTGGAGATGAGATATTTTTCTGTGGTGGCAAGTGCATGGCCTCTGTCCGTCCTGGGTTTGTTGGACTAGCGCCAGACACCAGAAGTGCGCCTTTGTGGGAGAGGTGAATAGTGCGGATCCTGTTTCAGTCTAAAGACTGAAACAGGATCCGCACTTTTCACCGTTCCTTTCAGAATCATTTGATTCATCAGCTAGGAACGGCGATTCCTTCTCCAGACCAATCGAAGGCTAGGCCAAGTAACTCGATCTTTCCAAGAGGTGTGTGGCACAACTTTTGAAAAACCGCTAGGGGGAGAACTATTTGGTATTTTTCCGTAGCACTTTTCACCGTAATTGTCATAAGGTTGGTCTCTGCATCCTTAAGGATACGAGCGTTTTTAGAGATGAAAGCAGGCTGAGGCCCAGTAAACCTGGCCTTTCCAAGAGTTGGTCCTAGAGACTACAAAGAAAGTGTTCCTTTAAGTATTATTCCACTGTGGTTTCACCATGATTTTCAGAACCCAAGCAGGTTTCTCACATTAGCGTAAGAATCCTGCCTGGTAGTTGAGATTTCGGGGTGGGGAGTAAGTGCGGGGCTTCTGGCAGCCCTGCCTTTGATTGGTTTACCTCCAGAGTTGGTAAGTGCATATTTGCGTAAGATGGGAAAAGTGTGGATCGTGCTTCAGATTTCCTCCTGACCCTTTTAAATCACCAGTATGTTGGTAATTATTTGCCATTTCCGTAGCGTTTTGCACCGTAGTAGTCATGAGGTCGCTCTCTGCATCCTTAAGCCTATGATGCTTTTCGCAGAGAAACCTCTGTTGAGGCCCAGGTAACTTGGTATTTCCCATACCTGGCACCGGAGCCTTGGAAGATAGGATTGTGTTCAGTATTATTTCACCATCCTTTACCCAGTGTTTCAAGAACGGGAGCGCTTTTCAACCGTTAGCGTAGGAATCCTTCTTTGGAGATGAGATATTTTTCTGGGGTGGCAAGTGCATGGCCTCTGTCCGTCCTGGGTTTGTTGGACTAGAGCCAGACACCAGAAGTGCGCCTTTGTGGGAGAGGTGAATAGTGCGGATCCTGTTTCAGTCTAAAGACTGAAACAGGATCCGCACTTTTCACCGTTCCTTTCAGAATCATTTGATTCATCAGCTAGGAATGGCGATTGCTTCACCAGACCAATCGAAGGCTAGGCCAAAGTAACTCGATCTTTCCAAGAGTTGTGTGGCACAACGTTTGAAAGAACCGCTAAGTGGAGAACTATTTGGTATTTTTCCGAAGCACTTTTCACCGTAATTGTCATAAGGTTGGTCTCTGCATCCTTAAGGATACGAGCGTTTTTACAGATGAAAGCAGGCTGAGGCCCAGTAAACTTGGCCTTTCCAAGAGTTGGTCCTAGAGACTACAAAGAAAGTGTTCCTTTAAGTATTATTCCACTGTGGTTTCACCATGATTTTCAGAACCCAAGCATGTTTCTCACATTAGCATAAGAATCCTGCCTGGTAGTTGAGATTTCGGGGTGGGGAGTAAGTGCGGGGCTTCTGGCAGCCCTGCCTTTGATTGGTTTACCTCCAGAGTTGGTAAGTGCATATTTGCGTGAGATGGGAAAAGTGTGGATCGTGCTTCAGATTTCCTCCTGACCCTTTTAAATCACCAGTATGTTGGTAATTATTTGCCATTTCCGTAGCGTTTTGCACCGTAGTAGTCATGAGGTCGGTCTCTGCATCCTTAAGCCTATGATGCTTTTCGCAGAGAAACCTCTGTTGAGGCCCAGGTAACTTGGTATTTCCCATACCTGGCACCGGAGCCTTGGAAGATAGGATTGTGTTCAGTATTATTTCACCATCCTTTACCCAGTGTTTCAAGAACGGGAGCCCTTTTCAACCGTTAGCGTAGGAATCCTTCTTTGGAGATGAGATATTTTTCTGGGGTGGCACGTGCATGGCCTCTGTCAGTCCTGGGTTTGTTGGACTAGCGCCAGACACGAGAAGTGCGCCTTTGTGGGAGAGGTGAATAGTGCGGATCCTGTTTCAGTCTAAAGACTGAAACAGGATCCGAACTTTTCACCGTTCCTTTCAGAATCATTTGATTCATCAGCTAGGAACGGCGATTCCTTCTCCAGACCAATCGAAGGCTAGGCCAAGTAAGTCGATCTTTCCAAGAGGTGTGTGGCACAACTTTTGAAAAACCGCTAGGGGGAGAACTGTTTGGTATTTTTCCGTAGCACTTTTCACCGTAATTGTCATAAGGTTGGTCTCTGCATCCTTAAGGATACGAGCGTTTTTCCAGATGAAAGCAGGCTGAGGCCCAGTAAACTTGGCATTTCCAAGAGTTGGTCCTAGAGACTACAAAGAAAGTGTTCTTTTAAGTATTGTTTCACTGTGGTTTCACCATGATTTTCAGAACCCAAGCAGGTTTCTCACATTAGCGTAAGAATCCTGCCTGGTAGTTGAGATTTCGGGGTCGGGAGTAAGTGCGGGGCTTCTGGCAGCCCTGCCTTTGATTGGTTTACCTCCAGAGTTGGTAAGTGCATATTTGTGTGAGATGGGAAAAGTGTGGATCGTGCTTCAGATTTCCTCCTGACCCTTTTAAATCACCAGTATGTTGGTAATTATTTGCCATTTCCGTAGCGTTTTGCACCGTAGTAGTCATGAGGTCGGTCTCTGCATCCTTAAGCCTATGATGCTTTTCGCAGAGAAACCTCTGTTGAGGCCCAGGTAACTTGGTATTTCCCATACCTGGCACCGGAGCCTTGGAAGATAGGATTGTGTTCAGTATTATTTCACCATCCTTTACCCAGTGTTTCAAGAACGGGAGCCCTCTTCAACCGTTAGCGTAGGAATCGTTCTTTGGAAATGAGATATTTTTCTGGGGTGGCAAGTGCATGGCCTCTGTCCGTCCTGGGTTTGTTGGACTAGAGCCAGACACCAGAAGTGCGCCTTTGTGGGAGAGGTGAATAGTGGGGATCCTGTTTCAGTCTAAAGACTGAAACAGGATCCGCACTTTTCACCGTTCCTTTCAGAATCATTTGATTCATCAGCTAGGAACGGCGATTCCTTCTCCAGACCAATCGAAGGCTAGGCCAAGTAACTCGATCTTTCCAAGAGGTGTGTGGCACAACTTTTGAAAAACCGCTAGGGGGAGAACTATTTGGTATTTTTCCGTAGCACTTTTCACCGTAATTGTCATAAGGTTGGTCTCTGCATCCTTAAGCATATGAGCGTTTTCACAGACGAAAGCAGGCTGAGGCCCAGTAAACTTGGCCTTTCCAAGAGTTGGTCCTAGAGACTACAAAGAAAGTGTTCTTTTAAGTATTATTCCACTGGGGTTTCACCATGATTTTCAGAACCCGAGCAGGTTTCTCACATTAGCATAAGAATCCTGCCTGGTAGTTGAGATTTCTGGGTGGCGTGTAAGAGCGGGGATCCTGTCAGCCCTGCCTTTGATTGGGTTATCTCCAGAGTTGGTAAGTGCATATTTGCGTGAGATGGGAAAAGTGTGGATCGTGCTTCAGATTTCCTCCTGACCCTTTTGAAATGACCAGTATGTTGGTAATTATTTGCCATTTCCATAGCGTTTTCACCGTAATAGTCAAGAGGTCGGTCTCTGCATCCTGAAGCCTATGATGCTTTTCGCAGAGAAACCTCTGCTGAGGCCCTGGTAACTTGGTATTTCCCGTACCTGGCACCGGAGCCTTCGAAGATAGGATTGTTTTCAGTATTTTTTCACCATCCTTTACCCAGTGTTTCAAGAACGGGAGCCCTTTTCAACCGTTAGCGTAGGAATCCTTCTTTGGAGATGAGATATTTTTCTGGGGTGGCAAGTGTATGGCCTCTGTCCGTCCTGGGTTTGTTGGACTAGCGCCAGACACGAGAAGTGCGCCTTTGTGGGAGAGGTGAATAGTGCGGATCCTGTTTCAGTCTAAAGACTGAAACAGGATCCGCACTTTTCACCGTTCCTTTCAGAATCATTTGATTCATCAGCTAGGAACGGCGATTCCTTCTCCAGACCAATCGAAGGCTAGGCCAAGTAACTCGATCTTTCCAAGAGGTGTGTGGCACAACTTTTGAAAAACCGCTAGGGGGAGAACTATTTGGTATTTTTCCGTAGCACTTTTCACCGTAATTGTCATAAGGTTGGTCTCTGCATCCTTAAGCATATGAGCGTTTTCACAGACGAAAGCAGGCTGAGGCCCAGTAAACTTGGCCTTTCCAAGAGTTGGTCCTAGAGGCTACAAAGAAAGTGTTCTTTTAAGTATTATTCCACTGGGGTTTCACCATGATTTTCAGAACCCGAGCAGGTTTCTCACATTAGCATAAGAATCCTGCCTGGTAGTTGAGATTTCTGGGTGGCGTGTAAGAGCGGGAATCCTGTCAGCCCTGCCTTTGATTGGGTTATCTCCAGAGTTGGTAAGTGCATATTTGCGTGAGATGGGAAAAGTGTGGATCGTGCTTCAGATTTCCTCCTGACCCTTTTAAATCACCAGAATGTTGGTAATCATTTGCAATTTCCATAGCGTTTTGAACCGTAGGAGTCATGAGGTCGGTCTCTGCATCCTGAAGCCTATGATGCTTTTCGCAGAGAAACCTCTGCTGAGGCGCAGGTATCTTGGTATTTCCCATACCTGGCATCGGAGCCTTGAAAGATAGGGTTGTTTTCAGTATTATTTCACCATCCTTTACCCAGTGTTTCAAGAACGGGAGCCCTTTTCAACCGTTAGCGTAGGAATCCTTCCTTGGAGATGAGATATTTTTCTGTGGTGGCAAGTGCATGGCCTCTGTCCGTCCTGGGTTTGTTGGACTAGCGCCAGACACCAGAAGTGCGCCTTTGTGGGAGAGGTGAATAGTGCGGATCCTGTTTCAGTCTAAAGACTGAAACAGGATCCACACTTTTCACCGTTCCTTTCAGAATCATTTGATTCATCAGCTAGGAACGGCGATTCCTTCTCCAGACCAATCGAAGGCTAGGCCAAGTAACTCGATCTTTCCAAGAGGTGTGTGGCACAACTTTTGAAAAACCGCTAGGGGGAGAACTATTTGGTATTTTTCCGTAGCACTTTTCACCGTAATTGTCATAAGGTTGGTCTCTGCATCCTTAAGGATACGAGCGTTTTTAGAGATGAAAGCAGGCTGAGGCCCAGTAAACCTGGCCTTTCCAAGAGTTGGTCCTAGAGACTACAAAGAAAGTGTTCCTTTAAGTATTATTCCACTGTGGTTTCACCATGATTTTCAGAACCCAAGCAGGTTTCTCACATTAGCGTAAGAATCCTGCCTGGTAGTTGAGATTTCGGGGTGGGGAGTAAGTGCGGGGCTTCTGGCAGCCCTGCCTTTGATTGGTTTACCTCCAGAGTTGGTAAGTGCATATTTGCGTGAGATGGGAAAAGTGTGGATCGTGCTTCAGATTTCCTCCTGACCCTTTTAAATCACCAGTATGTTGGTAATTATTTGCCATTTCCGTAGCGTTTTGCACCGTAGTAGTCATGAGGTCGGTCTCTGCATCCTTAAGCCTATGATGCTTTTCGCAGAGAAACCTCTGTTGAGGCCCAGGTAACTTGGTATTTCCCATACCTGGCACCGGAGCCTTGGAAGATAGGATTGTGTTCAGTATTATTTCACCATCCTTTACCCAGTGTTTCAAGAACGGGAGCCCTCTTGAACCGTTAGCGTAGGAATCGTTCTTTGGAAATGAGATATTTTTCTGGGGTGGCAAGTGCATGGCCTCTGTCCGTCCTGGGTTTGTTGGACTAGAGCCAGACACCAGAAGTGCGCCTTTGTGGGAGAGGTGAATAGTGGGGATCCTGTTTCAGTCTAAAGACTGAAACAGGATCCGCACTTTTCACCGTTCCTTTCAGAATCATTTGATTCATCAGCTAGGAACGGCGATTCCTTCTCCAGACCAATCGAAGGCTAGGCCAAGTAACTCGATCTTTCCAAGAGGTGTGTGGCACAACTTTTGAAAAACCGCTAGGGGGAGAACTATTTGGTATTTTTCCGTAGCACTTTTCACCGTAATTGTCATAAGGTTGGTCTCTGCATCCTTAAGCATATGAGCGTTTTCACAGACGAAAGCAGGCTGAGGCCCAGTAAACTTGGCCTTTCCAAGAGTTGGTCCTAGAGACTACAAAGAAAGTGTTCTTTTAAGTATTATTCCACTGGGGTTTCACCATGATTTTCAGAACCCGAGCAGGTTTCTCACATTAGCATAAGAATCCTGCCTGGTAGTTGAGATTTCTGGGTGGCGTGTAAGAGCGGGGATCCTGTCAGCCCTGCTTTTGATTGGGTTATCTCCAGAGTTGGTAAGTGCATATTTGCGTGAGATGGGAAAAGTGTGGATCGTGCTTCAGATTTCCTCCTGACCCTTTTGAAATGACCAGTATGTTGGTAATTATTTGCCATTTCCATAGCGTTTTCACCGTAATAGTCAAGAGGTCGGTCTCTGCATCCTGAAGCCTATGATGCTTTTCGCAGAGAAACCTCTGCTGAGGCCCTGGTAACTTGGTATTTCCCGTACCTGGCACCGGAGCCTTCGAAGATAGGATTGTTTTCAGTATTTTTCCACCATCCTTTACCCAGTGTTTCAAGAACGGGAGCCCTTTTCAACCGTTAGCGTAGGAATCCTTCTTTGGAGATGAGATATTTTTCTGGGGTGGCAAGTGCATGGCCTCTGTCCGTCCTGGGTTTGTTGGACTAGCGCCAGACACGAGAAGTGCGCCTTTGTGGGAGAGGTGAATAGTGCGGATCCTGTTTCAGTCTAAAGACTGAAACAGGATCCGCACTTTTCACCGTTCCTTTCAGAATCATTTGATTCATCAGCTAGGAACGGCGATTCCTTCTCCAGACCAATCGAAGGCTAGGCCAAGTAACTCGATCTTTCCAAGAGGTGTGTGGCACAACTTTTGAAAAACCGCTAGGGGGAGAACTATTTGGTATTTTTCCGTAGCACTTTTCACCGTAATTGTCATAAGGTTGGTCTCTGCATCCTTAAGGATACGAGCGTTTTTAGAGATGAAAGCAGGCTGAGGCCCAGTAAACCTGGCCTTTCCAAGAGTTGGTCCTAGAGACTACAAAGAAAGTGTTCCTTTAAGTATTATTCCACTGTGGTTTCACCATGATTTTCAGAACCCAAGCAGGTTTCTCACATTAGCGTAAGAATCCTGCCTGGTAGTTGAGATTTCGGGGTGGGGAGTAAGTGCGGGGCTTCTGGCAGCCCTGCCTTTGATTGGTTTACCTCCAGAGTTGGTAAGTGCATATTTGCGTAAGATGGGAAAAGTGTGGATCGTGCTTCAGATTTCCTCCTGACCCTTTTAAATCACCAGTATGTTGGTAATTATTTGCCATTTCCGTAGCGTTTTGCACCGTAGTAGTCATGAGGTCGCTCTCTGCATCCTTAAGCCTATGATGCTTTTCGCAGAGAAACCTCTGTTGAGGCCCAGGTAACTTGGTATTTCCCATACCTGGCACCGGAGCCTTGGAAGATAGGATTGTGTTCAGTATTATTTCACCATCCTTTACCCAGTGTTTCAAGAACGGGAGCCCTCTTCAACCGTTAGCGTAGGAATCGTTCTTTGGAAATGAGATATTTTTCTGGGGTGGCAAGTGCATGGCCTCTGTCCGTCCTGGGTTTGTTGGACTAGAGCCAGACACCAGAAGTGCGCCTTTGTGGGAGAGGTGAATAGTGGGGATCCTGTTTCAGTCTAAAGACTGAAACAGGATCCGCAGTTTTCACCGTTCCTTTCAGAATCATTTGATTCATCAGCTAGGAACGGCGATTCCTTCTCCAGACCAATCGAAGGCTAGGCCAAGTAACTCGATCTTTCCAAGAGGTGTGTGGCACAACTTTTGAAAAACCGCTAGGGGGAGAACTATTTGGTATTTTTCCGTAGCACTTTTCACCGTAATTGTCATAAGGTTGGTCTCTGCATCCTTAAGCATATGAGCGTTTTCACAGACGAAAGCAGGCTGAGGCCCAGTAAACTTGGCCTTTCCAAGAGTTGGTCCTAGAGACTACAAAGAAAGTGTTCTTTTAAGTATTATTCCACTGGGGTTTCACCATGATTTTCAGAACCCGAGCAGGTTTCTCACATTAGCATAAGAATCCTGCCTGGTAGTTGAGATTTCTGGGTGGCGTGTAAGAGCGGGGATCCTGTCAGCCCTGCCTTTGATTGGGTTATCTCCAGAGTTGGTAAGTGCATATTTGCGTGAGATGGGAAAAGTGTGGATCGTGCTTCAGATTTCCTCCTGACCCTTTTGAAATGACCAGTATGTTGGTAATTATTTGCCATTTCCATAGCGTTTTCACCGTAATAGTCAAGAGGTCGGTCTCTGCATCCTGAAGCCTATGATGCTTTTCGCAGAGAAACCTCTGCTGAGGCCCTGGTAACTTGGTATTTCCCGTACCTGGCACCGGAGCCTTCGAAGATAGGATTGTTTTCAGTATTTTTTCACCATCCTTTACCCAGTGTTTCAAGAACGGGAGCCCTTTTCAACCGTTAGCGTAGGAATCCTTCTTTGGAGATGAGATATTTTTCTGGGGTGGCAAGTGCATGGCCTCTGTCCGTCCTGGGTTTGTTGGACTAGCGCCAGACACGAGAAGTGCGCCTTTGTGGGAGAGGTGAATAGTGCGGATCCTGTTTCAGTCTAAAGACTGAAACAGGATCCGCACTTTTCACCGTTCCTTTCAGAATCATTTGATTCATCAGCTAGGAACGGCGATTCCTTCTCCAGACCAATCGAAGGCTAGGCCAAGTAACTCGATCTTTCCAAGAGGTGTGTGGCACAACTTTTGAAAAACCGCTAGGGGGAGAACTATTTGGTATTTTTCCGTAGCACTTTTCACCGTAATTGTCATAAGGTTGGTCTCTGCATCCTTAAGCATATGAGCGTTTTCACAGACGAAAGCAGGCTGAGGCCCAGTAAACTTGGCCTTTCCAAGAGTTGGTCCTAGAGGCTACAAAGAAAGTGTTCTTTTAAGTATTATTCCACTGGGGTTTCACCATGATTTTCAGAACCCGAGCAGGTTTCTCACATTAGCATAAGAATCCTGCCTGGTAGTTGAGATTTCTGGGTGGCGTGTAAGAGCGGGAATCCTGTCAGCCCTGCCTTTGATTGGGTTATCTCCAGAGTTGGTAAGTGCATATTTGCGTGAGATGGGAAAAGTGTGGATCGTGCTTCAGATTTCCTCCTGACCCTTTTAAATCACCAGAATGTTGGTAATCATTTGCAATTTCCATAGCGTTTTGAACCGTAGGAGTCATGAGGTCGGTCTCTGCATCCTGAAGCCTATGATGCTTTTCGCAGAGAAACCTCTGCTGAGGCGCAGGTATCTTGGTATTTCCCATACCTGGCATCGGAGCCTTGAAAGATAGGGTTGTTTTCAGTATTATTTCACCATCCTTTACCCAGTGTTTCAAGAACGGGAGCACTTTTCAACCGTTAGCGTAGGAATCCTTCCTTGGAGATGAGATATTTTTCTGTGGTGGCAAGTGCTTGGCCTCTGTCCGTCCTGGGTTTGTTGGACTAGCGCCAGACACCAGAAGTGCGCCTTTGTGGGAGAGGTGAATAGTGCGGATCCTGTTTCAGTCTAAAGACTGAAACAGGATCCACACTTTTCACCGTTCCTTTCAGAATCATTTGATTCATCAGCTAGGAACGGCGATTCCTTCTCCAGACCAATCGAAGGCTAGGCCAAGTAACTCGATCTTTCCAAGAGGTGTGTGGCACAACTTTTGAAAAACCGCTAGGGGGAGAACTATTTGGTATTTTTCCGTAGCACTTTTCACCGTAATTGTCATAAGGTTGGTCTCTGCATCCTTAAGGATACGAGCGTTTTTAGAGATGAAAGCAGGCTGAGGCCCAGTAAACCTGGCCTTTCCAAGAGTTGGTCCTAGAGACTACAAAGAAAGTGTTCCTTTAAGTATTATTCCACTGTGGTTTCACCATGATTTTCAGAACCCAAGCAGGTTTCTCACATTAGCGTAAGAATCCTGCCTGGTAGTTGAGATTTCGGGGTGGGGAGTAAGTGCGGGGCTTCTGGCAGCCCTGCCTTTGATTGGTTTACCTCCAGAGTTGGTAAGTGCATATTTGCGTGAGATGGGAAAAGTGTGGATCGTGCTTCAGATTTCCTCCTGACCCTTTTAAATCACCAGTATGTTGGTAATTATTTGCCATTTCCGTAGCGTTTTGCACCGTAGTAGTCATGAGGTCGGTCTCTGCATCCTTAAGCCTATGATGCTTTTCGCAGAGAAACCTCTGTTGAGGCCCAGGTAACTTGGTATTTCCCATACCTGGCACCGGAGCCTTGGAAGATAGGATTGTGTTCAGTATTATTTCACCATCCTTTACCCAGTGTTTCAAGAACGGGAGCCCTCTTGAACCGTTAGCGTAGGAATCGTTCTTTGGAAATGAGATATTTTTCTGGGGTGGCAAGTGCATGGCCTCTGTCCGTCCTGGGTTTGTTGGACTAGAGCCAGACACCAGAAGTGCGCCTTTGTGGGAGAGGTGAATAGTGGGGATCCTGTTTCAGTCTAAAGACTGAAACAGGATCCGCACTTTTCACCGTTCCTTTCAGAATCATTTGATTCATCAGCTAGGAACGGCGATTCCTTCTCCAGACCAATCGAAGGCTAGGCCAAGTAACTCGATCTTTCCAAGAGGTGTGTGGCACAACTTTTGAAAAACCGCTAGGGGGAGAACTATTTGGTATTTTTCCGTAGCACTTTTCACCGTAATTGTCATAAGGTTGGTCTCTGCATCCTTAAGCATATGAGCGTTTTCACAGACGAAAGCAGGCTGAGGCCCAGTAAACTTGGCCTTTCCAAGAGTTGGTCCTAGAGACTACAAAGAAAGTGTTCTTTTAAGTATTATTCCACTGGGGTTTCACCATGATTTTCAGAACCCGAGCAGGTTTCTCACATTAGCATAAGAATCCTGCCTGGTAGTTGAGATTTCTGGGTGGCGTGTAAGAGCGGGGATCCTGTCAGCCCTGCTTTTGACTGGGTTATCTCCAGAGTTGGTAAGTGCATATTTGCGTGAGATGGGAAAAGTGTGGATCGTGCTTCAGATTTCCTCCTGACCCTTTTGAAATGACCAGTATGTTGGTAATTATTTGCCATTTCCATAGCGTTTTCACCGTAATAGTCAAGAGGTCGGTCTCTGCATCCTGAAGCCTATGATGCTTTTCGCAGAGAAACCTCTGCTGAGGCCCTGGTAACTTGGTATTTCCCGTACCTGGCACCGGAGCCTTCGAAGATAGGATTGTTTTCAGTATTTTTTCACCATCCTTTACCCAGTGTTTCAAGAACGGGAGCCCTTTTCAACCGTTAGCGTAGGAATCCTTCTTTGGAGATGAGATATTTTTCTGGGGTGGCAAGTGCATGGCCTCTGTCCGTCCTGGGTTTGTTGGACTAGCGCCAGACACGAGAAGAGCGCCTTTGTGGGAGAGGTGAATAGTGCGGATCCTGTTTCAGTCTAAAGACTGAAACAGGATCCGCACTTTTCACCGTTCCTTTCAGAATCATTTGATTCATCAGCTAGGAACGGCGATTCCTTCTCCAGACCAATCGAAGGCTAGGCCAAGTAACTCGATCTTTCCAAGAGGTGTGTGGCACAACTTTTGAAAAACCGCTAGGGGGAGAACTATTTGGTATTTTTCCGTAGCACTTTTCACCGTAATTGTCATAAGGTTGGTCTCTGCATCCTTAAGCATATGAGCGTTTTCACAGACGAAAGCAGGCTGAGGCCCAGTAAACTTGGCCTTTCCAAGAGTTGGTCCTAGAGGCTACAAAGAAAGTGTTCTTTTAAGTATTATTCCACTCGGGTTTCACCATGATTTTCAGAACCCGAGCAGGTTTCTCACATTAGCATAAGAATCCTGCCTGGTAGTTTAGATTTCTGGGTGGCGTGTAAGAGCGGGAATCCTGTCAGCCCTGCCTTTGATTGGGTTATCTCCAGAGTTGGTAAGTGCATATTTGCGTGAGATGGGAAAAGTGTGGATCGTGCTTCAGATTTCCTCCTGACCCTTTTAAATCACCAGAATGTTGGTAATCATTTGCAATTTCCATAGCGTTTTGAACCGTAGGAGTCATGAGGTCGGTCTCTGCATCCTGAAGCCTATGATGCTTTTCGCAGAGAAACCTCTGCTGAGGCGCAGGTATCTTGGTATTTCCCATACCTGGCATCGGAGCCTTGAAAGATAGGGTTGTTTTCAGTATTATTTCACCATCCTTTACCCAGTGTTTCAAGAACGGGAGCCCTTTTCAACCGTTAGCGTAGGAATCCTTCCTTGGAGATGAGATATTTTTCTGTGGTGGCAAGTGCATGGCCTCTGTCCGTCCTGGGTTTGTTGGACTAGCGCCAGACACCAGAAGTGCGCCTTTGTGGGAGAGGTGAATAGTGCGGATCCTGTTTCAGTCTAAAGACTGAAACAGGATCCAAACTTTTCACCGTTCCTTTCAGAATCATTTGATTCATCAGCTAGGAACGGCGATTCCTTCTCCAGACCAATCGAAGGCTAGGCCAAGTAACTCGATCTTTCCAAGAGGTGTGTGGCACAACTTTTGAAAAACCGCTAGGGGGAGAACTATTTGGTATTTTTCCGTAGCACTTTTCACCGTAATTGTCATAAGGTTGGTCTCTGCATCCTTAAGGATACGAGCGTTTTTAGAGATGAAAGCAGGCTGAGGCCCAGTAAACCTGGCCTTTCCAAGAGTTGGTCCTAGAGACTACAAAGAAAGTGTTCCTTTAAGTATTATTCCACTGTGGTTTCACCATGATTTTCAGAACCCAAGCAGGTTTCTCACATTAGCGTAAGAATCCTGCCTGGTAGTTGAGATTTCGGGGTGGGGAGTAAGTGCGGGGCTTCTGGCAGCCCTGCCTTTGATTGGTTTACCTCCAGAGTTGGTAAGTGCATATTTGCGTAAGATGGGAAAAGTGTGGATCGTGCTTCAGATTTCCTCCTGACCCTTTTAAATCACCAGTATGTTGGTAATTATTTGCCATTTCCGTAGCGTTTTGCACCGTAGTAGTCATGAGGTCGCTCTCTGCATCCTTAAGCCTATGATGCTTTTCGCAGAGAAACCTCTGTTGAGGCCCAGGTAACTTGGTATTTCCCATACCTGGCACCGGAGCCTTGGAAGATAGGATTGTGTTCAGTATTATTTCACCATCCTTTACCCAGTGTTTCAAGAACGGGAGCGCTTTTCAACCGTTAGCGTAGGAATCCTTCTTTGGAGATGAGATATTTTTCTGGGGTGGCAAGTGCATGGCCTCTGTCCGTCCTGGGTTTGTTGGACTAGAGCCAGACACCAGAAGTGCGCCTTTGTGGGAGAGGTGAATAGTGCGGATCCTGTTTCAGTCTAAAGACTGAAACAGGATCCGCACTTTTCACCGTTCCTTTCAGAATCATTTGATTCATCAGCTGGGAATGGCGATTGCTTCACCAGACCAATCGAAGGCTAGGCCAAAGTAACTCGATCTTTCCAAGAGTTGTGTGGCACAACGTTTGAAAGAACCGCTAAGTGGAGAACTATTTGGTATTTTTCCGAAGCACTTTTCACCGTAATTGTCATAAGGTTGGTCTCTGCATCCTTAAGGATACGAGCGTTTTTACAGATGAAAGCAGGCTGAGGCCCAGTAAACTTGGCCTTTCCAAGAGTTGGTCCTAGAGACTACAAAGAAAGTGTTCCTTTAAGTATTATTCCACTGTGGTTTCACCATGATTTTCAGAACCCAAGCATGTTTCTCACATTAGCATAAGAATCCTGCCTGGTAGTTGAGATTTCGGGGTGGGGAGTAAGTGCGGGGCTTCTGGCAGCCCTGCCTTTGATTGGTTTACCTCCAGAGTTGGTAAGTGCATATTTGCGTGAGATGGGAAAAGTGTGGATCGTGCTTCAGATTTCCTCCTGACCCTTTTAAATCACCAGTATGTTGGTAATTATTTGCCATTTCCGTAGCGTTTTGCACCGTAGTAGTCATGAGGTCGGTCTCTGCATCCTGAAGCCTATGATGCTTTTCGCAGAGAAACCTCTGTTGAGGCCCAGGTAACTTGGTATTTCCCATACCTGGCACCGGAGCCTTGGAAGATAGGATTGTGTTCAGTATTATTTCACCATCCTTTACCCAGTGTTTCAAGAACGGGAGCCCTCTTCAACCGTTAGCGTAGGAATCGTTCTTTGGAAATGAGATATTTTTCTGGGGTGGCAAGTGCATGGCCTCTGTCCGTCCTGGGTTTGTTGGACTAGAGCCAGACACCAGAAGTGCGCCTTTGTGGGAGAGGTGAATAGTGGGGATCCTGTTTCAGTCTAAAGACTGAAACAGGATCCGCACTTTTCACCGTTCCTTTCAGAATCATTTGATTCATCAGCTAGGAACGGCGATTCCTTCTCCAGACCAATCGAAGGCTAGGCCAAGTAACTCGATCTTTCCAAGAGGTGTGTGGCACAACTTTTGAAAAACCGCTAGGGGGAGAACTATTTGGTATTTTTCCGTAGCACTTTTCACCGTAATTGTCATAAGGTTGGTCTCTGCATCCTTAAGCATATGAGCGTTTTCACAGACGAAAGCAGGCTGAGGCCCAGTAAACTTGGCCTTTCCAAGAGTTGGTCCTAGAGGCTACAAAGAAAGTGTTCTTTTAAGTATTATTCCACTGGGGTTTCACCATGATTTTCAGAACCCGAGCAGGTTTCTCACATTAGCATAAGAATCCTGCCTGGTAGTTGAGATTTCTGGGTGGCGTGTAAGAGCGGGAATCCTGTCAGCCCTGCCTTTGATTGGGTTATCTCCAGAGTTGGTAAGTGCATATTTGCGTGAGATGGGAAAAGTGTGGATCGTGCTTCAGATTTCCTCCTGACCCTTTTAAATCACCAGAATGTTGGTAATCATTTGCAATTTCCATAGCGTTTTGAACCGTAGGAGTCATGAGGTCGGTCTCTGCATCCTGAAGCCTATGATGCTTTTCGCAGAGAAACCTCTGCTGAGGCGCAGGTATCTTGGTATTTCCCATACCTGGCATCGGAGCCTTGAAAGATAGGGTTGTTTTCAGTATTATTTCACCATCCTTTACCCAGTGTTTCAAGAACGGGAGCCCTTTTCAACCGTTAGCGTAGGAATCCTTCCTTGGAGATGAGATATTTTTCTGTGGTGGCAAGTGCATGGCCTCTGTCCGTCCTGGGTTTGTTGGACTAGCGCCAGACACCAGAAGTGCGCCTTTGTGGGAGAGGTGAATAGTGCGGATCCTGTTTCAGTCTAAAGACTGAAACAGGATCCACACTTTTCACCGTTCCTTTCAGAATCATTTGATTCATCAGCTAGGAACGGCGATTCCTTCTCCAGACCAATCGAAGGCTAGGCCAAGTAACTCGATCTTTCCAAGAGGTGTGTGGCACAACTTTTGAAAAACCGCTAGGGGGAGAACTATTTGGTATTTTTCCGTAGCACTTTTCACCGTAATTGTCATAAGGTTGGTCTCTGCATCCTTAAGGATACGAGCGTTTTTAGAGATGAAAGCAGGCTGAGGCCCAGTAAACCTGGCCTTTCCAAGAGTTGGTCCTAGAGACTACAAAGAAAGTGTTCCTTTAAGTATTATTCCACTGTGGTTTCACCATGATTTTCAGAACCCAAGCAGGTTTCTCACATTAGCGTAAGAATCCTGCCTGGTAGTTGAGATTTCGGGGTGGGGAGTAAGTGCGGGGCTTCTGGCAGCCCTGCCTTTGATTGGTTTACCTCCAGAGTTGGTAAGTGCATATTTGCGTAAGATGGGAAAAGTGTGGATCGTGCTTCAGATTTCCTCCTGACCCTTTTAAATCACCAGTATGTTGGTAATTATTTGCCATTTCCGTAGCGTTTTGCACCGTAGTAGTCATGAGGTCGCTCTCTGCATCCTTAAGCCTATGATGCTTTTCGCAGAGAAACCTCTGTTGAGGCCCAGGTAACTTGGTATTTCCCATACCTGGCACCGGAGCCTTGGAAGATAGGATTGTGTTCAGTATTATTTCACCATCCTTTACCCAGTGTTTCAAGAACGGGAGCGCTTTTCAACCGTTAGCGTAGGAATCCTTCTTTGGAGATGAGATATTTTTCTGGGGTGGCAAGTGCATGGCCTCTGTCCGTCCTGGGTTTGTTGGACTAGAGCCAGACACCAGAAGTGCGCCTTTGTGGGAGAGGTGAATAGTGCGGATCCTGTTTCAGTCTAAAGACTGAAACAGGATCCGCACTTTTCACCGTTCCTTTCAGAATCATTTGATTCATCAGCTAGGAATGGCGATTGCTTCACCAGACCAATCGAAGGCTAGGCCAAAGTAACTCGATCTTTCCAAGAGTTGTGTGGCACAACGTTTGAAAGAACCGCTAAGTGGAGAACTATTTGGTATTTTTCCGAAGCACTTTTCACCGTAATTGTCATAAGGTTGGTCTCTGCATCCTTAAGGATACGAGCGTTTTTACAGATGAAAGCAGGCTGAGGCCCAGTAAACTTGGCCTTTCCAAGAGTTGGTCCTAGAGACTACAAAGAAAGTGTTCCTTTAAGTATTATTCCACTGTGGTTTCACCATGATTTTCAGAACCCAAGCATGTTTCTCACATTAGCATAAGAATCCTGCCTGGTAGTTGAGATTTCGGGGTGGGGAGTAAGTGCGGGGCTTCTGGCAGCCCTGCCTTTGATTGGTTTACCTCCAGAGTTGGTAAGTGCATATTTGCGTGAGATGGGAAAAGTGTGGATCGTGCTTCAGATTTCCTCCTGACCCTTTTAAATCACCAGTATGTTGGTAATTATTTGCCATTTCCGTAGCGTTTTGCACCGTAGTAGTCATGAGGTCGGTCTCTGCATCCTTAAGCCTATGATGCTTTTCGCAGAGAAACCTCTGTTGAGGCCCAGGTAACTTGGTATTTCCCATACCTGGCACCGGAGCCTTGGAAGATAGGATTGTGTTCAGTATTATTTCACCATCCTTTACCCAGTGTTTCAAGAACGGGAGCCCTCTTCAACCGTTAGCGTAGGAATCGTTCTTTGGAAATGAGATATTTTTCTGGGGTGGCAAGTGCATGGCCTCTGTCCGTCCTGGGTTTGTTGGACTAGAGCCAGACACCAGAAGTGCGCCTTTGTGGGAGAGGTGAATAGTGGGGATCCTGTTTCAGTCTAAAGACTGAAACAGGATCCGCACTTTTCACCGTTCCTTTCAGAATCATTTGATTCATCAGCTAGGAACGGCGATTCCTTCTCCAGACCAATCGAAGGCTAGGCCAAGTAACTCGATCTTTCCAAGAGGTGTGTGGCACAACTTTTGAAAAACCGCTAGGGGGAGAACTATTTGGTATTTTTCCGTAGCACTTTTCACCGTAATTGTCATAAGGTTGGTCTCTGCATCCTTAAGCATATGAGCGTTTTCACAGACGAAAGCAGGCTGAGGCCCAGTAAACTTGGCCTTTCCAAGAGTTGGTCCTAGAGACTACAAAGAAAGTGTTCTTTTAAGTATTATTCCACTGGGGTTTCACCATGATTTTCAGAACCCGAGCAGGTTTCTCACATTAGCATAAGAATCCTGCCTGGTAGTTGAGATTTCTGGGTGGCGTGTAAGAGCGGGGATCCTGTCAGCCCTGCCTTTGATTGGGTTATCTCCAGAGTTGGTAAGTGCATATTTGCGTGAGATGGGAAAAGTGTGGATCGTGCTTCAGATTTCCTCCTGACCCTTTTGAAATGACCAGTATGTTGGTAATTATTTGCCATTTCCATAGCGTTTTCACCGTAATAGTCAAGAGGTCGGTCTCTGCATCCTGAAGCCTATGATGCTTTTCGCAGAGAAACCTCTGCTGAGGCCCTGGTAACTTGGTATTTCCCGTACCTGGCACCGGAGCCTTCGAAGATAGGATTGTTTTCAGTATTTTTTCACCATCCTTTACCCAGTGTTTCAAGAACGGGAGCCCTTTTCAACCGTTAGCGTAGGAATCCTTCTTTGGAGATGAGATATTTTTCTGGGGTGGCAAGTGCATGGCCTCTGTCCGTCCTGGGTTTGTTGGACTAGCGCCAGACACGAGAAGTGCGCCTTTGTGGGAGAGGTGAATAGTGCGGATCCTGTTTCAGTCTAAAGACTGAAACAGGATCCGCACTTTTCACCGTTCCTTTCAGAATCATTTGATTCATCAGCTAGGAACGGCGATTCCTTCTCCAGACCAATCGAAGGCTAGGCCAAGTAACTCGATCTTTCCAAGAGGTGTGTGGCACAACTTTTGAAAAACCGCTAGGGGGAGAACTATTTGGTATTTTTCCGTAGCACTTTTCACCGTAATTGTCATAAGGTTGGTCTCTGCATCCTTAAGCATATGAGCGTTTTCACAGACGAAAGCAGGCTGAGGCCCAGTAAACTTGGCCTTTCCAAGAGTTGGTCCTAGAGGCTACAAAGAAAGTGTTCTTTTAAGTATTATTCCACTGGGGTTTCACCATGATTTTCAGAACCCGAGCAGGTTTCTCACATTAGCATAAGAATCCTGCCTGGTAGTTGAGATTTCTGGGTGGCGTGTAAGAGCGGGAATCCTGTCAGCCCTGCCTTTGATTGGGTTATCTCCAGAGTTGGTAAGTGCATATTTGCGTGAGATGGGAAAAGTGTGGATCGTGCTTCAGATTTCCTCCTGACCCTTTTAAATCACCAGAATGTTGGTAATCATTTGCAATTTCCATAGCGTTTTGAACCGTAGGAGTCATGAGGTCGGTCTCTGCATCCTGAAGCCTATGATGCTTTTCGCAGAGAAACCTCTGCTGAGGCGCAGGTATCTTGGTATTTCCCATACCTGGCATCGGAGCCTTGAAAGATAGGGTTGTTTTCAGTATTATTTCACCATCCTTTACCCAGTGTTTCAAGAACGGGAGCCCTTTTCAACCGTTAGCGTAGGAATCCTTCCTTGGAGATGAGATATTTTTCTGTGGTGGCAAGTGCATGGCCTCTGTCCGTCCTGGGTTTGTTGGACTAGCGCCAGACACCAGAAGTGCGCCTTTGTGGGAGAGGTGAATAGTGCGGATCCTGTTTCAGTCTAAAGACTGAAACAGGATCCACACTTTTCACCGTTCCTTTCAGAATCATTTGATTCATCAGCTAGGAACGGCGATTCCTTCTCCAGACCAATCGAAGGCTAGGCCAAGTAACTCGATCTTTCCAAGAGGTGTGTGGCACAACTTTTGAAAAACCGCTAGGGGGAGAACTATTTGGTATTTTTCCGTAGCACTTTTCACCGTAATTGTCATAAGGTTGGTCTCTGCATCCTTAAGGATACGAGCGTTTTTAGAGATGAAAGCAGGCTGAGGCCCAGTAAACCTGGCCTTTCCAAGAGTTGGTCCTAGAGACTACAAAGAAAGTGTTCCTTTAAGTATTATTCCACTGTGGTTTCACCATGATTTTCAGAACCCAAGCAGGTTTCTCACATTAGCGTAAGAATCCTGCCTGGTAGTTGAGATTTCGGGGTGGGGAGTAAGTGCGGGGCTTCTGGCAGCCCTGCCTTTGATTGGTTTACCTCCAGAGTTGGTAAGTGCATATTTGCGTAAGATGGGAAAAGTGTGGATCGTGCTTCAGATTTCCTCCTGACCCTTTTAAATCACCAGTATGTTGGTAATTATTTGCCATTTCCGTAGCGTTTTGCACCGTAGTAGTCATGAGGTCGCTCTCTGCATCCTTAAGCCTATGATGCTTTTCGCAGAGAAACCTCTGTTGAGGCCCAGGTAACTTGGTATTTCCCATACCTGGCACCGGAGCCTTGGAAGATAGGATTGTGTTCAGTATTATTTCACCATCCTTTACCCAGTGTTTCAAGAACGGGAGCGCTTTTCAACCGTTAGCGTAGGAATCCTTCTTTGGAGATGAGATATTTTTCTGGGGTGGCAAGTGCATGGCCTCTGTCCGTCCTGGGTTTGTTGGACTAGAGCCAGACACCAGAAGTGCGCCTTTGTGGGAGAGGTGAATAGTGCGGATCCTGTTTCAGTCTAAAGACTGAAACAGGATCCGCACTTTTCACCGTTCCTTTCAGAATCATTTGATTCATCAGCTAGGAATGGCGATTGCTTCACCAGACCAATCGAAGGCTAGGCCAAAGTAACTCGATCTTTCCAAGAGTTGTGTGGCACAACGTTTGAAAGAACCGCTAAGTGGAGAACTATTTGGTATTTTTCCGAAGCACTTTTCACCGTAATTGTCATAAGGTTGGTCTCTGCATCCTTAAGGATACGAGCGTTTTTACAGATGAAAGCAGGCTGAGGCCCAGTAAACTTGGCCTTTCCAAGAGTTGGTCCTAGAGACTACAAAGAAAGTGTTCCTTTAAGTATTATTCCACTGTGGTTTCACCATGATTTTCAGAACCCAAGCATGTTTCTCACATTAGCATAAGAATCCTGCCTGGTAGTTGAGATTTCGGGGTGGGGAGTAAGTGCGGGGCTTCTGGCAGCCCTGCCTTTGATTGGTTTACCTCCAGAGTTGGTAAGTGCATATTTGCGTGAGATGGGAAAAGTGTGGATCGTGCTTCAGATTTCCTCCTGACCCTTTTAAATCACCAGTATGTTGGTAATTATTTGCCATTTCCGTAGCGTTTTGCACCGTAGTAGTCATGAGGTCGGTCTCTGCATCCTTAAGCCTATGATGCTTTTCGCAGAGAAACCTCTGTTGAGGCCCAGGTAACTTGGTATTTCCCATACCTGGCACCGGAGCCTTGGAAGATAGGATTGTGTTCAGTATTATTTCACCATCCTTTACCCAGTGTTTCAAGAACGGGAGCCCTCTTCAACCGTTAGCGTAGGAATCGTTCTTTGGAAATGAGATATTTTTCTGGGGTGGCAAGTGCATGGCCTCTGTCCGTCCTGGGTTTGTTGGACTAGAGCCAGACACCAGAAGTGCGCCTTTGTGGGAGAGGTGAATAGTGCGGATCCTGTTTCAGTCTAAAGACTGAAACAGGATCCGCACTTTTCACCGTTCCTTTCAGAATCATTTGATTCATCAGCTAGGAACGGCGATTCCTTCTCCAGACCAATCGAAGGCTAGGCCAAGTAACTCGATCTTTCCAAGAGGTGTGTGGCACAACTTTTGAAAAACCGCTAGGGGGAGAACTATTTGGTATTTTTCCGTAGCACTTTTCACCGTAATTGTCATAAGGTTGGTCTCTGCATCCTTAAGCATATGAGCGTTTTCACAGACGAAAGCAGGCTGAGGCCCAGTAAACTTGGCCTTTCCAAGAGTTGGTCCTAGAGACTACAAAGAAAGTGTTCTTTTAAGTATTATTCCACTGGGGTTTCACCATGATTTTCAGAACCCGAGCAGGTTTCTCACATTAGCATAAGAATCCTGCCTGGTAGTTGAGATTTCTGGGTGGCGTGTAAGAGCGGGGATCCTGTCAGCCCTGCCTTTGATTGGGTTATCTCCAGAGTTGGTAAGTGCATATTTGCGTGAGATGGGAAAAGTGTGGATCGTGCTTCAGATTTCCTCCTGACCCTTTTGAAATGACCAGTATGTTGGTAATTATTTGCCATTTCCATAGCGTTTTCACCGTAATAGTCAAGAGGTCGGTCTCTGCATCCTGAAGCCTATGATGCTTTTCGCAGAGAAACCTCTGCTGAGGCCCTGGTAACTTGGTATTTCCCGTACCTGGCACCGGAGCCTTCGAAGATAGGATTGTTTTCAGTATTTTTTCACCATCCTTTACCCAGTGTTTCAAGAACGGGAGCCCTTTTCAACCGTTAGCGTAGGAATCCTTCTTTGGAGATGAGATATTTTTCTGGGGTGGCAAGTGCATGGCCTCTGTCCGTCCTGGGTTTGTTGGACTAGCGCCAGACACGAGAAGTGCGCCTTTGTGGGAGAGGTGAATAGTGCGGATCCTGTTTCAGTCTAAAGACTGAAACAGGATCCGCACTTTTCACCGTTCCTTTCAGAATCATTTGATTCATCAGCTAGGAACGGCGATTCCTTCTCCAGACCAATCGAAGGCTAGGCCAAGTAACTCGATCTTTCCAAGAGGTGTGTGGCACAACTTTTGAAAAACCGCTAGGGGGAGAACTATTTGGTATTTTTCCGTAGCACTTTTCACCGTAATTGTCATAAGGTTGGTCTCTGCATCCTTAAGCATATGAGCGTTTTCACAGACGAAAGCAGGCTGAGGCCCAGTAAACTTGGCCTTTCCAAGAGTTGGTCCTAGAGGCTACAAAGAAAGTGTTCTTTTAAGTATTATTCCACTGGGGTTTCACCATGATTTTCAGAACCCGAGCAGGTTTCTCACATTAGCATAAGAATCCTGCCTGGTAGTTGAGATTTCTGGGTGGCGTGTAAGAGCGGGAATCCTGTCAGCCCTGCCTTTGATTGGGTTATCTCCAGAGTTGGTAAGTGCATATTTGCGTGAGATGGGAAAAGTGTGGATCGTGCTTCAGATTTCCTCCTGACCCTTTTAAATCACCAGAATGTTGGTAATCATTTGCAATTTCCATAGCGTTTTGAACCGTAGGAGTCATGAGGTCGGTCTCTGCATCCTGAAGCCTATGATGCTTTTCGCAGAGAAACCTCTGCTGAGGCGCAGGTATCTTGGTATTTCCCATACCTGGCATCGGAGCCTTGAAAGATAGGGTTGTTTTCAGTATTATTTCACCATCCTTTACCCAGTGTTTCAAGAACGGGAGCCCTCTTCAACCGTTAGCGTAGGAATCGTTCTTTGGAGATGAGATATTTTTCTGGGGTGGCAAGTGCATGGCCTCTGTCCGTCCTGGGTTTGTTGGACTAGAGCCAGACACCAGAAGTGCGCCTTTGTGGGAGAGGTGAATAGTGGGGATCCTGTTTCAGTCTAAAGACTGAAAGAGGATCCGCACTTTTCACCGTTCCTTTCAGAATCATTTGATTCATCAGCTAGGAACGGCGATTCTTTCTCCAGACCAATCGAAGGCTAGGCCAAGTAACTCGATCTTTCCAAGAGGTGTGTGGCACAACTTTTGAAAAACCGCTAGGGGGAGAACTATTTGGTATTTTTCCGTAGCACTTTTCACCGTAATTGTCATAAGGTTGGTCTCTGCATCCTTAAGGATACGAGCGTTTTTACAGATGAAAGCAGGCTGAGGCCCAGTAAACCTGGCCTTTCCAAGAGTTGGTCCTAGAGACTACAAAGAAAGTGTTCCTTTAAGTATTATTCCACTGTGGTTTCACCATGATTTTAAGAACCCAAGCAGGTTTCTCACATTAGCGTAAGAATCCTGCCTGGTAGTTGAGATTTCGGGGTGGGGAGTAAGTGCGGGGCTTCTGGCAGCCCTGCCTTTGATTGGTTTACCTCCAGAGTTGGTAAGTGCATATTTGTGTGAGATGGGAAAAGTGTGGATCGTGCTTCAGATTTCCTCCTGACCCTTTTAAATCACCAGTATGTTGGTAATTATTTGCCATTTCCGTAGCGTTTTGCACCATAGTAGTCATGAGGTCGGTCTCTGCATCCTTAAGCCTATGATGCTTTTCGCAGAGAAACCTCTGTTGAGGCCCAGGTAACTTGGTATTTCCCATACCTGGCACCGGAGCCTTGGAAGATAGGATTGTGTTCAGTATTATTTCACCATCCTTTACCCAGTGTTTCAAGAACGGGAGCCCTCTTCAACCGTTAGCGTAGGAATCGTTCTTTGGAGATGAGATATTTTTCTGGGGTGGCAAGTGCATGGCCTCTGTCCGTCCTGGGTTTGTTGGACTAGAGCCAGACACCAGAAGTGCGCCTTTGTGGGAGAGGTGAATAGTGCGGATCCTGTTTCAGTCTAAAGACTGAAACAGGATCCGCACTTTTCACCGTTCCTTTCAGAATCATTTGATTCATCAGCTAGGAATGGCGATTGCTTCACCAGACCAATCGAAGGCTAGGCCAAAGTAACTCGATCTTTCCAAGAGTTGTGTGGCACAACGTTTGAAAGAACCGCTAAGTGGAGAACTATTTGGTATTTTTCCGAAGCACTTTTCACTGTAATTGTCATAAGGTTGGTCTCTGCATCCTTAAGGATACGAGCGTTTTTACAGATGAAAGCAGGCTGAGGCCCAGTAAACTTGGCCTTTCCAAGAGTTGGTCCTAGAGACTACAAAGAAAGTGTTCCTTTAAGTATTATTCCACTGTGGTTTCACCATGATTTTCAGAACCCAAGCAGGTTTCTCACATTAGCATAAGAATCCTGCCTGGTAGTTGAGATTTCGGGGTGGGGAATAAGTGCGGGGCTTCTGGCAGCCCTGCCTTTGATTGGTTTACCTCCAGAGTTGGTAAGTGCATATTTGCGTGAGATGGGAAAAGTGTGGATCGTGCTTCAGATTTCCTCCTGACCCTTTTAAATCACCAGTATGTTGGTAATTATTTGCCATTTCCGTAGCGTTTTGCACCGTAGTAGTCATGAGGTCGCTCTCTGCATCCTTAAGCCTATGATGCTTTTCGCAGAGAAACCT
This sequence comes from Lemur catta, assembly GCF_020740605.2. Lineage (NCBI taxonomy): Eukaryota > Metazoa > Chordata > Mammalia > Primates > Lemuridae > Lemur > Lemur catta. Next base: position 28,835,821 of record NC_059155.1, on the reverse strand, counting down.
CTGTTGAGGCCCAGGTAACTTGGTATTTCCCATACCTGGCACCGGAGCCTTGGAAGATAGGATTGTGTTCAGTATTATTTCACCATCCTTTACCCAGTGTTTCAAGAACGGGAGCGCTTTTCAACCGTTAGCGTAGGAATCCTTCTTTGGAGATGAGATATTTTTCTGGGGTGGCAAGTGCATGGCCTCTGTCCGTCCTGGGTTTGTTGGACTAGAGCCAGACACCAGAAGTGCGCCTTTGTGGGAGAGGTGAATAGTGCGGATCCTGTTTCAGTCTAAAGACTGAAACAGGATCCGCACTTTTCACCGTTCCTTTCAGAATCATTTGATTCATCAGCTAGGAATGGCGATTGCTTCACCAGACCAATCGAAGGCTAGGCCAAAGTAACTCGATCTTTCCAAGAGTTGTGTGGCACAACGTTTGAAAGAACCGCTAAGTGGAGAACTATTTGGTATTTTTCCGAAGCACTTTTCACCGTAATTGTCATAAGGTTGGTCTCTGCATCCTTAAGGATACGAGCGTTTTTACAGATGAAAGCAGGCTGAGGCCCAGTAAACTTGGCCTTTCCAAGAGTTGGTCCTAGAGACTACAAAGAAAGTGTTCCTTTAAGTATTATTCCACTGTGGTTTCACCATGATTTTCAGAACCCAAGCATGTTTCTCACATTAGCATAAGAATCCTGCCTGGTAGTTGAGATTTCGGGGTGGGGAGTAAGTGCGGGGCTTCTGGCAGCCCTGCCTTTGATTGGTTTACCTCCAGAGTTGGTAAGTGCATATTTGCGTGAGATGGGAAAAGTGTGGATCGTGCTTCAGATTTCCTCCTGACCCTTTTAAATCACCAGTATGTTGGTAATTATTTGCCATTTCCGTAGCGTTTTGCACCGTAGTAGTCATGAGGTCGGTCTCTGCATCCTGAAGCCTATGATGCTTTTCGCAGAGAAACCTCTGTTGAGGCCCAGGTAACTTGGTATTTCCCATACCTGGCACCGGAGCCTTGGAAGATAGGATTGTGTTCAGTATTATTTCACCATCCTTTACCCAGTGTTTCAAGAACGGGAGCCCTTTTCAACCGTTAGCGTAGGAAGCCTTCTTTGGAGATGAGATATTTTTCTGGGGTGGCAAGTGCATGGCCTCTGTCAGTCCTGGGTTTGTTGGACTAGCGACAGACACGAGAAGTGCGCCTTTGTGGGAGAGGTGAATAGTGCGGATCCTGTTTCAGTCTAAAGACTGAAACAGGATCCGCACTTTTCACCGTTCCTTTCAGAATCATTTGATTCATCAGCTAGGAACGGCGATTCCTTCTCCAGACCAATCGAAGGCTAGGCCAAGTAACTCGATCTTTCCAAGAGGTGTGTGGCACAACTTTTGAAAAACCGCTAGGGGGAGAACTGTTTGGTATTTTTCCGTAGCACTTTTCACCGTAATTGTCATAAGGTTGGTCTCTGCATCCTTAAGGATACGAGCGTTTTTCCAGATGAAAGCAGGCTGAGGCCCAGTAAACCTGGCCTTTCCAAGAGTTGGTCCTAGAGACTACAAAGAAAGTGTTCTTTTAAGTATTGTTTCACTGTGGTTTCACCATGATTTTCAGAACCCAAGCAGGTTTCTCACATTAGCGTAAGAATCCTGCCTGGTAGTTGAGATTTCGGGGTCGGGAGTAAGTGCGGGGCTTCTGGCAGCCCTGCCTTTGATTGGTTTACCTCCAGAGTTGGTAAGTGCATATTTGTGTGAGATGGGAAAAGTGTGGATCGTGCTTCAGATTTCCTCCTGACCCTTTTAAATCACCAGTATGTTGGTAATTATTTGCCATTTCCGTAGCGTTTTGCACCGTAGTAGTCATGAGGTCGGTCTCTGCATCCTTAAGCCTATGATGCTTTTCGCAGAGAAACCTCTGTTGAGGCCCAGGTAACTTGGTATTTCCCATACCTGGCACCGGAGCCTTGGAAGATAGGATTGTGTTCAGTATTATTTCACCATCCTTTACCCAGTGTTTCAAGAACGGGAGCCCTCTTCAACCGTTAGCGTAGGAATCGTTCTTTGGAGATGAGATATTTTTCTGGGGTGGCAAGTGCATGGCCTCTGTCCGTCCTGGGTTTGTTGGACTAGAGCCAGACACCAGAAGTGCGCCTTTGTGGGAGAGGTGAATAGTGCGGATCCTGTTTCAGTCTAAAGACTGAAACAGGATCCGCACTTTTCACCGTTCCTTTCAGAATCATTTGATTCATCAGCTAGGAACGGCGATTCCTTCTCCAGACCAATCGAAGGCTAGGCCAAGTAACTCGATCTTTCCAAGAGGTGTGTGGCACAACTTTTGAAAAACCGCTAGGGGGAGAACTATTTGGTATTTTTCCGTAGCACTTTTCACCGTAATTGTCATAAGGTTGGTCTCTGCATCCTTAAGGATACGAGCGTTTTTACAGATGAAAGCAGGCTGAGGCCCAGTAAACCTGGCCTTTCCAAGAGTTGGTCCTAGAGACTACAAAGAAAGTGTTCCTTTAAGTATTATTCCACTGTGGTTTCACCATGATTTTAAGAACCCAAGCAGGTTTCTCACATTAGCGTAAGAATCCTGCCTGGTAGTTGAGATTTCGGGGTGGGGAGTAAGTGCGGGACTTCTGGCAGCCCTGCCTTTGATTGGTTTACCTCCAGAGTTGGTAAGTGCATATTTGCGTGAGATGGGAAAAGTGTGGATCGTGCTTCAGATTTCCTCCTGACCCTTTTAAATCACCAGTATGTTGGTAATTATTTGCCATTTCCATAGCGTTTTGCACCGTAGTAGTCATGAGGTCGGTCTTTGCATCCTTAAGCCTATGATGCTTTTCGCAGAGAAACCTCTGTTGAGGCCCAGGTAACTTGGTATTTCCCATACCTGGCACCGGAGCCTTGGAAGATAGGATTGTGTTCAGTATTATTTCACCATCCTTTACCCAGTGTTTCAAGAACGGGAGCCCTCTTCAACCGTTAGCGTAGGAATCCTTCTTTGGAGATGAGATATTTTTCTGGGGTGGCAAGTGCATGGCCTCTGTCCGTCCTGGGTTTGTTGGACTAGCGCCAGACACGAGAAGTGCGCCTTTGTGGGACAGGTGAATAGTGCGGATCCCGTTTAAGTCTAAAGACTGAAACGGGATCCGCACTTTTCACCGTTCCTTTCAGAATCATTTGATTCATCAGCTAGGAACGGCGATTCCTTCTCCAGACCAATCGAAGGCTAGGCCAAGTAACTCGATCTTTCCAAGAGGTGTGTGGCACAACTTTTGAAAAACCGCTAGGGGGAGAACTATTTGGTATTTTTCCGTAGCACTTTTCACCGTAATTGTCATAATGTTGGTCTCTGCATCCTTAAGGATACGAGCGTTTTTCCAGATGAAAGCAGGCTGAGGCCAAGTAAACTTGGCATTTCCAAGAGTTGGTCGTAGAGACTACAAAGAAAGTGTTCTTTTAAGTATTGTTTCACTGTGGTTTCACCATGATTTTCAGAACCCAAGCAGGTTTCTCACATTAGCGTAAGAATCCTGCCTGGTAGTTGAGATTTCGGGGTGGGGAGTAAGTGCGGGGCTTCTGGCAGCCCTGCCTTTGATTGGTTTACCTCCAGAGTTGGTAAGTCCATATTTGTGTGAGATGGGAAAAGTGTGGATCGTGCTTCAGATTTCCTCCTGACCCTTTTAAATCACCAGTATGTTGGTAATTATTTGCCATTTCCGTAGCGTTTTGCACCGTAGTAGTCATGAGGTCGGTCTCTGCATCCTTAAGCCTATGATGCTTTTCGCAGAGAAACCTCTGTTGAGGCCCAGGTAACTTGGTATTTCCCATACCTGGCACCGGAGCCTTGGAAGATAGGATTGTGTTCAGTATTATTTCACCATCCTTTACCCAGTGTTTCAAGAACGGGAGCCCTCTTCAACCGTTAGCGTAGGAATCGTTCTTTGGAGATGAGATATTTTTCTGGGGTGGCAAGTGCATGGCCTCTGTCCGTCCTGGGTTTGTTGGACTAGAGCCAGACACCAGAAGTGCGCCTTTGTGGGAGAGGTGAATAGTGCGGATCCTGTTTCAGTCTAAAGACTGAAACAGGATCCGCACTTTTCACCGTTCCTTTCAGAATCATTTGATTCATCAGCTAGGAATGGCGATTGCTTCACCAGACCAATCGAAGGCTAGGCCAAAGTAACTCGATCTTTCCAAGAGTTGTGTGGCACAACGTTTGAAAGAACCGCTAAGTGGAGAACTATTTGGTATTTTTCCGAAGCACTTTTCACCGTAATTGTCATAAGGTTGGTCTCTGCATCCTTAAGGATACGAGCGTTTTTACAGATGAAAGCAGGCTGAGGCCCAGTAAACTTGGCCTTTCCAAGAGTTGGTCCTAGAGACTACAAAGAAAGTGTTCCTTTAAGTATTATTCCACTGTGGTTTCACCATGATTTTCAGAACCCAAGCAGGTTTCTCACATTAGCATAAGAATCCTGCCTGGTAGTTGAGATTTCGGGGTGGGGAGTAAGTGCGGGGCTTCTGGCAGCCCTGCCTTTGATTGGTTTACCTCCAGAGTTGGTAAGTGCATATTTGCGTGAGATGGGAAAAGTGTGGATCGTGCTTCAGATTTCCTCCTGACCCTTTTAAATCACCAGTATGTTGGTAATTATTTGCCATTTCCGTAGCGTTTTGCACCGTAGTAGTCATGAGGTCGCTCTCTGCATCCTTAAGCCTATGATGCTTTTCGCAGAGAAACCTCTGTTGAGGCCCAGGTAACTTGGTATTTCCCATACCTGGCACCGGAGCCTTGGAAGATAGGATTGTGTTCAGTATTATTTCACCATCCTTTACCCAGTGTTTCAAGAACGGGAGCGCTTTTCAACCGTTAGCGTAGGAATCCTTCTTTGGAGATGAGATATTTTTCTGGGGTGGCAAGTGCATGGCCTCTGTCCGTCCTGGGTTTGTTGGACTAGAGCCAGACACCAGAAGTGCGCCTTTGTGGGAGAGGTGAATAGTGCGGATCCTGTTTCAGTCTAAAGACTGAAACAGGATCCGCACTTTTCACCGTTCCTTTCAGAATCATTTGATTCATCAGCTAGGAATGGCGATTGCTTCACCAGACCAATCGAAGGCTAGGCCAAAGTAACTCGATCTTTCCAAGAGTTGTGTGGCACAACGTTTGAAAGAACCGCTAAGTGGAGAACTATTTGGTATTTTTCCGAAGCACTTTTCACCGTAATTGTCATAAGGTTGGTCTCTGCATCCTGAAGGATACGAGCGTTTTTACAGATGAAAGCAGGCTGAGGCCCAGTAAACTTGGCCTTTCCAAGAGTTGGTCCTAGAGACTACAAAGAAAGTGTTCCTTTAAGTATTATTCCACTGTGGTTTCACCATGATTTTCAGAACCCAAGCAGGTTTCTCACATTAGCATAAGAATCCTGCCTGGTAGTTGAGATTTCGGGGTGGGGAGTAAGTGCGGGGCTTCTGGCAGCCCTGCCTTTGATTGGTTTACCTCCAGAGTTGGTAAGTGCATATTTGCGTGAGATGGGAAAAGTGTGGATCGTGCTTCAGATTTCCTCCTGACCCTTTTAAATCACCAGTATGTTGGTAATTATTTGCCATTTCCGTAGCGTTTTGCACCGTAGTAGTCATGAGGTCGCTCTCTGCATCCTTAAGCCTATGATGCTTTTCGCAGAGAAACCTCTGTTGAGGCCCAGGTAACTTGGTATTTCCCATACCTGGCACCGGAGCCTTGGAAGATAGGATTGTGTTCAGTATTATTTCACCATCCTTTACCCAGTGTTTCAAGAACGGGAGCCCTTTTCAACCGTTAGCGTAGGAATCCTTCTTTGGAGATGAGATATTTTTCTGGGGTGGCAAGTGCATGGCCTCTGTCAGTCCTGGGTTTGTTGGACTAGCGCCAGACACGAGAAGTGCGCCTTTGTGGGAGAGGTGAATAGTGCGGATCCTGTTTCAGTCTAAAGACTGAAACAGGATCCGAACTTTTCACCGTTCCTTTCAGAATCATTTGATTCATCAGCTAGGAACGGCGATTCCTTCTCCAGACCAATCGAAGGCTAGGCCAAGTAACTCGATCTTTCCAAGAGGTGTGTGGCACAACTTTTGAAAAACCGCTAGGGGGAGAACTGTTTGGTATTTTTCCATAGCACTTTTCACCGTAATTGTCATAAGGTTGGTCTCTGCATCCTTAAGGATACGAGCGTTTTTCCAGATGAAAGCAGGCTGAGGCCCAGTAAACTTGGCATTTCCAAGAGTTGGTCCTAGAGACTACAAAGAAAGTGTTCTTTTAAGTATTGTTTCACTGTGGTTTCACCATGATTTTCAGAACCCAAGCAGGTTTCTCACATTAGCGTAAGAATCCTGCCTGGTAGTTGAGATTTCGGGGTCGGGAGTAAGTGCGGGGCTTCTGGCAGCCCTGCCTTTGATTGGTTTACCTCCAGAGTTGGTAAGTGCATATTTGTGTGAGATGGGAAAAGTGTGGATCGTGCTTCAGATTTCCTCCTGACCCTTTTAAATCACCAGTATGTTGGTAATTATTTGCCATTTCCGTAGCGTTTTGCACCGTAGTAGTCATGAGGTCGGTCTCTGCATCCTGAAGCCTATGATGCTTTTCGCAGAGAAACCTCTGTTGAGGCCCAGGTAACTTGGTATTTCCCATACCTGGCACCGGAGCCTTGGAAGATAGGATTGTGTTCAGTATTATTTCACCATCCTTTACCCAGTGTTTCAAGAACGGGAGCCCTCTTCAACCGTTAGCGTAGGAATCGTACTTTGGAGATGAGATATTTTTCTGGGGTGGCAAGTGCATGGCCTCTGTCCGTCCTGGGTTTGTTGGACTAGAGCCAGACACCAGAAGTGCGCCTTTGTGGGAGAGGTGAATAGTGCGGATCCTGTTTCAGTCTAAAGACTGAAACAGGATCCGCACTTTTCACCGTTCCTTTCAGAATCATTTGATTCATCAGCTAGGAACGGCGATTCCTTCTCCAGACCAATCGAAGGCTAGGCCAAGTAACTCGATCTTTCCAAGAGGTGTGTGGCACAACTTTTGAAAAACCGCTAGGGGGAGAACTATTTGGTATTTTTCCGTAGCACTTTTCACCGTAATTGTCATAAGGTTGGTCTCTGCATCCTTAAGGATACGAGCGTTTTTACAGATGAAAGCAGGCTGAGGCCCAGTAAACTTGGCATTTCCAAGAGTTGGTCGTAGAGACTACAAAGAAAGTGTTCTTTTAAGTATTGTTTCACTGTGGTTTCACCATGATTTTCAGAACCCAAGCAGGTTTCTCACATTAGCGTAAGAATCCTGCCTGGTAGTTGAGATTTCGGGGTGGGGAGTAAGTGCGGGGCTTCTGGCAGCCCTGCCTTTGATTGGTTTACCTCCAGAGTTGGTAAGTCCATATTTGTGTGAGATGGGAAAAGTGTGGATCGTGCTTCAGATTTCCTCCTGACCCTTTTAAATCACCAGTATGTTGGTAATTATTTGCCATTTCCGTAGCGTTTTGCACCGTAGTAGTCATGAGGTCGGTCTCTGCATCCTTAAGCCTATGATGCTTTTCGCAGAGAAACCTCTGTTGAGGCCCAGGTAACTTGGTATTTCCCATACCTGGCACCGGAGCCTTGGAAGATAGGATTGTGTTCAGTATTATTTCACCATCCTTTACCCAGTGTTTCAAGAACGGGAGCCCTCTTCAACCGTTAGCGTAGGAATCGTTCTTTGGAGATGAGATATTTTTCTGGGGTGGCAAGTGCATGGCCTCTGTCCGTCCTGGGTTTGTTGGACTAGAGCCAGACACCAGAAGTGCGCCTTTGTGGGAGAGGTGAATAGTGCGGATCCTGTTTCAGTCTAAAGACTGAAACAGGATCCGCACTTTTCACCGTTCCTTTCAGAATCATTTGATTCATCAGCTAGGAATGGCGATTGCTTCACCAGACCAATCGAAGGCTAGGCCAAAGTAACTCGATCTTTCCAAGAATTGTGTGGCACAACGTTTGAAAGAACCGCTAAGTGGAGAACTATTTGGTATTTTTCCGAAGCACTTTTCACCGTAATTGTCATAAGGTTGGTCTCTGCATCCTTAAGGATACGAGCGTTTTTACAGATGAAAGCAGGCTGAGGCCCAGTAAACTTGGCCTTTCCAAGAGTTGGTCCTAGAGACTACAAAGAAAGTGTTCCTTTAAGTATTATTCCACTGTGGTTTCACCATGATTTTCAGAACCCAAGCAGGTTTCTCACATTAGCATAAGAATCCTGCCTGGTAGTTGAGATTTCGGGGTGGGGAGTAAGTGCGGGGCTTCTGGCAGCCCTGCCTTTGATTGGTTTACCTCCAGAGTTGGTAAGTGCATATTTGCGTGAGATGGGAAAAGTGTGGATCGTGCTTCAGATTTCCTCCTGACCCTTTTAAATCACCAGTATGTTGGTAATTATTTGCCATTTCCGTAGCGTTTTGCACCGTAGTAGTCATGAGGTCGCTCTCTGCATCCTTAAGCCTATGATGCTTTTCGCAGAGAAACCTCTGTTGAGGCCCAGGTAACTTGGTATTTCCCATACCTGGCACCGGAGCCTTGGAAGATAGGATTGTGTTCAGTATTATTTCACCATCCTTTACCCAGTGTTTCAAGAACGGGAGCGCTTTTCAACCGTTAGCGTAGGAATCCTTCTTTGGAGATGAGATATTTTTCTGGGGTGGCAAGTGCATGGCCTCTGTCCGTCCTGGGTTTGTTGGACTAGAGCCAGACACCAGAAGTGCGCCTTTGTGGGAGAGGTGAATAGTGCGGATCCTGTTTCAGTCTAAAGACTGAAACAGGATCCGCACTTTTCACCGTTCCTTTCAGAATCATTTGATTCATCAGCTAGGAATGGCGATTGCTTCACCAGACCAATCGAAGGCTAGGCCAAAGTAACTCGATCTTTCCAAGAGTTGTGTGGCACAACGTTTGAAAGAACCGCTAAGGGGAGAACTATTTGGTATTTTTCCGAAGCACTTTTCACCGTAATTGTCATAAGGTTGGTCTCTGCATCCTGAAGGATACGAGCGTTTTTACAGATGAAAGCAGGTTGAGGCCCAGTAAACTTGGCCTTTCCAAGAGTTGGTCCTAGAGACTACAAAGAAAGTGTTCCTTTAAGTATTATTCCACTGTGGTTTCACCATGATTTTCAGAACCCAAGCAGGTTTCTCACATTAGCGTAAGAATCCTGCCTGGTAGTTGAGATTTCGGGGTGGGGAGTAAGTGCGGGGCTTCTGGCAGCCCTGCCTTTGATTGGTTTACCTCCAGAGTTGGTAAGTGCATATTTGCGTGAGATGGGAAAAGTGTGGATCGTGCTTCAGATTTCCTCCTGACCCTTTTAAATCACCAGTATGTTGGTAATTATTTGCCATTTCCGTAGCGTTTTGCACCGTAGTAGTCATGAGGTCGGTCTCTGCATCCTTAAGCCTATGATGCTTTTCGCAGAGAAACCTCTGTTGAGGCCCAGGTAACTTGGTATTTCCCATACCTGGCACCGGAGCCTTGGAAGATAGGATTGTGTTCAGTATTATTTCACCATCCTTTACCCAGTGTTTCAAGAACGGGAGCCCTTTTCAACCGTTAGCGTAGGAATCCTTCTTTGGAGATGAGATATTTTTCTGGGGTGGCAAGTGCATGGCCTCTGTCAGTCCTGGGTTTGTTGGACTAGCGCCAGACACGAGAAGTGCGCCTTTGTGGGAGAGGTGAATAGTGCGGATCCTGTTTCAGTCTAAAGACTGAAACAGGATCCGAACTTTTCACCGTTCCTTTCAGAATCATTTGATTCATCAGCTAGGAACGGCGATTCCTTCTCCAGACCAATCGAAGGCTAGGCCAAGTAACTCGATCTTTCCAAGAGGTGTGTGGCACAACTTTTGAAAAACCGCTAGGGGGAGAACTGTTTGGTATTTTTCCATAGCACTTTTCACCGTAATTGTCATAAGGTTGGTCTCTGCATCCTTAAGGATACGAGCGTTTTTCCAGATGAAAGCAGGCTGAGGCCCAGTAAACTTGGCATTTCCAAGAGTTGGTCCTAGAGACTACAAAGAAAGTGTTCTTTTAAGTATTGTTTCACTGTGGTTTCACCATGATTTTCAGAACCCAAGCAGGTTTCTCACATTAGCGTAAGAATCCTGCCTGGTAGTTGAGATTTCGGGGTCGGGAGTAAGTGCGGGGCTTCTGGCAGCCCTGCCTTTGATTGGTTTACCTCCAGAGTTGGTAAGTGCATATTTGCGTGAGATGGGAAAAGTGTGGATCGTGCTTCAGATTTCCTCGTGACCCTTTTAAATCACCAGTATGTTGGTAATTATTTGCCATTTCCGTAGCGTTTTGCACCGTAGTAGTCATGAGGTCGGTCTCTGCATCCTGAAGCCTATGATGCTTTTCGCAGAGAAACCTCTGCTGAGGCCCAGGTAACTTGGTATTTCCCATACCTGGCACCGGAGCCTTGAAAGATAGGGTTGTTTTCAGTATTATTTCACCATCCTTTACCCAGTGTTTCAAGAACGGGAGCCCTTTTCAACCGTTACCGTAGGAATCCTTCTTTGGAGATGAGATATTTTTCTGGGGTGGCAAGTGCATGGCCTCTGTCCGTCCTGGGTTTGTTGGACTAGCGCCAGACAGGAGAAGTGCGCCTTTGTGGGAGAGGTGAATAGTGCGGATCCTGTTTCAGTCTTTAGACTGAAACAGGATCCGCACTTTTCACCGTTCCTTTCAGAATCATTTGATTCATCAGCTAGGAACGGTGATTCCTTCTCCAGACCAATCGAAGCCTAGGCCAAGTAACTCGATCTTTCCAAGAGGTGTGTGGCACAACTTTTGAAAAACCGCTAGGGGGAGAACTATTTGGTATTTTTCCGTAGCACTTTTCACCGTAATTGTCATAAGGTTGGTCTCTGCATCCTTAAGGATACGAGCGTTTTTACAGATGAAAGCAGGCCGAGGCCCAGTAAACTTGGCCTTTCCAAGAGTTGGGCCTAGAGACTACAAAGAAAGTGTTCCTTTAAGTATTATTCCACTGTGGTTTCACCATGATTTTCAGAACCCGAGCAGGTTTCTCACATTAGCATAAGAATCCTGCCTGGTAGTTGAGATTTCGGGGTGGGGAGTAAGTGCGGGGCTTCTGGCAGCCCTGCCTTTGATTGGTTTACCTCCAGAGTTGGTAAGTGCATATTTGCGTGAGATGGGAAAAGTGTGGATCGTGCTTCAGATTTCCTCCTGACCCTTTTGAAATGACCAGTATGTTGGTAATTATTTGCCATTTCCATAGCGTTTTCACCGTAATAGTCAAGAGGTCGGTCTCTGCATCCTGAAGCCTATGATGCTTTTCGCAGAGAAACCTCTGCTGAGGCCCAGGTAACTTGGTATTTCCCGTACCTGGCACCAGAGCCTGGGAAAATAGGATTGTTTTCAGTATTATTTCACCATCCTTTACCCAGTGTTTCAAGAACGGGAGCCCTTTTCAACCGTTAGCGTAGGAATCCTTCTTTGGAGATGAGATATTTTTCTGCGGTGGCAAGTGCATGGCCTCTGTTCGTCCTGGGTTTGTTGGACTAGCGCCAGACACCAGAAGTGCGCCTTTGTGGGAGAGGTGAATAGTGCGGATCCTGTTTCAGTCTAAAGACTGAAACAGGATCCGCACTTTTCACCGTTCCTTTCAGAATCATTTGATTCATCAGCTAGGAACGGCGATTCCTTCTCCAGACCAATCGAAGGCTAGGCCAAGTAACTCGATCATTCCAAGAGGTGTGTGGCACAACTTTTGAAAAACCGCTAGGGGGAGAACTATTTGGTATTTTTCCGTAGCACTTTTCACCGTAATTGTCATAAGGTTGGTCTCTGCATCCTTAAGGATACGAGCGTTTTTACAGATGAAAGCAGGCTGAGGCCCTGTAAACTTGGCATTTCCAAGAGTTGGTCCTAGAGACTACAAAGAAAGTGTTCCTTTAAGTATTATTCCACTGTGGTTTCACCATGATTTTCAGAACCCGAGCAGGTTTCTCACATTAGCATAAGAATCCTGCCTGGTAGTTGAGATTTCGGGGTGGGGAGTAAGTGCGGGGCTTCTGGCAGCCCTGCCTTTGATTGGTTTACCTCCAGAGTTGGTAAGTGCATATTTGCGTGAGATGGGAAAAGTGTGGATCGTGCTTCAGATTTCCTCCTGACCCTTTTGAAATCACCAGTATGTTGGTAATTATTTGCCGTTTCCATAGCGTTTTGCACCGTAGTAATCATGAGGTTGGTCTCTGCATCCTGAAGCCTATGATGCTTTTCGCAGAGAAACCTCTGCTGAGGCCCTGGTAACTTGGTATTTCCCGTACCTGGCTCCGGAGCCTTGGAAGATAGGATTGTTTTCAGTATTATTTCACCATCCTTTACCCAGTGTTTCAAGAACGGGAGCCCTTTTCAACCGTTAGCGTAGGAATCCTTCTTTGGAGATGAGATATTTTTCTGGGGTGGCAAGTGCATGGCCTCTGTCAGTCCTGGGTTTGTTGGACTAGCGCCAGACACGAGAAGTGCGCCTTTGTGGGAGAGGTGAATAGTGCGGATCCTGTTTCAGTCTAAAGACTGAAACAGGATCCGCACTTTTCACCGTTCCTTTCAGAATCATTTGATTCATCAGCTAGGAACGGCGATTCCTTCTCCAGACCAATCGAAGGCTAGGCCAAGTAACTCGATCTTTCCAAGAGGTGTGTGGCACAACTTTTGAAACACCGCTAGGGGGAGAACTATTTGGTATTTTTCCGTAGCACTTTTCACCGTAATTGTCATAAGGTTGGTCTCTGCATCCTTAAGCATATGAGCGTTTTCACAGACGAAAGCAGGCTGAGGCCCAGTAAACTTGGCCTTTCCAAGAGTTGGTCCTAGAGACTACAAAGAAAGTGTTCTTTTAAGTATTATTCCACTGGGGTTTCACCATGATTTTCAGAACCCGAGCAGGTTTCTCACATTAGCATAAGAATCCTGCCTGGTAGTTGAGATTTCTGGGTGGCGTGTAACAGCGGGAATCCTGTCAGCCCTGCCTTTGATTGGGTTATCTCCAGAGTTGGTAAGTGCATATTTGCGTGAGATGGGAAAAGTGTGGATCGTGCTTCAGATTTCCTCCTGACCCTTTTAAATCACCAGAATGTTGGTAATCATTTGCCATTTCCATAGCGTTTTGAACCGTAGTAGTCATGAGGTCGGTCTCTGCATCCTGAAGCCTATGATGCTTTTTGCAGAGAAACCTCTGCTGAGGCCCAGGTAACTTGGTATTTCCCGTACCTGGCACCGGAGCCTTGAAAGATAAGGTTGTTTTCAGTATTATTTCACCATCCTTTACCCAGTGTTTCAAGAACGGGAGCCCTTTTCAACCGTTAGCGTAGGAATCCTTCTTTGGAGATGAGATATTTTTCTGGGGTGGCAAGTGCATGGCCTCTGTCAGTCCTGGGTTTGTTGGACTAGCGCCAGACACGAGAAGTGGGCCTTTGTGGGAGAGGTGAATAGTGCGGATCCTGTTTCAGTCTAAAGACTGAAACAGGATCCGCACTTTTCACCGTTCCTTTCAGAATCATTTGATTCATCAGCTAGGAACGGCGATTCCTTCTCCAGACCAATCGAAGGCTAGGCCAAGTAACTCGATCTTTCCAAGAGGTGTGTGGCACAACTTTTGAAAAACCGCTAGAAGGAGAACTATTTGGTATTTTTCCGTAGCACTTTTCACCGTAATTGTCATAAGGTTGGTCTCTGCATCCTTAAGGATACGAGCGTTTTTACAGATGAAAGCAGGCTGAGGCCCAGTAAACCTGGCCTTTCCAAGAGTTGGTCCTAGAGACTACAAAGAAAGTGTTCCTTTAAGTATTATTCCACTGTGGTTTCACCATGATTTTCAGAACCCAAGCAGGTTTCTCACATTAGCGTAAGAATCCTGCCTGGTAGTTGAGATTTCGGGGTGGGGAGTAAGTGCGGGGCTTCTGGCAGCCCTGCCTTTGATTGGTTTACCTCCAGAGTTGGTAAGTGCATATTTGCGTGAGATGGGAAAAGTGTGGATCGTGCTTCAGATTTCCTCCTGACCCTTTTAAATCACCAGTATGTTGGTAATTATTTGCCATTTCCGTAGCGTTTTGCACCGTAGTAGTCATGAGGTCGGTCTCTGCATCCTTAAGCCTATGATGCTTTTCACAGAGAAACCTCTGTTGAGGCCCAGGTAACTTGGTATTTCCCATACCTGGCACCGGAGCCTAGGAAGATAGGATTGTGTTCAGTATTATTTCACCATCCTTTACCCAGTGTTTCAAGAACGGGAGCCCTCTTCAACCGTTAGCGTAGGAATCCTTCTTTGGAGATGAGATATTTTTCTGGGGTGGCAAGTGCATGGCCTCTGTCCGTCCTGGGTTTGTTGGACTAGCGCCAGACACGAGAAGTGCGCCTTTGTGGGAGAGGTGAATAGTGCGGATCCTGTTTCAGTCTAAAGACTGAAACAGGATCCGCACTTTTCACCGTTCCTTTCAGAATCATTTGATTCATCAGCTAGGAACGGCGATTCCTTCTCCAGACCAATCGAAGGCTAGGCCAAGTAACTCGATCTTTCCAAGAGGTGTGTGGCACAACTTTTGAAAAACCGCTAGGGGGAGAACTATTTGGTATTTTTCCGTAGCACTTTTCACCGTAATTGTCATAAGGTTGGTCTCTGCATCCTTAAGCATATGAGCGTTTTCACAGACGAAAGCAGGCTGAGGCCCAGTAAACTTGGCCTTTCCAAGAGTTGGTCCTAGAGACTACAAAGAAAGTGTTCTTTTAAGTATTATTCCACTGGGGTTTCACCATGATTTTCAGAACCCGAGCAGGTTTCTCACATTAGCATAAGAATCCTGCCTGGTAGTTGAGATTTCTGGGTGGCGTGTAACAGCGGGAATCCTGTCAGCCCTGCCTTTGATTGGGTTATCTCCAGAGTTGGTAAGTGCATATTTGCGTGAGATGGGAAAAGTGTCGATCGTGCTTCAGATTTCCTCCTGAGCCTTTTAAATCACCAGTATGTTGGTAATCATTTGCCATTTCCATAGCGTTTTGAACCGTAGTAGTCATGAGGTCGGTCTCTGCATCCTGAAGCCTATGATGCTTTTCGCAGAGAAACCTCTGCTGAGGCCCAGGTAACTTGGTATTTCCCATACCTGTCACCGGAGCCTTGAAAGATAGGGTTGTTTTCAGTATTATTTCACCATCCTTTACCCAGTGTTTCAAGAACGGGAGCCCTTTTCAACCGTTAGCGTAGGAATCCTTCTTTGGAGATGAGATATTTTTCTGGGGTGGCAAGTGCATGGCCTCTGTCAGTCCTGGGTTTGTTGGACTAGCGCCAGACAGGAGAAGTGCGCCTTTGTGGGAGAGGTGAATAGTGCGGATCCTGTTTCAGTCTAAAGACTGAAACAGGATCCGCACTTTTCACCGTTCCTTTCAGAATCATTTGATTCATCAGCTAGGAACGGCGATTCCTTCTCCAGACCAATCGAAGGCTAGGCCAAGTAACTCGATCTTTCCAAGAGCTGTGTGGCACAACTGTTGAAAAACCGCTAGGGGGAGAACTATTTGGTATTTTTCCGTAGCACTTTTCACCCTAATTGTCATAAGGTTGGTCTCTGCATCCTTAAGCATATGAGCGTTTTCACAGACGAAAGCAGGCTAAGGCCAAGTAAACTTGGCATTTACAAGAGTTGGTCCTAGAGAGTACAAAGAAAGTGTTCTTTTAAGTATTATTCTACTGGGGTTTCACCATGATTTTCAGAACCCGAGCAGGTTTCTCACATTAGCGTAAGAATCCTGCCTGGTAGTTGATATTTCTGGGTGGCGTGTAAGAGCGGGAATCCTGTCAGCCCTGCCTTTGATTGGGTTATCTCCAGAGTTGGTAAGTGCATATTTGCGTGAGATGGGAAAAGTGTGGATCGTGGTTCAGATTTCCTCCTGAGCCTTTTGAAATGACCAGTATGTTGGTAATTATTTGCCATTTCCATAGCGTTTTCACCGTAATAGTCAAGAGGTCGGTCTCTGTATCCTGAAGCCTATGATGCTTTTCGCAGAGAAACCTGTGCTGAGGCCCAGGTAACTTGGTATTTCCCATACCTGGCACCAGAGCCTGGGAAAATATAATTGTTTTCAGTATTATTTCACCATCCTTTACCCAGTGTTTCAAGAACGGGAGACCTTTTCAACCGTTAGCTTAGGAATCCTTCTTTGGAGACGAGATATTTTTCTGGGGTGGCCAGTGCATGGCCTCTGTCTGTCCTGGGTTTGTTGGACTAGCGCCAGACACCAGAAGTGCGCCTTTGTGGGAGAGGTGAATAGTGCGGATCCTGTTTCAGTCTAAAGACTGAAACAGGATCCGCACTTTTCACCGTTCCTTTCAGAATCATTTGATTCATCAGCTAGGAGCGGCGATTACTTCTCCAGACCAATCGAAGGCTAGGCCAAGTAACTCGATCTTTCCAAGAGGTGTGTGGCACAACTTTTGAAAGAACCGCAAAGTGGAGAACTATTTGGTATTTTTCCGAAGCCCTTTTCACCGTAATTGTCATAAGGTTGGTCTCTGCATCCTTAAGGGTACGAGCGTTTTTACAGATGAAAGCAGGCTGAGGCCCAGTAAACTTGGCCATTCCAAGAGTTGGTCCTAGAGACTACAAAGAAAGTGTTCCTTTAAGTATTATTCCACTGTGGTTTCACCATGATTTTCAGAACCCAAGCAGGTTTCTCACATTAGCATAAGAATCCTGCCTGGTTGTTGAGATTTCGGGGTGGGGAGTAAGTGCGGTGCTTCTGGCAGCCCTGCCTTTGATTGGTTTACCTCCAGAGTTGGTAAGTGCATATTTGCGTGAGATGGGAAAAGTGTGGATCGTGCTTCAGATTTCCTCCTGACCCTTTTAAATCACCAGTATGTTGGTAATTATTTGCCATTTCCATAGCGTTTTGCACCGTAGTAGTCATGAGGTCGGTCTCTGCATCCTTAACCCTATGATGCTTTTCGCAGAGAAACCTCTGTTGAGGCCCAGGTAACTTGGTATTTCCCATACCTGGCACCGGAGCCTTGGAAGATAGGATTGTGTTCAGTATTATTTCACCATCCTTTACCCAGTGTTTCAAGAACGGGAGCCCTTTTCAACCGTTAGCGTAGGAATCCTTCTTTGGAGATGAGATATTTTTCTGGGGTGGCAAGTGCATGGCCTCTGTCCGTCCTGAGTTTGTTGGACTAGCGCCAGACACGAGAAGTGCGCCTTTGTGGGAGAGGTGAATAGTGCGGATCCTGTTTCAGTCTAAAGACTGAAACAGGATCCGCACTTTTCACCGTTCCTTTCAGAATCATTTGATTCATCAGCTAGGAACGGCGATTCCTTGTCCAGACCAATCGAAGGCTAGGCCAAGTAACTCGATCTTTCCAAGAGGTGTGTGGCACAACTGTTGAAAAACCGCTAGGGGGAGAACTATTTGGTATTTTTCCGTAGCACTTTTCACCCTAATTGTCATAAGGTTGGTCTCTGCATCCTTAAGGATACGAGCGTTTTTACAGATGAAAGCAGGCTGAGGCCCAGTAAACTTGGCCTTTCCAAGAGTTGGTCCTGGAGACTACAAAGAAAGTGTTCCTTTAAGTATTATTCCACTGTGGTTTCACCATGATTTTCAGAACCCAAGCAGGTTTCTCACATTAGCATAAGAATTCTGCCGGGTAGTTGAGATTTCGGGGTGGGGAGTAAGTGCGGGGCTTCTGGCAGCCCTGCTTTTGATTGGTTTACCTCCAGAGTTGGTAAGTGCATATTTGCGTGAGATGGGAAAAGTGTGGATCGTGCTTCAGATTTCCTCCTGACCCTTTTAAATCACCAGTATGTTGGTAATTATTTGCCATTTCCGTAGCGTTTTGCACCGTAGTAGTCATGAGGTCGGTCTCTGCATCCTTAAGCCTATGATGCTTTTCGCAGAGAAACCTCTGTTGAGGCCCAGGTAACTTGGTATTTCCCATACCTGGCACCGGTGCCTTGGAAGATAGGAGTGTGTTCAGTATTATTTCACAATCCTTTACCCAGTGTTTCAAGAACGGGAGCCCTCTTCAACCGTTAGCGTAGGAATCGTTCTTTGGAGATGAGATATTTTTCTGGGGTGGCAAGTGCATGGCCTCTGTCCGTCCTGGGTTTGTTGGACTAGCGCCAGACACCAGAAGTGCGCCTTTGTGGGAGAGGTGAATAGTGCGGATCCTGTTTCAGTCTAAAGACTGAAACAGGATCCGCACTTTTCACCGTTCCTTTCAGAATCATTTGATTCATCAGCTAGGAACGGCGATTCCTTCTCCAGACCAATCGAAGGCTAGGCCAAGTACCTCGATCTTTCCAAGAGGTGTGTGGCACAACTTTTGAAAAACCGCTAGGGGGAGAACTATTTGGTATTTTTCCGTAGCACTTTTCACCGTAATTGTCATAAGGTTGGTCTCTGCATCCTTAAGGATACGAGCGTTTTTACAGATGAAAGCAGGCTGAGGCCCAGTAAACTTGGCATTTCCAAGAGTTGGTCCTAGAGACTACAAAGAAAGGGTTCTTTTAAGTATTGTTTCACTGTGGTTTCACCATGATTTTCAGAACCCAAGCAGGTTTCTCACAGTAGTGTAAGAATACTGCCTGGTAGTTGATATTTCTGGGTGGCGTGTAAGAGCGGGGATCCTGTCAGCCCTGCCTTTGATTGGGTTTTCTCCAGAGTTGGTAAGTGCATATTTGCGTGAGATGGGAAAAGTGTGGATCGTGCTTCAGATTTCCTCCTGACCCTTTTGAAATGACCAGTATGTTGGTAATTATTTGCCATTTCCATAGCGTTTTCACCGTAATAGTCAAGAGGTCGGTCTCTGCATCCTGAGGCCTATGATGCTTTTCGCAGAGAAACCTCTGCTGAGGCCCAGGTAACTTGGTATTTCCCATACCTGGCACCAGAGCCTGGGAAAATAGGATTGTTTTCAGTATTATTTCACCATCCTTTACCCAGTGTTTCAAGAACGGGAGCCCTTTTCAACCGTTAGCGTAGGAATCCTTCTTTGGAGATGAGATATTTTTCTGTGGTGGCAAGTGCATGGCCTCTGTTCGTCCTGGGTTTGTTGGACTAGCGCCAGACACCAGAAGTGCGCCTTTGTGGGAGAGGTGAATAGTGCGGATCCTGTTTCAGTCTTTAGACTGAAACAGGATCCGCACTTTTCACCGTTCCTTTCAGAATCATTTGATTCATCAGCTAGGAACGGCGATTCCTTCTCCAGACCAATCGAAGGGTAGGCCAAGTAACTGGATCATTCCAAGAGGTGTGTGGCACAACTTTTGAAAAACCGCTAGGGGGAGAACTATTTGGTATTTTTCCGTAGCACTTTTCACCGTAATTGTCATAAGGTTGGTCTCTGCATCCTTAAGGATACGAGCGTTTTTACAGATGAAAGCAGGCTGAGGCCCTGTAAACTTGGCCTTTCCAAGAGTTGGTCCTAGAGACTACAAAGAAAGTGTTCCTTTAAGTATTATTCCACTGTGGTTTCACCATGATTTTCAGAACCCGAGCAGGTTTCTCACATTAGCGTAAGAATCCTGCCTGGTAGTTGAGATTTCGGGGTGGGGAGTAAGTGCGGGGCTTCTGGCAGCCCTGCCTTTGATTGGTTTACCTCCAGAGTTGGTAAGTGCATATTTGCGTGAGATGGGAAAAGTGTGGATCGTGCTTCAGATTTCCTGCTGACCCTTTTGAAATCACCAGTATGTTGGTAATTATTTGCCGTTTCCATAGCGTTTTGCACCGTAGTAATCATGAGGTCGGTCTCTGCATCCTGAAGCCTATGATGCTTTTCGCAGAGAAACCTCTGCTGAGGCCCTGGTAACTTGGTATTTCCCGTACCTGGCTCCGGAGCCTTGGAAGATAGGATTGTTTTCAGTATTATTTCACCATCCTTTACCCAGTGTTTCAAGAACGGGAGCCCTTTTCAACCGTTAGCGTAGGAATCCTTCTTTGGAGATGAGATATTTTTCTGGGGTGGCAAGTGCATGGCCTCTGTCCGTCCTGGGTTTGTTGGACTAGCGCCAGACACGAGAAGTGCGCCTTTGTGGGAGAGGTGAATAGTGCGGATCCTGTTTCAGTCTAAAGACTGAAACAGGATCCGCACTTTTCACCGTTCCTTTCAGAATCATTTGATTCATCAGCTAGGAACGGCGATTCCTTCTCCAGACCAATCGAAGGCTAGGCCAAGTAACTCGATCTTTCCAAGAAGTGTGTGGCACAACTTTTGAAAAACCGCTAGGGGGAGAACTATTTGGTATTTTTCCGTAGCACTTTTCACCGTAATTGTCATAAGGTTGGTCTCTGCATCCTTAAGCATATGAGCGTTTTCACAGACGAAAGCAGGCTGAGGCCCAGTAAACTTGGCCTTTCCAAGAGTTGGTCCTAGAGACTACAAAGAAAGTGTTCTTTTAAGTATTATTCCACTGGGGTTTCACCATGATTTTCAGAACCCGAGCAGGTTTCTCACATTAGCATAAGAATCCTGCCTGGTAGTTGAGATTTCTGGGTGGCGTGTAAGAGCGGGGATCCTGTCAGCCCTGCCTTTGATTGGGTTATCTCCAGAGTTGGTAAGTGCATATTTGCGTGAGATGGGAAAAGTGTGGATCGTGCTTCAGATTTCCTCCTGACCCTTTTAAATCACCAGAATGTTGGTAATCATTTGCCATTTCCATAGCGTTTTGAACCGTAGTAGTCATCAGGTCGGTCTCTGCATCCTGAAGCCTATGATGCTTTTTGCAGAGAAACCTCTGCTGAGGCCCAGGTAACTTGGTATTTCCCGTACCTGGCACCGGAGCCTTGAAAGATAGGGTTGTTTTCAGTATTATTTCACCATCCATTACCCAGTATTTCAAGAACGGGTGCCCTTTTCAACCGTTAGCGTAGGAATCCTTCTTTGGAGATGAGATATTTTTCTGCGGTGGCAAGTGCATGGCCTCTGTCCGTCCTGGGTTTGTTGGACTAGCGCCAGACACCAGAAGTGCGCCTTTGTGGGAGAGGTGAATAGTGCGGATCCTGTTTCAGTCTAAAGACTGAAACAGGATCCGCACTTTTCACCGTTCCTTTCAGAATCATTTGATTCATCAGCTAGGAACGGCGATTCCTTCTCCAGACCAATCGAAGGCTAGGCCAAGTACCTCGATCTTTCCAAGAGGTGTGTGGCACAACTTTTGAAAAACCGCTAGGGGGAGAACTATTTGGTATTTTTCCGTAGCACTTTTCACCGTAATTGTCATAAGGTTGGTCTCTGCATCCTTAAGGATACGAGCGTTTTTACAGATGAAAGCAGGCTGAGGCCCAGTAAACCTGGCCTTTCCAAGAGTTGGTCCTAGAGACTACAAAGAAAGTGTTCCTTTAAGTATTATTCCACTGTGGTTTCACCATGATTTTCAGAACCCAAGCAGGTTTCTCACATTAGCGTAAGAATCCTGCCTGGTAGTTGAGATTTCGGGGTGGGGAGTAAGTGCGGGACTTCTGGCAGCCCTGCCTTTGATTGGTTTACCTCCAGAGTTGGTAAGTGCATATTTGCGTGAGATGGGAAAAGTGTGGATCGTGCTTCAGATTTCCTCCTGACCCTTTTAAATCACCAGTATGTTGGTAATTATTTCCCATTTCCATAGCGTTTTGCACCGTAGTAGTCAAGAGGTCGGTCTCTGCATCCTTAAGCCTATGATGCTTTTCGCAGAGAAACCTCTGCTGAGGCCCAGGTAACTTGGTATTTCCCATACCTGGCACCAGAGCCTGGGAAAATAGGATTGTTTTCAGTATTATTTCACCATCCTTTACCCAGTGTTTCAAGAACGGGAGCCCTTTTCAACCGTTAGCTTAGGAATCCTTCTTTGGAGACGAGATATTTTTCTGGGGTGGCAAGTGCATGGCCTCTGTCCGTCCTGGGTTTGTTGGACTAGCGCCAGACACCAGAAGTGCGCCTTTTTGGGAGAGGTGAATAGTGCGGATCCTGTTTCAGTCTAAAGACTGAAACAGGATCCGCACTTTTCACCGTTCCTTTCAGAATCATTTGATTCATCAGCTAGGAACGGCGATTCCTTCTCCAGACCAATCGAAGGCTAGGCCAAGTAACTCGATCTTTCCAAGAGGTGTGTGGCACAACTTTTGAAAAACCGCTAGGGGGAGAACTATTTGGTATTTTTCCGTAGCACTTTTCACCGTAATTGTCATAAGGTTGGTCTCTGCATCCTTAAGCATATGAGCGTTTTCACAGACGAAAGCAGGCTGAGGCCCAGTAAACTTGGCATTTCCAAGAGTTGGTCCTAGAGACTACAAAGAAAGTGTTCTTTTAAGTATTATTCCACTGGGGTTTCACCATGATTTTCAGAACCCGAGCAGGTTTCTCACATTAGCATAAGAATCCTGCCTGGTAGTTGAGATTTCTGGGTGGCGTGTAAGAGCGGGGATCCTGTCAGCCCTGCCTTTGATTGGGTTATCTCCAGAGTTGGTAAGTGCATATTTGCGTGAGATGGGAAAAGTGTGGATCGTGCTTCAGACGTCCTCCTGACCCTTTTAAATCACCAGTATGTTGGTAATCATTTGCCATTTCCATAGCGTTTTGAACCGTAGTAGTCATGAGGTCGGTCTCTGCATCCTGAAGCCTATGATGCTTTTCGCAGAGAAACCTCTGCTGAGGCCCAGGTAACTTTGTATTTCCCATACCTGGCACCGGAGCCTTGAAAGATAGGGTTGTTTTCAGTATTATTTCACTATCCTTTACCCAGTGTTTCAAGAACGGGAGCCCTTTTCAACCGTTAGCGTAGGAATCCTTCTTTGGAGATGAGATATTTTTCTGGGGTGGCAAGTGCATGGTCTCTGTCCGTCCTGCGTTTGTTGGACTAGCGCCAGACACGAGAAGTGCGCCTTTGTGGGAGAGGTGAATAGTGCGGATCCTGTTTCAGTCTAAAGACTGAAACAGGATCCGCACTTTTCACCGTTCCTTTCAGAATCATTTGATTCATCAGCTAGGAACGGCGATTCCTTCTCCAGACCAGTCGAAGGCTAGGCCAAGTAACTCGATCTTTCCAAGAGGTGTGTGGCACAACTTTTGAAAAACCGCTAGGGGGAGAACTATTTGGTATTTTTCCGTAGCACTTTTCACCGTAATTGTCATAAGGTTGGTCTCTGCATCCTTAAGGATACGAGCGTTTTTACAGATGAAAGCAGGCTGAGGCCCAGTAAACCTGGCCTTTCCAAGAGTTGGTCCTAGAGACTACAAAGAAAGTGTTCCTTTAAGTATTATTCCACTGTGGTTTCACCATGATTTTCAGAACCCAAGCAGGTTTCTCACATTAGCGTAAGAATCCTGCCTGGTAGTTGAGATTTCGGGGTGGGGAGTAAGTGCGGGGTTTCTGGCAGCCCTGCCTTTGATTGGTTTACCTCCAGAGTTGGTAAGTGCATATTTGCGTGAGATGGGAAAAGTGTGGATCGTGCTTCAGATTTCCTCCTGACTCTTTTAAATCACAAGTATGTTGGTAATTATTTGCCATTTCCATAGCGTTTTGCACCGTATTAGTCATGAGGTCGGTCTCTGCATCCTTAAGCCTATGATGCTTTTCGCAGAGAAACCTCTGTTGAGGCCCAGGTAACTTGGTATTTCCCATACCTGGCACCGGAGCCTTGGAAGATAGGATTGTGTTCAGTATTATTTCACCATCCTTTACCCAGTGTTTCAAGAACGGGAGTCCTCTTCAACCGTTAGCGTAGGAATCGTTCTTTGGAGATGAGATATTTTTCTGGGGTGGCAAGTGCATGGCCTCTGTCCGTCCTGGGTTTGTTGGACTAGCGCCAGACACGAGAAGTGCGCCTTTGAGGGAGAGGTGAATAGTGCGGATCCTGTTTCAGTCTAAAGACTGAAACAGGATCCGCACTTTTCACCGTTCCTTTCAGAATCATTTGATTCATCAGCTAGGAACGGCGATTCCTTCTCCAGACCAATCGAAGGCTAGGCCAAGTAACTCGATCTTTCCAAGAGGTGTGTGGCACAACTTTTGAAAAATCGCTAGGGGGAGAACTATTTGGTATTTTTCCGTAGCACTTTTCACCGTAATTGTCATAAGGTTGGTCTCTGCATCCTTAAGCATACGAGCGTTTTTACAGATGAAAGCAGACTGAGGCCCAGTAAACTTGGCGTTTCCAAGAGTTGGTCCTAGAGACTACAAAGAAAGTGTTCTTTTAAGTATTATTGCACTGTGATTTCACCATGATTTTCAGAACCCGAGCAGGTTTCTCACATTAGCATAAGAATCCTGCCTGGTAGTTCAGATTTCTGGGTGGCGTGTAAGAGCGGGGATTCTGTCAGCCCTGCCTTTGATTGGGTTATCTCCAGAGTTGGTAAGTGCATATTTGCGTGAGATGGGAAAAGTGTGGATCGTGCTTCAGATTTCCTCCTGACCCTTTTAAATCACCAGTATGTTGGTAATCATTTGCCATTTCCATAGCGTTTTGAACCGTAGTAGTCATGAGGTCGGTCTCTGCATCCTGAAGCCTATGATGCTTTTCGCAGAGAAACCTTTGCTGAGGCCCAGGTAACTTTGTATTTTCCATACCTGGCACCAGAGCCTGGGAAAATAGGATTGTTTTCAGTATTATTTCACCATCCTTTACCCAGTGTTTCAAGGTCGGGAGCCCTTTTCAACCGTTAGCTTAGGAATCCTTCTTTGGAGATGAGATATTTTTCTGGGGTGGCAAGTGCATGGCCTCTGTCCGTCCTGGGTTTGTTGTACAAGCGCCAGACACCAGAAGTGCGCCTTTGTGGGAGAGGTGAATAGTGCGGATCCTGTTTCAGTCTAAAGACTGAAACAGGATCCGCACTTTTCACCGTTCCTTTCAGAATCATTTGATTCATCAGCTAGGAACGGCGATTCCTTCTCCAGACCAATCGAAGGCTAGGCCAAGTAACTCGATCTTTCCAAGAGGTGTGTGGCACAACTTTTGAAAAACCGCTAGGGGGAGAAGTATTTGGTATTTTTCCGTAGCACTTTTCACCGTAATTGTCATAAGGTTGGTCTCTGCATCCTTAAGCATATGAGCGTTTTCACAGACGAAAGCAGGCTGAGGCCCAGTAAACTTGGCATTTCCAAGAGTTGGTCCTAGAGACTACAAAGAAAGTGTTCTTTTAAGTATTATTCCACTGGGGTTTCACCATGATTTTCAGAACCCGAGCAGGTTTCTCACATTAGCATAAGAATCCTGCCTGGTAGTTGAGATTTCTGGGTGGCGTGTAAGAGCGGGGATCCTGTCAGCCCTGCCTTTGATTGGGTTATCTCCAGAGTTGGTAAGTGCATATTTGCGTGAGATGGGAAAAGTGTGGATCGTGCTTCAGATTTCCTCCTGACCCTTTTAAATCACCAGTATGTTGGTAATTATTTGCCATTTCCATAGCGTTTTGCACCGTAGTAGTCATGAGGTCGGTCTCTGCATCCTTAAGCCTATGATGCTTTTCGCAGAGAAACCTCTGTTGAGGCAAAGGTAACTTGGTATTTCCCATACCTGGCACCGGAGCCTTGGAAGATAGGATTGTGTTCAGTATTATTTCACCATCCTTTACCCAGTGTTTCAAGAACGGGAGCCCTCTTCAACCGTTAGCGTAGGAATCCTTCTTTGGAGATGAGATATTTTTCTGGGGTGGCAAGTGCATGGCCTCTGTCCGTCCTGGGTTTGTTGGACTAGCGCCAGACACGAGAAGTGCGCCTTTGTGGGAGAGGTGAATAGTGCGGATCCTGTTTCTGTCTAAAGACTGAAACAGGATCCGCACTTTTCACCGTTCCTTTCAGAATCATTTGATTCATCAGCTAGGAACGGCGATTCCTTCTCCAGACCAATCGAAGGCTAGGCCAAGTAACTCGATCTTTCCAAGAGGTGTGTGGCACAACTTTTGAAAAACCGCTAGGGGGAGAACTATTTGGTATTTTTCCGTAGCACTTTTCACCGTAATTGTCATAAGGTTGGTCTCTGCATCCTTAAGCATATGAGCGTTTTCACAGACGAAAGCAGGCTGAGGCCAAGTAAACTTGGCATTTACAAGAGTTGGTCCTAGAGACTACAAAGAAAGTGTTCTTTTAAGTATTATTCCACTGGAGTTTCACCATGATTTTCAGAATCCGAGCAGGTTTCTCACATTAGCATAAGAATCCTGCCTGGTAGTTGATATTTCTGGGTGGCGTGTAAGAGCGGGGATCCTGTCAGGCCTGCCTTTGATTGGGTTATCTCCAGAGTTGGTAAGTGCATATTTGCGTGAGATGGGAAAAGTGTGGATCGTGCTTCAGATTTCCTCCTGACCCTTTTGAAATGACCAGTATGTTGGTAATTATTTGCCATTTCCATAGCGTTTTCACCGTAATAGTCAAGAGGTCGGTCTCTGCATCCTGAAGCCTATGATGCTTTTCGCAGAGAAACCTCTGCTGAGGCCCAGGTAACTTGGTATTTCCCATACCTGGCACCAGAGCCCGGGAAAATAGGATTGTTTTGAGTATTATTTCACCATCCTTTACCCAGTGTTTCAAGAACGGGAGCCCTTTTCAACCGTTATCGTAGGAATCCTTCTTTGGAGACGAGATATTTTTCTGGGGTGGGAAGTGCATGGCCTCTGTCCGTCCTGGGTTTGTTGGACAAGCGCCAGACACCAGAAGTGCGCCTTTGTGGGAGAGGTGAATAGTGCGGATCCTGTTTCAGTCTAAATACTGAAACAGGATCTGCACTTTTCACCGTTCCTTTCAGAATCATTTGATTCATCAGCTAGGAACGGCGATTCCTTCTCCAGACCAATCGAAGGCTAGGCCAAGTAACTCGATCTTTCCAAGAGGAGTGTGGCACAACTTTTGAAAAACCGCTAGGGGGAGAACTATTTGGTATTTTTCCGTAGCACTTTTCACCGTAATTGTCATAAGGTTGGTCTCTGCATCCTTAAGGATACGAGCGTTTTTACAGATGAAAGCAGGCTGAGGCCCAGTAAACCTGGCCTTTCCAAGAGTTGGTCCTAGAGACTACAAAGAAAGTGTTCCTTTAAGTATTATTCCACTGTGGTTTCACCATGATTTTCAGAACCCAAGCAGGTTTCTCACATTAGCGTAAGAATCCTGCCTGGTAGTTGAGATTTCGGGGTGGGGAGTAAGTGCGGGGTTTCTGGCAGCCCTGCCTTTGATTGGTTTACCTCCAGAGTTGGTAAGTGCATATTTGCGTGAGATGGGAAAAGTGTGGATCGTGCTTCAGATTTCCTCCTGACTCTTTTAAATCACAAGTATGTTGGTAATTATTTGCCATTTCCATAGCGTTTTGCACCGTATTAGTCATGAGGTCGGTCTCTGCATCCTTAAGCCTATGATGCTTTTCGCAGAGAAACCTCTGTTGAGGCCCAGGTAACTTGGTATTTCCCATACCTGGCACCGGAGCCTTGGAAGATAGGATTGTGTTCAGTATTATTTCACCATCCTTTACCCAGTGTTTCAAGAACGGGAGCCCTCTTCAACCGTTAGCGTAGGAATCGTTCTTTGGAGATGAGATATTTTTCTGGGGTGGCAAGTGCATGGCCTCTGTCCGTCCTGGGTTTGTTGGACTAGCGCCAGACACGAGAAGTGCGCCTTTGTGGGAGAGGTGAATAGTGCGGATCCTGTTTCAGTCTAAAGACTGAAACAGGATCCGCACTTTTCACCGTTCCTTTCAGAATCATTTGATTCATCAGCTAGGAACGGCGATTCCTTCTCCAGACCAATCGAAGGCTAGGCCAAGTACCTCGATCTTTCCAAGAGGTGTGTGGCACAACTTTTGAAAAACCGCTAGGGGGAGAACTATTTGGTATTTTTCCGTAGCACTTTTCACCGTAACTGTCATAAGGTTGGTCTCTGCATCCTTAAGCATATGAGCGTTTTCACAGACGAAAGCAGGCTGAGGCCAAGTAAACTTGGCCTTTCCAAGAGTTGGTCCTAGAGACTACAAAGAAAGTGTTCTTTTAAGTATTATTCCACTGGGGTTTCACCATGATTTTCAGAACCCGAGCAGGTTTCTCACATTAGCATAAGAATCCTGCCTGGTAGTTCAGATTTCTGGGTGGCGTGTAAGAGCGGGGATTCTGTCAGCCCTGCCTTTGATTGGGTTATCTCCAGAGTTGGTAAGTGCATATTTGCGTGAGATGGGAAAAGTGTGGATCGTGCTTCAGATTTCCTCCTGACCCTTTTAAATCACCAGTATGTTGGTAATCATTTGCCATTTCCATAGCGTTTTGAACCGTAGTAGTCATGAGGTCGGTCTCTGCATCCTGAAGCCTATGATGCTTTTCGCAGAGAAACCTCTGCTGAGGCCCAGGTAACTTGGTATTTCCCATACCTGGCACCGGAGCCTTGAAAGATAGGGTTGTTTTCAGTATTATTTCACTATCCTTTACCCAGTGTTTCAAGAACGGGAGCCCTTTTCAACCGTTAGCGTAGGAATCCTTCCTTGGAGATGAGATATTTTTCTGGGGTGGCAAGTGCATGGCCTCTGTCCCTCCTGGGTTTGTTGGACTAGCGCCAGACACCAGAAGTGCGCCTTTGTGGGAAAGGTGAATAGTGCGGATCCTGTTTCAGTCAAAGACTGAAACAGGATCCGCACTTTTCACCGTTCCTTTCAGAATCCTTTGATTCATCAGCTAGGAACGGCGATTCCTTCTCCAGACCAATCGAAGGCTAGGCCAAGTAACTCGATCTTTCCAAGAGGTGTGTGGCACAACTTTTGAAAAACCGCTAGGGGGAGAACTATTTGGTATTTTTCCGTAGCACTTTTCACCGTAATTGTCATAAGGTTGGTCTCTGCATCCTTAAGGATACGAGCGTTTTTACAGATGAAAGCAGGCTGAGGCCCAGTAAACTTGGCCTTTCCAAGAGTTGGTCCTAGAGACTACAAAGAAAGTGTTCCTTTAAGTATTATTCCACTGTGGTTTCACCATGATTTTCAGAACCCAAGCAGGTTTCTCACATTAGCGTAAGAATCCTGCCTGGTAGTTGAGATTTCGGGGTGGGGAGTAAGTGCGGGGTTTCTGGCAGCCCTGCCTTTGATTGGTTTACCTCCAGAGTTGGTAAGTGCATATTTGCGTGAGATGGGAAAAGTGTGGATCGTGCTTCAGATTTCCTCCTGACTCTTTTAAATCACAAGTATGTTGGTAATTATTTGCCATTTCCATAGCGTTTTGCACCGTATTAGTCATGAGGTCGGTCTCTGCATCCTTAAGCCTATGATGCTTTTCGCAGAGAAACCTCTGTTGAGGCCCAGGTAACTTGGTATTTCCCATACCTGGCACCGGAGCCTTGGAAGATAGGATTGTGTTCAGTATTATTTCACCATCCTTTACCCAGTGTTTCAAGAACGGGAGCCCTCTTCAACCGTTAGCGTAGGAATCGTTCTTTGGAGATGAGATATTTTTCTGGGGTGGCAAGTGCATGGCCTCTGTCCGTCCTGGGTTTGTTGGACTAGCGCCAGACACGAGAAGTGCGCCTTTGTGGGAGAGGTGAATAGTGCGGATCCTGTTTCAGTCTAAAGACTGAAACAGGATCCGCACTTTTCACCGTTCCTTTCAGAATCATTTGATTCATCAGCTAGGAACGGCGATTCCTTCTCCAGACCAAACGAAGGCTAGGCCAAGTAACTCGATCTTTCCAAGAGGTGTGTGGCACAACTTTTGAAAAACCGCTAGGGGGAGAACTATTTGGTATTTTTCCGTAGCACTTTTCACCGTAACTGTCATAAGGTTGGTCTCTGCATCCTTAAGCATATGAGCGTTTTCACAGACGAAAGCAGGCTGAGGCCCAGTAAACTTGGCCTTTCCAAGAGTTGGTCCTAGAGACTACAAAGAAAGTGTTCTTTTAAGTATTATTCCACTGGGGTTTCACCATGATTTTCAGAACCCGAGCAGGTTTCTCACATTAGCATAAGAATCCTGCCTGGTAGTTGAGATTTCCGGGTGGCGTGTAAGAGCGGGGATCCTGTCAGCCCTGCCTTTGATTGGGTTATCTCCAGAGTTGGTAAGTGCATATTTGCGTGAGATGGGAAAAGTGTGGATCGTGCTTCAGATTTCCTCCTGACCCTTTTAAATCACCAGTATGTTGGTAATCATTTGCCATTTCCATAGCGTTTTGAACCGTAGTAGTCATGAGGTCGGTCTCTGCATCCTGAAGCCTATGATGCTTTTCGCAGAGAAACCTTTGCTGAGGCCCAGGTAACTTGGTATTTTCCATACCTGGCACCAGAGCCTGGGAAAATAGGATTGTTTTCAGTATTATTTCACCATCCTTTACCCAGTGTTTCAAGATCGGGAGCCCTTTTCAACCGTTAGCTTAGGAATCCTTCTTTGGAGATGAGATATTTTTCTGGGGTGGCAAGTGCATGGCCTCTGTCCGTCCTGGGTTTGTTGGACAAGCGCCAGACACCAGAAGTGCGCCTTTGTGGGAGAGGTGAATAGTGCGGATCCTGTTTCAGTCTAAAGACTGAAACAGGATCCGCACTTTTCACCGTTCCTTTCAGAATCATTTGATTCATCAGCTAGGAACGGCGATTCCTTCTCCAGACCAATCGAAGGCTAGGCCAAGTAACTCGATCTTTCCAAGAGGTGTGTGGCACAACTTTTGAAAAACCGCTAGGGGGAGAAGTATTTGGTATTTTTCCGTAGCACTTTTCACCGTAATTGTCATAAGGTTGGTCTCTGCATCCTTAAGCATATGAGCGTTTTCACAGACGAAAGCAGGCTGAGGCCCAGTAAACTTGGCATTTCCAAGAGTTGGTCCTAGAGACTACAAAGAAAGTGTTCTTTTAAGTATTATTCCACTGGGGTTTCACCATGATTTTCAGAACCCGAGCAGGTTTCTCACATTAGCATAAGAATCCTGCCTGGTAGTTGAGATTTCTGGGTGGCGTGTAAGAGCGGGGATTCTGTCAGCCCTGCCTTTGATTGGGTTATCTCCAGAGTTGGTAAGTGCATATTTGCGTGAGATGGGAAAAGTGTGGATCGTGCTTCAGATTTCCTCCTGACCCTTTTAAATCACCAGTATGTTGGTAATCATTTGCCATTTCCATAGCGTTTTGAACCGTAGTAGTCATGAGGTCGGTCTCTGCATCCTGAAGCCTATGATGCTTTTCGCAGAGAAACCTCTGCTGAGGCCCAGGTAACTTGGTATTTCCCATACCTGGCACCGGAGCCTTGAAAGATAGGATTGTGTTCAGTATTATTTCACCATCCTTTACCAGTGTTTCAAGAACGGGAGCCCTCTTCAACCGTTAGCGTAGGAATCCTTCTTTGGAGATGAGATATTTTTCTGGGGTGGCAAGTGCATGGCCTCTGTCCGTCCTGGGTTTGTTGGACTAGCGCCAGACACGAGAAGTGCGCCTTTGTGGGAGAGGTGAATAGTGCGGATCCTGTTTCAGTCTAAAGACTGAAACAGGATCCGCACTTTTCACCGTTCCTTTCAGAATCATTTGATTCATCAGCTAGGAACGGCGATTCCTTCTCCAGACCAATCGAAGGCTAGGCCAAGTAACTCGATCTTTCCAAGAGGTGTGTGGCACAACTTTTGAAAAACCGCTAGGGGGAGAACTATTTGGTATTTTTCCGTAGCACTTTTCACCGTAATTGTCATAAGGTTGGTCTCTGCATCCTTAAGCATATGAGCGTTTTCACAGACGAAAGCAGGCTGAGGCCAAGTAAACTTGGCATTTACAAGAGTTGGTCCTAGAGACTACAAAGAAAGTGTTCTTTTAAGTATTATTCCACTGGAGTTTCACCATGATTTTCAGAACCCGAGCAGGTTTCTCACATTAGCATAAGAATCCTGCCTGGTAGTTGATATTTCTGGGTGGCGTGTAAGAGCGGGGATCCTGTCAGCCCTGCCTTTGATTGGGTTATCTCCAGAGTTGGTAAGTGCATATTTGCGTGAGATGGGAAAAGTGTGGATCGTGCTTCAGATTTCCTCCTGACCCTTTTGAAATGGCCAGTATGTTGGTAATTATTTGCCATTTCCATAGCGTTTTCACCGTAATAGTCAAGAGGTCGGTCTCTGCATCCTGAAGCCTATGATGCTTTTCGCAGAGAAACCTCTGCTGAGGCCCAGGTAACTTGGTATTTCCCATACCTGGCACCAGAGCCTGGGAAAATAGGATTGTTTTCAGTATTATTTCACCATCCTTTACCTAGTGTTTCAAGAACGGGAGCCCTTTTCAACCGTTATCGTAGGAATCCTTCTTTGGAGACGAGATATTTTTCTGGGGTGGCAAGTGCATGGCCTCTGTCCGTCCTGGGTTTGTTGGACAAGCGCCAGACACCAGAAGTGCGCCTTTGTGGGAGAGGTGAATAGTGCGGATCCTGTTTAAGTCTAAAGACTGAAACAGGATATGCACTTTTCACCGTTCCTTTCAGAATCATTTGATTCATCAGCTAGGAACGGCGATTCCTTCTCCAGACCAATCGAAGGCTAGGCCAAGTACCTCGATCTTTCCAAGAGGTGTGTGGCACAACTTTTGAAAAACCGCTAGGGGGAGAACTATTTGGTATTTTTCCGTAGCACTTTTCACCGTAATTGTCATAAGGTTGGTCTCTGCATCCTTAAGCATATGAGCGTTTTCACAGACGAAAGCAGGCTGAGGCCCAGTAAACTTGGCATTTACAAGAGTTGGTCCTAGAGACTACAAAGAAAGTGTTCTTTTAAGTATTATTCCACTGGGGTTTCACCATGATTTTCAGAACCCGAGCAGGTTTCTCACATTAGCATAAGAATCCTGCCTGGTAGTTCAGATTTCTGGGTGGCGTGTAAGAGCGGGGATTCTGTCAGCCCTGCCTTTGATTGGGTTATCTCCAGAGTTGGTAAGTGCATATTTGCGTGAGATGGGAAAAGTGTGGATCGTGCTTCAGATTTCCTCCTAACCCTTTTAAATCACCAGTATGTTGGTAATCATTTGCCATTTCCATAGCGTTTTGAACCGTAGTAGTCATGAGGTCGGTCTCTGCATCCTGAAGCCTATGATGCTTTTCGCAGAGAAACCTCTGCTGAGGCCCAGGTAACTTGGTATTTCCCATACCTGGCACCGGAGCCTTGAAAGATAGGGTTGTTTTCAGTATTATTTCACTATCCTTTACCCAGTGTTTCAAGAACGGGAGCCCTTTTCAACCGTTAGCGTAGGAATCCTTCTTTGGAGATGAGATATTTTTCTGGGGTGGCAAGTGCATGGCCTCTGTCCGTCCTGGGTTTGTTGGACTTGCGCCAGACACCAGAAGTGCGCCTTTGTGGGAAAGGTGAATAGTGCGGATCCTGTTTCAGTCTAAAGACTGAAACAGGATCCGCACTTTTCACCGTTCCTTTCAGAATCATTTGATTCATCAGCTAGGAACGGCGATTCCTTCTCCAGACCAATCGAAGGCTAGGCCAAGTAACTCGATCTTTCCAAGAGGAGTGTGGCACAACTTTTGAAAAACCGCTAGGGGGAGAACTATTTGGTATTTTTCCGTAGCACTTTTCACCGTAATTGTCATAAGGTTGGTCTCTGCATCCTTAAGGATACGAGCGTTTTTACAGATGAAAGCAGGCTGAGGCCCAGTAAACTTGGCCTTTCCAAGAGTTGGTCCTAGAGACTACAAAGAAAGTGTTCCTTTAAGAATTGTTCCACTGTGGTTTCACCATGATTTTCAGAACCCAAGCAGGTTTCTCACATTAGCGTAAGAATCCTGCCTGGTAGTTGAGATTTCGGGGTGCGGAGTAAGTGCTGGGCTTCTGGCAGCCCTGCCTTTGATTGGTTTACCTCCAGAGTTGGTAAGTGCATATTTGCGTGAGATGGGAAAAGTGTGGATCGTGCTTCAGATTTCCTCCTGACCCTTTTAAATCACCAGTATGTTGGTAATTATTTGCCATTTCCATAGCGTTTTGCACCGTAGTAGTCATGAGGTCGGTCTCTGCATCCTTAAGCCTATGATGCTTTTCGCAGAGAAACCTCTGTTGAGGCCCAGGTAACTTTGTATTTCCCATACCTGGCACCGGAGCCTTGGAAGATAGGATTGTGTTCAGTATTATTTCACCATCCTTTACCCAGTGTTTCAAGAAAGGGAGCCCTCTTCAACCGTTAGCGTAGGAATCCTTCTTTGGAGATGAGATATTTTTCTGGGGTGGCAAGTGCATGGCCTCTGTCCATCCTGGGTTTGTTGGACTAGCGCCAGACACGAGAAGTGCGCCTTTGTGGGAGAGGTGAATAGTGCGGATCCTGTTTCAGTCTAAAGACTGAGACAGGATCCGCACTTTTCACCGTTCCTTTCAGAATCATTTGATTCATCAGCTAGGAACGGCGATTCCTTCTAAAGACCAATCGAAGGCTAGGCCAAGTAACTCGATCTTTCCAAGAGGTGTGTGGCACAACTTTTGAAAAACCGCTAGGGGGAGAACTATTTGGTATTTTTCCGTAGCACTTTTCACCGTAATTGTCATAAGGTTGGTCTCTGCATCCTTAAGCATATGAGCGTTTTCACAGACGAAAGCAGGCTGAGGCCAAGTAAACTTGGCATTTACAAGAGTTGGTCCTAGAGACTACAAAGAAAGTGTACTTTTAAGTATTATTCCACTGGAGTTTCACCATGATTTTCAGAACCCGAGCAGGTTTCTCACATTAGCATAAGAATCCTGCCTGGTAGTTGATATTTCTGGGTGGCGTGTAAGAGCGGGGATCCTGTCAGCCCTGCCTTTGATTGGTTTACCTCCAGAGTTGGTAAGTGCATATTTGCGTGAGATGGGAAAAGTGTGGATCGTGCTTCAGATTTCCTCCTGACCCTTTTGAAATGACCAGTATGTTGGTAATTATTTGCCATTTCCCTAGCGTTTTCACCGTAATAGTCAAGAGGTCGGTCTCTGCATCCTGAAGCCTATGATGCTTTTCGCAGAGAAACCTCTGCTGAGGCCCAGGTAACTTGGTATTTCCCATACCTGGCACCAGAGCCTGGGAAAATAGGATTGTTTTCAGTATTATTTCACCATCCTTTACCCAGTGTTTCAAGAACGGGAGCCCTTTTCAACCGTTAGTGTAGGAATCCTTCTTTGGAGATGAGATATTTTTATGGGGTGGCAAGTGCATGGCGTCTGTCAGTCCTGGGTTTGTTGGACTAGCGCCAGACACGAGAAGTGTGCCTTTGTGGGAGAGGTGAATAGTGCGGATCCTCTTTCAGTCTAAAGACTGAAACAGGATCCGCACTTTTCACCGTTCCTTTCAGAATCATTTGATTCATCAGCTAGGAACGGCGATTCCTTCTCCAGACCAATCGAAGGCTAGGCCAAGTAACTCGATCTTTCCAAGAGGTGTGTGGCACAACTTTTGAAAAACCGCTAGGGGGAGAACTATTTGGTATTTTTCCGTAGCACTTTTCACCGTAATTGTCATAAGGTTGTTCTCTGCATCCTTAAGCATATGAGCGTTTTCACAGACGAAAGCAGGCTGAGGCCCAGTAAACTTGGCCTTTCCAAGAGTTGGTCTTAGAGACTACAAAGAAAGTGTTCTTTTAAGTATTATTCCACTGTGGTTTCACCATGATTTTCAGAACCCGAGCAGGTTTCTCACATTAGCATAAGAATCCTGCCTGGTAGTTGAGATTTCTGGGTGGCGTGTAAGAGCGGGGATCCTGTCAGCCCTGCCTTTGATTGGGTTATCTCCAGAGTTGGTAAGTGCATATTTGCGTGAGATGGGAAAAGGGTGGATCGTGCTTCAGATTTCCTCCTGACCCTTTTGAAATGACCAGTATGTAGGTAATTATTTGCCATTTCCATAGCGTTTTCACCGTAGTAGTCAAGAGGTCGGTCTCTGCATCCTGAAGCCTATGATGCTTTTCGCAGAGAAACCTCTGCTGAGGCCCAGGTAACTTGGTATTTCCTATACCTGGCACCGGAGCCTTGGAAGATAGGATTGTGTTCAGTATTATTTCACCATCCTTTACCCAGTGTTTCAAGAACGGGAGCCCTTTTCAACCGTTAGCGTAGGAATCCTTCTTTGGAGATGAGATATTTTTCTGGGGTGGCAAGTGCATGGCCTCTGTCCGTCCTGGGTTTGTTGGACTAGCGCCAGACACGAGAAGTGCGCCTTTGTGGGAGAGGTGAATAGTGCGGATCCTGTTTCAGTCTAAAGACTGAAACAGGATCCACACTTTTCACCGTTCCTTTCAGAATCATTTGATTCATCAGCTAGGAACGGCGATTCCTTCTCCAGACCAATCGAAGGCTAGGCCAAGTAACTCGATCTTTCCAAGAGGTGTGTGGCACAACTTTTGAAAAACCGCTAGGGGGAGAACTATTTGGTATTTTTCCGTAGCACTTTTCACCGTAATTGTCATAAGGTTGGTCTCTGCATTCTTAAGCATATGAGCGTTTTCACAGACGAAAGCAGGCTGAGGCCCAGTAAACCTGGCCTTTCCAAGAGTTGGTCCTAGAGACTACAAAGAAAGTGTTCTTTTAGGTATTATTCCACTGGGGTTTCACCATGATTTTCAGAACGGAGCAGGTTTCTCACATTAGCATAAGAATCCTGCCTGATAGTTGAGATTTCTGGGTGGCGTGTAAGAGCGGGGATCCTGTCAGCCCTGCCTTTGGTTGGGTTATCTCCAGAGTTGGTAAGTGCATATTTGCGTGAGATGGGAAAAGTGTGGATCGTGCTTCAGATTTCCTCCTGAGCCTTTTGAAATCACCAGTATGTTGGTAATTATTTGCCATTTCCATAGTGTTTTGAACCGTAGTAGTAATGAGGTCGGTCTCTGCATTCTGAAGCCTATGATGCTTTTCGCAGAAAAACCTCTGCTGAGGCCCTGGTAACTTGGTATTTCCCGTACCTGGCACCGGAGCCTTGAAAGATAGGATTGTTTTCAGTATTATTTCACAATCCTTTACCCAGTGTTTCAAGAACGGGAGCCCTTTTCAACCGTTAGCGTAGGAATCATTCTTTGGAGACGAGATATTTTTCTGGGGTGGCAAGTGCATGGCCTCTGTCCATCCTGGGTTTGTTGGACTAGCGGCAGACACGAGAAGTGCGCCTTTGTGGGAGAGGTGCATAGTGCGGATCCTGTTTCAGTCTAAGGTCTGAAACAGGATCCGCACTTTTCACCATTCCTTTCAGAATCATTTGATTCATCAGCTAGGAACGGCGATTCCTTCTCCAGACCAATCGAAGGCTAGGCCAAGTAACTCGATCTTTCCAAGAGGTGTGTGGCACAACTTTTGAAAAACCGCTAGGGGGAGAACTATTTGGTATTTTTCCGTAGCACTTTTCATCGTAACTGTCATAAGGTTGGCCTCTGCATCCTTAAGGATACCAGCGTTTTTACAGATGAAAGCAGGCTGAGGCCCAGTAAACTTGGCATTTCCAGGAGTTGATCCTAGAGACTACAAAGAAAGTGTTCTTTTAAGTATTATTCCACTGTGGTTTCACCATGATTTTCAGAACCCAAGCAGGTTTCTCACATTAGCGGAAGAATCCTGCCTGGTAGTTGAGATTTCGGGGTGGGGAGTAAGTGCGGGGCTTCTGGCAGCCCTGCCTTTGATTGGTTTACCTCCAGAGTTGGTAAGTGCATATTTGGGTGAGATGGGAAAAGTGTGGATCGTGCTTCAGATTTCCTCCTGACCCTTTTAAATCACCAGTATGTTGGTAATTATTTGCCATTTCCATAGCGTTTTCACCGTAATAGTCAAGAGGTCGGTCTCTGCATCCTGAAGCCTATGATGCTTTCTGCAGAGAAACCTCTGCTGAAGCCCAGGTAACTTGCTATTTCCCATAGCTGGCACAGGAGCCTTGGAAGATAGGATTGTTTTCAGTATTATTTCACCATCCTTTCACCATTGTTTCAAGAACGGGAGCCCTTTTCAACCATTAGCGGAAGAATCCTTCTTTGGAGATGAGATATTTTTCTGGGGTGGCAAGTGCATGGCCTCTGTCCGTCCTGGGTTTGTTGGACTAGCGCCAGACACGGGAAGTGCGCCTTTGTGGGAGAGGTGAATAGTGCGGATCCTGTTTCAGTCTGAAGACTGAAACAGGATCCGCACTTTTCACCGTTCCTTTCAGAATCATTTGATTCATCAGCTAGGATCAGCGATTCCTTTCCAGACCAATCAAAGGCTAGGCCAAGTAACTCGATCTTCCCAAGAGGTGTGTGGCACAACTTTTGAAAAACCGCTAGGGGGAGAACTATTTGGTATTTTTCCGTAGCACTTTTCACCGTAATTGTCATAAGGTTGGTCTCTGCATCCTTAAGCATATGAGCGTTTTCACAGACGAAAGCAGGCTGAGGCCCAGTAAACTTGGCATTTCCAAGAGTTGGTCCTGGAGAATACAAAGAAAGTGTTCTTTTAAGTATTATTCCACTGGGGTTTCACCATGATTTTCAGAACCCAAGCAGTTTTCTCGCATTAGCATAAGAAAACTGCCTGGTAGTTGAGATTACTGGGTGGGGTGTAAGTGCAGGGCTTCTGTCAGCCCTGCCTTTGATTGGTTTACCTATAGAGTTGGTAAGTGCATATTTGCGTGAGATGGGAAAAGTGTGGATCGTGCTTCAGATTTCCTCCTGACCCTTTTGAAATCACCAGTATGTTGGTAATTATTTGCCGTTTCCATAGCGTTTTGCACCGTAGTAATCATGAGGTCGGCCTCTGCATCCTGAAGCCTATGATGCTTTTCGCACAGAAACCTCTGCTGAGGCCCTGGTAACTTGGTATTTCCCGTACCTGACACCGGAGCCTTGGAAGATAGGATTGTGTTCAGTATTATTTCACCATCCTTTACCCAGTGTTTCAAGAACGGGAGCCCTTTTCAACCGTTAGCGTAGGAATCCTTCTTTGGAGATGAGATATTTTTCTGGGGTGGCAAGTACATGGCCTCTGTCAGTCCTGGGTTTGTTGGACTAGCGCCAGACACGAGAAGTGCGCCTTTGTGGGAGAGGTGAATAGTGCGGATCCTGTTTCAGTCTAAAGACTGAAACAGGATCCGCACTTTTCACCGTTCCTTTCAGAATCATTTGATTCATCAGCTAGGAACGGCGATTCCTTCTCCAGACCAATCGAAGGCTAGGCCAAGTAACTCGATCTTTCCAAGAGGTGTGTGGCACAACTTTTGAAAAACCGCTAGGGGGAGAACTATTTGGTATTTTTCCGTAGCACTTTTCACCATAATTGTCATAAGGTTGGTCTCTGCATCCTTAAGCATATGAGCGTTTTCACAGACGAAAGCAGGCTGAGGCCCAGTAAACTTGGCCTTTCCAAGAGTTGGTCCTAGAGACTACAAAGAAAGTGTTCTTTTAAGTATTATTCCACTGTGGTTTCACCATGATTTTCAGAACCCGAGCAGGTTTCTCACATTAGCATAAGAATACTGTCTGGTAGTTGAGATTTCTGGGTGGCGTGTAAGAGCGGGGATCCTGTCAGCCCTGCCTTTGATTGGGTTAATTCCAGAGTTGGTAAGTGCATATTTGCGTGAGATGGGAAAAGTGTGGATCGTGCTTCAGATTTCCTCCAGACCCTTTTGAAATGACCAGTATGTAGGTAATTATTTGCCATTTCCATAGCGTTTTCACCGTAATAGTCAAGAGGTCGGTCTCTGCATCCTGAAGCCTATGATGCTTTTCGCAGAGAAACCTCTGCTGAGGCCCAGGTAACTTGGTATTTCCCATACCTGGCACCAGAGCCTGGGAAGATAGGATTGTTTTCAGTATTATTTCACCATCCTTTACCCAGTGTTTCAAGAACGGGAGCCCTTTTCAACCGTTAGCGTAGGAATCCTTCTTTGGAGA
Organism: Lemur catta; assembly: GCF_020740605.2. NCBI lineage: Eukaryota > Metazoa > Chordata > Mammalia > Primates > Lemuridae > Lemur > Lemur catta. Next base: position 28,796,052 of record NC_059155.1, on the reverse strand, counting down.
TGAGATATTTTTCTGGGGTGGCAAGTGCATGGCCTCTGTCCGTCCTGGGTTTGTTGGACTAGCGCCAGACACGAGAAGTGCGCCTTTGTGGGAGAGGTGAATAGTGCGGATCCTGTTTCAGTCTAAAGACTGAAACAGGATCCGCACTTTTCACCGTTCCTTTCAGAATCATTTGATTCATCAGCTAGGAACGGCGATTCCTTCTCCAGACCAATCGAAGGCTAGGCCAAGTAACTCGATCTTTCCAAGAGTTGTGTGGCACAACTTTGGAAACACCGCTAGGGGGAGAACTATTTGGTATTTTTCCGTAGCACTTTTCACCGTAATTGTCATAAGGTTGGTCTCTGCATCCTTAAGGATACGAGCGTTTTTACAGATGAAAGCAGGCTGAGGCCCAGTAAACTTGGCATTTCCAAGAGTTGGTCCTAGAGACTACAAAGAAAGTGTTCTTTTAAGTATTATTCCACTGGTGTTTCACCATGATTTTCAGAACCCAAGCAGGTTTCTCACATTAGCGTAAGAATCCTGCCTGGTAGTGGAGATTTCGGGGTGGGGAGTAAGTGCGGGGCTTCTGGCAGCCCTGCCTTTGATTGGTTTACCTCCAGAGTTGGTAAGTGCATATTTGCGTGAGATGGGAAAAGTGTCTATCGTGCTTCAGATTTCCTCCTGACCCTTTTAAATCACCAGTATGTTGGTAATTATTTGCCATTTCCATAGCGTTTTCACCGTAATAGTCAAGAGGTTGGTCTCTGCCTCCTGAAGCCTATGATGCTTTTCGCAGAGAAACCTCTGCTGAGGCCCAGGTAACTTGGTATTTCCCATACCTGGCACCGGAGCCTAGGAACATAGGATTGTTTTCAGTATTATTTCACCATCCTTTACCCAGTGTTTCAAGAACGGGAGCCCTTTTCAACCGTTAGCGTAGGAATCCTTCTTTGGAGATGAGATATTTTTCTGGGGTGGCAAGTGCATGGCCTCTGTCCGTCCTGGGTTTGTTGGACTAGCGCCAGACACGAGAAGTGCGCCTTTGTGGGAGAGGTGAATAGTGCGGATCCTGTTTCAGTCTAAAGACTGAAACAGGATCCGCACTTTTCACCGTTCCTTTCAGAATCATTTGATTCATCAGCTAGGAACGGCGATTCCTTCTCCAGACCAATCCAAGGCTAGGCTAAGTAACTCGATTATTCCAAGAGGTGTGTGGCACAACTTTTGAAAAACCGCTAGGGGGAGAACTATTTGGTATTTTTCCGTAGCACTTTTCACCGTAATTGTCATAAGGTTGGTCTCTGCATCCTTAAGGATACAAGCGTTTTTACAGATGAAAGCAGGCTGAGGCCCAGTAAACTTGGCATTTCCAAAAGTTAGTCCTAGAGACTACAAAGAAAGTGTTCTTTTAAGTATTATTCCACTGTGGTTTCACCATGATTTTCAGAACCCAAGCAGGTTTCTCGCATTAGCATACGAATCCTGCCTGGTAGTTGAGATTTCTGGGTGGGGTGTAAGTGCAGGGCTTCTGTAAGCCCTGCCTTTGATTGGTTTACCTATAGAGTTGGTAAGTGCATAATTGCGTGAGATGGGAAAAGTGTGGATCGTGCTTCAGATTTCCACCTGAGCCTTTTGAAATCACCAGTATGTTGGTAATTATTTGCCATTTCCATAGTGTTTTGAACCGTAGTAGTCATGAGGTCGGTCTCTGCATTCTGAAGCCTATGTTGCTTTTCGCAGAAAAACCTCTGCTGAGGCCATGGTAACTTGGTATTTCCCGTACCTGGCACCGGAGCCTTGAAAGATAGGATTTTTTTCAGTATTATTTCACCATCCTTTACACAGTGTTTCAAGAACGGGAGCCCTTTTCAACCGTTAGCGTAGGAATCCTTCTTTGGAGATGAGATATTTTTCTGGGGTGGCAAGTGCATGGCCTCTGTCAGTCCTGGGTGTGTTGGACTAGCGCCAGACACGAGAAGTGCGCCTTTGTGGGAGAGGTGAATAGTGCGGATCCTGTTTCAGTCTAAAGACTGAAACAGGATCCGCACTTTTCACCGTTCCTTTCAGAATCATTTGATTCATCAACTAGGATCGGCGATTCCTTCTCCAGACCAATCGAAGGCTAGGCCAGGTAACTCGATCTTTCCAAGAGGTGTGTGGCACATCTTTGGAAAAACCGCTAGGGGGAGAACTATTTGGTATTTTTCCGTAGAACTTTTCACCGTAATTGTCATAAGGTTGGTCTCTGCATCCTTAAGGATACGAGCGTTTTTACAGATGAAAGCAGACTGAGGCCCAGTAAACTTGGCGTTTGCAAGAGTTGGTCCTAGAGACTACAAAGAAAGTGTTCTTTTAAGTATTATTGCACTGTGATTTCACCATGATTTTCAGAACCCAAGCAGGTTTGTCACATTAGCGTAAGAATCCTGCTTGGTAGTTGAGATTTCTGGGTGGCGTGTAAGAGCGGGGATCCTGTCAGCCCTGCCTTTGATTGGGTTATCTCCAGAGTTGGTAAGTGCATATTTGCGTGAGATGGGAAAAGTGTGGATCGTGCTTCAGATTTCTTCCTGACCCTTTTGAAATGACCAGTATGTTGGTAATTATTTGCCATTTCCATAGCGTTTTCACCGTAATAGTCAAGAGGTCGGTCTCTGCATCCTGAAGCCTATGATGCTTTTCGCAGAGAAACCTCTGTCGAGGCCCAGGTAACTTGGTATTTCCCATACCTGGCACCAGAACCTGGGAAGATAGGATTGTTTTCCATATTATTTCACCATCCTTTACCCAGTGTTTCAAGAACGGGAGCCCTTTTCAACCGTTAGCGTAGGAATCCTTCTTTGGAGATGAGATATTTTTCTTGGGTGGGAAGTGCACGGCCTCTGTCAGTCCTGGGTTTGTTGGACTAGCGCCAGACACGAGAAGTGCGCCTTTGTGGGAGAGGTGAATAGTGCGGATCCTGTTTCAGTCTAAAGACTAAAGACTGAAACAGGATCCGCACTTTTCACCGTTCGTTTCAGAATCATTTGATTCATCAGCTAGGAACGGAGATTACTTCTCCAGACAAATCGAAGGCTAGGCCAAGTAACTCGATCTTTCCAAGAGGTGTGTGGCACAACTTTTGAAAAACCGCTACGGGGAGAACTATTTGGTATTTTTCCGTAGCACTTTTCACCGTAATTGTCATAAGGTTGGTCTCTGCATCCTTAAGGATACGAGAGTTTTTACAGATGAAAGCAGGCTGAGGCCCAGTAAACTTGGCATTTCCAAGAGTTGGTCCTAGAGACTACAAAGAAAGTGTTCTTTTAAGTATTATTTCACTGTGGTTTCACCATGATTTTCAGAACCCAAGCAGGTTTCTCGCATTAGCATACGAATCCTGCCTGGTAGTTGAGATTTCTGGGTGGGGTGTAAGTGCAGGGCTTCTGTCAGCCCTGCCTTTGATTGGTTTACCTATAGAGTTGGTAAGTGCATAATTGCGTGAGATGGGAAAAGTGTGGATCGTGCTTCAGATTTCCTCCTGAGCCTTTTGAAATCACCTGTATGTTGGTAATTATTTGCCATTTTCATAGTGTTTTGAACCGCAGTAGTCATGAGGTCGGTCTCTGCATTCTGAAGCCTATGATGCTTTTCGCAGAGAAACCTCTGCTGAGGCCCAGGTAACTTGGTATTTCCCTTACCTGGCACCGGAGCCTTGGAAGATAGGATTGTTTTCAGTATTATTTCACCATCCTTTAGCCAGTGTTTCAAGAACGGGAGCCCTTTTCAACCGTTAGTGTAGGAATCCTTCTTTGGAGATGAGATATTTTTCTGGGGTGGCAAGTGCATGGCCTCTGTCAGTCCTGGGTTTGTTGGACTAGCGTTAGACACGAGAAGTGCGCCTTTGTGGGAGAGGTGAATAGTGCGGATCCTGTTTCAGTCTAAAGACTGAAACAGGATCCGCACTTTTCACCGTTCCTTTCAGAATCATTTGATTCATCAGCTAGGAACTGCGATTCCTTCTCCAGACCAATCGAAGGCTAGGCCAAGTAACTCGATCTTTCCAAGAGGTGTGTGGCACAACTTTTGAAAAACCGCTAGGGGGAGAACTATTTGGTATTTTTCCGTAGCACTTTTCACCGTAATTGTCATAAGGTTGGTCTCTGCATCCTTAAGGATACGAGCGTATTTACAGACGAAAGCAGGCTGAGGCCCAGTAAACTTGGCCTTTCCAAGAGTTGGTCCTAGAGACTACAAAGAAAGTGTTCTTTTAAGTATTATTCCACTGTGGTTTCACCATGATTTTCAGAACCCGAGCAGGTTTCTCACATTAGCATAAGAATCCTGCCTGGTAGTTGATATTTCTGGGTGGCGTGTAAGAGCGTGGATCCTGTCAGCCCTGCCTTTGATTGGGTTATCTCCAGAGTTGGTAAGTGCATATTTGCGTGAGTTGGGAAAAGTGTGGATCGTGCTTCAGATTTCCTCCTGACCCTTTTGAAATGACCAGTATGTTGGTAATTATTTGCCATTTCCATAGCGTTTTCACCGTAATAGTCAAGAGGTCGGTCTCTGCATCCTGAAGCCTATGATGCTTTTCGCAGAGAAACCTCTGCTGAGGCCCAGGTAACTTGGTATTTCCCATACCTGGCACCAGAGCCTGGGAAAATAGGATTGTTTTCAGTATTATTTCACCATCCTTTACCCAGTGTTTCAAGAACGGGAGCCCTTTTCAACCGTTAGCGTAGGAATCCTTCTTTGGAGATGAGATATTTTTCTGGGGTGGCAAGTGCATGGCCTCTGTCCGTCCTGGGTTTGTTGGACTAGCGCCAGACACGAGAAGTGCGCCTTTGTGGGAGAGGTGAATAGTGCGGATCCTGTTTCAGTCTTTAGACTGAAACAGGATCCGCACTTTTCACCGTTCCTTTCAGAATCATTTGATTCATCAGCTAGGAACGGCGATTCCTTCTCCAGACCAATCGAAGGGTAGGCCAAGTAAGTCGATCTTTCCAAGAGGTGTGTGGCACAACTTTTGAAACACCGCTAGGGGGAGAACTATTTGGTATTTTTCCGTAGGACTTTTCACCGTAATTGTCATAAGGTTGGTCTCTGCATCCTTAAGCATATGAGCGTTTTCACAGATGAAAGCAGGCTGAGGCCCAGTAAACTTGGCCTTTCCAAGAGTTGGTCCTAGAGACTACAAAGAAAGTGTTCTTTTAAGTATTATTCAACTGGGTTTTCACCATGATTTTCAGAACCCGAGCAGGTTTCTCACATTAGCAAAAGAATCCTGCCTGGTAGTTGAGATTTCTGGATGGCGTGTAAGAGCGGGGATCCTGTCAGCCCTGCCTTTGTTTGGTTTATCTCCAGAGTTGGTAAGTGCATATTGGCGTGAGATGGGAAAAGTGTGGATCATGCTTCAGATTTCCTCCTGACCCTTTTGAAATGACCAGTATGTTGGTAATTATTTGCCATTTCCAAGCGTTTTCACCGTAATAGTCAAGAGGTCGGTCTCTGCATCCTGAAGCCTATGATGCTTTTCACAGAGAAACCTCTGCTGAGGCCCAGGTAACTTGGTATTTCCCATACCTGGCACCGGAGCCTTGGAAGATAGGATTGTTTTCAGTATTATTTCACCATCCTTTACCCAGTGTTTCAAGAACGGGAGCCCTTTTCAACCGTTAGCGTAGGAATCCTTCTTTGGAGATGAGATATTTTTCTGGGGTGGCAAGTGAATGGCCTCTGTCCGTCCTGGGTTTGTTGGACTAGCGCCAGACACGAGAAGTGCGCCTTTGTGGGAGAGGTGAATAGTGCGGATCCTGTTTCAGTCTAAAGACTGAAACAGGATCCGCACTTTTCACCGTTCCTTTCAGAATCATTTGATTCATCAGCTAGGAACGGCGATTCCTTCTCCAGACCAATCGAAGGCTAGGCCAAGTACGTCGATCTTTCCAAGAGGTGTGTGGCACAACTTTTGAAAAACCGCTAGGGGGAGAACTATTTGGTATTTTTCCGTAGCACTTTTCACCGTAATTGTCATAAGGTTGGTCTCTGCATCCTTAAGGATACGAGCGTTTTTACAGATGAAAGCAGGCTGAGGCCCAGTAAACTTGGCCTTTCCAAGAGTTGGTCCTAGAGACTACAAAGAAAGTGTTCTTTTAAGTATTGTTTCACTGTGGTTTCACCATGATTTTCAGAACCCAAGCAGGTTTCTCACATTAGCGTAAGAATCCTGCCTGGTAGTTGAGATTTCGGGGTGGGGAGTAAGTGCGGGGCTTCTGGCAGCCCTGCCTTTGTTTGGTTTGCCTCCAGAGTTGGTAAGTGCATATTTGCGTGAGATGGGAAAAGTGTGGATCGTGCTTCAGATTTCTTCCTGACCCTTTTAAATCACCAGTATGTTGGTAATTATTTGCCATTTCCGTAGCGTTTTGCACCGTAGTAGTCATGAGGTCGGTCTCTGCATCCTGAAGCCTATGATGCTTTTCGCAGAGAAACCTCTGTTGAGGCCCAGGTACCTTGTTATTTCCCATACCTGGCACCGGAGCCTTGGAAGATAGGATTGTGTTCAGTATTATTTCACCATCCTTTACCCAGTGTTTCAAGAACGGGAGCACTCTTCAACCGTTAGCGTAGGAATCGTTCTTTGGAGATGAGATATTTTTCTGGCGTGGCAAGTGCATGGCCTCTGTCCGTCCTGGGTTTGTTGGACTAGCGCCAGACACGAGAAGTGCGCCTTTGTGGGAGAGGTGAATAGTGCGGATCCTGTTTCAGTCTAAAGACTGAAACAGGATCCGCACTTTTCACCGTTCCTTTCAGAATCATTTGATTCATCAGCTAGGAACGGCGATTCCTTCTCCAGACCAATCGAAGGCTAGGCCAAGCAACTCGATCTTTCCAAGAGGTGTGTGGCACAACTTTTGAAACACCGCTAGGGGGAGAACTATTTGGTATTTTTCCGTAGCACTTTTCACCGTAATTGTCATAAGGTTGGTCTCTGCATCCTTAAGGATACGAGCGTTTTTACAGGTGAAAGCAGGCTGAGGCCCAGTAAACTTGGCATTTCCAAGAATTGGTCCTAGAGACTACAAAGAAAGTGTTCCTTTAAGTATTATTCCACTGTTTTTTCACCATGATTTTCAGAACCCGAGCAGGTTTCTCACATTAGCATAAGAATCCTGCCTGGTAGTTGATATTTCTGGGTGGCGTGTAAGAGCGGGGATCCTGTCAGCCCTGCCTTTGATTGGGTTATCTCCAGAGTTGGTAAGTGCATATTTGCGTGAGATGGGAAAACTGTGGATCGTGCTTCAGATTTCCTCCTGACCCTTTTGAAATGACCAGTATGTTGGTAATTATTTGCCATTTCCATAGCGTTTTCACCGTAATAGTCAAGAGGTCGGTCTCTGCATCCTGAAGCCTATGATGCTTTTCACAGAGAAACCTCTGCTGAGGCCCAGGTAACTTGGTATTTCCCATACCTGGCACCGGAGCCTTGGAAGATAGGATTGTTTTCAGTATTATTTCACCATCCTTTACCCAGTGTTTCAAGAATGGGAGCCCTTTTCAACCGTTAGCGTAGGAATCCTTCTTTGGAGATGAGATATTTTTCTGGGGTGGCAAGTGAATGGCCTCTGTCCGTCCTGGGTTTGTTGGACTAGCGCCAGACACGAGAAGTGCGCCTTTGTGGGAGAGGTGAATAGTGCGGATCCTGTTTCAGTCTAAAGACTGAAACAGGATCCGCACTTTTCACCGTTCCTTTCAGAATCATTTGATTCATCAGCTAGGAACGGCGATTCCTTCTCCAGACCAATCGAAGGCTAGGCCAAGTAACTCGATCTTTCCAAGAGGTGTGTGGCACAACTTTTGAAAAACCGCTAGGGGGAGAACTATTTGGTATTTTTCCGTAGAACTTTTCACCGTAATTGTCATAAGGTTGGTCTCTGCATCCTTAAGGATACGAGCGTTTTTACAGATGAAAGCAGGCTGAGGCCCAGTAAACTTGGCCTTTCCAAGAGTTGGTCCTAGAGACTACAAAGAAAGTGTTCCTTTAAGTATTATTCCACTGTGGTTTCACCATGATTTTCAGAACCCGAGCAGGTTTCTCACATTAGCATAAGAATCCTGCCTGGTAGTTGATATTTCTGGGTGGCGTGTAAGAGCGGGGATCCTGTCAGCCCTGCCTTTGATTGGGTTATCTCCAGAGTTGGTAAGTGCATATTTGCGTGAGATGGGAAAAGTGTGGATCGTGCTTCAGATTTCCTCCTGACCCTTTTGAAATGACCAGTATGTTGGTAATTATTTGCCATTTCCATAGCGTTTTCACCGTAATAGTCAAGAGGTCGGTCTCTGCATCCTGAAGCCTATGATGCTTTTCGCAGAGAAACCTCTGTTGAGGCCCAGGTAACTTGGTATTTCCCATACCTGGCACCGGAGCCTGGGAAGATAGGATTGTTTTCAGTATTATTTCACCATCCTTTACCCAGTGTTTCAAGAACGGGAGCCCTTTTCAACCGTTAGCGTAGGAATCCTTCTTTGGAAATGAGATATTTTTCTGGGGTGGCAAGTGCATGGCCTCTGTCAGTCCTGGGTTTGTTGGACTAGCGCCAGACACGAGAAGTGCGCCTTTGTGGGAGAGGTGAATAGTGCGGATCCTGTTTCAGTCTAAAGACTGAAACAGGATCCGCACTTTTCACCATTCCTTTCAGAATCATTTGATTCATCAGCTAGGAACAGCGATTCCTTCTCCAGACCAATCGAAGGCTAGGCCAAGTAACTCGATCTTTCCAAGAGGTGTGTGGCACAACTTTTGAAACACCGCTAGGGGGAGAACTATTTGGTATTTTTCCGTAGCACTTTTCACCGTAATTGTCATAAGGTTGGTCTCTGCATCCTTAAGGATACGAGCGTTTTTACAGATGAAAGCAGGCTGAGGCCCAGTAAACTTGGCCTTTCCAAGAGTTGGTCCTAGAGACTACAAAGAAAGTGTTCCTTTAAGTATTATTCCACTGTGGTTTCACCATGATTTTCAGAACCCGAGCAGGTTTCTCACATTAGCATAAGAATCCTGCCTGGTAGTTGATATTTCTGGGTGGCGTGTAAGAGCGTGGATCCTGTCAGCCCTGCCTTTGATTGGGTTATCTCCAGAGTTGGTAAGTGCATATTTGCGTGAGTTGGGAAAAGTGTGGATCGTGCTTCAGATTTCCTCCTGACCCTTTTGAAATGACCAGTATGTTGGTAATTATTTGCCATTTCCATAGCGTTTTCACCGTAATAGTCAAGAGGTCGGTCTCTGCATCCTGAAGCCTATGATGCTTTTCGCAGAGAAACCTCTGCTGAGGCCCAGGTAACTTGGTATTTCCCATACCTGGCACCAGAGCCTGGGAAAATAGGATTGTTTTCAGTATTATTTCACCATCCTTTACCCAGTGTTTCAAGAACGGGAGCCCTTTTCAACCGTTAGCGTAGGAATCCTTCTTTGGAGATGAGATATTTTTCTGGGGTGGCAAGTGCATGGCCTCTGTCCGTCCTGGGTTTGTTGGACTAGCGCCAGACACGAGAAGTGCGCCTTTGTGGGAGTGGTGAATAGTGCGGATCCTGTTTCAGTCTTTAGACTGAAACAGGATCCGCACTTTTCACCGTTCCTTTCAGAATCATTTGATTCATCAGCTAGGAACGGCGATTCCTTCTCCAGACCAATCGAAGGGTAGGCCAAGTAAGTCGATCTTTCCAAGAGGTGTGTGGCACAACTTTTGAAACACCGCTAGGGGGAGAACTATTTGGTATTTTTCCGTAGGACTTTTCACCGTAATTGTCATAAGGTTGGTCTCTGCATCCTTAAGCATATGAGCGTTTTCACAGATGAAAGCAGGCTGAGGCCCAGTAAACTTGGCCTTTCCAAGAGTTGGTCCTAGAGACTACAAAGAAAGTGTTCTTTTAAGTATTATTCAACTGGGTTTTCACCATGATTTTCAGAACCCGAGCAGGTTTCTCACATTAGCAAAAGAATCCTGCCTGGTAGTTGAGATTTCTGGATGGCGTGTAAGAGCGGGGATCCTGTCAGCCCTGCCTTTGTTTGGTTTATCTCCAGAGTTGGTAAGTGCATATTGGCGTGAGATGGGAAAAGTGTGGATCATGCTTCAGATTTCCTCCTGACCCTTTTGAAATGACCAGTATGTTGGTAATTATTTGCCATTTCCATAGCGTTTTCACCGTAATAGTCAAGAGGTCGGTCTCTGCATCCTGAAGCCTATGATGCTTTTCACAGAGAAACCTCTGCTGAGGCCCAGGTAACTTGGTATTTCCCATACCTGGCACCGGAGCCTTGGAAGATAGGATTGTTTTCAGTATTATTTCACCATCCTTTACCCAGTGTTTCAAGAACGGGAGCCCTTTTCAACCGTTAGCGTAGGAATCCTTCTTTGGAGATGAGATATTTTTCTGGGGTGGCAAGTGAATGGCCTCTGTCCGTCCTGGGTTTGTTGGACTAGCGCCAGACACGAGAAGTGCGCCTTTGTGGGAGAGGTGAATAGTGCGGATCCTGTTTCAGTCTAAAGACTGAAACAGGATCCGCACTTTTCACCGTTCCTTTCAGAATCATTTGATTCATCAGCTAGGAACGGCGATTCCTTCTCCAGACCAATCGAAGGCTAGGCCAAGTACGTCGATCTTTCCAAGAGGTGTGTGGCACAACTTTTGAAAAACCGCTAGGGGGAGAACTATTTGGTATTTTTCCGTAGCACTTTTCACCGTAATTGTCATAAGGTTGGTCTCTGCATCCTTAAGGATACGAGCGTTTTTACAGATGAAAGCAGGCTGAGGCCCAGTAAACTTGGCCTTTCCAAGAGTTGGTCCTAGAGACTACAAAGAAAGTGTTCTTTTAAGTATTGTTTCACTGTGGTTTCACCATGATTTTCAGAACCCAAGCAGGTTTCTCACATTAGCGTAAGAATCCTGCCTGGTAGTTGAGATTTCGGGGTGGGGAGTAAGTGCGGGGCTTCTGGCAGCCCTGCCTTTGTTTGGTTTGCCTCCAGAGTTGGTAAGTGCATATTTGCGTGAGATGGGAAAAGTGTGGATCGTGCTTCAGATTTCTTCCTGACCCTTTTAAATCACCAGTATGTTGGTAATTATTTGCCATTTCCGTAGCGTTTTGCACCGTAGTAGTCATGAGGTCGGTCTCTGCATCCTGAAGCCTATGATGCTTTTCGCAGAGAAACCTCTGTTGAGGCCCAGGTACCTTGTTATTTCCCATACCTGGCACCGGAGCCTTGGAAGATAGGATTGTGTTCAGTATTATTTCACCATCCTTTACCCAGTGTTTCAAGAACGGGAGCACTCTTCAACCGTTAGCGTAGGAATCGTTCTTTGGAGATGAGATATTTTTCTGGCGTGGCAAGTGCATGGCCTCTGTCCGTCCTGGGTTTGTTGGACTAGCGCCAGACACGAGAAGTGCGCCTTTGTGGGAGAGGTGAATAGTGCGGATCCTGTTTCAGTCTAAAGACTGAAACAGGATCCGCACTTTTCACCGTTCCTTTCAGAATCATTTGATTCATCAGCTAGGAACGGCGATTCCTTCTCCAGACCAATCGAAGGCTAGGCCAAGCAACTCGATCTTTCCAAGAGGTGTGTGGCACAACTTTTGAAACACCGCTAGGGGGAGAACTATTTGGTATTTTTCCGTAGCACTTTTCACCGTAATTGTCATAAGGTTGGTCTCTGCATCCTTAAGGATACGAGCGTTTTTACAGGTGAAAGCAGGCTGAGGCCCAGTAAACTTGGCATTTCCAAGAGTTGGTCCTAGAGACTACAAAGAAAGTGTTCCTTTAAGTATTATTCCACTGTGGTTTCACCATGATTTTCAGAACCCGAGCAGGTTTCTCACATTAGCATGAGAATCCTGCCTGGTAGTTGATATTTCTGGGTGGCGTGTAAGAGCGGGGATCCTGTCAGCCCTGCCTTTGATTGGGTTATCTCCAGAGTTGGTAAGTGCATATTTGCGTGAGATGGGAAAACTGTGGATCGTGCTTCAGATTTCCTCCTGACCCTTTTGAAATGACCAGTATGTTGGTAATTATTTGCCATTTCCATAGCGTTTTCACCGTAATAGTCAAGAGGTCGGTCTCTGCATCCTGAAGCCTATGATGCTTTTCACAGAGAAACCTCTGCTGAGGCCCAGGTAACTTGGTATTTCCCATACCTGGCACCGGAGCCTTGGAAGATAGGATTGTTTTCAGTATTATTTCACCATCCTTTACCCAGTGTTTCAAGAACGGGAGCCCTTTTCAACCGTTAGCGTAGGAATCCTTCTTTGGAGATGAGATATTTTTTTGGGGTGGCAAGTGAATGGCCTCTGTCCGTCCTGGGTTTGTTGGACTAGCGCCAGACACGAGAAGTGCGCCTTTGTGGGAGAGGTGAATAGTGCGGATCCTGTTTCAGTCTAAAGACTGAAACAGGATCCGCACTTTTCACCGTTCCTTTCAGAATCATTTGATTCATCAGCTAGGAACGGCGATTCCTTCTCCAGACCAATCGAAGGCTAGGCCAAGTAACTCGATCTTTCCAAGAGGTGTGTGGCACAACTTTTGAAAAACCGCTAGGGGGAGAACTATTTGGTATTTTTCCGTAGAACTTTTCACCGTAATTGTCATAAGGTTGGTCTCTGCATCCTTAAGGATACGAGCGTTTTTACAGATGAAAGCAGGCTGAGGCCCAGTAAACTTGGCCTTTCCAAGAGTTGGTCCTAGAGACTACAAAGAAAGTGTTCCTTTAAGTATTATTCCACTGTGGTTTCACCATGATTTTCAGAACCCGAGCAGGTTTCTCACATTAGCATAAGAATCCTGCCTGGTAGTTGATATTTCTGGGTGGCGTGTAAGAGCGGGGATCCTGTCAGCCCTGCCTTTGATTGGGTTATCTCCAGAGTTGGTAAGTGCATATTTGCGTGAGATGGGAAAAGTGTGGATCGTGCTTCAGATTTCCTCCTGACCCTTTTGAAATGACCAGTATGTTGGTAATTATTTGCCATTTCCATAGCGTTTTCACCGTAATAGTCAAGAGGTCGGTCTCTGCATCCTGAAGCCTATGATGCTTTTCCCAGAGAAACCTCTGCTGAGGCCCAGGTAACTAGGTATTTCCCATACCTGGCACCAGAGCCTGGGAAAATAGGATTGTTTTCAGTATTATTTCACCATCCTTTACCCAGTGTTTCAAGAACGGGAGCCCTTTTCAACCGTTAGCGTAGGAATCCTTCTTTGGAGACGAGATATTTTTCTGGGGTGGCAAGTGCATGGCCTCTGTCCGTCCTGGGTTTGTGGGACTTGCGCCAGACACGAGAAGTGCGCCTTTGTGGGAGAGGTGAATAGTGCGGATCCTGTTTCAGTCTTTAGAAGGAACTTTTCACCGTTCCTTTCAGAATCATTTGATTCATCAGCTAGGAACGGCGATTCCTTCTCCAGACCAATCGAAGGCTTGGCCAAGTAAGTCGATCTTTCCAAGAGGTGTGTGGCACAACTTTTGAAAAACCGCTAGGGGGAGAACTATTTGGTATTTTTCCGTAGCACTTTTCACCGTAATTGTCATAAGGTTGGTCTCTGCATCCTTAAGGATACGAGCGTTTTTACAGATGAAAGCAGGCTGAGGCCCAGTAAACTTGGCCTTTCCAAGAGTTGGTCCTAGAGACTACAAAGAAAGTGTTCCTTTAAGTATTATTCCACTGTGGTTTCACCATGATTTTCAGAACCCAAGCAGGTTTCTCACATTAGCGTAAGAATCCTGCCTGGTAGTTGAGATTTCGGGGTGGGGAGTAAGTGCGGGGCGTCTGGCAGCCCTGGCTTTGATTGGTTTACGTCCAGAGTTGGTAAGTGCATATTTGCGTGAGATGGGAAAAGTGTGGATCGTCCTTCAGATTTCCTCCAGACCCTTTTAAATCACCAGTATGTTGGTAATTATTTGCCATTTCCATAGCGTTTTGCACCGTAGTAGTCATGAGGTCGGTCTCTGCATCCTGAAGTCTATGATGCTTTTCGCAGAGAAACCTCTGTTGAGGCCCAGGTAACGTGGTATTTCCCATACCTGGCACCGGAGCCTGGGAAGATAGGATTGTTTTCAGTATTATTTCACCATCCTTTACCCAGTGTTTCTAGAACCGGAGCCCTTTTCAACCGTTAGCGTAGGAATCCTTCTTTGGAGATGAGATATTTTTCTGGGGTGGCAAGTGCATGGCTTCTGTCAGTCCTGGGTTTGTTGGACTAGCGCCAGACACGAGAAGTGCGCCTTTGTGGGAGAGGTGAATAGTGCGGATCCTGTTTCAGTCTAAAGACTGAAACAGGATCCGCACTTTTCACCGTTCCTTTCAGAATCATTTGATTCATCAGCTAGGAACGGCGATTCCTTCTCCAGACCAATCGAAGGCTAGGCCAAGTAACTCGATCTTTCCAAGAGGTGTGTGGCACAACTTTTGAAAAACAGCTAGGGGGAGAACTATTTGGTATTTTTCCGTAGCATTTTTCACCGTAATTGTCATAAGGTTGGTCTCTGCATCCTTAAGGATACGAGCGTTTTTACAGATGAAAGCAGGCTGAGGCCCAGTAAACTTGGCCTTTCCAAGAGTTGGTCCTAGAGACTACAAAGAAAGTGTTCCTTTAAGTATTATTCCACTGTGGTTTCACCATGATTTTCAGAACCCTAGCAGGTTTCTGACATTAGCATAAGAATCCTGCCTGGTAGTTGATATTTCTGGGTGGCGTGTAAGAGCGGGGATCCTGTCAGCCCTGCCTTTGATTGGGTTATCTCCAGAGTTGGTAAGTGCATATTTGCGTGAGATGGGAAAAGTGTGGATCGTGCTTCAGATTTCCTCCTGACCCTTTTGAAATGACCAGTATGTTGGTAATTATTTGCCATTTCCATAGCGTTTTCACCGTAGTAGTCAAGAGGTCGGTCTCAGCATCCTGAAGCCTATGATGCTTTTCGCAGAGAAACCTCTGCTGAGGCCCAGGTAACTAGGTATTTCCCATACCTGGCACCAGAGCCTGGGAAAATAGGATTGTTTTCAGTATTATTTCACCATCCTTTACCCAGTGTTTCAAGAACGGGAGCCCTTTTCAACCGTTAGCGTAGGAATCCTTCTTTGGAGACGAGATATTTTTCTGGGGTGGCAAGTGCATGGCCTCTGTCCGTCCTGGGTTTGTTGGACTAGCGCCAGACACGAGAAGTGCGCCTTTGTGGGAGAGGTGAATAGTGCGGATCCTGTTTCAGTCTAAAGACTGAAACAGGATCCACACTTTTCACCGTTCCTTTCAGAATCATTTGATTCATCAGCTAGGAACGGCGATTCCTTCTCCAGACCAATCGAAGGGTAGGCCAAGTAAGTCGATCTTTCCAAGAGGTGTGTGGCACAACTTTTGAAACACCGCTAGGGGGAGAACTATTTGGTATTTTTCCGTAGGACTTTTCACCGTAATTGTCATAAGGTTGGTCTCTGCATCCTTAAGCATATGAGCGTTTTCACAGACGAAAGCAGGCTGAAGCCCACTAAACTTGGCCTTTCCAAGAGTTGGTCCTAGAGACTACAAAGAAAGTGTTCTTTTAAGTATTATTCAACTGGGTTTTCACCATGATTTTCAGAACCCGAGCAGGTTTCTCACATTAGCAAAAGAATCCTGCCTGGTAGTTGAGATTTCTGGATGGCGTGTAAGAGCGGGGATCCTGTCAGCCCTGCCTTTGTTTGGTTTATCTCCAGAGTTGGTAAGTGCATATTTGCGTGAGATGGGAAAAGTGTGGACCATGCTTCAGATTTCCTCCTGACCCTTTTGAAATGACCAGTATGTTGGTAATTATTTGCCATTTCCATAGCGTTTTCACCGTAATAGTCAAGAGGTCGGTCTCTGCATCCTGAAGCCTATGATGCTTTTCACAGAGAAACCTCTGATGAGGCCCAGGTAACTTGGTATTTCCCATACCTGGCACCAGAGCCTGGGAAAATAGGATTGTTTTCAGTATTAATTCACCATCCTGTACCCAGTGTTTCAAGAACGGGAGCCCTTTTCAACCGTTAGCGTAGGAATCCTTCTTTGGAGATGAGATATTTTTCTGGGGTGGCAAGTGCATGGCCTCTGTCCGTCCTGGGTTTGTTGGACTAGCGCCAGACACCAGAAGTGCGCCTTTGTGGGAGAGGTGAATAGTGCGGATCCTGTTTCAGTCTAAAGACTGAAACAGGATCCGCACTTTTCACCGTTCCTTTCAGAATCATTTGATTCATCAGCTAGGAACGGTGATTCCTTCTCCAGACCAATCGAAGGCTAGGCCAAGTAACTTGATCTTTCCAAGAGGGGTGTGGCACAACTTTTGAAACACCGCTAGGGGGAAAACTATTTGGTATTTTTCCGTAGCACTTTTCACCGTAATTGTCATAAGGTTGGTCTCTGCATCCTTAAGCATATGAGCGTTTTCACAGACGAAAGCAGGCTGAGGCCCACTAAACTTGGCCTTTCCAAGAGTTGGTCCTAGAGACTACAAAGAAAGTGTTCTTTTAAGTATTATTCCACTGGGTTTCACCATGATTTTCAGAACCTGAGCAGGTTTCTCACATTAGCAAAAGAATCCTGCCTGGTAGTTGAGATTTCTGGATGGCGTATAAGAGCGGGGATCCTGTCAGCCCTGCCTTTGATTGGGTTATCTCCAGAGTTGGTAAGTGCATATTTGCGTGAGATGGGAAAAGTGTGGATCGTGCTTCAGATTTCCTCCTGACCCTTTTGAAATGACCAGTATGTTGGTAATTATTTGCCATTTCCATAGCGTTTTCACCGTAATAGTCAAGAGGTCGGTCTCTGCATCCTGAAGCCTATGATGCTTTTCACAGAGAAACCTCTGCTGAGGCCCAGGTAACTTGGTATTTCCCATACCTGGCACCGGAGCCTTGGAAGATAGGATTGTTTTCAGTATTATTTCACCATCCTTTACCCAGTGTTTCAAGAACGGGAGCCCTTTTCAACCGTTAGCGTAGGAATCCTTCTTTGGAGATGAGGTATTTTTCTGGGGTGGCAAGTGCATGGCCTCTGTCAGTCCTGGGTTTGTTGGACTAACGCCAGACACGAGAAGTGCGCCTTTGTGGGAGAGGTGAATAGTGCGGATCCTGTTTCAGTCTAAAGACTGAAACAGGATCCGCACTTTTCACCTTTCCTTTCAGAATCATTTGATTCATCAGCTAGGAACGGCGATTCCTTCTCCAGACCAATCGAAGGCTAGGCCAAGTAACTCGATCTTTCCAAGAGGTGTGTGGCACAACTTTTGAAAAACCGCTAGGGGGAGAACTATTTGGTATTTTTCCATAGCACTTTTCACCGTAATTGTCATAAGGTTGGTCTCTGCATCCTTAAGGATACGAGCGTTTTTACAGATGAAAGCAGGCTGAGGCCCAGTAAACTTGGCATTTCCAAGAGTTGGTCCTAGAGACTACAAAGAAAGTCTTCTTTTAAGTATTGTTTCACTGTGGTTTCACCATGATTTTCAGAATCCAAGCAGGTTTCTCACATTAGCGTAAGAATCCTGCCTGGTAGTTGAGATTTCGGGGTGGGGAGTAAGTGCGGGGCTTCTGGCAGCCCTGCCTTTGTTTGGTTTACCTCCAGAGTTGGTAAGTGCATATTTGCGTGAGATGGGAAAAGTGTGGATCGTGCTTCAGATTTCCTCCTGACCCTTTTGAAATGACCAGTATGTTGGTAATTATTTGCCATTTCCGTAGCGTTTTGCACCGTAGTAGTCATGAGGTCGGTCTCTGCATCCTTAAGCCTATGATGCTTTTCGCAGAGAAACCTCTGTTGAGGCCCAGGTAACTTGGTATTTCCCATATTGGCACCGGAGCCTTGGAAGATAGGATTGTGTTCAGTATTATTTCACCATCCTTTACCCAGTGTTTCAAGAACTGGAGCCCTTTTCAACCGTTAGCGTAGGAATCCTTCTTTGGAGGTGAGATATTTTTCTGGGGTGGCAAGTGCATGGCCTCTGTGCGTCCTGGGGTTGTTGGACTAACGCCAGACACGAGAAGTGCGCCTTTGTGGGAGAGGTGAATAGTGCGGATCCTGTTTCAGTCTAAAGACTGAAACAGGATCCGCACTTTTCACCGTTCCTTTCAGAATCATTTGATTCATCAGCTAGGAACGGCGATTCCTTCTCCAGACCAATCGAAGGCTAGGCCAAGTAACTCGATCTTTCCAAGAGGTGTGTGGCACAACTTTTGAAAAACCGCTAGGGGGAGAACTATTTGGTATTTTTCCGTAGCACTTTTCACCGTAATTGTCATAAGGTTGGTCTCTGCATCCTTAAGGATACGAGCGTTTTTACAGATGAAAGCAGGCTGAGGCCCAGTAAACCTGGCCTTTCCAAGAGTTGGTCCTAGAGACTACAAAGAAAGTGTTCCTTTAAGTATTATTCCACTGTGGTTTCACCATGATTTTCAGAACCCAAGCAGGTTTCTCACATTAGCATAAGAATCCTGCCTGGTAGTTGATATTTCTGGATGGCATGTAAGAGCGGGGATCCTGTCAGCCCTGCCTTTGATTGGGTTATCTCCAGAGTTGGTAAGTGCATATTTGCGTGAGATGGGAAAAGGGTGGATCGTGCTTCAGATTTCCTCCTGACCCTTTTGAAATGACCAGTATGTTGGTAATTATTTGCCATTTCCATAGCGTTTTCACCGTAATAGTCAAGAGGTCGGTCTCTGCATCCTGAAGCCTATGATGCTTTTCGCAGAGAAACCTCTGCTGAAGCCCAGGTAACTTGGTATTTCCCATACCTGGCAACAGAGCCTGGAAAAATAGGATTGTTTTCAGTATTATTTCACCATCCTTTACCCAGTGTTTCAAGAACGGGAGCCCTTTTCAACCGTTAGCGTAGGAATCCTTCTTTGGAGACGAGATATTTTTCTGGGGTGGCAAGTGCATGGCCTCTGTCCGTCCTGGGTTTGTTGGACTAGCGCCAGACACGAGAAGTGCGCCTTTGTGGGAGAGGTGAATAGTGCGGATCCTGTTTCAGTCTAAAGACTGAAACAGGATCCGCACTTTTCACCGTTCCTTTCAGAATCATTTGATTCATCAGCTAGGAACGGCGATTCCTTCTCCAGACCAATCGAAGGCTTGGCCAAGTAAGTCGATCTTTCAAAGAGGTGTGTGGCACAACTTTTGAAAAACCGCTAGGGGGAGAACTATTTGGTATTTTTCCGTAGCACTTTTCACCGTAATTGTCATAAGGTTGGTCTCTGCATCCTTAAGGATACGAGCGTTTTTACAGATGAAAGCAGGCTGAGGCCCAGTAAACTTGGCCTTTCCAAGAGTTGATCCTAGAGACTACAAAGAAAGTGTTCCTTTAAGTATTATTCCACTGTGGTTTCACCATGATTTTCAGAACCCAAGCAGGTTTCTCACATTAGCGTAAGAATCCTGCCTGGTAGTTGAGATTTCGGGGTGGGGAGTAAGTGCGGGGCTACTGGCAGCCCTGGCTTTGATTGGTTTACCTCCAGAGTTGGTAAGTGCATATTTGCGTGAGATGGGAAAAGTGTGGATCGTGCTTCAGATTTCCTCCTGACCCTTTTAAATCACCAGTATGTTGGTAATTATTTGCCATTTCCATAGCGTTTTGCACCGTAGTAGTCATGAGGTCGGTCTCTGCATCCTGAAGTCTATGATGCTTTTCGCAGAGAAACCTCTGTTGAGGCCCAGGTAACTTGGTATTTCCCATACCTGGCACCGGAGCCTGGGAAGATAGGATTGTTTTCAGTATTATTTCACCATCCTTTACCCAGTGTTTCTAGAACCGGAGCCCTTTTCAACCGTTAGCGTAGGAATCCTTCTTTGGAGATGAGATATTTTTCTGGGGTGGCAAGTGCATGGCCTCTGTCAGTCCTGGGTTTGTTGGACTAGCGCCAGACACGAGAAGTGCGCCTTTGTGGGAGAGGTGAATAGTGCGGATCCCTGAAACAGGATCCGCAATTTTCACCGTTCCTTTCAGAATCATTGGATTCATCAGCTAGGAACGGCGATTCCTTCTCCAGACCAATCGAAGGCTAGGCCAAGTAACTCGATCTTTCCAAGAGGTGTGTGGCACAACTTTTGAAACACCGCTAGGGGGAGAACTATTTGGTATTTTTCCATAGCACTTTTCACCGTAATTGTCATAAGGTTGGTCTCTGCATCCTTAAGGATACGAGCGTTTTTACAGATGAAAGCAGGCTGAGGCCCAGTAAACTTGGCATTTCCAAGAGTTGGTCCTAGAGACTACAAAGAAAGTCTTCTTTTAAGTATTGTTTCACTGTGGTTTCACCATGATTTTCAGAATCCAAGCAGGTTTCTCACATTAGCGTAAGAATCCTGCCTGGTAGTTGAGATTTCGGGGTGGGGAGTAAGTGCGGGGCTTCTGGCAGCCCTGCCTTTGTTTGGTTTACCTCCAGAGTTGGTAAGTGCATATTTGCGTGAGATGGGAAAAGTGTGGATCGTGCTTCAGATTTCCTCCTGACCCTTTTGAAATGACCAGTATGTTGGTAATTATTTGCCATTTCCGTAGCGTTTTGCACCGTATTAGTCATGAGGTCGGTCTCTGCATCCTTAAGCCTATGATGCTTTTCGCAGAGAAACCTCTGTTGAGGCCCAGGTAACTTGGTATTTCCCATACCTGGCACCGGAGCCTTGGAAGATAGGATTGTGTTCAGTATTATTTCACCATCCTTTACCCAGTGTTTCAAGAACTGGAGCCCTTTTCAACCGTTAGCGTAGGAATCCTTCTTTGGAGATGAGATATTTTTCTGGGGTGGCAATTGCATGGCCTCTGTGCGTCCTGGGTTTGTTGGACTAACGCCAGACACGAGAAGTGCGCCTTTGTGGGAGACGTGAATAGTGCGGATCCTGTTTCAGTCTAAAGACTGAAACAGGATCCGCACTTTTCACCGTTCCTTTCAGAATCATTTGATTCATCAGCTAGGAACGGCGATTCCTTCTGCAGACCAATCGAAGGCTAGGCCAAGTAACTCGATCTTTCCAAGAGGTGTGTGGCACAACTTTTGAAAAACCGCTAGGGGGAGAACTATTTGGTATTTTTCCGTAGAACTTTTCACCGTAATTGTCATAAGGTTGGTCTCTGCATCCTTAAGGATACGAGCGTTTTTACAGATGAAAGCAGGCTGAGGCCCAGTAAACTTGGCCTTTCCAAGAGTTGGTCCTAGAGACTACAAAGAAAGTGTTCCTTTAAGTATTATTCCACTGTGGTTTCACCATGATTTTCAGAACCCAAGCAGGTTTCTCACATTAGCATAAGAATCCTGCCTGGTAGTTGATATTTCTGGGTGGCGTGTAAGAGCGGGGATCCTGTCAGCCCTGCCTTTGATTGGGTTATCGCCAGAGTTGGTAAGTGCATATTTGCGTGAGATGGGAAAAGTGTGGATCGTGCTTCAGATTTCCTCCTGACCCTTTTGAAATGACCAGTATGTTGGTAATTATTTGCCATTTCCATAGCGTTTTCACCGTAATAGTCAAGAGGTCGGTCTCTGCATCCTGAAGCCTATGATGCTTTTCGCAGAGAAACCTCTCTTGAGGCTCAGGTAACTTGGTATTTCCCATACCTGGCACCAGAGCCTGGGAAAATAGGATTGTTTTCAGTATTATTTCACCATCCTTTACCCAGTGTTTCAAGAACGGGAGCCCTTTTCAACCGTTAGCGTAGGAATCCTTCTTTGGAGACGAGATATTTTTCTGGGGTGGCAAGTGCATGGCCTCTGTCCGTCCTGGGTTTGTTGGACTAGCGCCAGACACAAGAAGTGCGCCTTTGTGGGAGAAGTGAATAGTGCGGATCCTGTTTCAGTCTAAAGACTGAAACAGGATCCGCACTTTTCACCGTTCCTTTCAGAATCATTTGATTCATCAGCTAGGAACGGCGATTCCTTCTCCAGACCAATCGAAGGCTAGGCCAAGTAACTCGATCTTTCCAAGAGGTGTGTGGCACAACTTTTGAAAAACCGCTAGGGGGAGAACTATTTGGTATTTTTCCATAGCACTTTTCACCGTAATTGTCATAAGGTTGGTCTCTGCATCCTTAAGGATACGAGCGTTTTTACAGATGAAAGCAGGCTGAGGCCCAGTAAACTTGGCATTTCCAAGAGTTGGTCCTAGAGACTACAAAGAAAGTCTTCTTTTAAGTATTGTTTCACTGTGGTTTCACCATGATTTTCAGAATCCAAGCAGGTTTCTCACATTAGCGTAAGAATCCTGCCTGGTAGTTGAGATTTCGGGGTGGGGAGTAAGTGCGGGGCTTCTGGCAGCCCTGCCTTTGTTTGGTTTACCTCCAGAGTTGGTAAGTGCATATTTGCGTGAGATGGGAAAAGTGTGGATCGTGCTTCAGATTTCCTCCTGACCCTTTTGAAATGACCAGTATGTTGGTAATTATTTGCCATTTCCGTAGCGTTTTGCACAGTAGTAGTCATGAGGTCGGTCTCTGCATCCTTAAGCCTATGATGCTTTTCGCAGAGAAACCTCTGTTGAGGCCCAGGTAACTTGGTATTTCCCATACCTGGCACCAGAGCCTGGGAAAATAGGATTGTTTTCAGTATTATTTCACCATCCTTTACCCAGTGTTTCAAGAACGGGAGCCCTTTTCAACCGTTAGCGTAGGAATCCTTCTTTGGAGACGAGATATTTTTCTGGGGTGGCAAGTGCATGGCCTCTGTCCGTCCTGGGTTTGTTGGACTAGCGCCAGACACCAGAAGTGCGCCTTTGTGGGAGAAGTGAATAGTGCGGATCCTGTTTCAGTCTAAAGACTGAAACAGGATCCGCACTTTTCACCGTTCCTTTCAGAATCATTTGATTCATCAGCTAGGAACGGCGATTCCTTCTCCAGACCAATCGAAGGCTAGGCCAAGTAAGTCGATCTTTCCAAGAGGTGTGTGGCACAACTTTTGAAAAACCGCTAGGGGGAGAACTATTTGGTATTTTTCCGTAGAACTTTTCACCGTAATTGTCATAAGGTTGGTATCTGCATCCTTAAGGATACGAGCGTTTTTACAGATGAAAGCAGGCTGAGGCCCAGTAAACCTGGCATTTCCAAGAGTTGGTCCAAGAGACTACAAAGAAAGTGTTCCTTTAAGTATTATTCCACTGTGGTTTCACCATGATTTTCAGAACCCGAGCAGGTTTCTCACATTAGCATAAGAATCCTGCCTGGTAGTTGAGATTTCGGGGTGGGGAGTAAGTGCGGGGCTTCTGGCAGCCCTGCCTTTGATTGGTTTACCTCCAGAGTTGGTAAGTGCATATTTGCGTGAGATGGGAAAAGTGTGGATCGTGCTTCAGATTTCCTCCTGACCCTTTTGAAATCACCAGTATGTTGGTAATTATTTGCCATTTCCATAGCGTTTTGCACCGTAGTAGTCATGAGGTCGGTCTCTGCATCCTGAAGCCTATGATGCTTTTTGCAGAGAAAACTCTGTTGAGGCCCAGGTAACTTGGTATTTCCCATACCTGGCACCGGAGCCTTGGAAGATATAATTGTGTTCAGTATTATTTCACCATCCTTTACCCAGTGTTTCAAGAACGGGAGCCCTTTTCAACCGTTAGCGTAGGAATCCTTCTTTGGAGATGAGATATTTTTCTGGGGTGGCCAGTGCATGGCTTCTGTCAGTCCTGGGTTTGTTGGACTAGCGCCAGACACCAGAAGTGCGCCTTTGTGGGAGAGGTGAATAGTGCGGATCCTGTTTCAGTCTAAAGACTGAAACAGGATCCGCACTTTTCACCGTTCCTTTCAGAATCATTTGATTCATCAGCTAGGAACGGCGATTCCTTCTCCAGACCAATCGAAGGCTAGGCCAAGTAAGTCGATCTTTCCAAGAGGTGTGCGGCACAACTTTTGAAAAACCGCTAGGGGGAGAACTATTTGGTATTTTTCCGTAGCACTTTTCACCGTAATTGTCATAAGGTTGGTCTCTGCATCCTTAAGGATACGAGCGTTTTTACAGATGAAAGCAGGCTGAGGCCCAGTAAACTTGGCCTTTCCAAGAGTTGGTCCTGGAGACTACAAAGAAAGTGTTCCTTTAAGTATTATTCCACTGTGGTTTCACCATGATTTTCAGAACCCGAGCAGGTTTCTCACATTAGCATAAGAATCCTGCCTGGTAGTTGATATTTCTGGGTGGCGTGTAAGAGCGGGGATCCTGTCAGCCCTGCCTTTGATTGGGTTATCTCTAGAGTTGGTAAGTGCATATTTGCGTGAGATGGGAAAAGTGTGGATCGTGCTTCAGATTTCCTCCTGACCCTTTTGAAATGACCAGTATGTTGGTAATTATTTGCCATTTCCATAGCCTTTTCACCGTCATAGTCAAGAGGTCGGTCTCTGCATCCTGAAGCCTATGATGCTTTTCACAGAGAAACCTCTGCTGAGGCCCAGGTAACTTGGTATTTCCCATACCTGGCACCAGAGCCTGGGAAAATAGGATTGTTTTCAGTATTATTTCACCATCCTTTACCCAGTGTTTCAAGAACGGGAGCCCTTTTCAACCGTTAGCGTAGGAATCCTTCTTTGGAGACGAGATATTTTTCTGGGGTGGCAAGTGCATGGCCTCTGTCCGTCCTGGGTTTGTTGGACTAGCGCCAGACACGAGAAGTGCGCCTTTGTGGGAGAGGTGAATAGTGCGGATCCTGTTTCAGTCTTTAGACTGAAACAGGATCCGCACTTTTCACCGTTCCTTTCAGAATCATTTGATTCATCAGCTAGGAACGGCGATTCCTTCTCCAGACCAATCGAAGGGTAGGCCAAGTAAGTCGATCTTTCCAAGAGGTGTGTGGCACAACTTTTGAAACACAGCTAGGGGGAGAACTATTTGGTATTTTTCCGTAGGACTTTTCACCGTAATTGTCATAAGGTTGGTCTCTGCATCCTTAAGCATATGAGCGTTTTCACAGACGAAAGCAGGCTGAGGCCCAGTAAACTTGGCCTTTCCAAGAGTTGGTCCTAGAGACTACAAAGAAAGTGTTCTTTTAAGTATTATTCAACTGGGTTTTCACCATGATTTTCAGAACCCGAGCAGGTTTCTCACATTAGCAAAAGAATCCTGCCTGGTAGTTGAGATTTCTGGATGGCGTGTAAGAGCGGGGATCCTGTCAGCCCTGCCTTTTTTTGGTTTATCTCCAGAGTTGGTAAGTGCATATTTGCGTGAGATGGGAAAAGTGTGGACCATGCTTCAGATTTCCTCCTGACCCTTTTGAAATGACCAGTATGTTGGTAATTATTTGCCATTTCCATAGCGTTTTCACCGTAATAGTCAAGAGGTCGGTCTCTGCATCCTGAAGCCTATGATGCTTTTCACAGAGAAACCTCTGCTGAGGCCCAGGTAACTTGGTATTTCCCATACCTGGCACCAGAGCCTGGGAAAATAGGATTGTTTTCAGTATTATTTCACCATCCTTTACCCAGTGTTTCAAGAACGGGAGCCCTTTTCAACCGTTAGCGTAGGAATCCTTCTTTGGAGACGAGATATTTTTCTGGGGTGGCAAGTGCATGGCCTCTGTCCGTCCTGGGTTTGTTGGACTAGCGCCAGACACCAGAAGTGCGCCTTTGTGGGAGAGGTGAATAGTGCGGATCCTGTTTCAGTCTAAAGACTGAAACAGGATCCGCACTTTTCACCGTTCCTTTCAGAATCATTTGATTCATCAGCTAGGAACGGTGATTCCTTCTCCAGACCAATCGAAGGCTAGGCCAAGTAACTCGATCTTTCCAAGAGGTGTGTGGCACAACTTTTGAAACACCGATAGGGGGAAAACTATTTGGTATTTTTCCGTAGCACTTTTCACCGTAATTGTCATAAGTTTGGTCTCTGCATCCTTAAGCATATGAGCGTTTTCACAGACGAAAGCAGGCTGAGGCCCACTAAACTTGGCCTTTCCAAGAGTTGGTCCTAGAGACTACAAAGAAAGTCTTCTTTTAAGTATTGTTTCACTGTGGTTTCACCATGATTTTCAGAATCCAAGCAGGTTTCTCACATTAGCGTAAGAATCCTGCCTGGTAGTTGAGATTTCGGGGTGGGGAGTAAGTGCGGGGCTTCTGGCAGCCCTGCCTTTGATTGGTTTACCTCCAGAGTTGGTAAGCGCATATTTGCGTGAGATGGGAAAAGTGTGGATCGTGCTTCAGATTTCCTCGTGACCCTTTTAAATCACCAGTATGTTGGTAATTATTTGCCATTTCCGTAGCGTTTTGCACCGTAGTAGTCATGAGGTCGGTCTCTGCATCCTGAAGCCTATGATGCTTTTCGCAGAGAAACCTCTGCTGAGGCCCAGGTAACTTGGTATTTCCCATACCTGGCACCGGAGCCTTGAAAGATAGGGTTGTTTTCAGTATTATTTCACCATCCTTTACCCAGTGTTTCAAGAACGGGAGCCCTTTTCAACCGTTACCGTAGGAATCCTTCTTTGGAGATGAGATATTTTTCTGGGGTGGCAAGTGCATGGCCTCTGTCCGTCCTGGGTTTGTTGGACTAGCGCCAGACACGAGAAGTGCGCCTTTGTGGGAGAGGTGAATAGTGCGGATCCTGTTTCAGTCTAAAGACTGAAACAGGATCCGCACTTTTCACCGTTCCTTTCAGAATCATTTGATTCATCAGCTAGGAACGGCGATTCCTTCTCCAGACCAATCGAAGGCTAGGCCAAGTAACTCGATCTTTCCAAGAGGTGTGTGGCACAACTTTTGAAAAACCGCTAGGGGGAGAACTATTTGGTATTTTTCCGTAGCACTTTTCACCGTAATTGTCATAAGGTTGGTCTCTGCATCCTTAAGCATATGAGCGTTTTCACAGACGAAAGCAGGCTGAGGCCCAGTAAACTTGGCCTTTCCAAGAGTTGGTCCTAGAGGCTACAAAGAAAGTGTTCTTTTAAGTATTATTCCACTGGGGTTTCACCATGATTTTCAGAACCCGAGCAGGTTTCTCACATTAGCATAAGAATCCTGCCTGGTAGTTGAGATTTCTGGGTGGCGTGTAAGAGCGGGAATCCTGTCAGCCCTGCCTTTGATTGGGTTATCTCCAGAGTTGGTAAGTGCATATTTGCGTGAGATGGGAAAAGTGTGGATCGTGCTTCAGATTTCCTCCTGACCCTTTTAAATCACCAGAATGTTGGTAATCATTTGCAATTTCCATAGCGTTTTGAACCGTAGGAGTCATGAGGTCGGTCTCTGCATCCTGAAGCCTATGATGCTTTTCGCAGAGAAACCTCTGCTGAGGCGCAGGTATCTTGGTATTTCCCATACCTGGCACCGGAGCCTTGAAAGATAGGGTTGTTTTCAGTATTATTTCACCATCCTTTACCCAGTGTTTCAAGAACGGGAGCCCTTTTCAACCGTTAGCGTAGGAATCCTTCCTTGGAGATGAGATATTTTTCTGTGGTGGCAAGTGCATGGCCTCTGTCCGTCCTGGGTTTGTTGGACTAGCGCCAGACACCAGAAGTGCGCCTTTGTGGGAGAGGTGAATAGTGCGGATCCTGTTTCAGTCTAAAGACTGAAACAGGATCCGCACTTTTCACCGTTCCTTTCAGAATCATTTGATTCATCAGCTAGGAACGGCGATTCCTTCTCCAGACCAATCGAAGGCTAGGCCAAGTAACTCGATCTTTCCAAGAGTTGTGTGGCACAACTTTTGAAAAACCGCTATGGGGAGAACTATTTGGTATTTTTCCGTAGCACTTTTCACCGTAATTGTCATAAGGTTGGTCTCTGCATCCTTAAGGATACGAGCGTTTTTACAGATGAAAGCAGGCTGAGGCCCAGTAAACCTGGCCTTTCCAAGAGTTGGTCCTAGATACTACAAAGAAAGTGTTCCTTTAAGTATTATTCCACTGTGGTTTCACCATGATTTTAAAAACCCAAGCAGGTTTCTCACATTAGCGTAAGAATCCTGCCTGGTAGTTGAGATTTCGGGGTGGGGAGTAAGTGCGGGACTTCTGGCAGCCCTGCCTTTGATTGGTTTACCTCCAGAGTTGGTAAGTGCATATTTGCGTGAGATGGGAAAAGTGTGGATCGTGCTTCAGATTTCCTCCTGACCCTTTTAAATCACCAGTATGTTGGTAATTATTTGCCATTTCCATAGCGTTTTGCACCGTAGTAGTCATGAGGTCGGTCTCTGCATCCTTAAGCCTATGATGCTTTTCGCAGAGAAACCTCTGTTGAGGCCCAGGTAACTTGGTATTTCCCATACCTGGCACCGGAGCCTTGGAAGATAGGATTGTGTTCAGTATTATTTCACCATCCTTTACCCAGTGTTTCAAGAACGGGAGCCCTCTTCAACCGTTAGCGTAGGAATCCTTCTTTGGAGATGAGATATTTTTCTGGGGTGGCAAGTGCATGGCCTCTGTCCGTCCTGGGTTTGTTGGACTAGAGCCAGACACCAGAAGTGCGCCTTTGTGGGAGAGGTGAATAGTGCGGATCCTGTTTCAGTCTAAAGACTGAAACAGGATCCGCACTTTTCACCGTTCCTTTCAGAATCATTTGATTCATCAGCTAGGAACGGCGATTGCTTCACCAGACCAATCGAAGGCTAGGCCAAAGTAACTCGATCTTTCCAAGAGTTGTGTGGCACAACGTTTGAAAGAACCGCTAAGTGGAGAACTATTTGGTATTTTTCCGAAGCACTTTTCACCGTAATTGTCATAAGGTTGGTCTCTGCATCCTTAAGGATACGAGCGTTTTTACAGATGAAAGCAGGCTGAGGCCCAGTAAACTTGGCCTTTCCAAGAGTTGGTCCTAGAGACTACAAAGAAAGTGTTCCTTTAAGTATTATTCCACTGTGGTTTCACCATGATTTTCAGAACCCAAGCAGGTTTCTCACATTAGCATAAGAATCCTGCCTGGTAGTTGAGATTTCGGGGTGGGGAGTAAGTGCGGGGCTTCTGGCAGCCCTGCCTTTGATTGGTTTACCTCCAGAGTTGGTAAGTGCATATTTGCGTGAGATGGGAAAAGTGTGGATCGTGCTTCAGATTTCCTCCTGACCCTTTTAAATCACCAGTATGTTGGTAATTATTTGCCATTTCCGTAGCGTTTTGCACCTTAGTAGTCATGAGGTCGGTCTCTGCATCCTTAAGCCTATGATGCTTTTCGCAGAGAAACCTCTGTTGAGGCCCAGGTAACTTGGTATTTCCCATACCTGGCACCGGAGCCTTGGAAGATAGGATTGTGTTCAGTATTATTTCACCATCCTTTACCCAGTGTTTCAAGAACTGGAGCCCTTTTCAACCGTTAGCGTAGGAATCCTTCTTTGGAGATGAGATATTTTTCTGGGGTGGCAATTGCATGGCCTCTGTGCGTCCTGGGTTTGTTGGACTAACGCCAGACACGAGAAGTGCGCCTTTGTGGGAGACGTGAATAGTGCGGATCCTGTTTCAGTCTAAAGACTGAAACAGGATCCGCACTTTTCACCGTTCCTTTCAGAATCATTTGATTCATCAGCTAGGAACGGCGATTCCTTCTGCAGACCAATCGAAGGCTAGGCCAAGTAACTCAATCTTTCCAAGAGGTGTGTGGCACAACTTTTGAAAAACCGCTAGGGGGAGAACTATTTGGTATTTTTCCGTAGAACTTTTCACCGTAATTGTCATAAGGTTGGTCTCTGCATCCTTAAGGATACGAGCGTTTTTACAGATGAAAGCAGGCTGAGGCCCAGTAAACTTGGCCTTTCCAAGAGTTGGTCCTAGAGACTACAAAGAAAGTGTTCCTTTAAGTATTATTCCACTGTGGTTTCACCATGATTTTCAGAACCCAAGCAGGTTTCTCACATTAGCATAAGAATCCTGCCTGGTAGTTGATATTTCTGGGTGGCGTGTAAGAGCGGGGATCCTGTCAGCCCTGCCTTTGATTGGGTTATCGCCAGAGTTGGTAAGTGCATATTTGCGTGAGATGGGAAAAGTGTGGATCGTGCTTCAGATTTCCTCCTGACCCTTTTGAAATGACCAGTATGTTGGTAATTATTTGCCATTTCCATAGCGTTTTCACCGTAATAGTCAAGAGGTCGGTCTCTGCATCCTGAAGCCTATGATGCTTTTCGCAGAGAAACCTCTCTTGAGGCTCAGGTAACTTGGTATTTCCCATACCTGGCACCAGAGCCTGGGAAAATAGGATTGTTTTTAGTATTATTTCACCATCCTTTACCCAGTGTTTCAAGAACGGGATCCCTTTTCAACCGTTAGCGTAGGAATCCTTCTTTGGAGACGAGATATTTTTCTGGGGTGGCAAGTGCATGGCCTCTGTCCGTCCTGGGTTTGTTGGACTAGCGCCAGACACAAGAAGTGCGCCTTTGTGGGAGAAGTGAATAGTGCGGATCCTGTTTCAGTCTAAAGACTGAAACAGGATCCGCACTTTTCACCGTTCCTTTCAGAATCATTTGATTCATCAGCTAGGAACGGCGATTCCTTCTCCAGACCAATCGAAGGCTAGGCCAAGTAACTCGATCTTTCCAAGAGGTGTGTGGCACAACTTTTGAAAAACCGCTAGGGGGAGAACTATTTGGTATTTTTCCATAGCACTTTTCACCGTAATTGTCATAAGGTTGGTCTCTGCATCCTTAAGGATACGAGCGTTTTTACAGATGAAAGCAGGCTGAGGCCCAGTAAACTTGGCATTTCCAAGAGTTGGTCCTAGAGACTACAAAGAAAGTCTTCTTTTAAGTATTGTTTCACTGTGGTTTCACCATGATTATCAGAATCCAAGCAGGTTTCTCACATTAGCGTAAGAATCCTGCCTGGTAGTTGAGATTTCGGGGTGGGGAGTAAGTGCGGGGCTTCTGGCAGCCCTGCCTTTGTTTGGTTTACCTCCAGAGTTGGTAAGTGCATATTTGCGTGAGATGGGAAAAGTGTGGATCGTGCTTCAGATTTCCTCCTGACCCTTTTGAAATGACCAGTATGTTGGTAATTATTTGCCATTTCCGTAGCGTTTTGCACAGTAGTAGTCATGAGGTCGGTCTCTGCATCCTTAAGCCTATGATGCTTTTCGCAGAGAAACCTCTGTTGAGGCCCAGGTAACTTGGTATTTCCCATACGTGGCACCGGAGCCTTGGAAGATAGGATTGTGTTCAGTATTATTTCACCATCCTTTACCCAGTGTTTCAAGAACGGGAGCCCTTTTCAACCGTTAGCGTAGGAATCCTTCTTTGGAGATGAGATATTTTTCTGGGGTGGCAATTGCATGGCCTCTGTGCGTCCTGGGTTTGTTGGACTAACGCCAGACACGAGAAGTGCGCCTTTGTGGGAGAGGTGAATAGTGCGGATCCTGTTTCAGTCTAAAGACTGAAACAGGATCCGCACTTTTCACCGTTCCTTTCAGAATCATTTGATTCATCAGCTAGGAACGGCGATTCCTTCTCCAGACCAATCGAAAGCTAGGCCAA
This sequence comes from Lemur catta, assembly GCF_020740605.2. Lineage (NCBI taxonomy): Eukaryota > Metazoa > Chordata > Mammalia > Primates > Lemuridae > Lemur > Lemur catta. The sequence goes on along the minus strand of NC_059155.1, from coordinate 28,764,719 downwards.
GTAACTCGATCTTTCCAAGAGGTGTGTGGCGCAACTTTTGAAAAACCGCTAGGGGGAGAACTATTTGGTATTTTTCCGTAGCACTTTTCACCGTAATTGTCATAAGGTTGGTCTCTGCATCCTTAACGATACGAGCGTTTTTACAGATGAAAGCAGGCTGAGGCCCAGTAAACTTGGCCTTTCCAAGAGTTGGTCCTAGAGACTACAAAGAAAGTGTTCCTTTAAGTATTATTCCACTGTGGTTTCACCATGATTTTCAGAACCCAAGCAGGTTTCTCACATTAGCATAAGAATCCTGCCTGGTAGTTGATATTTCTGGGTGGCGTGTAAGAGCGGGGATCCTGTCAGCCCTGCCTTTGATTGGGTTATCTCCAGAGTTGGTAAGTGCATATTTGCGTGAGATGGGAAAAGTGTGGATCGTGCTTCAGATTCCCTCCTGACCCTTTTGAAATGACCAGTATGTTGGTAATTATTTGCCATTTCCATAGCGTTTTCACCGTAATAGTCAAGAGGTCGGTCTCTGCATCCTGAAGCCTATGATGCTTTTCGCAGAGAAACCTCTCTTGAGGCCCAGGTAACTTGGTATTTCCCATACCTGGCACCAGAGCCTGGGAAAATAGGATTGTTTTCAGTATTATTTCACCATCCTTTACCCAGTGTTTCAAGAACGGGAGCCCTTTTCAACCGTTAGCGTAGGAATCCTTCTTTGGAGACGAGATATTTTTCTGGGGTGGCAAGTGCATGGCCTCTGTCCGTCCTGGGTTTGTTGGACTAGCGCCAGACACCAGAAGTGCGCCTTTGTGGGAGAAGTGAATAGTGCGGATCCTGTTTCAGTCTAAAGACTGAAACAGGATCCGCACTTTTCACCGTTCCTTTCAGAATCATTTGATTCATCAGCTAGGAACGGCGATTCCTTCTCCAGACCAATCGAAGGCTAGGCCAAGTAAGTCGATCTTTCCAAGAGGTGTGTGGCACAACTTTTGAAAAACCGCTAGGGGGAGAACTATTTGGTATTTTTCCGTAGAACTTTTCACCGTAATTGTCATAAGGTTGGTATCTGCATCCTTAAGGATACGAGCGTTTTTACAGATGAAAGCAGGCTGAGGCCCAGTAAACCTGGCATTTCCAAGAGTTGGTCCTAGAGACTACAAAGAAAGTGTTCCTTTAAGTATTATTCCACTGTGGTTTCACCATGATTTTCAGAACCCGAGCAGGTTTCTCACATTAGCATAAGAATCCTGCCTGGTAGTTGAGATTTCGGGGTGGGGAGTAAGTGCGGGGCTTCTGGCAGCCCTGCCTTTGATTGGTTTACCTCCAGAGTTGGTAAGTGCATATTTGCGTGAGATGGGAAAAGTGTGGATCGTGCTTCAGATTTCCTCCTGACCCTTTTGAAATCACCAGTATGTTGGTAATTATTTGCCATTTCCATAGCGTTTTGCACCGTAGTAGTCATGAGGTCGGTCTCTGCATCCTGAAGCCTATGATGCTTTTTGCAGAGAAAACTCTGTTGAGGCCCAGGTAACTTGGTATTTCCCATACCTGGCACCGGAGCCTTGGAAGATATAATTGTGTTCAGTATTATTTCACCATCCTTTACCCAGTGTTTCAAGAACGGGAGCCCTTTTCAACCGTTAGCGTAGGAATCCTTCTTTGGAGATGAGATATTTTTCTGGGGTGGCCAGTGCATGGCTTCTGTCAGTCCTGGGTTTGTTGGACTAGCGCCAGACACCAGAAGTGCGCCTTTGTGGGAGAGGTGAATAGTGCGGATCCTGTTTCAGTCTAAAGACTGAAACAGGATCCGCACTTTTCACCGTTCCTTTCAGAATCATTTGATTCATCAGCTAGGAACGGCGATTCCTTCTCCAGACCAATCGAAGGCTACACCAAGTAACTCGATCTTTCCAAGAGGTGTGCGGCACAACTTTTGAAAAACCGCTAGGGGGAGAACTATTTGGTATTTTTCCGTAGCACTTTTCACCGTAATTGTCATAAGGTTGGTCTCTGCATCCTTAAGGATACGAGCGTTTTTACAGATGAAAGCAGGCTGAGGCCCAGTAAACTTGGCCTTTCCAAGAGTTGGTCCTGGAGACTACAAAGAAAGTGTTCCTTTAAGTATTATTCCACTGTGGTTTCACCATGATTTTCAGAACCCGAGCAGGTTTCTCACATTAGCATAAGAATCCTGCCTGGTAGTTGATATTTCTGGGTGGCGTGTAAGAGCGGGGATCCTGTCAGCCCTGCCTTTGATTGGGTTATCTCTAGAGTTGGTAAGTGCATATTTGCGTGAGATGGGAAAAGTGTGGATCGTGCTTCAGATTTCCTCCTGACCCTTTTGAAATGACCAGTATGTTGGTAATTATTTGCCATTTCCATAGCCTTTTCACCGTCATAGTCAAGAGGTCGGTCTCTGCATCCTGAAGCCTATGATGCTTTTCACAGAGAAACCTCTGCTGAGGCCCAGGTAACTTGGTATTTCCCATACCTGGCACCAGAGCCTGGGAAAATAGGATTGTTTTCAGTATTATTTCACCATCCTTTACCCAGTGTTTCAAGAACGGGAGCCCTTTTCAACCGTTAGCGTAGGAATCCTTCTTTGGAGACGAGATATTTTTCTGGGGTGGCAAGTGCATGGCCTCTGTCCGTCCTGGGTTTGTTGGACTAGCGCCAGACACGAGAAGTGCGCCTTTGTGGGAGAGGTGAATAGTGCGGATCCTGTTTCAGTCTTTAGACTGAAACAGGATCCGCACTTTTCACCGTTCCTTTCAGAATCATTTGATTCATCAGCTAGGAACGGCGATTCCTTCTCCAGACCAATCGAAGGGTAGGCCAAGTAAGTCGATCTTTCCAAGAGGTGTGTGGCACAACTTTTGATACACCGCTAGGGGGAGAACTATTTGGTATTTTTCCGTAGGACTTTTCACCGTAATTGTCATAAGGTTGGTCTCTGCATCCTTAAGCATATGAGCGTTTTCACAGACGAAAGCAGGCTGAGGCCCAGTAAACTTGGCCTTTCCAAGAGTTGGTCCTAGAGACTACAAAGAAAGTGTTCTTTTAAGTATTATTCAACTGGGTTTTCACCATGATTTTCAGAACCCGAGCAGGTTTCTCACATTAGCAAAAGAATCCTGCCTGGTAGTTGAGATTTCTGGATGGCGTGTAAGAGCGGGGATCCTGTCAGCCCTGCCTTTTTTTGGTTTATCTCCAGAGTTGGTAAGTGCATATTTGCGTGAGATGGGAAAAGTGTGGACCATGCTTCAGATTTCCTCCTGACCCTTTTGAAATGACCAGTATGTTGGTAATTATTTGCCATTTCCATAGCGTTTTCACCGTAATAGTCAAGAGGTCGGTCTCTGCATCCTGAAGCCTATGATGCTTTTCACAGAGAAACCTCTGCTGAGGCCCAGGTAACTTGGTATTTCCCATACCTGGCACCAGAGCCTGGGAAAATAGGATTGTTTTCAGTATTATTTCACCATCCTTTACCCAGTGTTTCAAGAACGGGAGCCCTTTTCAACCGTTAGCGTAGGAATCCTTCTTTGGAGACGAGATATTTTTCTGGGGTGGCAAGTGCATGGCCTCTGTCCGTCCTGGGTTTGTTGGACTAGCGCCAGACACCAGAAGTGCGCCTTTGTGGGAGAGGTGAATAGTGCGGATCCTGTTTCAGTCTAAAGACTGAAACAGGATCCGCACTTTTCACCGTTCCTTTCAGAATCATTTGATTCATCAGCTAGGAACGGTGATTCCTTCTCCAGACCAATCGAAGGCTAGGCCAAGTAACTCGATCTTTCCAAGAGGTGTGTGGCACAACTTTTGAAACACCGATAGGGGGAAAACTATTTGGTATTTTTCCGTAGCACTTTTCACCGTAATTGTCATAAGTTTGGTCTCTGCATCCTTAAGCATATGAGCGTTTTCACAGACGAAAGCAGGCTGAGGCCCACTAAACTTGGCCTTTCCAAGAGTTGGTCCTAGAGACTACAAAGAAAGTCTTCTTTTAAGTATTGTTTCACTGTGGTTTCACCATGATTTTCAGAATCCAAGCAGGTTTCTCACATTAGCGTAAGAATCCTGCCTGGTAGTTGAGATTTCGGGGTGGGGAGTAAGTGCGGGGCTTCTGGCAGCCCTGCCTTTGATTGGTTTACCTCCAGAGTTGGTAAGCGCATATTTGCGTGAGATGGGAAAAGTGTGGATCGTGCTTCAGATTTCCTCGTGACCCTTTTAAATCACCAGTATGTTGGTAATTATTTGCCATTTCCGTAGCGTTTTGCACCGTAGTAGTCATGAGGTCGGTCTCTGCATCCTGAAGCCTATGATGCTTTTCGCAGAGAAACCTCTGCTGAGGCCCAGGTAACTTGGTATTTCCCATACCTGGCACCGGAGCCTTGAAAGATAGGGTTGTTTTCAGTATTATTTCACCATCCTTTACCCAGTGTTTCAAGAACGGGAGCCCTTTTCAACCGTTAGCGTAGGAATCCTTCTTTGGAGATGAGATATTTTTCTGGGGTGGCAAGTGCATGGCCTCTGTCAGTCCTGGGTTTGTTGGACTAGCGCCAGACAGGAGAAGTGCGCCTTTGTGGGAGAGGTGAATAGTGCGGATCCTGTTTCAGTCTAAAGACTGAAACAGGATCCGCACTTTTCACCGTTCCTTTCAGAATCATTTGATTCATCAGCTAGGAACGGCGATTCCTTCTCCAGACCAATCGAAGGCTAGGCCAAGTAACTCGATCTTTCCAAGAGGTGTGTGGCACAACTTTTGAAAAACCGCTAGGGGGAGAACTATTTGGTATTTTTCCGTAGCACTTTTCACCGTAATTGTCATAAGGTTGGTCTCTGCATCCTTAAGCATATGAGCGTTTTCACAGACGAAAGCAGGCTGAGGCCCAGTAAACTTGGCCTTTCCAAGAGTTGGTCCTAGAGACTACAAAGAAAGTGTTCTTTTAAGTATTATTCCACTGGGGTTTCACCATGATTTTCAGAACCCGAGCAGGTTTCTCACATTAGCATAAGAATCCTGCCTGGTAGTTGAGATTTCTGGGTGGCGTGTAAGAGCGGGGATCCTGTCAGCCCTGCCTTTGATTGGGTTATCTCCAGAGTTGGTAAGTGCATATTTGCGTGAGATGGGAAAAGTGTGGATCGTGCTTCAGATTTCCTCCTGACCCTTTTGAAATGACCAGTATGTTGGTAATTATTTGCCATTTCCATAGCGTTTTCACCGTAATAGTCAAGAGGTCGGTCTCTGCATCCTGAAGCCTATGATGCTTTTCGCAGAGAAACCTCTGCTGAGGCCCTGGTAACTTGGTATTTCCCGTACCTGGCACCGGAGCCTTCGAAGATAGGATTGTTTTCAGTATTATTTCACCATCCTTTACCCAGTGTTTCAAGAACGGGAGCCCTTTTCAACCGTTACCGTAGGAATCCTTCTTTGGAGATGAGATATTTTTCTGGGGTGGCAAGTGCATGGCCTCTGTCCGTCCTGGGTTTGTTGGACTAGCGCCAGACACGAGAAGTGCGCCTTTGTGGGAGAGGTGAATAGTGCGGATCCTGTTTCAGTCTAAAGACTGAAACAGGATCCGCACTTTTCACCGTTCCTTTCAGAATCATTTGATTCATCAGCTAGGAACGGCGATTCCTTCTCCAGACCAATCGAAGGCTAGGCCAAGTAACTCGATCTTTCCAAGAGGTGTGTGGCACAACTTTTGAAAAACCGCTAGGGGGAGAACTATTTGGTATTTTTCCGTAGCACTTTTCACCGTAATTGTCATAAGGTTGGTCTCTGCATCCTTAAGCATATGAGCGTTTTCACAGACGAAAGCAGGCTGAGGCCCAGTAAACTTGGCCTTTCCAAGAGTTGGTCCTAGAGGCTACAAAGAAAGTGTTCTTTTAAGTATTATTCCACTGGGGTTTCACCATGATTTTCAGAACCCGAGCAGGTTTCTCACATTAGCATAAGAATCCTGCCTGGTAGTTGAGATTTCTGGGTGGCGTGTAAGAGCGGGAATCCTGTCAGCCCTGCCTTTGATTGGGTTATCTCCAGAGTTGGTAAGTGCATATTTGCGTGAGATGGGAAAAGTGTGGATCGTGCTTCAGATTTCCTCCTGACCCTTTTAAATCACCAGAATGTTGGTAATCATTTGCAATTTCCATAGCGTTTTGAACCGTAGGAGTCATGAGGTCGGTCTCTGCATCCTGAAGCCTATGATGCTTTTCGCAGAGAAACCTCTGCTGAGGCGCAGGTATCTTGGTATTTCCCATACCTGGCACCGGAGCCTTGAAAGATAGGGTTGTTTTCAGTATTATTTCACCATCCTTTACCCAGTGTTTCAAGAACGGGAGCCCTTTTCAACCGTTAGCGTAGGAATCCTTCCTTGGAGATGAGATATTTTTCTGTGGTGGCAAGTGCATGGCCTCTGTCCGTCCTGGGTTTGTTGGACTAGCGCCAGACACCAGAAGTGCGCCTTTGTGGGAGAGGTGAATAGTGCGGATCCTGTTTCAGTCTAAAGACTGAAACAGGATCCGCACTTTTCACCGTTCCTTTCAGAATCATTTGATTCATCAGCTAGGAACGGCGATTCCTTCTCCAGACCAATCGAAGGCTAGGCCAAGTAACTCGATCTTTCCAAGAGTTGTGTGGCACAACTTTTGAAAAACCGCTATGGGGAGAACTATTTGGTATTTTTCCGTAGCACTTTTCACCGTAATTGTCATAAGGTTGGTCTCTGCATCCTTAAGGATACGAGCGTTTTTACAGATGAAAGCAGGCTGAGGCCCAGTAAACCTGGCCTTTCCAAGAGTTGGTCCTAGATACTACAAAGAAAGTGTTCCTTTAAGTATTATTCCACTGTGGTTTCACCATGATTTTAAAAACCCAAGCAGGTTTCTCACATTAGCGTAAGAATCCTGCCTGGTAGTTGAGATTTCGGGGTGGGGAGTAAGTGCGGGACTTCTGGCAGCCCTGCCTTTGATTGGTTTACCTCCAGAGTTGGTAAGTGCATATTTGCGTGAGATGGGAAAAGTGTGGATCGTGCTTCAGATTTCCTCCTGACCCTTTTAAATCACCAGTATGTTGGTAATTATTTGCCATTTCCATAGCGTTTTGCACCGTAGTAGTCATGAGGTCGGTCTCTGCATCCTTAAGCCTATGATGCTTTTCGCAGAGAAACCTCTGTTGAGGCCCAGGTAACTTGGTATTTCCCATACCTGGCACCGGAGCCTTGGAAGATAGGATTGTGTTCAGTATTATTTCACCATCCTTTACCCAGTGTTTCAAGAACGGGAGCCCTCTTCAACCGTTAGCGTAGGAATCCTTCTTTGGAGATGAGATATTTTTCTGGGGTGGCAAGTGCATGGCCTCTGTCCGTCCTGGGTTTGTTGGACTAGCGCCAGACACGAGAAGTGCGCCTTTGTGGGACAGGTGAATAGTGCGGATCCCGTTTCAGTCTAAAGACTGAAACGGGATCCGCACTTTTCACCGTTCCTTTCAGAATCATTTGATTCATCAGCTAGGAACGGCGATTCCTTCTCCAGACCAATCGAAGGCTAGGCCAAGTAACTCGATCTTTCCAAGAGGTGTGTGGCACAACTTTTGAAAAACCGCTAGGGGGAGAACTATTTGGTATTTTTCCGTAGCACTTTTCACCGTAATTGTCATAAGGTTGGTCTCTGCATCCTTAAGGATACGAGCGTTTTTCCAGATGAAAGCAGGCTGAGGCCCAGTAAACTTGGCATTTCCAAGAGTTGGTCCTAGAGACTACAAAGAAAGTGTTCTTTTAAGTATTGTTTCACTGTGGTTTCACCATGATTTTCAGAACCCAAGCAGGTTTCTCACATTAGCGTAAGAATCCTGCCTGGTAGTTGAGATTTCGGGGTGGGGAGTAAGTGCGGGGCTTCTGGCAGCCCTGCCTTTGATTGGTTTACCTCCAGAGTTGGTAAGTGCATATTTGTGTGAGATGGGAAAAGTGTGGATCGTGCTTCAGATTTCCTCCTGACCCTTTTAAATCACCAGTATGTTGGTAATTATTTGCCATTTCCGTAGCGTTTTGCACCGTAGTAGTCATGAGGTCGGTCTCTGCATCCTTAAGCCTATGATGCTTTTCGCAGAGAAACCTCTGTTGAGGCCCAGGTAACTTGGTATTTCCCATACCTGGCACCGGAGCCTTGGAAGATAGGATTGTGTTCAGTATTATTTCACCATCCTTTACCCAGTGTTTCAAGAACGGGAGCCCTCTTCAACCGTTAGCGTAGGAATCGTTCTTTGGAGATGAGATATTTTTCTGGGGTGGCAAGTGCATGGCCTCTGTCCGTCCTGGGTTTGTTGGACTAGAGCCAGACACCAGAAGTGCGCCTTTGTGGGAGAGGTGAATAGTGCGGATCCTGTTTCAGTCTAAAGACTGAAACAGGATGCGCACTTTTCACCGTTCCTTTCAGAATCATTTGATTCATCAGCTAGGAACGGCGATTGCTTCACCAGACCAATCGAAGGCTAGGCCAAAGTAACTCGATCTTTCCAAGAGTTGTGTGGCACAACGTTTGAAAGAACCGCTAAGTGGAGAACTATTTGGTATTTTTCCGAAGCACTTTTCACCGTAATTGTCATAAGGTTGGTCTCTGCATCCTTAAGGATACGAGCGTTTTTCCAGATGAAAGCAGGCTGAGGCCCAGTAAACCTGGCCTTTCCAAGAGTTGGTCCTAGAGACTACAAAGAAAGTGTTCCTTTAAGTATTATTCCACTGTGGTTTCACCATGATTTTAAGAACCCAAGCAGGTTTCTCACATTAGCGTAAGAATCCTGCCTGGTAGTTGAGATTTCGGGGTGGGGAGTAAGTGCGGGGCTTCTGGCAGCCCTGCCTTTGATTGGTTTACCTCCAGAGTTGGTAAGTGCATATTTGTGTGAGATGGGAAAAGTGTGGATCGTGCTTCAGATTTCCTCCTGACCCTTTTAAATCACCAGTATGTTGGTAATTATTTGCCATTTCCGTAGCGTTTTGCACCGTAGTAGTCATGAGGTCGGTCTCTGCATCCTTAAGCCTATGATGCTTTTCGCAGAGAAACCTCTGTTGAGGCCCAGGTAACTTGGTATTTCCCATACCTGGCACCGGAGCCTTGGAAGATAGGATTGTGTTCAGTATTATTTCACCATCCTTTACCCAGTGTTTCAAGAACGGGAGCCCTCTTCAACCGTTAGCGTAGGAATCGTTCTTTGGAGATGAGATATTTTTCTGGGGTGGCAAGTGCATGGCCTCTGTCCGTCCTGGGTTTGTTGGACTAGAGCCAGACACCAGAAGTGCGCCTTTGTGGGAGAGGTGAATAGTGCGGATCCTGTTTCAGTCTAAAGACTGAAACAGGATGCGCACTTTTCACCGTTCCTTTCAGAATCATTTGATTCATCAGCTAGGAACGGCGATTGCTTCACCAGACCAATCGAAGGCTAGGCCAAAGTAACTCGATCTTTCCAAGAGTTGTGTGGCACAACTTTTGAAAAACCGCTAGGGGGAGAACTATTTGGTATTTTTCCGTAGCACTTTTCACCGTAATTGTCATAAGGTTGGTCTCTGCATCCTTAAGGATACGAGCGTTTTTACAGATGAAAGCAGGCTGAGGCCCAGTAAACCTGGCCTTTCCAAGAGTTGGTCCTAGAGACTACAAAGAAAGTGTTCCTTTAAGTATTATTCCACTGTGGTTTCACCATGATTTTAAGAACCCAAGCAGGTTTCTCACATTAGCGTAAGAATCCTGCCTGGTAGTTGAGATTTCGGGGGGGGAGTAAGTGCGGGACTTCTGGCAGCCCTGCCTTTGATTGGTTTACCTCCAGAGTTGGTAAGTGCATATTTGCGTGAGATGGGAAAAGTGTGGATCGTGCTTCAGATTTCCTCCTGACCCTTTTAAATCACCAGTATGTTGGTAATTATTTGCCATTTCCATAGCGTTTTGCACCGTAGTAGTCATGAGGTCAGTCTCTGCATCCTTAAGCCTATGATGCTTTTCGCAGAAAAACCTCTGTTGAGGCCCAGGTAACTTGGTATTTCCCATACCTGGCACCGGAGTCTTGGAAGATAGGATTGTGTTCAGTATTATTTCACCATCCTTTACCCAGTGTTTCAAGAACGGGAGCCCTCTTCAACCGTTAGCGTAGGAATCCTTCTTTGGAGATGAGATATTTTTCTGGGGTGGCAAGTGCATGGCCTCTGTCCTTCCTGGGTTTGTTGGACTAGCGCCAGACACGAGAAGTGCGCCTTTGTGGGACAGGTGAATAGTGCGGATCCCGTTTCAGTCTAAAGACTGAAACGGGATCCGCACTTTTCACCGTTCCTTTCAGAATCATTTGATTCATCAGCTAGGAATGGCGATTGCTTCACCAGACCAATCGAAGGCTAGGCCAAAGTAACTCGATCTTTCCAAGAGTTGTGTGGAACAACGTTTGAAAGAACCGCTAAGTGGAGAACTATTTGGTATTTTTCCGAAGCACTTTTCACCGTAATTGTCATAAGGTTGGTCTCTGCATCCTTAAGGATACGAGCGTTTTTACAGATGAAAGCAGGCTGAGGCCCAGTAAACTTGGCCTTTCCAAGAGTTGGTCCTAGAGACTACAAAGAAAGTGTTCCTTTAAGTATTATTCCACTGTGGTTTCACCATGATTTTCAGAACCCAAGCAGGTTTCTCACATTAGCATAAGAATCCTGCCTGGTAGTTGAGATTTCGGGGTGGGGAGTAAGTGCGGGGCTTCTGGCAGCCCTGCCTTTGATTGGTTTACCTCCAGAGTTGGTAAGTGCATATTTGCGTGAGATGGGAAAAGTGTGGATCGTGCTTCAGATTTCCTCCTGACCCTTTTAAATCACCAGTATGTTGGTAATTATTTGCCATTTCCGTAGCGTTTTGCACCGTAGTAGTCATGAGGTCGCTCTCTGCATCCTTAAGCCTATGATGCTTTTCGCAGAGAAACCTCTGTTGAGGCCCAGGTAACTTGGTATTTCCCATACCTGGCACCGGAGCCTTGGAAGATAGGATTGTGTTCAGTATTATTTCACCATCCTTTACCCAGTGTTTCAAGAACGGGAGCCCTTTTCAACCGTTAGCGTAGGAATCCTTCTTTGGAGATGAGATATTTTTCTGGGGTGGCAAGTGCATGGCCTCTGTCCGTCCTGGGTTTGTTGGACTAGAGCCAGACACCAGAAGTGCGCCTTTGTGGGAGAGGTGAATAGTGCGGATCCTGTTTCAGTCTAAAGACTGAAACAGGATCCGCACTTTTCACCGTTCCTTTCAGAATCATTTGATTCATCAGCTAGGAATTGCGATTGCTTCACCAGACCAATCGAAGGCTAGGCCAAGTAACTCGATCTTTCCAAGAGGTGTGTGGCGCAACTTTTGAAAAACCGCTAGGGGGAGAACTATTTGGTATTTTTCCGTAGCACTTTTCACCGTAACTGTCATAAGGTTGGTCTCTGCATCCTTAAGGATACGAGCGTTTTTCCAGATGAAAGCAGGCTGAGGCCCAGTAAACTTGGCATTTCCAAGAGTTGGTCCTAGAGACTACAAAGAAAGTGTTCTTTTAAGTATTGTTTCACTGTGGTTTCACCATGATTTTCAGAACCCAAGCAGGTTTCTCACATTAGCGTAAGAATCCTGCCTGGTAGTTGAGATTTCGGGGTGGGGAGTAAGTGCGGGGCTTCTGGCAGCCCTGCCTTTGATTGGTTTACCTCCAGAGTTGGTAAGTGCATATTTGCGTGAGATGGGAAAAGTGTGGATCGTGCTTCAGATTTCCTCCTGACCCTTTTAAATCACCAGTATGTTGGTAATTATTTGCCATTTCCGTAGCGTTTTGCACCGTAGTAGTCATGAGGTCGCTCTCTGCATCCTTAAGCCTATGATGCTTTTCGCAGAGAAACCTCTGTTGAGGCCCAGGTAACTTGGTATTTCCCATACCTGGCACCGGAGCCTTGGAAGATAGGATTGTGTTCAGTATTATTTCACCATCCTTTACCCAGTGTTTCAAGAACGGGAGCCCTCTTCAACCGTTAGCGTAGGAATCGTTCTTTGGAGATGAGATATTTTTCTGGGGTGGCAAGTGCATGGCCTCTGTCCGTCCTGGGTTTGTTGGACTAGAGCCAGACACCAGAAGTGCGCCTTTGTGGGAGAGGTGAATAGTGCGGATCCTGTTTCAGTCTAAAGACTGAAACTGGATCCGCACTTTTCACCGTTCCTTTCAGAATCATTTGATTCATCAGCTAGGAACGGCGATTCCTTCTCCAGACCAATCGAAGGCTAGGCCAAGTAACTCGATCTTTCCAAGAGGTGTGTGGCACAACTTTTGAAAAACCGCTAGGGGGAGAACTATTTGGTATTTTTCCGTAGCACTTTTCACCGTAATTGTCATAAGGTTGGTCTCTGCATCCTTAAGGATACGAGCGTTTTTACAGATGAAAGCAGGCTGAGGCCCAGTAAACTTGGCATTTACAAGAGTTGGTCCTAGAGACTACAAAGAAAGTGTTCTTTTAAGTATTGTTTCACTGTGGTTTCACCATGATTTTCAGAACCCAAGCAGGTTTCTCACATTAGCGTAAGAATCCTGCCTGGTAGTTGAGATTTCGGGGTGGGGAGTAAGTGCGGGGCTTCTGGCAGCCCTGCCTTTGATTGGTTTACCTCCAGAGTTGGTAAGTGCATATTTGCGTGAGATGGGAAAAGTGTGGATCGTGCTTCAGATTTCCTCGTGACCCTTTTAAATCACCAGTATGTTGGTAATTATTTGCCATTTCCGTAGCGTTTTGCACCGTAGTAGTCATGAGGTCGGTCTCTGCATCCTGAAGCCTATGATGCTTTTCGCAGAGAAACCTCTGCTGAGGCCCAGGTAACTTGGTATTTCCCATACCGGGCACCGGAGCCTTGAAAGATAAGGTTGTTTTCAGTATTATTTCACCATCCTTTACCCAGTGTTTCAAGAACGGGAGCCCTTTTCAACCGTTAGCGTAGGAATCCTTCTTTGGAGATGAGATATTTTTCTGGGGTGGCAAGTGCATGGCCTCTGTCAGTCCTGGGTTTGTTGGACTAGCGCCAGACAGGAGAAGTGCGCCTTTGTGGGAGAGGTGAATAGTGCGGATCCTGTTTCAGTCTAAAGACTGAAAAAGGATCCGCACTTTTCACCGTTCCTTTCAGAATCATTTGATTCATCAGCTAGGAACAGCGATTCCTTCTCCAGACCAATCGAAGGCTAGGCCAAGTAACTCGATCTTTCCAAGAGGTGTGTGGCGCAACTTTTGAAAAACCGCTAGGGGGAGAACTATTTGGTATTTTTCCGTAGCACTTTTCACCGTAATTGTCATAAGGTTGGTCTCTGCATCCTTAAGCATATGAGCGTTTTCACAGACGAAAGCAGGCTGAGGCCCAGTAAACTTGGCCTTTCCAAGAGTTGGTCCTAGAGACTACAAAGAAAGTGTTCTTTTAAGTATTGTTTCACTGTGGTTTCACCATGATTTTCAGAACCCAAGCAGGTTTCTCACATTAGCGTAAGAATCCTGCCTGGTAGTTGAGATTTCGGGGTCGGGAGTAAGTGCGGGGCTTCTGGCAGCCCTGCCTTTGATTGGTTTACCTCCAGAGTTGGTAAGTGCATATTTGTGTGAGATGGGAAAAGTGTGGATCGTGCTTCAGATTTCCTCCTGACCCTTTTAAATCACCAGTATGTTGGTAATTATTTGCCATTTCCGTAGCGTTTTGCACCGTAGTAGTCATGAGGTCGCTCTCTGCATCCTTAAGCCTATGATGCTTTTCGCAGAGAAACCTCTGTTGAGGCCCAGGTAACTTGGTATTTCCCATACCTGGCACCGGAGCCTTGGAAGATAGGATTGTGTTCAGTATTATTTCACCATCCTTTACCCAGTGTTTCAAGAACGGGAGCCCTCTTCAACCGTTAGCGTAGGAATCGTTCTTTGGAGATGAGATATTTTTCTGGGGTGGCAAGTGCATGGCCTCTGTCCGTCCTGGGTTTGTTGGACTAGAGCCAGACACCAGAAGTGCGCCTTTGTGGGAGAGGTGAATAGTGCGGATCCTGTTTCAGTCTAAAGACTGAAACAGGATCCGCACTTTTCACCGTTCCTTTCAGAATCATTTGATTCATCAGCTAGGAACGGCGATTCCTTCTCCAGACCAATCGAAGGCTAGGCCAAGTAACTCGATCTTTCCAAGAGGTGTGTGGCACAACTTTTGAAAAACCGCTAGGGGGAGAACTATTTGGTATTTTTCCGTAGCACTTTTCACCGTAATTGTCATAAGGTTGGTCTCTGCATCCTTAAGGATACGAGCGTTTTTACAGATGAAAGCAGGCTGAGGCCCAGTAAACTTGGCATTTACAAGAGTTGGTCCTAGAGACTACAAAGAAAGTGTTCTTTTAAGTATTGTTTCACTGTGGTTTCACCATGATTTTCAGAACCCAAGCAGGTTTCTCACATTAGCGTAAGAATCCTGCCTGGTAGTTGAGATTTCGGGGTGGGGAGTAAGTGCGGGGCTTCTGGCAGCCCTGCCTTTGATTGGTTTACCTCCAGAGTTGGTAAGTGCATATTTGCGTGAGATGGGAAAAGTGTGGATCGTGCTTCAGATTTCCTCCTGACCCTTTTAAATCACCAGTATGTTGGTAATTATTTGCCATTTCCGTAGCGTTTTGCACCGTAGTAGTCATGAGGTCGCTCTCTGCATCCTTAAGCCTATGATGCTTTTCCCAGAGAAACCTCTGTTGAGGCCCAGGTAACTTGGTATTTCCCATACCTGGCACCGGAGCCTTGGAAGATAGGATTGTGTTCAGTATTATTTCACCATCCTTTACCCAGTGTTTCAAGAACGGGAGCCCTCTTCAACCGTTAGCGTAGGAATCGTTCTTTGGAGATGAGATATTTTTCTGGGGTGGCAAGTGCATGGCCTCTGTCCGTCCTGGGTTTGTTGGACTAGAGCCAGACACCAGAAGTGCGCCTTTGTGGGAGAGGTGAATAGTGCGGATCCTGTTTCAGTCTAAAGACTGAAACAGGATCCGCACTTTTCACCGTTCCTTTCAGAATCATTTGATTCATCAGCTAGGAACGGCGATTCCTTCTCCAGACCAATCGAAGGCTAGGCCAAGTAACTCGATCTTTCCAAGAGGTGTGTGGCACAACTTTTGAAAAACGGCTAGGGGGAGAACTATTTGGTATTTTTCCGTAGCACTTTTCACCGTAACTGTCATAAGGTTGGTCTCTGCATCCTTAAGGATACGAGCGTTTTTCCAGATGAAAGCAGGCTGAGGCCCAGTAAACTTGGCATTTCCAAGAGTTGGTCCTAGAGACTACAAAGAAAGTGTTCTTTTAAGTATTGTTTCCCTGTGGTTTCACCATGATTTTCAGAACCCAAGCAGGTTTCTCACATTAGCGTAAGAATCCTGCCTGGTAGTTGAGATTTCGGGGTCGGGAGTAAGTGCGGGGCTTCTGGCAGCCCTGCCTTTGATTGGTTTACCTCCAGAGTTGGTAAGTGCATATTTGTGTGAGATGGGAAAAGTGTGGATCGTGCTTCAGATTTCCTCCTGACCCTTTTAAATCACCAGTATGTTGGTAATTATTTGCCATTTCCGTAGCGTTTTGCACCGTAGTATTCATGAGGTCGCTCTCTGCATCCTTAAGCCTATGATGCTTTTCGCAGAGAAACCTCTGTTGAGGCCCAGGTAACTTGGTATTTCCCATACCTGGCACCGGAGCCTTGGAAGATAGGATTGTGTTCAGCATTATTTCACCATCCTTTACCCAGTGTTTCAAGAACGGGAGCCCTCTTCAACCGTTAGCGTAGGAATCGTTCTTTGGAGATGAGATATTTTTCTGGGGTGGCAAGTGCATGGCCTCTGTCCGTCCTGGGTTTGTTGGACTAGAGCCAGACACCAGAAGTGCGCCTTTGTGGGAGAGGTGAATAGTGCGGATCCTGTTTCAGTCTAAAGACTGAAACAGGATCCGCACTTTTCACCGTTCCTTTCAGAATCATTTGATTCATCAGCTAGGAACGGCGATTCCTTCTCCAGACCAATCGAAGGCTAGGCCAAGTAACTCGATCTTTCCAAGAGGTGTGTGGCACAACTTTTGAAAAACCTCTAGGGGGAGAACTATTTGGTATTTTTCCGTAGCACTTTTCACCGTAATTGTCATAAGGTTGGTCTCTGCATCCTTAAGGATACGAGCGTTTTTACAGATGAAAGCAGGCTGAGGCCCAGTAAACTTGGCATTTACAAGAGTTGGTCCTAGAGACTACAAAGAAAGTGTTCTTTTAAGTATTGTTTCACTGTGGTTTCACCATGATTTTCAGAACCCAAGCAGGTTTCTCACATTAGCGTAAGAATCCTGCCTGGTAGTTGAGATTTCGGGGTGGGGAGTAAGTGCGGGGCTTCTGGCAGCCCTGCCTTTGATTGGTTTACCTCCAGAGTTGGTAAGTGCATATTTGCGTGAGATGGGAAAAGTGTGGATCGTGCTTCAGATTTCCTCCTGACCCTTTTAAATCACCAGTATGTTGGTAATTATTTGCCATTTCCGTAGCGTTTTGCACCGTAGTAGTCATGAGGTCGCTCTCTGCATCCTTAAGCCTATGATGCTTTTCCCAGAGAAACCTCTGTTGAGGCCCAGGTAACTTGGTATTTCCCATACCTGGCACCGGAGCCTTGGAAGATAGGATTGTGTTCAGTATTATTTCACCATCCTTTACCCAGTGTTTCAAGAACGGGAGCCCTCTTCAACCGTTAGCGTAGGAATCGTTCTTTGGAGATGAGATATTTTTCTGGGGTGGCAAGTGCATGGCCTCTGTCCGTCCTGGGTTTGTTGGACTAGAGCCAGACACCAGAAGTGCGCCTTTGTGGGAGAGGTGAATAGTGCGGATCCTGTTTCAGTCTAAAGACTGAAACAGGATCCGCACTTTTCACCGTTCCTTTCAGAATCATTTGATTCATCAGCTAGGAACGGCGATTCCTTCTCCAGACCAATCGAAGGCTAGGCCAAGTAACTCGATCTTTCCAAGAGGTGTGTGGCACAACTTTTGAAAAACCGCTAGGGGGAGAACTATTTGGTATTTTTCCGTAGCACTTTTCACCGTAATTGTCATAAGGTTGGTCTCTGCATCCTTAAGGATACGAGCGTTTTTACAGATGAAAGCAGGCTGAGGCCCAGTAAACTTGGCATTTACAAGAGTTGGTCCTAGAGACTACAAAGAAAGTGTTCTTTTAAGTATTGTTTCACTGTGGTTTCACCATGATTTTCAGAACCCAAGCAGGTTTCTCACATTAGCGTAAGAATCCTGCCTGGTAGTTGAGATTTCGGGGTGGGGAGTAAGTGCGGGGCTTCTGGCAGCCCTGCCTTTGATTGGTTTACCTCCAGACTTGGTAAGTGCATATTTGCGTGAGATGGGAAAAGTGTGGATCGTGCTTCAGATTTCCTCCTGACCCTTTTAAATCACCAGTATGTTGGTAATTATTTGCCATTTCCGTAGCGTTTTGCACCGTAGTAGTCATGAGGTCGCTCTCTGCATCCTTAAGCCTATGATGCTTTTCCCAGAGAAACCTCTGTTGAGGCCCAGGTAACTTGGTATTTCCCATACCTGGCACCGGAGCCTTGGAAGATAGGATTGTGTTCAGTATTATTTCACCATCCTTTACCCAGTGTTTCAAGAACGGGAGCCCTCTTCAACCGTTAGCGTAGGAATCGTTCTTTGGAGATGAGATATTTTTCTGGGGTGGCAAGTGCATGGCCTCTGTCCGTCCTGGGTTTGTTGGACTAGAGCCAGACACCAGAAGTGCGCCTTTGTGGGAGAGGTGAATAGTGCGGATCCTGTTTCAGTCTAAAGACTGAAACAGGATCCGCACTTTTCACCGTTCCTTTCAGAATCATTTGATTCATCAGCTAGGAACGGCGATTCCTTCTCCAGACCAATCGAAGGCTAGGCCAAGTAACTCGATCTTTCCAAGAGGTGTGTGGCACAACTTTTGAAAAACGGCTAGGGGGAGAACTATTTGGTATTTTTCCGTAGCACTTTTCACCGTAACTGTCATAAGGTTGGTCTCTGCATCCTTAAGGATACGAGCGTTTTTCCAGATGAAAGCAGGCTGAGGCCCAGTAAACTTGGCATTTCCAAGAGTTGGTCCTAGAGACTACAAAGAAAGTGTTCTTTTAAGTATTGTTTCCCTGTGGTTTCACCATGATTTTCAGAACCCAAGCAGGTTTCTCACATTAGCGTAAGAATCCTGCCTGGTAGTTGAGATTTCGGGGTCGGGAGTAAGTGCGGGGCTTCTGGCAGCCCTGCCTTTGATTGGTTTACCTCCAGAGTTGGTAAGTGCATATTTGTGTGAGATGGGAAAAGTGTGGATCGTGCTTCAGATTTCCTCCTGACCCTTTTAAATCACCAGTATGTTGGTAATTATTTGCCATTTCCGTAGCGTTTTGCACCGTAGTAGTCATGAGGTCGCTCTCTGCATCCTTAAGCCTATGATGCTTTTCGCAGAGAAACCTCTGTTGAGGCCCAGGTAACTTGGTATTTCCCATACCTGGCACCGGAGCCTTGGAAGATAGGATTGTGTTCAGCATTATTTCACCATCCTTTACCCAGTGTTTCAAGAACGGGAGCCCTCTTCAACCGTTAGCGTAGGAATCGTTCTTTGGAGATGAGATATTTTTCTGGGGTGGCAAGTGCATGGCCTCTGTCCGTCCTGGGTTTGTTGGACTAGAGCCAGACACCAGAAGTGCGCCTTTGTGGGAGAGGTGAATAGTGCGGATCCTGTTTCAGTCTAAAGACTGAAACAGGATCCGCACTTTTCACCGTTCCTTTCAGAATCATTTGATTCATCAGCTAGGAACGGCGATTCCTTCTCCAGACCAATCGAAGGCTAGGCCAAGTAACTCGATCTTTCCAAGAGGTGTGTGGCACAACTTTTGAAAAACGGCTAGGGGGAGAACTATTTGGTATTTTTCCGTAGCACTTTTCACCGTAACTGTCATAAGGTTGGTCTCTGCATCCTTAAGGATACGAGCGTTTTTCCAGATGAAAGCAGGCTGAGGCCCAGTAAACTTGGCATTTCCAAGAGTTGGTCCTAGAGACTACAAAGAAAGTGTTCTTTTAAGTATTGTTTCCCTGTGGTTTCACCATGATTTTCAGAACCCAAGCAGGTTTCTCACATTAGCGTAAGAATCCTGCCTGGTAGTTGAGATTTCGGGGTCGGGAGTAAGTGCGGGGCTTCTGGCAGCCCTGCCTTTGATTGGTTTACCTCCAGAGTTGGTAAGTGCATATTTGTGTGAGATGGGAAAAGTGTGGATCGTGCTTCAGATTTCCTCCTGACCCTTTTAAATCACCAGTATGTTGGTAATTATTTGCCATTTCCGTAGCGTTTTGCACCGTAGTAGTCATGAGGTCGCTCTCTGCATCCTTAAGCCTATGATGCTTTTCGCAGAGAAACCTCTGTTGAGGCCCAGGTAACTTGGTATTTCCCATACCTGGCACCGGAGCCTTGGAAGATAGGATTGTGTTCAGCATTATTTCACCATCCTTTACCCAGTGTTTCAAGAACGGGAGCCCTCTTCAACCGTTAGCGTAGGAATCGTTCTTTGGAGATGAGATATTTTTCTGGGGTGGCAAGTGCATGGCCTCTGTCCGTCCTGGGTTTGTTGGACTAGAGCCAGACACCAGAAGTGCGCCTTTGTGGGAGAGGTGAATAGTGCGGATCCTGTTTCAGTCTAAAGACTGAAACAGGATCCGCACTTTTCACCGTTCCTTTCAGAATCATTTGATTCATCAGCTAGGAACGGCGATTCCTTCTCCAGACCAATCGAAGGCTAGGCCAAGTAACTCGATCTTTCCAAGAGGTGTGTGGCACAACTTTTGAAAAACCGCTAGGGGGAGAACTATTTGGTATTTTTCCGTAGCACTTTTCACCGTAATTGTCATAAGTTTGGTCTCTGCATCCTTAAGGATACGAGCGTTTTTACAGATGAAAGCAGGCTGAGGCCCAGTAAACTTGGCATTTACAAGAGTTGGTCCTAGAGACTACAAAGAAAGTGTTCTTTTAAGTATTGTTTCACTGTGGTTTCACCATGATTTTCAGAACCCAAGCAGGTTTCTCACATTAGCGTAAGAATCCTGCCTGGTAGTTGAGATTTCGGGGTGGGGAGTAAGTGCGGGGCTTCTGGCAGCCCTGCCTTTGATTGGTTTACCTCCAGAGTTGGTAAGTGCATATTTGTGTGAGATGGGAAAAGTGTGGATCGTGCTTCAGATTTCCTCCTGACCCTTTTAAATCACCAGTATGTTGGTAATTATTTGCCATTTCCGTAGCGTTTTGCACCGTAGTAGTCATGAGGTCGCTCTCTGCATCCTTAAGCCTATGATGCTTTTCGCAGAGAAACCTCTGTTGAGGCCCAGGTAACTTGGTATTTCCCATACCTGGCACCGGAGCCTTGGAAGATAGGATTGTGTTCAGTATTATTTCACCATCCTTTACCCAGTGTTTCAAGAACGGGAGCCCTCTTCAACCGTTAGCGTAGGAATCGTTCTTTGGAGATGAGATATTTTTCTGGGGTGGCAAGTGCATGGCCTCTGTACGTCCTGGGTTTGTTGGACTAGAGCCAGACACCAGAAGTGCGCCTTTGTGGGAGAGGTGAATAGTGCGGATCCTGTTTCAGTCTAAAGACTGAAACAGGATCCGCACTTTTCACCGTTCCTTTCAGAATCATTTGATTCATCAGCTAGGAACGGCGATTCCTTCTCCAGACCAATCGAAGGCTAGGCCAAGTAACTCGATCTTTCCAAGAGGTGTGTGGCACAACTTTTGAAAAACCGCTAGGGGGAGAACTATTTGGTATTTTTCCGTAGCACTTTTCACCGTAATTGTCATAAGGTTGGTCTCTGCATCCTTAAGGATACGAGCGTTTTTACAGATGAAAGCAGGCTGAGGCCCAGTAAACTTGGCATTTACAAGAGTTGGTCCTAGAGACTACAAAGAAAGTGTTCTTTTAAGTATTGTTTCACTGTGGTTTCACCATGATTTTCAGAACCCAAGCAGGTTTCTCACATTAGCGTAAGAATCCTGCCTGGTAGTTGAGATTTCGGGGTGGGGAGTAAGTGCGGGGCTTCTGGCAGCCCTGCCTTTGATTGGTTTACCTCCAGAGTTGGTAAGTGCATATTTGCGTGAGATGGGAAAAGTGTGGATCGTGCTTCAGATTTCCTCCTGACCCTTTTAAATCACCAGTATGTTGGTAATTATTTGCCATTTCCGTAGCGTTTTGCACCGTAGTAGTCATGAGGTCGCCCTCTGCATCCTTAAGCCTATGATGCTTTTCGCAGAGAAACCTCTGTTGAGGCCCAGGTAACTTGGTATTTCCCATACCTGGCACCGGAGCCTTGGAAGATAGGATTGTGTTCAGTATTATTTCACCATCCTTTACCCAGTGTTTCAAGAACGGGAGCCCTCTTCAACCGTTAGCGTAGGAATCGTTCTTTGGAGATGAGATATTTTTCTGGGGTGGCAAGTGCGTGGCCTCTGTCCGTCCTGGGTTTGTTGGACTAGAGCCAGACACCAGAAGTGCGCCTTTGTGGGAGAGGTGAATAGTGCGGATCCTGTTTCAGTCTAAAGACTGAAACAGGATCCGCACTTTTCACCGTTCCTTTCAGAATCATTTCATTCATCAGCTAGGAACGGCGATTCCTTCTCCAGACCAATCGAAGGCTAGGCCAAGTAACTCGATCTTTCCAAGAGGTGTGTGGCACAACTTTTGAAAAACCGCTAGGGGGAGAACTATTTGGTATTTTTCCGTAGCACTTTTCACCGTAATTGTCATAAGGTTGGTCTCTGCATCCTTAAGGATACGAGCGTTTTTACAGATGAAAGCAGGCTGAGGCCCAGTAAACTTGGCATTTACAAGAGTTGGTCCTAGAGACTACAAAGAAAGTGTTCTTTTAAGTATTGTTTCACTGTGGTTTCACCATGATTTTCAGAACCCAAGCAGGTTTCTCACATTAGCGTAAGAATCCTGCCTGGTAGTTGAGATTTCGGGGTGGGGAGTAAGTGCGGGGCTTCTGGCAGCCCTGCCTTTGATTGGTTTACCTCCAGACTTGGTAAGTGCATATTTGCGTGAGATGGGAAAAGTGTGGATCGTGCTTCAGATTTCCTCCTGACCCTTTTAAATCACCAGTATGTTGGTAATTATTTGCCATTTCCGTAGCGTTTTGCACCGTAGTAGTCATGAGGTCGCTCTCTGCATCCTTAAGCCTATGATGCTTTTCGCAGAGAAACCTCTGTTGAGGCCCAGGTAACTTGGTATTTCCCATACCTGGCACCGGAGCCTTGGAAGATAGGATTGTGTTCAGTATTATTTCACCATCCTTTACCCAGTGTTTCAAGAACGGGAGCCCTCTTCAACCGTTAGCGTAGGAATCGTTCTTTGGAGATGAGATATTTTTCTGGGGTGGCAAGTGCATGGCCTCTGTCCGTCCTGGGTTTGTTGGACTAGAGCCAGACACCAGAAGTGCGCCTTTGTGGGAGAGGTGAATAGTGCGGATCCTGTTTCAGTCTAAAGACTGAAACAGGATCCGCACTTTTCACCGTTCCTTTCAGAATCATTTGATTCATCAGCTAGGAACGGCGATTCCTTCTCCAGACCAATCGAAGGCTAGGCCAAGTAACTCGATCTTTCCAAGAGGTGTGTGGCACAACTTTTGAAAAACCGCTAGGGGGAGAACTATTTGGTATTTTTCCGTAGCACTTTTCACCGTAATTGTCATAAGGTTGGTCTCTGCATCCTTAAGGATACGAGCGTTTTTACAGATGAAAGCAGGCTGAGGCCCAGTAAACTTGGCATTTACAAGAGTTGGTCCTAGAGACTACAAAGAAAGTGTTCTTTTAAGTATTGTTTCACTGTGGTTTCACCATGATTTTCAGAACCCAAGCAGGTTTCTCACATTAGCGTAAGAATCCTGCCTGGTAGTTGAGATTTCGGGGTCGGGAGTAAGTGCGGGGCTTCTGGCAGCCCTGCCTTTGATTGGTTTACCTCCAGAGTTGGTAAGTGCATATTTGCGTGAGATGGGAAAAGTGTGGATCGTGCTTCAGATTTCCTCCTGACCCTTTTAAATCACCAGTATGTTGGTAATTATTTGCCATTTCCGTAGCGTTTTGCACCGTAGTAGTCATGAGGTCGCTCTCTGCATCCTTAAGCCTATGATGCTTTTCGCAGAGAAACCTCTGTTGAGGCCCAGGTAACTTGGTATTTCCCATACCTGGCACCGGAGCCTTGGAAGATAGGATTGTGTTCAGTATTATTTCACCATCCTTTACCCAGTGTTTCAAGAACGGGAGCCCTCTTCAACCGTTAGCTTAGGAATCGTTCTTTGGAGATGAGATATTTTTCTGGGGTGGCAAGTGCATGGCCTCTGTCCGTCCTGGGTGTGTTGGACTAGAGCCAGACACCAGAAGTGCGCCTTTGTGGGAGAGGTGAATAGTGCGGATCCTGTTTCAGTCTAAAGACTGAAACAGGATCCGCACTTTTCACCGTTCCTTTCAGAATCATTTGATTCATCAGCTAGGAACGGCGATTCCTTCTCCAGACCAATCGAAGGCTAGGCCAAGTAACTCGATCTTTCCAAGAGGTGTGTGGCACAACTTTTGAAAAACCTCTAGGGGGAGAACTATTTGGTATTTTTCCGTAGCACTTTTCACCGTAACTGTCATAAGGTTGGTCTCTGCATCCTTAAGGATACGAGCGTTTTTCCAGATGAAAGCAGGCTGAGGCCCAGTAAACTTGGCATTTCCAAGAGTTGGTCCTAGAGACTACAAAGAAAGTGTTCTTTTAAGTATTGTTTCACTGTGGTTTCACCATGATTTTCAGAACCCAAGCAGGTTTCTCACATTAGCGTAAGAATCCTGCCTGGTAGTTGAGATTTCGGGGTCGGGAGTAAGTGCGGGGCTTCTGGCAGCCCTGCCTTTGATTGGTTTACCTCCAGAGTTGGTAAGTGCATATTTGTGTGAGATGGGAAAAGTGTGGATCGTGCTTCAGATTTCCTCCTGACCCTTTTAAATCACCAGTATGTTGGTAATTATTTGCCATTTCCGTAGCGTTTTGCACCGTAGTAGTCATGAGGTCGCTCTCTGCATCCTTAAGCCTATGATGCTTTTCGCAGAGAAACCTCTGTTGAGGCCCAGGTAACTTGGTATTTCCCATACCTGGCACCGGAGCCTTGGAAGATAGGATTGTGTTCAGTATTATTTCACCATCCTTTACCCAGTGTTTCAAGAACGGGAGCCCTCTTCAACCGTTAGCGTAGGAATCGTTCTTTGGAGATGAGATATTTTTCTGGGGTGGCAAGTGCATGGCCTCTGTCCGTCCTGGGTTTGTTGGACTAGAGCCAGACACCAGAAGTGCGCCTTTGTGGGAGAGGTGAATAGTGCGGATCCTGTTTCAGTCTAAAGACTGAAACAGGATCCGCACTTTTCACCGTTCCTTTCAGAATCATTTGATTCATCAGCTAGGAACGGCGATTCCTTCTCCAGACCAATCGAAGGCTAGGCCAAGTAACTCGATCTTTCCAAGAGGTGTGTGGCACAACTTTTGAAAAACCGCTAGGGGGAGAACTATTTGGTATTTTTCCGTAGCACTTTTCACCGTAATTGTCATAAGGTTGGTCTCTGCATCCTTAAGGATACGAGCGTTTTTACAGATGAAAGCAGGCTGAGGCCCAGTAAACTTGGCATTTACAAGAGTTGGTCCTAGAGACTACAAAGAAAGTGTTCTTTTAAGTATTGTTTCACTGTGGTTTCACCATGATTTTCAGAACCCAAGCAGGTTTCTCACATTAGCGTAAGAATCCTGCCTGGTAGTTGAGATTTCGGGGTGGGGAGTAAGTGCGGGGCTTCTGGCAGCCCTGCCTTTGATTAGTTTACCTCCATAGTTGGTAAGTGCATATTTGCGTGAGATGGGAAAAGTGTGGATCGTGCTTCAGATTTCCTCGTGACCCTTTTAAATCACCAGTATGTTGGTAATTATTTGCCATTTCCCTAGCGTTTTGCACCGTAGTAGTCATGAGGTCGGTCTCTGCATCCTTAAGCCTATGATGCTTTTCGGAGAGAAACCTCTGTTGAGGCCCAGGTAACTTGGTATTTCCCATACCTGGCACCGGAGCCTTGGAAGATAGGATTGTGTTCAGTATTATTTCACCATCCTTTACCCAGTGTTTCAAGAACGGGAGCCCTCTTCAACCGTTAGCGTAGAAATCGTTCTTTGGAGATGAGATATTTTTCTGGGGTGGCAAGTGCATGGCCTCTGTCAGTCCTGGGTTTGTTGGACTAGCGCCAGACAGGAGAAGTGCGCCTTTGTGGGAGAGGTGAATAGTGCGGATCCTGTTTCAGTCTAAAGACTGAAACAGGATCCGCACTTTTCACCGTTCCTTTCAGAATCATTTGATTCATCAGCTAGGAACGGCGATTCCTTCTCCAGACCAATCGAAGGCTAGGCCAAGTAACTCGATCTTTCCAAGAGGTGTGTGGCACAACTTTTGAAAAACCGCTAGGGGGAGAACTATTTGGTATTTTTCCGTAGCACTTTTCACCGTAATTGTCATAAGGTTGGTCTCTGCATCCTTAAGGATACGAGCGTTTTTACCGATGAAAGCAGGCTGAGGCCCTGTAAACTTGGCCTTTCCAAGAGTTGGTCCTAGAGACTACAAAGAAAGTGTTCCTTTAAGTATTATTCCACTGTGGTTTCACCATGATTTTCAGAACCCGAGCAGGTTTCTCACATTAGCATAAGAATCCTGCCTGGTAGTTGTGATTTCGGGGTGGGGAGTAAGTGCGGGGCTTCTGGCAGCCCTGCCTTTGATTGGTTTACCTCCAGAGTTGGTAAGTGCATATTTGCGTGAGATGGGAAAAGTGTGGATCGTGCTTCAGATTTCCTCCTGACCCTTTTAAATCACCAGTATGTTGGTAATTATTTGCCATTTCCGTAGCGTTTTGCACCGTAGTAGTCATGAGGTCGCTCTCTGCATCCTTAAGCCTATGATGCTTTTCGCAGAGAAACCTCTGTTGAGGCCCAGGTAACTTGGTATTTCCCATACCTGGCACCGGAGCCTTGGAAGATAGGATTGTGTTCAGTATTATTTCACCATCCTTTACCCAGTGTTTCAAGAACGGGAGCCCTCTTCAACCGTTAGCGTAGGAATCGTTCTTTGGAGATGAGATATTTTTCTGGGGTGGCAAGTGCATGGCCTCTGTCCGTCCTGGGTTTGTTGGACTAGAGCCAGACACCAGAAGTGCGCCTTTGTGGGAGAGGTGAATAGTGCGGATCCTGTTTCAGTCTAAAGACTGAAACAGGATCCGCACTTTTCACCGTTCCTTTCAGAATCATTTGATTCATCAGCTAGGAACGGCGATTCCTTCTCCAGACCAATCGAAGGCTAGGCCAAGTAACTCGATCTTTCCAAGAGGTGTGTGGCACAACTTTTGAAAAACCTCTAGGGGGAGAACTATTTGGTTTTTTTCCGTAGCACTTTTCACCGTAATTGTCATAAGGTTGGTCTCTGCATCTTTAAGGATACGAGCGTTTTTACAGATGAAAGCAGGCTGAGGCCCAGTAAACTTGGCATTTACAAGAGTTGGTCCTAGAGACTACAAAGAAAGTGTTCTTTTAAGTATTGTTTCACTGTGGTTTCACCATGATTTTCAGAACCCAAGCAGGTTTCTCACATTAGCGTAAGAATCCTGCCTGGTAGTTGAGATTTCGGGGTGGGGAGTAAGTGCGGGGCTTCTGGCAGCCCTGCCTTTGATTGGTTTACCTCCAGAGTTGGTAAGTGCATATTTGCGTGAGATGGGAAAAGTGTGGATCGTGCTTCAGATTTCCTCGTGACCCTTTTAAATCACCAGTATGTTGGTAATTATTTGCCATTTCCCTAGCGTTTTGCACCGTAGTAGTCATGAGGTCGGTCTCTGCATCCTTAAGCCTATGATGCTTTTCGGAGAGAAACCTCTGTTGAGGCCCAGGTAACTTGGTATTTCCCATACCTGGCACCGGAGCCTTGGAAGATAGGATTGTGTTCAGTATTATTTCACCATCCTTTACCCAGTGTTTCAAGAACGGGAGCCCTCTTCAACCGTTAGCGTAGAAATCGTTCTTTGGAGATGAGATATTTTTCTGGGGTGGCAAGTGCATGGCCTCTGTCAGTCCTGGGTTTGTTGGACTAGCGCCAGACAGGAGAAGTGCGCCTTTGTGGGAGAGGTGAATAGTGCGGATCCTGTTTCAGTCTAAAGACTGAAACAGGATCCGCACTTTTCACCGTTCCTTTCAGAATCATTTGATTCATCAGCTAGGAACGGCGATTCCTTCTCCAGACCAATCGAAGGCTAGGCCAAGTAACTCGATGTTTCCAAGAGGTGTGTGGCACAACTTTTGAAAAACCGCTAGGGGGAGAACTATTTGGTATTTTTCCGTAGCACTTTTCACCGTAATTGTCATAAGGTTGGTCTCTGCATCCTTAAGGATACGAGCGTTTTTACCGATGAAAGCAGGCTGAGGCCCTGTAAACTTGGCCTTTCCAAGAGTTGGTCCTAGAGACTACAAAGAAAGTGTTCCTTTAAGTATTATTCCACTGTGGTTTCACCATGATTTTCAGAACCCGAGCAGGTTTCTCACATTAGCATAAGAATCCTGCCTGGTAGTTGTGATTTCGGGGTGGGGAGTAAGTGCGGGGCTTCTGGCAGCCCTGCCTTTGATTGGTTTACCTCCAGAGTTGGTAAGTGCATATTTGCGTGAGATGGGAAAAGTGTGGATCGTGCTTCAGATTTCCTCCTGACCCTTTTAAATCACCAGTATGTTGGTAATTATTTGCCATTTCCGTAGCGTTTTGCACCGTAGTAGTCATGAGGTCGGTCTCTGCATCCTGAAGCCTATGATGCTTTTCGCAGAGAAACCTCTGCTGAGGCCCAGGTAACTTGGTATTTCCCATACCTGGCACCGGAGCCTTGAAAGATAGGGTTGTTTTCAGTATTATTTCACCATCCTTTACCCAGTGTTTCAAGAACGGGAGCCCTTTTCAACCGTTAGCGTAGGAATCCTTCTTTGGAGATGAGATATTTTTCTGGGGTGGCAAGTGCATGGCCTCTGTCAGTCCTGGGTTTGTTGGACTAGCGCCAGACAGGAGAAGTGCGCCTTTGTGGGAGAGGTGAATAGTGCGGATCCCGTTTCAGTCTAAAGACTGAAACAGGATCCGCACTTTTCACCGTTCCTTTCAGAATCATTTGATTCATCAGCTAGGAACGGCGATTCCTTCTCCAGACCAATCGAAGGCTAGGCCAAGTAACTCGATCTTTCCAAGAGGTGTGTGGCGCAACTTTTGAAAAACCGCTAGGGGGAGAACTATTTGGTATTTTTCCGTAGCACTTTTCACCGTAACTGTCATAAGGTTGGTCTCTGCATCCTTAAGGATACGAGCGTTTTTCCAGATGAAAGCAGGCTGAGGCCCAGTAAACTTGGCATTTCCAAGAGTTGGTCCTAGAGACTACAAAGAAAGTGTTCTTTTAAGTATTGTTTCACTGTGGTTTCACCATGATTTTCAGAACCCAAGCAGGTTTCTCACATTAGCGTAAGAATCCTGCCTGGTAGTTGAGATTTCGGGGTGGGGAGTAAGTGCGGGGCTTCTGGCAGCCCTGCCTTTGATTGGTTTACCTCCAGAGTTGGTAAGTGCATATTTGTGTGAGATGGGAAAAGTGTGGATCGTGCTTCAGATTTCCTCCTGACCCTTTTAAATCACCAGTATGTTGGTAATTATTTGCCATTTCCGTAGCGTTTTGCACCGTAGTAGTCATGAGGTCGCTCTCTGCATCCTTAAGCCTATGATGCTTTTCGCAGAGAAACCTCTGTTGAGGCCCAGGTAACTTGGTATTTCCCATACCTGGCACCGGAGCCTTGGAAGATAGGATTGTGTTCAGTATTATTTCACCATCCTTTACCCAGTGTTTCAAGAACGGGAGCCCTCTTCAACCGTTAGCGTAGGAATCGTTCTTTGGAGATGAGATATTTTTCTGGGGTGGCAAGTGCATGGCCTCTGTCCGTCCTGGGTTTGTTGGACTAGAGCCAGACACCAGAAGTGCGCCTTTGTGGGAGAGGTGAATAGTGCGGATCCTGTTTCAGTCTAAAGACTGAAACAGGATCCGCACTTTTCACCGTTCCTTTCAGAATCATTTGATTCATCAGCTAGGAACGGCGATTCCTTCTCCAGACCAATCGAAGGCTAGGCCAAGTAACTCGATCTTTCCAAGAGGTGTGTGGCACAACTTTTGAAAAACCGCTAGGGGGAGAACTATTTGGTATTTTTCCGTAGCACTTTTCACCGTAATTGTCATAAGGTTGGTCTCTGCATCCTTAAGGATACGAGCGTTTTTACAGATGAAAGCAGGCTGAGGCCCAGTAAACTTGGCATTTACAAGAGTTGGTCCTAGAGACTACAAAGAAAGTGTTCTTTTAAGTATTGTTTCACTGTGGTTTCACCATGATTTTCAGAACCCAAGCAGGTTTCTCACATTAGCGTAAGAATCCTGCCAGGTAGTTGAGATTTCGGGGTGGGGAGTAAGTGCGGGGCTTCTGGCAGCCCTGCCTTTGATTGGTTTACCTCCAGAGTTGGTAAGTGCATATTTGCGTGAGATGGGAAAAGTGTGGATCGTGCTTCAGATTTCCTCCTGACCCTTTTAAATCACCAGTATGTTGGTAATTATTTGCCATTTCCGTAGCGTTTTGCACCGTAGTAGTCATGAGGTCGCTCTCTGCATCCTTAAGCCTATGATGCTTTTCGCAGAGAAACCTCTGTTGAGGCCCAGGTAACTTGATATTTCCCATACCTGGCACCGGAGCCTTGGAAGATAGGATTGTGTTCAGTATTATTTCACCATCCTTTACCCAGTGTTTCAAGAACGGGAGCCCTCTTCAACCGTTAGCGTAGGAATCGTTCTTTGGAGATGAGATATTTTTCTGGGGTGGCAAGTGCATGGCCTCTGTCCGTCCTGGGTTTGTTGGACTAGAGCCAGACACCAGAAGTGCGCCTTTGTGGGAGAGGTGAATAGTGCGGATCCTGTTTCAGTCTAAAGACTGAAACAGGATCCGCACTTTTCACCGTTCCTTTCAGAATCATTTGATTCATCAGCTAGGAACGGCGATTCCTTCTCCAGACCAATCGAAGGCTAGGCCAAGTAACTCGATCTTTCCAAGAGGTGTGTGGCACAACTTTTGAAAAACCGCTAGGGGGAGAACTATTTGGTATTTTTCCGTAGCACTTTTCACCGTAATTGTCATAAGGTTGGTCTCTGCATCCTTAAGGATACGAGCGTTTTTACAGATGAAAGCAGGCTGAGGCCCAGTAAACTTGGCATTTACAAGAGTTGGTCCTAGAGACTACAAAGAAAGTGTTCTTTTAAGTATTGTTTCACTGTGGTTTCACCATGATTTTCAGAACCCAAGCAGGTTTCTCACATTAGCGTAAGAATCCTGCCTGGTAGTTGAGATTTCGGGGTCGGGAGTAAGTGCGGGGCTTCTGGCAGCCCTGCCTTTGATTGGTTTACCTCCAGAGTTGGTAAGTGCATATTTGCGTGAGATGGGAAAAGTGTGGATCGTGCTTCAGATTTCCTCCTGACCCTTTTAAATCACCAGTATGTTGGTAATTATTTGCCATTTCCGTAGCGTTTTGCACCGTAGTAGTCATGAGGTCGCTCTCTGCATCCTTAAGCCTATGATGCTTTTCGCAGAGAAACCTCTGTTGAGGCCCAGGTAACTTGGTATTTCCCATACCTGGCACCGGAGCCTTGGAAGATAGGATTGTGTTCAGTATTATTTCACCATCCTTTACCCAGTGTTTCAAGAACGGGAGCCCTCTTCAACCGTTAGCTTAGGAATCGTTCTTTGGAGATGAGATATTTTTCTGGGGTGGCAAGTGCATGGCCTCTGTCCGTCCTGGGTGTGTTGGACTAGAGCCAGACACCAGAAGTGCGCCTTTGTGGGAGAGGTGAATAGTGCGGATCCTGTTTCAGTCTAAAGACTGAAACAGGATCCGCACTTTTCACCGTTCCTTTCAGAATCATTTGATTCATCAGCTAGGAACGGCGATTCCTTCTCCAGACCAATCGAAGGCTAGGCCAAGTAACTCGATCTTTCCAAGAGGTGTGTGGCACAACTTTTGAAAAACCTCTAGGGGGAGAACTATTTGGTATTTTTCCGTAGCACTTTTCACCGTAACTGTCATAAGGTTGGTCTCTGCATCCTTAAGGATACGAGCGTTTTTCCAGATGAAAGCAGGCTGAGGCCCAGTAAACTTGGCATTTCCAAGAGTTGGTCCTAGAGACTACAAAGAAAGTGTTCTTTTAAGTATTGTTTCACTGTGGTTTCACCATGATTTTCAGAACCCAAGCAGGTTTCTCACATTAGCGTAAGAATCCTGCCTGGTAGTTGAGATTTCGGGGTCGGGAGTAAGTGCGGGGCTTCTGGCAGCCCTGCCTTTGATTGGTTTACCTCCAGAGTTGGTAAGTGCATATTTGTGTGAGATGGGAAAAGTGTGGATCGTGCTTCAGATTTCCTCCTGACCCTTTTAAATCACCAGTATGTTGGTAATTATTTGCCATTTCCGTAGCGTTTTGCACCGTAGTAGTCATGAGGTCGCTCTCTGCATCCTTAAGCCTATGATGCTTTTCGCAGAGAAACCTCTGTTGAGGCCCAGGTAACTTGGTATTTCCCATACCTGGCACCGGAGCCTTGGAAGATAGGATTGTGTTCAGTATTATTTCACCATCCTTTACCCAGTGTTTCAAGAACGGGAGCCCTCTTCAACCGTTAGCGTAGGAATCGTTCTTTGGAGATGAGATATTTTTCTGGGGTGGCAAGTGCATGGCCTCTGTCCGTCCTGGGTTTGTTGGACTAGAGCCAGACACCAGAAGTGCGCCTTTGTGGGAGAGGTGAATAGTGCGGATCCTGTTTCAGTCTAAAGACTGAAACAGGATCCGCACTTTTCACCGTTCCTTTCAGAATCATTTGATTCATCAGCTAGGAACGGCGATTCCTTCTCCAGACCAATCGAAGGCTAGGCCAAGTAACTCGATCTTTCCAAGAGGTGTGTGGCACAACTTTTGAAAAACCGCTAGGGGGAGAACTATTTGGTATTTTTCCGTAGCACTTTTCACCGTAATTGTCATAAGGTTGGTCTCTGCATCCTTAAGGATACGAGCGTTTTTACAGATGAAAGCAGGCTGAGGCCCAGTAAACTTGGCATTTACAAGAGTTGGTCCTAGAGACTACAAAGAAAGTGTTCTTTTAAGTATTGTTTCACTGTGGTTTCACCATGATTTTCAGAACCCAAGCAGGTTTCTCACATTAGCGTAAGAATCCTGCCTGGTAGTTGAGATTTCGGGGTGGGGAGTAAGTGCGGGGCTTCTGGCAGCCCTGCCTTTGATTAGTTTACCTCCATAGTTGGTAAGTGCATATTTGCGTGAGATGGGAAAAGTGTGGATCGTGCTTCAGATTTCCTCGTGACCCTTTTAAATCACCAGTATGTTGGTAATTATTTGCCATTTCCCTAGCGTTTTGCACCGTAGTAGTCATGAGGTCGGTCTCTGCATCCTTAAGCCTATGATGCTTTTCGGAGAGAAACCTCTGTTGAGGCCCAGGTAACTTGGTATTTCCCATACCTGGCACCGGAGCCTTGGAAGATAGGATTGTGTTCAGTATTATTTCACCATCCTTTACCCAGTGTTTCAAGAACGGGAGCCCTCTTCAACCGTTAGCGTAGAAATCGTTCTTTGGAGATGAGATATTTTTCTGGGGTGGCAAGTGCATGGCCTCTGTCAGTCCTGGGTTTGTTGGACTAGCGCCAGACAGGAGAAGTGCGCCTTTGTGGGAGAGGTGAATAGTGCGGATCCTGTTTCAGTCTAAAGACTGAAACAGGATCCGCACTTTTCACCGTTCCTTTCAGAATCATTTGATTCATCAGCTAGGAACGGCGATTCCTTCTCCAGACCAATCGAAGGCTAGGCCAAGTAACTCGATCTTTCCAAGAGGTGTGTGGCACAACTTTTGAAAAACCGCTAGGGGGAGAACTATTTGGTATTTTTCCGTAGCACTTTTCACCGTAATTGTCATAAGGTTGGTCTCTGCATCCTTAAGGATACGAGCGTTTTTACCGATGAAAGCAGGCTGAGGCCCTGTAAACTTGGCCTTTCCAAGAGTTGGTCCTAGAGACTACAAAGAAAGTGTTCCTTTAAGTATTATTCCACTGTGGTTTCACCATGATTTTCAGAACCCGAGCAGGTTTCTCACATTAGCATAAGAATCCTGCCTGGTAGTTGTGATTTCGGGGTGGGGAGTAAGTGCGGGGCTTCTGGCAGCCCTGCCTTTGATTGGTTTACCTCCAGAGTTGGTAAGTGCATATTTGCGTGAGATGGGAAAAGTGTGGATCGTGCTTCAGATTTCCTCCTGACCCTTTTAAATCACCAGTATGTTGGTAATTATTTGCCATTTCCGTAGCGTTTTGCACCGTAGTAGTCATGAGGTCGCTCTCTGCATCCTTAAGCCTATGATGCTTTTCCCAGAGAAACCTCTGTTGAGGCCCAGGTAACTTGGTATTTCCCATACCTGGCACCGGAGCCTTGGAAGATAGGATTGTGTTCAGTATTATTTCACCATCCTTTACCCAGTGTTTCAAGAACGGGAGCCCTCTTCAACCGTTAGCGTAGGAATCGTTCTTTGGAGATGAGATATTTTTCTGGGGTGGCAAGTGCATGGCCTCTGTCCGTCCTGGGTTTGTTGGACTAGAGCCAGACACCAGAAGTGCGCCTTTGTGGGAGAGGTGAATAGTGCGGATCCTGTTTCAGTCTAAAGACTGAAACAGGATCCGCACTTTTCACCGTTCCTTTCAGAATCATTTGATTCATCAGCTAGGAACGGCGATTCCTTCTCCAGACCAATCGAAGGCTAGGCCAAGTAACTCGATCTTTCCAAGAGGTGTGTGGCACAACTTTTGAAAAACCGCTAGGGGGAGAACTATTTGGTATTTTTCCGTAGCACTTTTCACCGTAACTGTCATAAGGTTGGTCTCTGCATCCTTAAGGATACGAGCGTTTTTCCAGATGAAAGCAGGCTGAGGCCCAGTAAACTTGGCATTTCCAAGAGTTGGTCCTAGAGACTACAAAGAAAGTGTTCTTTTAAGTATTGTTTCCCTGTGGTTTCACCATGATTTTCAGAACCCAAGCAGGTTTCTCACATTAGCGTAAGAATCCTGCCTGGTAGTTGAGATTTCGGGGTCGGGAGTAAGTGCGGGGCTTCTGGCAGCCCTGCCTTTGATTGGTTTACCTCCAGAGTTGGTAAGTGCATATTTGTGTGAGATGGGAAAAGTGTGGATCGTGCTTCAGATTTCCTCCTGACCCTTTTAAATCACCAGTATGTTGGTAATTATTTGCCATTTCCGTAGCGTTTTGCACCGTAGTATTCATGAGGTCGCTCTCTGCATCCTTAAGCCTATGATGCTTTTCGCAGAGAAACCTCTGTTGAGGCCCAGGTAACTTGGTATTTCCCATACCTGGCACCGGAGCCTTGGAAGATAGGATTGTGTTCAGTATTATTTCACCATCCTTTACCCAGTGTTTCAAGAACGGGAGCCCTCTTCAACCGTTAGCGTAGGAATCGTTCTTTGGAGATGAGATATTTTTCTGGGGTGGCAAGTGCATGGCCTCTGTCCGTCCTGGGTTTGTTGGACTAGAGCCAGACACCAGAAGTGTGCCTTTGTGGGAGAGGTGAATAGTGCGGATCCTGTTTCAGTCTAAAGACTGAAACAGGATCCGCACTTTTCACCGTTCCTTTCAGAATCATTTGATTCATCAGCTAGGAACGGCGATTCCTTCTCCAGACCAATCGAAGGCTAGGCCAAGTAACTCGATCTTTCCAAGAGGTGTGTGGCACAACTTTTGAAAAACCTCTAGGGGGAGAACTATTTGGTATTTTTCCGTAGCACTTTTCACCGTAATTGTCATAAGGTTGGTCTCTGCATCCTTAAGGATACGAGCGTTTTTACAGATGAAAGCAGGCTGAGGCCCAGTAAACTTGGCATTTACAAGAGTTGGTCCTAGAGACTACAAAGAAAGTGTTCTTTTAAGTATTGTTTCACTGTGGTTTCACCATGATTTTCAGAACCCAAGCAGGTTTCTCACATTAGCGTAAGAATCCTGCCTGGTAGTTGAGATTTCGGGGTGGGGAGTAAGTGCGGGGCTTCTGGCAGCCCTGCCTTTGATTGGTTTACCTCCAGAGTTGGTAAGTGCATATTTGCGTGAGATGGGAAAAGTGTGGATCGTGCTTCAAATTTCCTCCTGACCCTTTTAAATCACCAGTATGTTGGTAATTATTTGCCATTTCCGTAGCGTTTTGCACCGTAGTAGTCATGAGGTCGCTCTCTGCATCCTTAAGCCTATGATGCTTTTCCCAGAGAAACCTCTGTTGAGGCCCAGGTAACTTGGTATTTCCCATACCTGGCACCGGAGCCTTGGAAGATAGGATTGTGTTCAGTATTATTTCACCATCCTTTACCCAGTGTTTCAAGAACGGGAGCCCTCTTCAACCGTTAGCGTAGGAATCGTTCTTTGGAGATGAGATATTTTTCTGGGGTGGCAAGTGCATGGCCTCTGTCCGTCCTGGGTTTGTTGGACTAGAGCCAGACACCAGAAGTGCGCCTTTGTGGGAGAGGTGAATAGTGCGGATCCTGTTTCAGTCTAAAGACTGAAACAGGATCCGCACTTTTCACCGTTCCTTTCAGAATCATTTGATTCATCAGCTAGGAACGGCGATTCCTTCTCCAGACCAATCGAAGGCTAGGCCAAGTAACTCGATCTTTCCAAGAGGTGTGTGGCACAACTTTTGAAAAACGGCTAGGGGGAGAACTATTTGGTATTTTTCCGTAGCACTTTTCACCGTAACTGTCATAAGGTTGGTCTCTGCATCCTTAAGGATACGAGCGTTTTTCCAGATGAAAGCAGGCTGAGGCCCAGTAAACTTGGCATTTCCAAGAGTTGGTCCTAGAGACTACAAAGAAAGTGTTCTTTTAAGTATTGTTTCCCTGTGGTTTCACCATGATTTTCAGAACCCAAGCAGGTTTCTCACATTAGCGTAAGAATCCTGCCTGGTAGTTGAGATTTCGGGGTCGGGAGTAAGTGCGGGGCTTCTGGCAGCCCTGCCTTTGATTGGTTTACCTCCAGAGTTGGTAAGTGCATATTTGTGTGAGATGGGAAAAGTGTGGATCGTGCTTCAGATTTCCTCCTGACCCTTTTAAATCACCAGTATGTTGGTAATTATTTGCCATTTCCGTAGCGTTTTGCACCGTAGTATTCATGAGGTCGCTCTCTGCATCCTTAAGCCTATGATGCTTTTCGCAGAGAAACCTCTGTTGAGGCCCAGGTAACTTGGTATTTCCCATACCTGGCACCGGAGCCTTGGAAGATAGGATTGTGTTCAGCATTATTTCACCATCCTTTACCCAGTGTTTCAAGAACGGGAGCCCTCTTCAACCGTTAGCGTAGGAATCGTTCTTTGGAGATGAGATATTTTTCTGGGGTGGCAAGTGCATGGCCTCTGTCCGTCCTGGGTTTGTTGGACTAGAGCCAGACACCAGAAGTGCGCCTTTGTGGGAGAGGTGAATAGTGCGGATCCTGTTTCAGTCTAAAGACTGAAACAGGATCCGCACTTTTCACCGTTCCTTTCAGAATCATTTGATTCATCAGCTAGGAACGGCGATTCCTTCTCCAGACCAATCGAAGGCTAGGCCAAGTAACTCGATCTTTCCAAGAGGTGTGTGGCACAACTTTTGAAAAACCTCTAGGGGGAGAACTATTTGGTATTTTTCCGTAGCACTTTTCACCGTAATTGTCATAAGGTTGGTCTCTGCATCCTTAAGGATACGAGCGTTTTTACAGATGAAAGCAGGCTGAGGCCCAGTAAACTTGGCATTTACAAGAGTTGGTCCTAGAGACTACAAAGAAAGTGTTCTTTTAAGTATTGTTTCACTGTGGTTTCACCATGATTTTCAGAACCCAAGCAGGTTTCTCACATTAGCGTAAGAATCCTGCCTGGTAGTTGAGATTTCGGGGTGGGGAGTAAGTGCGGGGCTTCTGGCAGCCCTGCCTTTGATTGGTTTACCTCCAGAGTTGGTAAGTGCATATTTGCGTGAGATGGGAAAAGTGTGGATCGTGCTTCAGATTTCCTCCTGACCCTTTTAAATCACCAGTATGTTGGTAATTATTTGCCATTTCCGTAGCGTTTTGCACCGTAGTAGTCATGAGGTCGCTCTCTGCATCCTTAAGCCTATGATGCTTTTCCCAGAGAAACCTCTGTTGAGGCCCAGGTAACTTGGTATTTCCCATACCTGGCACCGGAGCCTTGGAAGATAGGATTGTGTTCAGTATTATTTCACCATCCTTTACCCAGTGTTTCAAGAACGGGAGCCCTCTTCAACCGTTAGCGTAGGAATCGTTCTTTGGAGATGAGATATTTTTCTGGGGTGGCAAGTGCATGGCCTCTGTCCGTCCTGGGTTTGTTGGACTAGAGCCAGACACCAGAAGTGCGCCTTTGTGGGAGAGGTGAATAGTGCGGATCCTGTTTCAGTCTAAAGACTGAAACAGGATCCGCACTTTTCACCGTTCCTTTCAGAATCATTTGATTCATCAGCTAGGAACGGCGATTCCTTCTCCAGACCAATCGAAGGCTAGGCCAAGTAACTCGATCTTTCCAAGAGGTGTGTGGCACAACTTTTGAAAAACCGCTAGGGGGAGAACTATTTGGTATTTTTCCGTAGCACTTTTCACCGTAATTGTCATAAGGTTGGTCTCTGCATCCTTAAGGATACGAGCGTTTTTACAGATGAAAGCAGGCTGAGGCCCAGTAAACTTGGCATTTACAAGAGTTGGTCCTAGAGACTACAAAGAAAGTGTTCTTTTAAGTATTGTTTCACTGTGGTTTCACCATGATTTTCAGAACCCAAGCAGGTTTCTCACATTAGCGTAAGAATCCTGCCTGGTAGTTGAGATTTCGGGGTGGGGAGTAAGTGCGGGGCTTCTGGCAGCCCTGCCTTTGATTGGTTTACCTCCAGAGTTGGTAAGTGCATATTTGCGTGAGATGGGAAAAGTGTGGATCGTGCTTCAGATTTCCTCCTGACCCTTTTAAATCACCAGTATGTTGGTAATTATTTGCCATTTCCGTAGCGTTTTGCACCGTAGTAGTCATGAGGTCGCTCTCTGCATCCTTAAGCCTATGATGCTTTTCGCAGAGAAACCTCTGTTGAGGCCCAGGTAACTTGGTATTTCCCATACCTGGCACCGGAGCCTTGGAAGATAGGATTGTGTTCAGTATTATTTCACCATCCTTTACCCAGTGTTTCAAGAACGGGAGCCCTCTTCAACCGTTAGCGTAGGAATCGTTCTTTGGAGATGAGATATTTTTCTGGGGTGGCAA
Source organism: Lemur catta (assembly GCF_020740605.2). Lineage (NCBI taxonomy): Eukaryota > Metazoa > Chordata > Mammalia > Primates > Lemuridae > Lemur > Lemur catta. Next base: position 28,726,257 of record NC_059155.1, on the reverse strand, counting down.
GTGCATGGCCTCTGTCCGTCCTGGGTTTGTTGGACTAGAGCCAGACACCAGAAGTGCGCCTTTGTGGGAGAGGTGAATAGTGCGGATCCTGTTTCAGTCTAAAGACTGAAACAGGATCCGCACTTTTCACCGTTCCTTTCAGAATCATTTGATTCATCAGCTAGGAACGGCGATTCCTTCTCCAGACCAATCGAAGGCTAGGCCAAGTAACTCGATCTTTCCAAGAGGTGTGTGGCACAACTTTTGAAAAACGGCTAGGGGGAGAACTATTTGGTATTTTTCCGTAGCACTTTTCACCGTAACTGTCATAAGGTTGGTCTCTGCATCCTTAAGGATACGAGCGTTTTTCCAGATGAAAGCAGGCTGAGGCCCAGTAAACTTGGCATTTCCAAGAGTTGGTCCTAGAGACTACAAAGAAAGTGTTCTTTTAAGTATTGTTTCCCTGTGGTTTCACCATGATTTTCAGAACCCAAGCAGGTTTCTCACATTAGCGTAAGAATCCTGCCTGGTAGTTGAGATTTCGGGGTCGGGAGTAGGTGCGGGGCTTCTGGCAGCCCTGCCTTTGATTGGTTTACCTCCAGAGTTGGTAAGTGCATATTTGTGTGAGATGGGAAAAGTGTGGATCGTGCTTCAGATTTCCTCCTGACCCTTTTAAATCACCAGTATGTTGGTAATTATTTGCCATTTCCGTAGCGTTTTGCACCGTAGTAGTCATGAGGTCGCTCTCTGCATCCTTAAGCCTATGATGCTTTTCGCAGAGAAACCTCTGTTGAGGCCCAGGTAACTTGGTATTTCCCATACCTGGCACCGGAGCCTTGGAAGATAGGATTGTGTTCAGCATTATTTCACCATCCTTTACCCAGTGTTTCAAGAACGGGAGCCCTCTTCAACCGTTAGCGTAGGAATCGTTCTTTGGAGATGAGATATTTTTCTGGGGTGGCAAGTGCATGGCCTCTGTCCGTCCTGGGTTTGTTGGACTAGAGCCAGACACCAGAAGTGCGCCTTTGTGGGAGAGGTGAATAGTGCGGATCCTGTTTCAGTCTAAAGACTGAAACAGGATCCGCACTTTTCACCGTTCCTTTCAGAATCATTTGATTCATCAGCTAGGAACGGCGATTCCTTCTCCAGACCAATCGAAGGCTAGGCCAAGTAACTCGATCTTTCCAAGAGGTGTGTGGCACAACTTTTGAAAAACGGCTAGGGGGAGAACTATTTGGTATTTTTCCGTAGCACTTTTCACCGTAACTGTCATAAGGTTGGTCTCTGCATCCTTAAGGATACGAGCGTTTTTCCAGATGAAAGCAGGCTGAGGCCCAGTAAACTTGGCATTTCCAAGAGTTGGTCCTAGAGACTACAAAGAAAGTGTTCTTTTAAGTATTGTTTCCCTGTGGTTTCACCATGATTTTCAGAACCCAAGCAGGTTTCTCACATTAGCGTAAGAATCCTGCCTGGTAGTTGAGATTTCGGGGTCGGGAGTAAGTGCGGGGCTTCTGGCAGCCCTGCCTTTGATTGGTTTACCTCCAGAGTTGGTAAGTGCATATTTGTGTGAGATGGGAAAAGTGTGGATCGTGCTTCAGATTTCCTCCTGACCCTTTTAAATCACCAGTATGTTGGTAATTATTTGCCATTTCCGTAGCGTTTTGCACCGTAGTAGTCATGAGGTCGCTCTCTGCATCCTTAAGCCTATGATGCTTTTCGCAGAGAAACCTCTGTTGAGGCCCAGGTAACTTGGTATTTCCCATACCTGGCACCGGAGCCTTGGAAGATAGGATTGTGTTCAGCATTATTTCACCATCCTTTACCCAGTGTTTCAAGAACGGGAGCCCTCTTCAACCGTTAGCGTAGGAATCGTTCTTTGGAGATGAGATATTTTTCTGGGGTGGCAAGTGCATGGCCTCTGTCCGTCCTGGGTTTGTTGGACTAGAGCCAGACACCAGAAGTGCGCCTTTGTGGGAGAGGTGAATAGTGCGGATCCTGTTTCAGTCTAAAGACTGAAACAGGATCCGCACTTTTCACCGTTCCTTTCAGAATCATTTGATTCATCAGCTAGGAACGGCGATTCCTTCTCCAGACCAATCGAAGGCTAGGCCAAGTAACTCGATCTTTCCAAGAGGTGTGTGGCACAACTTTTGAAAAACCGCTAGGGGGAGAACTATTTGGTATTTTTCCGTAGCACTTTTCACCGTAATTGTCATAAGTTTGGTCTCTGCATCCTTAAGGATACGAGCGTTTTTACAGATGAAAGCAGGCTGAGGCCCAGTAAACTTGGCATTTACAAGAGTTGGTCCTAGAGACTACAAAGAAAGTGTTCTTTTAAGTATTGTTTCACTGTGGTTTCACCATGATTTTCAGAACCCAAGCAGGTTTCTCACATTAGCGTAAGAATCCTGCCTGGTAGTTGAGATTTCGGGGTGGGGAGTAAGTGCGGGGCTTCTGGCAGCCCTGCCTTTGATTGGTTTACCTCCAGAGTTGGTAAGTGCATATTTGTGTGAGATGGGAAAAGTGTGGATCGTGCTTCAGATTTCCTCCTGACCCTTTTAAATCACCAGTATGTTGGTAATTATTTGCCATTTCCGTAGCGTTTTGCACCGTAGTAGTCATGAGGTCGCTCTCTGCATCCTTAAGCCTATGATGCTTTTCGCAGAGAAACCTCTGTTGAGGCCCAGGTAACTTGGTATTTCCCATACCTGGCACCGGAGCCTTGGAAGATAGGATTGTGTTCAGTATTATTTCACCATCCTTTACCCAGTGTTTCAAGAACGGGAGCCCTCTTCAACCGTTAGCGTAGGAATCGTTCTTTGGAGATGAGATATTTTTCTGGGGTGGCAAGTGCATGGCCTCTGTCCGTCCTGGGTTTGTTGGACTAGAGCCAGACACCAGAAGTGCGCCTTTGTGGGAGAGGTGAATAGTGCGGATCCTGTTTCAGTCTAAAGACTGAAACAGGATCCGCACTTTTCACCGTTCCTTTCAGAATCATTTGATTCATCAGCTAGGAACGGCGATTCCTTCTCCAGACCAATCGAAGGCTAGGCCAAGTAACTCGATCTTTCCAAGAGGTGTGTGGCACAACTTTTGAAAAACCGCTAGGGGGAGAACTATTTGGTATTTTTCCGTAGCACTTTTCACCGTAATTGTCATAAGGTTGGTCTCTGCATCCTTAAGGATACGAGCGTTTTTACAGATGAAAGCAGGCTGAGGCCCAGTAAACTTGGCATTTACAAGAGTTGGTCCTAGAGACTACAAAGAAAGTGTTCTTTTAAGTATTGTTTCACTGTGGTTTCACCATGATTTTCAGAACCCAAGCAGGTTTCTCACATTAGCGTAAGAATCCTGCCTGGTAGTTGAGATTTCGGGGTGGGGAGTAAGTGCGGGGCTTCTGGCAGCCCTGCCTTTGATTGGTTTACCTCCAGAGTTGGTAAGTGCATATTTGCGTGAGATGGGAAAAGTGTGGATCGTGCTTCAGATTTCCTCCTGACCCTTTTAAATCACCAGTATGTTGGTAATTATTTGCCATTTCCGTAGCGTTTTGCACCGTAGTAGTCATGAGGTCGCCCTCTGCATCCTTAAGCCTATGATGCTTTTCGCAGAGAAACCTCTGTTGAGGCCCAGGTAACTTGGTATTTCCCATACCTGGCACCGGAGCCTTGGAAGATAGGATTGTGTTCAGTATTATTTCACCATCCTTTACCCAGTGTTTCAAGAACGGGAGCCCTCTTCAACCGTTAGCGTAGGAATCGTTCTTTGGAGATGAGATATTTTTCTGGGGTGGCAAGTGCGTGGCCTCTGTCCGTCCTGGGTTTGTTGGACTAGAGCCAGACACCAGAAGTGCGCCTTTGTGGGAGAGGTGAATAGTGCGGATCCTGTTTCAGTCTAAAGACTGAAACAGGATCCGCACTTTTCACCGTTCCTTTCAGAATCATTTCATTCATCAGCTAGGAACGGCGATTCCTTCTCCAGACCAATCGAAGGCTAGGCCAAGTAACTCGATCTTTCCAAGAGGTGTGTGGCACAACTTTTGAAAAACCGCTAGGGGGAGAACTATTTGGTATTTTTCCGTAGCACTTTTCACCGTAATTGTCATAAGGTTGGTCTCTGCATCCTTAAGGATACGAGCGTTTTTACAGATGAAAGCAGGCTGAGGCCCAGTAAACTTGGCATTTACAAGAGTTGGTCCTAGAGACTACAAAGAAAGTGTTCTTTTAAGTATTGTTTCACTGTGGTTTCACCATGATTTTCAGAACCCAAGCAGGTTTCTCACATTAGCGTAAGAATCCTGCCTGGTAGTTGAGATTTCGGGGTGGGGAGTAAGTGCGGGGCTTCTGGCAGCCCTGCCTTTGATTGGTTTACCTCCAGACTTGGTAAGTGCATATTTGCGTGAGATGGGAAAAGTGTGGATCGTGCTTCAGATTTCCTCCTGACCCTTTTAAATCACCAGTATGTTGGTAATTATTTGCCATTTCCGTAGCGTTTTGCACCGTAGTAGTCATGAGGTCGCTCTCTGCATCCTTAAGCCTATGATGCTTTTCGCAGAGAAACCTCTGTTGAGGCCCAGGTAACTTGGTATTTCCCATACCTGGCACCGGAGCCTTGGAAGATAGGATTGTGTTCAGTATTATTTCACCATCCTTTACCCAGTGTTTCAAGAACGGGAGCCCTCTTCAACCGTTAGCGTAGGAATCGTTCTTTGGAGATGAGATATTTTTCTGGGGTGGCAAGTGCATGGCCTCTGTCCGTCCTGGGTTTGTTGGACTAGAGCCAGACACCAGAAGTGCGCCTTTGTGGGAGAGGTGAATAGTGCGGATCCTGTTTCAGTCTAAAGACTGAAACAGGATCCGCACTTTTCACCGTTCCTTTCAGAATCATTTGATTCATCAGCTAGGAACGGCGATTCCTTCTCCAGACCAATCGAAGGCTAGGCCAAGTAACTCGATCTTTCCAAGAGGTGTGTGGCACAACTTTTGAAAAACCGCTAGGGGGAGAACTATTTGGTATTTTTCCGTAGCACTTTTCACCGTAATTGTCATAAGGTTGGTCTCTGCATCCTTAAGGATACGAGCGTTTTTACAGATGAAAGCAGGCTGAGGCCCAGTAAACTTGGCATTTACAAGAGTTGGTCCTAGAGACTACAAAGAAAGTGTTCTTTTAAGTATTGTTTCACTGTGGTTTCACCATGATTTTCAGAACCCAAGCAGGTTTCTCACATTAGCGTAAGAATCCTGCCTGGTAGTTGAGATTTCGGGGTCGGGAGTAAGTGCGGGGCTTCTGGCAGCCCTGCCTTTGATTGGTTTACCTCCAGAGTTGGTAAGTGCATATTTGCGTGAGATGGGAAAAGTGTGGATCGTGCTTCAGATTTCCTCCTGACCCTTTTAAATCACCAGTATGTTGGTAATTATTTGCCATTTCCGTAGCGTTTTGCACCGTAGTAGTCATGAGGTCGCTCTCTGCATCCTTAAGCCTATGATGCTTTTCGCAGAGAAACCTCTGTTGAGGCCCAGGTAACTTGGTATTTCCCATACCTGGCACCGGAGCCTTGGAAGATAGGATTGTGTTCAGTATTATTTCACCATCCTTTACCCAGTGTTTCAAGAACGGGAGCCCTCTTCAACCGTTAGCTTAGGAATCGTTCTTTGGAGATGAGATATTTTTCTGGGGTGGCAAGTGCATGGCCTCTGTCCGTCCTGGGTGTGTTGGACTAGAGCCAGACACCAGAAGTGCGCCTTTGTGGGAGAGGTGAATAGTGCGGATCCTGTTTCAGTCTAAAGACTGAAACAGGATCCGCACTTTTCACCGTTCCTTTCAGAATCATTTGATTCATCAGCTAGGAACGGCGATTCCTTCTCCAGACCAATCGAAGGCTAGGCCAAGTAACTCGATCTTTCCAAGAGGTGTGTGGCACAACTTTTGAAAAACCTCTAGGGGGAGAACTATTTGGTATTTTTCCGTAGCACTTTTCACCGTAACTGTCATAAGGTTGGTCTCTGCATCCTTAAGGATACGAGCGTTTTTCCAGATGAAAGCAGGCTGAGGCCCAGTAAACTTGGCATTTCCAAGAGTTGGTCCTAGAGACTACAAAGAAAGTGTTCTTTTAAGTATTGTTTCACTGTGGTTTCACCATGATTTTCAGAACCCAAGCAGGTTTCTCACATTAGCGTAAGAATCCTGCCTGGTAGTTGAGATTTCGGGGTCGGGAGTAAGTGCGGGGCTTCTGGCAGCCCTGCCTTTGATTGGTTTACCTCCAGAGTTGGTAAGTGCATATTTGTGTGAGATGGGAAAAGTGTGGATCGTGCTTCAGATTTCCTCCTGACCCTTTTAAATCACCAGTATGTTGGTAATTATTTGCCATTTCCGTAGCGTTTTGCACCGTAGTAGTCATGAGGTCGCTCTCTGCATCCTTAAGCCTATGATGCTTTTCGCAGAGAAACCTCTGTTGAGGCCCAGGTAACTTGGTATTTCCCATACCTGGCACCGGAGCCTTGGAAGATAGGATTGTGTTCAGTATTATTTCACCATCCTTTACCCAGTGTTTCAAGAACGGGAGCCCTCTTCAACCGTTAGCGTAGGAATCGTTCTTTGGAGATGAGATATTTTTCTGGGGTGGCAAGTGCATGGCCTCTGTCCGTCCTGGGTTTGTTGGACTAGAGCCAGACACCAGAAGTGCGCCTTTGTGGGAGAGGTGAATAGTGCGGATCCTGTTTCAGTCTAAAGACTGAAACAGGATCCGCACTTTTCACCGTTGCTTTCAGAATCATTTGATTCATCAGCTAGGAACGGCGATTCCTTCTCCAGACCAATCGAAGGCTAGGCCAAGTAACTCGATCTTTCCAAGAGGTGTGTGGCACAACTTTTGAAAAACCGCTAGGGGGAGAACTATTTGGTATTTTTCCGTAGCACTTTTCACCGTAATTGTCATAAGGTTGGTCTCTGCATCCTTAAGGATACGAGCGTTTTTACAGATGAAAGCAGGCTGAGGCCCAGTAAACTTGGCATTTACAAGAGTTGGTCCTAGAGACTACAAAGAAAGTGTTCTTTTAAGTATTGTTTCACTGTGGTTTCACCATGATTTTCAGAACCCAAGCAGGTTTCTCACATTAGCGTAAGAATCCTGCCTGGTAGTTGAGATTTCGGGGTGGGGAGTAAGTGCGGGGCTTCTGGCAGCCCTGCCTTTGATTAGTTTACCTCCATAGTTGGTAAGTGCATATTTGCGTGAGATGGGAAAAGTGTGGATCGTGCTTCAGATTTCCTCGTGACCCTTTTAAATCACCAGTATGTTGGTAATTATTTGCCATTTCCCTAGCGTTTTGCACCGTAGTAGTCATGAGGTCGGTCTCTGCATCCTTAAGCCTATGATGCTTTTCGGAGAGAAACCTCTGTTGAGGCCCAGGTAACTTGGTATTTCCCATACCTGGCACCGGAGCCTTGGAAGATAGGATTGTGTTCAGTATTATTTCACCATCCTTTACCCAGTGTTTCAAGAACGGGAGCCCTCTTCAACCGTTAGCGTAGAAATCGTTCTTTGGAGATGAGATATTTTTCTGGGGTGGCAAGTGCATGGCCTCTGTCAGTCCTGGGTTTGTTGGACTAGCGCCAGACAGGAGAAGTGCGCCTTTGTGGGAGAGGTGAATAGTGCGGATCCTGTTTCAGTCTAAAGACTGAAACAGGATCCGCACTTTTCACCGTTCCTTTCAGAATCATTTGATTCATCAGCTAGGAACGGCGATTCCTTCTCCAGACCAATCGAAGGCTAGGCCAAGTAACTCGATCTTTCCAAGAGGTGTGTGGCACAACTTTTGAAAAACCGCTAGGGGGAGAACTATTTGGTATTTTTCCGTAGCACTTTTCACCGTAATTGTCATAAGGTTGGTCTCTGCATCCTTAAGGATACGAGCGTTTTTACCGATGAAAGCAGGCTGAGGCCCTGTAAACTTGGCCTTTCCAAGAGTTGGTCCTAGAGACTACAAAGAAAGTGTTCCTTTAAGTATTATTCCACTGTGGTTTCACCATGATTTTCAGAACCCGAGCAGGTTTCTCACATTAGCATAAGAATCCTGCCTGGTAGTTGTGATTTCGGGGTGGGGAGTAAGTGCGGGGCTTCTGGCAGCCCTGCCTTTGATTGGTTTACCTCCAGAGTTGGTAAGTGCATATTTGCGTGAGATGGGAAAAGTGTGGATCGTGCTTCAGATTTCCTCCTGACCCTTTTAAATCACCAGTATGTTGGTAATTATTTGCCATTTCCGTAGCGTTTTGCACCGTAGTAGTCATGAGGTCGCTCTCTGCATCCTTAAGCCTATGATGCTTTTCGCAGAGAAACCTCTGTTGAGGCCCAGGTAACTTGGTATTTCCCATACCTGGCACCGGAGCCTTGGAAGATAGGATTGTGTTCAGTATTATTTCACCATCCTTTACCCAGTGTTTCAAGAACGGGAGCCCTCTTCAACCGTTAGCGTAGGAATCGTTCTTTGGAGATGAGATATTTTTCTGGGGTGGCAAGTGCATGGCCTCTGTCCGTCCTGGGTTTGTTGGACTAGAGCCAGACACCAGAAGTGCGCCTTTGTGGGAGAGGTGAATAGTGCGGATCCTGTTTCAGTCTAAAGACTGAAACAGGATCCGCACTTTTCACCGTTCCTTTCAGAATCATTTGATTCATCAGCTAGGAACGGCGATTCCTTCTCCAGACCAATCGAAGGCTAGGCCAAGTAACTCGATCTTTCCAAGAGGTGTGTGGCACAACTTTTGAAAAACCTCTAGGGGGAGAACTATTTGGTTTTTTTCCGTAGCACTTTTCACCGTAATTGTCATAAGGTTGGTCTCTGCATCTTTAAGGATACGAGCGTTTTTACAGATGAAAGCAGGCTGAGGCCCAGTAAACTTGGCATTTACAAGAGTTGGTCCTAGAGACTACAAAGAAAGTGTTCTTTTAAGTATTGTTTCACTGTGGTTTCACCATGATTTTCAGAACCCAAGCAGGTTTCTCACATTAGCGTAAGAATCCTGCCTGGTAGTTGAGATTTCGGGGTGGGGAGTAAGTGCGGGGCTTCTGGCAGCCCTGCCTTTGATTGGTTTACCTCCAGAGTTGGTAAGTGCATATTTGCGTGAGATGGGAAAAGTGTGGATCGTGCTTCAGATTTCCTCGTGACCCTTTTAAATCACCAGTATGTTGGTAATTATTTGCCATTTCCCTAGCGTTTTGCACCGTAGTAGTCATGAGGTCGGTCTCTGCATCCTTAAGCCTATGATGCTTTTCGGAGAGAAACCTCTGTTGAGGCCCAGGTAACTTGGTATTTCCCATACCTGGCACCGGAGCCTTGGAAGATAGGATTGTGTTCAGTATTATTTCACCATCCTTTACCCAGTGTTTCAAGAACGGGAGCCCTCTTCAACCGTTAGCGTAGAAATCGTTCTTTGGAGATGAGATATTTTTCTGGGGTGGCAAGTGCATGGCCTCTGTCAGTCCTGGGTTTGTTGGACTAGCGCCAGACAGGAGAAGTGCGCCTTTGTGGGAGAGGTGAATAGTGCGGATCCTGTTTCAGTCTAAAGACTGAAACAGGATCCGCACTTTTCACCGTTCCTTTCAGAATCATTTGATTCATCAGCTAGGAACGGCGATTCCTTCTCCAGACCAATCGAAGGCTAGGCCAAGTAACTCGATGTTTCCAAGAGGTGTGTGGCACAACTTTTGAAAAACCGCTAGGGGGAGAACTATTTGGTATTTTTCCGTAGCACTTTTCACCGTAATTGTCATAAGGTTGGTCTCTGCATCCTTAAGGATACGAGCGTTTTTACCGATGAAAGCAGGCTGAGGCCCTGTAAACTTGGCCTTTCCAAGAGTTGGTCCTAGAGACTACAAAGAAAGTGTTCCTTTAAGTATTATTCCACTGTGGTTTCACCATGATTTTCAGAACCCGAGCAGGTTTCTCACATTAGCATAAGAATCCTGCCTGGTAGTTGTGATTTCGGGGTGGGGAGTAAGTGCGGGGCTTCTGGCAGCCCTGCCTTTGATTGGTTTACCTCCAGAGTTGGTAAGTGCATATTTGCGTGAGATGGGAAAAGTGTGGATCGTGCTTCAGATTTCCTCCTGACCCTTTTAAATCACCAGTATGTTGGTAATTATTTGCCATTTCCGTAGCGTTTTGCACCGTAGTAGTCATGAGGTCGGTCTCTGCATCCTGAAGCCTATGATGCTTTTCGCAGAGAAACCTCTGCTGAGGCCCAGGTAACTTGGTATTTCCCATACCTGGCACCGGAGCCTTGAAAGATAGGGTTGTTTTCAGTATTATTTCACCATCCTTTACCCAGTGTTTCAAGAACGGGAGCCCTTTTCAACCGTTAGCGTAGGAATCCTTCTTTGGAGATGAGATATTTTTCTGGGGTGGCAAGTGCATGGCCTCTGTCAGTCCTGGGTTTGTTGGACTAGCGCCAGACAGGAGAAGTGCGCCTTTGTGGGAGAGGTGAATAGTGCGGATCCCGTTTCAGTCTAAAGACTGAAACAGGATCCGCACTTTTCACCGTTCCTTTCAGAATCATTTGATTCATCAGCTAGGAACGGCGATTCCTTCTCCAGACCAATCGAAGGCTAGGCCAAGTAACTCGATCTTTCCAAGAGGTGTGTGGCGCAACTTTTGAAAAACCGCTAGGGGGAGAACTATTTGGTATTTTTCCGTAGCACTTTTCACCGTAACTGTCATAAGGTTGGTCTCTGCATCCTTAAGGATACGAGCGTTTTTCCAGATGAAAGCAGGCTGAGGCCCAGTAAACTTGGCATTTCCAAGAGTTGGTCCTAGAGACTACAAAGAAAGTGTTCTTTTAAGTATTGTTTCACTGTGGTTTCACCATGATTTTCAGAACCCAAGCAGGTTTCTCACATTAGCGTAAGAATCCTGCCTGGTAGTTGAGATTTCGGGGTGGGGAGTAAGTGCGGGGCTTCTGGCAGCCCTGCCTTTGATTGGTTTACCTCCAGAGTTGGTAAGTGCATATTTGTGTGAGATGGGAAAAGTGTGGATCGTGCTTCAGATTTCCTCCTGACCCTTTTAAATCACCAGTATGTTGGTAATTATTTGCCATTTCCGTAGCGTTTTGCACCGTAGTAGTCATGAGGTCGCTCTCTGCATCCTTAAGCCTATGATGCTTTTCGCAGAGAAACCTCTGTTGAGGCCCAGGTAACTTGGTATTTCCCATACCTGGCACCGGAGCCTTGGAAGATAGGATTGTGTTCAGTATTATTTCACCATCCTTTACCCAGTGTTTCAAGAACGGGAGCCCTCTTCAACCGTTAGCGTAGGAATCGTTCTTTGGAGATGAGATATTTTTCTGGGGTGGCAAGTGCATGGCCTCTGTCCGTCCTGGGTTTGTTGGACTAGAGCCAGACACCAGAAGTGCGCCTTTGTGGGAGAGGTGAATAGTGCGGATCCTGTTTCAGTCTAAAGACTGAAACAGGATCCGCACTTTTCACCGTTCCTTTCAGAATCATTTGATTCATCAGCTAGGAACGGCGATTCCTTCTCCAGACCAATCGAAGGCTAGGCCAAGTAACTCGATCTTTCCAAGAGGTGTGTGGCACAACTTTTGAAAAACCGCTAGGGGGAGAACTATTTGGTATTTTTCCGTAGCACTTTTCACCGTAATTGTCATAAGGTTGGTCTCTGCATCCTTAAGGATACGAGCGTTTTTACAGATGAAAGCAGGCTGAGGCCCAGTAAACTTGGCATTTACAAGAGTTGGTCCTAGAGACTACAAAGAAAGTGTTCTTTTAAGTATTGTTTCACTGTGGTTTCACCATGATTTTCAGAACCCAAGCAGGTTTCTCACATTAGCGTAAGAATCCTGCCAGGTAGTTGAGATTTCGGGGTGGGGAGTAAGTGCGGGGCTTCTGGCAGCCCTGCCTTTGATTGGTTTACCTCCAGAGTTGGTAAGTGCATATTTGCGTGAGATGGGAAAAGTGTGGATCGTGCTTCAGATTTCCTCCTGACCCTTTTAAATCACCAGTATGTTGGTAATTATTTGCCATTTCCGTAGCGTTTTGCACCGTAGTAGTCATGAGGTCGCTCTCTGCATCCTTAAGCCTATGATGCTTTTCGCAGAGAAACCTCTGTTGAGGCCCAGGTAACTTGATATTTCCCATACCTGGCACCGGAGCCTTGGAAGATAGGATTGTGTTCAGTATTATTTCACCATCCTTTACCCAGTGTTTCAAGAACGGGAGCCCTCTTCAACCGTTAGCGTAGGAATCGTTCTTTGGAGATGAGATATTTTTCTGGGGTGGCAAGTGCATGGCCTCTGTCCGTCCTGGGTTTGTTGGACTAGAGCCAGACACCAGAAGTGCGCCTTTGTGGGAGAGGTGAATAGTGCGGATCCTGTTTCAGTCTAAAGACTGAAACAGGATCCGCACTTTTCACCGTTCCTTTCAGAATCATTTGATTCATCAGCTAGGAACGGCGATTCCTTCTCCAGACCAATCGAAGGCTAGGCCAAGTAACTCGATCTTTCCAAGAGGTGTGTGGCACAACTTTTGAAAAACCGCTAGGGGGAGAACTATTTGGTATTTTTCCGTAGCACTTTTCACCGTAATTGTCATAAGGTTGGTCTCTGCATCCTTAAGGATACGAGCGTTTTTACAGATGAAAGCAGGCTGAGGCCCAGTAAACTTGGCATTTACAAGAGTTGGTCCTAGAGACTACAAAGAAAGTGTTCTTTTAAGTATTGTTTCACTGTGGTTTCACCATGATTTTCAGAACCCAAGCAGGTTTCTCACATTAGCGTAAGAATCCTGCCTGGTAGTTGAGATTTCGGGGTCGGGAGTAAGTGCGGGGCTTCTGGCAGCCCTGCCTTTGATTGGTTTACCTCCAGAGTTGGTAAGTGCATATTTGCGTGAGATGGGAAAAGTGTGGATCGTGCTTCAGATTTCCTCCTGACCCTTTTAAATCACCAGTATGTTGGTAATTATTTGCCATTTCCGTAGCGTTTTGCACCGTAGTAGTCATGAGGTCGCTCTCTGCATCCTTAAGCCTATGATGCTTTTCGCAGAGAAACCTCTGTTGAGGCCCAGGTAACTTGGTATTTCCCATACCTGGCACCGGAGCCTTGGAAGATAGGATTGTGTTCAGTATTATTTCACCATCCTTTACCCAGTGTTTCAAGAACGGGAGCCCTCTTCAACCGTTAGCTTAGGAATCGTTCTTTGGAGATGAGATATTTTTCTGGGGTGGCAAGTGCATGGCCTCTGTCCGTCCTGGGTGTGTTGGACTAGAGCCAGACACCAGAAGTGCGCCTTTGTGGGAGAGGTGAATAGTGCGGATCCTGTTTCAGTCTAAAGACTGAAACAGGATCCGCACTTTTCACCGTTCCTTTCAGAATCATTTGATTCATCAGCTAGGAACGGCGATTCCTTCTCCAGACCAATCGAAGGCTAGGCCAAGTAACTCGATCTTTCCAAGAGGTGTGTGGCACAACTTTTGAAAAACCTCTAGGGGGAGAACTATTTGGTATTTTTCCGTAGCACTTTTCACCGTAACTGTCATAAGGTTGGTCTCTGCATCCTTAAGGATACGAGCGTTTTTCCAGATGAAAGCAGGCTGAGGCCCAGTAAACTTGGCATTTCCAAGAGTTGGTCCTAGAGACTACAAAGAAAGTGTTCTTTTAAGTATTGTTTCACTGTGGTTTCACCATGATTTTCAGAACCCAAGCAGGTTTCTCACATTAGCGTAAGAATCCTGCCTGGTAGTTGAGATTTCGGGGTCGGGAGTAAGTGCGGGGCTTCTGGCAGCCCTGCCTTTGATTGGTTTACCTCCAGAGTTGGTAAGTGCATATTTGTGTGAGATGGGAAAAGTGTGGATCGTGCTTCAGATTTCCTCCTGACCCTTTTAAATCACCAGTATGTTGGTAATTATTTGCCATTTCCGTAGCGTTTTGCACCGTAGTAGTCATGAGGTCGCTCTCTGCATCCTTAAGCCTATGATGCTTTTCGCAGAGAAACCTCTGTTGAGGCCCAGGTAACTTGGTATTTCCCATACCTGGCACCGGAGCCTTGGAAGATAGGATTGTGTTCAGTATTATTTCACCATCCTTTACCCAGTGTTTCAAGAACGGGAGCCCTCTTCAACCGTTAGCGTAGGAATCGTTCTTTGGAGATGAGATATTTTTCTGGGGTGGCAAGTGCATGGCCTCTGTCCGTCCTGGGTTTGTTGGACTAGAGCCAGACACCAGAAGTGCGCCTTTGTGGGAGAGGTGAATAGTGCGGATCCTGTTTCAGTCTAAAGACTGAAACAGGATCCGCACTTTTCACCGTTCCTTTCAGAATCATTTGATTCATCAGCTAGGAACGGCGATTCCTTCTCCAGACCAATCGAAGGCTAGGCCAAGTAACTCGATCTTTCCAAGAGGTGTGTGGCACAACTTTTGAAAAACCGCTAGGGGGAGAACTATTTGGTATTTTTCCGTAGCACTTTTCACCGTAATTGTCATAAGGTTGGTCTCTGCATCCTTAAGGATACGAGCGTTTTTACAGATGAAAGCAGGCTGAGGCCCAGTAAACTTGGCATTTACAAGAGTTGGTCCTAGAGACTACAAAGAAAGTGTTCTTTTAAGTATTGTTTCACTGTGGTTTCACCATGATTTTCAGAACCCAAGCAGGTTTCTCACATTAGCGTAAGAATCCTGCCTGGTAGTTGAGATTTCGGGGTGGGGAGTAAGTGCGGGGCTTCTGGCAGCCCTGCCTTTGATTAGTTTACCTCCATAGTTGGTAAGTGCATATTTGCGTGAGATGGGAAAAGTGTGGATCGTGCTTCAGATTTCCTCGTGACCCTTTTAAATCACCAGTATGTTGGTAATTATTTGCCATTTCCCTAGCGTTTTGCACCGTAGTAGTCATGAGGTCGGTCTCTGCATCCTTAAGCCTATGATGCTTTTCGGAGAGAAACCTCTGTTGAGGCCCAGGTAACTTGGTATTTCCCATACCTGGCACCGGAGCCTTGGAAGATAGGATTGTGTTCAGTATTATTTCACCATCCTTTACCCAGTGTTTCAAGAACGGGAGCCCTCTTCAACCGTTAGCGTAGAAATCGTTCTTTGGAGATGAGATATTTTTCTGGGGTGGCAAGTGCATGGCCTCTGTCAGTCCTGGGTTTGTTGGACTAGCGCCAGACAGGAGAAGTGCGCCTTTGTGGGAGAGGTGAATAGTGCGGATCCTGTTTCAGTCTAAAGACTGAAACAGGATCCGCACTTTTCACCGTTCCTTTCAGAATCATTTGATTCATCAGCTAGGAACGGCGATTCCTTCTCCAGACCAATCGAAGGCTAGGCCAAGTAACTCGATCTTTCCAAGAGGTGTGTGGCACAACTTTTGAAAAACCGCTAGGGGGAGAACTATTTGGTATTTTTCCGTAGCACTTTTCACCGTAATTGTCATAAGGTTGGTCTCTGCATCCTTAAGGATACGAGCGTTTTTACCGATGAAAGCAGGCTGAGGCCCTGTAAACTTGGCCTTTCCAAGAGTTGGTCCTAGAGACTACAAAGAAAGTGTTCCTTTAAGTATTATTCCACTGTGGTTTCACCATGATTTTCAGAACCCGAGCAGGTTTCTCACATTAGCATAAGAATCCTGCCTGGTAGTTGTGATTTCGGGGTGGGGAGTAAGTGCGGGGCTTCTGGCAGCCCTGCCTTTGATTGGTTTACCTCCAGAGTTGGTAAGTGCATATTTGCGTGAGATGGGAAAAGTGTGGATCGTGCTTCAGATTTCCTCCTGACCCTTTTAAATCACCAGTATGTTGGTAATTATTTGCCATTTCCGTAGCGTTTTGCACCGTAGTAGTCATGAGGTCGCTCTCTGCATCCTTAAGCCTATGATGCTTTTCGCAGAGAAACCTCTGTTGAGGCCCAGGTAACTTGGTATTTCCCATACCTGGCACCGGAGCCTTGGAAGATAGGATTGTGTTCAGTATTATTTCACCATCCTTTACCCAGTGTTTCAAGAACGGGAGCCCTCTTCAACCGTTAGCGTAGGAATCGTTCTTTGGAGATGAGATATTTTTCTGGGGTGGCAAGTGCATGGCCTCTGTCCGTCCTGGGTTTGTTGGACTAGAGCCAGACACCAGAAGTGCGCCTTTGTGGGAGAGGTGAATAGTGCGGATCCTGTTTCAGTCTAAAGACTGAAACAGGATCCGCACTTTTCACCGTTCCTTTCAGAATCATTTGATTCATCAGCTAGGAACGGCGATTCCTTCTCCAGACCAATCGAAGGCTAGGCCAAGTAACTCGATCTTTCCAAGAGGTGTGTGGCACAACTTTTGAAAAACCTCTAGGGGGAGAACTATTTGGTTTTTTTCCGTAGCACTTTTCACCGTAATTGTCATAAGGTTGGTCTCTGCATCTTTAAGGATACGAGCGTTTTTACAGATGAAAGCAGGCTGAGGCCCAGTAAACTTGGCATTTACAAGAGTTGGTCCTAGAGACTACAAAGAAAGTGTTCTTTTAAGTATTGTTTCACTGTGGTTTCACCATGATTTTCAGAACCCAAGCAGGTTTCTCACATTAGCGTAAGAATCCTGCCTGGTAGTTGAGATTTCGGGGTGGGGAGTAAGTGCGGGGCTTCTGGCAGCCCTGCCTTTGATTGGTTTACCTCCAGAGTTGGTAAGTGCATATTTGCGTGAGATGGGAAAAGTGTGGATCGTGCTTCAGATTTCCTCGTGACCCTTTTAAATCACCAGTATGTTGGTAATTATTTGCCATTTCCCTAGCGTTTTGCACCGTAGTAGTCATGAGGTCGGTCTCTGCATCCTTAAGCCTATGATGCTTTTCGGAGAGAAACCTCTGTTGAGGCCCAGGTAACTTGGTATTTCCCATACCTGGCACCGGAGCCTTGGAAGATAGGATTGTGTTCAGTATTATTTCACCATCCTTTACCCAGTGTTTCAAGAACGGGAGCCCTCTTCAACCGTTAGCGTAGAAATCGTTCTTTGGAGATGAGATATTTTTCTGGGGTGGCAAGTGCATGGCCTCTGTCAGTCCTGGGTTTGTTGGACTAGCGCCAGACAGGAGAAGTGCGCCTTTGTGGGAGAGGTGAATAGTGCGGATCCTGTTTCAGTCTAAAGACTGAAACAGGATCCGCACTTTTCACCGTTCCTTTCAGAATCATTTGATTCATCAGCTAGGAACGGCGATTCCTTCTCCAGACCAATCGAAGGCTAGGCCAAGTAACTCGATGTTTCCAAGAGGTGTGTGGCACAACTTTTGAAAAACCGCTAGGGGGAGAACTATTTGGTATTTTTCCGTAGCACTTTTCACCGTAATTGTCATAAGGTTGGTCTCTGCATCCTTAAGGATACGAGCGTTTTTACCGATGAAAGCAGGCTGAGGCCCTGTAAACTTGGCCTTTCCAAGAGTTGGTCCTAGAGACTACAAAGAAAGTGTTCCTTTAAGTATTATTCCACTGTGGTTTCACCATGATTTTCAGAACCCGAGCAGGTTTCTCACATTAGCATAAGAATCCTGCCTGGTAGTTGTGATTTCGGGGTGGGGAGTAAGTGCGGGGCTTCTGGCAGCCCTGCCTTTGATTGGTTTACCTCCAGAGTTGGTAAGTGCATATTTGCGTGAGATGGGAAAAGTGTGGATCGTGCTTCAGATTTCCTCCTGACCCTTTTAAATCACCAGTATGTTGGTAATTATTTGCCATTTCCGTAGCGTTTTGCACCGTAGTAGTCATGAGGTCGCTCTCTGCATCCTTAAGCCTATGATGCTTTTCGCAGAGAAACCTCTGTTGAGGCCCAGGTAACTTGGTATTTCCCATACCTGGCACCGGAGCCTTGGAAGATAGGATTGTGTTCAGTATTATTTCACCATCCTTTACCCAGTGTTTCAAGAACGGGAGCCCTCTTCAACCGTTAGCGTAGGAATCGTTCTTTGGAGATGAGATATTTTTCTGGGGTGGCAAGTGCATGGCCTCTGTCCGTCCTGGGTTTGTTGGACTAGAGCCAGACACCAGAAGTGCGCCTTTGTGGGAGAGGTGAATAGTGCGGATCCTGTTTCAGTCTAAAGACTGAAACAGGATCCGCACTTTTCACCGTTCCTTTCAGAATCATTTGATTCATCAGCTAGGAACGGCGATTCCTTCTCCAGACCAATCGAAGGCTAGGCCAAGTAACTCGATCTTTCCAAGAGGTGTGTGGCACAACTTTTGAAAAACCTCTAGGGGGAGAACTATTTGGTATTTTTCCGTAGCACTTTTCACCGTAATTGTCATAAGGTTGGTCTCTGCATCTTTAAGGATACGAGCGTTTTTACAGATGAAAGCAGGCTGAGGCCCAGTAAACTTGGCATTTACAAGAGTTGGTCCTAGAGACTACAAAGAAAGTGTTCTTTTAAGTATTGTTTCACTGTGGTTTCACCATGATTTTCAGAACCCAAGCAGGTTTCTCACATTAGCGTAAGAATCCTGCCTGGTAGTTGAGATTTCGGGGTGGGGAGTAAGTGCGGGGCTTCTGGCAGCCCTGCCTTTGATTGGTTTACCTCCAGAGTTGGTAAGTGCATATTTGCGTGAGATGGGAAAAGTGTGGATCGTGCTTCAGATTTCCTCGTGACGATTTTAAATCACCAGTATGTTGGTAATTATTTGCCATTTCCGTAGCGTTTTGCACCGTAGTAGTCATGAGGTCGGTCTCTGCATCCTGAAGCCTATGATGCTTTTCGCAGAGAAACCTCTGCTGAGGCCCAGGTAACTTGGTATTTCCCATACCTGGCACCGGAGCCTTGAAAGATAGGGTTGTTTTCAGTATTATTTCACCATCCTTTACCCAGTGTTTCAAGAACGGGAGCCCTTTTCAACCGTTAGCGTAGGAATCCTTCTTTGGAGATGAGATATTTTTCTGGGGTGGCAAGTGCATGGCCTCTGTCAGTCCTGGGTTTGTTGGACTAGCGCCAGACAGGAGAAGTGCGCCTTTGTGGGAGAGGTGAATAGTGCGGATCCCGTTTCAGTCTAAAGACTGAAACAGGATCCGCACTTTTCACCGTTCCTTTCAGAATCATTTGATTCATCAGCTAGGAACGGCGATTCCTTCTCCAGACCAATCGAAGGCTAGGCCAAGTAACTCGATCTTTCCAAGAGGTGTGTGGCGCAACTTTTGAAAAACCGCTAGGGGGAGAACTATTTGGTATTTTTCCGTAGCACTTTTCACCGTAACTGTCATAAGGTTGGTCTCTGCATCCTTAAGGATACGAGCGTTTTTCCAGATGAAAGCAGGCTGAGGCCCAGTAAACTTGGCATTTCCAAGAGTTGGTCCTAGAGACTACAAAGAAAGTGTTCTTTTAAGTATTGTTTCACTGTGGTTTCACCATGATTTTCAGAACCCAAGCAGGTTTCTCACATTAGCGTAAGAATCCTGCCTGGTAGTTGAGATTTCGGGGTGGGGAGTAAGTGCGGGGCTTCTGGCAGCCCTGCCTTTGATTGGTTTACCTCCAGAGTTGGTAAGTGCATATTTGTGTGAGATGGGAAAAGTGTGGATCGTGCTTCAGATTTCCTCCTGACCCTTTTAAATCACCAGTATGTTGGTAATTATTTGCCATTTCCGTAGCGTTTTGCACCGTAGTAGTCATGAGGTCGCTCTCTGCATCCTTAAGCCTATGATGCTTTTCGCAGAGAAACCTCTGTTGAGGCCCAGGTAACTTGGTATTTCCCATACCTGGCACCGGAGCCTTGGAAGATAGGATTGTGTTCAGTATTATTTCACCATCCTTTACCCAGTGTTTCAAGAACGGGAGCCCTCTTCAACCGTTAGCGTAGGAATCGTTCTTTGGAGATGAGATATTTTTCTGGGGTGGCAAGTGCATGGCCTCTGTCCGTCCTGGGTTTGTTGGACTAGAGCCAGACACCAGAAGTGCGCCTTTGTGGGAGAGGTGAATAGTGCGGATCCTGTTTCAGTCTAAAGACTGAAACAGGATCCGCACTTTTCACCGTTCCTTTCAGAATCATTTGATTCATCAGCTAGGAACGGCGATTCCTTCTCCAGACCAATCGAAGGCTAGGCCAAGTAACTCGATCTTTCCAAGAGGTGTGTGGCACAACTTTTGAAAAACCGCTAGGGGGAGAACTATTTGGTATTTTTCCGTAGCACTTTTCACCGTAATTGTCATAAGGTTGGTCTCTGCATCCTTAAGGATACGAGCGTTTTTACAGATGAAAGCAGGCTGAGGCCCAGTAAACTTGGCATTTACAAGAGTTGGTCCTAGAGACTACAAAGAAAGTGTTCTTTTAAGTATTGTTTCACTGTGGTTTCACCATGATTTTCAGAACCCAAGCAGGTTTCTCACATTAGCGTAAGAATCCTGCCAGGTAGTTTAGATTTCGGGGTGGGGAGTAAGTGCGGGGCTTCTGGCAGCCCTGCCTTTGATTGGTTTACCTCCAGAGTTGGTAAGTGCATATTTGCGTGAGATGGGAAAAGTGTGGATCGTGCTTCAGATTTCCTCCTGACCCTTTTAAATCACCAGTATGTTGGTAATTATTTGCCATTTCCGTAGCGTTTTGCACCGTAGTAGTCATGAGGTCGCTCTCTGCATCCTTAAGCCTATGATGCTTTTCGCAGAGAAACCTCTGTTGAGGCCCAGGTAACTTGGTATTTCCCATACCTGGCACCGGAGCCTTGGAAGATAGGATTGTGTTCAGTATTATTTCACCATCCTTTACCCAGTGTTTCAAGAACGGGAGCCCTCTTCAACCGTTAGCGTAGGAATCGTTCTTTGGAGATGAGATATTTTTCTGGGGTGGCAAGTGCATGGCCTCTGTCCGTCCTGGGTTTGTTGGACTAGAGCCAGACACCAGAAGTGCGCCTTTGTGGGAGAGGTGAATAGTGCGGATCCTGTTTCAGTCTAAAGACTGAAACAGGATCCGCACTTTTCACCGTTCCTTTCAGAATCATTTGATTCATCAGCTAGGAACGGCGATTCCTTCTCCAGACCAATCGAAGGCTAGGCCAAGTAACTCGATCTTTCCAAGAGGTGTGTGGCACAACTTTTGAAAAACCGCTAGGGGGAGAACTATTTGGTATTTTTCCGTAGCACTTTTCACCGTAATTGTCATAAGGTTGGTCTCTGCATCCTTAAGGATACGAGCGTTTTTACAGATGAAAGCAGGCTGAGGCCCAGTAAACTTGGCATTTACAAGAGTTGGTCCTAGAGACTACAAAGAAAGTGTTCTTTTAAGTATTGTTTCACTGTGGTTTCACCATGATTTTCAGAACCCAAGCAGGTTTCTCACATTAGCGTAAGAATCCTGCCTGGTAGTTGAGATTTCGGGGTCGGGAGTAAGTGCGGGGCTTCTGGCAGCCCTGCCTTTGATTGGTTTACCTCCAGAGTTGGTAAGTGCATATTTGCGTGAGATGGGAAAAGTGTGGATCGTGCTTCAGATTTCCTCCTGACCCTTTTAAATCACCAGTATGTTGGTAATTATTTGCCATTTCCGTAGCGTTTTGCACCGTAGTAGTCATGAGGTCGCTCTCTGCATCCTTAAGCCTATGATGCTTTTCGCAGAGAAACCTCTGTTGAGGCCCAGGTAACTTGGTATTTCCCATACCTGGCACCGGAGCCTTGGAAGATAGGATTGTGTTCAGTATTATTTCACCATCCTTTACCCAGTGTTTCAAGAACGGGAGCCCTCTTCAACCGTTAGCTTAGGAATCGTTCTTTGGAGATGAGATATTTTTCTGGGGTGGCAAGTGCATGGCCTCTGTCCGTCCTGGGTGTGTTGGACTAGAGCCAGACACCAGAAGTGCGCCTTTGTGGGAGAGGTGAATAGTGCGGATCCTGTTTCAGTCTAAAGACTGAAACAGGATCCGCACTTTTCACCGTTCCTTTCAGAATCATTTGATTCATCAGCTAGGAACGGCGATTCCTTCTCCAGACCAATCGAAGGCTAGGCCAAGTAACTCGATCTTTCCAAGAGGTGTGTGGCACAACTTTTGAAAAACCTCTAGGGGGAGAACTATTTGGTATTTTTCCGTAGCACTTTTCACCGTAACTGTCATAAGGTTGGTCTCTGCATCCTTAAGGATACGAGCGTTTTTCCAGATGAAAGCAGGCTGAGGCCCAGTAAACTTGGCATTTCCAAGAGTTGGTCCTAGAGACTACAAAGAAAGTGTTCTTTTAAGTATTGTTTCACTGTGGTTTCACCATGATTTTCAGAACCCAAGCAGGTTTCTCACATTAGCGTAAGAATCCTGCCAGGTAGTTGAGATTTCGGGGTCGGGAGTAAGTGCGGGGCTTCTGGCAGCCCTGCCTTTGATTGGTTTACCTCCAGAGTTGGTAAGTGCATATTTGTGTGAGATGGGAAAAGTGTGGATCGTGCTTCAGATTTCCTCCTGACCCTTTTAAATCACCAGTATGTTGGTAATTATTTGCCATTTCCGTAGCGTTTTGCACCGTAGTAGTCATGAGGTCGCTCTCTGCATCCTTAAGCCTATGATGCTTTTCGCAGAGAAACCTCTGTTGAGGCCCAGGTAACTTGGTATTTCCCATACCTGGCACCGGAGCCTTGGAAGATAGGATTGTGTTCAGTATTATTTCACCATCCTTTACCCAGTGTTTCAAGAACGGGAGCCCTCTTCAACCGTTAGCGTAGGAATCGTTCTTTGGAGATGAGATATTTTTCTGGGGTGGCAAGTGCATGGCCTCTGTCCGTCCTGGGTTTGTTGGACTAGAGCCAGACACCAGAAGTGCGCCTTTGTGGGAGAGGTGAATAGTGCGGATCCTGTTTCAGTCTAAAGACTGAAACAGGATCCGCACTTTTCACCGTTCCTTTCAGAATCATTTGATTCATCAGCTAGGAACGGCGATTCCTTCTCCAGACCAATCGAAGGCTAGGCCAAGTAACTCGATCTTTCCAAGAGGTGTGTGGCACAACTTTTGAAAAACCGCTAGGGGGAGAACTATTTGGTATTTTTCCGTAGCACTTTTCACCGTAATTGTCATAAGGTTGGTCTCTGCATCCTTAAGGATACGAGCGTTTTTACAGATGAAAGCAGGCTGAGGCCCAGTAAACTTGGCATTTACAAGAGTTGGTCCTAGAGACTACAAAGAAAGTGTTCTTTTAAGTATTGTTTCACTGTGGTTTCACCATGATTTTCAGAACCCAAGCAGGTTTCTCACATTAGCGTAAGAATCCTGCCTGGTAGTTGAGATTTCGGGGTGGGGAGTAAGTGCGGGGCTTCTGGCAGCCCTGCCTTTGATTGGTTTACCTCCAGAGTTGGTAAGTGCATATTTGCGTGAGATGGGAAAAGTGTGGATCGTGCTTCAGATTTCCTCCTGACCCTTTTAAATCACCAGTATGTTGGTAATTATTTGCCATTTCCGTAGCGTTTTGCACCGTAGTAGTCATGAGGTCGCTCTCTGCATCCTTAAGCCTATGATGCTTTTCGCAGAGAAACCTCTGTTGAGGCCCAGGTAACTTGGTATTTCCCATACCTGGCACAGGAGCCTTGGAAGATAGGATTGTGTTCAGTATTATTTCACCATCCTTTACCCAGTGTTTCAAGAACGGGAGCCCTCTTCAACCGTTAGCGTAGGAATCGTTCTTTGGAGATGAGATATTTTTCTGGGGTGGCAAGTGCATGGCCTCTGTCCGTCCTGGGTTTGTTGGACTAGAGCCAGACACCAGAAGTGCGCCTTTGTGGGAGAGGTGAATAGTGCGGATCCTGTTTCAGTCTAAAGACTGAAACAGGATCCGCACTTTTCACCGTTCCTTTCAGAATCATTTGATTCATCAGCTAGGAACGGCGATTCCTTCTCCAGACCAATCGAAGGCTAGGCCAAGTAACTCGATCTTTCCAAGAGGTGTGTGGCACAACTTTTGAAAAACCGCTAGGGGGAGAACTATTTGGTATTTTTCCGTAGCACTTTTCACCGTAATTGTCATAAGGTTGGTCTCTGCATCCTTAAGGATACGAGCGTTTTTACAGATGAAAGCAGGCTGAGGCCCAGTAAACTTGGCATTTACAAGAGTTGGTCCTAGAGACTACAAAGAAAGTGTTCTTTTAAGTATTGTTTCACTGTGGTTTCACCATGATTTTCAGAACCCGAGCAGGTTTCTCACATTAGCGTAAGAATCCTGCCTGGTAGTTGAGATTTCGGGGTCGGGAGTAAGTGCGGGGCTTCTGGCAGCCCTGCCTTTGATTGGTTTACCTCCAGAGTTGGTAAGTGCATATTTGCGTGAGATGGGAAAAGTGTGGATCGTGCTTCAGATTTCCTCCTGACCCTTTTAAATCACCAGTATGTTGGTAATTATTTGCCATTTCCGTAGCGTTTTGCACCGTAGTAGTCATGAGGTCGCTCTCTGCATCCTTAAGCCTATGATGCTTTTCGCAGAGAAACCTCTGTTGAGGCCCAGGTAACTTGGTATTTCCCATACCTGGCACCGGAGCCTTGGAAGATAGGATTGTGTTCAGTATTATTTCACCATCCTTTACCCAGTGTTTCAAGAACGGGAGCCCTCTTCAACCGTTAGCGTAGGAATCGTTCTTTGGAGATGAGATATTTTTCTGGGGTGGCAAGTGCATGGCCTCTGTCCGTCCTGGGTTTGTTGGACTAGAGCCAGACACCAGAAGTGCGCCTTTGTGGGAGAGGTGAATAGTGCGGATCCTGTTTCAGTCTAAAGACTGAAACAGGATCCGCACTTTTCACCGTTCCTTTCAGAATCATTTGATTCATCAGCTAGGAACGGCGATTCCTTCTCCAGACCAATCGAAGGCTAGGCCAAGTAACTCGATCTTTCCAAGAGGTGTGTGGCACAACTTTTGAAAAACCTCTAGGGGGAGAACTATTTGGTATTTTTCCGTAGCACTTTTCACCGTAATTGTCATAAGGTTGGTCTCTGCATCTTTAAGGATATGAGCGTTTTTACAGATGAAAGCAGGCTGAGGCCCAGTAAACTTGGCATTTACAAGAGTTGGTCCTAGAGACTACAAAGAAAGTGTTCTTTTAAGTATTGTTTCACTGTGGTTTCACCATGATTTTCAGAACCCAAGCAGGTTTCTCACATTAGCGTAAGAATCCTGCCTGGTAGTTGAGATTTCGGGGTGGGGAGTAAGTGCGGGGCTTCTGGCAGCCCTGCCTTTGATTGGTTTACCTCCAGAGTTGGTAAGTGCATATTTGCGTGAGATGGGAAAAGTGTGGATCGTGCTTCAGATTTCCTCGTGACGATTTTAAATCACCAGTATGTTGGTAATTATTTGCCATTTCCGTAGCGTTTTGCACCGTAGTAGTCATGAGGTCGGTCTCTGCATCCTGAAGCCTATGATGCTTTTCGCAGAGAAACCTCTGCTGAGGCCCAGGTAACTTGGTATTTCCCATACCTGGCACCGGAGCCTTGGAAGATAGGATTGTGTTCAGTATTATTTCACCATCCTTTACCCAGTGTTTCAAGAACGGGAGCCCTTTTCAACCGTTAGCGTAGGAATCCTTCTTTGGAGATGAGATATTTTTCTGGGGTGGCAAGTGCATGGCCTCTGTCCGTCCTGGGTTTGTTGGACTAGCGCCAGACAGGAGAAGTGCGCCTTTGTGGGAGAGGTGAATAGTGCGGATCCTGTTTCAGTCTAAAGACTGAAACAGGATCCGCACTTTTCACCGTTCCTTTCAGAATCATTTGATTCATCAGCTAGGAACGGCGATTCCTTCTCCAGACCAATCGAAGGCTAGGCCAAGTAACTCGATCTTTCCAAGAGGTGTGTGGCGCAACTTTTGAAAAACCGCTAGGGGGAGAACTATTTGGTATTTTTCCGTAGCACTTTTCACCGTAACTGTCATAAGGTTGGTCTCTGCATCCTTAAGGATACGAGCGTTTTTCCAGATGAAAGCAGGCTGAGGCCCAGTAAACTTGGCATTTCCAAGAGTTGGTCCTAGAGACTACAAAGAAAGTGTTCTTTTAAGTATTGTTTCACTGTGGTTTCACCATGATTTTCAGAACCCAAGCAGGTTTCTCACATTAGCGTAAGAATCCTGCCTGGTAGTTGAGATTTCGGGGTCGGGAGTAAGTGCGGGGCTTCTGGCAGCCCTGCCTTTGATTGGTTTACCTCCAGAGTTGGTAAGTGCATATTTGTGTGAGATGGGAAAAGTGTGGATCGTGCTTCAGATTTCCTCCTGACCCTTTTAAATCACCAGTATGTTGGTAATTATTTGCCATTTCCGTAGCGTTTTGCACCGTAGTAGTCATGAGGTCGCTCTCTGCATCCTTAAGCCTATGATGCTTTTCGCAGAGAAACCTCTGTTGAGGCCCAGGTAACTTGGTATTTCCCATACCTGGCACCGGAGCCTTGGAAGATAGGATTGTGTTCAGTATTATTTCACCATCCTTTACCCAGTGTTTCAAGAACGGGAGCCCTCTTCAACCGTTAGCGTAGGAATCGTTCTTTGGAGATGAGATATTTTTCTGGGGTGGCAAGTGCATGGCCTCTGTCCGTCCTGGGTTTGTTGGACTAGAGCCAGACACCAGAAGTGCGCCTTTGTGGGAGAGGTGAATAGTGCGGATCCTGTTTCAGTCTAAAGACTGAAACAGGATCCGCACTTTTCACCGTTCCTTTCAGAATCATTTGATTCATCAGCTAGGAACGGCGATTCCTTCTCCAGACCAATCGAAGGCTAGGCCAAGTAACTCGATCTTTCCAAGAGGTGTGTGGCACAACTTTTGAAAAACCGCTAGGGGGAGAACTATTTGGTATTTTTCCGTAGCACTTTTCACCGTAATTGTCATAAGGTTGGTCTCTGCATCCTTAAGGATACGAGCGTTTTTACAGATGAAAGCAGGCTGAGGCCCAGTAAACTTGGCATTTACAAGAGTTGGTCCTAGAGACTACAAAGAAAGTGTTCTTTTAAGTATTGTTTCACTGTGGTTTCACCATGATTTTCAGAACCCAAGCAGGTTTCTCACATTAGCGTAAGAATCCTGCCTGGTAGTTGAGATTTCGGGGTGGGGAGTAAGTGCGGGGCTTCTGGCAGCCCTGCCTTTGATTGGTTTACCTCCAGAGTTGGTAAGTGCATATTTGCGTGAGATGGGAAAAGTGTGGATCGTGCTTCAGATTTCCTCCTGACCCTTTTAAATCACCAGTATGTTGGTAATTATTTGCCATTTCCGTAGCGTTTTGCACCGTAGTAGTCATGAGGTCGCTCTCTGCATCCTTAAGCCTATGATGCTTTTCGCAGAGAAACCTCTGTTGAGGCCCAGGTAACTTGGTATTTCCCATACCTGGCACCGGAGCCTTGGAAGATAGGATTGTGTTCAGTATTATTTCACCATCCTTTACCCAGTGTTTCAAGAACGGGAGCCCTCTTCAACCGTTAGCGTAGGAATCGTTCTTTGGGGATGAGATATTTTTCTGGGGTGGCAAGTGCATGGCCTCTGTCCGTCCTGGGTTTGTTGGACTAGAGCCAGACACCAGAAGTGCGCCTTTGTGGGAGAGGTGAATAGTGCGGATCCTGTTTCAGTCTAAAGACTGAAACAGGATCCGCACTTTTCACCGTTCCTTTCAGAATCATTTGATTCATCAGCTAGGAACGGCGATTCCTTCTCCAGACCAATCGAAGGCTAGGCCAAGTAACTCGATCTTTCCAAGAGGTGTGTGGCACAACTTTTGAAAAACCGCTAGGGGGAGAACTATTTGGTATTTTTCCGTAGCACTTTTCACCGTAATTGTCATAAGGTTGGTCTCTGCATCCTTAAGGATACGAGCGTTTTTACAGATGAAAGCAGGCTGAGGCCCAGTAAACTTGGCATTTCCAAGAGTTGGTCCTAGAGACTACAAAGAAAGTGTTCTTTTAAGTATTGTTTCACTGTGGTTTCACCATGATTTTCAGAACCCAAGCAGGTTTCTCACATTAGCGTAAGAATCCTGCCTGGTAGTTGAGATTTCGGGGTGGGGAGTAAGTGCGGGGCTTCTGGCAGCCCTGCCTTTCATTGGTTTACCTCCAGAGTTGGTAAGTGCATATTTGCGTGAGATGGGAAAAGTGTGGATCGTGCTTCAGATTTCCTCGTGACCCTTTTAAATCACCAGTATGTTGGTAATTATTTGCCATTTCCGTAGCGTTTTGCACCGTAGTAGTCATGAGGTCGGTCTCTGCATCCTGAAGCCTATGATGCTTTTCGCAGAGAAACCTCTGCTGAGGCCCAGGTAACTTGGTATTTCCCATACCTGGCACCGGAGCCTTGAAAGATAGGGTTGTTTTCAGTATTATTTCACCATCCTTTACCCAGTGTTTCAAGAACGGGAGCCCTTTTCAACCGTTAGCGTAGGAATCCTTCTTTGGAGATGAGATATTTTTCTGGGGTGGCAAGTGCATGGCCTCTGTCAGTCCTGGGTTTGTTGGACTAGCGCCAGACAGGAGAAGTGCGCCTTTGTGGGAGAGGTGAATAGTGCGGATCCTGTTTCAGTCTAAAGACTGAAAAAGGATCCGCACTTTTCACCGTTCCTTTCAGAATCATTTGATTCATCAGCTAGGAACAGCGATTCCTTCTCCAGACCAATCGAAGGCTAGGCCAAGTAACTCGATCTTTCCAAGAGGTGTGTGGCGCAACTTTTGAAAAACCGCTAGGGGGAGAACTATTTGGTATTTTTCCGTAGCACTTTTCACCGTAATTGTCATAAGGTTGGTCTCTGCATCCTTAAGCATATGAGCGTTTTCACAGACGAAAGCAGGCTGAGGCCCAGTAAACTTGGCCTTTCCAAGAGTTGGTCCTAGAGACTACAAAGAAAGTGTTCTTTTAAGTATTGTTTCACTGTGGTTTCACCATGATTTTCAGAACCCAAGCAGGTTTCTCACATTAGCGTAAGAATCCTGCCTGGTAGTTGAGATTTCGGGGTCGGGAGTAAGTGCGGGGCTTCTGGCAGCCCTGCCTTTGATTGGTTTACCTCCAGAGTTGGTAAGTGCATATTTGCGTGAGATGGGAAAAGTGTGGATCGTGCTTCAGATTTCCTCGTGACGATTTTAAATCACCAGTATGTTGGTAATTATTTGCCATTTCCGTAGCGTTTTGCACCGTAGTAGTCATGAGGTCGGTCTCTGCATCCTGAAGCCTATGATGCTTTTCGCAGAGAAACCTCTGTTGAGGCCCAGGTAACTTGGTATTTCCCATACCTGGCACCGGAGCCTTGAAAGATAGGGTTGTTTTCAGTATTATTTCACCATCCTTTACCCAGTGTTTCAAGAACGGGAGCCCTTTTCAACCGTTAGCGTAGGAATCCTTCTTTGGAGATGAGATATTTTTCTGGGGTGGCAAGTGCATGGCCTCTGTCCGTCCTGGGTTTGTTGGACTAGCGCCAGACAGGAGAAGTGCGCCTTTGTGGGAGAGGTGAATAGTGCGGATCCTGTTTCAGTCTAAAGACTGAAACAGGATCCGCACTTTTCACCGTTCCTTTCAGAATCATTTGATTCATCAGCTAGGAACGGCGATTCCTTCTCCAGACCAATCGAAGGCTAGGCCAAGTAACTCGATCTTTCCAAGAGGTGTGTGGCGCAACTTTTGAAAAACCGCTAGGGGGAGAACTATTTGGTATTTTTCCGTAGCACTTTTCACCGTAACTGTCATAAGGTTGGTCTCTGCATCCTTAAGGATACGAGCGTTTTTCCAGATGAAAGCAGGCTGAGGCCCAGTAAACTTGGCATTTCCAAGAGTTGGTCCTAGAGACTACAAAGAAAGTGTTCTTTTAAGTATTGTTTCACTGTGGTTTCACCATGATTTTCAGAACCCAAGCAGGTTTCTCACATTAGCGTAAGAATCCTGCCTGGTAGTTGAGATTTCGGGGTCGGGAGTAAGTGCGGGGCTTCTGGCAGCCCTGCCTTTGATTGGTTTACCTCCAGAGTTGGTAAGTGCATATTTGTGTGAGATGGGAAAAGTGTGGATCGTGCTTCAGATTTCCTCCTGACCCTTTTAAATCACCAGTATGTTGGTAATTATTTGCCATTTCCGTAGCGTTTTGCACCGTAGTAGTCATGAGGTCGCTCTCTGCATCCTTAAGCCTATGATGCTTTTCGCAGAGAAACCTCTGTTGAGGCCCAGGTAACTTGGTATTTCCCATACCTGGCACCGGAGCCTTGGAAGATAGGATTGTGTTCAGTATTATTTCACCATCCTTTACCCAGTGTTTCAAGAACGGGAGCCCTCTTCAACCGTTAGCGTAGGAATCGTTCTTTGGAGATGAGATATTTTTCTGGGGTGGCAAGTGCATGGCCTCTGTCCGTCCTGGGTTTGTTGGACTAGAGCCAGACACCAGAAGTGCGCCTTTGTGGGAGAGGTGAATAGTGCGGATCCTGTTTCAGTCTAAAGACTGAAACAGGATCCGCACTTTTCACCGTTCCTTTCAGAATCATTTGATTCATCAGCTAGGAACGGCGATTCCTTCTCCAGACCAATCGAAGGCTAGGCCAAGTAACTCGATCTTTCCAAGAGGTGTGTGGCACAACTTTTGAAAAACCGCTAGGGGGAGAACTATTTGGTATTTTTCCGTAGCACTTTTCACCGTAATTGTCATAAGGTTGGTCTCTGCATCCTTAAGGATACGAGCGTTTTTACAGATGAAAGCAGGCTGAGGCCCAGTAAACTTGGCATTTACAAGAGTTGGTCCTAGAGACTACAAAGAAAGTGTTCTTTTAAGTATTGTTTCACTGTGGTTTCACCATGATTTTCAGAACCCAAGCAGGTTTCTCACATTAGCGTAAGAATCCTGCCTGGTAGTTGAGATTTCGGGGTGGGGAGTAAGTGCGGGGCTTCTGGCAGCCCTGCCTTTGATTGGTTTACCTCCAGAGTTGGTAAGTGCATATTTGCGTGAGATGGGAAAAGTGTGGATCGTGCTTCAGATTTCCTCCTGACCCTTTTAAATCACCAGTATGTTGGTAATTATTTGCCATTTCCGTAGCGTTTTGCACCGTAGTAGTCATGAGGTCGCTCTCTGCATCCTTAAGCCTATGATGCTTTTCGCAGAGAAAGCTCTGTTGAGGCCCAGGTAACTTGGTATTTCCCATACCTGGCACCGGAGCCTTGGAAGATAGGATTGTGTTCAGTATTATTTCACCATCCTTTACCCAGTGTTTCAAGAACGGGAGCCCTCTTCAACCGTTAGCGTAGGAATCGTTCTTTGGGGATGAGATATTTTTCTGGGGTGGCAAGTGCATGGCCTCTGTCCGTCCTGGGTTTGTTGGACTAGAGCCAGACACCAGAAGTGCGCCTTTGTGGGAGAGGTGAATAGTGCGGATCCTGTTTCAGTCTAAAGACTGAAACAGGATCCGCACTTTTCACCGTTCCTTTCAGAATCATTTGATTCATCAGCTAGGAACGGCGATTCCTTCTCCAGACCAATCGAAGGCTAGGCCAAGTAACTCGATCTTTCCAAGAGGTGTGTGGCACAACTTTTGAAAAACCGCTAGGGGGAGAACTATTTGGTATTTTTCCGTAGCACTTTTCACCGTAATTGTCATAAGGTTGGTCTCTGCATCCTTAAGGATACGAGCGTTTTTACAGATGAAAGCAGGCTGAGGCCCAGTAAACTTGGCATTTCCAAGAGTTGGTCCTAGAGACTACAAAGAAAGTGTTCTTTTAAGTATTGTTTCACTGTGGTTTCACCATGATTTTCAGAACCCAAGCAGGTTTCTCACATTAGCGTAAGAATCCTGCCTGGTAGTTGAGATTTCGGGGTGGGGAGTAAGTGCGGGGCTTCTGGCAGCCCTGCCTTTCATTGGTTTACCTCCAGAGTTGGTAAGTGCATATTTGCGTGAGATGGGAAAAGTGTGGATCGTGCTTCAGATTTCCTCGTGACCCTTTTAAATCACCAGTATGTTGGTAATTATTTGCCATTTCCGTAGCGTTTTGCACCGTAGTAGTCATGAGGTCGGTCTCTGCATCCTGAAGCCTATGATGCTTTTCGCAGAGAAACCTCTGCTGAGGCCCAGGTAACTTGGTATTTCCCATACCTGGCACCGGAGCCTTGAAAGATAGGGTTGTTTTCAGTATTATTTCACCATCCTTTACCCAGTGTTTCAAGAACGGGAGCCCTTTTCAACCGTTAGCGTAGGAATCCTTCTTTGGAGATGAGATATTTTTCTGGGGTGGCAAGTGCATGGCCTCTGTCAGTCCTGGGTTTGTTGGACTAGCGCCAGACAGGAGAAGTGCGCCTTTGTGGGAGAGGTGAATAGTGCGGATCCTGTTTCAGTCTAAAGACTGAAAAAGGATCCGCACTTTTCACCGTTCCTTTCAGAATCATTTGATTCATCAGCTAGGAACAGCGATTCCTTCTCCAGACCAATCGAAGGCTAGGCCAAGTAACTCGATCTTTCCAAGAGGTGTGTGGCGCAACTTTTGAAAAACCGCTAGGGGGAGAACTATTTGGTATTTTTCCGTAGCACTTTTCACCGTAATTGTCATAAGGTTGGTCTCTGCATCCTTAAGCATATGAGCGTTTTCACAGACGAAAGCAGGCTGAGGCCCAGTAAACTTGGCCTTTCCAAGAGTTGGTCCTAGAGACTACAAAGAAAGTGTTCTTTTAAGTATTGTTTCACTGTGGTTTCACCATGATTTTCAGAACCCAAGCAGGTTTCTCACATTAGCGTAAGAATCCTGCCTGGTAGTTGAGATTTCGGGGTCGGGAGTAAGTGCGGGGCTTCTGGCAGCCCTGCCTTTGATTGGTTTACCTCCAGAGTTGGTAAGTGCATATTTGCGTGAGATGGGAAAAGTGTGGATCGTGCTTCAGATTTCCTCGTGACGATTTTAAATCACCAGTATGTTGGTAATTATTTGCCATTTCCGTAGCGTTTTGCACCGTAGTAGTCATGAGGTCGGTCTCTGCATCCTGAAGCCTATGATGCTTTTCGCAGAGAAACCTCTGTTGAGGCCCAGGTAACTTGGTATTTCCCATACCTGGCACCGGAGCCTTGAAAGATAGGGTTGTTTTCAGTATTATTTCACCATCCTTTACCCAGTGTTTCAAGAACGGGAGCCCTTTTCAACCGTTAGCGTAGGAATCCTTCTTTGGAGATGAGATATTTTTCTGGGGTGGCAAGTGCATGGCCTCTGTCCGTCCTGGGTTTGTTGGACTAGCGCCAGACAGGAGAAGTGCGCCTTTGTGGGAGAGGTGAATAGTGCGGATCCTGTTTCAGTCTAAAGACTGAAACAGGATCCGCACTTTTCACCGTTCCTTTCAGAATCATTTGATTCATCAGCTAGGAACGGCGATTCCTTCTCCAGACCAATCGAAGGCTAGGCCAAGTAACTCGATCTTTCCAAGAGGTGTGTGGCGCAACTTTTGAAAAACCGCTAGGGGGAGAACTATTTGGTATTTTTCCGTAGCACTTTTCACCGTAACTGTCATAAGGTTGGTCTCTGCATCCTTAAGGATACGAGCGTTTTTCCAGATGAAAGCAGGCTGAGGCCCAGTAAACTTGGCATTTCCAAGAGTTGGTCCTAGAGACTACAAAGAAAGTGTTCTTTTAAGTATTGTTTCACTGTGGTTTCACCATGATTTTCAGAACCCAAGCAGGTTTCTCACATTAGCGTAAGAATCCTGCCTGGTAGTTGAGATTTCGGGGTCGGGAGTAAGTGCGGGGCTTCTGGCAGCCCTGCCTTTGATTGGTTTACCTCCAGAGTTGGTAAGTGCATATTTGTGTGAGATGGGAAAAGTGTGGATCGTGCTTCAGATTTCCTCCTGACCCTTTTAAATCACCAGTATGTTGGTAATTATTTGCCATTTCCGTAGCGTTTTGCACCGTAGTAGTCATGAGGTCGCTCTCTGCATCCTTAAGCCTATGATGCTTTTCGCAGAGAAACCTCTGTTGAGGCCCAGGTAACTTGGTATTTCCCATACCTGGCACCGGAGCCTTGGAAGATAGGATTGTGTTCAGTATTATTTCACCATCCTTTACCCAGTGTTTCAAGAACGGGAGCCCTCTTCAACCGTTAGCGTAGGAATCGTTCTTTGGAGATGAGATATTTTTCTGGGGTGGCAAGTGCATGGCCTCTGTCCGTCCTGGGTTTGTTGGACTAGAGCCAGACACCAGAAGTGCGCCTTTGTGGGAGAGGTGAATAGTGCGGATCCTGTTTCAGTCTAAAGACTGAAACAGGATCCGCACTTTTCACCGTTCCTTTCAGAATCATTTGATTCATCAGCTAGGAACGGCGATTCCTTCTCCAGACCAATCGAAGGCTAGGCCAAGTAACTCGATCTTTCCAAGAGGTGTGTGGCACAACTTTTGAAAAACCGCTAGGGGGAGAACTATTTGGTATTTTTCCGTAGCACTTTTCACCGTAATTGTCATAAGGTTGGTCTCTGCATCCTTAAGGATACGAGCGTTTTTACAGATGAAAGCAGGCTGAGGCCCAGTAAACTTGGCATTTACAAGAGTTGGTCCTAGAGACTACAAAGAAAGTGTTCTTTTAAGTATTGTTTCACTGTGGTTTCACCATGATTTTCAGAACCCAAGCAGGTTTCTCACATTAGCGTAAGAATCCTGCCTGGTAGTTGAGATTTCGGGGTGGGGAGTAAGTGCGGGGCTTCTGGCAGCCCTGCCTTTGATTGGTTTACCTCCAGAGTTGGTAAGTGCATATTTGCGTGAGATGGGAAAAGTGTGGATCGTGCTTCAGATTTCCTCCTGACCCTTTTAAATCACCAGTATGTTGGTAATTATTTGCCATTTCCGTAGCGTTTTGCACCGTAGTAGTCATGAGGTCGCTCTCTGCATCCTTAAGCCTATGATGCTTTTCGCAGAGAAACCTCTGTTGAGGCCCAGGTAACTTGGTATTTCCCATACCTGGCACCGGAGCCTTGGAAGATAGGATTGTGTTCAGTATTATTTCACCATCCTTTACCCAGTGTTTCAAGAACGGGAGCCCTCTTCAACCGTTAGCGTAGGAATCGTTCTTTGGGGATGAGATATTTTTCTGGGGTGGCAAGTGCATGGCCTCTGTCCGTCCTGGGTTTGTTGGACTAGAGCCAGACACCAGAAGTGCGCCTTTGTGGGAGAGGTGAATAGTGCGGATCCTGTTTCAGTCTAAAGACTGAAACAGGATCCGCACTTTTCACCGTTCCTTTCAGAATCATTTGATTCATCAGCTAGGAACGGCGATTCCTTCTCCAGACCAATCGAAGGCTAGGCCAAGTAACTCGATCTTTCCAAGAGGTGTGTGGCACAACTTTTGAAAAACCGCTAGGGGGAGAACTATTTGGTATTTTTCCGTAGCACTTTTCACCGTAATTGTCATAAGGTTGGTCTCTGCATCCTTAAGGATACGAGCGTTTTTACAGATGAAAGCAGGCTGAGGCCCAGTAAACTTGGCATTTCCAAGAGTTGGTCCTAGAGACTACAAAGAAAGTGTTCTTTTAAGTATTGTTTCACTGGGGTTTCACCATGATTTTCAGAACCCAAGCAGGTTTCTCACATTAGCGTAAGAATCCTGCCTGGTAGTTGAGATTTCGGGGTGGGGAGTAAGTGCGGGGCTTCTGGCAGCCCTGCCTTTGATTGGTTTACCTCCAGAGTTGGTAAGTGCATATTTGCGTGAGATGGGAAAAGTGTGGTTCGTGCTTCAGATTTCCTCGTGACCCTTTTAAATCACCAGTATGTTGGTAATTATTTGCCATTTCCGTAGCGTTTTGCACCGTAGTAGTCATGAGGTCGGTCTCTGCATCCTGAAGCCTATGATGCTTTTCGCAGAGAAACCTCTGCTGAGGCCCAGGTAACTTGGTATTTCCCATACCTGGCACCGGAGCCTTGAAAGATAGGGTTGTTTTCAGTATTATTTCACCATCCTTTACCCAGTGTTTCAAGAACGGGAGCCCTTTTCAACCGTTAGCGTAGGAATCCTTCTTTGGAGATGAGATATTTTTCTGGGGTGGCAAGTGCATGGCCTCTGTCAGTCCTGGGTTTGTTGGACTAGCGCCAGACAGGAGAAGTGCGCCTTTGTGGGAGAGGTGAATAGTGCGGATCCTGTTTCAGTCTAAAGACTGAAAAAGGATCCGCACTTTTCACCGTTCCTTTCAGAATCATTTGATTCATCAGCTAGGAACAGCGATTCCTTCTCCAGACCAATCGAAGGCTAGGCCAAGTAACTCGATCTTTCCAAGAGGTGTGTGGCACAACTTTTGAAAAACCGCTAGGGGGAGAACTATTTGGTATTTTTCCGTAGCACTTTTCACCGTAATTGTCATAAGGTTGGTCTCTGCATCCTTAAGCATATGAGCGTTTTCACAGACGAAAGCAGGCTGAGGCCCAGTAAACTTGGCCTTTCCAAGAGTTGGTCCTAGAGACTACAAAGAAAGTGTTCTTTTAAGTATTGTTTCACTGTGGTTTCACCATGATTTTCAGAACCCAAGCAGGTTTCTCACATTAGCGTAAGAATCCTGCCTGGTAGTTGAGATTTCGGGGTCGGGAGTAAGTGCGGGGCTTCTGGCAGCCCTGCCTTTGATTGGTTTACCTCCAGAGTTGGTAAGTGCATATTTGTGTGAGATGGGAAAAGTGTGGATCGTGCTTCAGATTTCCTCCTGACCCTTTTAAATCACCAGTATGTTGGTAATTATTTGCCATTTCCGTAGCGTTTTGCACCGTAGTAGTCATGAGGTCGCTCTCTGCATCCTTAAGCCTATGATGCTTTTCGCAGAGAAACCTCTGTTGAGGCCCAGGTAACTTGGTATTTCCCATACCTGGCACCGGAGCCTTGGAAGATAGGATTGTGTTCAGTATTATTTCACCATCCTTTACCCAGTGTTTCAAGAACGGGAGCCCTCTTCAACCGTTAGCGTAGGAATCGTTCTTTGGAGATGAGATATTTTTCTGGGGTGGCAAGTGCATGGCCTCTGTCCGTCCTGGGTTTGTTGGACTAGAGCCAGACACCAGAAGTGCGCCTTTGTGGGAGAGGTGAATAGTGCGGATCCTGTTTCAGTCTAAAGACTGAAACAGGATCCGCACTTTTCACCGTTCCTTTCAGAATCATTTGATTCATCAGCTAGGAACGGCGATTCCTTCTCCAGACCAATCGAAGGCTAGGCCAAGTAACTCGATCTTTCCAAGAGGTGTGTGGCACAACTTTTGAAAAACCGCTAGGGGGAGAACTATTTGGTATTTTTCCGTGGCACTTTTCACCGTAATTGTCATAAGGTTGGTCTCTGCATCCT
The DNA here is from genome assembly GCF_020740605.2 of Lemur catta. Classification (NCBI taxonomy): domain Eukaryota; kingdom Metazoa; phylum Chordata; class Mammalia; order Primates; family Lemuridae; genus Lemur; species Lemur catta. The sequence continues at coordinate 28,689,151 of NC_059155.1, read as the reverse complement.
TAAGGATACGAGCGTTTTTACAGATGAAAGCAGGCTGAGGCCCAGTAAACTTGGCATTTCCAAGAGTTGGTCCTAGAGACTACAAAGAAAGTGTTCTTTTAAGTATTGTTTCACTGTGGTTTCACCATGATTTTCAGAACCCAAGCAGGTTTCTCACATTAGCGTAAGAATCCTGCCTGGTAGTTGAGATTTCGGGGTGGGGAGTAAGTGCGGGGCTTCTGGCAGCCCTGCCTTTGATTGGTTTACCTCCAGAGTTGGTAAGTGCATATTTGCGTGAGATGGGAAAAGTGTGGATCGTGCTTCAGATTTCCTCCTGACCCTTTTAAATCACCAGTATGTTGGTAATTATTTGCCATTTCCGTAGCGTTTTGCACCGTATTAGTCATGAGGTCGGTCTCTGCATCCTTAAGCCTATGATGCTTTTCGCAGAGAAACCTCTGTTGAGGCCCAGGTAACTTGGTATTTCCCATACCTGGCACCGGAGCCTTGGAAGATAGGATTGTGTTCAGTATTATTTCACCATCCTTTACCCAGTGTTTCAAGAACGGGAGCCCTCTTCAACCGTTAGCGTAGGAATCGTTCTTTGGAGATGAGATATTTTTCTGGGGTGGCAAGTGCATGGCCTCTGTCCGTCCTGGGTTTGTTGGACTAGAGCCAGACACCAGAAGTGCGCCTTTGTGGGAGAGGTGAATAGTGCGGATCCTGTTTCAGTCTAAAGACTGAAACAGGATCCGCACTTTTCACCGTTCCTTTCAGAATCATTTGATTCATCAGCTAGGAACGGCGATTCCTTCTCCAGACCAATCGAAGGCTAGGCCAAGTAACTCGATCTTTCCAAGAGGTGTGTGGCACAACTTTTGAAAAACCGCTAGGGGGAGAACTATTTGGTATTTTTCCGTAGCACTTTTCACCGTAATTGTCATAAGGTTGGTCTCTGCATCCTTAAGGATACGAGCGTTTTTACAGATGAAAGCAGGCTGAGGCCCAGTAAACTTGGCATTTACAAGAGTTGGTCCTAGAGACTACAAAGAAAGTGTTCTTTTAAGTATTGTTTCACTGTGGTTTCACCATGATTTTCAGAACCCAAGCAGGTTTCTCACATTAGCGTAAGAATCCTGCCTGGTAGTTGAGATTTCGGGGTCGGGAGTAAGTGCGGGGCTTCTGGCAGCCCTGCCTTTGATTGGTTTACCTCCAGAGTTGGTAAGTGCATATTTGCGTGAGATGGGAAAAGTGTGGATCGTGCTTCAGATTTCCTCGTGACCCTTTTAAATCACCAGTATGTTGGTAATTATTTGCCATTTCCGTAGCGTTTTGCACCGTAGTAGTCATGAGGTCGGTCTCTGCATCCTGAAGCCTATGATGCTTTTCGCAGAGAAACCTCTGCTGAGGCCCAGGTAACTTGGTATTTCCCATACCTGGCACCGGAGCCTTGAAAGATAGGGTTGTTTTCAGTATTATTTCACCATCCTTTACCCAGTGTTTCAAGAACGGGAGCCCTTTTCAACCGTTAGCGTAGGAATCCTTCTTTGGAGATGAGATATTTTTCTGGGGTGGCAAGTGCATGGCCTCTGTCCGTCCTGGGTTTGTTGGACTAGAGCCAGACACCAGAAGTGCGCCTTTGTGGGAGAGGTGAATAGTGCGGATCCTGTTTCAGTCTAAAGACTGAAACAGGATCCGCACTTTTCACCGTTCCTTTCAGAATCATTTGATTCATCAGCTAGGAACGGCGATTCCTTCTCCAGACCAATCGAAGGCTAGGCCAAGTAACTCGATCTTTCCAAGAGGTGTGTGGCACAACTTTTGAAAAACCGCTAGGGGGAGAACTATTTGGTATTTTTCCGTAGCACTTTTCACCGTAATTGTCATAAGGTTGGTCTCTGCATCCTTAAGGATACGAGCGTTTTTACAGATGAAAGCAGGCTGAGGCCCAGTAAACTTGGCATTTACAAGAGTTGGTCCTAGAGACTACAAAGAAAGTGTTCTTTTAAGTATTGTTTCACTGTGGTTTCACCATGATTTTCAGAACCCAAGCAGGTTTCTCACATTAGCGTAAGAATCCTGCCTGGTAGTTGAGATTTCGGGGTGGGGAGTAAGTGCGGGGCTTCTGGCAGCCCTGCCTTTGATTGGTTTACCTCCAGAGTTGGTAAGTGCATATTTGCGTGAGATGGGAAAAGTGTGGATCGTGCTTCAGATTTCCTCCTGACCCTTTTAAATCACCAGTATGTTGGTAATTATTTGCCATTTCCGTAGCGTTTTGCACCGTAGTAGTCATGAGGTCGGTCTCTGCATCCTTAAGCCTATGATGCTTTTCGCAGAGAAACCTCTGCTGAGGCCCAGGTAACTTGGTATTTCCCATACCTGGCACCGGAGCCTTGAAAGATAGGGTTGTTTTCAGTATTATTTCACCATCCTTTACCCAGTGTTTCAAGAACGGGAGCCCTTTTCAACCGTTAGCGTAGGAATCCTTCTTTGGAGATGAGATATTTTTCTGGGGTGGCAAGTGCATGGCCTCTGTCAGTCCTGGGTTTGTTGGACTAGCGCCAGACAGGAGAAGTGCGCCTTTGTGGGAGAGGTGAATAGTGCGGATCCTGTTTCAGTCTAAAGACTGAAACAGGATCCGCACTTTTCACCGTTCCTTTCAGAATCATTTGATTCATCAGCTAGGAACGGCGATTCCTTCTCCAGACCAATCGAAGGCTAGGCCAAGTAACTCGATCTTTCCAAGAGGTGTGTGGCGCAACTTTTGAAAAACCGCTAGGGGGAGAACTATTTGGTATTTTTCCGTAGCACTTTTCACCGTAACTGTCATAAGGTTGGTCTCTGCATCCTTAAGGATACGAGCGTTTTTCCAGATGAAAGCAGGCTGAGGCCCAGTAAACTTGGCATTTCCAAGAGTTGGTCCTAGAGACTACAAAGAAAGTGTTCTTTTAAGTATTGTTTCACTGTGGTTTCACCATGATTTTCAGAACCCAAGCAGGTTTCTCACATTAGCGTAAGAATCCTGCCTGGTAGTTGAGATTTCGGGGTGGGGAGTAAGTGCGGGGCTTCTGGCAGCCCTGCCTTTGATTGGTTTACCTCCAGAGTTGGTAAGTGCATATTTGCGTGAGATGGGAAAAGTGTGGATCGTGCTTCAGATTTCCTCCTGACCCTTTTAAATCACCAGTATGTTGGTAATTATTTGCCATTTCCGTAGCGTTTTGCACCGTAGTAGTCATGAGGTCGCTCTCTGCATCCTTAAGCCTATGATGCTTTTCGCAGAGAAACCTCTGTTGAGGCCCAGGTAACTTGGTATTTCCCATACCTGGCACCGGAGCCTTGGAAGATAGGATTGTGTTCAGTATTATTTCACCATCCTTTACCCAGTGTTTCAAGAACGGGAGCCCTCTTCAACCGTTAGCGTAGGAATCGTTCTTTGGAGATGAGATATTTTTCTGGGGTGGCAAGTGCATGGCCTCTGTCCGTCCTGGGTTTGTTGGACTAGAGCCAGACACCAGAAGTGCGCCTTTGTGGGAGAGGTGAATAGTGCGGATCCTGTTTCAGTCTAAAGACTGAAACAGGATCCGCACTTTTCACCGTTCCTTTCAGAATCATTTGATTCATCAGCTAGGAACGGCGATTCCTTCTCCAGACCAATCGAAGGCTAGGCCAAGTAACTCGATCTTTCCAAGAGGTGTGTGGCACAACTTTTGAAAAACCGCTAGGGGGAGAACTATTTGGTATTTTTCCGTAGCACTTTTCACCGTAATTGTCATAAGGTTGGTCTCTGCATCCTTAAGGATACGAGCGTTTTTACAGATGAAAGCAGGCTGAGGCCCAGTAAACTTGGCATTTACAAGAGTTGGTCCTAGAGACTACAAAGAAAGTGTTCTTTTAAGTATTGTTTCACTGTGGTTTCACCATGATTTTCAGAACCCAAGCAGGTTTCTCACATTAGCGTAAGAATCCTGCCTGGTAGTTGAGATTTCGGGGTGGGGAGTAAGTGCGGGGCTTCTGGCAGCCCTGCCTTTGATTGGTTTACCTCCAGAGTTGGTAAGTGCATATTTGCGTGAGATGGGAAAAGTGTGGATCGTGCTTCAGATTTCCTCGTGACCCTTTTAAATCACCAGTATGTTGGTAATTATTTGCCATTTCCGTAGCGTTTTGCACCGTAGTAGTCATGAGGTCGGTCTCTGCATCCTGAAGCCTATGATGCTTTTCGCAGAGAAACCTCTGCTGAGGCCCAGGTAACTTGGTATTTCCCATACCTGGCACCGGAGCCTTGAAAGATAGGGTTGTTTTCAGTATTATTTCACCATCCTTTACCCAGTGTTTCAAGAACGGGAGCCCTTTTCAACCGTTAGCGTAGGAATCCTTCTTTGGAGATGAGATATTTTTCTGGGGTGGCAAGTGCATGGCCTCTGTCAGTCCTGGGTTTGTTGGACTAGCGCCAGACAGGAGAAGTGCGCCTTTGTGGGAGAGGTGAATAGTGCGGATCCTGTTTCAGTCTAAAGACTGAAAAAGGATCCGCACTTTTCACCGTTCCTTTCAGAATCATTTGATTCATCAGCTAGGAACAGCGATTCCTTCTCCAGACCAATCGAAGGCTAGGCCAAGTAACTCGATCTTTCCAAGAGGTGTGTGGCGCAACTTTTGAAAAACCGCTAGGGGGAGAACTATTTGGTATTTTTCCGTAGCACTTTTCACCGTAATTGTCATAAGGTTGGTCTCTGCATCCTTAAGCATATGAGCGTTTTCACAGACGAAAGCAGGCTGAGGCCCAGTAAACTTGGCCTTTCCAAGAGTTGGTCCTAGAGACTACAAAGAAAGTGTTCTTTTAAGTATTGTTTCACTGTGGTTTCACCATGATTTTCAGAACCCAAGCAGGTTTCTCACATTAGCGTAAGAATCCTGCCTGGTAGTTGAGATTTCGGGGTCGGGAGTAAGTGCGGGGCTTCTGGCAGCCCTGCCTTTGATTGGTTTACCTCCAGAGTTGGTAAGTGCATATTTGTGTGAGATGGGAAAAGTGTGGATCGTGCTTCAGATTTCCTCCTGACCCTTTTAAATCACCAGTATGTTGGTAATTATTTGCCATTTCCGTAGCGTTTTGCACCGTAGTAGTCATGAGGTCGCTCTCTGCATCCTTAAGCCTATGATGCTTTTCGCAGAGAAACCTCTGTTGAGGCCCAGGTAACTTGGTATTTCCCATACCTGGCACCGGAGCCTTGGAAGATAGGATTGTGTTCAGTATTATTTCACCATCCTTTACCCAGTGTTTCAAGAACGGGAGCCCTCTTCAACCGTTAGCGTAGGAATCGTTCTTTGGAGATGAGATATTTTTCTGGGGTGGCAAGTGCATGGCCTCTGTCCGTCCTGGGTTTGTTGGACTAGAGCCAGACACCAGAAGTGCGCCTTTGTGGGAGAGGTGAATAGTGCGGATCCTGTTTCAGTCTAAAGACTGAAACAGGATCCGCACTTTTCACCGTTCCTTTCAGAATCATTTGATTCATCAGCTAGGAACGGCGATTCCTTCTCCAGACCAATCGAAGGCTAGGCCAAGTAACTCGATCTTTCCAAGAGGTGTGTGGCGCAACTTTTGAAAAACCGCTAGGGGGAGAACTATTTGGTATTTTTCCGTAGCACTTTTCACCGTAACTGTCATAAGGTTGGTCTCTGCATCCTTAAGGATACGAGCGTTTTTCCAGATGAAAGCAGGCTGAGGCCCAGTAAACTTGGCATTTACAAGAGTTGGTCCTAGAGACTACAAAGAAAGTGTTCTTTTAAGTATTGTTTCACTGTGGTTTCACCATGATTTTCAGAACCCAAGCAGGTTTCTCACATTAGCGTAAGAATCCTGCCTGGTAGTTGAGATTTCGGGGTGGGGAGTAAGTGCGGGGCTTCTGGTAGCCCTGCCTTTGATTGGTTTACCTCCAGAGTTGGTAAGTGCATATTTGCGTGAGATGGGAAAAGTGTGGATCGTGCTTCAGATTTCCTCCTGACCCTTTTAAATCACCAGTATGTTGGTAATTATTTGCCATTTCCGTAGCGTTTTGCACCGTAGTAGTCATGAGGTCGCTCTCTGCATCCTTAAGCCTATGATGCTTTTCGCAGAGAAACCTCTGTTGAGGCCCAGGTAACTTGGTATTTCCCATACCTGGCACCGGAGCCTTGGAAGATAGGATTGTGTTCAGTATTATTTCACCATCCTTTACCCAGTGTTTCAAGAACGGGAGCCCTCTTCAACCGTTAGCGTAGGAATCGTTCTTTGGAGATGAGATATTTTTCTGGGGTGGCAAGTGCATGGCCTCTGTCCGTCCTGGGTTTGTTGGACTAGAGCCAGACACCAGAAGTGCGCCTTTGTGGGAGAGGTGAATAGTGCGGATCCTGTTTCAGTCTAAAGACTGAAACAGGATCCGCACTTTTCACCGTTCCTTTCAGAATCATTTGATTCATCAGCTAGGAACGGCGATTCCTTCTCCAGACCAATCGAAGGCTAGGCCAAGTAACTCGATCTTTCCAAGAGGTGTGTGGCACAACTTTTGAAAAACCGCTAGGGGGAGAACTATTTGGTATTTTTCCGTAGCACTTTTCACCGTAATTGTCATAAGGTTGGTCTCTGCATCCTTAAGGATACGAGCGTTTTTACAGATGAAAGCAGGCTGAGGCCCAGTAAACTTGGCATTTACAAGAGTTGGTCCTAGAGACTACAAAGAAAGTGTTCTTTTAAGTATTGTTTCACTGTGGTTTCACCATGATTTTCAGAACCCAAGCAGGTTTCTCACATTAGCGTAAGAATCCTGCCTGGTAGTTGAGATTTCGGGGTGGGGAGTAAGTGCGGGGCTTCTGGCAGCCCTGCCTTTGATTGGTTTACCTCCAGAGTTGGTAAGTGCATATTTGCGTGAGATGGGAAAAGTGTGGATCGTGCTTCAGATTTCCTCGTGACCCTTTTAAATCACCAGTATGTTGGTAATTATTTGCCATTTCCGTAGCGTTTTGCACCGTAGTAGTCATGAGGTCGGTCTCTGCATCCTGAAGCCTATGATGCTTTTCGCAGAGAAACCTCTGCTGAGGCCCAGGTAACTTGGTATTTCCCATACCTGGCACCGGAGCCTTGAAAGATAGGGTTGTTTTCAGTATTATTTCACCATCCTTTACCCAGTGTTTCAAGAACGGGAGCCCTTTTCAACCGTTAGCGTAGGAATCCTTCTTTGGAGATGAGATATTTTTCTGGGGTGGCAAGTGCATGGCCTCTGTCAGTCCTGGGTTTGTTGGACTAGCGCCAGACAGGAGAAGTGCGCCTTTGTGGGAGAGGTGAATAGTGCGGATCCTGTTTCAGTCTAAAGACTGAAAAAGGATCCGCACTTTTCACCGTTCCTTTCAGAATCATTTGATTCATCAGCTAGGAACAGCGATTCCTTCTCCAGACCAATCGAAGGCTAGGCCAAGTAACTCGATCTTTCCAAGAGGTGTGTGGCGCAACTTTTGAAAAACCGCTAGGGGGAGAACTATTTGGTATTTTTCCGTAGCACTTTTCACCGTAACTGTCATAAGGTTGGTCTCTGCATCCTTAAGCATATGAGCGTTTTCACAGACGAAAGCAGGCTGAGGCCCAGTAAACTTGGCCTTTCCAAGAGTTGGTCCTAGAGACTACAAAGAAAGTGTTCTTTTAAGTATTGTTTCACTGTGGTTTCACCATGATTTTCAGAACCCAAGCAGGTTTCTCACATTAGCGTAAGAATCCTGCCTGGTAGTTGAGATTTCGGGGTGGGGAGTAAGTGCGGGGCTTCTGGCAGCCCTGCCTTTGATTGGTTTACCTCCAGAGTTGGTAAGTGCATATTTGCGTGAGATGGGAAAAGTGTGGATCGTGCTTCAGATTTCCTCCTGACCCTTTTAAATCACCAGTATGTTGGTAATTATTTGCCATTTCCGTAGCGTTTTGCACCGTAGTAGTCATGAGGTCGCTCTCTGCATCCTTAAGCCTATGATGCTTTTCGGAGAGAAACCTCTGTTGAGGCCCAGGTAACTTGGTATTTCCCATACCTGGCACCGGAGCCTTGGAAGATAGGATTGTGTTCAGTATTATTTCACCATCCTTTACCCAGTGTTTCAAGAACGGGAGCCCTCTTCAACCGTTAGCGTAGGAATCGTTCTTTGGAGATGAGATATTTTTCTGGGGTGGCAAGTGCATGGCCTCTGTCCGTCCTGGGTTTGTTGGACTAGAGCCAGACACCAGAAGTGCGCCTTTGTGGGAGAGGTGAATAGTGCGGATCCTGTTTCAGTCTAAAGACTGAAACAGGATCCGCACTTTTCACCGTTCCTTTCAGAATCATTTGATTCATCAGCTAGGAACGGCGATTCCTTCTCCAGACCAATCGAAGGCTAGGCCAAGTAACTCGATCTTTCCAAGAGGTGTGTGGCGCAACTTTTGAAAAACCGCTAGGGGGAGAACTATTTGGTATTTTTCCGTAGCACTTTTCACCGTAACTGTCATAAGGTTGGTCTCTGCATCCTTAAGGATACGAGCGTTTTTCCAGATGAAAGCAGGCTGAGGCCCAGTAAACTTGGCATTTACAAGAGTTGGTCCTAGAGACTACAAAGAAAGTGTTCTTTTAAGTATTGTTTCACTGTGGTTTCACCATGATTTTCAGAACCCAAGCAGGTTTCTCACATTAGCGTAAGAATCCTGCCTGGTAGTTGAGATTTCGGGGTGGGGAGTAAGTGCGGGGCTTCTGGCAGCCCTGCCTTTGATTGGTTTACCTCCAGAGTTGGTAAGTGCATATTTGCGTGAGATGGGAAAAGTGTGGATCGTGCTTCAGATTTCCTCGTGACCCTTTTAAATCACCAGTATGTTGGTAATTATTTGCCATTTCCGTAGCGTTTTGCACCGTAGTAGTCATGAGGTCGGTCTCTGCATCCTGAAGCCTATGATGCTTTTCGCAGAGAAACCTCTGCTGAGGCCCAGGTAACTTGGTATTTCCCATACCTGGCACCGGAGCCTTGAAAGATAGGGTTGTTTTCAGTATTATTTCACCATCCTTTACCCAGTGTTTCAAGAACGGGAGCCCTTTTCAACCGTTAGCGTAGGAATCCTTCTTTGGAGATGAGATATTTTTCTGGGGTGGCAAGTGCATGGCCTCTGTCCGTCCTGGGTTTGTTGGACTAGCGCCAGACAGGAGAAGTGCGCCTTTGTGGGAGAAGTGAATAGTGCGGATCCTGTTTCAGTCTAAAGACTGAAAAAGGATCCGCACTTTTCACCGTTCCTTTCAGAATCATTTGATTCATCAGCTAGGAACAGCGATTCCTTCTCCAGACCAATCGAAGGCTAGGCCAAGTAACTCGATCTTTCCAAGAGGTGTGTGGCGCAACTTTTGAAAAACCGCTAGGGGGAGAACTATTTGGTATTTTTCCGTAGCACTTTTCACCGTAATTGTCATAAGGTTGGTCTCTGCATCCTTAAGCATATGAGCGTTTTCACAGACGAAAGCAGGCTGAGGCCCAGTAAACTTGGCCTTTCCAAGAGTTGGTCCTAGAGACTACAAAGAAAGTGTTCTTTTAAGTATTGTTTCACTGTGGTTTCACCATGATTTTCAGAACCCAAGCAGGTTTCTCACATTAGCGTAAGAATCCTGCCTGGTAGTTGAGATTTCGGGGTCGGGAGTAAGTGCGGGGCTTCTGGCAGCCCTGCCTTTGATTGGTTTACCTCCAGAGTTGGTAAGTGCATATTTGTGTGAGATGGGAAAAGTGTGGATCGTGCTTCAGATTTCCTCCTGACCCTTTTAAATCACCAGTATGTTGGTAATTATTTGCCATTTCCGTAGCGTTTTGCACCGTAGTAGTCATGAGGTCGCTCTCTGCATCCTTAAGCCTATGATGCTTTTCGCAGAGAAACCTCTGTTGAGGCCCAGGTAACTTGGTATTTCCCATACCTGGCACCGGAGCCTTGGAAGATAGGATTGTGTTCAGTATTATTTCACCATCCTTTACCCAGTGTTTCAAGAACGGGAGCCCTCTTCAACCGTTAGCGTAGGAATCGTTCTTTGGAGATGAGATATTTTTCTGGGGTGGCAAGTGCATGGCCTCTGTCCGTCCTGGGTTTGTTGGACTAGAGCCAGACACCAGAAGTGCGCCTTTGTGGGAGAGGTGAATAGTGCGGATCCTGTTTCAGTCTAAAGACTGAAACAGGATCCGCACTTTTCACCGTTCCTTTCAGAATCATTTGATTCATCAGCTAGGAACGGCGATTCCTTCTCCAGACCAATCGAAGGCTAGGCCAAGTAACTCGATCTTCCAAGAGGTGTGTGGCACAACTTTTGAAAAACCGCTAGGGGGAGAACTATTTGGTATTTTTCCGTGGCACTTTTCACCGTAATTGTCATAAGGTTGTTCTCTGCATCCTTAAGGATACGAGCGTTTTTACAGATGAAAGCAGGCTGAGGCCCAGTAAACTTGGCATTTACAAGAGTTGGTCCTAGAGACTACAAAGAAAGTGTTCTTTTAAGTATTGTTTCACTGTGGTTTCACCATGATTTTCAGAACCCAAGCAGGTTTCTCACATTAGCGTAAGAATCCTGCCTGGTAGTTGAGATTTCGGGGTGGGGAGTAAGTGCGGGGCTTCTGGCAGCCCTGCCTTTGATTGGTTTACCTCCAGAGTTGGTAAGTGCATATTTGCGTGAGATGGGAAAAGTGTGGATCGTGCTTCAGATTTCCTCCTGACCCTTTTAAATCACCAGTATGTTGGTAATTATTTGCCATTTCCGTAGCGTTTTGCACCGTAGTAGTCATGAGGTCGCTCTCTGCATCCTTAAGCCTATGATGCTTTTCGCAGAGAAACCTCTGTTGAGGCCCAGGTAACTTGGTATTTCCCATACCTGGCACCGGAGCCTTGGAAGATAGGATTGTGTTCAGTATTATTTCACCATCCTTTACCCAGTGTTTCAAGAACGGGAGCCCTCTTCAACCGTTAGCGTAGGAATCGTTCTTTGGAGATGAGATATTTTTCTGGGGTGGCAAGTGCATGGCCTCTGTCCGTCCTGGGTTTGTTGGACTAGAGCCAGACACCAGAAGTGCGCCTTTGTGGGAGAGGTGAATAGTGCGGATCCTGTTTCAGTCTAAAGACTGAAACAGGATCCGCACTTTTCACCGTTCCTTTCAGAATCATTTGATTCATCAGCTAGGAACGGCGATTCCTTCTCCAGACCAATCGAAGGCTAGGCCAAGTAACTCGATCTTTCCAAGAGGTGTGTGGCACAACTTTTGAAAAACCGCTAGGGGGAGAACTATTTGGTATTTTTCCGTAGCACTTTTCACCGTAATTGTCATAAGGTTGGTCTCTGCATCCTTAAGGATACGAGCGTTTTTACAGATGAAAGCAGGCTGAGGCCCAGTAAACTTGGCATTTACAAGAGTTGGTCCTAGAGACTACAAAGAAAGTGTTCTTTTAAGTATTGTTTCACTGTGGTTTCACCATGATTTTCAGAACCCAAGCAGGTTTCTCACATTAGCGTAAGAATCCTGCCTGGTAGTTGAGATTTCGGGGTGGGGAGTAAGTGCGGGGCTTCTGGCATCCCTGCCTTTGATTGGTTTACCTCCAGAGTTGGTAAGTGCATATTTGCGTGAGATGGGAAAAGTGTGGATCGTGCTTCAGATTTCCTCGTGACCCTTTTAAATCACCAGTATGTTGGTAATTATTTGCCATTTCCGTAGCGTTTTGCACCGTAGTAGTCATGAGGTCGGTCTCTGCATCCTGAAGCCTATGATGCTTTTCGCAGAGAAACCTCTGCTGAGGCCCAGGTAACTTGGTATTTCCCATACCTGGCACCGGAGCCTTGAAAGATAGGGTTGTTTTCAGTATTATTTCACCATCCTTTACCCAGTGTTTCAAGAACGGGAGCCCTTTTCAACCGTTAGCGTAGGAATCCTTCTTTGGAGATGAGATATTTTTCTGGGGTGGCAAGTGCATGGCCTCTGTCAGTCCTGGGTTTGTTGGACTAGCGCCAGACAGGAGAAGTGCGCCTTTGTGGGAGAGGTGAATAGTGCGGATCCTGTTTCAGTCTAAAGACTGAAAAAGGATCCGCACTTTTCACCGTTCCTTTCAGAATCATTTGATTCATCAGCTAGGAACAGCGATTCCTTCTCCAGACCAATCGAAGGCTAGGCCAAGTAACTCGATCTTTCCAAGAGGTGTGTGGCGCAACTTTTGAAAAACCGCTAGGGGGAGAACTATTTGGTATTTTTCCGTAGCACTTTTCACCGTAACTGTCATAAGGTTGGTCTCTGCATCCTTAAGCATATGAGCGTTTTCACAGACGAAAGCAGGCTGAGGCCCAGTAAACTTGGCCTTTCCAAGAGTTGGTCCTAGAGACTACAAAGAAAGTGTTCTTTTAAGTATTGTTTCACTGTGGTTTCACCATGATTTTCAGAACCCAAGCAGGTTTCTCACATTAGCGTAAGAATCCTGCCTGGTAGTTGAGATTTCGGGGTGGGGAGTAAGTGCGGGGCTTCTGGCAGCCCTGCCTTTGATTGGTTTACCTCCAGAGTTGGTAAGTGCATATTTGCGTGAGATGGGAAAAGTGTGGATCGTGCTTCAGATTTCCTCCTGACCCTTTTAAATCACCAGTATGTTGGTAATTATTTGCCATTTCCGTAGCGTTTTGCACCGTAGTAGTCATGAGGTCGCTCTCTGCATCCTTAAGCCTATGATGCTTTTCGCAGAGAAACCTCTGTTGAGGCCCAGGTAACTTGGTATTTCCCATACCTGGCACCGGAGCCTTGGAAGATAGGATTGTGTTCAGTATTATTTCACCATCCTTTACCCAGTGTTTCAAGAACGGGAGCCCTCTTCAACCGTTAGCGTAGGAATCGTTCTTTGGAGATGAGATATTTTTCTGGGGTGGCAAGTGCATGGCCTCTGTCCGTCCTGGGTTTGTTGGACTAGAGCCAGACACCAGAAGTGCGCCTTTGTGGGAGAGGTGAATAGTGCGGATCCTGTTTCAGTCTAAAGACTGAAACAGGATCCGCACTTTTCACCGTTCCTTTCAGAATCATTTGATTCATCAGCTAGGAACGGCGATTCCTTCTCCAGACCAATCGAAGGCTAGGCCAAGTAACTCGATCTTTCCAAGAGGTGTGTGGCGCAACTTTTGAAAAACCGCTAGGGGGAGAACTATTTGGTATTTTTCCGTAGCACTTTTCACCGTAACTGTCATAAGGTTGGTCTCTGCATCCTTAAGGATACGAGCGTTTTTCCAGATGAAAGCAGGCTGAGGCCCAGTAAACTTGGCATTTACAAGAGTTGGTCCTAGAGACTACAAAGAAAGTGTTCTTTTAAGTATTGTTTCACTGTGGTTTCACCATGATTTTCAGAACCCAAGCAGGTTTCTCACATTAGCGTAAGAATCCTGCCTGGTAGTTGAGATTTCGGGGTGGGGAGTAAGTGCGGGGCTTCTGGCAGCCCTGCCTTTGATTGGTTTACCTCCAGAGTTGGTAAGTGCATATTTGCGTGAGATGGGAAAAGTGTGGATCGTGCTTCAGATTTCCTCGTGACCCTTTTAAATCACCAGTATGTTGGTAATTATTTGCCATTTCCGTAGCGTTTTGCACCGTAGTAGTCATGAGGTCGGTCTCTGCATCCTGAAGCCTATGATGCTTTTCGCAGAGAAACCTCTGCTGAGGCCCAGGTAACTTGGTATTTCCCATACCTGGCACCGGAGCCTTGAAAGATAGGGTTGTTTTCAGTATTATTTCACCATCCTTTACCCAGTGTTTCAAGAACGGGAGCCCTTTTCAACCGTTAGCGTAGGAATCCTTCTTTGGAGATGAGATATTTTTCTGGGGTGGCAAGTGCATGGCCTCTGTCCGTCCTGGGTTTGTTGGACTAGCGCCAGACAGGAGAAGTGCGCCTTTGTGGGAGAGGTGAATAGTGCGGATCCTGTTTCAGTCTAAAGACTGAAAAAGGATCCGCACTTTTCACCGTTCCTTTCAGAATCATTTGATTCATCAGCTAGGAACAGCGATTCCTTCTCCAGACCAATCGAAGGCTAGGCCAAGTAACTCGATCTTTCCAAGAGGTGTGTGGCGCAACTTTTGAAAAACCGCTAGGGGGAGAACTATTTGGTATTTTTCCGTAGCACTTTTCACCGTAATTGTCATAAGGTTGGTCTCTGCATCCTTAAGCATATGAGCGTTTTCACAGACGAAAGCAGGCTGAGGCCCAGTAAACTTGGCCTTTCCAAGAGTTGGTCCTAGAGACTACAAAGAAAGTGTTCTTTTAAGTATTGTTTCACTGTGGTTTCACCATGATTTTCAGAACCCAAGCAGGTTTCTCACATTAGCGTAAGAATCCTGCCTGGTAGTTGAGATTTCGGGGTCGGGAGTAAGTGCGGGGCTTCTGGCAGCCCTGCCTTTGATTGGTTTACCTCCAGAGTTGGTAAGTGCATATTTGTGTGAGATGGGAAAAGTGTGGATCGTGCTTCAGATTTCCTCCTGACCCTTTTAAATCACCAGTATGTTGGTAATTATTTGCCATTTCCGTAGCGTTTTGCACCGTAGTAGTCATGAGGTCGCTCTCTGCATCCTTAAGCCTATGATGCTTTTCGCAGAGAAACCTCTGTTGAGGCCCAGGTAACTTGGTATTTCCCATACCTGGCACCGGAGCCTTGGAAGATAGGATTGTGTTCAGTATTATTTCACCATCCTTTACCCAGTGTTTCAAGAACGGGAGCCCTCTTCAACCGTTAGCGTAGGAATCGTTCTTTGGAGATGAGATATTTTTCTGGGGTGGCAAGTGCATGGCCTCTGTCCGTCCTGGGTTTGTTGGACTAGAGCCAGACACCAGAAGTGCGCCTTTGTGGGAGAGGTGAATAGTGCGGATCCTGTTTCAGTCTAAAGACTGAAACAGGATCCGCACTTTTCACCGTTCCTTTCAGAATCATTTGATTCATCAGCTAGGAACGGCGATTCCTTCTCCAGACCAATCGAAGGCTAGGCCAAGTAACTCGATCTTCCAAGAGGTGTGTGGCACAACTTTTGAAAAACCGCTAGGGGGAGAACTATTTGGTATTTTTCCGTGGCACTTTTCACCGTAATTGTCATAAGGTTGTTCTCTGCATCCTTAAGGATACGAGCGTTTTTACAGATGAAAGCAGGCTGAGGCCCAGTAAACTTGGCATTTACAAGAGTTGGTCCTAGAGACTACAAAGAAAGTGTTCTTTTAAGTATTGTTTCACTGTGGTTTCACCATGATTTTCAGAACCCAAGCAGGTTTCTCACATTAGCGTAAGAATCCTGCCTGGTAGTTGAGATTTCGGGGTGGGGAGTAAGTGCGGGGCTTCTGGCAGCCCTGCCTTTGATTGGTTTACCTCCAGAGTTGGTAAGTGCATATTTGCGTGAGATGGGAAAAGTGTGGATCGTGCTTCAGATTTCCTCCTGACCCTTTTAAATCACCAGTATGTTGGTAATTATTTGCCATTTCCGTAGCGTTTTGCACCGTAGTAGTCATGAGGTCGCTCTCTGCATCCTTAAGCCTATGATGCTTTTCGCAGAGAAACCTCTGTTGAGGCCCAGGTAACTTGGTATTTCCCATACCTGGCACCGGAGCCTTGGAAGATAGGATTGTGTTCAGTATTATTTCACCATCCTTTACCCAGTGTTTCAAGAACGGGAGCCCTCTTCAACCGTTAGCGTAGGAATCGTTCTTTGGAGATGAGATATTTTTCTGGGGTGGCAAGTGCATGGCCTCTGTCCGTCCTGGGTTTGTTGGACTAGAGCCAGACACCAGAAGTGCGCCTTTGTGGGAGAGGTGAATAGTGCGGATCCTGTTTCAGTCTAAAGACTGAAACAGGATCCGCACTTTTCACCGTTCCTTTCAGAATCATTTGATTCATCAGCTAGGAACGGCGATTCCTTCTCCAGACCAATCGAAGGCTAGGCCAAGTAACTCGATCTTTCCAAGAGGTGTGTGGCACAACTTTTGAAAAACCGCTAGGGGGAGAACTATTTGGTATTTTTCCGTAGCACTTTTCACCGTAATTGTCATAAGGTTGGTCTCTGCATCCTTAAGGATACGAGCGTTTTTACAGATGAAAGCAGGCTGAGGCCCAGTAAACTTGGCATTTACAAGAGTTGGTCCTAGAGACTACAAAGAAAGTGTTCTTTTAAGTATTGTTTCACTGTGGTTTCACCATGATTTTCAGAACCCAAGCAGGTTTCTCACATTAGCGTAAGAATCCTGCCTGGTAGTTGAGATTTCGGGGTGGGGAGTAAGTGCGGGGCTTCTGGCAGCCCTGCCTTTGATTGGTTTACCTCCAGAGTTGGTAAGTGCATATTTGCGTGAGATGGGAAAAGTGTGGATCGTGCTTCAGATTTCCTCGTGACCCTTTTAAATCACCAGTATGTTGGTAATTATTTGCCATTTCCGTAGCGTTTTGCACCGTAGTAGTCATGAGGTCGGTCTCTGCATCCTGAAGCCTATGATGCTTTTCGCAGAGAAACCTCTGCTGAGGCCCAGGTAACTTGGTATTTCCCATACCTGGCACTGGAGCCTTGAAAGATAGGGTTGTTTTCAGTATTATTTCACCATCCTTTACCCAGTGTTTCAAGAACGGGAGCCCTTTTCAACCGTTAGCGTAGGAATCCTTCTTTGGAGATGAGATATTTTTCTGGGGTGGCAAGTGCATGGCCTCTGTCAGTCCTGGGTTTGTTGGACTAGCGCCAGACAGGAGAAGTGCGCCTTTGTGGGAGAGGTGAATAGTGCGGATCCTGTTTCAGTCTAAAGACTGAAACAGGATCCGCACTTTTCACCGTTCCTTTCAGAATCATTTCATTCATCAGCTAGGAACGGCGATTCCTTCTCCAGACCAATCGAAGGCTAGGCCAAGTAACTCGATCTTTCCAAGAGGTGTGTGGCGCAACTTTTGAAAAACCGCTAGGGGGAGAACTATTTGGTATTTTTCCGTAGCACTTTTCACCGTAACTGTCATAAGGTTGGTCTCTGCATCCTTAAGGATACGAGCGTTTTTCCAGATGAAAGCAGGCTGAGGCCCAGTAAACTTGGCATTTCCAAGAGTTGGTCCTAGAGACTACAAAGAAAGTGTTCTTTTAAGTATTGTTTCACTGTGGTTTCACCATGATTTTCAGAACCCAAGCAGGTTTCTCACATTAGCGTAAGAATCCTGCCTGGTAGTTGAGATTTCGGGGTCGGGAGTAAGTGCGGGGCTTCTGGCAGCCCTGCCTTTGATTGGTTTACCTCCAGAGTTGGTAAGTGCATATTTGTGTGAGATGGGAAAAGTGTGGATCGTGCTTCAGATTTCCTCCTGACCCTTTTAAATCACCAGTATGTTGGTAATTATTTGCCATTTCCGTAGCGTTTTGCACCGTAGTAGTCATGAGGTCGCTCTCTGCATCCTTAAGCCTATGATGCTTTTCGCAGAGAAACCTCTGTTGAGGCCCAGGTAACTTGGTATTTCCCATACCTGGCACCGGAGCCTTGGAAGATAGGATTGTGTTCAGTATTATTTCACCATCCTTTACCCAGTGTTTCAAGAACGGGAGCCCTCTTCAACCGTTAGCGTAGGAATCGTTCTTTGGAGATGAGATATTTTTCTGGGGTGGCAAGTGCATGGCCTCTGTCCGTCCTGGGTTTGTTGGACTAGAGCCAGACACCAGAAGTGCGCCTTTGTGGGAGAGGTGAATAGTGCGGATCCTGTTTCAGTCTAAAGACTGAAACAGGATCCGCACTTTTCACCGTTCCTTTCAGAATCATTTGATTCATCAGCTAGGAACGGCGATTCCTTCTCCAGACCAATCGAAGGCTAGGCCAAGTAACTCGATCTTTCCAAGAGGTGTGTGGCACAACTTTTGAAAAACCGCTAGGGGGAGAACTATTTGGTATTTTTCCGTAGCACTTTTCACCGTAATTGTCATAAGGTTGGTCTCTGCATCCTTAAGGATACGAGCGTTTTTACAGATGAAAGCAGGCTGAGGACCAGTAAACTTGGCATTTACAAGAGTTGGTCCTAGAGACTACAAAGAAAGTGTTCTTTTAAGTATTGTTTCACTGTGGTTTCACCATGATTTTCAGAACCCAAGCAGGTTTCTCACATTAGCGTAAGAATCCTGCCTGGTAGTTGAGATTTCGGGGTCGGGAGTAAGTGCGGGGCTTCTGGCAGCCCTGCCTTTGATTGGTTTACCTCCAGAGTTGGTAAGTGCATATTTGCGTGAGATGGGAAAAGTGTGGATCGTGCTTCAGATTTCCTCCTGACCCTTTTAAATCACCAGTATGTTGGTAATTATTTGCCATTTCCGTAGCGTTTTGCACCGTAGTAGTCATGAGGTCGGTCTCTGCATCCTGAAGCCTATGATGCTTTTCGCAGAGAAACCTCTGCTGAGGCCCAGGTAACTTGGTATTTCCCATACCTGGCACCGGAGCCTTGAAAGATAGGGTTGTTTTCAGTATTATTTCACCATCCTTTACCCAGTGTTTCAAGAACGGGAGCCCTTTTCAACCGTTAGCGTAGGAATCCTTCTTTGGAGATGAGATATTTTTCTGGGGTGGCAAGTGCATGGCCTCTGTCCGTCCTGGGTTTGTTGGACTAGCGCCAGACAGGAGAAGTGCGCCTTTGTGGGAGAGGTGAATAGTGCGGATCCTGTTTCAGTCTAAAGACTGAAACAGGATCCGCACTTTTCACCGTTCCTTTCAGAATCATTTGATTCATCAGCTAGGAACGGCGATTCCTTCTCCAGACCAATCGAAGGCTAGGCCAAGTAACTCGATCTTTCCAAGAGGTGTGTGGCGCAACTTTTGAAAAACCGCTAGGGGGAGAACTATTTGGTATTTTTCCGTAGCACTTTTCACCGTAACTGTCATAAGGTTGGTCTCTGCATCCTTAAGGATACGAGCGTTTTTCCAGATGAAAGCAGGCTGAGGCCCAGTAAACTTGGCATTTCCAAGAGTTGGTCCTAGAGACTACAAAGAAAGTGTTCTTTTAAGTATTGTTTCACTGTGGTTTCACCATGATTTTCAGAACCCAAGCAGGTTTCTCACATTAGCGTAAGAATCCTGCCTGGTAGTTGAGATTTCGGGGTCGGGAGTAAGTGCGGGGCTTCTGGAAGCCCTGCCTTTGATTGGTTTACCTCCAGAGTTGGTAAGTGCATATTTGTGTGAGATGGGAAAAGTGTGGATCGTGCTTCAGATTTCCTCCTGACCCTTTTAAATCACCAGTATGTTGGTAATTATTTGCCATTTCCGTAGCGTTTTGCACCGTAGTAGTCATGAGGTCGCTCTCTGCATCCTTAAGCCTATGATGCTTTTCGCAGAGAAACCTCTGTTGAGGCCCAGGTAACTTGGTATTTCCCATACCTGGCACCGGAGCCTTGGAAGATAGGATTGTGTTCAGTATTATTTCACCATCCTTTACCCAGTGTTTCAAGAACGGGAGCCCTCTTCAACCGTTAGCGTAGGAATCGTTCTTTGGAGATGAGATATTTTTCTGGGGTGGCAAGTGCATGGCCTCTGTCCGTCCTGGGTTTGTTGGACTAGAGCCAGACACCAGAAGTGCGCCTTTGTGGGAGAGGTGAATAGTGCGGATCCTGTTTCAGTCTAAAGACTGAAACAGGATCCGCACTTTTCACCGTTCCTTTCAGAATCATTTGATTCATCAGCTAGGAACGGCGATTCCTTCTCCAGACCAATCGAAGGCTAGGCCAAGTAACTCGATCTTTCCAAGAGGTGTGTGGCACAACTTTTGAAAAACCGCTAGGGGGAGAACTATTTGGTATTTTTCCGTAGCACTTTTCACCGTAATTGTCATAAGGTTGGTCTCTGCATCCTTAAGGATACGAGCGTTTTTACAGATGAAAGCAGGCTGAGGCCCAGTAAACTTGGCATTTCCAAGAGTTGGTCCTAGAGACTACAAAGAAAGTGTTCTTTTAAGTATTGTTTCACTGTGGTTTCACCATGATTTTCAGAACCCAAGCAGGTTTCTCACATTAGCGTAAGAATCCTGCCTGGTAGTTGAGATTTCGGGGTGGGGAGTAAGTGCGGGGCTTCTGGCAGCCCTGCCTTTGATTGGTTTACCTCCAGAGTTGGTAAGTGCATATTTGCGTGAGATGGGAAAAGTGTGGATCGTGCTTCAGATTTCCTCCTGACCCTTTTAAATCACCAGTATGTTGGTAATTATTTGCCATTTCCGTAGCGTTTTGCACCGTAGTAGTCATGAGGTGGCTCTCTGCATCCTTAAGCCTATGATGCTTTTCGCAGAGAAACCTCTGTTGAGGCCCAGGTAACTTGGTATTTCCCATACCTGGCACCGGAGCCTTGGAAGATAGGATTGTGTTCAGTATTATTTCACCATCCTTTACCCAGTGTTTCAAGAACGGGAGCCCTCTTCAACCGTTAGCGTAGGAATCGTTCTTTGGAGATGAGATATTTTTCTGGGGTGGCAAGTGCATGGCCTCTGTCCGTCCTGGGTTTGTTGGACTAGAGCCAGACACCAGAAGTGCGCCTTTGTGGGAGAGGTGAATAGTGCGGATCCTGTTTCAGTCTAAAGACTGAAACAGGATCCGCACTTTTCACCGTTCCTTTCAGAATCATTTGATTCATCAGCTAGGAACGGCGATTCCTTCTCCAGACCAATCGAAGGCTAGGCCAAGTAACTCGATCTTTCCAAGAGGTGTGTGGCGCAACTTTTGAAAAACCGCTAGGGGGAGAACTATTTGGTATTTTTCCGTAGCACTTTTCACCGTAACTGTCATAAGGTTGGTCTCTGCATCCTTAAGGATACGAGCGTTTTTCCAGATGAAAGCAGGCTGAGGCCCAGTAAACTTGGCATTTCCAAGAGTTGGTCCTAGAGACTACAAAGAAAGTGTTCTTTTAAGTATTGTTTCACTGTGGTTTCACCATGATTTTCAGAACCCAAGCAGGTTTCTCACATTAGCGTAAGAATCCTGCCTGGTAGTTGAGATTTCGGGGTCGGGAGTAAGTGCGGGGCTTCTGGAAGCCCTGCCTTTGATTGGTTTACCTCCAGAGTTGGTAAGTGCATATTTGTGTGAGATGGGAAAAGTGTGGATCGTGCTTCAGATTTCCTCCTGACCCTTTTAAATCACCAGTATGTTGGTAATTATTTGCCATTTCCGTAGCGTTTTGCACCGTAGTAGTCATGAGGTCGCTCTCTGCATCCTTAAGCCTATGATGCTTTTCGCAGAGAAACCTCTGTTGAGGCCCAGGTAACTTGGTATTTCCCATACCTGGCACCGGAGCCTTGGAAGATAGGATTGTGTTCAGTATTATTTCACCATCCTTTACCCAGTGTTTCAAGAACGGGAGCCCTCTTCAACCGTTAGCGTAGGAATCGTTCTTTGGAGATGAGATATTTTTCTGGGGTGGCAAGTGCATGGCCTCTGTCCGTCCTGGGTTTGTTGGACTAGAGCCAGACACCAGAAGTGCGCCTTTGTGGGAGAGGTGAATAGTGCGGATCCTGTTTCAGTCTAAAGACTGAAACAGGATCCGCACTTTTCACCGTTCCTTTCAGAATCATTTGATTCATCAGCTAGGAACGGCGATTCCTTCTCCAGACCAATCGAAGGCTAGGCCAAGTAACTCGATCTTTCCAAGAGGTGTGTGGCACAACTTTTGAAAAACCGCTAGGGGGAGAACTATTTGGTATTTTTCCGTAGCACTTTTCACCGTAATTGTCATAAGGTTGGTCTCTGCATCCTTAAGGATACGAGCGTTTTTACAGATGAAAGCAGGCTGAGGCCCAGTAAACTTGGCATTTCCAAGAGTTGGTCCTAGAGACTACAAAGAAAGTGTTCTTTTAAGTATTGTTTCACTGTGGTTTCACCATGATTTTCAGAACCCAAGCAGGTTTCTCACATTAGCGTAAGAATCCTGCCTGGTAGTTGAGATTTCGGGGTGGGGAGTAAGTGCGGGGCTTCTGGCAGCCCTGCCTTTGATTGGTTTACCTCCAGAGTTGGTAAGTGCATATTTGCGTGAGATGGGAAAAGTGTGGATCGTGCTTCAGATTTCCTCCTGACCCTTTTAAATCACCAGTATGTTGGTAATTATTTGCCATTTCCGTAGCGTTTTGCACCGTAGTAGTCATGAGGTGGCTCTCTGCATCCTTAAGCCTATGATGCTTTTCGCAGAGAAACCTCTGTTGAGGCCCAGGTAACTTGGTATTTCCCATACCTGGCACCGGAGCCTTGGAAGATAGGATTGTGTTCAGTATTATTTCACCATCCTTTACCCAGTGTTTCAAGAACGGGAGCCCTCTTCAACCGTTAGCGTAGGAATCGTTCTTTGGAGATGAGATATTTTTCTGGGGTGGCAAGTGCATGGCCTCTGTCCGTCCTGGGTTTGTTGGACTAGAGCCAGACACCAGAAGTGCGCCTTTGTGGGAGAGGTGAATAGTGCGGATCCTGTTTCAGTCTAAAGACTGAAACAGGATCCGCACTTTTCACCGTTCCTTTCAGAATCATTTGATTCATCAGCTAGGAACGGCGATTCCTTCTCCAGACCAATCGAAGGCTAGGCCAAGTAACTCGATCTTTCCAAGAGGTGTGTGGCGCAACTTTTGAAAAACCGCTAGGGGGAGAACTATTTGGTATTTTTCCGTAGCACTTTTCACCGTAACTGTCATAAGGTTGGTCTCTGCATCCTTAAGGATACGAGCGTTTTTCCAGATGAAAGCAGGCTGAGGCCCAGTAAACTTGGCATTTCCAAGAGTTGGTCCTAGAGACTACAAAGAAAGTGTTCTTTTAAGTATTGTTTCACTGTGGTTTCACCATGATTTTCAGAACCCAAGCAGGTTTCTCACATTAGCGTAAGAATCCTGCCTGGTAGTTGAGATTTCGGGGTGGGGAGTAAGTGCGGGGCTTCTGGCAGCCCTGCCTTTGATTGGTTTACCTCCAGAGTTGGTAAGTGCATATTTGCGTGAGATGGGAAAAGTGTGGATCGTGCTTCAGATTTCCTCCTGACCCTTTTAAATCACCAGTATGTTGGTAATTATTTGCCATTTCCGTAGCGTTTTGCACCGTAGTAGTCATGAGGTCGGTCTCTGCATCCTTAAGCCTATGATGCTTTTCGCAGAGAAACCTCTGTTGAGGCCCAGGTAACTTGGTATTTCCCATACCTGGCACCGGAGCCTTGGAAGATAGGATTGTGTTCAGTATTATTTCACCATCCTTTACCCAGTGTTTCAAGAACGGGAGCCCTCTTCAACCGTTAGCGTAGGAATCGTTCTTTGGAGATGAGATATTTTTCTGGGGTGGCAAGTGCATGGCCTCTGTCCGTCCTGGGTTTGTTGGACTAGAGCCAGACACCAGAAGTGCGCCTTTGTGGGAGAGGTGAATAGTGCGGATCCTGTTTCAGTCTAAAGACTGAAACAGGATCCGCACTTTTCACCGTTCCTTTCAGAATCATTTGATTCATCAGCTAGGAACGGCGATTCCTTCTCCAGACCAATCGAAGGCTAGGCCAAGTAACTCGAACTTTCCAAGAGGTGTGTGGCACAACTTTTGAAAAACCGCTAGGGGGAGAACTATTTGGTATATTTCCGTAGCACTTTTCACCGTAATTGTCATAAGGTTGGTCTCTGCATCCTTAAGGATACGAGCGTTTTTACAGATGAAAGCAGGCTGAGGCCCAGTAAACTTGGCATTTCCAAGAGTTGGTCCTAGAGACTACAAAGAAAGTGTTCTTTTAAGTATTGTTTCACTGTGGTTTCACCATGATTTTCAGAACCCAAGCAGGTTTCTCACATTAGCGTAAGAATCCTGCCTGGTAGTTGAGATTTCGGGGTGGGGAGTAAGTGCGGGGCTTCTGGCAGCCCTGCCTTTGATTGGTTTACCTCCAGAGTTGGTAAGTGCATATTTGCGTGAGATGGGAAAAGTGTGGATCGTGCTTCAGATTTCCTCCTGACCCTTTTAAATCACCAGTATGTTGGTAATTATTTGCCATTTCCGTAGCGTTTTGCACCGTAGTAGTCATGAGGTCGCTCTCTGCATCCTTAAGCCTATGATGCTTTTCGCAGAGAAACCTCTGTTGAGGCCCAGGTAACTTGGTATTTCCCATACCTGGCACCGGAGCCTTGGAAGATAGGATTGTGTTCAGTATTATTTCACCATCCTTTACCCAGTGTTTCAAGAACGGGAGCCCTCTTCAACCGTTAGCGTAGGAATCGTTCTTTGGAGATGAGATATTTTTCTGGGGTGGCAAGTGCATGGCCTCTGTCCGTCCTGGGTTTGTTGGACTAGCGCCAGACACCAGAAGTGCACCTTTGTGGGAGAGGTGAATAGTGCGGATCCTGTTTCAGTCTAAAGACTGAAACAGGATCCGCACTTTTCACCGTTCCTTTCAGAATCATTTGA
This sequence comes from Lemur catta, assembly GCF_020740605.2. Classification (NCBI taxonomy): domain Eukaryota; kingdom Metazoa; phylum Chordata; class Mammalia; order Primates; family Lemuridae; genus Lemur; species Lemur catta. The sequence goes on along the minus strand of NC_059155.1, from coordinate 28,664,812 downwards.
TTCATCAGCTAGGAACGGCGATTCCTTCTCCAGACCAATCGAAGGCTAGGCCAAGTAACTCGATCTTTCCAAGAGGTGTGTGGCGCAACTTTTGAAAAACCGCTAGGGGGAGAACTATTTGGTATTTTTCCGTAGCACTTTTCACCGTAACTGTCATAAGGTTGGTCTCTGCATCCTTAAGGATACGAGCGTTTTTCCAGATGAAAGCAGGCTGAGGCCCAGTAAACTTGGCATTTCCAAGAGTTGGTCCTAGAGACTACAAAGAAAGTGTTCTTTTAAGTATTGTTTCACTGTGGTTTCACCATGATTTTCAGAACCCAAGCAGGTTTCTCACATTAGCGTAAGAATCCTGCCTGGTAGTTGAGATTTCGGGGTCGGGAGTAAGTGCGGGGCTTCTGGCAGCCCTGCCTTTGATTGGTTTACCTCCAGAGTTGGTAAGTGCATATTTGCGTGAGATGGGAAAAGTGTGGATCGTGCTTCAGATTTCCTCCTGACCCTTTTAAATCACCAGTATGTTGGTAATTATTTGCCATTTCCGTAGCGTTTTGCACCGTAGTAGTCATGAGGTCGCTCTCTGCATCCTTAAGCCTATGATGCTTTTCGCAGAGAAACCTCTGTTGAGGCCCAGGTAACTTGGTATTTCCCATACCTGGCACCGGAGCCTTGGAAGATAGGATTGTGTTCAGTATTATTTCACCATCCTTTACCCAGTGTTTCAAGAACGGGAGCCCTCTTCAACCGTTAGCGTAGGAATCGTTCTTTGGAGATGAGATATTTTTCTGGGGTGGCAAGTGCATGGCCTCTGTCCGTCCTGGGTTTGTTGGACTAGCGCCAGACACCAGAAGTGCGCCTTTGTGGGAGAGGTGAATAGTGCGGATCCTGTTTCAGTCTAAAGACTGAAACAGGATCCGCACTTTTCACCGTTCCTTTCAGAATCATTTGATTCATCAGCTAGGAACGGCGATTCCTTCTCCAGACCAATCGAAGGCTAGGCCAAGTAACTCGATCTTTCCAAGAGGTGTGTGTCACAACTTTTGAAAAACCGCTAGGGGGAGAACTATTTGGTATTTTTCCGTAGCACTTTTCACCGTAATTGTCATAAGGTTGGTCTCTGCATCCTTAAGGATACGAGCGTTTTTACAGATGAAAGCAGGCTGAGGCCCAGTAAACTTGGCATTTACAAGAGTTGGTCCTAGAGACTACAAAGAAAGTGTTCTTTTAAGTATTGTTTCACTGTGGTTTCACCATGATTTTCAGAACCCAAGCAGGTTTCTCACATTAGCGTAAGAATCCTGCCTGGTAGTTGAGATTTCGGGGTGGGGAGTAAGTGCGGGGCTTCTGGCAGCCCTGCCTTTGATTGGTTTACCTCCAGAGTTGGTAAGTGCATATTTGCGTGAGATGGGAAAAGTGTGGATCGTGCTTCAGATTTCCTCCTGACCCTTTTAAATCACCAGTATGTTGGTAATTATTTGCCATTTCCGTAGCGTTTTGCACCGTAGTAGTCATGAGGTCGCTCTCTGCATCCTTAAGCCTATGATGCTTTTCGCAGAGAAACCTCTGTTGAGGCCCAGGTAACTTGGTATTTCCCATACCTGGCACCGGAGCCTTGGAAGATAGGATTGTGTTCAGTATTATTTCACCATCCTTTACCCAGTGTTTCAAGAACGGGAGCCCTCTTCAACCGTTAGCGTAGGAATCGTTCTTTGGAGATGAGATATTTTTCTGGGGTGGCAAGTGCATGGCCTCTGTCCGTCCTGGGTTTGTTGGACTAGAGCCAGACACCAGAAGTGCGCCTTTGTGGGAGAGGTGAATAGTGCGGATCCTGTTTCAGTCTAAAGACTGAAACAGGATCCGCACTTTTCACCGTTCCTTTCAGAATCATTTGATTCATCAGCTAGGAACGGCGATTCCTTCTCCAGACCAATCGAAGGCTAGGCCAAGTAACTCGATCTTTCCAAGAGGTGTGTGGCGCAACTTTTGAAAAACCGCTAGGGGGAGAACTATTTGGTATTTTTCCGTAGCACTTTTCACCGTAATTGTCATAAGGTTGGTCTCTGCATCATTAAGGATACGAGCGTTTTTACAGATGAAAGCAGGCTGAGGCCCAGTAAACTTGGCATTTACAAGAGTTGGTCCTAGAGACTACAAAGAAAGTGTTCTTTTAAGTATTGTTTCACTGTGGTTTCACCATGATTTTCAGAACCCAAGCAGGTTTCTCACATTAGCGTAAGAATCCTGCCTGGTAGTTGAGATTTCGGGGTCGGGAGTAAGTGCGGGGCTTCTGGCAGCCCTGCCTTTGATTGGTTTACCTCCAGAGTTGGTAAGTGCATATTTGTGTGAGATGGGAAAAGTGTGGATCGTGCTTCAGATTTCCTCCTGACCCTTTTAAATCACCAGTATGTTGGTAATTATTTGCCATTTCCGTAGCGTTTTGCACCGTAGTAGTCATGAGGTCGCTCTCTGCATCCTTAAGCCTATGATGCTTTTCGCAGAGAAACCTCTGTTGAGGCCCAGGTAACTTGGTATTTCCCATACCTGGCACCGGAGCCTTGGAAGATAGGATTGTGTTCAGTATTATTTCACCATCCTTTACCCAGTGTTTCAAGAACGGGAGCCCTCTTCAACCGTTAGCGTAGGAATCGTTCTTTGGAGATGAGATATTTTTCTGGGGTGGCAAGTGCATGGCCTCTGTCCGTCCTGGGTTTGTTGGACTAGAGCCAGACACCAGAAGTGCGCCTTTGTGGGAGAGGTGAATAGTGCGGATCCTGTTTCAGTCTAAAGACTGAAACAGGATCCGCACTTTTCACCGTTCCTTTCAGAATCATTTGATTCATCAGCTAGGAACGGCGATTCCTTCTCCAGACCAATCGAAGGCTAGGCCAAGTAACTCGATCTTTCCAAGAGGTGTGTGGCACAACTTTTGAAAAACCGCTAGGGGGAGAACTATTTGGTATTTTTCCGTGGCACTTTTCACCGTAATTGTCATAAGGTTGGTCTCTGCATCCTTAAGGATACGAGCGTTTTTACAGATGAAAGCAGGCTGAGGCCCAGTAAACTTGGCATTTCCAAGAGTTGGTCCTAGAGACTACAAAGAAAGTGTTCTTTTAAGTATTGTTTCACTGTGGTTTCACCATGATTTTCAGAACCCAAGCAGGTTTCTCACATTAGCGTAAGAATCCTGCCTGGTAGTTGAGATTTCGGGGTGGGGAGTAAGTGCGGGGCTTCTGGCAGCCCTGCCTTTGATTGGTTTACCTCCAGAGTTGGTAAGTGCATATTTGCGTGAGATGGGAAAAGTGTGGATCGTGCTTCAGATTTCCTCCTGACCCTTTTAAATCACCAGTATGTTGGTAATTATTTGCCATTTCCGTAGCGTTTTGCACCGTAGTAGTCATGAGGTCGCTCTCTGCATCCTTAAGCCTATGATGCTTTTCGCAGAGAAACCTCTGTTGAGGCCCAGGTAACTTGGTATTTCCCATACCTGGCACCGGAGCCTTGGAAGATAGGATTGTGTTCAGTATTATTTCACCATCCTTTACCCAGTGTTTCAAGAACGGGAGCCCTCTTCAACCGTTAGCGTAGGAATCGTTCTTTGGAGATGAGATATTTTTCTGGGGTGGCAAGTGCATGGCCTCTGTCCGTCCTGGGTTTGTTGGACTAGAGCCAGACACCAGAAGTGCGCCTTTGTGGGAGAGGTGAATAGTGCGGATCCTGTTTCAGTCTAAAGACTGAAACAGGATCCGCACTTTTCACCGTTCCTTTCAGAATCATTTGATTCATCAGCTAGGAACGGCGATTCCTTCTCCAGACCAATCGAAGGCTAGGCCAAGTAACTCGATCTTTCCAAGAGGTGTGTGGCACAACTTTTGAAAAACCGCTAGGGGGAGAACTATTTGGTATTTTTCCGTAGCACTTTTCACCGTAATTGTCATAAGGTTGGTCTCTGCATCCTTAAGGATACGAGCGTTTTTACAGATGAAAGCAGGCTGAGGCCCAGTAAACTTGGCATTTACAAGAGTTGGTCCTAGAGACTACAAAGAAAGTGTTCTTTTAAGTATTGTTTCACTGTGGTTTCACCATGATTTTCAGAACCCAAGCAGGTTTCTCACATTAGCGTAAGAATCCTGCCTGGTAGTTGAGATTTCGGGGTGGGGAGTAAGTGCGGGGCTTCTGGCAGCCCTGCCTTTGATTGGTTTACCTCCAGAGTTGGTAAGTGCATATTTGCGTGAGATGGGAAAAGTGTGGATCGTGCTTCAGATTTCCTCCTGACCCTTTTAAATCACCAGTATGTTGGTAATTATTTGCCATTTCCGTAGCGTTTTGCACCGTAGTAGTCATGAGGTCGCTCTCTGCATCCTTAAGCCTATGATGCTTTTCGCAGAGAAACCTCTGTTGAGGCCCAGGTAACTTGGTATTTCCCATACCTGGCACCGGAGCCTTGGAAGATAGGATTGTGTTCAGTATTATTTCACCATCCTTTACCCAGTGTTTCAAGAACGGGAGCCCTCTTCAACCGTTAGCGTAGGAATCGTTCTTTGGAGATGAGATATTTTTCTGGGGTGGCAAGTGCATGGCCTCTGTCCGTCCTGGGTTTGTTGGACTAGAGCCAGACACCAGAAGTGCGCCTTTGTGGGAGAGGTGAATAGTGCGGATCCTGTTTCAGTCTAAAGACTGAAACAGGATCCGCACTTTTCACCGTTCCTTTCAGAATCATTTGATTCATCAGCTAGGAACGGCGATTCCTTCTCCAGACCAATCGAAGGCTAGGCCAAGTAACTCGATCTTTCCAAGAGGTGTGTGGCACAACTTTTGAAAAACCGCTAGGGGGAGAACTATTTGGTATTTTTCCGTAGCACTTTTCACCGTAATTGTCATAAGGTTGGTCTCTGCATCCTTAAGGATACGAGCGTTTTTACAGATGAAAGCAGGCTGAGGCCCAGTAAACTTGGCATTTACAAGAGTTGGTCCTAGAGACTACAAAGAAAGTGTTCTTTTAAGTATTGTTTCACTGTGGTTTCACCATGATTTTCAGAACCCAAGCAGGTTTCTCACATTAGCGTAAGAATCCTGCCTGGTAGTTGAGATTTCGGGGTCGGGAGTAAGTGCGGGGCTTCTGGCAGCCCTGCCTTTGATTGGTTTACCTCCAGAGTTGGTAAGTGCATATTTGCGTGAGATGGGAAAAGTGTGGATCGTGCTTCAGATTTCCTCGTGACCCTTTTAAATCACCAGTATGTTGGTAATTATTTGCCATTTCCGTAGCGTTTTGCACCGTAGTATTCATGAGGTCGGTCTCTGCATCCTGAAGCCTATGATGCTTTTCGCAGAGAAACCTCTGCTGAGGCCCAGGTAACTTGGTATTTCCCATACCTGGCACCGGAGCCTTGAAAGATAGGGTTGTTTTCAGTATTATTTCACCATCCTTTACCCAGTGTTTCAAGAACGGGAGCCCTTTTCAACCGTTAGCGTAGGAATCCTTCTTTGGAGATGAGATATTTTTCTGGGGTGGCAAGTGCATGGCCTCTGTCCGTCCTGGGTTTGTTGGACTAGAGCCAGACACCAGAAGTGCGCCTTTGTGGGAGAGGTGAATAGTGCGGATCCTGTTTCAGTCTAAAGACTGAAACAGGATCCGCACTTTTCACCGTTCCTTTCAGAATCATTTGATTCATCAGCTAGGAACGGCGATTCCTTCTCCAGACCAATCGAAGGCTAGGCCAAGTAACTCGATCTTTCCAAGAGGTGTGTGGCACAACTTTTGAAAAACCGCTAGGGGGAGAACTATTTGGTATTTTTCCGTAGCACTTTTCACCGTAATTGTCATAAGGTTGGTCTCTGCATCCTTAAGGATACGAGCGTTTTTACAGATGAAAGCAGGCTGAGGCCCAGTAAACTTGGCATTTACAAGAGTTGGTCCTAGAGACTACAAAGAAAGTGTTCTTTTAAGTATTGTTTCACTGTGGTTTCACCATGATTTTCAGAACCCAAGCAGGTTTCTCACATTAGCGTAAGAATCCTGCCTGGTAGTTGAGATTTCGGGGTGGGGAGTAAGTGCGGGGCTTCTGGCAGCCCTGCCTTTGATTGGTTTACCTCCAGAGTTGGTAAGTGCATATTTGCGTGAGATGGGAAAAGTGTGGATCGTGCTTCAGATTTCCTCGTGACCCTTTTAAATCACCAGTATGTTGGTAATTATTTGCCATTTCCGTAGCGTTTTGCACCGTAGTAGTCATGAGGTCGGTCTCTGCATCCTTAAGCCTATGATGCTTTTCGCAGAGAAACCTCTGCTGAGGCCCAGGTAACTTGGTATTTCCCATACCTGGCACCGGAGCCTTGAAAGATAGGGTTGTTTTCAGTATTATTTCACCATCCTTTACCCAGTGTTTCAAGAACGGGAGCCCTTTTCAACCGTTAGCGTAGGAATCGTTCTTTGGAGATGAGATATTTTTCTGGGGTGGCAAGTGCATGGCCTCTGTCAGTCCTGGGTTTGTTGGACTAGCGCCAGACAGGAGAAGTGCGCCTTTGTGGGAGAGGTGAATAGTGCGGATCCTGTTTCAGTCTAAAGACTGAAACAGGATCCGCACTTTTCACCGTTCCTTTCAGAATCATTTGATTCATCAGCTAGGAACGGCGATTCCTTCTCCAGACCAATCGAAGGCTAGGCCAAGTAACTCGATCTTTCCAAGAGGTGTGTGGCGCAACTTTTGAAAAACCGCTAGGGGGAGAACTATTTGGTATTTTTCCGTAGCACTTTTCACCGTAACTGTCATAAGGTTGGTCTCTGCATCCTTAAGGATACGAGCGTTTTTCCAGATGAAAGCAGGCTGAGGCCCAGTAAACTTGGCATTTCCAAGAGTTGGTCCTAGAGACTACAAAGAAAGTGTTCTTTTAAGTATTGTTTCACTGTGGTTTCACCATGATTTTCAGAACCCAAGCAGGTTTCTCACATTAGCGTAAGAATCCTGCCTGGTAGTTGAGATTTCGGGGTGGGGAGTAAGTGCGGGGCTTCTGGCAGCCCTGCCTTTGATTGGTTTACCTCCAGAGTTGGTAAGTGCATATTTGCGTGAGATGGGAAAAGTGTGGATCGTGCTTCAGATTTCCTCCTGACCCTTTTAAATCACCAGTATGTTGGTAATTATTTGCCATTTCCGTAGCGTTTTGCACCGTAGTAGTCATGAGGTCGCTCTCTGCATCCTTAAGCCTATGATGCTTTTCGCAGAGAAACCTCTGTTGAGGCCCAGGTAACTTGGTATTTCCCATACCTGGCACCGGAGCCTTGGAAGATAGGATTGTGTTCAGTATTATTTCACCATCCTTTACCCAGTGTTTCAAGAACGGGAGCCCTCTTCAACCGTTAGCGTAGGAATCGTTCTTTGGAGATGAGATATTTTTCTGGGGTGGCAAGTGCATGGCCTCTGTCCGTCCTGGGTTTGTTGGACTAGAGCCAGACACCAGAAGTGCGCCTTTGTGGGAGAGGTGAATAGTGCGGATCCTGTTTCAGTCTAAAGACTGAAACAGGATCCGCACTTTTCACCGTTCCTTTCAGAATCATTTGATTCATCAGCTAGGAACGGCGATTCCTTCTCCAGACCAATCGAAGGCTAGGCCAAGTAACTCGATCTTTCCAAGAGGTGTGTGGCACAACTTTTGAAAAACCGCTAGGGGGAGAACTATTTGGTATTTTTCCGTAGCACTTTTCACCGTAATTGTCATAAGGTTGGTCTCTGCATCCTTAAGGATACGAGCGTTTTTACAGATGAAAGCAGGCTGAGGCCCAGTAAACTTGGCATTTACAAGAGTTGGTCCTAGAGACTACAAAGAAAGTGTTCTTTTAAGTATTGTTTCACTGTGGTTTCACCATGATTTTCAGAACCCAAGCAGGTTTCTCACATTAGCGTAAGAATCCTGCCTGGTAGTTGAGATTTCGGGGTGGGGAGTAAGTGCGGGGCTTCTGGCAGCCCTGCCTTTGATTGGTTTACCTCCAGAGTTGGTAAGTGCATATTTGCGTGAGATGGGAAAAGTGTGGATCGTGCTTCAGATTTCCTCGTGACCCTTTTAAATCACCAGTATGTTGGTAATTATTTGCCATTTCCGTAGCGTTTTGCACCGTAGTAGTCATGAGGTCGGTCTCTGCATCCTGAAGCCTATGATGCTTTTCGCAGAGAAACCTCTGCTGAGGCCCAGGTAACTTGGTATTTCCCATACCTGGCACCGGAGCCTTGAAAGATAGGGTTGTTTTCAGTATTATTTCACCATCCTTTACCCAGTGTTTCAAGAACGGGAGCCCTTTTCAACCGTTAGCGTAGGAATCCTTCTTTGGAGATGAGATATTTTTCTGGGGTGGCAAGTGCATGGCCTCTGTCAGTCCTGGGTTTGTTGGACTAGCGCCAGACAGGAGAAGTGCGCCTTTGTGGGAGAGGTGAATAGTGCGGATCCTGTTTCAGTCTAAAGACTGAAAAAGGATCCGCACTTTTCACCGTTCCTTTCAGAATCATTTGATTCATCAGCTAGGAACAGCGATTCCTTCTCCAGACCAATCGAAGGCTAGGCCAAGTAACTCGATCTTTCCAAGAGGTGTGTGGCGCAACTTTTGAAAAACCGCTAGGGGGAGAACTATTTGGTATTTTTCCGTAGCACTTTTCACCGTAATTGTCATAAGGTTGGTCTCTGCATCCTTAAGCATATGAGCGTTTTCACAGACGAAAGCAGGCTGAGGCCCAGTAAACTTGGCCTTTCCAAGAGTTGGTCCTAGAGACTACAAAGAAAGTGTTCTTTTAAGTATTGTTTCACTGTGGTTTCACCATGATTTTCAGAACCCAAGCAGGTTTCTCACATTAGCGTAAGAATCCTGCCTGGTAGTTGAGATTTCGGGGTCGGGAGTAAGTGCGGGGCTTCTGGCAGCCCTGCCTTTGATTGGTTTACCTCCAGAGTTGGTAAGTGCATATTTGTGTGAGATGGGAAAAGTGTGGATCGTGCTTCAGATTTCCTCCTGACCCTTTTAAATCACCAGTATGTTGGTAATTATTTGCCATTTCCGTAGCGTTTTGCACCGTAGTAGTCATGAGGTCGCTCTCTGCATCCTTAAGCCTATGATGCTTTTCGCAGAGAAACCTCTGTTGAGGCCCAGGTAACTTGGTATTTCCCATACCTGGCACCGGAGCCTTGGAAGATAGGATTGTGTTCAGTATTATTTCACCATCCTTTACCCAGTGTTTCAAGAACGGGAGCCCTCTTCAACCGTTAGCATAGGAATCGTTCTTTGGAGATGAGATATTTTTCTGGGGTGGCAAGTGCATGGCCTCTGTCCGTCCTGGGTTTGTTGGACTAGAGCCAGACACCAGAAGTGCGCCTTTGTGGGAGAGGTGAATAGTGCGGATCCTGTTTCAGTCTAAAGACTGAAACAGGATCCGCACTTTTCACCGTTCCTTTCAGAATCATTTGATTCATCAGCTAGGAACGGCGATTCCTTCTCCAGACCAATCGAAGGCTAGGCCAAGTAACTCGATCTTTCCAAGAGGTGTGTGGCGCAACTTTTGAAAAACCGCTAGGGGGAGAACTATTTGGTATTTTTCCGTAGCACTTTTCACCGTAACTGTCATAAGGTTGGTCTCTGCATCCTTAAGGATACGAGCGTTTTTCCAGATGAAAGCAGGCTGAGGCCCAGTAAACTTGGCATTTCCAAGAGTTGGTCCTAGAGACTACAAAGAAAGTGTTCTTTTAAGTATTGTTTCACTGTGGTTTCACCATGATTTTCAGAACCCAAGCAGGTTTCTCACATTAGCGTAAGAATCCTGCCTGGTAGTTGAGATTTCGGGGTGGGGAGTAAGTGCGGGGCTTCTGGTAGCCCTGCCTTTGATTGGTTTACCTCCAGAGTTGGTAAGTGCATATTTGCGTGAGATGGGAAAAGTGTGGATCGTGCTTCAGATTTCCTCCTGACCCTTTTAAATCACCAGTATGTTGGTAATTATTTGCCATTTCCGTAGCGTTTTGCACCGTAGTAGTCATGAGGTCGCTCTCTGCATCCTTAAGCCTATGATGCTTTTCGCAGAGAAACCTCTGTTGAGGCCCAGGTAACTTGGTATTTCCCATACCTGGCACCGGAGCCTTGGAAGATAGGATTGTGTTCAGTATTATTTCACCATCCTTTACCCAGTGTTTCAAGAACGGGAGCCCTCTTCAACCGTTAGCGTAGGAATCGTTCTTTGGAGATGAGATATTTTTCTGGGGTGGCAAGTGCATGGCCTCTGTCCGTCCTGGGTTTGTTGGACTAGAGCCAGACACCAGAAGTGCGCCTTTGTGGGAGAGGTGAATAGTGCGGATCCTGTTTCAGTCTAAAGACTGAAACAGGATCCGCACTTTTCACCGTTCCTTTCAGAATCATTTGATTCATCAGCTAGGAACGGCGATTCCTTCTCCAGACCAATCGAAGGCTAGGCCAAGTAACTCGATCTTTCCAAGAGGTGTGTGGCACAACTTTTGAAAAACCGCTAGGGGGAGAACTATTTGGTATTTTTCCGTAGCACTTTTCACCGTAATTGTCATAAGGTTGGTCTCTGCATCCTTAAGGATACGAGCGTTTTTACAGATGAAAGCAGGCTGAGGCCCAGTAAACTTGGCATTTACAAGAGTTGGTCCTAGAGACTACAAAGAAAGTGTTCTTTTAAGTATTGTTTCACTGTGGTTTCACCATGATTTTCAGAACCCAAGCAGGTTTCTCACATTAGCGTAAGAATCCTGCCTGGTAGTTGAGATTTCGGGGTGGGGAGTAAGTGCGGGGCTTCTGGCAGCCCTGCCTTTGATTGGTTTACCTCCAGAGTTGGTAAGTGCATATTTGCGTGAGATGGGAAAAGTGTGGATCGTGCTTCAGATTTCCTCGTGACCCTTTTAAATCACCAGTATGTTGGTAATTATTTGCCATTTCCGTAGCGTTTTGCACCGTAGTAGTCATGAGGTCGGTCTCTGCATCCTGAAGCCTATGATGCTTTTCGCAGAGAAACCTCTGCTGAGGCCCAGGTAACTTGGTATTTCCCATACCTGGCACCGGAGCCTTGAAAGATAGGGTTGTTTTCAGTATTATTTCACCATCCTTTACCCAGTGTTTCAAGAACGGGAGCCCTTTTCAACCGTTAGCGTAGGAATCCTTCTTTGGAGATGAGATATTTTTCTGGGGTGGCAAGTGCATGGCCTCTGTCAGTCCTGGGTTTGTTGGACTAGCGCCAGACAGGAGAAGTGCGCCTTTGTGGGAGAGGTGAATAGTGCGGATCCTGTTTCAGTCTAAAGACTGAAAAAGGATCCGCACTTTTCACCGTTCCTTTCAGAATCATTTGATTCATCAGCTAGGAACAGCGATTCCTTCTCCAGACCAATCGAAGGCTAGGCCAAGTAACTCGATCTTTCCAAGAGGTGTGTGGCGCAACTTTTGAAAAACCGCTAGGGGGAGAACTATTTGGTATTTTTCCGTAGCACTTTTCACCGTAATTGTCATAAGGTTGGTCTCTGCATCCTTAAGCATATGAGCGTTTTCACAGACGAAAGCAGGCTGAGGCCCAGTAAACTTGGCCTTTCCAAGAGTTGGTCCTAGAGACTACAAAGAAAGTGTTCTTTTAAGTATTGTTTCACTGTGGTTTCACCATGATTTTCAGAACCCAAGCAGGTTTCTCACATTAGCGTAAGAATCCTGCCTGGTAGTTGAGATTTCGGGGTCGGGAGTAAGTGCGGGGCTTCTGGCAGCCCTGCCTTTGATTGGTTTACCTCCAGAGTTGGTAAGTGCATATTTGTGTGAGATGGGAAAAGTGTGGATCGTGCTTCAGATTTCCTCCTGACCCTTTTAAATCACCAGTATGTTGGTAATTATTTGCCATTTCCGTAGCGTTTTGCACCGTAGTAGTCATGAGGTCGCTCTCTGCATCCTTAAGCCTATGATGCTTTTCGCAGAGAAACCTCTGTTGAGGCCCAGGTAACTTGGTATTTCCCATACCTGGCACCGGAGCCTTGGAAGATAGGATTGTGTTCAGTATTATTTCACCATCCTTTACCCAGTGTTTCAAGAACGGGAGCCCTCTTCAACCGTTAGCGTAGGAATCGTTCTTTGGAGATGAGATATTTTTCTGGGGTGGCAAGTGCATGGCCTCTGTCCGTCCTGGGTTTGTTGGACTAGAGCCAGACACCAGAAGTGCGCCTTTGTGGGAGAGGTGAATAGTGCGGATCCTGTTTCAGTCTAAAGACTGAAACAGGATCCGCACTTTTCACCGTTCCTTTCAGAATCATTTGATTCATCAGCTAGGAACGGCGATTCCTTCTCCAGACCAATCGAAGGCTAGGCCAAGTAACTCGATCTTTCCAAGAGGTGTGTGGCGCAACTTTTGAAAAACCGCTAGGGGGAGAACTATTTGGTATTTTTCCGTAGCACTTTTCACCGTAATTGTCATAAGGTTGGTCTCTGCATCCTTAAGGATACGAGCGTTTTTACAGATGAAAGCAGGCTGAGGCCCAGTAAACTTGGCATTTACAAGAGTTGGTCCTAGAGACTACAAAGAAAGTGTTCTTTTAAGTATTGTTTCACTGTGGTTTCACCATGATTTTCAGAACCCAAGCAGGTTTCTCACATTAGCGTAAGAATCCTGCCTGGTAGTTGAGATTTCGGGGTGGGGAGTAAGTGCGGGGCTTCTGGCAGCCCTGCCTTTGATTGGTTTACCTCCAGAGTTGGTAAGTGCATATTTGCGTGAGATGGGAAAAGTGTGGATCGTGCTTCAGATTTCCTCCTGACCCTTTTAAATCACCAGTATGTTGGTAATTATTTGCCATTTCCGTAGCGTTTTGCACCGTAGTAGTCATGAGGTCGCTCTCTGCATCCTTAAGCCTATGATGCTTTTCGCAGAGAAACCTCTGTTGAGGCCCAGGTAACTTGGTATTTCCCATACCTGGCACCGGAGCCTTGGAAGATAGGATTGTGTTCAGTATTATTTCACCATCCTTTACCCAGTGTTTCAAGAACGGGAGCCCTCTTCAACCGTTAGCGTAGGAATCGTTCTTTGGAGATGAGATATTTTTCTGGGGTGGCAAGTGCATGGCCTCTGTCCGTCCTGGGTTTGTTGGACTAGAGCCAGACACCAGAAGTGCGCCTTTGTGGGAGAGGTGAATAGTGCGGATCCTGTTTCAGTCTAAAGACTGAAACAGGATCCGCACTTTTCACCGTTCCTTTCAGAATCATTTGATTCATCAGCTAGGAACGGCGATTCCTTCTCCAGACCAATCGAAGGCTAGGCCAAGTAACTCGATCTTTCCAAGAGGTGTGTGGCGCAACTTTTGAAAAACCGCTAGGGGGAGAACTATTTGGTATTTTTCCGTAGCACTTTTCACCGTAATTGTCATAAGGTTGGTCTCTGCATCCTTAAGGATACGAGCGTTTTTACAGATGAAAGCAGGCTGAGGCCCAGTAAACTTGGCATTTACAAGAGTTGGTCCTAGAGACTACAAAGAAAGTGTTCTTTTAAGTATTGTTTCACTGTGGTTTCACCATGATTTTCAGAACCCAAGCAGGTTTCTCACATTAGCGTAAGAATCCTGCCTGGTAGTTGAGATTTCGGGGTGGGGAGTAAGTGCGGGGCTTCTGGCAGCCCTGCCTTTGATTGGTTTACCTCCAGAGTTGGTAAGTGCATATTTGCGTGAGATGGGAAAAGTGTGGATCGTGCTTCAGATTTCCTCGTGACCCTTTTAAATCACCAGTATGTTGGTAATTATTTGCCATTTCCGTAGCGTTTTGCACCGTAGTAGTCATGAGGTCGGTCTCTGCATCCTGAAGCCTATGATGCTTTTCGCAGAGAAACCTCTGTTGAGGCCCAGGTAACTTGGTATTTCCCATACCTGGCACCGGAGCCTTGAAAGATAGGGTTGTTTTCAGTATTATTTCACCATCCTTTACCCAGTGTTTCAAGAACGGGAGCCCTTTTCAACCGTTAGCGTAGGAATCCTTCTTTGGAGATGAGATATTTTTCTGGGGTGGCAAGTGCATGGCCTCTGTCAGTCCTGGGTTTGTTGGACTAGCGCCAGACAGGAGAAGTGCGCCTTTGTGGGAGAGGTGAATAGTGCGGATCCTGTTTCAGTCTAAAGACTGAAACAGGATCCGCACTTTTCACCGTTCCTTTCAGAATCATTTGATTCATCAGCTAGGAACGGCGATTCCTTCTCCAGACCAATCGAAGGCTAGGCCAAGTAACTCGATCTTTCCAAGAGGTGTGTGGCGCAACTTTTGAAAAACCGCTAGGGGGAGAACTATTTGGTATTTTTCCGTAGCACTTTTCACCGTAACTGTCATAAGGTTGGTCTCTGCATCCTTAAGGATACGAGCGTTTTTCCAGATGAAAGCAGGCTGAGGCCCAGTAAACTTGGCATTTACAAGAGTTGGTCCTAGAGACTACAAAGAAAGTGTTCTTTTAAGTATTGTTTCACTGTGGTTTCACCATGATTTTCAGAACCCAAGCAGGTTTCTCACATTAGCGTAAGAATCCTGCCTGGTAGTTGAGATTTCGGGGTGGGGAGTAAGTGCGGGGCTTCTGGCAGCCCTGCCTTTGATTGGTTTACCTCCAGAGTTGGTAAGTGCATATTTGCGTGAGATGGGAAAAGTGTGGATCGTGCTTCAGATTTCCTCCTGACCCTTTTAAATCACCAGTATGTTGGTAATTATTTGCCATTTCCGTAGCGTTTTGCACCGTAGTAGTCATGAGGTCGCTCTCTGCATCCTTAAGCCTATGATGCTTTTCGCAGAGAAACCTCTGTTGAGGCCCAGGTAACTTGGTATTTCCCATACCTGGCACCGGAGCCTTGGAAGATAGGATTGTGTTCAGTATTATTTCACCATCCTTTACCCAGTGTTTCAAGAACGGGAGCCCTCTTCAACCGTTAGCGTAGGAATCGTTCTTTGGAGATGAGATATTTTTCTGGGGTGGCAAGTGCATGGCCTCTGTCCGTCCTGGGTTTGTTGGACTAGAGCCAGACACCAGAAGTGCGCCTTTGTGGGAGAGGTGAATAGTGCGGATCCTGTTTCAGTCTAAAGACTGAAACAGGATCCGCACTTTTCACCGTTCCTTTCAGAATCATTTGATTCATCAGCTAGGAACGGCGATTCCTTCTCCAGACCAATCGAAGGCTAGGCCAAGTAACTCGATCTTTCCAAGAGGTGTGTGGCACAACTTTTGAAAAACCGCTAGGGGGAGAACTATTTGGTATTTTTCCGTAGCACTTTTCACCGTAATTGTCATAAGGTTGGTCTCTGCATCCTTAAGGATACGAGCGTTTTTACAGATGAAAGCAGGCTGAGGCCCAGTAAACTTGGCATTTACAAGAGTTGGTCCTAGAGACTACAAAGAAAGTGTTCTTTTAAGTATTGTTTCACTGTGGTTTCACCATGATTTTCAGAACCCAAGCAGGTTTCTCACATTAGCGTAAGAATCCTGCCTGGTAGTTGAGATTTCGGGGTGGGGAGTAAGTGCGGGGCTTCTGGCAGCCCTGCCTTTGATTGGTTTACCTCCAGAGTTGGTAAGTGCATATTTGCGTGAGATGGGAAAAGTGTGGATCGTGCTTCAGATTTCCTCCTGACCCTTTTAAATCACCAGTATGTTGGTAATTATTTGCCATTTCCGTAGCGTTTTGCACCGTAGTAGTCATGAGGTCGCTCTCTGCATCCTTAAGCCTATGATGCTTTTCGCAGAGAAACCTCTGTTGAGGCCCAGGTAACTTGGTATTTCCCATACCTGGCACCGGAGCCTTGGAAGATAGGATTGTGTTCAGTATTATTTCACCATCCTTTACCCAGTGTTTCAAGAACGGGAGCCCTCTTCAACCGTTAGCGTAGGAATCGTTCTTTGGAGATGAGATATTTTTCTGGGGTGGCAAGTGCATGGCCTCTGTCCGTCCTGGGTTTGTTGGACTAGAGCCAGACACCAGAAGTGCGCCTTTGTGGGAGAGGTGAATAGTGCGGATCCTGTTTCAGTCTAAAGACTGAAACAGGATCCGCACTTTTCACCGTTCCTTTCAGAATCATTTGATTCATCAGCTAGGAACGGCGATTCCTTCTCCAGACCAATCGAAGGCTAGGCCAAGTAACTCGATCTTTCCAAGAGGTGTGTGGCACAACTTTTGAAAAACCGCTAGGGGGAGAACTATTTGGTATTTTTCCGTAGCACTTTTCACCGTAATTGTCATAAGGTTGGTCTCTGCATCCTTAAGGATACGAGCGTTTTTACAGATGAAAGCAGGCTGAGGCCCAGTAAACTTGGCATTTCCAAGAGTTGGTCCTAGAGACTACAAAGAAAGTGTTCTTTTAAGTATTGTTTCACTGTGGTTTCACCATGATTTTCAGAACCCAAGCAGGTTTCTCACATTAGCGTAAGAATCCTGCCTGGTAGTTGAGATTTCGGGGTGGGGAGTAAGTGCGGGGCTTCTGGCAGCCCTGCCTTTGATTGGTTTACCTCCAGAGTTGGTAAGTGCATATTTGCGTGAGATGGGAAAAGTGTGGATCGTGCTTCAGATTTCCTCGTGACCCTTTTAAATCACCAGTATGTTGGTAATTATTTGCCATTTCCGTAGCGTTTTGCACCGTAGTAGTCATGAGGTCGGTCTCTGCATCCTGAAGCCTATGATGCTTTTCGCAGAGAAACCTCTGCTGAGGCCCAGGTAACTTGGTATTTCCCATACCTGGCACCGGAGCCTTGAAAGATAGGGTTGTTTTCAGTATTATTTCACCATCCTTTACCCAGTGTTTCAAGAACGGGAGCCCTTTTCAACCGTTAGCGTAGGAATCCTTCTTTGGAGATGAGATATTTTTCTGGGGTGGCAAGTGCATGGCCTCTGTCAGTCCTGGGTTTGTTGGACTAGCGCCAGACAGGAGAAGTGCGCCTTTGTGGGAGAGGTGAATAGTGCGGATCCTGTTTCAGTCTAAAGACTGAAACAGGATCCGCACTTTTCACCGTTCCTTTCAGAATCATTTGATTCATCAGCTAGGAACGGCGATTCCTTCTCCAGACCAATCGAAGGCTAGGCCAAGTAACTCGATCTTTCCAAGAGGTGTGTGGCGCAACTTTTGAAAAACCGCTAGGGGGAGAACTATTTGGTATTTTTCCGTAGCACTTTTCACCGTAATTGTCATAAGGTTGGTCTCTGCATCCTTAAGCATATGAGCGTTTTCACAGACGAAAGCAGGCTGAGGCCCAGTAAACTTGGCCTTTCCAAGAGTTGGTCCTAGAGACTACAAAGAAAGTGTTC
Organism: Lemur catta; assembly: GCF_020740605.2. NCBI lineage: Eukaryota > Metazoa > Chordata > Mammalia > Primates > Lemuridae > Lemur > Lemur catta. The sequence continues at coordinate 28,647,565 of NC_059155.1, read as the reverse complement.
TTTTAAGTATTATTCCACTGGGGTTTCTCCATGATTTTCAGAACCCGAGCAGGTTTCTCACATTAGCATAAGAATCCTGCCTGGTAGTTGAGATTTCTGGGTGGCGTGTAAGAGCGGGGATCCTGTCAGCCCTGCCTTTGATTGGGTTATCTCCAGAGTTGGTAAGTGCATATTTGCGTGAGATGGGAAAAGTGTGGATCGTGCTTCAGATTTCCTCCTGACCCTTTTGAAATGACCAGTATGTTGGTAATTATTTGCCATTTCCATAGCGTTTTCACCGTAATAGTCAAGAGGTCGGTCTCTGCATCCTGAAGCCTATGATGCTTTTCGCAGAGAAACCTCTGCTGAGGCCCAGGTAACTTGGTATTTCCCATACCTGGCACCAGAGCCTGGGAAAATAGGATTGTTTTCAGTATTATTTCACCATCCTTTACCCAGTGTTTCAAGAACGGGAGCCCTTTTCAACCGTTAGCTTAGGAATCCTTCTTTGGAGACGAGATATTTTTCTGGGGTGGCAAGTGCATGGCCTCTGTCAGTCCTGGGTTTGTTGGACTAGCGCCAGACAGGAGAAGTGCGCCTTTGTGGGAGAGGTGAATAGTGCGGATCCTGTTTCAGTCTAAAGACTGAAACAGGATCCGCACTTTTCACCGTTCCTTTCAGAATCATTTGATTCATCAGCTAGGAACGGCGATTCCTTCTCCAGACCAATCGAAGGCTAGGCCAAGTAACTCGATCTTTCCAAGAGGTGGGTGGCGCAACTTTTGAAAAACCGCTAGGGGGAGAACTATTTGGTATTTTTCCGTAGCACTTTTCACCGTAACTGTCATAAGGTTGGTCTCTGCATCCTTAAGGATACGAGCGTTTTTCCAGATGAAAGCAGGCTGAGGCCCAGTAAACTTGGCATTTCCAAGAGTTGGTCCTAGAGACTACAAAGAAAGTGTTCTTTTAAGTATTGTTTCACTGTGGTTTCACCATGATTTTCAGAACCCAAGCAGGTTTCTCACATTAGCGTAAGAATCCTGCCTGGTAGTTGAGATTTCGGGGTCGGGAGTAAGTGCGGGGCTTCTGGCAGCCCTGCCTTTGATTGGTTTACCTCCAGAGTTGGTAAGTGCATATTTGTGTGAGATGGGAAAAGTGTGGATCGTGCTTCAGATTTCCTCCTGACCCTTTTAAATCACCAGTATGTTGGTAATTATTTGCCATTTCCGTAGCGTTTTGCACCGTAGTAGTCATGAGGTCGCTCTCTGCATCCTTAAGCCTATGATGCTTTTCGCAGAGAAACCTCTGTTGAGGCCCAGGTAACTTGGTATTTCCCATACCTGGCACCGGAGCCTTGGAAGATAGGATTGTGTTCAGTATTATTTCACCATCCTTTACCCAGTGTTTCAAGAACGGGAGCCCTCTTCAACCGTTAGCGTAGGAATCGTTCTTTGGAGATGAGATATTTTTCTGGGGTGGCAAGTGCATGGCCTCTGTCCGTCCTGGGTTTGTTGGACTAGAGCCAGACACCAGAAGTGCGCCTTTGTGGGAGAGGTGAATAGTGCGGATCCTGTTTCAGTCTAAAGACTGAAACAGGATCCGCACTTTTCACCGTTCCTTTCAGAATCATTTGATTCATCAGCTAGGAACGGCGATTCCTTCTCCAGACCAATCGAAGGCTAGGCCAAGTAACTCGATCTTTCCAAGAGGTGTGTGGCACAACTTTTGAAAAACCGCTAGGGGGAGAACTATTTGGTATTTTTCCGTAGCACTTTTCACCGTAATTGTCATAAGGTTGGTCTCTGCATCCTTAAGGATACGAGCGTTTTTACAGATGAAAGCAGGCTGAGGCCCAGTAAACTTGGCATTTACAAGAGTTGGTCCTAGAGACTACAAAGAAAGTGTTCTTTTAAGTATTGTTTCACTGTGGTTTCACCATGATTTTCAGAACCCAAGCAGGTTTCTCACATTAGCGTAAGAATCCTGCCTGGTAGTTGAGATTTCGGGGTGGGGAGTAAGTGCGGGGCTTCTGGCAGCCCTGCCTTTGATTGGTTTACCTCCAGAGTTGGTAAGTGCATATTTGCGTGAGATGGGAAAAGTGTGGATCGTGCTTCAGATTTCCTCGTGACCCTTTTAAATCACCAGTATGTTGGTAATTATTTGCCATTTCCGTAGCGTTTTGCACCGTAGTAGTCATGAGGTCGGTCTCTGCATCCTGAAGCCTATGATGCTTTTCGCAGAAAACCTCTGCTGAGGCCCAGGTAACTTGGTATTTCCCATACCTGGCACCGGAGCCTTGAAAGATAGGGTTGTTTTCAGTATTATTTCACCATCCTTTACCCAGTGTTTCAAGAACGGGAGCCCTCTTCAACCGTTAGCGTAGGAATCCTTCTTTGGAGATGAGATATTTTTCTGGGGTGGCAAGTGCATGGCCTCTGTCAGTCCTGGGTTTGTTGGACTAGCGCCAGACAGGAGAAGTGCGCCTTTGTGGGAGAGGTGAATAGTGCGGATCCTGTTTCAGTCTAAAGACTGAAACAGGATCCGCACTTTTCACCGTTCCTTTCAGAATCATTTGATTCATCAGCTAGGAACGGCGATTCCTTCTCCAGACCAATCGAAGGCTAGGCCAAGTAACTCGATCATTCCAAGAGGTGTGTGGCACAACTTTTGAAAAACCGCTAGGGGGAGAACTATTTGGTATTTTTCCGTAGCACTTTTCACCGTAATTGTCATAAGGTTGGTCTCTGCATCCTTAAGGATACGAGCGTTTTTACAGATGAAAGCAGGCTGAGGCCCTGTAAACTTGGCCTTTCCAAGAGTTGGTCCTAGAGACTACAAAGAAAGTGTTCCTTTAAGTATTATTCCACTGTGGTTTCACCATGATTTTCAGAACCCGAGCAGGTTTCTCACATTAGCATAAGAATCCTGCCTGGTAGTTGAGATTTCGGGGTGGGGAGTAAGTGCGGGGCTTCAGGCAGCCCTGCCTTTGATTGGTTTACCTCCAGAGTTGGTAAGTGCATATTTGCGTGAGATGGGAAAAGTGTGGATCGTGCTTCAGATTTCCTCCTGACCCTTTTGAAATGACCAGTATGTTGGTAATTATTTGCCGTTTCCATAGCGTTTTGCACCGTAGTAATCATGAGGTCGGTCTCTGCATCCTGAAGCCTATGATGCTTTTCGCAGAGAAACCTCTGCTGAGGCCCTGGTAAAGACTGAAACAGGATCCGCACTTTTCACCGTTCCTTTCAGAATCATTTGATTCATCAGCTAGGAACGGCGATTCCTTCTCCAGACCAATCGAAGTCTAGGCCAAGTAACTCGATCTTTCCAAGAGGTGTGTGGCACAACTTTTGAAACACCGCTAGGGGGAGAACTATTTGGTATTTTTCCGTAGCACTTTTCACCGTAATTGTCATAAGGTTGGTCTCTGCATCCTTAAGCATATGAGCGTTTTCACAGACGAAAGCAGGCTGAGGCCCAGTAAACTTGGCCTTTCCAAGAGTTGGTCCTAGAGACTACAAAGAAAGTGTTCTTTTAAGTATTATTCCACTGGGGTTTCACCATGATTTTCAGAACCCGAGCAGGTTTCTCACATTAGCATAAGAATCCTGCCTGGTAGTTGAGATTTCTGGGTGGCGTGTAAGAGCGGGGATCCTGTCAGCCCTGCCTTTGATTGGGTTATCTCCAGAGTTGGTAAGTGCATATTTGCGTGAGATGGGAAAAGTGTGGATCGTGCTTCAGATTTCCTCCTGACCCTTTTAAATCACCAGAATGTTGGTAATCATTTGCCATTTCCGTAGCGTTTTGAACCGTAGTAGTCATGAGGTCGGTCTCTGCATCCTGAAGCCTATGATGCTTTTTGCAGAGAAACCTCTGCTGAGGCCCAGGTAACTTGGTATTTCCCGTACCTGGCACCGGAGCCTTGAAAGATAGGGTTGTTTTCAGTATTATTTCACCATCCTTTACCCAGTGTTTCAAGAACGGGAGCCCTTTTCAACCGTTAGCGTAGGAATCCTTCTTTGGAGATGAGATATTTTTCTGGGGTGGCAAGTGCATGGCCTCTGTCAGTCCTGGGTTTGTTGGACTAGCGCCAGACACGAGAAGTGGGCCTTTGTGGGAGAGGTGAATAGTGCGGATCCTGTTTCAGTCTAAAGACTGAAACAGGATCCGCACTTTTCACCGTTCCTTTCAGAATCATTTGATTCATCAGCTAGGAACGGCGATTCCTTCTCCAGACCAATCGAAGGCTAGGCCAAGTAACTCGATCTTTCCAAGAGGTGTGTGGCACAACTTTTGAAAAACCGCTAGGGTAGAACTATTTGGTATTTTTCCGTAGCACTTTTCACCGTAATTGTCATAAGGTTGGTCTCTGCATCCTTAAGGATACGAGCGTTTTTACAGATGAAAGCAGGCTGAGGCCCAGTAAACCTGGCCTTTCCAAGAGTTGGTCCTAGAGACTACAAAGAAAGTGTTCCTTTAAGTATTATTCCACTGTGGTTTCACCATGATTTTCAGAACCCAAGCAGGTTTCTCACATTAGCGTAAGAATCCTGCCTGGTAGTTGAGATTTCGGGGTGGGGAGTAAGTGCGGGGCTTCTGGCAGCCCTGCCTTTGATTGGTTTACCTCCAGAGTTGGTAAGTGCATATTGTGAGATGGGAAAAGTGTGGATCGTGCTTCAGATTTCCTCCTGACCCTTGTAAATCACCAGTATGTTGGTAATTATTTGCCATTTCCGTAGCGTTTTGCACCGTAGTAGTCATGAGGTCGGTCTCTGCATCCTTAAGCCTATGATGCTTTTCGCAGAGAAACCTCTGTTGAGGCCCAGGTAACTTGGTATTTCCCATACCTGGCACCGGAGCCTTGGAAGATAGGATTGTGTTCAGTATTATTTCACCATCCTTTACCCAGTGTTTCAAGAACGGGAGCCCTCTTCAACCGTTAGCGTAGGAATCCTTCTTTGGAGATGAGATATTTTTCTGGGGTGGCAAGTGCATGGCCTCTGTCCGTCCTGGGTTTGTTGGACTAGCGCCAGACACGAGAAGTGCGCCTTTGTGGGACAGGTGAATAGTGCGGATCCTGTTTCAGTCTAAAGACTGAAACAGGATCCGCACTTTTCACCGTTCCTTTCAGAATCATTTGATTCATCAGCTAGGAACGGCGATTCCTTCTCCAGACCAATCGAAGGCTAGGCCAAGTAACTCGATCTTTCCAAGAGGTGTGTGGCACAACTTTTGAAAAACCGATAGGGGGAGAACTATTTGGTATTTTTCCGTAGCACTTTTCACCGTAATTGTCATAAGGTTGGTCTCTGCATCCTTAAGCATATGAGCGTTTTCACAGACGAAAGCAGGCTGAGGCCCAGTAAACTTGGCCTTTCCAAGAGTTGGTCCTAGAGACTACAAAGAAAGTGTTCTTTTAAGTATTATTCCACTGGGGTTTCACCATGATTTTCAGAACCCGAGCAGGTTTCTCACATTAGCATAAGAATCCTGCCTGGTAGTTGAGATTTCTGGGTGGCGTGTAAGAGCGGGGATCCTGTCAGCCCTGCCTTTGATTGGGTTATCTCCAGAGTTGGTAAGTGCATATTTGCGTGAGATGGGAAAAGTGTGGATCGTGCTTCAGATTTCCTCCTGACCCTTTTAAATCACCAGAATGTTGGTAATCATTTGCCATTTCCATAGCGTTTTGAACCGTAGTAGTCATGAGGTTGGTCTCTGCATCCTGAAGCCTATGATGCTTTTCGCAGAGAAACCTCTGCTGAGGCGCAGGTATCTTGGTATTTCCCGTACCTGGCACCGGAGCCTTGAAAGATAGGATTGTTTTCAGTATTATTTCACCATCCTTTACCCAGTGTTTCAAGAACGGGAGCCCTCTTCAACCGTTAGCGTAGGAATCCTTCCTTGGAGATGAGATATTTTTCTGTGGTGGCAAGTGCATGGCCTCTGTCCGTCCTGGGTTTGTTGGACTAGAGCCAGACACCAGAAGTGCGCCTTTGTGGGAGAGGTGAATAGTGCGGATCCTGTTTCAGTCTAAAGACTGAAACAGGATCCGCACTTTTCACCGTTCCTTTCAGAATCATTTGATTCATCAGCTAGGAATGGCGGTTGCTTCACCAGACCAATCGAAGGCTAGGCCAAAGTAACTCGATCTTTCCAAGAGTTGTGTGGCACAACGTTTGAAAGAACCGCTAAGTGGAGAACTATTTGGTATTTTTCCGTAGCACTTTTCACCGTAATTGTCATAAGGTTGGTCTCTGCATCCTTAAGCATATGAGCGTTTTCACAGACGAAAGCAGGCTGAGGCCCAGTAAACTTGGCATTTCCAAGAGTTGGTCCTAGAGAATACAAAGAAAGTGTTATTTTAAGTATTATTCCACTGGGGTTTCACCATGATTTTCAGAACCCAAGCAGGTTTCTCACATTAGCATAAGAATCCTGCCTGGTAGTTGAGATTTCTGGGTGGCGTGTAAGAGCGGGGATTCTGTCAGCCCTGCCTTTGATTGGGTTTTCTCCAGAGTTGGTAAGTGCATATTTGCGTGAGATGGGAAAAGTGTGGATCGTGCTTCAGATTTCCTCCTGACCCTTTTAAATCACCAGTATGTTGGTAATTATTTGCCATTTCCATAGCGTTTTCACCGTAATAGTCAAGAGGTCGGTCTCTGCATCCTGAAGCCTATGATGCTTTTCGCAGAGAAACCTCTGCTGAGGCCCAGGTAACTTGGTATTTCTCATACCTGGCACCAGAGCCTGGGAAAATAGGATTGTTTTCAGTATTATTTCACCATCCTTTACTCAGTGTTTCAAGAACGGGAGACCTTTTCAACCGTTAGCTTAGGAATCCTTCTTTGGAGACGAGATATTTTTCTGGGGTGGCCAGTGCATGGCCTCTGTCTGTCCTGGGTTTGTTGGACTAGCGAGAGACACCAGAAGTGCGCCTTTGTGGGAGAGGTGAATAGTGCGGATCCTGTTTCAGTCTAAAGACTGAAACAGGATCCGCACTTTTCACCGTTCCTTTCAGAATCATTTGATTCATCAGCTAGGAGCGGCGATTCCTTCTCCAGACCAATCGAAGGCTAGGCCAAGTAACTCGATCTTTCCAAGAGGTGTGTGGCACAACTTTTTAAAGAACCGCTAAGTGGAGAACTATTTGGTATTTTTCCGAAGCCCTTTTCACCGTAATTGTCATAAGGTTGGTCTCTGCATCCTTAAGGATACGAGCGTTTTTACAGATGAAAGCAGGCTGAGGCCCAGTAAACTTGGCCTTTCCAAGAGTTGGTCCTAGAGACTACAAAGAAAGTGTTCCTTTAAGTATTATTCCACTGTGGTTTCACCATTATTTTCAGAACCCAAGCAGGTTTCTCACATTAGCATAAGAATCCTGCCTGGTAGTTGAGATTTCGGGGTGGGGAGTAAGTGCGGGGCTTCTGGCAGCCCTGCCTTTGATTGGTTTACCTCCAGAGTTGGTAAGTGCATATTTGCGTGAGATGGGAAAAGTGTGGATCGTGCTTCAGATTTCCTCCTGACCCTTTTGAAATGACCAGTATGTTGGTAATTATTTGCCATTTCCATAGCGTTTTCACCGTAATAGTCAAGAGGTCGGTCTCTGCATCCTGAAGCCTATGATGCTTTTCGCAGAGAAACCTCTGCTGAGGCCCAGGTAACTTGGTATTTCCCATACCTGGCACCAGAGCCTGGGAAAATAGGATTGTTTTCAGTATTATTTCACCATCCTTTACCCAGTGTTTCAAGAACGGGAGCCCTTTTCAACCGTTAGCGTAGGAATCCTTCTTTGGAGATGAGATATTTTTCTGCGGTGGCAAGTGCATGGCCTCTGTTCGTCCTGGGTTTGTTGGACTAGCGCCAGACACCAGAAGTGCGCCTTTGTGGGAGAGGTGAATAGTGCGGATCCTGTTTCAGTCTAAAGACTGAAACAGGATCCGCACTTTTCACCGTTCCTTTCAGAATCATTTGATTCATCAGCTAGGAACGGCGATTCCTTCTCCAGACCAATCGAAGGCTAGGCCAAGTAACTCGATCATTCCAAGAGGTGTGTGGCACAACTTTTGAAAAACCGCTAGGGGGAGAACTATTTGGTATTTTTCCGTAGCACTTTTCACCGTAATTGTCATAAGGTTGGTCTCTGCATCCTTAAGGATACGAGCGTTTTTACAGATGAAAGCAGGCTGAGGCCCTGTAAACTTGGCCTTTCCAAGAGTTGGTCCTAGAGACTACAAAGAAAGTGTTCCTTTAAGTATTATTCCACTGTGGTTTCACCATGATTTTCAGAACCCGAGCAGGTTTCTCACATTAGCATAAGAATCCTGCCTGGTAGTTGAGATTTCGGGGTGGGGAGTAAGTGCGGGGATTCTGGCAGCCGTGCCTTTGATTGGTTTACCTCCAGAGTTGGTAAGTGCATATTTGCGTGAGATGGGAAAAGTGTGGATCGTGCTTCAGATTTCCTCCTGACCCTTTTGAAATCACCAGTATGTTGGTAATTATTTGCCGTTTCCATAGCGTTTTGCACCGTAGTAATCATGAGGTCGGTCTCTGCATCCTGAAGCCTATGATGCTTTTCGCAGAGAAACCTCTGCTGAGGCCCTGGTAACTTGGTATTTCCCGTACCTGGCTCCGGAGCCTTGGAAGATAGGATTGTTTTCAGTATTATTTCACCATCCTTTACCCAGTGTTTCAAGAACGGGAGCCCTTTTCAACCGTTAGCGTAGGAATCCTTCTTTGGAGATGAGATATTTTTCTGGGGTGGCAAGTGCATGGCCTCTGTCAGTCCTGGGTTTGTTGGACTAGCGCCAGACACGAGAAGTGCGCCTTTGTGGGAGAGGTGAATAGTGCGGATCCTGTTTCAGTCTAAAGACTGAAACAGGATCCGCACTTTTCACCGTTCCTTTCAGAATCATTTGATTCATCAGCTAGGAACGGCGATTCCTTCTCCAGACCAATCGAAGGCTAGGCCAAGTAACTCGATCTTTCCAAGAGGTGTGTGGCACAACTTTTGAAACACCGCTAGGGGGAGAACTATTTGGTATTTTTCCGTAGCACTTTTCACCGTAATTGTCATAAGGTTGGTCTCTGCATCCTTAAGCATATGAGCGTTTTCACAGACGAAAGCAGGCTGAGGCCCAGTAAACTTGGCCTTTCCAAGAGTTGGTCCTAGAGACTACAAAGAAAGTGTTCTTTTAAGTATTATTCCACTGGGGTTTCACCATGATTTTCAGAACCCGAGCAGGTTTCTCACATTAGCATAAGAATCCTGCCTGGTAGTTGAGATTTCTGGGTGGCGTGTAAGAGCGGGGATCCTGTCAGCCCTGCCTTTGATTGGGTTATCTCCAGAGTTGGTAAGTGCATATTTGCGTGAGATGGGAAAAGTGTGGATCGTGCTTCAGATTTCCTCCTGACCCTTTTAAATCACCAGAATGTTGGTAATCATTTGCCATTTCCGTAGCGTTTTGAACCGTAGTAGTCATGAGGTCGGTCTCTGCATCCTGAAGCCTATGATGCTTTTTGCAGAGAAACCTCTGCTGAGGCCCAGGTAACTTGGTATTTCCCGTACCTGGCACCGGAGCCTTGAAAGATAGGGTTGTTTTCAGTATTATTTCACCATCCTTTACCCAGTGTTTCAAGAACGGGAGCCCTTTTCAACCGTTAGCGTAGGAATCCTTCTTTGGAGATGAGATATTTTTCTGGGGTGGCAAGTGCATGGCCTCTGTCCGTCCTGAGTTTGTTGGACTAGCGCCAGACACGAGAAGTGCGCCTTTGTGGGAGAGGTGAATAGTGCGGATCCTGTTTCAGTCTAAAGACTGAAACAGGATCCGCACTTTTCACCGTTCCTTTCAGAATCATTTGATTCATCAGCTAGGAACGGCGATTCCTTGTCCAGACCAATCGAAGGCTAGGCCAAGTAACTCGATCTTTCCAAGAGGTGTGTGGCACAACTGTTGAAAAACCGCTAGGGGGAGAACTATTTGGTATTTTTCCGTAGCACTTTTCACCCTAATTGTCATAAGGTTGGTCTCTGCATCCTTAAGGATACGAGCGTTTTTACAGATGAAAGCAGGCTGAGGCCCAGTAAACTTGGCCTTTCCAAGAGTTGGTCCTAGAGACTACAAAGAAAGTGTTCCTTTAAGTATTATTCCACTGTGGTTTCACCATGATTTTCAGAACCCAAGCAGGTTTCTCACATTAGCATAAGAATTCTGCCGGGTAGTTGAGATTTCGGGGTGGGGAGTAAGTGCGGGGCTTCTGGCAGCCCTGCCTTTGATTGGTTTACCTCCAGAGTTGGTAAGTGCATATTTGCGTGAGATGGGAAAAGTGTGGATCGTGCTTCAGATTTCCTCCTGACCCTTTTAAATCACCAGTATGTTGGTAATTATTTGCCATTTCTGTAGCGTTTTGCACCGTAGTAGTCATGAGGTCGGTCTCTGCATCCTTAAGCCTATGATGCTTTTCGCAGAGAAACCTCTGTTGAGGCCCAGTTAACTTGGTATTTCCCATACCTGGCACCGGTGCCTTGGAAGATAGGATTGTGTTCAGTATTATTTCACAATCCTTTACCCAGTGTTTCAAGAACGGGAGCCCTATTCAACCGTTAGCGTAGGAATCGTTCTTTGGAGATGAGATATTTTTCTGGGGTGGCAAGTGCATGGCCTCTGTCCGTCCTGGGTTTGTTGGACTAGCGCCAGACACCAGAAGTGCGCCTTTGTGGGAGAGGTGAATAGTGCGGATCCTGTTTCAGTCTAAAGACTGAAACAGGATCCGCACTTTTCACCGTTCCTTTCAGAATCATTTGATTCATCAGCTAGGAACGGCGATTCCTTCTCCAGACCAATCGAAGGCTAGGCCAAGTACCTCGATCTTTCCAAGAGGTGTGTGGCACAACTTTTGAAAAACCGCTAGGGGGAGAACTATTTGGTATTTTTCCGTAGCACTTTTCACCGTAATTGTCATAAGGTTGGTCTCTGCATCCTTAAGGATACGAGCGTTTTTACAGATGAAAGCAGGCTGAGGCCCAGTAAACTTGGCATTTCCAAGAGTTGGTCCTAGAGACTACAAAGAAAGGGTTCTTTTAAGTATTGTTTCACTGTGGTTTCACCATGATTTTCAGAACCCAAGCAGGTTTCTCACAGTAGTGTAAGAATACTGCCTGGTAGTTGATATTTCTGGGTGGCGTGTAAGAGCGGGGATCCTGTCAGCCCTGCCTTTGATTGGGTTTTCTCCAGAGTTGGTAAGTGCATATTTGCGTGAGATGGGAAAAGTGTGGATCGTGCTTCAGATTTCCTCCTGACCCTTTTGAAATGACCAGTATGTTGGTAATTATTTGCCATTTCCATAGCGTTTTCACCGTAATAGTCAAGAGGTCGGTCTCTGCATCCTGAGGCCTATGATGCTTTTCGCAGAGAAACCTCTGCTGAGGCCCAGGTAACTTGGTATTTCCCATACCTGGCACCAGAGCCTGGGAAAATAGGATTGTTTTCAGTATTATTTCACCATCCTTTACCCAGTGTTTCAAGAACGGGAGCCCTTTTCAACCGTTAGCGTAGGAATACTTCTTTGGAGATGAGATATTTTTCTGCGGTGGCAAGTGCATGGCCTCTGTTCGTCCTGGGTTTGTTGGACTAGCGCCAGACACCAGAAGTGCGCCTTTGTGGGAGAGGTGAATAGTGCGGATCCTGTTTCAGTCTAAAGACTGAAACAGGATCCGCACTTTTCACCGTTCCTTTCAGAATCATTTGATTCATCAGCTAGGAACGGCGATTCCTTCTCCAGACCAATCGAAGGCTAGGCCAAGTAACTCGATCTTTCCAAGAGGTGTGTGGCACAACTTTTGAAAAACCGCTAGGGGGAGAACTATTTGGTATTTTTCCGTAGCACTTTTCACCGTAATTGTCATAAGGTTGGTCTCTGCATCCTTAAGGATACGAGCGTTTTTACAGATGAAAGCAGGCTGAGGCCCTGTAAACTTGGCCTTTCCAAGAGTTGGTCCTAGAGACTACAAAGAAAGTGTTCCTTTAAGTATTATTCCACTGTGGTTTCACCATGATTTTCAGAACCCGAGCAGGTTTCTCACATTAGCATAAGAATCCTGCCTGGTAGTTGAGATTTCGGGGTGGGGAGTAAGTGCGGGGCTTCTGGCAGCCCTGCCTTTGATTGGTTTACCTCCAGAGTTGGTAAGTGCATATTTGCGTGAGATGGGAAAAGTGTGGATCGTGCTTCAGATTTCCTCCTGACCCTTTTGAAATCACCAGTATGTTGGTAATTATTTGCCGTTTCCATAGCGTTTTGCACCGTAGTAATCATGAGGTCGGTCTCTGCATCCTGAAGCCTATGATGCTTTTCGCAGAGAAACCTCTGCTGAGGCCCTGGTAACTTGGTATTTCCCGTACCTGTCTCCGGAGCCTTGGAAGATAGGATTGTTTTCAGTATTATTTCACCATCCTTTACCCAGCGTTTCAAGAACGGGAGCCCTTTTCAACCGTTAGCGTAGGAATCCTTCTTTGGAGATGAGATATTTTTCTGGGGTGGCAAGTGCACGGCCTCTGTCCGTCCTGGGTTTGTTGGACTAGCGCCAGACACGAGAAGTGCGCCTTTGTGGGAGAGGTGAATAGTGCGGATCCTGTTTCAGTCTAAAGACTGAAACAGGATCCGCACTTTTCACCGTTCCTTTCAGAATCATTTGATTCATCAGCTAGGAACGGCGATTCCTTCTCCAGACCAATCGAAGGCTAGGCCAAGTAACTCGATCTTTCCAAGAGGTGTGTGGCACAACTTTTGAAAAACCGCTAGGGGGAGAACTATTTGGTATTTTTCCGTAGCACTTTTCACCGTAATTGTCATAAGGTTGGTCTCTGCATCCTTAAGCATATTAGCGTTTTCACAGACGAAAGCAGGCTGAGGCCCAGTAAACTTGGCCTTTCCAAGAGTTGGTCCTAGAGACTACAAAGAAAGTGTTCTTTTAAGTATTATTCCACTGGGGTTTCACCACGATTTTCAGAACCCGAGCAGGTTTCTCACATTAGCATAAGAATCCTGCCTGGTAGTTGAGATTTCTGGGTGGCGTGTAAGAGCGGGGATCCTGTCAGCCCTGCCTTTGATTGGGTTATCTCCAGAGTTGGTAAGTGCATATTTGCGTGAGATGGGAAAAGTGTGGATCGTGCTTCAGATTTCCTCCTGACCCTTTTAAATCACTAGAATGTTGGTAATCATTTGCCATTTCCATAGCGTTTTGAACCGTAGTAGTCATGAGGTCGGTCTCTGTATCCTGAAGCCTATGATGCTTTTTGCAGAGAAACCTCTGCTGAGGCCCAGGTAACTTGGTATTTCCCGTACCTGGCACCGGAGCCTTGAAAGATAGGGTTGTTTTCAGTATTATTTCACCATCCTTTACCCAGTGTTTCAAGAACGGGAGCCCTTTTCAACCGTTAGCGTAGGAATACTTCTTTGGAGATGAGATAGTTTTCTGCGGTGGCAAGTGCATGGCCTCTGTCCGTCCTGGGTTTGTTGGACTAGCGCCAGACAGGAGAACTGCGCCTTTGTGGGAGAGGTGAATAGTGCGGATCCTGTTTCAGTCTAAAGACTGAAACAGGATCCGCACTTTTCACCGTTCCTTTCAGAATCATTTGATTCATCAGCTAGGAACGGCGATTCCTTCTCCAGACCAATCGAAGGCTAGGCCAAGTAACTCGATCTTTCCAAGAGGTGTGTGGCACAACTTTTGAAAAACCGCTAGGGGGAGAACTATTTGGTTTTTTTCCGTAGCACTTTTCACCGTAATTGTCATAAGGTTGGTCTCTGCATCCTTAAGCATATTAGCGTTTTCACAGACGAAAGCAGGCTAAGGCCAAGTAAACTTGGCATTTACAAGAGTTGGTCCTAGAGACTACAAAGAAAGTGTTCTTTTAAGTATTATTCCACTGGGGTTTCACCATGATTTTCAGAACCAGAGCAGGTTTCTCATATTAGCGTAAGAATCCTGCCTGGTAGTTGATATTTCTGGGTGGCGTGTAAGAGCGGGGATCCTGTCAGCCCTGCCTTTGATTGGTTTACCTCCAGAGTTGGTAAGTGCATATTTGCGTGAGATGGGAAAAGTGTGGATCGTGCTTCAGATTTCCTCCTGACCCTTTTAAATCACCAGTATGTTGGTAATTATTTGCCATTTCCACAGCGTTTTGCACCGTAGTACTCATGAGGTCGGTCTCTGCATCCTTAAGCCTATGATGCTTTTCGCAGAGAAACCTCTGTTGAGGCCCAGGTAACTTGGTATTTCCCATACCTGGCACCGGAGCCTTGGAAGATAGGATTGTGTTCAGTATTATTTCACCATCCTTTACCCAGTGTTTCAAGAACGGGAGCCCTTTTCAACCGTTAGCGTAGGAATCCTTCTTTGGAGATGAGATATTTTTCTGGGGTGGCAAGTGCATGGCCTCTGTCCGTCCTGGGTTTGTTGGACTAGCGCCAGACACCAGAAGTGCGCCTTTGTGGGAGAGGTGAATAGTGCGGATCCTGTTTCAGTCTTTAGACTGAAACAGGATCCGCACTTTTCACCGTTCCTTTAAGAATCATTTGATTCATCAGCTAGGAATGGCGATTGCTTCACCAGACCAATCGAAGGCTAGGCCAAAGTAACTCGATCTTTCCAAGAGGTGTGTGGCACAACTTTTTAAAGAACCGCTAAGTGGAGAACTATTTGGTATTTTTCCGAAGCACTTTTCACCGTAATTGTCATAAGGTTGGTCTCTGCATCCTTAAGGATACGAGCGTTTTTACAGATGAAAGCAGGCTGAGGCCCAGTAAACTTGGCCTTTCCAAGAGTTGGTCCTAGAGACTACAAAGAAAGTGTTCCTTTAAGTATTATTCCACTGTGGTTTCACCATGATTTTCAGAACCCAAGCAGGTTTCTCACATTAGCATAAGAATCCTGCCTGGTAGTTGAGATTTCGGGGTGGGGAGTTAGTGCGGGGCTTCTGGCAGCCCTGCCTTTGATTGGTTTACCTCCAGAGTTGGTAAGTGCATATTTGCGTGAGATGGGAAAAGTGTGGATCGTGCTTCAGATTTCCTCCTGACCCTTTTGAAATGACCAGTATGTTGGTAATTATTTGCCATTTCCATAGCGTTTTCACCGTAATAGTCAAGAGGTCGGTCTCTGCATCCTGAAGCCTATGATGCTTTTCGCAGAGAAACCTCTGCTGAGGCCCAGGTAACTTGGTATTTCCCATACCTGGCACCAGAGCCTGGGAAAATAGGATTGTTTTCAGTATTATTTCACCATCCTTTACCCAATGTTTCAAGAACGGGAGCCCTTTTCAACCGTTAGCTTAGGAATCCTTCTTTGGAGACGAGATATTTTTCTGGGGTGGCAAGTGCATGGCCTCTGTCCGTCCTGGGTTTGTTGGACTAGCGCCAGACACCAGAAGTGCACCTTTTTGGGAGAGGTGAATAGTGCGGATCCTGTTTCAGTCTAAGACTGAAACAGGATCCGCACTTTTCACCGTTCCTTTCAGAATCATTTGATTCATCAGCTAGGAACGGCGATTCCTTCTCCAGACCAATCGAAGGCTAGGCCAAGTAACTCGATCATTCCAAGAGGTGTGTGGCACAACTTTTGAAAAAACGCTAGGGGGAGAACTATTTGGTATTTTTCCGTAGCACTTTTCACCGTAATTGTCATAAGGTTGGTCTCTGCATCCTTAAGCATATGAGCGTTTTCACAGACGAAAGCAGGCTGAGGCCCAGTAAACTTGGCATTTCCAAGAGTTGGTCCTAGAGACTACAAAGAAAGTGTTCTTTTAAGTATTATTCCACTGGGGTTTCACCATGATTTTCAGAACCCGAGCAGGTTTCTCACATTAGCATAAGAATCCTGCCTGGTAGTTGAGATTTCTGGGTGGCGTGTAAGAGCGGGGATCCTGTCAGCCCTGCCTTTGATTGGGTTATCTCCAGAGTTGGTAAGTGCATATTTGCGTGAGATGGGAAAAGTGTGGATCGTGCTTCAGATTTCCTCCTGACCCTTTTAAATCACCAGTATGTTGGTAATCATTTGCCATTTCCATAGCGTTTTGAACCGTAGTAGTCATGAGGTCGGTCTCTGCATCCTGAAGCCTATGATGCTTTTCGCAGAGAAACCTCTGCTGAGGCCCAGGTAACTTGGTATTTCCCATACCTGGCACCGGAGCCATGAAAGATAGGGTTGTTTTCAGTATTATTTCACTATCCTTTACCCAGTGTTTCAAGAACGGGAGCCCTTTTCAACCGTTAGCGTAGGAATCCTTCTTTGGAGATGAGATATTTTTCTGGGGTGGCAAGTGCATGGCCTCTGTCCGTCCTGGGTTTGTTGGACTAGCGCCAGACACGAGAAGTGCGCCTTTGTGGGAGAGGTGAATAGTGCGGATCCTGTTTCTGTCTAAAGACTGAAACAGGATCCGCACTTTTCACCGTTCCTTTCAGAATCATTTGATTCATCAGCTAGGAACGGCGATTCCTTCTCCAGACCAATCGAAGGCTAGGCCAAGTAACTCGATCTTTCCAAGAGGTGTGTGGCACAACTTTTGAAAAACCGCTAGGGGGAGAACTATTTGGTATTTTTCCGTAGCACTTTTCACCGTAATTGTCATAAGGTTGGTCTCTGCATCCTTAAGGATACGAGCGTTTTTACAGATGAAAGCAGGCTGAGGCCCAGTAAACCTGGCATTTCCAAGAGTTGGTCCTAGAGACTACAAAGAAAGTGTTCCTTTAAGTATTATTCCACTGTGGTTTCACCATGATTTTCAGAACCCAAGCAGGTTTCTCACATTAGCGTAAGAATCCTGCCTGGTAGTTGAGATTTCGGGGTGGGGAGTAAGTGCGGGGTTTCTGGCAGCCCTGCCTTTGATTGGTTTACCTCCAGAGTTGGTAAGTGCATATTTGCGTGAGATGGGAAAAGTGTGGATCGTGCTTCAGATTTCCTCCTGACCCTTTTGAAATCACCAGTATGTTGGTAATTATTTGCCGTTTCCATAGCGTTTTGCACCGTAGTAATCATGAGGTCGGTCTCTGCATCCTGAAGCCTATGATGCTTTTCGCAGAGAAACCTCTGCTGAGGCCCTGGTAACTTGGTATTTCCCGTACCTGTCTCCGGAGCCTTGGAAGATAGGATTGTTTTCAGTATTATTTCACCATCCTTTACCCAGCGTTTCAAGAACGGGAGCCCTTTTCAACCGTTAGCGTAGGAATCCTTCTTTGGAGATGAGATATTTTTCTGGGGTGGCAAGTGCACGGCCTCTGTCCGTCCTGGGTTTGTTGGACTAGCGCCAGACACGAGAAGTGCGCCTTTGTGGGAGAGGTGAATAGTGCGGATCCTGTTTCAGTCTAAAGACTGAAACAGGATCCGCACTTTTCACCGTTCCTTTCAGAATCATTTGATTCATCAGCTAGGAACGGCGATTCCTTCTCCAGACCAATCGAAGGCTAGGCCAAGTAACTCGATCTTTCCAAGAGGTGTGTGGCACAACTTTTGAAAAACCGCTAGGGGGAGAACTATTTGGTATTTTTCCGTAGCACTTTTCACCGTAATTGTCATAAGGTTGGTCTCTGCATCCTTAAGCATATTAGCGTTTTCACAGACGAAAGCAGGCTGAGGCCCAGTAAACTTGGCCTTTCCAAGAGTTGGTCCTAGAGACTACAAAGAAAGTGTTCTTTTAAGTATTATTCCACTGGGGTTTCACCACGATTTTCAGAACCCGAGCAGGTTTCTCACATTAGCATAAGAATCCTGCCTGGTAGTTGAGATTTCTGGGTGGCGTGTAAGAGCGGGGATCCTGTCAGCCCTGCCTTTGATTGGGTTATCTCCAGAGTTGGTAAGTGCATATTTGCGTGAGATGGGAAAAGTGTGGATCGTGCTTCAGATTTCCTCCTGACCCTTTTAAATCACTAGAATGTTGGTAATCATTTGCCATTTCCATAGCGTTTTGAACCGTAGTAGTCATGAGGTCGGTCTCTGTATCCTGAAGCCTATGATGCTTTTTGCAGAGAAACCTCTGCTGAGGCCCAGGTAACTTGGTATTTCCCGTACCTGGCACCGGAGCCTTGAAAGATAGGGTTGTTTTCAGTATTATTTCACCATCCTTTACCCAGTGTTTCAAGAACGGGAGCCCTTTTCAACCGTTAGCGTAGGAATACTTCTTTGGAGATGAGATAGTTTTCTGCGGTGGCAAGTGCATGGCCTCTGTCCGTCCTGGGTTTGTTGGACTAGCGCCAGACAGGAGAACTGCGCCTTTGTGGGAGAGGTGAATAGTGCGGATCCTGTTTCAGTCTAAAGACTGAAACAGGATCCGCACTTTTCACCGTTCCTTTCAGAATCATTTGATTCATCAGCTAGGAACGGCGATTCCTTCTCCAGACCAATCGAAGGCTAGGCCAAGTAACTCGATCTTTCCAAGAGGTGTGTGGCACAACTTTTGAAAAACCGCTAGGGGGAGAACTATTTGGTTTTTTTCCGTAGCACTTTTCACCGTAATTGTCATAAGGTTGGTCTCTGCATCCTTAAGCATATTAGCGTTTTCACAGACGAAAGCAGGCTAAGGCCAAGTAAACTTGGCATTTACAAGAGTTGGTCCTAGAGACTACAAAGAAAGTGTTCTTTTAAGTATTATTCCACTGGGGTTTCACCATGATTTTCAGAACCAGAGCAGGTTTCTCATATTAGCGTAAGAATCCTGCCTGGTAGTTGATATTTCTGGGTGGCGTGTAAGAGCGGGGATCCTGTCAGCCCTGCCTTTGATTGGTTTACCTCCAGAGTTGGTAAGTGCATATTTGCGTGAGATGGGAAAAGTGTGGATCGTGCTTCAGATTTCCTCCTGACCCTTTTAAATCACCAGTATGTTGGTAATTATTTGCCATTTCCACAGCGTTTTGCACCGTAGTACTCATGAGGTCGGTCTCTGCATCCTTAAGCCTATGATGCTTTTCGCAGAGAAACCTCTGTTGAGGCCCAGGTAACTTGGTATTTCCCATACCTGGCACCGGAGCCTTGGAAGATAGGATTGTGTTCAGTATTATTTCACCATCCTTTACCCAGTGTTTCAAGAACGGGAGCCCTTTTCAACCGTTAGCGTAGGAATCCTTCTTTGGAGATGAGATATTTTTCTGGGGTGGCAAGTGCATGGCCTCTGTCCGTCCTGGGTTTGTTGGACTAGCGCCAGACACCAGAAGTGCGCCTTTGTGGGAGAGGTGAATAGTGCGGATCCTGTTTCAGTCTTTAGACTGAAACAGGATCCGCACTTTTCACCGTTCCTTTAAGAATCATTTGATTCATCAGCTAGGAATGGCGATTGCTTCACCAGACCAATCGAAGGCTAGGCCAAAGTAACTCGATCTTTCCAAGAGGTGTGTGGCACAACTTTTTAAAGAACCGCTAAGTGGAGAACTATTTGGTATTTTTCCGAAGCACTTTTCACCGTAATTGTCATAAGGTTGGTCTCTGCATCCTTAAGGATACGAGCGTTTTTACAGATGAAAGCAGGCTGAGGCCCAGTAAACTTGGCCTTTCCAAGAGTTGGTCCTAGAGACTACAAAGAAAGTGTTCCTTTAAGTATTATTCCACTGTGGTTTCACCATGATTTTCAGAACCCAAGCAGGTTTCTCACATTAGCATAAGAATCCTGCCTGGTAGTTGAGATTTCGGGGTGGGGAGTTAGTGCGGGGCTTCTGGCAGCCCTGCCTTTGATTGGTTTACCTCCAGAGTTGGTAAGTGCATATTTGCGTGAGATGGGAAAAGTGTGGATCGTGCTTCAGATTTCCTCCTGACCCTTTTGAAATGACCAGTATGTTGGTAATTATTTGCCATTTCCATAGCGTTTTCACCGTAATAGTCAAGAGGTCGGTCTCTGCATCCTGAAGCCTATGATGCTTTTCGCAGAGAAACCTCTGCTGAGGCCCAGGTAACTTGGTATTTCCCATACCTGGCACCAGAGCCTGGGAAAATAGGATTGTTTTCAGTATTATTTCACCATCCTTTACCCAATGTTTCAAGAACGGGAGCCCTTTTCAACCGTTAGCTTAGGAATCCTTCTTTGGAGACGAGATATTTTTCTGGGGTGGCAAGTGCATGGCCTCTGTCCGTCCTGGGTTTGTTGGACTAGCGCCAGACACCAGAAGTGCACCTTTTTGGGAGAGGTGAATAGTGCGGATCCTGTTTCAGTCTAAGACTGAAACAGGATCCGCACTTTTCACCGTTCCTTTCAGAATCATTTGATTCATCAGCTAGGAACGGCGATTCCTTCTCCAGACCAATCGAAGGCTAGGCCAAGTAACTCGATCATTCCAAGAGGTGTGTGGCACAACTTTTGAAAAAACGCTAGGGGGAGAACTATTTGGTATTTTTCCGTAGCACTTTTCACCGTAATTGTCATAAGGTTGGTCTCTGCATCCTTAAGCATATGAGCGTTTTCACAGACGAAAGCAGGCTGAGGCCCAGTAAACTTGGCATTTCCAAGAGTTGGTCCTAGAGACTACAAAGAAAGTGTTCTTTTAAGTATTATTCCACTGGGGTTTCACCATGATTTTCAGAACCCGAGCAGGTTTCTCACATTAGCATAAGAATCCTGCCTGGTAGTTGAGATTTCTGGGTGGCGTGTAAGAGCGGGGATCCTGTCAGCCCTGCCTTTGATTGGGTTATCTCCAGAGTTGGTAAGTGCATATTTGCGTGAGATGGGAAAAGTGTGGATCGTGCTTCAGATTTCCTCCTGACCCTTTTAAATCACCAGTATGTTGGTAATCATTTGCCATTTCCATAGCGTTTTGAACCGTAGTAGTCATGAGGTCGGTCTCTGCATCCTGAAGCCTATGATGCTTTTTGCAGAGAAACCTCTGCTGAGGCCCAGGTAACTTGGTATTTCCCGTACCTGGCACCGGAGCCTTGAAAGATAGGGTTGTTTTCAGTATTATTTCACCATCCTTTACCCAGTGTTTCAAGAACGGGAGCCCTTTTCAACCGTTAGCGTAGGAATCCTTCTTTGGAGATGAGATATTTTTCTGGGGTGGCAAGTGCATGGCCTCTGTCAGTCCTGGGTTTGTTGGACTAGCGCCAGACACGAGAAGTGGGCCTTTGTGGGAGAGGTGAATAGTGCGGATCCTGTTTCAGTCTAAAGACTGAAACAGGATCCGCACTTTTCACCGTTCCTTTCAGAATCATTTGATTCATCAGCTAGGAACGGCGATTCCTTCGCCAGACCAATCGAAGGCTAGGCCAAGTAACTCGATCTTTCCAAGAGGTGTGTGGCACAACTTTTGAAAAACCGCTAGGGTAGAACTATTTGGTATTTTTCCGTAGCACTTTTCACCGTAATTGTCATAAGGTTGGTCTCTGCAT
Organism: Lemur catta; assembly: GCF_020740605.2. NCBI lineage: Eukaryota > Metazoa > Chordata > Mammalia > Primates > Lemuridae > Lemur > Lemur catta. The sequence goes on along the minus strand of NC_059155.1, from coordinate 28,626,234 downwards.
CCTTAAGGATACGAGCGTTTTTACAGATGAAAGCAGGCTGAGGCCCAGTAAACCTGGCCTTTCCAAGAGTTGGTCCTAGAGACTACAAAGAAAGTGTTCCTTTAAGTATTATTCCACTGTGGTTTCACCATGATTTTCAGAACCCAAGCAGGTTTCTCACATTAGCGTAAGAATCCTGCCTGGTAGTTGAGATTTCGGGGTGGGGAGTAAGTGCGGGGCTTCTGGCAGCCCTGCCTTTGATTGGTTTACCTCCAGAGTTGGTAAGTGCATATTGTGAGATGGGAAAAGTGTGGATCGTGCTTCAGATTTCCTCCTGACCCTTGTAAATCACCAGTATGTTGGTAATTATTTGCCATTTCCGTAGCGTTTTGCACCGTAGTAGTCATGAGGTCGGTCTCTGCATCCTTAAGCCTATGATGCTTTTCGCAGAGAAACCTCTGTTGAGGCCCAGGTAACTTGGTATTTCCCATACCTGGCACCGGAGCCTTGGAAGATAGGATTGTGTTCAGTATTATTTCACCATCCTTTACCCAGTGTTTCAAGAACGGGAGCCCTCTTCAACCGTTAGCGTAGGAATCCTTCTTTGGAGATGAGATATTTTTCTGGGGTGGCAAGTGCATGGCCTCTGTCCGTCCTGGGTTTGTTGGACTAGCGCCAGACACGAGAAGTGCGCCTTTGTGGGACAGGTGAATAGTGCGGATCCTGTTTCAGTCTAAAGACTGAAACAGGATCCGCACTTTTCACCGTTCCTTTCAGAATCATTTGATTCATCAGCTAGGAACGGCGATTCCTTCTCCAGACCAATCGAAGGCTAGGCCAAGTAACTCGATCTTTCCAAGAGGTGTGTGGCACAACTTTTGAAAAACCGATAGGGGGAGAACTATTTGGTATTTTTCCGTAGCACTTTTCACCGTAATTGTCATAAGGTTGGTCTCTGCATCCTTAAGCATATGAGCGTTTTCACAGACGAAAGCAGGCTGAGGCCCAGTAAACTTGGCCTTTCCAAGAGTTGGTCCTAGAGACTACAAAGAAAGTGTTCTTTTAAGTATTATTCCACTGGGGTTTCACCATGATTTTCAGAACCCGAGCAGGTTTCTCACATTAGCATAAGAATCCTGCCTGGTAGTTGAGATTTCTGGGTGGCGTGTAAGAGCGGGGATCCTGTCAGCCCTGCCTTTGATTGGGTTATCTCCAGAGTTGGTAAGTGCATATTTGCGTGAGATGGGAAAAGTGTGGATCGTGCTTCAGATTTCCTCCTGACCCTTTTAAATCACCAGAATGTTGGTAATCATTTGCCATTTCCATAGCGTTTTGAACCGTAGTAGTCATGAGGTTGGTCTCTGCATCCTGAAGCCTATGATGCTTTTCGCAGAGAAACCTCTGCTGAGGCGCAGGTATCTTGGTATTTCCCGTACCTGGCACCGGAGCCTTGAAAGATAGGATTGTTTTCAGTATTATTTCACCATCCTTTACCCAGTGTTTCAAGAACGGGAGCCCTCTTCAACCGTTAGCGTAGGAATCCTTCCTTGGAGATGAGATATTTTTCTGTGGTGGCAAGTGCATGGCCTCTGTCCGTCCTGGGTTTGTTGGACTAGAGCCAGACACCAGAAGTGCGCCTTTGTGGGAGAGGTGAATAGTGCGGATCCTGTTTCAGTCTAAAGACTGAAACAGGATCCGCACTTTTCACCGTTCCTTTCAGAATCATTTGATTCATCAGCTAGGAATGGCGGTTGCTTCACCAGACCAATCGAAGGCTAGGCCAAAGTAACTCGATCTTTCCAAGAGTTGTGTGGCACAACGTTTGAAAGAACCGCTAAGTGGAGAACTATTTGGTATTTTTCCGTAGCACTTTTCACCGTAATTGTCATAAGGTTGGTCTCTGCATCCTTAAGCATATGAGCGTTTTCACAGACGAAAGCAGGCTGAGGCCCAGTAAACTTGGCATTTCCAAGAGTTGGTCCTAGAGAATACAAAGAAAGTGTTATTTTAAGTATTATTCCACTGGGGTTTCACCATGATTTTCAGAACCCAAGCAGGTTTCTCACATTAGCATAAGAATCCTGCCTGGTAGTTGAGATTTCTGGGTGGCGTGTAAGAGCGGGGATTCTGTCAGCCCTGCCTTTGATTGGGTTTTCTCCAGAGTTGGTAAGTGCATATTTGCGTGAGATGGGAAAAGTGTGGATCGTGCTTCAGATTTCCTCCTGACCCTTTTAAATCACCAGTATGTTGGTAATTATTTGCCATTTCCATAGCGTTTTCACCGTAATAGTCAAGAGGTCGGTCTCTGCATCCTGAAGCCTATGATGCTTTTCGCAGAGAAACCTCTGCTGAGGCCCAGGTAACTTGGTATTTCTCATACCTGGCACCAGAGCCTGGGAAAATAGGATTGTTTTCAGTATTATTTCACCATCCTTTACTCAGTGTTTCAAGAACGGGAGACCTTTTCAACCGTTAGCTTAGGAATCCTTCTTTGGAGACGAGATATTTTTCTGGGGTGGCCAGTGCATGGCCTCTGTCTGTCCTGGGTTTGTTGGACTAGCGAGAGACACCAGAAGTGCGCCTTTGTGGGAGAGGTGAATAGTGCGGATCCTGTTTCAGTCTAAAGACTGAAACAGGATCCGCACTTTTCACCGTTCCTTTCAGAATCATTTGATTCATCAGCTAGGAGCGGCGATTCCTTCTCCAGACCAATCGAAGGCTAGGCCAAGTAACTCGATCTTTCCAAGAGGTGTGTGGCACAACTTTTTAAAGAACCGCTAAGTGGAGAACTATTTGGTATTTTTCCGAAGCCCTTTTCACCGTAATTGTCATAAGGTTGGTCTCTGCATCCTTAAGGATACGAGCGTTTTTACAGATGAAAGCAGGCTGAGGCCCAGTAAACTTGGCCTTTCCAAGAGTTGGTCCTAGAGACTACAAAGAAAGTGTTCCTTTAAGTATTATTCCACTGTGGTTTCACCATTATTTTCAGAACCCAAGCAGGTTTCTCACATTAGCATAAGAATCCTGCCTGGTAGTTGAGATTTCGGGGTGGGGAGTAAGTGCGGGGCTTCTGGCAGCCCTGCCTTTGATTGGTTTACCTCCAGAGTTGGTAAGTGCATATTTGCGTGAGATGGGAAAAGTGTGGATCGTGCTTCAGATTTCCTCCTGACCCTTTTGAAATGACCAGTATGTTGGTAATTATTTGCCATTTCCATAGCGTTTTCACCGTAATAGTCAAGAGGTCGGTCTCTGCATCCTGAAGCCTATGATGCTTTTCGCAGAGAAACCTCTGCTGAGGCCCAGGTAACTTGGTATTTCCCATACCTGGCACCAGAGCCTGGGAAAATAGGATTGTTTTCAGTATTATTTCACCATCCTTTACCCAGTGTTTCAAGAACGGGAGCCCTTTTCAACCGTTAGCGTAGGAATCCTTCTTTGGAGATGAGATATTTTTCTGCGGTGGCAAGTGCATGGCCTCTGTTCGTCCTGGGTTTGTTGGACTAGCGCCAGACACCAGAAGTGCGCCTTTGTGGGAGAGGTGAATAGTGCGGATCCTGTTTCAGTCTAAAGACTGAAACAGGATCCGCACTTTTCACCGTTCCTTTCAGAATCATTTGATTCATCAGCTAGGAACGGCGATTCCTTCTCCAGACCAATCGAAGGCTAGGCCAAGTAACTCGATCATTCCAAGAGGTGTGTGGCACAACTTTTGAAAAACCGCTAGGGGGAGAACTATTTGGTATTTTTCCGTAGCACTTTTCACCGTAATTGTCATAAGGTTGGTCTCTGCATCCTTAAGGATACGAGCGTTTTTACAGATGAAAGCAGGCTGAGGCCCTGTAAACTTGGCCTTTCCAAGAGTTGGTCCTAGAGACTACAAAGAAAGTGTTCCTTTAAGTATTATTCCACTGTGGTTTCACCATGATTTTCAGAACCCGAGCAGGTTTCTCACATTAGCATAAGAATCCTGCCTGGTAGTTGAGATTTCGGGGTGGGGAGTAAGTGCGGGGATTCTGGCAGCCGTGCCTTTGATTGGTTTACCTCCAGAGTTGGTAAGTGCATATTTGCGTGAGATGGGAAAAGTGTGGATCGTGCTTCAGATTTCCTCCTGACCCTTTTGAAATCACCAGTATGTTGGTAATTATTTGCCGTTTCCATAGCGTTTTGCACCGTAGTAATCATGAGGTCGGTCTCTGCATCCTGAAGCCTATGATGCTTTTCGCAGAGAAACCTCTGCTGAGGCCCTGGTAACTTGGTATTTCCCGTACCTGGCTCCGGAGCCTTGGAAGATAGGATTGTTTTCAGTATTATTTCACCATCCTTTACCCAGTGTTTCAAGAACGGGAGCCCTTTTCAACCGTTAGCGTAGGAATCCTTCTTTGGAGATGAGATATTTTTCTGGGGTGGCAAGTGCATGGCCTCTGTCAGTCCTGGGTTTGTTGGACTAGCGCCAGACACGAGAAGTGCGCCTTTGTGGGAGAGGTGAATAGTGCGGATCCTGTTTCAGTCTAAAGACTGAAACAGGATCCGCACTTTTCACCGTTCCTTTCAGAATCATTTGATTCATCAGCTAGGAACGGCGATTCCTTCTCCAGACCAATCGAAGGCTAGGCCAAGTAACTCGATCTTTCCAAGAGGTGTGTGGCACAACTTTTGAAACACCGCTAGGGGGAGAACTATTTGGTATTTTTCCGTAGCACTTTTCACCGTAATTGTCATAAGGTTGGTCTCTGCATCCTTAAGCATATGAGCGTTTTCACAGACGAAAGCAGGCTGAGGCCCAGTAAACTTGGCCTTTCCAAGAGTTGGTCCTAGAGACTACAAAGAAAGTGTTCTTTTAAGTATTATTCCACTGGGGTTTCACCATGATTTTCAGAACCCGAGCAGGTTTCTCACATTAGCATAAGAATCCTGCCTGGTAGTTGAGATTTCTGGGTGGCGTGTAAGAGCGGGGATCCTGTCAGCCCTGCCTTTGATTGGGTTATCTCCAGAGTTGGTAAGTGCATATTTGCGTGAGATGGGAAAAGTGTGGATCGTGCTTCAGATTTCCTCCTGACCCTTTTAAATCACCAGAATGTTGGTAATCATTTGCCATTTCCGTAGCGTTTTGAACCGTAGTAGTCATGAGGTCGGTCTCTGCATCCTGAAGCCTATGATGCTTTTTGCAGAGAAACCTCTGCTGAGGCCCAGGTAACTTGGTATTTCCCGTACCTGGCACCGGAGCCTTGAAAGATAGGGTTGTTTTCAGTATTATTTCACCATCCTTTACCCAGTGTTTCAAGAACGGGAGCCCTTTTCAACCGTTAGCGTAGGAATCCTTCTTTGGAGATGAGATATTTTTCTGGGGTGGCAAGTGCATGGCCTCTGTCCGTCCTGAGTTTGTTGGACTAGCGCCAGACACGAGAAGTGCGCCTTTGTGGGAGAGGTGAATAGTGCGGATCCTGTTTCAGTCTAAAGACTGAAACAGGATCCGCACTTTTCACCGTTCCTTTCAGAATCATTTGATTCATCAGCTAGGAACGGCGATTCCTTGTCCAGACCAATCGAAGGCTAGGCCAAGTAACTCGATCTTTCCAAGAGGTGTGTGGCACAACTGTTGAAAAACCGCTAGGGGGAGAACTATTTGGTATTTTTCCGTAGCACTTTTCACCCTAATTGTCATAAGGTTGGTCTCTGCATCCTTAAGGATACGAGCGTTTTTACAGATGAAAGCAGGCTGAGGCCCAGTAAACTTGGCCTTTCCAAGAGTTGGTCCTAGAGACTACAAAGAAAGTGTTCCTTTAAGTATTATTCCACTGTGGTTTCACCATGATTTTCAGAACCCAAGCAGGTTTCTCACATTAGCATAAGAATTCTGCCGGGTAGTTGAGATTTCGGGGTGGGGAGTAAGTGCGGGGCTTCTGGCAGCCCTGCCTTTGATTGGTTTACCTCCAGAGTTGGTAAGTGCATATTTGCGTGAGATGGGAAAAGTGTGGATCGTGCTTCAGATTTCCTCCTGACCCTTTTAAATCACCAGTATGTTGGTAATTATTTGCCATTTCTGTAGCGTTTTGCACCGTAGTAGTCATGAGGTCGGTCTCTGCATCCTTAAGCCTATGATGCTTTTCGCAGAGAAACCTCTGTTGAGGCCCAGTTAACTTGGTATTTCCCATACCTGGCACCGGTGCCTTGGAAGATAGGATTGTGTTCAGTATTATTTCACAATCCTTTACCCAGTGTTTCAAGAACGGGAGCCCTATTCAACCGTTAGCGTAGGAATCGTTCTTTGGAGATGAGATATTTTTCTGGGGTGGCAAGTGCATGGCCTCTGTCCGTCCTGGGTTTGTTGGACTAGCGCCAGACACCAGAAGTGCGCCTTTGTGGGAGAGGTGAATAGTGCGGATCCTGTTTCAGTCTAAAGACTGAAACAGGATCCGCACTTTTCACCGTTCCTTTCAGAATCATTTGATTCATCAGCTAGGAACGGCGATTCCTTCTCCAGACCAATCGAAGGCTAGGCCAAGTACCTCGATCTTTCCAAGAGGTGTGTGGCACAACTTTTGAAAAACCGCTAGGGGGAGAACTATTTGGTATTTTTCCGTAGCACTTTTCACCGTAATTGTCATAAGGTTGGTCTCTGCATCCTTAAGGATACGAGCGTTTTTACAGATGAAAGCAGGCTGAGGCCCAGTAAACTTGGCATTTCCAAGAGTTGGTCCTAGAGACTACAAAGAAAGGGTTCTTTTAAGTATTGTTTCACTGTGGTTTCACCATGATTTTCAGAACCCAAGCAGGTTTCTCACAGTAGTGTAAGAATACTGCCTGGTAGTTGATATTTCTGGGTGGCGTGTAAGAGCGGGGATCCTGTCAGCCCTGCCTTTGATTGGGTTTTCTCCAGAGTTGGTAAGTGCATATTTGCGTGAGATGGGAAAAGTGTGGATCGTGCTTCAGATTTCCTCCTGACCCTTTTGAAATGACCAGTATGTTGGTAATTATTTGCCATTTCCATAGCGTTTTCACCGTAATAGTCAAGAGGTCGGTCTCTGCATCCTGAGGCCTATGATGCTTTTCGCAGAGAAACCTCTGCTGAGGCCCAGGTAACTTGGTATTTCCCATACCTGGCACCAGAGCCTGGGAAAATAGGATTGTTTTCAGTATTATTTCACCATCCTTTACCCAGTGTTTCAAGAACGGGAGCCCTTTTCAACCGTTAGCGTAGGAATACTTCTTTGGAGATGAGATATTTTTCTGCGGTGGCAAGTGCATGGCCTCTGTTCGTCCTGGGTTTGTTGGACTAGCGCCAGACACCAGAAGTGCGCCTTTGTGGGAGAGGTGAATAGTGCGGATCCTGTTTCAGTCTAAAGACTGAAACAGGATCCGCACTTTTCACCGTTCCTTTCAGAATCATTTGATTCATCAGCTAGGAACGGCGATTCCTTCTCCAGACCAATCGAAGGCTAGGCCAAGTAACTCGATCTTTCCAAGAGGTGTGTGGCACAACTTTTGAAAAACCGCTAGGGGGAGAACTATTTGGTATTTTTCCGTAGCACTTTTCACCGTAATTGTCATAAGGTTGGTCTCTGCATCCTTAAGGATACGAGCGTTTTTACAGATGAAAGCAGGCTGAGGCCCTGTAAACTTGGCCTTTCCAAGAGTTGGTCCTAGAGACTACAAAGAAAGTGTTCCTTTAAGTATTATTCCACTGTGGTTTCACCATGATTTTCAGAACCCGAGCAGGTTTCTCACATTAGCATAAGAATCCTGCCTGGTAGTTGAGATTTCGGGGTGGGGAGTAAGTGCGGGGCTTCTGGCAGCCCTGCCTTTGATTGGTTTACCTCCAGAGTTGGTAAGTGCATATTTGCGTGAGATGGGAAAAGTGTGGATCGTGCTTCAGATTTCCTCCTGACCCTTTTGAAATCACCAGTATGTTGGTAATTATTTGCCGTTTCCATAGCGTTTTGCACCGTAGTAATCATGAGGTCGGTCTCTGCATCCTGAAGCCTATGATGCTTTTCGCAGAGAAACCTCTGCTGAGGCCCTGGTAACTTGGTATTTCCCGTACCTGTCTCCGGAGCCTTGGAAGATAGGATTGTTTTCAGTATTATTTCACCATCCTTTACCCAGCGTTTCAAGAACGGGAGCCCTTTTCAACCGTTAGCGTAGGAATCCTTCTTTGGAGATGAGATATTTTTCTGGGGTGGCAAGTGCACGGCCTCTGTCCGTCCTGGGTTTGTTGGACTAGCGCCAGACACGAGAAGTGCGCCTTTGTGGGAGAGGTGAATAGTGCGGATCCTGTTTCAGTCTAAAGACTGAAACAGGATCCGCACTTTTCACCGTTCCTTTCAGAATCATTTGATTCATCAGCTAGGAACGGCGATTCCTTCTCCAGACCAATCGAAGGCTAGGCCAAGTAACTCGATCTTTCCAAGAGGTGTGTGGCACAACTTTTGAAAAACCGCTAGGGGGAGAACTATTTGGTATTTTTCCGTAGCACTTTTCACCGTAATTGTCATAAGGTTGGTCTCTGCATCCTTAAGCATATTAGCGTTTTCACAGACGAAAGCAGGCTGAGGCCCAGTAAACTTGGCCTTTCCAAGAGTTGGTCCTAGAGACTACAAAGAAAGTGTTCTTTTAAGTATTATTCCACTGGGGTTTCACCACGATTTTCAGAACCCGAGCAGGTTTCTCACATTAGCATAAGAATCCTGCCTGGTAGTTGAGATTTCTGGGTGGCGTGTAAGAGCGGGGATCCTGTCAGCCCTGCCTTTGATTGGGTTATCTCCAGAGTTGGTAAGTGCATATTTGCGTGAGATGGGAAAAGTGTGGATCGTGCTTCAGATTTCCTCCTGACCCTTTTAAATCACTAGAATGTTGGTAATCATTTGCCATTTCCATAGCGTTTTGAACCGTAGTAGTCATGAGGTCGGTCTCTGTATCCTGAAGCCTATGATGCTTTTTGCAGAGAAACCTCTGCTGAGGCCCAGGTAACTTGGTATTTCCCGTACCTGGCACCGGAGCCTTGAAAGATAGGGTTGTTTTCAGTATTATTTCACCATCCTTTACCCAGTGTTTCAAGAACGGGAGCCCTTTTCAACCGTTAGCGTAGGAATACTTCTTTGGAGATGAGATAGTTTTCTGCGGTGGCAAGTGCATGGCCTCTGTCCGTCCTGGGTTTGTTGGACTAGCGCCAGACAGGAGAACTGCGCCTTTGTGGGAGAGGTGAATAGTGCGGATCCTGTTTCAGTCTAAAGACTGAAACAGGATCCGCACTTTTCACCGTTCCTTTCAGAATCATTTGATTCATCAGCTAGGAACGGCGATTCCTTCTCCAGACCAATCGAAGGCTAGGCCAAGTAACTCGATCTTTCCAAGAGGTGTGTGGCACAACTTTTGAAAAACCGCTAGGGGGAGAACTATTTGGTTTTTTTCCGTAGCACTTTTCACCGTAATTGTCATAAGGTTGGTCTCTGCATCCTTAAGCATATTAGCGTTTTCACAGACGAAAGCAGGCTAAGGCCAAGTAAACTTGGCATTTACAAGAGTTGGTCCTAGAGACTACAAAGAAAGTGTTCTTTTAAGTATTATTCCACTGGGGTTTCACCATGATTTTCAGAACCAGAGCAGGTTTCTCATATTAGCGTAAGAATCCTGCCTGGTAGTTGATATTTCTGGGTGGCGTGTAAGAGCGGGGATCCTGTCAGCCCTGCCTTTGATTGGTTTACCTCCAGAGTTGGTAAGTGCATATTTGCGTGAGATGGGAAAAGTGTGGATCGTGCTTCAGATTTCCTCCTGACCCTTTTAAATCACCAGTATGTTGGTAATTATTTGCCATTTCCACAGCGTTTTGCACCGTAGTACTCATGAGGTCGGTCTCTGCATCCTTAAGCCTATGATGCTTTTCGCAGAGAAACCTCTGTTGAGGCCCAGGTAACTTGGTATTTCCCATACCTGGCACCGGAGCCTTGGAAGATAGGATTGTGTTCAGTATTATTTCACCATCCTTTACCCAGTGTTTCAAGAACGGGAGCCCTTTTCAACCGTTAGCGTAGGAATCCTTCTTTGGAGATGAGATATTTTTCTGGGGTGGCAAGTGCATGGCCTCTGTCCGTCCTGGGTTTGTTGGACTAGCGCCAGACACCAGAAGTGCGCCTTTGTGGGAGAGGTGAATAGTGCGGATCCTGTTTCAGTCTTTAGACTGAAACAGGATCCGCACTTTTCACCGTTCCTTTAAGAATCATTTGATTCATCAGCTAGGAATGGCGATTGCTTCACCAGACCAATCGAAGGCTAGGCCAAAGTAACTCGATCTTTCCAAGAGGTGTGTGGCACAACTTTTTAAAGAACCGCTAAGTGGAGAACTATTTGGTATTTTTCCGAAGCACTTTTCACCGTAATTGTCATAAGGTTGGTCTCTGCATCCTTAAGGATACGAGCGTTTTTACAGATGAAAGCAGGCTGAGGCCCAGTAAACTTGGCCTTTCCAAGAGTTGGTCCTAGAGACTACAAAGAAAGTGTTCCTTTAAGTATTATTCCACTGTGGTTTCACCATGATTTTCAGAACCCAAGCAGGTTTCTCACATTAGCATAAGAATCCTGCCTGGTAGTTGAGATTTCGGGGTGGGGAGTTAGTGCGGGGCTTCTGGCAGCCCTGCCTTTGATTGGTTTACCTCCAGAGTTGGTAAGTGCATATTTGCGTGAGATGGGAAAAGTGTGGATCGTGCTTCAGATTTCCTCCTGACCCTTTTGAAATGACCAGTATGTTGGTAATTATTTGCCATTTCCATAGCGTTTTCACCGTAATAGTCAAGAGGTCGGTCTCTGCATCCTGAAGCCTATGATGCTTTTCGCAGAGAAACCTCTGCTGAGGCCCAGGTAACTTGGTATTTCCCATACCTGGCACCAGAGCCTGGGAAAATAGGATTGTTTTCAGTATTATTTCACCATCCTTTACCCAATGTTTCAAGAACGGGAGCCCTTTTCAACCGTTAGCTTAGGAATCCTTCTTTGGAGACGAGATATTTTTCTGGGGTGGCAAGTGCATGGCCTCTGTCCGTCCTGGGTTTGTTGGACTAGCGCCAGACACCAGAAGTGCACCTTTTTGGGAGAGGTGAATAGTGCGGATCCTGTTTCAGTCTAAGACTGAAACAGGATCCGCACTTTTCACCGTTCCTTTCAGAATCATTTGATTCATCAGCTAGGAACGGCGATTCCTTCTCCAGACCAATCGAAGGCTAGGCCAAGTAACTCGATCATTCCAAGAGGTGTGTGGCACAACTTTTGAAAAAACGCTAGGGGGAGAACTATTTGGTATTTTTCCGTAGCACTTTTCACCGTAATTGTCATAAGGTTGGTCTCTGCATCCTTAAGCATATGAGCGTTTTCACAGACGAAAGCAGGCTGAGGCCCAGTAAACTTGGCATTTCCAAGAGTTGGTCCTAGAGACTACAAAGAAAGTGTTCTTTTAAGTATTATTCCACTGGGGTTTCACCATGATTTTCAGAACCCGAGCAGGTTTCTCACATTAGCATAAGAATCCTGCCTGGTAGTTGAGATTTCTGGGTGGCGTGTAAGAGCGGGGATCCTGTCAGCCCTGCCTTTGATTGGGTTATCTCCAGAGTTGGTAAGTGCATATTTGCGTGAGATGGGAAAAGTGTGGATCGTGCTTCAGATTTCCTCCTGACCCTTTTAAATCACCAGTATGTTGGTAATCATTTGCCATTTCCATAGCGTTTTGAACCGTAGTAGTCATGAGGTCGGTCTCTGCATCCTGAAGCCTATGATGCTTTTCGCAGAGAAACCTCTGCTGAGGCCCAGGTAACTTGGTATTTCCCATACCTGGCACCGGAGCCATGAAAGATAGGGTTGTTTTCAGTATTATTTCACTATCCTTTACCCAGTGTTTCAAGAACGGGAGCCCTTTTCAACCGTTAGCGTAGGAATCCTTCTTTGGAGATGAGATATTTTTCTGGGGTGGCAAGTGCATGGCCTCTGTCCGTCCTGGGTTTGTTGGACTAGCGCCAGACACGAGAAGTGCGCCTTTGTGGGAGAGGTGAATAGTGCGGATCCTGTTTCTGTCTAAAGACTGAAACAGGATCCGCACTTTTCACCGTTCCTTTCAGAATCATTTGATTCATCAGCTAGGAACGGCGATTCCTTCTCCAGACAAATCGAAGGCTAGGCCAAGTAACTCGATCTTTCCAAGAGGTGTGTGGCACAACTTTTGAAAAACCGCTAGGGGGAGAACTATTTGGTATTTTTCCGTAGCACTTTTCACCGTAATTGTCATAAGGTTGGTCTCTGCATCCTTAAGGATACGAGCGTTTTTACAGATGAAAGCAGGCTGAGGCCCAGTAAACCTGGCATTTCCAAGAGTTGGTCCTAGAGACTACAAAGAAAGTGTTCCTTTAAGTATTATTCCACTGTGGTTTCACCATGATTTTCAGAACCCAAGCAGGTTTCTCACATTAGCGTAAGAATCCTGCCTGGTAGTTGAGATTTCGGGGTGGGGAGTAAGTGCGGGGTTTCTGGCAGCCCTGCCTTTGATTGGTTTACCTCCAGAGTTGGTAAGTGCATATTTGCGTGAGATGGGAAAAGTGTGGATCGTGCTTCAGATTTCCTCCTGACCCTTTTGAAATCACCAGTATGTTGGTAATTATTTGCCGTTTCCATAGCGTTTTGCACCGTAGTAATCATGAGGTCGGTCTCTGCATCCTGAAGCCTATGATGCTTTTCGCAGAGAAACCTCTGCTGAGGCCCTGGTAACTTGGTATTTCCCGTACCTGTCTCCGGAGCCTTGGAAGATAGGATTGTTTTCAGTATTATTTCACCATCCTTTACCCAGCGTTTCAAGAACGGGAGCCCTTTTCAACCGTTAGCGTAGGAATCCTTCTTTGGAGATGAGATATTTTTCTGGGGTGGCAAGTGCACGGCCTCTGTCCGTCCTGGGTTTGTTGGACTAGCGCCAGACACGAGAAGTGCGCCTTTGTGGGAGAGGTGAATAGTGCGGATCCTGTTTCAGTCTAAAGACTGAAACAGGATCCGCACTTTTCACCGTTCCTTTCAGAATCATTTGATTCATCAGCTAGGAACGGCGATTCCTTCTCCAGACCAATCGAAGGCTAGGCCAAGTAACTCGATCTTTCCAAGAGGTGTGTGGCACAACTTTTGAAAAACCGCTAGGGGGAGAACTATTTGGTATTTTTCCGTAGCACTTTTCACCGTAATTGTCATAAGGTTGGTCTCTGCATCCTTAAGCATATTAGCGTTTTCACAGACGAAAGCAGGCTGAGGCCCAGTAAACTTGGCCTTTCCAAGAGTTGGTCCTAGAGACTACAAAGAAAGTGTTCTTTTAAGTATTATTCCACTGGGGTTTCACCACGATTTTCAGAACCCGAGCAGGTTTCTCACATTAGCATAAGAATCCTGCCTGGTAGTTGAGATTTCTGGGTGGCGTGTAAGAGCGGGGATCCTGTCAGCCCTGCCTTTGATTGGGTTATCTCCAGAGTTGGTAAGTGCATATTTGCGTGAGATGGGAAAAGTGTGGATCGTGCTTCAGATTTCCTCCTGACCCTTTTAAATCACTAGAATGTTGGTAATCATTTGCCATTTCCATAGCGTTTTGAACCGTAGTAGTCATGAGGTCGGTCTCTGTATCCTGAAGCCTATGATGCTTTTTGCAGAGAAACCTCTGCTGAGGCCCAGGTAACTTGGTATTTCCCGTACCTGGCACCGGAGCCTTGAAAGATAGGGTTGTTTTCAGTATTATTTCACCATCCTTTACCCAGTGTTTCAAGAACGGGAGCCCTTTTCAACCGTTAGCGTAGGAATACTTCTTTGGAGATGAGATAGTTTTCTGCGGTGGCAAGTGCATGGCCTCTGTCCGTCCTGGGTTTGTTGGACTAGCGCCAGACAGGAGAACTGCGCCTTTGTGGGAGAGGTGAATAGTGCGGATCCTGTTTCAGTCTAAAGACTGAAACAGGATCCGCACTTTTCACCGTTCCTTTCAGAATCATTTGATTCATCAGCTAGGAACGGCGATTCCTTCTCCAGACCAATCGAAGGCTAGGCCAAGTAACTCGATCTTTCCAAGAGGTGTGTGGCACAACTTTTGAAAAACCGCTAGGGGGAGAACTATTTGGTTTTTTTCCGTAGCACTTTTCACCGTAATTGTCATAAGGTTGGTCTCTGCATCCTTAAGCATATTAGCGTTTTCACAGACGAAAGCAGGCTAAGGCCAAGTAAACTTGGCATTTACAAGAGTTGGTCCTAGAGACTACAAAGAAAGTGTTCTTTTAAGTATTATTCCACTGGGGTTTCACCATGATTTTCAGAACCAGAGCAGGTTTCTCATATTAGCGTAAGAATCCTGCCTGGTAGTTGATATTTCTGGGTGGCGTGTAAGAGCGGGGATCCTGTCAGCCCTGCCTTTGATTGGTTTACCTCCAGAGTTGGTAAGTGCATATTTGCGTGAGATGGGAAAAGTGTGGATCGTGCTTCAGATTTCCTCCTGACCCTTTTAAATCACCAGTATGTTGGTAATTATTTGCCATTTCCACAGCGTTTTGCACCGTAGTACTCATGAGGTCGGTCTCTGCATCCTTAAGCCTATGATGCTTTTCGCAGAGAAACCTCTGTTGAGGCCCAGGTAACTTGGTATTTCCCATACCTGGCACCGGAGCCTTGGAAGATAGGATTGTGTTCAGTATTATTTCACCATCCTTTACCCAGTGTTTCAAGAACGGGAGCCCTTTTCAACCGTTAGCGTAGGAATCCTTCTTTGGAGATGAGATATTTTTCTGGGGTGGCAAGTGCATGGCCTCTGTCCGTCCTGGGTTTGTTGGACTAGCGCCAGACACCAGAAGTGCGCCTTTGTGGGAGAGGTGAATAGTGCGGATCCTGTTTCAGTCTTTAGACTGAAACAGGATCCGCACTTTTCACCGTTCCTTTAAGAATCATTTGATTCATCAGCTAGGAATGGCGATTGCTTCACCAGACCAATCGAAGGCTAGGCCAAAGTAACTCGATCTTTCCAAGAGGTGTGTGGCACAACTTTTTAAAGAACCGCTAAGTGGAGAACTATTTGGTATTTTTCCGAAGCACTTTTCACCGTAATTGTCATAAGGTTGGTCTCTGCATCCTTAAGGATACGAGCGTTTTTACAGATGAAAGCAGGCTGAGGCCCAGTAAACTTGGCCTTTCCAAGAGTTGGTCCTAGAGACTACAAAGAAAGTGTTCCTTTAAGTATTATTCCACTGTGGTTTCACCATGATTTTCAGAACCCAAGCAGGTTTCTCACATTAGCATAAGAATCCTGCCTGGTAGTTGAGATTTCGGGGTGGGGAGTTAGTGCGGGGCTTCTGGCAGCCCTGCCTTTGATTGGTTTACCTCCAGAGTTGGTAAGTGCATATTTGCGTGAGATGGGAAAAGTGTGGATCGTGCTTCAGATTTCCTCCTGACCCTTTTGAAATGACCAGTATGTTGGTAATTATTTGCCATTTCCATAGCGTTTTCACCGTAATAGTCAAGAGGTCGGTCTCTGCATCCTGAAGCCTATGATGCTTTTCGCAGAGAAACCTCTGCTGAGGCCCAGGTAACTTGGTATTTCCCATACCTGGCACCAGAGCCTGGGAAAATAGGATTGTTTTCAGTATTATTTCACCATCCTTTACCCAATGTTTCAAGAACGGGAGCCCTTTTCAACCGTTAGCTTAGGAATCCTTCTTTGGAGACGAGATATTTTTCTGGGGTGGCAAGTGCATGGCCTCTGTCCGTCCTGGGTTTGTTGGACTAGCGCCAGACACCAGAAGTGCACCTTTTTGGGAGAGGTGAATAGTGCGGATCCTGTTTCAGTCTAAGACTGAAACAGGATCCGCACTTTTCACCGTTCCTTTCAGAATCATTTGATTCATCAGCTAGGAACGGCGATTCCTTCTCCAGACCAATCGAAGGCTAGGCCAAGTAACTCGATCATTCCAAGAGGTGTGTGGCACAACTTTTGAAAAAACGCTAGGGGGAGAACTATTTGGTATTTTTCCGTAGCACTTTTCACCGTAATTGTCATAAGGTTGGTCTCTGCATCCTTAAGCATATGAGCGTTTTCACAGACGAAAGCAGGCTGAGGCCCAGTAAACTTGGCATTTCCAAGAGTTGGTCCTAGAGACTACAAAGAAAGTGTTCTTTTAAGTATTATTCCACTGGGGTTTCACCATGATTTTCAGAACCCGAGCAGGTTTCTCACATTAGCATAAGAATCCTGCCTGGTAGTTGAGATTTCTGGGTGGCGTGTAAGAGCGGGGATCCTGTCAGCCCTGCCTTTGATTGGGTTATCTCCAGAGTTGGTAAGTGCATATTTGCGTGAGATGGGAAAAGTGTGGATCGTGCTTCAGATTTCCTCCTGACCCTTTTAAATCACCAGTATGTTGGTAATCATTTGCCATTTCCATAGCGTTTTGAACCGTAGTAGTCATGAGGTCGGTCTCTGCATCCTGAAGCCTATGATGCTTTTCGCAGAGAAACCTCTGCTGAGGCCCAGGTAACTTGGTATTTCCCATACCTGGCACCGGAGCCATGAAAGATAGGGTTGTTTTCAGTATTATTTCACTATCCTTTACCCAGTGTTTCAAGAACGGGAGCCCTTTTCAACCGTTAGCGTAGGAATCCTTCTTTGGAGATGAGATATTTTTCTGGGGTGGCAAGTGCATGGCCTCTGTCCGTCCTGGGTTTGTTGGACTAGCGCCAGACACGAGAAGTGCGCCTTTGTGGGAGAGGTGAATAGTGCGGATCCTGTTTCTGTCTAAAGACTGAAACAGGATCCGCACTTTTCACCGTTCCTTTCAGAATCATTTGATTCATCAGCTAGGAACGGCGATTCCTTCTCCAGACCAATCGAAGGCTAGGCCAAGTAACTCGATCTTTCCAAGAGGTGTGTGGCACAACTTTTGAAAAACCGCTAGGGGGAGAACTATTTGGTATTTTTCCGTAGCACTTTTCACCGTAATTGTCATAAGGTTGGTCTCTGCATCCTTAAGGATACGAGCGTTTTTACAGATGAAAGCAGGCTGAGGCCCAGTAAACCTGGCATTTCCAAGAGTTGGTCCTAGAGACTACAAAGAAAGTGTTCCTTTAAGTATTATTCCACTGTGGTTTCACCATGATTTTCAGAACCCAAGCAGGTTTCTCACATTAGCGTAAGAATCCTGCCTGGTAGTTGAGATTTCGGGGTGGGGAGTAAGTGCGGGGTTTCTGGCAGCCCTGCCTTTGATTGGTTTACCTCCAGAGTTGGTAAGTGCATATTTGCGTGAGATGGGAAAAGTGTGGATCGTGCTTCAGATTTCCTCCTGACTCTTTTAAATCACAAGTATGTTGGTAATTATTTGCCATTTCCATAGCGTTTTGCACCGTATTAGTCATGAGGTCGGTCTCTGCATCCTTAAGCCTATGATGCTTTTCGCAGAGAAACCTCTGTTGAGGCCCAGGTAACTTGGTATTTCCCATACCTGGCACCGGAGCCTTGGAAGATAGGATTGTGTTCAGTATTATTTCACCATCCTTTACCCAGTGTTTCAAGAACGGGAGCCCTCTTCAACCGTTAGCGTAGGAGTCCTTCTTTGGAGATGAGATATTTTTCTGGGGTGGCAAGTGCATGGCCTCTGTCCGTCCTGGGTTTGTTGGACTAGCGCCAGACACGAGAAGTGCGCCTTTGAGGGAGAGGTGAATAGTGCGGATCCTGTTTCAGTCTAAAGACTGAAACAGGATCCGCACTTTTCACCGTTCCATTCAGAATCATTTGATTCATCAGCTAGGAACGGCGATTCCTTCTCCAGACCAATCGAAGGCTAGGCCAAGTACCTCGATCTTTCCAAGAGGTGTGTGGCACAACTTTTGAAAAACCGCTAGGGGGAGAACTATTTGGTATTTTTCCGTAGCACTTTTCACCGTAATTGTCATAAGGTTGGTCTCTGCATCCTTAAGCATATGAGCGTTTTCACAGACGAAAGCAGGCTGAGGCCCAGTAAACTTGGCCTTTCCAAGAGTTGGTCCTAGAGACTACAAAGAAAGTGTTCTTTTAAGTATTATTCCACTGGGGTTTCACCATGATTTTCAGAAACCGAGCAGGTTTCTCACATTAGCATAAGAATCCTGCCTGGTAGTTGAGATTTCTGGGTGGCGTGTAAGAGCGGGGACCTGTCAGCCCTGCCTTTGATTGGGTTATCTCCAGAGTTGGTAAGTGCATATTTGCGTGAGATGGGAAAAGTGTGGATCGTGCTTCAGATTTCCTCCTGACCCTTTTGAAATGACCAGTATGTTGGTAATTATTTGCCATTTCCATAGCGTTTTCACCGTAATAGTCAAGAGGTCGGTCTCTGCATCCTGAAGCCTATGATGCTTTTCGCAGAGATACCTCTGCTGAGGCCCAGGTAACTTGGTATTTCCCATACCTGGCACCAGAGCCTGGGAAAATAGGATTGTTTTCAGTATTATTTCACCATCCTTTACCCAGTGTTTCAAGAACGGGAGCCCTTTTCAACCGTTAGCGTAGGAATCCTTCTTTGGAGACGAGATATTTTTCTGGGGTGGCAACTGCATGGCCTCTGTCCGTCCTGGGTTTGTTGGACTAGCGCCAGAAACGAGAAGTGCGCCTTTGTGGGAGAGGTGAATAGTGCGGATCCTGTTTCAGTCTAAAGACTGAAACAGGATCCGCACTTTTCACCGTTCCTTTCAGAATCATTTGATTCATCAGCTAGGAACGGCGATTCCTTCTCCAGACCAATCGAAGGCTAGGCCAAGTAACTCGATCATTCCAAGAGGTGTGTGGCACAACTTTTGAAAAACCGCTAGGGGGAGAACTATTTGGTATTTTTCCGTAGCACTTTTCACCGTAATTGTCATAAGGTTGGTCTCTGCATCCTTAAGGATACGAGCGTTTTTACAGATGAAAGCAGGCTGAGGCCCTGTAAACTTGGCCTTTCCAAGAGTTGGTCCTAGATACTACAAAGAAAGTGTTCCTTTAAGTATTATTCCACTGTGGTTTCACCATGATTTTCAGAACCCGAGCAGGTTTCTCACATTAGCATAAGAATCCTGCCTGGTAGTTGAGATTTCGGGGTGGGGAGTAAGTGCGGGGCTTCTGGCAGCCCTGCCTTTGATTGGTTTACCTCCAGAGTTGGTAAGTGCATATTTGCGTGAGATGGGAAAAGTGTGGATCGTGCTTCAGATTTCCTCCTGACCCTTTTGAAATGACCAGTATGTTGGTAATTATTTGCCGTTTCCATAGCGTTTTGCACCGTAGTAATCATGAGGTCGGTCTCTGCATCCTGAAGCCTATGATGCTTTTCGCAGAGAAACCTCTGCTGAGGCCCTGGTAACTTGGTATTTCCCGTACCTGGCTCCGGAGCCTTGGAAGATAGGATTGTTTTCAGTATTATTTCACCATCCTTTACCCAGTGTTTCAAGAACGGGAGCCCTTTTCAACGGTTAGCGTAGGAATCCTTCTTTGGAGATGAGATATTTTTCTGGGGTGGCAAGTGCATGGCCTCTGTCAGTCCTGGGTTTGTTGGGCTAGCGCCAGACACGAGAAGTGCGCCTTTGTGGGAGAGGTGAATAGTGCGGATCCTGTTTCAGTCTAAAGACTGAAACAGGATCCGCACTTTTCACCGTTCCTTTCAGAATCATTTGATTCATCAGCTAGGAACGGCGATTCCTTCTCCAGACCAATCGAAGGCTAGGCCAAGTAACTCGATCTTTCCAAGAGGTGTGTGGCACAACTTTTGAAACACCGCTAGGGGGAGAACTATTTGGTATTTTTCCGTAGCACTTTTCACCGTAATTGTCATAAGGTTGGTCTCTGCATCCTTAAGCATATGAGCGTTTTCACAGACGAAAGCAGGCTGAGGCCCAGTAAACTTGGCCTTTCCAAGAGTTGGTCCTAGAGACTACAAAGAAAGTGTTCTTTTAAGTATTATTCCACTGGGGTTTCACCATGATTTTCAGAACCCGAGCAGGTTTCTCACATTAGCATAAGAATCCTGCCTGGTAGTTGAGATTTCTGGGTGGCGTGTAAGAGCGGGGATCCTGTCAGCCCTGCCTTTGATTGGGTTATCTCCAGAGTTGGTAAGTGCATATTTGCGTGAGATGGGAAAAGTGTGGATCGTGCTTCAGATTTCCTCCTGACCCTTTTAAATCACCAGAATGTTGGTAATCATTTGCCATTTCCGTAGCGTTTTGAACCGTAGTAGTCATGAGGTCGGTCTCTGCATCCTGAAGCCTATGATGCTTTTTGCAGAGAAACCTCTGCTGAGGCCCAGGTAACTTGGTATTTCCCGTACCTGGCACCGGAGCCTTGAAAGATAGGGTTGTTTTCAGTATTATTTCACCATCCTTTACCCAGTGTTTCAAGAACGGGAGCCCTTTTCAACCGTTAGCGTAGGAATCCTTCTTTGGAGATGAGATATTTTTCTGGGGTGGCAAGTGCATGGCCTCTGTCAGTCCTGGGTTTGTTGGACTAGCGCCAGACACGAGAAGTGGGCCTTTGTGGGAGAGGTGAATAGTGCGGATCCTGTTTCAGTCTAAAGACTGAAACAGGATCCGCACTTTTCACCGTTCCTTTCAGAATCATTTGATTCATCAGCTAGGAACGGCGATTCCTTCTCCAGACCAATCGAAGGCTAGGCCAAGTAACTCGATCTTTCCAAGAGGTGTGTGGCACAACTTTTGAAAAACCGCTAGGGTAGAACTATTTGGTATTTTTCCGTAGCACTTTTCACCGTAATTGTCATAAGGTTGGTCTCTGCATCCTTAAGGATACGAGCGTTTTTACAGATGAAAGCAGGCTGAGGCCCAGTAAACCTGGCCTTTCCAAGAGTTGGTCCTAGAGACTACAAAGAAAGTGTTCCTTTAAGTATTATTCCACTGTGGTTTCACCATGATTTTCAGAACCCAAGCAGGTTTCTCACATTAGCGTAAGAATCCTGCCTGGTAGTTGAGATTTCGGGGTGGGGAGTAAGTGCGGGGCTTCTGGCAGCCCTGCCTTTGATTGGTTTACCTCCAGAGTTGGTAAGTGCATATTGTGAGATGGGAAAAGTGTGGATCGTGCTTCAGATTTCCTCCTGACCCTTGTAAATCACCAGTATGTTGGTAATTATTTGCCATTTCCGTAGCGTTTTGCACCGTAGTAGTCATGAGGTCGGTCTCTGCATCCTTAAGCCTATGATGCTTTTCGCAGAGAAACCTCTGTTGAGGCCCAGGTAACTTGGTATTTCCCATACCTGGCACCGGAGCCTTGGAAGATAGGATTGTGTTCAGTATTATTTCACCATCCTTTACCCAGTGTTTCAAGAACGGGAGCCCTCTTCAACCGTTAGCGTAGGAATCCTTCTTTGGAGATGAGATATTTTTCTGGGGTGGCAAGTGCATGGCCTCTGTCCGTCCTGGGTTTGTTGGACTAGCGCCAGACACGAGAAGTGCGCCTTTGTGGGACAGGTGAATAGTGCGGATCCTGTTTCAGTCTAAAGACTGAAACAGGATCCGCACTTTTCACCGTTCCTTTCAGAATCATTTGATTCATCAGCTAGGAACGGCGATTCCTTCTCCAGACCAATCGAAGGCTAGGCCAAGTAACTCGATCTTTCCAAGAGGTGTGTGGCACAACTTTTGAAAAACCGATAGGGGGAGAACTATTTGGTATTTTTCCGTAGCACTTTTCACCGTAATTGTCATAAGGTTGGTCTCTGCATCCTTAAGCATATGAGCGTTTTCACAGACGAAAGCAGGCTGAGGCCCAGTAAACTTGGCCTTTCCAAGAGTTGGTCCTAGAGACTACAAAGAAAGTGTTCTTTTAAGTATTATTCCACTGGGGTTTCACCATGATTTTCAGAACCCGAGCAGGTTTCTCACATTAGCATAAGAATCCTGCCTGGTAGTTGAGATTTCTGGGTGGCGTGTAAGAGCGGGGATCCTGTCAGCCCTGCCTTTGATTGGGTTATCTCCAGAGTTGGTAAGTGCATATTTGCGTGAGATGGGAAAAGTGTGGATCGTGCTTCAGATTTCCTCCTGACCCTTTTAAATCACGAGAATGTTGCTAATCATTTGCCATTTCCATAGCGTTTTGAACCGTAGTAGTCATGAGGTCGGTCTCTGCATCCTGAAGCCTATGATGCTTTTCGCAGAGAAACCTCTGCTGAGGCGCAGGTATCTTGGTATTTCCCGTACCTGGCACCGGAGCCTTGAAAGATAGGATTGTTTTCAGTATTATTTCACCATCCTTTACCCAGTGTTTCAAGAACGGGAGCCCTCTTCAACCGTTAGCGTAGGAATCCTTCCTTGGAGATGAGATATTTTTCTGTGGTGGCAAGTGCATGGCCTCTGTCCGTCCTGGGTTTGTTGGACTAGAGCCAGACACCAGAAGTGCGCCTTTGTGGGAGAGGTGAATAGTGCGGATCCTGTTTCAGTCTAAAGACTGAAACAGGATCCGCACTTTTCACCGTTCCTTTCAGAATCATTTGATTCATCAGCTAGGAATGGCGGTTGCTTCACCAGACCAATCGAAGGCTAGGCCAAAGTAACTCGATCTTTCCAAGAGTTGTGTGGCACAACGTTTGAAAGAACCGCTAAGTGGAGAACTATTTGGTATTTTTCCGTAGCACTTTTCACCGTAATTGTCATAAGGTTGGTCTCTGCATCCTTAAGCATATGAGCGTTTTCACAGACGAAAGCAGGCTGAGGCCCAGTAAACTTGGCATTTCCAAGAGTTGGTCCTAGAGAATACAAAGAAAGTGTTATTTTAAGTATTATTCCACTGGGGTTTCACCATGATTTTCAGAACCCAAGCAGGTTTCTCACATTAGCATAAGAATCCTGCCTGGTAGTTGAGATTTCTGGGTGGCGTGTAAGAGCGGGGATTCTGTCAGCCCTGCCTTTGATTGGGTTTTCTCCAGAGTTGGTAAGTGCATATTTGCGTGAGATGGGAAAAGTGTGGATCGTGCTTCAGATTTCCTCCTGACCCTTTTAAATCACCAGTATGTTGGTAATTATTTGCCATTTCCATAGCGTTTTCACCGTAATAGTCAAGAGGTCGGTCTCTGCATCCTGAAGCCTATGATGCTTTTCGCAGAGAAACCTCTGCTGAGGCCCAGGTAACTTGGTATTTCTCATACCTGGCACCAGAGCCTGGGAAAATAGGATTGTTTTCAGTATTATTTCACCATCCTTTACTCAGTGTTTCAAGAACGGGAGACCTTTTCAACCGTTAGCTTAGGAATCCTTCTTTGGAGACGAGATATTTTTCTGGGGTGGCCAGTGCATGGCCTCTGTCTGTCCTGGGTTTGTTGGACTAGCGAGAGACACCAGAAGTGCGCCTTTGTGGGAGAGGTGAATAGTGCGGATCGTGTTTCAGTCTAAAGACTGAAACAGGATCCGCACTTTTCACCGTTCCTTTCAGAATCATTTGATTCATCAGCTAGGAGCGGCGATTCCTTCTCCAGACCAATCGAAGGCTAGGCCAAGTAACTCGATCTTTCCAAGAGGTGTGTGGCACAACTTTTTAAAGAACCGCTAAGTGGAGAACTATTTGGTATTTTTCCGAAGCCCTTTTCACCGTAATTGTCATAAGGTTGGTCTCTGCATCCTTAAGGATACGAGCGTTTTTACAGATGAAAGCAGGCTGAGGCCCAGTAAACTTGGCCTTTCCAAGAGTTGGTCCTAGAGACTACAAAGAAAGTGTTCCTTTAAGTATTATTCCACTGTGGTTTCACCATTATTTTCAGAACCCAAGCAGGTTTCTCACATTAGCATAAGAATCCTGCCTGGTAGTTGAGATTTCGGGGTGGGGAGTAAGTGCGGGGCTTCTGGCAGCCCTGCCTTTGATTGGTTTACCTCCAGAGTTGGTAAGTGCATATTTGCGTGAGATGGGAAAAGTGTGGATCGTGCTTCAGATTTCCTCCTGACCCTTTTGAAATGACCAGTATGTTGGTAATTATTTGCCATTTCCATAGCGTTTTCACCGTAATAGTCAAGAGGTCGGTCTCTGCATCCTGAAGCCTATGATGCTTTTCGCAGAGAAACCTCTGCTGAGGCCCAGGTAACTTGGTATTTCCCATACCTGGCACCAGAGCCTGGGAAAATAGGATTGTTTTCAGTATTATTTCACCATCCTTTACCCAGTGTTTCAAGAACGGGAGCCCTTTTCAACCGTTAGCGTAGGAATCCTTCTTTGGAGATGAGATATTTTTCTGCGGTGGCAAGTGCATGGCCTCTGTTCGTCCTGGGTTTGTTGGACTAGCGCCAGACACCAGAAGTGCGCCTTTGTGGGAGAGGTGAATAGTGCGGATCCTGTTTCAGTCTAAAGACTGAAACAGGATCCGCACTTTTCACCGTTCCTTTCAGAATCATTTGATTCATCAGCTAGGAACGGCGATTCCTTCTCCAGACCAATCGAAGGCTAGGCCAAGTAACTCGATCATTCCAAGAGGTGTGTGGCACAACTTTTGAAAAACCGCTAGGGGGAGAACTATTTGGTATTTTTCCGTAGCACTTTTCACCGTAATTGTCATAAGGTTGGTCTCTGCATCCTTAAGGATACGAGCGTTTTTACAGATGAAAGCAGGCTGAGGCCCTGTAAACTTGGCCTTTCCAAGAGTTGGTCCTAGAGACTACAAAGAAAGTGTTCCTTTAAGTATTATTCCACTGTGGTTTCACCATGATTTTCAGAACCCGAGCAGGTTTCTCACATTAGCATAAGAATCCTGCCTGGTAGTTGAGATTTCGGGGTGGGGAGTAAGTGCGGGGATTCTGGCAGCCCTGCCTTTGATTGGTTTACATCCAGAGTTGGTAAGTGCATATTTGCGTGAGATGGGAAAAGTGTGGATCGTGCTTCAGATTTCCTCCTGACCCTTTTGAAATCACCAGTATGTTGGTAATTATTTGCCGTTTCCATAGCGTTTTGCACCGTAGTAATCATGAGGTCGGTCTCTGCATCCTGAAGCCTATGATGCTTTTCGCAGAGAAACCTCTGCTGAGGCCCTGGTAACTTGGTATTTCCCGTACCTGGCTCCGGAGCCTTGGAAGATAGGATTGTTTTCAGTATTATTTCACCATCCTTTACCCAGTGTTTCAAGAACGGGAGCCCTTTTCAACCGTTAGCGTAGGAATCCTTCTTTGGAGATGAGATATTTTTCTGGGGTGGCAAGTGCATGGCCTCTGTCAGTCCTGGGTTTGTTGGACTAGCGCCAGACACGAGAAGTGCGCCTTTGTGGGAGAGGTGAATAGTGCGGATCCTGTTTCAGTCTAAAGACTGAAACAGGATCCGCACTTTTCACCGTTCCTTTCAGAATCATTTGATTCATCAGCTAGGAACGGCGATTCCTTCTCCAGACCAATCGAAGGCTAGGCCAAGTAACTCGATCTTTCCAAGAGGTGTGTGGCACAACTTTTGAAACACCGCTAGGGGGAGAACTATTTGGTATTTTTCCGTAGCACTTTTCACCGTAATTGTCATAAGGTTGGTCTCTGCATCCTTAAGCATATGAGCGTTTTCACAGACGAAAGCAGGCTGAGGCCCAGTAAACTTGGCCTTTCCAAGAGTTGGTCCTAGAGACTACAAAGAAAGTGTTCTTTTAAGTATTATTCCACTGGGGTTTCACCATGATTTTCAGAACCCGAGCAGGTTTCTCACATTAGCATAAGAATCCTGCCTGGTAGTTGAGATTTCTGGGTGGCGTGTAAGAGCGGGGATCCTGTCAGCCCTGCCTTTGATTGGGTTATCTCCAGAGTTGGTAAGTGCATATTTGCGTGAGATGGGAAAAGTGTGGATCGTGCTTCAGATTTCCTCCTGACCCTTTTAAATCACCAGAATGTTGGTAATCATTTGCCATTTCCGTAGCGTTTTGAACCGTAGTAGTCATGAGGTCGGTCTCTGCATCCTGAAGCCTATGATGCTTTTTGCAGAGAAACCTCTGCTGAGGCCCAGGTAACTTGGTATTTCCCGTACCTGGCACCGGAGCCTTGAAAGATAGGGTTGTTTTCAGTATTATTTCACCATCCTTTACCCAGTGTTTCAAGAACGGGAGCCCTTTTCAACCGTTAGCGTAGGAATCCTTCTTTGGAGATGAGATATTTTTCTGGGGTGGCAAGTGCATGGCCTCTGTCCGTCCTGAGTTTGTTGGACTAGCGCCAGACACGAGAAGTGCGCCTTTGTGGGAGAGGTGAATAGTGCGGATCCTGTTTCAGTCTAAAGACTGAAACAGGATCCGCACTTTTCACCGTTCCTTTCAGAATCATTTGATTCATCAGCTAGGAACGGCGATTCCTTGTCCAGACCAATCGAAGGCTAGGCCAAGTAACTCGATCTTTCCAAGAGGTGTGTGGCACAACTGTTGAAAAACCGCTAGGGGGAGAACTATTTGGTATTTTTCCGTAGCACTTTTCACCCTAATTGTCATAAGGTTGGTCTCTGCATCCTTAAGGATACGAGCGTTTTTACAGATGAAAGCAGGCTGAGGCCCAGTAAACTTGGCCTTTCCAAGAGTTGGTCCTAGAGACTACAAAGAAAGTGTTCCTTTAAGTATTATTCCACTGTGGTTTCACCATGATTTTCAGAACCCAAGCAGGTTTCTCACATTAGCATAAGAATTCTGCCGGGTAGTTGAGATTTCGGGGTGGGGAGTAAGTGCGGGGCTTCTGGCAGCCCTGCCTTTGATTGGTTTACCTCCAGAGTTGGTAAGTGCATATTTGCGTGAGATGGGAAAAGTGTGGATCGTGCTTCAGATTTCCTCCTGACCCTTTTAAATCACCAGTATGTTGGTAATTATTTGCCATTTCTGTAGCGTTTTGCACCGTAGTAGTCATGAGGTCGGTCTCTGCATCCTTAAGCCTATGATGCTTTTCGCAGAGAAACCTCTGTTGAGGCCCAGTTAACTTGGTATTTCCCATACCTGGCACCGGTGCCTTGGAAGATAGGATTGTGTTCAGTATTATTTCACAATCCTTTACCCAGTGTTTCAAGAACGGGAGCCCTCTTCAACCGTTAGCGTAGGAATCGTTCTTTGGAGATGAGATATTTTTCTGGGGTGGCAAGTGCATGGCCTCTGTCCGTCCTGGGTTTGTTGGACTAGCGCCAGACACCAGAAGTGCGCCTTTGTGGGAGAGGTGAATAGTGCGGATCCTGTTTCAGTCTAAAGACTGAAACAGGATCCGCACTTTTCACCGTTCCTTTCAGAATCATTTGATTCATCAGCTAGGAACGGCGATTCCTTCTCCAGACCAATCGAAGGCTAGGCCAAGTACCTCGATCTTTCCAAGAGGTGTGTGGCACAACTTTTGAAAAACCGCTAGGGGGAGAACTATTTGGTATTTTTCCGTAGCACTTTTCACCGTAATTGTCATAAGGTTGGTCTCTGCATCCTTAAGGATACGAGCGTTTTTACAGATGAAAGCAGGCTGAGGCCCAGTAAACTTGGCATTTCCAAGAGTTGGTCCTAGAGACTACAAAGAAAGGGTTCTTTTAAGTATTGTTTCACTGTGGTTTCACCATGATTTTCAGAACCCAAGCAGGTTTCTCACAGTAGTGTAAGAATACTGCCTGGTAGTTGATATTTCTGGGTGGCGTGTAAGAGCGGGGATCCTGTCAGCCCTGCCTTTGATTGGGTTTTCTCCAGAGTTGGTAAGTGCATATTTGCGTGAGATGGGAAAAGTGTGGATCGTGCTTCAGATTTCCTCCTGACCCTTTTGAAATGACCAGTATGTTGGTAATTACTTGCCATTTCCATAGCGTTTTCACCGTAATAGTCAAGAGGTCGGTCTCTGCATCCTGAGGCCTATGATGCTTTTCGCAGAGAAACCTCTGCTGAGGCCCAGGTAACTTGGTATTTCCCATACCTGGCACCAGAGCCTGGGAAAATAGGATTGTTTTCAGTATTATTTCACCATCCTTTACCCAGTGTTTCAAGAACGGGAGCCCTTTTCAACCGTTAGCGTAGGAATACTTCTTTGGAGATGAGATATTTTTCTGCGGTGGCAAGTGCATGGCCTCTGTTCGTCCTGGGTTTGTTGGACTAGCGCCAGACACCAGAAGTGCGCCTTTGTGGGAGAGGTGAATAGTGCGGATCCTGTTTCAGTCTAAAGACTGAAACAGGATCCGCACTTTTCACCGTTCCTTTCAGAATCATTTGATTCATCAGCTAGGAACGGCGATTCCTTCTCCAGACCAATCGAAGGCTAGGCCAAGTAACTCGATCTTTCCAAGAGGTGTGTGGCACAACTTTTGAAAAACCGCTAGGGGTAGAAGTATTTGGTATTTTTCCGTAGCACTTTTCACCGTAATTGTCATAAGGTTGGTCTCTGCATCCTTAAGGATACGAGCGTTTTTACAGATGAAAGCAGGCTGAGGCCCTGTAAACTTGGCCTTTCCAAGAGTTGGTCCTAGAGACTACAAAGAAAGTGTTCCTTTAAGTATTATTCCACTGTGGTTTCACCATGATTTTCAGAACCCGAGCAGGTTTCTCACATTAGCATAAGAATCCTGCCTGGTAGTTGAGATTTCGGGGTGGGGAGTAAGTGCGGGGCTTCTGGCAGCCCTGCCTTTGATTGGTTTACCTCCAGAGTTGGTAAGTGCATATTTGCGTGAGATGGGAAAAGTGTGGATCGTGCTTCAGATTTCCTCCTGACCCTTTTGAAATCACCAGTATGTTGGTAATTATTTGCCGTTTCCATAGCGTTTTGCACCGTAGTAATCATGAGGTCGGTCTCTGCATCCTGAAGCCTATGATGCTTTTCGCAGAGAAACCTCTGCTGAGGCCCTGGTAACTTGGTATTTCCCGTACCTGGCTCCGGAGCCTTGGAAGATAGGATTGTTTTCAGTATTATTTCACCATCCTTTACCCAGCGTTTCAAGAACGGGAGCCCTTTTCAACCGTTAGCGTAGGAATCCTTCTTTGGAGATGAGATATTTTTCTGGGGTGGCAAGTGCACGGCCTCTGTCCGTCCTGGGTTTGTTGGACTAGCGCCAGACACGAGAAGTGCGCCTTTGTGGGAGAGGTGAATAGTGCGGATCCTGTTTCAGTCTAAAGACTGAAACAGGATCCGCACTTTTCACCGTTCCTTTCAGAATCATTTGATTCATCAGCTAGGAACGGCGATTCCTTCTCCAGACCAATCGAAGGCTAGGCCAAGTAACTCGATCTTTCCAAGAGGTGTGTGGCACAACTTTTGAAAAAACGCTAGGGGGAGAACTATTTGGTATTTTTCCGTAGCACTTTTCACCGTAATTGTCATAAGGTTGGTCTCTGCATCCTTAAGCATATTAGCGTTTTCACAGACGAAAGCAGGCTGAGGCCCAGTAAACTTGGCCTTTCCAAGAGTTGGTCCTAGAGACTACAAAGAAAGTGTTCTTTTAAGTATTATTCCACTGGGGTTTCACCACGATTTTCAGAACCCGAGCAGGTTTCTCACATTAGCATAAGAATCCTGCCTGGTAGTTGAGATTTCTGGGTGGCGTGTAAGAGCGGGGATCCTGTCAGCCCTGCCTTTGATTGGGTTATCTCCAGAGTTGGTAAGTGCATATTTGCGTGAGATGGGAAAAGTGTGGATCGTGCTTCAGATTTCCTCCTGACCCTTTTAAATCACTAGAATGTTGGTAATCATTTGCCATTTCCATAGCGTTTTGAACCGTAGTAGTCATGAGGTCGGTCTCTGTATCCTGAAGCCTATGATGCTTTTTGCAGAGAAACCTCTGCTGAGGCCCAGGTAACTTGGTATTTCCCGTACCTGGCACCGGAGCCTTGAAAGATAGGGTTGTTTTCAGTATTATTTCACCATCCTTTACCCAGTGTTTCAAGAACGGGAGCCCTTTTCAACCGTTAGCGTAGGAATACTTCTTTGGAGATGAGATAGTTTTCTGCGGTGGCAAGTGCATGGCCTCTGTCCGTCCTGGGTTTGTTGGACTAGCGCCAGACAGGAGAAGTGCGCCTTTGTGGGAGAGGTGAATAGTGCGGATCCTGTTTCAGTCTAAAGACTGAAACAGGATCCGCACTTTTCACCGTTCCTTTCAGAATCATTTGATTCATCAGCTAGGAAC
The DNA here is from genome assembly GCF_020740605.2 of Lemur catta. NCBI lineage: Eukaryota > Metazoa > Chordata > Mammalia > Primates > Lemuridae > Lemur > Lemur catta. The sequence goes on along the minus strand of NC_059155.1, from coordinate 28,596,212 downwards.
GGCGATTCCTTCTCCAGACCAATCGAAGGCTAGGCCAAGTAACTCGATCTTTCCAAGAGGTGTGTGGCACAACTTTTGAAAAACCGCTAGGGGGAGAACTATTTGGTTTTTTTCCGTAGCACTTTTCACCGTAATTGTCATAAGGTTGGTCTCTGCATCCTTAAGCATATTAGCGTTTTCACAGACGAAAGCAGGCTAAGGCCAAGTAAACTTGGCATTTACAAGAGTTGGTCCTAGAGACTACAAAGAAAGTGTTCTTTTAAGTATTATTCCACTGGGGTTTCACCATGATTTTCAGAACCAGAGCAGGTTTCTCATATTAGCGTAAGAATCCTGCCTGGTAGTTGATATTTCTGGGTGGCGTGTAAGAGCGGGGATCCTGTCAGCCCTGCCTTTGATTGGTTTACCTCCAGAGTTGGTAAGTGCATATTTGCGTGAGATGGGAAAAGTGTGGATCGTGCTTCAGATTTCCTCCTGACCCTTTTAAATCACCAGTATGTTGGTAATTATTTGCCATTTCCACAGCGTTTTGCACCGTAGTACTCATGAGGTCGGTCTCTGCATCCTTAAGCCTATGATGCTTTTCGCAGAGAAACCTCTGTTGAGGCCCAGGTAACTTGGTATTTCCCATACCTGGCACCGGAGCCTTGGAAGATAGGATTGTGTTCAGTATTATTTCACCATCCTTTACCCAGTGTTTCAAGAACGGGAGCCCTTTTCAACCGTTAGCGTAGGAATCCTTCTTTGGAGATGAGATATTTTTCTGGGGTGGCAAGTGCATGGCCTCTGTCCGTCCTGGGTTTGTTGGACTAGCGCCAGACACCAGAAGTGCGCCTTTGTGGGAGAGGTGAATAGTGCGGATCCTGTTTCAGTCTTTAGACTGAAACAGGATCCGCACTTTTCACCGTTCCTTTCAGAATCATTTGATTCATCAGCTAGGAATGGCGATTGCTTCACCAGACCAATCGAAGGCTAGGCCAAAGTAACTCGATCTTTCCAAGAGGTGTGTGGCACAACTTTTTAAAGAACCGCTAAGTGGAGAACTATTTGGTATTTTTCCGAAGCACTTTTCACCGTAATTGTCATAAGGTTGGTCTCTGCATCCTTAAGGATACGAGCGTTTTTACAGATGAAAGCAGGCTGAGGCCCAGTAAACTTGGCCTTTCCAAGAGTTGGTCCTAGAGACTACAAAGAAAGTGTTCCTTTAAGTATTATTCCACTGTGGTTTCACCATGATTTTCAGAACCCAAGCAGGTTTCTCACATTAGCATAAGAATCCTGCCTGGTAGTTGAGATTTCGGGGTGGGGAGTTAGTGCGGGGCTTCTGGCAGCCCTGCCTTTGATTGGTTTACCTCCAGAGTTGGTAAGTGCATATCTGCGTGAGATGGGAAAAGTGTGGATCGTGCTTCAGATTTCCTCCTGACCCTTTTGAAATGACCAGTATGTTGGTAATTATTTGCCATTTCCATAGCGTTTTCACCGTAATAGTCAAGAGGTCGGTCTCTGCATCCTGAAGCCTATGATGCTTTTCGCAGAGAAACCTCTGCTGAGGCCCAGGTAACTTGGTATTTCCCATACCTGGCACCAGAGCCTGGGAAAATAGGATTGTTTTCAGTATTATTTCACCATCCTTTACCCAATGTTTCAAGAACGGGAGCCCTTTTCAACCGTTAGCTTAGGAATCCTTCTTTGGAGACGAGATATTTTTCTGGGGTGGCAAGTGCATGGCCTCTGTCCGTCCTGGGTTTGTTGGACTAGCGCCAGACACCAGAAGTGCACCTTTTTGGGAGAGGTGAATAGTGCGGATCCTGTTTCAGTCTAAGACTGAAACAGGATCCGCACTTTTCACCGTTCCTTTCAGAATCATTTGATTCATCAGCTAGGAACGGCGATTCCTTCTCCAGACCAATCGAAGGCTAGGCCAAGTAACTCGATCATTCCAAGAGGTGTGTGGCACAACTTTTGAAAAAACGCTAGGGGGAGAACTATTTGGTATTTTTCCGTAGCACTTTTCACCGTAATTGTCATAAGGTTGGTCTCTGCATCCTTAAGCATATGAGCGTTTTCACAGACGAAAGCAGGCTGAGGCCCAGTAAACTTGGCATTTCCAAGAGTTGGTCCTAGAGACTACAAAGAAAGTGTTCTTTTAAGTATTATTCCACTGGGGTTTCACCATGATTTTCAGAACCCGAGCAGGTTTCTCACATTAGCATAAGAATCCTGCCTGGTAGTTGAGATTTCTGGGTGGCGTGTAAGAGCGGGGATCCTGTCAGCCCTGCCTTTGATTGGGTTATCTCCAGAGTTGGTAAGTGCATATTTGCGTGAGATGGGAAAAGTGTGGATCGTGCTTCAGATTTCCTCCTGACCCTTTTAAATCACCAGTATGTTGGTAATCATTTGCCATTTCCATAGCGTTTTGAACCGTAGTAGTCATGAGGTCGGTCTCTGCATCCTGAAGCCTATGATGCTTTTCGCAGAGAAACCTCTGCTGAGGCCCAGGTAACTTGGTATTTCCCATACCTGGCACCGGAGCCATGAAAGATAGGGTTGTTTTCAGTATTATTTCACTATCCTTTACCCAGTGTTTCAAGAACGGGAGCCCTTTTCAACCGTTAGCGTAGGAATCCTTCTTTGGAGATGAGATATTTTTCTGGGGTGGCAAGTGCATGGCCTCTGTCCGTCCTGGGTTTGTTGGACTAGCGCCAGACACGAGAAGTGCGCCTTTGTGGGAGAGGTGAATAGTGCGGATCCTGTTTCAGTCTAAAGACTGAAACAGGATCCGCACTTTTCACCGTTCCTTTCAGAATCATTTGATTCATCAGCTAGGAACGGCGATTCCTTCTCCAGACCAATCGAAGGCTAGGCCAAGTAACTCGATCTTTCCAAGAGGTGTGTGGCACAACTTTTGAAAAACCGCTAGGGGGAGAACTATTTGGTATTTTTCCGTAGCACTTTTCACCGTAATTGTCATAAGGTTGGTCTCTGCATCCTTAAGGATACGAGCGTTTTTACAGATGAAAGCAGGCTGAGGCCCAGTAAACCTGGCATTTCCAAGAGTTGGTCCTAGAGACTACAAAGAAAGTGTTCCTTTAAGTATTATTCCACTGTGGTTTCACCATGATTTTCAGAACCCAAGCAGGTTTCTCACATTAGCGTAAGAATCCTGCCTGGTAGTTGAGATTTCGGGGTGGGGAGTAAGTGCGGGGTTTCTGGCAGCCCTGCCTTTGATTGGTTTACCTCCAGAGTTGGTAAGTGCATATTTGCGTGAGATGGGAAAAGTGTGGATCGTGCTTCAGATTTCCTCCTGACTCTTTTAAATCACAAGTATGTTGGTAATTATTTGCCATTTCAATAGCGTTTTGCACCGTATTAGTCATGAGGTCGGTCTCTGCATCCTTAAGCCTATGATGCTTTTCGCAGAGAAACCTCTGTTGAGGCCCAGGTAACTTGGTATTTCCCATACCTGGCACCGGAGCCTTGGAAGATAGGATTGTGTTCAGTATTATTTCACCATCCTTTACCCAGTGTTTCAAGAACGGGAGCCCTCTTCAACCGTTAGCGTAGGAGTCCTTCTTTGGAGATGAGATATTTTTCTGGGGTGGCAAGTGCATGGCCTCTGTCCGTCCTGGGTTTGTTGGACTAGCGCCAGACACGAGAAGTGCGCCTTTGAGGGAGAGGTGAATAGTGCGGATCCTGTTTCAGTCTAAAGACTGAAACAGGATCCGCACTTTTCACCGTTCCTTTCAGAATCATTTGATTCATCAGCTAGGAACGGCGATTCCTTCTCCAGACCAATCGAAGGCTAGGCCAAGTACCTCGATCTTTCCAAGAGGTGTGTGGCACAACTTTTGAAAAACCGCTAGGGGGAGAACTATTTGGTATTTTTCCGTAGCACTTTTCACCGTAATTGTCATAAGGTTGGTCTCTGCATCCTTAAGCATATGAGCGTTTTCACAGACGAAAGCAGGCTGAGGCCCAGTAAACTTGGCCTTTCCAAGAGTTGGTCCTAGAGACTACAAAGAAAGTGTTCTTTTAAGTATTATTCCACTGGGGTTTCACCATGATTTTCAGAAACCGAGCAGGTTTCTCACATTAGCATAAGAATCCTGCCTGGTAGTTGAGATTTCTGGGTGGCGTGTAAGAGCGGGGACCTGTCAGCCCTGCCTTTGATTGGGTTATCTCCAGAGTTGGTAAGTGCATATTTGCGTGAGATGGGAAAAGTGTGGATCGTGCTTCAGATTTCCTCCTGACCCTTTTGAAATGACCAGTATGTTGGTAATTATTTGCCATTTCCATAGCGTTTTCACCGTAATAGTCAAGAGGTTGGTCTCTGCATCCTGAAGCCTATGATGCTTTTCGCAGAGATACCTCTGCTGAGGCCCAGGTAACTTGGTATTTCCCATACCTGGCACCAGAGCCTGGGAAAATAGGATTGTTTTCAGTATTATTTCACCATCCTTTACCCAGTGTTTCAAGAACGGGAGCCCTTTTCAACCGTTAGCGTAGGAATCCTTCTTTGGAGACGAGATATTTTTCTGGGGTGGCAACTGCATGGCCTCTGTCCGTCCTGGGTTTGTTGGACTAGCGCCAGAAACGAGAAGTGCGCCTTTGTGGGAGAGGTGAATAGTGCGGATCCTGTTTCAGTCTAAAGACTGAAACAGGATCCGCACTTTTCACCGTTCCTTTCAGAATCATTTGATTCATCAGCTAGGAACGGCGATTCCTTCTCCAGACCAATCGAAGGCTAGGCCAAGTAACTCGATCTTTCCAAGAGGTGTGTGGCACAACTTTTGAAAAACCGCTAGGGGGAGAACTATTTGGTATTTTTCCGTAGCACTTTTCACCGTAATTGTCATAAGGTTGGTCTCTGCATCCTTAAGCATATGAGCGTTTTCACAGACGAAAGCAGGCTGAGGCCCAGTAAACTTGGCATTTCCAAGAGTTGGTCCTAGAGACTACAAAGAAAGTGTTCTTTTAAGTATTATTCCACTGGGGTTTCACCATGATTTTCAGAATCCGAGCAGGTTTCTCACATTAGCATAAGAATCCTGCCTGGTAGATGAGATTTCTGGGTGGCGTGTAAGAGCGGAGATTCTGTCAGCCCTGCCTTTGATTGGGTTATCTCCAGAGTTGGTAAGTGCATATTTGCGTGAGATGGGAAAAGTGTGGATCGTGCTTCAGATTTCCTCCTGACCCTTTTAAATCACCAGTATGTTGGTAATCATTTGCCATTTCCATAGCGTTTTGAACCGTAGTAGTCATGAGGTCGGTCTCTGCATCCTGAAGCCTATGATGCTTTTCACAGTGAAACCTCTGCTGAGGCCCAGGTAACGTGGTATTTCCCATACCTGGCACCGGAGCCTTGAAACATAGGGTTGTTTTCAGTATTATTTCACTATCCTTTACCCAGTGTTTCAAGAACGGGAGCACTTTTCAACCGTTAGCGTAGGAATCCTTCTTTGGAGATGAGATATTTTTCTGGGGTGGCAAGTGCATGGCCTCTGTCCGTCCTGGGTTTGTTGGACTAGCGCCAGACACCAGAAGTGCGCCTTTGTGGGAGAGGTGAATAGTGCGGATCCTGTTTCAGTCTAAAGACTGAAACAGGATCCGCACTTTTCACCGTTCCTTTCAGAATCATTTGATTCATCAGCTAGGTATGGCGATTCCTTCTCCAGACCAATCGAAGGCTAGGCCAAGTAACTCGATCTTTCCAAGAGGTGTGTGGCACAACTTTTGAAAAACCGCTAGGGGGAGAACTATTTGGTATTTTTCCGTAGCACTTTTCACCGTAATTGTCATAAGGTTGGTCTCTGCATCCTTAAGGATACGAGCGTTTTTACAGATGAAAGCAGGCTGAGGCCCAGTTAACCTGGCCTTTCCAAGAGTTGGTCCTAGGGACTACAAAGAAAGTGTTCCTTTAAGTATTATTCCACTGTGGTTTCACCATGATTTTCAGAACCCAAGCAGGTTTCTCACATTAGCGTAAGAATCCTGCCTGGTAGTTGAGATTTCGGTGTGGGGAGTAAGTGCGGGACTTCTGGCAGCCCTGCCTTTGATTGGTTTACCTCCAGAGTTGGTAAGTGCATATTTGCGTGAGATGGGAAAAGTGTGGATCGTGCTTCAGATTTCCTCCTGACCCTTTTAAATCACCAGTATGTTGGTAATTATTTGCCATTTCCATAGCGTTTTGCACCGTAGTAGTCATGAGGTCGGTCTCTGCATCCTTAAGCCTATGATGCTTTTCGCAGAGAAACCTCTGTTGAGGCCAGGTAACTTGGTATTTCCCATACCTGGCACCGGAGCCTTGGAAGATAGGATTGTGTTCAGTATTATTTCACCATCCTTTACCCAGTGTTTCAAGAACGGGAGCCCTCTTCAACCGTTAGCGTAGGAATCCTTCTTTGGAGATGAGATATTTTTCTGGGGTGGCAAGTGCATGGCCTCTGTCCGTCCTGGGTTTGTTGGACTAGCGCCAGACACGAGAAGTGCGCCTTTGTGGGACAGGTGAATAGTGCGGATCCTGTTTCAGTCTTTAGACTGAAACAGGATCCGCACTTTTCACCGTTCCTTTAAGAATCATTTGATTCATCAGCTAGGAATGGCGATTGCTTCACCAGACCAATCGAAGGCTAGGCCAAAGTAACTCGATCTTTCCAAGAGGTGTGTGGCACAACTTTTTAAAGAACCGCTAAGTGGAGAACTATTTGGTATTTTTCCGAAGCACTTTTCACCGTAATTTTCATAAGGTTGGTCTCTGCATCCTTAAGGATATGAGCGTTTTTACAGATGAAAGCAGGCTGAGGCCCAGTAAACTTGGCCTTTCCAAGAGTTGGTCCTAGAGACTACAAAGAAAGTGTTCCTTTAAGTATTATTCCACTGTGGTTTCACCATGATTTTCAGAACCCAAGCAGGTTTCTCACATTAGCATAAGAATCCTGCCTGGTAGTTGAGATTTCGGGGTGGGGAGTTAGTGCGGGGCTTCTGGCAGCCCTGCCTTTGATTGGTTTACCTCCAGAGTTGGTAAGTGCATATTTGCGTGAGATGGGAAAAGTGTGGATCGTGCTTCAGATTTCCTCCTGACCCTTTTGAAATGACCAGTATGTTGGTAATTATTTGCCATTTCCATAGCGTTTTCACCGTAATAGTCAAGAGGTCGGTCTCTGCATCCTGAAGCCTATGATGCTTTTCGCAGAGAAACCTCTGCTGAGGCCCAGGTAACTTGGTATTTCCCATACCTGGCACCAGAGCCTGGGAAAATAGGATTGTTTTCAGTATTATTTCACCAATCTTTACCCAATGTTTCATGAACGGGAGCCCTTTTCAACCGTTAGCTTAGGAATCCTTCTTTGGAGACGAGATATTTTTCTGGGGTGGCAAGTGCATGGCCTCTGTCCGTCCTGGGTTTGTTGGACTAGCGCCAGACACCAGAAGTGCACCTTTTTGGGAGAGGTGAATAGTGCGGATCCTGTTTCAGTCTAAGACTGAAACAGGATCCGCACTTTTCACCGTTCCTTTCAGAATCATTTGATTCATCAGCTAGGAACGGCGATTCCTTCTCCAGACCAATCGAAGGCTAGGCCAAGTAACTCGATCATTCCAAGAGGTGTGTGGCACAACTTTTGAAAAACCGCTAGGGGGAGAACTATTTGGTATTTTTCCGTAGCACTTTTCACCGTAATTGTCATAAGGTTGGTCTCTGCATCCTTAAGCATATGAGCGTTTTCACAGACGAAAGCAGGCTGAGGCCCAGTAAACTTGGCATTTCCAAGAGTTGGTCCTAGAGACTACAAAGAAAGTGTTCTTTTAAGTATTATTCCACTGGGGTTTCACCATGATTTTCAGAATCCGAGCAGGTTTCTCACATTAGCATAAGAATCCTGCCTGGTAGTTGAGATTTCTGGGTGGCGTGTAAGAGCGGGGATCCTGTCAGCCCTGCCTTTGATTGGGTTATCTCCAGAGTTGGTAAGTGCATATTTGCGTGAGATGGGAAAAGTGTGGATCGTGCTTCAGATTTCCTCCTGACCCTTTTAAATCACCAGTATGTTGGTAATCATTTGCCATTTCCATAGCGTTTTGAACCGTAGTAGTCATGAGGTCGGTCTCTGCATCCTGAAGCCTATGATGCTTTTCGCAGAGAAACCTCTGCTGAGGCCCAGGTAACTTGGTATTTCCCATACCTGGCACCGGAGCCATGAAAGATAGGGTTGTTTTCAGTATTATTTCACTATCCTTTACCCAGTGTTTCAAGAACGGGAGCCCTTTTCAACCGTTAGCGTAGGAATCCTTCTTTGGAGATGAGATATTTTTCTGGGGTGGCAAGTGCATGGCCTCTGTCCGTCCTGGGTTTGTTGGACTAGCGCCAGACACCAGAAGTGCGCCTTTGTGGGAGAGGTGAATAGTGCGGATCCTGTTTCAGTCTAAAGACTGAAACAGGATCCGCACTTTTCACCGTTCCTTTCAGAATCATTTGATTCATCAGCTAGGTATGGCGATTCCTTCTCCAGACCAATCGAAGGCTAGGCCAAGTAACTCGATCTTTCCAAGAGGTGTGTGGCACAACTTTTGAAAAACCGCTAGGAGGAGAACTATTTGGTATTTTTCCGTAGCACTTTTCACCGTAATTGTCATAAGGTTGGTCTCTGCATCCTTAAAGATAGGAGCGTTTTTACAGATGAAAGCAGGCTGAGGCCCAGTAAACCTGGCCTTTCCAAGAGTTGGTCCTAGAGACTACAAAGAAAGTGTTCCTTTAAGTATTATTCCACTGTGGTTTCACCATGATTTTCAGAACCCAAGCAGGTTTCTCACATTAGCGTAAGAATCCTGCCTGGTAGTTGAGATTTCGGGGTGGGGAGTAAGTGCGGGACTTCTGGCAGCCCTGCCTTTGATTGGTTTACCTCCAGAGTTGGTAAGTGCATATTTGCGTGAGATGGGAAAAGTGTGGATCGTGCTTCAGATTTCCTCCTGACCCTTTTAAATCACCAGTATGTTGGTAATTATTTGCCATTTCCATAGCGTTTTGCACCGTAGTAGTCATGAGGTCGGTCTCTGCATCCTTAAGCCTATGATGCTTTTCGCAGAGAAACCTCTGTTGAGGCCAGGTAACTTGGTATTTCCCATACCTGGCACCGGAGCCTTTGAAGATAGGATTGTGTTCAGTATTATTTCACCATCCTTTACCCAGTGTTTCAAGAACGGGAGCCCTCTTCAAACGTTAGCGTAGGAATCCTTCTTTGGAGATGAGATATTTTTCTGGGGTGGCAAGTGCATGGCCTCTGTCCGTCCTGGGTTTGTTGGACTAGCGCCAGACACGAGAAGTGCGCCTTTGTGGGACAGGTGAATAGTGCGGATCCTGTTTCAGTCTTTAGACTGAAACAGGATCCGCACTTTTCACCGTTCCTTTAAGAATCATTTGATTCATCAGCTAGGAATGGCGATTGCTTCACCAGACCAATCGAAGGCTAGGCCAAAGTAACTCGATCTTTCCAAGAGGTGTGTGGCACAACTTTTTAAAGAACCGCTAAGTGGAGAACTATTTGGTATTTTTCCGAAGCACTTTTCACCGTAATTGTCATAAGGTTGGTCTCTGCATCCTTAAGGATACGAGCGTTTTTACAGAAGAAAGCAGGCTGAGGCCCAGTAAACTTGGCCTTTCCAAGAGTTGGTCCTAGAGACTACAAAGAAAGTGTTCCTTTAAGTATTATTCCACTGTGGTTTCACCATGATTTTCAGAACCCAAGCAGGTTTCTCACATTAGCATAAGAATCCTGCCTGGTAGTTGAGATTTCGGGGTGGGGAGTTAGTGCGGGGCTTCTGGCAGCCCTGCCTTTGATTGGTTTACCTCCAGAGTTGGTAAGTGCATATTTGCGTGAGATGGGAAAAGTGTGGATCGTGCTTCAGATTTCCTCCTGACCCTTTTGAAATGACCAGTATGTTGGTAATTATTTGCCATTTCCATAGCGTTTTCACCGTAATAGTCAAGAGGTCGGTCTCTGCATCCTGAAGCCTATGATGCTTTTCGCAGAGAAACCTCTGCTGAGGCCCAGGTAATTTGGTATTTCCCATACCTGGCACCAGAGCCTGGGAAAATAGGATTGTTTTCAGTATTATTTCACCATCCTTTACCCAATGTTTCAAGAACGGGAGCCCTTTTCAACCGTTAGCTTAGGAATCCTTCTTTGGAGACGAGATATTTTTCTGGGGTGGCAAGTGCATGGCCTCTGTCCGTCCTGGGTTTGTTGGACTAGCGCCAGACACCAGAAGTGCACCTTTTTGGGAGAGGTGAATAGTGCGGATCCTGTTTCAGTCTAAGACTGAAACAGGATCCGCACTTTTCACCGTTCCTTTCAGAATCATTTGATTCATCAGCTAGGAACGGCGATTCCTTCTCCAGACCAATCGAAGGCTAGGCCAAGTAACTCGATCATTCCAAGAGGTGTGTGGCACAACTTTTGAAAAAACGCTAGGGGGAGAACTATTTGGTATTTTTCCGTAGCACTTTTCACCGTAATTGTCATAAGGTTGGTCTCTGCATCCTTAAGCATATGAGCGTTTTCACAGACGAAAGCAGGCTGAGGCCCAGTAAACTTGGCATTTCCAAGAGTTGGTCCTAGAGACTACAAAGAAAGTGTTCTTTTAAGTATTATTCCACTGGGGTTTCACCATGATTTTCAGAACCCGAGCAGGTTTCTCACATTAGCATAAGAATCCTGCCTGGTAGTTGAGATTTATGGGTGGCGTGTAAGAGCGGGGATCCTGTCAGCCCTGCCTTTGATTGGGTTATCTCCAGAGTTGGTAAGTGCATATTTGCGTGAGATGGGAAAAGTGTGGATCGTGCTTCAGATTTCCTCCTGACCCTTTTAAATCACCAGTATGTTGGTAATCATTTGCCATTTCCATAGCGTTTTGAACCGTAGTAGTCATGAGGTCGGTCTCTGCATCCTGAAGCCTATGATGCTTTTCGCAGAGAAACCTCTGCTGAGGCCCAGGTAACTTGGTATTTCCCATACCTGGCACCGGAGCCATGAAAGATAGGGTTGTTTTCAGTATTATTTCACTATCCTTTACCCAGTGTTTCAAGAACGGGAGCCCTTTTCAACCGTTAGCGTAGGAATCCTTCTTTGGAGATGAGATATTTTTCTGGGGTGGCAAGTGCATGGCCTCTGTCCGTCCTGGGTTTGTTGGACTAGCGCCAGACACGAGAAGTGCGCCTTTGTGGGAGAGGTGAATAGTGCGGATCCTGTTTCAGTCTAAAGACTGAAACAGGATCCGCACTTTTCACCGTTCCTTTCAGAATCATTTGATTCATCAGCTAGGAACGGCGATTCCTTCTCCAGACCAATCGAAGGCTAGGCCAAGTAACTCGATCTTTCCAAGAGGTGTGTGGCACAACTTTTGAAAAACCGCTAGGGGGAGAACTATTTGGTATTTTTCCGTAGCACTTTTCACCGTAATTGTCATAAGGTTGGTCTCTGCATCCTTAAGGATACGAGCGTTTTTACAGATGAAAGCAGGCTGAGGCCCAGTAAACCTGGCATTTCCAAGAGTTGGTCCTAGAGACTACAAAGAAAGTGTTCCTTTAAGTATTATTCCACTGTGGTTTCACCATGATTTTCAGAACCCAAGCAGGTTTCTCACATTAGCGTAAGAATCCTGCCTGGTAGTTGAGATTTCGGGGTGGGGAGTAAGTGCGGGGTTTCTGGCAGCCCTGCCTTTGATTGGTTTACCTCCAGAGTTGGTAAGTGCATATTTGCGTGAGATGGGAAAAGTGTGGATCGTGCTTCAGATTTCCTCCTGACTCTTTTAAATCACAAGTATGTTGGTAATTATTTGCCATTTCCATAGCGTTTTGCACCGTATTAGTCATGAGGTCGGTCTCTGCATCCTTAAGCCTATGATGCTTTTCGCAGAGAAACCTCTGTTGAGGCCCAGGTAACTTGGTATTTCCCATACCTGGCACCGGAGCCTTGGAAGATAGGATTGTGTTCAGTATTATTTCATCATCCTTTACCCAGTGTTTCAAGAACGGGAGCCCTCTTCAACCGTTAGCGTAGGAGTCCTTCTTTGGAGATGAGATATTTTTCTGGGGTGGCAAGTGCATGGCCTCTGTCCGTCCTGGGTTTGTTGGACTAGCGCCAGACACGAGAAGTGCGCCTTTGAGGGAGAGGTGAATAGTGCGGATCCTGTTTCAGTCTAAAGACTGAAACAGGATCCGCACTTTTCACCGTTCCTTTCAGAATCATTTGATTCATCAGCTAGGAACGGCGATTCCTTCTCCAGACCAATCGAAGGCTAGGCCAAGTAACTCGATCTTTCCAAGAGGTGTGTGGCACAACTTTTGAAAAACCGCTAGGGGGAGAACTATTTGGTATTTTTCCGTAGCACTTTTCACCGTAATTGTCATAAGGTTGGTCTCTGCATCCTTAAGCATATGAGCGTTTTCACAGACGAAAGCAGGCTGAGGCCCAGTAAACTTGGCCTTTCCAAGAGTTGGTCCTAGAGACTACAAAGAAAGTGTTCTTTTAAGTATTATTCCACTGGGGTTTCACCATGATTTTCAGAAACCGAGCAGGTTTCTCACATTAGCATAAGAATCCTGCCTGGTAGTTGAGATTTCTGGGTGGCGTGTAAGAGCGGGGACCTGTCAGCCCTGCCTTTGATTGGGTTATCTCCAGAGTTGGTAAGTGCATATTTGCGTGAGATGGGAAAAGTGTGGATCGTGCTTCAGATTTCCTCCTGACCCTTTTGAAATGACCAGTATGTTGGTAATTATTTGCCATTTCCATAGCGTTTTCACCGTAATACTCAAGAGGTTGGTCTCTGCATCCTGAAGCCTATGATGCTTTTCGCAGAGAAACCTCTGCTGAGGCCCAGGTAACTTGGTATTTCCCATACCTGGCACCAGAGCCTGGGAAAATAGGATTGTTTTCAGTATTATTTCACCATCCTTTACCCAGTGTTTCAAGAACGGGAGCCCTTTTCAACCGTTAGCGTAGGAATCCTTCTTTGGAGACGAGATATTTTTCTGGGGTGGCAACTGCATGGCCTCTGTCCGTCCTGGGTTTGTTGGACTAGCGCCAGAAACGAGAAGTGCGCCTTTGTGGGAGAGGTGAATAGTGCGGATCCTGTTTCAGTCTAAAGACTGAAACAGGATCCGCACTTTTCACCGTTCCTTTCAGAATCATTTGATTCATCAGCTAGGAACGGCGATTCCTTCTCCAGACCAATCGAAGGCTAGGCCAAGTAACTCGATCTTTCCAAGAGGTGTGTGGCACAACTTTTGAAAAACCGCTAGGGGGAGAACTATTTGGTATTTTTCCGTAGCACTTTTCACCGTAATTGTCATAAGGTTGGTCTCTGCATCCTTAAGCATATGAGCGTTTTCACAGACGAAAGCAGGCTGAGGCCCAGTAAACTTGGCATTTCCAAGAGTTGGTCCTAGAGACTACAAAGAAAGTGTTCTTTTAAGTATTATTCCACTGGGGTTTCACCATGATTTTCAGAATCCGAGCAGGTTTCTCACATTAGCATAAGAATCCTGCCTGGTAGATGAGATTTCTGGGTGGCGTGTAAGAGCGGAGATTCTGTCAGCCCTGCCTTTGATTGGGTTATCTCCAGAGTTGGTAAGTGCATATTTGCGTGAGATGGGAAAAGTGTGGATCGTGCTTCAGATTTCCTCCTGACCCTTTTAAATCACCAGTATGTTGGTAATCATTTGCCATTTCCATAGCGTTTTGAACCGTAGTAGTCATGAGGTCGGTCTCTGCATCCTGAAGCCTATGATGCTTTTCACAGTGAAACCTCTGCTGAGGCCCAGGTAACGTGGTATTTCCCATACCTGGCACCGGAGCCTTGAAACATAGGGTTGTTTTCAGTATTATTTCACTATCCTTTACCCAGTGTTTCAAGAACGGGAGCACTTTTCAACCGTTAGCGTAGGAATCCTTCTTTGGAGATGAGATATTTTTCTGGGGTGGCAAGTGCATGGCCTCTGTCCGTCCTGGGTTTGTTGGACTAGCGCCAGACACCAGAAGTGCGCCTTTGTGGGAGAGGTGAATAGTGCGGATCCTGTTTCAGTCTAAAGACTGAAACAGGATCCGCACTTTTCACCGTTCCTTTCAGAATCATTTGATTCATCAGCTAGGTATGGCGATTCCTTCTCCAGACCAATCGAAGGCTAGGCCTAGTAACTCGATCTTTCCAAGAGGTGTGTGGCACAACTTTTGAAAAACCGCTAGGGGGAGAACTATTTGGTATTTTTCCGTAGCACTTTTCGCCGTAATTGTCATAAGGTTGGTCTCTGCATCCTTAAGGATAGGAGCGTTTTTACAGATGAAAGCAGGCTGAGGCCCAGTAAACCTGGCCTTTCCAAGAGTTGGTCCTAGAGACTACAAAGAAAGTGTTCCTTTAAGTATTATTCCACTGTGGTTTCACCATGATTTTCAGAACCCAAGCAGGTTTCTCACATTAGCGTAAGAATCCTGCCTGGTAGTTGAGATTTCGGGGTGGGGAGTAAGTGCGGGGTTTCTGGCAGCCCTGCCTTTGATTGGTTTACCTCCAGAGTTGGTAAGTGCATATTTGCGTGAGATGGGAAAAGTGTGGATCGTGCTTCAGATTTCCTCCTGACCCTTTTGAAATGACCAGTATGTTGGTAATTATTTGCCATTTCCATAGCGTTTTCACCGTAATACTCAAGAGGTCGGTCTCTGCATCCTTAAGCCTATGATGCTTTTCGCAGAGAAACCTCTGTTGAGGCCCAGGTAACTTGGTATTTCCCATACCTGGCACCGGAGCCTTGGAAGATAGGATTGTGTTCAGTATTATTTCACCATCCTTTACCCAGTGTTTCAAGAACGGGAGCCCTCTTCAACCGTTAGCGTAGGAATCGTTCTTTGGAGATGAGATATTTTTCTGGGGTGGCAAGTGCATGGCCTCTGTCCGTCCTGGGTTTGTTGGACTAGCGCCAGACACGAGAAGTGCGCCTTTGTGGGAGAGGTGAATAGTGCGGATCCTGTTTCAGTCTAAAGACTGAAACAGGATCCGCACTTTTCACCGTTCCTTTCAGAATCATTTGATTCATCAGCTAGGAACGGCGATTCCTTCTCCAGACCAATCGAAGGCTAGGCCAAGTAACTCGATCTTTCCAAGAGGTGTGTGGCACAACTTTTGAAAAACCGCTAGGGGGAGAACTATTTGGTATTTTTCCGTAGCACTTTTCACCGTAACTGTCATAAGGTTGGTCTCTGCATCCTTAAGCATATGAGCGTTTTCACAGACGAAAGCAGGCTGAGGCCAAGTAAACTTGGCCTTTCCAAGAGTTGGTCCTAGAGACTACAAAGAAAGTGTTCTTTTAAGTATTATTCCACTGGGGTTTCACCATGATTTTCAGAACCCGAGCAGGTTTCTCACATTAGCATAAGAATCCTGCCTGGTAGTTCAGATTTCTGGGTGGCGTGTAAGAGCGGGGATTCTGTCAGCCCTGCCTTTGATTGGGTTATCTCCAGAGTTGGTAAGTGCATATTTGCGTGAGATGGGAAAAGTGTGGATCGCGCTTCAGATTTCCTCCTGACCCTTTTAAATCACCAGTATGTTGGTAATCATTTGCCATTTCCATACCGTTTTGAACCGTAGTAGTCATGAGGTCGGTCTCTGCATCCTGAAGCCTATGATGCTTTTCGCAGAGAAACCTTTGCTGAGGCCCAGGTAACTTGGTATTTTCCATACCTGGCACCGGAGCCTTGAAAGATAGGGTTGTTTTCAGTATTATTTCACTATCCTTTACCCAGTGTTTCAAGAACGGGAGCCCTTTTAAACCGTTAGCGTAGGAATCCTTCTTTGGAGATGAGATATTTTTCTGGGGTGGCAAGTGCATGGCCTCTGTCCGTCCTGGGTTTGTTGGACTAGCGCCAGACACCAGAAGTGCGCCTTTGTGGGAAAGGTGAATAGTGCGGATCCTGTTTCAGTCTAAAGACTGAAACAGGATCCGCACTTTTCACCGTTCCTTTCAGAATCATTTGATTCATCAGCTAGGAACGGCGATTCCTTCTCCAGACCAATCGAAGGCTAGGCCAAGTAACTCGATCTTTCCAAGAGGTGTGTGGCACAACTTTTGAAAAACCGCTAGGGGGAGAACTATTTGGTATTTTTCCGTAGCACTTTTCACCGTAATTGTCATAAGGTTGGTCTCTGCATCCTTAAGGATACGAGCGTTTTTACAGATGAAAGCAGGCTGAGGCCCAGTAAACTAGGCCTATCCAAGAGTTGGTCCTAAAGACTACAAAGAAAGTGTTCCTTTAAGTATTATTCCACTGTGGTTTCACCATGATTTTCAGAACCCAAGCAGGTTTCTCACATTAGCGTAAGAATCCTGCCTGGTAGTTGAGATTTCGGGGTGGGGAGTAAGTGCGGGGCTTCTGGCAGCCCTGCCTTTGATTGGTTTACCTCCAGAGTTGGTAAGTGCATATTTGCGTGAGATGGGAAAAGTGTGGATCGTGCTTCAGATTTCCTCCTGACCCTTTTAAATCACCAGTATGTTGGTAATTATTTGCCATTTCCATAGCGTTTTGCACCGTAGTAGTCATGAGGTCGGTCTCTGCATCCTTAAGCCTATGATGCTTTTCGCAGAGAAACCTCTGTTGAGGCAAAGGTAACTTGGTATTTCCCATACCTGGCACCGGAGCCTTGGAAGATAGGATTGTGTTCAGTATTATTTCACCATCCTTTCCCCAGTGTTTCAAGAACGGGAGCCCTCTTCAACCGTTAGCGTAGGAATCCTTCTTTGGAGATGAGATATTTTTCTGGGGTGGCAAGTGCATGGCCTCTGTCCGTCCTGGGTTTGTTGGACTAGCGCCAGACACCAGAAGTGCGCCTTTGTGGGAGAGGTGAATAGTGCGGATCCTGTTTCAGTCTAAAGACTGAAACAGGATCCGCACTTTTCACCGTTCCTTTCAGAATCATTTGATTCATCAGCTAGGTATGGCGATTCCTTCTCCAGACCAATCGAAGGCTAGGCCAAGTAACTCGATCTTTCCAAGAGGTGTGTGGCACAACTTTTGAAAAACCGCTAGGGGGAGAACTATTTGGTATTTTTCCGTAGCACTTTTCACCGTAATTGTCATAAGGTTGGTCTCTGCATCCTTAAGGATACGAGCGTTTTTACAGATGAAAGCAGGCTGAGGCCCAGTAAACCTGGCCTTTCCAAGAGTTGGTCCTAGAGACTACAAAGAAAGTGTTCCTTTAAGTATTATTCCACTGTGGTTTCACCATGATTTTCAGAACCCAAGCAGGTTTCTCACATTAGCGTAAGAATCCTGCCTGGTAGTTGAGATTTCGGGGTGGGGAGTAAGTGCGGGGTTTCTGGCAGCCCTGCCTTTGATTGGTTTACCTCCAGAGTTGGTAAGTGCATATTTGCGTGAGATGGGAAAAGTGTGGATCGTGCTTCAGATTTCCTCCTGACTCTTTTAAATCACAAGTATGTTGGTAATTATTTGCCATTTCCATAGCGTTTTGCACCGTAGTAGTCATGAGGTCGGTCTCTGCATCCTTAAGCCTATGATGCTTTTCGCAGAGAAACCTCTGTTGAGGCCCAGGTAACTTGGTATTTCCCATACCTGGCACCGGAGCCTTGGAAGATAGGATTGTGTTCAGTATTATTTCACCATCCTTTACCCAGTGTTTCAAGAACGGGAGCCCTCTTCAACCGTTAGCGTAGGAATCGTTCTTTGGAGATGAGATATTTTTCTGGGGTGGCAAGTGCATGGCCTCTGTCCGTCCTGGGTTTGCTGGACTAGCGCCAGACACGAGAAGTGCGCCTTTGTGGGAGAGGTGAATAGTGCGGATCCTGTTTCAGTCTAAAGACTGAAACAGGATCCGCACTTTTCACCGTTCCTTTCAGAATCATTTGAGTCATCAGCTAGGAACGGCGATTCCTTCTCCAGACCAATCGAAGGCTAGGCCAAGTAACTCGATCTTTCCAAGAGGTGTGTGGCACAACTTTTGAAAAACCGCTAGGGGGAGAACTATTTGGTATTTTTCCGTAGCACTTTTCACCGTAACTGTCATAAGGTTGGTCTCTGCATCCTTAAGCATATGAGCGTTTTCACAGACGAAAGCAGGCTGAGGCCAAGTAAACTTGGCCTTTCCAAGAGTTGGTCCTAGAGACTACAAAGAAAGTGTTCTTTTAAGTATTATTCCACTGGGGTTTCACCATGATTTTCAGAACCCGAGCAGGTTTCTCACATTAGCATAAGAATCCTGCCTGGTAGTTCAGATTTCTGGGTGGCGTGTAAGAGCGGGGATTCTGTCAGCCCTGCCTTTGATTGGGTTATCTCCAGAGTTGGTAAGTGCATATTTGCGTGAGATGGGAAAAGTGTGGATCGCGCTTCAGATTTCCTCCTGACCCTTTTAAATCACCAGTATGTTGGTAATCATTTGCCATTTCCATACCGTTTTGAACCGTAGTAGTCATGAGGTCGGTCTCTGCATCCTGAAGCCTATGATGCTTTTCGCAGAGAAACCTTTGCTGAGGCCCAGGTAACTTGGTATTTTCCATACCTGGCACCGGAGCCTTGAAAGATAGGGTTGTTTTCAGTATTATTTCACTATCCTTTACCCAGTGTTTCAAGAACGGGAGCCCTTTTCAACCGTTAGCGTAGGAATCCTTCTTTGGAGATGAGATATTTTTCTGGGGTGGCAAGTGCATGGCCTCTGTCCGTCCTGGGTTTGTTGGACTAGCGCCAGACACCAGAAGTGCGCCTTTGTGGGAAAGGTGAATAGTGCGGATCCTGTTTCAGTCTAAAGACTGAAACAGGATCCGCACTTTTCACCGTTCCTTTCAGAATCATTTGATTCATCAGCTAGGAACGGCGATTCCTTCTCCAGACCAATCGAAGGCTAGGCCAAGTAACTCGATCTTTCCAAGAGGTGTGTGGCACAACTTTTGAAAAACCGCTAGGGGGAGAACTATTTGGTATTTTTCCGTAGCACTTTTCACCGTAATTGTCATAAGGTTGGTCTCTGCATCCTTAAGGATACGAGCGTTTTTACAGATGAAAGCAGGCTGAGGCCCAGTAAACTTGGCCTATCCAAGAGTTGGTCCTAGAGACTACAAAGAAAGTGTTCCTTTAAGTATTATTCCACTGTGGTTTCACCATGATTTTCAGAACCCAAGCAGGTTTCTCACATTAGCGTAAGAATCCTGCCTGGTAGTTGAGATTTCGGGGTGGGGAGTAAGTGCGGGGCTTCTGGCAGCCCTGCCTTTGATTGGTTTACCTCCAGAGTTGGTAAGTGCATATTTGCGTGAGATGGGAAAAGTGTGGATCGTGCTTCAGATTTCCTCCTGACCCTTTTAAATCACCAGTATGTTGGTAATTATTTGCCATTTCCATAGCGTTTTGCACCGTAGTAGTCATGAGGTCGGTCTCTGCATCCTTAAGCCTATGATGCTTTTCGCAGAGAAACCTCTGTTGAGGCAAAGGTAACTTGGTATTTCCCATACCTGGCACCGGAGCCTTGGAAGATAGGATTGTGTTCAGTATTATTTCACCATCCTTTCCCCAGTGTTTCAAGAACGGGAGCCCTCTTCAACCGTTAGCGTAGGAATCCTTCTTTGGAGATGAGATATTTTTCTGGGGTGGCAAGTGCATGGCCTCTGTCCGTCCTGGGTTTGTTGGACTAGCGCCAGACACGAGAAGTGCGCCTTTGTGGGAGAGGTGAATAGTGCGGATCCTGTTTCACTCTAAAGACTGAAACAGGATCCGCACTTTTCACCGTTCCTTTCAGAATCATTTGATTCATCAGCTAGGAACGGCGATTCCTTCTCCAGACCAATCGAAGGCTAGGCCAAGTAACTCGATCTTTCCAAGAGGTGTGTGGCACAACTTTTGAAAAACCGCTAGGGGGAGAACTATTTGGTATTTTTCCGTAGCACTTTTCGCCGTAATTGTCATAAGGTTGGTCTCTGCATCCTTAAGCATATGAGCGTTTTCACAGACGAAAGCAGGCTGAGGCCAAGTAAACTTGGCATTTACAAGAGTTGGTCCTAGAGACTACAAAGAAAGTGTTCTTTTAAGTATTATTCCACTGGAGTTTCACCATGATTTTCAGAACCCGAGCAGGTTTCTCACATTAGCATAAGAATCCTGCCTGGTAGTTGATATTTCTGGGTGGCGTGTAAGAGCGGGGATCCTGTCAGCCCTGCCTTTGATTGGGTTATCTCCAGAGTTGGTAAGTGCATATTTGCGTGAGATGGGAAAAGTGTGGATCGTGCTTCAGATTTCCTCCTGACCCTTTTGAAATGACCAGTATGTTGGTAATTATTTGCCATTTCCATAGCGTTTTCACCGTAATAGTCAAGAGGTCGGTCTCTGCATCCTGAAGCCTATGATGCTTTTCGCAGAGAAACCTCTGCTGAGGCCCAGGTAACTTGGTATTTCCCATACCTGGCACCAGAGCCTGGGAAAATAGGATTGTTTTCAGTATTATTTCACCATCCTTTACCCAGTGTTTCAAGAACGGGAGCCCTCTTCAACCGTTATCGTAGGAATCCCTCTTTGGAGACGAGATATTTTTCTGGGGTGGCAAGTGCATGGCCTCTGTCCGTCCTGGGTTTGTTGGACAAGCGCCAGACACCAGAAGTGCGCCTTTGTGGGAGAGGTGAATAGTGCGGATCCTGTTTCAGTCTAAAGACTGAAACAGGATCTGCACTTTTCACCGTTCCTTTCAGAATCATTTGATTCATCAGCTAGGAACGGCGATTCCTTCTCCAGACCAATCGAAGGCTAGGCCAAGTACCTCGATCTTTCCAAGAGGTGTGTGGCACAACTTTTGAAAAACCGCTAGGGGGAGAACTATTTGGTATTTTTCCGTAGCACTTTTCACCGTAATTGTCATAAGGTTGGTCTCTGCATCCTTAAGCATATGAGCGTTTTCACAGACGAAAGCAGGCTGAGGCCCAGTAACCTTGGCATTTCCAAGAGTTGGTCCTAGAGACTACAAAGAAAGTGTTCTTTTAAGTATTATTCCACTGGGGTTTCACCATGATTTTCAGAACCCGAGCAGGTTTCTCACATTAGCATAAGAATCCTGCCTGGTAGTTGAGATTTCTGGGTGGCGTGTAAGAGCGGGGATCCTGTCAGCCCTGCCTTTGATTGGGTTATCTCCAGAGTTGGTAAGTGCATATTTGCGTGAGATGGGAAAAGTGTGGATCGTGCTTCAGATTTCCTCCTGACCCTTTTAAATCACCAGTATGTTGGTAATCATTTGCCATTTCCATAGCGTTTTGAACCGTAGTAGTCATGAGGTCGGTCTCTGCATCCTGAAGCCTATGATGCTTTTCGCAGAGAAACCTCTGCTGAGGCCCAGGTAACTTGGTATTTCCCATACCTGGCACCGGAGCCTTGAAAGATAGGGTTGTTTTCAGTATTATTTCACTATCCTTTACCCAGTGTTTCAAGAACGGGAGCCCTTTTCAACCGTTAGCGTAGGAATCCTTCTTTGGAGATGAGATATTTTTCTGGGGTGGCAAGTGCATGGCCTCTGTCCGTCCTGGGTTTGTTGGACTAGCGCCAGAGACGAGAAGTGCGCCTTTGTGGGAGAGGTGAATAGTGCGGATCCTGTTTCAGTCTAAAGACTGAAACAGGATCCGCACTTTTCACCGTTCCTTTCAGAATCATTTGATTCATCAGCTAGGAACGGCGATTCCTTCTCCAGACCAATCGAAGGCTAGGCCAAGTAACTCGATCTTTCCAAGAGGTGTGTGGCACAACTTTTGAAAAACCGCTAGGGGGAGAACTATTTGGTATTTTTCCGTAGCACTTTTCACCGTAATTGTCATAAGGTTGTTCTCTGCATCCTTAAGGATACGAGCGTTTTTACAGATGAAAGCAGGCTGAGGCCCAGTAAACCTGGCCTTTCCAAGAGTTGGTCCTAGAGACTACAAAGAAAGTGTTCCTTTAAGTATTATTCCACTGTGGTTTCACCATGATTTTCAGAACCCAAGCAGGTTTCTCACATTAGCGTAAGAATCCTGCCTGGTAGTTGAGATTTCGGGGTGGGGAGTAAGTGCGGGGTTTCTGGCAGCCCTGCCTTTGATTGGTTTACCTCCAGAGTTGGTAAGTGCATATTTGCGTGAGATGGGAAAAGTGTGGATCGTGCTTCAGATTTCCTCCTGACTCTTTTAAATCACAAGTATGTTGGTAATTATTTGCCATTTCAATAGCGTTTTGCACCGTATTAGTCATGAGGTCGGTCTCTGCATCCTTAAGCCTATGATGCTTTTCGCAGAGAAACCTCTGTTGAGGCCCAGGTAACTTGGTATTTCCCATACCTGGCACCGGAGCCTTGGAAGATAGGATTGTGTTCAGTATTATTTCACCATCCTTTACCCAGTGTTTCAAGAACGGGAGCCCTCTTTAACCGTTAGCGTAGGAATCGTTCTTTGGAGATGAGATATTTTTCTGGGGAGGCAAGTGCATGGCCTCTGTCCGTCCTGGGTTTGTTGGACTAGCGCCAGACACGAGAAGTGCGCCTTTGTGGGAGAGGTGAATAGTGCGGATCCTGTTTCAGTCTAAAGACTGAAACAGGATCCGCACTTTTCACCGTTCCTTTCAGAATCATTTGATTCATCAGCTAGGAACGGCGATTCCTTCTCCAGACCAATCGAAGGCTAGGCCAAGTAACTCGATCTTTCCAAGAGGTGTGTGGCACAACTTTTGAAAAACCGCTAGGGGGAGAACTATTTGGTATTTTTCCGTAGCACTTTTCACCGTAACTGTCATAAGGTTGGTCTCTGCATCCTTAAGCATATGAGCGTTTTCACAGACGAAAGCAGGCTGAGGCCTAGTAAACTTGGCCTTTCCAAGAGTTGGTCCTAGAGACTACAAAGAAAGTGTTCTTTTAAGTATTATTCCACTGGGGTTTCACCATGATTTTCAGAACCCGAGCAGGTTTCTCACATTAGCATAAGAATCCTGCCTGGTAGTTGAGATTTCTGGGTGGCGTGTAAGAGCGGGGATTCTGTCAGCCCTGCCTTTGATTGGGTTATCTCCAGAGTTGGTAAGTGCATATTTGCGTGAGATGGGAAAAGTGTGGATCGTGCTTCAGATTTCCTCCTGACCCTTTTAAATCACCAGTATGTTGGTAATCATTTGCCATTTCCATAGCGTTTTGAACCGTAGTAGTCATGAGGTCGGTCTCTGCATCCTGAAGCCTATGATGCTTTTCGCAGAGAAACCTTTGCTGAGGCCCAGGTAACTTGGTATTTTCCATACCTGGCACCAGAGCCTGGGAAAATAGGATTGTTTTCAGTATTATTTCACCATCCTTTACCCAGTGTTTCAAGATCGGGAGCCCTTTTCAACCGTTAGCTTAGGAATCCTTCTTTGGAGACGAGATATTTTTCTGGGGTGGCAAGTGCATGGCCTCTGTCCGTCCTGGGTTTGTTGGACAAGCGCCAGACACCAGAAGTGCGCCTTTGTGGGAGAGGTGAATAGTGCGGATCCTGTTTCAGTCTAAAGACTGAAACAGGATCCGCACTTTTCACCGTTCCTTTCAGAATCAGTTGATTCATCAGCTAGGAACGGCGATTCCTTGTCCAGACCAATCGAAGGCTAGGCCAAGTAACTCGATCTTTCCAAGAGGTGTGTGGCACAACTTTTGAAAAACCGCTAGGGGGAGAAGTATTTGGTATTTTTCCGTAGCACTTTTCACCGTAATTGTCATAAGGTTGGTCTCTGCATCCTTAAGCATATGAGCGTTTTCACAGACGAAAGCAGGCTGAGGCCCAGTAAACTTGGCATTTCCAAGAGTTGGTCCTAGAGACTACAAAGAAAGTGTTCTTTTAAGTATTATTCCACTGGGGTTTCACCATGATTTTCAGAACCCGAGCAGGTTTCTCACATTAGCATAAGAATCCTGCCTGGTAGTTCAGATTTCTGGGTGGCGTGTAAGAGCGGGGATTCTGTCAGCCCTGCCTTTGATTGGGTTATCTCCAGAGTTGGTAAGTGCATATTTGCGTGAGATGGGAAAAGTGTGGATCGTGCTTCAGATTTCCTCCTGACCCTTTTAAATCACCAGTATGTTGGTAATCATTTGCCATTTCCATAGCGTTTTGAACTGTAGTAGTCATGAGGTCGGTCTCTGCATCCTGAAGCCTATGATGCTTTTCGCAGAGAAACCTCTGCTGAGGCCCAGGTAACTTGGTATTTCCCATACCTGGCACCGGAGCCTTGAAAGATAGGGTTGTTTTCCGTATTATTTCACTATCCTTTACCCAGTGTTTCAAGAACGGGAGCCCTTTTCAACCGTTAGCGTAGGAATCCTTCTTTGGAGATGAGATATTTTTCTGGGGAGGCAAGTGCATGGCCTCTGTCCGTCCTGGGTTTGTTGGACTAGCGCCAGACACCAGAAGTGCGCCTTTGTGGGAAAGGTGAATAGTGCGGATCCTGTTTCAGTCTAAAGACTGAAACAGGATCCGCACTTTTCACCGTTCCTTTCAGAATCATTTGATTCATCAGCTAGGAACGGCGATTCCTTCTCCAGACCAATCGAAGGCTAGGCCAAGTAACTCGATCTTTCCAAGAGGTGTGTGGCACAACTTTTGAAAAAAAGCTAGGGGGAGAACTATTTGGTATTTTTCCGTAGCACTTTTCACCGTAATTGTCATAAGGTTGGTCTCTGCATCCTTAAAGATAGGAGCGTTTTTACAGATGAAAGAAGGCTGAGGCCCAGTAAACCTGGCCTTTCCAAGAGTTGGTCCTAGAGACTACAAAGAAAGTGTTCCTTTAAGTATTATTCCACTGTGGTTTCACCATGATTTTCAGAACCCAAGCAGGTTTCTCACATTAGCGTAAGAATCCTGCCTGGTAGTTGAGATTTCGGGGTGGGGAGTAAGTGCGGGACTTCTGGCAGCCCTGCCTTTGATTGGTTTACCTCCAGAGTTGGTAAGTGCATATTTGCGTGAGATGGGAAAAGTGTGGATCGTGCTTCAGATTTCCTCCTGACCCTTTTAAATCACCAGTATGTTGGTAATTATTTGCCATTTCCATAGCGTTTTGCACCGTAGTAGTCATGAGGTCGGTCTCTGCATCCTTAAGCCTATGATGCTTTTCGCAGAGAAACCTCTGTTGAGTCCAGGTAACTTGGTATTTCCCATACCTGGCACCGGAGCCTTGGAAGATAGGATTGTGTTCAGTATTATTTCACCATCCTTTACCCAGTGTTTCAAGAACGGGAGCCCTCTTCAACCGTTAGCGTAGGAATCCTTCTTTGGAGATGAGATATTTTTCTGGGGTGGCAAGTGCATGGCCTCTGTCCGTCCTGGGTTTGTTGGACTAGCGCCAGACACGAGAAGTGCGCCTTTGTGGGACAGGTGAATAGTGCGGATCCTGTTTCAGTCTTTAGACTGAAACAGGATCCGCACTTTTCACCGTTCCTTTAAGAATCATTTGATTCATCAGCTAGGAATGGCGATTGCTTCACCAGACCAATCGAAGGCTAGGCCAAAGTAACTCGATCTTTCCAAGAGGTGTGTGGCACAACTTTTTAAAGAACCGCTAAGTGGAGAACTATTTGGTATTTTTCCGAAGCACTTTTCACCGTAATTGTCATAAGGTTGGTCTCTGCATCCTTAAGGATACGAGCGTTTTTACAGATGAAAGCAGGCTGAGGCCCAGTAAACTTGGCCTTTCCAAGAGTTGGTCCTAGAGACTACAAAGAAAGTGTTCCTTTAAGTATTATTCCACTGTGGTTTCACCATGATTTTCAGAACCCAAGCAGGTTTCTCACATTAGCATAAGAATCCTGCCTGGTAGTTGAGATTTCGGGGTGGGGAGTTAGTGCGGGGCTTCTGGCAGCCCTGCCTTTGATTGGTTTACCTCCAGAGTTGGTAAGTGCATATTTGCGTGAGATGGGAAAAGTGTGGATCGTGCTTCAGATTTCCTCCTGACCCTTTTGAAATGACCAGTATGTTGGTAATTATTTGCCATTTCCATAGCGTTTTCACCGTAATAGTCAAGAGGTCGGTCTCTGCATCCTGAAGCCTATGATGCTTTTCGCAGAGAAACCTCTGCTGAGGCCCAGGTAACTTGGTATTTCCCATACCTGGCACCAGAGCCTGGGAAAATAGGATTGTTTTCAGTATTATTTCACCATCCTTTACCCAATGTTTCAAGAACGGGAGCCCTTTTCAACCGTTAGCTTAGGAATCCTTCTTTGGAGACGAGATATTTTTCTGGGGTGGCAAGTGCATGGCCTCTGTCCGTCCTGGGTTTGTTGGACTAGCGCCAGACACCAGAAGTGCACCTTTTTGGGAGAGGTGAATAGTGCGGATCCTGTTTCAGTCTAAGACTGAAACAGGATCCGCACTTTTCACCGTTCCTTTCAGAATCATTTGATTCATCAGCTAGGAACGGCGATTCCTTCTCCAGACCAATCGAAGGCTAGGCCAAGTAACTCGATCTTTCCAAGAGGTGTGTGGCACAACTTTTGAAACACCGCTAGGGGGAGAACTATTTGGTATTTTTCCATAGCACTTTTCACCGTAATTGTCATAAGGTTGGTCTCTGCATCCTTAAGCATATGAGCGTTTTCACAGACGAAAGCAGGCTGAGGCCCAGTAAACTTGGCATTTCCAAGAGTTGGTCCTAGAGACTACAAAGAAAGTGTTCTTTTAAGTATTATTCCACTGGGGTTTCACCATGATTTTCAGAACCCGAGCAGGTTTCTCACATTAGCATAAGAATCCTGCCTGGTAGTTGAGATTTCCGGGTGGCGTGTAAGAGCGGGGATCCTGTCAGCCCTGCCTTTGATTGGGTTATCTCGAGAGTTGGTAAGTGCATATTTGCGTGAGATGGGAAAAGTGTGGATCGTGCTTCAGATTTCCTCCTGACCCTTTTAAATCACCAGTATGTTGGTAATCATTTGCCATTTCCATAGCGTTTTGAACCGTAGTAGTCATGAGGTCGGTCTCTGCATCCTGAAGCCTATGATGCTTTTCGCAGAGAAACCTCTGCTGAGGCCCAGGTAACTTGGTATTTCCCATACCTGGCACCGGAGCCATGAAAGATAGGGTTGTTTTCAGTATTATTTCACTATCCTTTACCCAGTGTTTCAAGAACGGGAGCCCTTTTCAACCGTTAGCGTAGGAATCCTTCTTTGGAGATGAGATATTTTTCTGGGGTGGCAAGTGCATGGCCTCTGTCCGTCCTGGGTTTGTTGGACTAGCGCCAGACACGAGAAGTGCGCCTTTGTGGGAGAGGTGAATAGTGCGGATCCTGTTTCAGTCTAAAGACTGAAACAGGATCCGCACTTTTCACCGTTCCTTTCAGAATCATTTGATTCATCAGCTAGGAACGGCGATTCCTTCTCCAGACCAATCGAAGGCTAGGCCAAGTAACTCGATCTTTCCAAGAGGTGTGTGGCACAACTTTTGAAAAACCGCTAGGGGGAGAACTATTTGGTATTTTTCCGTAGCACTTTTCACCGTAATTGTCATAAGGTTGGTCTCTGCATCCTTAAGGATACGAGCGTTTTTACAGATGAAAGCAGGCTGAGGCCCAGTAAACCTGGCATTTCCAAGAGTTGGTCCTAGAGACTACAAAGAAAGTGTTCCTTTAAGTATTATTCCACTGTGGTTTCACCATGATTTTCAGAACCCAAGCAGGTTTCTCACATTAGCGTAAGAATCCTGCCTGGTAGTTGAGATTTCGGGGTGGGGAGTAAGTGCGGGGTTTCTGGCAGCCCTGCCTTTGATTGGTTTACCTCCAGAGTTGGTAAGTGCATATTTGCGTGAGATGGGAAAAGTGTGGATCGTGCTTCAGATTTCCTCCTGACTCTTTTAAATCACAAGTATGTTGGTAATTATTTGCCATTTCCATAGCGTTTTGCACCGTATTAGTCATGAGGTCGGTCTCTGCATCCTTAAGCCTATGATGCTTTTCGCAGAGAAACCTCTGTTGAGGCCCAGGTAACTTGGTATTTCCCATACCTGGCACCGGAGCCTTGGAAGATAGGATTGTGTTCAGTATTATTTCACCATCCTTTACCCAGTGTTTCAAGAACGGGAGC
This sequence comes from Lemur catta, assembly GCF_020740605.2. Classification (NCBI taxonomy): domain Eukaryota; kingdom Metazoa; phylum Chordata; class Mammalia; order Primates; family Lemuridae; genus Lemur; species Lemur catta. The sequence continues at coordinate 28,568,153 of NC_059155.1, read as the reverse complement.
CCTCTTCAACCGTTAGCGTAGGAGTCCTTCTTTGGAGATGAGATATTTTTCTGGAGTGGCAAGTGCATGGCCTCTGTCCGTCCTGGGTTTGTTGGACTAGCGCCAGACACGAGAAGTGCGCCTTTGAGGGAGAGGTGAATAGTGCGGATCCTGTTTCAGTCTAAAGACTGAAACAGGATCCGCACTTTTCACCGTTCCTTTCAGAATCATTTGATTCATCAGCTAGGAACGGCGATTCCTTCTCCAGACCAGTCGAAGGCTAGGCCAAGTACCTCGATCTTTCCAAGAGGTGTGTGGCACAACTTTTGAAAAACCGCTAGGGGGAGAACTATTTGGTATTTTTCCGTAGCACTTTTCACCGTAATTGTCATAAGGTTGGTCTCTGCATCCTTAAGCATATGAGCGTTTTCACAGACGAAAGCAGGCTGAGGCCCAGTAAACTTGGCCTTTCCAAGAGTTGGTCCTAGAGACTACAAAGAAAGTGTTCTTTTAAGTATTATTCCACTGGGGTTTCACCATGATTTTCAGAAACCGAGCAGGTTTCTCACATTAGCATAAGAATCCTGCCTGGTAGTTGAGATTTCTGGGTGGCGTGTAAGAGCGGGGACCTGTCAGCCCTGCCTTTGATTGGGTTATCTCCAGAGTTGGTAAGTGCATATTTGCGTGAGATGGGAAAAGTGTGGATCGTGCTTCAGATTTCCTCCTGACCCTTTTGAAATGACCAGTATGTTGGTAATTATTTGCCATTTCCATAGCGTTTTCACCGTAATAGTGAAGAGGTTGGTCTCTGCATCCTGAAGCCTATGATGCTTTTCGCAGAGAAACCTCTGCTGAGGCCCAGGTAACTTGGTATTTCCCATACCTGGCACCAGAGCCTGGGAAAATAGGATTGTTTTCAGTATTATTTCACCATCCTTTACCCAGTGTTTCAAGAACGGGAGCCCTTTTCAACCGTTAGCGTAGGAATCCTTCTTTGGAGACGAGATATTTTTCTGGGGTGGCAACTGCATGGCCTCTGTCCGTCCTGGGTTTGTTGGACTAGCGCCAGAAACGAGAAGTGCGCCTTTGTGGGAGAGGTGAATAGTGCGGATCCTGTTTCAGTCTAAAGACTGAAACAGGATCCGCACTTTTCACCGTTCCTTTCAGAATCATTTGATTCATCAGCTAGGAACGGCGATTCCTTCTCCAGACCAATCGAAGGCTAGGCCAAGTAACTCGATCTTTCCAAGAGGTGTGTGGCACAACTTTTGAAAAACCGCTAGGGGGAGAACTATTTGGTATTTTTCCGTAGCACTTTTCACCGTAATTGTCATAAGGTTGGTCTCTGCATCCTTAAGCATATGAGCGTTTTCACAGACGAAAGCAGGCTGAGGCCCAGTAAACTTGGCCTTTCCAAGAGTTGGTCCTAGAGACTACAAAGAAAGTGTTCTTTTAAGTATTATTCCACTGGGGTTTCACCATGATTTTCAGAATCCGAGCAGGTTTCTCACATTAGCATAAGAATCCTGCCTGGTAGATGAGATTTCTGGGTGGCGTGTAAGAGCGGAGATTCTGTCAGCCCTGCCTTTGATTGGGTTATCTCCAGAGTTGGTAAGTGCATATTTGCGTGAGATGGGAAAAGTGTGGATCGTGCTTCAGATTTCCTCCTGACCCTTTTAAATCACCAGTATGTTGGTAATCATTTGCCATTTCCATAGCGTTTTGAACCGTAGTAGTCATGAGGTCGGTCTCTGCATCCTGAAGCCTATGATGCTTTTCACAGTGAAACCTCTGCTGAGGCCCAGGTAACGTGGTATTTCCCATACCTGGCACCGGAGCCTTGAAACATAGGGTTGTTTTCAGTATTATTTCACCATCCTTTACCCAGTGTTTCAAGAACGGGAGCACTTTTCAACCGTTAGCGTAGGAATCCTTCTTTGGAGATGAGATATTTTTCTGGGGTGGCAAGTGCATGGCCTCTGTCCGTCCTGGGTTTGTTGGACTAGCGCCAGACACCAGAAGTGCGCCTTTGTGGGAGAGGTGAATAGTGCGGATCCTGTTTCAGTCTAAAGACTGAAACAGGATCCGCACTTTTCACCGTTCCTTTCAGAATCATTTGATTCATCAGCTAGGTATGGCGATTCCTTCTCCAGACCAATCGAAGGCTAGGCCAAGTAACTCGATCTTTCCAAGAGGTGTGTGGCACAACTTTTGAAAAACCGCTAGGGGGAGAACTATTTGGTATTTTTCCGTAGCACTTTTCACCGTAATTGTCATAAGGTTGGTCTCTGCATCCTTAAGGATAGGAGCGTTTTTACAGATGAAAGCAGGCTGAGGCCCAGTAAACCTGGCCTTTCCAAGAGTTGGTCCTAGAGACTACAAAGAAAGTGTTCCTTTAAGTATTATTCCACTGTGGTTTCACCATGATTTTCAGAACCCAAGCAGGTTTCTCACATTAGCGTAAGAATCCTGCCTGGTAGTTGAGATTTCGGTGTGGGGAGTAAGTGCGGGACTTCTGGCAGCCCTGCCTTTGATTGGTTTACCTCCAGAGTTGGTAAGTGCATATTTGCGTGAGATGGGAAAAGTGTGGATCGTGCTTCAGATTTCCTCCTGACCCTTTTAAATCACCAGTATGTTGGTAATTATTTGCCATTTCCATAGCGTTTTGCACCGTAGTAGTCATGAGGTCGGTCTCTGCATCCTTAAGCCTATGATGCTTTTCGCAGAGAAACCTCTGTTGAGGCCAGGTAACTTGGTATTTCCCATACCTGGCACCGGAGCCTTTGAAGATAGGATTGTGTTCAGTATTATTTCACCATCCTTTACCCAGTGTTTCAAGAACGGGAGCCCTCTTCAAACGTTAGCGTAGGAATCCTTCTTTGGAGATGAGATATTTTTCTGGGGTGGCAAGTGCATGGCCTCTGTCCGTCCTGGGTTTGTTGGACTAGCGCCAGACACGAGAAGTGCGCCTTTGTGGGACAGGTGAATAGTGCGGATCCTGTTTCAGTCTTTAGACTGAAACAGGATCCGCACTTTTCACCGTTCCTTTAAGAATCATTTGATTCATCAGCTAGGAATGGCGATTGCTTCACCAGACCAATCGAAGGCTAGGCCAAAGTAACTCGATCTATCCAAGAGGTGTGTGGCACAACTTTTTAAAGAACCGCTAAGTGGAGAACTATTTGGTATTTTTCCGAAGCACTTTTCACCGTAATTGTCATAAGGTTGGTCTCTGCATCCTTAAGGATACGAGCGTTTTTACAGAAGAAAGCAGGCTGAGGCCCAGTAAACTTGGCCTTTCCAAGAGTTGGTCCTAGAGACTACAAAGAAAGTGTTCCTTTAAGTATTATTCCACTGTGGTTTCACCATGATTTTCAGAACCCAAGCAGGTTTCTCACATTAGCATAAGAATCCTGCCTGGTAGTTGAGATTTCGGGGTGGGGAGTTAGTGCGGGGCTTCTGGCAGCCCTGCCTTTGATTGGTTTACCTCCAGAGTTGGTAAGTGCATATTTGCGTGAGATGGGAAAAGTGTGGATCGTGCTTCAGATTTCCTCCTGACCCTTTTGAAATGACCAGTATGTTGGTAATTATTTGCCATTTCCATAGCGTTTTCACCGTAATAGTCAAGAGGTCGGTCTCTGCATCCTGAAGCCTATGATGCTTTTCGCAGAGAAACCTCTGCTGAGGCCCAGGTAATTTGGTATTTCCCATACCTGGCACCAGAGCCTGGGAAAATAGGATTGTTTTCAGTATTATTTCACCATCCTTTACCCAATGTTTCAAGAACGGGAGCCCTTTTCAACCGTTAGCTTAGGAATCCTTCTTTGGAGACGAGATATTTTTCTGGGGTGGCAAGTGCATGGCCTCTGTCCGTCCTGGGTTTGTTGGACTAGCGCCAGACACCAGAAGTGCACCTTTTTGGGAGAGGTGAATAGTGCGGATCCTGTTTCAGTCTAAGACTGAAACAGGATCCGCACTTTTCACCGTTCCTTTCAGAATCATTTGATTCATCAGCTAGGAACGGCGATTCCTTCTCCAGACCAATCGAAGGCTAGGCCAAGTAACTCGATCATTCCAAGAGGTGTGTGGCACAACTTTTGAAAAAACGCTAGGGGGAGAACTATTTGGTATTTTTCCGTAGCACTTTTCACCGTAATTGTCATAAGGTTGGTCTCTGCATCCTTAAGCATATGAGCGTTTTCACAGACGAAAGCAGGCTGAGGCCCAGTAAACTTGGCATTTCCAAGAGTTGGTCCTAGAGACTACAAAGAAAGTGTTCTTTTAAGTATTATTCCACTGGGGTTTCACCATGATTTTCAGAACCCGAGCAGGTTTCTCACATTAGCATAAGAATCCTGCCTGGTAGTTGAGATTTCTGGGTGGCGTGTAAGAGCGGGGATCCTGTCAGCCCTGCCTTTGATTGGGTTATCTCCAGAGTTGGTAAGTGCATATTTGCGTGAGATGGGAAAAGTGTGGATCGTGCTTCAGATTTCCTCCTGACCCTTTTAAATCACCAGTATGTTGGTAATCATTTGCCATTTCCATAGCGTTTTGAACCGTAGTAGTCATGAGGTCGGTCTCTGCATCCTGAAGCCTATGATGCTTTTCGCAGAGAAACCTCTGCTGAGGCCCAGGTAACTTGGTATTTCCCATACCTGGCACCGGAGCCATGAAAGATAGGGTTGTTTTCAGTATTATTTCACTATCCTTTACCCAGTGTTTCAAGAACGGGAGCCCTTTTCAACCGTTAGCGTAGGAATCCTTCTTTGGAGATGAGATATTTTTCTGGGGTGGCAAGTGCATGGCCTCTGTCCGTCCTGGGTTTGTTGGACTAGCGCCAGACACGAGAAGTGCGCCTTTGTGGGAGAGGTGAATAGTGCGGATCCTGTTTCAGTCTAAAGACTGAAACAGGATCCGCACTTTTCACCGTTCCTTTCAGAATCATTTGATTCATCAGCTAGGAACGGCGATTCCTTCTCCAGACCAATCGAAGGCTAGGCCAAGTAACTCGATCTTTCCAAGAGGTGTGTGGCACAACTTTTGAAAAACCGCTAGGGGGAGAACTATTTGGTATTTTTCCGTAGCACTTTTCACCGTAATTGTCATAAGGTTGGTCTCTGCATCCTTAAGGATACGAGCGTTTTTACAGATGAAAGCAGGCTGAGGCCCAGTAAACCTGGCATTTCCAAGAGTTGGTCCTAGAGACTACAAAGAAAGTGTTCCTTTAAGTATTATTCCACTGTGGTTTCACCATGATTTTCAGAACCCAAGCAGGTTTCTCACATTAGCGTAAGAATCCTGCCTGGTAGTTGAGATTTCGGGGTGGGGAGTAAGTGCGGGGTTTCTGGCAGCCCTGCCTTTGATTGGTTTACCTCCAGAGTTGGTAAGTGCATATTTGCGTGAGATGGGAAAAGTGTGGATCGTGCTTCAGATTTCCTCCTGACTCTTTTAAATCACAAGTATGTTGGTAATTATTTACCATTTCCATAGCGTTTTGCACCGTATTAGTCATGAGGTCGGTCTCTGCATCCTTAAGCCTATGATGCTTTTCGCAGAGAAACCTCTGTTGAGGCCCAGGTAACTTGGTATTTCCCATACCTGGCACCGGAGCCTTGGAAGATAGGATTGTGTTCAGTATTATTTCACCATCCTTTACCCAGTGTTTCAAGAACGGGAGCCCTCTTCAACCGTTAGCGTAGGAGTCCTTCTTTGGAGATGAGATATTTTTCTGGGGTGGCAAGTGCATGGCCTCTGTCCGTCCTGGGTTTGTTGGACTAGCGCCAGACACGAGAAGTGCGCCTTTGAGGGAGAGGTGAATAGTGCGGATCCTGTTTCAGTCTAAAGACTGAAACAGGATCCGCACTTTTCACCGTTCCTTTCAGAATCATTTGATTCATCAGCTAGGAACGGCGATTCCTTCTCCAGACCAATCGAAGGCTAGGCCAAGTAACTCGATCTTTCCAAGAGGTGTGTGGCACAACTTTTGAAAAACCGCTAGGGGGAGAACTATTTGGTATTTTTCCGTAGCACTTTTCACCGTAATTGTCATAAGGTTGGTCTCTGCATCCTTAAGCATATGAGCGTTTTCACAGACGAAAGCAGGCTGAGGCCCAGTAAACTTGGCCTTTCCAAGAGTTGGTCCTAGAGACTACAAAGAAAGTGTTCTTTTAAGTATTATTCCACTGGGGTTTCACCATGATTTTCAGAAACCGAGCAGGTTTCTCACATTAGCATAAGAATCCTGCCTGGTAGTTGAGATTTCTGGGTGGCGTGTAAGAGCGGGGATCCTGTCAGCCCTGCCTTTGATTGGGTTATCTCCAGAGTTGGTAAGTGCATATTTGCGTGAGATGGGAAAAGTGTGGATCGTGCTTCAGATTTCCTCCTGACCCTTTTAAATCACCAGTATGTTGGTAATCATTTGCCATTTCCATAGCGTTTTGAACCGTAGTAGTCATGAGGTCGGTCTCTGCATCCTGAAGCCTATGATGCTTTTCGCAGAGAAACCTCTGCTGAGGCCCAGGTAACTTGGTATTTCCCATACCTGGCACCGGAGCCATGAAAGATAGGGTTGTTTTCAGTATTATTTCACTATCCTTTACCCAGTGTTTCAAGAACGGGAGCCCTTTTCAACCGTTAGCGTAGGAATCCTTCTTTGGAGATGAGATATTTTTCTGGGGTGGCAAGTGCATGGCCTCTGTCCGTCCTGGGTTTGTTGGACTAGCGCCAGACACGAGAAGTGCGCCTTTGTGGGAGAGGTGAATAGTGCGGATCCTGTTTCAGTCTAAAGACTGAAACAGGATCCGCACTTTTCACCGTTCCTTTCAGAATCATTTGATTCATCAGCTAGGAACGGCGATTCCTTCTCCAGACCAATCGAAGGCTAGGCCAAGTAACTCGATCTTTCCAAGAGGTGTGTGGCACAACTTTTGAAAAACCGCTAGGGGGAGAACTATTTGGTATTTTTCCGTAGCACTTTTCACCGTAATTGTCATAAGGTTGGTCTCTGCATCCTTAAGGATACGAGCGTTTTTACAGATGAAAGCAGGCTGAGGCCCAGTAAACCTGGCATTTCCAAGAGTTGGTCCTAGAGACTACAAAGAAAGTGTTCCTTTAAGTATTATTCCACTGTGGTTTCACCATGATTTTCAGAACCCAAGCAGGTTTCTCACATTAGCGTAAGAATCCTGCCTGGTAGTTGAGATTTCGGGGTGGGGAGTAAGTGCGGGGTTTCTGGCAGCCCTGCCTTTGATTGGTTTACCTCCAGAGTTGGTAAGTGCATATTTGCGTGAGATGGGAAAAGTGTGGATCGTGCTTCAGATTTCCTCCTGACTCTTTTAAATCACAAGTATGTTGGTAATTATTTACCATTTCCATAGCGTTTTGCACCGTATTAGTCATGAGGTCGGTCTCTGCATCCTTAAGCCTATGATGCTTTTCGCAGAGAAACCTCTGTTGAGGCCCAGGTAACTTGGTATTTCCCATACCTGGCACCGGAGCCTTGGAAGATAGGATTGTGTTCAGTATTATTTCACCATCCTTTACCCAGTGTTTCAAGAACGGGAGCCCTCTTCAACCGTTAGCGTAGGAGTCCTTCTTTGGAGATGAGATATTTTTCTGGGGTGGCAAGTGCATGGCCTCTGTCCGTCCTGGGTTTGTTGGACTAGCGCCAGACACGAGAAGTGCGCCTTTGAGGGAGAGGTGAATAGTGCGGATCCTGTTTCAGTCTAAAGACTGAAACAGGATCCGCACTTTTCACCGTTCCTTTCAGAATCATTTGATTCATCAGCTAGGAACGGCGATTCCTTCTCCAGACCAATCGAAGGCTAGGCCAAGTAACTCGATCTTTCCAAGAGGTGTGTGGCACAACTTTTGAAAAACCGCTAGGGGGAGAACTATTTGGTATTTTTCCGTAGCACTTTTCACCGTAATTGTCATAAGGTTGGTCTCTGCATCCTTAAGCATATGAGCGTTTTCACAGACGAAAGCAGGCTGAGGCCCAGTAAACTTGGCCTTTCCAAGAGTTGGTCCTAGAGACTACAAAGAAAGTGTTCTTTTAAGTATTATTCCACTGGGGTTTCACCATGATTTTCAGAAACCGAGCAGGTTTCTCACATTAGCATAAGAATCCTGCCTGGTAGTTGAGATTTCTGGGTGGCGTGTAAGAGCGGGGACCTGTCAGCCCTGCCTTTGATTGGGTTATCTCCAGAGTTGGTAAGTGCATATTTGCGTGAGATGGGAAAAGTGTGGATCGTGCTTCAGATTTCCTCCTGACCCTTTTGAAATGACCAGTATGTTGGTAATTATTTGCCATTTCCATAGCGTTTTCACCGTAATACTCAAGAGGTTGGTCTCTGCATCCTGAAGCCTATGATGCTTTTCGCAGAGAAACCTCTGCTGAGGCCCAGGTAACTTGGTATTTCCCATACCTGGCACCAGAGCCTGGGAAAATAGGATTGTTTTCAGTATTATTTCACCATCCTTTACCCAGTGTTTCAAGAACGGGAGCCCTTTTCAACCGTTAGCGTAGGAATCCTTCTTTGGAGACGAGATATTTTTCTGGGGTGGCAACTGCATGGCCTCTGTCCGTCCTGGGTTTGTTGGACTAGCGCCAGAAACGAGAAGTGCGCCTTTGTGGGAGAGGTGAATAGTGCGGATCCTGTTTCAGTCTAAAGACTGAAACAGGATCCGCACTTTTCACCGTTCCTTTCAGAATCATTTGATTCATCAGCTAGGAACGGCGATTCCTTCTCCAGACCAATCGAAGGCTAGGCCAAGTAACTCGATCTTTCCAAGAGGTGTGTGGCACAACTTTTGAAAAACCGCTAGGGGGAGAACTATTTGGTATTTTTCCGTAGCACTTTTCACCGTAATTGTCATAAGGTTGGTCTCTGCATCCTTAAGCATATGAGCGTTTTCACAGACGAAAGCAGGCTGAGGCCCAGTAAACTTGGCATTTCCAAGAGTTGGTCCTAGAGACTACAAAGAAAGTGTTCTTTTAAGTATTATTCCACTGGGGTTTCACCATGATTTTCAGAATCCGAGCAGGTTTCTCACATTAGCATAAGAATCCTGCCTGGTAGATGAGATTTCTGGGTGGCGTGTAAGAGCGGAGATTCTGTCAGCCCTGCCTTTGATTGGGTTATCTCCAGAGTTGGTAAGTGCATATTTGCGTGAGATGGGAAAAGTGTGGATCGTGCTTCAGGTTTCCTCCTGACCCTTTTAAATCACCAGTATGTTGGTAATCATTTGCCATTTCCATAGCGTTTTGAACCGTAGTAGTCATGAGGTCGGTCTCTGCATCCTGAAGCCTATGATGCTTTTCACAGTGAAACCTCTGCTGAGGCCCAGGTAACGTGGTATTTCCCATACCTGGCACCGGAGCCTTGAAACATAGGGTTGTTTTCAGTATTATTTCACTATCCTTTACCCAGTGTTTCAAGAACGGGAGCACTTTTCAACCGTTAGCGTAGGAATCCTTCTTTGGAGATGAGATATTTTTCTGGGGTGGCAAGTGCATGGCCTCTGTCCGTCCTGGGTTTGTTGGACTAGCGCCAGACACCAGAAGTGCGCCTTTGTGGGAGAGGTGAATAGTGCGGATCCTGTTTCAGTCTAAAGACTGAAACAGGATCCGCACTTTTCACCGTTCCTTTCAGAATCATTTGATTCATCAGCTAGGTATGGCGATTCCTTCTCCAGACCAATCGAAGGCTAGGCCTAGTAACTCGATCTTTCCAAGAGGTGTGTGGCACAACTTTTGAAAAACCGCTAGGGGGAGAACTATTTGGTATTTTTCCGTAGCACTTTTCGCCGTAATTGTCATAAGGTTGGTCTCTGCATCCTTAAGGATAGGAGCGTTTTTACAGATGAAAGCAGGCTGAGGCCCAGTAAACCTGGCCTTTCCAAGAGTTGGTCCTAGAGACTACAAAGAAAGTGTTCCTTTAAGTATTATTCCACTGTGGTTTCACCATGATTTTCAGAACCCAAGCAGGTTTCTCACATTAGCGTAAGAATCCTGCCTGGTAGTTGAGATTTCGGGGTGGGGAGTAAGTGCGGGGTTTCTGGCAGCCCTGCCTTTGATTGGTTTACCTCCAGAGTTGGTAAGTGCATATTTGCGTGAGATGGGAAAAGTGTGGATCGTGCTTCAGATTTCCTCCTGACTCTTTTAAATCACAAGTATGTTGGTAATTATTTGCCATTTCCATAGCGTTTTGCACCGTAGTAGTCATGAGGTCGGTCTCTGCATCCTTAAGCCTATGATGCTTTTCGCAGAGAAACCTCTGTTGAGGCCCAGGTAACTTGGTATTTCCCATACCTGGCACCGGAGCCTTGGAAGATAGGATTGTGTTCAGTATTATTTCACCATCCTTTACCCAGTGTTTCAAGAACGGGAGCCCTCTTCAACCGTTAGCGTAGGAATCGTTCTTTGGAGATGAGATATTTTTCTGGGGTGGCAAGTGCATGGCCTCTGTCCGTCCTGGGTTTGTTGGACTAGCGCCAGACACGAGAAGTGCGCCTTTGTGGGAGAGGTGAATAGTGCGGATCCTGTTTCAGTCTAAAGACTGAAACAGGATCCGCACTTTTCACCGTTCCTTTCAGAATCATTTGATTCATCAGCTAGGAACGGCGATTCCTTCTCCAGACCAATCGAAGGCTAGGCCAAGTAACTCGATCTTTCCAAGAGGTGTGTGGCACAACTTTTGAAAAACCGCTAGGGGGAGAACTATTTGGTATTTTTCCGTAGCACTTTTCACCGTAACTGTCATAAGGTTGGTCTCTGCATCCTTAAGCATATGAGCGTTTTCACAGACGAAAGCAGGCTGAGGCCAAGTAAACTTGGCCTTTCCAAGAGTTGGTCCTAGAGACTACAAAGAAAGTGTTCTTTTAAGTATTATTCCACTGGGGTTTCACCATGATTTTCAGAACCCGAGCAGGTTTCTCACATTAGCATAAGAATCCTGCCTGGTAGTTCAGATTTCTGGGTGGCGTGTAAGAGCGGGGATTCTGTCAGCCCTGCCTTTGATTGGGTTATCTCCAGAGTTGGTAAGTGCATATTTGCGTGAGATGGGAAAAGTGTGGATCGCGCTTCAGATTTCCTCCTGACCCTTTTAAATCACCAGTATGTTGGTAATCATTTGCCATTTCCATACCGTTTTGAACCGTAGTAGTCATGAGGTCGGTCTCTGCATCCTGAAGCCTATGATGCTTTTCGCAGAGAAACCTTTGCTGAGGCCCAGGTAACTTGGTATTTTCCATACCTGGCACCGGAGCCTTGAAAGATAGGGTTGTTTTCAGTATTATTTCACTATCCTTTACCCAGTGTTTCAAGAACGGGAGCCCTTTTAAACCGTTAGCGTAGGAATCCTTCTTTGGAGATGAGATATTTTTCTGGGGTGGCAAGTGCATGGCCTCTGTCCGTCCTGGGTTTGTTGGACTAGCGCCAGACACCAGAAGTGCGCCTTTGTGGGAAAGGTGAATAGTGCGGATCCTGTTTCAGTCTAAAGACTGAAACAGGATCCGCACTTTTCACCGTTCCTTTCAGAATCATTTGATTCATCAGCTAGGAACGGCGATTCCTTCTCCAGACCAATCGAAGGCTAGGCCAAGTAACTCGATCTTTCCAAGAGGTGTGTGGCACAACTTTTGAAAAACCGCTAGGGGGAGAACTATTTGGTATTTTTCCGTAGCACTTTTCACCGTAATTGTCATAAGGTTGGTCTCTGCATCCTTAAGGATACGAGCGTTTTTACAGATGAAAGCAGGCTGAGGCCCAGTAAACTAGGCCTATCCAAGAGTTGGTCCTAGAGACTACAAAGAAAGTGTTCCTTTAAGTATTATTCCACTGTGGTTTCACCATGATTTTCAGAACCCAAGCAGGTTTCTCACATTAGCGTAAGAATCCTGCCTGGTAGTTGAGATTTCGGGGTGGGGAGTAAGTGCGGGGCTTCTGGCAGCCCTGCCTTTGATTGGTTTACCTCCAGAGTTGGTAAGTGCATATTTGCGTGAGATGGGAAAAGTGTGGATCGTGCTTCAGATTTCCTCCTGACCCTTTTAAATCACCAGTATGTTGGTAATTATTTGCCATTTCCATAGCGTTTTGCACCGTAGTAGTCATGAGGTCGGTCTCTGCATCCTTAAGCCTATGATGCTTTTCGCAGAGAAACCTCTGTTGAGGCAAAGGTAACTTGGTATTTCCCATACCTGGCACCGGAGCCTTGGAAGATAGGATTGTGTTCAGTATTATTTCACCATCCTTTCCCCAGTGTTTCAAGAACGGGAGCCCTCTTCAACCGTTAGCGTAGGAATCCTTCTTTGGAGATGAGATATTTTTCTGGGGTGGCAAGTGCATGGCCTCTGTCCGTCCTGGGTTTGTTGGACTAGCGCCAGACACCAGAAGTGCGCCTTTGTGGGAGAGGTGAATAGTGCGGATCCTGTTTCAGTCTAAAGACTGAAACAGGATCCGCACTTTTCACCGTTCCTTTCAGAATCATTTGATTCATCAGCTAGGTATGGCGATTCCTTCTCCAGACCAATCGAAGGCTAGGCCAAGTAACTCGATCTTTCCAAGAGGTGTGTGGCACAACTTTTGAAAAACCGCTAGGGGGAGAACTATTTGGTATTTTTCCGTAGCACTTTTCACCGTAATTGTCATAAGGTTGGTCTCTGCATCCTTAAGGATACGAGCGTTTTTACAGATGAAAGCAGGCTGAGGCCCAGTAAACCTGGCCTTTCCAAGAGTTGGTCCTAGAGACTACAAAGAAAGTGTTCCTTTAAGTATTATTCCACTGTGGTTTCACCATGATTTTCAGAACCCAAGCAGGTTTCTCACATTAGCGTAAGAATCCTGCCTGGTAGTTGAGATTTCGGGGTGGGGAGTAAGTGCGGGGTTTCTGGCAGCCCTGCCTTTGATTGGTTTACCTCCAGAGTTGGTAAGTGCATATTTGCGTGAGATGGGAAAAGTGTGGATCGTGCTTCAGATTTCCTCCTGACTCTTTTAAATCACAAGTATGTTGGTAATTATTTGCCATTTCCATAGCGTTTTGCACCGTAGTAGTCATGAGGTCGGTCTCTGCATCCTTAAGTCTATGATGCTTTTCGCAGAGAAACCTCTGTTGAGGCCCAGGTAACTTGGTATTTCCCATACCTGGCACCGGAGCCTTGGAAGATAGGATTGTGTTCAGTATTATTTCACCATCCTTTACCCAGTGTTTCAAGAACGGGAGCCCTCTTCAACCGTTAGCGTAGGAATCGTTCTTTGGAGATGAGATATTTTTCTGGGGTGGCAAGTGCATGGCCTCTGTCCGTCCTGGGTTTGCTGGACTAGCGCCAGACACGAGAAGTGCGCCTTTGTGGGAGAGGTGAATAGTGCGGATCCTGTTTCAGTCTAAAGACTGAAACAGGATCCGCACTTTTCACCGTTCCTTTCAGAATCATTTGAGTCATCAGCTAGGAACGGCGATTCCTTCTCCAGACCAATCGAAGGCTAGGCCAAGTAACTCGATCTTTCCAAGAGGTGTGTGGCACAACTTTTGAAAAACCGCTAGGGGGAGAACTATTTGGTATTTTTCCGTAGCACTTTTCACCGTAACTGTCATAAGGTTGGTCTCTGCATCCTTAAGCATATGAGCGTTTTCACAGACGAAAGCAGGCTGAGGCCAAGTAAACTTGGCCTTTCCAAGAGTTGGTCCTAGAGACTACAAAGAAAGTGTTCTTTTAAGTATTATTCCACTGGGGTTTCACCATGATTTTCAGAACCCGAGCAGGTTTCTCACATTAGCATAAGAATCCTGCCTGGTAGTTCAGATTTCTGGGTGGCGTGTAAGAGCGGGGATTCTGTCAGCCCTGCCTTTGATTGGGTTATCTCCAGAGTTGGTAAGTGCATATTTGCGTGAGATGGGAAAAGTGTGGATCGCGCCTCAGATTTCCTCCTGACCCTTTTAAATCACCAGTATGTTGGTAATCATTTGCCATTTCCATACCGTTTTGAACCGTAGTAGTCATGAGGTCGGTCTCTGCATCCTGAAGCCTATGATGCTTTTCGCAGAGAAACCTTTGCTGAGGCCCAGGTAACTTGGTATTTTCCATACCTGGCACCGGAGCCTTGAAAGATAGGGTTGTTTTCAGTATTATTTCACTATCCTTTACCCAGTGTTTCAAGAACGGGAGCCCTTTTAAACCGTTAGCGTAGGAATCCTTCTTTGGAGATGAGATATTTTTCTGGGGTGGCAAGTGCATGGCCTCTGTCCGTCCTGGGTTTGTTGGACTAGAGCCAGACACCAGAAGTGCGCCTTTGTGGGAAAGGTGAATAGTGCGGATCCTGTTTCAGTCTAAAGACTGAAACAGGATCCGCACTTTTCACCGTTCCTTTCAGAATCATTTGATTCATCAGCTAGGAACGGCGATTCCTTCTCCAGACCAATCGAAGGCTAGGCCAAGTAACTCGATCTTTCCAAGAGGTGTGTGGCACAACTTTTGAAAAACCGCTAGGGGGAGAACTATTTGGTATTTTTCCGTAGCACTTTTCACCGTAATTGTCATAAGGTTGGTCTCTGCATCCTTAAGGATACGAGCGTTTTTACAGATGAAAGCAGGCTGAGGCCCAGTAAACTAGGCCTATCCAAGAGTTGGTCCTAGAGACTACAAAGAAAGTGTTCCTTTAAGTATTATTCCACTGTGGTTTCACCATGATTTTCAGAACCCAAGCAGGTTTCTCACATTAGCGTAAGAATCCTGCCTGGTAGTTGAGATTTCGGGGTGGGGAGTAAGTGCGGGGCTTCTGGCAGCCCTGCCTTTGATTGGTTTACCTCCAGAGTTGGTAAGTGCATATTTGCGTGAGATGGGAAAAGTGTGGATCGTGCTTCAGATTTCCTCCTGACCCTTTTAAATCACCAGTATGTTGGTAATTATTTGCCATTTCCATAGCGTTTTGCACCGTAGTAGTCATGAGGTCGGTCTCTGCATCCTTAAGCCTATGATGCTTTTCGCAGAGAAACCTCTGTTGAGGCAAAGGTAACTTGGTATTTCCCATACCTGGCACCGGAGCCTTGGAAGATAGGATTGTGTTCAGTATTATTTCACCATCCTTTCCCCAGTGTTTCAAGAACGGGAGCCCTCTTCAACCGTTAGCGTAGGAATCCTTCTTTGGAGATGAGATATTTTTCTGGGGTGGCAAGTGCATGGCCTCTGTCCGTCCTGGGTTTGTTGGACTAGCGCCAGACACGAGAAGTGCGCCTTTGTGGGAGAGGTGAATAGTGCGGATCCTGTTTCAGTCTAAAGACTGAAACAGGATCCGCACTTTTCACCGTTCCTTTCAGAATCATTTGATTCATCAGCTAGGAACGGCGATTCCTTCTCCAGACCAATCGAAGGCTAGGCCAAGTAACTCGATCTTTCCAAGAGGTGTGTGGCACAACTTTTGAAAAACCGCTAGGGGGAGAACTATTTGGTATTTTTCCGTAGCACTTTTCACCGTAATTGTCATAAGGTTGGTCTCTGCATCCTTAAGCATATGAGCGTTTTCACAGACGAAAGCAGGCTGAGGCCAAGTAAACTTGGCATTTACAAGAGTTGGTCCTAGAGACTACAAAGAAAGTGTTCTTTTAAGTATTATTCCACTGGAGTTTCACCATGATTTTCAGAACCCGAGCAGGTTTCTCACATTAGCATAAGAATCCTGCCTGGTAGTTGATATTTCTGGGTGGCGTGTAAGAGCGGGGATCCTGTCAGCCCTGCCTTTGATTGGGTTATCTCCAGAGTTGGTAAGTGCATATTTGCGTGAGATGGGAAAAGTGTGGATCGTGCTTCAGATTTCCTCCTGACCCTTTTGAAATGACCAGTATGTTGGTAATTATTTGCCATTTCCATAGCGTTTTCACCGTAATAGTCAAGAGGTCGGTCTCTGCATCCTGAAGCCTATGATGCTTTTCGCAGAGAAACCTCTGCTGAGGCCCAGGTAACTTGGTATTTCCCATACCTGGCACCAGAGCCTGGGAAAATAGGATTGTTTTCAGTATTATTTCACCATCCTTTACCCAGTGTTTCAAGAACGGGAGCCCTCTTCAACCGTTATCGTAGGAATCCCTCTTTGGAGACGAGATATTTTTCTGGGGTGGCAAGTGCATGGCCTCTGTCCGTCCTGGGTTTGTTGGACAAGCGCCAGACACCAGAAGTGCGCCTTTGTGGGAGAGGTGAATAGTGCGGATCCTGTTTCAGTCTAAAGACTGAAACAGGATCTGCACTTTTCACCGTTCCTTTCAGAATCATTTGATTCATCAGCTAGGAACGGCGATTCCTTCTCCAGACCAATCGAAGGCTAGGCCAAGTACCTCGATCTTTCCAAGAGGTGTGTGGCACAACTTTTGAAAAACCGCTAGGGGGAGAACTATTTGGTATTTTTCCGTAGCACTTTTCACCGTAATTGTCATAAGGTTGGTCTCTGCATCCTTAAGCATATGAGCGTTTTCACAGACGAAAGCAGGCTGAGGCCCAGTAAACTTGGCATTTCCAAGAGTTGGTCCTAGAGACTACAAAGAAAGTGTTCTTTTAAGTATTATTCCACTGGGGTTTCACCATGATTTTCAGAACCCGAGCAGGTTTCTCACATTAGCATAAGAATCCTGCCTGGTAGTTGAGATTTCTGGGTGGCGTGTAAGAGCGGGGATCCTGTCAGCCCTGCCTTTGATTGGGTTATCTCCAGAGTTGGTAAGTGCATATTTGCGTGAGATGGGAAAAGTGTGGATCGTGCTTCAGATTTCCTCCTGACCCTTTTAAATCACCAGTATGTTGGTAATCATTTGCCATTTCCATAGCGTTTTGAACCGTAGTAGTCATGAGGTCGGTCTCTGCATCCTGAAGCCTATGATGCTTTTCGCAGAGAAACCTCTGCTGAGGCCCAGGTAACTTGGTATTTCCCATACCTGGCACCGGAGCCTTGAAAGATAGGGTTGTTTTCAGTATTATTTCACTATCCTTTACCCAGTGTTTCAAGAACGGGAGCCCTTTTCAACCGTTAGCGTAGGAATCCTTCTTTGGAGATGAGATATTTTTCTGGGGTGGCAAGTGCATGGCCTCTGTCCGTCCTGGGTTTGTTGGACTAGCGCCAGAGACGAGAAGTGCGCCTTTGTGGGAGAGGTGAATAGTGCGGATCCTGTTTCAGTCTAAAGACTGAAACAGGATCCGCACTTTTCACCGTTCCTTTCAGAATCATTTGATTCATCAGCTAGGAACGGCGATTCCTTCTCCAGACCAATCGAAGGCTAGGCCAAGTAACTCGATCTTTCCAAGAGGTGTGTGGCACAACTTTTGAAAAACCGCTAGGGGGAGAACTATTTGGTATTTTTCCGTAGCACTTTTCACCGTAATTGTCATAAGGTTGTTCTCTGCATCCTTAAGGATACGAGCGTTTTTACAGATGAAAGCAGGCTGAGGCCCAGTAAACCTGGCCTTTCCAAGAGTTGGTCCTAGAGACTACAAAGAAAGTGTTCCTTTAAGTATTATTCCACTGTGGTTTCACCATGATTTTCAGAACCCAAGCAGGTTTCTCACATTAGCGTAAGAATCCTGCCTGGTAGTTGAGATTTCGGGGTGGGGAGTAAGTGCGGGGCTTC
The DNA here is from genome assembly GCF_020740605.2 of Lemur catta. Classification (NCBI taxonomy): domain Eukaryota; kingdom Metazoa; phylum Chordata; class Mammalia; order Primates; family Lemuridae; genus Lemur; species Lemur catta. The sequence continues at coordinate 28,550,571 of NC_059155.1, read as the reverse complement.
TGGCAGCCCTGCCTTTGATTGGTTTACCTCCAGAGTTGGTAAGTGCATATTTGCGTGAGATGGGAAAAGTGTGGATCGTGCTTCAGATTTCCTCCTGACTCTTTTAAATCACAAGTATGTTGGTAATTATTTGCCATTTCCATAGCGTTTTGCACCGTATTAGTCATGAGGTCGGTCTCTGCATCCTTAAGCCTATGATGCTTTTCGCAGAGAAACCTCTGTTGAGGCCCAGGTAACTTGGTATTTCCCATACCTGGCACCGGAGCCTTGGAAGATAGGATTGTGTTCAGTATTATTTCACCATCCTTTACCCAGTGTTTCAAGAACGGGAGCCCTCTTTAACCGTTAGCGTAGGAATCGTTCTTTGGAGATGAGATATTTTTCTGGGGAGGCAAGTGCATGGCCTCTGTCCGTCCTGGGTTTGTTGGACTAGCGCCAGACACGAGAAGTGCGCCTTTGTGGGAGAGGTGAATAGTGCGGATCCTGTTTCAGTCTAAAGACTGAAACAGGATCCGCACTTTTCACCGTTCCTTTCAGAATCATTTGATTCATCAGCTAGGAACGGCGATTCCTTCTCCAGACCAATCGAAGGCTAGGCCAAGTAACTCGATCTTTCCAAGAGGTGTGTGGCACAACTTTTGAAAAACCGCTAGGGGGAGAACTATTTGGTATTTTTCCGTAGCACTTTTCACCGTAACTGTCATAAGGTTGGTCTCTGCATCCTTAAGCATATGAGCGTTTTCACAGACGAAAGCAGGCTGAGGCCCAGTAAACTTGGCCTTTCCAAGAGTTGGTCCTAGAGACTACAAAGAAAGTGTTCTTTTAAGTATTATTCCACTGGGGTTTCACCATGATTTTCAGAACCCGAGCAGGTTTCTCACATTAGCATAAGAATCCTGCCTGGTAGTTGAGATTTCTGGGTGGCGTGTAAGAGCGGGGATTCTGTCAGCCCTGCCTTTGATTGGGTTATCTCCAGAGTTGGTAAGTGCATATTTGCGTGAGATGGGAAAAGTGTGGATCGTGCTTCAGATTTCCTCCTGACCCTTTTAAATCACCAGTATGTTGGTAATCATTTGCCATTTCCATAGCGTTTTGAACCGTAGTAGTCATGAGGTCGGTGTCTGCATCCTGAAGCCTATGATGCTTTTCGCAGAGAAACCTTTGCTGAGGCCCAGGTAACTTGGTATTTTCCATACCTGGCACCAGAGCCTGGGAAAATAGGATTGTTTTCAGTATTATTTCACCATCCTTTACCCAGTGTTTCAAGATCGGGAGCCCTTTTCAACCGTTAGCTTAGGAATCCTTCTTTGGAGACGAGATATTTTTCTGGGGTGGCAAGTGCATGGCCTCTGTCCGTCCTGGGTTTGTTGGACAAGCGCCAGACACCAGAAGTGCGCCTTTGTGGGAGAGGTGAATAGTGCGGATCCTGTTTCAGTCTAAAGACTGAAACAGGATCCGCACTTTTCACCGTTCCTTTCAGAATCAGTTGATTCATCTGCTAGGAACGGCGATTCCTTGTCCAGACCAATCGAAGGCTAGGCCAAGTAACTCGATCTTTCCAAGAGGTGTGTGGCACAACTTTTGAAAAACCGCTAGGGGGAGAAGTATTTGGTATTTTTCCGTAGCACTTTTCACCGTAATTGTCATAAGGTTGGTCTCTGCATCCTTAAGCATATGAGCGTTTTCACAGACGAAAGCAGGCTGAGGCCCAGTAAACTTGGCATTTCCAAGAGTTGGTCCTAGAGACTACAAAGAAAGTGTTCTTTTAAGTATTATTCCACTGGGGTTTCACCATGATTTTCAGAACCCGAGCAGGTTTCTCACATTAGCATAAGAATCCTGCCTGGTAGTTCAGATTTCTGGGTGGCGTGTAAGAGCGGGGATTCTGTCAGCCCTGCCTTTGATTGGGTTATCTCCAGAGTTGGTAAGTGCATATTTGCGTGAGATGGGAAAAGTGTGGATCGTGCTTCAGATTTCCTCCTGACCCTTTTAAATCACCAGTATGTTGGTAATCATTTGCCATTTCCATAGCGTTTTGAACTGTAGTAGTCATGAGGTCGGTCTCTGCATCCTGAAGCCTATGATGCTTTTCGCAGAGAAACCTCTGCTGAGGCCCAGGTAACTTGGTATTTCCCATACCTGGCACCGGAGCCTTGAAAGATAGGGTTGTTTTCCGTATTATTTCACTATCCTTTACCCAGTGTTTCAAGAACGGGAGCCCTTTTCAACCGTTAGCGTAGGAATCCTTCTTTGGAGATGAGATATTTTTCTGGGGAGGCAAGTGCATGGCCTCTGTCCGTCCTGGGTTTGTTGGACTAGCGCCAGACACCAGAAGTGCGCCTTTGTGGGAAAGGTGAATAGTGCGGATCCTGTTTCAGTCTAAAGACTGAAACAGGATCCGCACTTTTCACCGTTCCTTTCAGAATCATTTGATTCATCAGCTAGGAACGGCGATTCCTTCTCCAGACCAATCGAAGGCTAGGCCAAGTAACTCGATCTTTCCAAGAGGTGTGTGGCACAACTTTTGAAAAAAAGCTAGGGGGAGAACTATTTGGTATTTTTCCGTAGCACTTTTCACCGTAATTGTCATAAGGTTGGTCTCTGCATCCTTAAGCATATGAGCGTTTTCACAGACGAAAGCAGGCTGAGGCCCAGTAAACTTGGCATTTCCAAGAGTTGGTCCTAGAGACTACAAAGAAAGTGTTCTTTTAAGTATTATTCCACTGGGGTTTCACCATGATTTTCAGAACCCGAGCAGGTTTCTCACATTCGCATAAGAATCCTGCCTGGTAGTTGAGATTTCTGGGTGGCGTGTAAGAGCGGGGATCCTGTCAGCCCTGCCTTTGATTGGGTTATCTCCAGAGTTGGTAAGTGCATATTTGCGTGAGATGGGAAAAGTGTGGATCGTGCTTCAGATTTCCTCCTGACCCTTTTGAAATGACCAGTATGTTGGTAATTATTTGCCATTTCCATAGCGTTTTCACCGTAATAGTCAAGAGGTCGGTCTCTGCATCCTGAAGCCTATGATGCTTTTCGCAGAGAAACCTCTGCTGAGGCCCAGGTAACTTGGTATTTCCCATACCTGGCACCAGAGCCTGGGAAAATAGGATTGTTTTCAGTATTATTTCACCATCCTTTACCCAGTGTTTCAAGAACGGGAGCCCTTTTCAACCGTTAGCGTAGGAATCCTTCTTTGGAGACGAGATATTTTTCCGGGGTGGCAAGTGCATGGCCTCTGTCCGTCCTGGGTTTGTTGGACTAGCGCCAGACAGGAGAAGTGCGCCTTTGTGGGAGAGGTGAATAGTGCGGATCCTGTTTCAGTCTAAAGACTGAAACAGGATCCGCACTTTTCACCGTTCCTTTCAGAATCATTTGATTCATCAGCTAGGAATGGCGATTCCTTCTCCAGACCAATCGAAGGCTAGGCCAAGTAACTCGATCTTTCCAAGAGGTGTGTGGCACAACTTTTGAAAAACCGCTAGGGGGAGAACTATTTGGTATTTTTCCATAGCACTTTTCACCGTAATTGTCATAAGGTTGGTCTCTGCATCCTTAAGCATATGAGCGTTTTCACAGACGAAAGCAGGCTGAGGCCCAGTAAACTTGGCATTTCCAAGAGTTGGTCCTAGAGACTACAAAGAAAGTGTTCTTTTAAGTATTATTCCACTGGGGTTTCACCATGATTTTCAGAACCCGAGCAGGTTTCTCACATTAGCGTAAGAATCCTGCCTGGTAGTTGAGATTTCGGGGTGGGGAGTAAGTGCGGGGTTTCTGGCAGCCCTGCCTTTGATTGGTTTACCTCCAGAGTTGGTAAGTGCATATTTGCGTGAGATGGGAAAAGTGTGGATCGTGCTTCAGATTTCCTCCTGACTCTTTTAAATCACAAGTATGTTGGTAATTATTTGCCATTTCCATAGCGTTTTGAACCGTAGTAGTCATGAGGTCGGTCTCTGCATCCTGAAGCCTATGATGCTTTTCACAGTGAAACCTCTGCTGAGGCCCAGGTAACGTGGTATTTCCCATACCTGGCACCGGAGCCTTGAAACATAGGGTTGTTTTCAGTATTATTTCACTATCCTTTACCCAGTGTTTCAAGAACGGGAGCACTTTTCAACCGTTAGCGTAGGAATCCTTCTTTGGAGATGAGATATTTTTCTGGGGTGGCAAGTGCATGGCCTCTGTCCGTCCTGGGTTTGTTGGACTAGCGCCAGACACCAGAAGTGCGCCTTTGTGGGAGAGGTGAATAGTGCGGATCCTATTTCAGTCTAAAGACTGAAACAGGATCCGCACTTTTCACCGTTCCTTTCAGAATCATTTGATTCATCAGCTAGGTATGGCGATTCCTTCTCCAGACCAATCGAAGGCTAGGCCTAGTAACTCGATCTTTCCAAGAGGTGTGTGGCACAACTTTTGAAAAACCGCTAGGGGGAGAACTATTTGGTATTTTTCCGTAGCACTTTTCGCCGTAATTGTCATAAGGTTGGTCTCTGCATCCTTAAGGATAGGAGCGTTTTTACAGATGAAAGCAGGCTGAGGCCCAGTAAACCTGGCCTTTCCAAGAGTTGGTCCTAGAGACTACAAAGAAAGTGTTCCTTTAAGTATTATTCCACTGTGGTTTCACCATGATTTTCAGAACCCAAGCAGGTTTCTCACATTAGCGTAAGAATCCTGCCTGGTAGTTGAGATTTCGGGGTGGGGAGTAAGTGCGGGGTTTCTGGCAGCCCTGCCTTTGATTGGTTTACCTCCAGAGTTGGTAAGTGCATATTTGCGTGAGATGGGAAAAGTGTGGATCGTGCTTCAGATTTCCTCCTGACTCTTTTAAATCACAAGTATGTTGGTAATTATTTGCCATTTCCATAGCGTTTTGCACCGTAGTAGTCATGAGGTCGGTCTCTGCATCCTTAAGCCTATGATGCTTTTCGCAGAGAAACCTCTGTTGAGGCCCAGGTAACTTGGTATTTCCCATACCTGGCACCGGAGCCTTGGAAGATAGGATTGTGTTCAGTATTATTTCACCATCCTTTACCCAGTGTTTCAAGAACGGGAGCCCTCTTCAACCGTTAGCGTAGGAATCGTTCTTTGGAGATGAGATATTTTTCTGGGGTGGCAAGTGCATGGCCTCTGTCCGTCCTGGGTTTGTTGGACTAGCGCCAGACACGAGAAGTGCGCCTTTGTGGGAGAGGTGAATAGTGCGGATCCTGTTTCAGTCTAAAGACTGAAACAGGATCCGCACTTTTCACCGTTCCTTTCAGAATCATTTGATTCATCAGCTAGGAACGGCGATTCCTTCTCCAGACCAATCGAAGGCTAGGCCAAGTAACTCGATCTTTCCAAGAGGTGTGTGGCACAACTTTTGAAAAACCGCTAGGGGGAGAACTATTTGGTATTTTTCCGTAGCACTTTTCACCGTAACTGTCATAAGGTTGGTCTCTGCATCCTTAAGCATATGAGCGTTTTCACAGACGAAAGCAGGCTGAGGCCAAGTAAACTTGGCCTTTCCAAGAGTTGGTCCTAGAGACTACAAAGAAAGTGTTCTTTTAAGTATTATTCCACTGGGGTTTCACCATGATTTTCAGAACCCGAGCAGGTTTCTCACATTAGCATAAGAATCCTGCCTGGTAGTTCAGATTTCTGGGTGGCGTGTAAGAGCGGGGATTCTGTCAGCCCTGCCTTTGATTGGGTTATCTCCAGAGTTGGTAAGTGCATATTTGCGTGAGATGGGAAAAGTGTGGATCGCGCTTCAGATTTCCTCCTGACCCTTTTAAATCACCAGTATGTTGGTAATCATTTGCCATTTCCATACCGTTTTGAACCGTAGTAGTCATGAGGTCGGTCTCTGCATCCTGAAGCCTATGATGCTTTTCGCAGAGAAACCTTTGCTGAGGCCCAGGTAACTTGGTATTTTCCATACCTGGCACCGGAGCCTTGAAAGATAGGGTTGTTTTCAGTATTATTTCACTATCCTTTACCCAGTGTTTCAAGAACGGGAGCCCTTTTAAACCGTTAGCGTAGGAATCCTTCTTTGGAGATGAGATATTTTTCTGGGGTGGCAAGTGCATGGCCTCTGTCCGTCCTGGGTTTGTTGGACTAGCGCCAGACACCAGAAGTGCGCCTTTGTGGGAAAGGTGAATAGTGCGGATCCTGTTTCAGTCTAAAGACTGAAACAGGATCCGCACTTTTCACCGTTCCTTTCAGAATCATTTGATTCATCAGCTAGGAACGGCGATTCCTTCTCCAGACCAATCGAAGGCTAGGCCAAGTAACTCGATCTTTCCAAGAGGTGTGTGGCACAACTTTTGAAAAACCGCTAGGGGGAGAACTATTTGGTATTTTTCCGTAGCACTTTTCACCGTAATTGTCATAAGGTTGGTCTCTGCATCCTTAAGGATACGAGCGTTTTTACAGATGAAAGCAGGCTGAGGCCCAGTAAACTAGGCCTATCCAAGAGTTGGTCCTAGAGACTACAAAGAAAGTGTTCCTTTAAGTATTATTCCACTGTGGTTTCACCATGATTTTCAGAACCCAAGCAGGTTTCTCACATTAGCGTAAGAATCCTGCCTGGTAGTTGAGATTTCGGGGTGGGGAGTAAGTGCGGGGCTTCTGGCAGCCCTGCCTTTGATTGGTTTACCTCCAGAGTTGGTAAGTGCATATTTGCGTGAGATGGGAAAAGTGTGGATCGTGCTTCAGATTTCCTCCTGACCCTTTTAAATCACCAGTATGTTGGTAATTATTTGCCATTTCCATAGCGTTTTGCACCGTAGTAGTCATGAGGTCGGTCTCTGCATCCTTAAGCCTATGATGCTTTTCGCAGAGAAACCTCTGTTGAGGCAAAGGTAACTTGGTATTTCCCATACCTGGCACCGGAGCCTTGGAAGATAGGATTGTGTTCAGTATTATTTCACCATCCTTTCCCCAGTGTTTCAAGAACGGGAGCCCTCTTCAACCGTTAGCGTAGGAATCCTTCTTTGGAGATGAGATATTTTTCTGGGGTGGCAAGTGCATGGCCTCTGTCCGTCCTGGGTTTGTTGGACTAGCGCCAGACACCAGAAGTGCGCCTTTGTGGGAGAGGTGAATAGTGCGGATCCTGTTTCAGTCTAAAGACTGAAACAGGATCCGCACTTTTCACCGTTCCTTTCAGAATCATTTGATTCATCAGCTAGGTATGGCGATTCCTTCTCCAGACCAATCGAAGGCTAGGCCAAGTAACTCGATCTTTCCAAGAGGTGTGTGGCACAACTTTTGAAAAACCGCTAGGGGGAGAACTATTTGGTATTTTTCCGTAGCACTTTTCACCGTAATTGTCATAAGGTTGGTCTCTGCATCCTTAAGGATACGAGCGTTTTTACAGATGAAAGCAGGCTGAGGCCCAGTAAACCTGGCCTTTCCAAGAGTTGGTCCTAGAGACTACAAAGAAAGTGTTCCTTTAAGTATTATTCCACTGTGGTTTCACCATGATTTTCAGAACCCAAGCAGGTTTCTCACATTAGCGTAAGAATCCTGCCTGGTAGTTGAGATTTCGGGGTGGGGAGTAAGTGCGGGGTTTCTGGCAGCCCTGCCTTTGATTGGTTTACCTCCAGAGTTGGTAAGTGCATATTTGCGTGAGATGGGAAAAGTGTGGATCGTGCTTCAGATTTCCTCCTGACTCTTTTAAATCACAAGTATGTTGGTAATTATTTGCCATTTCCATAGCGTTTTGCACCGTAGTAGTCATGAGGTCGGTCTCTGCATCCTTAAGCCTATGATGCTTTTCGCAGAGAAACCTCTGTTGAGGCCCAGGTAACTTGGTATTTCCCATACCTGGCACCGGAGCCTTGGAAGATAGGATTGTGTTCAGTATTATTTCACCATCCTTTACCCAGTGTTTCAAGAACGGGAGCCCTCTTCAACCGTTAGCGTAGGAATCGTTCTTTGGAGATGAGATATTTTTCTGGGGTGGCAAGTGCATGGCCTCTGTCCGTCCTGGGTTTGCTGGACTAGCGCCAGACACGAGAAGTGCGCCTTTGTGGGAGAGGTGAATAGTGCGGATCCTGTTTCAGTCTAAAGACTGAAACAGGATCCGCACTTTTCACCGTTCCTTTCAGAATCATTTGAGTCATCAGCTAGGAACGGCGATTCCTTCTCCAGACCAATCGAAGGCTAGGCCAAGTAACTCGATCTTTCCAAGAGGTGTGTGGCACAACTTTTGAAAAACCGCTAGGGGGAGAACTATTTGGTATTTTTCCGTAGCACTTTTCACCGTAACTGTCATAAGGTTGGTCTCTGCATCCTTAAGCATATGAGCGTTTTCACAGACGAAAGCAGGCTGAGGCCAAGTAAACTTGGCCTTTCCAAGAGTTGGTCCTAGAGACTACAAAGAAAGTGTTCTTTTAAGTATTATTCCACTGGGGTTTCACCATGATTTTCAGAACCCGAGCAGGTTTCTCACATTAGCATAAGAATCCTGCCTGGTAGTTCAGATTTCTGGGTGGCGTGTAAGAGCGGGGATTCTGTCAGCCCTGCCTTTGATTGGGTTATCTCCAGAGTTGGTAAGTGCATATTTGCGTGAGATGGGAAAAGTGTGGATCGCGCTTCAGATTTCCTCCTGACCCTTTTAAATCACCAGTATGTTGGTAATCATTTGCCATTTCCATACCGTTTTGAACCGTAGTAGTCATGAGGTCGGTCTCTGCATCCTGAAGCCTATGATGCTTTTCGCAGAGAAACCTTTGCTGAGGCCCAGGTAACTTGGTATTTTCCATACCTGGCACCGGAGCCTTGAAAGATAGGGTTGTTTTCAGTATTATTTCACTATCCTTTACCCAGTGTTTCAAGAACGGGAGCCCTTTTAAACCGTTAGCGTAGGAATCCTTCTTTGGAGATGAGATATTTTTCTGGGGTGGCAAGTGCATGGCCTCTGTCCGTCCTGGGTTTGTTGGACTAGAGCCAGACACCAGAAGTGCGCCTTTGTGGGAAAGGTGAATAGTGCGGATCCTGTTTCAGTCTAAAGACTGAAACAGGATCCGCACTTTTCACCGTTCCTTTCAGAATCATTTGATTCATCAGCTAGGAACGGCGATTCCTTCTCCAGACCAATCGAAGGCTAGGCCAAGTAACTCGATCTTTCCAAGAGGTGTGTGGCACAACTTTTGAAAAACCGCTAGGGGGAGAACTATTTGGTATTTTTCCGTAGCACTTTTCACCGTAATTGTCATAAGGTTGGTCTCTGCATCCTTAAGGATACGAGCGTTTTTACAGATGAAAGCAGGCTGAGGCCCAGTAAACTAGGCCTATCCAAGAGTTGGTCCTAGAGACTACAAAGAAAGTGTTCCTTTAAGTATTATTCCACTGTGGTTTCACCATGATTTTCAGAACCCAAGCAGGTTTCTCACATTAGCGTAAGAATCCTGCCTGGTAGTTGAGATTTCGGGGTGGGGAGTAAGTGCGGGGCTTCTGGCAGCCCTGCCTTTGATTGGTTTACCTCCAGAGTTGGTAAGTGCATATTTGCGTGAGATGGGAAAAGTGTGGATCGTGCTTCAGATTTCCTCCTGACCCTTTTAAATCACCAGTATGTTGGTAATTATTTGCCATTTCCATAGCGTTTTGCACCGTAGTAGTCATGAGGTCGGTCTCTGCATCCTTAAGCCTATGATGCTTTTCGCAGAGAAACCTCTGTTGAGGCAAAGGTAACTTGGTATTTCCCATACCTGGCACCGGAGCCTTGGAAGATAGGATTGTGTTCAGTATTATTTCACCATCCTTTCCCCAGTGTTTCAAGAACGGGAGCCCTCTTCAACCGTTAGCGTAGGAATCCTTCTTTGGAGATGAGATATTTTTCTGGGGTGGCAAGTGCATGGCCTCTGTCCGTCCTGGGTTTGTTGGACTAGCGCCAGACACGAGAAGTGCGCCTTTGTGGGAGAGGTGAATAGTGCGGATCCTGTTTCAGTCTAAAGACTGAAACAGGATCCGCACTTTTCACCGTTCCTTTCAGAATCAGTTGATTCATCAGCTAGGAACGGCGATTCCTTGTCCAGACCAATCGAAGGCTAGGCCAAGTAACTCGATCTTTCCAAGAGGTGTGTGGCACAACTTTTGAAAAACCGCTAGGGGGAGAAGTATTTGGTATTTTTCCGTAGCACTTTTCACCGTAATTGTCATAAGGTTGGTCTCTGCATCCTTAAGCATATGAGCGTTTTCACAGACGAAAGCAGGCTGAGGCCCAGTAAACTTGGCATTTCCAAGAGTTGGTCCTAGAGACTACAAAGAAAGTGTTCTTTTAAGTATTATTCCACTGGGGTTTCACCATGATTTTCAGAACCCGAGCAGGTTTCTCACATTAGCATAAGAATCCTGCCTGGTAGTTCAGATTTCTGGGTGGCGTGTAAGAGCGGGGATTCTGTCAGCCCTGCCTTTGATTGGGTTATCTCCAGAGTTGGTAAGTGCATATTTGCGTGAGATGGGAAAAGTGTGGATCGTGCTTCAGATTTCCTCCTGACCCTTTTAAATCACCAGTATGTTGGTAATCATTTGCCATTTCCATAGCGTTTTGAACTGTAGTAGTCATGAGGTCGGTCTCTGCATCCTGAAGCCTATGATGCTTTTCGCAGAGAAACCTCTGCTGAGGCCCAGGTAACTTGGTATTTCCCATACCTGGCACCGGAGCCTTGAAAGATAGGGTTGTTTTCCGTATTATTTCACTATCCTTTACCCAGTGTTTCAAGAACGGGAGCCCTTTTCAACCGTTAGCGTAGGAATCCTTCTTTGGAGATGAGATATTTTTCTGGGGAGGCAAGTGCATGGCCTCTGTCCGTCCTGGGTTTGTTGGACTAGCGCCAGACACCAGAAGTGCGCCTTTGTGGGAAAGGTGAATAGTGCGGATCCTGTTTCAGTCTAAAGACTGAAACAGGATCCGCACTTTTCACCGTTCCTTTCAGAATCATTTGATTCATCAGCTAGGAACGGCGATTCCTTCTCCAGACCAATCGAAGGCTAGGCCAAGTAACTCGATCTTTCCAAGAGGTGTGTGGCACAACTTTTGAAAAAAAGCTAGGGGGAGAACTATTTGGTATTTTTCCGTAGCACTTTTCACCGTAATTGTCATAAGGTTGGTCTCTGCATCCTTAAGCATATGAGCGTTTTCACAGACGAAAGCAGGCTGAGGCCCAGTAAACTTGGCATTTCCAAGAGTTGGTCCTAGAGACTACAAAGAAAGTGTTCTTTTAAGTATTATTCCACTGGGGTTTCACCATGATTTTCAGAACCCGAGCAGGTTTCTCACATTCGCATAAGAATCCTGCCTGGTAGTTGAGATTTCTGGGTGGCGTGTAAGAGCGGGGATCCTGTCAGCCCTGCCTTTGATTGGGTTATCTCCAGAGTTGGTAAGTGCATATTTGCGTGAGATGGGAAAAGTGTGGATCGTGCTTCAGATTTCCTCCTGACCCTTTTGAAATGACCAGTATGTTGGTAATTATTTGCCATTTCCATAGCGTTTTCACCGTAATAGTCAAGAGGTCGGTCTCTGCATCCTGAAGCCTATGATGCTTTTCGCAGAGAAACCTCTGCTGAGGCCCAGGTAACTTGGTATTTCCCATACCTGGCACCAGAGCCTGGGAAAATAGGATTGTTTTCAGTATTATTTCACCATCCTTTACCCAGTGTTTCAAGAACGGGAGCCCTTTTCAACCGTTAGCGTAGGAATCCTTCTTTGGAGACGAGATATTTTTCCGGGGTGGCAAGTGCATGGCCTCTGTCCGTCCTGGGTTTGTTGGACTAGCGCCAGACAGGAGAAGTGCGCCTTTGTGGGAGAGGTGAATAGTGCGGATCCTGTTTCAGTCTAAAGACTGAAACAGGATCCGCACTTTTCACCGTTCCTTTCAGAATCATTTGATTCATCAGCTAGGAATGGCGATTCCTTCTCCAGACCAATCGAAGGCTAGGCCAAGTAACTCGATCTTTCCAAGAGGTGTGTGGCACAACTTTTGAAAAACCGCTAGGGGGAGAACTATTTGGTATTTTTCCATAGCACTTTTCACCGTAATTGTCATAAGGTTGGTCTCTGCATCCTTAAGCATATGAGCGTTTTCACAGACGAAAGCAGGCTGAGGCCCAGTAAACTTGGCATTTCCAAGAGTTGGTCCTAGAGACTACAAAGAAAGTGTTCTTTTAAGTATTATTCCACTGGGGTTTCACCATGATTTTCAGAACCCGAGCAGGTTTCTCACATTAGCGTAAGAATCCTGCCTGGTAGTTGAGATTTCGGGGTGGGGAGTAAGTGCGGGGTTTCTGGCAGCCCTGCCTTTGATTGGTTTACCTCCAGAGTTGGTAAGTGCATATTTGCGTGAGATGGGAAAAGTGTGGATCGTGCTTCAGATTTCCTCCTGACTCTTTTAAATCACAAGTATGTTGGTAATTATTTGCCATTTCCATAGCGTTTTGTACCGTATTAGTCATGAGGTCGGTCTCTGCATCCTTAAGCCTATGATGCTTTTCGCAGAGAAACCTCTGCTGAGGCCCAGGTAACTTGGTATTTCCCATACCTGGCACCGGAGCCTTGGAAGATAGGATTGTGTTCAGTATTATTTCACCATCCTTTACCCAGTGTTTCAAGAACGGGAGCCCTCTTCAACCGTTAGCGTAGGAATCCTGCTTTGGAGATGAGATATTTTTCTGGGGTGGCAAGTGCATGGCCTCTGTCCGTCCTGGGTTTGTTGGACTAGCGCCAGACACGAGAGGTGCGCCTTTGTGGGAGAGGTGAATAGTGCGGATCCTGTTTCAGTCTAAAGACTGAAACAGGATCCGCACTTTTCACCGTTCCTTTCAGAATCATTTGATTCATCAGCTAGGAACGGCGATTCCTTCTCCAGACCAATCGAAGGCTAGGCCAAGTACCTCGATCTTTCCAAGAGGTGTGTGGCACAACTTTTGAAAAACCGCTAGGGGGAGAACTATTTGGTATTTTTCCGTAGCACTTTTCACCGTAACTGTCATAAGGTTGGTCTCTGCATCCTTAAGCATATGAGCGTTTTCACAGACGAAAGCAGGCTGAGGCCAAGTAAACTTGGCCTTTCCAAGAGTTGGTCCTAGAGACTACAAAGAAAGTGTTCTTTTAAGTATTATTCCACTGGGGTTTCACCATGATTTTCAGAACCCGAGCAGGTTTCTCACATTAGCATAAGAATCCTGCCTGGTAGTTCAGATTTCTGGGTGGCGTGTAAGAGCGGGGATCCTGTCAGCCCTGCCTTTGATTGGGTTATCTCCAGAGTTGGTAAGTGCATATTTGCGTGAGATGGGAAAAGTGTGGATCGCGCTTCAGATTTCCTCCTGACCCTTTTAAATCACCAGTATGTTGGTAATCATTTGCCATTTCCATACCGTTTTGAACCGTAGTAGTCATGAGGTCGGTCTCTGCATCCTGAAGCCTATGATGCTTTTCGCAGAGAAACCTTTGCTGAGGCCCAGGTAACTTGGTATTTTCCATACCTGGCACCAGAGCCTGGGAAAATAGGATTGTTTTCAGTATTATTTCACCATCCTTTACCCAGTGTTTCAAGATCGGGAGCCCTTTTCAACCGTTAGCTTAGGAATCCTTCTTTGGAGATGAGATATTTTTCTGGGGTGGCAAGTGCATGACCTCTGTCCGTCCTGGGTTTGTTGGAGTAGCGCCAGACACCAGAAGTGCGCCTTTGTGGGAGAGGTGAATAGTGCGGATCCTGTTTCAGTCTAAAGACTGAAACAGGATCCGCACTTTTCACCGTTCCTTTCAGAATCATTTGATTCATCAGCTAGGTATGGCGATTCCTTCTGCAGACCAATCGAAGGCTAGGCCAAGTAACTCGATCTTTCCAAGAGGTGTGTGGCACAACTTTTGAAAAACCGCTAGGGGGAGAAGTATTTGGTATTTTTCCGTAGCACTTTTCACCGTAATTGTCATAAGGTTGGTCTCTGCATCCTTAAGCATATGAGCGTTTTCACAGACGAAAGCAGGCTGAGGACCAGTAAACTTGGCATTTCCAAGAGTTGGTCCTAGAGACTACAAAGAAAGTGTTCTTTTAAGTATTATTCCACTGGGGTTTCACCATGATTTTCAGAACCCGAGCAGGTTTCTCACATTAGCATAAGAATCCTGCCTGGTAGTTCAGATTTCTGGGTGGCGTGTAAGAGCGGGGATTCTGTCAGCCCTGCCTTTGATTGGGTTATCTCCAGAGTTGGTAAGTGCATATTTGCGTGAGATGGGAAAAGTGTGGATCGTGCTTCAGATTTCCTCCTGACCCTTTTAAATCACCAGTATGTTGGTAATCATTTGCCATTTCCATAGCGTTTTGAACTGTAGTAGTCATGAGGTCGGTCTCTGCATCCTGAAGCCTATGATGCTTTTCACAGAGAAACCTCTGCTGAGGCCCAGGTAACTTGGTATTTCCCATACCTGGCACCGGAGCCTTGAAAGATAGGGTTGTTTTCAGTATTATTTCACTATCCTTTACCCAGTGTTTCAAGAACGGGAGCCCTTTTCAACCGTTAGCGTAGGAATCCTTCTTTGGAGATGAGATATTTTTCTGGGGTGGCAAGTGCATGGCCTCTGTCCGTCCTGGGTTTGTTGGACTAGCGCCAGACACCAGAAGTGCGCCTTTGTGGGAGAGGTGAATAGTGCGGATCCTGTTTCAGTCAAAGACTGAAACAGGATCCGCACTTTTCACCGTTCCTTTCAGAATCATTTGATTCATCAGCTAGGAACGGCGATTCCTTCTCCAGACCAATCGAAGGCTAGGCCAAGTAACTCGATCTTTCCAAGAGGTGTGTGGCACAACTTTTGAAAAACCGCTAGGGGGAGAACTATTTGGTATTTTTCCGAAGCACTTTTCACCGTAATTGTCATAAGGTTGGTCTCTGCATCCTTAAGGATACGAGCGTTTTTACAGATGAAAGCAGGCTGAGGCCCAGTAAACCTGGCCTTTCCAAGAGTTGGTCCTAGAGACTACAAAGAATGTGTTCCTTTAAGTATTATTCCACTGTGGTTTCACCATGATTTTAAGAACCCAAGCAGGTTTCTCACATTAGCGTAAGAATCCTGCCTGGTAGTTGAGATTTCGGGGTGGGGAGTAAGTGCGGGGTTTCTGGCAGCCTTGCCTTTGATTGGTTTACCTCCAGAGTTGGTAAGTGCATATTTGCGTGAGATGGGAAAAGTGTGGATCGTGCTTCAGATTTCCTCCTGACTCTTTTAAATCACAAGTATGTTGGTAATTATTTGCCATTTCCATAGCGTTTTGCACCGTATTAGTCATGAGGTCGGTCTCTGCATCCTTAAGCCTATGATGCTTTTCGCAGAGAAACCTCTGTTGAGGCCCAGGTAACTTGGTATTTCCCATACCTGGCACCGGAGCCTTGGAAGATAGGATTGTGTTCAGTATTATTTCACCATCCTTTACCCAGTGTTTCAAGAACGGGAGCCCTCTTCAACCGTTAGCGTAGGAATCGTTCTTTGGAGATGAGATATTTTTCTGGGGTGGCAAGTGCATGGCCTCTGTCCGTCCTGGGTTTGTTGGACTAGCGCCAGACACGAGAAGTGCGCCTTTGTGGGAGAGGTGAATAGTGCGGATCCTGTTTCAGTCTAAAGACTGAAACAGGATCCGCACTTTTCACCGTTCCTTTCAGAATCATTTGATTCATCAGCTAGGAACGGCGATTCCTTCTCCAGACCAATCGAAGGCTAGGCCAAGTAACTCGATCTTTCCAAGAGGTGTGTGGCACAACTTTTCAAAAACCGCTAGGGGGAGAACTATTTGGTATTTTTCCGTAGCACTTTTCACCGTAACTGTCATAAGGTTGGTCTCTGCATCCTTAAGCATATGAGCGTTTTCACAGACGAAAGCAGGCTGAGGCCCAGTAAACTTGGCCTTTCCAAGAGTTGGTCCTAGAGACTACAAAGAAAGTGTTCTTTTAAGTATTATTCCACTGGGGTTTCACCATGATTTTCAGAACCCGAGCAGGTTTCTCACATTAGCATAAGAATCCTGCCTGGTAGTTGATATTTCTGGGTGGCGTGTAAGAGCGGGGATTCTGTCAGCCCTGCCTTTGATTGGGTTATCTCCAGAGTTGGTAAGTGCATATTTGCGTGAGATGGGAAAAGTGTGGATCGTGCTTCAGATTTCCTCCTGACCCTTTTAAATCACCAGTATGTTGGTAATCATTTGCCATTTCCATAGCGTTTTGAACTGTAGTAGTCATGAGGTCGGTCTCTGCATCCTGAAGCCTATGATGCTTTTCGCAGAGAAACCTCTGCTGAGGCCCAGGTAACTTGGTATTTCCCATACCTGGCACCAGAGCCTTGAAAGATAGGGTTGTTTTCAGTATTATTTCACTATCCTTTACCCAGTGTTTCAAGAACGGGAGCCCTTTTCAACCGTTAGCGTAGGAATCCTTCTTTGGAGATGAGATATTTTTCTGGGGTGGCAAGTGCATGGCCTCTGTCCGTCCTGGGTTTGTTGGACTAGCGCCAGACACCAGAAGTGCGCCTTTGTGGGAAAGGTGAATAGTGCGGATCCTGTTTCAGTCTAAAGACTGAAACAGGATCCGCACTTTTCACCGTTCCTTTCAGAATCATTTGATTCATCAGCTAGGAACGGCGATTCCTTCTCCAGACCAATCGAAGGCTAGGCCAAGTAACTCGATCTTTCCAAGAGGTGTGTGGCACAACTGTTGAAAAACCGCTAGGGGGAGAACTATTTGGTATTTTTCCGTAGCACTTTTCACCGTAATTGTCATAAGGTTGGTCTCTGCATCCTTAAGCATATGAGCGTTTTCACAGACGAAAGCAGGCTGAGGCCAAGTAAACTTGGCATTTACAAGAGTTGGTCCTAGAGACTACAAAGAAAGTGTTCTTTTAAGTATTATTCCACTGGAGTTTCACCATGATTTTCAGAACCCGAGCAGGTTTCCCACATTAGCATAAGAATCCTGCCTGGTAGTTGATATTTCTGGGTGGCGTGTAAGAGCGGGGATCCTGTCAGCCCTGCCTTTGATTGGGTTATCTCCAGAGTTGGTAAGTGCATATTTGCGTGAGATGGGAAAAGTGTGGATCGTGCTTCAGATTTCCTCCTGACCCTTTTGAAATGACCAGTATGTTGGTAATTATTTGCCATTTCCATAGCGTTTTCACCGTAATAGTCAAGAGGTCGGTCTCTGCATCCTGAAGCCTATGATGCTTTTCGCAGAGAAACCTCTGCTGAGGCCCAGGTAACTTGGTATTTCCCATACCTGGCACCAGAGCCTGGGAAAATAGGATTGTTTTCAGTATTATTTCACCATCCTTTACCTAGTGTTTCAAGAACGGAAGCCCTTTTCAACCGTTATCGTAGGAATCCTTCTTTGGAGACGAGATATTTTTCTGGGGTGGCAAGTGCATGGCCTCTGTCCGTCCTGGGTTTGTTGGACAAGAGCCAGACACCAGAAGTGCGCCTTTGTGGGAGAGGTGAATAGTGCCGATCCTGTTTCAGTCTAAAGACTGAAACAGGATCTGCACTTTTCACCGTTCCTTTCAGAATCATTTGATTCATCAGCTAGGAACGGCGATTCCTTCTCCAGACCAATCGAAGGCTAGGCCAAGTACCTCGATCTTTCCAAGAGGTGTGTGGCACAACTTTTGAAAAACCGCTAGGGGGAGAACTATTTGGTATTTTTCCGTAGCACTTTTCACCGTAATTGTCATAAGGTTGGTCTCTGCATCCTTAAGGATACGAGCGTTTTTACAGATGAAAGCAGGCTGAGGCCCAGTAAACCTGGCCTTTCCAAGAGTTGGTCCTAGAGACTACAAAGAAAGTGTTCCTTTAAGTATTATTCCACTGTGGTTTCACCATGATTTTCAGAACCCAAGCAGGTTTCTCACATTAGCGTAAGAATCCTGCCTGGTAGTTGAGATTTCGGGGTGGGGAGTAAGTGCGGGGCTTCTGGCAGCCCTGCCTTTGATTGGTTTACCTCCATAGTTGGTAAGTGCATATTTGCGTGAGATGGGAAAAGTGTGGATCGTGCTTCAGATTTCCTCCTGACCCTTTTAAATCACCAGTATGTTGGTAATCATTTGCCATTTCCATAGCGTTTTGAACCGTAGTAGTCATGAGGTCGGTCTCTGCATCCTGAAGCCTATGATGCTTTTCGCAGAGAAACCTCTGCTGAGGCCCAGGTAACTTGGTATTTCCCATACCTGGCACCGGAGCCTTGAAAGATAGGGTTGTTTTCAGTATTATTTCACTATCCTTTACCCAGTGTTTCAAGAACGGGAGCCCTTTTCAACCGTTAGCGTAGGAATCCTTCTTTGGAGATGAGATAATTTTCTGGGGTGGCAAGTACATGGCCTCTGTCCGTCCTGGGTGTGTTGGACTAGCACCAGACACGAGAAGTGCGCCTTTGTGGGAGAGGTGAATAGTGCGGATCCTGTTTCAGTCTAAAGACTGAAACAGGATCCGCACTTTTCACCGTTCCTTTCAGAATCATTTGATTCATCAGCTAGGAACGGCGATTCCTTCTCCAGACCAATCGAAGGCTAGGCCAAGTAACTCGATCTTTCCAAGAGGTGTGTGGCACAACTTTTGAAAAACCGCTAGGGGGAGAACTATTTGGTATTTTTCCGTAGCACTTTTCACCGTAATTGTCATAAGGTTGGTCTCTGCATCCTTAAGCATATGAGCGTTTTCACAGACGAAAGCAGGCTGAGGCCCAGTAAACTTGGCATTTCCAAGAGTTGGTCCTAGAGACTACAAAGAAAGTGTTCCTTTAAGTATTATTCCACTGGGGTTTCACCATGATTTTCAGAACCCGAGCAGGTTTCTCACATTAGCATAAGAATCCTGCCTGGTAGTTGAGATTTCTGGGTGGCGTGTAAGAGCGGGGATCCTGTCAGCCCTGCCTTTGATTGGGTTATCTCCAGAGTTGGTAAGTGCATATTTGCGTGAGATGGGAAAAGTGTGGATCGTGCTTCAGATTTCCTCCTGACCCTTTTAAATCACCAGTATGTTGGTAATCATTTGCCATTTCCATAGCGTTTTGAACTGTAGTAGTCATGAGGTCGGTCTCTGCATCCTGAAGCCTATGATGCTTTTCGCAGAGAAACCTCTGCTGAGGCCCAGGTAACTTGGTATTTCCCATACCTGGCACCGGAGCCTTGAAAGATAGGGTTGTTTTCAGTATTATTTCACTATCCTTTACCCAGTGTTTCAAGAACGGGAGCCCTTTTCAACCGTTAGCGTAGGAATCCTTCTTTGGAGATGAGATATTTTTCTGGGGTGGCAAGTGCATGGCCTCTGTCCGTCCTGGGTTTGTTGGACTAGCGCCAGACACGAGAAGTGCGCCTTTGTGGGAGAGGTGAATAGTGCGGATCCTGTTTCAGTCTAAAGACTGAAACAGGATCCTCACTTGTCACCGTTCCTTTCAGAATCATTTGATTCATCAGCTAGGAACGGCGATTCCTTCTCCAGACCAATCGAAGGCTAGGCCAAGCAACTCGATCTTTCCAAGAGGGGTGTGGCACAACTTTTGAAAAACCGCTAGGGGGAGAACTATTTGGTATTTTTCCGTAGCACTTTTCACCGTAATTGTCATAAGGTTGGTCTCTGCATTCTTAAGCATATGAGCGTTTTCACAGACGAAAGCAGGCTGAGGCCCAGTAAACTTGGCCTTTCCAAGAGTTGGTCCTAGAGACTACAAAGAAAGTGTTCTTTTAAGTATCATTCCACTGTGGTTTCACCATGATTTTCAGAACCCAAGCGGGTTTCTCGCATTAGCATAAGAATCCTGCCTGGTAGTTGAGATTTCTGGGTGGCGTGTAAGTGCAGGGCTTCTGTCAGCCCTGCCTTTGATTGGTTTACCTATAGAATTGGTAAGTGCATAATTGCGTGAGATGGGAAAAGTGTGGATCGTGCTTCAGATTTCCTCCTGACCCTTTTAAATGACCAGTATGTTGGTAATCATTTGCCATTTCCATAGCGTTTTGAACCGTAGTAGTCATGAGGTCGGTCTCTGCATCCTAAAGCCTATGATGCTTTTCGCAGAGAAACCTCTGCTGAGGCCCAGGTAACTTGGTATTTCCCGTACCTACCACAGGAGCCTTGAAAGATAGGGTTGTTTTCAGTATTATTTCACCATCCTTTACCCAGTGTTTCAAGAACGGGAGCCCTTTTCAACCGTTAGTGTAGGAATCCTACTTTGGAGATGAGATATTTTTCTGGGGTGGCAAGTGCATGGCGTCTGTCAGTCCTGGGTTTGTTGGACTAGCGCCAGACACGAGAAGTGTGCCTTTGTGGGAGAGGTGAATAGTGCGGATCCTCTTTCAGTCTAAAGACTGAAACAGGATCCGCACTTTTCACCGTTCCTTTCAGAATCATTTGATTCATCAGCTAGGAACGGCGATTTTTTCTCCAGACCAATCGAAGGCTAGGCCAAGTAACTCGATCTTTCCAAGAGGTGTGTGGCACAACTTTTGAAAAACCGCTAGGGGGAGAACTATTTGGTATTTTTCCGTAGCACTTTTCACCGTGATTGTCATAAGGTTGGTCTCTGCATCCTTAAGCATATGAGCGTTTTTACAGACGAAAGCAGGCTGAGGCCCAGTAAACTTGGCCTTTCCAAGAGTTGGTCCTAGAGACTACAAAGAAAGTGTTCTTTTAAGTATTATTCCCCTGGGGTTTCACCATGATTTTCAGAACCCGAGCAGGTTTCTCACATTAGCATAAGAATCCTGCCTGGTAGTTGATATTTCTGGGTGGCGTGTAAGAGCGGGGATCCTGTCAGCCCTGCCTTTGATTGGGTAATCTCCAGAGTTGGTAAGTGCATATTTGCGTGAGATGGGAAAAGTGTGGATCGTGCTTCAGATTTCCTCCTGACCCTTTGGAAATGACCAGTATGTTGGTAATTATTTGCCATTTACATAGCGTTTTCACCGTAATAGTCAAGAGGTCGGTCTCTGCATCCTGAAGCCTATGGATGCTTTTCGCAGAGAAACCTCTGCTGAGGCCCAGGTAACTTGGTATTTCCCATATCTGGCACTGGAGCCTGGGAAGATAGGATTGTTTTCAGTATTATTTCACCATCCTTTACCCAGTGTTTCAAGAACGGGAGCCCTTTTCAACCGTTAGCGTAGGAATCCTTCTTTGGAGATGAGATATTTTTCTGGGGTGGCAAGTGCATGGCCTCTGTCAGTCCTGGGTTTGTTGGACTAGCGCCAGACACGAGAAGTGCGCCTTTGTGGGAGAGGTGATTAGTGCGGATCCTGTTTCAGTCTAAAAACTGAAACAGGATCCGCACTTTTCACCGTTCCTTTCAGAATCATTTGATTCATCAGCTAGGAACTGCGATTCCTTCTGGAGACCAACCCAAGGCTAGGCCAAGTAACTAGATCTTTCCAAGAGGTGTGTGGCACAACTTTTGAAAAACCGCTAGGGGGAGAACTATTTGGTATTTTTCCGTAGCACTTTTCACCGTGATTGTCATAAGGTTGGTCTCTGCATCCTTAAGGATACGAGCGTTTTTACACATGAAAGCAGGCTTAGGCCCAGTAAACTTGGCCTTTCCAAGAGTTGGTCCTAGAAACAAAAAAAGAAAGTGTTCTTTTAAGTATTATTCCACTGTGGTTTCACCATGATTTTCAGAACCCAAGCAGGTTTCTCACATTAGCGTAAGAATCCTGCCTGGTAGTTGAGATTTCGGGGTGGGGAGTAAGTGCGGGGCTTCTGGCAGCCCTGCCTTTGATTGGTTTAGCTCCAGAGTTGGTAAGTGCATATTTGCGTGAGATGGGAAAAGTGTGGATCGTGCTTCAGATTTCCTCCTGAGCCTTTTGAAATCACCAGTATGTTGGTAATTATTTGCCATTTCCATAGTGTTTTGAACCGTAGTAGTAATGAGGTCGGTCTCTGAATTCTGAAGCCTATGATGCTTTTCGCAGAAAAACCTCTGCTGAGGCCATGGTAACTTGGTATTTCCCATACCTGGCACCGGAGCCTTGAAAGATAGGATTGTTTTCAGTATTATTTCACCATCCTTTACCCAGTGTTTCAAGAACGGGAGCCCTTTTCAACCGTTAGCGTAGGAATCCTTCTTTGGAGACGAGATATTTTTCTGGGGTGGCAAGTGCATGGCCTCTGTCCGTCCTGGGTTTGTTGGACTAGCGCCAGACACGAGAAGTGCGCCTTTGTGGGAGAGGTGAATAGTGCGGATCCTGTTTCAGTCTAAAGTCTGAAACAGGATCCGCACTTTTCACCGTTCCTTTCAGAATCATTTGATTCATCAGCTAGGAACGGCGATTCCTTCTCCAGACCAATCGAAGGCTTGGCCAAGTAACTCGATCTTTCCAAGAGGTGTGTGGCACAACTTTTGAAAAACCGCTAGGGGGAGAACTATTTGGTATTTTTCCGTAGCACTTTTCACCGTAATTGTCATAAGGTTGGTCTCTGCATCCTTAAGGATACGAGCGTTTTTACAGATGAAAGCAGGCTGAGGCCCAGTAAACTTGGCATTTCCAAGAGTTGGTCCTAGAGACTACAAAGAAAGTGTTCCTTTAAGTATTATTTCACTGTGGTTTCACCATGATTTTCAGAACCCAAGCAGGTTTCTCGCATTAGCATACGAATCCTGCCTGGTAGTTGAGATTTCTGGGTGGGGTGTAAGTGCGGGGCTTCTGGCAGCCCTGCCTTTGATTGGTTTACCTATAGAGTTGGTAAGTGCATAATTGCTTGAGATGGGAAAAGTGTGGATCGTGCTTCAGATTTCCTCCTGAGCCTTTTGAAATCACCAGTATGTTGGTAATTATTTGCCATTTTCATAGCGTTTTGAACCGCAGTAGTCATGAGGTCGGTCTCTGCATCCTGAAGCCTATGATGCTTTTCGCAGAGAAACCTCTGCTGAGGCCCAGGTAACTTGGTATTTCCCATACCTGGCACCGGAGCCTGGGAAGATAGGATTGTTTTCAGTATTATTTCACCATCCTTTACCCAGTGTTTCAAGAACGGGAGCCCTTTTCAACCGTTAGCGTAGGAATCCTTCTTAGGAGTTGAGATATTTTTCTGGGGTGGCAAGTGCATGGCCTCTGTCAGTCCTGGGTTTGTTGGACTAGCGTCAGACACGAGAAGTGCGCCTTTGTGGGAGAGGTGAATAGTGCGGATCCTGTTTCAGTCTAAAGACTGAAACAGGATCCGCACTTTTCACCGTTCCTTTCAGAATCATTTGATTCATCAGCTAGGAACGGCGATTCCTTCTCCAGACCAATCGAAGGCTAGGCCAAGTAACTCGATCTTTCCAAGAGGTGTGTGGCACAACTTTTGAAAAACCGCTAGGGGGAGAACTATTTGGTATTTTTCCGTAGCACTTTTCACCGTAATTGTCATAAGGTTGGTCTCTGCATCCTTAAGGATACGAGCGTATTTACAGATGAAAGCAGGCTGAGGCCCAGTAAACTTGGCCTTTCCAAGAGTTGGTCCTAGAGACTACAAAGAAAGTGTTCTTTTAAGTATTATTCCACTGTGGTTTCACCATGATTTTCAGAACCCAAGCAGGTTTCTCACATTAGCGTAAGAATCCTGCTTGGTAGTTGAGATTTCGGGGTGGGGAGTAAGTGCGGGGCTTCTGGCAGCCCTGCCTTTGATTGGGTTATCTCCAGAGTTGGTAAGTGCATATTTGCGTGAGATGGGAAAAGTGTGGATCGTGCTTCAGATTTCCTCCTGACCCTTTTGAAATGACCAGTATGTAGGTAATTATTTGCCATTTACATAGCGTTTTCACCGTAATAGTCAAGAGGTCGGTCTCTGCATCCTGAAGCCTATGATGCTTTTCGCAGAGAAACCTCTGCTGAGGCCCAGGTAACTTGGTATTTCCCATATCTGGCACCGGAGCCTGGGAAGATAGGATTGTTTTCAGTATTATTTCACCATCCTTTACCCAGTGTTTCAAGAACGGGAGCCCTTTTCAACCGTTAGCGTAGGAATCCTTCTTTGGAGATGAGATATTTTTCTGGGGTGGCAAGTGCATGGCCTCTGTCAGTCCTGGGTTTGTTGGACTAGCGCCAGACACGAGAAGTGCGCCTTTGTGGGAGAGGTGATTAGTGCGGATCCTGTTTCAGTCTAAAAACTGAAACAGGATCCGCACTTTTCACCGTTCCTTTCAGAATCATTTGATTCATCAGCTAGGAACGGCGATTCCTTCTCCAGACCAATCGAAGGCTAGGCCAAGTAACTCGATCTTTCCAAGAGGTGTGTGGCACAACTTTTGAAAAACCGCTAGGGGGAGAACTATTTGGTATTTTTCCATAGCACTTTTCACCGTAATTGTCATAAGGTTGGTCTCTGCATCCTTAAGGATACGAGCGTTTTTACAGATGAAAGCAGGCTGAGGCCCAGTAAACTTGGCATTTCCAAGAGTTGGTCCTAGAGACTACAAAGAAAGTCTTCTTTTAAGTATTGTTTCACTGTGGTTTCACCATGATTTTCAGAATCCAAGCAGGTTTCTCACATTAGCGTAAGAATCCTGCCTGGTAGTTGAGATTTCGGGGTCGGGAGTAAGTGCGGGGCTTCTGGCAGCCCTGCCTTTGTTTGGTTTACCTCTAGAGTTGGTAAGTGCATATTTGCGTGAGATGGGAAAAGTGTGGATCGTGCTTCAGATTTCCTCCTGACCCTTTTGAAATGACCAGTATGTTGGTAATTATTTGCCATTTCCGTAGCGTTTTGCACCGTAGTAGTCATGAGGTCGATCTCTGCATCCTTAAGCCTATGATGCTTTTCGCAGAGAAACTTCTGTTGAGGCCCAGGTAACTTGGTATTTCCCATACCTGGCACCGGAGCCTTGGAAGATAGGATTGTGTTCAGTATTATTTCACCATCCTTTACCCAGTGTTTCAAGAACTGGAGCCCTTTTCAACCGTTAGCGTAGGAATCCTTCTTTGGAGGTGAGATATTTTTCTGGGGTGGCAAGTGCATGGCCTCTGTGCGTCCTGGGGTTGTTGGACTAACGCCAGACACGAGAAGTGCGCCTTTGTGGGAGAGGTGAATAGTGCGGATCCTGTTTCAGTCTAAAGACTGAAACAGGATCCGCACTTTTCACCGTTCCTTTCAGAATCATTTGATTCATCAGCTAGGAACGGCGATTCCTTCTCCAGACCAATCGAAGGCTAGGCCAAGTAACTCGATCTTTCCAAGAGGTGTGTGGCACAACTTTTGAAAAACCGCTAGGGGGAGAACTATTTGGTATTTTTCCGTAGCACTTTTCACCGTAATTGTCATAAGGTTGGTCTCTGCATCCTTAAGGATACGAGCGTTTTTACAGATGAAAGCAGGCTGAGGCCCAGTAAACCTGGCCTTTCCAAGAGTTGGTCCTAGAGACTACAAAGAAAGTGTTCCTTTAAGTATTATTCCACTGTGGTTTCACCATTATTTTCAGAACCCAAGCAGGTTTCTCACATTAGCATAAGAATCCTGCCTGGTAGTTGATATTTCTGGATGGCGTGTAAGAGCGGGGATCCTGTCAGCCCTGCCTTTGATTGGTTTATCTCCAGAGTTGGTAAGTGCATATTTGCGTGAGATGGGAAAAGGGTGGATCGTGCTTCAGATTTCCTCCTGACCCTTTTGAAATGACCAGTATGTTGGTAATTATTTGCCATTTCCATAGCGTTTTCACCGTAATAGTCAAGAGGTCGGTCTCTGCATCCTGAAGCCTATGATGCTTTTCGCAGAGAAACCTCTGCTGAGGCCCAGGTAACTTGGTATTTCCCATACCTGGCAACAGAGCCTGGAAAAATAGGATTGTTTTCAGTATTATTTCACCATCCTTTACCCAGTGTTTCAAGAACGGGAGCCCTTTTCAACCGTTAGCGTAGGAATCCTTCTTTGGAGACGAGATATTTTTCTGGGGTGGCAAGTGCATGGCCTCTGTCCGTCCTGGGTTTGTTGGACTAGCGCCAGACACCAGAAGTGCGCCTTTGTGGGAGAGGTGAATAGTGCGGATCCTGTTTCAGTCTAAAGACTGAAACAGGATCCGCACTTTTCACCGTTCCTTTCAGAATCATTTGATTCATCAGCTAGGAACGGCGATTCCTTCTCCAGACCAATCGAAGGCTTGGCCAAGTAAGTCGATCTTTCAAAGAGGTGTGTGGCACAACTTTTGAAAAACCGCTAGGGGGAGAACTATTTGGTATTTTTCCGTAGCACTTTTCACCGTAATTGTCATAAGGTTGGTCTCTGCATCCTTAAGGATACGAGCGTTTTTACAGATGAAAGCAGGCTGAGGCCCAGTAAACTTGGCCTTTCCAAGAGTTGATCCTAGAGACTACAAAGAAAGTGTTCCTTTAAGTATTATTCCACTGTGGTTTCACCATGATTTTCAGAACCCAAGCAGGTTTCTCACATTAGCGTAAGAATCCTGCCTGGTAGTTGAGATTTCGGGGTGGGGAGTAAGTGCGGGGCTACTGGCAGCCCTGGCTTTGATTGGTTTACCTCCAGAGTTGGTAAGTGCATATTTGCGTGAGATGGGAAAAGTGTGGATCGTGCTTCAGATTTCCTCCTGACCCTTTTAAATCACCAGTATGTTGGTAATTATTTGCCATTTCCATAGCGTTTTGCACCGTAGTAGTCATGAGGTCGGTCTCTGCATCCTGAAGTCTATGATGCTTTTCGCAGAGAAACCTCTGTTGAGGCCCAGGTAACTTGGTATTTCCCATACCTGGCACCGGAGCCTGGGAAGATAGCATTGTTTTCAGTATTATTTCACCATCCTTTACCCAGTGTTTCTAGAACCAGAGCCCTTTTCAACCGTTAGCGTAGGAATCCTTCTTTGGAGATGAGATATTTTTCTGGGGTGGCAAGTGCATGGCCTCTGTCAGTCCTGGGTTTGTTGGACTAGCGCCAGACACGAGAAGTGCGCCTTTGTGGGAGAGGTGAATAGTGCGGATCCCTGAAACAGGATCCGCACTTTTCACCGTTCCTTTCAGAATCATTGGATTCATCAGCTAGGAACGGCGATTCCTTCTCCAGACCAATCGAAGGCTAGGCCAAGTAACTCGATCTTTCCAAGAGGTGTGTGGCACAACTTTTGAAACACCGCTAGGGGGAGAACTATTTGGTATTTTTCCGTAGCACTTTTCACCGTAATTGTCATAAGGTTGGTCTCTGCATCCTTAAGCATATGAGCGTTTTCACAGACGAAAGCAGGCTGAGGCCCAGTAAACTTGGCCTTTCCAAGAGTTGGTCCTAGAGACTACAAAGAAAGTGTTCTTTTAAGTATTATTCCACTGGGGTTTCACCATGATTTTCAGAACCCGAGCAGGTTTCTCACATTAGCAAAAGAATCCTGCCTGGTAGTTGAGATTTCTGGGTGGCGTGTAAGAGCGGGGATCCTGTCAGCCCTGCCTTTGATTGGGTTATCTCCAGAGTTGGTAAGTGCATATTTGCATGAGATGGGAAAAGTGTGGATCGTGCTTCAGATTTCCTCCTGACCCTTTTGAAATGACCAGTATGTTGGTAATTATTTGCCATTTCCATAGCGTTTTCACCGTAATAGTAAAGAGGTCGGTCTCTGCATCCTGAAGCCTATGATGCTTTTCACAGAGAAACCTCTGCTGAGGCCCAGGTAACTTGGTATTTCCCATACCTGGCACCGGAGCCTGGGAAGATAGGATTGTTTTCAGTATTATTTCACCATCCTTTACCCAGTGTTTCAAAAACGGGAGCCCTTTTCAACCGTTAGCGTAGGAATCCTTCTTTGGAGATGAGATATTTTTCTGGGGTGGCAAGTGCATGGCCTCTGTCAGTCCTGGGTTTGTTGGACTAGCGCCAGACACGAGAAGTGCGCCTTTGTGGGAGAGGTGATTAGTGCGGATCCTGTTTCAGTCTAAAAACTGAAACAGGATCCGCACTTTTCACCGTTCCTTTCAGAATCATTTGATTCATCAGCTAGGAACTGCGATTCCTTCTGGAGACCAACCCAAGGCTAGGCCAAGTAACTAGATCTTTCCAAGAGGTGTGTGGCACAACTTTTGAAAAACCGCTAGGGGGAGAACTATTTGGTATTTTTCCGTAGCACTTTTCACCGTGATTGTCATAAGGTTGGTCTCTGCATCCTTAAGGATACGAGCGTTTTTACACATGAAAGCAGGCTTAGGCCCAGTAAACTTGGCCTTTCCAAGAGTTGGTCCTAGAAACAAAAAAAGAAAGTGTTCTTTTAAGTATTATTCCACTGTGGTTTCACCATGATTTTCAGAACCCAAGCAGGTTTCTCACATTAGCGTAAGAATCCTGCCTGGTAGTTGAGATTTCGGGGTGGGGAGTAAGTGCGGGGCTTCTGGCAGCCCTGCCTTTGATTGGTTTAGCTCCAGAGTTGGTAAGTGCATATTTGCGTGAGATGGGAAAAGTGTGGATCGTGCTTCAGATTTCCTCCTGAGCCTTTTGAAATCACCAGTATGTTGGTAATTATTTGCCATTTCCATAGTGTTTTGAACCGTAGTAGTAATGAGGTCGGTCTCTGAATTCTGAAGCCTATGATGCTTTTCGCAGAAAAACCTCTGCTGAGGCCATGGTAACTTGGTATTTCCCATACCTGGCACCGGAGCCTTGAAAGATAGGATTGTTTTCAGTATTATTTCACCATCCTTTACCCAGTGTTTCAAGAACGGGAGCCCTTTTCAACCGTTAGCGTAGGAATCCTTCTTTGGAGACGAGATATTTTTCTGGGGTGGCAAGTGCATGGCCTCTGTCCGTCCTGGGTTTGTTGGACTAGCGCCAGACACGAGAAGTGCGCCTTTGTGGGAGAGGTGAATAGTGCGGATCCTGTTTCAGTCTAAAGTCTGAAACAGGATCCGCACTTTTCACCGTTCCTTTCAGAATCATTTGATTCATCAGCTAGGAACGGCGATTCCTTCTCCAGACCAATCGAAGGCTTGGCCAAGTAACTCGATCTTTCCAAGAGGTGTGTGGCACAACTTTTGAAAAACCGCTAGGGGGAGAACTATTTGGTATTTTTCCGTAGCACTTTTCACCGTAATTGTCATAAGGTTGGTCTCTGCATCCTTAAGGATACGAGCGTTTTTACAGATGAAAGCAGGCTGAGGCCCAGTAAACTTGGCATTTCCAAGAGTTGGTCCTAGAGACTACAAAGAAAGTGTTCCTTTAAGTATTATTTCACTGTGGTTTCACCATGATTTTCAGAACCCAAGCAGGTTTCTCGCATTAGCATACGAATCCTGCCTGGTAGTTGAGATTTCTGGGTGGGGTGTAAGTGCGGGGCTTCTGGCAGCCCTGCCTTTGATTGGTTTACCTATAGAGTTGGTAAGTGCATAATTGCTTGAGATGGGAAAAGTGTGGATCGTGCTTCAGATTTCCTCCTGAGCCTTTTGAAATCACCAGTATGTTGGTAATTATTTGCCATTTTCATAGCGTTTTGAACCGCAGTAGTCATGAGGTCGGTCTCTGCATCCTGAAGCCTATGATGCTTTTCGCAGAGAAACCTCTGCTGAGGCCCAGGTAACTTGGTATTTCCCATACCTGGCACCGGAGCCTGGGAAGATAGGATTGTTTTCAGTATTATTTCACCATCCTTTACCCAGTGTTTCAAGAACGGGAGCCCTTTTCAACCGTTAGCGTAGGAATCCTTCTTAGGAGTTGAGATATTTTTCTGGGGTGGCAAGTGCATGGCCTCTGTCAGTCCTGGGTTTGTTGGACTAGCGTCAGACACGAGAAGTGCGCCTTTGTGGGAGAGGTGAATAGTGCGGATCCTGTTTCAGTCTAAAGACTGAAACAGGATCCGCACTTTTCACCGTTCCTTTCAGAATCATTTGATTCATCAGCTAGGAACGGCGATTCCTTCTCCAGACCAATCGAAGGCTAGGCCAAGTAACTCGATCTTTCCAAGAGGTGTGTGGCACAACTTTTGAAAAACCGCTAGGGGGAGAACTATTTGGTATTTTTCCGTAGCACTTTTCACCGTAATTGTCATAAGGTTGGTCTCTGCATCCTTAAGGATACGAGCGTATTTACAGATGAAAGCAGGCTGAGGCCCAGTAAACTTGGCCTTTCCAAGAGTTGGTCCTAGAGACTACAAAGAAAGTGTTCTTTTAAGTATTATTCCACTGTGGTTTCACCATGATTTTCAGAACCCAAGCAGGTTTCTCACATTAGCGTAAGAATCCTGCTTGGTAGTTGAGATTTCGGGGTGGGGAGTAAGTGCGGGGCTTCTGGCAGCCCTGCCTTTGATTGGGTTATCTCCAGAGTTGGTAAGTGCATATTTGCGTGAGATGGGAAAAGTGTGGATCGTGCTTCAGATTTCCTCCTGACCCTTTTGAAATGACCAGTATGTAGGTAATTATTTGCCATTTACATAGCGTTTTCACCGTAATAGTCAAGAGGTCGGTCTCTGCATCCTGAAGCCTATGATGCTTTTCGCAGAGAAACCTCTGCTGAGGCCCAGGTAACTTGGTATTTCCCATATCTGGCACCGGAGCCTGGGAAGATAGGATTGTTTTCAGTATTATTTCACCATCCTTTACCCAGTGTTTCAAGAACGGGAGCCCTTTTCAACCGTTAGCGTAGGAATCCTTCTTTGGAGATGAGATATTTTTCTGGGGTGGCAAGTGCATGGCCTCTGTCAGTCCTGGGTTTGTTGGACTAGCGCCAGACACGAGAAGTGCGCCTTTGTGGGAGAGGTGATTAGTGCGGATCCTGTTTCAGTCTAAAAACTGAAACAGGATCCGCACTTTTCACCGTTCCTTTCAGAATCATTTGATTCATCAGCTAGGAACGGCGATTCCTTCTCCAGACCAATCGAAGGCTAGGCCAAGTAACTCGATCTTTCCAAGAGGTGTGTGGCACAACTTTTGAAAAACCGCTAGGGGGAGAACTATTTGGTATTTTTCCATAGCACTTTTCACCGTAATTGTCATAAGGTTGGTCTCTGCATCCTTAAGGATACGAGCGTTTTTACAGATGAAAGCAGGCTGAGGCCCAGTAAACTTGGCATTTCCAAGAGTTGGTCCTAGAGACTACAAAGAAAGTCTTCTTTTAAGTATTGTTTCACTGTGGTTTCACCATGATTTTCAGAATCCAAGCAGGTTTCTCACATTAGCGTAAGAATCCTGCCTGGTAGTTGAGATTTCGGGGTCGGGAGTAAGTGCGGGGCTTCTGGCAGCCCTGCCTTTGTTTGGTTTACCTCTAGAGTTGGTAAGTGCATATTTGCGTGAGATGGGAAAAGTGTGGATCGTGCTTCAGATTTCCTCCTGACCCTTTTGAAATGACCAGTATGTTGGTAATTATTTGCCATTTCCGTAGCGTTTTGCACCGTAGTAGTCATGAGGTCGATCTCTGCATCCTTAAGCCTATGATGCTTTTCGCAGAGAAACTTCTGTTGAGGCCCAGGTAACTTGGTATTTCCCATACCTGGCACCGGAGCCTTGGAAGATAGGATTGTGTTCAGTATTATTTCACCATCCTTTACCCAGTGTTTCAAGAACTGGAGCCCTTTTCAACCGTTAGCGTAGGAATCCTTCTTTGGAGGTGAGATATTTTTCTGGGGTGGCAAGTGCATGGCCTCTGTGCGTCCTGGGGTTGTTGGACTAACGCCAGACACGAGAAGTGCGCCTTTGTGGGAGAGGTGAATAGTGCGGATCCTGTTTCAGTCTAAAGACTGAAACAGGATCCGCACTTTTCACCGTTCCTTTCAGAATCATTTGATTCATCAGCTAGGAACGGCGATTCCTTCTCCAGACCAATCGAAGGCTAGGCCAAGTAACTCGATCTTTCCAAGAGGTGTGTGGCACAACTTTTGAAAAACCGCTAGGGGGAGAACTATTTGGTATTTTTCCGTAGCACTTTTCACCGTAATTGTCATAAGGTTGGTCTCTGCATCCTTAAGGATACGAGCGTTTTTACAGATGAAAGCAGGCTGAGGCCCAGTAAACCTGGCCTTTCCAAGAGTTGGTCCTAGAGACTACAAAGAAAGTGTTCCTTTAAGTATTATTCCACTGTGGTTTCACCATTATTTTCAGAACCCAAGCAGGTTTCTCACATTAGCATAAGAATCCTGCCTGGTAGTTGATATTTCTGGATGGCGTGTAAGAGCGGGGATCCTGTCAGCCCTGCCTTTGATTGGTTTATCTCCAGAGTTGGTAAGTGCATATTTGCGTGAGATGGGAAAAGGGTGGATCGTGCTTCAGATTTCCTCCTGACCCTTTTGAAATGACCAGTATGTTGGTAATTATTTGCCATTTCCATAGCGTTTTCACCGTAATAGTCAAGAGGTCGGTCTCTGCATCCTGAAGCCTATGATGCTTTTCGCAGAGAAACCTCTGCTGAGGCCCAGGTAACTTGGTATTTCCCATACCTGGCAACAGAGCCTGGAAAAATAGGATTGTTTTCAGTATTATTTCACCATCCTTTACCCAGTGTTTCAAGAACGGGAGCCCTTTTCAACCGTTAGCGTAGGAATCCTTCTTTGGAGACGAGATATTTTTCTGGGGTGGCAAGTGCATGGCCTCTGTCCGTCCTGGGTTTGTTGGACTAGCGCCAGACACCAGAAGTGCGCCTTTGTGGGAGAGGTGAATAGTGCGGATCCTGTTTCAGTCTAAAGACTGAAACAGGATCCGCACTTTTCACCGTTCCTTTCAGAATCATTTGATTCATCAGCTAGGAACGGCGATTCCTTCTCCAGACCAATCGAAGGCTTGGCCAAGTAAGTCGATCTTTCAAAGAGGTGTGTGGCACAACTTTTGAAAAACCGCTAGGGGGAGAACTATTTGGTATTTTTCCGTAGCACTTTTCACCGTAATTGTCATAAGGTTGGTCTCTGCATCCTTAAGGATACGAGCGTTTTTACAGATGAAAGCAGGCTGAGGCCCAGTAAACTTGGCCTTTCCAAGAGTTGATCCTAGAGACTACAAAGAAAGTGTTCCTTTAAGTATTATTCCACTGTGGTTTCACCATGATTTTCAGAACCCAAGCAGGTTTCTCACATTAGCGTAAGAATCCTGCCTGGTAGTTGAGATTTCGGGGTGGGGAGTAAGTGCGGGGCTACTGGCAGCCCTGGCTTTGATTGGTTTACCTCCAGAGTTGGTAAGTGCATATTTGCGTGAGATGGGAAAAGTGTGGATCGTGCTTCAGATTTCCTCCTGACCCTTTTAAATCACCAGTATGTTGGTAATTATTTGCCATTTCCATAGCGTTTTGCACCGTAGTAGTCATGAGGTCGGTCTCTGCATCCTGAAGTCTATGATGCTTTTCGCAGAGAAACCTCTGTTGAGGCCCAGGTAACTTGGTATTTCCCATACCTGGCACCGGAGCCTGGGAAGATAGCATTGTTTTCAGTATTATTTCACCATCCTTTACCCAGTGTTTCTAGAACCAGAGCCCTTTTCAACCGTTAGCGTAGGAATCCTTCTTTGGAGATGAGATATTTTTCTGGGGTGGCAAGTGCATGGCCTCTGTCAGTCCTGGGTTTGTTGGACTAGCGCCAGACACGAGAAGTGCGCCTTTGTGGGAGAGGTGAATAGTGCGGATCCCTGAAACAGGATCCGCACTTTTCACCGTTCCTTTCAGAATCATTGGATTCATCAGCTAGGAACGGCGATTCCTTCTCCAGACCAATCGAAGGCTAGGCCAAGTAACTCGATCTTTCCAAGAGGTGTGTGGCACAACTTTTGAAACACCGCTAGGGGGAGAACTATTTGGTATTTTTCCGTAGCACTTTTCACCGTAATTGTCATAAGGTTGGTCTCTGCATCCTTAAGCATATGAGCGTTTTCACAGACGAAAGCAGGCTGAGGCCCAGTAAACTTGGCCTTTCCAAGAGTTGGTCCTAGAGACTACAAAGAAAGTGTTCTTTTAAGTATTATTCCACTGGGGTTTCACCATGATTTTCAGAACCCGAGCAGGTTTCTCACATTAGCAAAAGAATCCTGCCTGGTAGTTGAGATTTCTGGGTGGCGTGTAAGAGCGGGGATCCTGTCAGCCCTGCCTTTGATTGGGTTATCTCCAGAGTTGGTAAGTGCATATTTGCATGAGATGGGAAAAGTGTGGATCGTGCTTCAGATTTCCTCCTGACCCTTTTGAAATGACCAGTATGTTGGTAATTATTTGCCATTTCCATAGCGTTTTCACCGTAATAGTAAAGAGGTCGGTCTCTGCATCCTGAAGCCTATGATGCTTTTCACAGAGAAACCTCTGCTGAGGCCCAGGTAACTTGGTATTTCCCATACCTGGCACCGGAGCCTGGGAAGATAGGATTGTTTTCAGTATTATTTCACCATCCTTTACCCAGTGTTTCAAAAACGGGAGCCCTTTTCAACCGTTAGCGTAGGAATCCTTCTTTGGAGATGAGATATTTTTCTGCGGTGGCAAGTGCATGGCCTCTGTCAGTCCTGGGTTTGTTGGACTAACGCCAGACACGAGAAGTGCGCCTTTGTGGGAGAGGTGAATAGTGCGGATCCTGTTTCAGTCTAAAGACTGAAACAGGATCCGCACTTTTCACCGTTCCTTTCAGAATCATTTGATTCATCAGCTAGGAACGGCGATTCCTTCTCCAGACCAATTGAAGGCTAGGCCAAGTAACTCGATCTTTCCAAGAGGTGTGTGGCACAACTTTTGAAAAACCGCTAGGGGGAGAACTATTTGGTATTTTTCCATAGCACTTTTCACCGTAATTGTCATAAGGTTGGTCTCTGCATCCTTAAGGATACGAGCGTTTTTACAGATGAAAGCAGGCTGAGGCCCAGTAAACTTGGCATTTCCAAGAGTTGGTCCTAGAGACTACAAAGAAAGTCTTCTTTTAAGTATTGTTTCACTGTGGTTTCACCATGATTTTCAGAATCCAAGCAGGTTTCTCACATTAGCGTAAGAATCCTGCCTGGTAGTTGAGATTTCGGGGTGGGGAGTGAGTGCGGGGCTTCTGGCAGCCCTGCCTTTGTTTGGTTTACCTCTAGAGTTGGTAAGTGCATATTTGCGTGAGATGGGAAAAGTGTGGATCGTGCTTCAGATTTCCTCCTGACCCTTTTGAAATGACCAGTATGTTGGTAATTATTTGCCATTTCCGTAGCGTTTTGCACCGTAGTAGTCATGAGGTCGGTCTCTGCATCCTTAAGCCTATGATGCTTTTCGCAGAGAAACTTCTGTTGAGGCCCAGGTAACTTGGTATTTCCCATACCTGGCACCGGAGCCTTGGAAGATAGGATTGTGTTCAGTATTATTTCACCATCCTTTACCCAGTGTTTCAAGAACTGGAGCCCTTTTCAACCGTTAGCGTAGGAATCCTTCTTTGGAGGTGAGATATTTTTCTGGGGTGGCAAGTGCATGGCCTCTGTGCGTCCTGGGGTTGTTGGACTAACGCCAGACACGAGAAGTGCGCCTTTGTGGGAGAGGTGAATAGTGCGGATCCTGTTTCAGTCTAAAGACTGAAACAGGATCCGCACTTTTCACCGTTCCTTTCAGAATCATTTGATTCATCAGCTAGGAACGGCGATTCTTTCTCCAGACCAATCGAAGGCTAGGCCAAGTAACTCGATCTTTCCAAGAGGTGTGTGGCACAACTTTTGAAAAACCGCTAGGGGGAGAACTATTTGGTATTTTTCCGTAGCACTTTTCACCGTAATTGTCATAAGGTTGGTCTCTGCATCCTTAAGGATACGAGCGTTTTTACAGATGAAAGCAGGCTGAGGCCCAGTAAACTTGGCCTTTCCAAGAGTTGATCCTAGAGACTACAAAGAAAGTGTTCCTTTAAGTATTATTCCACTGTGGTTTCACCATGATTTTCAGAACCCAAGCAGGTTTCTCACATTAGCGTAAGAATCCTGCCTGGTAGTTGAGATTTCGGGGTGGGGAGTAAGTGCGGGGCTACTGGCAGCCCTGGCTTTGATTGGTTTACCTCCAGAGTTGGTAAGTGCATATTTGCGTGAGATGGGAAAAGTGTGGATCGTGCTTCAGATTTCCTCCTGACCCTTTTAAATCACCAGTATGTTGGTAATTATTTGCCATTTCCATAGCGTTTTGCACCGTAGTAGTCATGAGGTCGGTCTCTGCATCCTGAAGTCTATGATGCTTTTCGCAGAGAAACCTCTGTTGAGGCCCAGGTAACTTGGTATTTCCCATACCTGGCACCGGAGCCTGGGAAGATAGGATTGTTTTCAGTATTATTTCACCATCCTTTACCCAGTGTTTCTAGAACCGGAGCCCTTTTCAACCGTTAGCGTAGGAATCCTTCTTTGGAGATGAGATATTTTTCTGGGGTGGCAAGTGCATGGCCTCTGTCAGTCCTGGGTTTGTTGGACTAGCGCCAGACAGGAGAAGTGCGCCTTTGTGGGAGAGGTGAATAGTGCGGATCCTGTTTCAGTCTAAAGACTGAAACAGGATCCGCACTTTTCACCGTTCCTTTCAGAATCATTTGATTCATCAGCTAGGAACGGCGATTCCTTCTCCAGACCAATCGAAGGCTAGGCCAAGTAACTCGATCTTTCCAAGAGGTGTGTGGCACAACTTTTGAAAAACCGCTAGGGGGAGAACTATTTGGTATTTTTCCGTAGCACTTTTCACCGTAATTGTCATAAGGTTGGTCTCTGCATCCTTAAGCATATGAGCGTTTTCACAGACGAAAGCAGGCTGAGGCCCAGTAAACTTGGCCTTAAAAGAGTTGGTCCTAGAGACTACAAAGAAAGTGTTCTTTTAAGTATTATTCCACTGGGGTTTCACCATGATTTTCAGAACCCGAGCAGGTTTCTCACATTAGCATAAGAATCCTGCCTGGTAGTTGAGATTTCTGGGTGGCGTGTAAGAGCGGGGATCCTGTCAGCCCTGCCTTTGATTGGGTTATCTCCAGAGTTGGTAAGTGCATATTTGCGTGAGATGGGAAAAGTGTGGATCGTGCTTCAGATTTCCTCCTGACCCTTGTAAATCACCAGTATGTTGGTAATTATTTGCCATTTCCATAGCGTTTTCACCGTAATAGTCAAGAGGTCGGTCTCTGCATCCTGAAGCCTATGATGCTTTTCGCAGAGAAACCTCTGTTGAGGCCCAGGTAACTTGGTATTTCCCATACCTGGCACCGTAGCCTTGGAAGATAGGATTGTGTTCAGTATTATTTCACCATCCTTTACCCAGTGTTTCAAGAACTGGAGACCTTTTCAACCGTTAGCGTAGGAATCCTTCATTGGAGATGAGATATTTTTCTGGGGTGGCAATTGCATGGCCTCTGTGCGTCCTGGGTTTGTTGGACTAACGCCAGACACGAGAAGTGCGCCTTTGTGGGAGAGGTGAATAGTGCGGATCCTGTTTCAGTCTAAAGACTGAAACAGGATCCGCACTTTTCACCGTTCCTTTCAGAATCATTTGATTCATCAGCTAGGAACGGCGATTCCTTCTCCAGACCAATCGAAGGCTAGGCCAAGTAACTCGATCTTTCCAAGAGGTGTGTGGCACAACTTTTGAAAAACGGCTAGGGGGAGAACTATTTGGTATTTTTCCGTAGCACTTTTCACCGTAATTGTCATAAGGTTGGTCTCTGCATCCTTAAGGATACGAGCGTTTTTACAGATGAAAGCAGGCTGAGGCCCAGTAAACTTGGCCTTTCCAAGAGTTGGTCCTAGAGACTACAAAGAAAGTGTTCCTTTAAGTATTATTCCACTGTGGTTTCACCATGATTTTCAGAACCCAAGCAGGTTTCTCACATTAGCATAAGAATCCTGCCTGGTAGTTGATATTTCTGGGTGGCGTGTAAGAGCGGGGATCCTGTCAGCCCTGCCTTTGATTGGGTTATCTCCAGAGTTGGTAAGTGCATATTTGCGTGAGATGGGAAAAGTGTGGATCGTGCTTCAGATTTCCTCCTGACCCTTTTGAAATGACCAGTATGTTGGTAATTATTTGCCATTTCCATAGCGTTTTCACCGTAATAGTCAAGAGGTCGGTCTCTGCATCCTGAAGCCTATGATGCTTTTCGCAGAGAAACCTCTCTTGAGGCTCAGGTAACTTGGTATTTCCCATACCTGGCACCAGAGCCTGGGAAAATAGGATTGTTTTCAGTATTATTTCACCATCCTTTACCCAGTGTTTCAAGAACGGGAGCCCTTTTCAACCGTTAGCGTAGGAATCCTTCTTTGGAGACGAGATATTTTTCTGGGGTGGCAAGTGCATGGCCTCTGTCCGTCCTGGGTTTGTTGGACTAGCGCCAGACACCAGAAGTGCGCCTTTGTGGGAGAAGTGAATAGTGCGGATCCTGTTTCAGTCTAAAGACTGAAACAGGATCCGCACTTTTCACCGTTCCTTTCAGAATCATTTGATTCATCAGCTAGGAACGGCGATTCCTTCTCCAGACCATTCGAAGGCTAGGCCAAGTAACTCGATCTTTCCAAGAGGTGTGTGGCACAACTTTTGAAAAACCGCTAGGGGGAGAACTATTTGGTATTTTTCCATAGCACTTTTCACCGTAATTGTCATAAGGTTGGTCTCTGCATCCTTAAGGATACGAGCGTTTGTACAGATGAAAGCAGGCTGAGGCCCAGTAAACTTGGCATTTCCAAGAGTTGGTCCTAGAGACTACAAAGAAAGTCTTCTTTTAAGTATTGTTTCACTGTGGTTTCACCATGATTTTCAGAATCCAAGCAGGTTTCTCACATTAGCGTAAGAATCCTGCCTGGTAGTTGAGATTTCGGGGTGGGGAGTAAGTGCGGGGCTTCTGGCAGCCCTGCCTTTGTTTGGTTTACCTCCAGAGTTGGTAAGTGCATATTTGCATGAGATGGGAAAAGTGTGGATCGTGCTTCAGATTTCCTCCTGACCCTTTTGAAATGACCAGTATGTTGGTAATTATTTGCCATTTCCGTAGCGTTTTGCACAGTAGTAGTCATGAGGTCGGTCTCTGCATCCTTAAGCCTATGATGCTTTTCGCAGAGAAACCTCTGTTGAGGCCCAGGTAAATTGGTATTTCCCATACGTGGCACCGGAGCCTTGGAAGATAGGATTGTGTTCAGTATTATTTCACCATCCTTTACCCAGTGTTTCAAGAACGGGAGCCGTTTTCAACCGTTAGCGTAGGAATCCTTCTTTGGAGATGAGATATATTTCTGGGGTGGCAATTGCATGGCCTCTGTGCGTCCTGGGTTTGTTGGACTAACGCCAGACACGAGAAGTGCGCCTTTGTGGGAGAGGTGAATAGTGCGGATCCTGTTTCAGTCTAAAGACTGAAACAGGATCCGCACTTTTCACCGTTCCTTTCAGAATCATTGGATTCATCAGCTAGGAACGGCGATTCCTTCTCCAGACCAATCGAAGGCTAGGCCAAGTAACTCGATCTTTCCAAGAGGTGTGTGGCACAACTTTTGAAAAACCGCTAGGGGGAGAACTATTTGGTATTATTCCGTAGCACTTTTCACCGTAATTGTCATAAGGTTGGTCTCTGCATCCTTAACGATACGAGCGTTTTTACAGATGAAAGCAGGCTGAGGCCCAGTAAACTTGGCATTTCCAAGAGTTGGTCATAGAGACTACAAAGAAAGTGTTCCTTTAAGTATTATTCCACTGTGGTTTCACCATGATTTTCAGAACCCGAGCAGATTTCTCACATTAGCAAAAGAATCCTGCCTGGTAGTTGATATTTCTGGGTGGCGTGTAAGAGCGGGGATCCTGTCAGCCCTGCCTTTGATTGGGTTATCTCCAGAGTTGGTAAGTGCATATTTGCGTGAGATGGGAAAAGTGTGGATCGTGCTTCAGATTCCCTCCTGACCCTTTTGAAATGACCAGTATGTTGGTAATTATTTGCCATTTCCATAGCGTTTTCACCGTAATAGTCAAGAGGTCGGTCTCTGCATCCTGAAGCCTATGATGCTTTTCGCAGAGAAACCTCTCTTGAGGCCCAGGTAACTTGGTATTTCCCATACCTGGCACCAGAGCCTGGGAAAATAGGATTGTTTTCAGTATTATTTCACCATCCTTTACCCAGTGTTTCAAGAACGGGAGCCCTTTTCAACCGTTAGCGTAGGAATCCTTCTTTGGAGACGAGATATTTTTCTGGGGTGGCAAGTGCATGGCCTCTGTCCGTCCTGGGTTTGTTGGACTAGCGCCAGACACCAGAAGTGCGCCTTTGTGGGAGAAGTGAATAGTGCGGATCCTGTTTCAGTCTAAAGACTGAAACAGGATCCGCACTTTTCACCGTTCCATTCAGAATCATTTGATTCATCAGCTAGGAACGGCGATTCCTTCTCCAGACCAATCGAAGGCTAGGCCAAGTAAGTCGATCTTTCCAAGAGGTGTGTGGCACAACTTTTGAAAAACCGCTAGGGGGAGAACTATTTGGTATTTTTCCGTAGAACTTTTCACCGTAATTGTCATAAGGTTGGTATCTGCATCCTTAAGGATACGAGCGTTTTTACAGATGAAAGCAGGCTGAGGCCCAGTAAACCTGGCATTTCCAAGAGTTGGTCCTAGAGACTACAAAGAAAGTGTTCCTTTAAGTATTATTCCACTGTGGTTTCACCATGATTTTCAGAACCCGAGCAGGTTTCTCACATTAGCATAAG
Organism: Lemur catta; assembly: GCF_020740605.2. Lineage (NCBI taxonomy): Eukaryota > Metazoa > Chordata > Mammalia > Primates > Lemuridae > Lemur > Lemur catta. The sequence continues at coordinate 28,510,097 of NC_059155.1, read as the reverse complement.
AATCCTGCCTGGTAGTTGAGATTTCGTGGTGTGGAGTAAGTGCGGGGCTTCTGGCAGCCCTGCCTTTGATTGGTTTACCTCCAGAGTTGGTAAGTGCATATTTGCGTGAGATGGGAAAAGTGTGGATCGTGCTTCAGATTTCCTCCTGACCCTTTTGAAATCACCAGTATGTTGGTAATTATTTGCCATTTCCATAGCGTTTTGCACCGTAGTAGTCATGAGGTCGGTCTCTGCATCCTGAAGCCTATGATGCTTTTCGCAGAGAAACCTCTGTTGAGGCCCAGGTAACTTGGTATTTCCCATACCTGGCACCGGAGCCTTGGAAGATATAATTGTGTTCAGTATTATTTCACCATCCTTTACCCAGTGTTTCAAGAACGGGAGCCCTTTTCAACCGTTAGCGTAGGAATCCTTCTTTGGAGATGAGATATTTTTCTGGGGTGGCAAGTGCATGGCCTCTGTCAGTCCTGGGTTTGTTGGACTAGCGCCAGACACAAGAAGTGGCCTTTGTGGGAGAGGTGAATAGTGCGGACCCCTGAAACAGGATCCGCACTTTTCACCGTTCCTTTCAGAATCATTGGATTCATCAGCTAGGAACGGCGATTCCTTCTCCAGACCAATCGAAGGCTAGGCCAAGTAACTCGATCTTTCCAAGAGGTGTGTGGCACAACTTTTGAAACACCGCTAGGGGGAGAACTATTTGGTATTTTTCCATAGCACTTTTCACCGTAATTGTCATAAGGTTGGTCTCTGCATCCTTAAGCATATGAGCGTTTTCACAGACGAAAGCAGGCTGAGGCCCAGTAAACTTGGCCTTTCCAAGAGTTGGTCCTAGAGACTACAAAGAAAGTGTTCTTTTAAGTATTATTCCACTGGGGTTTCACCATGATTTTCAGAACCCGAGCAGGTTTCTCACATTAGCAAAAGAATCCTGCCTGGTAGTTGAGATTTCTGGATGGCGTGTAAGAGCGGGGATCCTGTCAGCCCTGCATTTGACTGGGTTATCTCCAGAGTTGGTAAGTGCATATTTGCGTGAGATGGGAAAAGGGTGGATCGTGCTTCAGATTTCCTCCTGACCCTTTTGAAATGACCAGTATGTTGGTAATTATTTGCCATTTCCATAGCGTTTTCACCGTCATAGTCAAGAGGTCGGTCTCTGCATCCTGAAGCCTATGATGCTTTTCGCAGAGAACCTCTGCTGAGGCCCAGGTAACTTGGTATTTCCCATACCTGGCACCAGAGCCTGGGAAAATAGGATTGTTTTCAGTATTATTTCACCATCCTTTACCCAGTGTTTCAAGAACGGGAGCCCTTTTCAACCGTTAGCGTAGGAATCCTTCTTTGGAGACGAGATATTTTTCTGGGGTGGCAAGTGCATGGCCTCTGTCCGTCCTGGGTTTGTTGGACTAGCGCCAGACACCAGAAGTGCGCCTTTGTGGGAGAGGTGAATAGTGCGGATCCTGTTTCAGTCTAAAGACTGAAACAGGATCCGCACTTTTCACCGTTCCTTTCAGAATCATTTGATTCATCAGCTAGGAACGGCGATTCCTTCTCCAGACCAATCGAAGGCTTGGCCAAGTAAGTCGATCTTTCCAAGAGGTGTGTGGCACAACTTTTGAAAAACCGCTAGGGGGAGAACTATTTGGTATTTTTCCGTAGCACTTTTCACCGTAATTGTCATAAGGTTGGTCTCTGCATCCTTAAGGATACGAGCATTTTTACAGATGAAAGCAGGCTGAGGCCCAGTAAACTTGGCCTTTCCAAGAGTTGGTCCTAGAGACTACAAAGAAAGTGTTCTTTTAAGTATTATTCCACTGTGGTTTCACCATGATTTTCAGAACCCAAGCAGGTTTCTCACATTAGCGTAAGAATCCTGCCTGGTAGTTGAGATTTCGGCGTGGGGAGTAAGTGCGGGGCTTCTGGCAGCCCTGGCTTTGATTGGTTTACCTCCAGAGTTGGTAAGTGCATATTTGCGTGAGATGGGAAAAGTGTGGATCGTGCTTCAGATTTCCTCCAGACCCTTTTAAATCACCAGTATGTTGGTAATTATTTGCCATTTCCATAGCGTTTTGCACCGTAGTAGTCATGAGGTCGGTCTCTGCATCCTGAAGTCTATGATGCTTTTCGCAGAGAAACCTCTGTTGAGGCCCAGGTAACTTGGTATTTCCCATACCTGGCACCGGAGCCTGGGAATATAGGATTGTTTTCAGTATTATTTCACCATCCTTTACCCAGTGTTTCTAGAAGCGGAGCCCTTTTCAACCGTTAGCGTAGGAATCCTTCTTTGGAGATGAGATATTTTTCTGGGGTGGCAAGTGCATGGCCTCTGTCAGTCCTGGGTTTGTTGGACTAGCGCCAGACAGGAGAAGTGCGCCTTTGTGGGAGAGGTGAATAGTGCGGATCCTGTTTCAGTCTAAAGACTGAAACAGGATCCGCACTTTTCACCGTTCCTTTCAGAATCATTTGATTCATCAGCTAGGAACGGCGATTCCTTCTCCAGACCAATCGAAGGCTAGGCCAAGTAACTCGATCTTTCCAAGAGGTGTGTGGCACAACTTTTGAAAAACCGCTAGGGGGAGAACTATTTGGTATTTTTCCGTAGCACTTTTCACCGTAATTGTCATAAGGTTGGTCTCTGCATCCTTAAGCATATGAGCGTTTTCACAGACGAAAGCAGGCTGAGGCCCAGTAAACTTGGCCTTTCCAAGAGTTGGTCCTAGAGACTACAAAGAAAGTGTTCTTTTAAGTATTATTCCACTGGGGTTTCACCATGATTTTCAGAACCCGAGCAGGTTTCTCACATTAGCATAAGAATCCTGCCTGGTAGTTGATATTTCTGGGTGGCGTGTAAGAGCGGGGATCCTGTCAGCCCTGCCTTTGATTGGGTTATCTCCAGAGTTGGTAAGTGCATATTTGCGTGAGATGGGAAAAGTGTGGATCGTGCTTCAGATTTCCTCCTGACCCTTTTGAAATGACCAGTATGTTGGTAATTATTTGCCATTTCCATAGCGTTTTCACCGTAATAGTCAAGAGGTCGGTCTCTGCATCCTGAAGCCTATGATGCTTTTCGCAGAGAAACCTCTCTTGAGGCTCAGGTAACTTGGTATTTCCCATACCTGGCACCAGAGCCTGGGAAAATAGGATTGTTTTCAGTATTATTTCACCATCCTTTACCCAGTGTTTCAAGAACGGGAGCCCTTTTCAACCGTTAGCGTAGGAATCCTTCTTTGGAGACGAGATATTTTTCTGGGGTGGCAAGTGCATGGCCTCTGTCCGTCCTGGGTTTGTTGGACTAGCGCCAGACACCAGAAGTGCGCCTTTGTGGGAGAAGTGAATAGTGCGGATCCTGTTTCAGTCTAAAGACTGAAACAGGATCCGCACTTTTCACCGTTCCTTTCAGAATCATTTGATTCATCAGCTAGGAACGGCGATTCCTTCTCCAGACCAATCGAAGGCTAGGCCAAGTAAGTCGATCTTTCCAAGAGGTGTGTGGCACAACTTTTGAAAAACCGCTAGGGGGAGAACTATTTGGTATTTTTCCGTAGAACTTTTCACCGTAATTGTCATAAGGTTGGTATCTGCATCCTTAAGGATACGAGCATTTTTACAGATGAAAGCAGGCTGAGGCCCAGTAAACCTGGCATTTCCAAGAGTTGGTCCTAGAGACTACAAAGAAAGTGTTCCTTTAAGTATTATTCCACTGTGGTTTCACCATGATTTTCAGAACCCGAGCAGGTTTCTCACATTAGCATAAGAATCCTGCCTGGTAGTTGAGATTTCGGGGTGGGGAGTAAGTGCGGGGCTTCTGGCAGCCCTGCCTTTGATTGGTTTACCTCCAGAGTTGGTAAGTGCATATTTGCGTGAGATGGGAAAAGTGTGGATCGTGCTTCAGATTTCCTCCTGACCCTTTTGAAATCACCAGTATGTTGGTAATTATTTGCCATTTCCATAGCGTTTTGCACCGTAGTAGTCATGAGGTCGGTCTCTGCATCCTGAAGCCTATGATGCTTTTCGCAGAGAAACCTCTGTTGAGGCCCAGGTAACTTGGTATTTCCCATACCTGGCACCGGAGCCTTGGAAGATATAATTGTGTTCAGTATTATTTCACCATCCTTTACCCAGTGTTTCAAGAACGGGAGCCCTTTTCATCCGTTAGCGTAGGAATCCTTCTTTGGAGATGAGATATTTTTCTGGGGTGGCAAGTGCATGGCTTCTGTCAGTCCTGGGTTTGTTGGACTAGCGCCAGACACGAGAAGTGCGCCTTTGTGGGAGAGGTGAATAGTGCGGATCCCTGAAACAGGATCCGCACTTTTCACCGTTCCTTTCAGAATCATTTGATTCATCAGCTAGGAACGGCGATTCCTTCTCCAGACCAATCGAAGGCTAGGCCAAGTAAGTCGATCTTTCCAAGAGGTGTGTGGCACAACTTTTGAAACACCGCTAGGGGGAGAACTATTTGGTATTTTTCCGTAGCACTTTTCACCGTAATTGTCATAAGGTTGGTCTCTGCATCCTTAAGCATATGAGCGTTTTCACAGACGAAAGCAGGCTGAGGCCCAGTAAACTTGGCCTTTCCAAGAGTTGGTCCTAGAGACTACAAAGAAAGTGTTCTTTTAAGTATTATTCCACTGGGGTTTCACCATGATTTTCAGAACCCGAGCAGGTTTCTCACATTAGCAAAAGAATCCTGCCTGGTAGTTGAGATTTCTGGATGGCGTGTAAGAGCGGGGATCCTGTCCGCCCTGCCTTTGACTGGGTTATCTCCAGAGTTGGTAAGTGCATATTTGCGTGAGATGGGAAAAGGGTGGATCGTGCTTCAGATTTCCTCCTGACCCTTTTGAAATGACCAATATGTTGGTAATTATTTGCCATTTCCATAGCGTTTTCACCGTAATAGTCAAGAGGTCGGTCTCTGCATCCTGAAGCCTATGATGCTTTTCGCAGAGAAACCTCTGCTGAGGCCCAGGTAACTTGGTATTTCCCATACCTGGCACCGGAGCCTGGGAAAATAGGATTGTTTTCAGTATTATTTCACCATCCTTTACCAAGTGTTTCAAGAACGGGAGCCCTTTTCAACCGTTAGCGTAGGAATCCTTCTTTGGAGACGAGATATTTTTCTGGGGTGGCAAGTGCATGGCCTCTGTCCGTCCTGGGTTTGTTGGACTAGCGCCAGAGACGAGAAGTGCGCCTTTGTGGGAGAGGTGAATAGTGCGGATCCTGTTTCAGTCTAAAGACTGAAACAGGATCCGCACTTTTCACCGTTCCTTTCAGAATCATTTGATTCATCAGCTAGGAACGGCGATTCCTTCTCCAGACCAATCGAAGGCTAGGCCAAGTAAGTCGATCTTTCCAAGAGGTGTGCATCACAACTTTTGAAAAACCGCTAGGGGGAGAACTATTTGGTATTTTTCCGTAGCACTTTTCACCGTAATTGTCATAAGGTTGGTCTCTGCATCCTTAAGGACACGAGCGTTTTTACAGATGAAAGCAGGCTGAGGCCCAGTAAACTTGGACTTTCCAAGAGTTGGTCCTAGAGACTACAAAGAAAGTGTTCCTTTAAGTATTATTCCACTGTGGTTTCACCATGATTTTCAGAACCCGAGCAGGTTTCTCACATTAGCATAAGAATCCTGCCTGGTAGTTGATATTTCTGGGTGGCGTGTAAGAGCGGGGATCCTGTCAGCCCTGCCTTTGATTGGGTTATCTCCAGAGTTGGTAAGTGCATATTTGCGTGAGATGGGAAAAGTGTGGATCGTGCTTCAGATTTCCTCCTGACCCTTTTGAAATGACCAGTATGTTGGTAATTATTTGCCATTTCCATAGCGTTTTCACCGTAATAGTCAAGAGGTCGGTCTCTGCATCCTGAAGCCTATGATGCTTTTCACAGAGAAACCTCTGCTGAGGCCCAGGTAACTTGGTATTTCCCATACCTGGCACCAGAGCCTGGGAAAATAGGATTGTTTTCAGTATTATTTCACCATCCTTTACCCAGTGTTTCAAGAACGGGAGCCCTTTTCAACCGTTAGCGTAGGAATCCGTCTTTGGAGACGAGATATTTTTCTGGGGTGGCAAGTGCATGGCCTCTGTCCGTCCTGGGTTTGTTGGACTAGCGCCAGACACGAGAAGTGCGCCTTTGTGGGAGAGGTGAATAGTGCGGATCCTGTTTCAGTCTTTAGACTGAAACAGGATCCGCACTTTTCACCGTTCCTTTCAGAATCATTTGATTCATCAGCTAGGAACGGCGATTCCTTCTCCAGACCAATCGAAGGGTAGGCCAAGTAAGTCGATCTTTCCAAGAGGTGTGTGGCACAACTTTTGAAACACCGCTAGGGGGAGAACTATTTGGTATTTTTCCGTAGGACTTTTCACCGTAATTGTCATAAGGTTGGTCTCTGCATCCTTAAGCATATGAGCGTTTTCACAGACGAAAGCAGGCTGAGGCCCAGTAAACTTGGCCTTTCCAAGAGTTGGTCCTAGAGACTACAAAGAAAGTGTTCTTTTAAGTATTATTCAACTGGGTTTTCACCATGATTTTCAGAACCCGAGCAGGTTTCTCACATTAGCAAAAGAATCCTGCCTGGTAGTTGAGATTTCTGGATGGCGTGTAAGAGCGGGGATCCTGTCAGCCCTGCCTTTGTTTGGTTTATCTCGAGAGTTGGTAAGTGCATATTTGCGTGAGATGGGAAAAGTGTGGACCATGCTTCAGATTTCCTCCTGACCCTTTTGAAATGACCAGTATGTTGGTAATTATTTGCCATTTCCATAGCGTTTTCACCGTAATAGTCAAGAGGTCGGTCTCTGCATCCTGAAGCCTATGATGCTTTTCACAGAGAAACCTCTGCTGAGGCCCAGGTAACTTGGTATTTCCCATACCTGGCACCAGAGCCTGGGAAAATAGGATTGTTTTCAGTATTATTTCACCATCCTTTACCCAGTGTTTCAAGAACGGGAGCCCTTTTCAACCGTTAGCGTAGGAATCCTTCTTTGGAGACGAGATATTTTTCTGGGGTGGCAAGTGCATGGCCTCTGTCCGTCCTGGGTTTGTTGGACTAGCGCCAGACACCAGAAGTGCGCCTTTGTGGGAGAGGTGAATAGTGCGGATCCTGTTTCAGTCTAAAGACTGAAACAGGATCCGCACTTTTCACCGTTCCTTTCAGAATCATTTGATTCATCAGCTAGGAACGGTGATACCTTCTCCAGACCAATCGAAGGCTAGGCCAAGTAACTCGATCTTTCCAAGAGGTGTGTGGCACAACTTTTGAAACACCGCTAGGGGGAAAACTATTTGGTATTTTTCCGTAGCACTTTTCACCGTAATTGTCATAAGGTTGGTCTCTGCATCCTTAAGCATATGAGCGTTTTCACAGACGAAAGCAGGCTGAGGCCCACTAAACTTGGCCTTTCCAAGAGTTGGTCCTAGAGACTACAAAGAAAGTCTTCTTTTAAGTATTGTTTCACTGTGGTTTCACCATGATTTTCAGAATCCAAGCAGGTTTCTCACATTAGCGTAAGAATCCTGCCTGGTAGTTGAGATTTCGGGGTGGGGAGTAAGTGCGGGGCTTCTGGCAGCCCTGCCTTTGTTTGGTTTACCTCCAGAGTTGGTAAGTGCATATTTGCGTGAGATGGGAAAAGTGTGGATCGTGCTTCAGATTTCCTCCTGACCCTCTTGAAATGACCAGTATGTTGGTAATTATTTGCCATTTCCGTAGCGTTTTGCACAGTAGTAGTCATGAGGTCGGTCTCTGCATCCTTAAGCCTATGATGCTTTTCGCAGAGAAACCTCTGTTGAGGCCCAGGTAACTTGGTATTTCCCATACCTGGCACCGGAGCCTTGGAAGATAGGATTGTGTTCAGTATTATTTCACCATCCTTTACCCAGTGTTTCAAGAACTGGAGCCCTTTTCAACCGTTAGCGTAGGAATCCTTCATTGGAGATGAGATATTTTTCTGGGGTGGCAATTGCATGGCCTCTGTGCGTCCTGGGTTTGTTGGACTAACGCCAGACACGAGAAGTGCGCCTTTGTGGGAGAGGTGAATAGTGCGGATCCTGTTTCAGTCTAAAGAGTGAAACAGGATCCGCACTTTTCACCGTTCCTTTCAGAATCATTTGATTCATCAGCTAGGAACGGCGATTCCTTCTCCAGACCAATCGAAGACTAGGCCAAGTAACTCGATCTTTCCAAGAGGTGTGTGGCACAACTTTTGAAAAACCGCTAGGGGGAGAACTATTTGGTATTTTTCCGTAGCACTTTTCACCGTAATTGTCATAAGGATGGTCTCTGCATCCTTAAGGATACGAGCGTTTTTACAGGTGAAAGCAGGCTGAGGCCCAGTAAACTTGGCCTTTCCAAGAGTTGGTCCTAGAGACTACAAAGAAAGTGTTCCTTTAAGTATTATTCCACTGTGGTTTCACCATGATTTTCAGAACCCGAGCAGGTTTCTCACATTAGCTTAAGAATCCTGCCTGGTAGTTGAGATTTCGGGGTGGGGAGTTAGTGCCGGGCTTCTGGCAGCCCTGCCTTTGATTGGTTTACCTCCAGAGTTGGTAAGTGCATATTTGCGTGAGATGGGAAAAGTGTGGATCGTGCTTCAGATTTCCTCCTGACCCTTTTGAAATGACCAGTATGTTGGTAATTATTTGCCATTTCCATAGCGTTTTCACCGTAATAGTCAAGAGGTCGGTCTCTGCATCCTGAAGCCTATGATGCTTTTCGCAGAGAAACCTCTGCTGAGGCCCAGGTAACTTGGTATTTCCCATACCTGGCACCAGAGCCTGGGAAAATAGGATTGTTTTCAGTATTATTTCACCATCCTTTACCCAGTGTTTCAAGAACGGGAGCCCTTTTCAACCGTTAGCGTAGGAATCCTTCTTTGGAGACGAGATATTTTTCTGGGGTGGCAAGTGCATGGCCTCTGTCCGTCCTGGGTTTGTTGGACTAGCGCCAGACACGAGAAGTGCGCCTTTGTGGGAGAGGTGAATAGTGCGGATCCTGTTTCAGTCTAAAGACTGAAACAGGATCCGCACTTTTCACCGTTTCTTTCAGAATCATTTGATTCATCAGCAAGGAACGGCGATTCCTTCTCCAGACCAATCGAAGGCTAGGCCAAGTAACTCGGTCTTTCCAAGAGGTGTGTGGCACAACTTTTGAAACACCGCTAGGGGGAGAACTATTTGGTATTTTTCCGTAGCACTTTTCACCGTAATTGTCATAAGGTTGGTCTCTGCATCCTTAAGGATACGAGCGTTTTCACAGACGAAAGCAGGCTGAGGCCCAGTAAACTTGGCCTTTCCAAGAGTTGGTCCTAGAGACTACAAAGAAAGTGTTCTTTTAAGTATTATTCCACTGGAGTTTCACCATGATTTTCAGAACCCGAGCAGGTTTCTCACATTAGCAAAAGAATCCTGACTGGTAGTTGAGATTTCTGGATGGCGTGTAAGAGCGGGGATCCTGTCAGCCCTGCCTTTGATTGGTTTATCTCCAGAGTTGGTAAGTGCATATTTGCGTGAGATGGGAAAAGTGTGGATCGTGCTTCAGATTTCCTCCTGACCCTTTTGAAATGACCAGTATGTTGGTAATTATTTGCCATTTCCATAGCGTTTTCACCGTAATAGTCAAGAGGTCGGTCTCTGCATCCTGAAGCCTATGATGCTTTTCGCAGAGAAACCTCTGCTGAGGCCCAGGTAACTTGGTATTTCCCATACCTGGCACCAGAGCCTGGGAAAATAGGATTGTTTTCAGTATTATTTCACCATCCTTTACCCAGTGTTTCAAGAACGGGAGCCCTTTTCAACCGTTAGCGTAGGAATCCTTCTTTGGAGACGAGATATTTTTCTGGGGTGGCAAGTGCATGGCCTCTGTCCGTCCTGGGTTTGTTGGACTAGCGCCAGACACGAGAAATGCGCCTTTGTGGGAGAGGTGAATAGTGCGGATCCTGTTTCAGTCTAAAGACTGAAACAGGATCCGCACTTTTCACCGTTCCTTTCAGAATCATTTGATTCATCAGCTAGGAACGGCGATTCCTTCTCCAGACCAATCGAAGGCTAGGCCAAGTAAGTCGATCTTTCCAAGAGGTGTGTGGCACAACTTTTGAAAAACCGCTAGGGGGAGAACTATTTGGTATTTTTCCGAAGCACTTTTCACCGTAATTGTCATAAGGTTGGTCTCTGCATCCTTAAGGATACGAGCGTTTTTACAGATGAAAGCAGGCTGAGGCCCAGTGAACTTGGCCTTTCCAAGAGTTGGTCCTAGAGACTACAAAGAAAGTGTTCCTTTAAGTATTATTCCACTGTGGTTTCACCATGATTTTCAGAACCCGAGCAGGTTTCTCACATTAGCATAAGAATCCTGCCTGGTAGTTGAGATTTCGGGGTGGGGAGTTAGTGCCGGGCTTCTGGCAGCCCTGCCTTTGATTGGTTTACCTCCAGAGTTGGTAAGTGCATATTTGCGTGAGATGGGAAAAGTGTGGATCGTGCTTCAGATTTCCTCCTGACCCTTTTGAAATGACCAGTATGTTGGTAATTATTTGCCATTTCCATAGCGTTTTCACCGTAATAGTCAAGAGGTCGGTCTCTGCATCCTGAAGCCTATGATGCTTTTCGCAGAGAAACCTCTGCTGAGGCCCAGGTAACTTGGTATTTCCCATACCTGGCACCGGAGCCTGGGAAGATAGGATTGTTTTCAGTATTATTTCACCATCCTTTACCCAGTGTTTCAAGAACGGGAGCCCTTTTCAACCGTTAGCGTAGGAATCCTTCTTTCGAGATGAGATATTTTTCTGGGGTGGCAAGTGCATGGCCTCTGTCAGTCCTGGGTTTGTTGGACTAGCGCCAGACACGAGAAGTGCGCCTTTGTGGGAGAGGTGAACAGTGCGGTTCCTGTTTCAGTCTAAAGACTGACACAGGATCCGCACTTTTCACCGTTCCTTTCAGAATCATTTGATTCATCAGCTAGGAACGGCGATTCCTTCTCCAGACCAATCGAAGGCTAGGCCAAGTAACTCGATCTTTCCAAGAGGTGTGTGGCACAACTTTTGAAAAACCGCTAGGGGGAGAACTATTTGGTATTTTTCCGAAGCACTTTTCACCGTAATTGTCATAAGGTTGGTCTCTGCATCCTTAAGGATACGAGCGTTTTTACAGATGAAAGCAGGCTGAGGCCCAGTGAACTTGGCCTTTCCAAGAGTTGGTCCTAGAGACTACAAAGAAAGTGTTCCTTTAAGTATTATTCCACTGTGGTTTCACCATGATTTTCAGAACCCGAGCAGGTTTCTCACATTAGCGTAAGAATCCTGCCTGGTAGTTGAGATTTCGGGGTGGGGAGTAAGTGCGGGGCTTCTGGCAGCCCTGCCTTTGATTGGTTTACCTCCAGAGTTGGTAAGTGCATATTTGCGTCAGATGGGAAAAGTGTGGATCATGCTTCAGATTTCCTCCTGACGCTTTTGAAATGACCAGTATGTTGGTAATTATTTGCCATTTCCATAGCGTTTTGCACCGTAGTAGTCCTGAGGTCGGTCTCTGCATCCTGAAGCCTATGATGCTTTTCACAGAGAAACCTCTGTTGAGGCCCAGGTAACTTGGTATTTCCCATACCTGGCACCGGAGCCTGGGAAGATAGGATTGTTTTCAGTATTATTTCACCATCCTTTACCCAGTGTTTCAAGAACGGGAGCCCTTTTCAACCGTTAGCGTAGGAATCCTTCTTTCGAGATGAGATATTTTTCTGGGGTGGCAAGTGCATGGCCTCTGTCAGTCCTGGGTTTGTTGGACTAGCGCCAGACACGAGAAGTGCGCCTTTGTGGGAGAGGTGAACAGTGCGGTTCCTGTTTCAGTCTAAAGACTGACACAGGATCCGCACTTTTCACCGTTCCTTTCAGAATCATTTGATTCATCAGCTAGGAACGGCGATTCCTTCTCCAGACCAATCGAAGGCTAGGCCAAGTAACTCGATCTTTCCAAGAGGTGTGTGGCACAACTTTTGAAAAACCGCTAGGGGGAGAACTATTTGGTATTTTTCCGTAGCACTTTTCACCGTAATTGTCATAAGGTTGGTCTCTGCATCCTTAAGCATATGAGCGTTTTCACAGACTAAAGCAGGCTGAGGCCCAGTAAAATTGGCCTTTCCTAGAGTTGGTCCTAGAGACTACAAAGAAAGTGTTCTTTTAAGTATTATTCCTCTGGGGTTTCAGCATGATATTCAGAACCCGAGCAGGTTTCTCACATTAGCATAAGAATCCTGCCTGGTAGTGGAGATTTCTGGGTGGCGTGTAAGAGCGGGGATTCTGTCAGCCCTGACTTTGATTGGGTTATCTCCAGAGTTGGTAAGTGCATATTTGCGTGAGATGGGAAAGGTGTGGATCGTGCTTCAGATTTCCTCCTGACCCTTTTAAATCACCAGTATGTTGGTAATTATTTGCCATTTCCATAGCGTTTTGAACCGTAGTAGTCATGAGGTCGGTCTCTGCATCCTGAAGCCTATGATGCTTTTCGCAGAGAAACCTCTGCTGAGGCCCAGGTAACTTGGTATTTCCCATACCTGGCACCGGAGCCTTGAAAGATAGGGTTGTTTTCAGTATTATTTCACCATCCTTTACCCAGTGTTTCAAGAACGGGAGCCCTTTTCAACCGTTAGCGTAGGAATCCTTCTTTGGAGATGAGATATTTTTCTGGAGTGGCAAGTGCATGGCCTCTGTCAGTCCTGGGTCTGTTGGACTAGCGCCAGACACGAGAAGTGCGCCTTTGTGGGAGAGCTGAATAGTGCGGTCTAAACACTGAAACAGGATCCGCACTTTTCACCGTTCCTTTCAGAATCATTTGATTCATCAGCTAGGAACGGCGATTCCTTCTCCAGACCAATCGAAGGCTAGGCCAAGTAACTCGATCTTTCCAAGAGGTGTGTGGCACAACTTTTGAAAAACCGCTAGGGGGAGAACTATTTGGTATTTTTCCGTAGCACTTTTCACCGTAATTGTCATAAGGTTGGTCTCTGCATCCTTAAGGATACGAGCGTTTTTACAGATGAAAGCAGGCTGAGGCCCAGTAAACTTGGCCTTTCCAAGAGTTGGTCCTAGAGACTACAAGAAAGTGTTCCTTTAACTATTATTCCACTGTGGTTTCACCATGATTTTCAGAACCCGAGCAGGTTTCTCACATTAGCATAAGAATCCTGCCTGGTAGTTGAGATTTCGGGGTGGGGAGTTAGTGCGGGGCTTCTGGCAGCCCTGCCTTTGATTGGTTTACCTCCAGAGTTGGTCAGTGCATATTTGCGTGAGATGGGAAAAGTGTGGATCGTGCTTCAGATTTCCTCCTGACCCTTTTCAAATGACCAGTATGTTGGTAATTATTTGCCATTTCCATAGCGTTTTGCACCGTAGTAGTCCTGAGGTCGGTCTCTGCATCCTGAAGCCTATGATGCTTTTCGCAGAGAAACCTCTGTTGAGGCCCAGGTAACTTGGTATTTCCCATACCTGGCACCAGAGCCTGGGAAGATAGGATTGTTTTCAGTATTATTTCACCATCCTTTACCCAGTGTTTCAAGAACGGGAGCCCTTTTCAACCGTTAGCGTAGGAATCCTTCTTTGGAGATGAGATATTTTTCTGGGGTGGCAAGTGCATGGCCTCTGTCAGTCCTGGGTTTGTTGGACTAGCGCCAGACACGAGAAGTGCGCCTTTGTGGTAGAGGTGAACAGTGCGGATCCTGTTTCAGTCTAAAGACTGAACAGGATCCGCACTTTTCACCGTTTCTTTCAGAATCATTTGATTCATCAGCTAGGAACGGCGATTCCTTCTCCAGACCAATCGAAGGCTAGGCCAAGTAACTCGATCTTTCCAAGAGGTGTGTGGCACAACTTTTGAAAAACCGCTAGGGGGAGAACTATTTGGTATTTTTCCGTAGCACTTTTCACCGTAATTGTCATAAGGTTGGTCTCTGCATCCTTAAGCATATGAGCGTTTTCACAGACGAAAGCAGGCTGAGGCCCAGTAAACTTGGCCTTTCCAAGAGTTGGTCCTAGAGACTACAAAGAAAGTGTTCTTTTAAGTATTATTCCACTGGGGTTTCAGCATGATTTTCAGAACCCGAGCAGGTTTCTCACATTAGCGTAAGAATCCTGCCTGGTAGTTGAGATTTCTGGGTGGCGTGTAAGTGTGGGGATTCTGTCAGCCCTGCCTTTGATTGGGTTATCTCCAGAGTTGGTAAGTGCATATTTGCGTGAGATGGGAAAAGTGTGGATCGTGCTTCAGATTTCCTCCTGACCCTTTGAAATCACCAGTATGTTGGTAATCATTTGCCATTTCCATAGCGTTTTGAACCGTAGTAGTCATGAGGTCGGTCTCTGCATCCTTAAGCCTATGATGCTTTTCGCAGAGAAACCTCTGCTGAGGCCCAGGTAACTTGGTATTTCCCATACCTGGCACCGGAGCCTTGAAAGATAGGGTTGTTTTCAGTATTATTTCACCATCCTTTACCCAGTGTTTCAAGAACGGGAGCCCTTTTCAACCGTTAGCGTAGGAATCCTTCTTTGGAGATGAGATATTTTTCTGGGGTGGCAAGTGCATGGCCTCTGTCAGTCCTGGGTTTGTTGGACTAGCGCCAGACAGGAGAAGTGCGCCTTTGTGGGAGAGGTGAATAGTGCGGATCCTGTTTCAGTCTAAAGACTGAAACAGGATCCGCACTTTTCACCGTTCCTTTCAGAATCATTTGATTCATCAGCTAGGAACGGCGATTCCTTCTCCAGACCAATCAAAGGCTAGGCCAAGTAAGTCGATCTTTCCAAGAGGTGTGTGGCACAACTTTTGAAAAACCGCTAGGGGGAGAACTATTTGGTATTTTTCCGTAGCACTTTTCACCGTAATTGTCATAAGGTTGGTCTCTGCATCCTTAAGGATATGAGCGTTTTCACAGACGAAAGCAGGCTGAGGCCCAGTAAACTTGGCCTTTCCAAGAGTTGGTCCTAGAGACTACAAAGAAAGTGTTCCTTTAAGTATTATTCCACTGGGGTTTCACCATGATTTTCAGAACCCAAGCAGGGTTCTCACATTAGCAAAAGAATCCTGCCTGGTAGTTGAGATTTCTGGATGGCGTGTAAGAGCGGGGATCCTGTCAGCCCTGCCTTTGATTGGTTTACCTCCAGAGATGGTAGTGCATATTTGCGTGAGATGGGAAAAGTGTGGATCGTGCTTCAGATTTCCTCCTGACCCTTTTGAAATGACCAGTATGTTGGTAATTATTTGCCATTTCCATAGCGTTTTCACCGTAATAGTCAAGAGGTCGGTCTCTTCATCCTGAAGCCTATGATGATTTTCGCAGAGAAACCTCTGCTGAGGCCCAGGTAACTTGGTATTTCCCATACCTGGCACCAGAGCCTGGGAAAATAGGATTGTTTTCAGTATTAGTTCACCATCCTTTACCCAGTGTTTCAACAACGGGAGCCCTTTTCAACCGTTAGCGTAAGAATCCTTCTTTGGAGATGAGATATTTTTCTGGAGTGGCAAGTGCATGGCCTCTGTCAGTCCTGGGTTTGTTGGACTAGCGCCAGACACGAGAAGTGCGCCTTTGTGGGAGAGGTGAATAGTGCGGATCCTGTTTCAGTCTAAAGACTGAAACAGGATTCGCACTTTTCACCGTTCCTTTCAGAATCATTTGATTCATCAGCTAGGAACGGCGATTCCTTCTCCAGACCAATCGAAGGCTAGGCCAAGTAACTCGATCTTTCCAAGAGGTGTGTGGCACAACTTTTGAAAAACCGCTAGGGGGAGAACTATTTGGTATTTTTCCGTAGCACTTTTCACCGTAATTGTCATAAGGTTGGTCTCTGCATCCTTAAGGATACGAGCGTTTTTACAGATGAAAGCAGGCTGAGGCCCAGTAAACTTGGCCTTTCCAAGAGTTGGTCCTAGAGACTACAAGAAAGTGTTCCTTTAACTATTATTCCACTGTGGTTTCACCTTGATTTTCAGAACCCGAGCAGGTTTCTCACATTAGCATAAGAATCCTGCCTGGTAGTTGAGATTTCGGGGTGGGGAGTATGTGCGGGGCTTCTGGCAGCCCTGCCTTTGATTGGTTTACCTCCAGAGTTGGTCAGTGCATATTTGCGTCAGATGGGAAAAATGTGGATCATGCTTCAGATTTCCTCCTGACCCTTTTGAAATGACCAGTATGTTGGTAATTATTTGCCATTTCCATAGCGTTTTGCACCGTAGTAGTCCTGAGGTCGGTCTCTGCATCCTGAAGCCTATGATGCTTTTCGTAGAGAAACCTCTGTTGAGGCCCAGGTAACTTGGTATTTCCCATACCTGGCACCGGAGCCTGGGAAGATAGGATTGTTTTCAGTATTATTTCACCATCCTTTACCCAGTGTGTCAAGAACGGGAGCCCTTTTCAACCGTTAGCGTAGGAATCCTTCTTTGGAGATGAGATATTTTTCTGGGGTGGGAAGTGCATGGCCTCTGTCAGTCCTGGGTTTGTTGGACTAGCGCCAGACACGAGAAGTGCGCCTTTGTGGGAGAGGTGAACAGTGCGGATCCTGTTTCAGTCTAAAGACTGAAACAGGATCCGCACTTTTCACCGTTCCTTTCAGAATCATTTGATTCATCAGCTAGGAACGGCGATTCCTTCTCCAGACCAATCGAAGGCTAGGCCAAGTAACTCGATCTTTCCAAGAGGTGTTTGGCACAACTTTTGAAACACCGCTAGGGGGAGAACTATTTGGTATTTTTCCGTAGCACTTTTCACCGTAATTGTCATAAGGTTGGTCTCTGCATCCTTAAGCATATGAGCGTTTTCACAGACGAAAGCAGGCTGAGGCCCAGTAAACTTGGCCTTTCCAAGAGTTGGTCCTAGAGACTACAAAGAAAGTGTTCTTTTAAGTATTATTCCACTGGGGTTTCACCATGATTTTCAGAACCCGAGCAGGTTTCTCACATTAGCAAAAGAATCCTGCCTGGTAGTTGAGATTTCTGGATGGCGTGTAAGAGCGGGGATCCTGTCAGCCCTGCCTTTGATTGGGTTATCTCCAGAGTTGGTAAGTGCATATTTGCGTGAGATGGGAAAAGTGTGGATCGTGCTTCAGATTTCCTCCTGACCCTTTTGAAATGACCAGAATGTTGGTAATTATTTGCCATTTCCATAGGATTTTCACCGTAATAGTCAAGAGGTCGGTCTCTGCATCCTGAAGCCTATGATGCTTTTCGCAGAGAAACCTCTGCTGAGGCCCAGGTAACTTGGTATTTCCCATTCCTGGCACCAGAGCCTGGGAAAATAGGATTGTTTTCAGTATTACTTCACCATCCTTTACCCAGTGTTTCAAGAACGGGAGACCTTTTCAACCGTTAGCGTAGGAATCCTTCTTTGGAGACGAAATATTTTTCTGGGGTGGCAAGTGCATGGCCTCTGTTCGTCCTGGGTTTCTTGGACTAGCGCCAGACACCAGAAGTGCGCCTTTGTGGGAGAGGTGAATAGTGCGGATCCTGTTTCAGTCTAAAGACTGAAACAGGATCCGCACTTTTCACCGTTCCTTTCAGAATCATTTGATTCATCAGCTAGGAACGGCGATTCCTTCTCCAGACCAATCGAAGGCTAGGCCAAGTAACTCGATCTTTCCAAGAGGTGTGTGGCACAACTTTTGAAACACCGCTAGGGGGAGAACTATTTGGTATTTTTCCGTAGCACTTTTCACCGTAATTGTCATAAGGTTGGTCTCTGCATCCTTAAGCATATGAGCGTTTTCACAAACGAAAGCAGGCTGAGGCCCAGTAAACTTGGCATTTCCAAGAGTTGGTCCTAGAGACTACAAAGAAAGTGTTCTTTTAAGTATTATTCCACTGGGGTTTCACCATGATTTTCAGAACCCGAGGAGGTTTCTCACATTAGCATAAGAATCCTGCCTGGTAGTTGAGATTTCTGGGTGGCGTGTAAGAGCGGGGATCCTGTCAGCCCTGCCTTTGATTGGGTTATCTCCAGAGTTGGTATGTGCATACTTGCGTGAGATGGGAAAAGTGTGGATCGTGCTTCAGATTTCCTCCTGACCCTTTTAAATCACCAGTATGTTGGTAATCATTTGCCATTTCCATATCGTTTTGAACCGTAGTAGTCATGAGGTCGGTCTCTGCATCCTGAAGCCTATGATGCTTTTCGCAGAGAAACCTCTCCTGAGGCCCAGGTAACTTGGTATTTCCCATACCTGGCACCGGAGCCTGGGAAGATAGGATTGTTTTCAGTATTATTTCACAATCCTTAACCCAGTGTTTCAAGAACGGGAGCCCTTTTCAACCGTTAGCGTAGGAATCCTTCTTTGGAGACGAGATAATTTTCTGGGGTGGCAAGTGCATGGCCTCTGTTCGTCCTGGGTTTGTTGGACTAGCGCCAGACAGGAGAAGTGCGCCTTTGTGGGAGAGGTGAATAGTGCGGATCCTGTTTCAGTCTAAAGACTGAAACAGGATCCGCACTTTTCACCGTTCCTTTCAGAATCATTTGGTTCATCAGCTAGGAACGGCGATTCCTTCTCCAGACCAATCGAAGGCTAGGCCAAGTAACTCGATCTTTCCAAGAGGTGTGTGGCACAACTTTTGAAACACCGCTAGGGGGAGAACCATTTGGTATTTTTCCGTAGCACTTTTCACCGTAATTGTCATAAGGTTGGTCTCTGCATCCTTAAGGATACGAGCGTTTTTACAGATGAAAGCAGGCTGAGGCCCAGTAAACTTGGCCTTTCCAAGAGTTGGTCCTAGAGACTGCAAAGAAAGTGTTCCTTTAAGTATTATTCCACTGTGGTTTCACCATGATTTTCAGAACCCGAGCAGGTTTCTCACATTAGCGTAAGAATCTTGCCTGGTAGTTGAGAATTCGGGGTGGGGAGTAAGTGCGGGGCTTCTGGCAGCCCTGCCTTTGATTGGTTTACCTCCAGAGTTGGTAAGTGCATATTTGCGTCAGATGGGAAAAGTGTGGATCATGCTTCAGATTTCCTCCTGACCCTTTTGAAATGACCAGTATGTTGGTAATTATTTGCCATTTCCATAGCGTTTTGCACCGTAGTAGTCATGAGGTCGGTCTCTGCATCCTGAAGCCTATGATGCTTTTCGCAGAGAAACCTCTGCTGAGGCCCAGGTAACTTGGTATTTCCCATACCTGGCACCGGAGCCTGGGAAGATAGGATTGTTTTCAGTATTATTTCACCATCCTTTACCCAGTGTTTCAAGAACGGGAGCCCTTTTCAACCGTTAGCGTAGGAATCCTTCTTTGGAGATGAGATATTTTTCTGGGGTGGCAAGTGCATGGCCTCTGTCAGTCCTGGGTTTGTTGGACTAGCGCCAGACACGAGAAGTGCGCCTTTGTGGGAGAGGTGAACAGTGCGGTTCCTGTTTCAGTCTAAAGACTGACACAGGATCCGCACTTTTCACCGTTCCTTTCAGAATCATTTGATTCATCAGCTAGGAACGGCGATTCCTTCTCCAGACCAATCGAAGGCTAGGCCAAGTAACTCGATCTTTCCAAGAGGTGTGTGGCACAACTTTTGAAAAACCGCTAGGGGGAGAACTATTTGGTATTTTTCCGTAGCACTTTTCACCGTAATTGTCATAAGGTTGGTCTCTGCATCCTTAAGGATACGAGCGTTTTTACAGATGAAAGCAGGCTGAGGCCCAGTAAACTTGGCCTTTCCAAGAGTTGGTCCTAGAGACTACAAGAAAGTGTTCCTTTAACTATTATTCCACTGTGGTTTCACCTTGATTTTCAGAACCCGAGCAGGTTTCTCACATTAGCATAAGAATCCTGCCTGGTAGTTGAGATTTCGGGGTGGGGAGTTAGTGCGGGACTTCTGGCAGCCCTGCCTTTGATTGGTTTACCTCCAGAGTTGGTAAGTGCATATTTGCGTGAGATGGGAAAAGTGTGGATCGTGCTTCAGATTTCTTCCTGACCCTTTTGAAATGACCAGTATGTTGGTAATTATTTGCCATTTCCATAGCGTTTTGCACCGTAGTAGTCCTGAGGTCGGTCTCTGCATCCTGAAGCCTATGATGCTTTTCGCTGAGAAACCTCTGTTGAGACCCAGGTAACTTGGTATTTCCCATACCTGGCACCGGAGCCCGGGAAGATAGGATTGTTTTCAGTATTATTTGACCATCCTTTACCCAGTGTTTCAAGAACGGGAGCCCTTTTCAACCGTTAGCGTAGGAATCCTTCTTTGGAGATGAGATATTTTTCTGGGGTGGCAAGGGCATGGCCTCTGTCAGTCCTGGGTTTGTTGGACTAGCGCCAGACACGAGAAGTGCGCCTTTGTGGGAGAGGTGAACAGTGCGGATCCTGTTTCAGTCTAAAGACTGAAACAGGATCCGCACTTTTCACCGTTCCTTTCAGAATCATTTGATTCATCAGCTAGGAACGGCGATTCCTTCTCCAGACCAATCGAAGGCTAGGCCAAGTAACTCGATCTTTCCAAGAGGTGTGTGGTACAACTTTTGAAAAACCGCTAGGGGGAGAACTATTTGGTATTTTTCCGTAGCACTTTTCACCGTAATTGTCATAAGGTTGGTCTCTGCATCCTTAAGCATATGAGCGTTTTCACAGACGAAAGCAGGCTGAGGCCCAGTAAACTTGGCCTTTCCAAGAGTTGGTCCTAGAGACTACAAAGAAAGTGTTCTTTTAAGTATTATTCCACTGGGGTTTCAGCATGATTTTCAGAACCCGAGCAGGTTTCTCACATTAGCGTAAGAATCCTGCCTGGTGGTTGAGATTTCTGGGTGGCGTGTAAGAGTGGGGATTCTGTCAGCCCTGCCTTTGATTGGGTTATCTCCAGAGTTGGTAAGTGCATATTTGCGTGAGATGGGAAAAGTGTGGATCGTGCTTCAGATTTCCTCCTGACCCTTTTAAATCACCAGTATGTTGGTAATCATTTGCCATTTCCATAGCGTTTTGAACCGTAGTAGTCCTGAGGTCGGTCTCTGCATCCTGAAGCCTATGATGCTTTTCGCAGAGAAACCTCTGCTGAGGCCCAGGTAACTTGGTATTTCCCATACCTGGCACCGGAGCCTTGAAAGATAGGGTTGTTTTCAGTATTATTTCACCATCCTTTACCCAGTGTTTCAAGAAAGGGAGCCCTTTTCAACCGTTAGCGTAGGAATCCTTCTTTGGAGATGAGATATTTTTCTGGGGTGGCATGTGCATGGCCTCTGTCAGTCCTGGGTTTGTTGGACTAACGCCAGACACGAGAAGTGCGCCTTTGTGGGAGAGGTGAATAGTGCGGATCCTGTTTCAGTCTAAAGACTGAAACAGGATCCGCACTTTTCACCGTTCCTTTCAGAATCATTTGGTTCATCAGCTAGGAACGGCGATTCCTTCTCCAGACCAATCGAAGGCTAGGCCATGTAACTCGATCTTTCCAAGAGGTGTGTGGCACAACTTTTGAAACACCGCTAGGGGGAGAACTATTTGGTATTTTTCCGTAGCACTTTTCACCATAATTGTCATAAGGTTGGTCTCTGCATCCTTAAGCATATGAGCGTTTTCACAGACGAAAGCAGGCTGAGGCCCAGTAAACTTGGCATTTCCAAGAGTTGGTCCTAGAGACTACAAAGAAAGTGTTCTTTTAAGTATTATTCCACTGGGGTTTCACCATGATTTTCAGAACCCGAGCAGGTTTCTCACATTAGCATAAGAATCCTGCCTGGTAGTTGAGATTTCGGGGTGGGGAGTAAGTGCGGGGCTTCTGGCAGCCCTGCCTTTCATTGGTTTACCTCCAGAGTTGGTAAGTGCATATTTGCGTGAGATGGGAAAAGTGTGGATCGTGCTTCAGATTTCCTCCTCACCCTTTTGAAATGACAAGTATGTTGGTAATTATTTGCCATTTCCATAGCGTTTTGCACCGTAGTAGTCATGAGGTCGGTCTCTGCATCCTGAAGCCTATGATGCTTTTCGCAGAGAAACCTCTGTTGAGGCCCAGGTAACTTGGTATTTCCCATACCTGGCACCGGAGCCTGGGAAGATAGGATTGTTTTCAGTATTATTTCACCATCCTTTACCCAGTGTTTCAAGAACGGGAGCCCTTTTCAACCGTTAGCGTAGGAATCCTTCTTTGGAGATGAGATATTTTTCTGGAGTGGCAAGTGCATGGCCTCTGTCAGTCCTGGGTTTGTTGGACTAGCGCCAGACAGGAGAAGTGCGCCTTTGTGGGAGAGGTGAATAGTGCGGATCCTGTTTCAGTCTAAAGACTGAAACAGGATCCGCACTTTTCACCGTTCCTTTCAGAATCATTTGATTCATCAGCTAGGAACGGCAATTCCTTCTCCAGACCAATCGAAGGCTAGGCCAAGTAACTCGATCTTTCCAAGAGGTGTGTGGCACAACTTTTGAAAAACAGCTAGGGGGAGAACTATTTGGTATTTTTCCGAAGCACTTTTCACCGTAATTGTCATAAGGTTGGTCTCTGCATCCTTAAGGATACGAGCGTTTTTACAGATGAAAGGAGGCTGAGGCCCAGTAAACTTGGCCTTTCCTAGAGTTGGTCCTAGAGACTACAAAGAAAGTGTTCCTTTAAGTATTATTCCACTGGGGTTTCACCATGATTTTCAGAACCCGAGCAGGTTTCTCACATTAGCATAAGAATCCTGCCTGGTAGTTGAGATTTCGGTTCAGGGAGTAAGTGCGGGGCTTCTGGCAGCCCTGCCTTTGATTGGTTTACCTCCAGAGTTGGGAAGTGCATATTTGCGTCAGATGGGAAAAGTGTGGATCGTGCTTCAGATTTCCTCCTGACCCTTTTAAATCACTAGTATGTTGGTAATTATTTGCCATTTCCGTAGCGTTTTGCACCGCAGTAGTCATGAGGTCGGTCTCTGCATTCTTAAGCCTATGATGCTTTTCGCAGAGAAACCTCTGTTGAGGCCCAGGTAACTTGGTATTTCCCATACCTGGCACCGGAGCCTTGGAAGATAGGAATGTGTTCAGTATTATTTCACCATCCTTTACCCAGTGTTTCAAGAACGGGAGCCCTCTTCAACTGTTAGCGTAGGAATCGTTCTTTGGAGATGAGATATTTTTCTGGGGTGGCAAGTGCATGGCCTCTGTCCGTCGTGGGTTTGTTGGAGTAGCGCCAGACACGAGAAGTGCGCCTTTGTGGGAGAGGTGAATAGTGCGGATCCTGTTTCAGTCTAAAGACTGAAACAGGATCCGCACTTTTCACCGTTACTTTCAGAATCATTTGATTCATCAGCTAGGAACGGCGATTCCTTCTCCAGACCAATCGAAGGCTAGGCCAAGTAACTCGATCTTTTCAAGAAGTGTGTGGCACAACTTTTGAAAAACCGCTAGGGGGAGAATTATTTGGTTTTTTTCCGTAGCACTTTTCACCGTAATTGTCATAAGGTTGGTCTCTGCATCCTTAAGCATATGAGCGTTTTCACAGACGAAAGCAGGCTGGGGCCCAGTAAACTTGGCATTTCCAAGAGTTGGTCCTAGAGACTACAAAGAAAGTGTTCTTTTAAGTATTATTCCACTGGGGTTTCACCATGATTTTCAGAACCCGAGGAGGTTTCTCACATTAGCATAAGAATCCTGCCTGGTAGTTGAGATTTCTGGGTGGCGTGTAAGAGCGGGGATTCTGTCAGCCCTGCCTTTGATTGGGTTATCTCCAGAGTTGGTAAGTGCATATTTGCGTGAGATGGGAAAAGTGTGGATCGTGCTTCAGATTTCCTCCTGACCCTTTTAAATCACCAGTATGTTGGTAATCATTTGCCATTTCCATAGCGTTTTGAACCGTAGTAGTCATGAGGTCGGTCTCTGCATCCTTAAGCCTATGATGCTTTTCGCAGAGAAACCTCTGCTGAGGCCCAGGTAACTTGGTATTTCCCATACCTGGCACCGGAGCCTTGAAAGATAGGGTTGTTTTCAGTATTATTTCACCATCCTTTACCCAGTGTTTCAAGAACGGGAGCCCTTTTCAACCGTTAGCGTAGGAATCCTTCTTTGGAGATGAGATATTTTTCTGGAGTGGCAAGTGCATGGCCTCTGTCAGTCCTGGGTTTGTTGGACTAGCGCCAGACAGGAGAAGTGCGCCTTTGTGGGAGAGGTGAATAGTGCGGATCCTGTTTCAGTCTAAAGACTGAAACAGGATCCGCACTTTTCACCATTCCTTTCAGAATCATTTGATTCATCAGCTAGGAACGGCGATTCCTTCTCCAGACCAATCGAAGGCTAGGCCAAGTAACTCGATCTTTCCAAGAGGTGTGTGGCACAACTTTTGAAAAACCGCTAGGGGGAGAACTATTTGGTTTTTTTCCGTAGCACTTTTCACCGTAATTGTCATAAGGTTGGTCTCTGCATCCTTAAGGATACGAGCGTTTTTACAGATGAAAGCAGGCTGAGGCCCAGTAAACTTGGCCTTTCCAAGAGTTGGTCCTAGAGACTACAAAGAAAGTGTTCCTTTAAGTATTATTCCACTGGGGTTTCACCATGATTTTCAGAACCCGAGCAGGTTTCTCACATTAGCATAAGAATCCTGCCTGGTAGTTGAGATTTCGGGGTGGGGAGTTAGTGCGGGGCTTCTGGCAGCCCTGCGTTTGATTGGTTTACCTCCAGAGTTGGTAAGTGCATATTTGCGTGAGATGGGAAAAGTGTGGATCGTGCTTCAGATTTCCTCCTGACCCTTTGGAAATGACCAGTATGTTGGTAATTATTTGCCATTTCCATAGCGTTTTGCACCGTAGTAGTCCTGAGGTCGGTCTCTGCATCCTGAAGCCTATGATGCTTTTCGCAGAGAAACCTCTGCTGAGGCCCAGGTAACTTGGTATTTCCCATACCTGGCACCGGAGCCTGGGAAGATAGGATTGTTTTCAGTATTATTTCACCATTCTTTACCCAGTGTTTGAATAACGGGAGCCCTTTTCAACCGTTAGCATAGGAATCCTTCTTTGGAGATGAGATATTTTTCTGGGGTGGCAAGTGCATGGCCTCTGTCAGTCCTGGGTTTGTTGGACTAGCGCCAGACACGAGAAGTGCGCCTTTGTGGGAGAGGTGAATAGTGCGGATCCTGTTTCAGTCTAAAGACTGAAACAGGATCCGCACTTTTCACCGTTCCTTTCAGAATCATTTGATTCATCAGCTAGGAACGGCGATTCCTTCTCCAGACCAATCGAAGGCTAGGCCAAGTAACTCGATCTTTCCAAGAGGTGTGTGGCACAACTTTTGAAAAACCGCTAGGGGGAGAACTATTTGGTATTTTTCCGTAGCACTTTTCACCGTAATTGTCATAAGGTTGGTCTCTGCATCCTTAAGCATATGAGCGTTTTCACAGACGAAAGCAGGCTGAGGCCCAGTAAACTTGGCATTTCCAAGAGTTGGTCCTAGAGACTACAAAGAAAGTGTTCTTTTAAGTATTATTCCACTGGGGTTTCAGCATGATTTTCAGAACCCGAGGAGGTTTCTCACATTAGCATAAGAATCCTGCCTGGTAGATGAGATTTCTGGGTGGCGTGTAAGAGCGGGGATTCTGTCAGCCCTGCCTTTGATTGGGTTATCTCCAGAGTTGGTAAGTGCATATTTGCGTGAGATGGGAAAACTGTGGATCGTGCTTCAGATTTCCTCCTGACCCTTTTAAATCACCAGTATGTTGGTAATCATTTGCCATTTCCATAGCGTTTTGAACCGTAGTAGTCATGAGGTCGGTCTCTGCATCCTGAAGCCTATGATGCTTTTCGCAGAGAAACCTCTGCTGAGGCCCAGGTAACTTGGTATTTCTCATACCTGGCACCGGAGTCTTGAAAGATAGCGTTGTTTTCAGTATTATTTCACCATCCTTTACCCAGTGTTTCAAGAACGGGAGCCCTTTTCAACCGTTAGCGTAGGAATCCTTCTTTGGAGATGAGATATTTTTCTGGAGTGGCAAGTGCATGGCCTCTGTCAGTCCTGGGTTTGTTGGACTAGCGCCAGACAGGAGAAGTGCGCCTTTGTGGGAGAGGTGAATAGTGCGGATCCTGTTTCAGTCTAAAGACTGAAACAGGATCCGCACTTTTCACCGTTCCTTTCAGAATCATTTGATTCATCAGCTAGGAACGGCGATTCCTTCTCCAGACCAATCGAAGGCTAGGCCAAGTAACTCGATCTTTCCAAGAGGTGTGTGGCACAACTTTTGAAAAACCGCTAGGGGGAGAACTATTTGGTATTTTTCCGTAGCACTTTTCACCGTAATTGTCATAAGGTTGGTCTCTGCATCCTTAAGGATACGAGCGTTTTTACAGATGAAAGCAGGCTGAGGCCCAGTAAACTTGGCCTTTCCAAGAGTTGGTCCTAGAGACTACAAAGAAAGTGTTCCTTTAAGTATTATTCCACTGGGGTTTCACCATGATTTTCAGAACCCGAGCAGGTTTCTCACATTAGCATAAGAATCCTGCCTGGTAGTTGAGATTTCGGGGTGGGGAGTTAGTGCGGGGCTTCTGGCAGCCCTGCGTTTGATTGGTTTACCTCCAGAGTTGGTAAGTGCATATTTGCGTGAGATGGGAAAAGTGTGGATCGTGCTTCAGATTTCCTCCTGACCCTTTTGAAATGACCAGTATGTTGGTAATTATTTGCCATTTCCATAGCGTTTTGCACCGTAGTAGTCCTGAGGTCGGTCTCTGCATCCTGAAGCCTATGATGCTTTTCGCAGAGAAACCTCTGTTGAGGCCCAGGTAACTTGGTATTTCCCATACCTGGCACCGGAGCCTGGGAAGATAGGATTGTTTTCAGTATTATTTCACCATTCTTTACCCAGTGTTTGAATAACGGGAGCCCTTTTCAACCGTTAGCATAGGAATCCTTCTTTGGAGATGAGATATTTTTCTGGGGTGGCAAGTGCATGGCCTCTGTCAGTCCTGGGTTTGTTGGACTAGCGCCAGACACGAGAAGTGCGCCTTTGTGGGAGAGGTGAATAGTGCGGATCCTGTTTCAGTCTAAAGACTGAAACAGGATCCGCACTTTTCACCGTTCCTTTCAGAATCATTTGATTCATCAGCTAGGAACGGCGATTCCTTCTCCAGACCAATCGAAGGCTAGGCCAAGTAACTCGATCTTTCCAAGAGGTGTGTGGCACAACTTTTGAAAAACCGCTAGGGGGAGAACTATTTGGTATTTTTCCGTAGCACTTTTCACCGTAATTGTCATAAGGTTGGTCTCTGCATCCTTAAGCATATGAGCGTTTTCACAGACGAAAGCAGGCTGAGGCCCAGTAAACTTGGCCTTTCCAAGAGTTGGTCCTAGAGACTACAAAGAAAGTGTTCTTTTAAGTATTATTCCACTGGGGTTTCAGCATGATTTTCAGAACCCGAGGAGGTTTCTCACATTAGCATAAGAATCCTGCCTGGTAGTTGAGATTTCTGGGTGGCGTGTAAGAGCGGGGATTCTGTCAGCCCTGCCTTTGATTGGGTTATCTCCAGAGTTGGTAAGTGCATATTTGCGTGAGATGGGAAAAGTGTGGATCGTGCTTCAGATTTCCTCCTGACCCTTTTAAATCACCAGTATGTTGGTAATCATTTGCCATTTCCATAGCGTTTTGAACCGTAGTAGTCATGAGGTCGGTCTCTGCATCCTGAAGCCTATGATGCTTTTCGCAGAGAAACCTCTGCTGAGACCCAGGTAACTTGGTATTTCCCATACCTGGCACCGGAGCCTTGAAAGATAGCGTTGTTTTCAGTATTATTTCACCATCCTTCACCCAGTGTTTCAAGAACGGGAGCCCTTTTCAACCGTTAGCGTAGGAATCCTTCTTTGGAGATGAGATATTTTTCTGGAGTGGCAAGTGCATGGCCTCTGTCAGTCCTGGGTTTGTCGGACTAGCGCCATACAGGAGAAGTGCGCCTTTGTGGGAGAGGTGAATAGTGCGGATCCTGTTTCAGTCTAAAGACTGAAACAGGATCCGCACTTTTCACCGTTCCTTTCAGAATCATTTGATTCATCAGCTAGGAACGGCGATTCCTTCTCCAGACCAATCGAAGGCTAGGCCAAGTAACTCGATCTTTCCAAGAGGTGTGTGGCACAACTTTTGAAAAACCGCTAGGGGGAGAACTATTTGGTTTTTTTCCGTAGCACTTTTCACCGTAATTGTCATAAGGTTGGTCTCTGCATCCTTAAGGATACGAGCGTTTTTACAGATGAAAGCAGGCTGAGGCCCAGTAAACTTGGCCTTTCCAAGAGTTGGTCCTAGAGACTACAAAGAAAGTGTTCCTTTAAGTATTATTCCACTGGGGTTTCACCATGATTTTCAGAACCCGAGCAGGTTTCTCACATTAGCATAAGAATCCTGCCTGGTAGTTGAGATTTCGGGGTGGGGAGTTAGTGCGGGGCTTCTGGCAGCCCTGCGTTTGATTGGTTTACCTCCAGAGTTGGTAAGTGCATATTTGCGTGAGATGGGAAAAGTGTGGATCGTGCTTCAGATTTCCTCCTGACCCTTTTGAAATGACCAGTATGTTGGTAATTATTTGCCATTTCCATAGCGTTTTGCACCGTAGTAGTCCTGAGGTCGGTCTCTGCATCCTGAAGCCTATGATGCTTTTCGCAGAGAAACCTCTGTTGAGGCCCAGGTAACTTGGTATTTCCCATACCTGGCACCGGAGCCTGGGAAGATAGGATTGTTTTCAGTATTATTTCACCATTCTTTACCCAGTGTTTGAATAACGGGAGCCCTTTTCAACCGTTAGCATAGGAATCCTTCTTTGGAGATGAGATATTTTTCTGGGGTGGCAAGTGCATGGCCTCTGTCAGTCCTGGGTTTGTTGGACTAGCGCCAGACACGAGAAGTGCGCCTTTGTGGGAGAGGTGAATAGTGCGGATCCTGTTTCAGTCTAAAGACTGAAACAGGATCCGCACTTTTCACCGTTCCTTTCAGAATCATTTGATTCATCAGCTAGGAACGGCGATTCCTTCTCCAGACCAATCGAAGGCTAGGCCAAGTAACTCGATCTTTCCAAGAGGTGTGTGGCACAACTTTTGAAAAACCGCTAGGGGGAGAACTATTTGGTATTTTTCCGTAGCACTTTTCACCGTAATTGTCATAAGGTTGGTCTCTGCATCCTTAAGCATATGAGCGTTTTCACAGACGAAAGCAGGCTGAGGCCCAGTAAACTTGGCCTTTCCAAGAGTTGGTCCTAGAGACTACAAAGAAAGTGTTCTTTTAAGTATTATTCCACTGGGGTTTCAGCATGATTTTCAGAACCCGAGGAGGTTTCTCACATTAGCATAAGAATCCTGCCTGGTAGTTGAGATTTCTGGGTGGCGTGTAAGAGCGGGGATTCTGTCAGCCCTGCCTTTGATTGGGTTATCTCCAGAGTTGGTAAGTGCATATTTGCGTGAGATGGGAAAAGTGTGGATCGTGCTTCAGATTTCCTCCTGACCCTTTTAAATCACCAGTATGTTGGTAATCATTTGCCATTTCCATAGCGTTTTGAACCGTAGTAGTCATGAGGTCGGTCTCTGCATCCTGAAGCCTATGATGCTTTTCGCAGAGAAACCTCTGCTGAGACCCAGGTAACTTGGTATTTCCCATACCTGGCACCGGAGTCTTGAAAGATAGCGTTGTTTTCAGTATTATTTCACCATCCTTCACCCAGTGTTTCAAGAACGGGAGCCCTTTTCAACCGTTAGCGTAGGAATCCTTCTTTGGAGATGAGATATTTTTCTGGGGTGGCAAGTGCATGGCCTCTGTCAGTCCTGGGTTTGTCGGACTAGCGCCATACAGGAGAAGTGCGCCTTTGTGGGAGAGGTGAATAGTGCGGATCCTGTTTCAGTCTAAAGACTGAAACAGGATCCGCACTTTTCACCGTTCCTTTCAGAATCATTTGATTCATCAGCTAGGAACGGCGATTCCTTCTCCAGACCAATCGAAGGCTAGGCCAAGTAACTCGATCTTTCCAAGAGGTGTGTGGCACAACTTTTGAAAAACCGCTAGGGGGAGAACTATTTGGTTTTTTTCCGTAGCACTTTTCACCGTAATTGTCATAAGGTTGGTCTCTGCATCCTTAAGGATACGAGCGTTTTTACAGATGAAAGCAGGCTGAGGCCCAGTAAACTTGGCCTTTCCAAGAGTTGGTCCTAGAGACTACAAAGAAAGTGTTCCTTTAAGTATTATTCCTCTGGGGTTTCACCATGATTTTCAGAACCCGAGCAGGTTTCTCACATTAGCATAAGAATCCTGCCTGGTAGTTGAGATTTCGGGGTGGGGAGTTAGTGCGGGGCTTCTGGCAGCCCTGCGTTTGATTGGTTTACCTCCAGAGTTGGTAAGTGCATATTTGCGTGAGATGGGAAAAGTGTGGATCGTGCTTCAGATTTCCTCCTGACCCTTTTGAAATGACCAGTATGTTGGTAATTATTTGCCATTTCCATAGCGTTTTGCACCGTAGTAGTCCTGAGGTCGGTCTCTGCATCCTGAAGCCTATGATGCTTTTCGCAGAGAAACCTCTGTTGAGGCCCAGGTAACTTGGTATTTCCCATACCTGGCACCGGAGCCTGGGAAGATAGGATTGTTTTCAGTATTATTTCACCATTCTTTACCCAGTGTTTGAATAACGGGAGCCCTTTTCAACCGTTAGCATAGGAATCCTTCTTTGGAGATGAGATATTTTTCTGGGGTGGCAAGTGCATGGCCTCTGTCAGTCCTGGGTTTGTTGGACTAGCGCCAGACACGAGAAGTGCGCCTTTGTGGGAGAGGTGAATAGTGCGGATCCTGTTTCAGTCTAAAGACTGAAACAGGATCCGCACTTTTCACCGTTCCTTTCAGAATCATTTGATTCATCAGCTAGGAACGGCGATTCCTTCTCCAGACCAATCGAAGGCTAGGCCAAGTAACTCGATCTTTCCAAGAGGTGTGTGGCACAACTTTTGAAAAACCGCTAGTGGGAGAACTATTTGGTTTTTTTCCGTAGCACTTTTCACCGTAATTGTCATAAGGTTGGTCTCTGCATCCTTAAGGATACGAGCGTTTTTACAGATGAAAGCAGGCTGAGGCCCAGTAAACTTGGCCTTTCCAAGAGTTGGTCCTAGAGACTACAAAGAAAGTGTTCCTTTAAGTATTATTCCACTGGGGTTTCACCATGATTTTCAGAACCCGAGCAGGTTTCTCACATTAGCATAAGAATCCTGCCTGGTAGTTGAGATTTCGGGGTGGGGAGTTAGTGCGGGGCTTCTGGCAGCCCTGCGTTTGATTGGTTTACCTCCAGAGTTGGTAAGTGCATATTTGCGTGAGATGGGAAAAGTGTGGATCGTGCTTCAGATTTCCTCCTGACCCTTTTGAAATGACCAGTATGCTGGTAATTATTTGCCATTTCCATAGCGTTTTGCACCGTAGTAGTCCTGAGGTCGGTCTCTGCATCCTGAAGCCTATGATGCTTTTCGCAGAGAAACCTCTGTTGAGGCCCAGGTAACTTGGTATTTCCCATACCTGGCACCGGAGCCTGGGAAGATAGGATTGTTTTCAGTATTATTTCACCATTCTTTACCCAGTGTTTGAATAACGGGAGCCCTTTTCAACCGTTAGCATAGGAATCCTTCTTTGGAGATGAGATATTTTTCTGGGGTGGCAAGTGCATGGCCTCTGTCAGTCCTGGGTTTGTTGGACTAGCGCCAGACACGAGAAGTGCGCCTTTGTGGGAGAGGTGAATAGTGCGGATCCTGTTTCAGTCTAAAGACTGAAACAGGATCCGCACTTTTCACCGTTCCTTTCAGAATCATTTGATTCATCAGCTAGGAACGGCGATTCCTTCTCCAGACCAATCGAAGGCTAGGCCAAGTAACTCGATCTTTCCAAGAGGTGTGTGGCACAACTTTTGAAAAACCGCTAGGGGGAGAACTATTTGGTATTTTTCCGTAGCACTTTTCACCGTAATTGTCATAAGGTTGGTCTCTGCATCCTTAAGCATATGAGCGTTTTCACAGACGAAAGCAGGCTGAGGCCCAGTAAACTTGGCATTTCCAAGAGTTGGTCCTAGAGACTACAAAGAAAGTGTTCTTTTAAGTATTATTCCACTGGGGTTTCAGCATGATTTTCAGAACCCGAGGAGGTTTCTCACATTAGCATAAGAATCCTGCCTGGTAGTTGAGATTTCTGGGTGGCGTGTAAGAGCGGGGATTCTGTCAGCCCTGCCTTTGATTGGGTTATCTCCAGAGTTGGTAAGTGCATATTTGCGTGAGATGGGAAAAGTGTGGATCGTGCTTCAGATTTCCTCCTGACCCTTTTAAATCACCAGTATGTTGGTAATCATTTGCCATTTCCATAGCGTTTTGAACCGTAGTAGTCATGAGGTCGGTCTCTGCATCCTTAAGCCTATGATGCTTTTCGCAGAGAAACCTCTGCTGAGGCCCAGGTAACTTGGTATTTCCCATACCTGGCACCGGAGCCTTGAAAGATAGGGTTGTTTTCAGTATTATTTCACCATCCTTTACCCAGTGTTTCAAGAACGGGAGCCCTTTTCAACCGTTAGCGTAGGAATCCTTCTTTGGAGATGAGATATTTTTCTGGAGTGGCAAGTGCATGGCCTCTGTCAGTCCTGGGTTTGTCGGACTAGCGCCATACAGGAGAAGTGCGCCTTTGTGGGAGAGGTGAATAGTGCGGATCCTGTTTCAGTCTAAAGACTGAAACAGGATCCGCACTTTTCACCGTTCCTTTCAGAATCATTTGATTCATCAGCTAGGAACGGCGATTCCTTCTCCAGACCAATCGAAGGCTAGGCCAAGTAACTCGATCTTTCCAAGAGGTGTGTGGCACAACTTTTGAAAAACCGCTAGGGGGAGAACTATTTGGTTTTTTTCCGTAGCACTTTTCACCGTAATTGTCATAAGGTTGGTCTCTGCATCCTTAAGGATACGAGCGTTTTTACAGATGAAAGCAGGCTGAGGCCCAGTAAACTTGGCCTTTCCAAGAGTTGGTCCTAGAGACTACAAAGAAAGTGTTCCTTTAAGTATTATTCCACTGGGGTTTCACCATGATTTTCAGAACCCGAGCAGGTTTCTCACATTAGCATAAGAATCCTGCCTGGTAGTTGAGATTTCGGGGTGGGGAGTTAGTGCGGGGCTTCTGGCAGCCCTGCGTTTGATTGGTTTACCTCCAGAGTTGGTAAGTGCATATTTGCGTGAGATGGGAAAAGTGTGGATCGTGCTTCAGATTTCCTCCTGACCCTTTTGAAATCACCAGTATGTTGGTAATTATTTGCCATTTCCATAGCGTTTTGCACCGTAGTAGTCCTGAGGTCGGTCTCTGCATCCTGAAGCCTATGATGCTTTTCGCAGAGAAACCTCTGTTGAGGCCCAGGTAACTTGGTATTTCCCATACCTGGCACCGGAGCCTGGGAAGATAGGATTGTTTTCAGTATTATTTCACCATTCTTTACCCAGTGTTTGAATAACGGGAGCCCTTTTCAACCGTTAGCATAGGAATCCTTCTTTGGAGATGAGATATTTTTCTGGGGTGGCAAGTGCATGGCCTCTGTCAGTCCTGGGTTTGTTGGACTAGCGCCAGACACGAGAAGTGCGCCTTTGTGGGAGAGGTGAATAGTGCGGATCCTGTTTCAGTCTAAAGACTGAAACAGGATCCGCACTTTTCACCGTTCCTTTCAGAATCATTTGATTCATCAGCTAGGAACGGCGATTCCTTCTCCAGACCAATCGAAGGCTAGGCCAAGTAACTCGATCTTTCCAAGAGGTGTGTGGCACAACTTTTGAAAAACCGCTAGGGGGAGAACTATTTGGTATTTTTCCGTAGCACTTTTCACCGTAATTGTCATAAGGTTGGTCTCTGCATCCTTAAGCATATGAGCGTTTTCACAGACGAAAGCAGGCTGAGGCCCAGTAAACTTGGCATTTCCAAGAGTTGGTCCTAGAGACTACAAAGAAAGTGTTCTTATAAGTATTATTCCACTGGGGTTTCAGCATGATTTTCAGAACCCGAGGAGGTTTCTCACATTAGCATAAGAATCCTGCCTGGTAGTTGAGATTTCTGGGTGGCGTGTAAGAGCGGGGATTCTGTCAGCCCTGCCTTTGATTGGGTTATCTCCAGAGTTGGTAAGTGCATATTTGCGTGAGATGGGAAAAGTGTGGATCGTGCTTCAGATTTCCTCCTGACCCTTTTAAATCACCAGTATGTTGGTAATCATTTGCCATTTCCATAGCGTTTTGAACCGTAGTAGTCATGAGGTCGGTCTCTGCATCCTTAAGCCTATGATGCTTTTCGCAGAGAAACCTCTGCTGAGGCCCAGGTAACTTGGTATTTCCCATACCTGGCACCGGAGCCTTGAAAGATAGGGTTGTTTTCAGTATTATTTCACCATCCTTTACCCAGTGTTTCAAGAACGGGAGCCCTTTTCAACCGTTAGCGTAGGAATCCTTCTTTGGAGATGAGATATTTTTCTGGAGTGGCAAGTGCATGGCCTCTGTCAGTCCTGGGTTTGTCGGACTAGCGCCATACAGGAGAAGTGCGCCTTTGTGGGAGAGGTGAATAGTGCGGATCCTGTTTCAGTCTAAAGACTGAAACAGGATCCGCACTTTTCACCGTTCCTTTCAGAATCATTTGATTCATCAGCTAGGAACGACGATTCCTTCTCCAGACCAATCGAAGGCTAGGCCAAGTAACTCGATCTTTCCAAGAGGTGTGTGGCACAACTTTTGAAAAACCGCTAGGGGGAGAACTATTTGGTTTTTTTCCGTAGCACTTTTCACCGTAATTGTCATAAGGTTGGTCTCTGCATCCTTAAGGATACGAGCGTTTTTACAGATGAAAGCAGGCTGAGGCCCAGTAAACTTGGCCTTTCCAAGAGTTGGTCCTAGAGACTACAAAGAAAGTGTTCCTTTAAGTATTATTCCACTGGGGTTTCACCATGATTTTCAGAACCCGAGGAGGTTTCTCACATTAGCATAAGAATCCTGCCTGGTAGTTGAGATTTCGGGGTGGGGAGTTAGTGCGGGGCTTCTGGCAGCCCTGCGTTTGATTGGTTTACCTCCAGAGTTGGTAAGTGCATATTTGCGTGAGATGGGAAAAGTGTGGATCGTGCTTCAGATTTCCTCCTGACCCTTTTGAAATGACCAGTATGTTGGTAATTATTTGCCATTTCCATAGCGTTTTGCACCGTAGTAGTCCTGAGGTCGGTCTCTGCATCCTGAAGCCTATGATGCTTTTCGCAGAGAAACCTCTGTTGAGGCCCAGGTAACTTGGTATTTCCCATACCTGGCACCGGAGCCTGGGAAGATAGGATTGTTTTCAGTATTATTTCACCATTCTTTACCCAGTGTTTGAATAACGGGAGCCCTTTTCAACCGTTAGCATAGGAATCCTTCTTTGGAGATGAGATATTTTTCTGGGGTGGCAAGTGCATGGCCTCTGTCAGTCCTGGGTTTGTTGGACTAGCGCCAGACACGAGAAGTGCGCCTTTGTGAGAGAGGTGAATAGTGCGGATCCTGTTTCAGTCTAAAGACTGAAACAGGATCCGCACTTTTCACCGTTCCTTTCAGAATCATTTGATTCATCAGCTAGGAACGGCGATTCCTTCTCCAGACCAATCGAAGGCTAGGCCAAGTAACTCGATCTTTCCAAGAGGTGTGTGGCACAACTTTTGAAAAACCGCTAGGGGGAGAACTATTTGGTATTTTTCCGTAGCACTTTTCACCGTAATTGTCATAAGGTTGGTCTCTGCATCCTTAAGCATATGAGCGTTTTCACAGACGAAAGCAGGCTGAGGCCCAGTAAACTTGGCCTTTCCAAGAGTTGGTCCTAGAGACTACAAAGAAAGTGTTCTTTTAAGTATTATTCCACTGGGGTTTCAGCATGATTTTCAGAACCCGAGGAGGTTTCTCACATTAGCATAAGAATCCTGCCTGGTAGTTGAGATTTCTGGGTGGCGTGTAAGAGCGGGGATTCTGTCAGCCCTGCCTTTGATTGGGTTATCTCCAGAGTTGGTAAGTGCATATTTGCGTGAGATGGGAAAAGTGTGGATCGTGCTTCAGATTTCCTCCTGACCCTTTTAAATCACCAGTATGTTGGTAATCATTTGCCATTTCCATAGCGTTTTGAACCGTAGTAGTCATGAGGTCGGTCTCTGCATCCTTAAGCCTATGATGCTTTTCGCAGAGAAACCTCTGCTGAGGCCCAGGTAACTTGGTATTTCCCATACCTGGCACCGGAGCCTTGAAAGATAGGGTTGTTTTCAGTATTATTTCACCATCCTTTACCCAGTGTTTCAAGAACGGGAGCCCTTTTCAACCGTTAGCGTAGGAATCCTTCTTTGGAGATGAGATATTTTTCTGGAGTGGCAAGTGCATGGCCTCTGTCAGTCCTGGGTTTGTTGGACTAGCGCCAGACAGGAGAAGTGCGCCTTTGTGGGAGAGGTGAATAGTGCGGATCCTGTTTCAGTCTAAAGACTGAAACAGGATCCGCACTTTTCACCGTTCCTTTCAGAATCATTTGATTCATCAGCTAGGAACGGCGATTCCTTCTCCAGACCAATCGAAGGCTAGGCCAAGTAACTCGATCTTTCCAAGAGGTGTGTGGCACAACTTTTGAAAAACCGCTAGGGGGAGAACTATTTGGTTTTTTTCCGTAGCACTTTTCACCGTAATTGTCATAAGGTTGGTCTCTGCATCCTTAAGGATACGAGCGTTTTTACAGATGAAAGCAGGCTGAGGCCCAGTAAACTTGGCCTTTCCAAGAGTTGGTCCTAGAGACTACAAAGAAAGTGTTCCTTTAAGTATTATTCCACTGGGGTTTCACCATGATTTTCAGAACCCGAGCAGGTTTCTCACATTAGCATAAGAATCCTGCCTGGTAGTTGAGATTTCGGGGTGGGGAGTTAGTGCGGGGCTTCTGGCAGCCCTGCGTTTGATTGGTTTACCTCCAGAGTTGGTAAGTGCATATTTGCGTGAGATGGGAAAAGTGTGGATCGTGCTTCAGATTTCCTCCTGACCCTTTTGAAATCACCAGTATGTTGGTAATTATTTGCCATTTCCATAGCGTTTTGCACCGTAGTAGTCCTGAGGTCGGTCTCTGCATCCTGAAGCCTATGATGCTTTTCGCAGAGAAACCTCTGTTGAGGCCCAGGTAACTTGGTATTTCCCATACCTGGCACCGGAGCCTGGGAAGATAGGATTGTTTTCAGTATTATTTCACCATTCTTTACCCAGTGTTTGAATAACGGGAGCCCTTTTCAACCGTTAGCATAGGAATCCTTCTTTGGAGATGAGATATTTTTCTGGGGTGGCAAGTGCATGGCCTCTGTCAGTCCTGGGTTTGTTGGACTAGCGCCAGACACGAGAAGTGCGCCTTTGTGGGAGAGGTGAATAGTGCGGATCCTGTTTCAGTCTAAAGACTGAAACAGGATCCGCACTTTTCACCGTTCCTTTCAGAATCATTTGATTCATCAGCTAGGAACGGCGATTCCTTCTCCAGACCAATCGAAGGCTAGGCCAAGTAACTCGATCTTTCCAAGAGGTGTGTGGCACAACTTTTGAAAAACCGCTAGGGGGAGAACTATTTGGTATTTTTCCGTAGCACTTTTCACCGTAATTGTCATAAGGTTGGTCTCTGCATCCTTAAGCATATGAGCGTTTTCACAGACGAAAGCAGGCTGAGGCCCAATAAACTTGGCATTTCCAAGAGTTGGTCCTAGAGACTACAAAGAAAGTGTTCTTTTAAGTATTATTCCACTGGGGTTTCAGCATGATTTTCAGAACCCGAGGAGGTTTCTCACATTTGCATAAGAATCCTGCCTGGTAGTTGAGATTTCTGGGTGGCGTGTAAGAGCGGGGATTCTGTCAGCCCTGCCTTTGATTGGGTTATCTCCAGAGTTGGTAAGTGCATATTTGCGTGAGATGGGAAAACTGTGGATCGTGCTTCAGATTTCCTCCTGACCCTTTTAAATCACCAGTATGTTGGTAATCATTTGCCATTTCCATAGCGTTTTGAACCGTAGTAGTCATGAGGTCGGTCTCTGCATCCTTAAGCCTATGATGCTTTTCGCAGAGAAACCTCTGCTGAGGCCCAGGTAACTTGGTATTTCCCATACCTGGCACCGGAGCCTTGAAAGATAGGGTTGTTTTCAGTATTATTTCACCATCCTTTACCCAGTGTTTCAAGAACGGGAGCCCTTTTCAACCGTTAGCGTAGGAATCCTTCTTTGGAGATGAGATATTTTTCTGGAGTGGCAAGTGCATGGCCTCTGTCAGTCCTGGGTTTGTTGGACTAGCGCCAGACAGGAGAAGTGCGCCTTTGTGGGAGAGGTGAATAGTGCGGATCCTGTTTCAGTCTAAAGACTGAAACAGGATCCGCACTTTTCACCGTTCCTTTCAGAATCATTTGATTCATCAGCTAGGAACGGCGATTCCTTCTCCAGACCAATCGAAGGCTAGGCCAAGTAACTCGATCTTTCCAAGAGGTGTGTGGCACAACTTTTGAAAAACCGCTAGGGGGAGAACTATTTGGTTTTTTTCCGTAGCACTTTTCACCGTAATTGTCATAAGGTTGGTCTCTGCATCCTTAAGGATACGAGCGTTTTTACAGATGAAAGCAGGCTGAGGCCCAGTAAACTTGGCCTTTCCAAGAGTTGGTCCTAGAGACTACAAAGAAAGTGTTCCTTTAAGTATTATTCCACTGGGGTTTCACCATGATTTTCAGAACCCGAGCAGGTTTCTCACATTAGCATAAGAATCCTGCCTGGTAGTTGAGATTTCGGGGTGGGGAGTTAGTGCGGGGCTTCTGGCAGCCCTGCGTTTGATTGGTTTACCTCCAGAGTTGGTAAGTGCATATTTGCGTGAGATGGGAAAAGTGTGGATCGTGCTTCAGATTTCCTCCTGACCCTTTTGAAATGACCAGTATGTTGGTAATTATTTGCCATTTCCATAGCGTTTTGCACCGTAGTAGTCCTGAGGTCGGTCTCTGCATCCTGAAGCCTATGATGCTTTTCGCAGAGAAACCTCTGTTGAGGCCCAGGTAACTTGGTATTTCCCATACCTGGCACCGGAGCCTGGGAAGATAGGATTGTTTTCAGTATTATTTCACCATTCTTTACCCAGTGTTTGAATAACGGGAGCCCTTTTCAACCGTTAGCATAGGAATCCTTCTTTGGAGATGAGATATTTTTCTGGGGTGGCAAGTGCATGGCCTCTGTCAGTCCTGGGTTTGTTGGACTAGCGCCAGACACGAGAAGTGCGCCTTTGTGGGAGAGGTGAATAGTGCGGATCCTGTTTCAGTCTAAAGACTGAAACAGGATCCGCACTTTTCACCGTTCCTTTCAGAATCATTGGATTCATCAGCTAGGAACGGCGATTCCTTCTCCAGACCAATCGAAGGCTAGGCCAAGTAACTCGATCTTTCCAAGAGGTGTGTGGCACAACTTTTGAAAAACCGCTAGGGGGAGAACTATTTGGTATTTTTCCGTAGCACTTTTCACCGTAATTGTCATAAGGTTGGTCTCTGCATCCTTAAGCATATGAGCGTTTTCACAGACGAAAGCAGGCTGAGGCCCAGTAAACTTGGCATTTCCAAGAGTTGGTCCTAGAGACTACAAAGAAAGTGTTCTTTTAAGTATTATTCCACTGGGGTTTCAGCATGATTTTCAGAACCCGAGGAGGTTTCTCACATTAGCATAAGAATCCTGCCTGGTAGTTGAGATTTCTGGGTGGCGTGTAAGAGCGGGGATTCTGTCAGCCCTGCCTTTGATTGGGTTATCTCCAGAGTTGGTAAGTGCATATTTGCGTGAGATGGGAAAACTGTGGATCGTGCTTCAGATTTCCTCCTGACCCTTTTAAATCACCAGTATGTTGGTAATCATTTGCCATTTCCATAGCGTTTTGAACCGTAGTAGTCATGAGGTCGGTCTCTGCATCCTTAAGCCTATGATGCTTTTCGCAGAGAAACCTCTGCTGAGGCCCAGGTAACTTGGTATTTCCCATACCTGGCACCGGAGCCTTGAAAGATAGGGTTGTTTTCAGTATTATTTCACCATCCTTTACCCAGTGTTTCAAGAACGGGAGCCCTTTTTAACCGTTAGCGTAGGAATCCTTCTTTGGAGATGAGATATTTTTCTGGAGTGGCAAGTGCATGGCCTCTGTCAGTCCTGGGTTTGTTGGACTAGCGCCAGACAGGAGAAGTGCGCCTTTGTGGGAGAGGTGAATAGTGCGGATCCTGTTTCAGTCTAAAGACTGAAACAGGATCCGCACTTTTCACCGTTCCTTTCAGAATCATTTGATTCATCAGCTAGGAACGGCGATTCCTTCTCCAGACCAATCGAAGGCTAGGCCAAATAACTCGATCTTTCCAAGAGGTGTGTGGCACAACTTTTGAAAAACCTCTAGGGGGAGAACTATTTGGTTTTTTTCCGTAGCACTTTTCACCGTAATTGTCATAAGGTTGGTCTCTGCATCCTTAAGGATACGAGCGTTTTTACAGATGAAAGCAGGCTGAGGCCCAGTAAACTTGGCCTTTCCAAGAGTTGGTCCTAGAGACTACAAAGAAAGTGTTCCTTTAAGTATTATTCCACTGGGGTTTCACCATGATTTTCAGAACCCGAGCAGGTTTCTCACATTAGCATAAGAATCCTGCCTGGTAGTTGAGATTTCGGGGTGGGGAGTTAGTGCGGGGCTTCTGGCAGCCCTGCGTTTGATTGGTTTACCTCCAGAGTTGGTAAGTGCATATTTGCGTGAGATGGGAAAAGTGTGGATCGTGCTTCAGATTTCCTCCTGACCCTTTTGAAATGACCAGTATGCTGGTAATTATTTGCCATTTCCATAGCGTTTTGCACCGTAGTAGTCCTGAGGTCGGTCTCTGCATCCTGAAGCCTATGATGCTTTTCGCAGAGAAACCTCTGTTGAGGCCCAGGTAACTTGGTATTTCCCATACCTGGCACCGGAGCCTGGGAAGATAGGATTGTTTTCAGTATTATTTCACCATTCTTTACCCAGTGTTTGAATAACGGGAGCCCTTTTCAACCGTTAGCATAGGAATCCTTCTTTGGAGATGAGATATTTTTCTGGGGTGGCAAGTGCATGGCCTCTGTCAGTCCTGGGTTTGTTGGACTAGCGCCAGACACGAGAAGTGCGCCTTTGTGGGAGAGGTGAATAGTGCGGATCCTGTTTCAGTCTAAAGACTGAAACAGGATCCGCACTTTTCACCGTTCCTTTCAGAATCATTTGATTCATCAGCTAGGAACGGCGATTCCTTCTCCAGACCAATCGAAGGCTAGGCCAAGTAACTCGATCTTTCCAAGAGGTGTGTGGCACAACTTTTGAAAAACCGCTAGGGGGAGAACTATTTGGTATTTTTCCGTAGCACTTTTCACCGTAATTGTCATAAGGTTGGTCTCTGCATCCTTAAGCATATGAGCGTTTTCACAGACGAAAGCAGGCTGAGGCCCAGTAAACTTGGCCTTTCCAAGAGTTGGTCCTAGAGACTACAAAGAAAGTGTTCTTTTAAGTATTATTCCACTGGGGTTTCAGCATGATTTTCAGAACCCGAGGAGGTTTCTCACATTAGCATAAGAATCCTGCCTGGTAGTTGAGATTTCTGGGTGGCGTGTAAGAGCGGGGATTCTGTCAGCCCTGCCTTTGATTGGGTTATCTCCAGAGTTGGTAAGTGCATATTTGCGTGAGATGGGAAAAGTGTGGATCGTGCTTCAGATTTCCTCCTGACCCTTTTAAATCACCAGTATGTTGGTAATCATTTGCCATTTCCATAGCGTTTTGAACCGTAGTAGTCATGAGGTCGGTCTCTGCATCCTTAAGCCTATGATGCTTTTCGCAGAGAAACCTCTGCTGAGGCCCAGGTAACTTGGTATTTCCCATACCTGGCACCGGAGCCTTGAAAGATAGGGTTGTTTTCAGTATTATTTCACCATCCTTTACCCAGTGTTTCAAGAACGGGAGCCCTTTTCAACCGTTAGCGTAGGAATCCTTCTTTGGAGATGAGATATTTTTCTGGAGTGGCAAGTGCATGGCCTCTGTCAGTCCTGGGTTTGTCGGACTAGCGCCATACAGGAGAAGTGCGCCTTTGTGGGAGAGGTGAATAGTGCGGATCCTGTTTCAGTCTAAAGACTGAAACAGGATCCGCACTTTTCACCGTTCCTTTCAGAATCATTTGATTCAT
The DNA here is from genome assembly GCF_020740605.2 of Lemur catta. Classification (NCBI taxonomy): domain Eukaryota; kingdom Metazoa; phylum Chordata; class Mammalia; order Primates; family Lemuridae; genus Lemur; species Lemur catta. Next base: position 28,468,034 of record NC_059155.1, on the reverse strand, counting down.
CAGCTAGGAACGGCGATTCCTTCTCCAGACCAATCGAAGGCTAGGCCAAGTAACTCGATCTTTCCAAGAGGTGTGTGGCACAACTTTTGAAAAACCGCTAGGGGGAGAACTATTTGGTTTTTTTCCGTAGCACTTTTCACCGTAATTGTCATAAGGTTGGTCTCTGCATCCTTAAGGATACGAGCGTTTTTACAGATGAAAGCAGGCTGAGGCCCAGTAAACTTGGCCTTTCCAAGAGTTGGTCCTAGAGACTACAAAGAAAGTGTTCCTTTAAGTATTATTCCACTGGGGTTTCACCATGATTTTCAGAACCCGAGCAGGTTTCTCACATTAGCATAAGAATCCTGCCTGGTAGTTGAGATTTCGGGGTGGGGAGTTAGTGCGGGGCTTCTGGCAGCCCTGCGTTTGATTGGTTTACCTCCAGAGTTGGTAAGTGCATATTTGCGTGAGATGGGAAAAGTGTGGATCGTGCTTCAGATTTCCTCCTGACCCTTTTGAAATGACCAGTATGTTGGTAATTATTTGCCATTTCCATAGCGTTTTGCACCGTAGTAGTCCTGAGGTCGGTCTCTGCATCCTGAAGCCTATGATGCTTTTCGCAGAGAAACCTCTGTTGAGGCCCAGGTAACTTGGTATTTCCCATACCTGGCACCGGAGCCTGGGAAGATAGGATTGTTTTCAGTATTATTTCACCATTCTTTACCCAGTGTTTGAATAACGGGAGCCCTTTTCAACCGTTAGCATAGGAATCCTTCTTTGGAGATGAGATATTTTTCTGGGGTGGCAAGTGCATGGCCTCTGTCAGTCCTGGGTTTGTTGGACTAGCGCCAGACACGAGAAGTGCGCCTTTGTGGGAGAGGTGAATAGTGCGGATCCTGTTTCAGTCTAAAGACTGAAACAGGATCCGCACTTTTCACCGTTCCTTTCAGAATCATTGGATTCATCAGCTAGGAACGGCGATTCCTTCTCCAGACCAATCGAAGGCTAGGCCAAGTAACTCGATCTTTCCAAGAGGTGTGTGGCACAACTTTTGAAAAACCGCTAGGGGGAGAACTATTTGGTATTTTTCCGTAGCACTTTTCACCGTAATTGTCATAAGGTTGGTCTCTGCATCCTTAAGCATATGAGCGTTTTCACAGACGAAAGCAGGCTGAGGCCCAGTAAACTTGGCATTTCCAAGAGTTGGTCCTAGAGACTACAAAGAAAGTGTTCTTTTAAGTATTATTCCACTGGGGTTTCAGCATGATTTTCAGAACCCGAGGAGGTTTCTCACATTAGCATAAGAATCCTGCCTGGTAGTTGAGATTTCTGGGTGGCGTGTAAGAGCGGGGATTCTGTCAGCCCTGCCTTTGATTGGGTTATCTCCAGAGTTGGTAAGTGCATATTTGCGTGAGATGGGAAAACTGTGGATCGTGCTTCAGATTTCCTCCTGACCCTTTTAAATCACCAGTATGTTGGTAATCATTTGCCATTTCCATAGCGTTTTGAACCGTAGTAGTCATGAGGTCGGTCTCTGCATCCTTAAGCCTATGATGCTTTTCGCAGAGAAACCTCTGCTGAGGCCCAGGTAACTTGGTATTTCCCATACCTGGCACCGGAGCCTTGAAAGATAGGGTTGTTTTCAGTATTATTTCACCATCCTTTACCCAGTGTTTCAAGAACGGGAGCCCTTTTTAACCATTAGCGTAGGAATCCTTCTTTGGAGATGAGATATTTTTCTGGAGTGGCAAGTGCATGGCCTCTGTCAGTCCTGGGTTTGTTGGACTAGCGCCAGACAGGAGAAGTGCGCCTTTGTGGGAGAGGTGAATAGTGCGGATCCTGTTTCAGTCTAAAGACTGAAACAGGATCCGCACTTTTCACCGTTCCTTTCAGAATCATTTGATTCATCAGCTAGGAACGGCGATTCCTTCTCCAGACCAATCGAAGGCTAGGCCAAATAACTCGATCTTTCCAAGAGGTGTGTGGCACAACTTTTGAAAAACCTCTAGGGGGAGAACTATTTGGTTTTTTTCCGTAGCACTTTTCACCGTAATTGTCATAAGGTTGGTCTCTGCATCCTTAAGGATACGAGCGTTTTTACAGATGAAAGCAGGCTGAGGCCCAGTAAACTTGGCCTTTCCAAGAGTTGGTCCTAGAGACTACAAAGAAAGTGTTCCTTTAAGTATTATTCCACTGGGGTTTCACCATGATTTTCAGAACCCGAGCAGGTTTCTCACATTAGCATAAGAATCCTGCCTGGTAGTTGAGATTTCGGGGTGGGGAGTTAGTGCGGGGCTTCTGGCAGCCCTGCGTTTGATTGGTTTACCTCCAGAGTTGGTAAGTGCATATTTGCGTGAGATGGGAAAAGTGTGGATCGTGCTTCAGATTTCCTCCTGACCCTTTTGAAATGACCAGTATGCTGGTAATTATTTGCCATTTCCATAGCGTTTTGCACCGTAGTAGTCCTGAGGTCGGTCTCTGCATCCTGAAGCCTATGATGCTTTTCGCAGAGAAACCTCTGTTGAGGCCCAGGTAACTTGGTATTTCCCATACCTGGCACCGGAGCCTGGGAAGATAGGATTGTTTTCAGTATTATTTCACCATTCTTTACCCAGTGTTTGAATAACGGGAGCCCTTTTCAACCGTTAGCATAGGAATCCTTCTTTGGAGATGAGATATTTTTCTGGGGTGGCAAGTGCATGGCCTCTGTCAGTCCTGGGTTTGTTGGACTAGCGCCAGACACGAGAAGTGCGCCTTTGTGGGAGAGGTGAATAGTGCGGATCCTGTTTCAGTCTAAAGACTGAAACAGGATCCGCACTTTTCACCGTTCCTTTCAGAATCATTTGATTCATCAGCTAGGAACGGCGATTCCTTCTCCAGACCAATCGAAGGCTAGGCCAAGTAACTCGATCTTTCCAAGAGGTGTGTGGCACAACTTTTGAAAAACCGCTAGGGGGAGAACTATTTGGTATTTTTCCGTAGCACTTTTCACCGTAATTGTCATAAGGTTGGTCTCTGCATCCTTAAGCATATGAGCGTTTTCACAGACGAAAGCAGGCTGAGGCCCAGTAAACTTGGCATTTCCAAGAGTTGGTCCTAGAGACTACAAAGAAAGTGTTCTTTTAAGTATTATTCCACTGGGGTTTCAGCATGATTTTCAGAACCCGAGGAGGTTTCTCACATTAGCATAAGAATCCTGCCTGGTAGTTGAGATTTCTGGGTGGCGTGTAAGAGCGGGGATTCTGTCAGCCCTGCCTTTGATTGGGTTATCTCCAGAGTTGGTAAGTGCATATTTGCGTGAGATGGGAAAAGTGTGGATCGTGCTTCAGATTTCCTCCTGACCCTTTTAAATCACCAGTATGTTGGTAATCATTTGCCATTTCCATAGCGTTTTGAACCGTAGTAGTCATGAGGTCGGTCTCTGCATCCTTAAGCCTATGATGCTTTTCGCAGAGAAACCTCTGCTGAGGCCCAGGTAACTTGGTATTTCCCATACCTGGCACCGGAGCCTTGAAAGATAGGGTTGTTTTCAGTATTATTTCACCATCCTTTACCCAGTGTTTCAAGAACGGGAGCCCTTTTCAACCGTTAGCGTAGGAATCCTTCTTTGGAGATGAGATATTTTTCTGGAGTGGCAAGTGCATGGCCTCTGTCAGTCCTGGGTTTGTCGGACTAGCGCCATACAGGAGAAGTGCGCCTTTGTGGGAGAGGTGAATAGTGCGGATCCTGTTTCAGTCTAAAGACTGAAACAGGATCCGCACTTTTCACCGTTCCTTTCAGAATCATTTGATTCATCAGCTAGGAACGGCGATTCCTTCTCCAGACCAATCGAAGGCTAGGCCAAGTAACTCGATCTTTCCAAGAGGTGTGTGGCACAACTTTTGAAAAACCGCTAGGGGGAGAACTATTTGGTTTTTTTCCGTAGCACTTTTCACCGTAATTGTCATAAGGTTGGTCTCTGCATCCTTAAGGATACGAGCGTTTTTACAGATGAAAGCAGGCTGAGGCCCAGTAAACTTGGCCTTTCCAAGAGTTGGTCCTAGAGACTACAAAGAAAGTGTTCCTTTAAGTATTATTCCACTGGGGTTTCACCATGATTTTCAGAACCCGAGCAGGTTTCTCACATTAGCATAAGAATCCTGCCTGGTAGTTGAGATTTCGGGGTGGGGAGTTAGTGCGGGGCTTCTGGCAGCCCTGCGTTTGATTGGTTTACCTCCAGAGTTGGTAAGTGCATATTTGCGTGAGATGGGAAAAGTGTGGATCGTGCTTCAGATTTCCTCCTGACCCTTTTGAAATCACCAGTATGTTGGTAATTATTTGCCATTTCCATAGCGTTTTGCACCGTAGTAGTCCTGAGGTCGGTCTCTGCATCCTGAAGCCTATGATGCTTTTCGCAGAGAAACCTCTGTTGAGGCCCAGGTAACTTGGTATTTCCCATACCTGGCACCGGAGCCTGGGAAGATAGGATTGTTTTCAGTATTATTTCACCATTCTTTACCCAGTGTTTGAATAACGGGAGCCCTTTTCAACCGTTAGCATAGGAATCCTTCTTTGGAGATGAGATATTTTTGTGGGGTGGCAAGTGCATGGCCTCTGTCAGTCCTGGGTTTGTTGGACTAGCGCCAGACACGAGAAGTGCGCCTTTGTGGGAGAGGTGAATAGTGCGGATCCTGTTTCAGTCTAAAGACTGAAACAGGATCCGCACTTTTCACCGTTCCTTTCAGAATCATTTGATTCATCAGCTAGGAACGGCGATTCCTTCTCCAGACCAATCGAAGGCTAGGCCAAGTAACTCGATCTTTCCAAGAGGTGTGTGGCACAACTTTTGAAAAACCGCTAGGGGGAGAACTATTTGGTATTTTTCCGTAGCACTTTTCACCGTAATTGTCATAAGGTTGGTCTCTGCATCCTTAAGCATATGAGCGTTTTCACAGACGAAAGCAGGCTGAGGCCCAGTAAACTTGGCATTTCCAAGAGTTGGTCCTAGAGACTACAAAGAAAGTGTTCTTATAAGTATTATTCCACTGGGGTTTCAGCATGATTTTCAGAACCCGAGGAGGTTTCTCACATTAGCATAAGAATCCTGCCTGGTAGTTGAGATTTCTGGGTGGCGTGTAAGAGCGGGGATTCTGTCAGCCCTGCCTTTGATTGGGTTATCTCCAGAGTTGGTAAGTGCATATTTGCGTGAGATGGGAAAAGTGTGGATCGTGCTTCAGATTTCCTCCTGACCCTTTTAAATCACCAGTATGTTGGTAATCATTTGCCATTTCCATAGCGTTTTGAACCGTAGTAGTCATGAGGTCGGTCTCTGCATCCTTAAGCCTATGATGCTTTTCGCAGAGAAACCTCTGCTGAGGCCCAGGTAACTTGGTATTTCCCATACCTGGCACCGGAGCCTTGAAAGATAGGGTTGTTTTCAGTATTATTTCACCATCCTTTACCCAGTGTTTCAAGAACGGGAGCCCTTTTCAACCGTTAGCGTAGGAATCCTTCTTTGGAGATGAGATATTTTTCTGGAGTGGCAAGTGCATGGCCTCTGTCAGTCCTGGGTTTGTCGGACTAGCGCCATACAGGAGAAGTGCGCCTTTGTGGGAGAGGTGAATAGTGCGGATCCTGTTTCAGTCTAAAGACTGAAACAGGATCCGCACTTTTCACCGTTCCTTTCAGAATCATTTGATTCATCAGCTAGGAACGACGATTCCTTCTCCAGACCAATCGAAGGCTAGGCCAAGTAACTCGATCTTTCCAAGAGGTGTGTGGCACAACTTTTGAAAAACCGCTAGGGGGAGAACTATTTGGTTTTTTTCCGTAGCACTTTTCACCGTAATTGTCATAAGGTTGGTCTCTGCATCCTTAAGGATACGAGCGTTTTTACAGATGAAAGCAGGCTGAGGCCCAGTAAACTTGGCCTTTCCAAGAGTTGGTCCTAGAGACTACAAAGAAAGTGTTCCTTTAAGTATTATTCCACTGGGGTTTCACCATGATTTTCAGAACCCGAGGAGGTTTCTCACATTAGCATAAGAATCCTGCCTGGTAGTTGAGATTTCGGGGTGGGGAGTTAGTGCGGGGCTTCTGGCAGCCCTGCGTTTGATTGGTTTACCTCCAGAGTTGGTAAGTGCATATTTGCGTGAGATGGGAAAAGTGTGGATCGTGCTTCAGATTTCCTCCTGACCCTTTTGAAATGACCAGTATGTTGGTAATTATTTGCCATTTCCATAGCGTTTTGCACCGTAGTAGTCCTGAGGTCGGTCTCTGCATCCTGAAGCCTATGATGCTTTTCGCAGAGAAACCTCTGTTGAGGCCCAGGTAACTTGGTATTTCCCATACCTGGCACCGGAGCCTGGGAAGATAGGATTGTTTTCAGTATTATTTCACCATTCTTTACCCAGTGTTTGAATAACGGGAGCCCTTTTCAACCGTTAGCATAGGAATCCTTCTTTGGAGATGAGATATTTTTCTGGGGTGGCAAGTGCATGGCCTCTGTCAGTCCTGGGTTTGTTGGACTAGCGCCAGACACGAGAAGTGCGCCTTTGTGAGAGAGGTGAATAGTGCGGATCCTGTTTCAGTCTAAAGACTGAAACAGGATCCGCACTTTTCACCGTTCCTTTCAGAATCATTTGATTCATCAGCTAGGAACGGCGATTCCTTCTCCAGACCAATCGAAGGCTAGGCCAAGTAACTCGATCTTTCCAAGAGGTGTGTGGCACAACTTTTGAAAAACCGCTAGGGGGAGAACTATTTGGTATTTTTCCGTAGCACTTTTCACCGTAATTGTCATAAGGTTGGTCTCTGCATCCTTAAGCATATGAGCGTTTTCACAGACGAAAGCAGGCTGAGGCCCAGTAAACTTGGCCTTTCCAAGAGTTGGTCCTAGAGACTACAAAGAAAGTGTTCTTTTAAGTATTATTCCACTGGGGTTTCAGCATGATTTTCAGAACCCGAGGAGGTTTCTCACATTAGCATAAGAATCCTGCCTGGTAGTTGAGATTTCTGGGTGGCGTGTAAGAGCGGGGATTCTGTCAGCCCTGCCTTTGATTGGGTTATCTCCAGAGTTGGTAAGTGCATATTTGCGTGAGATGGGAAAAGTGTGGATCGTGCTTCAGATTTCCTCCTGACCCTTTTAAATCACCAGTATGTTGGTAATCATTTGCCATTTCCATAGCGTTTTGAACCGTAGTAGTCATGAGGTCGGTCTCTGCATCCTTAAGCCTATGATGCTTTTCGCAGAGAAACCTCTGCTGAGGCCCAGGTAACTTGGTATTTCCCATACCTGGCACCGGAGCCTTGAAAGATAGGGTTGTTTTCAGTATTATTTCACCATCCTTTACCCAGTGTTTCAAGAACGGGAGCCCTTTTCAACCGTTAGCGTAGGAATCCTTCTTTGGAGATGAGATATTTTTCTGGAGTGGCAAGTGCATGGCCTCTGTCAGTCCTGGGTTTGTTGGACTAGCGCCAGACAGGAGAAGTGCGCCTTTGTGGGAGAGGTGAATAGTGCGGATCCTGTTTCAGTCTAAAGACTGAAACAGGATCCGCACTTTTCACCGTTCCTTTCAGAATCATTTGATTCATCAGCTAGGAACGGCGATTCCTTCTCCAGACCAATCGAAGGCTAGGCCAAGTAACTCGATCTTTCCAAGAGGTGTGTGGCACAACTTTTGAAAAACCGCTAGGGGGAGAACTATTTGGTTTTTTTCCGTAGCACTTTTCACCGTAATTGTCATAAGGTTGGTCTCTGCATCCTTAAGGATACGAGCGTTTTTACAGATGAAAGCAGGCTGAGGCCCAGTAAACTTGGCCTTTCCAAGAGTTGGTCCTAGAGACTACAAAGAAAGTGTTCCTTTAAGTATTATTCCACTGGGGTTTCACCATGATTTTCAGAACCCGAGCAGGTTTCTCACATTAGCATAAGAATCCTGCCTGGTAGTTGAGATTTCGGGGTGGGGAGTTAGTGCGGGGCTTCTGGCAGCCCTGCGTTTGATTGGTTTACCTCCAGAGTTGGTAAGTGCATATTTGCGTGAGATGGGAAAAGTGTGGATCGTGCTTCAGATTTCCTCCTGACCCTTTTGAAATCACCAGTATGTTGGTAATTATTTGCCATTTCCATAGCGTTTTGCACCGTAGTAGTCCTGAGGTCGGTCTCTGCATCCTGAAGCCTATGATGCTTTTCGCAGAGAAACCTCTGTTGAGGCCCAGGTAACTTGGTATTTCCCATACCTGGCACCGGAGCCTGGGAAGATAGGATTGTTTTCAGTATTATTTCACCATTCTTTACCCAGTGTTTGAATAACGGGAGCCCTTTTCAACCGTTAGCATAGGAATCCTTCTTTGGAGATGAGATATTTTTCTGGGGTGGCAAGTGCATGGCCTCTGTCAGTCCTGGGTTTGTTGGACTAGCGCCAGACACGAGAAGTGCGCCTTTGTGGGAGAGGTGAATAGTGCGGATCCTGTTTCAGTCTAAAGACTGAAACAGGATCCGCACTTTTCACCGTTCCTTTCAGAATCATTTGATTCATCAGCTAGGAACGGCGATTCCTTCTCCAGACCAATCGAAGGCTAGGCCAAGTAACTCGATCTTTCCAAGAGGTGTGTGGCACAACTTTTGAAAAACCGCTAGGGGGAGAACTATTTGGTATTTTTCCGTAGCACTTTTCACCGTAATTGTCATAAGGTTGGTCTCTGCATCCTTAAGCATATGAGCGTTTTCACAGACGAAAGCAGGCTGAGGCCCAATAAACTTGGCATTTCCAAGAGTTGGTCCTAGAGACTACAAAGAAAGTGTTCTTTTAAGTATTATTCCACTGGGGTTTCAGCATGATTTTCAGAACCCGAGGAGGTTTCTCACATTTGCATAAGAATCCTGCCTGGTAGTTGAGATTTCTGGGTGGCGTGTAAGAGCGGGGATTCTGTCAGCCCTGCCTTTGATTGGGTTATCTCCAGAGTTGGTAAGTGCATATTTGCGTGAGATGGGAAAACTGTGGATCGTGCTTCAGATTTCCTCCTGACCCTTTTAAATCACCAGTATGTTGGTAATCATTTGCCATTTCCATAGCGTTTTGAACCGTAGTAGTCATGAGGTCGGTCTCTGCATCCTTAAGCCTATGATGCTTTTCGCAGAGAAACCTCTGCTGAGGCCCAGGTAACTTGGTATTTCCCATACCTGGCACCGGAGCCTTGAAAGATAGGGTTGTTTTCAGTATTATTTCACCATCCTTTACCCAGTGTTTCAAGAACGGGAGCCCTTTTCAACCGTTAGCGTAGGAATCCTTCTTTGGAGATGAGATATTTTTCTGGAGTGGCAAGTGCATGGCCTCTGTCAGTCCTGGGTTTGTTGGACTAGCGCCAGACAGGAGAAGTGCGCCTTTGTGGGAGAGGTGAATAGTGCGGATCCTGTTTCAGTCTAAAGACTGAAACAGGATCCGCACTTTTCACCGTTCCTTTCAGAATCATTTGATTCATCAGCTAGGAACGGCGATTCCTTCTCCAGACCAATCGAAGGCTAGGCCAAGTAACTCGATCTTTCCAAGAGGTGTGTGGCACAACTTTTGAAAAACCGCTAGGGGGAGAACTATTTGGTTTTTTTCCGTAGCACTTTTCACCGTAATTGTCATAAGGTTGGTCTCTGCATCCTTAAGGATACGAGCGTTTTTACAGATGAAAGCAGGCTGAGGCCCAGTAAACTTGGCCTTTCCAAGAGTTGGTCCTAGAGACTACAAAGAAAGTGTTCCTTTAAGTATTATTCCACTGGGGTTTCACCATGATTTTCAGAACCCGAGCAGGTTTCTCACATTAGCATAAGAATCCTGCCTGGTAGTTGAGATTTCGGGGTGGGGAGTTAGTGCGGGGCTTCTGGCAGCCCTGCGTTTGATTGGTTTACCTCCAGAGTTGGTAAGTGCATATTTGCGTGAGATGGGAAAAGTGTGGATCGTGCTTCAGATTTCCTCCTGACCCTTTTGAAATGACCAGTATGTTGGTAATTATTTGCCATTTCCATAGCGTTTTGCACCGTAGTAGTCCTGAGGTCGGTCTCTGCATCCTGAAGCCTATGATGCTTTTCGCAGAGAAACCTCTGTTGAGGCCCAGGTAACTTGGTATTTCCCATACCTGGCACCGGAGCCTGGGAAGATAGGATTGTTTTCAGTATTATTTCACCATTCTTTACCCAGTGTTTGAATAACGGGAGCCCTTTTCAACCGTTAGCATAGGAATCCTTCTTTGGAGATGAGATATTTTTCTGGGGTGGCAAGTGCATGGCCTCTGTCAGTCCTGGGTTTGTTGGACTAGCGCCAGACACGAGAAGTGCGCCTTTGTGGGAGAGGTGAATAGTGCGGATCCTGTTTCAGTCTAAAGACTGAAACAGGATCCGCACTTTTCACCGTTCCTTTCAGAATCATTGGATTCATCAGCTAGGAACGGCGATTCCTTCTCCAGACCAATCGAAGGCTAGGCCAAGTAACTCGATCTTTCCAAGAGGTGTGTGGCACAACTTTTGAAAAACCGCTAGGGGGAGAACTATTTGGTATTTTTCCGTAGCACTTTTCACCGTAATTGTCATAAGGTTGGTCTCTGCATCCTTAAGCATATGAGCGTTTTCACAGACGAAAGCAGGCTGAGGCCCAGTAAACTTGGCATTTCCAAGAGTTGGTCCTAGAGACTACAAAGAAAGTGTTCTTTTAAGTATTATTCCACTGGGGTTTCAGCATGATTTTCAGAACCCGAGGAGGTTTCTCACATTAGCATAAGAATCCTGCCTGGTAGTTGAGATTTCTGGGTGGCGTGTAAGAGCGGGGATTCTGTCAGCCCTGCCTTTGATTGGGTTATCTCCAGAGTTGGTAAGTGCATATTTGCGTGAGATGGGAAAACTGTGGATCGTGCTTCAGATTTCCTCCTGACCCTTTTAAATCACCAGTATGTTGGTAATCATTTGCCATTTCCATAGCGTTTTGAACCGTAGTAGTCATGAGGTCGGTCTCTGCATCCTTAAGCCTATGATGCTTTTCGCAGAGAAACCTCTGCTGAGGCCCAGGTAACTTGGTATTTCCCATACCTGGCACCGGAGCCTTGAAAGATAGGGTTGTTTTCAGTATTATTTCACCATCCTTTACCCAGTGTTTCAAGAACGGGAGCCCTTTTTAACCGTTAGCGTAGGAATCCTTCTTTGGAGATGAGATATTTTTCTGGAGTGGCAAGTGCATGGCCTCTGTCAGTCCTGGGTTTGTTGGACTAGCGCCAGACAGGAGAAGTGCGCCTTTGTGGGAGAGGTGAATAGTGCGGATCCTGTTTCAGTCTAAAGACTGAAACAGGATCCGCACTTTTCACCGTTCCTTTCAGAATCATTTGATTCATCAGCTAGGAACGGCGATTCCTTCTCCAGACCAATCGAAGGCTAGGCCAAATAACTCGATCTTTCCAAGAGGTGTGTGGCACAACTTTTGAAAAACCTCTAGGGGGAGAACTATTTGGTTTTTTTCCGTAGCACTTTTCACCGTAATTGTCATAAGGTTGGTCTCTGCATCCTTAAGGATACGAGCGTTTTTACAGATGAAAGCAGGCTGAGGCCCAGTAAACTTGGCCTTTCCAAGAGTTGGTCCTAGAGACTACAAAGAAAGTGTTCCTTTAAGTATTATTCCACTGGGGTTTCACCATGATTTTCAGAACCCGAGCAGGTTTCTCACATTAGCATAAGAATCCTGCCTGGTAGTTGAGATTTCGGGGTGGGGAGTTAGTGCGGGGCTTCTGGCAGCCCTGCGTTTGATTGGTTTACCTCCAGAGTTGGTAAGTGCATATTTGCGTGAGATGGGAAAAGTGTGGATCGTGCTTCAGATTTCCTCCTGACCCTTTGGAAATGACCAGTATGTTGGTAATTATTTGCCATTTCCATAGCGTTTTGCACCGTAGTAGTCCTGAGGTCGGTCTCTGCATCCTGAAGCCTATGATGCTTTTCGCAGAGAAACCTCTGCTGAGGCCCAGGTAACTTGGTATTTCCCATACCTGGCACCGGAGCCTGGGAAGATAGGATTGTTTTCAGTATTATTTCACCATTCTTTACCCAGTGTTTGAATAACGGGAGCCCTTTTCAACCGTTAGCATAGGAATCCTTCTTTGGAGATGAGATATTTTTCTGGGGTGGCAAGTGCATGGCCTCTGTCAGTCCTGGGTTTGTTGGACTAGCGCCAGACACGAGAAGTGCGCCTTTGTGGGAGAGGTGAATAGTGCGGATCCTGTTTCAGTCTAAAGACTGAAACAGGATCCGCACTTTTCACCGTTCCTTTCAGAATCATTTGATTCATCAGCTAGGAACGGCGATTCCTTCTCCAGACCAATCGAAGGCTAGGCCAAGTAACTCGATCTTTCCAAGAGGTGTGTGGCACAACTTTTGAAAAACCGCTAGGGGGAGAACTATTTGGTATTTTTCCGTAGCACTTTTCACCGTAATTGTCATAAGGTTGGTCTCTGCATCCTTAAGCATATGAGCGTTTTCACAGACGAAAGCAGGCTGAGGCCCAGTAAACTTGGCATTTCCAAGAGTTGGTCCTAGAGACTACAAAGAAAGTGTTCTTTTAAGTATTATTCCACTGGGGTTTCAGCATGATTTTCAGAACCCGAGGAGGTTTCTCACATTAGCATAAGAATCCTGCCTGGTAGTTGAGATTTCTGGGTGGCGTGTAAGAGCGGGGATTCTGTCAGCCCTGCCTTTGATTGGGTTATCTCCAGAGTTGGTAAGTGCATATTTGCGTGAGATGGGAAAAGTGTGGATCGTGCTTCAGATTTCCTCCTGACCCTTTTAAATCACCAGTATGTTGGTAATCATTTGCCATTTCCATAGCGTTTTGAACCGTAGTAGTCATGAGGTCGGTCTCTGCATCCTGAAGCCTATGATGCTTTTCGCAGAGAAACCTCTGCTGAGACCCAGGTAACTTGGTATTTCCCATACCTGGCACCGGAGTCTTGAAAGATAGCGTTGTTTTCAGTATTATTTCACCATCCTTTACCCAGTGTTTCAAGAACGGGAGCCCTTTTCAACCGTTAGCGTAGGAATCCTTCTTTGGAGATGAGATATTTTTCTGGAGTGGCAAGTGCATGGCCTCTGTCAGTCCTGGGTTTGTCGGACTAGCGCCATACAGGAGAAGTGCGCCTTTGTGGGAGAGGTGAATAGTGCGGATCCTGTTTCAGTCTAAAGACTGAAACAGGATCCGCACTTTTCACCGTTCCTTTCAGAATCATTTGATTCATCAGCTAGGAACGGCGATTCCTTCTCCAGACCAATCGAAGGCTAGGCCAAGTAACTCGATCTTTCCAAGAGGTGTGTGGCACAACTTTTGAAAAACCGCTAGGGGGAGAACTATTTGGTTTTTTTCCGTAGCACTTTTCACCGTAATTGTCATAAGGTTGGTCTCTGCATCCTTAAGGATACGAGCGTTTTTACAGATGAAAGCAGGCTGAGGCCCAGTAAACTTGGCCTTTCCAAGAGTTGGTCCTAGAGACTACAAAGAAAGTGTTCCTTTAAGTATTATTCCACTGGGGTTTCACCATGATTTTCAGAACCCGAGCAGGTTTCTCACATTAGCATAAGAATCCTGCCTGGTAGTTGAGATTTCGGGGTGGGGAGTTAGTGCGGGGCTTCTGGCAGCCCTGCGTTTGATTGGTTTACCTCCAGAGTTGGTAAGTGCATATTTGCGTGAGATGGGAAAAGTGTGGATCGTGCTTCAGATTTCCTCCTGACCCTTTTGAAATGACCAGTATGTTGGTAATTATTTGCCATTTCCATAGCGTTTTGCACCGTAGTAGTCCTGAGGTCGGTCTCTGCATCCTGAAGCCTATGATGCTTTTCGCAGAGAAACCTCTGTTGAGGCCCAGGTAACTTGGTATTTCCCATACCTGGCACCGGAGCCTGGGAAGATAGGATTGTTTTCAGTATTATTTCACCATTCTTTACCCAGTGTTTGAATAACGGGAGCCCTTTTCAACCGTTAGCATAGGAATCCTTCTTTGGAGATGAGATATTTTTCTGGGGTGGCAAGTGCATGGCCTCTGTCAGTCCTGGGTTTGTTGGACTAGCGCCAGACACGAGAAGTGCGCCTTTGTGGGAGAGGTGAATAGTGCGGATCCTGTTTCAGTCTAAAGACTGAAACAGGATCCGCACTTTTCACCGTTCCTTTCAGAATCATTTGATTCATCAGCTAGGAACGGCGATTCCTTCTCCAGACCAATCGAAGGCTAGGCCAAGTAACTCGATCTTTCCAAGAGGTGTGTGGCACAACTTTTGAAAAACCGCTAGGGGGAGAACTATTTGGTATTTTTCCGTAGCACTTTTCACCGTAATTGTCATAAGGTTGGTCTCTGCATCCTTAAGCATATGAGCGTTTTCACAGACGAAAGCAGGCTGAGGCCCAGTAAACTTGGCATTTCCAAGAGTTGGTCCTAGAGACTACAAAGAAAGTGTTCTTTTAAGTATTATTCCACTGGGGTTTCAGCATGATTTTCAGAACCCGAGGAGGTTTCTCACATTAGCATAAGAATCCTGCCTGGTAGTTGAGATTTCTGGGTGGCGTGTAAGAGCGGGGATTCTGTCAGCCCTGCCTTTGATTGGGTTATCTCCAGAGTTGGTAAGTGCATATTGGCGTGAGATGGGAAAAGTGTGGATCGTGCTTCAGATTTCCTCCTGACCCTTTTAAATCACCAGTATGTTGGTAATCATTTGCCATTTCCATAGCGTTTTGAACCGTAGTAGTCATGAGGTCGGTCTCTGCATCCTTAAGCCTATGATGCTTTTCGCAGAGAAACCTCTGCTGAGGCCCAGGTAACTTGGTATTTCCCATACCTGGCACCGGAGCCTTGAAAGATAGGGTTGTTTTCAGTATTATTTCACCATCCTTTACCCAGTGTTTCAAGAACGGGAGCCCTTTTCAACCGTTAGCGTAGGAATCCTTCTTTGGAGATGAGATATTTTTCTGGGGTGGCAAGTGCATGGCCTCTGTCAGTCCTGGGTTTGTTGGACTAGCGCCAGACAGGAGAAGTGCGCCTTTGTGGGAGAGGTGAATAGTGCGGATCCTGTTTCAGTCTAAAGACTGAAACAGGATCCGCACTTTTCACCGTTCCTTTCAGAATCATTTGATTCATCAGCTAGGAACGGCGATTCCTTCTCCAGACCAATCGAAGGCTAGGCCAAGTAACTCGATCTTTCCAAGAGGTGTGTGGCACAACTTTTGAAAAACCGCTAGGGGGAGAACTATTTGGTTTTTTTCCGTAGCACTTTTCACCGTAATTGTCATAAGGTTGGTCTCTGCATCCTTAAGGATACGAGCGTTTTTACAGATGAAAGCAGGCTGAGGCCCAGTAAACTTGGCCTTTCCAAGAGTTGGTCCTAGAGACTACAAAGAAAGTGTTCCTTTAAGTATTATTCCACTGGGGTTTCACCATGATTTTCAGAACCCGAGCAGGTTTCTCACATTAGCATAAGAATCCTGCCTGGTAGTTGAGATTTCGGCGTGGGGAGTTAGTGCGGGGCTTCTGGCAGCCCTGCGTTTGATTGGTTTACCTCCAGAGTTGGTAAGTGCATATTTGCGTGAGATGGGAAAAGTGTGGATCGTGCTTCAGATTTCCTCCTGACCCTTTTGAAATCACCAGTATGTTGGTAATTATTTGCCATTTCCATAGCGTTTTGCACCGTAGTAGTCCTGAGGTCGGTCTCTGCATCCTGAAGCCTATGATGCTTTTCGCAGAGAAACCTCTGTTGAGGCCCAGGTAACTTGGTATTTCCCATACCTGGCACCGGAGCCTGGGAAGATAGGATTGTTTTCAGTATTATTTCACCATTCTTTACCCAGTGTTTGAATAACGGGAGCCCTTTTCAACCGTTAGCATAGGAATCCTTCTTTGGAGATGAGATATTTTTCTGGGGTGGCAAGTGCATGGCCTCTGTCAGTCCTGGGTTTGTTGGACTAGCGCCAGACACGAGAAGTGCGCCTTTGTGGGAGAGGTGAATAGTGCGGATCCTGTTTCAGTCTAAAGACTGAAACAGGATCCGCACTTTTCACCGTTCCTTTCAGAATCATTTGATTCATCAGCTAGGAACGGCGATTCCTTCTCCAGACCAATCGAAGGCTAGGCCAAGTAACTCGATCTTTCCAAGAGGTGTGTGGCACAACTTTTGAAAAACCGCTAGGGGGAGAACTATTTGGTATTTTTCCGTAGCACTTTTCACCGTAATTGTCATAAGGTTGGTCTCTGCATCCTTAAGCATATGAGCGTTTTCACAGACGAAAGCAGGCTGAGGCCCAGTAAACTTGGCATTTCCAAGAGTTGGTCCTAGAGACTACAAAGAAAGTGTTCTTTTAAGTATTATTCCACTGGGGTTTCAGCATGATTTTCAGAACCCGAGGAGGTTTCTCACATTAGCATAAGAATCCTGCCTGGTAGTTGAGATTTCTGGGTGGCGTGTAAGAGCGGGGATTCTGTCAGCCCTGCCTTTGATTGGGTTATCTCCAGAGTTGGTAAGTGCATATTTGCGTGAGATGGGAAAAGTGTGGATCGTGCTTCAGATTTCCTCCTGACCCTTTTAAATCACCAGTATGTTGGTAATCATTTGCCATTTCCATAGCGTTTTGAACCGTAGTAGTCATGAGGTCGGTCTCTGCATCCTTAAGCCTATGATGCTTTTCGCAGAGAAACCTCTGCTGAGGCCCAGGTAACTTGGTATTTCCCATACCTGGCACCGGAGCCTTGAAAGATAGGGTTGTTTTCAGTATTATTTCACCATCCTTTACCCAGTGTTTCAAGAACGGGAGCCCTTTTCAACCGTTAGCGTAGGAATCCTTCTTTGGAGATGAGATATTTTTCTGGAGTGGCAAGTGCATGGCCTCTGTCAGTCCTGGGTTTGTGGGACTAGCGCCATACAGGAGAAGTGCGCCTTTGTGGGAGAGGTGAATAGTGCGGATCCTGTTTCAGTCTAAAGACTGAAACAGGATCCGCACTTTTCACCGTTCCTTTCAGAATCATTTGATTCATCAGCTAGGAACGGCGATTCCTTCTCCAGACCAATCGAAGGCTAGGCCAAGTAACTCGATCTTTCCAAGAGGTGTGTGGCACAACTTTTGAAAAACCGCTAGGGGGAGAACTATTTGGTATTTTTCCGTAGCACTTTTCACCGTAATTGTCATAAGGTTGGTCTCTGCATCCTTAAGCATATGAGCGTTTTCACAGACGAAAGCAGGCTGAGGCCCAGTAAACTTGGCATTTCCAAGAGTTGGTCCTAGAGACTACAAAGAAAGTGTTCTTTTAAGTATTATTCCACTGGGGTTTCAGCATGATTTTCAGAACCCGAGGAGGTTTCTCACATTAGCATAAGAATCCTGCCTGGTAGTTGAGATTTCTGGGTGGCGTGTAAGAGCGGGGATTCTGTCAGCCCTGCCTTTGATTGGGTTATCTCCAGAGTTGGTAAGTGCATATTTGCGTGAGATGGGAAAAGTGTGGATCGTGCTTCAGATTTCCTCCTGACCCTTTTAAATCACCAGTATGTTGGTAATCATTTGCCATTTCCATAGCGTTTTGAACCGTAGTAGTCATGAGGTCGGTCTCTGCATCCTTAAGCCTATGATGCTTTTCGCAGAGAAACCTCTGCTGAGGCCCAGGTAACTTGGTATTTCCCATACCTGGCACCGGAGCCTTGAAAGATAGGGTTGTTTTCAGTATTATTTCACCATCCTTTACCCAGTGTTTCAAGAACGGGAGCCCTTTTCAACCGTTAGCGTAGGAATCCTTCTTTGGAGATGAGATATTTTTCTGGGGTGGCAAGTGCATGGCCTCTGTCAGTCCTGGGTTTGTCGGACTAGCGCCATACAGGAGAAGTGCGCCTTTGTGGGAGAGGTGAATAGTGCGGATCCTGTTTCAGTCTAAAGACTGAAACAGGATCCGCACTTTTCACCGTTCCTTTCAGAATCATTTGATTCATCAGCTAGGAACGGCGATTCCTTCTCCAGACCAATCGAAGGCTAGGCCAAGTAACTCGATCTTTCCAAGAGGTGTGTGGCACAACTTTTGAAAAACCGCTAGGGGGAGAACTATTTGGTTTTTTTCCGTAGCACTTTTCACCGTAATTGTCATAAGGTTGGTCTCTGCATCCTTAAGGATACGAGCGTTTTTACAGATGAAAGCAGGCTGAGGCCCAGTAAACTTGGCCTTTCCAAGAGTTGGTCCTAGAGACTACAAAGAAAGTGTTCCTTTAAGTATTATTCCACTGGGGTTTCACCATGATTTTCAGAACCCGAGCAGGTTTCTCACATTAGCATAAGAATCCTGCCTGGTAGTTGAGATTTCGGGGTGGGGAGTTAGTGCGGGGCTTCTGGCAGCCCTGCGTTTGATTGGTTTACCTCCAGAGTTGGTAAGTGCATATTTGCGTGAGATGGGAAAAGTGTGGATCGTGCTTCAGATTTCCTCCTGACCCTTTTGAAATGACCAGTATGTTGGTAATTATTTGCCATTTCCATAGCGTTTTGCACCGTAGTAGTCCTGAGGTCGGTCTCTGCATCCTGAAGCCTATGATGCTTTTCGCAGAGAAACCTCTGTTGAGGCCCAGGTAACTTGGTATTTCCCATACCTGGCACCGGAGCCTGGGAAGATAGGATTGTTTTCAGTATTATTTCACCATTCTTTACCCAGTGTTTGAATAACGGGAGCCCTTTTCAACCGTTAGCATAGGAATCCTTCTTTGGAGATGAGATATTTTTCTGGGGTGGCAAGTGCATGGCCTCTGTCAGTCCTGGGTTTGTTGGACTAGCGCCAGACACGAGAAGTGCGCCTTTGTGGGAGAGGTGAATAGTGCGGATCCTGTTTCAGTCTAAAGACTGAAACAGGATCCGCACTTTTCACCGTTCCTTTCAGAATCATTTGATTCATCAGCTAGGAACGGCGATTCCTTCTCCAGACCAATCGAAGGCTAGGCCAAGTAACTCGATCTTTCCAAGAGGTGTGTGGCACAACTTTTGAAAAACCGCTAGGGGGAGAACTATTTGGTATTTTTCCGTAGCACTTTTCACCGTAATTGTCATAAGGTTGGTCTCTGCATCCTTAAGCATATGAGCGTTTTCACAGACGAAAGCAGGCTGAGGCCCAGTAAACTTGGCATTTCCAAGAGTTGGTCCTAGAGACTACAAAGAAAGTGTTCTTTTAAGTATTATTCCACTGGGGTTTCAGCATGATTTTCAGAACCCGAGGAGGTTTCTCACATTTGCATAAGAATCCTGCCTGGTAGTTGAGATTTCTGGGTGGCGTGTAAGAGCGGGGATTCTGTCAGCCCTGCCTTTGATTGGGTTATCTCCAGAGTTGGTAAGTGCATATTTGCGTGAGATGGGAAAACTGTGGATCGTGCTTCAGATTTCCTCCTGACCCTTTTAAATCACCAGTATGTTGGTAATCATTTGCCATTTCCATAGCGTTTTGAACCGTAGTAGTCATGAGGTCGGTCTCTGCATCCTTAAGCCTATGATGCTTTTCGCAGAGAAACCTCTGCTGAGGCCCAGGTAACTTGGTATTTCCCATACCTGGCACCGGAGCCTTGAAAGATAGGGTTGTTTTCAGTATTATTTCACCATCCTTTACCCAGTGTTTCAAGAACGGGAGCCCTTTTCAACCGTTAGCGTAGGAATCCTTCTTTGGAGATGAGATATTTTTCTGGAGTGGCAAGTGCATGGCCTCTGTCAGTCCTGGGTTTGTTGGACTAGCGCCAGACAGGAGAAGTGCGCCTTTGTGGGAGAGGTGAATAGTGCGGATCCTGTTTCAGTCTAAAGACTGAAACAGGATCCGCACTTTTCACCGTTCCTTTCAGAATCATTTGATTCATCAGCTAGGAACGGCGATTCCTTCTCCAGACCAATCGAAGGCTAGGCCAAGTAACTCGATCTTTCCAAGAGGTGTGTGGCACAACTTTTGAAAAACCGCTAGGGGGAGAACTATTTGGTTTTTTTCCGTAGCACTTTTCACCGTAATTGTCATAAGGTTGGTCTCTGCATCCTTAAGGATACGAGCGTTTTTACAGATGAAAGCAGGCTGAGGCCCAGTAAACTTGGCCTTTCCAAGAGTTGGTCCTAGAGACTACAAAGAAAGTGTTCCTTTAAGTATTATTCCACTGGGGTTTCACCATGATTTTCAGAACCCGAGCAGGTTTCTCACATTAGCATAAGAATCCTGCCTGGTAGTTGAGATTTCGGGGTGGGGAGTTAGTGCGGGGCTTCTGGCAGCCCTGCGTTTGATTGGTTTACCTCCAGAGTTGGTAAGTGCATATTTGCGTGAGATGGGAAAAGTGTGGATCGTGCTTCAGATTTCCTCCTGACCCTTTTGAAATGACCAGTATGTTGGTAATTATTTGCCATTTCCATAGCGTTTTGCACCGTAGTAGTCCTGAGGTCGGTCTCTGCATCCTGAAGCCTATGATGCTTTTCGCAGAGAAACCTCTGTTGAGGCCCAGGTAACTTGGTATTTCCCATACCTGGCACCGGAGCCTGGGAAGATAGGATTGTTTTCAGTATTATTTCACCATTCTTTACCCAGTGTTTGAATAACGGGAGCCCTTTTCAACCGTTAGCATAGGAATCCTTCTTTGGAGATGAGATATTTTTCTGGGGTGGCAAGTGCATGGCCTCTGTCAGTCCTGGGTTTGTTGGACTAGCGCCAGACACGAGAAGTGCGCCTTTGTGGGAGAGGTGAATAGTGCGGATCCTGTTTCAGTCTAAAGACTGAAACAGGATCCGCACTTTTCACCGTTCCTTTCAGAATCATTTGATTCATCAGCTAGGAACGGCGATTCCTTCTCCAGACCAATCGAAGGCTAGGCCAAGTAACTCGATCTTTCCAAGAGGTGTGTGGCACAACTTTTGAAACACCGCTAGGGGGAGAACTATTTGGTATTTTTCCGTAGCACTTTTCACCGTAATTGTCATAAGGTTGGTCTCTGCATCCTTAAGCATATGAGCGTTTTCACAGACGAAAGCAGGCTGAGGCCCAGTAAACTTGGCATTTCCAAGAGTTGGTCCTAGAGACTACAAAGAAAGTGTTCTTTTAAGTATTATTCCACTGGGGTTTCAGCATGATTTTCAGAACCCGAGGAGGTTTCTCACATTAGCATAAGAATCCTGCCTGGTAGTTGAGATTTCTGGGTGGCGTGTAAGAGCGGGGATTCTGTCAGCCCTGCCTTTGATTGGGTTATCTCCAGAGTTGGTAAGTGCATATTTGCGTGAGATGGGAAAACTGTGGATCGTGCTTCAGATTTCCTCCTGACCCTTTTAAATCACCAGTATGTTGGTAATCATTTGCCATTTCCATAGCGTTTTGAACCGTAGTAGTCATGAGGTCGGTCTCTGCATCCTTAAGCCTATGATGCTTTTCGCAGAGAAACCTCTGCTGAGGCCCAGGTAACTTGGTATTTCCCATACCTGGCACCGGAGCCTTGAAAGATAGGGTTGTTTTCAGTATTATTTCACCATCCTTTACCCAGTGTTTCAAGAACGGGAGCCCTTTTTAACCGTTAGCGTAGGAATCCTTCTTTGGAGATGAGATATTTTTCTGGAGTGGCAAGTGCATGGCCTCTGTCAGTCCTGGGTTTGTTGGACTAGCGCCAGACAGGAGAAGTGCGCCTTTGTGGGAGAGGTGAATAGTGCGGATCCTGTTTCAGTCTAAAGTCTGAAACAGGATCCGCACTTTTCACCGTTCCTTTCAGAATCATTTGATTCATCAGCTAGGAACGGCGATTCCTTCTCCAGACCAATCGAAGGCTAGGCCAAGTAACTCGATCTTTCCAAGAGGTGTGTGGCACAACTTTTGAAAAACCGCTAGGGGGAGAACTATTTGGTTTTTTTCCGTAGCACTTTTCACCGTAATTATCATAAGGTTGGTCTCTGCATCCTTAAGGATACGAGCGTTTTTACAGATGAAAGCAGGCTGAGGCCCAGTAAACTTGGCCTTTCCAAGAGTTGGTCCTAGAGACTACAAAGAAAGTGTTCCTTTAAGTATTATTCCACTGGGGTTTCACCATGATTTTCAGAACCCGAGCAGGTTTCTCACATTAGCATAAGATTCCTGCCTGGTAGTTGAGATTTCGGGGTGGGGAGTTAGTGCGGGGCTTCTGGCAGCCCTGCGTTTGATTGGTTTACCTCCAGAGTTGGTAAGTGCATATTTGCGTGAGATGGGAAAAGTGTGGATCGTGCTTCAGATTTCCTCCTGACCCTTTTGAAATCACCAGTATGTTGGTAATTATTTGCCATTTCCATAGCGTTTTGCACCGTAGTAGTCCTGAGGTCGGTCTCTGCATCCTGAAGCCTATGATGCTTTTCGCAGAGAAACCTCTGTTGAGGCCCAGGTAACTTGGTATTTCCCATACCTGGCACCGGAGCCTGGGAAGATAGGATTGTTTTCAGTATTATTTCACCATTCTTTACCCAGTGTTTGAATAACGGGAGCCCTTTTCAACCGTTAGCATAGGAATCCTTCTTTGGAGATGAGATATTTTTCTGGGGTGGCAAGTGCATGGCCTCTGTCAGTCCTGGGTTTGTTGGACTAGCGCCAGACACGAGAAGTGCGCCTTTGTGGGAGAGGTGAATAGTGCGGATCCTGTTTCAGTCTAAAGACTGAAACAGGATCCGCACTTTTCACCGTTCCTTTCAGAATCATTTGATTCATCAGCTAGGAACGGCGATTCCTTCTCCAGACCAATCGAAGGCTAGGCCAAGTAACTCGATCTTTCCAAGAGGTGTGTGGCACAACTTTTGAAAAACCGCTAGGGGGAGAACTATTTGGTATTTTTCCGTAGCACTTTTCACCGTAATTGTCATAAGGTTGGTCTCTGCATCCTTAAGCATATGAGCGTTTTCACAGACGAAAGCAGGCTGAGGCCCAGTAAACTTGGCATTTCCAAGAGTTGGTCCTAGAGACTACAAAGAAAGTGTTCTTTTAAGTATTATTCCACTGGGGTTTCAGCATGATTTTCAGAACCCGAGGAGGTTTCTCACATTAGCATAAGAATCCTGCCTGGTAGTTGAGATTTCTGGGTGGCGTGTAAGAGCGGGGATTCTGTCAGCCCTGCCTTTGATTGGGTTATCTCCAGAGTTGGTAAGTGCATATTTGCGTGAGATGGGAAAAGTGTGGATCGTGCTTCAGATTTCCTCCTGACCCTTTTAAATCACCAGTATGTTGGTAATCATTTGCCATTTCCATAGCGTTTTGAACCGTAGTAGTCATGAGGTCGGTCTCTGCATCCTTAAGCCTATGATGCTTTTCGCAGAGAAACCTCTGCTGAGGCCCAGGTAACTTGGTATTTCCCATACCTGGCACCGGAGCCTTGAAAGATAGGGTTGTTTTCAGTATTATTTCACCATCCTTTACCCAGTGTTTCAAGAACGGGAGCCCTTTTCAACCGTTAGCGTAGGAATCCTTCTTTGGAGATGAGATATTTTTCTGGAGTGGCAAGTGCATGGCCTCTGTCAGTCCTGGGTTTGTTGGACTAGCGCCAGACAGGAGAAGTGCGCCTTTGTGGGAGAGGTGAATAGTGCGGATCCTGTTTCAGTCTAAAGACTGAAACAGGATCCGCACTTTTCACCGTTCCTTTCAGAATCATTTGATTCATCAGCTAGGAACGGCGATTCCTTCTCCAGACCAATCGAAGGCTAGGCCAAGTAACTCGATCTTTCCAAGAGGTGTGTGGCACAACTTTTGAAAAACCGCTAGGGGGAGAACTATTTGGTTTTTTTCCGTAGCACTTTTCACCGTAATTGTCATAAGGTTGGTCTCTGCATCCTTAAGGATACGAGCGTTTTTACAGATGAAAGCAGGCTGAGGCCCAGTAAACTTGGCCTTTCCAAGAGTTGGTCCTAGAGACTACAAAGAAAGTGTTCCTTTAAGTATTATTCCACTGGGGTTTCACCATGATTTTCAGAACCCGAGCAGGTTTCTCACATTAGCATAAGAATCCTGCCTGGTAGTTGAGATTTCGGGGTGGGGAGTTAGTGCGGGGCTTCTGGCAGCCCTGCGTTTGATTGGTTTACCTCCAGAGTTGGTAAGTGCATATTTGCGTGAGATGGGAAAAGTGTGGATCGTGCTTCAGATTTCCTCCTGACCCTTTTGAAATCACCAGTATGTTGGTAATTACTTGCCATTTCCATAGCGTTTTGCACCGTAGTAGTCCTGAGGTCGGTCTCTGCATCCTGAAGCCTATGATGCTTTTCGCAGAGAAACCTCTGTTGAGGCCCAGGTAACTTGGTATTTCCCATACCTGGCACCGGAGCCTGGGAAGATAGGATTGTTTTCAGTATTATTTCACCATTCTTTACCCAGTGTTTGAATAACGGGAGCCCTTTTCAACCGTTAGCATAGGAATCCTTCTTTGGAGATGAGATATTTTTCTGGGGTGGCAAGTGCATGGCCTCTGTCAGTCCTGGGTTTGTTGGACTAGCGCCAGACACGAGAAGTGCGCCTTTGTGGGAGAGGTGAATAGTGCGGATCCTGTTTCAGTCTAAAGACTGAAACAGGATCCGCACTTTTCACCGTTCCTTTCAGAATCATTTGATTCATCAGCTAGGAACGGCGATTCCTTCTCCAGACCAATCGAAGGCTAGGCCAAGTAACTCGATCTTTCCAAGAGGTGTGTGGCACAACTTTTGAAAAACCGCTAGGGGGAGAACTATTTGGTATTTTTCCGTAGCACTTTTCACCGTAATTGTCATAAGGTTGGTCTCTGCATCCTTAAGCATATGAGCGTTTTCACAGACGAAAGCAGGCTGAGGCCCAGTAAACTTGGCATTTCCAAGAGTTGGTCCTAGAGACTACAAAGAAAGTGTTCTTTTAAGTATTATTCCACTGGGGTTTCAGCATGATTTTCAGAACCCGAGGAGGTTTCTCACATTAGCATAAGAATCCTGCCTGGTAGTTGAGATTTCTGGGTGGCGTGTAAGAGCGGGGATTCTGTCAGCCCTGCCTTTGATTGGGTTATCTCCAGAGTTGGTAAGTGCATATTTGCGTGAGATGGGAAAAGTGTGGATCGTGCTTCAGATTTCCTCCTGACCCTTTTAAATCACCAGTATGTTGGTAATCATTTGCCATTTCCATAGCGTTTTGAACCGTAGTAGTCATGAGGTCGGTCTCTGCATCCTTAAGCCTATGATGCTTTTCGCAGAGAAACCTCTGCTGAGGCCCAGGTAACTTGGTATTTCCCATACCTGGCACCGGAGCCTTGAAAGATAGGGTTGTTTACAGTATTATTTCACCATCCTTTACCCAGTGTTTCAAGAACGGGAGCCCTTTTCAACCGTTAGCGTAGGAATCCTTCTTTGGAGATGAGATATTTTTCTGGAGTGGCAAGTGCATGGCCTCTGTCAGTCCTGGGTTTGTTGGACTAGCGCCAGACAGGAGAAGTGCGCCTTTGTGGGAGAGGTGAATAGTGCGGATCCTGTTTCAGTCTAAAGACTGAAACAGGATCCGCACTTTTCACCGTTCCTTTCAGAATCATTTGATTCATCAGCTAGGAACGGCGATTCCTTCTCCAGACCAATCGAAGGCTAGGCCAAGTAACTCGATCTTTCCAAGAGGTGTGTGGCACAACTTTTGAAAAACCGCTAGGGGGAGAACTATTTGGTTTTTTTCCGTAGCACTTTTCACCGTAATTGTCATAAGGTTGGTCTCTGCATCCTTAAGGATACGAGCGTTTTTACAGATGAAAGCAGGCTGAGGCCCAGTAAACTTGGCCTTTCCAAGAGTTGGTCCTAGAGACTACAAAGAAAGTGTTCCTTTAAGTATTATTCCACTGGGGTTTCACCATGATTTTCAGAACCCGAGCAGGTTTCTCACATTAGCATAAGATTCCTGCCTGGTAGTTGAGATTTCGGGGTGGGGAGTTAGTGCGGGGCTTCTGGCAGCCCTGCGTTTGATTGGTTTACCTCCAGAGTTGGTAAGTGCATATTTGCGTGAGATGGGAAAAGTGTGGATCGTGCTTCAGATTTCCTCCTGACCCTTTTGAAATCACCAGTATGTTGGTAATTATTTGCCATTTCCATAGCGTTTTGCACCGTAGTAGTCCTGAGGTCGGTCTCTGCATCCTGAAGCCTATGATGCTTTTCGCAGAGAAACCTCTGTTGAGGCCCAGGTAACTTGGTATTTCCCATACCTGGCACCGGAGCCTGGGAAGATAGGATTGTTTTCAGTATTATTTCACCATTCTTTACCCAGTGTTTGAATAACGGGAGCCCTTTTCAACCGTTAGCATAGGAATCCTTCTTTGGAGCTGAGATATTTTTCTGGGGTGGCAAGTGCATGGCCTCTGTCAGTCCTGGGTTTGTTGGACTAGCGCCAGACACGAGAAGTGCGCCTTTGTGGGAGAGGTGAATAGTGCGGATCCTGTTTCAGTCTAAAGACTGAAACAGGATCCGCACTTTTCACCGTTCCTTTCAGAATCATTTGATTCATCAGCTAGGAACGGCGATTCCTTCTCCAGACCAATCGAAGGCTAGGCCAAGTAACTCGATCTTTCCAAGAGGTGTGTGGCACAACTTTTGAAAAACCGCTAGGGGGAGAACTATTTGGTATTTTTCCGTAGCACTTTTCACCGTAATTGTCATAAGGTTGGTCTCTGCATCCTTAAGCATATGAGCGTTTTCACAGACGAAAGCAGGCTGAGGCCCAGTAAACTTGGCCTTTCCAAGAGTTGGTCCTAGAGACTACAAAGAAAGTGTTCTTTTAAGTATTATTCCACTGGGGTTTCAGCATGATTTTCAGAACCCGAGGAGGTTTCTCACATTAGCATAAGAATCCTGCCTGGTAGTTGAGATTTCTGGGTGGCGTGTAAGAGCGGGGATTCTGTCAGCCCTGCCTTTGATTGGGTTATCTCCAGAGTTGGTAAGTGCATATTTGCGTGAGATGGGAAAAGTGTGGATCGTGCTTCAGAATTCCTCCTGACCCTTTTAAATCACCAGTATGTTGGTAATCATTTGCCATTTCCATAGCGTTTTGAACCGTAGTAGTCATGAGGTCGGTCTCTGCATCCTTAAGCCTATGATGCTTTTCGCAGAGAAACCTCTGCTGAGGCCCAGGTAACTTGGTATTTCCCATACCTGGCACCGGAGCCTTGAAAGATAGGGTTGTTTTCAGTATTATTTCACCATCCTTTACCCAGTGTTTCAAGAACGGGAGCCCTTTTCAACCGTTAGCGTAGGAATCCTTCTTTGGAGATGAGATATTTTTCTGGAGTGGCAAGTGCATGGCCTCTGTCAGTCCTGGGTTTGTTGGACTAGCGCCAGACAGGAGAAGTGCGCCTTTGTGGGAGAGGTGAATAGTGCGGATCCTGTTTCAGTCTAAAGACTGAAACAGGATCCGCACTTTTCACCGTTCCTTTCAGAATCATTTGATTCATCAGCTAGGAACGGCGATTCCTTCTCCAGACCAATCGAAGGCTAGGCCAAGTAACTCGATCTTTCCAAGAGGTGTGTGGCACAACTTTTGAAAAACCGCTAGGGGGAGAACTATTTGGTATTTTTCCGTAGCACTTTTCACCGTAATTGTCATAAGGTTGGTCTCTGCATCCTTAAGCATATGAGCGTTTTCACAGGCGAAAGCAGGCTGAGGCCCAGTAAACTTGGCATTTCCAAGAGTTGGTCCTAGAGACTACAAAGAAAGTGTTCTTTTAAGTATTATTCCACTGGGGTTTCAGCATGATTTTCAGAACCCGAGGAGGTTTCTCACATTAGCATAAGAATCCTGCCTGGTAGTTGAGATTTCTGGGTGGCGTGTAAGAGCGGGGATTCTGTCAGCCCTGCCTTTGATTGGGTTATCTCCAGAGTTGGTAAGTGCATATTTGCGTGAGATGGGAAAAGTGTGGATCGTGCTTCAGATTTCCTCCTGACCCTTTTAAATCACCAGTATGTTGGTAATCATTTGCCATTTCCATAGCGTTTTGAACCGTAGTAGTCATGAGGTCGGTCTCTGCATCCTTAAGCCTATGATGCTTTTCGCAGAGAAACCTCTGCTGAGGCCCAGGTAACTTGGTATTTCCCATACCTGGCACCGGAGCCTTGAAAGATAGGGTTGTTTACAGTATTATTTCACCATCCTTTACCCAGTGTTTCAAGAACGGGAGCCCTTTTCAACCGTTAGCGTAGGAATCCTTCTTTGGAGATGAGATATTTTTCTGGAGTGGCAAGTGCATGGCCTCTGTCAGTCCTGGGTTTGTTGGACTAGCGCCAGACAGGAGAAGTGCGCCTTTGTGGGAGAGGTGAATAGTGCGGATCCTGTTTCAGTCTAAAGACTGAAACAGGATCCGCACTTTTCACCGTTCCTTTCAGAATCATTTGATTCATCAGCTAGGAACGGCGATTCCTTCTCCAGACCAATCGAAGGCTAGGCCAAGTAACTCGATCTTTCCAAGAGGTGTGTGGCACAACTGTTGAAAAACCGCTAGGGGGAGAACTATTTGGTTTTTTTCCGTAGCACTTTTCACCGTAATTGTCATAAGGTTGGTCTCTGCATCCTTAAGGATACGAGCGTTTTTACAGATGAAAGCAGGCTGAGGCCCAGTAAACTTGGCCTTTCCAAGAGTTGGTCCTAGAGACTACAAAGAAAGTGTTCCTTTAAGTATTATTCCACTGGGGTTTCACCATGATTTTCAGAACCCGAGCAGGTTTCTCACATTAGCATAAGATTCCTGCCTGGTAGTTGAGATTTCGGGGTGGGGAGTTAGTGCGGGGCTTCTGGCAGCCCTGCGTTTGATTGGTTTACCTCCAGAGTTGGTAAGTGCATATTTGCGTGAGATGGGAAAAGTGTGGATCGTGCTTCAGATTTCCTCCTGACCCTTTTGAAATCACCAGTATGTTGGTAATTATTTGCCATTTCCATAGCGTTTTGCACCGTAGTAGTCCTGAGGTCGGTCTCTGCATCCTGAAGCCTATGATGCTTTTCGCAGAGAAACCTCTGTTGAGGCCCAGGTAACTTGGTATTTCCCATACCTGGCACCGGAGCCTGGGAAGATAGGATTGTTTTCAGTATTATTTCACCATTCTTTACCCAGTGTTTGAATAACGGGAGCCCTTTTCAACCGTTAGCATAGGAATCCTTCTTTGGAGCTGAGATATTTTTCTGGGGTGGCAAGTGCATGGCCTCTGTCAGTCCTGGGTTTGTTGGACTAGCGCCAGACACGAGAAGTGCGCCTTTGTGGGAGAGGTGAATAGTGCGGATCCTGTTTCAGTCTAAAGACTGAAACAGGATCCGCACTTTTCACCGTTCCTTTCAGAATCATTTGATTCATCAGCTAGGAACGGCGATTCCTTCTCCAGACCAATCGAAGGCTAGGCCAAGTAACTCGATCTTTCCAAGAGGTGTGTGGCACAACTTTTGAAAAACCGCTAGGGGGAGAACTATTTGGTATTTTTCCGTAGCACTTTTCACCGTAATTGTCATAAGGTTGGTCTCTGCATCCTTAAGCATATGAGCGTTTTCACAGACGAAAGCAGGCTGAGGCCCAGTAAACTTGGCATTTCCAAGAGTTGGTCCTAGAGACTACAAAGAAAGTGTTCTTTTAAGTATTATTCCACTGGGGTTTCAGCATGATTTTCAGAACCCGAGGAGGTTTCTCACATTAGCATAAGAATCCTGCCTGGTAGTTGAGATTTCTGGGTGGCGTGTAAGAGCGGGGATTCTGTCAGCCCTGCCTTTGATTGGGTTATCTCCAGAGTTGGTAAGTGCATATTTGCGTGAGATGGGAAAACTGTGGATCGTGCTTCAGATTTCCTCCTGACCCTTTTAAATCACCAGTATGTTGGTAATCATTTGCCATTTCCATAGCGTTTTGAACCGTAGTAGTCATGAGGTCGGTCTCTGCATCCTTAAGCCTATGATGCTTTTCGCAGAGAAACCTCTGCTGAGGCCCAGGTAACTTGGTATTTCCCATACCTGGCACCGGAGCCTTGAAAGATAGGGTTGTTTTCAGTATTATTTCACCATCCTTTACCCAGTGTTTCAAGAACGGGAGCCCTTTTCAACCGTTAGCGTAGGAATCCTTCTTTGGAGATGAGATATTTTTCTGGAGTGGCAAGTGCATGGCCTCTGTCAGTCCTGGGTTTGTTGGACTAGCGCCAGACAGGAGAAGTGCGCCTTTGTGGGAGAGGTGAATAGTGCGGATCCTGTTTCAGTCTAAAGACTGAAACAGGATCCGCACTTTTCACCGTTCCTTTCAGAATCATTTGATTCATCAGCTAGGAACGGCGATTCCTTCTCCAGACCAATCGAAGGCTAGGCCAAGTATCTCGATCTTTCCAAGAGGTGTGTGGCACAACTTTTGAAAAACCGCTACGGGGAGAACTATTTGGTTTTTTTCCGTAGCACTTTTCACCGTAATTGTCATAAGGTTGGTCTCTGCATCCTTAAGGATACGAGCGTTTTTACAGATGAAAGCAGGCTGAGGCCCAGTAAACTTGGCCTTTCCAAGAGTTGGTCCTAGAGACTACAAAGAAAGTGTTCCTTTAAGTATTATTCCACTGGGGTTTCACCATGATTTTCAGAACCCGAGCAGGTTTCTCACATTAGCATAAGAATCCTGCCTGGTAGTTGAGATTTCGGGGTGGGGAGTTAGTGCGGGGCTTCTGGCCGCCCTGCGTTTGATTGGTTTACCTCCAGAGTTGGTAAGTGCATATTTGCGTGAGATGGGAAAAGTGTGGATCGTGCTTCAGATTTCCTCCTGACCCTTTTGAAATCACCAGTATGTTGGTAATTATTTGCCATTTCCATAGCGTTTTGAACCGTAGTAGTCATGAGGTCGGTCTCTGCATCCTTAAGCCTATGATGCTTTTCGCAGAGAAACCTCTGTTGAGGCCCAGGTAACTTGGTATTTCCCATACCTGGCACCGGAGCCTGGGAAGATAGGATTGTTTTCAGTATTATTTCACCATTCTTTACCCAGTGTTTGAATAACGGGAGCCCTTTTCAACCGTTAGCATAGGAATCCTTCTTTGGAGATGAGATATTTTTCTGGGGTGGCAAGTGCATGGCCTCTGTCAGTCCTGGGTTTGTTGGACTAGCGCCAGACACGAGAAGTGCGCCTTTGTGGGAGAGGTGAATAGTGCGGATCCTGTTTCAGTCTAAAGACTGAAACAGGATCCGCACTTTTCACCGTTCCTTTCAGAATCATTTGATTCATCAGCTAGGAACGGCGATTCCTTCTCCAGACCAATCGAAGGCTAGGCCAAGTAACTCGATCTTTCCAAGAGGTGTGTGGCACAACTTTTGAAACACCGCTAGGGGGAGAACTATTTGGTATTTTTCCGTAGCACTTTTCACCGTAATTGTCATAAGGTTGGTCTCTGCATCCTTAAGCATATGAGCGTTTTCACAGACGAAAGCAGGCTGAGGCCCAGTAAACTTGGCATTTCCAAGAGTTGGTCCTAGAGACTACAAAGAAAGTGTTCTTTTAAGTATTATTCCACTGGGGTTTCAGCATGATTTTCAGAACCCGAGGAGGTTTCTCACATTAGCATAAGAATCCTGCCTGGTAGTTGAGATTTCTGGGTGGCGTGTAAGAGCGGGGATTCTGTCAGCCCTGCCTTTGATTGGGTTATCTCCAGAGTTGGTAAGTGCATATTTGCGTGAGATGGGAAAACTGTGGATCGTGCTTCAGATTTCCTCCTGACCCTTTTAAATCACCAGTATGTTGGTAATCATTTGCCATTTCCATAGCGTTTTGAACCGTAGTAGTCATGAGGTCGGTCTCTGCATCCTTAAGCCTATGATGCTTTTCGCAGAGAAACCTCTGCTGAGGCCCAGGTAACTTGGTATTTCCCATACCTGGCACCGGAGCCTTGAAAGATAGGGTTGTTTTCAGTATTATTTCACCATCCTTTACCCAGTGTTTCAAGAACGGGAGCCCTTTTCAACCGTTAGCGTAGGAATCCTTCTTTGGAGATGAGATATTTTTCTGGAGTGGCAAGTGCATGGCCTCTGTCAGTCCTGGGTTTGTTGGACTAGCGCCAGACAGGAGAAGTGCGCCTTTGTGGGAGAGGTGAATAGTGCGGATCCTGTTTCAGTCTAAAGACTGAAACAGGATCCGCACTTTTCACCGTTCCTTTCAGAATCATTTGATTCATCAGCTAGGAACGGCGATTCCTTCTCCAGACCAATCGAAGGCTAGGCCAAGTAACTCGATCTTTCCAAGAGGTGTGTGGCACAACTTTTGAAAAACCGCTAGGGGGAGAACTATTTGGTATTTTTCCGTAGCACTTTTCACCGTAATTGTCATAAGGTTGGTCTCTGCATCCTTAAGGATACGAGCGTTTTTACAGATGAAAGCAGGCTGAGGCCCAGTAAACTTGGCCTTTCCAAGAGTTGGTCCTAGAGACTACAAAGAAAGTGTTCCTTAAGTATTATTCCACTGGGGTTTCACCATGATTTTCAGAACCCGAGCAGGTTTCTCACATTAGCATAAGAATCCTGCCTGGTAGTTGAGATTTCGGGGTGGGGAGTTAGTGCGGGGCTTCTGGCAGCCCTGCGTTTGATTGGTTTACCTCCAGAGTTGGTAAGTGCATATTTGCGTGAGATGGGAAAAGTGTGGATCGTGCTTCAGATTTCCTCCTGACCCTTTTGAAATGACCAGTATGTTGGTAATTATTTGCCATTTCCATAGCGTTTTGCACCGTAGTAGTCCTGAGGTCGGTCTCTGCATCCTGAAGCCTATGATGCTTTTCGCAGAGAAACCTCTGTTGAGGCCCAGGTAACTTGGTATTTCCCATACCTGGCACCGGAGCCTGGGAAGATAGGATTGTTTTCAGTATTATTTCACCATTCTTTACCCAGTGTTTGAATAACGGGAGCCCTTTTCAACCGTTAGCATAGGAATCCTTCTTTGGAGATGAGATATTTTTCTGGGGTGGCAAGTGCATGGCCTCTGTCAGTCCTGGGTTTGTTGGACTAGCGCCAGACACGAGAAGTGCGCCTTTGTGGGAGAGGTGAATAGTGCGGATCCTGTTTCAGTCTAAAGACTGAAACAGGATCCGCACTTTTCACCGTTCCTTTCAGAATCATTTGATTCATCAGCTAGGAACGGCGATTCCTTCTCCAGACCAATCGAAGGCTAGGCCAAGTAACTCGATCTTTCCAAGAGGTGTGTGGCACAACTTTTGAAACACCGCTAGGGGGAGAACTATTTGGTATTTTTCCGTAGCACTTTTCACCATAATTGTCATAAGGTTGGTCTCTGCATCCTTAAGCATATGAGCGTTTTCACAGACGAAAGCAGGCTGAGGCCCAGTAAACTTGGCATTTCCAAGAGTTGGTCCTAGAGACTACAAAGAAAGTGTTCTTTTAAGTATTATTCCACTGGGGTTTCAGCATGATTTTCAGAACCCGAGGAGGTTTCTCACATTAGCATAAGAATCCTGCCTGGTAGTTGAGATTTCTGGGTGGCGTGTAAGAGCGGGGATTCTGTCAGCCCTGCCTTTGATTGGGTTATCTCCAGAGTTGGTAAGTGCATATTTGCGTGAGATGGGAAAAGTGTGGATCGTGCTTCAGATTTCCTCCTGACCCTTTTAAATCACCAGTATGTTGGTAATCATTTGCCATTTCCATAGCGTTTTGAACCGTAGTAGTCATGAGGTCGGTCTCTGCATCCTTAAGCCTATGATGCTTTTCGCAGAGAAACCTCTGCTGAGGCCCAGGTAACTTGGTATTTCCCATACCTGGCACCGGAGCCTTGAAAGATAGGGTTGTTTTCAGTATTATTTCACCATCCTTTACCCAGTGTTTCAAGAACGGGAGCCCTTTTCAACCGTTAGCGTAGGAATCCTTCTTTGGAGATGAGATATTTTTCTGGAGTGGCAAGTGCATGGCCTCTGTCAGTCCTGGGTTTGTTGGACTAACGCCAGACAGGAGAAGTGCGCCTTTGTGGGAGAGGTGAATAGTGCGGATCCTGTTTCAGTCTAAAGACTGAAACAGGATCCGCACTTTTCACCGTTCCTTTCAGAATCATTTGATTCATCAGCTAGGAACGGCGATTCCTTCTCCAGACCAATCGAAGGCTAGGCCAAGTAACTCGATCTTTCCAAGAGGTGTGTGGCACAACTTTTGAAAAACCGCTAGGGGGAGAACTATTTGGTTTTTTTCCGTAGCACTTTTCACCGTAATTGTCATAAGGTTGGTCTCTGCATCCTTAAGGATACGAGCGTTTTTACAGATGAAAGCAGGCTGAGGCCCAGTAAACTTGGCCTTTCCAAGAGTTGGTCCTAGAGACTACAAAGAAAGTGTTCCTTAAGTATTATTCCACTGGGGTTTCACCATGATTTTCAGAACCCGAGCAGGTTTCTCACATTAGCATAAGATTCCTGCCTGGTAGTTGAGATTTCTGGGTGGCGTGTAAGAGCGGGGCTTCTGGCAGCCCTGCGTTTGATTGGTTTACCTCCAGAGTTGGTAAGTGCATATTTGCGTGAGATGGGAAAAGTGTGGATCGTGCTTCAGATTTCCTCCTGACCCTTTTGAAATGACCAGTATGTTGGTAATTATTTGCCATTTCCATAGCGTTTTGCACCGTAGTAGTCCTGAGGTCGGTCTCTGCATCCTGAAGCCTATGATGCTTTTCGCAGAGAAACCTCTGTTGAGGCCCAGGTAACTTGGTATTTCCCATACCTGGCACCGGAGCCTGGGAAGATAGGATTGTTTTCAGTATTATTTCACCATTCTTTACCCAGTGTTTGAATAACGGGAGCCCTTTTCAACCGTTAGCATAGGAATCCTTCTTTGGAGCTGAGATATTTTTCTGGGGTGGCAAGTGCATGGCCTCTGTCAGTCCTGGGTTTGTTGGACTAGCGCCAGACACGAGAAGTGCGCCTTTGTGGGAGAGGTGAATAGTGCGGATCCTGTTTCAGTCTAAAGACTGAAACAGGATCCGCACTTTTCACCGTTCCTTTCAGAATCATTTGATTCATCAGCTAGGAACGGCGATTCCTTCTCCAGACCAATCGAAGGCTAGGCCAAGTAACTCGATCTTTCCAAGAGGTGTGTGGCACAACTTTTGAAAAACCGCTAGGGGGAGAACTATTTGGTATTTTTCCGTAGCACTTTTCACCGTAATTGTCATAAGGTTGGTCTCTGCATCCTTAAGCATATGAGCGTTTTCACAGACGAAAGCAGGCTGAGGCCCAGTAAACTTGGCATTTCCAAGAGTTGGTCCTAGAGACTACAAAGAAAGTGTTCTTTTAAGTATTATTCCACTGGGGTTTCAGCATGATTTTCAGAACCCGAGGAGGTTTCTCACATTAGCATAAGAATCCTGCCTGGTAGTTGAGATTTCTGGGTGGCGTGTAAGAGCGGGGATTCTGTCAGCCCTGCCTTTGATTGGGTTATCTCCAGAGTTGGTAAGTGCATATTTGCGTGAGATGGGAAAAGTGTGGATCGTGCTTCAGATTTCCTCCTGACCCTTTTAAATCACCAGTATGTTGGTAATCATTTGCCATTTCCATAGCGTTTTGAACCGTAGTAGTCATGAGGTCGGTCTCTGCATCCTTAAGCCTATGATGCTTTTCGCAGAGAAACCTCTGCTGAGGCCCAGGTAACTTGGTATTTCCCATACCTGGCACCGGAGCCTTGAAAGATAGGGTTGTTTTCAGTATTATTTCACCATCCTTTACCCAGTGTTTCAAGAACGGGAGCCCTTTTCAACCGTTAGCGTAGGAATCCTTCTTTGGAGATGAGATATTTTTCTGGAGTGGCAAGTGCATGGCCTCTGTCAGTCCTGGGTTTGTTGGACTAGCGCCAGACAGGAGAAGTGCGCCTTTGTGGGAGAGGTGAATAGTGCGGATCCTGTTTCAGTCTAAAGACTGAAACAGGATCCGCACTTTTCACCGTTCCTTTCAGAATCATTTGATTCATCAGCTAGGAACGGCGATTCCTTCTCCAGACCAATCGAAGGCTAGGCCAAGTAACTCGATCTTTCCAAGAGGTGTGTGGCACAACTTTTGAAAAACCGCTAGGGGGAGAACTATTTGGTTTTTTTCCGTAGCACTTTTCACCGTAATTGTCATAAGGTTGGTCTCTGCATCCTTAAGGATACGAGCGTTTTTACAGATGAAAGCAGGCTGAGGCCCAGTAAACTTGGCCTTTCCAAGAGTTGGTCCTAGAGACTACAAAGAAAGTGTTCCTTTAAGTATTATTCCACTGGGGTTTCACCATGATTTTCAGAACCCGAGCAGGTTTCTCACATTAGCATAAGAATCCTGCCTGGTAGTTGAGATTTCGGGGTGGGGAGTTAGTGCGGGGCTTCTGGCAGCCCTGCGTTTGATTGGTTTACCTCCAGAGTTGGTAAGTGCATATTTGCGTGAGATGGGAAAAGTGTGGATCGTGCTTCAGATTTCCTCCTGACCCTTTTGAAATCACCAGTATGTTGGTAATTACTTGCCATTTCCATAGCGTTTTGCACCGTAGTAGTCCTGAGGTCGGTCTCTGCATCCTGAAGCCTATGATGCTTTTCGCAGAGAAACCTCTGTTGAGGCCCAGGTAACTTGGTATTTCCCATACCTGGCACCGGAGCCTGGGAAGATAGGATTGTTTTCAGTATTATTTCACCATTCTTTACCCAGTGTTTGAATAACGGGAGCCCTTTTCAACCGTTAGCATAGGAATCCTTCTTTGGAGATGAGATATTTTTCTGGGGTGGCAAGTGCATGGCCTCTGTCAGTCCTGGGTTTGTTGGACTAGCGCCAGACACGAGAAGTGCGCCTTTGTGGGAGAGGTGAATAGTGCGGATCCTGTTTCAGTCTAAAGACTGAAACAGGATCCGCACTTTTCACCGTTCCTTTCAGAATCATTTGATTCATCAGCTAGGAACGGCGATTCCTTCTCCAGACTAATCGAAGGCTAGGCCAAGTAACTCGATCTTTCCAAGAGGTGTGTGGCACAACTTTTGAAAAACCGCTAGGGGGAGAACTATTTGGTATTTTTCCGTAGCACTTTTCACCGTAATTGTCATAAGGTTGGTCTCTGCATCCTTAAGCATATGAGCGTTTTCACAGACGAAAGCAGGCTGAGGCCCAGTAAACTTGGCATTTCCAAGAGTTGGTCCTAGAGACTACAAAGAAAGTGTTCTTTTAAGTATTATTCCACTGGGGTTTCAGCATGATTTTCAGAACCCGAGGAGGTTTCTCACATTAGCATAAGAATCCTGCCTGGTAGTTGAGATTTCTGGGTGGCGTGTAAGAGCGGGGATTCTGTCAGCCCTGCCTTTGATTGGGTTATCTCCAGAGTTGGTAAGTGCATATTTGCGTGAGATGGGAAAACTGTGGATCGTGCTTCAGATTTCCTCCTGACCCTTTTAAATCACCAGTATGTTGGTAATCATTTGCCATTTCCATAGCGTTTTGAACCGTAGTAGTCATGAGGTCGGTCTCTGCATCCTTAAGCCTATGATGCTTTTCGCAGAGAAACCTCTGCTGAGGCCCAGGTAACTTGGTATTTCCCATACCTGGCACCGGAGCCTTGAAAGATAGGGTTGTTTTCAGTATTATTTCACCATCCTTTACCCAGTGTTTCAAGAACGGGAGCCCTTTTCAACCGTTAGCGTAGGAATCCTTCTTTGGAGATGAGATATTTTTCTGGAGTGGCAAGTGCATGGCCTCTGTCAGTCCTGGGTTTGTTGGACTAACGCCAGACAGGAGAAGTGCGCCTTTGTGGGAGAGGTGAATAGTGCGGATCCTGTTTCAGTCTAAAGACTGAAACAGGATCCGCACTTTTCACCGTTCCTTTCAGAATCATTTGATTCATCAGCTAGGAACGGCGATTCCTTCTCCAGACCAATCGAAGGCTAGGCCAAGTAACTCGATCTTTCCAAGAGGTGTGTGGCACAACTTTTGAAAAACCGCTAGGGGGAGAACTATTTGGTTTTTTTCCGTAGCACTTTTCACCGTAATTGTCATAAGGTTGGTCTCTGCATCCTTAAGGATACGAGCGTTTTTACAGATGAAAGCAGGCTGAGGCCCAGTAAACTTGGCCTTTCCAAGAGTTGGTCCTAGAGACTACAAAGAAAGTGTTCCTTAAGTATTATTCCACTGGGGTTTCACCATGATTTTCAGAACCCGAGCAGGTTTCTCACATTAGCATAAGAATCCTGCCTGGTAGTTGAGATTTCGGGGTGGGGAGTTAGTGCGGGGCTTCTGGCAGCCCTGCGTTTGATTGGTTTACCTCCAGAGTTGGTAAGTGCATATTTGCGTGAGATGGGAAAAGTGTGGATCGTGCTTCAGATTTCCTCCTGACCCTTTTGAAATGACCAGTATGTTGGTAATTATTTGCCATTTCCATAGCGTTTTGCACCGTAGTAGTCCTGAGGTCGGT
Organism: Lemur catta; assembly: GCF_020740605.2. Lineage (NCBI taxonomy): Eukaryota > Metazoa > Chordata > Mammalia > Primates > Lemuridae > Lemur > Lemur catta. The sequence continues at coordinate 28,429,730 of NC_059155.1, read as the reverse complement.
CTCTGCATCCTGAAGCCTATGATGCTTTTCGCAGAGAAACCTCTGTTGAGGCCCAGGTAACTTGGTATTTCCCATACCTGGCACCGGAGCCTGGGAAGATAGGATTGTTTTCAGTATTATTTCACCATTCTTTACCCAGTGTTTGAATAACGGGAGCCCTTTTCAACCGTTAGCATAGGAATCCTTCTTTGGAGATGAGATATTTTTCTGGGGTGGCAAGTGCATGGCCTCTGTCAGTCCTGGGTTTGTTGGACTAGCGCCAGACACGAGAAGTGCGCCTTTGTGGGAGAGGTGAATAGTGCGGATCCTGTTTCAGTCTAAAGACTGAAACAGGATCCGCACTTTTCACCGTTCCTTTCAGAATCATTTGATTCATCAGCTAGGAACGGCGATTCCTTCTCCAGACCAATCGAAGGCTAGGCCAAGTAACTCGATCTTTCCAAGAGGTGTGTGGCACAACTTTTGAAAAACCGCTAGGGGGAGAACTATTTGGTATTTTTCCGTAGCACTTTTCACCGTAATTGTCATAAGGTTGGTCTCTGCATCCTTAAGCATATGAGCGTTTTCACAGACGAAAGCAGGCTGAGGCCCAGTAAACTTGGCATTTCCAAGAGTTGGTCCTAGAGACTACAAAGAAAGTGTTCTTTTAAGTATTATTCCACTGGGGTTTCAGCATGATTTTCAGAACCCGAGGAGGTTTCTCACATTAGCATAAGAATCCTGCCTGGTAGTTGAGATTTCTGGGTGGCGTGTAAGAGCGGGGATTCTGTCAGCCCTGCCTTTGATTGGGTTATCTCCAGAGTTGGTAAGTGCATATTTGCGTGAGATGGGAAAAGTGTGGATCGTGCTTCAGATTTCCTCCTGACCCTTTTAAATCACCAGTATGTTGGTAATCATTTGCCATTTCCATAGCGTTTTGAACCGTAGTAGTCATGAGGTCGGTCTCTGCATCCTTAAGCCTATGATGCTTTTCGCAGAGAAACCTCTGCTGAGGCCCAGGTAACTTGGTATTTCCCATACCTGGCACCGGAGCCTTGAAAGATAGGGTTGTTTTCAGTATTATTTCACCATCCTTTACCCAGTGTTTCAAGAACGGGAGCCCTTTTCAACCGTTAGCGTAGGAATCCTTCTTTGGAGATGAGATATTTTTCTGGAGTGGCAAGTGCATGGCCTCTGTCAGTCCTGGGTTTGTTGGACTAGCGCCAGACAGGAGAAGTGCGCCTTTGTGGGAGAGGTGAATAGTGCGGATCCTGTTTCAGTCTAAAGACTGAAACAGGATCCGCACTTTTCACCGTTCCTTTCAGAATCATTTGATTCATCAGCTAGGAACGGCGATTCCTTCTCCAGACCAATCGAAGGCTAGGCCAAGTAACTCGATCTTTCCAAGAGGTGTGTGGCACAACTTTTGAAAAACCGCTAGGGGGAGAACTATTTGGTATTTTTCCGTAGCACTTTTCACCGTAATTGTCATAAGGTTGGTCTCTGCATCCTTAAGCATATGAGCGTTTTCACAGGCGAAAGCAGGCTGAGGCCCAGTAAACTTGGCATTTCCAAGAGTTGGTCCTAGAGACTACAAAGAAAGTGTTCTTTTAAGTATTATTCCACTGGGGTTTCAGCATGATTTTCAGAACCCGAGGAGGTTTCTCACATTAGCATAAGAATCCTGCCTGGTAGTTGAGATTTCTGGGTGGCGTGTAAGAGCGGGGATTCTGTCAGCCCTGCCTTTGATTGGGTTATCTCCAGAGTTGGTAAGTGCATATTTGCGTGAGATGGGAAAAGTGTGGATCGTGCTTCAGATTTCCTCCTGACCCTTTTAAATCACCAGTATGTTGGTAATCATTTGCCATTTCCATAGCGTTTTGAACCGTAGTAGTCATGAGGTCGGTCTCTGCATCCTTAAGCCTATGATGCTTTTCGCAGAGAAACCTCTGCTGAGGCCCAGGTAACTTGGTATTTCCCATACCTGGCACCGGAGCCTTGAAAGATAGGGTTGTTTACAGTATTATTTCACCATCCTTTACCCAGTGTTTCAAGAACGGGAGCCCTTTTCAACCGTTAGCGTAGGAATCCTTCTTTGGAGATGAGATATTTTTCTGGAGTGGCAAGTGCATGGCCTCTGTCAGTCCTGGGTTTGTTGGACTAGCGCCAGACAGGAGAAGTGCGCCTTTGTGGGAGAGGTGAATAGTGCGGATCCTGTTTCAGTCTAAAGACTGAAACAGGATCCGCACTTTTCACCGTTCCTTTCAGAATCATTTGATTCATCAGCTAGGAACGGCGATTCCTTCTCCAGACCAATCGAAGGCTAGGCCAAGTAACTCGATCTTTCCAAGAGGTGTGTGGCACAACTTTTGAAAAACCGCTAGGGGGAGAACTATTTGGTTTTTTTCCGTAGCACTTTTCACCGTAATTGTCATAAGGTTGGTCTCTGCATCCTTAAGGATACGAGCGTTTTTACAGATGAAAGCAGGCTGAGGCCCAGTAAACTTGGCCTTTCCAAGAGTTGGTCCTAGAGACTACAAAGAAAGTGTTCCTTTAAGTATTATTCCACTGGGGTTTCACCATGATTTTCAGAACCCGAGCAGGTTTCTCACATTAGCATAAGATTCCTGCCTGGTAGTTGAGATTTCGGGGTGGGGAGTTAGTGCGGGGCTTCTGGCAGCCCTGCGTTTGATTGGTTTACCTCCAGAGTTGGTAAGTGCATATTTGCGTGAGATGGGAAAAGTGTGGATCGTGCTTCAGATTTCCTCCTGACCCTTTTGAAATCACCAGTATGTTGGTAATTATTTGCCATTTCCATAGCGTTTTGCACCGTAGTAGTCCTGAGGTCGGTCTCTGCATCCTGAAGCCTATGATGCTTTTCGCAGAGAAACCTCTGTTGAGGCCCAGGTAACTTGGTATTTCCCATACCTGGCACCGGAGCCTGGGAAGATAGGATTGTTTTCAGTATTATTTCACCATTCTTTACCCAGTGTTTGAATAACGGGAGCCCTTTTCAACCGTTAGCATAGGAATCCTTCTTTGGAGCTGAGATATTTTTCTGGGGTGGCAAGTGCATGGCCTCTGTCAGTCCTGGGTTTGTTGGACTAGCGCCAGACACGAGAAGTGCGCCTTTGTGGGAGAGGTGAATAGTGCGGATCCTGTTTCAGTCTAAAGACTGAAACAGGATCCGCACTTTTCACCGTTCCTTTCAGAATCATTTGATTCATCAGCTAGGAACGGCGATTCCTTCTCCAGACCAATCGAAGGCTAGGCCAAGTAACTCGATCTTTCCAAGAGGTGTGTGGCACAACTTTTGAAAAACCGCTAGGGGGAGAACTATTTGGTATTTTTCCGTAGCACTTTTCACCGTAATTGTCATAAGGTTGGTCTCTGCATCCTTAAGCATATGAGCGTTTTCACAGACGAAAGCAGGCTGAGGCCCAGTAAACTTGGCATTTCCAAGAGTTGGTCCTAGAGACTACAAAGAAAGTGTTCTTTTAAGTATTATTCCACTGGGGTTTCAGCATGATTTTCAGAACCCGAGGAGGTTTCTCACATTAGCATAAGAATCCTGCCTGGTAGTTGAGATTTCTGGGTGGCGTGTAAGAGCGGGGATTCTGTCAGCCCTGCCTTTGATTGGGTTATCTCCAGAGTTGGTAAGTGCATATTTGCGTGAGATGGGAAAAGTGTGGATCGTGCTTCAGATTTCCTCCTGACCCTTTTAAATCACCAGTATGTTGGTAATCATTTGCCATTTCCATAGCGTTTTGAACCGTAGTAGTCATGAGGTCGGTCTCTGCATCCTTAAGCCTATGATGCTTTTCGCAGAGAAACCTCTGCTGAGGCCCAGGTAACTTGGTATTTCCCATACCTGGCACCGGAGCCTTGAAAGATAGGGTTGTTTTCAGTATTATTTCACCATCCTTTACCCAGTGTTTCAAGAACGGGAGCCCTTTTCAACCGTTAGCGTAGGAATCCTTCTTTGGAGATGAGATATTTTTCTGGAGTGGCAAGTGCATGGCCTCTGTCAGTCCTGGGTTTGTTGGACTAGCGCCAGACAGGAGAAGTGCGCCTTTGTGGGAGAGGTGAATAGTGCGGATCCTGTTTCAGTCTAAAGACTGAAACAGGATCCGCACTTTTCACCGTTCCTTTCAGAATCATTTGATTCATCAGCTAGGAACGGCGATTCCTTCTCCAGACCAATCGAAGGCTAGGCCAAGTATCTCGATCTTTCCAAGAGGTGTGTGGCACAACTTTTGAAAAACCGCTACGGGGAGAACTATTTGGTTTTTTTCCGTAGCACTTTTCACCGTAATTGTCATAAGGTTGGTCTCTGCATCCTTAAGGATACGAGCGTTTTTACAGATGAAAGCAGGCTGAGGCCCAGTAAACTTGGCCTTTCCAAGAGTTGGTCCTAGAGACTACAAAGAAAGTGTTCCTTTAAGTATTATTCCACTGGGGTTTCACCATGATTTTCAGAACCCGAGCAGGTTTCTCACATTAGCATAAGAATCCTGCCTGGTAGTTGAGATTTCGGGGTGGGGAGTTAGTGCGGGGCTTCTGGCCGCCCTGCGTTTGATTGGTTTACCTCCAGAGTTGGTAAGTGCATATTTGCGTGAGATGGGAAAAGTGTGGATCGTGCTTCAGATTTCCTCCTGACCCTTTTGAAATCACCAGTATGTTGGTAATTATTTGCCATTTCCATAGCGTTTTGCACCGTAGTAGTCCTGAGGTCGGTCTCTGCATCCTGAAGCCTATGATGCTTTTCGCAGAGAAACCTCTGTTGAGGCCCAGGTAACTTGGTATTTCCCATACCTGGCACCGGAGCCTGGGAAGATAGGATTGTTTTCAGTATTATTTCACCATTCTTTACCCAGTGTTTGAATAACGGGAGCCCTTTTCAACCGTTAGCATAGGAATCCTTCTTTGGAGATGAGATATTTTTCTGGGGTGGCAAGTGCATGGCCTCTGTCAGTCCTGGGTTTGTTGGACTAGCGCCAGACACGAGAAGTGCGCCTTTGTGGGAGAGGTGAATAGTGCGGATCCTGTTTCAGTCTAAAGACTGAAACAGGATCCGCACTTTTCACCGTTCCTTTCAGAATCATTTGATTCATCAGCTAGGAACGGCGATTCCTTCTCCAGACCAATCGAAGGCTAGGCCAAGTAACTCGATCTTTCCAAGAGGTGTGTGGCACAACTTTTGAAACACCGCTAGGGGGAGAACTATTTGGTATTTTTCCGTAGCACTTTTCACCGTAATTGTCATAAGGTTGGTCTCTGCATCCTTAAGCATATGAGCGTTTTCACAGACGAAAGCAGGCTGAGGCCCAGTAAACTTGGCATTTCCAAGAGTTGGTCCTAGAGACTACAAAGAAAGTGTTCTTTTAAGTATTATTCCACTGGGGTTTCAGCATGATTTTCAGAACCCGAGGAGGTTTCTCACATTAGCATAAGAATCCTGCCTGGTAGTTGAGATTTCTGGGTGGCGTGTAAGAGCGGGGATTCTGTCAGCCCTGCCTTTGATTGGGTTATCTCCAGAGTTGGTAAGTGCATATTTGCGTGAGATGGGAAAACTGTGGATCGTGCTTCAGATTTCCTCCTGACCCTTTTAAATCACCAGTATGTTGGTAATCATTTGCCATTTCCATAGCGTTTTGAACCGTAGTAGTCATGAGGTCGGTCTCTGCATCCTTAAGCCTATGATGCTTTTCGCAGAGAAACCTCTGCTGAGGCCCAGGTAACTTGGTATTTCCCATACCTGGCACCGGAGCCTTGAAAGATAGGGTTGTTTTCAGTATTATTTCACCATCCTTTACCCAGTGTTTCAAGAACGGGAGCCCTTTTCAACCGTTAGCGTAGGAATCCTTCTTTGGAGATGAGATATTTTTCTGGAGTGGCAAGTGCATGGCCTCTGTCAGTCCTGGGTTTGTTGGACTAGCGCCAGACAGGAGAAGTGCGCCTTTGTGGGAGAGGTGAATAGTGCGGATCCTGTTTCAGTCTAAAGACTGAAACAGGATCCGCACTTTTCACCGTTCCTTTCAGAATCATTTGATTCATCAGCTAGGAACGGCGATTCCTTCTCCAGACCAATCGAAGGCTAGGCCAAGTAACTCGATCTTTCCAAGAGGTGTGTGGCACAACTTTTGAAAAACCGCTAGGGGGAGAACTATTTGGTATTTTTCCGTAGCACTTTTCACCGTAATTGTCATAAGGTTGGTCTCTGCATCCTTAAGGATACGAGCGTTTTTACAGATGAAAGCAGGCTGAGGCCCAGTAAACTTGGCCTTTCCAAGAGTTGGTCCTAGAGACTACAAAGAAAGTGTTCCTTAAGTATTATTCCACTGGGGTTTCACCATGATTTTCAGAACCCGAGCAGGTTTCTCACATTAGCATAAGAATCCTGCCTGGTAGTTGAGATTTCGGGGTGGGGAGTTAGTGCGGGGCTTCTGGCAGCCCTGCGTTTGATTGGTTTACCTCCAGAGTTGGTAAGTGCATATTTGCGTGAGATGGGAAAAGTGTGGATCGTGCTTCAGATTTCCTCCTGACCCTTTTGAAATGACCAGTATGTTGGTAATTATTTGCCATTTCCATAGCGTTTTGCACCGTAGTAGTCCTGAGGTCGGTCTCTGCATCCTGAAGCCTATGATGCTTTTCGCAGAGAAACCTCTGTTGAGGCCCAGGTAACTTGGTATTTCCCATACCTGGCACCGGAGCCTGGGAAGATAGGATTGTTTTCAGTATTATTTCACCATTCTTTACCCAGTGTTTGAATAACGGGAGCCCTTTTCAACCGTTAGCATAGGAATCCTTCTTTGGAGATGAGATATTTTTCTGGGGTGGCAAGTGCATGGCCTCTGTCAGTCCTGGGTTTGTTGGACTAGCGCCAGACACGAGAAGTGCGCCTTTGTGGGAGAGGTGAATAGTGCGGATCCTGTTTCAGTCTAAAGACTGAAACAGGATCCGCACTTTTCACCGTTCCTTTCAGAATCATTTGATTCATCAGCTAGGAACGGCGATTCCTTCTCCAGACCAATCGAAGGCTAGGCCAAGTAACTCGATCTTTCCAAGAGGTGTGTGGCACAACTTTTGAAACACCGCTAGGGGGAGAACTATTTGGTATTTTTCCGTAGCACTTTTCACCATAATTGTCATAAGGTTGGTCTCTGCATCCTTAAGCATATGAGCGTTTTCACAGACGAAAGCAGGCTGAGGCCCAGTAAACTTGGCATTTCCAAGAGTTGGTCCTAGAGACTACAAAGAAAGTGTTCTTTTAAGTATTATTCCACTGGGGTTTCAGCATGATTTTCAGAACCCGAGGAGGTTTCTCACATTAGCATAAGAATCCTGCCTGGTAGTTGAGATTTCTGGGTGGCGTGTAAGAGCGGGGATTCTGTCAGCCCTGCCTTTGATTGGGTTATCTCCAGAGTTGGTAAGTGCATATTTGCGTGAGATGGGAAAAGTGTGGATCGTGCTTCAGATTTCCTCCTGACCCTTTTAAATCACCAGTATGTTGGTAATCATTTGCCATTTCCATAGCGTTTTGAACCGTAGTAGTCATGAGGTCGGTCTCTGCATCCTTAAGCCTATGATGCTTTTCGCAGAGAAACCTCTGCTGAGGCCCAGGTAACTTGGTATTTCCCATACCTGGCACCGGAGCCTTGAAAGATAGGGTTGTTTTCAGTATTATTTCACCATCCTTTACCCAGTGTTTCAAGAACGGGAGCCCTTTTCAACCGTTAGCGTAGGAATCCTTCTTTGGAGATGAGATATTTTTCTGGAGTGGCAAGTGCATGGCCTCTGTCAGTCCTGGGTTTGTTGGACTAACGCCAGACAGGAGAAGTGCGCCTTTGTGGGAGAGGTGAATAGTGCGGATCCTGTTTCAGTCTAAAGACTGAAACAGGATCCGCACTTTTCACCGTTCCTTTCAGAATCATTTGATTCATCAGCTAGGAACGGCGATTCCTTCTCCAGACCAATCGAAGGCTAGGCCAAGTAACTCGATCTTTCCAAGAGGTGTGTGGCACAACTTTTGAAAAACCGCTAGGGGGAGAACTATTTGGTTTTTTTCCGTAGCACTTTTCACCGTAATTGTCATAAGGTTGGTCTCTGCATCCTTAAGGATACGAGCGTTTTT